>NC_044984.1:109097075-111497075 GCF_008728515.1 Papio anubis
AGCCTGTTCCTGGCTCAAGGGGAGGACAAGGCAGAAAAACAACAACAGTAATTACCATTCCCTGTTGTTTCCCTGGACTAACCTCCCCTCCTCCTCCGCCCAGATGATCCCGAGGCCTAACTCTCCTCTCTGTCCTCACCCTGCACCCATTCTTCCCCAACATCTGTTTTATTATTTTTAAATTCCACTTTAGGGAGAAATGTAACTTACACAAAACAAAACACACCAATTTTGAGTGTACAGTTCAATACATTTTGATAAAATGCTTATCAAATCCTACCCAATGATAAAATGTTTATCAAAACATAGTGTTGTGTAACCACCAACACAATCAAGATGTAGAACATTCTTCTTCACTCCCTAAAATTCCCCCTCCACACTCCCCAGCCACCTGCCCACCCCCACCCATTCCCTCAGGCTTCTGGTGACCACTGATCTGCCTTTCTTCGCTGTAGATGAGTGCAATCATTTCTATCCTTTCATAGAAATGAAATTGCCCAGTATAAACTTCTTTTTATTTGGCATTTTTTGTGTTGTTCAGCATCATGTTTTTGAGCTCAGCTTTCATGTTGTTGCAGGGATCAGTGGTTTCTTTTTATCGATGCATAGCACTCCATTATAGGAGAGTACTACAGTATAGTCATTGACCTGTGGATGGACACTTATTTCCACTTCTTTCCTCTTATGAATAATGCTGGTAGGAGCATACGAGTTTAAGTCCTGACCATTCTTGGTGGCCATGCCTATAATCCCAGCACTTTGGGAGGCCAAGGCAGAAGAATCGCTTGAGGCCAGCCTGGACAACATAGCGAGATCTTGTCTCTACCATAAAATGAAAAAACTTCATTTTTGGTGTGCACTGGTAGTCCCAGCTACTTGGGAGGCTGAGGTGGGAGGATCACCTGAGCTTAGAAGTTCGAGGCTACTGTGAGCTATGATTACGCCACTGCACATTGGGCAATGCAGTGTGGAGTGAAGTGGTGCAATCACAGCTCACTGCAGAGTGAAATCCTGTCTCTAATTAAAACAAAAACAAAAACAAAAACTGTAAGCCTTTTTGTGGACGTACGATTTTTTTTTCCTGGGTAGATATTTAACAGTGAAATGACCGAGATGTACGGTAAGTGTATGTTTAACCTTTACCCCAATATAAGCAATTTAAGAGCTAAAACAATATAACTTCTAGAAGAAAATACACTAGAAAATCTTTGTGACCTTGGACTGGGGAAGATTTCTTAGTACAAGAAAAGCATAAACTGCAAAATAAAAATAGGTGACTTTATCAGGATGTAAAATTTGTTTTTTGGGAGACCCTGTTAAGAAAAGGAAAAGGCAAGTCATAGTCCAGGAGACATTATTTGTAAATCATGTTCGATAGAGGATGTGTATCAGAATATTAAAAGAACATTTGTTAGTCACTAATCAGAAGATAAATGACCAGATTAAAACATGGGGGCTGGCTGGGTGCGGTGGCTCATGCCTGTAATCCCAGCACTTTGGGAGACCCAGGTGAGTGGATCACTTGAGGCCAGGGGTTCGAGACCAGCCTGGCCATCATGGCAAAACCCCATCTCTACTAAAAATACAAAAATTGGCTGAGTGTGATGGCCCATGCCTGTCATCCCAGCTACTTGTGAGGCTCAGGTAGAGGAATCACTTGAACCCATGCCACTGCACTCCAGCCTGGGCAACAGAGCAAGACTGTCTCAAAGAAAAAAAAAAAAATGGGAGTGGGCGGCCAGGTGTGGTGGCTCATGCCTGTAATCCAGCACTTTTGGAGGCCAAGTCTGGGATTCCAGGTGTGAGCCACCACATCTGGTGGTTCACTTGGGAGGACTGCTTGAGCCCAGGACTTTGAGACCAGCTTGGGCAATATGGTAAAACCCTGTCTTTACAAAACTGAAAAATTAGATGAGTGTGGTGGCGTACAACTGAGGTCCCAGCTACACAGGAAGCTGAAGTGGGGAGATCACTTGAGTCTAGGTGGTCAAGGATGCAGTGAGCTGAGATCACACCACTGCATTCCAGCCTGGGTACAGAGCGAGACCCTGTCTCAAAAACTAAACTAAACTAAACTAAACTAAACTAAACTAAACTAAACTAAATTAACTACTAAACTAGGCCGGGCACAGTGACTCACGCCTGTAATCCCAGCACTTTGGGAGGCTGAGGTGGGTGGATCACGAGGTCGAGATTGAGACCATCCTGGTCAACATGGTGAAACTCTGTCTTTACTAAAACTAGAAAAATTACCTGGGTGTGGTGGCAGGCGCCTGTAATCCCAGCTACTCCAGAGGCTGAGGCAGGAGAATTGCTTGAACCCGGGAGGCAGAGGTTGCAGTGAGCCGAAATTGCACCACTGCACTCCAGCCTGGTGGCAGAGCGAGACTCCGTCTTAAAAATAAATAAATAAATAAATAAATAAATAAATAAATAGGCAAAGGGATTTTCAAGACACTTCACAGAAGGAGCTATGTGAATAGTCAAAAAGCACCTTAAAAAAACAAAAACAAACAAAAAAATGACATCATTAATCATCAGGAAAACAAAATTTAAAACCACAATGTGGCACCACTCATAGTGTGATACCACAGCGATGGCTGAAATTAAAGACCGGTCATTCCAAGTGTTGAGGAAAATGGGGAGCAACCAGAGTGTTCTGACTCCGCTGGTGGGAATGCCAAATTCGATCGCCAGTGGTGGAGAGTTTGTCAGTTTCTTCCAACAGTTTGCTTTCGTAATTAAAAAAATGAAAACAGCTTTAAAAATCCTCCAGTGACTTCACATGGCATTCAAATAAAATCCAAACTTTGTTTTCTTATTTTTATTTTTAATTTTTTCTAAAATTTTAATTATAAATCCAAACTTTGATCTGTGTCCTACCAAGCCTCTAGTTCACGCCCCCACGGCCACACTGCACCTGGTTCTGATCTTTAAGTGGAGAAGGCACCTTTGCTCTTCCCTCTGCCTGGTGGTCTTTCGTGAGTCCTTCCTAGGATGGACTCCATGACCAAGTCTCTCCTCAGATGTCCTCTCTGAGGATGTACAAAGAAGGTGTTCCTGTCCCTCACCATTTCCTTTACTGTGTCTTACTTGCCCTTGAAAATGTCCTATGAATTTGCCTGCCATCCGCCTCCACTCTCCCACCTCTTCCAATGAGGACGGAAGCTCCAAGAGGGCGGTAACACTGTTTCTGTTTAGCACTGTGCCTCATAACACAGTTCCCAGCACATAGTAGGACCTTCATAAGTGTTGAATCCATAAGTGTCTTCCACAGGGACAAAGAAAATGCAGATAGTTGATGGCAGAACTGGGATTCAAACCTAGCTCTCTCTGGCTTTAAAGACATAGTTCCGGCTGGGCACAATGGCTCATGCCTGTAATCTCAGCACTTTGGGAGGCCGAGGGGGAGGATTGCTCTAGACCAGTAGTTTAAGACCAGCCTGGGAAATATAGCCAGATACCATCTCTTAAAAAAAAAAAAAAATGCTGGATGTGGTGGTAGGTGCCTGTAGTCCCAGCTACTTGGGAGGCTGAAGTGGGAGGATCACTTAAGCCTGGGAGGTCGAAGCAGCAGTGAGCCATGAGGGTGCTACTGTGCTCCAGCCTGAGCAACAGAGCAAGACCCTGTCTCAAAACAACCACAAAACCCCCAAAACAAACAAAAACGAAAAGACTTTTCTAAAACATCTTGTTGTATGTCATACATGTATGCATTTTTTAAAATTTATTTATTTTTGAGACAGGGTCTCACTCCGTCACCCAGGCTGGAGTGCAGTGGCACAATCTCAGCTCACTGGAACCTGCACTTCCCAGGTTGAAGTGATTCTTCTGCCTCAGCCTCCTGAGTAGCTGGGATTACAGGTGCGCACCACCACACCTGGCTAACTTTTGTATTTTTAGTAGAGACAGGGTTTCACCATGTTGCCCCGGCTGGCCTCGAACTCCTGACCTCAAGTGATCCACCTGCCTTGAACCTCCCAAAGTGTTAGGATTACAGGCGTGAGCCACTGCGCCTGGCCAATTTTTATTTTTTAATTAAAAAGTAAGTTCAAAGGAGGTCAGGTTTTGCTAATAAATTCATTATGGAAATAACAGCCGCTTTCCAGAGTTCTGGGCTGTTGGAATTGTGAATATGGGCCTGAAGACCTGTGCTGAATTATTCCTTCACAAACCAAGACGCCCTCTGGGTAAAGAATTTGGAGTCCTTGTTTAAAGGCCAACTTTGATAATGATAGAATTGTGATGATTTAGAAAAAAGACATAGTTCTTGAAGCTCACCGTCAAGGTGGGGCTAAATGCCTGCAAGGCATGACCTTGATTCCAACCTCAGGGAACTAGACTCCCCTGCTAGTCAAATGAGGGAGAATTCCAGAGGGAACCCGCCAAGTTAGGCTCCCAGAATGAGAGTAGCCTGAAGGGGAAGCGCAGGCTGCAGTAGTGTGAGGACAAAAGCAGCTCAGCAGTGACTTTCAACACTTTCCTCTCCCTCTTTTGTTGAGGCTCTCACCCATGTTCCATATGAGGAGAGAAAGATCCTAGGAGGGATACAGGTCAGGGACAGGGCTGAGGACCGGGGGCTGCTTTCGTGTTGGGGTACAGTTGTCAGAGTTTGTGCTGGACCTCAGAGCTCATCTAGTCCCGTTCCCTATTCCACAAGTGGGGAAACTGAGGCTCTGAGGTGGAGGTGGAAGAACCACAGAAGCCTGCGCTAGTCCTCAGAGTTCGGAAGGGCAGGATTTTACTGGACTTTGGTGTAGTTTTTCTCCCTTCCTTCCCTCCCTCCCTCCCTTCTTTCTTTCTTGCTTGCCTGCTTGCTTTCTTCATTCTTCCTCTCTTTCTTTTTCCTCCTCTTTTTTTTTTTTTTTTAAGGAATGAGGTCTCTTTCTATCTCCCATGCCGGAATATAGTGACACGATCATAGCTCACTTCAGCCTTGAACTCCTGGGCTCAAGCATTCCTCCCACCTTAGCCTTCTGAGTAGCTGGGACCACAGGTACACACTACTGCGCGTGGGTTGGTGCAATCTTTTTGAGTAGAGACCTTTGTAAAAGTGTGGAACCAGAAAAACAGGCAGTGAGCAGGTAGTTCAGAGCCTGGAGTCAGCCAGACCAAATTTTAGATTTGACGCTACCATTTACTTATTTGAAACCTTGAGTGAAGACTTCTTCCTCTCTGAGCCTAGGTTTTCTCATCTGTAGAATGGGATGATAACGTTAATAGTCGTTTTGTAGGATTCCTAACTTCTTTAAATGAGCAAATACATGTTACTTAGTTCTATGCCTAGTGTTTGGCAGGTGCTTAATAAATTGTGCCAATTATGATTATTATTGTCATTACACCTTCTAGAGCTAAAGTGGGGTTAATAGAGTGGTGGAAAGAGGGCTGGAGTGAAGGGAAATGTTAGTTAACTAGCCTGGGGTCTCCAGAAATCCAAATCCAGCATTTGGAACAGGAAATCCCACCTTGAGGCCCCCATCTGACCTGAGAATTTCCAGAGTGCTTCCCTGGGACCCAGGTAATCTAATTTTGGGGAAGGAAGCGGGAGCGCTAACTGGTCATCAAGCCACCATTGAAGAGTGACAGGAATTCTGTTCTTCCATGTCAAGATGGAGACCTCGGGCTGGTTACTGAATCCCTCATTTGATCTCTGTAAAAATGGGAAGGCCATTCCCTCTCTCACAGTATTGTGGAAACAATGAAACAAAGAGACGTGTGTAAAAGAAACAAGCATGGCTCCACGGTCAAGACACCTCGGTGCAAAGGAAGCACGTGGGCTGCAACAGCCACTGCCTGCACTCCACGTAAGCGGGTGGAGTTTCTGAAGTTGCCCACTTGGCTCCAGAAGAGAAAGACTCCCAGACATTTTAAGCAGTCTGGACATGCCTGAACTTGCAGATGCCATTTTGAATCCAAGGGGCCCTTGACTGAAAGGAGAGCATTCAAGGAAAATGCATTCGTGCAACTTGTAACTCTGTCTAGATCAGTGCAGATGTTTTTCCCAGCCCAGGGAGGGGAACAGGAATCTTTGGCTTGTGAGCCTTACACACCGTTTATCTCATCTGCTTGTCACAATGGTCTGGAAGATACGCCGGGGAGATGCTAATGTTCCCAAGACTCTGGGGAGAGATCAGTTGCTTGACTTCAAGGAGACTCCGTCCAATCTGAGGGATGGAGGATGAGGGATTACAACAACCTTGCAAGGAATGAGGCCCCCAGGCTGGAGAGACAGGTCTTGGGCATTTATTCAAATAAGCAAGCAAGCATGTACGCAAATACAGTGATGGGTTTCATCTATTTGTTTATTTTTGGCTTCCTGCGAGTCTCCCAAGATGCTAAATGAAGCAAGAAAAGTCAAACTCAGGGCAGACATGGTGGCTCACGCCTGTAATCCCAGCACTTTGGGAGGCTGAGGCAGGCGGATCACCTGAGGTCAGGAGTTCAAGACCAGCCTGACTAACATGGGAAACCGTCTCTATTAAAAATGCAAAAAAATTAGCCAGGCATAGTGGTGGGTGCCTGTAATCCCAGCTACTTGGGAGGCTGAGGCAGGATAATCGCTTGAGCTGGGGAGGTGGAGGTCGCGGTGAGCCGAGATCGCTCCGTCTCAAGAGCTCCCCGTCAAGAGACAAGAGAAAAACTCCATCTCAAAAACAAAAAAAAAGAAAGAGAAAAGTCAAACTCATCAAAGACAATTGGGAACAAAGAAGGAAGCTAACACTTAATGTGCTCCCACTATGCACCACAAGTCCTGTAAGGTAGGACTTATGGATTCCCATTTGACAGATGAGGAAATGGAGGTTAAGAACTGTTAAATGTCTTGCCCAAAGACATTTTTAAGTCTTGCCAAAGACAATTTAAATGTCTTGCCAAAGACAAATGTCTTAACAGCCACCCAGCTGTTAAGAAAGCAGGGACTGGCTTCTATTCCACAAGGAATAGATTCCTCCTTCCACTCCTATTTTAGCTAAATAATATTTATCACCTATGATGTGTGTATACGATGGGCTCGCTTGACCTCTCTGACCCCTGCTTACATCTCCTGCTACTCTGGTCCTTGTTCTGTGGGTCTAGGTTACCCTACCTTCTTTCCCTTTGAATAATCTCTCCTCTCCCCACTCCCTTTTCCTTGTTTGATTTTTCTTTTGGAGACGGAGCCTCCCTGTCACCCAGGCTGGAGTACAGTGGTGCTATCTTGGCTCACTGCAACCTCCACTTCCTAGGTTCAAGTGATTCTCCTGCCTCAGCCTACCAAGCTGGGACTACAGGCACGTGCCACCATGCCCAGCTGATGTTTGTATTTTTAGTAGAGATGGGATTTTACCATGTTGGCCAGGCGGGTCTGGAACTTCTGACTTCAAGTGATCTGCCTGCCTTGGCCTGCCAAAGTGCTGGGATTACAGGCGTGAGCCACTATGCCTGGCCGTGTGATTCTTTTATTAATGTCTCTGCACTGCACTCGACTTTAACCTCCATGAAAGTAGAGAGCTTGGCCGGACATGGTGGCTCACGCCTGTAATCTGAGCACTTTGGGAGGCTGAGGTGGTGGATTGCTAGAGCCCAGGAGTTTGAGACCAGCCTGGGCTACATAGTGAGACCCCTGTCCTAAGTTTTTTGCAAAACAGTAATAATAATAAAAGAAAGTGGAGAGCTCATCTGTCTTGTCCATGACTGCATTCAAACACTGGTGGAAAAGTAGGGAAGTTCCCGAGAAGACCCCAGCCGAGGGAAAGAGTTCATGAGCACACAAGCAAGGAGGGAGACAGAAGAGCCTAGAGAGGTGGGCGGTCTCCAAGATGCCCTAGAAAGAGCCCTTGTCACGCCTCCTGTCCTGGCTGCTTGGATTTCAAGCAAAGGTGAAGGGCCAGACGTTCTCCAGGGCTCCCACTACGAAGCCAGTATGTATTTTGTATGCCATGTGTTCATGTTTTTCCCTTTGAAGACTGCCTGGGAAAGGCTAACAGTCATGGAAGTAACAAACATATTGTCTTCTCTTCTCTTGCCAAAAGCAATCTTTAATCACCCTACCAAGTAATGGGCTCAGAATAGCATAATGGAAACAAAGTACTTAAAATACTTTCTTGGGTGGATAAACACAGCAGAGGGGGAAAAAAAAAATCATACACGTCCAGCCCCGTCCTTTTTATTGTATACACAGCTAGGAGATGTGGAAGGAAGAGAAGAAATCCCTCCAGAACAAATAATTGTAAATACACAGAACATACATATTTTAAAGGGCAGCATGGTGGTTCATCCATCCTAAGGATATCTTTGTATTTGTGATCCCTCCCAGTCCCCGCTTTTTTTTAACCAGGTGACAAAAAGTAGGTCTGATATAACCAATCAGTGGAAGGGAGTTTTCAGAGTCTTTGAACAGGGTCTTTTTCAAATCTCTTTAGATGTGAGAACATTAGGGGAGAGGAACATTAGGAAAATTTGGGTAGGTGCTATTGGGCAAAGGTCCTTGTGAAACTGAGGGTTTAATTTGTGCTCAGAAGAGAAGACTCTTGCTGATGCCTACTTTTGCTCAAGTCAAAGCCAGAAGGAAGTGGCAAAGCTCTGGGTTATAGAATTCAGCCTGCTGGTTGGGCGCAGTGGCTCATGCCTGTAATCCCAGCACTTTGGGAGACTGAGGTGGGAGGATCACTTGAGCCCAGGAGTTTCAGACCAACCTGTGCAGCATAGTGAGACCCTGTCTCTTTTATCTTAAAAACGTATTAAAAATATAAAAAATAAAAATAAAAGAATTCAGACTGCAGCCTCCTAGGGGGATGTCCAGTGTGGTATTACAGAAAACAGATTTTTTTTTTTTTTTTTTTTTTTCGAGACGGAGTCTCGCTCTGCCGCCCGGGCTGGAGTGCAGTGGCCGGATCTCGGCTCACTGCAAGCTCCGCCTCCCGGGTTCCCGCCATTCTCCTGCCTCAGCCTCCCGAGTAGCTGGGACTACAGGCGCCGCCACCTGGCCCGGCTAGTTTTTTGTATTTTTTAATAGAGACGGGGTTTCACCGTATTAGCCAGGATGGTCTCGATCTCCTGACCTCGTGATCCGCCCGTCTCGGCCTCCCAAAGTGCTGGGATTACAGGCTTGAGCCACCGCGCCCGGCCAGAAAACAGATATTTAAGCCACAATGATAGACTCTGGAAATCATCACCTCCTCCAAGGAGCCTTTCTAGATTTCCTCAGTTGGAATTTCTCTCTCTCTACCTTGAGAGGAACAAGACAAGAACCAGACCGTGCCTACAACTTAAAAACTGTAATCTTGGACAAGTTGCTTATTTTCTCTGAACTTTAGCTGTCCTATCTGTAATGTGTAGACAAAGAGAGAAATGCATAGCCTGTGATCAGTTTCTAACGCAGAGCACTTAGCCCAGTTTGCTGCGAAAATTGTCAGAACCCGAAATGGAGTCATTCATAATTAAGAAAACCCTGACAAATAGAGCTGGGGAAGGACATGCAGAGTGTTCTCAAGCTTGGATGACTGATAACAAAAACATCACAAAAGACTGCAAATACCACAGCCTTGCACAAAGGCCACTGCAACCTTAGCACAAAAAAGTTACTTTTGCAAGGACATCTGCCCAGCAACTGCCTGTCCAACTTCAGACCGGCATCACCCTTGTTATTGATCTTTGTAGCCAAGGATGATTATTTCAAAACAATTATGTAATCCTCCACATTTTTGTCCTTTAAAAACCTTTGTCTTCCTTTACCTCTCTGAATGCACACATAGTTTACTATGGCATGCACATTCCCATTGCAGTGCTCTACTCCCAAATTAACATCTTTTCTTTTTAGAGATCTTCGCTCTGTTTGTTATTTAGATTGACATTGCCTAAAAGTCAGAATTATCCGAGTGTATCTCAGGGTGTCCTTGAAGTAGACAAGGTGCCCTTGAAGGCCAGAACGTGCTTGGTATGTTTGAAGAAGAGCAAGGAGGCCACAAGGGATGGAGGTAGAGTGATTGAAAGGATTCAATTGCCCTTGAAAAGGACACATTCAGATAATGGTATGAGATGAGGAGGCCATAGAGTTGGGGATGGGGAAAGGCGCAGATCCTGCAGAACTGTTGAACTGAACTGGGCTGTTAAGAGCTTTGGTTTTGTTTTTATAGAGATGGGGTCTCATATGTTTTTCAGACTGGTCTTGAACTCCTGGCCTTGGCCGGGTGTGGTGGCTCATGCCTGTAATCCCAGCACTTTGGGAGGCCTAGGTGGGAGGATTGCTTGAGGCCAGGGGTTTGAGACCAGCCTGGGCAACATGGCTGGGTTTCTACCCTGTCTCTACTAAAAAAAATACCCAAATTAGCTGGGCATGGTGGCACTTGCCCATAATCCCATCTACTCAGGAGGCTGAGCCAGGGATGTGGAGGGTGAAGTGAGCCGAGATCGCACCACTGCACTCCAGCCTGGGCAATAGAGCCAGACCTTGACTCAAGAAACAAGAACAACAAAATCCTCCTGGGCTCAAGCAATCCTCCCGCCTCAGGCTCCCAAAGTGCTGGGATGACAAATGCGAGCACCCAACCCAAGAGCTTTGGTTTTGCATCTGAATAAAAGGGGAAGTTATTGTGAACAAGAAGCGACATGTATCCCTTACCACCCTCTCCCCCGCCACCCGAAGATTTTATTGTGAAAACAAGCTGGGGAAGTGGACATGGAACTAGCATTTTCCCCTGGACTGTTGGGTCCTGTTCACTGTGTTAGACCCTTTTCCATACATGGTCTACTGTGTTCCTCACAATACTAGGATTTGCTTCTGGCTTCTTTTTTATTAATAGGTGGGGTCTTGCTCTGTTGCTCTATTGCCCAGGCTGGAGTGCAGTGGCATGATCATGGCTCACTGCAACCTCCAACTCCCTGGCTTAAGCCATCCTTCCACCTCAGCCTCTCGAGTAGCTGGGAGTAGAGGTGCATATCACCACGCCCAGCTAATTTTTCTTTTTTCTTTTTTTGAGACGGAGTCTCACTCTGTCACCCAGACTGGAGTGCAGTGGCGCTATCTCGGCTCACTGCAAGCTCCGTCTCCTGGGTTCATGACATTCTCCTGCCTCAGCCTCCCGAGTAACTGGGACTACAGGTGCCTGCCACCATGTCTGGCTGGTTTTTTTTTTTTTTTGTATTTTTAGTAGAGATGGAGTTTCACCATATTAGCCAAGATGTTCTCGATCTCCTGACCTTGTGATCCACGTGCCTTGGCCTCCCAAAGTGCTGGGATTACAGGCGTGAGCCACCACGTCCGGCCACGCCCAGCTAATTTTTTAAAGTTTTTGTAGAAATGAGATTTTCCTATGTTGCCCAGGCTGGTCTCAAACTCCTGGTCTCAAGCAATCCTGTCTCACCCTCCTCGAAGTAGAAGAGCTGATCAAGAAGTTGATAGCCCATTAATGCTGGTCAGCCCATTTAACCCTTGCAGTCTGGGGGACAGGGGACACAAAGTATCATAGGAAGTTTGATGATTGAGAGTCTGATGCCCCCAAATCTACAGGCATCTGGGTCTTTATGTTGGCAGTTAGGGCCTGTTGGTGACAAGCTGAGACATTTGTCTCCTTCTCGAAGAAGGAGATCTTCCCTGCCCTGCAGCAAGGTGGAAAGATTCTGGGATGGCCCTAAACAAAACTGGGTTGGACTCTCCCAGCTTTGACACTTATTTAGGGATAAATCACTTAATCTTCCTAAATTGTAGAAGTTTTCTAAATCTTTTAGTTGTAAAAATAGTAATGGGTCTGTTGGAGGATTCAATGAGATAATGGAAGTAAATAGCTTAGCACAGTGCCAGGCACTTA
This sequence comes from Papio anubis, assembly GCF_008728515.1. Classification (NCBI taxonomy): domain Eukaryota; kingdom Metazoa; phylum Chordata; class Mammalia; order Primates; family Cercopithecidae; genus Papio; species Papio anubis. Next base: position 109,108,859 of record NC_044984.1, read on the forward strand.
CCAAGTTCTCAGTTGAGATTAGCTTTCACTGTTGGTAGTGTCAGCATCATACTCATTCATCACTGTATTTATGAAACATGTATTTATTGAGTGTACTGTCTTCCAGGGGCCATTCTAAGTGCTGGCATTCTTCAGGGAACAAAGTGAAATCCCTGCATTGCAGTGAGAGGAGACAGACAATAAATAAATGACTATTGGCCGGGCGTGGTGGCTCACGCCTGTAATACCAGCACTTTGGGAGGCCAAGGTTGGTGGATTACCTGAGGTTAGGAGTTCGAGACCAGCCTGACCAACAAGGTGAAGCCCCATCTCTACTAAAAATACAAAAATTAGCCGGGCATGGTGGCTGGCGCCCAGCTACTCAGGAGACTAAGACTGGAGAATTGCTTGAACCCGGGGGACGGAGGTTGCAGTGAGCCAAGATCGAGCCACTGCACTCTAGCCTGGGTGACGGAGTGACACTCTGTCTCAAAAAAACAAAACAAGCAAACAAACAAAATGAATATTGTGTCAGCCGGTGATCAAACATGACACTTGGCCAGGCACTGTGGCTCGCACCTGTAATCCCAGCAATTTGGGAGGCTGAGGTGGGCAGACGACCTGAGATCAGGAGTTCAAGACCAGCCTGGCCAACATGGTGAAACCCCATCTCTACTAAAAATACAAAAATTAGCTGGGCGTGGTCATGCGCGCCTGTAATCCTAGCTACTTGGGAGGCTGAGGCAGGAGAATCGCTTGAACCCAGGGGGGGAGGTTGTAGTGAACCGAGATTGCACCATTGCCCTCCAGCATGGGCAACAGAGTGAGACTCTGTCTCAAAAAATAAATAAATAAAAATTAAAAAAATAAAAAAATAAAACATGACACTAAAAGCAGGCAAAGGAATAAAGTGATGGGAGAAAGGAAATGCTGTTGTACGTAGTGAGGAGATGATACTGGAGCAGAGACCGGAAGAAGTTAAGGAATCAGGCTCTGGGGGACAGTGTTCCAGGCAGAAGACACAGCAAGTGCAAGGGCCCTGAGGCTGGAATGTGCTTGGTGTGTTTGAAGAAAAGCCAGGAGGTTGCCACAGCTGGAAATAAAGTGGTTGAGAGGTTCAGGTGTAGTGGTCCATGCCTGTAATCCTGGCACGTCCCGGCACCCGGAAGCCAAGGTGGGCAAATCACTTGAGCCCAGAAGTTTGAAACCAGCCTGGGCAAGATAGGCCACATCTCTACAAAAAATTAAAAAAAAAAAAAAAAAAAAAAAAAAAGAGGGTTGAGAGGGTTTGAGGGTTCAATCGCTATTGAAAAGGACACATTCAAATGGTGGCATGATATCAGGCCAGAGAGTCGGTGATGGGGGAAGGCCCAGATCCTGCAGAATTTGAGGACTGTTAAGAGCTTTGGTTTTGCATCTGAATAATGTTACTTCTTGTTATTTTAAACAAGAAGTTATCCCCTTAATACCCCTCAGATTTTATTACAAAAAGTTACAAGTATACGGAAGAGTTGAAAAATTATATGACGTATGTATGGATTCTACCCTTAACATTGTGTTATATTTGCTTTATTACACATCTACCCATTTATTCATCAATTTATTTATTTATATATTATTTTTGAGACGGAGTTTCACTCCTGTTGCCCTGGCTGGAGTGCAATGGTGCAATCTTTGCTTACCGTAACCTCCACTTCCCAGGTTCAAGCGATTCTCCTGCCTCAGCCTCCCAAGAAGCTGGAATTACAGGCATGCACCACTAGACCCAGCTAATAATTTATTTTTTTAAAGTAGAGATGGGGTTTCCCCATGTGGGTCAGGCTGGTCTTGAACTCCTGACCTCAGGTGATCCACCCGCCTCGGCCTCCCAAAGTGCTGGGAACAGGCGTGAGTGACTGCACCTGGCCCATCAATTTGTCTTTTGTTTTGTTGCATTACAAAGTAAGTTACAGGTTTAGCCGCATGCACAGTCTCTAAAGCAAAAGCACAAGCAAAATCAAAAATAGTAAGTTACCGATATCAGTTACTCTATCCCCAGATACTTTAGCCTGCATATCGTTAACTAGAATTCAATATCTGTTCAAATTTTTAAGAGAAAATTTACACACAGTGAAACGCACAAATCTTAAGGGTATCATTCTTTAAATATTTGCAAATGCACACGCTTCTGCATCCCAAACCCTTATCAAGATAGATAATATTGTCATCACTCCTCCCTCCCTCCTCGAAGCAGCCACTATTGATTTTTTCTGCCTTGTTGGTTTTGTCTCTTCCAATACTTTAGATGAGTGGAATTGTAAAGTACATAGGCTTGTGTATAAAGTTTTCTCTCATTCAGCATAATTGGAGATTCACCTATGCTATAACTTGTATCAATAGTTTCTTTTTTATTGTGGAGTGGCATTTCTTTATATGAATACACCGGTTTGTTTAACTCTTTTCCTGTTGATGAACACCAGAGTGGTTTCGAGTTTTTGTCTGCCTTAAACTTTTTTTTGATTAACAAGTTATAATTTTATATATTTATGAGGCACCGTGTGATGTTTCCATACATGTATACATCTGGAATGATCAAAATCACCACCTTCCCTTTGAAAAAAAATTCTCTAGCAGCAGGTTAGAGAATAGACTCTTGGTTGAAAAGAAACAGACCAGGTGTGAAGCTCAGGCTTGCGATCCCAGTGCTTTGTGAGGCCGAGGCGGGTGGATCACTTGAGGCCAGGAGCTCCAGACCAGTCTGGGCAACATAATGAGACCTAAAAACATTATCCGGGTATGATGACTCACACCTGTAGTCACAGCTACTTGGGAGGCTGAGGTGGGAGGATCACTTCAGTCCAGGAGATGGAGGCTGCATTAAGCTATGATTGTGCCACTGCATTCCAGCCTGGGTGACAGAGCAAGATGCTGTCTCTCAAACAAACAAACAAACAAACAAACAAACAAAAAACCTTTGATCTTTTCTGTAAAATCAGAATGATTGTAATTCATTCTTTGCATATAAGAAAATGCGTTGAAAATGGTGAACATGGTATCTGGCTTGTCTGAAGCATTCAAAACCATCAGCTGTTATTATTAGAACTTTTCATCAAACCCCACCCTAGACTCCATCCTCTGGATCACAAGCTCCCTAGAGCTTTTTAATCTCTCAATTGGAATTTCCCATTGGAGGCAGCTCCTTGAGGAATTTCTGTTATTCTTCTCCCTACAGGATACCTTAGCTGATACAGTTCATTTACAAGGTGGCTCATTGCAAATGCGTAGCTGAGGAGATTGGACCAAATTTACTTAACGTGTTGAATATAAGAGGAAAGCATGACAATCAGGTCGTTCGTTAAGAAGGAATGGGTTATCTCCAGGGGAAGGGAGTTTTCTAAGCCTTGAAGATGTTGTTAACTGAGATAATGTACATAAAGAGGTTAAGCTATGGTCAAAACATATCGCTTGCCTGAGAAAGATAAGACTCAAGCCATCCTTCCAATCTCAGCCTCTCAAGTATCTGGGACCATAGGTGGGTGCCACCACGCCCAGTTTTTTTTTTTTTTTTTTCTTTTTTCAGAGATGGAGTCTTCCTGAATTACACAGGCTGGTCTCAAACTCCTGGGTGAACCTCCTGCCTCAACTTGTCAAAGTGCTGGGATTATAGGCATGAGCTACTGTGCCTGGCCTCCTAGAGACCAGGAGTCTATTCTCTAACCCGCAGTCAGAAGGATTCTTTTCAAATGCAAAAAATCCTGTCAGCCAGGCTGGAGTGCTGTGGCGTGATCATGGTTCGTTGCAGTCTCAGATTCCTGGGACAGCAAAGATTTAAATTCATTGCCTCTGGCTTCAGAGGCTGTAATCTTAACTACTATGGCTATAACCAATTCCCTTTCCATTGCAAAAGATGAATGGAATAGTTGTAATGCAGCAAATTGATTTTCTTTTCCTCCCAACAATGTTGACCCAAAATTGCTAATTCATTTTCTGAAATTCCCAAAAGGACATTATTTGGGCCAAGCATGGTGGCTGATGCCTGTAATCCCAGCACTTTGGGAGACTGAGGTGGGCGGATCACCTGAGGTAGGGAGTTGGAGAGCAGCCTGACCAACATGGTGAAACCCTGTCTCTACTAAAAACACAAAATTAGCCGGGTGTGGTGGCACATGCCTGTAATCCCAGCTACTTGGGAGGCTGAGGTAGGAGAATCGCTTGAACTTGGAAGGTGGAGGTTGTGAGCCGAGATCATGCCATTGCACTCCAGCCTGGGCAACAAGAGTGAAACTCTGTCTCAAAACAAACAAACAAACAAACAAAAATTACACAAAAATTAGGGCAGGCATGGTGGTGCGTGCCTGTAGTTCCCAGCTACTTGGGAGGCTGAGGTGAGGGAATTGCTTGAATCCGGGAGGTGGAGGGCTCGCAGGGAGCCAAGATCACGCCACTGCACTCCAGTCTGCGCAAGAGAGTGAGACCCTGTCTCAAAAAATAATAGAATAAAATAAAATAAAGTGAAAAGGACATCATTCAAAATGGCAACATGAGGTCAAAGTAAGGCTCATGGATAGAGTGACCAGCTTGTCCTGGTTTGCATGAGACTTTCCTTGTTGTAATTGTACTTTTTTTTGTTTTGAGACAGGGTCTCCCTCTGTCATCCAGGCTGGGGTACAGTGGCACAATCATGACTCATTGCAGCCTCTTCCCAGGCTCAGGTAATCCTCCCGTCTCAGCCTCCAGAGTAGAGGATTACAGACAAACACTCCCACACCCAGCTAAGTATTTTGTATTTTTAATAGAGATGGAGTTTCATCATGTTGCCCAGGCTGGTCTGGAACTCCTGAGCTCAAGCGATTGGCCCGCCTTCGCCTCTCAAAGTGCTGGGATTACAGACAGGAGACATTGTGCCCGACCGACTTTCCCTATTTCAGCACACTGAATGTCCAAGGCAAATTGGGATGGTTCAATCACTCTACTCATGAAAGAACATCAGTGTCCATGTAGAATTCTCCCATTTGTGGTCTGGATTGAGTGATGTGAATTGATCCCAGGGTCATGAATTTACCCATGAAGCATTCTCCTTTGGTTCCTGCTCTTCTCCGCCTTAGGACAATCTGGATACGATCCACTGAAGGAACAAACTGAGCAACTTGTACCATCAATCAACTGGCATTTGAGGACATGTTGACAAAGAAATGTGCCTTCCCCAAGAGGGGCAGGAGATTATTCAGTAGTTCTTCCGTATTAACTATAAGCTTTGGGACCCTGAAAGCATTTGTTCTCTCCTGTACACAGAATAACATCTCCTGGAAGCCAGCTTGCTCCCCTGACTCTACCGCCATGGGTCTCATATAAGGTCATGTGCCTTTTTGTTTGGACCGGGGCACTGGCTTTCTGGTGTTGAAGGTTCTGGAGCCTTAAACGTCTCATTGTCTTAATTCTTCTCACCTACTAAATAAAGCATCAAAGAGAACCAATAAAAGTATCTAGTCTCAGGCTGGGCGCAGTGGCTCATGCCTATAATACCAGTACTTTGAGAGGCCAAGGCAGGCGGATCACTTGAGGTCAGGGGTTCTAGACCAGCCTGGCCAACATGGTGAAACCCTGTCTCTATTAAAAATACAAAGAAATAGCCAAGTGTGGTGATGGGCGCCTGTAGTCCCAGCTACTGGGGAGGCTGAGGCAGAAGAATCGTTTGAACCCAAGAGGTGGAGGTTGAAGTGAGCTGAGATCACGCCACTGCACTCCAGCCTGGGTGACAGAGCCAGACTCCATCTCAAAAAAAAAAAAAAAAAAAAAAAAAGTGCATCTAGACTGTCTGCTTCTAATGAAGATCGTAAATAATGGAACAACAGCCAGGCAGGCTGACTTCAGAGCCAGTCAGATTAAGCACTATGTACAAGACACAAGGATGTGTAGAGATATAATAGGTCCATAAGTGCAATTACTAAGAAAAAAGGATTCCAGTGGGCCCTTGTGCTACATAAACTAACAGTACGGGGAATATTTTAGACTGGTTCCCCTAAGATGAAGTCTTTGTTTAGGTGATCAACTCTGTTTTCTTTGCCTAAAACTGTCTCTTTAATCCTATTTCTTGACTATTTCTTGGAGCTGTTGGCTTGTCTTCATTCTTTACCCACTGTCTGGGCTCAGGCCACCTCTTTCTCTTACTCCTTGATTCTCACAAGAACTTCCTAAATGGTAAGCTATTTCCACTCTTTTTTTTTTGAGACCGAGTCTCACTCTGTCACCCAGGCTGGAATGCAGTGACGCGATCTCAGCTCACTGCTGCCTCTGCCTCCCAGATTCAAGCAATTCTCATGCTCAGCCTCCCGAGTTGCTGGGACAACAGGCGAGCACCACCATGCCTAGCTAATTTTTGTATTTTTAGTAGAGATGGGATTTTGCCATGTTGGCCAGGCTGGTCTCAAACTGCTGACTTCAGGTGATCCTCCTGTCTCTGCCTCCCAAAGTTCTAGGATTACAGGCATGAGCCAACGTGCCTGGCCTGGAAGGCATTTGAGAGAGTTCCTCAGCTATGTCTTCTTTGAGTGTAATTGATCCAAACTCCTCTGAATTGGTTACAGATTGAAACCCCACTTGAATGCCCCATCCCTTCTGGGCATATTGCTAAGGGCTTTGCCAAGACCTCAGTGCCTGTTAAGGAGTGAGATTTAGGTAGGCTATGTCTTCAGCCTTTGCTCTCTCTTGCTTCTCTAAGGCTAGTGACCTAGCAGTGCCCTGGAAGGTAGGAAGGAGAGCCATGCCTTGAGGAATGAGGTAAGGTGACCTGGGCATCATGATGGAGGAGTTTCCCCAATAAATGCAGCCAAGAACCCTCTAAGGATGCTGATCTTTTATTAGTGGGGCTCCTTTGATATCAGTGGGAGTTTCAGGAACCAGCTCACAACTAAACGTCATCATGGACTGGGGCTTCCAAACCACTGGGGCTTTTGAGGTACAAGGAAGTGTTCAAATATACCCCTGAGATTGTGCCATCCTCTCACCCATTGGCCATAGATCACATCAGTCCTTTGCCAACTCCTGGCCAATGTCAGTTCATCCACATAAGACTTAGAACACCAAACGATGGCCTTCCTTTGCCTAACCAATCTTCTTTTTTCTTTTTTCAGATGGAGTATCTCTCTGTTGCCCAGGCTGGAGTGCAGTGGCATGATCTTTGCTCACTGCAACCTCCACCTCCCGGGTTCAAGCGATTCTCCTGCCTCAACCTCCCGAGCAGTTGGAACTACAGGTATGCGCCACCACGCCTGGCTAGTTTTTGTATTTTCATAGAGACAGAGTTTCACTATGTTGGCCAGGCTGGTCTTGAACTCCTGATCTGAAGTGATCTGCCTGCCTCAGCCTCCCAAAGTGCTGGGATTACAGGTGCGAGCCCCCGTGCCTGGCCTGTCTAACCAGTCTTGGCCTCCAGCACTGGCCATTTGAAAAGGGAGTAGGAATGGGCTCTGCTGGGGAAATCAGCATCCAGGCTGGAAACTGATGAATAGATTTTATGCCGTATCCTGAAGCCTACGTGGGGCCACTGGCAGCTTTACAGTGCAGCCTTATGGCACATGCAGGCTGAGGTCTGATCCAGCCTTTGTGGAAGGAGGAAGAATAAAGGGGGAAACCAGCCATGGTGGCTCATGCCTGTAATCCCAGCACTTGGGGAGGCTGAGGTGGGTGGGCCACTTGAGGTCATGAGTCTCTACTGAAAATACAAAAAAACAAAACCACACGAAAAATAAGAAGGTATGGTGGCATGTACCTGTGATCCCAGCTACTCAGGAGACTGAAGCAGGAGAATGGCGTGAACCCAGGAGGTGGAGGTTGCAGTGAGCCGAGATTGCACCACTGCGCTCTAACCTGGGCGACAGAGTAAGACTCTGTCTCAAAAAAAAAAAAAAAAAAAAAAAAAAAGGGCGGGGGTGGTTTTGGGGGAAACCAGGAACAAATTCCACAAAGACAGCTACGAAAGAATGCCATAGAGAGAAAAAAATAAAGAAAAAAAATGGGAACAAAGCTGACAGCCACACTGTCACTGAACACAAATTCAATGGATTTGCTTTTTGCTTGGAGATGTAGCACAGTTTTTGACAGAAGTGCTATGCATTCTGTCAAAGAGACGTCTCAATGTGATTGGGAAATTGCAATTTTAATATTCTTTTTCCTCCTGCAAGCCCTTTGCATGTTTTCCACTACACTAGCCTCTGATTGCTCACAGTTAAATATAGATGAACACAGATCTTTGTCCCCTCCTCTGTTTTATGAGTGCCATTATTAGGTTGACTCTGTGTGTGTGCTTCTTTAAGCAAGAAGAAAGATAGTGGAACAAATAAATGAGGAAGAGGGCAGAGAAAGATACGAGAAGCCCCTTTGGTAAATAGGAGTTAGGATATTTATAGGCATTGAGAACTAAGATTTTTTGGTTTTTTTTTTTTGAGGCGGAGTCTTGCTGTGTTGCCCAGGCTGGACTGCAGTGGTGAGATCTCTGCTCACTGCAACCTCCGCCTCCCGGGCTCAAGCAATTCTCCTGCCTCAGCCTCCTGAGTAGCTGGAATTAGTCATGGGCCACTATACCTGGCTAATTTTTGTATTTTTAGTAGAGATGGGCCATCTCTACTAATCATTTTGGCCAGGTTGGTCTCTAACTCCTGACCTCAGGTGATCTCCCTGCCTTGGCCTCCCAAAGTGCTGGGATTACAGGGCAGGAGCCACCTCACCTGGCTGAGAACTAAGATTTTTAAAAGTAATAATATCTACTGTCCTTACTACCTTCTATGTGATAGATGCTTTATTCTGTTGATACTCTTTCTGATGTTTGTGAATCTCTGAGCTGACCCTAGTTTCCTATACACTTTACAGATGAGAAAACTGTTGTTCAGTGAGATTCTCATTTGCTTAAGGTCTGGAAAAGTGGTGAGGGCAGCTTCAAACCCAGGGATACAGGGCCCAGATCTGTGCATTAAACTGTGGTGCTATGCCTCTGTGAACCAGCAGGACATTCATAGTGGGTACCTACAATTTTTCCTGCTCAGCATTCGCCTTTTGTGTGACTTACCCCTGTATCTCCTTTGAAAAATGCTCTTCCTCTCTGCTATGTGTATAAAATTGGCAGGAGGCTGACCCCCATTTCCAAGGCCCGGAGGTAGGCACATGACCATCTAGTCAATCAGAGCATTCTGACTCCTGGCCAAGGTGATTGGTTCATGGATGACCATGTGATCTAAGCCAGGACAACGCAACTCATTCCTGAACTCTAAGTAATTAATTAGAGCACTGTTTTGACTGAGGTTGCTAAATTGGTAGGATGTTAGCCTGGAGCTTCTGGGATTGTCTTTGAGAACAATGAAAGGAGAGCTTGCATGGGGTGAAGTCAATTATATGAGACATGGAGCTGAGAGAGAGGGAGATTCCCTGTCTCTCGCTGAGGGGATCAGTGATTCCTTGAGGAATCACTGTCCTTGTTACTCTGTAGTTATTGATCCAAATGGCTGAGTTCTCCACTTGAGGATAACCATGTTATCCTCATGTTATCTGGTGCTACCAGAGTGCCTGGCACAGAGTAAGGGCTCAGAAGTGAGGCCGGGCATGGTGGCTCACACCTGTAATCCCAACACTTTGGGAGGCCAAGGCAGGTGGATCACTTGAGGTCAGGGATTCGAGACCAGCCTGGCCAACATGGTGAAACCCCCCCTCTACAAAAAATACAAAAATTAGCCGGTGTGGTGCCGTGTACCTGTAATCTCAGCTAATCAGGAGGCCGAGACAGAAGAATCACTTGAACCTGGAAGGCAGAGGTTGCAGTGAGCCAAGATAGCACCACTGCACTCCAGCTTGGGTGACAGAGCGAGACTCTGTCTCCTCTGCAAAAAAGAAAAGAAAACAGAAATGCTTGTCAATGGGTAAGTGCAGAGACATCCTGAGTCTGGTCCCAGTTATGCCCTTAATGTATTGGGCAATTCATTTCTCCTCTCTGGGTCTCAGTACTCCCATTAATACAAAGAGGGTTGATTACTTTAATGATCTCCAAAACTGATTAAGAATCAGGTGGGATATATGTGTTAATTTTTTTGCTACAGAAATTTTCAAGCATGTGCAAAAGCAAAGAGAATAGTGGGATGAACCACCATATGCCAATATCCAGTTCAATAGTCATCACCCAGAGCCAATTTTGTTATATTCATACCTCCGCCAGCTTGAATTTTCTCCCTCTGCTAGATTCTTCTGAAGCAAAATCCAGGCATTGCATCAGTTAATCCACAAGTAATTCAGTATGTGGATTTAAATATAGTTTTTTAAAAGCAAAATTACATTACCTTTATTTATTTATTTATTTATTTATTTATTTATTTATTATATTTTTGAGACAGAACCTTGCTCTATCGCCCAAGCTGAATGGAGTGCAGTGGCACGATCTCGACTCACTGCAAGTTCCGCCTCCCTGGTTTAAGTGATACTTGTGTCTCAGCCACCCGAGTAGCCGGAATTACAGATGTGTCCCACCACGCCCAACTAATTTTTTGTATTTTTAGCAGAGACGGGGTTTCACCATGTTGGCCAGGCTGGTCTCAAACTCCTGACCTCAAGTGATCCGCCTGCCTTGGCCTCCCAAAGTACTGGGATTACAAGTGCGAGCTACCATGCCTGGCCCATTATTATAGTTGAAATTAATAATAAGATCATCAAATATCAAATATCTCATAGTTGTCCAAATTTTCCCTGATATATATATTTACAGTTTTATATATATATACACACACACACAGTCATATATATACAGATATATATATATCTACAGTTATATATATATTTACAGTTATATATATACACAGTTACATATGTACAGATATATATATATCTACAGTTATATATATATTTACAGTTATTTTGTTTAAATCAGGATCCACATACGTTTCACACATTGCCTTTGGTTGGGTCTCTTAAATTGCCTTTACTCTTTATATTTCTGTGTTTTCTTTAATTAATTAGTTAATATAGAGATGAGGTTTCGCCATGTTCCCCAGGCTGCTCTCGAACTCCTGGGCTCACGCAATTCACCGGCCTCGGCCTCCCAGAGTGCCAAGATTACAGGCATAAGCCACCAGGCCTGGCCACATTTCTATATTTTCTATATACTCTCTCTTTATTCTTCTGTTTCCCCTTCCTCTTTATTTATTTATTTATTTATTTATTTATTTATTTCTCCCAATTAACTTGTTTTGGAAATTGGCTCACTTATCCTAGAGAATTCTGGGTTGGGAGAGAGTAAAAAATGCATATTCTTGGACCCCCATCTCAGACATCCTGAATCAGAATTTTCAATGCCGAGGCCAAGAGAATTTTTTCTTTTTTGTTTTCTTTTTCTTTTTTTAAATTTTTTAACCAAGGAACTCTCTAGCTAAGTTCTATGCCTTGTCAGGGTCCCTTCCAAACTGGCATTTTTTGGTTTCCTCTAACAAAGCCATATCTCCCCCACTACAATGTTTAAGGACAGGCCTTTGGTGTATGTCCAACAACATCTCACCGTATCAGTCTTTGTTGCATATTGCTTTTGTAGTCATAAATATACGTAATAGGTACTGAGTGCTTATAATCTGCCAGTTAGCATGTGTATCTTGCACATGCATTTTTTCCAGTTGAGTCTCCTGTGTGATGTTGGTCCTAATTGGCTGCACCACACGACATTGCCAGTAGAGCTGACTATTTTTTGACCTATAAAACTTGTCATTTCATAGTGTTTGACTTAATATCCCCCTTTTTTTCAGATGTGGAAAATGAGGCCAGGTGTGGTGGTGGCTCATGCCTGTAATCCTAGCATTTTGGGAAGCTGAGGTGGGAGGATCTCTTGAGCCCAGGAGCTCGATATCTCATTTCTATTAAAAAAAAAAAAAAGATATGGAAAATGAAGCTCAGAGTTATCAAGCAATGTAGAGGATGAAAGAAAGAAAGAACTCAGCCTGGAGTGGTGGCTCACACCTGTAATCTCAGCACTTTGGGAGGCCGAGATGCATGGATCACCTGAGGTCAGGAGTTCGAGACCAGCCTTGCCAACATGGTGAAACGTTGTCTCTATAAAAAATATGAAAAAATTAGCTGGGTGTTGTGGCATGTGCCTGTAATCCCAGCTACTCAGGAGGCTGAGTCAGGAGAGTCACCTGAACCCAGGAGGCGGAGATTTCAGTGAGCTGAGATCTGTGCACACATGCCCACTGCCTCTCAATGACAGCTTCCAGTGCACTTAGGAGGTAGGTACACACAGCATGCAGCACACAGCAGGGGCTCAATAAATGCTCCTTTTATTCTTCTTCTTCTTCTTTTTTTTTTTTTTTTTTGAGACACAGTCTCAATCTGTCTTCCAGGCTTGAGTGCAGTGGCACAATCTCGGCTCATTGCAACCTCTTCCTCCCTGGTTCAAGCAATTCTCCCTTCTCAGGCTCCTGAGTAGCTGGGACTACAGTAACATGCCACCACACCTGGCTAATTTTTGTCTTTTTAGTAGAGATGAGGGTTCACCATGTTGGCCAGGCTGGTCTTGAACTTCTGACCTCAAGTGATCTGCCTGCCTCGGCCTCCCAAAGTGCTAGGATTATAGGTGTGAACCACTGTGCCCAGCCAAATGCTCTTTTTCTTTTCTTTTCTTTTCTTTTCTTTTCTTTTCTTTCCTTTTTCTTTTTTGATACAGAGTCTTAGTCTGTCGCCCAGGCTAGAGTACAGTGGTACCATCTTGGCTCCCTGCAAACTCTGCCTCCGGGGTTCAAGTGATTCTGTGCCTTAGCCTCCCAAGTAGCTGGGATTACAGGCGCCTACCACCATGCCCAGCTAATTTTTGTATTTTCAGTAGAGACACGGTTTCACCATGTTGTCCAGGATGGTCTCGAACTCCTGACTTCAAGTGATCCACCTGCCTCGGCCTCCCAATGTACTGGGATTACAGGACTGAGCCACCACACCTGGCCAAAATGCTTCTTTTTTTCTCTTTGCCTCTCTGCAATGGCATGGCTCCCTGAGCCATCTTCTCCCACTCCTGCCCATCCACCATCCCTCCAGCTTGACAGATGAAATCCTGAAGCCCACAGATGCCTAAGGCAGAAAGTAGTGATATGTGGATGCTCCTCTCCCTCTCTCTTCCTGCAACCTATCTGGACACACAGTGAAGAGATCATGTGTGAGTTCAAGGGTAGAGAGAGAAAAATAATTGAAACTTTGGGTGTGGAGAAGATTCTAGAATCTCTCAGATGATATACTGGAAGGGTAAATTTTCAAATTTTCCTCCCATTTTCTTTTTCTTCTTCTTCTTCTTCTTTTTTTTTTTCTTTTTCTTTTTTTGAAATGGAGTCTCATTCTGTCACCCAGGCAAGAGTGCAGAGGCGTGATCTTGGCTCACTGCAACCTCTGCCTCCCAGGTTCAAGCAATTCTCCCACCTCAGCCTCCCGAGTAGCTGAGACTGCAGGCGTGTGCCACTATGCCCAGCTAAGTTTTGTATTTTCAGTAGAGATGGGGTTTCACTATGTTGGCCAGGCTGGCCTCGAACTCCTGACCTCAAGTGATCTGCCTGTCTCAGCCTCCCAAAGTGCTGGGATTACAGGCATGAGCCACTGCACCTGGCCTTTCCCCTGCATTTTCTTTGCAAAAGTGCTGAGGTAGCTAGGCTATGAAAAGCAGCCAGCTGTGAGCTGCCCAGCTGACAAAGGGGCCACAGCTGGAGAGGAACAGTGGCTGCTGACTCCAGCTGCAAATGAAAGGGTCAACACCTTGTAGGAAAAAAAAAAAATCCAGACATCAGCTGGTGGAAATGGTCCCAGAGTTCATAATAACTGAAAGGAAGGCGAGGAGATTTTATTGTTTTAATTGGCAGCTGTCTCTGGATTCTTTTTTTAAAAGAGAGTTCGGAGAGTGTAACCCGGGCAGGTGTGTGTGTGTGTGCGTGTGTGTGTGCACGTGTGTGTAAGGGAAGCTGAAGAAAACTGTATCTGTGAATGTGAGAATGGGAAGACTGGGAGGAGAGACTGCTGTGTGTGTATTAGCCAGGGAGGTAGAGAGGACAGTAGGCATCCCTGCATGTGGGACCTGTGAGAGAGAAAGAGACTAAGAGACTTTGAAAGTGGGAAATGTCACAGGGAAGAGAAGACAAATCTATTTTTATTTTATTTTATTTTATTTTATTTTTTTTATTTTATTTGAGACAGAGTCTCACTTTGTCGTCCCAGTCTGGAGTGCGTGGTGCGAACTCAGCTCACTGCAACCTCTGACTTCCGAATTCAAGCGATTCTCTTGCCTCAGTCTCCTGAGTAGCTGGGATTACAGGTGCATGCCACCACGCTTGGCTAATTTTTGTATTTTTAGTAGAGATGGGCTTTCGCCATGTTGTCCAGGCTGGTCTCAAACTCCTGACCTCAAGTGATCCACCCGCTTCGGCCTCCCAAAGTGCTGGGATTATAGGCATGAACCACCACGTCTAATCTGAGAAGACAAATCTTAATTATGTGTGTATGCATGTGTCTATATGAAAATGGAAAGCCCGGTGCAGTAGCTCATGCTGGTAATCCCAGCACTTTGGGAAGCTGAGGCTAGAAGATTGCTTGAGGCTAGGAGTTCAAGACGAGCCTGGGCGACATAGTAGGACCTTGTCTCAATAAATAAATAAAATAAATAGATAAAATTGAAAATCGTAGATGAAAGAGCGGGAAAAAACTGAAGTGGAACTGGGAGAGGAAACCATGCGTGGTGCAGGCGAGAGCTGGAGATCAACTCAGAGCCAGCCTGGAATGAGCAGTGGCACCAGGAGCTCCCTCCAGCCTGTTCAGAAATAGTTTCCGGGAACTGTGGTGCTTTCCCCGCCCCTGCTCTAGGGCCAGCGGGGAGATGAAGCTGCCCGCATCGCTTGTCTTGGCTGCCTCTCAGCTGACACTGCTGACAGGCTGCTTTGATCTCAGGTTATCAGGGCTAACCCTGTGCCCTGGGCCTGCTTTGCCAGCCCCGCCCACGCTCCCCTCTGCTGAAAGGGCATTCAGTAAGGCCACCACTGTTGGGAGGGAGGCCCAGCCAGCGTGCCTGGTTGGCCTTGGAGCCTGGGTACTTGATACAATGAAGGCACCATCTTTTATTCTCAGAACAGTGATTAACAGGGGCCCAGCCGGGGAAAACAAGCTTTTGAAGTGTAGTCACACGAAATAGTGCCACCAGACATTTATGGAATGTCATATGTTTATGTCCTCGTGCTGTCTGGACCTTCGCCCCGAAGGATGAGTAGTGAAAGAAAGAAAACAGGGTGGGCAGCCAGGAAGCTTTCTTCCTTTCCTTTTCCCCAACTTTTACACTTTTTAAAAAATCTTTTTTCCTTTTCGTGGAGAACAGGGCCTCACTATATTGCCCAGGCAGGTCTCAAACTCCTGGACTCAAGCTATCCTCCCACCTCTGCCTCCCTAAGAGCTGGGATGACAGGCATGAGCCACCATGCCTGGCCTTCCCTGCAACTTTTATTTTGGATTCAGGGGGTACATGCACAGGTTTGTTACCTGTGCAGATGTCATGATGCTGAGGCTTGGGGGTATGACTGATCCAATTACCCAGGTACTGAGCATAGTACTCAACAGTTTTTTTTTTGTTTGTTTGTTTTTTTTTGAGACGGAGTCTGCTGTGCTCCTTAGGCTGGAGTGCAGTGGGCGTGATCTCGCTCACACTGTAGCTCCACCCTCCCACCACGCCATTCTCCCTCACTTCACCCTCCCAAGTAGCTGAGACTACAGGCGCCTCGCCACCACGCCTCGGGCTAGGTTTTTTTTTGTATTTTTAGTAGAGACGGGGTTTCACCATGTTAGCCAGGATAGTCTCGATCTCCTGACCTCGTGATCCACCCGCCTCGGCCTCCCAAAGTGCTGGGATTACAGGCTTGAGCCACCGCGCCCGGCCACTGTTTTTTTTTTTTTTAAGACAGAGTTTCTTTCTTGTTGCCCAGGTTGAAATGCAATAGTACAATCTTGGCTCACCACAACCTCCACCTCCTGGGTTCAAGCAATTCTCCTGCCTCAGCCTCCTGAGTAGCTGGGATTACAGGCATGTGCCACCATGCCCAGCTAATTTTGTATTTTTAGTAGAGACGGGGTTTCACCGTGTTAGCCAGGATGGTCTCGATCTCCTGACCTCGTGATCCGCCCGTCTCGGCCTCCCAAAGTGCTGGGATTACAGGCTTGAGCCACCGCACCCGGCAACAGTTAGTTTTTCAACCCCTGTCCCCCTCTCTTCCTCCTCCCACTGGTAGTCCCCAGTATCTGTTCCTATCTTTACGCTCATAAGTACCCAATGTTTAGCTCCCACCTATAAGTGAGAACATGCAGTAGTTCCTATTCTGTTCCTGTGTTAATTCACTTGGGATAATGGCCTCCAGCTGCATCCATGTTGCTGCAAAGGACATGATTTTATTCTTTTTTATGGGTGTGCAGTATTCCATGGTGTATATGTACCACATTTTCCTTATCCAAGGATAAGGACTTAGGTCAATTCCAAGTCTTTGCTGTTGTGAATAGTGCTGCAATGAACATATCAGTGCAGGTGTCTTTTTGGTAGAATGATTTGTTTTGGAGATATACTCAGTAGCAGAATTGCTGAGTTGAATGGTAGTTCTGTTTTAAGTTCTTATAAACGTTGACCTCTCTGGGCCAAGTGATCCTCCCACCTCAGCCTCCAGAGTAGCTGGGACCACAGATGTGCACTTGTGGGGATTTTTTTCCTTTTGTAGAGATGGGGTCACACTATGTTGCCCAGGATAATCTCAAACTCCTGAGCTCAAGTGATCCTCTCACCTCGGCCTCCCAAAATGCTGGGATTGCCGGTGTGAGCCAATGCATCTGGCCGTGTTTTAAGTTCTTTGAGAAATCTACAGACAGCTTTCCACAGTGGCTGAACTAAGTTTACATTCCCACCAACAGTGCATAAGCGTTCCCTTTTCTCGGCAGCCTCACCAGCATTTGTTGTTTTATAACTTTTTAGTAATAGCCATTCTGACTAGTGTGAGATGGTATCTCATTGTCCTTTTGATTTGCATCTCTCTGATGATTAGTGACGTGGAACATCTTTTTTCATGTTTCTTGACTGCTTGTATGTCTTTTTTTTTTCTTTTGAGATGGAGTTTTGCTCTTGTTGCCCAGGGTGGAGTGCAATGGTGCGATCTTGGCTCCCCTCAACTTCCGCCTCCTGGGTTCAAGTGATTCTCCTGCCTCAGCCGCCCGAGTAGCTGGGAATACAGGCATGCGCCACCACGCTTGGCTAATTTTGTATTTTTAGTAGAGATGGGGTTTCTCCATGTTGGTCAGGCTGGTCTCGAACTCCTGACCTCAGGTGATCCCCCTGCCTCTGCCTCCGAAAATGCTCGGATTACAGGCATGAACCACTGTGCCTGGCCACTTCTGTGTGTTAAAACTTCCTTTCTTCTCTTACGACCTCTGTTGAGTATTGGATGTCCTTGGGCAAATCTTACTTCTCTTTGGAACTCAGTTTTCATCTCCCATCTTGTAAAATGAAAGTGCTTTTATAACTCTGGAAACCTCTCTTCAAGCAAAATCATGTGCAGAAATCCAATGTGTAAAATAGATTGAAGAAGCGGGGGGCTGGTTGAAGGGAATATGAAGACCCGATACCCTAACACTCTGTTCAGTCCATGTGTTGATTTCCTTTCCTTTGAGACAAGGTCTTGCTCTTTCACCCAGGCTGGAGTGCAGTGGTGTGATCATGGCTCACTGCAGCCTTGACCTCTAAGGCTCAAGCAATCCTTCTGCCTCAGCCTCCCAAGTAGCTGGGACCACAGGTGTGTGCCATCACAGCCAGTTAATTCTTTTTTTAATTTTAATTTTATTTTAAGATGAAGTATCACTCTGTTGCCCAGGCTGGAGTGCAGTGGTGCAATCTCAGCTCACTGCAACCCCTGCCTCCCGCGTTCAAGCGATTCTGAGAAGGTCGGAGGCCTCAGCCTCCTGAGTAGCTGGGATTACAGGCATGTGCCACCACGCCCGGCTATTTTTGTATTTTTAGTACAGACGGAGTTTCACCAGGTTGACCAAGCTGGTTTTGAACGCCTGACCTTAGGTGATTGACCTGCCTCAGCCACTCAAAGTGCTGGGATTAAAGGCCTGAGCCACTGCACCTGGCCTAATTTTATATATATATATATATATATATATGTTTTTTTTATATAGAGGTTGGGATCTCACTGTGTTGCCCAGGCTTGTCTCAAACTCCTGGCCTCAAGTGATCCTCTGAACTCAGCCTCCTAAAGTGTTGGGATTATAGGCATGAGCTACCACACCTGGCCCCAATTTTTCCTTTTCATAAGGACACGAGTTATACTGGATTGGGGCCTACCTTAAAGACCTCATTTTCACTCGATTTCCTCTATAAAGACAATATTTCCAAATCAGGTCATATTTGGAGGACTGGGGGTTAGGACTTCAATCTATTTTTTTTCAAAGGATGAAATTCAATGCATAACACCCACTATGCCTTTTTAAAATTCCTGACTCAGAGAGTTTGTGAACATAATAAAATGGGCTGTTTTATATCACAAGCATTGGGACAATTTGTTACACAGCAATAGTAACTGCAACAAGGGGTTAAACTGAAATAATTTAGATGCATCGGCCCTCTGTGGGTTCAAGCCCAGTTCCTCAACATCTTAATCCATCCTATTTACTTCTCCCAGCCTAGTTTCCTTATCAGAAAAATAGAGTTTGATTGAGGGCATATCTGTAAAGTCCCTGGTGTCATAGCAAGTCTTTGGCAAAGGTCTTTTATCTCTATTCTTTCTTCTGAAATTACCCCTTGCTAGAAGGCTCCTAAGATGTTGGGGAATAAGTCTGAGTTCCTGAATTTTGGGGGAAGCCCTTGGGTCCTGGGAATCGGATCTTTATTTCATACCTACTTGAATGAGGGAATGCGTTCCTTTAGAAAGTTACTTCTTGGAGCAACTTCCCTGCTCAGACTTTCAAGACAATTTAGTCAGAGCTAACCTTGGTTTCTGGTTACCAAAGAGAAATGAGGCTCCTGCAAAGTCCTTGCAGAAAGGCTCTGACATCAAACAGAAACTACCCTACTGCATCCGAGTTGCTGAGTATAAATAAATCAAAACCATACCGGCTGCCTTTCCGTGTAGGCACACACATGTAATTTCATTACAGCCGGGATGCAGTGCTGCGGGCTAAGGGTGTTTGGGCCTAGGCTGAACCCAGCATGCTCTTGGAAGACCTGGGTTTGTTGGGCCAACTGAAGAGGAGGGCCTTCTTTTCCTTTTCCCCTCCTGCCGTATCTAATGTTTGTGTCACCCCCAAATTCATATGTTGAAACCTAACCTCCAGTGTGATGGTATTAAGAGTTGGGGCCATAGGAAGGTGATGAGGTCATGAGGATGGAGCACTCATGAATGGGATTAGTGCCCTTAGAAAAGAGGACTGCCGGTCATGGTGGCTCACGCCTGTAATCCCAGCACTTTGGGAGGCTGAGGCGAGTGGATCACCTGAGGTCAGGAGTTCAAGACCAGCCTGGCCAACATGGTGAAACCCTGTATCTACTAAAAATACAAAAATTAGCCGGGCATGGTGGCATGTACCCGTAATCCCAGCTACTTGGGAGGCTGAGGAAGGAGAATCGCTTGAACCCGGGGGGCAAAGGTTGCAGTGAGCCGAGATCACACCACTACACTCCAGCCTGGGTAACAAGAGTGAAACTCCATCTCAAAAATAAATAAATAAATGAAATGAAATGAAATGAAATGAAAAGAGGCCTAAGAGTCCAGGCACCGTGGCTCAGGCCTGTAATCCCAGCACTTTGGGAGGCTGAGGCTGGAGGATCACTTGAGGCCAGGAGTTCGAGGCCAGCCTGGCCAATATGGTGAAACCTTGTCTCTACTTAAAATACAAAAATTAGCTGGGTGTGGTGGCACATACCTGTAGTCCCAGCTACTTTGGAGGCTGAGGCATGAGAATCACTTGAGCCTGGGTGGCGGAGGTTGCAGTGAGCCAAGATCAAACCGCTGCTCTCCAGCCTGGGCGACAGTCAGGCCCTGTCTCAAACAAAAATAAAATAAAATAAAATAAAATAAAAAGAAAAATTCGGAGGAGCACAGAGGTAATTTTTTTTCTTTTTACTTTTTAAAATTGTGGTAAAATATACATAATATAAAATGTACAATTTATAGCATTTTTTATTACTTTGAGGCAGAGTCTTGCTCTGTCGCCCAGGCTGGAGTGCAGTGGCACGATCTAGGCTCACTGCAACCTCCGCCTTACGAGCACAGGTGATCTCCTGCTTCAGCCTCCTGAATTAGCTGGGATGACAGTTGCAAACCACCACGCCTTGCTAATTTTTGTATTTTTAAGAGACAAGGTTTCGCCATGTTGGCCAGGCTGGTCTCAAACTCCTGGCCTCAAGTGATCCATGTGCTTCAGTCTCCCACAGTGCTGGGATTCCAGGTGTGACCCACCACATCTGACCTGTTTTTAGCATGTTTAAGTGTACAGTTCAGTGGCATTAAGTGGCATCATATAGATGTGCAGCTCTCACAACCCCCATCTCCAAAACTTTTTCATCTCGCAAAACCCAAACTCCACGCCCGCTAAACACGAACTCCCCATTCCGCATCCCCCAACTCCCCGGTAACCACCATTCTACTCTTTGTTTCTATGAATTTGATTACTCTAAGTATGTGTGTAAGTGGAATCATATAATATTCGTCCTTTTGTGTCTGGCTTGTTTTACATAACATGATGGTCTCATGTTTCACCCATGTTGCAGCATGTGTCAGAATTTCCTTTTCTTCTTCTTCTTCTTCTTTTTTATTTTTATTTTTATTTTTTTGTAGAGAAAGGGACTTGCTCTGTTGCCTAGGCTGGTTTTAAACCCCAGGAGTCAAGTAATCCTCTGGCTTCAGCCTCCCATGGTGCTAGGATTACAAGCAAGAGCCTCCATACCTGGCCAAAATTTTTGCTTTTTAGGACTGAATAATATTCTGTTGTATGGAAGTACCACATTTTGTTTATCCATTCCATTCTTGGGAGAAATCTCTGGTTGCTGGGAGAAAGAATGAGTTGACCCCCCTAGGATCAAAGATCTATTCCTATTCTGAATAGCTATGGGCAGGTGGGGTGGGATTACATAGTATTAACTAAGTGACAGAATCACACCACTTCAGCAAGGTTGTCAGTGATGAGGGTGTGGACAGATGAGGACTCCTGAGAGATGTACACAACTTGTTATAAAAGTAACAATAGAAGTATCTATAAGACATAGAACACAGAAGGAGAAGAGAGTAACTTTTTCTTGAGGATTAAGGGTAAAGAAGAAGAATTTTTGCAAAGTAAGTGTCTTAATCAGGATAGGTTAAATTATGATGTAATGAACGGACCTCCAGATTTTAGCAGCTTAACCCCACAAAGGTTAGATTTTGCTAATCCTACGTGCCTATCAGGCATGTCAGGCCAATGGGGACTCTACTCCACATAGTTAACTCAGGGACTCAGCCTCATGGAAATGCCACCATTTTGTAGACTTGCCATATGGAATATTTGACTTCCTTGGTCATCATGGCCAAGGAGAAGGGAGAGATGAGAGAATCTCATATGGGCTTTTCATTGCCTCAACCTAGAGCTGACACATATGTTTTACCCACAGTTAACTGGCTAATACTTGTCATATGTCCTCAATCAACTGTAAGGGACATAGGGGAGCAAATGAAGTATTTGGGGAGCACTTGTGTCTGTCACAGTAGGTTAGCAGTGAGATCGTTTTTGGTCGAGGCAGTGGTTCTCAACTGGGGGATGATTCTGTCCCCCAGACAACATTTGGCAATGTCTGAAGACACTTCGATTGTCACAATGGGGCTATTACCGACATCTAGTGGGTGGAGGCCAGGGATGCTGTTAAACATCCTACAATGCGCAGGACAGCCTCTCCCAAAGAATAACCCAGCTCAGAGTGTTCAATAATGTCAAAGTTGAGGAACCTTGAGTCAAAGGAACATCTTGAACAATAGGACAATTGTGAAAGACAGAATCCTTGGGGAGAAGCAATATAGCACCGTAGTTAGAAATTTGGATTCTGCAATCTGTCAGTTCTGAGTTCAAATCTAGCATCTTCTACTTTACTAGCTTCAGGACCTCTGACAAGTGGCTTAACCTCTCTGATTCAGTTACTGAGAAGAAGAGTAGAATCCACTTAGCATATAGTCTGACGCTAGAAGCTCTCAGTAATGGTGGCGACTATTCTTTTAATGGCACAACCTGCAATTTTGCACCAACCTAATATTAGGCTCATTTGCATTTGTAGCTGGGAGAGGCTGAAGCACAGTCAGGGGACAGTTGCGGTAAATATGATTGGAGAGGGTGGCAAACGTCAGAGCTTGGACCAGGGATGGGGGCAGTTCTTGAATACTATGTGTGTGAGCTAACTCAAAAAAACAAACAAAAAAAATTGGGCTGGGTATGGTGGCTCACGCCTGTTATTCCAGCACCTTGGGAGGCCGAGGTGGGTGGATCACCTGAGGTCAAGGGTTTGAAACCAGCCTGGCCACCATAGTGAAACCCTGTCTCTACTAAAAATACAAAAAGTAGTCAGGCGTGGTGACGGGCACCTGTAATCCCAGCTACTCAGGAGGCTGAAGCAGGAGAATTGCTTGAGCTGCCAAATATATCCCACAGTTTTTGAGCACTTGCTGTGTGCCAGGCATTGTGCTGAGCGCTTTATATATATCAAGTCGAGTCACTCTGTCCTTGAGGACAGAGGTCGGTTACTATTTGCTGTGGTTTGAATGTTGTTGTCTCCTCCAAATCCATGTGTTGGAAACTTAATCCCCTATGCAGCAGTTTTGGGAGGTGGGGCCTAATGGGAGGTATTTTAGGTCTTGAGGGCTCTGCTTTCTTTTTTTTTTTTTTTTTTTTTTGAGACGGAGTCTCGCGCTGTGTCACCCAGGCTGGAGTGCAGTGGCGCGATCTCGGCTCACTGCAAGCTCCGCCTCCCAGGTTCACGCCATTCTCCTGCCTCAGCCTCCGAGTAGCTGGGACTACAGGCGCCCGCCACCTCGCCCGGCTAGTTTTTTGTATTTTTAGTAGAGACGGGGTTTCACCATGTTAGCCAGGATGGTCTCGATCTCCTGACCTCGTGATCCGCCCGCCTCGGCCTCCCAAAGTGCTGGGATTACAGGCTTGAGCCACCGCGCCCGGCCTGAGGGCTCTGCTTTCATGAATGAATTAATGCTGCTATAAAAAGGCTTGCGAGTGGGTTTATGCTCTTTGGCCGTGTGAGCAGTAGTGTTCCTCCCACTAGAAGTTTGGGACACAGGAGTGCTCCCCAAATACTCCATTTGGCCCCCGACACCCCTTACAGTTGATTGAGGCCACATAACAAGTTCTAGCGTAGGATGAGACATTCAAGATGACTTCTTCGAAGTAGGGCTGGGTTCTCATCAGACATCAAAACCTGCTGGCACCATGATCTTGGACTTCCCAGCCTCCAGAACGATGAGAAATAAATTTCTGTTCTTTATAAATTGCCCAGTCTATGATATTCTGTTATAGCAGCACAAAACAGACTAAGACACTTTTATTCTCCTCATATCCTAGTTAAGGAAGCTGAGCTACAGAGAAGTTTAGCAACTTGCCCAAAGCTACACAGCTAGTAAGAGATGAAGCCAGGAAAATGATACTCCAGGTTTTTTTCTTTTCTTTCTTTTTTTCTTTTTCTTTCTTTCTTTCTTTCTTTTTTTTTTTGAGTCAGTGTCTCACTCTGTTGCTTAGGCTGGAGTACAGTGGTGCGATCATAGCCCACTGCAGCCTTGACCTCCCAGGCTCAAGAGATCCTCTCACCTCAGCTGCCTAAATAGCTGGAAATTCAGGCATGTGCCACTATGCCCAGCTAATTTTGTAGAGGTGGGGTCTCACTGTGTTGCTCAGGCTGGTCTCTAACTCCTGAGCTCAAGTGATACTCCTGCCTAGGCCTCCCAAAGTGCTGAGATTATAGGCATGGGCCACCACACCCATCATAGGATGGTTTTAAGTACAGAAGCAAAATAGTCAGATTTTATTTCTTGTTTTTCATTCTCATTTCTCCCACAGCATTTTCAAACACCAACTCTGGGATGAGGGGAAGGTGGGATAAGGTTGGTAGAAAGTTGGGAGCAGATGAAAAGAAATCATGGCCACGCACAGTGGTTCACACCTGTAATCCCAGCACTTTGGGAGGCTGAGGCAAGCAGATTGCTTGAGCTTAGGAGTTCAAGACCAGCCTGGGCAGTATGCCAAAACCCCATCTTTACCAAAAATACAAAAATTTAGCTGGGCATGGTGACATGCACCTGTGGTTCCAGCTACTTGGTAGGCTGAGGCACGAGAATTGCTTGAACCTGGGAGGCAAAAGTTGCAGTGAGCCGAGATCGTGCCACTGGATGACGGAGCAAGATTCAGTCTCAGAAAAAAAAAAAAAAATCATGTGACCACTCTTGGAAAGGTTTCATTTCTCCTCTTGTACTTAGGAATGGACACATAGGCAGGATGTGGCCCTGACCCACGTATGGATAAATGTGGCAAGAACCTGCTTTCCTGCTAAATCACTCGACTGTTTGACAAGGCTGGGAAAGAACTTGGGGCCAGGACAGAACAGCCTGGTCCAGGCAGGCTTACTCAGGATGGGGGTGACATTACCAACAACCCATTTTCCTCCGCCTGTGTATAATTTCCCCATTAGGAGCCCCTGGGGGTGTTGGGACGCTCTTCAACTGTGTGAACTCTAGGGTGAGGAGTTCAGGATTTCTTCTGTTTTCCCTGGGGCTGGTGGGTGCAAAAAAGCGGGGCTGAGAAAAGTAGGTTCATCCAGCTCATGTTTGAGAAGATGAAGCCATCAGACAGGGCGTCTGCCCTTGGGGTCCCAATGACAAAAGAAATCTGGACAATCCACACTACATCAATCATTGTTTATTCAAGGCCATGCTTGTAGTTCCAGCACTTTGGGAGGCCGAGACGGGCAGATCACTTGAGGTCAGGAGTTTGAGACCAGCCTGGCCAACACAGTGAAACCCCATCTCTACTAAAAATACAAAAATTAGCTGAGCATGATGGTGCATGCCTGTAATCCCAGCCATTTGGGAGACTGAGGCAGGAGAATCGCTTGAACCCGGGAGGCAGAGGTTACAGTGAGCTGAGATCACGCCACTGCACTCCAACCTGGGCGACAGAGTGAGACTTAGTCTCAAATAAATAAACAAATAAATAACTAAACAAAAAAATCACTGGTTATTCAAAAGCCTTTATTGAACACCTACTCTGTGTCTGCATTGTTCAAGGGAGTCAGCAGTGCACAAGAGACGTTCTCTTCTTTTGTGGGAGAATGACAGGTAACAGGCAAAGAACTTCAGGATATATCAGATGGTGGCAAATGCTCTAGGGAAGAAATCAGGGAAGGGTGGCAGAAAGTGAAGGAAGATGCTGGTTTAGATCTGACACACAAATCCTCTGGTGGGCAGGATCATGGTCCCAAACAAATATTCATGTCCTAATCCCTGGAACCTGTATGTTGCCTGATACGGCAAAAGGGACTTTTCAGAGGTGATTGCATGAAGGCTCTTGAGTTGAAAGGATTATTCTGCATTTTCCACATGGCCCCTAGATCATCACAGGGTCCTGATTAGAGGGAGGTGGGTGGTTCCAAGTCAGAGTCAGAGAAGATGTGATGGTGGAAGGAGTGGACGTGGGGCCATGAGCCAAGGAATGTGGCTGCCCCGAGAAGCTGGGAAAGGCAAGGAAATACATTGTCTCCTAGAGCCTGCAGAAGAAACACAGCCTGGCCAGCACATTTTAAACTGTCCACCTCCAGAACTGGAAGATCATAAATGTGTGTGGTTTTAAGCCATTAAATTTGTATCACTTGTTACAGCAGCCATAGAAAAGGAATACAGACCCAGATGAGGTAAAGACTGGAGACTTGCTGGGGAAGGGCAGTTCAGGTGGTAAGAACGGCAAGTGTAAAGGCCCTGAGGTGCAAAGCAAGATGGCGCAGCAAGTGCTACAATAGAGGTCACATAGAGGGTACTCCGGGGACACACAGGAGGGCCTGCATGAGAGTGGGTAATTGTGGAAGACCTCCTGGAGGAGTGAATGCTTGCTCTGAGCCTTCAAAAGCACTGGCTCTTCAACCCAATTGACCAGGATTCAAGCCCTGGCTCTGCCACTTATAAGTGATGTGGCCTTGGACAGGCTTCTTCTCCAAGTCTCTGCTTTCTAAATTCATTTTTTTTTTTTTTTTTTAGATGGAGTCTCGCTCTGTTACCCAGGCTGGAGTGCAGTGGTGCAATCTCGGCTCACTGCAACCTCTGCCTCCTGGGTTCAAGCGATTCTCCCGCCTCAGCCTCCTGAGCAGTTGGGATTACAGGCATACACCACCATGCCTGGGTAATTTTTGTATTTTTAGTGGAGACAGTGTTTTGCCACGTTGGCCAGGCTGATCTCGAACTCCTGGCCTCAAGTGATCCACCCACCTTGGCCTCCCAGAGTGCTGCGATTTCAAGTGTGAGGCCCCTCTCCTGGCCTGATCTTTCATAAAGGGATACGTGGTGGCATTATGGTAAGCTAATTTTGGTAAAATTATTAGCCCAGTCTGTGGCACGTTTTAGGCGCTTGCTTCATGTTAGGTGTGATGAAAAGGAGGACTGTGAGTTTGACATTGGAATTGAACAAGTAGAGAAGAGTAGGGAATGCATTTTGAGTTTAGCATGGGACAGGTAGGAAAAGGCCAGAAGTATGACCAGGCACAGCCCACTTTGAGGCATCACATATTCCATGATTAAATAAATTAGGATTCCTTTGTAGTCCTCCCTTCTCTGCCTCTTTATTTTATTTTATTTTTTTATTTTTATTTTTTTGAGTTGGCATCATCTCACTATCCCCCAGGCTGGAATGCAGTGGTGTGATCATAGCTTACTGCAGCCTCGAACTCCTGGGCTTAAGGGATCCTCCTGCCTCAGCCTCCTAAAGCTCTGGGATTATAGGTGTGAGCCACCAACCTGACCCCTTCTCTTGCCTCTTTATCCGGTGACGCTTACAGAGTCTGAGGCTGCCTTCATGCACCTTCCCTAGGGTAGAGGCTTGCAACCCGTGGTGCTATGAGTAACCCACTGTTGGCTACCCATTCTCCTCAGAGAACAGGCAAGAGTGTGAGAATGATTTACTGAGATCCAGCCCCATCGATGAGGGGAAGGTCTCAGAAGCAGGAAGGAGGGTCAGTTGCACAGGCTCTGCAATCGTAGGGTGGCCTACTGCCTCCCGTCAAGCTCTGCCAGGCCCCAGGCAAGTTGTAATGGTGGCTTTGCTCACCTGAAGAGCAGTTTGGGTCTGGGAAAAAGCCTGTCAACTATATGCAAACATATTTGCATGAATTTATCTTTCAGCCCTTTCACAGCGTTTGGGTTTCTCTAGGCAAATGCTGTGCTTTGATACTCCTTTTCTTTGCAGTGTGTGTCAATATCCGTTTTGAAATGTACCCATGCGGTGGTCAGGTCCAGTTTGCTGTAGTCTTGGGACTGTCTGACAAGGATGAGGAACAAAAGTGAATCTGCAAATGGGCATCTGAGAGGCTGGCAGCATTTGGAGGGGTAGGTTACAGGGGGTTACAGGCTGGCTACTCAAAGTGTGGTCCTCAGCTTAGCAGCAATGGCCACCCAGGAGCTTGTTAGAAATGTGGAGTCTTGGATCCCACCAAAGACCTCTTGAGTGTCACTGCTCTTACTCCAGGGGCTCCACTCTAAGAACCACTGGATTAGACAAGAGGTGAGAAATGGGCTGCATCTTGAAAGCCAACTCTAGTCTGTGTGTTAGCTACTGGGACCTCTGTGTTGAGCAGGATTCTGAGGTTGTGTGATGCTTAGAGAAAAAAAGTGCTGCACTTTTTTAGTCCTATGTGCAACTGGTATAATACGGAGACTTAGACAAGACGTTGCTATCCCTGGATTTTCTGAGTGCTGTCTTAGGATTCCTTTATGAAACTGGAGAGAAGGAGTGAGGAATTAGGTGGAGTTCCATTTCCTAAGGACGGGGTGAGTTAAGAAATTAGGCTTGTGGAGGACTTCATGACTAAAACACCAAAAGCAATGGCAACAAAAGCCAAAATTGACAAATGGGATCTAATTAAACTAAAGAGCTTCTGCACAGCAAAGGAAACTACCATCAGAGTGAACAGGCAACTTACAGAATGGGAGAAAATTTTTATAATCTACCCATCTAACAAAGGGCTAATATCCAGAATCTACAAAGAACTTAAACAAATTTACAAGAAAAAAATCAAACAATCCTATCAAAAAGTGGGTGAAGGATATGAACAGACACTTCTCAAAAGAAGACATTTATGCAGCCAACAGACACACGAAAAAATGCTCATCATCACTGGCCATCAGAGAAATGCAAATCAAAACCACAATGAGATACCATCTCATACCAGTTAGAGTGGCGATCATTAAAAAATCAGGAAACAACAGGTGCTGGAGAGGATGTGGAGAAATAGGAACACTTTTACACTGTTGGTGGGACTGTAAATTAGTTCAACCATTGTGGAAGACAGTGTGGTGATTCCTCAAGGATCTAGAACTAGAAATAGCATTTGACCCAGCCATCCCATTACTGAGTATATACCCAAAGGATTATAAATCATGCTGCTATAAAGACACATGCACACGTATGTTTATTGTGGCACTATTCACAATAGCAAAGACCTGGAACCAACCCAAATGTCCATCAATGATAGACTAGATTAAGAAAATGTGGCACATATACACCACGGAATACTATGCAGCTGTAAAAAAGGATGACTTCATGTCCTTTGTAGGGACATGGATGAAGCTGGAAACCATCATTCTGAGCAAACTGTTGTAAGGACAGAAAACCAAACACCACATGTTTTCACTCATAGGTGGGAATTGAACAATGAGAACACTTGGACACAGGGAGGGGAACATCACGCACCGGGGCCTGTCGTGGGGTAGTGGGAGCAGGGAGGGATAGCATTAGGAGATATACCTAATGTTAATGACGAATTAATGGGTGTAGCACACCAACATGGCACATATATACATATTTAACAAACCTGAATGTTGTGCACATGTACACTAGAACTTAAAGTATAAAAAAAAAAAAAAAAAGAAATCAGCTTTGCCGGTCGGGTGTGGTGGCTCACGCCTGTAATCCCAGCACTTTGGGAGGCTGAGGCTGGTGGATCACGAGGTCAGAAGATTGAGACCATCTTGGCTAACAGGGTGAAACGCTGTCTCTACTAAAAATACAAAAAAAATAGCCAGGCGTGCTGGCAGGCGCCTGTAGTACCAGCTACTAGGAAGGCTGAGGCAGGGGAATGGCGTGAACCTGGGAGGTGGAGCTTGCAGTGAGCCGAGATTGCGCCACTGCACTCCAACCTGGGCGACAGAGCAAGATTCTGTCTCAAAAAAAAAAAAAAAAAAAAAAAACAGAAAAGAAAAGAAAAGAAAAAGAAATTAGCCTTGCCTGGGTGTAGTGGGAGACTGAAAAAATTTTAAAAAATTAGCTAGACTGGTGGTGTACATCTGTAGTCCCAGCTACTCAGGAGGCTGAGACGGGAGGATCTCTTGAGTCTAGGCGTTTGAGGTTACAGTGAGCTTTGGTCATGTCACTGCACTCTAGCCTGGTCAACAGATCGAGAGCCTGTCTCAAAAAAGAAAAGGAAGGAAGGGACTGGGCGTGGTGGCTCACGCCTGTAATCCCAACACTTTGGGAGGCCAAGGCGGGAAGATCACGAGGTCAAGAGCTTGAGACCAGCCTGGCCAACATGGTGAAACCCCGTCTCTACTAAGAATACAAAAATTAGCCAAGTGTAGCGGTGGCCGCCTGTAATCCTAGCTACTTGAGAGGCTGAGGCAGGATAATTGCTTGAACCCAGGAGGTGGGGGTTGCAGTGAATTGAGATCACGCCACTGCACTCTAGCCTGGGCTACAGAGCAAGACTGTCTCAGAAAAAAGGAAAGAAAAGAAGAGGAAAGAAAAGAAAAGGGAAGGGAGGGAGGTAAAGAGAGAGAAAGGAAAGAAGGAAAGAAGGAAGGAAGGAAGGAAGGAAGGAAGGAAGGAAGGAAGGGAGGGAGGGAGGGAAAAAAGGAAGAAAGAGAAAACTAGTTTCAATGCGTGTGCTGACTTGTGGCTATAACCTCAGCTACTTGGGAGGCTGAGGTGGGAGGATGGCCTGAAGGCAAAAAGTTGGAGGCTGCAGTGAGCTGGGACCACACCACTGCACTCCAGCCTGGGCGACAGGGTAAAACCCTATCTCTAAAAAAATAAAAAATAAAAAAATGCAAATTAGTCTCTGTGTGCCAGGACAAGACAGCTCAACCATTAAAAGTGTGGTGTTCCTGAGTATCTGAGAAAGGATACACGGAAGATCAACAATGGAAATCTCCAAGAGATCAACTTGCCTGCAACTCCCTCATTTCACAAAAAGAGGCTCAAAGAAGGATGGAATCCGCTCAAACACACGGAGCTCATTTGTTTGGATTCGCCTGGGCTCATGCTCTCAGAGCTCGTGAGAAAATTACTCAGGCCTTCAAACGCACCCGTCGAGGAAGGGAAGAAACTAGATCAGGCAGAAACTAGAAAGGACGTTTTTCGGACCCCCAAAGGCAGGCTGAGGCCATGACTCAGGAGGCATTTCGGGAGCAGAGAGCTGGAAAAAAGAAGGGAGGGTCCCCGAAGGCCGAAAGCCGGGGTGATGGAAGATAAGAAATTCCGATTGCAATCTCCCTACTTCCTCTGCTTCCTCAGACCCAGGCTGTATATAAACTGTATGCAAATATGTTTACTTTACATTTTATTTCAATCGGAGTCACTCAGCTGTCGGGAGCTATGTCAACATGTCAGTCTGGTTGAGCAAACAAGCATTTTGAGTGGAAATATTTCAGATAAACAGACACAATGTTATGACATATCAAAACTCCCCAAACATGGAAAGAGGGTGGGGATGGTGGAGGAGAAGGGGGTGAAAAGCCGCAGAAAGGAGATCTATTTACCCTGGCACATGCGCTGTGTGGTCAGCTGAAAACAAAATAGGTTTTTTATTACTCGTGTGGTGTACCAGGGACGTTTCCCTTCTCTGTGGCGTTAATGCATCCTGTCAGCTGAAGAGAAGGCCTGCTTGGCGGGTTACCATGAACATTTCTCTTTGGTGTTCCTGCTGATTCTGCAGGAGGGAATCAGGCAAGAAAACAAAAGAAAAACCCACCCGGATTAACTTAATTAGCAATGGGGAGGCCAGTTGCTTGGCAAAGTCCAACAGCTTGTTTGAGGGTTGCCCTCGTTTTGGCTCCTTACTTGGGCTCTTTACAAACTGCCTTAAGGGGGGACACAAAGCAATGCCCTTGTTTGCAATCGGGGGTGGGGATGGGGGTGTGCATGGCGGGGGGTGAGGTGGGGGTGACTATGCGGACATTAGGCTATTCTCCTGCATGATGTATGTTTGTAAATTTCATCTTCAGAGTAGGTCATAAGGTTGCCTGGTTCAATAACCAAAGATATAAGAATGTATTTGGAGGAAAGTTCCTTCCTTCCTTCCTTCCTTCCTTCCTTCCTTCCTTCCTTCCTTCCTCCTTCCTTCCTTCCTTCTTTCCCTCCTTCCTCCCTCCCTCCCTCCCTCCCTTTCTTTCTTTCTTCTTTTTTTTTTCCAGGTTTTGCTTGGTTGCCCCCAGGCTAGAGTGCAGTGATGGAATTACGGCTACCTGCAGCCTCGAACTTCCAGGCTCAAGCCATCCTCCCACCTCAGCCTCCTGAGTAGCTGGGACTGTAGCTTACCACCACCCCCAGCTCATTTTAAAATTTTTGGAAGAGATGAGGTCTCCCTATGGTGCCCACAGGCTGGTCTCGAGCTCTTGGCCTCAAGTGATCCTCCTGCCTCGGCCTCCCAAAGCATTGGGATTATAGGCATGAGCCACTGAGCCTGGTCTGAAGGAATGTTTTCTTCTCTTTCTCAATCTACTCATGTTTTCATCCCTCATCCCCAGACATACATATACACAGATTATATTTTGTTGGGTGACATTTCTTTTTAGTCCCCAAGCCATAGTCTGATGGGCTATGTCTAAAAGAAAATTCACCTTTTCTTAAAATAATACACTGCGTATCCACACCTACACTGTGCCGCCTTCTGTGGACATCCATTTTGATCAGTCTCAAATTGAAGCCCAAAGTTTGGAATTATTCACCTCCTGTTGGGAGGCAGGAGCCTGAGACCCAGAGGTGCAGGGGCACACCCATGGTCACACAGCTGGCCAGAGAAAGAGCCAGAACTCAAACCCAGATCTGTTCAAGAACGTCTACATTCTTCCAGCTCCACCAAATGCTTGGCTGAGCTTGCCGGGGAGAAAGTGTGTAGCAAGGTAACTTTTGGAGGAGTTGAGAGCCTCCAGCCAGCCCAGTCAGGCCGAACTTGTCCACCCCTGAAATGAAGTTGCCCAGAAAAAAAACTGCCTGCCTGTCCCAATGCAGGACTCAGCAGCTGCCTGGGGGATGTGCTCGAAAGAGGTTGGCAAGTCCCCCACTGTCCAAAAATGTCTCCCCCTGCCACCTGTCACATGGCCTCAAATTCCACCATCAGAAAGGTATGCCCCTGGGCTTCAATTTAAATACTTTTTTTTGGGCACGGTTTCAGTGTAGACACTTTTCCCCGGAGAGGTTATACCTACGTCCTTCCCTCAAAGTCCCTTCTCAGCAGGGCGGCTAGCCGAGGGCTTGGGCTTGGAGGGTGATGTCACCATGTAGATATCTGGGGAGGTAAGGGGGGAACCAGGGGAAGTAAGCTAATAAGGGGGCTGGGCAGACCGGGGATGGAGCCCAAGGGTCCTGACCAACAGTTGTATGGTGCATGGGACTGCTGGGAGACAAAGCTTCATATGTTTCCCCGAGTGAGGGTCCCCGCAAGGCCCCACCTGTCTCCTTGCCAGTCCCGGCTGGTGTGTTTTAGGTTGGAACCCTAAATAGCCATGCTAGGGGGCAGGGGAAGCCCAAGGCTTGTCATGGGCTCGTAGAATGTCACAGCTGCCACCCAGCAAGTCCTGTACTTCAGTCAGCCACGTTCCTTCTTAGCTCTGTTTTTCCATGATTACACCACCTGTAGGATTACTCTCTTCATATTTTCCTCTAAACCAACTCACTTAAAAAAATAAATAAACATCTATTTTAAGGCCTGCACACATGAGTTTTTCTCACCACTAAGGGATACAGACATAGTCAAGCTCTCTAGCTTTTGTGGGGCAAATGCAAGAATTATTTTTTAGAGGAAAGCAAGCATTCATGAACATTTCATTTTTTATGATTATTATTTTTTTGAGACAGAGTCTTGCTCTGTTGCCCAGAGCTGTGGAGTGCTGTGGCGCGATCTTGGCTCACGGCAACCTCCACCTGCTGGGTTCAAGTGATCCTTGTACCTCAGCCTTTCAAGTACATAGGATTACAGGTGTGCACCACCATGCCTGGCTAATTTTTGTATTTTTTTAGTAGACAATGGTTTTCACCATGTTGGACAGGCTGGTTTTGAACTTCTGGCCTAAGTGATCCACTCACCTTGGCCTCCCAAAGTATCGGATTATAGGTGTGAGCCACCACTCCCAGCTCATGAAAAAATTTTTAAAAAAGAAAACACTTAGATACACACACTTTAGTCTCTATTGCTGAAAGTTTGATTTGCTAATTGTACTCTTCTTCTCCTTCTTCTTCTTCTTCCTCCTCCTCTTCCTCTTCCTCTTCTTCTTCCTCTTCCTCCTCCTCCTTGTCTTCCTCTTCCCCTTCTCCTTCTCCTTCTGCTTCTCCTTCTCCTTCTCCTTCTCTTCCTTCTTCTTCTTTTTTCTTGGGACAGAGTCTCACTCTTGTCATCCA
Source organism: Papio anubis (assembly GCF_008728515.1). Classification (NCBI taxonomy): domain Eukaryota; kingdom Metazoa; phylum Chordata; class Mammalia; order Primates; family Cercopithecidae; genus Papio; species Papio anubis. The sequence goes on from NC_044984.1 coordinate 109,142,723, forward strand.
GGCTGGAGTGCAGTAGCATGATCTCCGCTCACTGCAACCTCCACCTCCTGGGTTCAAGCAATTCTCTTGCTTCAACCTTCCAAGTAGCTGGGATTACAGGTGCACACCACTGAGCTGGCTAATTTTTTTTTTTTTTTTGTATTTTTAGTTGAGATGGGATTTCACCATGCTGGCCAGTCTGGTCTCGAACTCCTGACCTCAGGTGATCTGCCTGCCTTGGCCTCCCAAAGTGCTGGGTTTAGGTGTGAGCCACTGTGCCCCACCAATTGTTTTTACTTTCTAGTACATGGTAAAATGAACCATTAGAGTAAAAATTAGTGGCCATCCAGATGCTCTTATAAATCACAGGAAAGGTATTATGTCTTGCTCAAGCCACCAATTTTATGTATAAGGAAACAGGTTCAAGAGAGAAAACTTGGGCCAGGGACACAGCTGGCCGGGAGCAGGATGAGGCCCAAGACGCATCATGGAGACAGAAAGAGTACTGGATGGGGAGTCAGGAGACCCTGACTCTAGCTCCAAAACCAAGAGCAGAGGCCACTTCTGTTTCCTCTCTGGGTCTTGATTTCCCCAACTATGAAACAGGAAAATGATGTTACTTTGGGGGTCTAAACATAGGAGGAATTAGAGATGGATTTGAATCCTGGAATTTTTTTTTCTTTTATTGAGTCAAGATTCATTTAACATAAAATTAACCATTTTACTTTTTCTTTTCCTTTCTTTTTTTTCTTTGTTGAGATAGATTCTCATTCTTTTGCCCAGGTGGGAGTATAGTGGTGTGATCTTGGCTAACTGCAGCCTCTGCTTCCCGAGTTCAAGCGATTCTCCTGCCTCAGCCTCTGGAGTAGCTGGGATTATAGGTGTGCACCACTACACTCGGCTAATTTTTGTATTTTTAGTAGAGACAGGGTTTTGTCATGTTGGCCAGGTTGGTCTTGAACTGCTGACCTCAAGTGATCCGCCAGCCTTGGCCTCCCAAAGAGCTGGGATTACAGGCGTGAGCCACCGCACCCGGCCAGATCCTTTGATTCTTGACTTCCAGCTCAGCAGCTCCACACTAAGAAGGCCTTGTCCTCCTTCCTTTGTTGTTTAGTTTGCTTTAAGCAGCCTCCTCTGAGCCAGGAAGAGAACTGGGCAAGGAGGATCCAACTCTCAGGGCTTCTAACCTCCACAGCCTTGGACAGAGGTGGGAGACCTGGGTTCATGGGAGGATCCCTAGAGACGCAGACATTAACTAGTTTTGAAGGTTGTCTGAGTGGGCCAAGAGGTGGGAAAGGTGATTCTGAATGAGGAGATGGCGCTTCCCAGTCGTGTTGGCGGGGACAGAGCTGGCTGGAGCTGCCTTTCCTCCGGGGCTGCTCTGAGATCCTGGAAGCACAGGCGCTTGGAAATGCCGTCTCCCCGACCCACCCACTCATCAGTGGAGCAGATGCGGGCCATTACTCTGATTGCTGCTGAAAGCGGTGGCCGGGACCCAGGGCACGTCTGAGGATCACTGAGGGCCCTGGGAAAGTGGGGGCCCTACAGAGGGTCAGCCCCCACACACCCCAGAGGCAGGTGTTCTGCAAGCTTCCCATAGAGGCCTGCCAAAATTGTCCTCCCGCTATGCGGCACGCACGCAGGCGTGCCATTTCAGCTCTGGGCCTCTCTCTGGGAGCAGCTGGCAGGGGCATCTGTGGGTGGTGAACAGGACGGGGGCTGGAGGCCCTGGTTGACCTGTAGCACTTGGGCCCGGAGCTTCTCCCGCTTGTGTGCCTGGGTTGCAGATTTTCCAGGCACCTTCTTGGTAGAAGGCAGGCGGGATCTGGTTTCACGGTGAATTCAAAAGGGGCAAAGCAACACGGCGCCTGCTGAATTCCTGGCCCTGTGAACGTCATGTCGTTAACGTGTTATTTATGGCACCCTCCTGACTCTGCTCTCATGTTAGGCCTCTGGGTGGGGCACTGTGCCCTCACCAATCAATCAGCCAACCAACCCAACAGGCCCACTAACCAGCGTTAACCAGCTAGCATTTGTTCACTTATATGCCACCAATTATTGTTTTAGAAGCTGCAAAGAATGGGTTATTCCATATCTTTTTGCATAACCTGCATGTATGTTGCTTCCTTTATGCAATTAATGTGGTATATTGGTTTGTTACTGTGGATCCTCCCTTTAAAAAAAATTGTGGTTAAAAAAACACATGACATAAAATTTATCATCTTAACCGTTTCTAAATGTGCAATTCAGTAGTGTTAAATTTATTAACATTTTTTTACAACAAATCTCTAGAATTTTTAAATCTTTCAAGTTAGAAATTCTGTGGCAATTATTATTACTTTTTTTTTTTTTTAATTTTAGAGACAGAGTCTCGCTGTGTCGCCCAGGGTAGAGTGCAGTGGCATGATCACTGTTCACTACAGCATCCAGCTCCTGGGCTCAAGGGATCCTCCCACCTCAGCCTCCCCAGTAGCTGGAGGTGCATACCACCACACCTGGCTAGTCAAAAGCTTTTTTTTTTTTTTGGAGATGAGTTCTTGCCATGTTGCCCAGACTGGTCTTAAATCGATCCTCCTGCCTTGGCCTCCCAAAGTGCTGGGATTGCAGGTGTGAGCCACCGCACCCAGGAACTCTATACTCATTAGATACTAACTCCGCAGTCTTTCCTCCCCCAAACTCCTGGTAACCACTGTTCTAGTCTCTGTTTCTATGAATTTGCCTACTTTAGCTGCCATGTAGAGTAGAATCACACATTGTTTGGTTTTTGTTTTGTTTTTTATTTTGTTACCTTAATTTAATAACCCTGCAGAAAAAGTATTTGTTGCCCAGGTGTGGTGGCTCGCGCCTGTAATCCCAGCACTTTGGGAGGCTGAGGCAGGGAGATCACCTGAGGTCGGGAGTTTGAGACCAGCCTGGCCAACATGGTGAAACCTCGTCTCTACTAAAAACACAAAAATTAGCTGGGTGTGGTGGCACACGTCTGTAACCCCAGCTACTCAGGAGGCTGAGGCACAAGAATCCCTTGAACCCAGGAGGCAGAGGTTGCAGTCAGTTGAGATCGTGGCACTGAACTCCAGCCTAGGAGACAGAGTGAGACTCAGTCTCAAGCAAAACAAAACAAAACACAACAAATGAAAGCCACAGGAGATACCACTTCCCACCCATTAGGACAGCTGCTGTTAAAAAAGTAAATGAGGCCAGGCACAGTGGCTTGCGCCTGTAACCCCAGCACTTTGGGAGGCCGAGGCAGGCAGATCACTTGAGGCCAGGAGTTTGAGTCCAGCCTGGCCAACATGGTGAAACCTTGTCTCTACTAAAAATACTAAAATTAGCCAGGCTTGGTGGTGCATACCTGTAATCCCAGCTACTCGGGAGGCTGAGGCACGAGAATCCCCTGAACCCGGGAGGCGGAGGTTGCAGTGAGCTGAGATCGCACCACTGCACTTTCACCTGGGTGACATAGTGAGCCTCTGTCTCAAAAAAAAAAAAAAAAAAAAACCGGAAAAAGAAAGAAAAGGTGTTTGCTTTTTTGTAACTGGCTTGTTTCTCTTCATATAATGTCCTTAAGGTTCATCCTCGTTGTGGCATGTGACAGGACTTTCTTATTCTTTAACGCTGAGTAATATTCCATTGCATGGATCTATCACAATCTCTTTATCCATTATCCATCAGTGGACACATGGGTTGCATCCACTGCTTCGCTGTCGGGAATAATATTGCTAAGAAGGTGGGTGTACAAATAATGCATTCTTTTTTCTAAAACAATAAAAAATGTAGCTATACAATTAAGACCTGACTTAAAAACTCCTTAAAAAAATATTAAATGTACATAAAGAAGACTAAAATCTCTGTAGCCACCTCCTTCAGTCTCTCCATCCCTAATGATAAATTGATTGACTGCTTTCAGCATATTAATGTGGACTCTATCCATCCACACACACACATCCATGAATATATATGTGTGTGTATAAGAATGTATCTAGTATCTTTTTAGGAAAAAAAATAAGTATGCAGTCAGTTCTGCTACAATAACTAAAATCAAAGCACTATGCAAAATCACACATTAAAAGTCATAGGGTGGCTGGGCCAGGTGGCTCACACCTGTAATTTCAGCACTTTGGGAGGCAGAGGCGTGATCGGATCACTTGAGGTCAGGAATTCGAGACCAGCCTGGCCAACATGGTGAAACCCCGTCTCTACTAAAAATACAAAAGTATTAGCCAGGCGTAGTGGTGCATGCCTGTAATCCCAGCTACTTGTGAGGCTGAAGCAGGAAAATTGCTTGAACCTGTGAGGCAGAGGTTGCAGTGAGCTGAGGTCGTGCCACTGCACTCCAGCCTGGGCAACAGAGCGAGACTCTGTCTCAAAAAAAAAACAAAAAAAAAAAACAAGTTACAGGGAAGGGGACAGCACTCAAAAACTTTGTCAGTGACATATAAAAAAAAATAGGAACCCCTTTGGGAGGCTGAGACGGGCAGATCACGAGGTCAGGAGATCGAGACCATCCTGGCTAACACGGTGAAACCCCGTTTCTACTAAAAAATACAAAAAAACTAGCTGGGCGAGGTGGCGGGCGCCTGTAGTCCCAGCTACTCGGGAGGCTGAGGCAGGAGAATGGCGTAAACCTGGGAGGCGGAACTTGCAGTGAGCCGAGATCCGGCCACTGCACTCCAGCCTGGGTGACAGAGCGAGACTCCGTCTAAAAAAAAAAAAAAAGAAAAAGGAACCTAATAAAAATAATAGCACAATTTTACACATGTTAAATGGTTAAAATATATGTAAATGCTATAATAAAAATGGTACATTGGAAAAGTCCTAAAGTTTGTGCAAGTAGGCATCAGAAGGGTTTCAGCTTGTGAGTTCTTGGAAAGCGGTGGAGGGAAGTTGTCTGAAATCTTAAAGTGCGACACCAGGTGTGGACGGGTGTGGCTCGTAGCACGCAGACATTGCTGAGGCAGCTGGTGGGTGTTTGCAGTGTGTTTATTTTGTGTATTCCTATGTGGCTCAGTTCAGCTGGGCGCAGTTTTCTACATTCATCCAGTGTTTCTTTTGAATAAAATCATGCATAGCAAACACAAAATTTGATTATGCTCAAATTGTTCCTGAGTATATCAATCACATTGGAGGAAATTTATGTTTTCTTTTCTTTCTTTCTTTTTTTTTTTTTTTTTTTTTTTGAGACGGAGTCTCGCTCTGTCACCCAGGCTGGAGTGCAGTGGTGTGATCTCGGCTCACTACAACCTCCGCCTCCCGGGTTCAAGTGATTCTCCTGCCTAAGCCTGTCAAGTAGCTGGGATTACAGGTAACCGCTACCATACCCAGATAACTTTGTATTTTTAGTGGAGACAGGGTTTCACCATGTTAGCCAGGCTAGTCTCAAACTCCCAGTCTCACGTGATCTGCCCACCTTGGCCTCCCAAAGTGCTGGGATTACAGGCATGAGCCTCCGTGCCCAGCCAAAATTTATGTTTTCAAAACAAGCATTGTAGCAGAACTGACTACACACACACACACACACACACACACACACACACACACAGAGATAAAATAAATGGTACTTTTTTGGTGTATTAGTATTTTTACATAAATTGTAAAAATTCATACCATGTACATACTTCTGTAACCTATTGTTACTCTTATTATTTGCTTAACAACATTCCTAAGAGACCTTTTCCTATCAGTAATAATAAATTCATCATGTTTCCTCTGCTGTATAGCATTCCATTGAATGGAATGAACTTCATTGAATGAATTCACTGCATTTACTAGCTATTGCCATACGCATGGCATGCAGACATATATGTTATTTTCAGTGGTTCATTATCACAAACAATCCTGCATTTAAGCTTCCTTCTTGAGATGGAGTCTTGCTCTGTCACCCAGGCTGGCATGCAGTGGTGTGATCTTGGCTCACTGCAACCTCTGCCTCCCAGGTTCAAGTGATTCTCCTGCCTCAGCCTCCCGAGTAGCTGGGACTACAGGCATGTGCCACCACGCCTGGCTAATTTTTTGCACTTTTAGTAGAGACAGGGTTTCACCATGTTAGCCAGGATGGTCTCGATCTCCTGACCTCGTGATCTACCCGCCTCGGCCTCCCAAAGTGCTGGGATTACAGGCGTGAGCCACTGCGCGCAGTCATGTCTACCTGTGTACACCTGTGGAATTGTCTCTGGCTAGACTGATTCACTGGGTCGCAAGGGAATGTATACTTTATGTTTCCTTAAAAATGATATCTTGCCTAGGCTGGGAATGATGTGGCTCATGCCCGTAATCTCAGCATTTTGTAGGGTTGAGGCAGAAAGATCACTGGAGGTCAGGAGTTCGAGAATGATATCTTTTTTTGGAGTCGGGGAGGGCACTTGGATAAGAACCGGGGACCTCTTGATAGAGAATGATATCCCAATTCATTAATTATATTGTGGCAAAATATACATAACAAAAGCCACCATTTTAATGCCATTAAAACATTTATTTGACTTTAATTTTTTTAAACATATATATTTTTAGAGACAAGGTCTTGCTCTGCTGCCGAGCGTGGAGTGCAGTGGTAAAATCATAGCTCACTGCAGCCTTAAACTCCTGGACTCAAGCGATCTTCCTGCCTTAGTCTCCCCAGTAGGTGGGACTACAGGTGTGCACCACCGTGCCTGGCTAGTTTTGTTATTTTTATTTTTTGTAGTCACAGGGTCTCATTACTTTGCCCAGACTAGTCTTGAACTCCTCGCCTACAGCTATCCTCCTGCCTCAGCCTCCCAAAGTGCTGGGATTATAGGTGTGAACCATGGCATCGGACCTTGACTTTATTTTTTAGAGCAGTTTTAGATTCAGAGCAAAGTTCATTTTAACCTTTCTTTATTTTTATTTTATTTTATATTATTATTTTTTTGAGACTGAGTCTCGCTCTGTTACCCAGGCTGGAATGCAATGGCACGATCTCGGCTCTCTGCAACCTCTTCCTCCCGGGTTTGAGTGATTCTCCTGCCTCAGCTTCCCAAGTAGCTGGGACTACAGGCACCCACCACCATGTCTGGCTAATTTTTGTATTCTTAGTAGAGATGGGGTTTCAGCATGTTGGCCAGGCTGGTCTCGAACTCCTGACCTCGGGTGATCTGCCTGCCTCAGCCTCCCAAAGTGCTGGGATTACAGGCATGAGCCTGGCCCCATTTTAACCATTTTTGATTCTACTGTTCAGTGGCATTAAGTAGATCCACACTGACCGTCACCACCATCCATCTCTCTATATTTTTTTAATCATTCTAAACTGAAACTCCATACCTATTAAACAGTAACTCCTCACAGTCTTGGGTTCAAATCTGCCCCCTCACCTCGTGCTATGTGACCTTGAACAGTTTCCTCATCTGTAAATTGAAGGGAAGAGTGCATGCCTCCTGGGTATGGGCTGATAATTGCATGAAGTAACACTGGGCGTGAGCTGAACTTCTTGCTTGGCACACTGTAGGTTCTTAATAAAAAGCTGTCATTGTCATACGAAATTGACCATATGCCCCATGATGCTCTGTTTTCTGATTTGTCGACACCTGGCTCCTGTGAATGGGGGTGTTACACGGAATGTACGTGGCGTGGCTTGCTGGGATCCCTAGCTGAGGAATGGTGGAGAGTCCAGAAACTTCTAGAGGATGAAGACTTCACCCATGTTACTCTTACAACTATTACTGTAGATGGAGTTTCTAGGTCCTTCCCTCCTCACTCCCTGCCCCACTCCAGGGCCCAGGCCAGGCTTGGGGCTCTTGAGAGTGACCCATTTTCAGTCTCGGTTGGTGCCAGCCTCCCCACTCGGGCTGCCAGTTACAATGTGCACGATAGCAAATGGATTGAGGTCACGGAGCAGATGGCAGTAACTTTCAGTTGAGATCTGCCAGGCTGCATTGGAACCAGTGACCCGGAGGTAAACACATGTGCATGACCTCCTCTCCCGCTTTGGTCCATAACTCTGGAAACTTGCCCCTTTCCAATGCCTGTTCAGGCTTCACCGCAGGAGGCTAGACTGTCCTTTTATACTTCTTGGGCTCCTATGAGCAGGAAAGAAACTTACATTCTCACAGCAGCTACATTTCAGCTTCCACTGCTCTTGGCTCCACCCTTTTTCAGTGAACTCAAAGCACTTTCGTCTCTTCAGCTCATTAATGTGATGCTATCCTTGGGGGTTATCATTAATCCCATTTTATGGATGGAGAAATGGAGGTGGGGGAAGCTGGGACAGGGACCCATAATGCCCATGGGTCAGAAGGAATTTATGTGGCCATGTCTTAACACGCTGGTGAGTGGATGGGAACACAGGAACTATTAGCTGGATTAAATCAATTGAAAATGCTACTCTGAAAATATACCCCAAGAAACAGAAATATATATTTTTTCCACCTCGTAATATCATAGCCCTGTGGCTTTTTAACTTTGGTTCACAGAACTCTTGGAGAATCCAAAGGAAGCTAGGGATTCTCTGCACATAGATATACGTATATGTTTTACTGTTGACTTTCTCTTCAGGGCCAAGAGCAGCACTAGGCGTCATATAGGTGCTGCTCAATAAATATTTGTTGAATGAATGAATGAATGAATGAATGTATGCTTCATGAAAACCCTGGCTAAGTACTTCTAGCTTGATGCAATTAAAAAGGGGAGGTTAAAAGAGAGAGCAAAAAGCGTTTTCTCATATTCTTAATCTTACGGAAGTTAATTGTTCCCATTCTGCAAATGGGAAAACTGAAGTAGGATTCTCAAGATTTGGGAAATCCTACATAAAATTCCAGGTAGCATGACTCTTATTGTAGAATGCCCCTAATGAATTTGGAAGCCTTGGGACACGTGATGAATAGGTTTGTAGTTGAGGACAATCACAGCTTGAAGAAAATTCCCAATATTTCCTGAATTTCTACCAAGACTCACCTTCTTTTCAGCCTTTGAACATTCTAAAATGCTGTCCCTCTGACGACTGACGGAATTCTAGCATGCTGTGTTCTTGAGAAAGATCCACAATGTTTCTATAGAATCTGGAAGAATCTAGAAGGTCCTTGGAGCAATGAAGACAAATTTATTAGAGAAAGCAGGAGGGAAGAAATGAATATCTGAAGCCAAGATTTCTCAGTGGTGGTTTTTATTTTCTTTCTATACCTTAGCTGCTGCCCTAGAACCTTCCCTGGGGCCGGGTGTGGTGGCTCATGCCTGTAATCCCAGCACTTTGGGAGGCTGAGGCAGGAGGATCACTGGAGCCTGAGAGTTTGAGGCCAGCCTCAACATCATAGTGGGGCCAGTCTCTACAAAAAATTTAAAAACTAGCCAGGGGTGGTAGTGCCTGCTTGTAGTCCCAGATATTCGGGAGGCTGAGGCAGAAGGATGGCTTGAATCCAGGAGTTCAAGGATGCAGTGAGCTGTGATTGTGCTACTGCAATCCAGCCTGGGCAACAGAGTGAGACCCTGTCTCCAAAACAAAAACAAACAAACAAACAAAACAAAAACAGGCCTGGCACGGTGGCTCATGCCTGTAATCCCAGCACTTTGGGAGGCTGAGGTGGGCGGATCACTTGAGGTCAGGAATTTGAGACCAGCCTGTCCAACGTGCTGAAACCCCATCTCTATGAAAAATACAAAAATTAGCAAGGTGTGGTGGGGGGCACCTGTCATCCCAGCTACTCAGGGGGCTGAGGTGGGAGAATCACTTGAACTCAGGAGGCAGAGGCTGCAGTGAGCTGAGATCACACCACTGCACTTCAGCCTGGGCAACAGAGTGAGACTCTGTCTCAAAACAAACACACACACACACACACACACACACACACACACACACACACAAGCACACAGAATATTCCCTGGTCGGAGGACAGTGTGTTAGGAAGGGCCTGGAACAAGCAGAGCATGGCAGAAGGAGCTCTGGACTTGACATCAGAAAGTCTGGGATTGAATTGTGGCTCTGTCACACTCCAGCTGTCACCTCATCCTTCTGGCCTTCAGTTTCTTGACCTGTAAATTGGGGCAACAGCACTGGTATCCAATGTGTTGTTGCTACAACAGCCTATTAGATACCATTTGTGGGATGGTCTTGGCACACAGGAGGTACCTAGCTCCTCCTGGTGTGTAGGGATCTGAATGGTGGACAAAGGCTGGGGACATTTGGGGTTGGGACCATGAGATTTTCTTCAAGGTGCATTGGAGGGTGATTTTACAAGCTGTCCTCCGGGTGAAGGCCTGGCAAACTGGTAATGTGAGGGCTAATGACAGTTCTGATTAATCACAGCTTGACTTTGCAGCGGCACTTTCATGTAGAGGGTCCCCAGGCCTTCTGTAGCCACTGGCTAGAGCCAGGACCTGCCCCACCCCCGCCCTCATAGCACTACTCCTTTAATAGACGACCTTTCATCCTGGCATCAGGCAGAATTTAATAATCATGATCTCTGGCCCCCGCTCCACCCCAGCCTGCAGTTTATTGGCCACATTATTAACCTTGATATTTTCTGCCCTAGGGGAGGAACTGTGGCACCAAAGGAGCTAAGGGACTTGCACCAGACTCTGCCACAAGCTCTGGCTCCCAGATCAGCTTCTTCTGATGCCCAGCCTGCTACTCTAACCTGTAGATGCCCTCCTGGGAGGTTGAGAAGTGGCATGTTCAGGGAGATGGACTGTGCTTTTACACAAACAGCATGACTGATGAGATTTTATTTTTGAGAATGAAATAGCTTATTTAATTTTTTACCTGTTGATTGGTTTTATTTCCTTCCAATAGATTTTAAATTCTTTTTAAAAAATTATTTATTAAATAGATAGGGTCTTGCTATGTGGCCCAGTCTAGTGTCAAACTCCTGGCCTCAAGCTATCCTCGTGCCTCAGCCTCCTGAGTAGCTGGGATTTTGATTTTAAATTCTATGCAGTCAGGGACCTTGTTTTTCCTATTCACTTCTGTTTCCCTAGCCCCTGGAACAGTGACCAGCACAGAGCAGGTATTTAATAAACCCCTGAATTATTTTTTGTTTGTTTGTTTTGAGATGGAGTCTTACTCTGTCACCCAGGCTGGCGTACAGTAGCACAGTCTTGGCTCACTGCAACCTCCGCCTCCGGGGTTCAAGTGATTCTCCTGCCTCAGCCTCCCTAGTAGCTGAGACTACAAGCACGTGCCACCACACCACTGCTAATTTTTGTATTTTTAGTAGAGATGGGGTTTCGGCATGTTGGCCAGGCTGGTCTCAAACTCCTGAGCTCAAGTGATCTGCCCATCTTGGCCTCCCAAAGTGCTGAGATTACAGGTGTGAGCCACCCTGCCAGTCTTTTAGGGGAAAAATCCCTTGATTTTTGAATGAATAAATGTAAGGTAGACTCTACTATGGGCTGACCCATTGACAATGGAGACACTTAAAGGAGGAGAGAGCATGGAAGATGGGCTTTGAAGGATGAGGAGTTCTCCATGTGAAGACAGGAGTGTGCATTCTGGGCAGCGCGCAAAGCATAGTCAAAGGCATGGAGAGAAATACAAAAGTGGATAACGTTTGGGAGACAGTGAGATGGTCCCAGTGTTGGGCAAGAGGGAACATATGATAGGAGATATGGCTTGAAAGCTCTGCTGGGTTCATATTCTTCATGAAGGAATTGGACTTTGCTCTGAAGGGAACGTGGAATGACATAGTCAGATTTGAACTTCAGCAAGTCCCCTTGGGCAGGGATGATGTTAATGGTTGGGGCCTGTGGTGGTTGTGCTGGGGAGAGATGTTGAGCCTCTGAGCTAAAGACAGTGACATTGGGAAGAGTGTCGGTGGGCAGAGGATAGAGGTGGACCTGTTAAAAAACTAACTGGTTATTAAAAATCTTTATGAAACTTTGATCATTCCATCCAAGTAGAGATCCACACTTGTCTACTCTCAACAGCCACTTGCTCACAACCACTTCTCTTCCTTCTACATTGGGTTTTAAACCATTGATGATAACTTTTCCAAATTTCATTGCCTTTCAAAAAAAATTTTATGTGTGTGCACTTGTTAGGCATTTAATCCATAAGCACCTCATAACAAATTAAAGAGAGCTTTACTTTTCATTTCTTGGAGCTGAGTTTCAAGGTCATTTGACAATGGCCTCTTACCAGGCAGCATGTTGGAAGGAGGCAGGATTATTGAATTTCATTGTTGTCTCTGCTTGATGTGTGAGCTTAGGCAGGTTCATGTTCCCTCTTTGGGTCTCAGTTTCTTCTTCCGTAAAAGGGAGTTGGACTATCATTAATTTTCTAAAGTGTATTCTATGGAATGCTCATTCTGTTAGATCCTCTATTTAAAAGTGGAGGAGGATTGTTGGTCAAATATATTGGGGAAATGTGCATCCTCTATCCCATACTGAAGATTGACAAAGATGATTGTATATTAAATGCTCTGAGAAGTCCTGTAGTCAAGAAGCTGTGTTAAATTTTGTATAAGTCACGGTTTCTCCAACAGTGAGACAGACAGAACTCAGAGAGAACTCAGAGCTCGGACAGAGCTCTGAAACTCAACAGGACCTTGGTTTTGAGATATTCTGGATTTATCTTGAATGTTCTTTTCATTTGAACAAGCTAAGAGTCCATGAGCAGTTGGACTGACCTCTCTTTGGTTGTGTCTTGTCTGTATTTTGGACAAGAATGGGGTTGGTCTTGGAGAGTTTCAATCTTGCTCCAAGAACTATTGCCAACTTCCATGATGGCGCAGGGCCAAGAAGGAAGGTGAGTGCTTCCTCAAATATCTTCTTTCTAGAATCTCCTCATCTCTATCTTTGCATATCAAATATGAGTCTCTTTATCAACTCAAATCTTCCTAGGAAATGGTTCTGCCTCCCACCAGCCCCCTATCATAGTGCGAGATCATGTTCCCATATGAAGTTTTCTTCAAAAGGGTTCTGCTCCATCCATTTTATTTCCAGATTCCAGCAACATCTGATAACAGCTTCCCTTTTACAAACCATGACGGCTGGGGCTGTTATATGAAAAATGATTCCATGGTAGATCAGTTTGAAATTAGAGAAAATCCAATATTTTTTTTTTCCTGCAGACTCTCCAGAGCTTTTTTTTTTTTTTTTTTTTTTTCAGATGGAGTCTTGCTCTGTCACCTAGGCTGGAGTGCAGTGGCACAATCTCAGTTCAGGGTAACCTCTGCCTTCCTGGTTCAAGCGATTCTCCTGTCTCAGCCTTCCAAGTAGCTGGGACTGCAGGAGCCGGCCACCATGCCTGACTAATTTTTACGTTTAATAGAGATAGGGTTTTGCCTTGTTGGCCAGGCTGGTCTCAAACTCCTGACCTCAAGTGATCTGTCTGCCTCGACCTCCAAAAGTGCTGGGATTATTGGTGTGAGCCACTGTGCCTGTCCTTTCTCAGAGCCTTTTATGTGCTAATATTTAATGTGAATCTCTAAGTGGGGGCAGTCAAGAATGCAGTATTGATTATGGAGCATTTTCCCCTCATAGAGTATCATAAGACACTAGTTTGGTGGGTGACCAATTTTGGGAACTCTGACTTGCCAGGTTTATTTAGATCTCTAATGTTTATTTCTTCTGCTTTTGCTCTTTCTCATGTACCAGTAAAAAAGCTTGCTGAGGGAAGAGACCAGCCTTATAATCCTATATTTTCTTTGAAGGGCTATTTGTTCACAAAACCACTTATTAAGCATACTTTTGGTGGGCTACATTCTGGACAAGTTATTTTTTCAATATGTTCTGTATTTGTGTGTGTGTGTCGTGTGTGTGTGTGTGTGTGTGTGTGTGTAGCTACTTAACATCTGAATATCTTTCTTATTTAGGGGAAATTAGAAAACAGGAGAGACAAGGTTTCTAATCTCTACATAACCTGGGGGTGAGATGAGGGCGGGTAGTGGTGCATATTTTCTCTCCCCATTCCCTAGAAGCTAGGGTGTGTCAAGTGATTACCGCTCAGCTGATTAGATATTCCTGCCCAGGATGGAAATAACAACCTTGGAGTGACATTGAAACCACTTAGCATTTATTCCAGGGTCAGTGGGCAGTGGTGGTGATGGCAAGACCTGAGGCATCCTAACTTGGCTATTACTGTGTTGATGCATTGTCTGATGTTCTTGCCACTGTGCCTCCCTTGTTTCTCTCCCACTATCCTTGCAAATTCAATGAGCCATCCAATAGCCCAAACACTTATTTTCTACTTCAATTAGAGTTAGTTGGTTGCAACTAAGAATCTGGGCTGCTCTGTAAAACCCATCCATTCATTCATCTGTCCATCCATCTATTCATCCATCCATCCATTGAAAACATCCATCCATCCATCCATCCATCCATCCATCCGTTTGTCTATCCATTTGTCCATCCATCCATCCATCCACCCACCCACCCACCCACCCACCAATTGAAAACATTTATCCATCTAAAAATCCATCTATCTACCCAAATATCCATTCATCCATCATTTGCCCATCTGTTTCTCTAACATAACAGGCACTGAGCTAGGCACTGGGCATGAAAAGATGAATACATCAACAGGGACAGGAAATAACAAGAAACAAACACCATATTCAAATCCGGGAATTTGCAGAGTTTCACAAAGGAACTATTAACAAAAGTGTGGGCTGTGTTTAGGAAGAGGAATAGCACAGTACTCTGGGACTGGAAATATTACCAGCCCTAGGCCTGAAGGGGTGAGAGCAAGGAGCAGTTTTTAGAATCTGGAGACAGGGTACAGAGAGGTCTCCTGAACAGCTGTGGCCTTTGGTATAGACACAGTCAACCTGTGATGACCTGGCAGGGAGGGGACTCGGGGCATAGATCCCTTGTCAACACGGTCACCCCTCTCTCTGATCTCATGCCAGAGCAAGAGAAAACATTGAATTAGGCCATACAGGGCAGCCTCCTGGGCACAGAACAGGATGAAGAGGGTGGAGAGTGGATCTAGAGAGTCAAACGGAGGACATCCAGCACAACCAAACCGTCAGTGAAACCATATCACTTTCCACTCAAATCTTTCTTTCTTTCTCTTTCTTTCTTTCTTTCTTTCTTTCTTTCTTTCTTTCTTTTCTTTCTTTCTTTCTTTCTTTCTTTCTTTCTTTCTTTTCTTTCTTTCTTTCTTTCTTTCTTTCTTTTCTTTCTTTCTTTTCTTTCTCTCTGTAACACCTCCTTCCTTCTTTTCTTTCTTTTTCTTTCTTTCTCCCTTCTTTTTTTTCTTTCTTCTTTCTTTCTTTCTTTCCTTCTTTCTTTCTTTTTCTTTTCTCTTTTCTTCTTTCTTTCTTTCCTCTTGTCTTTTTCTCTTCTCTTCTTTCACCTCCCTCCCTCCCTCCCTTCTTTCCTTCCCCTTCCTTCCTTCCTCTCTCTCTCCTCCTTTTTTTTTTTTTTTTTTTTTTTGGGTCAGGTCTTTCTCTGTCACCCAGGTGGAAGTGCAGTGGCATGATCATGGCTCACTTCAGCCTGATCTCCTGGACTCAAGTGATCCTCCCATCTCAGCCTCCAAGTAGCTGGGATCACAGGCTACCACCACCATGGTTGGCTACTTTCTGATTTTTTTTGTAGGGATGGTGTCTTACTATGTTGCCTAGGCTGGTCTCAAACTCTGAGCTGGAAGCAATCCCACTCATAGCTTGACCCCAAAGTGTTCTGGGATTACAGGCGTGGAAGCCACCACTGGCCTCAAATATGTCTTGTACACATTCTATGAGCTACCCAGTTTCCTGAACATTTATTTTTCTGCCTCAGTTAGAGTCATTTGGTTACAACCAAAATCTTGCTCCCCGACAAATGCGTGTATGTATCCATCTGTCCAGCCATCCATCCATCCACCTATCCAAACATTCATCCATCCATCCAAACATCTATCCAAACCTACATCTACCATCGAAATATTCATTTATCCATTAAGACATCCATCCATCCATCCATCCATCATCCATCCATCCATCCATCCATCCATCATCCAACCACCATCAATCCAAATATCTATCCACCTCTAGTTATACTGCACTCAGATAAAAGCCAAAGTATTATATAATGCCCTTCAGTCTTTCCATGACTTGTTCCCCTCCACACACCACTACCCATCTCCCTTCATCTCTTCCTTATTCCCCACTGAATTCCTTCCACTCCAGCCATACTGTCCTTCATGCAGCCTTCTAGATCAGCTCCTGCCTCGTACCTTTATTCATGAACGTTCCTCTTCCTGGAACACTCATCTCTTATTTGTCCTCATAGCTCCGCCTTTTCTTTTCCCAAGTTTTTACTCAAATGCCATCTTGCCTGTCTACCCTTCATCAGATAACAACTCCTCTCCACCACGCTCATGTTTTTATCTGCCTTTCCTGACTTATTTTTCTTTTTATCACGCTTTACCATCTTACATACTCTGTATGTGTATATAAAACTTGTCTTTCTTGTTTATTGTGTGTCCTCTCCTAAACTCCCAGTGGAATATAAATTCTAGAATGAAATAATTTTTTGCTGTCTTATATATTCCTGTATTCTCAGCACCCAAACGAATCCCCAGTGCACAGAAAGTGTTAATGAATCCTGGTTGAATACATACATGAAGAGACTCAAACAGCTCTGTGAAAGTTTCTGACTTGCTATTGGAGGAGAACTGAGCCAAGGCCTTTCTGTGAGAGTTTCTGCCAACTCATTTTATCCCTAGTACTGCCCAGGCTGAAACTCAAGTAAGAGTTAATAGGCTACTCGTGCCCTTAGGAAACATCCTGAACTTTCCATGCAAGCTGTGGACTTGGCTCTTATTGACTTCTAGTCCTGCTTAGGAAAACCTGAGGGTAAGGAAGGGAAAAAGAGAATACTTCACACATTCATCTTCAAAGCACTTAATAAATGCTCAAGTAATTAATTCCCCTGGCTCGCTAAGAAGTGGATTTTATTGTTGTTGTTCTGGCAATAGGGAAATGAGTGTGCTGAGAAGTTCCGTCATTTTCCCAGCACCACGAAGCAAGCTGTGAGTGGTGCCAGAATTGTATTGGCACCCGCTGAGGTTCTGGTGGGAGGCCTCCTACTTCCCTGTTGGTGGGCAGAGGAGTGGAGTCGGGTGGAAAATAGTGTAGACAGTCTTGGAGAATGACTTTCACCCATTTTCAGAGGATTACAAGCCGGGCACTTGGGACGCTGCAAAGAAATAGAAACCCACCCCCATCCATGTTTCTGCAAGTGTTTCAGGTCTAAGCCAAGGCTTCAGGATGAACTTGACATAGGAAATGAGCTCCTTCCCAATGCAGGCCACGACAAATTAGGAAATCTTTGAAGGAGTGGTTTTTGGTACCCTTGGCTAATCAGGGTCCGTCCTTGGTCCTCAGTCCAATGCTCCAGACATTTCCTTCATCTTTTCTCCGGCAAAACTCACCTATCTGATTTCCCATTCTATCAACTGTCCTACTCTCTGAGAGAAAGGCTATCAACTGGGCTAATTATTTATGTATTTATTTTAGAGACGTGGTCTCACTCTGGTACCCAGACTGGAGTGCAGCAGGCATGATCATAGCTCACAGCAGCCTTGAACTCTTGGGTTCTAGTGATCCTCCCGTGTAGCTAGGGCTACAGACAGGTGCTACCCAACCTGGCTATGTTTTTCTCTTTTTGTTTTTTTCTTTATGAGACAGAGCCTCATTCTCTTGCCCAGGCTGAAGTGCAGTGGCGCAATCACGGCTCACTGCGGCCTCAAGTTTCCATGCTCAAGTGATCCTTGTGCCTCAGCCTCCCTTGTAGCTGGGACTACAGGTGTATGCCACCACGCCCGACTAATTTTTTTTTTTTTTTTTTGTGGAGATGACGTCTCACTATGTTTCCCAAACTGATTTCAAGCCCCTAGGCTTAAGTAATCCTCCCATCTTGGCCTCTCAAAGTGTTGAGATGACAGGTGTGAGCCACCATACCCTGCCATGTTTTTTGTTTATGTTTTGCTTTTTTAAAGACAAGGTCTTGCTCTGTTGCCCAGTTTGTAATATAGTGTTGCAATAATAGCTCACTGCAGCCTTGAACCCCCCCTTTTTTTTGAGATGGAGTCTTGCTCTGTCACCCAGGCTGGAGTGCAGTGGCGTGATCTCAGCTCACTGCAACCTCTGCCTCCCGAGTTCAAGCAATTCTCATGCCTCAGTCTCCCAAGTAGCTGGGACTACAGGCATGGGCCACCACACCCAGCTAATTTTTTTGTATTTTTAGTGGAGACAGAGTTTCAGCATTATTGGCCAGGCTGGTCTTGAACTCCTGAACTCAAGTGATCCGATCATGCCTCGGCCTCCCGAAGTGCTGGGATTATAAGCGTGAGCCACTGCACCCGGCCTTACTTTATATTAGTAATATTGATGCATGCTCTAGAGAATTAACATTCTTACAGCTATTATCTCCATGCCATTGTTTTCTCTATGCTTTGAACTGGAAGGTAGGATACCTGAGCTTTAGGTTCTGCCACCAAATTGCCAGGTATCAAGTTGGGTCTTGGTTTCTCCATTTATTAAATAAATGATACCATAGAAACACTTATATAGAAATGGAAGCACACAGTGTTAAGCAAGTAGTCAGAGATTAAGAGCCAGAAGGTGTCAGAGGTGGGAATTCAGGACCCTGGCTCCAACTCTGGGCTCATAACCATTACAGCATAGGGATTGATTTGAACCAGGCATGGAAAGAGGCTTCAATTAAAAAGTCAGTTCCAGTGTAACTTGTATTGAAATAACTTCCACCAAAAACAGATGAAACTAGACAAAAGCACATAAAAAATCATTTATAAGAATTGGAATGTAGAAACACACGAAGAATTTCTGAGAATATGATGCTAGAGAGAAGGAAAGAATCTTCAAATTTATCCTATCCCTTTTCTTTCTTTCTTTTTTTCTTCTTTGGGATGGAGTCTCATTCTGTCGCCCAGGCTGGAGTACAGTGGCACAAACTCTGCTTACTGCAACCTTCACCTCCTGGGTTAAGCGATTCTCCTGCCTCAGCCTCCCAAGTAGCTGGGATTGTAGGTGCCCACCACCATAAGTGGCATCCAAAGGATCCAAAAGGGCATTCTTTATGCTCTAAGCCCCTTTGAGTTACCACCCAAGATAGTTTCAGTTCATTCCTATCACCATTTACTCCACTCCCATTTCAACTGTTTAAATGGCCACTCTCACTTTGACCCTTCACGTTCCAGGTGGAACACTGGCCAAAGAGATTGAGGAAGAAGGTCATTACAGATTCCCAATGGTCCTGGCAAGTTTGCTGGCAAACAGAGAGTTTGCTGATGTTCTCAGAGCAGGCTGAGAAAATTCTTATGATGCCTTGTTACTTAGGGAAAGAGCTGTTGTATAGAGGAACAGGATGTGGCTTTGAAGTAGTATGGCCCTGGGTAAAATTCTGGCTCTGCTAATGGCCCAATGACAATGGGAAAAGTCAGTTTACTGGGCTGTGTCAGTTTTTTCTATCTATGAAATTGGTTTATGAAATGAACCATGAACCATGAAATGCAGCATTATTATGAGAAATATCAAAGATGCACATTGGGCCGGGCGCGGTGGCTCAAGCCTGTAATCCCAGCACTTTGGGAGGCCGAGATGGGCGGATCACGAGGTCAGGAGATCAAGACCATCCTGGCTAACACGGTGAAACCCCGTCTCTACTAAAAAATACAAAAACCTAGCTGGGCGAGGTGGCGGGCGCCTGTAGTCCCAGCTACTCGGGAGGCTGAGGCAGGAGAATGGAGTAAACCCGGGAGGTGGAGCTTGCAGTGAGCCGAGATCGCGCCACTGCACTCCAGCCTGGGCGACAGAGCGAGACCCCGTCTCAAAAAAAAAAAAAAAAAAAAAAAAAGATGCACATTGAATGCTGAGTACAGTGAAGTACCACAGGAAGTACCAAGTTAGTGGTAGCTGCTATTATTATTATTTTTTTGTTAGTCAACTTCTCATGTTCAGAGGATCTGGAAATCTCTGCGTCTGGAAGAATTTCCCCCAAGTGCTCTTACCAAAACATGAATTCAGTGGGAGCCTCGTGAGGGCTTGCTGAAACCCACCCACTTTCCTGTGAATAGAAAATGCTCACATGTTGCTTTGGCTCCAAAAGCTGGTTCTGTCAAGAGTAGTAAAATTGTTGTGGTTAAGCCCCTAGAGTTGTTTGGGAGAACCGAGAGGTCGTGGGGAGAGCAGGCAGGAAGTGGCTGGGCAGACTTTAGAATGTAGTAATGGGAAAGCTATGCTGGCAATTTGCAGTATTCAGCTGAATCTGGATCTGGACCTCCCCTTCTTGGGTCTCCATGGGAGATCAGGAAGTCAAGAACAGTGGTTCTTCCTCAGTCCTTCTGGGGCTGGGATCAGCATCTGGGCTTGCTGAATTATAGAAGCCTGGGCATGGCAGAGATGGCGAGATGCCCAACAAACATTTGTGACCTCTCAGCATTTCCAGAGTGAGGAGTTGTCACTTGGAGGTCATGGTGTAGGTAGGGACAATAGTTCTGGGCCTCCTCTGCAACCAGCTAGGGCTGTGTGACCAGATCTTACACATAAAATATGAGCAGAGTGAGCCATTCCTGAGTTGGAGACTTCAAAAAGCAGTAGGGCTTCTTTGTCCTCTTTTCCCCTGTAGGGTTGTTGGTTACAGAAGACTGTGAGTTCCTAAGGGGTGGCAGACCCACAGTATGTAGCAATCCTGAGTCTCTGAATCATCATGTGGGGGAATACCCACCCTGGACCTTCAGGTGAGCATAAACAATACATTTCCATTGTGTGAAACCACTAAAATGTTTTAGTCAGTTTGTTATAGCAGCTAGCGTTGCCCTAATACACCAAGTTCAGAATCCCTAAATTCAAAAAGCCTTAGCCCTCCTGCTCACTGTTGCTCTGGGGCTCTGGGATGGCAGCTCTAGTACCTCTCATCTCCACCAGCTGCACCTTGACTCTTTAAAATCAAGTGGGCCAGCCATGGTGGTTCACACCTGTAATCCCAGCACTTTGGAAAGCTGAGGCAGGCAGATCACGAGGTCAGGAGATCGAGACCATCCTGGCTGACACAATGAAACCCCGTCTCTACTAAAAATACAAAAAATGAGCCAGGCATGGTGGTGCGCGCCTGTAGTCCCAGCTACTCAGGAGGCTGAGGCAGGAGAATCACTTGAACCTGGGAGGCGGAAGTTACAGTAAACCGAGATTGCACCACCCTGGTGACAGAGCAAGACTCTGTCTTAAAAAAAAAAAAACCAAGTGAGTGCAAAACACTAATCACACCAAGTGTTGGTGAGGATGTGGAGGAACCGGAACTCTCATACACTGCTGGGGGCATGTAAAATGGTGCAAATCAGTTTGAAAAACAGGTGGACAGTTTCTTAAAATCTCTGGAGTGAGTCTGCTAGCAAGACAGAGTCTTCATAAGGTAACATAATTCCAGAAATGACATTCCACCACTGTGCTAGGCCTTTAGAACATGATATTATTCATACAGAGTACTGGGCTTGGAGACTAGACCCTGCAAAGTTCAGACAACAATCATCACCTTTTATCCTGTATTGGTTTGCTATATATTATTGGTTAGAAACAAGTCATAGGTCCCACCCATATTCAAAGAGGGAATTAAATAAAGCTGAGAACACCAGGAGGCAGGACTCATGGAGTGGAGTAACTGAATAAGTCTGAATAAGAAACGATAATAAATAATAAATAATAATAAATATAGAATAAATATAAATAGTAATATATAATGGGCATCATTAATATTTCTCATAATAATGCTGCATTTCATGGTTCATGGTTCATTTCATAAACCAATTTCATTTAAACAATAACAAATATAGAATAATAAATATTAGAAATAATAATAAACAAAGAATATAATTGTGATGATATTTTAGACTTTCTGGTTTCCCACAGTCTCTCACTTAGAGTCTAAAATGTCATCCCAATTATGTATTCATTCATTTATTGCCCTATTATTTGCCTCCCTTACTAGACTATAAACTACAAGAACATAGAACATTATCTGTCTTATTCATGACCACATCCCCAGCACCTGAAACAATGACCGGCACATATATATATATTTGGGGCACCTACTATGTGCTCTGTGTGTGTGTGTGTGTGTGTGTGTATACATATATGTGTATATATATATATTTTTTGAGACGGAGTTTCACTCTTGTTGTCCAGGCTGGAGTGCAGTGGCACAATCTCAGCTCACTGCAACCTCTATCCCCTGGGTTTCAGCGATTCTCCTGCCTTAGCCTCCTGAGTAACTGGGATTACAGGTGCCCACCACCACGCCGAGCTAATTTTTGTATTTTTAGCACAGATGGGGTTTCACCATGTTGGCCAGGCTGGTCTCGAACTCCCGACCTCAGGTGATCCACCTGCCTCGGCCTCCCAAAGTGCTGGGATTACAGGCGTGAGCCACCGCACCCAGCCCCAAATATATATTCTTTGAATGGATGTATTTATTAAAAACAAACAAAAAGTAACATGTTGAAATATGGTTTTAAGGTTTAAAATGTGATGATATCGACGAAAGTGCTTTATAAAGTGTAAAACATTCTGTAACTGTTAGGCCCTATTTTTATGATGACATCACCCATTCACCTTCTTAAAAATTATTGTGTTTTTCTTTAAATTTTTATTTTTATTTTTGTTAGCATTGTCCACCAAATACTTCTCATGTTTCCTCCTCCTGGGCACATGGTGGGATTGCATTCACGGTTCCTGAAAGTGGCTAAGTGATTGACATTGAGCATTGAAAGGTGAGTGGCTGTAAGATGTGTCACTTCTGGATGGAAGCTTTAGGAGCTGGTGTGTATGGTGACACTCACTATTCTCTTTTGCTGTGGCTAGATACACTGTTTCCATAGTGACTTCTTACTCCACCTCAGCCTGGGTCCCTGAACAAGGCCAAGGAAAGTTCCCAGTTGAATGAAAAAAAAAAAAAAAAAAAAAAAGCAGAGAAAGCAAAAAATAAACCTTTATTGCTTTAATCCACAGTTATTTTGGAATTGTTTGTTACTACATCATAACTCAGCCCGTCCTAATATAATAAGCAACCCTTCTTGGGTAAATAGCCTCTTGCTGTTCTTCACTATAGAACACACCAGAATTGCTCACATGAAAAGCAGTGAGTTGCTAATTGATTAGATAATTCACAAGTGTTTTCTCTGGTTGTGAGTTTGTGTTGTTCCTGATACCTTAACAAGTGTGGTATGTTGCACAGCCTCTCAGTGTATATTGGTTTATTACTCTGAGGAATGACTGCCTAGCCATTGATTGATTGATTGATTGATTGAGAGGGAGTCTCGCTCTGTGGCCCAGGCTGGAGTGAGGTGGCGCAATCTCAGCTTGCTGCAACCTCCGCCTCCTGGGTTCAAGTGATTCACCTGCCTCAGTCTCCAGAGTGGCTAGCATTACAGGCATGTACCACCACACCTGGCTAATTTTTATATTTTTAGTACAGATGGGGTTTCACCATGGTCAGGCTGGTCTCGAACTCCTGACCTCAAGCGATCCACCTGCCTTGGCCTCCAAATATACTGGGATTACAGGTGTGAGCCACTGCGCCAGGCCTTTAGAACATGATATTATTCATACAGAGTACTGGACTGGGAGACTAGACCCTGCAAAGTTCAGACAACAATCACCACGCTTTATTCTGTGTCAGTGGGAGCTGTAGAAGACTCACGATGACTTTGTTTTACTTGCAACCTCATAGTGCAACCTTTTTTTCCTGCCGCTCTCTCCTTACGCTAGTTCTTTTCTTAATGAAGCCATGCAAACAAACTAGCTCTTCTGCAAAATTCATTCTTCCAAGAAACCTGGTTTTCTGTCAAGTAAGAGCTTTAGAAGAGCCTTAAACCAGCAGACGTCACCAGCACGTTCTAGTTTCAGATGTATGTGCTCTACGACACTAGAAAACACTAGACAGACTTTGGCCTAGCTGGGGTTTTGGAGACCAAGAATGGGGAAGAAAAGGGTGCATATATGAACATCCCCCACCCAGCTTTTGACCTTGATTGAAATAAGGCAACCCCAAAGTCATTCAAAAGCTCATCGTTGGGGCTGGTTTTGGGGTAAGAACGGCCCTTTTTCACTGCGGCCTTAGTGATTAATACACCAGATTCATAAATACACATATGTATTATATGCACATCCATTTTTATATCAATAGAAAATGCTTTCCAGATGTGTGTTTGAGGTGATAGGCTTTGTGCTGCTAAGGTTTTATTTTCTGTGAGGTCTCAGCCCAGCCTAGCATACAGCCTATTGTTTTTATATCAAAAAGACGGGTCTTACCTGCTTAATAAGCTGGAGGAATTCGCAGCAACCTGGGGGGAACTGAAGGAATGCAGCTTTCGGATCCGATTAGAGAGATGTGGCCAGGTCCCCAGGGTTCTCAGGTTTAGCTGCCGAGGCCTACAATGTCATCCATTGTCTTCCGCCGCCATGTGCGAAATGATTCAGGTTTCTGTGCCCCTCTGCCCCAGCCTGTGTGCAAAGCCCCAGAGCACACCCAGAGGGGTGCTGACCACTAGGCTGTTGCTGTTGGCTTTCTGGTTTCCCACGGTCTTTGCAAGTGTTCTTTGTGATGGCCTTTGTGGGAGCATGAAAAAGGGAGCCACAGTTTTCTGAGTCTCTTAGCGAAGTCCATACTCCCAA
Source organism: Papio anubis (assembly GCF_008728515.1). Classification (NCBI taxonomy): domain Eukaryota; kingdom Metazoa; phylum Chordata; class Mammalia; order Primates; family Cercopithecidae; genus Papio; species Papio anubis. The sequence continues at coordinate 109,167,262 of NC_044984.1, forward strand.
AGTTTGAAGAGTCTCTTCTCTTTGACTTGTGAACGGCAGACAGCTTCAGTGCATGAGCTTTAGAGTCAGAATTCTGTCTTGGTGTTTATCGACTGTGTAACCTTGGGCAAGCCACTTAACCTCTCTGAGCTGATGGTTCATCTGCTGTAGATCTGAACACTGCATATCTCTTGGGTTATTGAAAGATTAAATTAGATAATGCATGGACAGCTCTTAGCACAGAGCCCGGCACATAACAAACACCTAATAAATAGGAGCTAATATTGTTGCCATTATTATTACTATTATTAGGATGATTTACCTTATTATTATTATTATTATTATTTTTTGAAACAGGGTCTCATTCTGTTGCTTAGGCTGGAGAGCAGTGGTGTGATCACACCTCACTGCAACCTTGACTTCCTGGGTTCAAGTGATCCTCCCACCTCAGCCTCCTGAGTAGCTGGGACTACAGGCATGTACCACCAAGCCAAGCTAATATTTAAAAATGTTTTGTGTGGATGGGGTCTCACTATGTAGCCCAGGCTAGTCTCAAACTCCTAGGCTCAAGCCATCCTCCTGCCTCGGCCCCCTTAAGTGCTGGGATTACAGGCGTGAGCACTGGCCCATAATGATTTAACTTAAACCTGAATCCACACGGATTTTCCTACGTGAGTCCACTGGCTTAGAAGCAGGTATGAGTAAAATGCTTCTGGAAGTCCTTCCTGGACCTACCTTAAATTTTTCTTGAAGCATCTCCTTTGGGCATGTCTTCCTGAGTGCTGAAAACAAACACTTTGTTCTAATAGTTGGAGCCGTATCAGGGACTTTGAACTCTAGGTAAGTTCCCTCCCACCCCACTCCTCTTTTTGGAAGGGCTGGTTTAGGCCAACCTCAGATCAGAAGCATAACGTGGTATTCTGGGCTCTGGAGTCAATGCTGGCTACAGTTCCCCCCTTTTTTCTGAGACGGAGTCTCACTCTGTCACCCATGCGGGAGTGCAATGGTACGATCTTGGCTTACTGCAACCTCTGCCTCCAGGGTTCAAGCGATTCTCCTGCATCAGCCTCCCAAGTATCTGGGATTACAGGCGCCCTCCACCATGCCCGGCTAATTTTTAAATTTTTAGTAGAGACGGGGTTTCGCTATGTTGGCCAGGCTGGTCTTGAACTCCTGACCTCAGGTGATCCACCCGCCTCAGCCTCCCAAAGTGCTGGGATTACAGGTGTAAGTCACTGTGCCTGGCCTACAGTTCTCTTTTGATGTGAGCTTTCATCTTTTTCCAGGGTGGACCCCAGATGGGTACACACTAGGCACTCCATTAGTATGTCTTGAGTGAGGGGGTGGATGAAAAGAGGCTTAGCTAATGGTCATCCCGGAGGAAGTAATAATACAATGGTGATAATGATACTAAAATCAGTCATTTTCTGGTTGCTTATGTACTCTATACCAGGCAGTAGGCTGAGTGTTACATACAGATTTTTTTTTCATTTGCTTCTCAAAAGATACCCTTTGGTATAGACACCCTGGCGTCCTTTTAAGAGATGAGGATGTTGGGGTTTACCCCAAGTCCCCATGATGGTAAAGAGCAGAGCTCATATTTGGGGCTAAAGAGTCTGATTCAAGAGCTCTTGCATCTGTCCACCAGGTTGTGGGGCCTGCCTGACTCAGCTGTCAAAATGCTAACGCTCTGAGTTGGCCTCGTGTTGATGTCCCCAAGGAGCTGCCCTGCTCCGTTTTAGATCAGGATGACTTAGGTGAGCTCATAAAACTGGAGAGGTAAAATTTTAAATTCTCTCTTTAAAGAAAGGTAGGGACCTACTTGTTCATGAACAGATTGACTAGATCATTCCCTAACAGAAGTTCCCGAAACATTTTTTTCTTTTTTGAGACAGGGTCTTGCTCTGTTGCCCAGGCTGGAGTGCAGTGGCGTGATCACAGCTCACAGCACTCTCGACCTCTTGGGCTCAAGTGATCCTCTTGCCTCAACCTGCTGAGTAACTGAGACCACAGGCATGCGCCATTATGCTTGGCTAATTTTTTTTATTTTTGTAGAGACAGGATCTCCTTATGTTGCCCAGCCTGTTCATAAACTCATGGTCTCAAGCAATCCTCCTGCCTCAGCCTCCAAAAGTGCTGGGATTACAGACATGAGCTACTGTGCCCAGCCTCATGAAATCTTTAAAAAGAATGAGCCAGACTGATACAAGTTCCTCCAATAATTTCATCTTTAGTTAATAATTATATACATTAAATATCTATGTTTCTATATAAGGAGAAAAGATCTATAAGATACATAACCAATGTTTAAGTGTTGGTTAAATATTATACTTTTTTCGTTTAAAAACTTGTATTTATATTTATTATTTTAACCTAAAGTTTATATTTTTTCAATTAAAAAATAAATCAAAAACACAGAAGGATATACAGGGAAGACTCCTCCCTTTTCCTGTCCATAGCCTCCTAGTTTTTCTTCACAATGGCAGCCAAAGTTTTCCATTCATTATGTGTCTTTTTAGAAAGTGTCGATGCTCAGACTCCAAATAGGAGAGAGAATTTTCTTAGTATCCATTGCTTGAGTTTTTGACAAGCATGGTTGTAAAAAAAATCAAAGATAACAAAACATAATCATTAAAGGGCACAACCATTTGGCGCCGTCTTATCCCCCAGCTTCAGCAGCAGATGTTATGAGACTGTCTCTTCTTTAACTGAGACAACAAGCTGTGTTCTCTGGTTCTCCAATAGCTACAACAGTGGAGCCTTCAACTGGCGTGGGGGAGAAAATCCCGAGGCCTTTGATCTCTGGTCCCATCACCTTGATTGGTCTCCATGGTAACCACCATACCCAAGTAGGTGGAGAATGAGCCCTATTGTTCCTTCCTCCCCACCTTCATTCCACCGTAATTACCCAGGCCTTAGTTTGCATTCATGAGCCAGGAAGACAAGCATGTAGATAAAGTGACTCACCTGCCTCCTCATCCTCCTCTGTTCCTTTCTTTACCTGCCTTCTCTAGTTACAAGATGCCTCCATTCCTCTCGTGGTCCTGGATTCAAGTCTCAGTTATCTGTGTGATATAAGCCTTATGACTCTGTATGGGGAGTACTTTGCACCTGAAGGCCTCGTTTTCTCATTTGTGAATTGGGAATAAAAGTAGCACCTACATCCTTGGACTGAAAACTAAACACTGGTCAGGCATAGTGGCTCATGCCTGTAATACCAACAATTTGGGAGGCTGAGGTGGGAGGATCACTTGAGTCCAGTAGTTCAGGACCAACCTGGGCAACATAGTGAGATCCTGTCTCTACAAAAAAATTTTTAAAAAGTTAGCCAGCCATGATGGCATGCACCTATGGTCCCAGCTACTCCAGAAGTTGAAATGGGAGGATTGATTGATCCCAGGAGGTCGAGGTTGCAGTGAGCCATTATTGCACCACTGCCTGGACAACAGAGCAAGATTGACTGGAAAAAAAAAAAAAATAGTCAGGGTGGCTCATGCCTGTAATCCCAGTACTTTGGGAGGCCAAGGCGGGCAGATCATGTTCGGTCAGGAGTTTGAGAACAGCTTGGCCAACATGGTGAAATCCTGTCTTTACTAAAAATACAAAAATTAGCCACGTATGATGGTACACGCATGTAATCCCAGCTACTCAGGAGGATGAGAAAGGAGAATTGCTTGAACCTGGGAGGCAGAGGTTGCAGTGAGCTGAAATCACATCACTGCACTCCAGCCTGGGCGACAGAGCTAATTTTTGTGTTTTAGTGGAGACCAGGTTTCGCCATGTTGGCCAGGCTGGTCTTAAACTCCTGACCTCAAGTGATCTACCCGCTTCGGCCTTCCAAAGTGTTGGAATTACAGGTGTGAGCCACTGTGCCTGGCCAACATCACTTTCTCTAGGGTTCTTACTTGATTCACCAAGACGTTCACTTTAGTTGCTTCCAAATCTTAGTATTTGTCACATTGTATGACAGCTGTCCATTTCCTTACCTGTAACCACCTACTTTAGTTTATGAGCACCTAGAAAGCTGGGTCTGTGTTCTGTTGGGTGTTTAATTTCCTGGCAGAATATTTCTTCTAGAACATTCTTGGTAGATGTTTTGATATATTCATTGCACAAATATTTACTGAGCAGTTACTATGTGTTGGGCACTGTAGTTATGAACCAAAGAAAAGATCCTTAACCTCAGGGAGTTTATGTTCTAATGTGGGTGGATGCATGGATGCGGTCTCTAGAATGCCTGACCATCAGCAATACGGATCTTCTTGTAGTTCTCCAGACACATAGGACTTTCATCTCTGCATATACATGTGCCGTTCCCACTGCTTATGCTGTGTCCTTTCTCCAGTGTTTGCTCAATCTCCACACCTGAGCTGGGGGGAATAAATCCCTGCTGTAAATCACTGTGTCTGTGACCCCTTGGCACTTTGAAAACCCTGTTCAAGCAGGGTTTCGAGTGTGTGGGTGCCCCTGGAATGTGGACCACAAGGGAATCAGGAGAACATCTTGCACTAGATCTTTGCAGCTCCAGGACCCAGGTCAGGGCTTGGCACTGAGGAAGCCCTTAGCAGACACGTGCTAAAGAATGAGGGTGTGCCATCACATTCTCACTCCTTCTGCTTCCAGCTGAGGACTGAGCTAGTCTGTAAGGGGCCTCTTCCACTATTCCGATCTCATTCACTCCTTAATAATGAGATTAATTTAACTCTCAGAGACCGGTGGGAGAGGCCTGGCCAGGGCTCTGGGATTATCTAGAAACATGCTTTTCTAGGATGGCCAAGTGACCTGGTGGGCCTTGTAGTGCCCATTGTTCCCGAATAGCATGCACATTGTTTATTAACGATATCGATTGATTTTTTCTGTTAAGAAAAGTGTTCTTTTCTCACATAGACAGTGTTTAAGGTTTGTTGAGAAACAAACATTCATGCTATAGCTGCACAACTGTAATTATTTGGGGGAAGGGTGATTTATCCAAGGCTTGAGGGGATGTAGGGATGGGGCAGGCGGCCTTCTCCCCTGGGCAGGCTTGTTAGGGCCCTGCTGGGGGCCACAGTCTCGCACAACTGCCTTTGACGATGTAGGCCTAGCTGGCTGCCTGGCTTCTCTGTCTCTGAAGATGAAGTACATTTCTGGAAGGAGGCATTCTATCTCTAATCCAGGACTTCTCACTCCTATTCCAGTGCTCTTTTCTTTTGTTTATTTTAGAGACAGGGTCTTACTTTGTCAGACCCTGTCTGGAGTGCAGTGGTGCAATCATTAGTGACTGTAGCCTCCCACTCTTGGACTTAAGTGCTTCTCCCACCTCCAGAGTAGCTGGGATTACAGGTGTGTGCCACCATGCCTGGCAATTTTTTTAAAAAAACATTCTTGCAGATGTTGGGTATTGCTGTGCTGCCCAGGCTGGTCTTGAACTCTTGGCTTTAAGCAATCCTTCCACTCCTCTGGCCTCCCAAAGTGCCAGTGCTTTTTTTTTTTTTTTTGGCCTCATAGAGTCTTTCAACCCAAAGACATGATTTTAGAAATGGCTTTCTTGTTGAGTGAAAGATGGTTTTACCAATACGTTGGTGGAGAGACAAAGATTTTGAAAGCTACTGGTAAGCTTACTGGACTCCTCTTGTGCCTTCCATAAATTTCAGGTTTAGCTCATGGGTAGTAAACTCAAATATCTTGTAGGGTTGGGCAGGTAGCACAGATGAATGAAATTGATCAGAGATGTATTAGGCAGGCTCCTGGCCAGAAACTGATGGTACCCTCCAACTGGGCCGTTTGAAGGGAATTTACTGAAGAGGTTATTTACAAATGCCCAGGCAAAATGTAGGGAAACTAATGAGGTAGAATGAAACCAACAAGAAATAGTGCAGAATTGCCAGGCATGTTGGTTCATGTCTTAAATCCCAGCACTTTGGGAGGCCGAGGCTGGTACATTTCTTGAGCTCAGGAGTCCGAGACCAGCCTCATCAACATGGTGAAACCCCGTCTCTACCTAAATTACAAAATTTAGCTGGGCATGATGGCATGTATCTGTGATGTCGGCTACTCAGGGTGCTGAGGCAGGAGGATTGCTTGAGCCCAGGAGGTGGAGGTTGCAGTGAGCCGAAATCATGCCACTGCATTCCAGTCTGGGTGACAGAGTGAGACTCCATCTAAACAAACAACAACAACAACAACAACGAAAAATAGAAATAGTGCAGAAGCCTAGGCTACTCATTCCTGGGAGCTGTTATCTCCCTGAGGCTGAAAGAGACCTTACTGAAGAGGGTGATTCTATGAAGAGATCCTCTATGAGAACTCTGATCTTGGGTAAAAGGACTCAGCCAACATGCAGAGACTTAGTGACCCCACTGGGAGGGAGCTGGGGAGTGTATACCCCAGCCTCACTCACTTACACTCCTGTTTCCTCCCCGTGTCTCCAAATTGAAGCCAAAGAAGGGACCCATGATAATCTGCAAGGATCAATCTCCACGGATAGAAAGCAGAGTGGGGAGGGGTGGAGAGTAGATTTGCGGGACAAATGGAAGGTGCTGACATGGAATGTAGGACAGGTTTCATTTCCACAAAGAATATATCCCATTTTCATGGAAACACATGGCCTTCCTCGTCTGTCTTAACTTCTATGTCTTAGTTTTTTATTATCTAAAATACAGTAATTGTAGTGATAATAATGATGATAAGATAGCACTCATTACCAGCCCTCAGAGCTTCACTGTGAGGATTAAATGAATGCGTTCACATAAAGAATTTAGAATACTCCAGGTAAGGACCAGCGTTTATTTTTGTTATTTTTAGGTTGGTGAAAAAAAAAATTGCATTTTTTGCCATTTAAAAAGTAATGTCAAAACCTGGAATTACTTTTTGCACCAACCAAATAAATCTTTATGATCTTTTGTTTCGCCACTTTTTGTTTATTTATTATTTTTTGATACAGAGTCTCGCTCTGTCACCCAGGCTGGAGTGCAATGGTGTGATCTCGGCTCACTGCAGCCTCCACCTCCTGGGTTCAAGTAATTCTCCTGCCTCAGCCTCTCTAGTAGCTGGGATTACAGGCGCCCACCACCATGCTGGGTTAATTTTTGTATTTTTAGTAGAGACGGGGTTTCACCATGTTGGCCAGGCTGGTCTTAAACTCCTGGCCTCAAGTGATCTGCCCACCTCGGACTCCCAAAGTTCTGGGATTACATCAGAGATGTATTAGGCAGGCTCCTGGCCAGAAGATGATGGTACCCTCCAACTGGGCCATTTGAAGGGCAGTTACTCAAGAGATTATTTACAAATGCCTAGGTAAAATGTAGGGAAACTAATGAGGTAGAATTAAACCAACAAAGTCAGGCGTGAGCCACCATGCCTGACTTGTTTCTCCACTTTTGAAAGAGATGTGGGTATACTTTTTTTTTTTTTTTTTTTAAACACAGTCTTACTCTCATCCAGGATGGAGTGCAGTGGCACAACCATAGCTCACTGCAGCGTTGATTTCCCAGGCTCAAGTGATCCTCTCACCTCAGCCTTCTTGACTAGATGGGACCACAGGTGTGTGCCACTGCATCTGGCTAATTTTTAAAATTTATTTATTTTTATAGAGGCAGAGTCTCACTGTGTGGCCCAGGCTGATCTTGAATTCCTGGCCTCAAGCAATCCTCCAGCCTTAGCCTCGCAAAATACGAAGATTAGAAGCATGAGACAGTGCACTCACTGACCTTTAACTAAAATATATTTATATATGTATAATCTTATTTTTTGTGGAAATGAGGTCTGGCTGTGTTGTCCAGGCTGGTCTCAAACTCCTGGCCTCAAGCAATCATCCTGCCTTGGTCTCCTAAGTTGCTGGGGTTATGCGCCAAGAGACATGGGTATAAAACCTATTTTACTGTCTGAAGCTCAATGATAAACAGCAACTGACACAGTGCAAGGGGCAATAGGGAGTGGTGGGGACTGAGGCAAAATGCAGTCTCAAGGGACCACCCACCACTCAGCACTAGCTGATTATGACCTTGTAGAAATGTAGATTTAAGGTTGCTAAAACTTTCAAGTTTTCAAGAAAAGCTAGAAAATTGGGATTTTTTCAGTGTGAAAGCTTCTGATTTTTAAATGTTGGCAAATAAATCAAATTTAAAAAAATATATCATGTGCGCCAACACTGTGAGCCAAACCAAACAAGTCTGGGGGCTGAATTGTAGCTCACATGCAGCCTGCCTGTGGACCAGAGGAAGCTGCTGGCTTCTCCAGAGAGAAAGAGCACGACCTTGACCTCTGGCAGAGGTCTCTTTAGTAAAAACGAAGATAAGATAATGCATCCTTGACTTAAAACGCAAGTGCTGGGAGAACTCAGAGGAAGGGGAGACACTCAGTGCACAGGACAGGCAGGAGCGCCTGAGAGTGAGCTTTGTCATCAAGAAGAGACATGAAGTGAATTGTATAGGAAGCAAGACACAGGTCTGACATCACAGCTACAAGTCAAAGGTAGCCAGAGTCCTAGGCTTGTCTAGATGGTGCCATGAAGTGCCTTTTGCTTTGTTTAAGTTTTTAAAGATTCTTTTTGGGGGAAGTAAAGATAAAACTGGATTGTGTGATATTGTATACATTTGAGGAATTAACATCAGCCTGCATTCGTGGTTTCTCTTGGGAGAAGCCAGGTTGCAGGCAACGCTCCACATGTTCAGGGCTGTCCAACTTAATACACCCCTGGAGTGGGCTCAAGCTCTCCTCCTGCTTACTTTCCTTTAAAAAGAATCAAAATGCCAATTTGAATTCCCCATCTTCAGAGGCAGACCGGGGCACACAATCATGTATAGAAATCCCTCCCCCCACACACATCTGTTATACACATTGCCACGGTGTACTCTGGTTGTTCAACAATGAGCAGAATTATTTCCTCTCATTACTTGCCATGTCGCTTCAAAACCACACTCGGAAAAATAAAACCACTGAAGGGGTCTCAGCCAATCCAACTGCGTTGCCGGCCCAACTTTCCAAACAGGAGTTGGAGGGGTGGTGGGGGAGAGGGAGGTGTTGGGGTGCGCTGGGGCGGAGGTTGGCTGTGTGTGAGGGAACAGAGCCATAGCTGGGATGAATTCCTGTTGCTTTCTGTGTGTCCCATTGTGTGTCTGTGTGAGTGTGGGTCCATGCATACGTCTGTACGTGTCTGTCCGTGTGTCTGTCTGCGTGTCTGCATTTTTTTCTGTCTCTATCTGCCCCGATACCTATCTGTACTTGTCTGTCTGTGTCTGTCTTTTTGTCTGTCCCTGTCTCTGTGTGTCTGTGTATGTGCTGTGTATCTGTTTTAAATAGCACCCACTTACCAAATACTTACACTCTGTAAGTCCTCGTACGACATGCTTTTTGCACACATGCGCGTTCCTATTGAATCTTTACAGTAACTACACAGCAGAAAGTACAATCTTAATTTTACAGATGATTAAATGGAGGCCTACTAGTCTATTCATCCATTCATTCAAACATATATTCAGCATCTCCTGAGCGCCAGGCATGATTCTAGGCACTAGGAAACGGCACTGGAGACACGCAAATCCCCTCCTGGCATGGGGCTCACATGCGTGGGAGAGATATGTTATAGATCAGTACACAAATGGATATTATTTCAGAGCCAGCAGGTGGTAAAGCTGGCATGTGTTCATAGAACCTGCTAAGGGTGAGGGTTGTCAGCCTGAGCCCTGAGCTAGAATTCAAGACATCTGGGGAGGCCGCACAGCTAGCTTAACCCCTTTGCAAAAGACACACCTATGCCAGGTGAAAAGAGGGCCCAGTAGTGAGTGTTCGGTTTGAAAGTCACCTTAGTCATTTGCTTGTAGGAATGCTATATTCTTCAGAATTTGTGGATCTTGCAAAATGACACCCCTGCAAATGGCTGGGGAGAATGAAATAGGCGAGTACCCACTTTGTACTTCTTTCTGCAGGGGCAGTGGCTGTGTGGATTGAAGATGCAGACCTCTGTTTTTCTGTCCTGAATTATGTCCAGGTGCTCCTGTGGGATGGCAGGCAGGGGTCTGGGCATTGCACAGACTTGAGTTGGAGCACTGGCTCAGCTGCATATGGCCTGTGCGTCCTTGGGTGAAGTGATCCAAGAATTGAACTCAAAAGAATACTAACACTCTGCGTGAAGCAGGGAGGCCTGGAAGAGAAGATGTGTTTTCAGTTGAGTCATGCTGAACTGAGCATTCAGTTCTCCTGGGGCCTATTCACACCACAGAATTCCCTCAGCACGGAGAAAAACAGTTGCGTGATTCAACATTAAGAAGCTAGTATTTATTGAGCCTTTTTTTTTTTATTTTTAAAGTGCTAGGGACTAGATACTAATTCCTTTACATATGCGGTATCCCTCTGAGGTAGCTATTATTACTACTATGTTTCTTTCTTCAAAAATAGAGGCAGAATCTTGCTGTGTTGTCCAGGTTTGTCTTGAACTCCTGGCCTCAAGCAATTCTTTTGCTTCGGCCTCCCAAAATGCTGGGATTACAGTGAGCCACTGTGCCTGGACTGAGGTAGGTGTTATTAAGCCCGTCTTCGAATGGAACAATTGAGGTTCAGAATGGCTAAGACGCTTGTCCAAGGCCACACAATCAATGTGGGACATAAACACAGGTTCCTCTGGTTTCAGGGACAATACTTGTCACCACAACAGTTTCACCTGAGCAAGCGTGTGGTGACTAAGGGGGTGGAGATGGCTGGATATTGGTAGGAGAAGGAAAGTAGGGTGGGCTAAAAGTTAGGACGACAGCCTTGGGAGAGGTCCTATCTGAACCCCTGAGTGTTCAGAGAAACAGAATGATACCCCGGTGCCATTGAGAGGACACCAAGGGCGAGAAAGAGCTGCAGAGGTTACCTGGGCATTTCCTTAGAATATTCGAGGTTGGGCGCAGTGGCTCACACCTGTAACTCCAGCACTTTGGGAAGTTGAGTGAGTGGATTCCTTGAGCTCAGGAGGTTGAGACCAGCCTGGGCTACATGGCAAAACCCTTTGTTAAAAAAAAAACAACAACAAACTTTCAAAACGATTTTCTCTCTCCCAGAATGCACCACAAAACAGTGCCATCTTGTTTTACTTTTATAGATTTGGGGAATAGGGAGCTGGGTGTAGAATATGGAAACTTGAGCTCAATGAATTCTGGTATCCTCTGTTTTCTCCGGAGAACAAAGCAAGCGGTGTTGACTTATGTGGATGGATCTGTATTTCTAATGAAAGCAACAGGATTTAGGCACCAATTTATTGCTTAAGTTTAAAGGTGAGGAAAGGGTAACCTCCCCATCCAGCCACTCAAGGTACTTGAGGCAGTGAGCCTCCAAGCCCTGGACGCATGTAAGCAGAGGATACCTTATTCCATGGAAGGATAAGGAGTTGGACTAAATAATATCTGAAGTTATTTTCAATGCCCAATTCCAAGTTTCTATGACATTAAGGAGTTGGTTATACTCAGAGCCAATCAACTGTTTTATGCAGCATGCATTACTTCCTCTGAGGCTTAAACACTCAAGAATCTGACCGGGCGTGGTGGCTCACACCTGTAATCCTAGTACTTTGGGAAGCCGAGGCTGGTGGATTACCTGAGCTCAGGAGTTTGAGACCAGACTGGGCAACATGGTGAAACCCTGATTCTACTAAAAATACAAAAAATTAGCTGGGCCTGCTGGCACATGCCTGTAATCCCAGCTACCTGGGAGGCTGAGGCACAAGAATCCCTTGAACCCAGGAAGTAGAGTTGCAGTGAGCCGAGATCGCACCATTGCACTCCAGCCTGGGTGACAGAGTGAGACTTTGTCTCAAAAAACCAAACCAAAAACACTCAAGAATCACCTGACAAGTTATTTTTTTCCCTGAGTCTCAATCATTCCCACCTTTTTTTGTCTAGATTCAGGCACAAAGGTTAGGATATTCAATCATGATTTACAGACATAGTATAATAGAGTTGTTCTAAGCCTGGGTTAAAATCATGCTCACCACTCACTAGCTGGTGACTTTGAGCAAGTGACTAAACCCCTCTGAACCTCCACCCTTCCTTCTGTAAGGAAGGAAGGGTGGGGCTAATAATGAAACCTACCTCATGGTGTCAATGTCATGGTTGAAGGAGATGCATCGTGTAAAGCAATGATTATAGTGCTCAACGCAGTGTAAGAGCTGTATAAATATTAGCTATTATTATTATTTAACAAGGTATTAACGGAAGGCCCATCAAGTGTGAAACCAGAGGAATCAAGAGTAATATGTAGAAAGGGAAAAGATCCTTCTGTTCTAGAAAATCCTGATCCTCCTACCTGCAGGGACATCCATATGAATGGAGGAAATGCAGGGAAACAGGTACATCCCTCCTCTCAATTTTCAAAAAGTCTTATCATGAGGTCACATTTGGATGAAACCCAAGGCTTGGGTGATGTTTGGGCCTTGATTTGATCAGAATCAGCCTTTCCCAACCAGCCTACACATGCTATTGATATATCATATAGCATTATTTATGACTTGTTGAATACCACAGTCTGCTCAGCCCTTTACAAGAGATGAAGAAGATAAGTTCTGGGCCCCTGGGGATTTGGGATTGAAGTTACTCAGATTGAAAATGCACTAGCTGAGAAAGGCTTGGATGCCTGTGGCACGTCGACCCTAAACCCATTTATTCCTCCCATAAAGAAGATGATTAAGTGAGTGGCTGAGTTTGGATCTTTGCAGAGTTGAACCTTGATATACAAAAAATAATTACAGCATACACTATTACAAATTAATTAAAAAAGAATTCTTTGTGGACTCTAAACCGAGGAGCAGTAGGTCATCTTAAACCATGAAGCCAAAGACATTTAGATTTCTTGACCTCCTTTGTAAGTCTTTAACTGTTTTTGTTTGGTTTTTCAGATGGAGTCTTACTCTGTCACATGGACTGGAGTGCAGTGGCGCGATCTGGGCTCACTGCAACCTCCATCTCCTGGGTTTGAGCGATCCTCCTACCTCAGCCTCCCCAGTAGCTGGGACTACAGGTGCCTGCCACCATGCCAGGCTAATTTTTGTGTTTTTAGTAAAAACGAGATTTCACTATGTTGGCCAGGCTGGTCTAGAACTACTGACCTCAAGTGAACTGCCTGCCTTCGCCTCCTAAAGTGCTGGGGTTACAGGCATGAGCCACCACACCAGGCCACAGGTCTTTAACTTTTAAACTTTACTGTCCAAGGTATTTACCGTATAGGGATGAGTGAGGGAGGAAGATGGCTTTTTAAGGGTGGAGAAGGAAACACAAACAGATGCCTTTTTGTCTTGAGGTTGGTACCTTCAGGATCTCTGGATTCTCCTCTGTTCTGCCCATCCACGCCAAGGTCCTATTTAACCCTGACTTTCTTATGGCCTTTGCTTAGTGAAATCTTGAAGATACCTTCGTAAGAGAACATTGACTCATCGTTATTCTTTCAAGAAAGAGGGTAGATCCTGTAGATCCAATTAAATAAATGTTTGTATGTTTGTTAGCAGTGTGGTGAACTTGGCCTCAAGCTACTCAATTCCACCCACAGTTGCAGGAAAATCTGATGGTATGAAACACTACGGTGCTTATCTCAAACGAAAACTTCCTTTCTTGTGGCCAGTCTGATTCCTCACCCAAGAGAGAAACCTAAGAGTTATCCTGGAGTCTTCATTCGCCAATTTTCCTTACATTCATCGAGTCATGGCACTCCATAGCCTAGAGAGCCTTCCATCCATCTATGGCTGCCCATTCCTCTGCACACCCTGGTCTGGGACACCATTCCCTTTAATTAGTTAATGAATTTTTGTAGAAATGGGGTCTTGCTGTGTTGTCCAGTCTGGTCTCAAACTCCTGGCCTCCAGTGATCCTCCTGCCTTGGCCTCCCAAAGTGCTGGGATTATAGCCCCTTTTACTCAAAAGGCCAGAACACCTTCCTAGCTAGTCTCCTGCCTTTGCTGCTTTGTTTTGTGTGAGACCCTGTTTTTAATCACTCATCCATAGTTAATGTCTTATTGTAGTTGAACATAAATGTAGTAAAATGCCAATGTGGGAAGGATACAGCACCATCACATTTGCACAAAATGAACCCAGCCTGTGCCCAGCACCCAGAAACACAATATTCCTCAGTAGCCCTTTCACCCACCTTCTCCGTCATTACCTTCCCTCACCCAAGGATAACCACTATCTTGACTTCTTACACATGGTTAGAGCTTTACTTGGTTTCAAATCTTATAGAAAATGGAATCATCCAATACGTAGAGCCAGTTCTGCTATAATGCTTGTTTTGAAAATGCAAGTTTGTTCTCAGGTGATTGATATATTAGGGAACAATTTGAGCATAAGGCAAATTTTGCAAGTGCTTATTGTAATTTTGTTCTGAGAAACACTAAATAAATGTAGAAAACTGCACCCAGCTGAACTGAGCCACAGAGGAATACACAAAATGCATGTTCCTCTAACATCTACCAGCTGCTCCTCAGTTCACGGCAACTGTCATGAGCCACCCTCATCCCCATCTGGTGTTACAACTTCCTGATTTCAGACAACCTCCTGCCGCTTCCCAAAAACTCACAAGCTGCTACCCGTCCAATGCACATTCCCACAAGCAAACTTCAGGACTTTTCTTTTTTTTTTTGAGACGGAGTCTCACTGTGTCTCCCAGGCTGGAGTGCAGTGGCGCGATCTCGGCTCACTGCAAGCTCTGCCCCCCCGGGTTCACGCCATTCTCCCGCCTCAGCCTCCCAAGTAGCTGGGACTACAGGCGCCCGCTACCGCGCCCGGCTAGTTTTTTGTATTTTTAGTAGAGACGGGGTTTCACCATGTTAGCCAGGATAGTCTCGATCTCCTGACCTTGTGATCCACCCGTCTCGGCCTCCCAAAGTGCTGGGATTACAGGCTTGAGCCACCGCGCCCAGCCAGGACTTTTCTAAAGTCCCATATTTATTGTAGTATGTATGCACTTAAAAAAAATTTTACATGTGTGAAACTGTGCTATCACTTTTATTACTTTTTTTTTTTTTTTTTTTTTGAGACAAGATCTGTTTCTATCACACAGGTTGGACTGCAGTGGCGTGATCCTGGCTCACTGTAAACTTTGCCTCCCAGGCTCAAGCCATCCTCCTACCTCAGCCTCCCAAGCAGCTGGGACTACAGGCACATACCACCATGCCTGGCTAATTTTTTTATTATTATTATTATTTATTTTTTGTAGAGATGGGGTTTTGCCATGCTGTACGGGCTGGTCTCGAACTCCTGACCTCAAGGGATCTGCCCACCTTGGTCTCCCAAAGTGCTGGGATTACAGGTGTGAGCCACCACACCAGGCTATGTTCCTATTTTTTAAAAAATGTGTCACTGACAAAGTTTTTGAGTATTGTCCCCCAATCCCATTTTCCCCATAAACTCTGTGGCTTTTATTGAATGAACTTACATAGCACAGTAGTTTTTAGGTACACGTATGATGTCATAGCAGAACTTACTGTACTCTCATGTCTGGTTTCTTTCTTTCAGCACATCTCATGTTTGTGAAATTAATCTATGTCACTGCACGTAACTGTGGACCGATTAGTTTACTCTCAGTGTTGCATTTGACACCATGTACTGCATAAGAATAACACGATTTATTTATCTGTTCTGCAATGGCTGGGCATTCAAATTGTTTCCAGTTTTGGGCTTTTTCAAACAGGGCAACTATGGACATTTGTGTTTGGTGAATGCAACACTCCCATTTCTCTTAAGTGTATATCTGAGAGTAGAAGTATTTGCTGTCAGGAAAGAGATATGTTCAGCTGTAGCAGAAAGTGCTAAACAATTTTCCAAAATGTTTGGACCACTGTATCCTCCCACCAGAAGCTTGTGATATGTCCTAGGTTGTCCTTTTATTTGCCAACTATGATACAACAAAAAAATAAATATTTGATTTTCGACCCCAGTTGCTCCACACAGCTCCTAAACGTGCTGGAGCCTCCAGAGTGAGAAGAATGTTTTTGTAGGCAAATGTGCTGACTGGCAGATAGAGACACCTGGATAACTACAGGATGGAGGCTGGTGACCGAGAGTAAGGTACTATTCAAGGATTGAAACTTTCAGCTCCACTCCCTGACCTCTAAGGAGGGGAGAGGGGCTGGAGATTGGGCTAATCACCAATGGCCAATGATTTAATCAACAATACCTCCATAAAAACCTTCTAAATAATGGAGTTCAGAGAGCATTCATGTCGGTGAACACATGGAGGTGCTGGGAGGGTGATTCACCCGGAGATGACAGATGTATTAGTTTGTTCTCATGCTGCTCATAAAGATGTACCAGAGACTGGGTAATTTATAAAAGAAAGAGATTTAATGAACTCACAGTTCCACATGGCTGGGGAGGCCTCACAATTGTGGCGGAAGGCAAAGGAGAAGCAGAGGCATGTCTTACATGGCAGTGGACAAGAGGGCTTGTGCAGGGGAACTCCCATTTACAAAACCATCAGATCTCATGAGACTCACTATCACGAAAACAGCATGGAAAAGACCTGCCCCCATCATTCAACTACCTCCCATCAGGTCCCTCCTATGACACATGGGACTTATGGGAGATACAATTCAAGATGAAATTTGGGTGGGGACACAGCCAAACCAAGGCAGCATGGAAGCTCCATGCACCCACCCCCTCCCACACTTCATCCTATCCATCTCTTCCAATTGCATCCTGAGTTGCTCCTGAAGCCATCCTAGCAAAATATTGAACCTGAGGTGGGGGGTTTTGGGAACCTCTGATAGGTAGCCAAGCTGGACAGCAAGATGGATTAGCTGGGAACCAAATAGTTGTGATTGGTATCTGATGTGAGGGTGGTCTTCGAGGACTGAGCTCTTAAATGCATGGAGTCTGACACTAATTTTGGGTAGTTAGTTGACAGAACTGAATTGAATTGCAGGACATCTAGTTGGTGTCTGGAGAGGTGGAGATTTAGTTGGTGTGAGGAAAATTCACACACATTGGGTGTCAGAAGAGTTGTGAATTAGAACAGTTCACCAACATCTGATGTTATCAGATTTTATTTTTCATTTTCACCATTATGATGAATGTCTGACCTTTACTTTTGGCTCCTCTATTCCCTTCACTCTAAGAGCCACAATGAACTGAAAAAAATGCAGGTCCAGTCATGTCACTTCCTTATTAAAAGCAGACACTTTATATGCCCTTAGAATACAGTACAGACCATTAAGAAAGCCCTGGCTTCAGCTTCTTCTCCAACTCATCTTTTATAACTTCGCTTCTTGCTTGTTTTACTCCAAAATACTTAGATTTCTTTAAAATCCTTAAAGACGCAGCTAGATCTTTGAAATGCTGTTCCTTTTGCCTGGAACCCTCTGTGTCGGCCCTGCTCCTTCCTTCATAATGAACTTCTGATCATCTTTCAGGTCTTGTCCTAAAAGACGCCTCTTCAGTAAGATTTTAACTGACCTCTCAAACTGGCTTGAATTGAGTGTTGACAAACTATTTCCTGTCAACCCAATTTGGCCAATTGACCGTTTTTGTCAATAAAGTTTTATCGAAACACAACTATGCCCACTCATTTACATGTTCCCTAATGGCAGAGTTGAGCAGTTGAGACAGAGAATATATGGACCACAAAACTTAAAAATACTCTCTAGCCCTATAAAGAAAGAGTTTGCCAGTCACTGGGGTTAGATCACCCAGCTTATATGCTCCATCAGCAGCTTGTCCTTTAAACACCTTCATGATCGATTCTATTTAACGTCTCTCTTCCTTCCTAGAACTTGGGTTCCATGAAAGTAGGGACTTGCCTTTTTTTCTGCTATAACCTTATCTGGCAAGCACGGTAAATGTACAATAATTTTTTATGAATAAATCAATTAATCAACCATTTCCAGGAAGGAAAACAAAACTCTAAACTCTTTTTCCTTTAATCTTTTCTCCATTTATTTGAGAGAAACATACTGACCTATATTACATGCTAGGCATTGCGATAAGCATAACTTGCAAGGGGCTTAATTCTAATATCCCAAATGATCAACTATTTCTTTAGAAAAAAATCTATCTATCTATCTATCTATCTATCTATCTATCTATCATCCATCAATTATCTGCCTATTTAGTAATCTATCTGTCAAGACATTGCTTTAGTAAGAGGGACATTTCAAAACAATTATATTTGCAACAAAATAGTGTAAATGAGAAGATGATTTAATTCAGGTGTTGACAAACTAGGCCCTGCATGCCAAATTCAGTCCACTACCTTTTTGTAGGGCTCAAGAACTAAGAATGGTTTTTCTCTTTAAACAAACAAACAAACAAACAAAGTGTTTAAGGTTCAGGGGTACATTTGCAGGTTTGTTATACAGGTAAATTCATGTCACTGGGGTTTGTTGTACAGGTTATTTCATCACCCAGATACTAAGCACAATATCTGGTGGTTATTTTTCTGATCCTCTCTCTCCTCCCACCCTCCACCCGCAGGCAGTCCCCAGTGTCTGCTGTTCCCCTCTTTGTGTTCTTCTTATTTGGCTCCCACTTAGTTTGGTTTTCTGTTCCTGTGTCAGTCTGCTAAGGATAATGGCCTCCAGCTCCACCCATGTTCCTGCAAAGAACACGATCTCATTCTTTTTAATGGCTGCATAGTATTCATGTGTATGTGTACCACATTTTCTTTATCCTATCATTGATGGGCATTTACATTGATTCCACGTTTTTGCCATTGTGAATAGTGTTGCAGTGAACATAACATGTGCATGTATCTCTATGGGGTTTTTACCTTTTTAAATACTTGGAAAAAATAATCAAAGGGAAAATAATATTTTGCGACATATGAAAATTATATGAAGTTTGAATTTTGGTGCCCATAAAGTTTTATTGGAACACAGTCATTTACACGCCACTCATTTACATGTCATCTATTACTGTTTTTACTCTACAACAGCAGAGTTGAGTAGTTATGATAGAGACCATAAGGTTTACAAAGCCTAAACTTTTTATTATCTGGTCCTTTACAGGAATAATTTGCTGACCCCGAATTTAATGGAATCTCTCCTCACCCCCACCCTAGATTGGGTGGCCAAAAAATCGCAAGGTTTGGCAAAGACACCGAGACACCTGCTGGTAAGGAACTCTCATAGTGAATAGGTATTTTCCCCATTTTTTGATTTCCCACTTTCAACTTAAAACCCACTAAGAAATAATTCAATGAGATCATCACTTCTAGAGCACTTACCTGGAAAAATTCAAGTAATCTCCAAGATGAAATATAATTCTCTCATTGGAGAGGAGAAATGGCCAAAGGAAAAGACTATAACTCAAGGACATACCTGTTTTCCATCCTACTTTCCAATGATTCAAGTAGCTCAAGTAAACCTTTGGCTTCACCAAGGTTGATGAGTTCAACAACAAAGGGAATATCTTATTGCTCAACTCCAGGTGTGGGGAACTGGAGGAAACCCAGGCTCTTGTTCAGCCCAAGTTGCACATGCTCCTACGGTGGCCCCGGTGGACGAGTGTTGCAAGCACAGCAGGTATTTGCAAAGTCAAAGTCCCTGATTATAGCGTCGTTCCAAAGGAACTCGGTGTTTTTCTCTGTGATTGAAGTTAATTTGATTTATATTTACCCTCTAAGGTCAAGGAAACCTGGATCTAACATCAATCCATCTGTTCTTCCCCTAAGCGTTTTCTAATCCCTCTTCAGTGACATAAATTGTCCACAGTTTCTCCAGCCTCCTCTCATCCTTATTTTGCTCCTGCCACTGAGCTAACACTAAGCAAATCTTCACAAGCATATGACACTTTCGATCATCAGGTCTGCCTAAGTGAAGTCAGCCAAATTCTTCTACTCTTACGACTTTCAGTATTGTCATTGTCATCATTTTGATAATCATGCACCAGTAAACACTAGCATATATTTTTAAAAAGAATTTCTTTGCCTAAAATCTGCTAATATAAATGGATGGCCTGTCTTAATGAATTAATTAGTTTGGGATAACAAGTACATATATCGATAAAGAGAGAACAGAGAAGGGGACGATTTAAGAGGACAGTGGAGTAAGAAGCATTTTATTATTTATTAAAATGGAGTTCTGGGCCCAGGGTTAAAAAATAAATATTATACAACATGTGAATTAATTCTCTCTATAAAAGATTTAAACAATAAAGAAACATATTGAATAACATGTACAGAGATCTCCCCTCCGTCCTCGCCTCTGCTTCCTCTTCTTTCAGGTCATTAGTTGGGTGAGTATCTTTGAGCTCTTGTTTCTGTGATAACTTTCCACGGTTGCTGTCTTATTTTTGTCATGAAAAACAATACTGCTATGTACCTATTACAAATATGCAAGTCGTTTTGCAGGATGGATTCCTAGAGGAAGATACACTGAGTCAAAAGATAATACATTTTACATTTTGATGGAGAACGACCAATTTGCTTTCCAGAAAGGTGTTTCTAATGGAAACATCTAATAATTGGGTACTATGCTCAATACTTGGGTGATGAGACCAGCCACACTCCAAACTTCAGCATCAAGCAATATACCCACGAAACAAACTTGCAGATGTACCCCCTGATTCTGAAATGAGTTGAAATTATAAAACAAACAAACAAGCAAGCAAACAACAAAAAGAAATATTCAATGGTGCTTCTCAGGGGCATACAAGTACCTGTTTGCCTGGATCTTCATCAATACTGATTTTTTTTTTTTTTTTTTTTTTAAGAAACAGTCTTACTCTGTCGCCCAGGCTGGAGTGGTGTGATCTCAGCTCACTGCAACCTCAGCTTCCTGGGTTCAAGTGGTTCTCATGCCTCAGCTTCTAGAGTAGCTGGGATTACAGGCATGCACCACCATGCCTGGCTAATTTTTGTATATATTTTTGGTAGATACAGGGTTTCACCATAATGCCCAGGCTGGTCTCCAACTCCTACCCTCGGCCTCCCAAAGTGCTGGGATTACTGGTGTAAACCACTGTGTCCGGCCCTGAATGTTATTAATATTTTTTTAAAAATTTACCCCTTGGACAAAAAAGGATAGCTCATTATTATAATATTATTTTTAAAAGTCAAGTTTACTGAAACATATACAATAAAATGTACTCTTTTAAGGATATAGTTTGATGAATTTGACATGTATCCATCACTGCAATCAAGAAATAGAACAATTCCATTACCCAAACATGTTCTTTTGTGCTTCTCTGTAATAAATTCCCTCCTCTCACCTTCAGCCCCTGGTCTGCACTAATATGTTTGCTGTTCTTGTAGATTTAGCTTTCCCAGGATGTAATATAAATGGAAATTATATATAGTCTTTGGTGTCTGGCTTCTTTCACTTAATACAATGAATGCTTTGAGATTCCTCCAAGTTTTTCTATGTGCCAGTGGTTTGTTTCTTTTCATTACTGTGTAGTATTCCATTATATGCATATACCACAATTTGTTTATTCACTCATAAGTTGAGAGACATTTGGGTTGTTTCAATAGTTTGGATTATTATAAATAATTATGCTATAAATATTTATTTTTAGGTCTTTGTATGAACATATGTTTTCATCTCTTCTGGAGATGGAAGAGAAGGAATGAGATTTCTGTGTTACATTTGTTAGTACATAGTTAACTTTATAAAAACTGGCAACTGTTTTCTAAAGTGGCTGCACCATTTTGCACTCCAGCTGTATTGGTTTGCTAGGGCTGCCATAATAAAATACCCAGATTGGGTGGCTTAAACAACCGAAATTAATTTTCTCACCATTCTGGAGGCTGGAAGTCTGAGATCAAGGTATTGGCAGGGTTGGTTTCTCCTGAGACCTCTGTCTGTGGTTTGTGGCTGGCTGCCTCTTCTAGTGTCTTCCTATCACCTTATCTCTGTGCATGTCTGCATCCAGATATCCTATTTTTTGAGGACACTAGGCATATTGGATTAGGGTCCATCCATCCTAATGACCTCATTTCAACATGATCACCTCCTTAAAGACCCTATCTCTAAATACAGTCACCTTCTTAGGTATTGGGGTTTAGGACTGCAATATACTAATGTAATATGGACACAATTCAGCCTTTAACACCCATCAATAAGGTATGAACGCTTCAATCATTCCACATCCTTGTCCACACTTGGGATTGTCAGTCTTTAATTTTAGCCATTCTAGTAGTGTGTAGAACTCATTGTTGCTTTAATGTGCCCACTTTTTTCTTTTTGAGCAAAGAAGAGCCTTGGGTTTGTGAGTTAGCTCAGTCCTGTTGCTGAGAAGACCAAGGTCATTGTTGTATCCACTTAGGGACCAATCCATGTGGCAGCCATTCCAAAAAGGTGTGTTATTGTTTAGAGTCCGAGAAAGTGTGGATGGTTCAGTGCAAGCCTTTCACCACTCCTTGCAAAATGGCTTTCATCTGACTGATGGTTTGAGGTCTTCACTTGTTCTTGGAATGAATGAGAATTGTAAGAGCACTTGAAGTCAGATACGGCCAACAGTTGCAGCAGGCTGATGGCTTCAGCTTTCTCAAGATAACACTAAAATGGGTTGTCTGGCTAATGGGGGACTCTGGAAAAATAGAATTAGATAAAATGGGGAAAAGATTTATGATACGAATGAGAGATGCTTTATGCTGTGGGGGCAGGGTAACTCATCAACTTATTGGATCTATTATGATCAAGTTTGCTTAACCCAACACAAGTCTCATTTAAGATAAAACTGGACATTATCCTGGGACACAATCAAGCAGAATGAACTGAAAAATGACATGCCTCTTAAGAATTACCCTCCCAAGTAGTCGGGTATATAGATATAAATATGGATACAGACATAGATATTTATGGATATCTTTTGCAATGCAATTGATTCTTTTCTGTTTTCAGTAGATGCTTCCATTTCAGACCCTCAAAGCACACACATTTAGATCCATTCCTTTTTCTTCCCATTTCCCTTTTTCCCTCCCCCAGCCACCCCCAAACTCAGGCACACAAAAGCGACCCTGATAGATGTAGAGTGATATTACGATTGATTGGCCTGCCACTGATGGTGCGTATGTGTTTTGTCGTTAGTGGGGAGGGTGAAAGGGGGGCCGGGTAATAGAATGATTTGGCCTACAAGACAGCTCCTCCTTGATGAACAATCAGACACAAATGTCAATAACAATTGGATTGTCTGTAAGCTACAGTCACTTAGGGCTCCCGGAGCCTGTCCACAGAGCCTGGATTGAAACCCTCAGCCTTGTGAACTCCAAATCAGGTTTGGCATTGGGAATGAAAAGCCATCAGCAGTAATAGTATTACGAGGCTGTTGGTCGAAGAAGTGCAAAGGGCTCTGAATAATGCTTGGGTTCCCGTGTGTCACAGGGTAGAGAAAGGCTGCATGGAAGCGAGGAGATGAGAGGGAAAACAAGGTAGGGGCTGGTGAGCTCTGAGGGGCACCTATAGTGCTACAGGCATGGAGTTGGAGCTTGCTTGCTCTTACATTTGGAGACTGGTGAGGCCTCAGTTGAATCAGATGGCTGGGACACCTACACATGGCATCTCCATATAGTTACTTGGCTTCCTTACAAGACGATGGCTAGGTTCCATTGGTAAGCATCCCGAGACAAGTGAGAAGAAAGCCAGGTGGAAGAAATATGGCCTTTTATGACTTCTCCTGGAGGTCACAGAGAGACACTTTGACTCTTTCTGCTCATCGAGGAAGTCACAAAATTCTACTCAGTTTCAAGGAGAGTGGAAGTAGACTCCATTGCTTGATGAACTGGCAACGTTATGGAACTGGCAATATTGCTGTGACTGTTTTTGGAAAGATCCAGTGTGCCACAGTTAATATATATGCAACTCTTTGTTGCTGGTACACAGGAAGTAGATATGATTACTTTGTTGTTCAAGTTCTTCCTGCAACCAGACAGTGCAGGGCATCGGTAGGTAGAGATGGTCTAATTCTCCGTTACTCTGCACTGTGGAAGACCTACAGGGATTGTTCAGCAAGTGCTTGTTGAATGATGAATGGGTGATTTTTAATATTTTCACTTAGAAGCTCTCAAAACTGACTACTGATCGAAAGTGCTGAGAAGGTCAGTTTAAAATATTCCAAAATTTAACCTCAAACCTACTGAATCCCCCAGACTGAGGCCTGGGGATGAGCATTTCTAATGACCTCCTCCAGTGGCTCAGATGCAGTCAGTATGGGGACCAGCATTTATAAACCATTGGTTTAACTCAAGGGAATCCAAGATTTTTAAGATGAAAGAACTGGCCCATTTTACAGATGGGCACACTGAGATGTGGGGTGGGGGGGGGGGGATGGGCAGAGAGACTTGTCCAAAGGCACATAGTGAATTAGAGTACATTCTGATAAGCAATACAAGAACTCCAGGCACTCTAGCTAGCAGGTGAGTAATAGTGTTGTGGGGCTAGTGATATTTTGTAGTTAGTGATTTGGTGGAGGTCCTTTAAGTTCAGCAATTCTCAAATTTATTTACTTCCCTCACTTTTTCTTTTGCCACAATTTGGTAGGATCTGTAGTTAATATATCTCCTTTTTTTTTTTAAGTGGACTCACTTTTTCCCATAAGTAGATTCTTCCTCTTCCTCAGTCATAAGAGCTGCAAAAGGAGAGTGTGATCACTGAGTCCATGCCGATTCTAACACATACAGCAATGTACACATGTAGCCAGTTGAATTAAGAAAAGGTCGGTCTGTGGAGCAGCTAAAATTATCTCCTGTACAGTGCATGGTTATGCATCTCCAGCAACATCATTTGCAGGCCCAGTGCAAAATGAAAATGTGGGGCTTTTTGGTCGAAAATTATTAAGAATTTTAAGACAGCGACAGCAGAGCATTTAGTTATGTGGTAGGCTCTTCTGTAGGCAGGGCCCCGTGCAACTGTGCAGGTCCCACGCCCACGAAGCCATCACTGACTGGCTTTGGGAAGCACCGTTTTAAATAAAACTGATCAGCCTGCTCAGCCCAAGTTCCTGGATCAGAGAAAGTGGGGGCCCTGCCATCTAGACACTCAAGAGGTGGCCAGGAATCGAAAGACTGGACGCTGACCAGGCGGGATGCCTCACGAATGTAATCGAAGCACCTTAGGAGGATGGGGTGGGTGGATCACCTGAGGTCAGAAGTTTGAGACCAGTCTAGGCAACATGGTGAAACTCCGTCTCTACTAAAAATACAAAAATTAGCTGGTGGTGGTGGGTGCTTGTAATATGAGTTTACTCAGGAGGCTGAGGCAGGAGAATTACTTGAATCTGGAAGGTGGGGGTTGCAGTGAGCTGAGATTGTGCCACTGCACCGGAGCCTGGGTGATGGGGTGAGACTTCATCTGGGAAAAAAAAAAAAAAGAGAGAGAAAGAAAAGCAAGGCTGTATGTGAGCTGTGGACTCTTCATGCAGCTGAAAGCAAATATGGTCTTGCTAAACTTCTGGTACAGGAATCCTGAACCCAGGAGAGCCAAGAGTTATACCTAAGAGGCAGTTTTTATGGAGGCACCAGGAGGAATAGAAGAGAGGGATACTCTCTTCTAAAGTGGAAGTGAGGGCACTGCCCTTACCTATGTGCCTGTTTGGTGATGAGTTCTCTGTAGTTAATACTATGGGCTGGGATAAATATTTTCCTTCCATTGTCATGGAAGAGGGAAGGAGCAAGAGAATTGGAAGAAGAGAAGGGGCTAGGAGAGGCGAGAGAGAAAGGACGGATCCAAGAAAAGAAAAATGTTAATGTAGATTTATAGAACCCTCAAAATAGTTTCAACATCCTTTCTGGCCTGGCTGTGTTGTTACCTTCAGGTGGCTGCCAATATCTGTGAAAAACTCCGGGCTTCTGGCTTTACAGGGTCAAAATACAGAGCATATGTCGTGCTTAGAGCAGAGCCAGGGGACTGTGTTCCTTGGGTTTTGCATTCTAGGACATCAGCAGCGATTTTAGAAGCGTTGTTATTTCGACTGGGTTGGTATTTCACACGCATTTTTAAATAGAGACAGGCAAGCTGAAATACCCTTTGCAGGGGTTGCTCTCCCGCAGAAAAGCTGTGAGGTCGGCAACAATTGTTTCTGCTGCTTGGAAGGAAACCAGTGAAAGCCGTTTTCAATTCACCATAGAGAGGTTCTGCAGGAAAGCTGTGTTTTGTTGTAAGGGACATTAGCTCTTACAAAAACTTTGTCTTGATTTTTTTTTTTTTTTTTTTTTTTGCTGTGTCTTGTTTTGTCTCGCTCTCCAAGCATTTGAGCTGAAACAAATAAGTAAAACGTCGATTTAATGAGGATTCAAGCTATGTAGCCCCAGAGGAAGGAAGTGGGACTTTTAAAATAAAGAACGTCATCTATCCTCTGCCACAGACCGGAACGCCGTGGTGTCTCAGCACCAGCCCAAGCACTTTGGAGAGCTTGTTGAATCCGATCCTGAACAGTAGGAGGTAGGTATGTTATTTTCCATTTATAGAGGCTGAAACTGAGGTTCTGATGGCTGAAGTGACTTGCCCAATTTGCACAACTTGGAGATGCTGCAATTGAGATTAAAATTCTTGCTGCCCCAACTCCCAAGCCCTGTAATCAAGCAGGGACACTTTCCTTTCCTTAACTGTGACAAGTTACTCTCATTCAGTAACTTATTCCTTCAACAAAATATTATTGAGCATCTAATAGGTGCCAGGTGCAGTCTTGGGCATCAATAGATGTAACAGTTCTGTGTTTCATTTCTCCATTTTACAACCCTGGCTTTTCTTTCTCCTCTTCATTCATAACCTTTATATTTTTATTTTTTGAGTCAGGGTCTTGCTCTGTCATCATGCTGGAGTGCAGTGGTGCCATCATGGCTCACGGCAGTCTTGACCTCCTGGGCTCAAGCAACCTTTCCACCTCATTTTTTGTAGAGACGAGGTGTCACTATGTTGCCTAGGATGGTCCTGAACTTCCGGCCTCAAGTGATCCTTCTGCCTTGGCCTCCCAAAGTGCTGGGATTACAGGTGCCTCCTCTCCATTCAAAAAACACTCTGCAAAGCTCAGTTGGCAATGAATACCCTCTTTGCTTTCCTCTGTGGGAGCAGTTACCCACCGGACTTTGCTTGTGTGTTAACTTGCCTATCCTCTCCATCAAAAGGTGAACTCCAGGAGGATGAGAGGCTGCATCAGGAACAACTGGTGTTTTGTTTCCCCAGTGCCAGCTTTTGGCTTTGTCTTGTTTTGTCTTTCTCTCCAAGCATTGAGCTGAAACAAGGAAATAAGTAAAACTTCAACTTCATGAAGATTCCTGTAATATAGCCCTGTAGGAAGGAACTGGGACTTTAAAACTAAAGGACATCATCTATCCTCTGCCATAGACAGGACTGTTTCTTTTAGAAACATCTTTATCCACTTCCTCTTGGAAACTGCTTCTTTTCTAACTGTGGCACTTCAACAGGAATGGCCAATCACAGCATTCCACCTCTGACCACAGTGATTGGTCCAGGCCTGAGCACATGACTCAGTCTTGACCAATCAAATTGCTTCCCTAGGATTTTTCTAAGGGCCTTGGTGGAGAAGAGTGTTGTCTTTGCTGTTGTTTGTGCAGGTGTAGCCTCCATTCTGGCTTCCTGATGGTTTCTGGCCTGAGGGAATTAAAGGAACCGAAAAGGAGAAGTGGGGATGACAGAAACAAGAGACAGCGACTGGCTGGGTCTGAGACATGGTTATAGGCATCCCTAAGGCCAGTTTGACCTCTGCCTCTTCTTTGACTTGACAGAAGAGTTGCTATTCCTCCCCATCTCTATGTTTGATTAGTTTTAGTTAGAATTATCTTTCTGTCACTTACAACCAGAGAATCCTGACTAGCACATTCTAGGTAACCATGATGACAAATGCATGAGAAAAGCTGGAGTACAGTGCTAAAGCCATTTACATCAGCAAGTGTGAGGTATCAGGGCATAGACTTCGGTGGGAGAGGAGAGGGTGGTGGTGGCCCTGCTGCTGGTAGCACTGTTAGGCGGTTGGATATTACCATGGTTAAGAGTCTGTGCTTTCTGTTGATGGGGCTGTAAACTAGTTCAACCATTGTGGAAGACAGTGTGGTGATTCCTCAAGGATCTAGAACTAGAAATACATTTGACCCAGCCATCTCATTACTGGGTGTATACCCAAAGGATTATAAATCATGCTGCTATAAAGACGCATGCACACGTATGTTTATTGTGGCACTATTCACAATAGCAAAGACTTGGAACCAACCCAAATGTCCATCAATGATAGACTGGATTAAGAAAATGTGGCACATATACACCATGGAATACTAAGCAGCCATAAAAAAGGATGAGTTTGTGTCCTTTGTAGGGACATGGAAGAAGCTGGAAGCCATCATTCTCAGCAAACTATCCCAAGGACAGAAAACCAAACACCGCATGTTCTCACTCATAGGTGGAAATTGAACAATGAGAACACTTGGACACAGGGTGGGGAACATCACACACTGGGACCTGTGGTGAGGTAGGGGGAGGGATAGCATTAGGAGATATACCTAATGTAAATGATGAGTTGATGGGTGCAGCACACCAACATGGCACATGTATACATATGTAACAAACCTGCATGTTGTACACATGTACCCTAGAACTTAAAGTATAATAATAATAATAATAAAGAGTCTGTGCCTTGAGAGACTAACAGTCCTAGGTTCAAATCCCAGTTTTTGTCCCAGACTAATTGTATAATAATAGGCAAGTCACTTAACCTCTCTAAGCCCCTTATGTTTCTTTTTGTTTTTTTGGGTTTTGAGAGGGAGTCTCCCTCTGTTGCCTAGGTTGGAGTGCAATGGCGTGATCTCAGCTCACTACAACTTCTGCCTCCTGGGTTCAAATGATCCTCCTGCCTCAGCCTCCTAAGTAGTGGGGATTATAGGCATCCACCACCATGCCTGGCTAATTTTTGTATTTTTAGTAGAGATGGGGTTTCACCATGTTGGCCAGGTTGGTCTTGAACTCCTGACCTCAGGTGATCTGCCTGCCTCGCCCTCCCAAAATGCTGGGATTACAGGCGTGAGCCACCACACCCAGCCTCTGAGCCCCTTATTGGTACTACTGAGAGAAACAGGAAGGGCACTGCAGGATGGCGTGTTAATGGGCCAAAATTCCTAGAGCTACAAAGTGTTTAGAAAGGCCCCCACATTGTTCTTTGTCACCTGTCACCTGTCACTTCATGTGTTCCCAGCAACATTAATTGAAAGTATTTCCCATTTGTGAGGCATCTGGGACACAGCATTTAGTCGAATAGCCATCGTCTCCGCTCCTTTTGAGCTCACACTCTAGTGGGTGGATATATAAATAAGCCACTATAAAATGGTCCTAAGAGAGGAGATGTTCACGGTGCTGTGGATGCATTTGTGGGTGCAGGAATCTCATCCAGAACTGAGAGTCAAGGAAGGCTTCCTAGAAAAGTGATCTAGAAGTTGAGACATGAATAATGAGTAGAAATAGGCCAGACAGAAGGGAAGAGGTGCTTCTGGTAGGAAACCCAGCATAGGCAAAGGTTTAGACGTGAGAGTGAGGTGGGCTCCTTTTAGGAAACTGACAATCAATGGAGCTTGGCTAGAATAGAAGGCAGGAATAATCAGACCTCGGTCTGGACAGGCCAGTGGAGCAGATTACGTCGGGTCTGGGATTTCGTGTCCAGACATCAGGACTTCCTCTTTAGGGGCACGGGTACCTTTGAAGAATTTACACAAGACCCACTCTAGGGCTTGTGTAGAAGTTGAAGCAGAGAAGGAATCAGACTCGAATTCTGGATCAAACACAGAAAACGCTTGTAAATCTCAACTTCCCATTTTACAGATGGAAAAACTGAGTTCCTAAGAAGAAAACTGGCTTGCTCAGTGCTACAGAGCTGGAGAACAAGGAGGCTGAAATCAGAGCCTGGGTCTTCAGATCTCAAACTAGCATATCGTTTTTTTGTGCCCCTGGAGTTCTCCTGCTCTCAGCCCCACCTGGGCCAAATCCAGCCCCTGGCAGCTCCTCTGAACTCGGGAAGAGCTCTGATTCCTCACGTACACACAGCCACGCTGTCTCAGGAAGCTCACAATAATTTTTTTTTTTCTTCAGGCAACGCCTTGCTCCCATCCCTGCAAAACAATGTATTTATTATTACTAAGTCTTTTCCGTCTTTGAGGAGAAAATGCGTACCACATGACTCCCCAAAGCTGAGTGGTCCCGGTTTACAAATACAGTACGTTAATAGCTTTGTAAACATTTATTCAGGATGACAGCTGAGAGAAACATGTGGCATTAATTAGAGGGCTCAGCAACACAGCCTATTAAGAGGAAGGTTAAATCTGAATTAGTTGGCTTTGCTGAGACAAGAGGCACTGGGGAGCAAAACTCCGCTCTAATATGTTCTGACTCTGTTGACGTGGGGTGTGCTGGGGTGCACGGGGGTCTCAGTTCTCAGGGAGGAAGCCTGTGTCTTGGCAAGATGGCTGCTGAGTCACTGGGCTGCAAAATTGTCAGGGCTGGCTTCCCCAGAGGTCTCTTCCCTGAGTCCTTCAAGCCACAGGACGCCCTGAGCTTGCAGTCCATCCTGGGCAGCAAGAGAACAGGTCTAGCAGAATCAGCTCCCGAGGCCTGGCGGGTTGTCGGGGGAACAGCTCTCTAGGCTGGGAGTTGCTGCTTCTTCTGGTTTGCAGTTCCTCCTCTCTGGGCTTCCCTAGCTTCCTAGGTTTCCCTGTCACATGCTGAGCAGTTTGCATTGTCTCTGCCTCTGGGTACCCATGAGTGTCCCCAGTTGATGTGGGAGCCAGCCACAGAGGAAAAGATTCTTGTTTCCAACATTCAGTGAGGTTTGGCTTACAGTAGATGCCTTTAGGACTATTTATTCTTGATCTCATGTTCATGAAGAGTCTCAAATTGAGACATTTGAGGTTATCTCCAAATAGTCACACATCCACACAATCCATACATCCACACAAAAGCAGAGAAAAGAGGTGACATTTGTCACAATACTCCAAACGTATGTTCCATACTGGGAGTGCATCCCATATAGAGAGTGATACATAAACATCCTTTGATTGTTTTCATAAATCTTTTAATTATTATTATTATTGTTGTTGTTGTTGTTTGAGATGGAGTCTTACTCTGTCGCTCAGGTTGGAGTGCAGTGGCACAATCTCAGCTCACAGCAACCTCTGCTTCCTGGGTTCAAGCAATTCTCCTGCCTTAGCCTCCCAAGTAGCTGGGCTTACAGGTGCCCGCTACCATATCTGGCTAATTTTTGTATCTTTAGTAGAGACAGGGTTTCGCCATGTTGGCCAGGCTGGTCTCGAACTTCTGGCCTCACCTACACGCAAGCGCGCTGTCTCAGGAAGCTCGCAATAAATTTTGGCCTGCCTCAGCCTCCCGAAGTGCTGGGATTACAGGTGTGAGCTCCTGCACCCACTGCACTCTGGTTTTTATGTCCCATTTTGACCTTTCTTCATCTGTGAATATTCTCAGGAGCCTCTAAATACAGAAGGGACTCTCTTAACTTCTGAGAACCTGGCTGGTGTTCTGGGAATATATGCTGAATGGATGCATGAAAGAATAAGCGACCCTGGGAAGCCTTCTTTCGGGCTCAGTTTTATCATCTGTATAATGGGATGATCGGCAGGGGAGGAGGGCTGGCCTGTTGGGGGCTGAGGATTCAGTGGTCTGCAGCACAGTACAGAGCTCTGGCTTCCACTCTTCCAGCTCTGCCTGTAGGATGTTCTGATCCCTCTGTCCTGGTGCCACTTTCTTGGTTCCTCTCCTCTGGACCTCCTGATTGAACCACCCTCTGTCTTCTCATTGCTCAGATCAAACCCTCACTTGGCATCTGATGTGGATGGGATGATCCGGAAACAGATCCAAGCTTCCTCCCTTTTGGCACCATCTTTAAACACCCGCTTTCCCCACTTCTCTTCACTCACTATGCAGGCAACAGAAGCTCAAAGACACCTTCTCATTTAGTGGTTTTCAAACATTGTTGTTTTCCTTCAAACAAACACAATTGTAATGCAGTATCTAAAATAGACAAAGTAGGGATGAAGTGTGTATGTGGGGTGTGAAGTAGGGGTAGGAGGCCTTTCCCTCCCTCTCTGGAATCCTCTAGGATGTTGCAGAAGCTTTTGCAAAGCCTTGATCTAACTCTTCATTGAATGGATGGAGAGCCTGCCACCCAGCAGGGACAGTACCTTGCCTAGTTGGGAAGGGCTGGGGCTAGAAGCTGGTTCTTCCTACTCTACCTTGTTCAAGAGTCCAGAAGTTTGAAAGAACCTCAGTAGTAACTCTGGCAGCAAAGAATTACTACTCATTGGATTGGAGGTAGGAGTATAGGGGTTATGAGAGAATGGCCAGGAGTTAGACTCCCTGGGTTCCAATCCTGGCCTTCCTATTTAGGAGCTGTGTGACTCCGAGCAAGTTGCCTTGCCTCTCTGTGCCTCAGTTTCCTTATTGTCAAAAAGGGGACAATAATAGCTACTTTACTGGGTTGTGGTGAGGGTCAAATGAGACGGGACATATATATTTAGCACTAGAGCCTGATACACAGAAAGGGCATTGTTTTCAAGGTGTTCAACTTATTATCCCATTTTCAACTCATCTCATTTTTTACTAATACTTTACATGATATATAATTAAATTACATGACATTTATGAATACAACTGGCATAAAAAGTTTTAGGAACAAAGACAAGTAACTGCTGGTAGGGGTTGGTTTGAATGAGACTCCACTGAGGAGTCTCCTAGCTCAGGTATTCCCGGAGGTCTTAGTAACTATTGACACAAAGTTGATCCTTGAACAATGCGGCAGGTTGGGGTACTCCCTCAACCCACCCTTCTTGCACAGTAAAAAATTTGCATATAACTTTTGCCCCCCACAAAACTTGACTGCTAACAGCCTACTATTGACTGGAAGCCTTACCAATGACATAGTCAATGAACTCATCTTTTAAAAATATTACATATATATAATATACTGTATTATGTATGTATTATATGCTATATTATATATGTATCATATACTATATTCTTACAATAATATAAAATTATATTATTTATTCTTACAGTAAAGGTAGAGAAGAGAAAATGTTATTAAGAAAACTATAAGGAAGAGAAAATATATTTACGATTCATTAAATGAAAGTGGATCATCGTATAGGTCTTCATTCTCATGGTCTTTGAGTAGGCTGAGGAGGAGGAGGAGGAGGAAGGACTGGCCTTGCTGTCTCAGGGGTGGCAGAGGCAGAAGAAAATACGAGCAGCCTCGTGCAGTTCAAACCCATGTTGTTTAACGGTCAGCTGTAATCCGTGGAGGGAAATCTGGTGAGTAGATCAAGAGGAGGTTGGTTAAGAGAATGTCAATAACATTGTGACCCCAATTTTACAGATGAGGAAACCAAGACACAGACAGGGGTGGTAACTAGCTCAAGCTCACATAATCAGTTGACTATGGACCTGAGGGGCCCTGCAGTCCATGTACTCCTCTTGAGAATTCACAAGGCACATCAACACATCAAAGGCCCTGCGGTGTCCTACAGAAAAGGACCCTGTTTGATTTTGCCAGTTTGAGCTCTAACTTATTTAATTATGACTTCCTATAACATCCTCTTTCCCCTTTAAAAATATATAAAACCAGCCAGGTGTGCTGACTCATGCCTGTAATCCCAGCACTTTAGGAGCCAGAGGCAGGAGGATCACTTGAGGCCAGGAGTTTGAGAGCAGCCTGGACAACATGGCGAAAACCTGTGTCTACTAAAAATACAAAAATAAATAAGCCTGGTGTGGTGGCGTGGGACTGTAGTCCCAGCTACTCGGGAGGCTGAGGTGTGAGAATCACTTGAACCCAGGAGGCAGAGGTTGCAGTGAGCTGAGATTCAGCCACTGCACTCCAGCCTGGGCGACAGAGTAAGACTGTATCTCAAAAACAACAACAACAAAACAAAACAAAACAAAACGTGTGTGTATACATATATATGTATATGTATATATACAACCTCCTATTACACAGATACTACAAGTCCATGGAAACCACCTGGTAAAACCATGGACTTTCATGATTCTCACACTGATGTGCACATGACTCTCCTGGAGATCTTGTTAAAATGCAAATTCTGGGCTGGGCACAGTGGCTGATGCCTGTAATCATAGCACTTTGAAAGACTGAAGTGGGAGGATTGCTTGAGCCCAGGAGTTCAAGACCAGCCTGGGCAACAAAGTGAGAGCCCATCTCTAATAATAATATTATTTTTTAAAGCAAATTCTGCCTTAAGTAGATACGGGGTGGAGATGGCAAGCCTGCATTTGTCAAAAGCTCCCAGGGGATGCCAGTGTGGTGCTGGTCCATCCTGTGAGTAGCAACAGTCTCCATTTGCACGGTCCAATAGAAATATGTGAGCCATAGATGCAGTTTTAAACTTTCTAGTAGCCACATTTTAAAAAAAGGTAAAAAGAGGCCGGGCGCGGTGGCTCAAGCCTGTAATCCCAGCACTTTGGGAGGCCGAGACGGGCGGATCACGAGGTCAGGAGATCGAGACCATCCTGGCTAACCTGGTGAAACCCCGTCTCTATTTAAAAAATACAAAAAAAACTAGCCGGGCGTGGTGGCAGGCGCCTGTAGTCCCAGCTACTCGGGAGGCTGAGGCAGGAGAATGGCGCAAACCCGGGAGGCGGAGCTTGCAGTGAGCTGAGATCCGGCCACTGCACTCCAGCCTGGGCGACAGAGCGAGACTCCGTCTCAAAAAAAAAAAAAAAAAAAAAAAGGTAAAAAGAAACACTTGATATTCTTTTAACATGTTTTATTTCAGCCAATAGAACAAAAATATTATTTCAACATGAGACTAATATAAAAATATAAAACCAGTATAAAAATATAAAATATATGGATAAAAATGTAAAAATGATAGTATTTTCTTTTAATATACTAAGGCTTGAAAATCCAGTATGTATTTTATACTTACAGTATATTTCAATCCTAATCAGCCACATTTCAAGTGTTCAGCAGCCCTGCGTGGCCGGTGGCTACACTACTGGATCACACAGCTCTAGAACGCAGGCTGTGGTTTAGGACTGCCTAGCTTACATGTCTGGCTCTGCCACTTGTTTGTTGGGAAATGTGGTCAGTTACTTAACTTTACAGTTTCTTCATCTGTAGAAGGAGACTAACATCAAGGTCACGGCACCTGGCCGGATCATTGTTCCTATAGCTGTCAGGTTCTTCAAATCTGAGACACAACATACAGCACAGCTCTTAGAAAGGTGGTGCTGGGCGTGGTGGCTCACGGCTGTAATCCCAGCACTTTGGGAGGCTGAGGCGGGTGGATCACCTGAGGTCAGGGGATCGAGACCAGCCTGACCAACATGGAGAAATCCTGTCTCTACTAAAAGTACAAAATTAGCTGGGCGTGGTGGTGCACGCCTGTAATCCCAGCTACTTGGGAGGTTGAGGCAGGAGAATTATTTGAACCTGGGAGGTGGAGGTTGCAGTGAGCCAAGATCACGACACTGCACTCCAGCCTGGGCAACAAGAGTGAAGCTCCTTCTCCAGAAAAAAAAGGCTGGGCGCGGTGGCTCACGCCTGTAATCCCAGCACATTGGGAGGCCAAGGTGGGCAGATCATGAAGTCAGAAGATTGAGACCATCCTGGCTAACACGGTGAAACCCCGTCTCTACTAAAAATACAAAAATTAGCTGGGTGTGGTGACACACGCCTGTAGTCCCAGCTACTTGGGAGGTTGAGGCAGGAGAATGGCGTGAACCCGGGAGGCGGAGCTTGTAGTGAGCCAAGATCTAGCCACCACACTCCAGCCTGGGCAACAGAGGGAGACTCCGTCTCAAAAAAGAAAGAAAGAAAGAAAGAAAGATGGCAAATACATCAAAGCTTCTGACATTGTTTTTTTTGACAAATTTTACTGCACATGCCGGCCCTCCTTTGGTCTAGGTAAAGAGAGACTCACCTGGATTCTTCTCTCTGGGTTCTTCACTGTGTGAGCCATGGGTGACATTTTGCTTGTTTCCTGAAGTGGCTTTTTTTTTTTTTTTTTTTTTTTTAGATACAGGGTCTCACTCTGTCACCCAGGCTGGAGTGCAGTGGTGTGATCATAAATCACTGCTGCCTCGAACTCCTGGGCTCAAAGGATCTTCCTGCCTCAGCCTCCTGAGTAGCTAGGCTACAAGCATGTGCCACCATGCCTAGCTAGTTTGTTTTTTCTTTTTTGTAGAGACGGGGGTCTCACCATGTTGCCTAGACTGGTCTCGAATTCCCGGGCTCAAGTGATGATCCCACTTTGGTCTCCCAAAGTGCTGGGATTACAGGCAGGAGCCACTGCTCCTGGCCAAGCGCATAATTTTTTAATGGTTGACTGGCTGCGTGGAGGGGGAAGCAAGGGCTGGGGCCTGGGAAGGGAGGAGTTGGATAAACAGGCAGCCCGGCCTCTTCCGGGCCAAGAGTTTGCTGCGGGTGCATTGAGTAACAAAGGCCTAAGTTCTGTTCTGAGTAACAAAGGCCTAAGTTCTGTTCTGGGATGGCTGCAACTCGCCTTTCAGGTATAGATAATAAACATTAGGTAAATGCATGGGCAGATTGAGCCAATGGAAACAGAGCCAACAGAACCTCCGAAAAATAACTGAGACGAAAGGGCCTCAGGGTCTGAAGGGCTCCTTTTATGAACCTGCCTGAGGATGCAGCCTTTTGTGTGTCGTTTCCTTTTCTCTTTTCTTTTTTTCTTCTTCCTTTCATTTTCTCTTCTCCTTTTTCTGACGCAGGAAGGAGGAGGTTGCTTTTATTTAGTCCGAGTGCTTAGGCATTTCCATCAGCCCCAGCTGTGTGTATTTCATGTCCCTGAGACTGTGTCCTTCCTACCCCACCTTCTCCCCAGCATCCCATGGGCCCCCGGGTGAAGACTTAAGATTTAAAAGACTCATCCCTACCCCAAAGAAATCAGGATGCTTCTCCAAGCTTTGCTTCCCTTTTATGCCAGATCTCTGAGGTCTCCCAGTCTCCAGATTCAGCGGGAACCTCGGAGCAATGCTGGGCTGGGAAGCCTGGGGCACTGCTTGTGTCTCCTCCTGGAGCTGGAATGGGCACATCTCACCCAGCACACACTCCTGTCTGCTGGGCCTGAGGCGGAGATGGAGCCACGACCTTCAACACCCATTTCGAAAGGGGAAGGAAGAGCCTTGCCTGAGGACAGCGCATTGGGTTGGTGAAATGGCAGGAGAGAGTTTTCCTTCCATTTTGTCTGCTCACTTTTGACTTTTCTAAGCATGTCCCTGGCAAGTGTCGTTTTTTGTTTGTTTGTGTTTTTGAGATGGAGTCTTGCTCTGTCGCCCAGGCTGGAGTACAGTGGCATAATCTCGGCCCACTGCAACCTCCGCCTCCTGGGTTTAAGTCATTCTCCTGCTTCAGCCTCCCGAGTAGCTGGGATTACAGGTGTGTGCCACCATACCCAGCTAATTTTTGTATTTTTACTAGAGACGGGGTTTCATCGTGTTGGCCAAGCTGGTCTTGAACTCCTGACCTCAGGTAATCCACCTACCTTGGCCTCCCAAAGTGCTGGGATTACAAGTGTGAGCCACCGCACCCGGCCAGCAAGTGTAGTTTTTCATGTATCAGCTCTCTGCATTCCCAACTCTCTGGTGCTGAAAAGAAGGGAGCCTGATTAGGGAGATGTCTGAAACAGAGGCTTATAGGAGAGAAGACACGTTCACAGAATACTGAGCAGGCAGCAGAAATCCTGACTCCAGTTCCAATGCTGCTGCTGACCACCATGTGACGAGAGGGCAAAGCTAACACTCCACTCCAGGCCTCAGTTTCCTCGTCTCCAAACTGGGAGCAATAGTATTTCTCCTAAGTGGAAAGATTTGAGAGTACGCCAACCGAGCTGCCTTGTTATTAGTGTTATGAAACCCCATAGATTTGTAGATGGGGCCTGTCTCATCTTCGCTTGTTTTCTCTATGATTTGAAAACCTTGAGCTTTTTCTTGAAGGAGAAAGACAAAAGGAATAACTGTGGAAAGGGACCTTGGTTAAAAGATGGCAGGGATGTGTGAAGTGCTGTAAACAGTCATAGCTCGGGCCAGGTTCATGGCCGGGTTCATAGCTGGGTTCATAGCTGGGTTCATGGCCACATTCTGAAGTTGGCCTGGAAGCCCTGTGCTTTAAAAAAAGAAATCATTATCGGAGCTGCCAAACCAGTATTAAAACCAGTGGCTTATGAAAGGGGTTGGCAGTCAGCACCAGGAATCTTTTTGCACCTCTTAATTTTGCAGAGAGAAAGGGGTGCCTCTCATCTGGGGCAGTTGTTTCAGTAACACCAACACTAGAAATGGAAAAGATTGTTTCCCCGTCAGCTGGTCTGCTGCTCTCATTTCTTGAAGTCTAAGATGGTTCACTTTAGAAATGTCCCAAGATGCAGGGAGGCCCAGCAGAGGAAGTTTCTCAATTTCTAGGCAGAAACAGATGCTTACGTGATGCAGTGAAGTAAGGTGATGTTTTATCAACAGAAATGCAGCGATGCTCAGGAAACTGATCCTGGATGCCTCTGCTTTTATTTTTTTCTCTCCTTGTCTTTAATTTTAATTTTATTTATTTATTTATTTTTTGAGCTAGAGTCTTGCTCTGTCATCCAGGCTGGAGTGCAATGGTGCAATCTCGGCTCACTGCAACCTCTGCCTCCTGGGCTCAAGCTATTCTCATGCCTCAGCCTCCCGAGTAGCTGGGATTATAGCCATGTGCCACCACACCCAGCTAATTTTTTCTATGTTTAGTAGTGACAGGGTTTCACTGTGTTGGCCAGGCTTGTCTTGAACTTCTGGCCTCAAGTGATCCACCCAACTTGGCCTCCCAAAGTGTTGGAATTACAGGCATGAGCCACTGTGCCCAGCCCTCTCTGTCTTTTAAGAAAACATTTTACTCATATCAGTGAGGGCAACCCAGCACCCTTGAACATTACTGATGTGAGGCCACCTTGATAAATCTTTCTGGAGAGGCAAGTTCCCTAAAAATGTGCAAACGATTTTCCCCAGAAATTCCACTTTAGGATGTTAATTCTGAGGATGTAATTGGAGAAGCGCATGGAGATGTGAAAACAAAAATGATCACTGTGGTGTTGCTGATGGCAGGAAAAACTGGAAATGACCTTGACGCCAACAATAGGCGATTGGTTAAGAAATGAAGGTATGTTCAGGCACTAGAAAGCTACACGGCAATTAAGAGTAATTTCTTTCTTTCTTCCTTCCCTTCTTCCCCTCTTTCTTTTCTCCCTTCCTTCCTTTCTTCATCCCTTTCTTCTCTTCTTCCTCCATCCCTCTCCCATTCTTCCTTCCTTCTTTCTTCCCTCCATCCTTCCTTTCTCTCCCTCCCTCGCTTCCTTCCTTCCTTCCTTCCTTCCTTCCCCTCTCTCCTTCCTTCCTTCTTTCTTTTCCCTCCCTCCCTTCCTTCCTTCCCCTCTCTCTCCTTCCTTCCTTCTTTCTTTTTCCTTCCGTCCTTCCTTCCTTCCTTCCTTCCTTCCTTCCTTCCTTCCTTCCTTCCTTCCTTCCTTCCTTCCTTCTTTCCTTCCCTCCCTCCCTCCTTCCCTCCGTCCATCCCTCCTTCTCTTCCCTCCTTCTTTCCTTCTTCTTTCCTTTGTCTTTCCCCTCTCCCTTCCTTCTTCCTTCCTTTCTTCTACAAATTTGTTGAGTGTCTATGTCCCAGACACTGTATATTTAAGTGTACTGACATAGAAAGATGTTTATGGTGTTTTCAGTAATAAATAAAATAAATTTAAAAGCCAGTTTCATGGATGTATTATATGATCCTACTCTTGTAAATGCATATTTATACATTTACATAATTGGATATGAAATAAAAGTGTTTGAAAGGACATGCACCCAAATACCATTGATCAGTCTTCTCCAGGTGTTGGGATTACAGGTGACTAGGCACTCTTCAATCTTTTCCTTGATCTGCATTGTCTAAGTTGTCTATGGTAAGATTCTTGTGTAATTGAAAGTCATGAGGCCCTACATCCTTTGGCCCTGAGCTTCTCGTTCCTATCTTTGTCTCTTATCTTTGTCTCCTACCCACCTGGCCTACTCCACCCTAACTACCGAGCTTCTTTGTTCTTTGAACATGTCAGACTTGTTTCTGCCTCACAGCCTCCGTATGTGCTGTTCCCTCTGCCAGGACCACTCTTCCCCCAGGTCTTTGCTGGCTCTTTCCGATCATTCATGTTTCAACTCCATATCCCCTTAGAGAAGACCTCTACGTCCATTTAATGGAAATTAGCGTGGCTCCCTGCACATTTTAATCACACTTCCTCATTTTATTGTCTTCACAATGCTTATTACTCTGAAATTCTCTTGATTTTTCTCTAACTTGTACATTTATTATCTTCTCTACTTGCATGTCAGCTCTATGTGCACAGGGACCTCATGTTCTTGGCTTCTGGAACGGAACCTGGCACATAACAAGAAATCAATCAATATTTGCTGAATGAACAAATTCTGGGAAATAA
This sequence comes from Papio anubis, assembly GCF_008728515.1. Classification (NCBI taxonomy): domain Eukaryota; kingdom Metazoa; phylum Chordata; class Mammalia; order Primates; family Cercopithecidae; genus Papio; species Papio anubis. The sequence goes on from NC_044984.1 coordinate 109,207,603, forward strand.
ATACTAAAAAAGAGGATTTTTTAAGCCCTCCTTTTCTTGCTTGCCAGAGAGATGCAGGGAGTTGGTGGCCTTCAGTCGGAAGGCTCTCTTCACTCTGCCAGTGTATTGTTTCCGAACTAGCACATGACCCTAGTAGGCCTATATCACTCACTGAGCATGCAGTACCCAGGGTCACACTGGAGTCAGCACCTACCCAGTTGGAGGGACGCTTCTAAATCTTCATTCATGGATTCTACCCCAAAGCACAGGGAGCAGTTTGGGAGTCATAGACACCAGAGATCTAATTTTTGCTCAGTGGCTGATTTGTTGTGTGACATTTGTCAAGTTGTTTAACCTCCCTGGGCTGCAGTTTTCCTAGGCATGTAGTGCAGGGGAGAGTCTATCTATTTCCAAATTTACAAGGGTGGTGGAGCATCAGGATGCTGATGCCATCCCCTATGTGCCCTTTTTGCATCTGTCTCGTTGCCTGTTGGGCATCATTATCCCATTTTATTTCATTTTATTCTTTTATTTATTTATTTTTTTGAGATGGAGTCTGACTCTGTCCCCCAGGCTGGAGTGCAATGGTATGATCTCGGCTCACTGCAACCTCCACCTCCTGGGTTCAAGCAATTCTCCTGCCTCAGCCTCCTGAGTAGCTGGGATTACAGGCATGCACCAGCATGCCTGACTAATTTTTGTATTTTTAGTAGAGACGGGGTTTCACTATATTGCCCAGGCTGGTCTTGAGCTCCTGACCTTGTGATCTGCCTGCCTCAGCCTCCCAAAGTGTTGGGATTACAGGGGTGAACCACTGCGCCCAGCCCATTATCCCCATTTTAAAATTCCTAGACCAGGTCTGGATAGTGAGAAATAAACATAAATGATATTATTTGGACTTTTTTTTTTTTTTTTTTTAAGAGATAAGGACTCACCCTGTCACCCAGGCTGTAGTGCCATGTTGCGATCATAGTTCAAACTCCTGGGCTCAAGTGATCCTCCCACCTCAGCCTCCCAAGTAGATGTGACTACAGGTGTGCACCACCATGCCTGGCTAATTTTATAATTTTTTTTTTTTTTTTGTAGAGATAAAGTCTTACTATGTTGCCCACACTGATCTCACGCTGGACTCAGGCGAACCTCCCACTTCAGCCTATCAAAGTGTTGAATTACAGGTGTGAGCCACTGTGCCTGGCCTATTTCAACACTTTTTATATGCCAGAAGCTGTTAATTTCACAGCGTCTTGAAGAATAATACTCGTTCCCATCTTACAGATGAAGAAAGGTAGTGACTTGCTCTGGGGCTCACAGTGAGTAGGAGGCAAAGAAATACTTGAATCTATATTACTGTCAGCATAAAGGCAGGTCACCTCCAAGTTACAAAGACACACGATTCTTCATGGATGCTGATTTCCTTGTCATTCAAGCTAGGTTGCCCAGATACTGAGAATGACAAAGATCTGAATGGCCAGCTCCTTCTAGATCTGTCAGGATTATTTTTCCAGGGAATAACAAAGGTAAAGATTTAAGGAAAAAAGGTTGTGAAAATCCAGGTCTCGTGCAGCTGTATCTCATTAAAATGCTTCAAAGAAGCAAGCAGATATTCACCACTGGGGCCCATCCAGCTTCATCCCAGGAAACGAATTACAGTCCCTGGGAGGCCAATGCTAGGACAACTACAGCTATTGGTGTTGAGCTGAATGCCAAGGTTCTTGGTTCTGGCAGGTGGAGGACAGGAGAGTGAGCTCGAGCCTTTATTTATTTATTTATTTTTATTGAGGTGAAATTCACACAACATAAAATTAACTATTTGTTTATTTGTTTATTTATTTCTGACAGAGAGTCTCGCACTGTCACCCAGGCTGGAGCACAGTGGCATGATCTCAGCTTACCGCAACCTCTGTCTCCCGGGTTTAAGCGATTCTCCTGCCTCAGCCTCTTGAGTAGCTGGGACTACACGTGCCGGCCACCATGCCCAGCTAATTTTTGTGTTTTTAGTAGAGACAGAGTTTCACCAGGTTGGCTAGGCTTTTCTTGAACTCCTGACCTCAGGAGAATGGCCAGCCTTGGCCTCCCATGTAACTCATGCATGAATTACAGGCATGGGCAACCGCACCCAGTCAAAATTAACCATTTTAAAGAGAACAATTCAGTGGTGCTTAATACAATCCCAGTGTTGTGCAGCCATCCCTTATATCTCGTTCAATGATATTTTCATCACTACAAAAGGAAACCCTGTCTCAGTAAGCAGTTTTTCCCCATTCCTTCCTCCCCTTCACCCCGGCAACCATCAGTCTGCTCTGTCTCTGGGTTCACCTAATCTGGATATTTTGGATAAATGAAATTGTACAATATGTAATCTTTTGAGTCTGGTTTCTTTCACTTAGTATAATGTTTTTGAGGCTCATAGCATGTATCACTAATTCATTTCGTTTTATGGCTAATATTCCATTGTATGGATACGCTGTATTTGTTTATTTATCTGTTGTACACTTGGGTTATTTGGTTCTTTCTTTCTTTCTTTCTTTCTTTTTTTGAGATAGAGTCTCACTCTGTCACGCAGGCTTGGAGTGCAGTGGTGACATCGCGGCTCACTTTACCCTCCACCTTCTAGGCTCCTGCAAGCCTCCCACCTCAGTCTCCCAAGTAATTGGGACCACAGATGTGTGCCACCATACCCAGAGAATTTTTTAGTTTTTGTAGAGACAGGGTCTCATTCTGTCGCTCAGGCTGGTCTTGAACTCCTGGGCTCAAGCAATCCTCCCACCTCAGTCTCCCAAAGTGTTGGGAATACAGGTGTGAGCCACCACACCTGGCCGTATTTCCTTCTTTTAGCTATTGTGGATTTTGCTACTTCAAGTCTTAGTGTACAAATATTTTTTTGAGTACCTGTTTTCCGTTCTTTTGGATGTACGCTGAGGAGTGGAATTGCTGGGTTGTGTGATAACTCGATGTTAAACTTTCTGAGGAACTTCCGGACTGTTTGCCAGAGAGACGGCATTCCATTTTACATTACAGGCACTTGACATTCCCACTGGCAATGTGTAAAGGTTCCAGTTTCTCCACATCCTCACTAACACTTGTTTTTGTTTGTTTTTAGCCAACACTAGTTATTTTTCATTTTCTTGATTATAACCACCTTTGTGGGTGTGTAGTAGGGTCTTATTTTCCTAATGACTGAATAACATTGAGCATCTTTTCATGTACTTATTGGCTATTTGTATATCTTATTTGGAAAAATGTCCTACTCGAGTTCCTTGCTCATTTGTTAATTGGGTTGTTTGTCTTTTTGTTGTTGGGGCTCCAGGCTTTCTTAACCCCACCAGCTGTTTGGCTGTGAGGCTCACTGGTGAAGAAGTGAGATGAAAAAATTCCTGTCCCCATAATCCCTTAAAAATGAAGTGATTCTATCTAATCTCTCTCTCTCTCTCTCTCTCTCTCTCTCTCACTGAAACAGAGTCTTGCTTTATCACCCAGGCTTCAGTGCAGTGGTGTGATCATGACTCACTGCAGCCTTGAGCTCCTAGGCTCATGCAATCCTCCCAACTCAGCCTCCCGAGTAGCTAGGACTACAGGCATTCGCCACCATGCTTGGCTAATCTATCTAACTTTTAATGAAGAAGTTTCATCAGACTCACAAAGAAGTTTGGAAGCCTTGCTTCTATCAGAATACTAGAAAGACTTTTGTGATTCTTGCTTAAAAATACTAATTCTTTTTTGAGGCCGGGTCTACCGCTCTGCTCGCCAGGCTGGAGTGCAGTGGCATCTCCAGCTCACTGCAAGCTCTGCCTCGGGTTCGCCATTCTCCTGCCTCAGCCTCCGGTAGCTGGGACTACAGAAGCCCACCACCTGCATCCCGGCTAGTTTTGTATTTTTAGTGAGGCGAGGGTTTCACCGTGTTAGCCAGGATGGTCTCGATCTCTGACCTCATTGATTCGTCTCGGCCTCCAAAGTGCTGGGATTACAGGCTTGAGCCACTGCGCCCGGCTAAAAATACTAATTCTAAGAAACAAACAGTTCCTCTTATTAAGAGAACGTTCTTCACCCTTAAGTCCTTTTAATCATTTATAACACTCCCTCTCTATCTCTCATATGGAAACAATACGTACTATTTTCCATATGCTATAATTATCCCCTTTGATACAACCATGTGTGAAAACATGTACAACATGCCAAGTATTATCCACCTGGCCGATTTACATACACTTTTTTTTTAACTTTGGATTTTGCTTTGTGGATTTTTACAGCCATATTACACAAACTTAGCCAGAAAGTGAACGGAAAATGCAGCAAGATTCCAGATTTCTCTCCCTCCTTTCATCTTCGGCTTCTTCTCTGTAATTCCATTAACCTGTCTGTCAAAAGCTTTGGAGCCAGGAATATCCTTCAACACCTCTGATGGAGGGCATGGGCTGGTTTGGTCTTGGCATCAGGTAGAACTTGGGCATTCTGAAAAAGGGCCCATCTCGGCTTACCTCCAACCACCAGTATGGGGTTGGAGTGAGATCCCCGGCACCAACCTTACTGGGACATTAATTCCAGGTTCCTGGAGTTGAATCAGTTCTGGTAGGACCCTGGAGTCCTCTGGGGAAATGGTGGAAAGCAGTGACAAGACCTGGGGCTGTTGAATCATAGACTTCAAGTCAAAATCATGTGTCTACCCAGGTGGATGTGGGACCTGGGATGAGTCTCTGGACCATTCGTGGGCTCAGTTCCTTTGACTTTAAAGTGGGGATGACAATAGTGCTCACTGTACCAGGTTCGTGTATTATAATGACGGCCAATCTTGACCAAGTCCTTTTTAGGTACCAGGTACGAGTTAGGACGCTCTATAAAAAATTTAAATTTAACCCTTGCTGCACTTCTACCTAGATGCCCCTTTTATTTTTTTATTTTATTTATTTAAGAAAAAGTCTTTGCAGAGATGGAGTCTTACTATTTTGCCCAGGTTGGTCTTGAACTCGTGGGCTCAAGTGATCCTCCTGCCTCAGCCTCCCAAAGTGCTGGGATTACAGACATGAGCCACTGTACCTGGTTCATGCCTCTTTTAACTCTACTTTACAGATGGGGAAACTGAGGCCAGGGATATAACTTGAACTTGGCCTGGTTCACAGAGCTGATCCGTGGGGGAGCTGTGTGAGATTAGCACCCCGTCTTCTTGGTGACACCATCATCTGTGCTCCCCTATCTCTCAGATGACACAAAGGTGTCCCCTCCTCAGCAAATGGTAGCTGTGACATGCCAAGTAAAGGTCCCAGAACATAGTAAACATGTGATGTTTATCCCTTTTCTTTTCTTTATCGCTCAGAATGAATCCTCCAGTGGGGGCCTTTCTTAGAGGCTCAAGTTCAGGAGTGCAATGCAAAGTTCTGTAGGGGATTCGCCTCACGTTGCCAATGGCTTTCAAAGGTTTCGGGGGTCTGCAAAGCCCCTGAAGAATTTGGCTCCGAGCAGTTTTCCCCTTCATTTCTAAATCCAACGGCAGATTAGGCGAAATGGAATCCGTATGTTTCTGATTCATTTACACTTAACTCATCAAAATGTTCCTTTTTATGAGCTATTTGATGTCCAGAAAGCCTTTTGAGTAGATTTTATAAGCCTTTTAAAGACTTTTCTCTGAGAAACAGGCAGTTGCATTTTGCCAAGAATAAACAAACTTGAACCTCAAAAGTGCAGGGCCTGCCAAGGATTCTGATACCAGAGGGCACGTTTTCCAAGTCACCCCTTCCTCGCTCCTGACGCCTTCTTCCATTTCTTCTCTCCCTCACCCCCCACTTCTTGGCCTCTCCGTTCTCTCGTTGGATGCCTTGCAGAACTTTTTACCCCAGTTCCAGGCATATGCACCTCCTTCCAACATATTTCTTATGTAGCTCCTCTTCTCAGCAGCAGCCACCCCCAAGCATCCCATTCTTGCTTCCTCATTACCTGCCTGGGTACAGCTGAGAACACCCGGAGAGGTACAGTTCATTCCTAGTAGCTCTGAAGTCACTACCGATATGCACATCTCTCACCTGGCAGCTCATAAAGAGCCTTGATTATCCTGTGGATATATATAGTAAGGGCAGGCAGTATAGCTTTTCTGATTCCATGTTATACTCAAGGAAATTGAGGCTCTGAGGGGCTAAGTGAATGGCTAAGACCATTAGCTGAAGGGTGATGAACTTGAAAGACTTCGGTTTGTTTTGTTTTCCTATGCCACCTCCTAAGAATTACTCAAATGGCCACCTACAAATACTGTTGTGACACTTGGTTTTGCTTTTTAAAATTTTTTTTTATTTTTGAGACAAGGTCTCACTCTGTCACTCAGGCTGGAGTGCAGTGGCGTGATCTTGGCTCACTGCAACCTTTGCCTCCGGGATTCAAGCGATTCTTGTGCCTCAGCCTCCAGAGTAGCTAGACCAGGACCGGGACTACAGGCACACATGACTACACCTGGCTAATTTTTATATGTTTAATAGAGACGGGGTTTTACCATGTTAACCAGGCTGGTCTTGAACTCCTTACCTCAAGTGATCCTCCCACCTGGGCCTCCCACATGTGCTGGGATTACAGGTGTGAGCCACTTGCCAAGTTTTTCTTTCTTTTTTTTTTTTTTTTAATTCTTTTTACTTATTTATTTTTTATTATTATACTTTAAGTTCTAGGGTACATATGCATAATGTGCAGGTTTGTTACATATGTATACTTGTGCCATGTTGGTGTGCTGCTCCCATCAACTCGTCAGCACCCATCAACTCATCATTTACTTCAGGTATAACTCCCAATGCAATAAGTTTTTCTTTTTTTAGAGATAGAGTTTACTCTATTGGCTATGTTGGAGTGCAGTTATGCAATCATAGTTCACTGCAGCCTCAACCTCCTGGGCTCAAGTGATCCTCTGATCTCAGCTTCTGGAGTAGTTGGGATTACGAGTGCATGTCACTATGCCTGGCTAATTTTTAAATTTTTTTTTTGTAGAGACAGTCTCACTATGTAGCCCAGGCTGGTCTCAAACTCCTGGCCTCAAGCGAACCTCCTGACTTTGTCTTTCAAAGTGCTGGGATTGTAGGCATGAGTCACCATGCCTGGCCACAGACATGGTTTCTCTAGGTTACAGCTAACGCGGAACCTTGGAAAGCAAAACAAGGTTACATATGATATTAATTCTTCATAACAGCCTTGAGGCTCAGCTATGATATTTCCATTAGATAGATGAGAAAACTGAAGTTTAGAATATGTCATTTACATAAGGCCATCCAGCAAGGCCAATGAAGCAAGGCATTAAGAATTAGTACTGGCATAGCTTGTCCTGTGTTTCCTAAAAGGTGATATGCATGATATTGGTAGGTGTGCATGAATTGAGATGGCCCAAAAATGTGAAAACAAATGGTTTTGAATCACATGGTGAGAGGGCTTTCCCTTTGCAAGCCTCTTTCACTACTCATTGGCACATACATAGTCTCAGTTTGGCCTGGTTTGTAATATGGAGAGAGAAGGCAGTATGCTTAGAACCTCTCTTTGACAGCAATGTGCAGCTAGAATTCGATAGCTGTGTTTTGCTTTCACTGTTTTTCTTTTTTGGGGTTACCTTTTATATATAAATGTGACTATGAATGTATATATATATGTAATATATAACTATGTTATACAATTCCTTTCTCTCTCTTTCTTTCTTTCTTTCTTTCTTTCTTTCTTTCTTTCTTTCTTTCTTTCTTTCTTTCTTTCTCTCTCTCTCTCTCTCTCTCTCTCTCTCTTCCTTTTCTTTTTTTCTTTCTTTTTTTTCTTTTTGGAGACAGAGTCTTGTTCTGTCACCCAGACTGGAGTGCAGTGGTACAATCTCGGCTCATTGTAACCTCTGCCTCCCGTGTTTGAGTGATTCTCCTGCCTCAGCCTCCAGAGTAGCTGGAATTACAGATATGCACGACTACGCCTGGCTAATTTTTGTATTTTTTGTAGAGACGGGGTTTTGCCACATTGGCCAGGCTGGTCTTGAACTCCTGACCTCAAGTGATCCACCTGCCTCAGCCTCCCAAAGTGCTGGGATTACAGGCGTGAGCCACCGTACCCAGCCTATGTCATACAATTTCCTTGTGACATTAAGTAAATAAAAAGAGTTGATTTAATATTGAAATATTGGAAGTACAGGCATACCACAGGGATATCATGGGTTCAGGTCCAGATTATCACAATAAAGCAAATATTGCAATGAAGTGAGTCACACAGTTTTTTGGTTTTCCAGTGCATGGAAAAGGTGTACTTACGCAGGAACTAAAACCTGCATAACTACTTATAAATGGGAGCTTATAAGTATGTTCTTACTTATAAGTGGGAGCTAAGTGATGAGAACACCTGGACACAAAGAGGGGAACAACAGACACTGGGGCCTACTTGAAGGTAAAGAATGGGAGGAGACAGAGGATCAGAAAAAAATAACAACTGAGTACTAGGCTTACTACCTGGGTGACGAAATAATCTGTACAACAAACTCCCGTGACGTGAGTTTACCTACATAACAAACCTGCACATGCACCACGGAACCTAAAATAAAAATATTTTTTAAAAAGTTAATTTACACTACATCATAATGTATTAAGTGTGCAATAGCATGATGGCTAAAAATTAATGTACACACCTTAATTAAAGTAGACTTCATTGCTTAAAAATGCTAACAATCACCTGAGCCTTGAGTGAGTCATTATTTCTCTGCTGGTGCAGGGTCTTGCCTCACTGTTGACAACTGCTGGATGATCAGGGTGGTGGTTGCTGAAGGCTGGGGTGGCTGTGGCAATTTCATAAAATAAGACAGCAATGAAAATCACTGCATTGATTATCTCTTCCTTTCATGAATGATTTCTCTGTAGTATGTGATGCGGTTTGATAGCAGTTTACCCATAGTAGAATCTCTTTCAAAATTGGAGTCAATCCTCTCAAATCCTGCTGCTACTTTGTTAAGTAAGTTTATGGAACACTCTAAGTCTTTTGTTGTCACTTCAACAGTGTTCACAGCTTTTTCGCCGAGAGTAGACTCCATCTCAAGAAACCACTTTCTTTGTTCTTCCATAAGAAACTACTCTGCATCTGTTAAAGTTTTATTACAAGACTCAAGCAATTCAGGCTGACTGTGGTGACTCACACCTGTAATTCCAGCATTTTGGGAGGCCGAGGCAGGCAGATCACCCGAGGTTAGGAGTTTGAGACCAGCCTGGCCAACATGGTGAAACCCCATCTCTACTAAAAATAAAAAAATTAGCCACATGTGGTGGTAGGTGCCTGTAGTCCCAACTACTTAGGAGGCTGAGGCAGGAGAATTGCTTGAATCTGGGAGGTAGAGGTTGCAGTAGCAGAGACTGTGCCACCACTGCACTCCAGCCCGGGCAAACAGAGCAAGACTCTGTTGCAAAAAAAAAAAAAAAAAAAAAAAAAAAAGGACTCAACCAACTCAGTTACATTTTCCGGCTGCACTTCTAACTCTGGTTCCCTTGCTATTTCTACCACATCTACAGTTACTTCCTCCACTGAAGTCTTGAACCGCTCAAAGTCATCCATGTGGGTTGGAATAAATTTCTTCCAAAGTTCTGTTTATGTTGACATTTTGACTTCTTCCCATGAATCACAAATGTTTTTAATGGCATCCAGAATGGTGAATACTTCCAAGAAGCTTTTTAATTTACTTTGCCCAGTTCTATCAGAGGAATTGGTAGCTATATATCTATCTATGGCAGCTATAGACTTACAAAATGTATTTTTTGAATAATAAAAATGGAAAGTCAAAAGTACCTGATCCATGGACTGCAGAGTGGATGTTGTGTAGCAGGTATGAAAACAACATTCATCTCCCTGTACATCCCCATCAGAACTTCTGGGTGACCAGGTGCATTGTCAATGAGCAGTAACACTTTAAAAGGAATATTTTTTTTCTAAGCAGTAGATCTCAACAGTGGCATTAAAATATTCAGTAAACCATGCTATAAACAGAAATGTTGTCATCCAGGCTTTGTTTTTTTAATTTGTAGACATGGACAGAGGAGATTTAGCATAATTCTTAGGGACTTTAGGATTTTTGGAATGGGAAATAAGCACTGGCTTCAACTTAAAGTCACCAGCTGTATTAGCCCCTCTCAAGACAGCCTGTCCTTTGAAGGTTTGAAGCCAAACATTGACTTCTCCTTTCTAGCTGTGAAAGTTCTAGATGGCATCTCCTTTCAACATATAGCCAACATAAGGCTATATGTCTATATAGAAAATCTGTTTAGTGTAGCCACCTTCATCACTTCTCTTAGCTAGATCTTCTGGATAACTTGCTGCAGCTTCTCCATTGGTCCTTGATCTTCACCTTGCATTTTTATATTATAGAGACCACTTCTTTTCTTAAACCTCATCAAACGACCTCTGCTAGCTTCCAACTTTTCTTCTGCAGTTTTCACACCTCTCTCAGCTTTCATAGAATTCAAGAGAGTTAGGGCCTTGCTCTGGGTTAGGCTTTGGTTTAAAGGAACGTTGTGGCTGGTGTGATTTTCTATCCAGACCATTAACACTTTCTCCATTTCACGTTTCTTTTCTTTTCTTTTATTTTCTTTTTTTGAGATGGAATCTTGCTCTGTTGCCCAGGCTGGAGTGCAATGGTGCGATCTCAGCTCACTGCAACCTCCACCTCCCAGGTTCAAGTGATTCTCCTGTCTCAGCCTCCTAAGAAGCTGGGATTACAGGCATGAGCCACCATGCCCGGCCGGCTGTTTCACTTTCTTATCATTCATGTGTTCACTGGAGTAGCACTTTTAATTTCATTCAAGAAATTTTTCTTCACGTTCACAACATGGCTAACTGCTGGGGGCAAGAAGCCTAGTTTTCTGCCTATCTCGGCTTTCAACATGGTTTCTTCACTAAGCTTAATTATTTCTAGCTTTTGATTTAAAGTGAGAGTTGTGCCACTCTTCCTTTCTCTTGAAGAGTAAGAGGCCATTGTAGGGTTATTAATTGGCCTAATTCAATATTGTTGTGTCTCAGAGAATAGAGAGATTCAAGGAGAGGGAGAGAGATGGGGGAATGACTGGTTGGTGGAGCAGTCAGCACACTTACAACTTTTACTGATTAAGTTTGCTGTCTTGTATGGGCACAGTTTGTGGCACCTGAAACAGTTATAATAGTAACATCAGAGATCACTGATCACAGATCACCGTAACAGAAAAAATGATAATAATAAAAAACTTGCAGATATTGTGAGAATTACCAAAATACAACACAGAGACATGAAATGAACACCTGCTGTTAGAAAAATGGTGCTGATAGACTTGCTAAATTCAGGATTGCCACAAACCTTCAATTTGTAAACAATGCAGTATTTGCAAAGTGCAATAAAGCAAAGCACAATAAACAAGATATTCTTGCAAATGGTTACACAGATGGTGAGTATGGTAGAAATTCTGAAGATACCACCCAAATGACTGATGTTTAGAAAGTACATATCGAGTCCATTTTACGGGTGATGAAACTGAGTGTTTGAGAAAAGGGACTAGCTCAAGAAATTAGCAGCAGCGTCAAAGTAAGAACTTATGTGGTTTGGTCAGTGATATGGTTTGGATTTGTGTCTCCTCCCAAATCTCATGTTGAATTGTAATCCCCAGCGTTGGAGGAGAGGCCTGGTGGGGGTGATTAGATCATGGGGGTGGACTTCCTCCTTGCTGTTCTCATGATATTGAGTTCTCACAAGATCTGGTTGTTTACAAGTATATAGCACATCCTGCTTCACTGTCTTCCTCCTGCTCTGGCCATGTAAGGTGTGATTCCTTCCCCATTGCCTTCCGCCATTATTGTAAGTTTCCTGAGGCCTCCCCAGCCATGGTTCCTGTACAGCCTGTGGAACCGTGAGCCAATTAAACCTCTTGTCTTCATAAATTACTCCGTCTTAGGTATCTTTTTATAGCAATGTGAGAATGGGCTAATACAGTCAGCTTCGGTAGTTCAGATCATGTCCTGAATGACATTTACTTGGACATTGTTACAGTGCTCAGCGATTTTGTATCAGAGTGTGCCTGAGGACTGCCACTACACCTCAATCAATATCTGCTGAATGAGGGAGTGAGAGAATGAATGAATGAAACATTTGACGACTTCCTTCCTAATCCCTGACTTGAAGAAAGAAAAGGTATCTTAGAAGGGACCAGGCCATGCTGGGCTAGATCATAAGTTGATCTTAACTCCTTCAAAGACATTGAGGTCCTTTTAGTGTTAGACCAGTGGTTCTCAAATGGGGATGATTTTGCCTCCCCAGGGGACATTTGGCAATGCCTGGAGACATTATTCATTGTCATAGTGGGGTAGGATGAGGTGCTACTGGTATCCAGTGGATATAGGTCATAGATGCTGCTAAAGAGTCTACAATGCACAGAATAGCCCCCACAACAAAGAATTACGTGGCCCAGAATGTTTATAGGACCCAGGCTGAGAAACCCTGTTTTGGAGGACTCAGCAGAATCACTGAGACTTGACGGTGGAGAGGGTCTGAGAATATCTTGAAGAGTACAGTCTTGCTGAGTCCTTAAAAATAACTTTGCTCTCTAGCTGGCAGTCATTTAGCAAGCCTTTTCACATTTCAGTTCTGCTGATGGATGCCTAGACAGGCAGATATATATTTATAAAAAAAGATATTGATCGACAGGAGTAGTAACTTGTTGATGTGATAATCTCAAGTTATTGTTGTGATAGCCCATGTTTGATTCCTGTATCCACAAATGATGTCTTAAATCATCTGGCAGAAGCCCTGTTGACTTCTACAAGTTTTTTGTTTTGTTTTGTTTTGAGTGGAACTTTTATGATTTTATATATATATATATATACACACATACACACACAGAGACAGGGCCTGGCTCTGTCACCCAGGCTGGAGTGCTGTGGCACAATCTTGGCTCACTGCAACCTCCGCCTCCCAGGCTTGAGCCATCCTCCAACCTCAGCCTTCCGAGTAGTTGGGGCTACAGGCGTGTGCAACTATGCCTGGCTAATTTTTGTATTTTTTGTAGAGATGGGGTTTTGCCATGTTGACCAAGCTGTTCTCAAGCACCTGAGCTCACGTGATCCTCCCAACTTGGCCTCCCAAAGTACTAGGGTTACAGCTGTGAGCCATCATGTCTGGCATGATATTTCTAAATAACTTTGAAGTAATTTTGCATATTGGTGCTTCAGATGCTGGTCGGAATCTTAAGCAGCTCCAATGTGGTACTGACATCAAAGGACTAGTCACAGTCACTTACATTGGCCACTGTGTGTGTTTTTCTCTTGCACCAGACTGCATGCTCTGTGAGAGGAGGGACTGTGTCACTATCACTGTTGTTCCTTCACCTGGCATCTTTCCAGCACCCTAAGATGAGGTTATTGAATATTACTTGAATGAATGAAACACAGTTCTTAAACTCATATTCTGTGCCAGCATAATAAAACTGATGTTCAGGAGTGTTCAGTTACTTATTCAAGGTCATATAGCTAGACCTATGGAGGAAGAAACTAAGATGGTATTTCCATCACATCCAAAAGGGGGATGTGCCTGATTAAAGGCTCAGTGAGACTGAAACCTGTGCTGCTAACTGGAACATTTATCCATTACATGTAGTGAAAGCCTCAACCATGAAAGAAAATAACAAAAGCAAAAGAATGTCATCAGAAGCACTGACTTTGAGGGACCCGAGTCCTCGATCATGTGGAGTGGGCTTGGGTTCTCTAAGAACCTCAGTTTCTTCATCTCAAAAGTGGGAATAATCGGAGTACATGCCCTCATAAACTTGTCATGAAGGTAGATTGCAGTCATATGCACAAAGTCCAGGTCCTGGTAGGCAGTTAAGAACTCTGAAAAATGTGAACTGTTAGTAAAGTGTGCATGTGTGTGGTATGTCTCTCGACAGAAAAGAGAAAACCCACTGCATTTCGTGTTTCTGAGGACTAACAGAAAAATAGCGATCACGCGGTAGAAAGACAGAACACTGGCTTCCCCTCCCCTTCACTAAAAAAAAATTAGCCTTTTGCTTAAGAGCACACAGCCTGTTGAGGAAAGTAAGACATAAAACATGAACAGAGAGAGCAGACGCTGGGAAAATGCCATCTTTTTATTGGCACTATTAGAGGAAAATATATGAACTGTATAATGCCATCATAAATACACTTATTTGTAATGTCAAAGTAACAATGTAAGCCACAGTGCTTGTCTCTTTCATTCCCTCCTTTTGAAATGCTTCACAACCAAGCATAAAATCACAGGAAAATGTGAATACTATTTTAATTCATTAGGGCTTCCTAATGATGTATTAGTCATATTATCCCGCATCCTTCAGGATGAGGTTCTTTGCTCTTTTGCAAGAATATTAATGCCACTTTTTGTCTATGGGGCAAAGCTTTTTCATTTAAAAACATTTTTTTAAAAAATGAGCTGCTAGAGTACATATCTTGACAAACCATCAAATGATCCTCACACCCATCCCCCCTCCCTGTTCCAGTTGGTGTGGGAACCTACTGTTCCCACCAAAAAGGGAGGCTGAGAGGAAATTATAACTTATTAGAGCAGGGAGATAGTAAAAGTTGCTGTACCCTTTACCCTTTTATTCTTTTTTCTCAACACACACACACACACACACACACACACACACACACTTCAGACATCTGGTCAACCCAGCATCCCACAGACAGAGATTAAGTCTGAGTACATCAGAACATCTGGTCAACCCAAGAATCATGTGCACACACACGCGCGCACACACACACGCCCCACATCACACCACTATCACCAAATAGCACATTAAGGGATAGCTGGGCTCCTGGGAGATACAGCATGTTGACCAGGCAACAATTTGTAACTTAGGTATAGAAACAGCACTCCAAAATCCTGGTATAAAAGTGTATGATTTGTTTATCTTCCTTTTTCTAAATTTAATATACATTTGCCCCCTGCCACTAAATGTGTTTTAGATTTTATTCTAAACTGGAGTGGTTTTTTTTTCTTCTTCTTCTTCTAATTTCAAGATTTCTCTTATTCTGGGAGAGGAGCCTAACAAATTAATTTAGTTTGTGGAGAAAATTGATTTTTCTTGAAGTTTTCAGTTCAGTTGTTTAGAATCCAAAGTGAAAATACTGTTTTCATGAACACAGGAGAAGGAGGAAAATGATGACAATTGTATGTGTGTGGGTGGGTGGTGGGGAGTGAGTTTGGATGAAATTAACTTTTAATACTAGATATTTAAATTTGAAACAAAAAAGGTGAGTCTTTTTCTCTGTCTTTTTCTTATTTTTCTTTTATGTTTCATCCCCCTCTCCACTGTGAAAGGCATACATGCTGATTCTACAAAATTTGAAAAACAGGTAAAATATTTTAAAAAAATCACCCATAATCTAGCAGTATAGATGCTCATTGTTAAACATTTTGATTTATTTCCTTCAGGTTGAGATAATGCTGTAGATAGAGTTTTGCATCATTTTTCATATACTGTCATATCTTGAGTATTTCCTCAAGTCACTAAATATTCATCAGAGTCATAATTTAAAATTATTGTGTAATCTCTCATTATACCACAATTTTACTATTTTTAATTGATGGATATTTAGCTTTTAAAAAATCTTTATTATAAGTAACATCAGTGTGATGAACATCTTTATGCGTAAGTCATTGCCCCTGTGTTGCACCCAAGGACCAAGATTGTTCAGAATGGCTGGTGCATAGAATATAAGGGGTGACACAGAGAGCTAGGGTTGGATAGGTAGGCAAGAAACAGGTCTTTCCAGCCCCTGTAGCTCATGCTTAGGGTTTTGGCCTGTATTCAAATCATAACCACAGCAATGATGATGATGAAGATGACCATAAAAGGCAATATTTACTGATTTCTTTATTGTTTACTAGATACTTTTCCAAGGAGTCTTTATTTATTAACTCATTTAATTTTTGCAACAACTTGGAGTTATAGGCACAGTTTGCAAAACCAAAGCAGAGAGGTTGAGCTGTCTGGCCAATGTCTTAAGGCTGAGAAGACCCCAGACTGTAGAGCTGACCTAGTTCGTCATTTGGCTCGTTGCCTTATGGCAATAGGGAGCCACTGAAGGATTTTGGATGGCCGGATGGGGAATATGATGAGTGAATTTGCATACTTAAAAAGGCTCATTCTGTTTACAGTAAGGAGAAGAGATGGTGGGGGAAAGAGTGGAAGTAGTAAGACCAAATCCGAGAGAGAAATAGAGGTAGTGAATGCTGGTGGCATTGGAAAAGAGGGAAGCGAATGAATTTGAGGAATATTCAGGGAGCTGATTGACAGGACTTGAATCTGGAGAGACTGGGACAGGAAAACTCGAATGGAGGGTGGAGTCTTGTGTCGAGATTAAGGGACAGTTGAATGACCTGCCTAACGTTAGCCAGCTACTAAGTGGAGGAGGTTGCATTTTGAGCACTAAAGTCTATGGTCTGGAGACAGTCTGGAAGAAGAAAGCTGTTCTGGATAGGACCCAGAACTAGAATTGGAGGATGGGGCCCAAACCATACAAGCTGGAACACTATCATATCGGGAATGCTGTCCTATGTTTAGAAAAGACAAGACGTGGAGCCTCAGTACTGCAAGGGGCTCCCCGTATCAGCCACCCTCTGCCTGACACGTAAGAGTCTGCTTTGTTTGAGGAAGGGCCAGGAGACAGGAGAGGACGCAAGGGTAGGAAGGGGTCACTTCATGCATTGCCTAACTCCAGGAAGCCACTCAGACGAGACAACTAGGTCCATGTAGGGGCTTCTGTAAGTGGCGTGACTGAGGGTTGGGGGTCTGTTTATTTGAGGAGACAGGTAATAATGACAGGTTGAGCCTTTAAATGTAAATCTAATTGCGTAGGTTTTCTTTTAGGGAGTGCTTTGAGCAAATGTGGTGACAAATTGGGGGAAACACATGGGTTTTGGAGATGGCCATTCTAAACTTGAATCCCGGTGTTTTCATTTTGTTTGTCTGTGACCACAGGAAAGCTGGCTTGCCTCTTTGAACAGCTGTTTATTAAACCATGAAACGGGGATAATATGGTTGCTCCGAATGAAATTGTCTATCTGTCTATCAATCAATCTACACATACATGTACCAACCACAGGACTTGAGATATATACAATATGTCAACGTGAACTCCATTTTATTTCTCCTACAACCTCCACTTGGCTTTCTTCCCCACTTTGCAGACCTTGGTTAGCCTCTTGATGCTCCTGAGCTTGTAATTTTGTCGTTCTTAATTTGAAGGTTGGTCCCTGGAAGACAGGTGGATTATCTAACACTTGTGTAGCTCTTTGTAATGGGCAAAGCACTTTCCAACAATATTCTCATTTAACATTCTTTACCTCAGCTCTGTCCATTGGGTGTTAAAATAATTCCCATTTAACAGTTGAAGAAACAGTCTCAGAGGGGCAACATGACCAGCCCAATCTCCAGAAAAGGTACAATGAGGACTTGGACCCTGGTCTCTCAAGCTTGGATTCCTTGCTCTTCCGTAAACCTCCGTCTCTTCTGCAGTACCAGGAGGAAGGGAAGCCTTGGTCCCATATACAAACTGTTATTAGTTTAAAAACAAAGTACTGCCTTTCCATTACAACAGCCCTCTCTGGCCTGGGAGTAAATTGTCCCAGCCCACAGTTCACCCATGTTTCTTCTGCCTTGCTGGTAATGCCTTTGAGAGCTCAGAGATGTCAGCTATAACCCAACAAGGAAGCCAAACTTTATCCCTTCCTCCCCGTCAGTTCTTTCTTTCTGGACTCAGCCTCAGACCTCCATGAACACATTAGCACTTGAGCCTGTAGAGGTGGCACACTGTGTCATTTGTGTTTACATCTAATGGATAATGACCAAGCAACTGGCATCTAAGACAGTATAGCTGATATCAAAAACACAAAACCCAGGCCAGGCACAGTGGCTCACGCCTATAATCCCAGCACTTTGGGTGGCCAAGGTGGGGGGAGGGGGCGCAGATCACTTGAGGCCAGGAGTTCAAGACCAGCCTGGCCAACAAGGCAAAATCCCATCTCTACTAAAAATACAAGAAATTAGCTGGGCGTGATGTCACATGCCTATAATCCCAGCTGCTCAGGAGGCTGATGCAGGAGAATCGCCTGAACCTGGGAGGTGGAGGTTGCAGTGAGCTGAAACTGCACCACTGCACTCCAGCCTGGGCAACAGAGCAAGACTTTGTCTTAATAATAATAATAATAATGATAATAATAAAACTTAGGCTGGAATCTCTAGGCAAGCAGTGGTATTTGCATGTTTTGTTCAGTGCTGCACCCCCAGTGCCAAGAACAGTGCCTGGCACATAGCAGTTGCTCTGAAAATAATTGTTGAACAAATAATTGAACACATCTGTCAAACAAAGCTAATGATACCTCCCTCGCAGGGCTGTAGGGAGTATGTGATGAGGCAAGGCATATAAAGTGCTTAGTTTAGTGCCTGGCCCATTGTGACATTGTGATTCACGGTACCTGCTATTGTTGTGATTGCTGTTATTCTCTTTGGAGGTGGCACCACTTGGTTCCATTATTAAAAAAAAAAAAAAAGTCAAAATGTTCTGATGTCCCCAGAATAAGGTGCTTTGCTGACAGTTGCTTTAAGCAAGGGAGAAAACTGTGCCTGCCGATGTGCAGAGAGCAATGTAAGGAGGAGGGCACATTTTGTCGCCCCCAGCCCTTGGGGCTGGACTGCCTTTGCCCCAAGTCCTAGTGAGTTTAGGAAACTTCTTGAAGTGCACAAGGAAAGGAGCAGAACTTCAGATTTGGTCGGAAGTTCTGTGCAGTTTGAGGGGAGGCTGTTGCCATCAGGGAAACCAGAGAATGCAGTAATTCAAGACCCCATTGCACTTTGTAGGAGAGTCCCAGGGATTCTGTCTTGCTGTCCAGCCAATCGTCAATCTGAGTAATTGAGCTTTGATGACCTCAAGGTCTCCCTTGGGATTCCCGGAGACACGGTTCTGTCTCCTGTCTCCTGAAAGCCATCAGCTTCTGTGTAGAGGGAGCACGTGGCTACAGTGGGAGGGGAGACTGGGTTTTATTGCTGAGAGAGTCAGTTCCTCTGGTGAACAGAACCAGTGCTTGATGGTGTCACTACACCACTTACCCACACAATATCACATGCCAATGTGACATTATAGTCCAACTCAACAACAGTCCTGAACAAACAGTATTGCATCTCAACATGTCTTCTGAAATAATACTACAGCCTACGTGGCACCAGGGATCAAAATAATACTATGACAATACAAAATTACATGGCAATATTCTACTCAAATATTGCCCACTAATTCAACAATGTCTTCAGTACAACACACCTCAATGCAATGCACCATCCAGATGCAATGTTCTTAAGAAATCACTCTTTAACCCAATATGGCTCCTCCAGACAACTGTGGCACAACATGTCCCAAGCCAATCTAACGCTGATTCAGCAATGCCTATCTAGCCCAAATAAGTGGAAAGAGAATACCAAATAGCACTATTGCTTTGGAAAACCCAGTTTCTCTCCTAACCAAACTTTGAGGTTATGTATGACTGGGGTTTTCCCAACATCCGTCCCATTGGATTTGCCAACATGCAATATTTCCTTTGACCTTGACTGCTGTCTCCTCTCTCTCCTGTTCCCTTGGCCACCATTAGGCTCAGCTAACTGCGGTCGGGGATGTTGGTGCCAATTTGGGTCTTGGGGATGGCTCCAACGGAGAGATGGGGGGGAAGACGCCAGGCCTGGAGAGTGCCGTGGACGGAGTTCTCAGCATCCCTGGAAAGGGGGCTGTGCACTGGCAGTTCTGTGTGGTCTGCTTGTCCATCCAAGACAAACCTCAAACCCAACACTTGATTTGGCAGACGGGAAAAAATAGAACAAAGTTTGCTCCCTTTTTCAAGAAATGGACCCAGGGATCCCAGGCTATGCTCCACTCTTGGTCTTTTTCCTTTTTAAACAAACCGCCTGGCTTTTAAGATCTTCAAAATCCCATTAAAGGCTTTTACCCCTTCATATATTGGAGGCGTTTGATGAAAGGGGGTAAAGGGGAGGGAAAAGATAATGGGGCCTCAGAGAACAGAGACCAGAGGCCTTAATTTCGCCTGTCTCCCCTGCCGGTAATGGTGTTGGATGTAAACACTCCTCTGGTGAGCACTGGAGCCTGATTACAGGATGGCTGGGGAAAGAGGAAGTGTTTGCAAACCACAAGGAGGAATGTCGCCCTTTGAAGGAGTTTGGCATTTATTTTTTGCCTCCTCCACTGTCCCCCCCACAACCCCAACCCTACTACTTTTCTCCACTGCTTTCTTCTTTGGGTTCCTTGTACTGTAAACACAGTGACAGAAATTAGATGTGGGCAAATCTGTTAAACATTTTAAGTCGAAGTGGGGTTGGCAGTTGTCTTACTCCGTGGGATATGCGAGACGAAGCTAATAACTTCGTAATGGGCCTTTTGTTTTTGTCTGGGGACTGGTGGGAGGGAAGCAGAGAGCAGGAGCCAGGGGTGAGGAGGGGGATGCAGGATGGAAAGTCAGGCCCAGGCTGTTATTATGGAACCAGCCCAAGCTTCCAACGTTGGGGACCAAGTGAGCTGGACAGAGCCTTGACCCCAGTGTGTTCAAAAGGCAGCCAATGACTGTCCCCCGTCAGCATGCCCCTTGCCTCTCATTCACTGGGGCACATGCTCTCTGGTCTCCTAGTCACAAAGCACCTCTTCTTGACAGCTTCATGCTGCAAACTTCCATTGCCACCTCTTCATTTGTTCCATCCGTGAAATTCCCAGTGACGTCAATGGGGTTCCATATGCAAAACACGTGCAATCTGTGGGATCCCTGAGCGAGGCCAGAGAGCAAAGCGTTGGCGCTGTGGGTTTTATGCCTAGATGTCTTGCTGTCTGGAAACCTCCGCCTGGGATCAAGTTCCTGTTCTTAATTCTGGTCAGATGGCTGGAGTAGGAGCTTGGAAACCCACAACTGGAAATTCCATCAAATGATCATGTAATTAATTCAACTAATACGTATTGAGGGCATACTATGTAGCAAAGGGGGGCTTGATGTTAGGGATTTGTGGGTGAGTAAGACAAGCTTGGCCTTTGCTTTCATGAGGAGCTTAGAGTCTAGTGTGTTGTCAATTAAATATATAATTTCACAAATGATTATTTAATTACAACAGGAGCTGCAGGAAAGAGGAGATATATAGCGTGAAATGGGATGCCTAGTTTAGTCTGGCCTGTAGGAGGAGGTGGGTGCAGGAGTCCATTTTTTATCTTTAGTAGGATGATAGTTTAACCCAGGAATTTGCAACCTAGGGACTAAGGACACTTAGTTCTTAGGAGTTCCATAAACTCCAATGTATCTGCTGTCTTCCAAGCTATCCAGAGTAGATGTCTGTCTCCTGGCCTTTCCTGGAATTTTCCAAGGTCGAAATTATTATTGCATCCTTTTAAACAAATCCGTTTTGATGGTCTAACCCTCCTGGCTATGTGCCAACCTGATGCTTTTGGGTGCTTTACTAGTTATAACTGCAGTTGACAATACTGGGGACATTTATTTGATGACTACTTTAGGCCAGTGCTTTGCTGGGTTGGCAAGAATGTTGCCATACATGATTTGATTTCTTTTTCACAGAAGAGATTAATGGAGAAACTGAAGCTTAGACAGGTTGAATCAATTCTTCAGGTACTAAAGATTACGCAACTACTGAATGGTGGAACCAGGATTCTAACCCAAGACCTCAATATCTTAATCCATTACTCTTCCCCAGTAATACTTTTCCTTTCATAGCCTTTTTAGTCTGCTGGTGCCTGACTTACATTAGAGGATAAATTTCCCAAGGGCAAGGAATGTGCCCTTTAGCTCTTTGTTATCAGTATCTTCAAATATATACATGGCATTTGCTATGTGGATGGTTCTGTGCTATGACTAGGGAAACTTAATACTTCTTTATTTCTGTTTATTAACATTTCATTCA
This sequence comes from Papio anubis, assembly GCF_008728515.1. NCBI lineage: Eukaryota > Metazoa > Chordata > Mammalia > Primates > Cercopithecidae > Papio > Papio anubis. Next base: position 109,229,505 of record NC_044984.1, read on the forward strand.
TTGTGGGTGATATATTTTTAATCCGTGTGTGTCAAGCTGTTCTCCTTCCCAGATTTAACGTCCAGGCTCCCTTTTATTTCTTCTTAGGACTAACACATTTTTGACCAACTCTGTACTCTAGTACATTCTTCTGGATTCCCCAGTTACTATTTGCACAAAACTAGAAAAAGTGATTCAGAAAAAGCTGTTGTAGAACTTCTCAGAGAGACCAAAAATCAAAAGGAGATCTGTTCAGGTGTTAGCAGAGTTGGAAGGAAGGCTGCTCCTGGGCTCATGGGGGTGTCTCCAGCTTGGTCCAGTCACCTGGGAGAGATATGGCAGATTGAAGACTGGCACAAATTCTGTGTTATTCCTCATTCTGAGAGGTGGAGTCTCATTTTCTTCTTCTTGAACATGTCTGGCTCTAGCAACTTGCTCAGCCAGTAGAATGTGATGGGAGTGCTATTCTAGAACTTTCAAGCCTGGGTCATAAGAACTGTTCAGCTTCTCCCGGGGCCTCTTGGAACACTTGCTCTTGGAATCAGCAGCCATGCTGGGAGGAAGTCCAAGCAACCTCATGACAAGGTCCACATGGAGGGGAATCAAAGGCCCCAGGCTGACATGACAGTTTTGCCATGTGAATGAGCCATCTTGGAAATGAATACTCTATCCTCATTGGAAATATTCCATCTGACACTGCATGGAACAGAATATGCCATCTCTGCTGATCCCTGCTAAATTACAAATTTGTGAGCAAAATGAATGACTGTCATTATCTTAAGTTCCTGAGTTTTTGGGATGGTTTGTCACACAGCAATTGATAACTATAACAGAAATCTCTTCTCCTACAAGACTGGCCATCTGTCTTATTGATGCAGATAGGAGCAGAGAAACTTGGGCTTCTCTAGGCTAACATCAGTTATTTCAAAATCCATTTGCTAAACATTGCCTTGAAAACATAGTTTTATCCCGAGAAGGTTTTTTGAGGGGTGGGGAGGGATTGAAGTGAAAGATTGGGCAGAGCCACAGATCCCATTCCTTCTTCTACTTTAACTCTTTTGTATACTGGGATCCTAATTATAGCTAATGGCGGTCATTCATAAAATGCTTCTTATATGAAATATACCATCCTAAGCATTTTCCATAGATTATTTATTCCCTATCAACACTTGAATTAGGTACTATTATTGTTCCCATTTCATGGAAGAGAAAACTCAGGCACAGAGAGAATAAATAACTTTCCTAAAGCCACATAGCTAGTGTGGCAGAACGCAGAATCAAACTCAGGATATCTGGCTCCAGAACTGATGCTCAAAACAACTCTCTATACTGTTTTTGCATAAGTTTACATTTGAACACAAAAGCTTTATGCTGAAAGAAATACCAAAAAGTATTGTGTTTAGCATTTACCGAGTATTTTCTATGGCTTGTCATGGTGCTAGACTCAAGGGATTTAGAGATGAATTGATGGCCGGGCGCAGTGGCTCACGCCTGTAATCCCAGCACTTTGGGAGGCCGAGGCGGGCAGATCACGAGGTCAGGAGATCGAGACCATCCTGGCTGACACGGTGAAACCCCGTCTCTACTAAAAATACAAAAAAGTAGCTAGGCATGGTGGCGGGCGCCGGTTGTCCCAGCTACTCAGGAGGCTGAGGCAGGAGAATGGTGTGAACCCGGGAGGTAGAGGTTGCAGTGAGCTGAGATCGCCCCACTGCACTCCAGTCTGGGCGACAGAGCGAGACTCCATTTCAAAAAAGAGATGAATTGATAATAATTATAGTTAAACATTGTGCTAAACAGTTTGCTAAACTACATTATCTCATTTAATTTTAATAGCAATCATGTTATTACTCTTATCCCTATTTAACAGATGAGAAAATTAAGCTTCAGAGGAATTAAGGAGCTTGCTTCAGGCCATATGGGTGGTCTGACCACAAAGTCTGTTCCTAACTGCGTTGTGCTTGGTTGACACTCTCTGGTTTTTCAGAATCTGGTTGGGGAGGTGGACTAAGGAACAGATGCAATAAGAAGATACAAATGCTCTAAAGTAGGAATGTTATAAGGTGCTGGGGTGGGAGGGCGTGAAGGAGAAAGGTCCTAATTTTGCCCAGGGAAGAAGAGAAATGATTGTTTTTAGAGGTGCTGACAGCTCAGGGATAAATAGTTAGACTTTGCCAGTCACGCAAAGGAGATAGAGGTCATTCCAGGTGGAGCTGGGTGGGGGAGAGGGTACAGGAAGCGTAAAGGTGAAAAAGCTAGGAAGAAATGATACATGAAGGAAACAAGTAGCACACATCTGCATTGCAGTGGATATCACTGGACAAGGGTGCTGGAGAAAATGGCAGAGCAGCCTACAAGGAAGCATTGTTCTCTACCAAGTGCTTTGAACTCAACCCCGACAATGGTGATGTTTTCAAGAAGGTTGACACTGACTCAGAAATGAGGAGCATCCACAGAAACCTGTCCTTGCCATTTTGGCTCCAGCTCCTACCTACTGTTTAAAAGCAGCATTTGCAGAAAGCAGAGGTCTCTGCAATTCATGTAAGCCTGTCTTATTCCCCAAGAACACATCATTTATTTCCTATAAGTGCCTGTCTTCCTCTTCTTCAAATATGCTCAGGGTTACAACTTTCTCTGCTTCCTGGGGGAGTTGCCCACTCTACACAGTAATTACTCATTCCATAAAGGCTGTCTCCAAACTCTCCTTCTCAGCCCTTTTTTCCCTGACCCTTTGCAACTGACCAGTGAAAGGGTGAGCACACTGCCTCTCTACTTGTCAAAAGACAACCGCCATTTTGGATCTCATCTGAAAATGGATGTCCCCGGGGAAAGCATCCTTTTCTCCGCTCCCTCCTTTCGTTAGTTTGAAGTCGGTGTAATTTATTTTGTGCCTTTCTTTCTCTTTTCTACACATCCAACCAGAAAAATGGAGATTTATCTATTTATAATGTAATTATAAAGTTGATCTCATGCCCAAGTCATGCGATGTCCACATTGATTAGGGGTGATGAATGCAAGCTTCTAAGTCATAAATACAACTACAAATACAACTTTATTTAACCTCCTTGAGTGTCATTCTTCTCATCTGTGAAATGAAGTCATATATCCTGTTCGATTCATCTTTATCACCTCCAGCAAGGTAGATGGAACAGATATGCAAAAACATTTTACACACTATAAAGCAAGCTACAAACATAAAGTGCCAATAGCCATGATATCAGCAGTAGCTAAATTAGTAATAATAATGCTTTTTGAAACTGAAAAAGAATGGTTCAATAAGAGCTGGACTTCATGGGTTTGGAATTCCACTTCCTCTATTTAAGAGCTGTGTGACCTTGGGCAAGTTGTTTAGCCTTTCTGTGCCTCAGTTTCCTCCACTGTAAAAAGATGATAATGTCTTCCTCAAAGAGTTGTCAGAAGAATTAAATCGATGAATACAAAAGTACTTAGAATAGTGCCTGGCACATTATAAGCACTATACAAATGTTTGTTATTGTTATTACTATTCTTTACAACTTGTTTCTACATTTGCAGGTGGAAATTTTAACTTCTTTGGATAAAAATATCCCTCCAGTTTCAGACCCTCATATTCTGTAATTTATTCTAGTTAATTATAAAAACTAGTAACATGAATAATTGAGTAATAAGTGGACCCCTCATAACTCAGAAAGACAGTTATTTGCAAAAAGGAAGTTTTGGATGCAGGCCGTAATTTTGGGCATCTTAGCCATCAAAGCTCTGAACATACCGGGCTTTTTCCAGGTTCTTTGTTGTACGACACTAAGGCTTTAGGGCAGTGGAATTAGAAAACGATCCACTCTAATACAACTCAATTATTTGTCCACAGTATGTAGTCGATAAATACTTTTATAAAGACATTTATGATGAGAAGTCTTTATATGGTTTTTGTACTTACCTTGTTAGTGATTGCTCGGATAAAAGTGTCTGATAAGGTCCAGGCTTGGCCTCATCATGAACCAAAATCAATACTCTGGGAACTCTGGCTTTCCACCCCTCTCTCACCTCCGCTATGCTATGCGTAACTGTCACCTATTACTCACCCAAAGGATGGTAAAACTTTTAAAATCCCCCCCCCCAAAAAAAAAACCCCTCACAATGAAAATGTATGAAAGAGATTAAGGCACGGAATGAAAACTATTTTTATAGGCAGTTTGGCCTGAGCTTTGAAGTTCAATAGGGAGTGATGTATTGCTATCAGCTTGGATTTCACACCTATTCAATTCTGTAGCCAGGTAATGATGAACAACCTCCTTTGGGTATAGAAGAATGAAACAAAATTAAGGCAAGCTGTGAAACGGCCCCCTTGCTGCAATTTCATCTCTGGGATAGAGTGGAAGTTGCCAGAGTGTGTTTATACATTTTTTTCCCCTTTAAATTAGAAAGGTGGTGTGACAATACTGAAAATATTTTGCAAAAAGAAGAAATTATCGCTTATGATCCCAACACCCAAAGACAAAACAAAATTTTTATTTTAAAATGTTACCGGTTAGTTCTGGTTCCTATGCAGACGTATGATTACAGAGTTGCATGCAGAATTTACTTTAAAAGTGTTTTCATTCTTAACTAGGCATTTTATCATCCTTTCTGCTTCACTTTTCCAAAGTGAAAAAACAAACATAAAGTCATGCTTGGAAAGTGAGCATTGCTGCATCATGTTTATTTATTTTTAATTTGTATTTATTTTACTTTACGTTCTGGGTTACATGTGCAGAATGTGCAGGTTTGTTACATAGGTATACATGTGCCATGGTGGTTTGCTGCACACATCAACCTGTCATCTAGGTTTTAAGCCCCGCATGCATTAGGTATTTGTCCTAATGCTGCATCGTATTTATTACCAAGCATCGTCTTTCATATAGAGCTTTATTTTTTTGTCCTTGGAGGTTTTCTTTCTTTTTTTTTTTTTGAGACGAAGTCTCGCTCTGTCGCCCAGGCTGGAGTGCAGTGGCGCGATCTCAGCTCACTGCAAGCTCCACCTCCCGGATTCATGCCATTCTCCTGCCTCAGCTTCCCGAGTAGCTGGGACCACAGGCGCCCACCACCTTGCCTGGCTAATTTTTTGTATTTTCAGTAGAGACAGGGTTTCACCATGTTAGCCAGGATGGTCTTGATCTCATGACCTCGTGATCCGCCCGCTTAGGCCTCCCAAAGTGTTGGGATTACAGGTGTGAGCCACCACACCTGGCAGGAGGTTTCCAAATTGAGTGAGCAGCACGTTGCATTTCTGCAACAAATAGCCTTCATTTAGACTCTTTGCCCATATGGAAGGCCATTGTGTCCAAGATTGGAAGTGAAGTTATTCATTGGCCTTCAGATTCTTACAGTAAGGCAAGGTCCACCCTCTCAGATCCAACTGTGCTCATCTCTGATCCAGTATCGATACCCAGCCTGCTCTCTGAGATCACCATGGGAACAGGGAAGCTTCTTCCAGCATCTGCACTCAATAATTACTCTGGGATGCCCTCCTCCCACCCTATGCAGCCCTTGGATATGCCAAGCTTGTTCTTATTAGGACTTTTGCATCTGCTGTTCCCACTGTCTGTGACCCTCTTGCCAATTTCTGCATGGCCAGCTCCTCATCACTTAGGTCTTTCTGATCCAATGTCACCTTTTCAGAGGCCCTCTCCAACTGTCCTCATACCCCACCTAGTCATCATTCTCTGCCCCACTGCCTTATTATTTTATCCATTGCACTTGCCACTCTGACAATATCCTACTTATCTGTTTGTGCACATGCCCTGACACGTGTCTACCTCTGTGTACCCACACCTGGCCCCATGTTGAGTGAATGAATGAGAGTATAGCTCACTTAGATCCAGCCTGCTTCACTTCACCCCACCTTGTGAATACACCTTAAGCGTTTATTCAGGCTGGGATGGGAACAAGACACTAAACTGCGGCTCCAATTATTTGCATTGTTATTTACAACTTATTAGCATTTATTTATGCAGCACCTGTGAGGAGCATGTGGGCCCTGTGATGAGGGCTCAGCATGCACTGTGTTGTTTCATCCTTTTAACAACTTTATATTATGAGTAAGCTGACTTTCCGCCTTTCCGTTTTTCTGTTCCTCACATACCAACTCAGTCACTCACCGTTTCAATGGCCTGGCTATTTGCCTTCTTCTGAGTTAAGCCCTCTAGCCTGGACTTCGCCTTTCTGCTTTTACCCTGCCCTAGGACGGCAGGGAGATTTACTGGGCAGGTCCACAAAGGCAGCAGAGAGGGGGAATCTTATAGAAATTCAATGTCATTCAGTAAAGCATTTCTTGAAATCTACTACATGATGGGATATGGTGATAGAGAAGGCTATGCCTGATCCCTTCTGAAGCCTGTATAATATTAACTCCCTCCCTCCCTTCCTTTGTCCTTCTCTCCCTCCTCTCTTTGTCTCTCGCTCACCTCTTCCTTCACACCAGGTCATTGGTGGGAGAAGCAAGATACAGGCAATGGTTGCTCAGAAGGAAGTTCAGGAGACCAGAGCTCCTCTAAAGGTGCAATGCTCTGTGGATCAGGCTCATCCATGGGATCCCTGAAATAGAATTAATGTGAAGTGTGAAAGAGTGTGTGTAAAGTGTGAACTGTATGTGTGTATGTGTGTGAGGCTGAGGATGTGTAAAGAATGTATAAGAATGTAAAGTGTGAAGTGTAAAGAATGTGAGTGTAATGTAAGTCTCAGAGGCAAAGTGTAATGGCCAAGTGTGTGAGTGTGAAGTGCAAAGGACTAATGTGTGTCTTGTGGGGCAAAGTGAATGGGAGAGTGGAATAGAGTGAGAGAATAATGTATAAAGAATATCCAGCGTGTGTGTAAGTATAAGAACTAATGAGAATCTTGACTAATGCCACGTCATGTGTGTAAAAGTGTGTATCCATGTGTGGTAAAAAGTGTGTGTGTGTAAATGTAAAGTGTGTGTGTACATATGTAAAATACATATATTTATGAAAAAGGTGTGTGAATGACTATTATAGAGAATGACAGATGTAAAGTGTAAAATTAAAGGGAAGTGTGTAAAAGGGTAAATTAAAGTAAAGTGTGTCTCAGCCAAAGTGTAAAAATGTCCCAAAGTCTCATGAAGAATCGAAAGTAATGAAGTCAAAATTGCTCATGAATGCCAAGAATCTAAAGAATAATGAAAAGATGTGAAAGATGGAGAATGTGTAGATAAGAGTCAAAGGTGTGTGGGAGTGTGTGAAGTGTGTAAAGAATAAGGAGTGTGAATAAAGTGTGTGTATAAGAGTGTGTGTGTGTTAAAATATGTGTGTGAAGTGTGAGGTCTGAGTGTATGTGTGTGAGCATGTGTGGGGCACAGGGGATGACTCAAATGCTGAGTCACCTTGGCTGTTGTGCCTGCCCAGCAGGTCACTCAGCTGCATAGTGAGATGGGAGAGAAGTGGGGGCATGTTTTTCACAGTTGGTACTTAGGTGGAAAGCTCCCTGTTTAAAGTGGTCAGGAGGAGGGTGCCCAGCCCACCATGCATCTCACTGACTATTCAGAGGGAACAACATATGGAACCAGTGCCCAGGCTCCAGCATTTGTCCATTGTGGATTAAAGATTTCTGCTTCCTCCAATTTTTGACTGGCTAGAATCAGCTAGGCCACTGCAAGCTAGTGCACTGGTGGGGCAGGAGGATTGGTACAGAATGAAGATTCCCCTCTCCCCTTCAACTTTCCTGTCAGAAACTTTATCATCCCAACAGCAGTCCTTTGGAATATCCTTGTGACTCCACGCTTCCTGGAGGCCCCGTCTTTACTGATGGCTGAAGACTCAATCAAAACTTACTTGACTTCCTTTTAACCACTCCCTAAGCGCTGTCCCTTATACTTAGCCTTCAGTTCCCCGTTCTGAGATCTTGTCTCCCTGGTTCTGTGCTCCATCCTAAAGGCTCAAGTGAGAATCTAAGGCATTGAATTTCAGCAAGAATCTCATTTCCTTCTTGTCCCCAGTTGACTACACTCATGCTATCTTCTAAATCTTCCTCCGGTGAGAGGAAGTAAGGTAATTTTTACTTTTCATTTAACAGTTGAGGGAAATGGAAGAACACAGAGGTTATGCAACTTCCCCATGATCACACAGTATGTGACCTTCCAAGTCACAAACTCAAAACCCAATTGTCTGACTTTAAAGCCTCTTTGTTTCCGTGTGGCCAATATTTGACTCTCCATATTGCCAAGAAACTAGAGGCAAGACCAGGGGTCACTGAGTACCCAGCTGCTGCACCTACTGACTTCACTCCTTTCCTCACAGAACCTGCGACTGGGTTGGGGATGAAGCCACCAACTTATTGCCCAAGTGGTATTGCTTCATGTTTGTTTTTCCATCTGTAAAATGGGCTTAATAATAGCAGGGGTGTTGTGGGCCAGATTAATGAATGTTTGGACAAGTTATTTGAGATTACCTGGATGAAAGGTGTGAGGGGAGTGCCAAGGGTTATTAGTGCAGAGGCATTTGCCAGGACTAATTTAGGATTACCCATGCTTCCCAGTTAGCAGCCTCCATAGTGATCACTTACTCAAGGAATAGTTAGAGGGCAAGCAATATCCCAACATCAGGCCTGGCTTGTGATGGCAGAGGGTATAGGCTACGGTGGCTTTTCATGATAATATTGCCTCATTCCTCATTGGTGGTTTGTCCTTCCATGTTGAAGGACGTGGGACCTTCTATGGTCCCACTGATGTATGACCTTCGACTTAGTAGAAAGAGGACAACAGGATCAATAAGATAGGCTGAGGACCCACAGAATAGATATACCCCAATACAACTTTTGCCTCTCTATGAGCAAGATGATGACCACAGGTGCCTTAGGTAGCCAAAGAACCCGGAAATCAACAGAAAAAATCAACAGCTACCTATGCATGGAAGGAATGGGTGATGAATACATTTTACACAAGAATATCCACACAGTCTCAGAAAGATACAAACTCTATCAGACTGAAACTAAAAAGCCAAAAAGAAATTTCTCCTCTTCATTCTACTCCACTTTTTATTATACTGTTCAATTTTACATTTTTTTTTTTAAATAAAAGTTTCAGAAGAGTTTTGGATTTACAGAAAAATCATCAAGATAGTATAGAGCTCTCACCTGTCCCACATGCAGTATCCTCTATAATTAACATCTTACATGAGTATGGTATATTTGTCACAGTGAATGAACCAATATTGATGCATTATTATTAACACCCATACTTCATTATTCAGACTTCCTTAGTGTGTCCTCAATGTCCTTTTTCTGTTCTAGGATCTCATCCAGGATATCACACTACATTTAGTTGTCCCATCTCCTTAGGCTCCTCTTGCTGTGACCATTTCCCAGACTTTCTTTGTTTTTGATGACCTTGACAGCTTTGAGGAGTACTGGTCAGATATTTTGTAGGATGTCCTTCAATTGGGGTTTGTTTGATGTTTTTCTCATGATTAGACTAGGGTTATGGGTTTTGCTAAGTCAGACAGACATGACTCCATCCTCAAGAAGCTCGCAATCTAGTGGAGAAGTTTGACATGGCCATTTTTGAATGCACAGTTTGTTAAATGGTGCTAATGTCATCTTGGGATTCCCTTGCTGCTTTTAAATGGCACACAATACTGGAATGACCAGCCAGACTCTTGTCTCATTTCTCTATCTTGGTGTTCTCTAACAGAAACAGAGAAAAATTGGTTCATCTATGAAGGGTAGTGGGTGCCTGTTGAAGAGACTATCATAGTTGACCCATATCAGAGCAGAAACAAAGAAAATTACCACATCAATTGACTTCATATGTGCCCTTCAGCTTTAGTTGATGGTTTAACTCACACACATGAAGACCCTGATCATTTTAATCAGGCTTGCTATTTTTTCTGGTTTAAGTAAATTATTTTATTTTCGTGCTCCCATGAAAGTCCAGTTCAGTGTGGGCATCAGTCTAGCTACTTCATTAGTCAACTCAAGGCTTTATTGGTAACATGACCTTCTGCTGGATAAAGGTGTGCAAAACCCTTCACTGAATCAAGTTCTCATGGGGGATTTTCCCAGGAACTGGGGAGATCAGCTTAATAAAGAAGCTGTAAAGTGTGAAAAGGCTCAACACACGATGGGTCCAGATCTTAGCTCTGTGAAGTTACTTGGCCTGCTTAAGTCTTAGTTTCTTCAGCTGTGAAATAGAAATAAAAACCCTTATTTCACAGGCTCTACAAAAGGTAATATATTTGTTAGCTGCAAAGTCCTGTCGTGATGGAAAAAAAATATTATTTGAAGAATCACTAGATGGTGGGTGATGTGTTTTGGCTGCGTTCCCCACCCAAAATCTCATCTTGAATTGTCATTCCATAATCCCCACATATCAGGGGAGAGACCAAGTGAAGGTATTTAAATCATGGTGGCAGTTTCCCCCATACTGTTCTTGTGACAGTGAGTGAGTGAGTTCTCACAAGATCTGATGGTTTCATAAGTACTTGGTAGCTCCTCCTGCATTCATTCTCCTTCCTGCCATCTTGTGAAGAAGCCGCTTTGTTTCCGCTTTGCCTTCCACCATGATTGCGAGTTTCCTGAGGCCTCCTCAGCCATACTAAACTGAATCAATTAAACCTCTTTCCTTTATAAATGACCCAGTCTTGGGCAGTTCTTTATAGCAGTGTGAAAATGAACTAATACCGTGGGTTTGTTTTGGTCATGGTTGTAATCGTCAGCACTTTGCACGGTGCCTGGAACATAGCAGGATGTCAGTTAATGTTGTTAAATGAATGAATTAATGAATGAATCAATGGAGATGGTTGGATGGATGAATAAATGGATGGAAGGAAGTAATGATGGCCAGATGGATGAATAAATAAATGAATAGGTGGATAGAAGGATGGATGGATAGGTGGATGAATAAATGAATGATGAATAAATGAATGATTAAGAATGGTAATCAGGGCCCCTCCTACAAATGGGTCTTTTCTCTCTGGTTCCTTGTAATCAGAGGAAGGCAATTATCTCAAATTTGGTTTCTGCCTTACAACTGTCTTGTGGCTTTGAGCCAGCCAACTAACCTCTAAGTTTTCTTGCTCATAAAAGGACGATAATGACACCTTCTTTGGGAGCTGCTGGTGTAGTGGATGTTGAGAAAATTAATTGGGTGGTGGTAAATGGCTCTGAGATCTCCAGATGAAAGGGGCGACAGAGGTGAGCTGTTATTATGCTTGTTATGTTGAGTTCCCTCTCACCACTTCTGCCTCCCTCAAGGTGGCTCTTCTCAGCCTCCTGGGGCTTCATGGTGCCCTAGAAGCAAGTTTTACTTAGAGACGAAACCTATCTTTCATTGGACTGACTCTTCCCTGGGGTCATTTGGCAGAAGGCTTCCAGGTGAGAGAGATATAATCCTAGGAACTTGGCTGCCCTGCCTCAGTTCCTTCTAGAAGGATTCATTTTCCCAAATGCCAACCAGGCCCTGCACTGCATAACAGCCTGAAAACAGACTCCCTTTTCCTCCCTCCTGGTACAATAAAATAAGAGATTCCTCTAGATCCTCTATTTTGGGAGTCTCACCTGTTGGCAAGACCTGGGCTTAGAACTGGAGGCCAGGTGCCTACCATCTGGTGTCCAAAGAGACCTGGGATTCATTTACATCCACTACCAGATTATAGCCATCTTCCTTTCCCATTTCCCATATGTGGCACCCCAGGTTGAAGGCATAGAATACACATGTCTTTCAGTTTGTGTATGTCTGATAGAGATAAAAAGGTCACAGACACTGGAGCTAGAAAGATGGTTTGGATGCACAACTGTGTGCTCTTGGACAAATTACTTAACTTCCCTGAAATTTACTTTTTACACCTGTAAAAAAAGGGATATAATGCCAACCACATAGGCTCATTGGAAGAATTCAATGAGATGGTGCATGTTAAAGTGCTCAGAAGTTAGGCTGCTTTCTTCTTCTCCTCTTCCCTTTCTATTTTAAGAATGTTCTTGAAATTTCTTCTACTCATAATGAATCTTGCCTTGTTTTTTGTGCTTCCTATCTCAGTAAACATCAAGTTTCCGGATCCAGAGACGTGGATGAAAGTCTTACTTCATTCTTGACACCACAGCCCATCACTGTCCAAGGGCAGATTTTTCTTATGCTAGCTCAATTCTGTGCCTTCTTCCATCTTTCTTGCCAGACAATGGCAACAGCTTCCTTGCTGGTCTCATTTTATCTCCTTCAGCCTATCCTCTTGTGGAAGGCACAGGGTTTGTATTACAGTATAAATCTAACTAACTATTCCCCCACTTGAAGCCTCTCAATGCCTTCCCAAAGAAAGCAGAGGCCTCGGATGCCACATATGGCATCCCCTCTGTGCCCTTTGTAGTTGGAATTGAATGCAATTGCCAGGATACCCTTTCTCCTCTCCTCTCCTCTCTTCTCTATTCTTCTTACTCTTCTCTTCCTCTCATTTCTCCCTTTCTTTGTTATCCTCTTCCTTCTCTCTCCTTCTCCTCTCTTTCTTCTTCCCTCTCCCATTTTGTTTCTCCTTCTTCTTTCTTTCTCTGCCTCTTCCTCTTTGACCATCCTGTTTTTTTCTCCTCAAATTTGTTCTCTGCCTATCTCTCTCTCTCTCTTAACGCCATGCTTATCTCCTTCAGATGCCTCTTCCCTGAATTGACATGGGAAAGAATCCCATACTGTGGCCACGGCCTCTTTGTATAGGGCAAAAGGGCATTGGAAGAAGAAACTTCATAATACACCCTTCCCTGTTGACATGACTGTGCATTGGGGAATCCAGTGAGGTTACTGAAGCCTGTTTGACCACGTAGTTCTGATTGGAGAGTGATGTGGGCCTTCCCTGTACTTTCCTCTGTTGGTTGCTGTTCTTTTTTTTTTTTTTCCATGAATGTGACAACTCAAAGCTGTTTTGTTCCTTGAGCAAGTTTAATAACTAATTTTTCTCTATCACTTAGCACCTTATTCCCTGAGAATGAGAAGTAATCACATTGTTTTTTGCTTGTGTTTGTTTGTTTTGGAGATGGAGTCTCACTCTGTCACCCAGGCTGGAGTGCAGTGACACGATCTCGGCTCACTGCAACCTCTGCCTCCCAGGTTCGAGCAATTCTCCTGCCTCAGCCTCCCGAGTAGCTGCTGGGATTACAGGTGCCTGCTACCACACCCAGCTAATCTTTGTATTTTTAGTAGATACAGGGTTTCGCCATGTTGGCTAGGCTGGTCTTGAACTCTTGACCTCAGGTGATCCGCCCACCTCAGCCTCCGAAAGTGCTGGGATTACAGGCGTGAGCCACTGTGCCCGGCCAGTTACATTGTTTCTTAATTATAAATTTCTTAAGGGCAGAGACCATATTTCATACATATTTCCATCTTCAACAAGACGTGCACAGTTCCTGGTACAAAGTCAGAGTGCCATCAATATTCGTTAAATTGAATGGAGTGGAGAAATAATATCCTCCTGATTGGAGTCTTTTAGACTTAATCCCCTTTGGTGCCCACACCTCTCTAAATAGATCAGATTATTCTATAATAATAAGGAAAATTGAGACCCCCTTTGCCCAGGGCAGAAAAATTTCAGCCAGATCCATTTCAGCAGGTGATTTTCCTGCTGAAGATGTCTAAAGATTGACTCTTCACAGAAGTTCTGTTTTCCTTTCAAGCATTGTATCCTTGAACCTAAGTATGTTCTTTTAAATATCCATGCAGATTTCCCACCTTTGCTTCACTTTGAACCTGCTATTTCTTGTTTGAATGTGAAGAGTGACTTCCAAGAAACTGCCTTAAAATGATTTCCAGGGTTGAAGATAGAAGCTGAGATTTTCTCTCTCCTCTTTCCTTTTATTTCTTTAGATTCACACCTTCTGATTTTGGCTCTGCTACTAATCATCTTGAGTGAGTCATTTTCCTTCTTGGTGTCAGTTTCCTCAAGTGTTAGTGAAAGGCTGCACAAAACATGACCCACTGCCTGTTTTTGTAAATAAAGTTTTATTGGAACACAATCATGCCCATTTGTGTAGGTATCTTCTTGGGTTGTGTTTGTGCTACAACAGTAAAGTAGTTATGACAGAGACTATATGGTCTAAAAAGTCTAAAACATTTCCTGTCTAGTCTGTTACAAAAAGGGTTTGCCAACCCCTGGAATAGATAGAAACTTAAGACTCCTTTAATCGGAACATCTATGCCATGGTTTAGCTAGTTCTACTGAACGACTCATTCCTTACAGATAGGCATCTCCTCATGTGGGGAATACATGCCACTGGGGTTCCTGGACATGATGTTGGGGATCCACTGCCTGAAATCAAGCAGCATTGAGGTCTATTCTGAGCAGTTATTGTTTTTTCATTTCCCATCCAATCCTTCTCATTTTATCTAAGAGAGAGGCTCAAGTTGATACTAGAATGTGGAAGCATGATTCTCTCTGGCTCGTTTCTTCAGGCACACTATCATATTCAGCTGGAATTTAATTATGCTTATTTTACCCCCACTGTATGGGCTCATAACCCCTTTTGTGAAATTTCAAAGTCCTAAGCGCTCTGAAAATGGAATTTTTTTTCATAAACCATTTAATAGTTATACTTAAACCAAACAGACAGGAGATTACGTATAGCCTTTTAAAAATTTGTCTTAAATGGGATGACATCAAACTAAATAGCTTTTGCACAGCAAAGGAAACAATTAAAAGAGTGAAGAGACAACTTACAGAATGGGAGAAAGCATTTGCAAATTATATATCTGACAAGGAGTTTAACATCCAGAATATATAAGGAACTTAAGGAACTTAAGTCAACATCAAAAAACAACAACAACAAACAAACAAAAACAAAAGCAAAAAAAAAAAAAAAAAAAAAAAACCCTAAAGTCCTCACAAGTAACCCAATTAAAAAATGAGCGAAAGAGTTTAATAGACATTTCTCAAAAGAAGACATGCAAATGACCAACAGGTATATGAAGAAATGTTCAACATCACTAATCATTAGGGAATTGCAAATCAAAATCACAGTGAGATATCACCTTGCTCTAGTCAGAATGGCTATGATCACAAAGACAAAATAAAAGTTGGCAAGGATGTGGAGAAAAGGGAACACTTACATGCTATTGGTGAGACTGTAAATTAGTGTAACCATTATGGAAAACAGTATGGAAGTTCTTCAAAAAATTAAAAATAGAACTACCACATGATCTAGCAATCCTACTACTGGGTATACAAAGGAAATGACATTCACATGTCAAAGAGATATCTGTACTCTTATGTTTAATGCAGCATTATTTACAATAGCCAAGATATGGAATCAATCTAAATATCCAACAATGGAGGAATAAATTTAAAATGGCATATATACACAATGGAATATTATTCAGTCATAAAAAATGAAATCTGGTCATTTGTGTCAACATGGATGAACATGGAAGACATCACATTATTAAGTGAAATAAGCCAGACACAGAAAGACAAATACCGTATGATCTCACACATATGTGCGATCTAAAAAATTTACGTCACAGAAGTAGAGAGTAGAACAGTGGATACCAGAGACTAGGAAGGGGCAGCAGGAATAGGGGAAGATGGGGAGATGTTGGTCAATGGGTACAAAGTTGCAAAGTTGCAATAAGAGAGAAGAAACAAGTTCTGCCATTCTGTTGCACAGTGGGGTGACTACGGTTAGCAGTCAGGCATTGTGTATTGTGAACTAGCCAGAAGAGAAGCTTTTGAGTATTCTCACCACAAAGGAGTGATAAATGCATGAGGTGATTTGATAATTATGCAACCTATAGGTATCTTAAACATCAAATCATAATGTATAAATATGTATAATTACGATGTCAAAAAATTTAAATATATAAGTCTCTCATTTTCATATAATGGTCTTCATCATGAACAAAAAAATCTATCTTAACGTGAATGTGTATATGTTATGCTGCAAAACTATGAACGTATCTAATAAGGGTGCAGTCCTGGGGTTATATGACCCTGTTGCCTTTCTAAAGTCTAGAAAATTCTGAATTCTGAAACACATCTGGCCCTGGGGGTTCTGGATTAGAGATGTGGACCCACATCTCTTTCTATGGTTACTTCCTATTTATGGCAAACTTTTAAATGTATCTAGAGTAAGTCCATTTAAACCCCCCAAAACACATATATAATAATAAGAGGGTGCTCAGACTTGGCTCACATTGTAGAGTGGTACAGAAATGACTGATGTTTGGGAAAGCTTGTCCTGAAGGATATTTTCCATCCTTTTAATGACCTTTCAACTCTTTTTTCTTTTTCCTGTTTCTCACACTATTTTGTGATCACTAAGCCACCCCCTTCAAACCTGGAGCTTCAAACCAAAGAAGCTTCAAACCTGGAGCATCTGTGTGTGTGATGGTGAATTAATGAACAATCCTGTCTTACCCATGCAATGATATGTGGCTTCAAGAGCTGATTCGACATTCCTGACAAGTTGAGATACCACCTTTGAAGTCACTGAGGACTTGCATAGGAAGGGTTTTCCCTGCGGAACCTGGGTGAGGGCCAGAGTCAGGGATCTCAAAGTTCTGGGTCCCGGACACAGTATCCATGGCTTCTAGGCCAGACTCATCAGAGTGCTGTGTTCTGAAAGGAGCTGGTTCAATCCTTTCAAAGGGCAATCTCCCCAGCCCTAAGTAGTTCTTAAAACACCAAACAACATTAGCTCCCACAAATGAGGGAGGCTTAAACCTAAACCTGATTACAGCCAAGAGTGGCGAGGCGGCCAAGGTGCTATAAAGAAATGATGTTATTATGTCCAAGGGATGCCATTAAAACTCTGTTTACAAACCAAATGTGCCAGGGAGTGGGTCAGGGAAAGAATTATTAGCAACAAAGCTATTTGATCTCTTTTATGATCCAGTGAGTCATATCGCTCCATGATCTAGAAGGTGAATAATGAAAACCTCAAGCCTGTTGATTTATAAACAGGCCCAGAATTCTGTGTTCTTTAACCTCAGATGCCCTCTTAAGTGTGACTTACCCTAAATCAAATGGGACATCAGATACCACTGGGCTTCTCCCTCCTCCTGAGAGGTAATTGAAGAGGTGATTGGCGTACAGGGTGCATAAAATCCCTGTTCAAGGTGATGGATAGCTTCGGGGAAGGGTCACCAGCCAGGACTGAGAGACACAGCTTTGTTTCTACACGCCTTGTATCTGCAGGGCTTGAGGCTCCAAAGCTGCTTTTGTTCAAGCTTCTGGATTCTCAGCCGACCAGGGAAAGGGAGGCTCAGGGGTCGATGTTAACACTTCGTCCTAATAGCCACAGTTTTGCTCCCCTTTTCTCCCTCTGAAGAGGTTATAAGGAGCGGGATCAATCTAGATTGACATCGGAACTCCACCACTGCGGAATGCAACCTCAGGACAGTTGCCTCAGGCCTCTGAACCTCAGTTTCCACATCTGCAAAATGACACAGTCATGGCTGGAGCCCTTACTCTGTGCCCAGCATTAGGCTGAGTTTCTTTATATGCACCACATGCCAGATTATTTTTATTTTCTATTTAAAAAAAAATTTTTTTTTAAAAGACGAGGTCTTGCTATGTTGCCCAGGCAGGTCACGAACCCCTGCGTTCAAATGATCCTCTTGCCTGGGCCTCCCAAGGTGTTGGGATTACAAGTATAAGCCACCGAGCCTGGCTCCCAGATTATTTAAATCCTCACAATGATCAGACTAATCATTTATCTCAACCCTGCCATGTAACAGACACTCCTCTAGGAATTTTCTATCTATTTGTTCATTTCATTCTTACAGTAACTCTGTGAGGCAGTGCTGAGATCAGGGTCCTCCAGGAGCCCACCCTGAGACAGGATTTGAGTCTAAGTAGAGGATCTGAGAGGAGATCTCAAGAAGCATGTGCAAAGAAGTGGGGAGGTAAGATGGGAAAGGAAAGAAGTTTGTCAAGCCTCAGTCCTTGCCCCATGTCACCAGCATCCCTACTGTGGGCAACTTGCATGTGGTCCCCGTGGGAATCTCTAGGAAGGATGCACCCCAGGGCTGTCTCACCAAATGGCAAGGAAGTTGGGGAGATCAGGCCCCAATTCCTGTCAATCACAGTGCAGGGCTCCTCCAGGAGTCAATCCCAACATTTCCAGCAGGTCCCACATGCAGGCCAAATAAATCCCTCAGGCAAAGAATCGTAGGTACTCACGGTTACGGTCAGAAGCCATTGAGTCTGCCTGCATGGGCATGGTGTAGGGAGGGTATGGGTCTAGCCCCATAACATCCACTTTAGGTCCCTGCTGGGGGAAAAAAAACAAAAAACAAAAAACTGAGCCATGGGGATTTGAAGTGTCTTCCCCCAAATTTCCCAGCCGACAAGTGGGAGGAGGGGGCCAGGTTACATATCCACTGGTCATCTCACTTTAGGGTGCATAATGGAAGCTTGTAGGTGATGCTTCATAACCCTCCACAGAAGGTATCAATATTTGATTTTACAAGTGAAGAATCTGAAGTTCAGAGGCACGAACTGACTTTGTCCTACAGCAAATGAGCAACTGAGCCAGGGCTGAAACTTCCGTGGATTTCAAAGTCAGGGACAGCCTCAGGACGCTGCAATCCTTTTGCCTGCAGAGAAATCCCCTAGCTTCTCCTGAATCAGACAAGTTCTCCAGTGTCTCAAACCAGATGTTCAGACTCCAAGGACAGGCAGAAGGTTGATGCTTTCTCATTTCCTGAAGGCCAACATCATGGCTGAAGGTGAGGAAAGGTCATCTGTAAGTGCTTGGCTTGTGTCCACTCTGCAGTGAGGCTATCTCCAAGGGGGCTGACTCATGGCTCTAGTGCCATCCAACAGTTTCCAGTTCCTGGATGCTGCCTGGCTCAGCTCTTTATTTCTTCCATCTTTTGTTGTCACCCGGGTCCCATCTTCTATGTTATTTGGGCATGCCAAAAATTATGCACCTTTGAATCAGAGTTGGCATAAAAGGCTGTCATTATGCGTACTAAAATGAATTCTTTGAGGCCTTCAAGCAGAAAGTCTCCTTCCTGCTCCCCCCTCCTCCTCCTCTTCAAGGAGTGATACAAAGACTAAGAAAGTCCCACTGGGCTCACAAGCACCCTGGCAGGGAGGGCAGAGAGCGGCGTTGAGAAACCACATAGTGCCATTAGATGCTCTTGACGTGCTGTGGTTTTCTGGTTCACTCTGCTAGACTGTGCCCAGGGCTGTTCCTGGAGCCGTCTGTCATTGTACTTACAACTCACATCACACCCCGAGTCAGCCTGTTACCCCGCAGAGCCAACAGCCTGGCCGTTTTCATGCAAAGCCAGCAAAAACAGACCGCCCGGCGGACTGGAAAACACAGACTCTGGAGCCTCCTCCTTTCTTGCAGCAATAATAAATGATAACAGCATTGAGGATGACTGGAGCTTGATGATGACAAGAAACAAACAAACAGAAAAGGTATCTTCTGAGCCGTGGACTGGGAGATTGGGCCTAGTTTGGGCACACATTTGCTTGGTAACCTTGGGCAACTACTTTCCTCTAACTGGGTCTCATCTGTTTGCTCATCCATACAATGGAAATGCTGAGCTGGAAATGAATGTAAAGTTTCTTTTCAGCATTTGAGTATTGCATTAGTTTCCTGGGGCTGCTGTCACAAAATACCACACAAACTAGGTGGCTTAAAACAACTGAAATATATTCTCTCAGAATTCTGGGGGCTGAAGTCTGGAATGAAGGTGTCAGGAGGGCCATGCTTCCTTCAGTACTCTGAATAAGCTCCTTTCTTGCTTTTTTCAGCTTCTGTGGGAGCTGTCAATCTTTGGTTCCTTGGCTTGCAGCTGCATTTGTCCATCTCACATGGTGCTCTCCTCTGTGTCTGTGTCCTCATATGTGTGTCTAAATTTGTGTCTGGGTCTAAATTTCTCTCCTTTGATAAAGACACCAGTCATATTGCAGGAGTGCCTACCATACAACAGTACAAGCTCGTCTTAACTTGATTACTCAATCTGCAAAGGCCTTTGGTTTTTTCCCAGATAAGTTCAAATTTACAGGTACTAGGGGTTTAAGACTTCAACATACCTTTTTAGTGTTGACACAATTCAATCCATTACAGGCATTACTCAGTGTTTTTCTAGTGACCAGGTTTACGAGGGTTTTATTTTGAGATTTGAGACAGGAGATATTGATGGCTTCCCCTCAATGGAGGAGAAATTGGGGATACAAGAGCAAGAACTACGTTAACTGCAGCCAGGGCTGACATTAAGTTGGGATGCATTGGTACAGCTTTATGGGTAGTTAAAACATAAGACCTACCACTGTCCCGAGATGCTTCCACCCATGAAATCCCTGATCCTCTGGCTGCCATGGTGGCAAGATGGCTTGTTTTTCTATGACTGAAGTTTCTGATTGGTTCTGGTTAATATGTTGAGTAACACAGGAGGTCCATGGTGACATCAGGACACCTTTGGTGAAAACTGAGACCAGGTGGGGTGAGTCCCACTTCCTCCCACATGCTGCCCTACAGTGGATCATAAACTCCTGCAGGGCAAGGATGTTTGTCTGTCTGGTTCACTAATGTACTGCCAGTGCCCAGCACAGGAGATTAAGTCTGGAACACATAGTAGATGTTCAATAAATGGTTGTTGAATGAATTAATGAATTCTCAGATAAATCTGATGGCAAATATAAGCAAAGGAAGCAACAAGAAATGATCTTCTAGCACCAAAGTGCCCTTTGGAAATATTCAGAACCTTTTTATTTTATATCCATTCACTTAAGAAGTAGACATGTCATAACTTGAGATGTGTTCAACACCTAGAGTCACTGACATTGTCCCCATTTTCTAGCCGAGGCTGAGACTAAGAGGTTGAATACTTACTTGAAGGCACATACAGAATATGGTGCAGAGACTAGAGTCCTGGCCACATCTGCCCAGCAGGGCTGGGCCATTCTATTCCACACTCTAAGAGAAGCATATCATTTGTCTCCCAGTCCCCAATCCCATGTATTCCTTTATGTGATTACATAAATAATGCCTGTCATTCCCATTAGACCAGGAGATCTGTATTATTCAGATACCTACATTTGGTTGTGGTTCAGAGTAGTTGCTCGTTGTAGGCATCCTCTAAGATGGCTCTCAATGACCTTGCCTTCTGGTGTCCAGGCCCTTGTATAAATCCTACCCCCCAACCCCCAATGCCACTGAAGAAGTCTGGCCTGTATAACCAATAAGACATTGCAAAAATAATGTGCAATTTCTGAGACTGGATCACAAAAGACATTGCAATGCCCACCTTACTCTCTCGGGTCACTTGCTCAGGGGAAGCCAGCCACCATGTGGTGAGGATTCTCAAGCAGCCCCATGGAGAGGTCCATGAAGTGAACAACTGAGGTCTCCAGCCAACAGCCATGGGAGTGAGCTGCCTTGGCAGTAGATCCTCCAGACCCAGTCAAACCTTCAGATGAGACCATAGTCCCAGGTGACATTTGTAACTGCAGCCTCATGAGCAGCCCTGAAACACAACCACCCAGCTAAGCCATTCCTAAATTACTGACCCACAAAAATGAGTTTATAAATGCTTGGTTTTGTTTGAAGCCACTGAGTTTTGAGGTAACTTGTCATGAGGCCACAGATCATGAATACTATATTCAGTGTAAATTTCTTGAATGAATAAGGAAACCGATGCATAAATCAATGAATGAATAAAAGAACTGTTTTTTCAGGCTAATTATAGTTAGCTAGAAACTAGCTCCATCCACCATGGACTACGTGGGTGACTTCAGGCAAATATAATCTTGCTGCCCTGGGTCTTAGTTTCTTCATCTGTAAAATGGGATGAAGAACCTCAGAGAGTTACGGTAAAGATTCAGGAGGAAAAGACAGACAAAGACACTCATCATAGTGCTTGACAGGGATCATAATGGAATTATTTAGCACTCAGCACAACCTGTGTATAAGCAGTCAGAATGGTCACCACCTGGCTTGATATCAGCCCTGGGGTGGGGCACATGATAAGCTCTCCAGAATTGGTAGCTGTCATCATAATCATTGCCACCAGGCTAAAGGCTAATAACCTTAGTGCCTGCAGCAAGGAGCTCTCAACTTAGTGTGGGAAAGAGACAAGCAAGCAAACATTTACACTAGTGTGATGAAGGGCATAGGAATGTGCAAAATGATGATCCATTCTGCTATGGGAAGAAAATGCCCATATAATCACAGAGGGCAGAGGTCCAGAGGTCTCTGGCCTGAGCCTCAATTCCAGCTCTCAGACGCTTTTGAGAGTTAACATTTGTTTCCACTGTTTCACCCAGTTTTGGAACACATGAATTAGTTCTGAGTGGAACTTCTACCTCCATCACTCATCTCCTGTTGTGACTTTCTCTGAACCTGCTTCCCCATTTATAAAAGGGGAACCATTAAAATTTGTAACTCCTAGCAAGCACTTAAGACAGTACTTGGTGCTATTTTTGACACTGGTAAGGGCTTTATAAATGTCATGTGGGTTACTATTGTTACCACTTTTATTATTTGAGGTGCTGAATTAGACCCCTTCTTCCTGAAAGACACTCTGTTCTCATGGAAAAGATGGCTCCATGAGAGATGAACCTTAGTTTTCCTTCCCACACATACCATACACAGGGTCCTCTTGAACTTCAAAGAGAAGCCCTGCCAGGAAGCTCAACTTGCTGTAAGTTTAGCAGGAGAAAGATGGGAGCCGGCTTCCAGGGCTGCTGAGCAGCTGTTTGATATCACACCAGGGTGGTCAAGACTTTGGGGACGGGCCTGTTTACTCCTTGCAGATAATATCTCAAGTGGACTGTGGGGAAGGATGGGAAGGACGCTTAGGGTCAGCCTTCACCTTTGTAGTTGTTTAAATATCGATTATAACGCATCTGAGACTGACTTATGCTAGGGTGAGGAGCGAGTGATGTGTTTGAAGATATCCCATAGATTTGCTTGAAGACTTCATTTAGAGGATCTTAAATCTCTTAACAAAAATGGGTGGATTTCAGTCATTGTTTTTCTGGTTAAGAAAGTGCTCAGCAGCACTTTTGTTAATAACTTTCATGGTTGAAAACTCTAAGATACCAGATGCCTTCTCCATCTTAATTAAATATGACAATGAATATTAATAAGAAATTGAGCTATCTAACTAATTTAAATGAAATGCGAATTAGATTTTGGAAAGTAAGAAATGCACAGACAGAGATGTTTTGGAAGCAACTTGTTTTCAAAAAAATACAATGGCTTACTCGCTGTAGGATTTCTTAAGGTCTCTTGTATGCCCATGTGTGTTTTGATTTTGTCTCCCTGAGAAGGACCTAGGAGGTCACAAGTTTTGCAAGAGTTTTTGGATCACAGAATCTTTAATTTGTGGAGCATAGTGTGAGATTAATATTCTTAGGAACACACTTTGGTCTAGGCTACCATGTGAATAAAATAGGTAAAGTGCTTAGACCAGTGCACACCACCCATAGCAAGTGCTTGGGGAATGGTACACGTTATTATTGTGACCATGGAGGGGGTTGAACTTCAACGTTGCCTCCAACTGTAAAAATCAATGATTCTCATTATAATGTCATCACAAAAAGTAATTAAGCTTGTTGGCTTGGATGAAATGGAAAAAATTATTGAAATTATGCACTCAAAATAGTTTCTTTACTAATTTAAATTTAGTTCTTAACAAGTAGCAAAGGTGATCTTCATTTGTCTTTTTTTCTTGGGGAGGGGGGTTGTTTTTTCATAAGATCTTAACAAACAGTGAAATCCTCAGAGGCAAATCAAGTAACGTCCCAGGAAAATCCCAGGGCACACATTTCGGCATGTGCAGGAAATGTGTTGTCTTGACAAGGGGCATACTCCAGCAGACCCTGAGTTGGACCAGTGTCCTACCTTGGACATGAATGTGCTGTGAGCAGATGGAAACCACCTCACTGCTTTGGATACTGGGCTTTTAAATTATGAAACATAAACAGGGGATTAATGCGTCAGCTTGCCACTCAAAGTGTGGTCCACAGATCGGCAGCGGTGACATCACCTGGGGGTATTATTTTTCTTGGAGAGAGGTCCTTTCCCATGTACTTACAATCTCCAGGTTTTGTTTGGCAACTTGGTAAGGGGGCCATTTGCTTAGCCAGATGTGCCTGAACATTTTGGAACTCTGAGTCAAGAGGGCAGTTCCTGCTTCAAGGAGACAGCTGGTGCCAATTCTGATTTTCATTTCTAGATCGGGATATTTATGACAAAGACCTCATCAACCTGGAAGTGTAACTTTCCTGCTTTCAGCTCTGAGTTCTCCATCACCTCCCCTGGCCCCTTGCACATACACTCTATCTTCTTTTCCATGTAATAAAACAGCAATGTAATCAGCCCCTGGAACATGTCTTGGCATTAGGAGTAAACTCAGGCAGCTCGGTTTATTAGCTGTTTCCATGGGAGAGAACTCTTGGGGCCAAATATATATTTACAAATATTGTAAGCACTCTGCTGCTCCCCAGGAGTGACATTGCTGTCTGGAGATAAATAGCTTCTCAGAGAAGTTAGGCTTTCTTCTACACCCTCTCCTCCTCCACCCTCCTCATCTATCTTGCTTTCAGTTAGATCATCCTGTAACCAGAAAGTCCCCAGAAGAGACATTTTACCACCTTTGGGCATTGAGGGCCTAAGGACTTGAGGTTTACTAGTCTGGGGGACCAGACCAGAAATGTGGTTTTGAAAGATGAATATTTTTATATATTTTGTGATTTAGCCAGCAGAGAGCCTTTGTGAACAGAAATGAGCATCTCATAAGGGGTGTTTTTAGTCTCACAGTGCTTAGAGTGGTTGGAGGACCAGGTTCGGGGTGATTATATCAATTTCTCCTCCAAGTATTCATTTATTCAATGAATAGACATTGACTCCCCAGCACATAAGAGCCAGTGCACTCAATACTGAAGTTAGCACCTTGTATCTGTTAGGGTCCAGCAAGAAAACTGGCATCATTAAAGGTCCTTCAATCAGAGAGAATTTAATAGAGGAAATTGAATCCATAGGTGACAGAGGAACTGAGAAAGCAGAAAGTGAAGCAACCTAGAGTTTACCAATAACAGGAAGTCACTACTGTCCCTAAAGAAAAGGGACAAAAAGAGGCGTTTTTACTTTCAGAGGCTAAGTGCCAGGACCTTCAAGTATAGCCAAGATTATCAAGTAGCTGTAGCTTCTGCCACAGCCGGATGGGTGTGTGAAGTGATAGCTACTCAACTGTGTCCTCTTCCCTCGCTCTAGTCTTTCACCAGAGCCTCCTATTGGCTGAGTGTACAAGGAAGCAAGAAGGCAAAGGAGCTTGGAAAACGTAGCTCCTTAAGATTTGGAAGAGAACAGAGCAGATAAAGGATCTGAGAGCGAGCAGGTGTATGGTTGGCACATGTGGCAAGAGGGACGGGTACAGTCTTGGAAAAAAGTGGGTGTCATCTATTGCCTGGCTCTACTATATCCTTGACACTCATCTCCCAAACCCAAACTGAATCTGAAGGGTGAGAGATGATGGTCTTCCCCCCTTTTTTTTCCAACCCAAAATTTGCTAACTTGCCAAGAGAAAAACAGTCACATTGCAAAAGGAAATCTACTTAGTAGATGAGCCAAGTTTGTATGAACAAGTCCCCAATGACACCATTTTAGCTTTAGAGCCCCCAAATGAACTTAGCATTGGGGTGTTTTCCAGCCTTGAAAACCTTTCCCTACAACAATCATGATTAAAATTGATTGAATACTTGGTACGTGCTGGCCATTATGCTAAATTCTTCCCATGCATTGTCTCTTTAAACTTCATATTGATCCCATGAGGTAGCAGTAGCTACTCTTCTTATAACCAATTTGTAGATTAGCAATCTAAGGTTCAGACAGGTTAAATTTACCATATTGCCAGGGAGTGGTAGAGCTGGATTTGGAGACAGGCAATCTGACTTCAGAGCCCATATTGTTAGCCACTCCTCAATATTGCCTTCCAATGAAAGTGTGTTTAATGTTGTGGCAGGTAAGAGGAAAATCTCAGTAGAATATAGTTCAGATGATATAGTTCAGAAGATAGTTTAGAGAAACCCACCAGCCCCCCAAATCATAGATTAAACAAGGTAGATGCTTATTTCTCTTGCACATAAAAGACTGTGCTAATCTGGTGGCTCTGCATCTTGGAGTTTTCAGTGGCTGGGGTCTCTCATTTTTCTTTGTCATCTTTAGAGTATTTTTCGTCATTGAGACTTTTCTAGTTATTTCACCACCAAATTTGTAATATAAACAGTGGAAACAGTAAGATAAATGTGAGGGAAAATAAGCTCCTTCACTCTAAGAGAATGACACAAAAATCACACACATTTTTCTCTGTCTCATTAGTCAGAACTTAGTTATATGTTCCCACTTAGCTGCAAGGGAGGTGGGAAATGGGCAGCCCAACTAAAATTCAATTGTTCTGTCAATGCCGTGGAAAAGAAAAACTGACATTGAGGGATAACTCTCTGGTTCTGCTTGCACATACCCTTCTTTTTACTTCAATGTCCTGATTGAAAATATTTTCCATGTTTCATCTCAGCTAATGTGCAAATCTCTGATTTGGGATAATTTTGTGTTCAGTTTACAATACATGAGGCCACTGAGGATATGAGAGTTGAAATTATTTGTTCCAGGTCACCAACTGAGTCAATTATGTGGAGAATGAGATTGGAATGGGTATTCATTTTACAAGTGGCCTTTCAATTCTTTTTTATATTAAAAATGGCTTTTTACCTCTTGATGTAACCTCATTACTGTGTTAGAGTTGGATAATAAATTCTTATGTAATGAAGACTCTGCTTATAAACACCCTTTGTTTAGAAATTATTATTGGGACTCTTACTCAATTTTTAACGTTAACACAATTCCAGCAAGTCTGAACTAACTGATTCATGTGAAACAATAAAAAAAAAGTGTGAGAGCTGAAGTGTCTGGAGGGTTTAGTCAAGAAATATTCTTTTTTTTTTTTTTTTTGAGATGGAGTCTCGCTCTGTCACCCAGGCTGGAGTGCGGCAGTGCGATCTCGGCTCACTGCAACCTCCACCTCCCGGGTTCAAGTGATTCTGCTGCTTCAGCCTCTGTAGTAGCTGGGACTACAGGCCACCATGCCCGGCTAACTTTTTGTATTTTTAGTAGAGACGGGGTTTCACCGTGTTAGCCAGGATGGCCATCTCCTGACCTCCTGATCTGTCCACCTTGGCCTCCCAAAGTGCTGGGATTATAGGCATGAACCACCGTGCCTGACCAAAAAACACTCATTGTTATGGACAGAAACTTAGCCTAGTTCAAGTCAGGAGAATTAACTGTAACAGACACCGGATGATATCCTGTGTATTCAAGGGTTAGAAACAAAATTTAGGGGACCCCACTAGTTAGGAATTTGTTATTCAAGCCCTACACAACACATTGTATAAGAAAGCCCACATTGTTATGATATAAAAATAATCACCAGAAACTCAAGCACATATTCCCCAGCAAACCTCTCAGTCGTTTTACACGAGTGTAACTACTCACTAGCACATCAATACCTTTGTTGGACACTCCCTCACAGGTTGCCAGATGCTATAGGTATCTGACCATACCATGCAAATGAAATGCAAATTGATTGCAAAGTGAAATTGCAAATCTTGCAAAAGATGCAGGATTTCAGAAAGTGGATGGAAATTTTGCTGGAGAACGGCTCTAATTACAAGCAAAGCATCTGATGGATGGGAATGTGGTAGCATCAGGCCAGTTGACAGGACAGGTGCTTCAGACGAGAATGATTTGTGTATCAAAGGATTAAGAGAGGCCTTTAGGAAAATTGATGTAGCCCTCCAGTATTTCTGAAAAATTACCCTCTTTATGATCCTGCTGCAAAAAGTCCAATGTGAAGGGAACGTGTCATCTTATGGTATCATATAATTTATGTAAATATATAGTTTCAGAGAACTTGCCAAAACTTGATTCGAACTTTGTTCGTTCTAAGAATCAGAACATTGTTGACATTACAACTGGACTGTTGTTAGATATGATAAAATAACTTGTTTTTGTAATTTTCAGTTTGAAGAGTTTTAAATTCTCTAGGGTTCCTTTGAATGTTTTATTAGATTGTGAAGTTTATTGAATATTCCTTATTCTGAGATGGGGTTGGAGGTTTTGATTTGCCATTCAGCCTTTTTGCTTTAGCTGGCTGGAAACAATTGCTGTGCAAAGGAATATGTGATGGGAGAGCATAAATTCTTGGCACCTGTTTGGGTGCTGGAGTAATAAGGCTACGGCTGCTGCTGCTAACAAAAACAGTAACAACAAACATTCACTAGACCTTTATCATGTGCAAAGCCAAATATTTACTTGGGCTATGTCATCGAATCCTCAGATCACTCTATAAGGTAACTGCTGTTTTAGACCCATTTAACAGTTGAAGATAGTAAGGTTGAGCAAAGTTAAGCATTTTGTCACTAAGTTTCAACACTTGGTCCTTTGGGAAACTAAATCCCTCCTCCCCAACCCCCACTTTTTTTATTGTAGTAAAGGCATTTAACATAAGACGTCCCCTTTTATACAAATTTTAAGGATATAGTACAGTATTGTTGACTCTAGGCACTATGTTGTACAGCAGATTTCTGGAACTTATTCATGTTGCATAACTGAAATTTTACACCTGTTGAATAGCAATTCCCCCTTTTCCTCTGCTCCCTGTCCCCGGTATCCAGCATTCTACTCTCATGAGGCACCAAGCCAGTCGTGAGGGATCCACCCCCATGACCAAACCCCCCGCCACACCCTACTAGGCCCCAGCTCCACACTGGAGATCAAATGTTTACATAAGATTTGGAGGAGACAAATATCCACACTGTATCAGCTGGGGACTCGGGAGAAAAAGGCAATAGGCTGACATTAGTAAGAACTTGAACCTGACTTTCTACAGATCTAGTTTTGAATTCTGGCTCTGTCAATTCTCAACCCTAGGACCTTATGCAAGGGAATTAGCCATCCAATGTGGAAAGAATGGCCAGAGACTGTAATATTCACAGAGCTAGAAATTGAGCTGGGTTCTGGTCTTGCTTCTTTCACTCTTGAGTGTCAGACTTCATTATCCCCCTACCCCTCAAGGCAGAACCATCATGTACCATCACCATGCAGAATCGTTCTTTTCTTTGTGCTCTCTATCCCCTGGAAACTCCTATGTTTACATTTATTAGTTTCCATCTTAGTCTCCCCCATTAGAATATAAGTTTCTTGAAGTGACCTATTCCATGTTTGTACCCCTGTGTGGCAGGCAGCCTCTAACGTGACCCTCAATAGATCCCCACTTCCTGATATTGAATACAATTGTGCAATTCCCTCCCTTGAGTGAAGAATGTACTTACTGACTCACTCTAATGCATAAAATACAACAAAAATATGGAATATCACTTTCAAGATTAGGTTACAAAGAGATAGTGATTTCTGTCTTGTGCGCCTTCGCTGGTTCTCTTGCTCGCTGTCTCTGGGGGAAGCCAGCTGCCACTTGGTGAGCTTCCGTAAGGAGAGGCTCACATGACAAGGAAAGACCTGAGCTAACAAAGACTCAAGACCCTTTGTTCTACAACCTGTGAGAAATAGTTACTCCCAGTTGAGCCTTCAGATAAGGCTGCAGTCCCAGCCAATACCTGGATTACAGTCTTATGAAAGACCTTGAAGCAGGGAACCCAGTTAAGCCAGGACCAGGTTCTAGCTAAATTTTGATGCATGGAAACTATGAGATAATACATATTTGCTTGTATTTTAAGCTACTAAGTTTTCAAGTAATTCGTTACATAGCAATAGATAAATAATGTACTTTAAAAACTAGTACAGTACCTAAGATATAAAGGGTATTTAAATAACCTTGTTGAATAAATAAATGACCTCAGGATCTTAATACTAATGGTCATGCTAATAATGAATACTTACTGAGTGCCTACTATGTGCCAGGCCTATAATAGACATGATCTTAAGGTGTCATGGAAGAGTAGGAACAATTGTGATTCCTATTGTATAGATGATAAAACTGAGACCTAGAGTGGTTACATAAGTTGAGTCAGGATTTAAACTCACTTCTATCTAACTCAGTTCTTGATGTATGTACCATTGTTCTGCCCTCTTTGTCTATCTTGGCATTTTAATCTAATTTTTTATTTTATGGAAAGGAAAATGGACCTGGCAAAACGAAAGGATTTAAGTCAAGATTACACAATGAATCAAAGACAGAGCCAGGACTAGCACTCCAGCCTCCTGATAGTCTATCAGTGCATTTTCTATCCCCCATCCTAGGCTGCCTTGAGGATACCAGACTGTCAGGAAGGGCTGGCTATATCTTTGCAAGTTCAACCATCATGCCGTTGATGGCTACTTTATGTATCACCCAAGCATGGCAAATGCAGTTACTCAATGACATCCATGCCCAAAGTTGAACTTATTTACAGTAACTACACCTGCTTCTCCAGTAAGAAGCTCCTGTGTAATTGAGTGGACCAGGCAGGAATTAGATCTGGGCCCATGATCTATACAACCTGCCTGTAGCTTAATCTATGTCAATTATTTCCGCTGATCTCTGTTCTGTAGCAAAAGTTAACCATGTGGCTTTGGGAAGGCCAACAGAGGGACAGCAGCAGATACATTTGGAAAGGGTCATGCAGATAGTATGACTCGTCAATTTTAAAACTAGAAGAGCTTTGGGGTGGGCTTGCTTACTTTTTCCATAAATTCAAAATGCCCTCTACCCCTTTCCTGATACCCTGGGCATCTTCTTTGCCAGGAAGCTTTCTTTTCTCCTTTTAAGGGGGTCCACTATGTATTGAGGTATCATTACTTTCTCTGTGACTAGAATTTTCTGGACACAAGAATTTTGTCTTGTTTTTCTCTGTGTCACTAACACATCATTCAGTGCCTGGACATGGCAGACAGAGTGATCACTTGACTGTTAGGCTGGAAGTAAATGAAAAGAAAAGGGCAGAAGTATATGTATCTCCACCCTAATGCCCTACGCTCTCCCTCTTCCATTATCGTGTCTCTTCTTTTTCATGCATGTCAGCATAGGGTGCAATGCAGTTTGTCCTAAACAGAATATGAAAGATAATTAAACTGGCTCAAAAATAAGCCCTTGATCAACATCTCCAAAGTTTTTTTTTTAATTAGCTCTTTGAATATTTGAATATTATTTTTTTCTTTGAGAGAGTCCTATTATATAATTAACAACCTAAAGGCTCTAAAAGTCTGATAATAATAAAGAAACTAGAATTATTTTCTTTCATTTTTGAACCACTTATTATGGTACGATTGACATATAAAGGACTGTACATATTTAATGTATACATCTCAGTGAGTTTGGGAAAAAACTATACATTATGATGCCATCACGCATCATGGCCGTAGACATACATGTAACCTTCCAAAGTTTTCTCCTGCCCCCATTATGATATTAATCATGATGATTATTTTGGTACCAAGAACACTTAACATAATATCTACCCGCTTAGCAAATTTTAAGTATACAATACAGTATTGTTAGCTGTCAGCACTATGCTCTACAGCAGATCTCTAGAACTTACTTATTTTGCACAACTAAAATTTTCACCTTCCCATTTTCAACCTCCTTCCAGCCTCTGACAACTGCCGTTCTATAATCTACTTCTATGAATTTGACTACTTGAAATTTTACATACAAGTGAGATCATGCAGTATTTGTCCTTCTGTGTCTGGCTTATTTCATTTAGCATAATTACCTTCAGTTTAATCGATGTTGCTGCAAATGGCGGGATTTCCTCCTTTTTAAAGGCTAACATTCCATTGTGTGTGTGTGTAAACATATATGTGTGTGTGTGTGTGTGTATTTACACACATATATATATATAATTATCTTCACTTTTTAAAAAAAATTGACTGGGTGCAGTGGCTTATGCTTGTAATCCCAGCACTTTGGGAGGCTGAGGTGGGCTGATCACATGAGGCCAGGAGTTCGAGACCAGCCTGAGAGTCATGGTGAAACCCTGTCTTTACTAAAAATACAAAAATTAACCAGGTGTGGTGGTTCATGTCTGTAATCTCAGCTACTCGGGAGGCTGAGGCATGGGAATCGATTGAACCCGGGAAGTGGAGATTGCAGTGTGCCAAGATCACTGCTTTCCAGTCTGGGTGACAGAATGAAACTCTGTCCAAAAAAAAATTTATTTTTAAATTAATAAAAACAAGGTAACTCATATGTTAGTTAGCTTGATTTAGCCATTCTACAATGTATACATATATCAAAACATTATATCATATACCATAAATATATACTTTTTAAAATATCACAATTTCTTTGTCCATTTATTCATTGATGGACACTGAAGTTGATTCCATATCTTGCCTATTGTGAATAATGCTGCAATAAACGTAAAAGTGCAGATCTCTCTTCAAGACCCTGATTTCAATTCCTTTGAATATATATCCAGAGGTAGAATTGCTGGATCATATGGTACTTCTGATTTAAATTTTTTGAGGTGCCTCCATACTACTTTCCATAGTGGTTGCACTGATTTTCATTTTCACCAACAGTGTACAAGGGTTCTCTTCTTTATATCCTTGCTCACACTTGTGTTCTTTTCTTTTTAATTTATAAAGAAAATAGGTTTAATTGGCTCACGGTTCTGTGGGCTGTACAGGAAGCATAGCAGCATCTGATTCTGGGGAGGTCTCAGGGAACTCTGACTTACGGCACAAAGCAAAGTGGTAACAGGCACCTTCACATGGCTGGGAGGCTGTGTTTTGGGCCCTTCTGTCCATGGGTCTGATCCTTGCTCCAGAAGATGATCTCAGGTTTGATAATGCAGCGTCCTAAGGATACCAAGCTGCTGTGGGTCTCCAGCATCACGTCCCTGTACAGGGTCTGCTGAGTATCATTCAGATCTGGTCACTCCTCCCAAGTGAAGTCCTTAGCCACATCCTTAAACAATACCAACCCCAGAAATGTATTCATTTCTTTTGCTTTTGGAAACACATAGAAGGTTCTGGAATTATAGCAGAGATTTATTCATCTTTGCCGCCCTTGGAAATGCACGGAGCCCTGGAGCACTATGGAAGCATAGCTTCAGGGATGCCGAACCCAACTGGAGACCTGCAGGGTGGTCCAGAGAGCACAGCTGCCAGAATACAGTAACAAAATGGCAGAAATTCTCTCTCTCTCTCTCTCTCTCTCTCTCTCTCTCTTTCTTTCTTTCTCTCTCTCTCTCTCTCTCTCTCTCTCTCTCTCTCTCTTACACTAGCCATCCTATCAGGTGTGAGGTGATATCTCATTGTGGCTTTGATTTGCATTTCCTTGGCTAATTAGTGACATTGAACATCTTTTCATACACCTCTTGGCCATTTTTATGTCTTCTTTGAACAAATATCTAATCATCTCCTTTGCCCATTTAAAAAAATCATGTCATTTGTGGGTTTGTTTTTTTGTTTTTGTTTTTTGCTATTGAGTCATATGAGTTTCTTGTATAGTTTGTACATCAATCCCTTATTAGATATATGGTTTGCAAATATTTTCTTCCACTCATTCCTTATGTTGCCTTTTCATTTTATTGACTTTTTTTCTATGCAGAAGCATTTTAGTTTGATATAGGCTTAGTTGTCTATTTTTGCTTTTGTTGTCTGTGCTTTTGGTGTCATATTCCAAAAAATAATTGCCAGGAGAAAGGGAACATCAAGGAGCTCTTTCCCTATGTTTTTCTCTCTAGGAGCTTTACAGTTTTAGGCTTTACATTAAGTCTTTAATCCATTTTGAGCTCATTTTTGTGTATGAGCTAAGAGTCCAATTTCATTCTTCTGCATGTGGATATCTAGTTTCCCAAAACCATTTATTGAAGGTACTATTCTTTCTCCATTTCATATTCTTGGTGTCCTTGTTGAAAATTTGCTAGGTTTATTTCTGGGCTGTATATTCTGTTCTATTGGTCTGTGTGTCTGTTTTTATGTCAGTACCATACTGTTTTGATTACTATAGCTTTGCGTTATATTTTGAAGTCAAGTAATGTGACGCTTTCAGCTTTTTTTTTTCTTCTCACGAATGCTTTGTTTATATTCAGAGTCTTTTGTGGTTCCATATGAATTTTAGGGTTGTTTTTCTATTTCTGTAAAAAATGTCTTTGGAATTTTGGTAGAGGTTGCATTGAGTCTGTTAATTGCTTTGGTTAATAAGGACATTTTAACAATATTAATTCTTCCAATCTATGAACATAGGGTATCTTTCCATTTTTATGTGGCTGCTTTAATTTTTGTCATCAATGTTTTATAGTTTTCAGTGTAAGAGTAATTTAACTCCATCTTTTACTAATTATTGTGATCATGGGTCCATTTTTCCACTTAACCCCCTTTAGGAAAGTTCCATTAAAAGTATCTTACACTAGGCATGGTGGCCCATGCCTGTAATCCCAGCACTTTGGGAGGCCGAAGTGGGTGGATCACCTGAGGTCAGGAGTTTGAGACCAGCCTTGCCAACATGGTGAAACCCTGTCTCTACTAAAAATACAAAAATTAGCCAGGTGTGGTGATGGGTGCCTGTAATTCCAGCTATTTGGGAGGTTGAGGCAGGAAAATCACTTGAACCTGGGAGGTGCAGTGAGCTGAGATCGAGCCACTGGACTCCAGCCTTGGTGACAGAGTAAGATTCTGTCTCAAAAAAAAAAAAAATTATCTTACACTCTTTCTTATTTTATGGTGAATCAGAATGTGACAGGGCTGGTGGCAGCGGGATTGGTGTCATTTGGAGACCCATATTGTAATCTTAGTAAGAACATAGTTTACTAGTTTACAATACGTCACTGGGTTCTTTCATTACCTGCACTCTATTAGCCGTGACTATTGTGCTTGCAAGTGGCAGAAACCCAAATAAAGAAAAAAAAAGCCCAAAGTAATTTATTGGTTCATCTAATTATGACGTTGAAAGATGGGCTTGTTTTCAGGACTATAGAGACTCTGAGATAAAGTTGCTCTCTCTCCTTGTCCTGCTGTCTTTCTCCCTGGCTCTCTTGTTCCATCTTTAGCACTATTTCTCATTCCATGTTGGTATCATTTTCCTCTACAACAAATATTTTTTTCCCTTTTGACTTTTGTGTAGTGGCCATTCCGGAATTTACATTATATGGAAGGACACATTATATGTGTGGGCCCTGAGAAGTCAGTGAGTTTTATAGAATTTCTTTGGTGGAATGGAATGAATCAATATTCCTTGCACTTGAAGCCGAACCATCTCATAGGATTGTGCTCCCCCTGGGAAAGAACATAAGTGTGTCACAGTCTAAAGATATCATCATCCCTCAGCCAGGCACGGTGGCTCAAACCTGTAATCCCAGCACTTTGGGAGGATGAGGCAGCCAGATCATGAGGTCAAGAAATGGAGACCATCCTGGCCAACATGGTGGAACCCCGTCTCTACTAAAAATACAAAAATTAGCTGGGCATGATGGTGCGTGCCTGTAGTCCCAGCTACTTGGGAGGCTGAGGCAGGAGAATTGCTTGAACCCGGGAGGCGGAGGTTGCTGCGAGCTGAGAGTACACCACTGCACTCCAACCTAGCGACAGAGTGAGACTTCATCTCAAAAAAAAAAAAAAAAAAAAAAAGATATCACCATCCCTCAACGGCCCTCAACAGCATACCCAGAACTCCTTTTTACCATGCCTCTCATATCTTATCAAACGGAGTAATCTTTTTTCTTTATGAAAATGGAACTTAGCAGGTTACTCCACCAGTTTACTCCCCTTAAGGATGCCCCATGTGGATCTCTTAGCCAGCTTTTATGATCACAACCTCCTTCACTAAATGCTGAGTGATTTTCATTTGCCATGGTGCTCACATGGATCACTACTTTAGTCACTACTTGACTAAAGTATATTTCAGGAATATATGTCTACTCGCACAGGTTCAAGCTAAAGGAATTTTCATTGTAAGATTATTCTCAATAAGACAGAATAATGTTAATAATAATAATACTTATTAATAGGGTTATTAATAATAGGATAAATCCCAGAGGCGAAAGGCAGGAAGAGGAAGGACATTTTGAGAAAGCTGGAATTGAGAATTAGAGAGTAAAGGGCACCATTTCTGCCCCTCTCTAGGGCCCCGTGGCCTTTCTCATTTTCTCTCCCTTCTGGAGTCTGCTGTATCCTCCTTTTCTTACCTAGTCTGTCATTCCTTATAGTGGCAATGGCCATTGTCTTTTTACTCCCCACATCCTGACCTGGTGCTACTGGTGACCCTCACCAACCGTCAGCTTGGTTTCCCAATTCTAAATTCTGAGAACAGAATTTATGGTCTGAGTCATGTCTCAGTGGAGAGTGCCCTGTATGACACACCAGTGACTGGCCAGTAGGCAGATGATCTCCTATGGGTCAGCTTTCCTCCTCTGGACCAGCCTGGGGCCAGGAACACATGACCTGCTCCCTTCTCAGTGGGAGCTGTGGGCAGTGATTCATCCAGGAATTCTGGAAGCTAGTTAACCCCTGTTTTACTCCACATGATTAGGGTAAGACACTGGGCTAGTATGACTCACTTTTTTTTTTTGTTAAATAGAGTGGGCACACATCTCACATTCAACTGGCTACAGCACGGGTGCTCATTCAATTCAATAAATGTGTACCAAGGGCTAATTATGTGCCAAGGACCCTGTCCAGCACTAAGACTAGTCAAAGGTAAATTTTTTCTTCATTCTAAAACCTCTGAATTCATCTGTAGAACATATCACAGAGGTTTATCATCATTTTTTTACAGCAAACACAGTACTGAGGAGAATAATGTCTTCTGAGACTCCTGCAATGACGAGGTCTATGCAGCAATCTGAGCCTGCACTGCAATAATGGCGGGGCGGCACAGATGCTAGATGTCAGGTCTGTCCTGTATTTATATATTATCATTTGATGCATCACTTAAAACTCTAAGCTATTAAAATAAACGGTATTCCTATCATGATATGAGTTCTATTTTTAACTCATCCTAGGGTACATGTATTTAAATGGGACTTTCTGATGGAATTTTGGCTAAGGGTTGAAAGCAACCAGTCTAAATATTCCCACCTTCCAAAGGAAGGTGCTAAAGCTTCTGCTACCTGGATGGGACTTCCAAAACTGCACTCCAACCTGCTGGGTGACAGAGCTAGGCCCTGTCTCAAAAAAAAAAAAAAAAAAAAAAAAAAAAAAGGAAATCAGCACAAAGCTGATCTTTCCAGGCCACAGGAAGATCTGCTTTCTCTGTAGCTCCCTTCCTTACACACCCAAGTGCACACTCACACCCAAACCCACCAGTAGTGTGGTTCTGTGAAGGGCAGCCCAGACCTGGGGGCTGTGCAGGGGACAAGGACTCAAACTGAAGGCAGCTGCTGGTTGCCTCTTGTAAGTGGAAATTGGATTTCCAACACTTTGCCCAAGAGAGTACCTGAAGGCTGACTCTCCTGCATGGTCACTTGGCCCACATCTGTGTCATGGAGAGCCCATTCTAGCAGTTCCCTGACTACTGGAAGTGCAGGCCTCTATCCAAAGTGGCTGTGCATTCCAGCTGCACCTCAGCTTGTCACGATCCCTCCTGATGATGAGACTTCAAGGAAACCACTTGATGAACTTACCTATTGGTTCTTAATTCCTTGGGACATCAGCTGAAATTGAGACAGAGTCCTATCTCAGCGTCCTGGTACCCTAAATCATGTTTTCCAATGGCAAAGAGCCCTTTGGGTACTAAGGAGAAATACCTGAATGTATGTTAAAATCCAAGCATGTTGATGATTATATGATCAATAACAGATGCAATTCATTGAATGTCTCCTATTTGACTAGGGTACAGACAATGTATTGACCATTATTCGTGCAATCCTATTCATTATCGTCACAGCTATAAGATATAGAAGTTATTAAGTCAACATCATAAACGTGGAGCTAAGACTCAGAGAGAATAAGAAACGTGCCAAAGATCACACAGGACGTAAATGTTACAGGTGGAATTTGAACATGTGCTCTCATCATGAGGCCCTGATTGGGATGATCAGGTGAGGTCCATGCTTAGAGCAGACCTGGAGTTTCTGGGTCTTTATAGGGGAATGTCTAAGTCTCACTTTCCCGGTGATTTATCCCTGTGAAGATTTTTGTCATCAGAAATGAAGTTGTCTTTCTTTTTAAGAAAAAGAAATGAGATTTCATTGCAGAATGGTTTCAATATATGTCTATGTTTACATCTATGTCCACATTCGTATCCACCCTATGTCCATACCCATACTTACACCTATTTTTATATCTTAACTTGCCTTAGATCAGGGCTTCTCAACTTTGCTACTATTGACATTTAGGGTTGGATAATTCTTTGTTGCTAGGGGCTGTCCTGGGCGTTATAGGATATTTAGCAGCATCTCTGGCCTCTACCCACAAGATGCCAACAGCACAATCCATCAGTTGTGACAACTAGACATTGTCAAATGCCTGCTAGGGAGCCAAATTACCATGTCCCTCCCCAACTGAGAACCACTGTCCAAGAGTAGCAACATGACAAAGTGGACCCTTGGTTTGGCTAACGCTCTAAGATCATAGATTTCAGAGGATCTCCAAATATCAGAGCAAGGTACTAAATCACTTAGGCAAGATTTCCCATGGAAGTCACTGAAAACCAGATAGTTGTCCTGATGGCCTTCACTCAAGAGGCAACTTAGAGAAGGCCCCTGCAAAGTGATATTGCAGAGCAAGCCTCCTTCACCCCCACTTGTAGCCCAAGACATGACTTCTTTCCTGATTTCTTCTTTCCATTTATTCTTGGCCTGTTCAGGAAGGAGATGGCAGCATCCATGGTTCTGTCATTTATCTTCTTAGTCATTTTGTTTATTACTCTACAAGCCACCCTGTTCCTATCTAATCAGGGGGCTGCTTCCTGTTTTTGTTCACTGCCATTCGCCCCACTGGGGTGATTTTTATCATCAAACAGTACGAAAATAGAATGTTAGGAATTGGCACCCTTCTCCTGTTGAGAGGCCATGAGGCTGGCCAGTTGGCTTGGGCAGAAGATACGGAAACAGCACAAGACCCAGGCATGCATTGTCTGCAGGACAAACACCCAAGTATGTCTCTAGTTCCCTTCACATGGACTCCTCTCAAAAAATAAAAATAATGATGCAATTTGTTTAAACCTGAAGACATGTATTTACAAGCACTTCATGGCCATTCTTCCTGGAGAGTGCAGGGAATTTTCATAGTTTGATGAATGGGTTCCGTCTGCCATCTGAAATATACTCAAAGGTGGGCATTCCCATTCAAGGGTGGCTCTCCACTTCCGTTTTGGTTCAATGCCTGTAGTCCGGAAGGAGCCTTGGTTCTCAGTAATACAGGAGAATGGAGGTGTGTGGGTGAGGACTCGGTGACTCCAGATCTGTGGAAGAGCAGGAAAACTCAATGACGTGAATGTCTTAAAAGAGTTTTTCTATAGGCCCAACAGTTTTGCTATTGCATGACCTTAGATGACTCACTAGATGCCTGATGGAAGAAAGGGGAGTAGTGCTCCAAATCTGTTCTATTAGTCTCCCTGTGTGACTTCTAATTCAAAGTGTTGAGTCAGTGCTTATGTGTCAAGCACCTATCGAGTGCCTGTCATAAGAAGAGCTGCTTTAGGGGAAGAGCAAGAAACAAGTCCAAGAAGGAAAAAGCATAGTTTCTATGTAGTGAATAGTTTCTTATTTTTCAAGACTCAGCCAATTTTCCATTTCTTGTACAGTTTCATTGACAAATGCTGCTTGTCCATTTCTTCTTATAAAATGACCCCAAGTTCAATATCCCAGTGATACCATTTATTACATGTCATTAGGATGCTGGCCTGTCACTCTACATGTATGTCTTACATGCCTTCACTTGCTATCCCAGACCCGTGGCAAACATGGTTAATTAATCAGCACGTTCTTTTCCCTGTTTATTGCTGTGGCCTTAGAATCCTTCCAGACAGCATCCCAAAGTAAAAAAATGCTACCTCCTTGTCCCCATTAGAAGCTTCATTCCATCAAACACTATTATCAGTCAAGCAAACAGCAAACTAGCTGAATGAATTCACACCAGCCTGCAAATAGCTCTTAACCTTTTCCTTTCTTTAGTGTTGCCAGATAAAATCCAGAACTCCCAGTTATGTTTCAATGTCAGGTGAACAATAAAGAAAAGAAAATTATTAGCTGTTCATCTGAATTTCATATTTAACTGGGAGTCCTATGTTTTTACATTTGAAATCTGGCATTGCTACTTAACATCCACTTTTAAAAACAGTATTGTGAGGCTTTAACCTATGTAAATCTGTGATGTTGCCATTTTAGGCCTGGGCGACAAAGAGGTGAGACTTTTACTAGTAGATGTTGGGAGGAGAAATAATTTAGGGCCTGCTGGAATAGGAAAAGAGAGCCTTGCTTTGTCCTGAAATTGCACCCCATCTCCCTACTCTGCCTATAGACAAGTAGCAGGTATGGAGACACATCAGGATTCAATAGCTTTTGCATGAATAACCCCTTCAACATTGCTTTGGGAATGGGAGCTGGAAAGACAACTTGTCTCTAGCCAAGTTATTCCATCACCAGTTCTATCTTTGAGGATGTGGATTTCGCAACCCCCCCCCCCCCCCCCACCCCCTGGAGACAGCTCAATGGTAAGGATCAAGTGGGAAGAAGAGGTGCATGACTGGAAGGGATCTTACAATATCTGTGCACAATTTAAGATGCTGAGAGCCAAGATGAAAACACCCCTCTGCGTCTGAGTGGGCTGTGTCCACACTGCCTTCTCAGACAGAGCTGGCAAAGACCAGCTTTACCTGTCATGTACAGGTGTAGCCTTCTTGCTTGCCCAGCAGATGAATGTTCAGATGAATGCACCCATGCCCTGCAAGGTGTACCATCCCCTGATTTTAAAGTATGCAGAGGAGGGCAGGTGCGCATGGCATTGGATAGCAGTTCTCCATCTCTGCCAGTAGTTCTCAAACTTTGCTGCACATTGGAGTCGCACGGAGAGGTCTTCTCAATCTTAATACTCAAGCTGCTCCCCAGACCAATCAAATCAGAATTCCTGGGGCTGGAGGCCAGGCATCCACATGACTTGAAGATCTCCTGGTGATTCCAATATGCAGTCAAGTTTGTGAGCGACTGGTCTATGTTTAACACATTTTTTCTGCTCCAGTGAACACATCCTCAGCTAGACATCCAGGGATATGACTGCGAGGCAGAAGTCGCCCTTCCTTGTCCGGCCAGGGGGAGGAAGATCGAGGAGGGAGGGGGTCCCCTCAGGATAGAGTCGCATTGTTTTGTATCAGTTTCTGGCTTTCTAGCTTGGCCACGCTGGCAGAACAAAGAAGGCTTCATGCAGACAAAAGCGCACTGTTTCACCTAATGAGGAACAGTTGAGAGGTCTGGAGACAGCACCCCATCAGTGCGGGACAGAGGGCGGCAGAAGAGAGGGTTGTCGGGCTGGCCTAATGAAGACCAGTTGAGAGGTGCCGGCCAGACACCAGACTCTCCTTTCTTTGTGAGCCCCCAACACCCTCCCCCGCTACCTCTCTGTCTCAAGAGGCTTGGCCTTGCTTCCAGAAACGGAGAGAGACATGCTTAGATTCATCTGTCACAGTGATGGATCCTGACCCCGTGACCTCTTGAGCCATGCCCTCCGGCCTCTGGATTTGACCTTTCCAAAGAGGCCCCAGTCTTCGGCCAGAAGGTCCCTATTGACTACCTGCTAGTGGCCACCTGCTGAAGCAGCCCCTGAGAAATTAAAGCCGGCAAATGGTTCACCAGGGACTCTTTGAGGCTTTGCAGGAGTGCTGTGTCCGGGGCCCATGAACCAATCTCTCTAATTATCTGCTGCAGGATGCCTTTTGACTTGCAGCTTCGATGAACTGCAGGGCTTTTAAAAAGCAGCACTGTGAGATCAAGAAAGAGGAAGAGAGTTTTAGCAGTGCCTTTGGGGTTCCCTCCTTGCTTTAAGAACTCCCTGGGAAGTACAGAACATGTGCAATTGGGTGAGCTGGGAGGAATTTGCTCTCCAACGACTCTAGCTTTCAGAAACACAGCCAGCTTCAACTGAAAACCCTACTTTTGGGCCTTTCCTGGAATGTAGCTCTACCAGCAGAACCTGAGCCCCTACCTAGGTCAATGTAGAGGTTATACCGTACAACATGGCCATTTTGTTTTTGTTTTTTGAGACAAGGTCTTGCTCTGTTGCTCAGGCTGGAGTGCAGTCACTTGATCTCAGCTCATTGCAACCTCCACCTCCTGGGTTCAAGTGATTCTCCCACCTCAGCCTCCCGAGTGGCTGGGACTACAGGTGCGCACCATCACACCTGGCTAATTTTTTTTTTTTTTTGTATTTTTGGTAGAGAGGTTTCACCATGTTGGCCAGGCTGGTCTCGAACTCCTAATCTCAAGTGATCTGCCTGCCTTGGCCTCCCAAAGTGCTGGGATTACAAGCATGAGCCACTGCACCTGGCCAACATTGCCATTTTGTGGATTAAAAATTATCCAATATTGACAATTTCATATAGTTTAAGCTAATAACTGAATTTGGGTAAATTCTGTCTTCTCCAAATAAGGAAACGTGATGGTATATCAGTTATCTATTGCTATATAACACATTGCCCCCAAACTTTGAGGCTTAACACAGCAAACATTTGTCATCTCAGTTTCTAAGGGTCAGAAATTCAGGAGTGGCTTAGCTGGGTGGATTTGGCTCAGTGTCTAGGTTGCAGTCAGGATGTCACCCAGGGCTGCAGTCATCTGAAGGCTCAACTGGGGCTGGAGAATCTACTTCCAAGATGGCACCCTCATATGGCTGCTGGAAGGAGTCCTCAGTTCCTCACTAAATGGGCCTCTCCCACAGTGGCTTGAGCATTTTCATAACATGGCCACTGGCTGTTTCCCTCAGAATAAATGATGCAAGACAGAAAGCAAGGAGGAACTGTATTGCCTTTTATGACCTAGTCTTGGAAGTCACTTCTGACATTTCCACAATAACCTATTGGTTTTGCAGGTCGGCCCTATTAAGCATAAGAGAGGAGTATAAAAGTGTGTGAGTACCAAAAGGCAAGACTCATTTTGGAGGCCACCCAGGAGGGACCTTGTTTACCACCCTCCTCTGCAACATAACAATTTACTGATCCTGTGGCTACTTTCCACACTTCCTGATACATTTTGGTATTATCTGAAGGGTGAGTCTCTTTGCCACCTCCCTCCTCCTCCCTCCACCATATTAAACAGGAATCTGGCTGGCCAGGAGGTCTGAAAACTTGCAACTTGGGAAGTAGCAGGAACAGAGAGTGCTGGCAAGCACAAATGTCCTTTGCTGTTCAACCTCCATGATTTTGGTGCCCACATCCTCATTTAAGAGAATTTCAAGACTATGACAAGAGGAACATTGGTACAGCATTCATTTTGTAATTGATTTATTTGATATAGACCTCCCAAGAAGCTCTAGCTTTTACATTTTCTCATCAGTAATTATGTATAATTCACCTACCATGCACATAACAAGATAGTTATAGCTGCTACTATTTACTCATTGTTTACTGGGTGCTGGACCCCTGACTAAGGGCTTTACTTATCTTACCTCATTTGATTCTCATAAGCTTTGGAACGTAGGCATTATGATTTTTTTAGTTTATAGTGAGAGAGATTCAGAAATGTTGAAACTTTTCCACTCTCACATGGCTACTAGGCTAAGATTTGAAAGCATATTTGTAAAATTGGAGTCTGAGTTTATAACCATGATAATGAATGAGTTTGAATATAGGAGTGGCAGAGGCTGAAATAGACATCCACTGTGTTGGTTCATTTTGGGTTGCTATAAAGGAATACCTGAGACTGGGTAATTTATAAAGAAAAGAGGTTCATTTGGTTCATGGCTCCACAGGCTGTACAAGCATGGCACTAGCAACTGCTTGGCTTCTGGTTAGGACTAGTGAGGAACTTTTACTCATGGCAGTAGGTGAAGGGGGAGCAAGTGTGTCACATGGCAAGAGAGAGGGTGCAAGAGAGAGATGGAGGGGTGCTACACTCTTCTAAACAACCAGTTCTCACATAAGCTAATAGAGGGAGAACTTACTCATTACTACAAGGAGGGCAACAAGTCATTCATGAGGGATCCACCCCCATGATCCAAACACTTCCCACTATGCCCACATTGGTAATCAAATTTCAACATGAGATTTGGAGGAGACACCTATTCAAATCATATCTCCCCTAACATCCACTCCACACTATGGCCCAGTGAGTGCAGGATTGGTTTCTGCTGTAGCATTGCAGGTTGGGTTCTTTGGAAGCTAATTCTGAGATGGAAATTATCATGCAGGATATTTTTTAGGGAGCGTTCTTGGGATTGACACTTTTGGAAGAGATGAAAGAAACCAGGGTCACGTGGAGGTAGAGGCTGGGCTTCAATGCAGTCCCAGGGATGCCCTCAGGCAACCCTACGGGGTGTTAGGGAGCTGAGATGCCCCTTCAAAGATGTCCCAAGTTGAAGTGAGAAGTCTGGTCTCGTTCCCTTGTGTTGACCAGTCACTGACTGCCCTCCTTGGAAATCCCCAAAGAGAGTGAGTATCTGTGGATAACCCATCAGCAGAACTCCTAATAATGGTGG
This sequence comes from Papio anubis, assembly GCF_008728515.1. Classification (NCBI taxonomy): domain Eukaryota; kingdom Metazoa; phylum Chordata; class Mammalia; order Primates; family Cercopithecidae; genus Papio; species Papio anubis. Next base: position 109,274,007 of record NC_044984.1, read on the forward strand.
GGATAAATTCTTTATTTGTGAACGGGATCACAGCATTCTGTATCAGCTTCTAATCTAATTGAGAAAGTCACACATACTTACAGAACAGACTCACAGAGGTACATGGAGACACATACACACTCTCCCATACTCATTGTCATCAATTCCAGGCAGCAGTAGAGGATAAGTTCAGCTACAGGAACTTAGATAACTGTTTAGAGGAGGGGAGAAAATGCATTTGAGAATTTCACAGAAATTTATTTCCTCTGAACTTCCCCGATTATCAGTGTTAAACCCTTCTACCTCTGCCTTCAGCATAGTTCCATCCGACTGATAAGCAGAATAGCAATATGCATGGTACACAATGCAACAATATATACAGATTCACAGCAGAACACACACAATATTGTACACCTACATACAAACACAATTCACTCACGGACATACCCTCAAGTGTGCACAATATCCATATACACATATGCACATATTCACAGCACACACTCATTTAAACACAACGCATAGCCACACACCCCCAAAGTGCCTGCATACATACACAAATATAGACAGTGAAGTTTGTCTAAAGTCAGCAAGATAATTTGATGAACATAAAATTATCTTTGAAAACTCTATTAAATCGCCACACTATGAAAGACATGTGGGGAACCGGACAAGTTATGGGAACAACAGAGACAGATCTTATGCCCTCTGTGTAGGGTAAATTGTTTATTAAACAGAGTGGTGAGCAGAGATCTGCCTATATTATTTACTATTCTCACTCTTCTCTCTCCCTTTCTCTCTCAATAGTTGAGTTTATGTCAGATAAATATTCCTCTACAACATCACATTATCCGGACACAAACAATACACACACACACACACATACACACACACACACACACCCCTCATAAATGGATTTTTGAGAATTCCAGCAAAGATGGAAGCCAAGAATTTCTTCCTTTCCTGTTGGACTTTTCCTTCATCCCAGTTCCAAGTCATCAGTGAAGACTTCCCGTCACACACCCCCAACCTCCCCCACTCATGGAGTGAAGAGCCTGATGCTGTCCTCACCACCTTCACATTGGTCGCCAAGTCTACGAGCCTGGTTGTCAATAAGAAGAGAGTGTGGAAGGAGATTTCCAGGCCCAGTGAAGCCCTCCGTATTAATTGCCAGCCAGCCTCTTACCCCAGGAGCAAACACTTTGTAGTCTGAAGGGGCCATCTCAGATCAAACAGGGTTACCTCCTCAACTTCACTCGTAATTGGAACAGCGCTTTCTTTTCCTGAAGCAGTTAATTCTTTTCCTCCCTTTCCCCGAACTCTCTCTTTGCTTGTTCAACTTCTGTTGTTTTGAGCAGAGAACCCCGTCCCCATGACTGTGTCACTCCCCTTCTCTGGAAGGTCCATCTGTGCTGGGGGCAGCCCATCTGCACATTCACCCTTCATCTGTCATCAAGGGCTTCCTTCCATCCCCAAGTCCCATTTTGATATTCTCCTGCTTCACTACAGCCCATAACTCTCAGGCAAGTGGATTAACATGGTGATTTATCTGCAAAATTCCTTGAGTGAGGGATGAGGAGGGAGGAAGCCCAAGAGAGACCCTTGTCCCTGAATATTGAGTGGTTATTCTGTACACTAATAAATGATAAAACAAGCTCTGAGGTTTGGGGTAGGGGGAGGTGATGGAACGGTTTGGGTTCAGTAAGGGGATTCTCGAAAGTTCCAAGATTTCCTCTGCCCAAGCTATATAAATAACCTGGCCCATTTTGGTTGGTGATCTCACTCTCAGATTACCCAGTGCTACCCCAACTCACTCTTCTTATTTCAGAGCCCCCTGACTGGTATGGTGATGCCTGGTGGTTTCATTAGTAACCACTTGGCCATACTTAGGAACAGCATTGAACAGAACACCAAAGGAACTGTCTTCCTGTTCCACCATCAAGGTGGGGGTGAGGGAGAAAATAGGAAGAAGAGACGGAAACAGAAAGTGTGACCAGTATCTCTCCCTGGCCTCAGCTGGGCTATGATAGTCTGAGATTAATATGCCTAAGGATTCCATATTAATAATGAATAACCCTATTTATTCACAACCTGTACCTCCTTCTGTTGTGGGTGCCTTTTCTACTTGTTGGGAAGTGATAATCCAATGACACCCACTCTCCTTGAATGGTTTAGATTCTCATGCCATCTGTAAGCCAGCCAGTCTAGACCAAGGGCACAGTTTGCTAATGTAACACAAAAAGGGGCCAAGACATGCTTTCACACCTCTCTCTAGCCCTCCACTTAATTTTGGCATTTCAAGGACTCCAGAACATTAGGGAGGAGGAAGGTGGCAATGCCGTTGTACATAATAAAAGTGCAGAGGAATGTCTGGAGCAAGATGATGACCTCTGAGTTGTGTGGCTCCTAATCCCAGTTTAGACACAAGTTAGGAGACTCCCTAAAAAAGTGATGTGCACTTTACTGGGGGAGGACTGAGTCCTCCGTGAATATCCATCCTGTGGGACCTGTGTTATTCCTGTTGAATTATCTAGAAGTTGCAGGAGCTTGGGAAGCTGAGATGAGAGAATAAAAATAATGAGTGGGAGAATAAAAATAAGCATGTGACAGGGAGTAGAGAAATTGGTCAGGTGGTGATAGAAACAAAGCCCTTCATCTTCTCTAAGTTCCAGCAGTTGGCTCAAAAGACTTCAGGGTAATATTCTGAAATGAAGCTCAGAGTTCAGCAAAGAGTCCTTGCTGCAGGGTTTTTTAATCCCCCATGGTTTACCCTTCTCCACTTAAAGTACCCCTGCCCCGCACTGCCCTTTATTGCCTCTGTTTCTAAAGGGTGTCAACAAGCCATTGGAGATCAATACACATTAGTCCATCTGTTTTCACTTTGAGGTGCCACATTCAGCATATGTCTTGCAATTCTTCTGATTGATTACTCTAAGCACTGACAGTTTGACTTTGAGTTGGAGTTCTCTTCCCTTATCTACGGTTATAGTTTAACTTGTAGTCAACCAAGTTTTCCATAACAGCTCTGGTTATTAAAGACCATTTTTGGTCAAATCAGAGAGTTAAGTCGCACACTTCCATCCCAAAGCATTGCACCATGGGGATGTTCTCTAGCCCCTCAAGTTTGTTCATCACTTTTTATTACTAGCTACCCAAAGTCTGGCCCAATGCAAATCCATTTATTTATACACATTTATATCTACACAACTGTTCTACCTTCTCGACGTGGCCAGATGCCAGTGTCACCAGTTGAATTTGGAAGATCAACCGGTGCACAATGAAATGAGGTGAAGACTAAATTCAGTCTGTGGCCCCTCCAAATGCATCAAGTTAGTTATTGATGAGCAGACTTTGGAGGGCACGAGTAACTGTGCTCCAATAAGCAATATTTTCTATATACATATATATATTATAATTTTATAGTACGAACTGTCTCCCACTGTCCCAGCCATTAATTCCTGAATAAGAAAGACATGGGATCAGATGACTGGGATTTGGGAGATTTCAATAGTTGAGTTTGTGGATGCAAAAGTACAAATTACTGAAGGCTGGCCAAAACCACATCATGAAACCCCTAATTACTCATGCCGCCGAGTGGCATTTTAGCACAGATAATACACACATGAATATCCAAGATGTCATTTATCTTTGGTTTTGGATTATGTGCTATGACTGTTTCTTTTTGCATCATATTTTCCACATTCAATATTATTATTATTATCATTATTATTAACTTTACATAACCTCACAGCATTGCAGAATTGCAGAGATAGAAGAGAATTGGTGGATTAGTTGGTCTCATAATTTTCAAACTGTTTATTGAAGATTCAATGTCCTGGAAAGAAGCCCTGGGGAGTAACGGAGGGACAATTGGGGATGCAGGTCCCTTGTTATACAGATTGCAAACTGAGTCCCAGGGAGGCAGTGAGACCTCATAAGCTGGTTAGTGTCACAGCTGGTACTAGAACCTTGATCTTCTGGTTCTTAGAAAAAACAAGTATCTATGGTTTTAAGGTTTAAGACAATCATTTCAAAAATGCAAACCAATCTCAAAACCTAATAAAATTCATAGAGCTTTGAAAGATTTGGTCCAAGAATCACAGCAAAAATATTTGAAACACAAAATGTCTAATAGTGGTTTTAGACATTTGAGTTATCATCTATTTTACTCTATCAAAACTGGTCTGCAAATGTGGGGTTAGAAAAATACAGTGATCAGGCAGGGCACAGTGGCTTATGCCTGTAATCCCAGCACTTTGGGAGGCCAAGGAGGGAGGATCACCTGAGGTCAGGAGTTTAAGACCACCCTGGACAACATGGTGAAACCCTGTCTCTACCAAAAATACAAAAATTAGCCGGGCATGGTGGCAGGCGCCTATAATCCCAGCTACCAGGGAGGCTGAGGCAAGAGAATCAGTTGAACCTGGAAGGCGGAAGTTGCACTGAGCCAAGATCGCACCACTGCACTCCAGCCTAGGTGACAGAGCAAGACTCTGTCTAAAAAAAAAAAAAAGAAGAAGAAAAATATAGGATCAAGTGTGTCAGCCAAACTGCTGACCAGTGCTGAGCAGTGCAGTGTGTTTCTGTGTATGTGTGTGTGTGTATGTATGAAGTATGTGTCTGTTTGGTAGGTGTTTGTTTATGTGCATATGACGTGTGTGGACTGTGTGTGAGTGGAGTGTGTGAGTGGTATGTGTGTCTGTAGGGTGTGGATGTTAAGTGTATGGCAGTGTGAGTGATACATGTACGTATAGAGTATGTGTGTTACGTTTGTGGGTATGCACATGCAGTGTGACTATGTGTGTGATATGTGTGTCTGTAAGGTGTGAATGCTAAGTATGTGCATGGCTGTGTGTACATGTGTTTGTAGGGTATATGTGTGTTATGTGTATGGGTATGTACATGCAGTGTAACTATGTAATGCATATGTGTTTGTGTGTGGTGTGCATGTGTGTCTGGGTGGAAGGTGTGTGTGAGTGTGTGTGTGTATACCTGAGCATGTGTGTTGTGTATATTTCTACATGGTTCTTTTGTGTTTGAGTGTGGTGTCTGGAAATGAAGTGTGTGAGATACGTGTGTGTGCGGTGTGGATGTATGTTATGTGTATAGGTATGTGTTTGTGAATCTTTGTGTATAGTGTGTGTAGTGTGGGGGTCTTGGGGGGTGCATGTGTGTGTGTGAGAGAGGAGAGAAAAATTCAGAGACACACTGAAAAACATAAAAACAGAATGTCACAGACAGACAGAAAAAGATTTGTGGCCAGGCGTGTGGCTCATGCCTGTAATCCCGGCACTTTGGGAGGCCGAGGTGGGTGAATCACAAGGTCGGGGGTTCAAGACCAGCCTGGCCAAGATGGTGAAACCCTGTCTCTACTAAAAATACAAAAATTAGCCGGGTGTGGTGTCAGGCACTGGTAATCCCATCTACCCAGGAGGCCGAGGCAGATAATTGCTTGAACCTGGGAGGCAGAGGTTACAGTGAGCCAAGACTGTACCACTGCACTCCAGCCTGGGTGACAGAGTGAGACTCCATCTCAAAAAAAAACCAAAAACCAAAAACAACAAAACAACAAAAAACAAACAAAAAAAGATTTGTAATAGTCCCTAAATGATAAAAATAAAAACTCCCTCCTAACTCTGAAGAGAGAAGGATCAAGATTCCTGTCCTGGCTCCACTGCATACTGGTGCAAGATTTAGGGCAAGACATGCCACATCTTCACGGTATGACTTCCTCTTCAGTAAAATGCATAAATAATACAATATCTTTCTGGGACACTTGTGTTGAGAATTTCATGAGATAATATACAGAAAGTGTTTCAGAGAATGTCCAACACATACTTAGGTGTTTAAGAAATGGGAGCTATTATTATTGTTATGATTATTTTAATTGTATCTATTTTTATTCCTATTATTTTTATTTATATATATATATATATTGAGATGAATTCTTGGTCTGTCACCCAAGCTGGAGTGCAATGGCGTGAACTTGGCTCACTGCAACACCCACCTCGCAGATTCAAGCATTTCTCCTGCCTCAGCCTCCCAAGTAGCTGGGATTACAGGGAACTGCCATCATGCCTGGCTAATTTTTTGTGTGTGTTTTTAATAGAGACGGGGTTTCACCATGTTGGTCAGGCTAGTCTCAAACTCCTGACTTGAAGTCATCCACCCACCTTGGCCTCCCAAAGTGCTGAGATTATAGCCACTGCCCCCGGCCTTATTACTATTATTACTCAATTATATGCCACTTGTTCAAAATTGAAAATTTCCCACAAGGTAGACTGTTTTCCAGCCCCCACCACTTACTCTTTTATTTGCTGGCAAGGTGTTTCTAGAATTATTTGACTTTCTATAAAAGTCTCCAAATATTTCAGGAGTAATTTTCAAGTACAAGAACTTCTCAAATGTAGGATGCCATTGCTGTCATTGTGTTGATTTTTGAGAAAATAAATAAATACCAAAACAATGCAAGGAATGGTCACCATATCCCGAGTTTCCAGATGCATGATCTTCTCTCAGTGAAAGGAATGAAATTCTTTGTTCATCTTTCAGACTTGGCTTATTAAAGTAATTTCCACCAAGTTGTTTCTGACAGTTAATAAGGAGCATTTTAATTCACAGAGGAAACAGAGGAAAGGGGAAGGAAGCAAATATCTGCCTTCTATAAATCAGACTCTTTAAGGCATTGATTTCATTAAATATTTAAAATCCAATGATGTTTGGATTAGCGTCTCCATGTTACACAGCAGGACAGTGTGACTTCAGGAGATGATAAAATTTCCTGTCTAATGTGACACAGCCAGAAAATGGCAGAGTGAAGCCACGCTGCTTGGGCCCACCCAAGAATTTAGTCTTCTCAGCCAAGAGCATTAAGAAAAATAACAAACAAAAGAGGTGGCATGATTCCATCCAGAAAAGATGGTAGCACCTGAAAATCCAGAATTTTCAGAGTGTGGTTCCATAGGCAGCTTAAAGGGAACACGATGGCCCACCCCCAGTATGGCTTGGTTCACTTTCCTTGTCTTCTCCACAGACCAGCAGAAGACCCCACCAGAGATAAAGCTCAGAATGTACAAATCCAAAATTTACCCAGCCCAGGAACATCCAGAGACCAATAACTTCCTTGTCTCCCAATCTGGCTGTCTCCTTTCCTTTGGTAACCACCTCAGTTGTTTTCGTTTCTCATTTCTTTTTCTTGCATGTAGCCCTTGGCTTGTTTCCATGACACCCAGCTTCTAAATAGAAGCAATGTGAGATTTTCTGCTATAGCAACATTCCTTGGGTGTTAAAGTTGCTTTGTTTTGAAAAGGCTGATGGTGGCTTAGCCACAGAAGAATGAACATGATGCTTTGGCTCCTTGCTGGGGAGGCGCCCGTGGGACGGTGTCACCTGTCACTGGGAGACAAAGAAAAGTCGTGCTCTGTCACTCTTTGGGTGGCAATTCTGTTGAAGTCACTAACCCTGCTTGCTCAAATTCTGCATCTGCGTCTGATGGGGTGCAGGCTCTTTTAGGGTTCTTTTCCAGATGTCTTTTGTGAATGCCACCCTCTGAGACAGAGATATGGGGTTTTAGGATACCTGCTTCAGTGACTTTTATGACTTCATCTTTCTGCTTGCTGCTTTTGAGAAAATGGGCTTCACACAATAGCGAGATTTATGACTCTCCCTAGCAGCTTTCACAGAAAGAGTGAGCAGAATGAATGAGGAAACGTCTTTTCTCTTCTTGCCCATATCAGAATTTCGGGGTGTGAAGACTGCGTGCTGAGTCTTCTTGTTTATAAACCTACCTTCCATGAGCCTTCAGATAAAGGAGAACTAGTTTTATTTAAAGCAAGCTAATAGTGTTAATTATGAGAAATATGATAAAGTTTCTTTTTAAATCCTAGTGATTAGCAAAAGACCAATACTGAAATTACAAAGAAAATTCTAGAATCTTCCTTGGTGACACTCAATTCATGTGTAATCCAAATACCCAAACATTTGGTATTGCATTCTACAATTATTTGTCAAATGCCTGCTACACATTAGGCATTGTGATAAGCAGTAGATACACAAGAACAAACCAGATAGGCATGGTTTCTCAGGGTGTTGATAAGCTACTGGGGAGGACAGACACCTAGACTCTATACAAGAAATTTGGTCTAATGAAGAGAGGGTCCTAACTCACTGGAGATCAGTGAGAGTGCTCAGGATGAAGTGATGTTCAGAGACTCCTGTACCTTGTCCTCTTTCTCCATTGTGTTGGGCCCAAGCTTAAATAGCAACATCTGAAAGTTTAATTCTCTAACCCAGAAGATTCCATGATCATGAAGGTGATGATAAACCCTTTCAGCTCGGGACCATCCATCATATCATGACACTCAGAGGTGATGTCAAATCTTTGATATCAAATTCTCTTTGAAGTTCATTTTCTGTCATGACATGGTTGTTGCGTCTAGGTCTATCTTTCTATTTTATATATGAGAGAATTCAGTAATGGAGGAGTGTGTGTCTTTATTTATTTTTCTTTTCTGTAGCTTAGATCTTGGTTACAAAATAACTGTAATGTAGCCTATTAACCACACTTTATTGTAGGATTTTAAGAGCTACAAGGAGGTATTCAATCCTCCCACATTTTTGCTCACTTATAGGAAGAAAGGATGGACACTTTCATTATTGCTGTTATCAGAAGAAAAAAATAAAAAATACTTTTGTTCCTCATTCTTGAAGCCATTTAAGATTTTGAATACCTACGCACAGGGAAAAAACCTACCATGAATTAGTAGATAATAGCGAAGTATATTCCACATGCCATGTAACCAAACATTTGTATCAAATATCCATATGCCTTTGGGAAAGTTGCCTCCTCTTTTTGTACCTAATTTTGTAATTGTGAAATCAGGAAGATTCACTAGATAATCTCAAAATTTATTTCTACTTCTAAAATTTGAAGTCCATGCTTTAGACTTTAACACATCTCCTGACATTAAGATATTCTAAGTCCTAGCCCAGAGGCACTTCCAAATGGCTTTTGATGTATAACACCAGATAAGGCAACTGAATTTTAAAATATGACCTTAAGTAAAGTTACAAAGAAAACCCTTAAACAGCTCCATCTCTGAGGTTCCATCCTCTCTTAGAAGACTGAGATGTCCTCCTGTAATCCAGGGTGTGAAAATATTCCAGGGGATGCTTTGGGAGACAGGCAAGAGAAGGTAGAGAGGGAGAGATGAGGACTTGTCAAAGTAGACACCAATGAATGTGCAATCATTGACTGACTGAATGGGTCAGTTGACAAATGGATGAAGTTTTTATCTCTAATCTGGGAAGTGATTCAGTCACCAAAGTGGAATAAGGAAATCCTTCTCTACTAAGATGGAACAAGTGCTAAAAGTGGTATTCAAAGCACTGGTTTGAAATCCTGCCCCCTCCTGACATATATACACTTGCTATATAACCTTGGTGGGTTTAAGTAATTTCTATGACCTTCAGATGATGATGATAATGATGATGATGATTAGAGGTAGGGTCTTGCTATGTTGTCCAGGCTGGTCTTGAACGTCCAGCCTCAAGCAGTCCTCCTGACTCAGCCTCCTGAGTATCTGGGATTATAGGCCACTGTGTCCAGTCTTCAGATTATTAAATTGGTAGAGTTTTTTTGTGAGAATGCAATGAGATCATATATTTAAGAGTTATTGGCTCATAGTGCATGCTCAATGAAAATGTTGAGTCTAATTAGAATAATGATTTTGCTATGGTCTGAAAATTTGTGTCCCCTCCAAATTCATATGTTGAAATCCTAAGCCCCAAGGTAAAAATGTTGGGACATAGGGCCTTTGGGAAGTTATTAAGTTGGGAGAGGACAGTACTCATGAAGAGGATTAGTGCCTTTGTTAAAGAGCCCCAAGGGAGCTCATTTGTCCCTTCGGCCAAATGAAAGTATAGCAAAAAGATGGCTGTCTATAAATCAGGAAGTGGCCCTCACCAAACACTGAATCTGTGGGTACCTTGATTTTGGACTTCTGGTCTCCAGAACTGTGGGAAGTAAATTTCTGTTGCTTATAAGCTGTGCAATTTAAGGTGGTTTATTATAGCAGCCCGAATGCAGGGAGATTTCTTCACTCAAACTCCCTGAGAAGCAGTGGAACAACTTGGTAGTAAAAGTAGCTAACAATGGGAGCAGCCAGTTCATGTTTATTCAAATGTACTGCACCCTCTCTCTCACCTCACACTTCTTTCAAGTCTTCCCATGTACACTCTGCCTTTCTTGAGATCAGATGCTGTCCCCTGTACTTGAGCACTCTTCCCTCACTTCTTTTACCTAGTGAGCTCTTATTTTTATTCTCCAGGCCTCAATTTACGTATCTCCAGCTTTCTCTAAGATTCCCTCCCTGCCCTCCCCAACCAAGCCCAGGCTACCACCCGCAGTGTGATCTCCTGCACCCTCTACGTGCCCTCCTTAGAACTCGTAACCCGCCATGTTGCTACTGTCTGTCCCACACCTCTCTTCCCCACCAGACCTTAAGGAAAAGAAGGACCAAGCCTGGATGTTGCCACTGTTGAATCTCCAGTACTCATTCCGGTTTTAGAAGAGACCAGACCCTCAACACATACGTACTGGTTGAGGAAAGAGAGGCCTTCTGAGTACCATAGGAAGAGAGTCTAGGGAGGTGAGTACAAAATGGCAGCCACACTTTCCTCACAAGGGGGAAGAGATTCCTTGGCCTGCAGACCTTTGTCCCCTCTCCAGCCACCCCTGAAGATTCCATTCCAAGCCCTGGCACCATCAGAGAGTGAACTCTTTGATGGAGGCTTCCCACTTGCAGCAGAGAAGGCCCTCCCCTCCACCCACAGAAGGCCTCCTTCTCCCAGCTCCCCGGGCCTCACTCCTTGTGTGGTGCCTCCCGTCCATTTTCAGTCTGGGGCTGCGTCTGCTCTTGGAGTCAGGAGGGGAATGTCTGCGCCTTCTGCGGAGACACAGCGAGGGAACATGACGTTTCCCTCTGGCCCCAACGCTGAGCGTCATTGGTGTTGGCCTGAGATCAAAGCCGCTGTTCCATTTTTAACCTCGGTAGGGCCCCACCTCACCCTGAGCATGTGTTCCTGACATTTCATTGTGAGCCAGGGGAATAAACAAAACCCACCCCCTGAGTCTAGCGAAGGACGCCTTCGGGGAGCTCTGAACTCGGCGAGGCAGATCAGTGCTTTTCCCACCGAGGGCCCCCCTTGTGCGCTGCGGTTTTTCCTGAGCTTACATGACACCACCGTAAGGGAGATGGATGGCTTTATTTTTGTGCAGAACAAATGTGCAGATGGTGACCCCCGACCAACAAAAAGAAAAAAACTTAGCGTGCAGAGGCAAGGGAGGAGGAGGCAAGGGGAGTCCATGTTGGCCTCTCCTCTCCCTATCTTTTCTCTTCTCCTGGGTCTCCCGAAAACGTCGCCAAAGTCTCCATCTGTGGTTGGTGGGGATATTGACAGGAGCCCATTTTATTTTCAAATTATCTGTTCTTTGTGGTAAAAATAAAAACATGCTTTTAGAATTTTCAAGCAATTAAAAAAAGATATAAGGACGAAAGATGATGTCTGGTACAAATTAGAACTCAATAAATATTTGTGGAAGGAAGGAAAGAAAAAAAATCCCTCCAAACTCCACCACTATCAATATTTTGATGAGCATCCTTCTATATATTTATGTGTATTCCAACTACATAACAAACATGATCATACTATATTCATATATAACATATTCATACTGTCTATGCACAATGAATACAGTACAATTGCTACTATAGTTACTATTTACTGCTGTATTTACACAGAATGATTGCTATGTATATGAACATCATACGTTTATATTGTATACACACATATAGTATTTACTACATTACCCGGTACTATACTATACTGTACTATAACATATGCTACAATGTCTTTTTTTTTTTTTTTTTTTTGAGATGGAACCTCGCTCTGTCACCCAGGCTGGGGTGCAGTGGTGCAGTCTTGGCTCACTGCAACCTCTGCCTCCCAGGTTCAAGCAATTCTCCTGCCTCAGCCTTCTGAGTAGCTGGGATTGCAGGCACGCACCACCGTGCCTGGCTAATTTTTGTATTTTTAGTAGAGACAGCCAGGCTGCTCTTGAACTCCTGACCTCAGGTGATCCGCTCGCCACGGCCTCCCAAAGTGCTGGGATTACAGGCATGAGCCGCCGCACCCCACCAGTATATGCTACTAGGCTTTTAGAAAGTGCCAGTAGCATGTTCCTATTGTACTCACATACACGATCATACTGTTTGAGGTGTTTCGCTATCAGCTTGTTTACCATGTCCTGGACATCTTTCCATGTCTATGAATTTTAAAACAAATTCATCCCATTTTAAGGCTGCCAAGTAGCTATTTGTGTGGCTGTGCTATCACTTAACCACTCTAAGACAGCCACTTATGAAACCCCCACCTTAAAGTAAACTCCATACTTTTAATTTTTTTTTTCTCTTGTGACTCTGCCTCTCTGCTGTCTTGTAAGCCATATCCATTCGAGGTCAGAGTTTTCTACTTCCTCAACTGCAAAGCTGTCAGCATCAGAACAAGGGGTGTGCTTTGGCTTGAAGAAAACAGTCCTCTCCTTTCTGCCTTCACCCACCTAATTTGTTTCCACATTTGTTGTTGTTTTTTTTTTTTTGTGGTGGCAATGACTGCATCAGGCTTTAAAAGGATGGTGTCTGGAGATTCATAGCTTTTCAAAAGCTCTTTGTTTTTTTCTGATGAACAGCCAGAACTAAGAAACAGGAAGGCATAGAAAGAACATGGCCTGTCGTGTTCAAAGGGGCCAAATTCTTGTTCGACCTTTGACCTCCCATGAAACAGTTTCCTCATCTGCAAAACTGGGGAGATTATAATGAAGCCGCCTTGCAGTGTTAGTATGAGGATTACAGTAAGTGAGTGCCTGACACACAGAACTCCTCAGCCATGTCAGCTTCTCTTTCTGAGCGTGGAGTGAGGCAGGAGAGGAAAGGTTCTGAAATTAACTATATCTGGGTTTGAATCTGAGCTCAGCCACTTTCTATTTTTTGTTATTTGTTTATTTTAAAAATTCTTTTAATTTTTTTGTTTTTATTTTTATTTTCTGAGACAGAATCTTGCTCTGTCACCTGGGCCAGAGTGCCGTGGCACAATCCCGGCTCACGGCAGCCTCTATCTCCCGGCTCAAGCAATCCCCCCACTTTAGCATCCTGAGTAGCTGGTACTATAGGCATGCACCACCATGCCTGGCTAATTTTTTTTTTTTTTTTTCATTTTTAGTAGAGACAGGGTCTCACTATGTTGCCCCAGTCAGATCTCAAGCTCCTGGTCTCAATCTGTCCTCCCACCTTGGCCTCCCAAAGTGCTGAGATTACAGACAAGAGCTATGGTGCCTGACCCTTTTAAAATTCTTTTGTAGAGACAGAGGTCTCACTTGCTATGCTGCCTAGGCTGGTCTCAAACTCCTGGCCTCAAGTAGTCCTCCAGTTTTGGCCTCCCAAAGTGCTGGGACTACAGGCATGAGTCACCATATGTGGCCTTCAACTTCTCTCCAGATAAGTGACTTAACAACCCTCTAAGTTTCTGTTTTCTTTCTGTAAATTGGAGCTAAAATATTCATGAGACAGCAGAGTCATAAGGCTTATAGATAATGTCTGCAAAGGGCCTGGATCAGGGCACTCAAGTGGGAGCTGCTCTTATGATGCATTAGATTCTGACTCTTACCTCCAGACTTCAGGAAAAGCTTGAACTATCTTTTATTTCACATCTGTGGTCATGTTTTAGATGCCTATTTACATGTAGAACATGTTGGGACAAAATTCAGAAACTTCATTATAATCTTGCCTTTCCTATTTACTTCCTGAAAGACCTTCAGCAAGGCACCCTGGTTCCTACTTTTCTTGTTTCCCTAAATTGTTGACGCTATTTGTAATAAAAACACCACTGAATATATCCTTGGTACTTAACAGCTTACAAAGCATCTTTCATTATCATTATTCTATATGAACTTTCCAGCTGCTGGGCCAAGGTTTACCAGTACACATTTAATACCTCAATATTCTATCAACTTCAGAGCCCCTTTAAAATATGTTTATTTTTCTTTCTTAGAAAGCAAGTTATGGGCAAAGGGGTGAGAGTGGGTGTTAATATTTCCTGGGTTCTTCAGAGTACTTCCTTGTTCACCCAACTAGCATTGTGTAATTGATAGACACATACTAGTTACTGTACTACAATCTGAGGATAAAATAAGATATTGTCATGACTTTCAAAAGTCTCCTTGGCTGGGCATAGTGGCTCACACCTGTAATCCCAGCACTTTGGGAGGCCAAGGCAGGAGGATTGCCTGAGCCCAAGAGTTGGAGACCAGCTTGGGCCCCACCCAGTGAGGCCCCACCTCTACAAAAAAAAAAAAAAAAGAAAAAAGCCGGGTGTGGTGGCACACGCCTGTAGTCCCAGCTAGTTGGGAGGCTGAGGTAGGAGGTTTGCTTGAGGCTGGGAGGTCAAGGCTGCAGTGAGCCATGATCGTGCCACCACACTTCAGCCCGGACAACCGAGCAAGAACCTGTCTAAAAAAAAAAAAAATCTTTTTAAATGGGAAAGATGTACATGTACACTGGAGCATGGAAAATATTCTAATCAAGATGTGCAGGGTAAAGTTGAAATACTAATGAGCAGGTATCTGGCCCTGGGGGTGGAGGCCAGTGTTAGAAAAGGTTTTAGGATAAGCAAAGTTTTGAGTTTATCTTCAATGAAAAGAGTTCATTTCATCCAAATGGGGCTGGCGGGGAGCAGAGGAAATGGGGGTCAGGAAGGGAGTTCGTGGAAGACAGTGCAGTGTGTTTAAAGGCTTGGAGGCAGGCCCCGCTATGGTGTTTTCAGGGGACTCCAAGAAGTCTATAGAGTGGTATGTGGGGGCAAGCAGGAGATGAAACCAAAACCGTCAGCCATGGCCAGAGCTTAGAGAACCTCGTATTCCCTGTTGAAGAATCTGGGCTCTTCTGAGAGCCATGGTGGGTTTTACATGGGGGAATAGGATGGCCCAAGTTGTGTTTCTGGATGGCTGGATTTAAGATGGTGACCCAAAGGCAGGATTTGGGCTGAAGTGGTTTATTTGGGATGTGATCCCAGGAAGCAATGGGAGGGATGGGGAAGTGAGATAGGGAAGGAGAGAAAACCAATGAAGGCTGCACTGTAGTGAAAGCTGCACCACCAGGGCAAGGGAAGCCCTATTCCTCCCTGTTCACACACACAGGCACACATACACGTACACATGCCCTATTGGGTCTGTTTCTCTGGAGAACTCTGAAAAATACAAAAAGTCAATATTCTTTGTATGTAAGTCCTCTGAATACAGAAATGGCCACCTGACACAAGCCTAGACAATCAGAATCCTGCACTGGTTCCTCTGCCCTTTGCATCCTTTAATCTTTCCCACTGGTGCCATCAGAGTCCGCGCTGAGTCTGGCTTTAAAGAGGATTGAAGAATTGGGTTAGAACTCCATCTGATGCTGACCTGGCCTGACCTCCAAACACCGCTTCTCCCACTGCGCCCAAGATTAAGGAACTACCTCCGTGTTTGGGGACAGCTGTCCCACCTACCTGAACGCTCACTGTAGAGGGTTTAACTCTTGTTTTTGTTTCTTCATAATTCATTCTCTCATTCTTTGTCTTGATTCTCCTTCCAGGATGCTCCCTATGCTGTTCTTTTTTTTTTTTTTTCTGAATATATAAGTAATATATTTTCTTTGTTGAAAATTCAGAAAATATGGAAAAGACTTTAGAAGAAAGTAAGTATCACCCATAATCCAACACTAAGCAGTAATAACCACTCTAACATTTAGGTATATTTTCTTCTTTTTTCTATGCATTTATGTGTTTTCTTTAAAAATTAAGATTGTACTATATATATAACTTGTTTTTAAAATGTTTAATTTTTGAACACAGTGTATTTTACATGGCTAAATAATCAAAAGTATAAAACTGTATACAGTGAAAAGTCTTGCTCCCTTCTGATCACATAAATAACTACCATTTACCATTTAAGTTTCCTTAGAGAGATTTTTTTTTAATGTTTTAGAGACGGGGTCTCACTTTGTTGCCCAGGCTGGTCTCAAGTTCCTGGCCTCAAGCAGCCTCCCACCTTGGCTCACAAGGTGCTGGGATTACAGGCATGAGCCACTGTGCCCAGCCCTTCCAGAGAATTTTTATGCTCATTAAAAGCAATTATGAATAATTTTCTTTGCTATACCTGCAAGTTTTTAATATAAATAGCATACCATAGTAACTATTCTGCATCTTGCCTTTTTCACTTAATATATGTTATAATTCATCCAAAATCATTACATAAAGAGCTTCTTCATTCTTTTTTATAGCTGTCATTTTATAATATTCCATTGTATGTATGTACCATCATTTATTTAGCCAGTCCCCTGGTGAATGGATATTTAGATTGTTTCTAATCATTTGCTATTAGTAACAGTGTTTGTATATAGATTATTTTGCCCTTTACTGTAGGATAAATTCCTAGAATTCTTAAAGGGTATGTGCATTTCAATTTTGATAGCTGTTGCTAAATTGTCCTCCAGGAGGTTATATATATAAATGCCCTCACCAGAGGCCAGGTGTAGTGGCTCATACCTGTAGTCCCAGTACTTTGCAGGCATGCTCCCTATGCCATTCTTAGCCCATGTGACTTTAGGCACAGTCTCAGTAATCAGGCAGAATCACGTGACTCAGCCTAGCCAATGAGAGTTCCACTTCCCTATGGCCATGGTGATTGGTACAAAGCTGAGAATGTGATCTAAGCTGCCACAGTCAGAGCCAATGAGGGGAGGCCCCTGGGTTTTCACTGAAACTATTGGAGAACTGGAGTTCTCTTTCTGCTGGGTTTGCCAGGCTAGTGGGGTATAAGGATGAAGCTGCCATCTTGAGAATAAATTCAATCCAGTAGAAAATAAAACTAAAAGATGGGGAGAGAAACTAAAGCTTGATGACATCATTTGAGTACCTGAATTCAATCATACCAGAAAGCAGACAACTCCACCCCTAGACTTTTAAATTATGTGAATCAATAAATTATTTTTATTTCCTTAAACCCACTGAGTTGGGCTTCTGTCTCTTGCAAACATAGAGGTCCTAGCTAAAGTATTAATAAAACTTTTGGGGAATAGCCCTGGTTTTCAGCAGCCTCAGGTTCCCTTTTTCTAGGGGATGAGAATCTGGTATATTGGAATCTTGAACCATCCAAATAATAACCACTACAACCTCAGCAACAACTACCATTTATTGAGTGCTTCCATACATTATATCACTAATTACATTCCTAGGCACTGTTGTTATTAATTATTACTATTACTATTTTGAGACAGAGTCTGAGTCTGTTGCCCAGGCTATAGTACAGCGGCATGATCTCATCTCACTGCAACCTCCGCCTCCCTCATTTTATAAATGAAGAAATTGAGGCTTAGAGAAGTTTAGCAACTTGACCAAGGCCACACAGCTGGTAAATGACTTAACAACCAAACTCAGGTCTGTCTGTCTCCTGACTGCAAGGTTGATCTCACTTTTCATTGCTGTCTTCCTTAGGAATTGAAAACTCCCTGCTGAATGGACAAAGATGTGAGTTGAACTTTGCTAAATACCCATTAAGCATCTGTAGTGTCCCTGCATTACCAAGGTGTTAGGTTAGGTCAACAAACAGACAAGAGAAAGGTCATGCTCTCACTCTGTGCTTTTCTCCCAGCCTATCTACTGGAATACCAGCCTTGCTTGGAGAATGGCCTTTTACCAGATGCTCTCCTCATCTTGGGGTTTCTGTATACAATCTTATTTCCTGCCATAAGTGGAATCTTCATGATGAGGGCTGTAGCAAAGTCTGCCCCATAAAGCATGTGCGCATAAACTCTGTCTCCTGAGCCCCCAGAATCTAGACTATCAGGTGGATTTATCCAAATATCTCAGAAAGCTTTGAAACATTAATCCATTTGCTCCTAAGTCCTGGGTAACCACATACAACAAAAATGGGGAAAGGGCCCTACCTTGTAGCTTTTCAAGATTAAAGATCTTAATAGCATTGAGTGGTGCCCAGCTATTGAGGGGCCATTTAACAGAGCTGCTGCACCAGCAGATGCAGAGTTAAATACCAAGGTTGTGTCCCTAGATCAGTAGTTGCAATCAGAGATGTTAAAACCATTCCAGTCTTTAAAAAAAAAAAAAAAAAATTCCCAGTCAGGCTGGTGTTAATGGTCTGCTAATAGTTTTAATGACTGTTTCTACAAACTTGCAGAATGCTTCTATTGCTCAGTTTGGTTTTAGCTGCCTATTTTGTGTGCTCTGGTTGGGTAAGGGGGAAGATAAGGGTGTGGGAGAATGTACCCCTGGGAAAAATGGGGAAATATTAAATGACTGATTCCCAACTGGTCTCTCAGAGAATGCCTCATGGTTTTCTGAGACCTAGAGATTGAAGAGAAGGGGCTGAGATTCTCCATGTGTGATCTAACGACAACACCAACCTGAGAAAATACACTAGATTCCCCTAGAAATACTTCCAAGAGATGTACTGTAGCTGAATCGGAAGCCTGGATTAGAGACCCATCTCTGACACTGGCTGGCCTCAGACAAATCATTTATTTCCCTGAGCCTTGGTTTCTCCATCTGTTATAATTAAGCTGGATCAGTGGTTCCCAAATTCCATCTTTAGAGTTTCTACGTGAGAGCCACCTGGGGAAAAGGGTGTTATAATACAGATTCCCAGACCCTAGCCTTATTCAGTCAGAATCTACAAGCCAAGGCCTATGAATCTGTATTTTTTGCAGGCTTCCCCAGGGGATTCTTAAGCAAGGCCAGGTTTGGAGACTACCAAACTAGATCAACCCACAGTCCCCTCCCACCTTAGCATTCTCAGAGAACAGTTTGGGGACATATGTTGGGGTTTTCTGTTCTCTGTTGGAAGAGAGTTGCCTTGTTGGCCTCTTGGCTTTCTCTGTCTCACTCCTGACAACTTCTCCCAGTTTCACCCACCTTTAAACAGAAAACATTGTGGGTGCCCTGAAGGGAAATAAAAGCAATGAAGTCTCATGTTTTTGGTTTCAAGAGAGAACTTTACCTTCCGTTCTCACAGTGATTGTTTTATGGGCCCTTAGTAAGACATAATCCAAATCAACTTTCTTAAACCCAGCTACATGGAAACTATGCTGGAGAGTGTATAGGCCCAAAGAAGAACCAAATGAAGAGTCTTTGGGTTATAGAAGAGTCTACAACACAGAGAACTAAATGAAAACTCCATTGTCAGGCTGTTAACTGCAAATGGCACCACAGGTAAACATTTATTGAGCACTTACTCTGGACCAAGAACTTCGCATAAATTATTCCTTTCCATCTTCCCATCCCAAGAAGTAGATGCTATCATTTCACTCCCATTTTACATTTGAGGAAGTTGAGGTACACACAGGCTAAGTTATTTGCTCAAGTTTCCCTTGTTTGTGAAGTGCAGGAGCTGTAATTACAAGCCCAAACGGATGACAAAACAACCCTTTGTGTAAAAATGGATAGTTCATGCATTGTCCAGAAAAGTTTAGAGGGTGTAGACTCCAGCCTTTAATTCCCTTTTTCTAAGAATTGTTGTCCAAGGAAAATAAATGGAACTCGTAATAGCTCATTGTGCTCTTGGCCCTGCCATCTCGCATGTCCGGCATTCCGTTATCCCACCTGGCAGCTGCTCCCTTCACTAAAGGGAACTGGGGACATTAGCAACGGAATATTTTTTTTAATTATAGAAGGGGGATTGTTTAGACTGATCCAAGGGCCATAACATGGAATCACAGAGTGACAGGTTGAGAGCAATTTTGCCAGACCAAGAAAGGACTGATTTCACGATTATTTTGGTAATTCTGCTACCCACCACGTTTAACATAATGCCGAGATTTATAGTGTCATGGGAACTAGGTGGGATTTGATCACTCTTGGCTTCAGTTTACCACCGACCAGAATGCATGCCACATTTATTTAGCATGTCACTTTTGTGCAAAGTCCCAAATGGGGGAGAGCAAAGCATGCTGAGCTGAGAATCCAGGCCTTTGTTCTCTATGTGGATGAGGACAACCACCTTCTACCGTCTTAATCTTAGTTTTTCCATCTGTACAATGGGATGATTGGACTGGAACATTCCCAAACTGTTTTCAACTCTGACATTTGATTTATTTTGATTCCGTTCATCCAACCAATAGTCACAGAGCAGCTGCTCAGTGCCAGGCCTTTAAATGAGAACCTGGGGACACAGTAAAAATATCAATGGCCGTCACACTTGGTTTGTAGGTGGGTGTTTGATAGGACCAAGAAGATGGGAAAGGGAGCAAGACACCCACCTCTGCATTGTGCAACTGCGTGACTTTGGGTGAGCCACTTTACCTCTTTGAGCTTGTTCTTCATGTTATGAGGCTTACAGAAAGAAGTTTCTCAAAGTGTGATCAGATGACTCTCTGGATCAGCAAAACCTGTGGTACTTGTCAACAACTCAAATCCCTGGATCCCAGTTCAGGCCTGATGAATCAGAATCTCTTGGGAGAGGAGGTGGGTATCCATTTCAATAAGGACCCCAAAGTGATTCTTAAATGCATTGACATGTATTTAAGATAATGTGTTAAAGTTTCTCACAATTTTTGAGCAAGGGCTGCATGCACATTTGATGACTTTCATCAACAAATGCACTGGAAAACCTTTGCTTTTCAATCACACTCTACTCCACTGCCCTTGTAGCTTTTCTGTTTGTTTATAAATATGTTTGTGTACATGAACACACACACATATCTATATATTTACACATATATATTAAAGTTGTATTATTGAAGACTTATTATGTACCAGAAATTTTACTTACATGTAAGTGTATTATTGAAATGTGGAATGTGAGCTTCAGAGCTTCACCTTAAGAGCTTGCTTAGGATGATGCGCTTAGCAAGAGATAGAGCCAGATTGTGAACCCAGGTCCATCTGACTCCAAAGCTTGTTTAGACTGCCTCCTGATTTTTCCTAACCAGGGCTACCATAATGACCATCTCCAGGTGGCTCTATTCACATGAACTACAATAGGAACAGTGTCCCTGTAGTGGTACAACAAGGGTGTCCTGCCAACATTGCCAATGCTCTATCCCTCTTCTTACTGTCCTTCCCCCATCTGCAACATCCTCTTTAACTCTTAGCTCAAATCTCTTTACTTCTGGATGGTCTCACCTTATAATCCAGTCCTGGGTGATTATGCCTGTATTTTCTTCTCAGTGCTCATGTGTAGCAACTGTAGTGCTTATGGGGAATGGAGTGAGAGTTATCCCTACCTTCCTTACCCCCAACATTTTTTTGGTTCCAACTCTTTTTTTCTAGTTATTTTCGCTGTATAACAACTGCCCCAATCTTAGTGGCTTAAAACAACAACTGTTTCATTGTAACTTATAATTTTGCAGGTTAGGAATTTGGGCAGGCTCAGCTAGGTGATTCTTCTGTCCCATGCAGTATTAGCAGAGGGCACTTGGGCTGGTCTAGAGCAGAGGTCAGCAAGCTGTGGCCTTCAGGCAAAATCCAATCTGGCATCTGTTTTTGTAAATGAAATTTTATTGAAACACAGCCACACTCATTTATTCATGCATTGTGGCTACTTTCATGCTAGAACAGCAGAGTTGATTGGTCGTGACAGAGATTATATGGCCTTCAAAACTTCAAATATTTACTACATAGCCTTTTACAGAAATAATTTTCTGAACTCTGGTGCCTTGCAGTGACTTGGAGGACCTGGCTAGAACTCAGTTCAGCAAAGACTTAACTGACTGCTTACAGATGGCCTCTCCCAAGCACAGAGACCACAGTGTACTTGAGCTTCTTCCACGGCAGCTGAAGCCTTACAGAAAGAGGAACATTCTTTCTAGAGGCCCATGTGGAACTCAAAAGTCCTTTTATGACTTAGTCTCAGAAGTTTGAGAATGTCCCTTCTGTCACGTTCCATTGGTCAACCAAGTCACTAAAGTCAGTTAAGATTCTAAGGGAAGGAATTAGGTTACATTTCTCAATGAGAGGATTAAGAAAGAATTTGTGGTCAGCTTTAATCTACCACAACTCATTTTTGAAAATCTTTATAAAATTATTGCATCTTCTTTCTTGGCCAGTGGTGATCACAATTGAAATCTTCCTTTGATGATTGAGTACCTGGGGGACACTTGGGGGTCAGCATTTATTCTGCCAATATTGATTGCACTCTTACTAAGTGTCATGCACTCTGTAAGACTCTAGGGATGCAACAACAAACAGGAAAATGTGGCCCTGACCTCATGAAATTGGCAGTCTAGTGAAAGTAGATAAAAGATATCCAGAAATAAAGTTGAAATGCTCTGGCGATAAAGTTGACTATGCCCCGAGCTATCCTTCTGACTAAATTTCTGAATCCAGCTTCATTTATTTTTTTGATCCATTTATTTTTCCTAAAAGTGAAATAGAAGAAAGGAATTCCAGTGAATTGACAGTTTCAGATAATCAGAACTTTGGTTCAATACTTTTCATGTTTATGTGGATGTGATGTTTTGTCATTCATATACTTTGCAATTTACCTTTATTTCAATCTTACTTTTAATTCTACCACATGGATTTTAAATTGTCTCCACGTTTATTACAAGTTCCATGGTGGTGACAGCTATGTTCCTATTTCCCACGGCACCTCAGTCAGGACTCTGAAATAGCAGTGGCTCAATAAATGGTGTAGTACCTACGCAGTTGCAAGTGGAAATACCTTTTGAAAATTGGAATGAGAAGAGATCAATTCCAGGACTCAGTGCCAAGGGTCTAATTAGTGCTTTATAGTTTTTCATTGTCACTGGTTCTAACATGGAAGATTCTCCACATTCCTGTTAGTTGGACCTACAGGTATTTCCTGACAGTCCTGACCTGTTGGCCTACTGGAAGCTGATGTTCCCATGTCATATCCTGATGCCTCAGTGGCTGGGGTCTTAGGGAGAATAGAGGCTTTATTCATCTTTTCCCACATTGATCACATTCTGTCAAATCTCTTCCCCACCGGACCCTTCAATGTTGGATATCAATGGTTTCATTGTAGTGGTAAGCTCTCATTATCTGAAAATTCCTTTCTGCTCACCTTCCTTTTTTCCCCTTAGCTCTGAGAGGTTGAAGTTTCTTTGTGTGTGTGTATTTTTTTCAATCACTCTATTTATATATCCATAAATCTATTTTAATTGAGTATGTCATGCCCAGGAGGTAGCAGGGTTTTTTTCTGTTCTTTTTTAAATTTTAGGGCTTGCTTCAGGGAATTTTAAAACTCCACTTTATTGAGGTATAATTGACCTACAAAAAGTTGTGGATATCTAATGCATATAGCTTGATGAGTTTGGAGATATGTATGTGAAACCACCACCATCTATGCAATAAACATATTCATCACCTGTTAAAATTTCCTCCCATCTTCTTTGTTATATTATTATTGTGATAAGAACACTTAACCTAAGTTTTTGTTCTCACCAAATTAAAAAATATATATTACAATATTGCTAATTGTAGACACTATGCTATATAGTAGTTCTTAAAGACTTACACATCTTGTATATCTAAAACTGTATACTCTTTAATAATTACCTCCCCCATTTTCCATCCATTCCTCCATCCTCCAGCTCAGGCAGCCAGCATTCTACTTTCTGCTTCTAGAAATTTGATTGCTTTAGGTTCTTTGTATAAGTAGGATGATGTAGTATTTGTCCTACTGTGCCTGGCTTTTGTCACTTAGCATAATGTCCTCTAGGTTCACTCATGTTATTGAAAATGGCAGGATTTTCTTCTTTTGCAAGGCTGAATAATATTTCGTTGTGTATCTGTACCACATTTGCTTTATCCATTCTTCTGTCTATGGGCATCTATGTTGCTTCCATGTCTTAGCTATTGTGAATAATGCTGCAATGAACATGAGAATGCAGATTTCTCTTTGAAGTATTGATTGCATTTCTTTTGAGTAATACCTGAAAGTGGGGTTACTGGATCATACAATAGTTCAATTTTTAATTTTTTGAGAAACTTTCATATTGTTTCCATAATGACTGTATCAATGTACATTTCCCTCAGCAGCATACATATTCGCACCAACATTTGTTAGCTTCTGTCTTTTTTATCATAGCCATTGTAAAAGGTGTGAGGTGATATCTCATCCTGGTTTTGATTCTGATTAGTGATATTGAACAGCTTTTCACAAACCTGTTAGCCATTTGAATGTCTTCTCTTGAGAAATGTCTGTTTCAGTCCTTTGCCCACTTTTTAATTAGGTTATCTGATTTTTGTTACACAGGATAGGAATTCCTTATCTATTTTGGATTTTTAACTCTTTATCATATATATGCCTTGCAATTATTTTCTCCCATTCTCTAGGTTGCCTTTGCATTTTGTGGCTTGTTTCCTTTGCTGTGCAGAAGCATCTTAGTTTGATGTAGCCTCAGTTGTCTATTTTTGCTTCTGTTGCCTATACTTTTGGTTAGGAGGCTGCATTTTATGTGAATCTTCTCAATGAATTCTCAGAGCAACTTTATGTGTTAACTCCGTGATTAGGCAAGCACTTGTTCCCCAGAGTCAGAGAGCACAGAATTCCTTTCCTGGTATTACATCTCTGAACTTTGGTTTTCTTTAAAATGGCATAGCATTACTGAGCTGAAAAACTTGTTCTGAGAATTAAGTGAGTTAGAGGCACATAATAAACATCCAACAAATATAGCCTACAATTATTATTTACCACCTTTCTTCTCAATTCGCAGAAAAGGCCACTGAGGCTCAGAAAGGTTAAGTAACTAACTCACAGTCACACAGCTATAAAGAGCAGAGCCAGGAGTTTAACACAATGTAATCTGACTTTAGTCTATTTTCTTTTTTCCCCTCAATGTTACACCAGCTCCTATCATCCAATAATGCACACATGGCCTTTGGTAGCAACCTTATAGATGCAGCGACACTCCTGTTTTATTCCTTATTTTATTTTTTGTCAGGTGAGCGTCTTCCCTCAATAGTACCTTTATTCTCTTTGGTGATTCTTCTAGATGGAGCAAAACAAAACAAAACAAAAAACAAGCACACACAAGCAAACTAAAGAGGGTCCATATTTGCAATCAAGAAAACACTTCACAGATGTCCTTGACTTGGAAAGAGTGCAAAAATCAAAACAGATAAACAATTCTTGGCTAGTAGTGCCCAAGACTTGGAAAGCCAAGATGCTTCCTGAAGACCCAGGATGGATTGGCTTAGCCTCATTCCTGACTACAAGAGTAGCCCCATGTGAGACGTTTCAGCCATGCCTGGAGACCCTCTTTGGAATCCCTACATATGCATGTCTGGGTGGGAACTGGGAGCATCTCAGCTCACAAAATCTGGCAGTTGTGGTTTTAAGATATGTGCGTGCCTAACAGAATTAATCATGACTAACTGCAACCACCAACCTCATTTGCAGAGGCTGTAATGGTATGGAAAGTGTTGAGTTGAACAGCCTTGGGTTCCATTTTGAAAATCTATTTTTTTTTTCTTTTTTAAATCAAGCCAAATGTACACTGAAAGAACTAGCTCAGATGAGAAAATTTAAAACCCCACCATTTCAAATCCCACTAGCTGAGACTTAGGCTCCTACCACCATCTTCTCATTCACTACCTCATTAATCCTCACCACACACTGTTGAAGTCAGCACTCCATTTCAAGGATGAGAAAAGGAAAGTCCAATACGTTGCTTTAATGCATTCAGAAAAAATATCTTCCCAAATGCTTTTCCTATGGAGTAATAGTAAACATTATGGTCACTGAAGAAGTAGCAATCTCAGCCAGGGGCGGTGGCTCACGCCTGTAATCCCAGCACTTTGAGAGGCCGAGGCGGGCGCACTGCCTGAGGTCAAGAGTTTGAGACCAGTCTGGCCAACATGGTGAAACCCCACCTCTACTGAAAATACAAAAAAATTAGCCAGGTATGGTGGCATGCGCCTGTAATCCCAGCTACTCAGGAGACTGAGGCAAGGAAATTGCTTGAACCAGGGAGGTGGATGTTGCAGTGAGCTGAGATTGCGCCACTGCACTCCAGCCTGGGCAACAGTGTGAGACTCCATCTCAAAAAAAAAAAAAGAAGAAGAAGAAGAAGAAGAAGAAGAGGGAACAGTCTCATTACTTTGTTGCATGGTAGCTGTTAAGCAGTAATTGCAGAATAATGTGTTAAGCTCATGGTCCTGAGAGTCTAGTGGCCTTAGGTTGGACACCAGTCTCAGATGTGTGTCCTTGGGCAATTACTTAATTTTTCTGATCTTCACTTTCCTCTTCCGTGAAACGCCATTAATAATTCCTACCTCCTAGGATTATTGGGAGGTTTGAGATTATTTGTGTAAAGCACTTAGCATCATGCTTATGGGAAGCTGCTAATGGAATTTATCTGTTCTTAACATTAGAAACATAGTTGGCAGGGTTATTTGAAAATCATCACAATAACTCTTAACAATAGTAATTCTCATTTATTGATAGTATCATATTCATATAAGGTTTTATAACCTCAGTGCTCACTTGGCCTGGCAAGCACAGAAGCCCGATGGATCTATTTCATTTCTTCTGAATGCTATACTAGGTCAGCAAATCAAGGGACCCCAATTTTTGGCCCGTGCTGCAGGATAAAGAAATAACTCTAGTAGCATAGAATTGCTTAAGCTCTGTGCTGGACTACGATAATGAAAATTCATGTAAGTCTCTGGAATAACGCCTACTTCAATTCTTTTATAAGGATACCATAACCTAGTTAAGGATTAAAGATACTTTCTTCTCTGTGAATAATTCCAACTTGCTTGGCTTGATGTACCAAGTTTTGGTAGAGAGTTTAAGAAAAATATTGTCCAAAGCCATGATAAAATTTCTCTAAAGTGCAGTAAGGAGTCACTTCTTGACTTTACTCCCATCTACGGTGGTTTAAAGCGCACAAAGAAATGTTCTCTTACAAACATCAAACAGCTGCTCCAAAAATACAGGCTGAAAAAGGTCTCATCGTCCCATATGTCAGCCACAACAAACAAAAGTTTATGAGAAGCCATGATACATTTGAGAGGCACGGGAACATTCTTTAGTGTGTAATGTCAATTGACAATCAGCAGGAGAACCACAATAAACATGCAGCTGCATGGCAGAAAAACTACAAACCCATGCCATATGGTGAAGCAGTCACTGCTGTTGGCTACCAAACCACCTACAGTCCCCTTGACCTCACAGACTGATGACTGGGCCCAGCCACGGGGCTGCGAGGTGACCATTGGCCCTGCTGAAATCTCACCGTCCCTCCAACATCCGGAAAGGTCGGAAGCCTCACCCACTGTTTATAGATGGATTTCACTGAATCTCAGCCACTAACCACCTCATCATTCCTTCCAGATCACCTAAAATATATTTCTCAAACTCTGTTTCACGGAATGATGGTCCCAAGAGATGGTCCTTGGCAAGCTGGTTCTGTAGTGAAAGAAGACTGGAAATGACTGCCTACCACTGCCCTCACGTGAAGTTTCTCACTCATTGGGAACCAAGGTGCTGCAGAATGTTCTGATCTGCCAGTCTTAGCATGTCAGTTGCATTCCGAGCAGCAGGAAGGAGAAAAGCAGAAGCCTCCTTCCCTCTGCAGAAACATCCGAGAAATAACACACAACACTTCTCTGTAGAACTTCGTTGATAAAAACCCAGTCTGATGGCTGCTCTTGGCTATACAAGGACTGAGAGAATTAGGTTTTCAGCCAGGACATAGCTCTGGACTGTTAAAAGCCGGGGTTCTGACACTAAGAAAGAGGAGAAGAGATATTGGAGTGGTATCTAGCACCTTTTCTACCACAACTCACTAAACGCTGGACACAATAATGGCCAACATTGAACATTGATTGATCATTTATTATGCACCAGGCTTTGTGGTAAACACTCTGCATCTATTATTTTATTAGTCCTCAAAACAACCCTTTGAAATTAGTACTCTCATTTTACAGATGAGAAAACTGAGGCTAAGAGAGGTTAAGTGATTTTCCCAAGAATGCACAGCTAGAAAGTAGTGAGGTTTGATTTCATCTTGACTTTTGGAAAAGTTTGATTTCATCTTGATTTTGCAAAACAAATGAATGACAAAATACCCTTTTAACAACATATTAGACTTAAACAATTAATTCAGCACCAGGCTCTTCCTCTGTCCACCAGGCTCTTGCTCTGTCTTTATCTTATTATTAATATTTGCCTAACAGGCTCCTACTCATATGTGAAAACCTATCATAAATGTCTCTTCTTGTATAAAGTCTTCTTTAAACCCTCCAACCTCTGTGATGTGACAACAGCCATTCATTCATTTATTTTTTCAACACTGATTTGCTGACACTTTTCATGTGTTAATTACTGTGGTAGGAAATGCAATACAGGGCAAAACATGTGCCTGTTCTCAATGCTTGTAGTCCTCTTAGATAACCCAAAGCAACACTGTCCAGTGGAGCTTTCTGCAGTGATGAAATGCTCTTTATCAATGCTATTCAATATGGTAGCCACTAGGCACTGTGGCTACTGAGTACTTGTCGTGTAGCTAGTGCAACTAAGTAACTAAATTTTGTATTTTATTTAAAGTTGATTAGTTTAAATTCAGATTTAAAAACTGACATGATTCAGCTACTGGAAGGCTTTTAAAGTCTTTTTGACTGTAAATTTTGTGAATTCTAAATATAAATCAAGAATTTTCAACAAAATCGAGCATCCATGTGTGATGCGATATTGGCATAAGATATACACCAGATTTTAAAAACTTATGATGCAAAAAAAATGTAACGTGTCTCACTGATAAGTTTTATGATTACATGATGAAAGGATAATATTTTGAATAAAATCATTTAAATATATTATTTAAACTAATTTTGTTACTTTTCACTTTTTAAAATGTGACTACTAGAAACTTTATTTATTTATTTATTTATTTATTTATTTATTTATTTATTTATTATTGTTGAGACAGGATCTTGCTCTGTCACCCAGAATGGAGTACAGTGATGCGATCTTGGCTCACTGCAACCTTCACCTCCCATGCTCAAATGATTCTCCCACCTCAACCTCCCAAGTAGTTGGGACTACAGATGCGCACCAGCATGCCTAGCTAATTTTTGTAACTCTTTTGCTAGAGACAGGGTTCTTGCACATTGCTCAGGTTAGTAGAAAATTTAAAATTACGAACATGGGTTGCCTTAGATTTCTAGTGTACAGTGCTGAACTACAGCGTAGTAAGTCATGAAGAAAGACCATTTCACAAGTCTGTTCTTTCTGTTGTAAAAAAAGGTACCACTGAATCATCTCTGGTTTTAGCATGAGCCTAGCACATTTAATGACAATGGGATGAACAAAGGATATACATGCATAGGTGAAAGGAAACATTTTTTCATTTCTAGGCTTCACTGCAGTTGCTGAAATCTCCCATCTCATGTGAGAGGCTCCCCTGGGTCTTTCACATGTTGTCAGAGATTCCATAGTTTATCACCTGTAATATTTTTCTTGCATTGTGTACCTCCTGGCAAGATCTTAAGTTGACATCAGCTGAGAAATAAGGAAGCAAGAAATACTATACTTTGCTTCATTCATCTATTCAACGAGTAGTAATAGAATCTCTACTATACACCCAATACTGCTCTAGAAGAATATTGATTCAATGGTGACCACTCCAGACACAGTTCCTACCCTCCTGGGGCTTATCTTCTATTGAGAGACCAAACAAATAACAGGAAACATATAGACCCTTTAATTAAGAAATTTATCCCAGAGAGTCTCACTTTTGGCTGGGCATGGTGGCTCACACCTGTAATCCTAGCACTTTGGGAGACCAAGGCAGGTGGATCACATAAGGCCAGGAGTTCACGACCAGCCTAGCCAACATGACAAAACTCTGTCTCTACTAAAAATACAAAAATTAGCCAGGTGTGATGGCATGTGCCTATAGTCCCAGCTACTCTGGAGGCTGAGGCAGGAGAATTGCTTGAACCCAGGAGGTGGAGGTTGGAGTGAGCTGAGATTGAGCTACTGCACTGCAACCTGGGCAATAGAGTGAGACCCTGTCTCAAAAAGAAAGAAAGAAGGAAAAGAAAGAAAAAAAGAACAAAAAAAGAAAGAAAAAGAAAGAAAAGAAAGAAAGAAAGAAAGAAAGAAAGAAAAGAAAGAAAGAAAAGAAAGAAAGAAAAAGAAAAAAGAAACTTTTCTGCTGTATTTCCTTCCCCATGATCTTTCACATATTTCCTTCACTGAGACTACTTTTTCTTTTCTATCTTTTCTTCCCCGGCAAGGTTTGGGAGAATCAAGGAAGCAATTTGTGATGAAGTCTTTGTTATGACACAGACAGGCTCCTGGGGGAAGGAGGAAGCCACAAGATGGCCCCAGAATTAGACAATCCTGCCCAACAGTCGTGTGACTTCTCCGTCTCCAGTTCTTGACAGACGATCAGGATTAGTCGCCAGGAGAACTGACTGTGGTTCTTTAAAGGAGCATATAATTATAATGCTTGGTACTTAAGGGATGTCTTTTATTTCAAGCTCTTTCAGCACCTAAGGAGTTTTAACTCCATAATCTTGACAGCTTTTCATTACATTACTTTTTTTCCATTAAATTGTACAAGGACCTACTTGAACAACATTTTTAAAAAGCTCTCTATTAAAGAAAATGTTCATCTACTTTTTGCTCATCTCTATTTCTTCCATGACAATTTGCTAGAACTTTAATTACCCTACTATGTGCTATTTGAAGTTCAGGACATATTGCACTCATATAGTGCTGAACACATGGTATGTACCTTATAAATGCTTGTGTTGTTACAGTTTAAGTGTTAAGCCTATTTTATTATTCTACCCAGTCATTGCTATAGGCAAAATGTGTTGGGTTAGTTAAGGAATTTTTAGTTGTTGGAACATATTACAGGACATTGGGATATGTTGAAGATGACAAGGTCAAAGGTGCATGATAGGCCTCATCAGGGCCTGGAACCAGGAACACAGGAACCCAGAAACCCAGCACCTGAGACTACTTTGTCCACCTCTGCTGGTTTCATTTGGCTTGTCACCTGTTTCTCTCTATATAGGTCAACTTCCTGTCTTTGTGGTCAGCTTTTCTACGTCTATTATTGCACATGTCTATTATTCAAACTACTGTAGATACAAACATACATCCACCAATGTGTCCTCATAAGAAGATCTTAGGAAGGAAAAAACTGATTGGTCCAATTTAGATCATGTGCTCCTGTTTGCTCCAATCAGCTGAAGACAAAGATGAAGACTCACACATTTCACAAATTAAGAAAAAGAGTTAATGGTGCAGCTGCTTTGAAAAACAATTTAAGAAACTTGTGGCAGTTTCTCAAGTCATTGAACATAGAACTTACCACATGACCCAGCAATTCCACTCATAGGCATTAATCAAAAAAAACCCAAAAAAACAAAAAACATTCATCCACATAAAATTTGCACATAAATGTTTGCAATGGCCAGTAAGTGAAAAGAACTCAAATGTCCATCAACTGGTGATCAGATAAACAAAACGTGGTAAAGCCATGCAACGAAACACTAGTGGATAATAAAAAGGAATGAAGCACTGAAACACGCTACAACATGGATGAACCTCAAAAGCATGATGTTAGGTAGAAGAAGCCAGATGTAAAAGATCATATATTTTATGATTTCATTTATTTAAATGTCCAGAAAAGGCAAATGTATAGACATGGGGTAGATAAGCGTTTGCCTGGGACTGGAGTGGGAATGGGAAATAACTGTAATGGGCATAAGGTTTCTTTCCAAGGTGATGGGAAAGTTCTAAAATTAGACGGTGGTGATGGTTGCACAACTCCATAAATATACTAAAAGCCATTTAGTTGTATAGTTTCAGTGGGTAAATTTCATCATATATACATTATTTCTCAATAAAGCTGTTAGGAAGGAAGGAAAGAAAGATTGGAGGAGATTTGGAAGAAATGGTTTACATTACCCATGGATGGGTTCCCTTCCAGTTGCCCCGACCTGCAAGGTGAATTACTGCCTCTGTGTCATTTTTTGTATCATTTGTTTTGCCGATACCATCCTCCCCTCCATTTATTCAAATGATGGAGTGGGGCGGGGGTTTCTGTTTCATTCTCTGCAGCTCTAAGCATCAGAGATTTCTCTTTTATTAAAATGAATTTCTTATTCTCGAGGCCCTACTGGACTTCTGCTCATCTAGGCCTCATTTGCTGATACTCTTCACCTCATTCAAGCATCCTCACAACTGACCTTCGTTCCTTCTATTTCATCATGCCCCGTGAATTTCTCCTAAGATCCCAAAGTGGTGCTACCTGAAATGTTCTTTCCCCAGATCTCTGCAAAGCTTATTGGTGCCTGTCATTCAAGTATCCCCTCTAACATCACTTTCTCATAGGGATGATCCCTGACAACTCTTTCTAAAACAGTGTCTCAATCCCAAATATTTTCTGTTTTTCCCTTAGGTCACCCTCCACCCTTCCCCACCCTGCTCTCTGCCTCTGGAAACTGACCCATATAGACACATCAATGGACTCTCCTGCCCTCTGCCTTCCTGTTGGGTTTGCCAAGGACCAGTCCTGTCTTACCAATTCCATTTTCAATTTTATTAGTGTAGGGACTAACCTTGACACTTTTGGATCCACCCTTTAACACTATCCCCAGTTCCTTATAGATACCCCCCAGTTTGTCGATAATGACTGCCATATTTATCATAGTTCCCTAGGAGGAGAACTGATAACCTTCTTTTGGAGATTCACAATATAAAGCATAATATTAAAGGCTCTGAGAAGGTCTGCACATAAACAAACAAAGCAAGCATGCAAACCCATTTAATTTTGTTTAGCCTAGCTTATCCTAAACTTCTTAAACCATGGAGCCCTTTTTCATGCACTAAGTGTTAACATCTTACATACTTAAAATCCTTCTGAGCATAGTTTAGGAAACTTTGTCTTTTCCTATGTGAGTCCCAATTCTCATGTCCGTCCCGCAAACTTTCCCTTATGTCAGAATTAAGACTCAGAGAAGTCAAGTGGCTTCTGCACAGTAATTTAAGCTCATGAGTTGCCTAGCTGGAATTTGAGCCCATGCCTGGATACATTGAAAGCCATATTTTTGCCCCTGTACCATGCTTTTCCTACGATAGGGTGAATTGCCTGGGATTCACCTTAATTATTTGATAAAAATAATTTGTAACTAACCATTGACTGCTTCTCCGTGAATGCTATTCTGAAGGACTTGATGACAATTTATTCTCTGCTCCGACAGTCTGCTTTGCATTATCAATTTGTTAAGAAACTATTTTTGTAGAGCCATGCAAAAGGAAATTCTATCCAGACTGTCTGAATTATCCAAAAATTCTGAACTGATGGCATTCAAATGAATAAGACTTTACAGAACTGTATCTCAAGAATTGATTAGATTTGTCAGTTTTCCTGAGGATATAAAGTCCTGGATGGCTTTCCTGAAAGTACGCTAGAATATAAATAATCAGTAAGTTTTCAGGTGAATTCCAGGGAGTTCATGGGAAAAGGAAAACTCTGGCTATCTGTGTGGAAATCTATAGTCTACCTGACAAAACCTTACACATAGTCCCAAAGTATGAGCTCGATGATGAGGGTGTTTGGGGAAAAAAAAGCAAACAAAGATTTTCTTTCTTTTTTTTTTTTAAAGTCAAAGCACTTTCCAGCAACCAGTGTTAAGATTTAACAGCCAAGAAGGTCAGGGTGATGAACTTGCAAACGTTCATGGATACTAGGCACCCAGTCAACTCCCCAAGCTCCAAAATGCTAGAGGGTCAGCAAACAAGAAAAACATGTTTTCCTAACAAAGAAAAAATGACGTCTTGGATTGATATATTTATTTATTTATTTCCCATCAAGGGATTTTTGGAAGGCCATGTCTCTTGGCTTCCTGAGTCTCTTCTTCCTCTGTTTTAGGGAGGGTGATATGTAAGGCAAAGCTTACAAAGCAATATTTGGACCATTCTCCTTTATGTTTCCCAGAGGCTACATACTGGTGATGAAAGATCTGACCCAGGAATTTAAGTTCACGAGTAGGGTGGGGTGGTGAGGGGACGCTGGGGGGCCCTTCCATCCCCAGCTTCCGTCTTTCCCTGTGGCTGGACTCTAACCATTTTATTCTTGAAAGGCTGAGCCAGTGCTGTGGTTCACTAGTGGATCCATCTTCCCTTATAAGGAAGTGACTTTTTGCTTCTTTCTGGGATGTGGGATCTGGGATGTGTTTATGCTCAACAGAGCTTTGGATGAGTCTCAGTATCCACTCATTTATTCAGTGAATACTAATTGAACATGACTGTATGCCTGGCACTTTGCTAAGGATTGAAGATGTCAGAAACAAACAACACTATGTCTATCTTCTTGGGAACCCTGATGTTTTTTGAATTATGTAGCACCAGTTCCCACTATAGGTCATTTGGACTCAGAGGGAAGGATCATATTAGCAATCATCTTTCCCAATCCTCCCACTTTACAGATGGGAAGACCAAGGTTCAGAGAGGAAGAAGGGGCTTGCTCAGGGTCACATGGTAGATTACTTACATATTCTGAAGAAAGATACAGTTTTCTTACTACTTAACCCAAAGCTCTCTTCTTTGTACCATATTGTCTCTCACAGTTCATTCAACTAGCCTTTCCTGAGCACTCATTGGACACCATGAACTGCATTAGGCTGAATGAAACTCAAATATGTCACTCAAGAAGTTGAAGATCCAAACTGGTCATGGTGGATTCTTAAGTTATTAATTGGGAAATATGGAGGAGAGAGTGTAGACATGGGAATTATTTGGGCTTAGGTTTAAATTCTGGAATCCCACTTACTCATCATGGAATTCAACTTATTCATCATGTTGTCTTGGACAATTATTTATCTTTCTGAGCTTCAGTCTTCTCATCCTTAAAACAGGAATAGTGCTAGGACCTAATGCCTATGAATGTTAGAAGTAGAAGCAACAATATATGGAAAATACTTTGCAAAGCACCTGGCACAAAATACCGTGCACTGCCTGGTTGTCATGAGTAATAATCACTGTGATAAACGCTATCTATAGTTGCATGTACAACATTCTGGAAACACATAGCAAGAAGCAATTAATTCCATTCCAGGGATAGGATGAATGACAGGAGCTCTCTCCTTTGATTGGAATTCTCTGCCTAATTTTGGGGAGGAAGCATATTTTCAAGGTTAAAATCTCTCTACAGGCATTTCTGCTCTAATATATTCTCTTATGAATGACTAGAAAAGTGAGTACAAGAGACACGACCACAAACTGATATAAACACAAAACAGGAACCCTCTTGAAGCTGACCAGCTAGATATTGAGTCCTTTAATGGATACATCCACATGCTAAAACTACAAAGATAACCCATGTTTAGAGGATGATCCAAGACACAGCAGTCTCAAAATGCCTTATGAATCATCAGAGATCAAACCGATTAAGTCATCCAGGATTATTTACATTTTTTAATGTTGTAATGCTTTGAAAATTGGTAATGGTATAGAGTTCACTCCCTGATGATGCTGACAGCAATTGGCCCTGACAAGCATTTCCCAAAGCCTGCTTTGTGGAACACTAGACCTGTGGCATGCTCACTAACTTTAGGCAAAACATATACCCACATATTTCCAGAATACGTTAGCTCATGCACAGCACAGTCCGTGAGCACGGGATCCCATTTATGTTCTCTACCCTGGTAGAATTTCCTTTAATCCCTTGATTATAAGGTCCTCAAGAGCAGGAACTGTGCTTGTCTTGTTCTTCGCTGTATCCCAGCAACTGACACAATTTCTGGGATGTCCTACACACTTAGTAAGTATTTCTTGAAATAATCATGTACTTCTTAAAAGGACTTGACCACAGAGGCTCCCTATTTGTCCACAGCATACTTGCCAGCATTTTCCAGAACTGAAAGAAAATTTCTCTCAAACTATCAAATTTTTTTAAAAGTAATTTCAACTTTTATCTTAGATTCAGGGGGTACATTTGCAAGTTTGTTACGTGGTACGATGCATGACACTGAGGTCTGAAGTGCAAATGATCCCATCACCCAGGTAGTGAGCATAACACCCAGTGGGTAGTTTTAAACCCTTGCTCCCCTCCCTCTCTCCCCTTTCTAGTAGTCCCCAGTGTCTATTGCTCCCTTGTGTACCCAATGTTTAGCTCACACTTATAAGTGAGAACATGCAGTGTTCGATTTTTTGTTCCTGCATCAGTTCACTTGGGATAATGGCCTCCAGCTGCATCCATGTTGCTGCAAAGAACATGATTTTATTCTTCTTTATGGCTGTGTAGTATTTCTTGGTGTATATACACCACGTTTTTAAATTTTTTACCCAATCCACCACTGATGGGCACTTAGGTTGATTCCATGTCTTTGCTACTCTGAATAGTGCTGCAATGAACATATGAGTGCCTGTGTCTTTTTGGCAGAACGATTTACAAAATGTGAAAATTTATACTAAGAGGCTATACAGGTGCCTTAAGGACAGCAGAAAGAAGGTGGGATGGGGCAAAATGGGTGGGGCTGCAGACCTCACCCTTGCCTTAACTACAGCCTCCACACCGTCACAGTAACTGCTCTATAGATTTGGCTTTCTTTTGCATTCAGGGTTATGTGTTTGTAACACACTACTATGGAGAAGAGTATGGAGGTTCCTCAGTGTATTAGTCCATTTTCACGTTGCTGATAAAGAGGTACCTGATATAGGTAATTTATAAAGAAATAGAGGTTTAATGGACCCACAGTTCCACATAACTGGGGAGGCTTCACAATCATGGTAGAAGGCAGAAGGCATGTCTTACATGGCTGCAGACAAGACAGAATGAGAGTCAAGTTAAAGGGGTTTCCTCTTATAAAACCATCGGATCTCTTGAGACTTATTCACTATCATGAGAACAGTATGGGGGCAAACCACCCCATGATTCAATGATCTCCCACCCAGTCCCTCCCACAACACATGGGAATTATCGAAGCTACAATTCAAGATGAGATTTGTATGTGGACACAGCCAAACCACATCACTCAGAAAGCTACAAATGGAACTACCATATGATCCAGTATCCCACAAGTGGGCATTTATCCAAAGGAAGGGAAATGAATACATCGAAGAGACATCTGCACCCCCATGTTTATTGCAGCACTGTTCACAATAACCAAGATATAAAATCAACCTAAGTGTCTAAAAACAGTTGAATGAATAAAGAATGTGGATGAATAGCATGGAACACTATTCAGCCATAAAAAAGAATGAAATCCTCTCTTTCACAGCAACACTGAAAGAACTGGAGGACATTATGTTAAGTGAAATAAGCCAGGCACAGAAAGTTGAAACCTTTCATGTTCTCGCTCATATGTGGAAGCTGAAAACAACAACAACAACAACAACAAAACAAGCTGTTCTCTCAGAAATAAAAAGTGGAAAAAAGGATATTAGAGGCTGGGAAGGGTAAGGGAAGAGGGTATAGGGACCAATTAAATATACAAAGTTACAGCTAGATAGGAGGAATAAGTGCTAGTGTGCTACAGCATTGTAGGATGACTCTAGTTAACAATAACACATTATATAGTATCAAATAGCTAAAAGGAGGATATTGAATGCTCCCAACACAAGAATGATAAATGTTTGACATAATAAATATGTTAATTACCTTGGTCTGATTACTATGCATTATGTATCTCATAAATATATATAATTTAAAAATTTTTAAAAATTAACAGACAAACAAATACACTGTTCTAGAAGAAATTTTATCATAGAATGTAGGTGTCGAATAGTTGAAGGGAACAATCAAGAATGGGCCTGACATATTTAGCTGCGTGCATTTTACTTCTTCTTTTCTTTTTTTTTTTTTTGGAGACAAAAGTCTCACTCTATTGCCCAGGCTAGAGTGCAGTGGCACGATATTGGCTCACTACAACCTCCACCACCCAGGTTCAAGTGATTCTTGTACCTCAGCCTCCGGAGTAGCTGGGACTACAGGCATGCACCATCATGCCTGGCTAATTTTGTATTTTTTAGTAGAGATAGGTTTCCGCCATGTTGGCGAGGCTGATCTTGAACTCCTGACCTCATGTGATCTGCCCACCTCAGCCTCCCAAAGTGTTGGGATTACAGGTGTGAGCCACTGTGCCCAGCTAGTTAGGTGCATTTGTAAAACTGTAGCTCCAAAGCTCATTTGATTGTGGCCCTAGTCATCCATTCTTCCCTATTTATGGAATGTTTCTGCATGCCAAACACTGTTGTAGACCTTGAAGATACAGACAAATATGAAAGACAAGGCTTCTTGACCTCAAGGAACTTATGGTCCAGTGGGAGAAAAGGGTACTCTTAATAAACCAGCAAACAATCACATAGCCATCGTGATTTCAAATGAGACACACACCATGAAGATGATATAATGGAGATGAAGGTGAGAGTGCTGGAGAACGAAGTGATGGTAGGAAAGAAGTCCTCCCATGGAAGAAGCCATTTGTGTTGAGACCCAGAAGGCATCTGAAGACTAGCAGGGAAGAAATCCTGACTGGAAGAGATGGCACTTGCAAAAACATTGAGGCAGGAGTGAAATTTGTGTGCTCGAAGAACTTGAAGCAAGCTAGTGTGGCCAGAGTGTATAGTAAGGTAGGGAGTGAAACGAGATTGAAGATGTAAACTGAGGGTTGCATCCAGCAGCTTATCTGTCTTCTCAGTGTCAACCACTGTGTCTGGCAAAGACCAAGCACTGTGGATGTTTGCTCAAGGTCCAAACTAATAAAATTAATCAGTTGCATCTCTCAATTCCATCTCTCAACCTTTGGTGCCACCGTTTGTGCATATTTTAAAAAATAAAGCTAATTTTAAAAACACAGCTGTATATTGTTCTTGCTATTTTAATAAGTATGACCATGCCTATGGAGTCAGTATAAGAAAGGATTTCATATTGACTGCCCACTGCCCCCCAAATCTAAGACTTACTTGGAAGATAGATATTGCCCAATTAACTGACTGGAGACACAGGGAAATTGCCGCCTACTACAGAAAAATTATCTTTGAGGAAAATAGCCCATGGAGGACCAATGACTTGGCCAACATCACACGGGGAATTTGATGAATACTGAGGGTAACAGCCCATCTTCTTATCCAGCAGTTGAGCTCTTGGATGGGAGGATTACCTGATCCATTTAATTCCATTTACTTTGACATGCTTGTACTTGAAGATTCCCCAGTACAATGTACTCAGTTCCCAAAATATGGGATTTTAAGTGAAACCCTGACATTTACCTCTAGGGCTAAAAAGCAACACACAAATCCCCCAATTAGAAGCAGAGATGGAGATGAAATGGTCCCAAGGAATCTGGAGACACAACCGTTTCAAAAGGCAGCAACACACTGGGGCAGAAGAGAGAAGTTTCAGATCTCACACCAGGAATGCAAAGCTAAATGAGAACCATTCAAAAGCTCTGGGGGTTATAAAGTTGAATTCCCTCTTGTACAGTACACAAGAGTTATTAAGTGTGTATATGAGGCTCCTGTTTTACTTCATGTACATGATTATTTTATACAGGCAAGTTTGGGAAGAATTATAGGCTGAGAGCTGGCCAAGATGCAAGATGAGCAGCAGAGAGTGGGGGCGGTGGTTGCCATGTCATTGTTTGGGAGCTTAGGCTTCTTGGAGAAAGCTAAAGCAAGATCTATCATAGGTCAAAGGGTTAGGGTACAAGTAGAGCGTAGAGCTGGACTCTGTGCAAAGCTCATCTCCAAAAAGGCATGCCAGGCTTCAGCTTCACAGGAAAGGGGCAAGTTTGAGAACGAAGGGAACAGAACTAGGGACCAAGCCCAGCAAGCTGGATTTAGTCCACTAATGTCTGGAGACCAGGAAGATAAAGAATTTGGACTTGACTTGCCTGGCTTTAAGATACGAGAGCAAGCATGGGTTATTGTCAACATACCCAGTGATTTCAAAAGTGAGAAATATATTATGTTTCTGAAAGAATTCCTGGGAGCAGAGAGCTGGGGAGAAAGGGCTGCTTTTAGGTGACACCCAATTACAACCAGTCTGGACTGGTCACATCTTTCCTGAAAGTGGGTCAGAGGCAATGGAATTGGTCTACCCAGCTCTTTCTGGATTACATTCTTATATAAGAGGGGCAGGACTCTGGCATCAGAAAATGCTGAATTCCTACCTTTGCTCTTAACTCTGTGATCTTGGGAAAGTTAATTGATCTCTCTGAGCCCCAATTGTACCCACTATAAAATAGGGATTAAAACCTCTACTTACGTTAAAATTTTATATGGCAGAGAATATACAAGGTGCGCTCTTATTAAGTGACAGCTGTTATATTAACAATAATGACTATATTAATAATTTTAATGAAGAAGG
Source organism: Papio anubis (assembly GCF_008728515.1). Lineage (NCBI taxonomy): Eukaryota > Metazoa > Chordata > Mammalia > Primates > Cercopithecidae > Papio > Papio anubis. The sequence continues at coordinate 109,314,389 of NC_044984.1, forward strand.
ATTGACTGGGTGGCATGTGGAGTGGGACTGGTATTGGGCATGATATGTGTGGTTTGATGAGCAGGGGATCTCTTACCATCTGTTTTATATGCTCTAGGTTCACTGGGGTGCAGCTACAAAAGCCTCTCAAAGCTTTACTGAGTTGGCAAAATGGTTCTATAGCTTGAGAGATGTTGTTTTCATGGTGACCTCCCTCACATTCATGGATTATTTGAATTTTGTAGACACTAACCAGACCAAATGTCAACCGTACTAGAGGCTAAAGCTTTTCTCTTGGGTAAGCTCAAGATACACTACATGAAGCCTAGTTTCTTGGAGCTACAACTTACCTAAAGAAATAAAATGCATACAACTTGGCATGGTAGCTCACACCTGTAATCTCAGCACCTTGGGAGGCTGAGGCCGGTGGATCACTTGAGGTCAGAAATTCAAGACCATCTTAGCCAACACGTTGAAACTCCATCTCTGCTAAAACCCAAAAATTAGCCAGGTGCAGTAGTGCACGCCTGTAATTCCAGCTACTCAGGAGGCTGAGACAGGAGGATCACCTGAGGCTGGGAGGTGGAGGTTGCAGTGAGCTGAGATAGCACCACTGCCCTCCAGCCTGGGCAAGATTCTGTCTCAAAAAAAAAAAAAAAAAAAAAGTTTAAAAAGAAGTGTAGAAATATAATGCATCTATAAATCTGTATTATTAGGACATAAAATTCTCTTCTTTTGCCAGGCTTAAACAAGATAGACATTTATTTTTCTCACATATATAATACAAGGCAGTTTCCATCACGTAAGACCATGCAGAGACACAGGCTCCTTCAGACTTGTTGCTCTGCCAACTCTAGAATGTTGCTCTTAAGGACATGGTCTAAGATTGCACATAACCACCTCCATTCCAGCTGAAGAAAAAAGGGCAAGAAGAGAGAGACATGATCCTTCCTTTTAAGGGTATAACTATTGGTCAGATTGGAGTCATGTGACCACATGGCTGCAAAGAAGGCTGGGTAATGTAATATTTATTCTCAATGCTCATGTACGTAGCTAAGAGTCAGGGGTTTGTGGAAGCAATGGGAGAACAGATATTGCAGCGATCAAGAATTTATGCTCAGTTTCCTTTTGGCAAGGTTAAGCAACATAGGTTCAGGTCTCAGCAAGACCTGGATTTGATTCCCAGCTCTCTTGTTTGCTCATAGAATGAATTCAGACTAACTTTATACCCTCTGCTTTGTCAGTTGTAAACTAGGGATAAATAATAACTCTAGCTTCACATGACTGTTGTGAGGATGCATATAGAATACATATTACAGGGTTTGTACTGCTGCTGTTGCTGCCTCTGCAGCTGGTATCAAAACCTTGGCTCCTTCCTTTCCATCCTGATTCTGCTGTGCTCCATCCAGACAGTTGCAGCTACTGGAATGTTTCCTGCAGTTAGCTTTTTACATGCCTTCTTCTCCCAGACTGTAAGGATCTTAGGAACAGGGACCATGCTTACTTCCATTTTAACATTCAGAATAAGTTGCATAGCACCTGGAACAGACTAGGTTCTCAATAATGTTTGCTCAAATTAATAAATGAATGTAAACCTGCTGTTGATGAAGCCAGAACTGCTTGTAAAGGGGCCTGAGATGGCACCCTACATGCCAGGTGCTCTAAGTTTCTTACATGGGCTAACTTATTTATGAAATCATTAGTGAGTACTATCTAATATTACCATGGTTTTTGGGGAAGGCAACTTGAATATAGAGATGCTATCCTTAGATTGACCAAAGACATCCAGATATAAGGTGAAAGGCATGAGCTTTGGACCCAGAAAGCCTGGTTTTAGGATCCATTCTCTTAATCACCATACTGACTCTTTGCTTTGGGATAGATCGAAGATGCCTCAGTTTAAAGACAGATTTAATTAGACCCTTTCATATTTGATTTCTGGGAAAAAAAATTCATCTTTAGATTTTCAGCTCTTAGAAGAGTCATTTCAACTAATCTGATGATCTTCCTCCCTCCCTTTCTCTCTTCCTTTATTTCTTGTTTCCTCCCTTCTTCCTTTCTTCTTTCTTTCCTACCATTTTTCTTTTCTTCTTTCACAGAACAACACCCCTCCACCCCTTTAACTATTGGGCCATATAAAACAGAACACAGTGAAGAACCTTTTCAATGGTTGAAAAGGACAGTGCCACATTTTCCCTCCTAGCTTTCCCTGTCGTCCTTAGGAGGGTCCTTCTAGTAAGTCCAAAGTTCTATGAAATACGCTTTGAAAACTGTCAACTTAATTCACCCCCTTCTTTACAGAGGGGAAAACTGAGGCCAGTGCAGAAAGGGATTCATCAAAGTCTAAATCAGAAATGTACAATCCCACCTGAGTGTGGTGGCTCATGCCTGTAATCCCAGCACTTTGGGAGGCTGAGGCAGGCAGATCATCTGAGGTCAGGAGTTTGAGACCAGCCTGACTAACGTGGTGGAACTCTGTCTCTATTAAAAATACAAAATTAGCTGGGCATGGTGGTGCACGCCTGTAATCTCACTACTGGGGAAGCTGAGGCAGGAGAATTGCTTGAACCCGGCAGGCGGAGGTCGCAGTGAGCCGAGATCATGCCATTGCCCTCCAGCCTGGGCAACAAGAGCGAAACTCTGTCTCAAAAAAAGAAAAAAAAAAGAAAAAAAAAAAAAAAGGAAATCTACAGTCTTAGTGTCCAGCTCAGTAATCAAGCTGTTTGTAATACATGCTATGAGTGTCCAAGAAGGCCGTCAGATGCTTTCAACCAAAATCTCCCAAACTCTAGAGCAGGAGATTACAGTTCAGTTGTTGGTGAATTACAGCTTCAGATAACTGAAGAGAACACATCAATTATTTAAGACTGTTGTTAGGCAAAAATATATGTGGCCAATATTTGGAGGCAGAACATTTGTTGCAATCCGTGCTTGAGAGGCGGATGTGTTTGTTTATTCTAAAAGTTTGCAAAGTGCCAACTCCCCAGCAGTGAATAACTTAATAATGCAACTGCAAATCTCAAACTCTAAACTGACTCAGGAGAGGTGGTGATTATGGAAAAATTCTTCTTCATCTAGCCCAAGGAACTGACCACCCGTGAGCTGGAACATAGACCTCAAAGCAGGAAAGGAACAGAAGTGTCCAAAGAGGAAATGGAAAACATAACTCAAAAACAAGCTGGTCCTTGAGAATCACCATATGCAAGCGGAGGCAGGGGCAGTATTCCCAGGTGGTTCCCCAAGGCCTTTGGCCTCCTGGGTTCTGGTTGAGGATGCGATATGAAGATAAGAACAGTCTACTTTAAAAGGCCCCAGAGAATTTGGATCCCAGAAGTCTTAGACTATTGGCTTAGATTTGGGGTTGCAAACTCAATGTCTGCCCAGACTGGGCAGGAAATGAAAGTTAGTAAGTGAGTTGGGTGTAAGATGATAAAAGGCAGCTGACACTTAGTCTCAGTGTTGGGAGGCAATAGGGAGTAGTGGAGAGTGTGGGTAACTCAAGCAAATTCGCCTCAATTAAAGACAGCAGCTTCTGGCCCTGAGCCAATTGTTGCCATGTGTAAATGTAGGTCCAGTGTCGACTAATGTTTTGATTTATCAAAAGAAACCAAAAAGCTTGAGTTTCACGAGAAATTGATCTGTCTTTTAAAAGATTACCAGCTATTTTAAAACTGCAAAGTTTTAAAAGCAATCTGTGAGCTGTCTCCTCCCTCTCCCTAATACAGCCACTAAAGATGGCCATTAACTGTCTGTGTGGTCCCACATTTAAAATCCTTGGAGTACACAGATGACATCTGATTTTACCTCTTCATTCTATAGATGTAAAAAATAGACCTCAGCTTTCATCTTAAGTCACATGGTCAATGGCAGAGCTGGGACCAGAACCAGTTCTGAGTTCTGCCCTTCTTTTCTTCCCAATATAGATTCTAGAACAGTGCATGTGTTTCAGATAGGACAGGAAGTATATTCTGAGCGAGGACAAGTGCAGTCTCTTGTTCTCCATGGAGAACGGTGAATCCTGCCCTAGCCCTTGATGGTGATGTTGTTGTCAGCAATGATGCTGATAAATATCAGGTAGAATGTTTTGGGCAGCAAGTAATAGAAAACCTTGATTCACATGGACTTAAACTCTTCCTCCTTCCCTCTCTCCCTCCCTCTTCCCTTTTTCCCATCTTCCCTGACTCCTTCCTCTCTTTCTCCCTCCACTTCCTCTCTGCCTACTTCTCTTCCTTCCTTTTTCTTTCTTCCTTACCCCATCCTCTCCCTCCTACCTTCCTTTCTTCCTTTCTTCCTTCCTTCTTTTTCTTTCTTCTTTATTCCCCTTTTCCCCATCCCTTTCCCTTCCTCCCTTTCTCCCTCTCTCTTCCTTCCTTCTTTCTTTACTCCCTCCATTCCTTCCTTCCTTCCTCCTTTCTTTCTTTTTTTTCTTTACTCCCTTTTCCCCTCCTTTCCTCCCTCCCCCTCTTTTTCTTTCTTCCTCCCTTCTCTTTCTTTCCCTATCCTTCTTTCCCTCCCTTCCTCCCTTCTCTTCCTCCCTCCCTTCTCTTTCCTTCTCTTCCCTTTCGCTTTCCTTTCTTTCCTTTACCTTCCTTCCTCGCTCCTTTCCTCTGCTCTTTCTTCCTTTTCTCTTTTCTTTCTTTTCCCTTTCCCTCTTCCCTCCCTCTCTATTCCCCTTTTTCTCCATTCCCTTCTCTCCTCACTCATGTCCTCCCCTCTCTTAGCCTTTCTTTCTCTTCCCTTTCCTTTTCCTGCCCTTCCTCCCTTCCTCTTTCTCTCTCTCTCTCTTCCTCCTTTTCGTAAGAACAAGGTTGACAACAGCAAAGGGTCTGTGTATTTCACTGATTTTCCTGGCTGGAGAGAATGAAAATCTCTCTTTTTGAAATCTCCCTGCAGGCATGGGCTATAGATCCCTCTTTTTTATCTAGTTGAGCCCATGTGCCCACTTCTGGGTCAATTATCAGTAGTCAAGGGAGAGCTGTTTGCTGATCAGTTGAGCATTTCAGTTGACCCCACAAATGAGATGGGATTCTGTGGGGGAAGGCATAGTTTTGTGTGTGCTCACCTTCCTGTTTACCTGGACACCTTGGCTCTTTGAGAAGGCCAGTGAGCCAACTTGTGGATCTTCAGAATGTTCTTGTGGTGAGCTGCACCCTGGGCTTTTCCTCAAATATCTAGAAGCCTAACTCTCTGTTTTGCTGGTGAACCTAGTCTAAGGGCAGAGCTTCTCAGTCTTTAGTGACACCAGATCGCCCAAGAAAGTGATAAAAATGAACATTCCCAAGCCCCCATCTTCAGAGATCTGAGAATCTGAATATTTTTACATTTCCCCCGGTGATTTTTATTTGGGTGGTCAAGTGTCATACTTTAAAGAGCCCTCTTCTAGGCTATGACACCTGGATGGCTCCAACTCACATATATTTAAGAAGTGGCCACTGGTCATCAAATAAATTCATAGGTTCATGAAAGGTAGAATTTTAATCTGTTATGGCACAATAGAAATTTCTTTTTTGTACCTACCTTTGAATTCTCAAAATTAGCATCTGCATTTCCAGTCATGGTTTTCTGGAGTGCATATAAGGCACCTTCATAAAAGAGTAAGGCAGCATTTGGGAAAAAGGTAAAAGGAGGGCTATTTGTTCACTTTAACCAACATCTCAGTCCATGGGCCACAGGTATGGGGGAGAAGTTGCCCTGGTTCTAATTAATTAATGTAACCCTATTTGTGGAATTTTGGCCACTGTATGATTGAGGTTGTACTTAAATAAAGTTGACTCACAAGAGGGAAAATAATTGCCACCCAGTTCTCATTTAATTATTCTGATAACTCGAGGGAGTTTCATGCTAGCATTTAACTCCTCCCTGTAACTTCCTATATCTCCTTTTTAAAAAAACTTTTAAGTTCAGGGGTACATGTGCAGGTGTGTTACATAGGTAAACTCATGTCATGGGGGTTTGTTGTACAGATTATTTAATTACCGAGGTGTTAAGCTTAGTACCCATTAGTTATTTTTCCTGATCCTCTCCCTTCTCCCAACCTCCACCCTCTGATAGACCTCAGTGTATGCTGTTCCCCTCTATGTGTCCATGCGTTTTCATCATTTAGCTCCCATTTATAAGTGAGAACATGTGGTATTTGGTTTTCTGGTTCTGCTTTATTTTGCTAAGAATAAAGGCCTCCAACTCCATCCATGTACCTGCAAAGGACATGATCTCGTTCTTTTTTAAAGCTGCATAGTATTCCATGGTGGCTATTTCCCTTTTAACGTAGAAAGAGCAGACCTTGGACTCAGAGACTTGATACTAACATCAATATAGTTATATTAACTTCAATATAATTAAAAGCATCTGGCTATCATTTAATTACATTATTATATATCAGATAGGATACATGCCAGATTATGCTGACCTAAAAAAATCCCTATGGTTTAAAATAACTGTTTTATTTTACATTCACACCGTTTGTCCATCATGGGTCTCAGGGGATTTCCACTTACTGGAATCACTTAGGGATGCCCGCTGATGCAGGGGCCACCATCTCAAACGCTGTTTGTTCTCATGGCAGAGGATAAGATAATTTTGACAGTTTTCACATACCTGTTAAATAGTGTGGCCTGAATAATACACAGGGAGCTTCTGCTCACAGCCCATTGGTCAGAACTAGTCACATGGCCCTGCCCAGCCACAAGCACCCAGGAAGTAAGAGCCTCTCATGTGACTGGGAGGGGAGAACTGGAGATATTTGATAATGAGCACAGGTACCTACCACACATTGTGCATATTTGCTCTGTTCCTCCATCATTGTTTTCTACTAGATTCTGAAGGTAGGCACCTTCCTTAGGGATGTGATAACCTAGAGAGTACAGTCAGCTGTCCATGTAAAACTGCAAACGGACAACCTGGGTGTGATCCTGGGCATTAACCCCTCCTGCCTGTGTGCCTTTGGGCAAGTCACTTCACCTTGTTGGTCCTCAGTTTCCTCATCTGTAAAGTGGGACAATAATAATGGCACTGACTTCAGAGGGCCATTGAGAGATTAATAAAAGAGTTAATACATGCAGTGAACATTGAGTGTGGCACACAGTACACACTCAGTAAATGTTAGCTGTGTCTTTTGTAGCCCTGGAGTCAATCAACTACATAAGCAATTACAATTAAGTGTAATGGGTGTGTGTGTAGCTGTATTAGTCAGGGTTCTCTAGAGGGACAGAACTAATAGGGTAAATGTATAGATAAAGGGGAGTTTATTGAGAGAATTGACTCACGTAATCACAAGGTGAAGTCCCACAATAGGCCGTCTGCAAGCTGAGGAGCCAGGAAGTCAGTCCGATTCCCAAAACCTCAAAAGTAGGCAAGCCGACAGTACAGCCTTCCGTCTGTGGCTGAGGGCCCGAGAGCCCCTGGCAAACCACTGATGTAAGCCCAAGAGTCCAAAATCTGAGGAACTTGGGGTCTGATGTTCAAGAGCAGGAAGCATCCAGCGTGCCAGAACAATGGAGGCCGGAAGACTCATCTAGTCTAGTCTTTCCATGTTCTTCTGCCTGCTTTTATCCTAGCTGTGTTGGCAGCTGATTACATGATGCCTACTCGGCGTGTGGGTCGGCCCCTCCCAGTCTACTGACTCAAATGTTAATCTCCTTTGCAACAGCTTCACAGACACACCCAGGAACAATACTTTGCATCCTTCAGTCCAATCAAGTTGACACTCAATATTAACCATCACAGTAGTGAAGTTCAGGCTATGGAGGGATCAAGCAGTGGGAAGGGAATCAAGTCTAGGGCTTTATGGGAAAAAGATCTCCCTGCAGGAGCAGGGCCTGAAGGAAGAGGGTGGTCCCCCAGGGGAAGAAGGTGGCAATCTACATTGCAGTCAGAGGGAACTGTAACTGTGCAGGATTGTGGTAAGCTTTAATGGACTTCCGTTAAAGGAATTCCGGATAGAGAGATGATTTGTATAAATGGTTGCTGCTTTTCCTTTGGTGCCTTGTAAGTGATATCAGGTTCGTAGCTCTTGCAGACATCTCAATTCTCAGTAAGAGCTGGCCTTCCAGAGTAGCCTTTGCCTTGCCCCTTGGATGTGAACTTCCTATGGCCTAAGACCAATTCATTAAGAGCTCAGAACGGCTCTCGGTGGGTGGCCCAGGAATGACTACTGTCTACTGTCTGCAGAATGGTGGGGAGAAACTTTTCTTAGAGGATTTTTGGAAACATAAGGACTAAATAAATTAGAGTTTGGATTACTTGAGCAAGCGGGTGCTTTTCAGAGTATAGAAAGCTAGGGTGTTTGCGTGTGTGTTGTGGTTGGGGGTGGGGAGAGCCAGTGAGGAAGGAGCAGGAAGAAATCCACAGGGAATTTTTGTAAAAGGCAGAACATTGCAGAGCTCTGTTTCTGAAGAGATAGATCATAACCTTGTCAATTTTATGCTAATTTCCCTTCCCCAGTCACTTTGGCTTGGATTTGCTCATCATGAGCCTCCAACCAGGTGTGTGTGTGTTTAAGAAAACTGCTTTGAGCTGCAGTCCTGGCATCAGTCAGCAGCCACCCAGCCTGAAACTTCGATGAGGCTGGTGGGTGAGATTGTCTGGCTGGCACCCTGGTAAGAGTGTCATTTACTGAGACAAACTGACTTTCTAGAAAGAACTTCCACTTGACCAGCAGGCAAGAGCAAAACACGTAGTGATGAGGCACAGTGGAGGTTTCTTGCCCTCCAGGAATCATGAAACCAGTAAGGTGCACCGCCATGACTTCAGCCCTACTATGTGCCAGGCACTGCACGAAGTTCTTTTCTCAGATAATCTTGTTTTCCACAGCAACCTTGAAATGGAAATGTTATTTCAAGGAGGATTCCCTGCTATGTCCAATTTGACACAGTTGATTGAAGGAACAGCCATAGCCCAAAATCATGGTTTTTATTACTTGGAAACATGTGTAGTAGATGTCCTGGTTTTTTATCTTATTCCTGACTCTGCAACCCTTCTCCTCACTCAAGGAAAAGTTTAACTACCTAATGTTTTAGTGTCTTGGCCATGTCACCTGAAAGAAAAAGTCCTATATGCTGGTACGAAAATCCTTATTTAGGGGTGAGGAAACTGAGGAAAAGAGAAATCAAGTCACACTAAGTTCCAAAGTGGCAAAGCTGCGATTGCTTTTTTCTTTCCATTTATTTTTTTTTTTTACATAATTTCAGGCCTGTACACAAGTTGCAAACAAATTTCTGTATACTCCTTATCCAGTTTCCCCAAATGTTAACACTTTACCCCATTGGTTTTATCCTCCTGCTTTTATTTTTTTCTAAGCCATTTGAGAATCAGTTGAAGGTTTAATGGCACCTTATTCCTAAATATTTCAGTATTTATTTCCCAAAAACAAGGATGGTCTCTTACATTACATCAGAACAGCTATTAAAATAAGAGGAATGATATGGATACAGATACACTTTTATGATTTAATCTACAGAGTTTGTTCGTATTTCACCAATTGACAAATAGTCCCTATAGTGTACCTATTGCTAAAACAATAAAAAGAAAGAAAAAAAAAAACAAGATAAAAAAGAGATGAAAGAAAAAAAGCAAAAGAAGGCCCATGCATGGTAGCTCATACCTGTAATCTCTACACTTTGGGAGGTCGAGGCAGGTGGGTCAGATCACTTGGGCTCAGGAGCTCAAGACCAGCCTGGGTAACACAACAAGACCCTATCCTTACAAAAAATAAAATAAAATTAGCTGGAGGTGCTGGTGCATACCTGTGGTTCCAACTGCTTTGGAGACTGAGATGGGAGGATCATCTGAGCCCAGGAGGTCAAGGCTGTAGTGAGGTGTGATGTCACCACTGTCCTCCAGCCTGGGTAACAGAGCTAGACCCTGTCTCAAATAAAAAAAGAAAAAGGAAAAGAAAAAGAAAAAAGAGAAAAGAAAAAAGAAAAAGAAAGAAATGAAAAGAAAAAAATTCTAAATCATACAGTGCATTCAATTGTCATGTCTTGTAGTTTCTATTAATCTGGAAGAGTTTCTCAGTCTTTGGTTGTACTGTATGCATTGACAGTTTTGAGGAGTACAGGACAGTTATTTTGCAGAAAGTTCATCAATTTGGATTTGTCACGTTAGATTTACAGTGAGTGCTTTTGACAGGAACAGCACAGAAGTAATGTTATGTTCTCCACGGTGCATTGTATCAGAAGGTACATGCTGGCACTGTGCCCTGTTATTGGTGAGGTTTAGCTTTGATCATTTGGTTAAGGTGGTTTCTGCAGTTTCCTCCACTGTAAAGTGACTAATTTTCCCTGTGCAATTAATGAGCATCTTGTAGGGAGATATTTGAAACTATGTGAACATCAGAACTAGGACTTTTAACTCAGACTTTCTGACTACAGAATCTGCAAACATCTGCTAAGCTTACCATTTCCCTATATAGTGGTTGTGTGTTCTGGATCTACCAGGCACTATGCTAGTTGAGTTAAATGTGTTAGTGCTTTTAACTCTCACAGTAATTTTCTGAGATATGGGTGCCCCATCTCTCACACTTAGTTTCCCATCTATGTCATAGAAACAGATTCAGGATATGGAATGATAGACAATGGAGGCTTGGAAGGCTGGGGGAGCAGGAGGGTTGTGGATGATGAGAAATTACTTAATGAGTATAATATGCATTATATGGGTGATGAATACCCTGGAAGCTCTGACTTCACCACTACACAATACAGCCATTTAACAAAATTACACTAGAATCCAATAAATGGATACAGATAGAAACTTAAAAACTCCAAGTATATTCAGGATCCAGATGAGTTAATCAGCTCTTGCTAAAAGAATGAGAAAGGTGATCCCTAGTTCCATCCTCTGGTCCTAGAACCCAAACTAGGAGCTGAAATAGCTCTCACAGATTCCCAAGAAGCAGATGTCTCTGTAAGTATTATACAAACAAAACTCTTGCCAGAGATGGGAACTAATAGGGGAAAATCCATGTGCGTGCAACTTGGAAAGGGCCTGGATCAACTGCAGGAATGGCTTTTTATGAGATTTAATATTCCCCTCACTGGAGACACATTACTATCGAATAATAAACAGCAGAGTCTGTGGTGTTGATCTTTAAAGTAAATCCTATTGCTATTAGCTTATCTGTCCAACTATTAAAACTAATAAAATAATAAACTCTATGACACAGACACTTAGCTCAGTTCAATCCTCCCTTCTAACTGCAATTTTCTCCTTCTATGACTGTTGGTTTTTTCAGCAATTTCCTGCTTATCATTAAACTATCTGGAACATTTTCATATGTTTGGATGACAGTTTTTAGTTTCCCTGGGATAGTTTTGTATTCCTGTCTCTCTCTCTCAAAATTTATTGTCTATTTTTGCTTCAATCTTTACTTAACTTTTGCAGCCTGTCATCCCAGCAGGCAGGAATGCTTCTTTGTCAGGTTCAAAATCACCTGCCTCTTGGGGCCATTGTGAACTTGCTAAGGAAAAAGAGAAAAAAACACTCCAAATTAAATGGGAGGGGAACCCGAATACTCATTCAGGCTTCATTAGCTATGCAATCTCTGAGAAACTGGTCAAAATTATTTTATAAGTTTGGAGAAGATCACGAAAAAAAACCATACAGAGGTATTACTTCTTATGTGGGGGTTAACTCTATGTACAGTGACAGCCTAAAGCGATCTGAACATAAAATAAAAAGATCCCCAAGTCTCCCTTAGACTATTGCTGTACTAGAGACCAATATCTCATCCTTCTGTAAGTCTACCAGATGCAGTTTTCTTTCCATCGTTGAAGATCTCTTTCTGTATTTGAGAACCAGAAAAAGTAGCTGACTGTATTGAAAGGGCATGTTGCATGTTGTATGTAAACAGTCAGCTGTGTTTAAGGACCATATATATATGCCCCTAGAATGACACTCAATATAGTGGATGCTTGGACTGAGTGAAGACCAAATTTGCCCTCCCATCTCACTCTTCGGAGCATGTGCTCACAGTGAAATGTTTTAGTTCTCCCTCCCTCTCTCCCTCTTTGTCCTGGAGCAGAGAGTTGGACTTTCTTATAATGACTGTGTCAGACAGGGCATGGTGGCACATGCCTGTAATCCCAGCACTTGGGGAGGCTGAGGCAGGCAGATCACATGAGGCCAAGAGTTAGAGACCAGCCTGGCCAACGTGGCAAAACCCTGTCTCTGCTAAAAATACAAAAGTTAGTCAGGAATGGTAATGTGTGTCTATAATCCTAGCTACTCAAGAGACTGAGGCATGAGAACTGCTTGAACCCAGGAGGTGGAGGTTGCAGTCAACTGAGATGGCACCACTGCACTCCAGCCTGGACGACAGCGCAAGACTCTCTCTCAAAAAAAAAAAAAAAAAAAAAAAAATCAAAAAACAAAACCGTGTTGATGAGACCGCTTCCCTGTATTTAATTCTCCAACACCCAGATCTCAGCAGGTCACAGACTTTGCAACTTCATTCTATTGATTTTCTGGCCTTAGTCTTAAGAGCATCACAGACTCTAGTATAAAGGAAGACCCTGGGATGAGAGGCTGTTTTCATGTCTCAGGCATCCTGTATTCTATCTCTAGCCATCAGTATTAGCAGTGTTTTGCCAATGTTCAGAAAAGCATAGTATCAGATGACAATCGACAGACTGAATGGTAATTTGACCCACTGCCAAAACCCCACAGGTCTTACACCTTCCCCCTTCTTTTTAAATTAGTGGATTTGTGTATGTCTGTGTCTGAATGAGGTGAGAAATACGTTATTCAGGCAAAAAGAAAGACGTGCTTAGGAAGAGTTTTAATTTGGTCTGAGTACTTTAGTACCTCAAAAAGGACTTTTCTCCACACCCTGCCCCCAACCAAGTATAAAAGAAACATATATTCATTCCAGAAAATATGGAAAAAGCAGTGAATCAGTCAAGGGACATGACTATAAGAAACATAAGCCAACTCCAACTGGCTTAAGCAAAACTTAATTTATTTGATGCATGGCCTGGATAACCAAGCACTGGCAGGAGGTTTTGCAAACTGGGTTTAGAAAGCAGGAATGAATTATGGAAGCTATAGGAGACAGGAGAGCAAGAGCCATAGCTATACTGTCATGGTGGGAAGTTTCAGGTCAGCACACTTCTGCTTGTGGTGAATGGCCTGGAACTGCTCTTCCTGTTGCATCATTCACTAATTCACTAAAAATGCAAAGTCTTGGGACAGGGCATCTGATTGGGTGGACTAAAGTCACATGGCTATTTTCTGGTTGAATCTCCCAACTTCTGTAGTGAAAGGCAAACACCTAAAATTCCCTGGCCACCAATGCACCATATGGGATCCCTCAAAATAAAATTTGGATATGGTAGTCAGGTCCCATGATCTCCCCCAGTGATCCATGATTTCCACTGCCTGGTGTTTACACTCTTGTGTAGCAACCCCCTCCCCACCCCCACACACATACACACATACACGTTGAATCAGAGCTGGTCTGTATGAGCAGTAGATTATGCTAGAGGAAACAGTGCATAGCTTTAGAGTTGGGTCATAAAAGGCATTGTGCTTCTTCCTTGGTCTCTTGGATTGCCTACTGTGGGAGAGGCAGCTGTCAAGTCATGAGGATACCCAAGCAGCATGTGGAGAGGCCCACGTTGGGAGAAAGTGAGGCCTCCTGCCAAAAGCCAGCATGAATTTGCTACCTGTGTAAGCTGGGAGTGACTCAACATGGAAGCAGATGCTCCAGTCCCATTCCAGCTTTCAGATGAGAGTGCAGCCCCTGACAACATCAAGACTGCAACCTCATGAAAGACTCAGTCAGAATCATCCAGCTGAGCTGCTCCCAAATTCTTGACCCATGAAAACTGTGAGACACAATAAATGTTTATTCTTGCTTTAAGTGTCTGTGTTTTGGAGTGAAGTTGTTACACAGCAATAGGTAATTAAAACAGTGTCCTCCCAGATCCCTGGAGATTCTTTTAACTGGCTGTGCAGGTGCTGTTGTTAAGAACAACCTACCATCTTCTCCAGAGCACTACTCTTGTGTGATGTGCACTCCCTCACCCACAGGTCCCTGAGAATTAGCTCTTTCCCCATCTCCCACTCCCAACATGCAATGCAACCAATTTTTCCATCAGTACTTCTCCCTTATCTCAAAAAGATACTGACTCTATGATGCAATTTACACTCTAGAGCTCCCCTCAGGACCAGGCTGAGGCTGCACTGCACTGGAAAACACATCTTTTCTGTTTCTCCCCTTCTCTATCTTGCGTTCCTCACCACCTTACAGGTTGAAAACATATCCTCAGTAAATAACTTACACAAGAATTTGCCTCTCAGGTGCTACTTCTTGGAAGGAGTAGTGGATCCCAGCTTCTTTCCTCTGAGCTTCTATAACAAAATACCACAGACAGGGTGGCTTATAAACAACAGGAATTTGTGTTTCATCATTCGGGAGGCTGAAGGACTGACATCAGGGTGCCAGCATAGTTGGGTTCTGGTGAGGTCTGTCTTCCTGGCTTGTCTGCCTTCTTGCTGAGTCCTTATATAGTGGAAAGAGGGTGAGAGAGCTCTCTGGGGTGCACCCTCATGACCGAATTACATCCCAAAGTCTCCACCTCCCCATACCATCACGTTGGAGGTTAAGATTTCAATATATGAATTTGGCGGGGGGACACAAACATTCACAGACCTTCAGTCCACAGTAGATGCAAAGCAGAAAAAATCGCAAGATATGACTAATATTGTTCATCCTCTCAACGGCCCAACTTGCCTTCCCCCCAACCCCCGCCAAGTATTTACACTTTTAAATATGCCCTACTCAAATATCTGCACCACCCTATGCAAGCAGAGACAGATCTGCCTCCTCCCTGCAGGAGTAAAAAAAAATCCATATCTTCTTAGTGAATGCTGTTAGCCACAAGCACAAGCTTCCTGGGTCACGTTTATTTTCTTCTATTATTTTGTGCCCTCTTTCAATATCTTGCAACCTATGAAATGGCAAATTTAACTATTCCCGTATACCATAGTCTGTGAAAAGGAGAAGAAAGAGAATCAAAAGTATTTAGAACATGTAAATATATGTCTGACACAAAGAAACAAGATACAATAAATTTTCATAAAACTCATAAGGCCATGGATAGGATTTGCTACCCTTCCACATCCCATTCATATTTTGTGTTTGAGTTTATTTACCCCATGAGGTGATCCAAGCCTTTGTTTCTGAGAGAACTAAATCCTCAATGTCCTTAAATGGAAAGACTTGCCATAATTTTCCATTCACTTTGACGACTGTATGTAGCTACATGGGGCTGGAAGACACCCAGGGAATCCCCTTAGTTCCATTCATACTCCTCCAGCTCGTGTTATAAATCAGAATTTCTGCTTTCCTTTGATAGAGAGGGTCACCAGTCCCAGCCTGCTAGCACCATAAACCTCTCTTTTTATTGCAACATAAGGAATACCCAAAGTCACAGGCAGCCTCACCTCCCGGTCATAATTGGGCTCCCTCTTGGAAGCATCGAATGTCGAGATTCAGATTCTGAGAAGTTACATGAGCGTGCCCAAGGTCACCCGATGGTAGAGACTTGAATTCATGTCTATCTGATTCCAAAGTTTGAATATTTAGCTGATTCATCTGCTTCAGTGAGTGTAAAGACCTTTGTATTCTGTGTAGGTCGTGGCAGAGGACAAGTAGAAGGGGGTACTAGTAGAGAAATGCCATCCAAGGAAAGGCTGTGTGGGGTAGTGGAACAACCCATGGCTAGAGCCCCAGCTCTGTACTTATATTCATTCAACATTATTTGGTGAACTCTTTCTATGTGGCAGGCACTGTCCTAGGCACTAAAAATAGAGCAGTGCTCATCAACAAACTCTTGCATTTACCTTCTTAGTCATCTGTCCCCTGCAAGTTATTTCACTTCTCCTAGCCTTGCTCTCCTGACCTATAAGATGAGGGTGTTAATACCTACCAGATGAGAGCAGTCAATTTGTTTTGTCACTAGGAAAATGAGGACATTAATACCCAATCTTGCTGGGAGAATTATATCAGGCAAATGTAGATAGATCCATTTATTGCACCAACAGTTATGGAGCATCTACCATGTGGCAGTGGCTGGGCTGAGCTCTGAGAATACATCCATTGAGCAAGCCAAATACAGTTTCTGCTCTCTTGGACCTTGCACTGAGTGAAGTTGGATATTAAGCAAAAAATCACAACCACGACTAGGGTTTTCAATGGATATCCAGGTAGCCACAGTGACTGCTATTATTCTTCCTTTTCCTTGCCCTGCTGGTGCCTGTTTCCTCCTACTTTAAGGTCTCCAGAGTTGGGGGAGTTTACAACACCTCTCTTGTTTGTCTACAGAGTCCTGAAAAAGAGAATAGCGTTTTGATGCTGTACGGCAGAGGCAGGGAAGAGTTAAAGTAGAAAAGTTCCTCAAAGGGGCAGCAACCAATGAGTCTGCTGCCATCCTGGCTGAGTCTTGCTGTCCCTTTGCCATGGCTTTAGGTTTATGGAAAAAAAAATAAGCCCTTTAGAGAGGAAGAGAGGAAGTCTGTTTTCCTACAGCTCAGCTGAAAATCTCATCGTTCTGTGGAATTCTTTTCCCCCTTTAATGTGCACAGTTTTGGGATGAATTTTGCTCCTCTGTCAGTTTCCTCTGGATGTTTTGTTGCAAGGAGGACTTATGGACTCTGCGACCAAACATAAATGGCCAAGTCCTAATTCTGTAGTTCCTTGGTTCTAGCAGCGTGTGCCTAGAAAGGTGCCTGGCATGCAGTAGGAGCCCCCACAAACGTATGCTGGATGAATTGCCACCTGGGGACCCCAGGGTAGTCATAGCATTCTGGAAGATCTGTCTTCTCACTCCTCTTGTTTGCAGAAGAAAAAGGTGTCAATCTGTCTTTCTGCATCAGCAGGTCTGTCAGGGTAGAAATACACCAGGGTTCTAGATCATTCGTGTTTGAGGAACGTGTGCTAGATATGTCATTCCACTGGCATTTTACAGGTTGGATCGTTGAGATATTTAAAAAACAAAGAGACAAGCACATCACACCCATTTTTCCCTCCCACAAGAAGAGGCTATGAAATGATTCTACTTTGACCCCTAATTCATTTCCCTGGGGATTCTGCTTATTAGTTGCTCCAAGTCTCCAGCGTCTGGCAGAGATGTGTCTGTCTTCTTGTTGGCTAATGGTTTTGTCGTTAGTCTGATGAATAGACTTGATCTAACATTCTTCAACTCCAGAGTAGGAGGGACTCTTCCCCTCACCACGCTGCTGACCCTGTCAGTTTACAGCACAGAAATATTCCAGTTGGGCTTTTGTGAGGAGGCAGATTAAACAGAAAAAGTGTTTCTTTTTTCCTGGCCAAGTAATTTTGGATTGAGAGAGTGCAAAAGTTGCTTTGTAGTTTGAGAACTGCTCATAAAAGTAAATTTCTTTTTTTAATGCAATGATTAGAATTGCTTTGCTAGAGGAAAGTTACATATAACTAGATACTTACTAGTATATCTTGTATATTAGTATATTATAGTAATCTCAAGCACATGATAGGCATATTTATTAAATGAATAGTTACTATGTAAATGGAAAAAGATAAATAAGACCAAAGGGTGACAGATATTCAACAAATATTTGATGAATAAAGAAGTTAACAGATAAAATACATGAATGAAAGTAGTTCCCAGGATGAAAGAAACATGAAGTCAATGAGACTGGAATGTGTTAGAGAATTGCAGGGTGTCTGTCAGCAGATAATGGTGCCCTTGCTTTTCTTCCCACAATTCACAGGGGCAGTTTCTCTGCACCTGTCCTTTGTCCAAGGTGACTCATTTCTTCCGGCCACAATTGTCTGACCAGAAATGGCATCTAGCCCCAGGGAACAAATAAAAAATATCTTTCCCAGGAAGACAGAACTGAAGCTTAGATGAAGATTCGGTGTTGCAGGGACAGTAATAAGCTTATGTGACTACTACAGGAAACCATCTTTTGCTTGCCAATGAGATAAGGAAGAAGGAAAAGATGGTCTGCCATGAGGAAGAAGAATAGAAGAGAGGGAGAGAGAAAGAGACAAGGAGGGAGGGATGGAGAGAGAGAGAGAAAGACTGATTCAGGAAAGAGAAATGGGCCACACCTGGTGGCTCATGACTGTAATCCCAGCACTTTGGGAGGCTGAGGCGGGTGAATCACCTGAGGTCAGGAGTTCAAGACCAGCCTGGTAAACATGGTGAAACCTCGTCTCTACTAAAAATACAAAAATTAGTGGGGTGTGGTGGTGCATGCCTGTAGTTCCAACTATTCAGGAGGCTGAGGCAGGAGAACTGCTTGAAGCTGGTAGGTGGAGGTTGCAGTGAACCAAGATCGCACCACTGCACTCCAACCTGGGTGACAGAGTGAGATTCCGTCTCAGAAAAAAAAAAAAAAGGGAGCTGGGGAGAGAGAGAGAGAGAGAAATAGAGAAAGAGAAATGTCTGCATACCTGAGATTCTTCTAGTTCCCAGATATAACCCCAAATCTTTATAATTTCTTCGACATTTTCCCTGAAGTTAGTATACATTGATTTATGCCATTACAAACACTTTTTTTTTTTTTTTTTTTGAGTCAGCGTCTCACTCTGTTGCCCAGGCTGGAGTACAGTGGCACATTCTCAGTTCACTGCAACCTCTGCCTCCCAGGTTCAAGTGATTCTCCTGCTTCAGCCACCCAAGCAGCCGGGTTTACAGGCATGTGCCACCACACCCCGCTAATTTTTGTAGTTTTAGCAGAGACAGGGTTTACCGTGTTGGCCAGGCTGGTCTCTTAACTCCCAGCCTCAAGTGATCCACCCATCTCAGCCTCCCAAAGTGCTGGTATTATAGGCGTGAACCACTCACCCGACCCCCAAACACTCTTAAAGTACGTGCCCAGTGATGAGACATTGTAGCCTTTATGGTCTTTGTCCATGCAAACACAAAGACTGGATCTCTCAAGCAGCCTTCCTAATACTTCCCATTCCCTTCCTACTTCTTAAGGTCCTAGGTTGTAATGAGTATTTTTTTCATTTTCCTTTTTAATTATAAAAAAACAAGAAGGAGGAGAAGGAAGCTGAAGGGGGGAGGAGAAAGAAAAACTGAAATCCTTTTGTCCTCACGTCTGTGAACTGGCTGACGAGGCGCTGCTGTTTGATTTGGTTGCCACTCAGGGCTGAGGTTTGTCTTCTCCACTTTTCGCATGGACTTCTGTTGCTTTTTCTTGGCTTCTGGTTGCTCAAGAGGACTGAAGGGTGTCCAGGGCAGGGCTGTGGTGTTTGCATTGGCTGTCAGAGCCGAAGGGGCGGCAGAAGGGCCTGACCTCCACCTCAGAACAACAGGAGTTTCCTTTCTGGGGTTCCTTGTCTCGGGGATTAGGACAAAACACACCCACAGTTGAGCTTCAGTAAAACCTGATTAGAGTGTCCCGGAAGTGTTTGTTTTGTGGGGCGACCACTATAGATCATGGGAAACGAATGCTGCTTCTCTTCCTCTCTTCTCTTCCCCAGCAAGGGAGGCCGGTGGCTTTGGCTGCCTTGGTGGAAAAACCAATACTCTTCCGCAAATGGGTTCTTCTCACAGCCGTGAATTAGTGTTGGCACAGACGCCTCTGAGTGGGGATCCCACAAAGGTGCAAGCCTTTGCAAACACAGGACCTCAAAGATGTGGGGTGGATGGGGCGGCTGGGTCAGGTAGAGAGCCAAGGAGGGCAGTGAGTGTCGCTAAATGGAAATGCTGACAAGACTGAGAGTTAGGAGGGACAAGGTGACCTGGCACCTTTCTCTGTGTCAGACAGGGCACTTCAGCCAGTTTGCAAGGTGTTGGCCAAGGCATCTGTGAAACCCAGCAGCCAGAAAACTCATGACTGGCTGGGAAAAGCACCATTATAACAAGAAGAAGAAGAAAGGAGCTTGTTTTATGAATACATTTGCAGAGCCTGGAAACTGCAGGGAAGGGGAAGTTTAACATAATGGGACCCTCGTGGAATCCCTCTCATCCGCCTAAAACACACACCTCTGTGGTTTCTTTTCTCCCCCATGTCCTTTCTCAGGCACCACCTCCACCTTTGCCACCCTGACCCCATTGGCTGGCCTTTTCCTCCCCTTGCCCTCACCAATCAGCTGGGCCTGCCAGTCCGAAGGCTAGGGCATGACATATTTGCACCATGCGTAAACACCACTCACCATTAAGAGCTCCCTCTAATGAGAAACAGAGCCACAGAGGGGAAGCTTCAAAGTGGTTAACGGAAGGAAGTGCCTGGAACGAAATCCGACTTGATGTCCCAATTAATACGTCCCCTAATTCTATTTCCTGCCCTTGCGGGCTTGCAGCCGCCTCCCTCTAATTTCTGTGGGAGACAGAGACTCGGCTGATGGGGAGGAAGAAACCTGGAAATGGGACGGCTTCACGGATGACTTGATACATAGGCAATGGGCATATTAGGACAAATTAGGGAATTAAGGAGGAGGAAAAAAAAGAGACGACGACAGTCAGAGGAAATGTCATCTCAAGTAATAGTATTAATGGAGACTGGGGTTTTGCTGGAGAGGGTGGCTGGAGATATTGAGAGCTAAAAACACCAGCCAAATTGTCTTTTATTTCAGGCTGGGAGAGAGGAGCCATTGTCAGACCCTTTCTTCTCTGCTCTAGGATGTTGGGGGAAAAACAGCCTTGGGTCTCTTCAGTAGGATTAGAGGCAGGCCCCAATCTCAGCCCAAAGTCTGTTGTATTCAGATGAAGGCTTTATGGAAATAAAATGAAATATAAAGACATAAGTCTGGCAATAGTCAAGTTAGAATAAGTGGTGGACTCTGGAAGTGTGAAAAGACCTTTGACATATCTCTTTTTAGTCTGGTCAGCCTGAAAGTCCACCATTTGATTGCTCTTTTTCAGTTGGGCATTGCCTTCTCTGTATTGTCCCATTCAGAGACAGATGCTTGCAGAGGGTAAAACATGGCATCCCTGAGGCAGTGGGATAAAGAGTTTGTCAGGGGCATCAGACACCCCAGAAGAAGTGGTGACCAGAAGACCCTCATCCACTTGGCTGCAATGATTTGAACAATCTCTGATTGATTCCCATCTTCAGTTTCTCCAGCACTCTTTTCTATCCTCTGTCCATCTTGCACACACCTGCCTCATGATCTTTCTAAAATACAACACCCATCTTGTCTTCACCCCACTTAAATATCTGGTGGGGCTCCCCGGTTCCTGTGTGGTCAAGTCTGGCCACCTTAACATGGCATTTAAGGCCTGTCATAAACCACATGGGTTTTCTCTGGAGCCTGGCTATCCTCCACTCTCCTGGGCCTCCACCCAATCCCAGGGTCTCCCCAGTCTGCCAAACTCATTCCTTTTCCATAGTCTTGTACCCGGTGACTTCCTCCAGCTTTATCTTTCTCCCTTTTCTTTACCCAGGGGGCTCCCTGTTTACCCATCAAGTCTAAGTTCCAATGGCCTCTCCTTATAAAGCCTTTCCAGGCATCTAAGTCACCTCTCTGTGTTCCTGGGGACCTCTCTTTGAATCTCTGCACCATCCCACATGCCACTGCATTGAAATAATTGGCTTTTATATCTGGTTTCCCCAGGAGATTGAGTCTCCCAGAAGACACACAGAGGACAGAACTAATGGTACAAGTTTCTGTATATCTGCACTGTTTAACATAACATCAGAGCTCAATAAATGGAGAGAGAAAGAAAGGAGAGAAGAAACAGAGGGACACAGTAAGAGATAGAAGAAAGGAAGTTCAGAAAGAGCAGGAAACATCTAGAACTGCATTGCATTGTCCACGGCATAATTTTATGATTATTTAACCCAGCCACTCAGTCAGATGTAAGATTGGGCTGAATTCACTTTAACACTCCTTCAGGTGAAGCAAATTGGCCGGGCTATACAATGCAACCAATGGTTAAGAGCCTATGCTTTGGAAACTTGGATTTACATTCATTTGAAATCAATTAACCACTGGGGAAGTCACTTCCCCTCTCTGAGCCTCAGCTCTCTCCTCGGTAAAATGGGAACAAGGTGACCTTGAGGAGCAAACCAGGTGAAATGCTTAAAGTGCCTTGTCCAGTGTCTAGTACATAGTAAGTGATCAATAAAATCTAATATGCATGAGAGTCTTAGCTTGGGAATTCTGCTATCTTCTCAGGCCATCTGAGGTTCTTTCTCCCTCCTATTACTGGTCTCTGCTGCCCGGGCTCTGCCCTATAATCTGAATTGTTTGCTCTTCCTGCTGCTAGGATAGACAACCCAGGGAGTAGTCCTTGCATCCATGCCAACAGTTACTGGCATTTTGGTTACTGGGAATGATGTCACTCCTGTGTTTTGGCTCCTTAAAGGATCTGATGCATGCCACATACATATGCAAATAAAAGAGTTTCCTGGTTACATCCTCTACTTGGGAGCAGAAGTGGTGGCAAAAATTTGCAGGTCTGAA
This sequence comes from Papio anubis, assembly GCF_008728515.1. Taxonomy (NCBI): domain Eukaryota; kingdom Metazoa; phylum Chordata; class Mammalia; order Primates; family Cercopithecidae; genus Papio; species Papio anubis. The sequence continues at coordinate 109,336,770 of NC_044984.1, forward strand.
ATCATATGTCTGAGTTCCTCTGCTGTGGTTTTCCAGACAGTGAAGAACCTGGAGGAACTGCTGAGGCCACACGGCCTGCGCGGGGAGCTTTTCCGTCAACGTAAACCTCTGCACAACCTGAATTCTTTTCCTCACGTCCCTAGGACCTTGTGTTCTTGTTTGGAGCAGAAGTCACCACTCCCTGGCCAGACAGTGCCTGTTCATGTAAACATGGATGCAATGATCAAAGAATTCCATGTTGGAATTTCTCCTTAGGAAATCACTGCAGACAAGAGAATGTTCTTAAGGTCCATAGAAGATGGCTTCAAGGTTGGCTAGGGCATCACCCAAGTCATTCTCCAAGGGGATGAACTGGGTGATAGTGGTGTTGAGAACTTACCTGAGGCCTTTCTCTTGGAATAGTCTGTGGATGTGTTTGAGTCCAGTGCGTTTTACTATTGACAAGCTTTGGTCAGGAACCAGAGAGTCTCCCTCTTCTTGATAACTTGTGACATTGGCAGAGTTCTTACTTCTTCTCATCCTCCTTTTCCAAATACTTCCAGGTCCATGATTTACTGGAGATCCTTCTTTGGGGTTTGAGACTTTTTAAGTCTCCATTTGATCGACTTAAAAAAGACGGCACTGAAAGGTTAACCTTAAGTGTCATAATTGCATGATGTGCTACCCAGATCCATTTCAGGATTGAAGGACTTATTCTCCCCAGCTTCTAGGGGTGTTGCCAGCTGAATGCTTTTAGCTCCCAGCCCTCTCTAGGTATTGACTTCAGCTGGAAAGATCCCTCTCACTCAATATTACATCTTCCTCCAAGGACAGCCCACATCCAAAGATTGATGTGGCAAGAGAATTAAGACATATCACCGTGTCCCCAACTGAAGGGTCACACGTTTCAAGAACCCCCATGGGGTCGGTTGAGGCCTTTGCTGAGACTGCATCACAGCTCAACTTCTCCTTCCACCCAATCCTGAATTTTTTTCTTTCCCTTCTAGCTCCAATGTATGTTCTGCACATTAATCTTTATCCCAGAATGTTTCCTAGAGAATCTGCAACCTCAAGGTCAGACAAGGTGAAAGGGGCCAATGTGAGTCTGGAGTACAAACATCAAGACTTCTGCTCAAGACATCCATGGCTAGTTCCTGAGTGCTTACTAGGTACCAGGCACTGAACCAGGAGCTGTAGATGAGGTGATGAACAAAGTTCTCGGGACCTGCTCTCATGGGACCATATTCAGATGGCAATAGACAATGAATTTATAATTATTTACAGGGGTGATGAGTATTAAGAATAAAAGGTACAGGATGCTAGAGAAGTAAATAATGGGTATCACACCAATCTGGGGGATAATATAAGGCTTCCATGAGGCAGTGATGATTGGATTAGGACCAAAGGATGATGAGGACAAGTTAGCCAGGCAAAGATAAGGGAGGGAAAGACAGTAGCTAAGAACAAGTAGAGTTTGGAGGATGTATGCCATGACAATAGAATTCACAGGACTCTGGGAGATGTGGGGAGCATGATATAAAAGGAGTCTGGGTGCATGAGGCAGTGGTTTGGACCACTTGGATAATCAGGAAAGCTCTGGATCACATTTACTGCTTCACCCAAAGATAGGTAGAATCTATTTCTCCTCACTCTGAATCTAGCTGGACTTGTGACTTCCTTGACCAATAGACTATAGCAGAAGTTATGATATACCAGTTCTTGGCCTAGTCTCTAAAAGGCCTGGTGATTGCAACCTTCACTCTGGAAGCCTGCCATCAGGTTGTAAAGAAGCTCACATTACTACTGAATAATGAAACGTCCCACACAGAACAAAAGACCACATGGATAAATACTGAGCTTCCCTGCATCTGAGGAAGCCTACGTGGACCTTCCAGTTCAGCCCAGCAAATAGTCAAATGCAGTAAATGAACCCAAACAATGCCCCCAAACTGGGGCAAAAGAACCACCCAGCTATTCTTGACCCATATGATTGTGAAAAATGATAAATCATTTTTGTTTTGAACCTTGAAGTTTTGAGTTGGTTTGTTACACAGCAATAGCTAACTGAAACATTCTCCCTTAGGAAGAGAAAATCCCTCATACACATCTATCTTGAACAGCTCACAATCACTGAGTGCCAACAATGTACCAGACTTTGTGCTATGGGAGTTTTATATTTTATTTCATTGAAATCTCACCAAAAACCCGATGAAGTAGGCATTTATGTCCATTTTAGATGAGAAAGAAAGAGGTTCAGAGTAAATGTGACTTGCCCAAGTCACTCAGCTAGTGAAGTGGTGAAATATGGATTTGAACCCAGAACCCAGGCAGTGTTTTTTTGTTTCATTTTTTGTTGTTGTTGTGGGTTTTTGTTTGTTTGTTTGTTTGTTTTTGAACAGTGTCTCTCTGTCACCCAGGCTGGAGTGCAGTGGCACGATCTCGGCTCACTCCAACTTTCAAGCGATCTTCCTGCCTCCCGAATAGCTGGGACTACAGATGAGCACCACCACACCCGGCTAATTTTTGTATTTTTAGTAGAGACGGGGTTTTGCCATGTTGGCCAGGCTGGTCTTGAACTCTTGACCTCAGATGATCTGCCTGTCTCAGCCTCCCAAAGTGCTGGGATTACAGGCGTGAACCTATTAACTTTTCTTGCATGGGCTTGGGGAGGAAGGTCAAGGAGACCTGGGCCAAACACTGGATCTGTGGGAAGATTAGTCTGTGGATGGCAGATACCACCGAGCTAAGGTTTGTACTTTTTGGACAGTAATTCCTGCATCTCAGGTACTTCCATGGCTATCCAATGCCTCCTAGGATACCTGGTTCCTCAGTCAGCAAGATTTGTCACACGCAGGTCAGGGCAGGGGAGACCAACCCCAAACTGCAGTTAGTAGAGCTGGTTGTTAGCCCCAGTTTTGCCTCTAACTTGACAGATGACCTTGGGTCATGTCTTCCCCACCCTATACTCCTATTTCTCCATCTGCAAAATGAGAGCAGAGTTTTCCTGGCATTTCCAGATTCTTCCTACCAGCAAACCACCAAATCTATTACACACTCAGTTTGTACATTGTCTTACATATGTAGACTCATCCAAAGCTAAAAAATCTGTTACCTTGGGGATTTGAACATTCTAGTTGTAGATTTTTTTGGAGGCACCTGGAAACAAATTTTAAAAATGCCTGTCTGTTGCCACCTGCAGTCACCCCATGTGCTGCTGTGATGTGGATACTACTTTGGTAGACCTGGACCCAGCTGGTCTAGGTGCACCTGTTGTTCTAGTAGAGGGGCTAAGTCTTGGGCAGAAAAATGGGTTTCAAGCCAAATGACACCTATTAAACCAGACTTTGAGGAAATGGGATGCAAACCACCCAGCAGCCTCGTACTTCAACTACAGTTACCCCATTAACAGCAGAACTATCTCATTCTGGATTTTCTCCATCTCTGGGCAGCCAAGCTTCAGACAAGGGGCTCACATTGGCCCCTTTCACTTTGTCTGACTTGGCAGTTGCAGACTCCCTAGGGACCAGGTTCTTGGGTGAGGATTAACGTACTGGGCATATATTGGAGCTAGAAGGGAAGGAAAAGAATCAGGATTGGGTGGAAAGAGAAGTTGAGCTGTGATGCAGTCTCAGCAAAGGTTCAACCGACCCCATGGGGGTTCTGAAAATGGGATGACCCTTCCGTTGGGGACAGGGTGATATGCCTTAATTCTCTTGCCACACCAATCTTTGGATGTGGGCTGTCCTTGGAGGAAGATGTAATATTGAGTGAGGGGGGATCTTTTCAGTTGAGGGCAATACCTAAAGAGGGCTGGGAGTGGAAAGCATTCAGCTGGCAACACTCCTAGAAGCTGGGGAGAGTAAGGCCTTGTACCAAGGCAGTTTTCAGGCTCTTTGCAACCAACCCAGCCTCACCTTTTTCTCCAGGTGGGCAGGGGAAACTGGAGGCTTCTCATGCCTCTGCAGCCCCTCATTACAGAATGAGAGCTTCCACAACAAGTCAGCTTCAGGAGAAAGACACTAGGCAGGGAGGAAAAACGAAGCTGAGAAAAGGGAGCTCAGTTCCTCAATACTGGGCTGTGAGAACTTCCTCCTAATCTTTCTTTCTAGAGAAATTTGGTATCTTAAGAGCCTCTTCTCTGAGGCTTGGCTGCCAGGAGATGAAGATCCAGATTGTTGAGACTGTTCTGCTGTTAATGGGGTAACTGTAGCTGAAGAACGAGGCTGCTGGGTGGTTTGTGTTTCATTTCTTCAAACTCTGGCTGGGTCACTGGCATATTATATTATGTTTCAGAGCTAGCTGTGTAGAGTAGAAAGAGTACTGGATGGAGAGAGAATAATAGGGCATAACAACAACACCCATCACCATCATCATCATCATCATCATCATCATCGTCATCGACATTCATTGAATGTCTATACTCTTGACATGGCTTAACTTACCCAACTGAAACTCTCAACAACCCCTTATGAGATAGGTTCACTCTTCCCCCATTTTACAGATAAATAAAGGAGTTTAAAGAGGTGAAGTCAGTTGGTCAAGATTTTACACCTGGTAAATGTAGGAATGAGATATAGCTGCAAGATGCAACACTGAACCTGTTCCTCCCTTCTCTCTGGGCCTTGGAGGTCCATTCTGTAAAATGAGGGCTTGATCAGATGGACGGTAGCTTAACAATTTTATTTGTTAAAAAATCATGGGCCATTTCTTCAAATGAAGCTGGTCAGAGTGGGATTGCCCTGTTGATGTAAAGTGGAGGTATTTAGAATTCATTTACAAACCAGAGGGAAAAGAGCTTCTCTTAAGGTGCCTTCTAACTTTGTTGTTTCATGTTTCTGCAAATCAAATATGTGGAAAGATCAGAGTCTCTGTGGATGGGTTAAGGTGTAGTTCTTGATGCTGCAGTTCAAGGTAGCAAAGGTCCTCGATTGGAGACTTTACATCATTCATCCCCCTCACATGTCAGGCTCTTGTCGAACCGTGTACCTAGCCTAATGCAGAGCAGAGGGATAAAAGGAAAAAGAGATGTTTTTTCTTCCTTTTAGATTTTTGTAACTTTTGGGAAAAAGGGAGTGGAGAGGGAGAGAGAAGTTCATGGGTCATTACAATGTTGAGTGATAAGTATTTTAACATAAATAAGTACAGAGCACTGAGACAAGGGGCTTTTAATTCATACTCAGGATAGGCTTTCTGGCATGAAAAATGGGTAATAGAAAGAGCTAAAGGGAGTGGGGGACATGGGGCAAGGAAAACATGTCAGGTAGTGGGAGATGCGTGTGCAAAGCCACAGAAGAGCGAGGAACTGTAAGCTGTGTAGTGTTACTGGGATGCAGTCATGGTCGAAGGCATTAGCAATTGACAGCTATCTGTTTTATGGCCATCCCCCTCCACTCCCACCATCCTATCTTCTTCTCAATGCTCTATTCTGCCTCAGCACAATGAAGGGGCAAAAGGTTGATATTTGGCAATTACTTGGTTCTTGGTTAAATACATCATAAGAACCCACACATACTTAGGTTTTCCAAGAAACTCAGCCCTTGCCTTCTTAATACAAACAGGAAACAGAAAACTGCTACCCATACTCAACGGCAACCTGGACATTTCCAGATTGAGGAATTAAGATGATATCATGGGAGGAGAAGACATAAGAAAGTATGGTGTGTTTCACTGCAATGAAAAGCAGCCTTCTAGGGGGAAGCTGGTCTGCACCCCTCAAACCCGTTCTCCCCCACTTCTCTCCCTAGTGTCTGATTCTTTCTGTTGCCTCTGTGACTCACCATTTCACAAGGTGGTTTACTTGCATTCCCTCTCCAGTGATGCGTCATTACCAGAAAATAGGTCTCATAGCGCAGGGTGGGAAACCAAAAGGCAAGGGGTAAGAGAGAGTGGTTGCCCAATGTGTGTCTCATGAAAAACTAGTTGTGAAATCTGAGTTCACAACCCCACCTGCAATGCCCTGGACGTCTGATCACAGAGACCTGGCCCTGGGTGCCAAGAGCGAGAGCCCATAGTTAGATATCATAGAAAGCTGGGTTACCACAAACTTTATTTTGTCTGATATTCATACTACAAAACCAGCTTCCTTTTGATTCGTATTTATTTAGAATCTTTTTTTGATCTTTAATTTTCAACTTTCTGTTAATTTATGTATGCCTCAGGAAAAGCACATTGTTGATCTAAAAAAATCATTCCCAATTATCTTCTAACTGAAGAGTTTAATCCCATTATGATTAATGGGATTCCAGACTAGTGTGAATTTATCTCTACCTTCTGATTACGAGGTTTCAATTACATTTATTTTTTAAGACTGTATTTATTTTTAAAGCAGTTCTAGGTTCCCAGGAAAATTGAGGAAAAGACAGAGGAATATCCCAACACCCTCTGCCCCGACATGCACAGCCTCCTCCATCATCAACAGCCCCTCCCACCACCAGACCGCTACCTTTGCTACCATTGGTGAACCCACATTGACACATCATTATCTTCCAATTGCAAAACCTACAGAATGTACAACAGCAAGAGTGAACATTAGAGTTCACTGTAGGTTTCAATAAATGTATAATGACATGTGCCCACCATTATAGTATAACACAAAACAGTTTCATTGCCCTAAAAATCCTCTGTGCTCTGCCTCTTCATTCCTCCCTCCTTAACTCTTAACAACCACTGATCTTTTTACTGTCGCCATAGTTTTGCCTTTTTCAGAATGTCATATAGTTGGAATCATACAGTGTGAGCCTTTTCAATTGACTTCTTTCACTTAATAATATGCATTTAAATTTCCTCCATGTCTTTTCATGGCTTGGTAGCTCATTTCCTTGCAGTGCTGAATAACCCTGTATTCCATTGTCTGGATGTACGATGCTTTATTTATTCATTCACCTACTGAGGAACATCTTGGTTGCTTTCAGCTTTTGGCATTTGTGAATAAAGCTGCTGTAAACATCTGTGTGCAGGTTTTTGTGTGCACATAAGATTTCATCTCCTTTAGGTAAATACCAAGGAGTGTGGTTGCTGAATCATATGGTAAGACAATGTTTAGTTTTGTAATAAACTGCCACACTGTCTTCCAAAATGACTGTGTCATTTTGCATTTTCATTAGCAATTTTTACTTAATCACATTTTCATCTTTTTTTCTTTTTGTCTTTGCTTTTTTCTTCCTCCTTTTCTCTTTTGTATTAGGTAGATAAAATTTTATTTTTACCTTTCCCTCCCCACCCACCTTTTCTTCTCTCTTTTTTCAGAAGTTATTGGTTCTATTTCTATTGTGTAAATAGGCACATTTGATTCTTACCATGCTTATGATTAATCACTGTAATCAACGTAATAATTCGTATAGCCCTTCCTGAGCAAAATGAGGTCCTCAGAACACTTAACCTCCAACCTTTCCCCTTTTCCAGCATTTATATTATTTTTGTTCACCCACACTACAGCCCCAACTCCAGCCCCTTCCTCTCTGTATTACGTTGTAAGTAATGTCACCTCCCTGATTCTCAGCTTCTTCAATTAAAAAAGAGTAGAAGTCATAACATCTTCTTTGGAGGCTCCTTGGATGGCCGGAAACAATGTACATGAGGTGAAAATGTTCCAGGCCATCCACGCATTTATTGTAAAATCTGTTAAAAGTTGAAGAAGTCAGAGAATGATTGCAGCAGGACAATAGGGAAGGACTTTTACTCTCCTTTCCTGCCCCTTCCTTATTTTGTCCTATTTGAACATGTTCTTTATTTTATAATCAAAGTCTATTAGGACCTCACTTCCTTTCAAGGCAATGGAATCTTACAAAGATCCATTTGCACTGAACTCTCCGTGTGCAGCAAGGTACTGCCTTGATCTCTGGACCTCCTGTCTCTTTTCTCTGAATCTTCATTCCTTCCTGTTCCTCTAAACCCTGTCTCCATGTCTGTCTCTCCCACTGCCTGACTCCTTCCTCTTCTTCACTTCCTTCTGACGTCAGGGTTTCTGCCTTGCCCCATCTTTCTGTCTCTCCACGTCTTTGTTTTTCTCATCTCCGCTTCTCTCTCCCTCCGTGTCCAGGTCTCTTCCTGTCCATCCATCTCTCAGCCTCAGCCTAGCTGGGTCCTCCACTCTGATTCTCTCCCATCCATCTCCCTGGGCCTGACAGAGGCTCTTTGTCGAGTCTCTTCCTCTGTCTGCCGCCATCCGTTGTTTTCTCTGTATCTCGCTGGCCGCGCATCTGCCACTGTTTCTATCATTTTCTCTCCATCTAGCCATTGATCTCTGATTCCCCTGCTCCACTTCTCTGTCTCTCATCCCTGTCACCAGCTCCCTCTCTGTCACTTTCTTATTCTCTCCCTGCCTCATTGCACGCTCTTTGAACATCAGGCCCGGCCCCAGCCCGGGGTCTCTGGGCTCCAGGAAGCCAGCCAGGGGCTGTGCAGGCTGCGCTGTAACTCAGGAACTCCGCCAGCAATCATTTCATTAGGCAGGAATGGCGTTCCCATTACCAGATAGCAGGCCTGCTTCTTCCCCACCATGGCCCCCTCCCTGCTGCAAAGCCCCCTCGCAACTTCCTGCTCGCAGCAGCCACACAAGGCCTCATTCTAATCCTGCAGCTTGTCTGTTTAGTGTCTTTGGAGAGGGAAAAGGAGCAGAAAAGTAGCTTGTCTTTTATTTTTATTTGCCTTCTTTTTTTCCCTTCCTCCAGATATCCCCCTGGGGCACCGGCCTAGAACAGAGCAACAAATATTTACTAATTCCATTAACAGAAGAGAGTTGGAATTTTTTTTTTCCCAAGCGAATATCCGAGGCCCCAAGTTCATGGTGAGCCCTCTCCCCCGCATGGCCCCCTCTCCCCCCTCCTCCTTACACGCCCAGGACTTATATATAGTTCACTCAGTGCCATTTCCCCAATTTTTTCTGAAGTTCAAGACAAGTTGAAGGGTCAAAAAGGCAAAGGGTGTTTTAGAAGTTTAGCAGACAGCTTTTGGTACAAGGAAAAGAGAGGGAGAGCCGGAGAGAGGGAAACAGGGTGAAGAGGCAGGAATCTGGCTCGCATTAAGCTGGGAAGTTCCAACCATTGATTCGCTCTGGAATTATGGCTTTTAAAAAACTGCAAAACATGGTTTATTCATAAGGGTTCTTTTTTTTCTTTTTCTTAAGTAGTGACCCAAAGTTACACTTTGGTTCACCAAGACGAAGACGCGTCCTTCCTCTCTCTATGGACCTTTCAGGTAGGACTGGGAGTAAAGGGAGGGAGGATGGGAGATGATAGATTTCCAAGACAGTGAGTTCTGAGAACACAGAAGCGTCTTCTGGCCAGGCCTATTCAATGTCTTTACCTTCCCTGCTTCTGAGGACAAACCAATGGCACTTCTTTGCAAGGGGAAGGGAGATCTCTTATGGGAAGGGGGAGCTTCTTCTGAAATGGCAACTCCTGATCTCTGGTAAAGGAGGATGTAGAGGAAAAATACTCATGGGATTAGGTTGATGAATGCTACATTGGGAACAGATTTAGTGATTGCATTCATCTCCTAGGGCTGCCCCCAACTAATGACCACAAACAGATGGCTTAAAATGAGAGAAATGTATTCTTCCACAGTCCTAGAGGCCAGAAGTCTAGAATCAAGGTGTCATCAAAGCCACGCTCCCTCTGAAGGCTCCAGGGAGGAATCCTTCCTTGCTTCTTCCAGCTTCTGATGGCCCCAGGCATTCTTGGCTCAAGCCTGCATCACTCCAATCTCTGCTCCCATGTTCATATGGCTTTCTCAATGTGTATCAAATCTCCCTTTCCTTTCTCTGATAGGGACACTTGTCCTTGGGCTTAGGGTGCACCCTAAATTAAGGATGATCTCATCCTAAGATTCTTACATCTGCAAAGACCCTATTTCCAAATAAAGCCACATTCACAGTTATGTGGTGGGGGATGTTAGGACTTGGACTTAGGTATTCAGGAGACACCATTAAACCTGCTACAGTGATCATAGAGTGCTTCTCAACAACGCCACATGTGGAAGCCAATTAAAAGCATCCTGAAGCAACACAGCTGGAGAAATGCTCAGTGCTGAGTTCCTTCTCTTCTCGTTCCATCCTGCTTATTAAGGAAAAAGCCTTAGCTGGGTGCTAGGGTCCTTGAACACTTTCTTACCCCCTTGTGAATCCTCCTTTTTAAGAAAGAGAGATGACATCCCGGGGAGTCAAACTTCAGCAGGTTAAATAAATCCAGTATTCCTTATACTCTTGATTCACATGACCTTCTATTTATGAAAATAGATACTGGTCTTCCCCTGATGTCATGACATGTGGCTTCCTTTTTGATTAAATTAAATTTGAGCAATTGATAAGCAATTGAGTTGAGAAAAATATTAAGTAGATAAATAATGGAAGTAGTACATAACCATGGCAAGTATGGGTTTGCTGCACAGATTAAGGAAAACTGGGAAATACTGAAATGGCATGCTAGTTTTCCACAGCAGCCCAACACTTGTGAGGTTCACCAGCACGAGGGTGGTTAAGACAGGTTCAGTCCGCTGGAGTCTGCTGTTTCTCCTTGAACCTGAGCCACTGTTTCTCATGGTTATATGCATTGGGTTTCCCCATGAGATTTTATCTGGGGGTGGGAAAAAAACCCAAAGCTCCATAACTAAAAGAAAGCTTAACACATCAACCTTCTCTGTCACTTCACTTCTATTTTACAGATGAAGAAATTAAGGCTCAGGAGGGAGGAAAAAAAATAAAAGAAAGAATTGTCCAAGGTCACCAAGGCATCTGGACTCCCATATGTTGAGCTACTTCTGCTCATGGGGCAGCTGCAATACATGAATTCTTCACTACATGAGTTATTGTATTAAGTCCTCAGAGCAGCACTGTGAAATTGCTGGAATTTTACAGGGGAGGAAACTGAGGCTCAGAGAGGTTAGGAGCTCATCTGAAATGACTGAGCTGATAAAGAGAGGAGCTGGGATTCCCACCCATATCTGACTGTCTTTCCATCTGGTGTATTTACTGCAGCAGCCTATTGCCTTCTCTCACTGCATGCACACACACACAGGCGCATGTGCATGCACACACACACATACACACACACATACACATACACACGCAGAAGGTTTCTGCACCAAAGCAATTGGCTGAGGGCATGCTAAGTCCTGGTCATTTTTGCAGGCTCTGTATTCACACACCTTGTCCATATGACACTTCTCTGTTGGATCTGCTTGGAAATTCTTGCAGGTGACAGCATATTTCTGGCTTATTCTGAAGGGTATTAAGTGCAAGAGAGACTTTCCTTCTTGGAGAAAGAAGGGGGCTGTGCGTAAAGAGAGAGATTTTGAGCCTGAGGGTGCCAAGTTATTGCTTTCTACTGTGGAAATTTCTAGATGTTGGAAGATAATGAAATGAAGTCAAGTATTTGACTTTTTTTCTTTTTAACAGCCAGATGTTGAACCCTGACAGCATGATCACAGGAGTGACCTGCCTCTGGTGTGTTAGCTGCTGAGAGTCTACACTGACAATGCTGTTGTATTGTAGATCCCTGGTGTGTGCGCTTCAAGAAACTAATAGGAGCCATGAACCTCCTACCCCCATAGCTAAATGCCCACACACAACACTTTTCATACAATTCCTTGGATGTAGTCTTGGGAGCTCTTCTCTGAGGTCTGGTGTAAGATTCTCTTATTTACTGATCAGCTTGGGGACACCCCTGGATATTCCCATGGGTGACTACTTCAACTCACAGATGGAGAAACTGAGACCTCAGGGCAGAAGAACTCCCCAAGTCCCAGGGATACTTAGGGCTGGAGCCAGGGTTTGGGTGCTATCTATGCCTTCTCACTATGCCTGTGGCTCACTGCTTCTTCTCACTGCCTTCTTCTTTCTCTGAAAGCTTAAGACAGTTCTGAGTAGACATAGGCAGTCTGGGAGAACCCAAAGGGTAGAGAATAAAGGATCCTGCACCAATCTCGTAGGTTTGAATCCAAGCTCCACCACTTACCCAAAGCCTTGGGTGAGACAATGAACCTTTCTGTTTCTCAATTTTCTCATCAGTAAAATGGGGATTATATTAGCATCTACCTCACAGAGTTATAGTGAGGATTAAAATAGGACCCACATAAAGTTTTGAAAGAGTACCTAGCACACAGTACACATTCAATGAATAGTTATTACTATTATCATAATTATCAAGATTATTATTAGACGTAGAGGGAAAAATGCCTCTTGTGATGTGGCATAGACTCCACAGACAGGCTCATATGTGCCCTCTCCCACTCCAACTCAGCCAAGAAACATTTCACTCCAGGCACAAACTGATTTTGGTGTTGGGATAGTAGAATTCAGAGGTGTCTGGAGCTTAACTGGCTTAATCCCATAACTTTTAGGCAGAGAAACAAACATGAAGAGAAATCAAGAGATTTTTCTGAAGCTCCCAGAGCTCTTTAGAAGCACAACCAGGTCTCCAGAACTTTCAACCTGGAGCTGGGACTCCATTCAATAGAGCACCCTCTCCTCCCACTACTTCAGGCTCATCTCCCTCAAAATGTAGTTCTGAAAAGAAGCCACTGGCTCTGTGACACTAAAGGGGTTAACTCAGAACCCTGCAGCTGGCTGCAGTGCACGTCCTCAGCTCTGATTTTCATTTGCAAAACAAACAAACAAGAGGCTCTCTAATAACTCCCAGGCCTCCTTCTTTGTGGCTGAGATGTGGATTTTGCAAGAAGCAAGGCTTCCAAAGATCCCTAATTCCTATGCTGTTGTTGACAAAGGACTAAAGGCTGTTTCATGGCTAGTGAAAGCTTCACATGCTCATTCATTCATTCAAATTCATTCATTCACCAAATGATTACTGAAGACCTACCTCATGCCTTCAGACATGGATACAGCCACCCTCCCAGCCCTCATAGAACGGATGGTATTCTTACAGTGATTTCAGAGCTGCACCAACAGAGAGGCTAGCATGGGATAGGAACATGGAGGTATTCAGCAAATAAATGCCAGTCCAAGAGGAACACGGGATCATTTGGTTCAAAGGAAGTCCAGTTCTCCAGGTTGAATTTCTAGTTTGTTGCCTGGTTCAAAATCACATTGGTACCCCAGATTGGCCATTCTTCTCATCTTCCCTTCCTTTTCCTCTTTTTCATTCTTCCTCTTCTTCATGTTGTCTACCATGAGCTGAAAAATAAATCAGTATGATATATTGGGAGCCCCCTTTTTCTAGATGGGCAGTGGAGGACAGAGAAAACAGTCTATGCAGCCAAAGCTTCACAGGTAGTAAGTGGGGAAACAGGGTTTGAACCAAAGTCTATAGGCCTTCAGATCCTAGGCTCTTCTCTTCTGGTTTATTTGTGTCATTTCCTTCCATTTGTCAAATCAAAGATAGAATAAGGGAGGTTTAAGGCCCACCATGAGTTTCCACAACAGCTAATATTTGGAGGAATTGCAAATTCTGGAATGATAGCCACTTTAAGCTGCAAGGTAAATGTTCTTTAGAAACATACCTGAGGGATTGGGAAAAGCAGGTGGGAGAAATGCTAGCTATATCCTTACATGGTAGAAGGGGTGAGAAAGGTCTCTGGAGCACTAATGAGAGGGGAGCTAATCTCATTCATAAGGGCTCCACCCTTATGACCTAATCACCTCTCAAGGCCCTCTTTTCAAATAGCATCACATTGGGGATTCAGTTTCAACATAGGAGTTTTTTTGGGGGTTGGGGGGACACAAGCATTCAGTCTATAGCATCAACCAAAGCTTTATCTTCTCAAATAGATATTTTCTTATGTAATCAGGTTGAATTTGATGAACACCTCCCTATGTCCATTGAGTCTTATGGGAAGCAGATACTAAAATGGAGTGAGAAATGCAAGACATGTCTTAGGGGGTAATGCCTGTGAAAGATAAAGGCAGAGGAAACAGGAGTAGGTAAAAAGAGCCTCAGATCACAATGAAGATCCAACAAAGTCTCAACCAACTTAATGAGGAGCTCCTCCAGAGCTGAGATTTCCCGTTAGAGGAGTCCTGCACTGGGCAGAACTGGCCAGGCTCTGGTACTTCTCCCATGCTCAGTGTTTGGCTGGGGGCTCCCAAGGAAAGATGTGGCTTTAATTTAAAAGCTGAAGTAGATCTCAAAGGTACTGCAGCTGAGGGCTGTCCACTAACTACACTACTACACTCCTTGCAGCTGAATGGCAAGTTATTTCTTGAAAGGAGACCTGAGTGTCACGTCTTCATGGCTACCATACCCTTTTATACCTACTATATATGAAACACTGTATTAGGTCCTGGAACGGGAGAAGGAAGATAATACTTAATTCCTGCCTTAAGAGAACCTACAGGCTGGGTGCGGTGTTTCACACCTGTAATCCCAGCACTTTGGGAGTCCAATACAGGCAGATCATAAGGTCAAGAGATGGAAACCATATTGGCCAAAATGGTGAAACCTTATCTCCGGTAAAAATACAAAAATTAGCTGAGCATGTTGGCGCACACCTGTAGTCCCAGCTACAGGAGGCTGAGGGAGGAGGATCGCTTCAACCCAGGAGGCAGAGGTTGCAGTGAGCCGAGATCATGCCATTGTACTCCAGCTTGGGCAACAGAGCTAGACTAAAAAAAAAAAAAAAAAAAAGAAAAAAAAGAAAAAAAAACTTACAGTACAGTAGGGAAGGTAGTCTTCCATGTGTCTCGATAATCTCATTCCTGAATAACAATAACAAACAAAATCAAACCTAAAATGTTCTTTTGCAGATAAAATGGCCTGGAAGTAGCCATTAATTCTCATTGCAATTAATGTAAAACCCACAGCACTGTTTTTTTGTTAATAGAGAAGTAAAGTCAAGCAATAAGCTGGTGACATGTAATATGGGTCATAATTATATGCCATGGATACCTGTAAAATCTGTTATTATACTACTAAATTGCAAAAATTCCTGCAAGAACATGTTGGCAGCTGCCATGCCAATGCTTACCAGCTCATCAGTTGTTTGCAGGCTCTGCAAACATATGAATATTGGTTAACAAAACACACTTGATATTTGCTGGAGAATGCTTATTTTCAGATTTGACACTGTATTGCAGTATATATACTTTATTTAAGAATACATCAAATAAAGATCTCTACCAAATGGTACCTTGAATAAAAATCTGTGACGATAATGATGAAGATTGGTATTCCAGTTATCTAATGTTGCTTAAACCAGTCCAAGCTTAGTGCCCCAAAACAACAACTATTTCATTATGCTCATGGGTGCTGTGGATCAGGATTATAGATTAGGACAGCAGAGTTGTTTTGTCTCTGCTCTATGATGGCCAAGTTTCATCTGGGAAGATTCTTAAAGGCTGGTGGCTGGAAACATCTGGAGGTTCCTTCATTTATATGACTGATGGCTGTGCTTAGCTCAGATATTGGATCAGATAATTTACATCTGACTCCTCATTGTGGCTTGGGCTTCCCCACAGCATGGTGGCCTCAAAGTAACCATACTCTCTCCAGGAACCAGCGCTCCAGTGTTCTAGTGAACAAGGCAGAAGTTGCATGGCCTTTTATGAGCTAGCCATGGAATTCAGACAGCATCACTTCCACCGTACTCTTTTGGTGAAAGAAGTCACAAACCCACCCAGAGTTGAGTGGGGAGGATACAGATGCCACCTCTTGATAGGAGAAGGGTCATAAAAATGTGTGGCTATTTTAAAGAACTGCCACAGTTGTTGATGATCATTATCACCAACTATCTGCCAAGCTTGGTGCTAAGCTATCATGCATTTATTCTTCACAATATCCTTAGGAATTAGGTACTGCAATCTTCATTTTATAGAGAGCTCAGGTGACTTTCCCAAAGTCACACAGCTACAAAGTGGCGTATCCAAGATGAGTTCCCAGACCTGTCAGGTTCTATAAGCCTTCACACTAGTCTCAGTTGCATGCCTGGATGTCACCTCACCCTGACTCCTCCTATTCCTGGGCTGGGGCTGGCATAGGAGGAGCAGGCAATTGAAATAAAAAAATCAAAAATGAATTCAAAGCACTTCTTGGCTTGTGAAAATAATGTAAAATAATTTTATGATTGTTTTTAGTCATATGCAAACTCTTAAGTTGAAAATACTATAGTAAGTGGCCGGTGACGATGTTCCATTCATAATGTTCCATTGCCTCCTGCATTGTATACGCTAAGCTATGCTACCTTGTCTTTCATGCCCATCTCTAGACGGGTGATAGTGCCTTGAAGGAGTATTAGATGCTCTCCCTTAAGGAGCTGGCAGGAGAGAAAATGAGGTTCAGACCCTAGCCTGCTCTCTGTTGTGCCTGCATGGAGTTGGCCATGAGCATCAGAACACCCTGGGACTCACTGTGACAGACTCTGGAAGACACCTAAGCCTTGGTGGGAATGGGTCCCATGCAAGGAAGATGAGAATGTCACAGAGAAAGGAACCATTGCCTTGGTTTTTGTAGGTGATCTGTGTCAGCCCAGGAGTTAGAGGCGACAGATCTGGGAGACAGAAGTGACTTAATTAACTCCTCCCACCCCTTCCCCTATCCTGATGCCCACCTAGGCTGCACCCAAACATTTAACATGGATACATAAGGTGCTTCACTGCGCATTTCTGCCACACTTCGGGGGTCTGAAGTGACTTTGGACAGCACAGTTTTCCTTTTCCACATCCTAAGGTCATGACATCTCCTGAGATCCCAGCTGAGACTCCTTCCCTACCACACTCTTGCATCCTCTGGATCCCCCTACTGTGCACCCGACACACAGTAGGGGACCCATTAATATTGAAAAAATTGCACTTGGCATTCCATCACTTTCAAATTGCAGAGAATCTGTCTGCTTTGCACATATTTCTGCTTCCCGCCTTGGTCTATGTTGTCCGCCTTGCCACAGATTTACTCCGCACTCTCTGCCTGACCTTGATTCTTCCCACCCCTCAGGTACTTCAAATTCACTTGGGGCTCGTTTCCCTCGAGAAGCTTTTCTTATAGCCAGTTTCCCAAGCCTGGGTTAAAAGCCCCTCCCTCTTCGCCTTCTGTTTACTCACGTGGCAGCATACTGTGATGCACTCATGTGCAGGAGGGTTCCATTTTATATGCTATGATTCAGATGTATCCTGAAGAATTTATGAAACAAAACATAGCTTTCTTTAGTTTTTATATGTAATTTTGCTCTGGAGTGTCCATTTCCATTAATGGCATAAAAAATTAAATTTGCCGATTAGAGGTAACTATCTCTTTAATAAATATTCAGTCAATTGAAACTCCTGGTAAGGGCTGTGTCTCCTTTTTCAAGGTGTCTCTGCTCTCTGCTTCATCTCCTGGGAGGCTTCTGGGTGTTGGACAGGATGACCCTCCACCGAGTCTTCACTGTGCTCTGCCATGGGAGGCTGGCTTTGCCTACCCACCAGGTGCCGTGCTGCCATGCCATTGTTGACCCCTGATGTTGGCGAGGGTTGGAAGGTCTCCCACATTGTGATCCCAGAAAACACTGTGTTTCTGGCTCTTAACACTTCCCACTGGGATACATGGGACCTTAGATGCTACCACAAAACCTGGGGAACTGAAGGTCCCCTCTCAAGCCATGCTCCCAGGTACCTCTCAGCAATGTGCAGCCTCCATCCCAGAGAAATGGAACCACCGTCCAGATGTAGTTAGATTTTTCCAAACCTATATAGATGATTCTACCTCCACTGACTCTTGTTATGGGATGTAGAGTCCTGCTGGGGGTTGACCAGAGACCCTTCCCTGACTGCCTAACTTGGAATGTGCTTTGTTCTTTTCCTACCTGCCTATGAGTAACTCCCCTTATATCATACCCTCTTTTGCTGTTACTCTACGAGCTCTTTCTTCTAGGTGGAAACCACCTTTCCATTCTCTAAGTCTATCACTCTGTCACTTTGACTTAATGGCAAAAATCGATGTAGCAGAATAAGAGAGAGAAGAGAAAAATACATCAGTGGATAGTAATACACATGCACACATTTCCTTTGTTACGCATTGAACTCCTTTGGGACAGCTTGGCACAAGGGGAGTGCTCAAGAAACATTTCTGGAATGGAACCTTTATTTCCCAGATACTGTTCTTGACTTCTAGAGACTTCAGTACCTGGCCTAGAATGCCCTGCACTGACTGTTGTCTCCATGTTTTAGTGGGGAACAAGGGAAGGGATATAATAATAAGGCTGGGTGCCAGATTGTGAGCATCTAGTGCGTATCAGATATAGTACCAGGTACTTTCATTAGCTTCTCCATAAGTTCACTCAGCCACACAGGATAGGCTTGATAATTTTCCTCTTATAGATGCAGCAACTGAAATTCAGAGAGGTTAAATCTGTTGTCTGAACATGCATTGCCAGTAAGTAAAAGGGCAACGGTTTGATCCCATGAATTTGGGACTCCAAAACCCAGGGCCTTGTCACTTGACCACAGTAGAAGTAAGAGGTCTGCATGGAAACCCTCCTTTAGAACTGAAGAAAGACCTCTGGTCTCAGATGGTCATGGAAGTCAATCCTTGTAAACCCCCATCTCCAGGAGGGCAGGCCTTGGAACTGCAGGTTAGAGTCTGGAATTCACTGGTGCCAAATCTCCGTTATATGGGACACACCATATGGAGCCTAGAATTCATCACAGCCTTTGGCAGGCAGCCTGGCCTGGAAATAACCCCAGAAGGCTATGTTTTGATCAGGAAACTTGCAGCTGTTTTTCAAAGTCATCTTTGGAATTTTTAATTTTACTTTATTTTTAGCAAACCTACATGCCCCTTGTTTTTCATCCAGGGTTCTAATTTCCTTGGTGTTCTGAATTACCACGTAGGTACATGGCACGTGTTTGCAGAGATATGGAGAGGTCTGGAGAAGTTTGCACACCTCATCGAGCTAAGCAAGAGACAGGGCCTCAGGAAAAAAAAAAAAAAATCCCAAGTAACTTAAGTAAAAAATCCCAAGAAAAGTTAAGCACATAAACAGCTGTGGCCTCATCACTGAGCCTTAAGGTTGCAGTGGGGAAAAGGAGGGGGCCCAAAGAGGCTCTGAGCATTCCAAAACATGAGCACAGCTTCTCTCCCGAAGGTGAGGCATCTGGGCAACTAGGCAGACAGCTCCATCAGGAAGGAGAGCCCGTCTGCAGAGGCCAGTTTGCCATGGGCCTTAGTGGGATCCATAGGCTGCTGAGAGCTCTCAAGTTTTGATTTTTCCAAGTGTTTCACCAGATCCCCATCATGCTAGGGCCAAATTCTTGAAAGCAAAGCCACATTTGAATTCTCCAAAGTAAAGCCACGTTTTAGGCTTTGGCTGCAGGGGCTTGGAATCAAGCCACTCTGGGACTTGAGAGTACAGCAATTCCATTTTTGAGGTTTGAGGAATCCTAGAGTTCCCCAGCCTGGGAGAGAAACTGATTTCAATCTGGTTTAATTCCTCTTTCCCCCACCTCCATTCCCCACCACCCTGACCTGGAGTTTTGGACGGCATACATAGCTCTCAGCATATTCTGATTTGAATGCACTAGGAGATTAATCAATAAGGTGCCAAGCTTTTTCTCGCTGGGGTAAAACTTCAAGATCTCGTGAATACTCCAATGGAAATGGTGTATATGTTTTATTCTTGTCATCCCCCCACCCCTTCTCCTTTGAGCATAGCAGTCTTTCTGCAGTTGTGTCTACGTGACTGGTTGAGACAGGGAAGAAAGAGAGAAAAAAAGAAGCCACATGTAAAATTCAGGGTTTTGTTATTTTCTTTTGCCTACACGATACCACACAGATTGTGTGGTTGACTTATTTTTAACTGAGTCTTTGTGTGAATGAACCAAGCTGGTCAGTTGCTTGAGCAATATTGAGATCAGAAGCAAGATGATTAAAGGCACCAAAAGCAACCACTAATTTGACCAAAGACATCCCACAATAGCTAGACAAAGACATGTCAGTTTGGCCTGTATATAGATGTGGCTTGCCTCGAAGTCTGGTGACCAGCATTAGAACACCACCAAAATGAACCAAGTACACTTGGTACTGCTGGCCATCAAAATAGCTGAACCCTACCATTCAATCTGCCAGTTTAGCTTGTTTGATCCTGTTTTCAAGAAAGCTGGGAGAAAATGCTGCGTGTGTGTGTGCGTGTGTGTGTGTGTGTGTGTGTAAGGAATTTGGGGGACATGTAAAAGGAAAATGGTTGGAAGTATAATTATATCTGTTGACTTTAATGATCAATTAAGTTGACCATGCAAAAATCCAACTACTTGTTAGTTGATTGATTACAAAGTGGCCAGTACAGCCAGTTGTATAATTTTTTGCTCCTCATTTCTTTTAAGCTGAGAAATCTCTTCTCATACCTCCATTCGTGTATGGCTTGAATAGGTTATGGGTTGCATTGTGTCTCTCAAAAGGATACATTGGAGTCTCAATCTCTGGGACTTCAGAATATAATCTTATTTGGAAATGGGGCCATTGTAGATGTAATTAGTTATAATGAAATCACACTGGAGTAGGATGGGCCCTTCATCAAAGATGACTGGCGTCTTCACAAGAAAAGGAGAAGTGACAGAGAGACAGAGATACCAAAGAAAACATCATGTGATGATAGAGGCAGAAATAGGAGTGAAGCAGCTATAAACCAAGGAATTCCAAGGTGCTTGCGGGCTACCACCAGCAGCTAAGAGAGAGGCACTGAACAGATCTCCTCTATGAGTTTCAGAGGTTTCATAGGGCGGTGATACTGACTTCAGACTTTGAGCCTCCAGAACTGTGAGACACTATATTTCTGTTTTTTGTTTTTTTTTTTAAGCTACCTAGTTTGTGATTCCTTGTAATAGCAGTCCTAGGAAACATATGATATGTCAGTAAAATGAAGGAAAAGTGAAGGAATAAAACATTCAAAATTATAAAATTATAAAATATTAAAGCTAGATGAGGCTTCAAAATTCATCTCAGCCACATTTTTTCACAAGGATTCTGCACTACTCTAATACTTCAAGATAGTACATAAGATGCAGATGCCATGTTGGTCATGCAAATTTGGAAAATTCTCCATATCATCATCTTAGAAACAAAAAATGACTTCAGTATGTCAAAGGCACTGACAAGTCCTGCAGCTGGGAAACTTCTTTCACTGTGAACGAGACAGCTTTTCCAAATATCTTTGATGATGAGACACTTCTAGATGAGATACTTATCTACTTCCCATGAAACTAGTCTTTCATGAATAATACTTTGGAACATCCAACTTTTTCATTTTATAGATAAAGAACTTGAGAACTAGAGACAAAAGAAACTTGTTTATAGTTATACAGTGCCATCGCCTGAATTTTAATTGTCCGATAGCAAAGACTGCAGTCATCTACTGTGGGCCTCCTGGCTGAATGAAGAATGCCTCATTCACACAGCCAACTCTGCCCTTATGTGACTTTAAGATCTTCAGAGAGTCTTGCCTCCTGCCGGGTTTCCATTTCTCTGCTTGGAAAGTCAAGAGCCTGGGCTAGTTCATTGTTGTGAACTACATGTTTGTGTCTCTGACAAAACAAATATGTGGAACCCCTCATCCCCAATGGGATGGTTTTGGAGGTGGGGCCTCTGGGAGGTAATTAAGTTTAAAAGAGGTAAGGGGGGTGAAGATACCATGATAGGATTAGCATCTGATATGGTTTGGCTGTGTTTCCACCCAAATCTCATCTTGAATTTAGCTCCCATAATTCCCATATGTTATGGGAGGTACTCAGTTGGAGATTATTGAATCATGGGAGCAGTTCCCTTGTACTGTTCTCATGGTAGTGAATAAGTCTCACGAGATCTGATGGTTTTATAAGGGGAAATCGCTTTCACTTAGCTCTCATTCTCTTCTTTTGTCTGCCACCATGTAAGACATGCCTTTCACTTTCCACCATGATTGTGAGGCCTCTCCAGCCACGTGAAACTGTGAGTCCATTAAACCTCCTTCTTTTGTAAATTGCTCAGTCTTGGGTATGTCTTTATCAGCAGCACGAAAACAGGCTAATACAGTACCCTTATAAGAAGAGAAAGGGACCAGAACTCTCCCTCCATCATGTGAAGATACAGCAAGAAGTCAACTATTCACGAGTCCCTTCCCTGAACCTAACCATGCTGGCACCATGATTTTGGAAATCCTGATTCCGGTATTATGAGATATAAATTTGTATTGTGGTTGTTGTTGTTTTGCTTCCTTTATTTATTTATCTGGTTACATATACATCAGGAAAATTCGTGTTGTTTCAATCACCTAGTCTATGGTACTTTGTTGTGGCAGCTCGGGCTGACTAAGACAGTCATTTCTAAGATCCCTTATGGCATGAAGATTCTGTGACTATTGATCTCCCCTGTATGTGCCTAAAAGGTGTAATTCATCCTTAGATGAAAATCTGTATCTAAAGGACCAAATTATTATTTTGGTCAATGATGTATTATGCTTCCCTTGTCCATTTCTTGTCTTAGCCCTGTCAGCAAATTCAATGCTGATGAGTTAATGTATGTGAAAGTGCTTTGTAAACAGTCAGGCCTTGTCCAAATAAAAGGACTGATTTTTATGTTATTAGGTTGAGAGCATTGCAGCCAAGCTGAAGGTGAAGTGTACCCACTCTCCTGTTGGCATGGGTGTATGATATCTGGGTATGTGCATGATGAGTGTAGTGAACATGTCCATGTGCCCATGTGTGTTTCAGTTTAATTGAAAATTTAAGAAGGAGCCGAGCAGTTTTTTTTTTTTTTTTTTTTAGATGGAGTCTCACTCTGTCGCCCAGATTGGAGTGCAGTGGCACGATCTTGGCTCACTGCAAGTTCCGCCTCCTGGGTTCATGCCATTCTCCTGCCTCAGCCTCCAGAGTAGCTGGGACTACAGATGCCCGCCACCACATCCAGCTAATTTTTTGTATTTTTAGTAGAGACGGGGTTTCAATGTGTTAGCCAGGATGGTCTCAATCTCCTGACCTCGTGATCCGCCTGCCTCGGCCTCCCAAATTGCTGGGATTACAGGCGTGAGCCACCGCACCCAGCCACAGCTGAGCAATATTTTTACAAACATGTGTTCTTGGAGTAGACTGATCAAAGCCACAACCAGACTGTAATACTTAACACCTGTGTGGGCTTGGGTGCGTAATTTATCCTCTCTGTGACTTTGTCTCTTCTTCTGAGAAATGAATATATTAATTCTTAATTTCCTGGGTTCATGGGAGGATGAAATGATGTCATGCATATGAAGTCCACAGCCACATATGCTGGCTATGTAGATGCATATCTATTGAATGTGCATTTTATATATGAAGCACGTATAAATGTCATGTGCCTATGTTGTCTTTCCTTTTATATTTTGCAAATTGCTTTATTCCCCATTGTTTAGCTTTTGTTCCCAGAGGAAGCCATCAGAAACAAGAATAGAAGATGGCATATTGAAAGCATAGCATTGAGCACTTGGGCTTTGGAAGACACTTGAAGAGTTATCTTTCCCAGACTTCCAAGGGCTGCATTCCCTCATCAACATCTCAGGATCATACATTTGTGACCACTGCTTAGGGCTTTAAAGCATGATTCACAATGGCCAGCATTGTGAATTTCAGCCAATAACCCAAAAGAACAGCTTTGCCTTAAGTAGGATTAAACCTTCCTCCCTGCTAGGGAAAAATTAAGAATGTGAGGAAACAGTTGCATTTCAGGCCACTCTAACCTTTCTGTCTCGAGCTCTGTCCTTGGCATGCTACAGATGAGTTTGCTAGAGAAGAGAAACATTTGAGTCCATTATTTTAAAAGCAGCAGAAAATAGACTCTGGAAAAAAAATTGTGCATTGGCCACAGGAACTTAATGGCCCATTTTGATCTCTGCCTCCTGCCTGGCTGAGGGTGTCAGGAGCCATGCTCTCAGCTTGCAAAAAAATGTCATAATGAAGTGTTCAAGTAATGGAGAGTTAATGGAACTGGGAGCCTGAGTTATAACAAAAGAGCCTTAAAAGAGAGGTGGGGTATAATTTATTAACGGCAATATATGGAGCAGGGAGCCTGCAACATTTATGAGAAAAGAACATGGGACCTTTTAGAAGATCCAGGGTTTCTGCTCTTCATGGGATGAGGAGACACTCAGTGGAATGATCCAGGCACCTCTCTTTTCTCTGTTAATGCCCCAAGCCCTCTTCCTCAGGGAAGACTGTGGCACTTCTGCTAAGTATTGAGGATCAAAGGTGCCTGCTCTGCTTCTCCCTGGGATGGAGAAATTTCTTTATGATAAGGATGTTGACATCTCCATCAATGGAGCATAGTTCTAGTAACTTCCAGGGCTTGTGGACATTTCTCTCGTAATCTGGTGCATTAGTCGGGACTCTGTTGGCTGTAAGATGTAGAAACACAAGTTTCACTGACCTAAGACTGACAAAAATGGTATGTGAGTTTTATTTCGGATTCCCCACGAAGCAGAGCCTGAGACAAGGAGGTAAGTGTAATTTATGTGGGAGCTGATCCCAGGAGATCATGGCAAAGGAGTGGAAAATGAGGCAGGAAAGAGAAGAAAGTCAAGAAAGGGCATCATTATCAAGCCAGTCGTAGTGAGGGAAACTGGAGCGTTACTCCCTGGGAATTGCTGGCTGACAGCGAGTTATCTCAGTTGAGGGCCAAGGGAACTGGGGAAGTTATTTATTCAATTCCTGCAATAATTAGTTGAGGGCTGTTGCTGTCTTTTTTGCTTTTTAACTGTTACGTAGTTTTTGTGTACATTTATGTGGTACCTGTGATATTTTGTTACATGCATGATTGTGTCATGATCAGGTCAGGGTATTTAGGGCATCCATCATCACCTTGTGTATTTGTCATTTCTATGCACTGAGAACATTTCAAGCCCTCTTTTCTAGCTATTTTGAAATATACAATACACTGTTGTTAACTATAGTCACCTTACTCTGCTATCAAACATTAGCACTTATTCTTTCTATCTAAGTATGTGTTTGTTCTCATTAACCAACCTCTCTTTATCCCTTACCCCTATGGACACACCCTTCCCAGCCTCTGGTATCTGTCATTCTATGCTCTACCTCCATGAGTTTCCACTGTTTTGGCTCCCACATATGAATGGGAACATGCAATATGTGTCTTTCTATGCTTAGCTTTTTAAGTCTCTGTTGCATCTGGCTTTTCTTTTACATGATGACAAGAATATTTCTGGCCGGGTGCGGTGGCTCACGCCTGTAATCCCAGCACTTTGGGAGGCCGAGACGGGCGGATCACGAGGTCAGGAGATCGAGACCATCCTGGCTAACCCGGTGAAACCCCGTCTCTACTAAAAAATACAAAAAACTAGCCGGGCGAGGTGGCGGGCGCCTGTAGTCCCAGCTACTTGGGAGGCTGAGGCAGGAGAATGGCGTAAACCCGGGAGGCGGAGCTTGCAGTGAGCTGAGATCCGGCCACTGCACTCCAGCCTGGGAGACAGAGCGAGACTCCGTCTCAAAAAAAAAAAAAAAAAAAAAAAAGAATATTTCTATGTCCAGGGGCTGCAGAAGGGACCCTCAGACAAAATTACAGGCATTAGTACAGCCACAGAGCTCCTAAAGGACTTTCAGCATGTAAACTGACTGCCAAAGAGACAGTAGATCAATCACAGCATGTAGCAAGGAGAGGTAGGTATTAATTGCCTTAACTGATTGAAAGTTCAAGTTTGGGCTGGCTTCAGGCATAGCTGGATCCAGGGGCTAAAGAAGCAATAGCAGGACTTGGTCTGTAACACTTTATCATTGGTTCTTTCCTAGGCTTTGGCTCTGTTCTCAGGAAGGGCTGCCCTTGTGATGGTGTGTTGACTGCCAGTAGCTCCCAGCTTATATCCAATTCAGCAACCCCAGTGAAAACAGAATATTGCCACACCTCAAACCATTTCAGTAGAAGACCTGGGATTTGTTCTTGTTGGTTAGTTAATAGTAAGGCATTTAACAATTAACTTAATCTGTCTGGGCTCCACAAGTCTTCAGCTGTACAAGGACACTGTAACAGTACCTTCAGCTGGAATCATTTGGTTGAAGGTGAACCCCATTCTACCTTCTTCAAGGATCTTTCCATACTTCATGGCACATTTGTGCAAGCATTATTTCAAATGTTATCCTTTGACTAGTTTGGTTCTTCTGTCTGTATATGATCAACCTAAATAATGCTCCCATTCCTTACTCAGCTTTTTCTTTGGCACAGATGTCCTTCCACAGGGACCTCTATGCTCTAACTCAGATGTGGCCCTCTTGGATGAAACTGTCACATTGGTAAGAACTGTTTTGATAACAAGTGGCAGAAAATTTGATTAAAGTTGTGTTAATATACATATGCATTTACCTACCTGTATATATACATATGTATATGTACATATGTATATTAACGTAACTTCTACTAAAATTGTTTGAGGTGGGGAAATATTCTGTTTTCACTGGGGTTGCTGAATTGGATGTAAACTGGGAACTACAGGCAGTTGATGCACCATCATAAGTGCAGTCCTGCCTAAGAGTAGAGCCAAAGTTGAGGAAAGAAGAACCAACGATAAAGCACTAGAGACCAAGGCCTACAAATGCTTCTTTAGTACTTGGATCCAACTATGCCTGAAGTTAGTCTAAACTTGAACTTTCAACCAGTTAAGGCAATTAATACCTACCCCTCCTTGGTACATATGCACTTACTTACCCTATGTGCATATGTGTGTGTGT
The DNA here is from genome assembly GCF_008728515.1 of Papio anubis. Classification (NCBI taxonomy): domain Eukaryota; kingdom Metazoa; phylum Chordata; class Mammalia; order Primates; family Cercopithecidae; genus Papio; species Papio anubis. Next base: position 109,363,342 of record NC_044984.1, read on the forward strand.
GTGTGTGTGTGCACGTATAAGGGTTTGTGTGTGTGTATTACCTACCATAAAGTTACAGCTATCCATACAGATAGGTAAGTGCATATGTATATAAATAAATACACACACACACACGTTGTAATATATACACATACTCCTATATACCTATATAAATTTACCTACATGCCTATGTTCACATAACTTAAAAACCCAGGGACTAGCTTGTTTTCTGTTTCCAGGTCTCACACAGGGTGGTCCATCCACCTACTCTGCCTTCCTTTGGTTTTATCTGTTCCCAGACAGGCTGTCTCCATTTGCTGGCGAGATCCTAGGTAGTTCCAGCCTCAGAGTCTCTCATTTGCATTCACAGAAAAGGGGAGAGTTTCTGTTGCCAAAAGGTCACACAAAAGTGCCAGAATTCAGTTTCACCTGCTCCAATTGGTCTGATTTGGAACGCTTTTTCATCCCTGCACCAATCACTAGTCTTGGGAGAATCTGACGCTCTGATTGACCAGCCTTGGACTACATATCATCTTCTGACTTCAAGGTGCAGTTAGTTTGACCAGAATCATGTAGACCAAAAACAGGGAAGAGCTGTTGCTAGAAATAGGAAGACCAATATCCTCCTCATTTCTCTGCAGCATTGACTTCACTTATTTTTTCCTGCAGAGAATCCTCCCTAAATCACTGTCCAGCACACATTCACACCGTAAAACACATCATCTCTGGTCCACTGTCTTCTGTTACAATGCCTGTCATGATACACAACAGGGGTCTCTCCATCCTTCCCCACCGCTGATTCTCACATTAGTCTGTGAGTTCCTTGAGGATACATATGCTCTCATTGTTTTTAACATGCCCAGCATATATTGCACAGAGCCTAGCATGTATTGGCTATATGAGAGGCCTTTGAGAAACAAAGGAGGAGAGAAACAAAGAATAAAGGACTCAATATTAAGTCCTATACTCCCTTCCAAGCTGACGGTTTGGAACTGGATATTGTACTGGTACCGTGCAACATATTCATGTTGCACTTTCAACTCAGTATGTTCCAAACTGAACTTACCATCTTAGTTTCCAGACCTTACCTAGCTCACCACATTCCCCACCTTGCTGTCATGGACTTCATGACATATTTGTGTCTTGGCAACTTACCAGAGGTCTAACCTGGTGGTCCTAGACCTCGTGTTTCAGAAAGTCCATGAACTTTTAAAAATCCTATAACATTTTTAAATGCACATGTTCCTGTGAATTTACTTGAGGAACTGGGTCCATGGACTTCATCAGACTGACCAAAGAGTGAGTCCTGTTTCTCTTTCTGAACTATTGTGGATGGAATTGTGTCCCTGAAAAATTCTTGGGTCAGTGTCCTAATCCTCCAGCACCTTGGAATGTGACCTTATTTGGGAATCAAGTTAAAATGAGGTCATGAGGGAGGGCCTGAATCCAGTATGACCCATATCATTATAAGAAGGAGAAATTTTGAGATGGACACACACATAGGACAACATCATGGGAAGATGAAGGCAGAGATTGGGGCAATACTTCTATTAGGTTGGTGCAGAAGTTATCACAGTTTTTCTTTTGAAAGTAATGGCAAACATCACAATTATTTTCATTACTTTTGCACCAACTTAATATAAGCTAAGGAATGCAAAAGATTGCCAGCAAATGACCAGAAGCTAGAGGGGAGGCATGGAACAGATCTTCTCTCACAGCCTCAGAAGGAACCAGCCCTAGTGACACCTCGATCTCGGACTTCTAGACTCCAGACTGGTGAGACAACATATTTCTGTTATTTAAGCCACCCAGTTTGTGGTAATTTGTTATGGCAGACCGGTAAATGAATACAGGATCTCCACAAAATACACTCACCTTTCAGGCAGGCCAAGAGGATTGTTTACTCTCAGAGCTTCAAGCCCGGAACTTACTTACACACCAAAAAAGGGGCACAGAAGTGGGAGGGAGGGAGGGGCCACTATCCCGAAGTCCTGGAGCCTCATCTCCACACATTCATGAGAGTCAGGCATAGGCTTTTATCTCATGCCCAGATTCAGGGGTCCCTCATCCTGGGCCTGCACCCCCAGAGAAAGTGAGGCCCAGGAACTTGTGAGTTTGTTACCGCTTGTGTTACCGAATATCCATAAAATGCAAAATGGCACCGTGACCTAATGAAGTATTAACCCTGCCTCATCACTGCACATCAACCATGAAAGCAGGCTCTTCATGGCCAGGGCTGTTTCAAGGAGATTTAGGAATATATTTGAGACTTCTGAAGGATGGTTGGAAATTAGGGTGTCTGCAAATGGACCTCCAAGAACCCAGGACAGGGGACGTGGACCAGAAGCACCCCCTGATCTGCCAGAGGTCTCCGACATGCTGTTCTTCCCTCCCACCCCTTTTAAGGGCTATCCAATGTTGGAAAGAATAAAAACTCAGAGTCAAAAATTTGAGTTTACATCATAGCTTTACTCATGAGACATGAGACAAATGACTTAGTCCTTCTGAGCCTCAGTTTCCTCCTCTGTAAAATGGAAATAATTATTGTAGATGCTTCACAGAGTTGTGAAAACATAATGGGATTCTATGTATGTATGTATGTATGTATCTATCTATCTATCTCTCTATCTCTATCTATCTGTCTATCTATCTATCTATCTATCTATCTATCTATCTATCTATCTATCTGGAATGAGAATGCACCTGGATTATAGTAGACACTTGTTAACCCGAAGCTACTTTATTTTTATTGTTGCTTTTCTTATTGTGATTTTTTTCTGACATTAAAAGGCAATGTTTACTTTCAGAGCCCCAAGCGCAGAACTCACACACCAAAAAAGGGGCACGGAGGTGGGAGGGAGGATAGGGGTAAAACAAATGGTTGTCAGCCTCATCCCATTGATCTCTTCAGTCTTCAGAAAGTGGGAAAGTAGGAGTAGGTAATTCAAATAATCACCATTTATTGCCTGCTCTGGGTTAAGCATGTCATATGTCTCATCTCAGTATTTCTAGCAACAGCCCTCTATTGGCCTTATTGAGGAAACAGAGGGTCAGAGAAGGTAAAAACCTTGCTTGTGTTTCACAGTTGCTGGGAAGTGACAAATCCAGGATTTGAGCCTTGTTCACAGGACATCAAATGCCATGTTTTTTCCATGACACCACACCCAGAACCCCTGTTTCCGATGCACCTTAGTCTTGTATCATTTCTAGGGGTGAAAGGTCAGGGGTCCTGGTGCCCTAATGCAGTTCTTGGTCTGTTTTTCCCATGAGGTCTTTTGATCCCCTTGTGTGTCCATCCAGTCCCAGCTCCAGTTGCTGGGAGGTCAGCGTCCCCCCGCTACCTGCAGACTCCAGAGGCCAGGAGCTGTGTGGGCTGTGCCTGTAAAGCAGTTTGATGATGTGCTAAGTGTCACTGCTTAATGAGCTGCAGGACCAAACACTCAAGGTAGGGGCCAGGGAGGCCGGCACAACCCCCAGACACATGCTCCTGCCCAAGTTCAGTCGTAAACGTCATAACCAAGGGTGGGTCTGGAGCCACAGGCTCCGAGATCCCCAACTTCCGCTGCCCCATTGGTCTTGGACTAATCCACTCTCCACTCAACAGCTCACCCTGATTTCCTCCTCCACCGTCCCACCCCCCAACCCATCCTCGGGGCCGTCACCATGGGAGGTCTCCTCTCACAACAGGGCAAAGCAATTAAGGCCAGACGGGGCGAATTAAACCAGAAAGAATGAGTTTCCTCCAGCGCCAGGGAAATATTTGGGGCCTTACTTCCGAGGAGGAACTGGTAGGAGAGATGGACGGCAGTTGAGTGGGGAAGATGAAGACTGATGGAACAGTATCAAGGAGCAGGAAAGAGAAAAGAGATGTGCATATCCAAGAAGTGCATGACTTCCTCAGGGCTGCCTCTGGACAAAGACTAAAGTGGAAAGAGCAAAGAAAGGGAGAATGGCAGAACTCACCATTGGTTCATTCACTTAATAGGTCAAACGTTGACCTGGGTGTTTTGAATACAAAAGCAAATTGAAGATCACAGTGAATTGATTAGGAGTCGGGGCTTTGAAATGCGATGGACCTGACTGTTTCCATCATTCATTAGTGGGATAAACCTGGGCAAGGGACCCAACTTCCCTGAACCTCAGTTTCCTCATCTGTAAAATGGGAATTAAATGCATCTGTTGTGCCAGGGTTCTGGGGGAAAATTAATATAATTTACATAAAATGAACATTGCTTTGCACAGAATAGATGTTCAAGAAAATTAATACATCATATATAGGCTCCTCTATATGTGTCTGCTGAATGAATAATTATAGTTTGTGCTTATTAGCATTGTATGCATATTAACTTACTAAGGTTTCACAAATATTTGAGGAAGTCATTGTTACTATCTCCCTTTCTTTTGAAATGAGAAACTGAGGCAACTAGGGGTTAAGTTACCCTCCAAATTCACACAGCTATTAAGTGGTCCAGGTGGGACTTGAACTCAGGGAGTTTAGCTCCAGAAACTATGCACCTAAAGGCCAAACTACACTGTCCTCTGGCAATGCGGGGAAAGAAAAAAAGAAAGTAATTATATGTTTAATAAGTGGGGATTGGGTCAGAAAGTCCTTGGAGATCTCTGAAAAGAATTCAACTTAGTAGCTTTCCCTGCCCTTGGCTGGGAATGGACACCCACACTCAAGCACACAAACACACCCTTGTGTGTGCATGCATTGGCCTCTGCTGACCTCCAGCTGCTACCCTCTGCATGCCCTGCAGCAGTGGCTGCTTCCTGGGAAGAGGTGGATGGAGTTGCTGTGTGGATGCATAAAGCCAAGTCTGCTGACCCTGTAACCCCACCTCCATCCCACACTGCCCTCCTCCTCCCTACTTCCCCCCTTCCTTCCCTCCCTCCAGGGCTTGGTGCAAACATGGTATCCAATTTGTTACCTACACAGGAAGGTCAGGGCCCTGCTGACTTCTGCTCTTTTCTCAGCGTGGGTCACTTGGCTATAACTTGCTTGTTTTCCTCTCTGTTCTTTGGAAGAGTGAATGGGAAATGGGGAGGGAACTGGGAACAGACGGTGACCTCTGACTATAAGAAATTTGTTGGGGGAAGATGCTTTTCTGGAGTCCTAAATAGATCTGAAAATTGTCTAGATCTATTAGTCCTAAATAGATCTGAAAATTGTCTAGACAGGACTATGGTGGGAATACTTTGATGGAGAACTTGAGGTTCACCATAGATTGCAGGACAGACAAATTGCATCTTCTATGATAATGGAGGTTGACAGACAAAGCACTATGTGATATTGTCTATGTGTGTGTGTGTATGTGTTCAAACATGTGTGTGCTTATATGAGCACTTTTCTGCCCATAGATGTCATCAGAATTTCAAAAGGATTTGAGTTCCCATAGGGTTAAGATCCACTGGCCTAAAATCAGAGAGCACTGATGGGAGAATTTCTGTATTGACCTGTGAAACTGAGCACCAAAAAAACAATGCCATGGACTCACAGAGTCCAGCTATCACACTACTTGGTCCAGGAAACCCAATTCAAATGTCTACAGTGACAAAAGGTGAATTTAAATGAGTGAGTTCAGTCAATTGTAAGAAAAATCTTAGTGTTTAGGAGACAATATGGACTAAGTGAGATTGTAGCAGGTCAGATAGTGAAGAGCAATGCATATCCCAGATAAGGATCCACAGCTCAGCTGCATCCATTGTTGCCGTAGTGGAATGTTGACCCAACTTTGCTGAATCTTTCAGGATTTTTGAGCAAAGTCAGTGTATTGTTTTGTTCTTACACAGCTCTAATGAAATACCTGAAACTGGGTAATTTATAAAGAAAAGAGGTTTAACTGGGTCACAGTTCCACAGGCTGTACAGGAACCATGGCTGGGAGGTCTCAGGAAACTCACAATCATGGCAGAAGGTTAAGAGGGAAGCAGGCATGTCTTCACATGGCCAGAGCAGGAGAAAGAGAGAGCAAAGGGGTAGGTGCTACACACTTTTAAACAACCAGATCTCGTGAGAACTCACTCACTATCATGAGAACAGCAAGGGGGAAAACCACCCCCATGATCCAGTTGCTTCCCACCAGGCCTCTTCTCCAACACTGGGGATTACAATGCGATGTGAGATTTGGGTAGGGACACAAATCCAAACCATATCGGTCAGAAATCCAGATTTCTATCTGAAACATTGTAACTTTTAAATGTTGGCTCAATTAAAACTAGAATACTGGGCAAGCCAAACAAAACAAATGCATAGGCTAGATCTAGCCTGTGGGCCTCTAGTCGTTGGCCTCTGAAAGTTTGTCTCTATCGTTTTCTAGGTAGAGAAACTCCAAACCAGGAAAGGGAAGTGGTCTCTCTCCTTAAGGTCACGTAGAGAAAGTGTATGACAGAACCAGGACTCAAAATTCAGGTCTTCTAAGGCACAACCCTTCTTTCTCCTACCCTACTGGGCTGCTTAGGGAATAGCTCCTCACTTTCATGCTCAGCTGTTTCACCTCTCCAAGGAAGACCAGCAGTTATTCAGGCCTAGGTCATAGACATAGCTACTTCTTACTTATCCATCATGGGATTTATGGGAGATTTATTGCTGTGATGTCCCTAACTCTTCTCCCATTTGGATACTTTATTTTTTCTTTTTTTTCTTTTTTTAAATGGAGATGGAATCTTATTCTGTTGCCAAAGTTGGAGTATAGTGGCGCGATCTTGGCTCACTGCAACCTCCGCCTCCCGGGTTCAAGCAATTCTTCTGCCTCAGTCTCTGAGTAACTGGGATTACAGGCACCCGCTACCACACCCGGTTAATTTTTGTGTTTTTAGTAGAGACAGGGTTTCACCATGTTGACCAGGCTGGTCTTGAACTCCTGATCTAAGGTGATCCGCCCACCTTGGCCTCCCAAAGTGCTGGGATTATAGTCGTGAGCCACCACACCCACCCAGGGCAAAGTTTTTTACCCCACGCCTTGATTCTGAGTTTGGCCATGTAACTTGCTTGGCCCTTGGCAGGTGTGATACAAACCAGGGCTTCAAAAGCACTCACAGATTTCTGCTTACTCTGCTCACTCTTGAATCCCTGCCATCCATTCATGAACTAACATGGACCAGCCTAAGCAAAGCATATGAGAAACTCGTGTCTCAACCAAGGCCATTCTAAATCCCCAGCTAACTCCCCCAGCTGACCATAGGCACAAAAATAAGCCCTGCCTAAATCAACTGAGCTCAGCCAAGATAAACACAACCATCCAGCCATCTCCGAGACTCAGGAGACATTATCAGGGTTGGTGCAAAAGCAGTTGAGGTTTTTGCAATTACTTTTAATAATACATGGTTATCACTTTAAGTCACTAAGTTTTGGGGTTGTATGTTACGTAGCAATAGCTAAGTATACTAGTAGAACGGGCGAGGATTCGTCACTTCATGAATAAATAATTCAAAATATTGAATCCACCCTTCCTTGTCCTCAGTCTTTGATGTAAGTCTCCTACCTTTACTTAATAAACCTCAAATAATGAACACTTATTTGAACGTGGTCGGATTATCTTCTGTGTCTCAGGCACTGTACTTGTTGTTCTCCTAGTATGTTAGTAATTACATAAAAAATGTAATTACAGCCGGGCGCGGTGGCTCACACCTGCGATCCCAGCACTTTGGGAGGCTGAGGCGAGCGGATCATGAGGTCAGGAGATCGAGACCATCCTGGCTAACACGGTGAAACCCCATCTCTACTAAAAAAAACATACAAAATTAGCCGGGCGAGGTGGTGGGCACCTGTAGTCCCAGCTCCTTGGGAGGCTGAGGCAGGAGAATGGCATGAACCCGGGAGGCAGAGCGTGCAGTGAGCTGAGATCACACCACTGCACTACAACCTGGGGGACAGAGTGAGATTCCGTCTCAAAAAAAAAAAAAAAATGTAATTACATGATAGTTTTAAGAGGCAGGACAAGAAAAATAGAAAAGAAAATGTGTAGCCATCCAGGTAGGCAGGCGTCTTATAAAGAGCCCTTGAGTCACCTAGATCTGGTTTGGAATTCTAGTCCCACTGCTTCTTTGATTTGTGATCTTAAAGAAATGACCTGCTTCTCTGACTAACCTCAGTTTCCTTACTCAAAAAGTGAGAATGATAATGCCTATGTTATTATGAGGAATAAATCAGGAAATGCATCTGATGGGAATTCATTCATTTGCAAGAAAAAGGAAATTTGACAGTGACTAACGCCATAAAGACACTTAATTATCTCATACAATATGGAATCTGGAGGTCAACACCTGCTGGGATGGGTTTATGGCAGAACAATATCAGAGGAACGTCTCTAAGATACTCCTAGCCTTTACCTCATGGTTGTAAAGTGCCTGCTTCACCTCCAGAAATCATGTCCACCTTCAGGGTAAAGGATGGGAGAAATGTCAGATTTTATTTATTTATTTATTTTTTTTTTTAAGGAAAATAAAGTCTTTCCTGGAAGCTCTCAGTAACTTTCACTGACGTGTCATTGGCCATGATGTTGTTCAGGTCACATCATGACAATTCTTGATAACTTATGGTTGCAAGAGAAGCTGATAAAGGAGGAATTTGACATTGCGCCCCCTAGAATTGCAGGCATGGGAAAGAGGAGTGGTAGAGAATGGGTGCTGTGTTAGCCAAACACTGGCATTCTCTGCAGAGTGTCAAGGGGTACTTAGCGTGGAATAGGTGCTCAAGAACTAATAATTCCTCCTCATAATGCACTTTTTTTGTTTGTTTTTGAGACAGAGTCTCCCTCTGTCACCCATGGTGGAGTGCAGCGGTGCAGTCTCGGCTCACTGCAACCCCTGCCTCCTGGGTTCAAGCGATTCTCCTGCCTCAGCCTCTCAAGTAGCTGGTATTACAGGCGTGCTACCATGCCTGGCTAATTTTTGTATTTTTAGTAGAGATGGGGTTTCGCCATGTTGGCCAAGCTGGTCTCAAATTCCTGACCTCGGGTGATCCACACACCTCAGCCTCCCAAAGTGCTGGAATTACAGGTGTGAGCCACGGTGCCCGGCCCACTTTTTAGAAGTTGAAACTTGCTAATGGCTTTAAAGGAGAGGAAGATTTGTTTTTTTCTGCTTTATGTCTTCAGGTAGACTAGGTTTCAGAGTATTTTCCCAATTATAGAAGAACTGGACTGGAGCGCTGTCTGGGCTCACAATTTCTTTCCATGGTTGTGTGTACGCTTCATGCATCCCTTCTCCTGACTCCCAACTTTGGGGACTGTGTGTCTCCTTCACCCTAACCCTGCAACCCTGTAAGCCTAGTGGGCCTGCCCATGTTGTCACTCCACCACTCCTGCCAGACTTTTGATGGTCCTTTACTAGATTAGGTATGCAACTTTGGTTATGGATCACTTGATAAACATGGTAAGATACAAATTCCCAGGCCAAACCACTAAAAATTCTGAATCAGTATGGTAAAGTTGGAGGGGAGCTGGAATATATGCACATGTAATTCACATCCAAGATGGTCTTTGAGACACACTTTGGGAAACATGGTCCTAGGATCTTGAAGCTAATGGTGCATGAGCCCAGAGCACCTATGGCCACTCGGCCACTTTCTCATTGCCTGGAGAAGGTCAGAGTTCAGGAAGACACAAGAAGGCAGCATGCAGAGAGAAGCAGAGTGAAGAAGTAAAGGAAAAAAGAGAATAGGATTTCAGTTCCTAGACACAGTGGTCTGTGAGACCAGCTCCACCCCTTCTCTTCCTGAGGCTTTAGTTGTATAAATTAGAGTGTTCTTTATTTCTTTCTTAATCTTGAACTTCTGTGACTTAAGAGGTCTACTCTGTAGATATGGGGAAGTACTAGTATACTGGCAGGTATAGCTGGTTTATTTGCAACATAAATCTTTCTGAAAATCTAATCCATAATATTCTGTAAGTAGACCATATTTAATAATACCAAGTATATCAGGCACAGTGGCTGAGTTATGCTGCAGTAAGAACCACCCTCCAAATCTCAGTGGTTTAACATGAGTTTATTTCTTTCTCATGCTACATACACTATGCATGTAGGCTGGAGGATTTCTGCTCCATGAAGTCTCTCAGAGATCCAGGCTGATACAGAGTTCATCTTGACAAATGTTTTCATAGTCACCACAGCAGTGGGAAATGAACATGGAAATCATGGATCATGGCTCTTAAAGTTTCTGTTCCAAAGTGACACAGGTCCCTTCTGTTCATATTTCAGTGGCCAAAGCAAAGTACATGGGTATGCATATCCTCAAAAGAGGACAAGAAGTACAATTCCCCTAGGTACCTGAAAAGAAAAGAATTAGAAATATTAGATTAGTGACACTATTGGCTACTGCATCAGAGGAACTCAGCGATTTAAGATAGTTTTAATAAAGAATGAATGAAAATATGAGCTAGAATATATTGACAGCCTAGAGTGGACCAGGCATTTTGCTTACATTATGTTACTTAATAGGTACCCAGCAAGATAGATATGGCTACCCCCAACTCACAGAGGCGGAAACAGGATTAGAAAGGTTAGACAAGTGACCAATTATACTCAGCCAGTAAGTGATGGCTTTAACTTTGAATCTGGCTTACTCTTTCTCCCAAACCCATACTCTTAACCACCATGATTTTATCATTTATTTAACATGTTCTTTCAGAACACCCATATATTTTCAAAACACCAGGAGTGGTAAAGTAGCATTAAGGAAGACATAAAGGTGACTCTTGAGGAGTTCACTTTCTGGCCATTAAAATATTCATGATCTGTCTTACATGGAGTGAGAATTTTCATGTCAGGCTTCCCTTAAAGCGGGGGAATCAGCAATAAAACCAGAGAGCCAATATTAACACAATACATGATTTAACTTTCTCAGAGATTAAGTCTGGTGCTCAGCAGCTTATCAACTTTCTCTAGTGAGTGCCTGGTATAATCTCACTGTGAAAAAAAAGTCCCCTGAAGCCCTCCCTGAAAGGTTTCTTGATAATTTTAAAAGCCATGTTTTAAAAAATATATATTACTCTTTAGCAAATATCCACTCCCTCCCTCTCCTAATGTAGGCAGAGATTTTCTGCATGCTGCTAAGTTTGGGCTTGGTCATATGACTTGCTTTGGTCAATGCAGTGTTAGAGGGCATGATGTATGCATGAGTCCTTAAACATGCTTGCATGTTTTGGTTCAGGTTTTGAGCTTTCTTAATCCATGATGATAAAGGCATGACTCAGGTAGTCACTGCCCTTTTATCCAAGACTCCAGAATAAACACACATGCAGCACATGTGGAGTCATGGAGCCAAGTGAAGCCCACATCAGCTGAGCCACAGTTGATTGCAGACCCATGAATGTGAGAATAAATGCTTGTAGCTATTAGTCACTGGATTTGTGGGATGGTTTGTTATGCAGCATTACTACAATAGCTGACTAATACACCATTTATCTTGCACACTGGTGGGAGATGAAAGTTGAACCCAAGGACATTTCATGGGTCATTTATTTAGGACTGTTTAATCTGGAGAGGTGGAGTGGATCTCCAGATATTTCAAGGGGCCTGATGGACTCTTGGCATAAGGAAGGGCACAAGACTGGAAGTTAGGAACACTTGAATTCTAATCTAAATTTTGACTCACACATGCTGTTTGAAGATGGATAAGTCATTCTCCTTTCTTGCTTTTATTGTTTTATTTTCTGTATAAGGGCTAGTCTAGATTGTAATGGCAAATAGGTCTAAATAACCACCAAGATTAATTAGTGATGGTTGTCTGGAGCACTCACAAATTTGGAGGATGGATCTAGGCAAAGTATACAATTCCTGTAATTGATTATTGATGTCTGCTATGGGCATAGATTTTGTTTAATTTTTTTCATTTCTTGCCCACTGTATACATCTGGGACCATAGGAGTATAAGAAGCCAGCCAGTTGACCTTGTGCCCTGGCAAAGATTGAGTCAGAGAGAAATTGGATCTCCTGTGAAAGAACAGGAAAGAACAGGAGGGACTGGAGTTCACAGACTATGTGAGGTTAGGGTGACTCTTTTGTAAAATTCTTTGCATTTCCACAGCAGAGTGTCTGTGGAGAGTTGCAGCTGTGATGGTGAAGTTGGCAGGCTGCTTGGAGCACACACCCCTTTGCCCATCGAACTGTGGGGAATCTAAGCTGACAAATTCTAGGGCTTTAAGAATTAAAGCTGATAAAGAGTATTCAAAGGGGCTGAGGGGAGCTGGCAGCTTTGGTTTATTTAAGGGCAGGTGCAAGTCCTCATGAGGGGGTGACAGGTATCATTTGGTCAATGAAACAAAACTGCCAAACCTGTGACCAATCAGAGTTGAGTAAGAATCAAAGTGGAGGCATCCAGCCTTCCATTTGTTCATGCATTTTTCATTGAGGAATTTAATTGGCTGGCCCCAGGTGCTAGTTTTGAAAGTATCCCCTCTTCTTTAAAAATATGCTTACACCTGGCATCAGGGCTCTTTCTACAGCCTTTGGATTAACCACTGAGCATCATATTTTAAAGCAGCTTAGAGAACATAGATTCAAAGATTAGTCTGCACGCAGGGTGGCTGTTGGAAAAAGCAAGGGCATCTTCTCGCATGGGTGAAAAAAGAAAATCAGCCAGAAGTTTGCACAATGAAAAAAATGTGTTGGTCTTACTCCCTCAGGGTCCAGTTCAGCCACCTGTTTGTTCACTGTCCTTGCTTGTCTGGCCACAGTGAGGTCGGCCAGGTCAGAGGCCTATCACCAGGCAGAGATCCAGTCTGCCTTGTTTTCCCTTGCAGGTCTGGATCCTAGCATGATGTCTGGCACATGGAAGGACCTCCATAATCATTTTCTGATGGAATGAATGCCTGCCAGGACAGATGTGTCCATGGTTCAAGCATGCCCGGGACTAGCGTTAAGCAGAGGGGGTAAATGAAAAGTCCATTTAATGCAAACTTTGGGGTTGAGACTTGGCTGTCAGTTTGATAAACACTACAGTTAAAGTTTTCTAAGCACTTACTGTGCATCAGACACTGTTGTAAGCCCTCCACATGGATGATCTCCTTTAATGCTCGTGTCAAAGCCTGGGAGTTAGATACTGTTGTGATCTACCCTTAGGTATCCATACCTAGCAACGTACTGAGACACTAGAAGTTAAGTAGCATGCCCAAGATCACATAGCTCATAAGTGGTTGGGCCAAGATCTGAACCAAGGAAATCAGATTTTATAAACCCCATTCGTAGACACTGTATTACGTATTTAGAGCAGTGGTTCCCAGTCACCTGGAGAGCCAATTAGAACACAGATTTCTGGTCCCTCCCACCCCTCCAGAGTTTCTGACTTTGTTCTTCTGGAGTGGGTCCTGAGAATTTGCATTTCTTACAAGCTCCCTGGTGATGTTGATGCTGCTGTTTCAGGGATCACACTTTAGGAAATATCATTTAGGGGTAATAGCAAATGTTGGTGACTTAACACCATTTCAGTTTACTTGTCGCTCATGTAAAATATGTGAACGTTTCTAGTTGGTGAGTAATTTTCCTTCATGTGGTGATTTCAGAATCCAGATTTCCTCTATCGTGTGGTTTCACCTTTCCCTTGATTCTGATAATCACCGGCATTCAGCTGGCATGAAGTGAAACCATAGCAAGATGAAGGCTTCTTAAAAGATTTGGTCTGAAAGTGTCATACACGGCGTCTGCTCACATTTCATTGGCAAGAATTAGTACCATCACTGTACCACTAAGAAGGAAATGGGAATAGGCTGGGAAATGTAGTCCTTGTGTGGAGAGTGGCTTCCCAATCCCAACTTTAAACTATCATAGAGGCAGCAAGAATTCTGCTACATAGCAAGCTACCTCTGCCAGAGACGATATGACATAGTGCCTCTGTCAAAACATGCAGACACCAGCTATTGAGAGTTCAGACAATTGTTTTTTCCAAGTCAGAGAAGTGGTATGCTTTGACAATTTGTTCTAAGACAATACGGAAGTGAATATTTCTTACTTCTGCTTTTGCTACCAGGATGTCATGGCCAAAGATAGGACTTAGACGAGTGTCTAAAGCAGAGATTCAAGAAAATATAAGCAATGCCTGTGAGCCCTGTGTGCCTGTGTATATGTTTTTTTGTTTGTTTGTTTTGTTTTGTTTTTCTTTTTCTTCTGGAGAGAGAGTCCATAGAATCCATCAGATTTTTAAAAATAATGGAGACCCAATAAACATAGAGAACTATAGTTCTAAGAGAACATAGGTTTTTCCTGACCACTCAATCTCATTATCTTACCATCTTAGCACTGTGAACTACATCCTTCTTTTTATTTTATTCCTGAAAATTATCAGTAACTGATCATTTATTTTCTTGTGCTGAGAGTGATGGCTCATGCCTGTAATCCCAGCACTTCGGGAGGCAATATGCCTAAGGTCATTCAAGCTTAGGTCCAGATAGCTCCCAAGACTCTTTTATTAACCACTATGTTGTATTGCCATCATTTGTTTGTTATTAAATGAAAAACGAAATTTCTCATTAAATTACTAAGGGTATATCTGTTAGTTATTGCTGCGTAACCATCACCAAATCCCAGTGCCATATAACAATAAGCATTGATTTCTCCCATATCTGCGAATTCCTTAGAGGCAGCTCTACTGATCTCACCTGGGCTTGCTCATATGTATCTGCAGATTGCCTGGAAGTGGGTTGATCTAAGCTTAACTGAATAGCTTTTGCATCAAGTTTTATGTCCTCAATCCAGTTGGCTAGCTCTGCTCTGTACATCTACAGTCCTTTTGGGACCAATGATCTATCTAGGACATGCACTTCTCATAAAGATTGTGGAGGTAGAAGAAGACAAGCCATATGGTGCAAGCACATTTCAAGTCCTTGTTTATGTCACATCTGTTACCATCCCATTGGCTGAAATAAGTCACATGGCTTATTTCATGTGACTTATTTCACATGGATGTGAAAGTCAGTGGATGAGGAAGTGCATTTAGTGTGTACACTTAACTGCAAAGTTAGATGGCAAGGGGCATAGATAGAGGAACACAGTTAAAATCTAAGCTAATAATTCAATCAACTAGAGAGTAGAAGATAATTTTTATCATAGAGATGCTGCAGGAATTTGACAACATGGGTATCAAAGTCTTAAATTCTTTTTCTAGAACTTAAATATAAGAGCTCAATCAGCAAAGTGACTTAGAGCATACAGATGTCTGTCATAGCTTTATTCACACCAGCAAACAATTGCAAAATACCTGTGTGTCAAAAATTAGCAATGATTAACTTAATTACATCTCATTTATAGGCTGGAATACTTTGTAGTTATTAAAAGTTTTGTGTTTTGGAAAAATATTTAAAAGAATAAATTGCACATGATATAAAGTTGAGTGGGAAAAATGATGGATATAAAACTGCAAAGGTAATATGATCTTTACTGGCGGGCATTCAACACCTAAATACACACACACAAACAACATATACATGCAACATATACACACATACAGACCAAAATAATTTTGACAAAAATTAAAATAAAATTGACAAAAATAACAGTGGCTATCTCTAAGAGACGCAATTAAGGTTGACTTTAATTTTTTTCTTTAGTCTCTTTTAATGCCAAATTTTTAAAATAATGAACAAACTCTACTGTTTATGAACATACCACATAAGATGTGCTACTTTAAAATAATCTGTCAAAGACAGTAATTTTGAGTGGTCTGAGAAGTATCTTCTATAGAGAAAAGTAAAGTCACTGGCCAAGATTATGAAATAGAGGAAAAAATGACAATGAATGGTGATATAAATTGGGCATTCAACATAATCAAATATATTGTGGCATATATAAATAATTCCGATTTATAATTTTATAAATGTCTCACAATACTACACACATAAACAATTTTGATTGCATGGGACAATTATACATGCAGATTTTGGAAGTCTAAAATTGATCGATATTATCTGGATGGACAATAAGCTCATAATGTAGCCTAATGGATTTTTAAAATGCAGCATAAATCTGCTTTAAAAAGTATCTAGGCAGCCAATATTAAGACACATTTTAAAAACTGCCACCGGTTTCTAGACTGTGACTTCATGTCAGCACCTCACAGAATCCACAAGTGCAGGAACTTACACAATGAGTACCTTGCTATGGGGCAGAAAATAAGCTCCTAGGATCTTGTTAAAGTACACTTCTATTCAAATTGACAGATCAGGATGATTGTTTTTCTTTTTCTTTTTGAAACAGGAAAGAAGATGGAAATGTTCAACCAGGCTCCTTCTCCCAAAATGTAGAACTAGTTCATGGAAAAATACAAAAAGCGTGAGTTAAGGAAGGCGCCTTTTTAAGCAAAGGCAGACAGATGGAGTGGCTGATGTACAGACAGACTTTGGATACATCAATTAACCAGAGCCATTCATTCTAGCAGCTCTAAGCCTTTGTCCTTGTGGAAAGTGGGACTGCTTTCTGAGGCTAAAGCAAATAAATTGGATGGATTAATCCCTGAATTGGAGGCCCAGGAAATAAAGAAGTCAATAAAGGAGAGCTTAGGGTACATTACTATTTAGTAACGCCTCACAAACTTTTTAAAAGCCAACTTGGAATTTTGGTGAGTTATTCACCCCTACTGCTCTTCTGCTTCTGATATCTCAAAATTAATAACAAACAAAAACAGATATAGAAGCTAAAACAATTTCACATTATTCTTGCATGTATTTATTGCTGCCTTCACTTATAATTGCCACACACCTATTGTGTTTCTGGCCCAGATGGAAGAAACTGAAATTATACTTTATGTGCTGTTTCATTTTAACATTCTCAAAATCTCACTAAAAATGGGATCCGTTAGCATAATTCAAGAACAAAAATATCAGCAGAACCAAAGGGAGCTCAAAGATGCTGCACCAATGGAGTTAGCACACTCAATTCAGTTCAATTCAATTTATAAAAATAAAGTTGGAAGGGTTCTTAAATAACTTTAACCTTAAATAACAACATTCAGCTTTTAATCCAGTTTGAGTGTTTGTCGAGGAATCCTGCCATATAAACGTTTGACTCTGTAATTGGTAGTTGGGAAGATTAGAAAGAGAGTGAATCTTGGGTACCTATTTTCTGAATTGGGTGAATGAATGAAAGAATAATTGAAAGAATAAATATTGTTGATAAAGCCGGATTTTCTTAACAAAGGGTCCAGACTCATGATAACCTATGATGTGGAAATGATCTAATAATAGCAAACGACAACAAGCATTTAATGCGTTCTTATTATGTCCTAAGCATTATTCCAAGTTACTCCACATAAGTTAAGTTGTTTGATTCTCACATAATAACTCTGTGAAATATGTACTACTATTATCCCAACCACATTTTATTATTGAAGAAACCGACACACAGAAGGAGAAAGGTCACAAAGTGTGGCAATCAGAATGGACGTGCATTGTCGCCCAGCCTTACTATTATCCTGTACTTCCTCTCATTATTTCAGGCAATTCCTTCAATAATTATATAAAGTAGAATTTGATAGAAGAGAAAACTAAGCTCAGAGAAGTGACCAAGGTAGGATTTGAACTCAGGATTAAAGTCTTAACGTTTCTCTTCAGTAAGGTTATCTTCACACTCAAAGTCATTATCCCTTATGGAACTTTTGGTAGCCAATCTAAAATAGTTCCTTTAGAAGAACTTCGTACGAGAGATCATTATCATACTGGGTGTTCTTTGTGTTCTTCATACTAGAAATCCATAACATGCCGGAACGCCCTTAGAACCACGGACAGCACCCAGGTTTTACAAATGTCTTCTCCAGGCTTCAGAAAGAAGGTGGTGGACATTCTTTCCATCATGACACAAACCAACAATTACACACCAGGCTTTGTTGGTGAGAAAACAAGGTGGCCCACCTGGAGATTTATGCCGAAACAACCACTTTACATCACAACCCACGGAGTCCTTGACGTTGGCTTGGTTTGTCAATCCCACCACCTCATATCATTTAGAAACTTATCAGCTATTTCTAGATAACTGGGTGTTTTAGTTTCCTGGAGATAAAATCGAAGGCTAAATGGAATATATGACTAAGTTATTTACTACGAGAAATCTTAGTCTAGGAAACCTTCTCAAAATACACAAATGCCTGGGAGATGTAATATATCTAATTAATCCCTTACTCCTTTTATTTTTATTTTTTATTTTTTCAGAGACAAGGTCTCGCTTTGACACCCAAGCTGGAGTTCAGTGGCGCGATCAGAGCTCATTACAGCCTCCAACTCCTGGGCTCAAGCAATCCTCCTGCCTCATCCTCCCAAGCAACTGGAGCTAAAAGTGTGCACCATCATGCCTGGTGCCTTTATTCCTAAATGTTTCTTCATGAAGGAAGATACAAATTTACATGAGCCTATGCTGTTCACATGAGTAAGGGGAAAACAGAGAGAACTCAGGGGCACCCACATATTATGCTTTATAATTTGACCTAGGAATAGTCTTGAATAAGCAACTTGGGTTTCCCCTCCCAGAAAATACTTTGACATACATTAATTTATTCATTTAAAACTCATTATTTACTGGGTTTCCATGAGGTGTCTCTGAGACTGACTCTTCCCCCTTTGTTCTCACAGCATTTTAAATATCCTTAATATAATCTATCCTGCAATTTCTTTTTGTTGCATGCCCTCCTTTCTTTTTGGAGTGTGAGCTCTTTGGTGACAGGGACTTCATATGTTTTCTCATCCTTCCAGCACCTAAAACTGTTTCTGGCATATGCAGAGTAATCTATAAAAAACTTTAAGATCTGTTAATGGATCAAGTTATTTGTGATTGTGCCTGGTATTCTTTCATTTATTGATACATTTATCTGTGTGTCTATTTGTACACCCCCCATCAATTTATCAAAGCATCCATCCATTCATTCATCCACCCACCCATTTTTCTTCCTGATCTCACCCCATTAACAATTTGTAGAAAACAATCTGACAAATTCACCAAAAAAGGCAATAAAGGAAAAGGATTTTCCATCCATTATCCATTCTTTTTTTCTGCCTTCATTTTCACTTCTACCATCTCTCCTGCATAGCTCTTCCTCTTTCTCTGGAGAGTTACAGGAATGAAAACGAGATGGGTCCTGAAGAGTTGGTAAGGGGAGTAAATTGCTTGGTGACAGCTTGGTTCCAGAGACGGATGAAAACCTTAGCCTTAAGCAAAGTTCAGGGAAGCCCAAGGAGAGAGCTGATGGACAGTCTGACTTGTTGAGGGTGAAATCAATTAAAGTACATCAAATCCAGAATTCATGCTTTCTCAGAGTGACAAATCTATGCTGGAAACTGAGAAAGACGAAAGGAGAAAATTGCCTTTGACCTTTTGAAGACCGGCTGTTCCTCTGTCAGGGGAGCCAGGCCTGGAGTGAGATGCGTTCATGATGAATTATAACAGCCAGCCACCTTAAAAAAGAACGGGGTGAAAAGGTTACCAAAGAGAACCAAAATGTGAGGAATTCAACCAAACATCAAGATAAATCAACTTGGCCAGGAGTATTTGTGCCATGCCTGCTCAGAGCTGCTATGGACAAGCTCAGTTTGTTAGTTCAGCTCTTTGAAGCATGATATGCAGACACACTTGCATGTTCACACACATTGTTTGCTAAAATGTGGGAAGGTAATCAGAAGAGAAGAGCCACAAGATTGTCAGTCTAGCATCAGAAATTTGATGGCATAGCGTTTCTGTACAACGCTGTCCACTAAAACTTTTTGTCATGATGAAGATGTCCTATAGCTAAGCTGACCGATACGATAGACATTAGTCATATTTGACGTTGAGCACTTGGAATATGGGTAGTGAAATTGAGGAACTGAATTTTTATTTTTTGATTTTAATTATTTTAAATGTAAGTAGCCACAGATGGCTAAAAGCTACTGTATTGAATGGTGAAGCTCCAGGACAAAGGATGTTTTTGCCTTCAACAATATCAGAAAAGCAAGGGTGAGTGGATTGTCAGATTGCAGTACAATTGCTTGCATTTTTGCAGAGTTCGTGGGAGAAACTCATTATATTCATTTGTAATGCTTGTTGGTAAATTTGATTTTCTCTTTAGAATGTAGAGATTAAATCTTGGTTTAAAACTGCCTCTCTGAGAGCAGTTTCTCCATCAGTGAAACGTGCGTAATTTCAACTCTTTGAGAGTGCTCCGTTATGCAATATATGCAATGTTTCTTATCTCAGTGTCTGAAAACAGTTAATACAAGTTTGCTGTGCTTGATGCTATTACTATTACTAGTATTGTGATTTAAAAGCAAAGGAGATTGTTGGTGAGAAAACAAGTTGTTCCACCTGGAGATTTATGCTGAAATAACCACTTTACATCACAACCCATGGAGTCCTTGACCTTAGCTTAGTTTGTCTATCCCACCACCAGATGCCATTTAGAAAATTATCAACTGTTTCTGGATAAATGGGTATTTTGGTTTCCTAGAGATCAAACTGAAGATTGAAAAACAGAAATAATTTGTTGACAATTGTCCTAGTTTCTTACTGGTTCCGCACTGAGGGGAACTTTCCAAATAACTACTATTTGCATTCTTTGGCATCCAAATTAATATTATCATTTCCAAATTTGAGCCATTTTGCCTGGAAAACATTCTTACCAAGTTTAACAAGTTTTAATATTTCCTGTCTTTAGAAAAATAAAATGTGCAACAAGACTTAACCTTTTAAAACTTTTTTCTGAAACACACATGCACATCCATATGCATACATGCACACACACACACTTACCCAGAGGCATAAAATTTACGTAACATAAAATTAGCTTTTGCTTGCTTCCACCTTTTGGCTAATGTGGATAGTGCTGTTATGATACGATAATCTGTGCAATAATTCGTTTCAGTACCTGTTTTCCTTTCTTCTCGGAATATACCTATGAGTAGAATTGCTGGACTGTATGTTAATTCTATGTTTAACATTTTGAGGAATTGCAAAACTGTTTTCCATAATGACTGCATCATTGTACACTCCTATCAACAATGTAATGCTCATCAACACTTGTTATTCTCCTTTTAAAAAAATTATATCTATCCTAGTGGGGGTGAAGTGGTATCTCATTGTGTTTTTTTATTTGCATTTCCCTAACGAGTAATGATACTGAGCATCTTTTCATGTGTTTATTGGCCATTTGTATATCTTACTCAGAGAAATGTCTATTCAAATTATTTACTTATTTTATTGCTTAATTGCTCTGGCTAGAATTTCTCATGCAACATTAAATGGCAGTGATGAAAGTGGGAACCCTTGCCTTACTCTTGATTTTAGAAGAAAGTTTTCAGTCTTTCATAATTCTCTATGATGCTAACTTTGGGGTTTTCATAAGTGTTTTTTCTCAATTTAAGGAAATTCCCTTCCATTCCTAATTTTGTGAGTATTTTTTCAAATTATCAAAGGGTATTGGATTTTGTTAAATGCTTTTTCTGACTTGATTGAGATGATTACGTGCTTTTTCTTTGTTCTATTAAAATATTGCATTACATTTGGTTAACTTTCTTATGTTGAACCATCCTTGGATTCCTGGGGTAAATTCCATTTGGTCATGGTGCATAAACCTTTTAATAAGCTGTTGAATTTTGTCTGCTGGTATTTTGTTACAGATTTTTGCATCTGCATTAATTGGTGTGTAATGACATCTTTGTCTAGCTTTGATATCAGGGCAATATTACTTTCATAGAATAAATCAGGATGTATTTCATTCTCTTCTTTTTTTTGAAAAAGATTCAAAAGAATTGGTGTTAATTCTTCTTTAAGCATTTGGCAGAATTCACAGGTGAAGACATAATCTTTTTTTTAACTAATTTAATCTTTTTTCTTGTTGTGTTACAGGTTTGTTCAGATTTTCTATTTCCTCTTCAGTCAGTTTTGGTAATTTGTGTGTTTCTAGGGTTTATCATACTTCACGTAGGTTATGTAATTTGTTGGCATACTATTTGTTGGCATATTGTTCATAGTATTCTCTATGAGCCTTTTTATTTCTGTAAGGTGAATAGTAATGTCTACACTTTTATTTCTGATTTTAGTTATTTGCATCTTTTAGTTTTTTTTGTTTTTTGTTTGTTTGTTTGTTTTTTGTTTTTTTGGTCAGTATAGCTGAAGGTTTGTCAATGTTGTAAATCTTTCCAAAGAACTAACTTTTGGTTTTGTTAATTCTCTTCATCGTTTTCCTAGTCTCTTTTATCTCTTCTTTTGTTTTCTTCCTGCCATTATTCCTCTTCTTCATCTAGTTTTTAGTAAAGTTTGTTCTTATTTTTTTTTAGTTCCTTAAGATGTAAAGTTTGGTTATTAATTAGAGGGTTTTGTTTGTTTGTTTGTTTGTTTTGGTTTTTAGATGGATTCTCACTCTGTTGCTCAGACTGGAGTGCAGTGGTGTGATCTCTGCTCACTGCAACCTCTGCGTCCCGGGTTCAAGCAATTCTCCTGCCTCAGCCTCCCAAGTAAACTGGGACTACAGACAGCTAATTTGTGTGTTTTTAGTAGAGGAGGAGTTTTGCCGTGCTGGCCAGGCTGATCTCGAACTCCTGACCTCAAGTGATCCACTCACCTTGACCTCCCAAACTACTGGGATTACAGGTGTGAGTCACCAAGCTCAGCCTAATTAGAGATTTTTTTTAAAGAAGGTGTTTATAGCTATAAAATTCTCTCTAAGCACTGCTTTCACTGTATCCCATAAGTTTTGGTATTTTATGCTTTTGTTTTCATTTGTTTCAAAATATTTTACAATTTTCTTGGGATTTATTCTTTGAGTGTGTTGTTTAATTTTCACATATTTGTGAATTTTCCAGTTTTCCTTCTGTTATTGATTTCTAGTTTCAAGTCATTGTGGTCAGAGAAGATGCTTTGTATGACTTCAGAAGTTTTAAATTTATTGAGAATTCCGTGTGGCCCAATAGATGGTCTAACCTGGAGATTATTCCATTTGTACTCCTGATCCTGTTAAGTGGAATGTTCTATATATGTCTGTTAGGTATATTTGATTTATGGTGTTAAATCATCCATTTCTTGCTGATCTTCTGTTGAAGGTTCTATCCATTATCAGAAGTGGGGTATTGAAGTGTCCAACTATTACTGTAAAATGGTCTATTTCTCTCTCAATTCTTTCACTGTTTTCCTTATATATTTTGGGGCCTTTGTTATTTGGTGTGTATATATTTATAATTGTTATATCTTCTTGATGAATTTACTCTATTCTCAATATATAATGACCTTCTTTTCTTTGGGGGTGGGGGCCTGCTTCTGAGAGTAGATAAGTCTGTTCTCTTGGCCCAGCCTGTCTCCCTGGGGGATGGTGGGGAAGGGGTGTCATATTTCCTCTTTGCTCTGTTTCTTTACTCTTGAAAGGTATCATTTTATATTTAGCTTTTGGGGACATTTTCTTTAGGTGTGATAATCTTCTACACTAACTGTGGGTCTCTTGTTCCTATAAGTTTAAACACTTAATTCAATATTCTCTCTCTCTCTTTCTCTCTGTCTCTTTTTCTTATTACTTTTAACCAGATATGACTAGCAATATCATTAGTAAAATTCACAGGTGAGCCTGACTATTTGCTTCTCCAAATATATACAATAAATTTGAAGTGGTCTTAATCCAATAAATCTATTTTTTAGTGTCAGAGTTAATTTTAAGTTGTATTTTAATTTTAATTTACACATAATGCTTGTACACATTTAAGGAGTACAATGTGATGTTTTGGTACATATATACATTGGTACATATGTACATATATGGTATGTATACTGTTTATGTATATATTACAATGGGTAATTAATCTATTCATCACCCCAAATATTTATCATTTCCTTTAGGTGAGAACATTCAAAATCCTCTCTTCTAGTTATTTTGAAATATACAATACCATACAATATTGTTAACTGTAGTTACCCTACTGTGCAATAGACCACCAGAACTTATTCCCCTACCTATCTGTAATTTTGTGCCTGCTGACTAATCTCTCCTCAGCCCTACCCTCCCCAGACTCTGGTAACCACTATTCTATTCCGTACTTCTATGGGATCAGATTTTTAAAATTCTTCAAGTGAGTGAGATCATGGAGGTATTTGTCTTTTTGTTTCTGGCTTATTTCACTTAACATAATGTCCTCTAGATGCATCCATGTTGCCATAAATGACAGAGTTTCAGTTTTGTTTTTTTTTAAAATAGCTGAATAGTATTGCATTGTATGTATATACAGCACGTTTTCCTTATCCATTCACACATTGATGGGACTTCGATTGAATCATTCCGCTTTTGGTAACAGTACTGTAACAAAAAGGGGAGTGTAGATATCTCTTTGACAGACTGATTTCATATCCTTTAGATAAATACTCAGTAGTGGGATCGCTGGATCATACGATGGTCCTATTTTTAAGTTTTTGAGGAACCTCCATACTGTTTTCTGCAAAGGCTGTACTAATTTACAGTCCCATCAACAGCATATAAAAATTTCCATTCCTTCACGTATAATGACCTTTATCTCTTGTAGGAATTTTTGACTCTTTCATCTGATATTAGAATAGCGACCCCAACTCTCTTTTGGTTACCACTTACATGGAATATCTTTTTTCCAACGTTTAACTCTCAGTCTATTTGCATATTTAGATATAAAGTGAGTCTGTTGTAGACAATATATAGTGGAGTCATTTAAAAAAATCAATTTGCCAATGTCTGTCTTTTGACTGAAGATTTTAATCCATTACATTTAAAGTAATTACTGATAAGGAAAAACTTACTTCTATCATTGTTATATATATATTTTTGTATAGTTTATACCTTTTTTGTTCCTAAGTTCCTCCTTATTGCCTTCTTATGGTTTAATTAATATTTTGCAGTGAACCATTTTGATTCCCTTCTCATTTTCTTTTCTGTATTTTTAAAGATATTTTCTTAGTATTTACTAGGAGCATTACATTAACATCCTAAATTTATAAAAATTTAGTTTTAATTTATATCAATTTAGCTTTAATACCATACAAAAACCATTTCTATACAGCACTTCTCCTATGTTATTATTGTCACAATGTATTGTCTTAATACATTGTGTGCCATCAATACAGATTTATACTTATTGTTTTATTTGTTTACTTAAAAAATTCTGTAGAATTGAGAAAAAACAGGAGTTACAAACCAAAAAAATATATATACTGGATTTTGTATTTAACTATGTAGTTACTGTTACTAGATTTTAAAATCTCTTTTGTATGACTCTGAGTTACTGTCTAGTGTCTTCATTTTAACCTGAAATACTCTCTTCAGCAGATTCGTAGGACACATCTACTAATGAAAAACTTCCTCAGCTTTTGTTTATCTCAAAATGTCTTAACTTTTTGCTTATTGTTGAAGGCTAGTTAGCTGGATATAAAATTATTGGCTAACAATCTTTCCCACCTCGCCCTTTTTTTCAGCACTTTAAATATGCCGTCTTGTTGTCTTATGGCCTCCTTGGTTTCTAATGACAAACTGGGTGTTTCTGTTATTTGAGAATCTCTTGTAGTTATTTCTCTTCTCTCTTTGTCTTTGTCTTTTGAACGTTTGATTACAATAGGTCGTGGATTCCTTATCATATATCCTTATTGCTCATTGGGTTTCTCTCAATGAAACCCTTGTCTTGTGTAAACCCTTGTCTTTTATCAAATTTGGGAAGTATTTAGCCATTATTATTCAAATATCCTTTGTTCCTCTTTCTTTCTTCCCTCTCCTTTGGGACTCCCACTGCACGTATGACATTTTAAGGTGTTCCACCAGTCTCCCTGGCTTTGTTCATTCTTCTATATCCTTTTTTACTTCCTGCAACTCAGACTGGATAATGTCAATTGACTTATTTTCAAGTTAATTGATTCTTTCTTCTGCCTGCTCAAATCTGCTATTGAAATCTTGTCATAAAATTTTCATTTTATTTATTTTACTTCTAAACTCTAGAATTTCTCCGTGGTTCCGCTTTCTATTTTCTCTTTACCGACATTCTTTATTTGTTGAGACATCCTTTTCTTGGTATCCTTTGGCTCTTTTTCCATGTCTTAAAAAAATCTGTTTATATTTAAGATAGTTGGTTTAAAGTTTTTGTCTAGTTTGACATAAACTGAAGTACAATGTCTGTGCTTCCTCAGGGGCAGTTTCTGTGGCTTTCTCCCATTCATGGTCCATACTTTCTTTTTTCCTGCATGCTTAATCATTCTGTTGTTGTTGAAAACTGGACATTTTGAATATTAAAATGTAGTGATTCTGGGCATCAGATTCTTCCTCCTCCTCAGAATTTATTTTTGGTGCTTGCTGTGGATTGTAGCAGTTGATTTGTTTAGTACCTTTTCTAAATTATTTGTGCACATTCTGTAGTCTTTGTAATGTGTTTCCTCTGAAGTCTCTTTCTTCAACTTGTGTTTGGCTAGTATTTTGAAAGAAATTTCCTTAAGCCTTAAGAACTCCTTCCCTCAAAGAAGAAAGAAAGAAGGAAAAAAGAAAGAAAAGAAAAGTACACAAATTATCCCCGTCTGTTCAGATTGGCTCTGTATTAGAACATACTTTTAATGTGTAGCCAGGCCATTTACAAATTAGCCTTAGCTTTCACTTCCCGTTTGTTCCAAGCCTAAATATTAGCCAGAATTTAAAACTTATGAAGACCATAAAGTAACAGCTTATGATCTTTTCTGATCATGTATCCTAACCTGGGAATGCACATGGTCTAAATTCCCAAGTATATGTGATGGCTTTTGAATGCCCTAATTTCCCAAAGAAACTCTCTCCTTAGCTTGTCCTCTCAGACTTCCTACACATTCACTGTTTGCCTTGAATGTATCTTTCATCCTAGACAACAGTAAGTTGTTCATTTGCTTTATAATGTTTTGATGAAATGTCCTCTGAGTAGCTACTTTTCTGCCCAGTTCTGATTTGGGCATAATAAAGACAAACACCCTGGACATTCCTTCAGGTAGGCCCCAGACAAGTTAAAACAGACAAACATAATTCTTTGACAATAAGGTCTACTCTGCATCCCTTAAAACCAGAACCATGGTCCCCACCTTGGAAGGCAGCTGTCATTTTCAAGACCACCCCCAAGCAGAGAAAGAGGGTGGGGCAGGGCAAGGAAACAATCACAAAGCTTTCCAACCATTTTAAAGTTGCTTTTACAAAATTTAGCATTTGGTTAATTGTTATAAACCTTTGACTGTTTCCCAGAGTTGATTCTGCCAATTTTTGCTTGATCTTTCAAAGCTGCTGTGGGGAGACGGGTCCTTGGAATTACCTGCTTCATCATTTTCACTGACATTCACCCCCAAAGAACTAATATTTATTGTATGCTCAGGGGTCCTTCTCTACCTCAGTTACTGTGTGGTGCTGAAACAAACTCAAGGGTGCCTACAAGTTCAGAGACAGAAGGCTACTTCTCTTACACCAAATGACCCTATATACTTAAGATTTATGTGTGTTTGTGAGTGACTTTTGGAGTTCATTATCTTTTTTCTGTGTTAACATCCATCTTTACAGCAGTATGTAATGGGCTTCTCTAAAAGCTCTTTTGTTCTCCCACTAGGATGACCAGCTGTTCCTGTTTGCTGGCATCCACATTGTTTCCTGGGATGCAGGACTTTCAGTACTAAAATCAGAATTTTAGGCTAACCAGGATGATGGTCACATTAGCTCCCACCTGACCACACACACACACACACACACACACAATAATGTGTTGCTTTTGATATAAGTAGTTCATCAAGTTGATTAGAAGTTTAGTCAACTTCAGGCTCTTGGCTGTGTTTCAGATGTTTGTGCGCATTAGCTAAGTGACCCTTCAACATTACTTTCACGTAAAGGATAGACTACTGCAAATAATAATTTGCCTATAACTTCTATAGAAATGCAGAGCCTTAATTATTTTAATTTTCCTATTAGAGTTTAATTTTGTTTACTTTCCCTGAAGGTCATCCATTCATCTACCCTCACTTTCATCCCCACATTACTGGCTCTAGAACACTCTACAATAATGAATTCTGACTCTAGAACAGAGGTTCTGAATGGGACGGTGGGCAGTTTTGTCCCCTAGGGAACATTTGGCATTTTGGTTGTCGCAGCTTGGGGGAAAGCACTACTGGCATCTAGTGGGTGGAGGCCAGGGATGCTGCTTGACATCCTACAACGCACAGGACAGCCCCCACCACAATCGTCCAGCCTCAAATCCCATAGTGCCGAGGGTGAGAATCTCTGCTTTAGAAGGGTACATGGTGATATAAGTAAGGTCAGCAAGACAGTTTAAAATCAACTTTAAAAAACCGGCTGGGCACAGAGGCTCATGCCTGTGATCCCACCACTATGGTATCACGGGAGCTGGGGCAGGCAGGTCACTTGAGGACAGGAGTTCGAGACCAGCCTGGCCAACATGGTAAAACCTTGTCTCTACTAAAAATGCAAAAATTAGCCGGGCGTGGTAGCAGATGCCTGTAATCCCAGCTATTTGAGAGGCTGAGGCAGGAGAATCACTGGAACTTGGGAAGCAGACATTGCAGTGGACCATGATTGTGTCACTGCACTCCAGCCTGGGCAACAGAGCCACCATCTCAAAAAAATAAAAATAAATAATAAATAAAACCCTGTGAAAATACTTTCCCTTATGGTTTAGCTTGTTCCATATGAAGCAACCTTTCTGCTCAGATATTCCCTATTCCCTAGCCTGTAATAGAAGCTCTCGTCTGGGCACTGGAAACTCAAGTCTCAGGTACATTGAGGTCCAAATCATTTGCCACTTCTATTTTTCGTTTACCAGAACCTTTTGTTGCAACAAAAGAGTAGGAGGCATACACCATGTGTTTTTCATTCATTTATGCTGAAATCATTGAAACGTTTCATTTTTTATGAGCCATTTGATGTCCAAAAAGCCTTTTGAATCACATTTATAACCCTTTAAAAAACTCATTCCTCTTCGAAACAGGAAGCCACTTTGTGAGCAGAGTAAACACATTCAAAGCCTGGAAGGTGGGAGTTGAGAGGCAGCAAATGCCTCTGGGAGCCTGTGCCAGGGGTGGAATGCCTTCACAGCCCCTGAGGGAACCTCCCTGTGGCCCTGGCAGGTCAGAGGGACCTGCTCGGCCAAGTCAGAAAGCAGGGACCTGAATGGACTCTCCAGAGTGGCTTTTGTAAAGGTCTTTTGCCAATAGGCAACTCTCCTTGGACCAACACCTGTGGTTGGTGACACTCTTTGTGGGAGAAAGTGTGCTCGGCTGATTCTAGGCCCTCTCTCTGCATTTCCTCGAGATGCTCATCCTCTATGGGCATCTGTCCCCTCTTGTATAGAGTGAAAAGCTTGGACCAGGTGATCTCCAGTGGCCTTTCCAGCTCTTGTGAGCGAGGTCTTTCTTTAGCTCTCGGAGGATTGCTTCAGACACAGAAAATTCATGGCACGCTCAATACCGCGCTCCCATTCAGCACTCACGACAGACATTACTAGTTGATAACAATAGCCTTTTCCACTGCCCTCGGGTATGAATTTGAAAATCTCTTTTGACAAAGTTCTTCAGGGAGGCTCTTGCAATTGTGTAGCATTGGCAGCACACACAAAAAATGGACCAATCTACCAACTGCAGACCAGGTAATAATAAAGGGTGTGATATCAGTTTCTCTAGAGCAGGGGATTTAGCCAAGACCCGGATGCATAAACTGTTAGAAAATAAAATGCAAAGTAGGCTGGACGCGGTGGCTCAGGCCTGTAATCCCAGCACTTTGGGAAGTGGAGGTGGGCGGATCACAAGGTGAGGAGATCGAGACCATCCTGGCTAATGCGGTGAAACCACGTCTCTACTAAAAATACAAAAAATTAGCTGGGCATGGTGGCGGGCGCCTGTAGTCCCAGCTACTGGGGAAGCTGAGGCAGGAGAATGGCATGAACCCGGGAGGCGGAGCTTGCAGTGAGCCAAGATAGAGTCACTGCACTCACTCCAGCCTGGGCAACAGAGCGAAACTCTGTCTCAAAAAAAAAAAAAAAAGAAAAAACAAGAAAAGAAAATGCAAAGTAAAATCAAATCAAGTGAAGGAAAAGAAAAGAAAAGAAAAAACTAAAGCTGAGAATCACTTGCTGTGTGACCTACAGTAGGTGATTGACTTCTCTCAGTCTTGGTTTTATGACCCATCAAAGGGTATAATAAAGCCCACCTTCTTATTTTAGTTACTTTCTTTGCCTTCCTTGTTTATTCAGTGTGTGTGTGTGTGTGTGTGTGTTTTTTTATGGTTGACAAAATGTATTCACATTCATCGCGATAATATTAATGTCCTATATCTTTAATGCTAAGATACACTGCTTTTTATATTTTCGTTTCTGAAACCAAGATGAGTCTTACAGTCACTGTGCACAGTTAAGGCAGCCAAGTTTCTTATTTTCCACCATAAAACAAAAGTAATTTTTAAATCCATGACATCTTAGAACAAAACAAAGAGAGTGGGAATAGTTTCCATTTATTTAACACATAGTATATTTCTAACAGCAACCCAAGTACGTCACAATAGCCTATAAAGTAAGTGTTATTCACATTATACATGTTAACATCTTAGCATTCTCCTTCTAGAGATGCAGCAACTGAGACTCTAAAAGGTTCTCTTGCTCAAGGTCAGAAGGCAGATAAAGGACAGAGTTGGGATTTGAACTGTGCGCTTTCTGATACCAAGCTGGTTCTACTCACCAGCTTTCTCAGCTTGGCCTCACATAACCTTGTGATGGGGCAAGTGACATCCTGCTCTTTTCAGGTGCAACTGTGGAGACCAGGACCATAAAGTGCCTTTGTCTTGGGGTCACTTCGAGAAAACATTGCAGATCCAGGGGCCCTGAGCTGAAGAGGAAAAACAATCATAGTGTTTTATAAGTTATGGATGTTAATCTCTCATTGATTGTTGGCTCCTATGCTGAGGACTGCTGCATCCTCCCGAAGTTTTAAGAGGCTCGAGGGAACTGGGGAGGAAAGAAGCTTCAACTCGTTAGAAAGTTTAAAAAGATGTATTTTCCCAGGGAGACCTCAGCAGATGGTCTGTGACATTTGTTCATTCATTCAAGAGGCAGTTATTGAAAGCCTAGTCAGGTTCAAGACACTTGGGTGAGTACAGAGCTCAGAGGGGTGGGGGCGGCAGGTAGACGGCACATGAACTTATGAAGTAGCAGTGAAAAACAAGTTGAAAGGGTACCAGCTTGGGAAGCAGTCTCAACTTGGGTTGAAGGCTAGTTCTGCTACTCTCTAGCTGTGTGACTATGGGTAGATGATTTCACCTCTCTGTGCCTGGATTTTTTTATTTGTAAGATGGGGATGGTGATAGAAGGCTACTCATGGGCTGGTTGTGTGGCTTACTTAAAATCACATGTGTAAGATGCTGAGCTTATTGTCTTGCACATAATAAGCACTCAGTAAATATAGGCTGAAACCATTTATTTATTTAACAAATTTACTGAGCTCCTACTGCACACCAGGCACTGTTCTTAGCACTAGATAATAATACTGATATAGCCTGGATGTCTGTCCCCTCCAAATCTCATGTTGAAATAGGATCTCCAGTGTTGGAGGTGCGGCCTGGTGGGAAGTGTTAGGGTCATGGGGCCGGATCTCCCATGAATGGCTTGGTGCTTGCAGTAATGAGTAGGGTCTATCGGTTCACGTGTGAGAGCCATTTGCTTAAAGGAGCCTGGCACCTCCTCCTCTGTCTTGCACCCTTCTCTCTCGTTCCTTCTCTCACCATGTGACATATCTGCTTCTCCTTTGCCTTCTTCCATGATTAAAAACTTCCTGACACCTCACTAGAAGCTGAGCAGATGCTGGTGCCATGCTGTACAGCCTGCAGAACCACAAGCCAAATAAACCTCTTTTCTTCATAAATTACCCAGTTTCAGGTGTTCCTTTATAGCAACACAAAGTGGACTAATACAAATATCCATGATTATTATTGTCTCAGGGCAACCTACAGATCTAATCTCCTCAGACTTCACTGAGGTATCTTGCAAACTGAGTTGGTTCTCAGTCCAGGAGGTGTGTGTGATGAGTTACCAAGCAGAGGCACCTGAGAATCTCTAACTCCCCAGCTGGAGAAGGCAGCCCCACTGCTGAGTAGGGGAGTGGTTTTGGTGGCTTCCTAGAGAGGAAAAAGGGGATGGGGCATATCATACCCTATTTCAGGGGCTGTTCAAATCACTTGTTCCTCTCAGTTTTCAACATTGGGGTCTTTTTTGATTGAAATACAAAGAAGGGATGGTGGACTGAGTGGGATAAGGCCACAGCCTGGGGCAGGAGGTCCTTCAATCCACCTCTCGCTCTGGTTTTGCATCCTCAGTCTTCCACATCTGCATCTCATCCCATCTTGATGAAGTGAATTCTTATTTTGAATTTGGACTTGCTTCCTCCTGACTAATGGTGGTGATGATCATATGATGTTGTTGTAGATAATGAGGAGGACATTGATGTTGTAATAGATGTTAAAGATGATGTTGTTATAGATGATGATGATGATGATGATGAAGATGATGCTGATGGTGATCAGTTGCCATGGACCAGATGCATATCAATGCAATTTTACATATGTTCTTCCTAACCCTCGTAACAACTCTGCAAATTAGGCCTTGTTATTGCATGTGGTAAAGCAGAAATATGAAGCTAAGAAAGGAGATGTGACTGTCCTAAGGCCACACCACTAGGAAGAGACATAGCTACTTTCAAATCGAAGACTCTCACTCCAAACCACTCATTGGACCAATAAAATTCTAATATTGTATAGTGTTTGCTAGACAATCTTTTCAGAGCTTTCCATGTTTTATCTCATTTAAACCCTACTAACCCTTTGAGTTAGGTACTGATATCATTTCTATTTCACAGCTGGCGAAAAAGAGGCAGAAACGCTATGTAAATTGGCCATGGTGATATAGCTGGTCAGTGGTGGATCACAGATGTCTGCTTAAGCAACCTGACTACAGAGTCTGCACTTTTCATATTTTTATTTTAAAATTACTATGTTTTTAAACCATGTGCAGTGGCTTATGACTGTAATCTCAGCACTTTAGGAGGCTGAGGTGAGAGGATCGTTTGAGCCCAGGAGTTTGAGACCAGCCTGGGCAACATGGCAAAATCCCATCTCTACCAAATAAATAAATAAATAAATAAACAAAAAATAAATAAAACAATTAGCCTGTAATCCCAGCAACTTGGGAGGCTGAAGTGGGAGGATTGCTTGAGCCTGGGAGGTCGAGGCTGCCGTGAGCCTAGGTCATACCACTGCACTCCAGCCTGGGAAACAGAGCAAGATCCTGTCTCAAATAAATAAATAAATATGCAAATAAAATAATAATGTTTTTATTTTTATGGACGTCTAATGTATACACAGCAAAGCACACACATGTTATGAGTCATGACTAATTTTTATGCATGTGTGCACCATCGCTAAACAAGTCAGCTTTTAATCTACTAAGCCATGTTC
This sequence comes from Papio anubis, assembly GCF_008728515.1. Taxonomy (NCBI): domain Eukaryota; kingdom Metazoa; phylum Chordata; class Mammalia; order Primates; family Cercopithecidae; genus Papio; species Papio anubis. Next base: position 109,396,708 of record NC_044984.1, read on the forward strand.
GCCTAATCCCCAAAGTTTAATGTTGTCTTGGAATTGTCAGACACAATTTAACACACCCAGATGTATCTTCTACACATATTCGTTACGTTAATATGCAGTCATATGATATTTACTGTGTTTCAGACAATGCTCCAAGCAACTAACATATATGAACTCATGTTAGCTCTATAAGGTTGGTACTATTCCTATAATCATTCCCATTCTCTAGATGTGAAAATCGAGGTATGGAAAAGTTAAGTGACTTACCTAAGATTACACAACTGTTGAGTTTAATTCACACGACTGTGAATGAAACCTGGATGGTCTGGCTCAAAGTCCTTTAAATGCTTTTCCTTAAATACACACATAATTTCTACCAAGAAAGTGCTGTTATCAATCCTACTTTGTAGACCCAACAAGGTTAAAATAACTTCCACAAATACTTCTGCTACTAAGTCACAAACGTCTACTGAGAACTTTACTGATTTCCAAGTGTATGCCTCCCACTACCATGCTGAAAAAAGTCTGAACATCTTTGCTGTGGATGGGAAGTACTGAGGCACTGGTTTATCCCCTTCTGGGAATTCTAAGTTTATGCAGACACCTTATTGGGTCTTTGCCATCTGTAGTTACTGGTCCTGCACCACACACTCTAGTGAAGACCGGGAGAGGAAGGAAGGCTCTAGAAGAAACGTGCTTGCTGTTCAGGGACGCAGACCCCTGGCACCACTTTGCTGAGGCCATGACCAAATAAATGCTTGTCTGTCTCCCCAGCTCACTTCTATATACCCCCCTAAGCTCCTGGGTCTACCTTTTCCTAGCGTTTCCTGGGGGGATAGTAAATCTTGAGTTTCCCATTTTCCTTCATCTCAAAAGGATATGAATTCTGTAAATCTTGGCCTGAGTGACCATCAGGATGCATAAAATATGACAGGAAAGAGGCCAGGGAGGCAGCGTTTGTGTAGAGCACAGCGTCCAGCAGTGGGGATGGGCAGACTGGGGGTCCTTGGGGACCCCTTGGGCTGGAGTTTTGTTGCAGAGAGAAGCCTCAGCAACCTCTGTCTGTAATAGATGCTTATGGTCACTTCCATGCCAAGGTCTCAGAGGCATTGCCACAATATGGGACGGAAGTGACAAACTGCAGAAAATCGAAGCAGCCCCTGCCCTGCCCCTCACTCTTGGCCCTTGATTCCCAAGAGTGAAGGGACGGAAGGAAGACCTATTCATTAGGGCTGACAGGGCAGCAGGAAGGACTTAGCTGTGATGAGAGGAAGAACTTCCTGCAAGGAAAGGTTATTAAGCCCTGGAATGAGTTATTGAGAGAGGTGGTGGAAGTAACTTCCTGATTTTGTGATCAAGATGGATAGTTATTGGTCTGGGGGAATCCAGCTCAGCCTCCCGGCATGGATTCCTGACCCCTTTAGGGAGAGCACGCATCAGCTGCATCTGCCTCCAAGGTCATTTGCAAATGCTCAGCGATGATAAAATCCCCCTTTGACAACAGGCTTCATGCTTTTACTTCTTTTATTTATTTATTTTTTTCTATAAATAAATCCCACGGTACTTTCTATAGATAACTACTGTTAAGATTTTTGTGTCAATCTTAATAGACTTTTTTTCTGAATGCATATTCACACAAACACATACACTCAGTGATCCTCGTACAATTTTTATGTTTATGCATAGATGGGTACATACTACATGCATTGTTCTGATATTTCCATTTTCTTCTGTTAATATCATGGGCATCTTTCCATGTCAGTACATATATTTCATTTTCATTTTTTAGACAGTTACTTCATATTTCATAATACCGGTATGCCATAATTCATTTAACCATTTCTCCATTGATTTACTTAAAGATTGCTTTCCAAATTTTGTGAATGCAAAAATGCTGCAATACACCTCTAGTACTTAGGTCACTGTATATATAATGACATTCCTTTAGAAGAGAGTTCTAGAAATGAAACTGCCAGAGCAGAAAGGATTTTCAATGCTGTCAGGTAGAATGTAACTGCTCTTTAGAACGAGATAAAGAGCTTATTCCTACTGTTACTGAGGGTGTAGGGAAAATGATTCAACCTTCACCAACAATGGTTATAGCACCTTAAAATGTCTGCCCATGGCTTCTCCCATGTGTATGCACCTCTTATTTCTAATGTGGTTGAGCATTACTTTATATCTTTACTGACTATTCATATCTTTTACCCAGTTATTTCTACCAGCTTTTTGTCTTTTTTTTTTTGTCAGAGTCTCACTCTGTCACCCAGGCTGGAGTGCAGTGGCACAATCTTGGCTCCCTGCAACCTCCACCTCCTGGGTTCACGCCATTCTCCTGCCTCAGCTTCCAGAGTAGCTGGGACTACAGGGGCCCGCCACCACGCCTGGCTAATTTTTTTTTTTTTTTTTTAGTAGAGACGGGGTTTCACCATGTTGGCTAGGATGGTCTCGATCTCCTGACCTCATGATCCGCTCGCCTTGGCCTCCCAAAGTGCTGGGATTACAGGCGTGAGCTACCGCACCTGGCCAGCTTTTTGTCTTTTTATTTGTTAAACCTTATCACAAATTTTGGCTATTTTTTTTTTTTTCTTTTAGCTTTTAAGTTCAGGGGTACATGTGCAAGTCTGTTACATAGATAAACTGATGTCATGTGTGTTTGTTGTACAGATTATTTCATCATCCAGGTATTATGCCTACTACTTATTATTTTTTTTTTCCTGATCCTCTCCTTCCTCCCACACTCTACCCTCCAACAGGCCCCAGTGTGTGTTGTTCTCATGTATGTGTCCATGTATGCTCGTCATTTAGCTCCTATTTATTTATTTATTTATTTATTTTATTTTATTTTTGAGACGGAGTCTCACTCTGTTGCCCCGGCTGGAGTGCAATGGCGCAATCTTGGCTCACTGCAACTTCTGCCTCCCAGATTCAAGCAATTTTCCTGCCTCAGCCTCCTGAGTAGTTGGGACTACAGGTGTGTGCCACCACTCCTGGCTAATTTTTTGTATTTTAGTGGAGTTGTGGTTTCACCATGTTGCCCAGGCTGATGGTGAACTCCTGAGCTCAGTCAATCCGCCCGCCTCGGCCTCCCAAAGTGTTGGGATTGTAGGTGTGAGCCACATCGCCACATCGCCCTGCCTTAGCTTCCCTTGTAAGTGAGAAAATGTGGTATTTGGTTTTCTGTTCCTGCATTAATTTGCTAAGGAGAATGGCCTCCAGCTCTACGCAGGCCCCTGCAAAGGACATGACTTCGTTCTAGTTGTGACTGTGTAGTATTCCACAGTATGTCCTTCAGACTATCTTACACGTTGGAAAGATTTTCTTCCACCCTATGCTTTCTTTTATTTTCTGTCTTTTATCGTTTATTCCTTTTTGAGACAGGGTCTCACTCTGTCACCCAGGCTGAAGTGCAGTGGCGCTATCGTAACTCACTGCAACCTAGACCTCCTGGGCTCAAGAAATCCTCTCACCTCAGCCCCTTAAGTAGCTGGGACTACAGGTGTGCACCACCATGTCTGGCTAATTAAAAAAATTTATTTTGTAGAGACGGGGTCTCAGTATGTTGCCCAGGCAGGTCTTGAACTCCTGGGCTCAAATGATCCTCCCATCTCAGCCTCCCAAAGTTTGGGATTATAGGCGTGAGCCTCCAGGCACTGCCCTATGCTTTATTTTCTTTGTATTCCTTTTATTAGCTAATTCTTCTGCATAAAAACTATATTAAAATGTTTTGCTGTTAACTTGTTAACTAAAACAATTTGCGTTTATTATAGAAAATGTAAAAAATAAATAAAATGGACAAAAGACACAATATAAATATACTTAACACTATTGAACTGTATGCTTAACATAGTTAAGATAGTAAATTTAACGTTATGTGTATATACCACAATTTGGAAAATAGGACAAAAGAAAAAAATCATAATTTTACATCCCAGAAAAACAGTTCTTTCTCTTGGTGAAAGAACTTTCTCTGCATTGATACGGAGAATTGACTAGTTTCTAACCTTTTAACCTTTTACTACTTGCTGTCTCATGCCTCTGTTTTAATATTAAAAAGCCAACATGATTGTTGATGGCTATGTGGTAGTATGTGGTACTAATAAAACTAATATGATAGCTTTTTATTGAGTGGGTACTGTCAGACACTGAGCTAGACCCTTTTCATGTCGCTCTCATTTAATCCTAACAATACACAATACAAGATGGTTGCTATTATTACAGCACTTTCACAGATAAGAAAACTGGTGCTCACGGAGGTGAAGTCATTCACAGCTGGCAGACAAGAGGTGAACTTGAATGCAGCCCCCAAGTGCTCACAATATTGTTGCTAGTGGCGCTTAACCCATCATCAATTCTGGAATATTTAGGCTGCTCCCAATGTCCTGTTCATCCTACCAATTGTAAATAATCCTGTAATTCATTCTTTCATTCCTTTTTTTTGTTTCTTAGACACAGGGTCTCACACTGTTGTCCAGGCTGGAATGCCTGGACTCAAGAGATCCTCCAGCCTCAACCTCCTGAGTAGCTGGGACTATAGGCATGCACCACCACACCTGGATAATTTTTCAATTTTTTTGTGTGGATACAGGATCTCACTACGCTGCCCAGCCTGGTCTCAAACTTCTGGCCTCAGGCGATCCTCCCACCTTGGTTTACCAAAGTGGTGAGATTACAGGCATGAGTCACTCTATGCCCGGACCCCATTCCTTCTTATTACCATCTTATCCATTTTATGTTCTTGACTGTCCCTCCTTTTCCTGCCTTCTCAACACTCATAACCCCATCCAGGGAAGCACAGTGCAGTTAAGAGCATAGACTCCTCACATCTGAGGCCTGGCTCCACGCTTTTCTACCTGTGCAGCCTAAAGCTAGATATCTAAAATCTCTTCATCTTAATGTCCCCACCTGCACAGTGGAGGTGATATTAACAGTCTCTATTGTAAGGTGGTTGTGGGAGCCAGATGTGGTGGCTCACACCTGTAATCTTACCACTTTGTGAGGCCTAGAGAGGCAGATCCCTTGAGGCCAGGAGTTTGCTACCAGCCTGGCCAACATGGTGAAACCCCATCTCTACTAAAAATACAAAAATTAGCCAGGTGTGGTGGCACATGCCTGTAATCCCAGCTACTTGGCAGGCTGAGGCAAGAGAATCGCTTGAACTCGGGAGGCAGAGGTTGCAGTGAGCTGAGATCGTGCCACTGCACTCCAGCCTGGGTGACAGCAAGACTCAGTACTAATAATGTGGCATGGGAAATACACACACACATGCTCTCTCTCCCTTTCTCTCTCTCCCTCTCTCTCTCTCTCACCCACACACACACTCATACATACACACACATCCATACATATATACATACCTATTGTATTAGTTTCGTTTTGCTGCTGTAACAAACTGCTGCATACTTAGTGACTTAAAATAATAAAAATTTATGTTCCAGGGTTCTGGAGCCCAGAAGTCCAAAATGAATCATATGGGACTAAAATCAAGGTATTGGTAGGGCTGGATCCTGATTCAGCAAAAAATCAGCCCTTTGCCTCTTCCAGTTTCTAGTGGCTGTGGCATTCCTGGCTCGGGGCTGTGTCACTCCAGTCTCTGTTTCTGCATCATATCACCTTCTCCTCTCCTATAGTCACATTTCTCTCCTGTTTCTCTCTTTAAGGACACTCTTGATTGCATTTAGGGCTCACCAAACTAATCCAGGATAATCCCCCCATCTCGAGCTCCTTAATTTAATCATGTCTGCAAAGACCCTTTTGGCACATAAAGTCACATATGCACTGGCTCCAGGGAGGACATGCTTATTTCTGGGGTCTTTATTCAGCCTAGTATATACATATCTTTTTAAAGTAACTCCTGTTATTGGGGGGCAGATATTCCTGATTCTTCCAACTGACCTTGGTATCTGTGAGAGGAAAGGCAATGCACTTCTCTTTACACATTTTAACTAAAAAAGTAATTGTTTTGGAAAATATGAGTTCCTTAATTCTGTAAAGTTCTTTCAATTTTTTTTTTTTTTTTTGAGACATAGTCTTGCTCTGTCACCCAGGCTGGAGTGCAGTGGCACGATCTTGGCTCACTGCAACCTCTGCCTCCCAGGTTCAAGCGATTCTCCTGTTTCAGCATCCCGAGTAGCTGGGATTCTAGGCATGCACCACCATACCTGGCTAATTTTGTATTTTTAGTAGAGATGGGGTTTCACCATGCTGGTCAGGTTGGTCTCAAACTCCGGACCTCAGGTGATCCACCCACTTCTGCCTCCCAAAGTGCGGGGATTACAGGTGTGAGCCACCATGATGAGCCTCAAAATAACCTTTTAGAGCACTAAAATATAAGGTTACCCATTGATAAAAATTGATGATGATTTCCTCTATACACAAGGTTGCCCCTTGTGGTCATCTCCCACCCCTGCTCTGCTGAGGCTTAATCCCCCATCACCTCCCTCTGCTCCAAGATCCTTCTTACCCTTTGGTTTGCTCTAAGAGGTCATCTTGCAGCCCGTTTCAGGGAGAACATGGAAACCATGACTTCTCGGCTCAACTTCCTCCTTTTCTACTCCAATCCTACTATGAACCATAACTAAAATTTCAAAATTTCCCCTTTTCTTTCTGCCAAAACAAAAGGGAAGTCCCTCTCCAGTCCAAGATGACTCCCTTTACTTGAACCCAACTCACCACTTTTAGGGACCTCTCAACATCTTCTACATGACTTTTTAAAAATTGTGTTCTGTCAAATACAAGGACCCTGTAATATGTCAACGGAGGTTGGGACGGGGAAACATGTCTATGCATGTATGTGTGTTTGTATGTATGTATGTATCTATCCATCTATGTGTCTACCTATCATCTATTTGCCTGTTCACTCACCCATCCATTCATCCATGCATCCACCCACCCATCCCATTATCTATCTGCCTACCTACCTACCTATCATCTATCTTTCTATTATCGGCTGTGATCAAATATGTTGGAAGCTCACCTCTTCCCCATTCTATACACACACCCTTATATATCCTTCCGCCTGACCACCTGGAAAGTCCACAGGATATATTAGGATGATAAAGGCCCCCAGAAGAACTGCAGCACAAACAAAACAAGACCCTGTTTATTTTTGTCTCTTTCAAATTTTCCCAAACTGAATTGAAGAAAGACCCTCTTTTGTGTGTGTTTTCCTTCACATCTGAGTCCAGTGTCCCTTGGATCACCTTTTGGGAAGCACGCAGTTGTATACTTCTTGGATGGAATTCCTCATAAGGCCAGTACTTTTTCCTGTATTGCCTTGCCGAGCTCTTAGATCTTCAATTGCTACCACAAACTGATCACATATTGTGCACCAGTTATGTGGTGCTCACCATTAGTCTACATCTAACAACTTTATGCAATAATGTATCATTATACTCATCTTACAGATGAATAAAGAGAGTCTCAGAGTATCAGGAGTTTGCTCCAAATCAAACATGAATAGCAGAGTTGGAGTTTGGACCCATCAGGGTGCAAAGTTTTGGTGCACCTGGAGTCTGTGATCTAACCGCTCCTTTCCACTCCTAGAAGCCGAAAAGCCAAAAGCTACACTTCTATCTTTTACAACATGAAGGTTGTCACTAAAGAAATCTCATCTCTCAGTTACTTTCTTCAGAAGATGCCAGTTTGCTAAAATCCTACCTGTCTCAGTTCATGAGGAGCTGAGAGTGTGTTTTAAATCCAGAGGGAACGACCAACAGCCTTTCTTCTTTGGTGGCACATTTATAAACAGATGCAAGACAGGAAATAGGTATCCCACACCCCTGCCTCAGGGTGTCTGTGGACAGAACAAAGAGTAGGGTTCTGTGCCTAGCCAGCGTGCAGAGCCTATAACGTGATTGCTGCCTGATGGTGCGAAATGGATTCAAGGCTCGGGTCCATCTGGTTTGTGTATCGTGAACGAGCTGTTAAAGTGTCAGGACTTAACTTCTCTGGATTCGAGGAAGTCTCATGAGGTTTTATGGAGCAGTTAAGATGGGTGTAAACCTCACTGGCGGGACCAGCTTCTCCTATATGATCTGAGACGTGCGTAGTTCATAGGATGAAGAAGCATGACTTAGAAATAAGAGGATGGACCCCGAGAAAATTAGGGAGCTGAGAAGTAGAATCCAGACTGCATTGAGTATCTGCCATCACAAACAATTCCCTTCTCTGATTCTGAGCCTTCGTATCTCCTCTGTAACATGTGGACAGTATTACCTTGTCCAATCCACAAGGCTGTTTGGATATGAAAGATAATGAGAGTTGTAAAGTTTCTTACTAATGGGAAGCGTGGTTACTAGCTTCTTTTCATTTCCTCTCTTAGAAATAGCTAGAAAGGATTATAGGGACCTTGTCTCCTGCTCCTGTTCTCCCTCTCTCCTCTTCAGAATTAGGCAGTATCATCTTACTAAAAGATATTCAAGAATAACTTGCAGTTGCTGTGGGTTCTAGCCTTGGAAAGAATATAAGAACATGGTCCCAGGCTGAGTAAGGGGAAACAGGAGATGCAGTGGTTATAAAATTATAAAACATATCTGCAAATCCCTTGGTATACTTCTCATAAAAAATGGCATTGAAATCCTCTCTTCTTGACTATGTACCAGGCTTAGTGACTCACTTCTAACAAATAGAATTTGGTAGAAGTTATGGTCTATGACTTTTGAGGCTAAGTTGGGACAGTCGCTGTAGCCCCTCTCTGGTTCTCCTGCTTGGGACACTCACCCTTGGATTTTCAGGACTTGATACATCTCTTTTTCTCTCCCTTTCATCCACATGTTGGTTTTCTTGCTCTCTTGTATAAGACCTCATTTTCTTCTTCTGAAAATGGGTCTTCTGTGTGTGGCTGGGGTTGGAGATGTGTCTGCAGATAGTCCCATAACTACATCCTTACCCTTTGTCCTCTCCCAGTTTCTTGATGTAAATTTCAAGGAAGGAACTCCAGTTGGCTCTGTTTGGATCATATGGCCATTCATGACCCAATCAATCACTGTAGCCAAAAGGATGAAACACGATTATTGGCCAATATAGGTCACATGTCTAGCCCTTGGGCTTTAGTGGGGTGCAGGTGTCAGGAACCAGATGTAACGAGTAGAATTACTCATGGAGAAACAGACATGGAGAAGAGACAGTTCCTCCCAAAAGTGGGTGATTTGTGCTCAAAAAGTGGGGAGAGACGTGCAGCAATGACAAAGAGAAGACATTCATGTCAGCAGATACCACATGTATAATTTTCTAGCTGTGTTTCCCATTCAACTGTAAACTCCATGGGTCATAGGGTTGTATCTTCAGGGCCTAGCATAGTGGCTGCTACATAGTAGGTCCTCAGAAAGGCCCTCAATGCTTTTTCTATCATGTTAAGCTAGGATTGGCATGAGCCCTACACAAACAGGTGAGGATTTTCTTGGTGGAATTAGCAATGGCATTGCACCTATAGGATTAGAAACCAGTCACTTGGTGCAAGACCTTAGCTTGTTACTTATTTTCTCTGAGCTTCAGTTTTGTTATCTGTAAAATGGGCTCGATAATAAAACTTACCTCAAAGGGATATGGAATGGACTCAGGGGGAAAGTACATGAATGAGCTAGAATGCTAATATCAAATATTGTCTTACTGTCTCCAAGAGGTCTCTGGGTGAATTTTTCACCCTTTCCGTGGAGCCCAGCTAAAGGATTGGACCTTGATGATTCAAAGCCACCGAGTTACACTTGCCAAAATTCACTCTGTTTTTCTCAGTGTTCATGTCTGTCAAATGGGAATACTGATTCCTTCCCCTTCTTACACCAGACCATTATTCAAGGCGGAACGCCTTCTGGATGGAGAGTGCTGACTGGAGTCACTTCCTCCTTTCTCTGCTGTTATGATTCATTAACTTGCAGTGTAGCTCTTTGGTTCAGCATCAGCAGGCCCACTGGGAAATAGGTTTGGAGTGGGGAAGAACATGGGAGAATAATGTGCTTTTTATTTCTAATGGCATTTCCCCAACCACTGCTTCCTCCTGCACTCTGAAGCACTATGGAATCCAACTTATATGATGAAGCTAGCGGCTTGCTCAGTGAGAGGAACTGGCAGGGGTGGGAAGGCCAGGTTCAGGAGTCTACATGACAGTTGTGGGAGGCAGGGAACTCCAACTCTGTTCTAGGAGGTTCATAATTTGCTCTAAATTTTTTGGAGTAAAATCTAGGCTTCAATGATGACTCTTCCACTTACCAGCTGAGGGGCTTCTCTGAGCCCATTTCCTCATCTGTAAAATGGGACTAATAGTCCCTGCTCCGTCTGTATCAATGAGACCATGAGAGGGAGAACATCAAGAACCAACTCCCTCCTCTCTGTGCCTTAAATGTCTCAAGGCAGGATGCTCCTAATTTCTCCAGCTCTTTTCCTTCAAATTCCTTTTGTTAAAGTCTCAAACTTTTATAAGACACATGGCAAAAAAGTCCAGAACCTATTTCAATATCTGAGGGTTTTATTGAGCACCTACCAGTGCCAGGCACTGAGTTAAGCATTAGGGGTACAGCACTATGGCCCGCAATAATAGTCCTTTTCCCCACGGGATCTTAAGTTGGAGAAACAAAGGTTAAATAAGTAAATGATCACTCAAACAGATATGTGATCGCTGCTGACACGGATGTGCATTCTTTTTTGTTGTTCAACATCTTCGCCCTGCTTTTGAGCCTAGACATCCCACCTTCTTTGAGGAAATTTCTCCTTCTCCATACCATGTGGTTAGCTGGATCTGTTGATAATACCTAGCTGCAGCCATGGTCTCAAGGGTGGACATGTGACCCATGCTGGCCAATCACAGCCCCTTGTTCTGGCTGCTGTGACTGGTTCAAAGGTGAACACATGACCCAGACAGAGCCAATTGGAGTCCCTTCCTGTAAACGTATATGAGAGGAAGGAAATGGAAAGGATGTTAGTAGGGAGCTGTCTGTCTGCAGACATTCTCTCTTTATTTATTTATTTATTTATTTATTTTTTTGAGACGGAGTCTCGCTCTGTCGCCCAGGCTGGAGTGCAGTGGTGCGATCTCGGCTCACTGCAAGCTCCACCTCCCGGGTTCACGCCATTCTCCCGCCTCAGCCTCTGAGTAGCTGGGACTACAGGCGCCCGCCACTACGCCCGGCTAGTTTTTTGTATTTTTAGTAGAGACGGGGTTTCACCCTGTTAGCCAGGATGGTCTCGATCTCCTGACCTCGTGATCCACCCGCCTCGGCCTCCCAACGTGCTGGGATTACAGGCTTGAGCCACCGCGCCCGGCCGACATTCTCTCTTTACCTCCAGCCACATGGAGAACAACCATTTTTCAGGAGAAAAAAAAAAGAATGAGTCAACATAGAAGACGGCAGCAGAACCAAGATTTGGGCAGGGAGGGAGAGCTGTCCTTTAAGTCTCCAAAGTCTGTGGGTAGTGCCATCCCTACACTTAGCTGTCACATGCAACAATAAAACATCTTTTTAAATTAGTGTAGTTTGATTTGGATGCCTGTGACTTACAATATAAAAGGGTTTGGATCTAAGCAACTGCTTTGCAGGAAGCACATAGAACTATACCAGGGTATAAGAAGAAGAATGTGTGTGCGTGTGTGTGTACATAAACTGTGTGTGTGTGTGTGTGTATACATATGTCCTATACTTACAGTATTTTACTGTTACAGGCTTATTGTAGCCTGAAACAAGAAACAACTTCAAGTTCAATATTCAGCATGCTTGTTTCTAAACATTTATCAATCACATGCTCCAGGAAATTTCTCACTAACTCTGTCTTTCTATTTTCTCTTGCCTCCACTTATATCCTCAAATCCCATTCTTTCCAGACCCTTCTCCCTTCTTACCACTTCCATCTATCCTTGAGATCTTACCTCCCTTCTCTGATCTGCCTGCAGAAGCTAAAAGCCCATTCATGTATCATACATAGCAGGGGTTTTTCAAACTCGAACATGCATCAGAATCAGAATCACCTGGAGGGCTTGTGAAAACACAGAGTACCTGGTCCCAACCCTGGAGTTCTTGACTCAGCAGGTCTGGGGTTGGACCTGAGAATCTGCATTTCTAACAATGTCCTGGGTGATGCTGATGGTGCCAGTCTGGGGGCCACACTTTGGGAACAATTGCTATAGAACAATTTGTTTCTCTCAGCCCCATTTCCACCACCCATCCCCCGTATGATAACCTCTTCTTTCTCCACTAAAGGGCTATTCCACATTCCACTACATCCCAAACAAAAGAACCATCTCTTTACCTTGGTTTACTGATCTGCAAAGTGCAGATAATAATGGTACCCACCTGATAGGATAGTTTCACATAATGTGATTAGAAGAGTGATTGGTGCATCGAACACAATACTTCAGTGTTAGCTATGATTGTTAGACACTTTGCATTTCCCAAAGATGGTCACAACATCTCCCATCCCATGTGTTTGTCTCATAGTGTAACCCTGATGCTCCTCCCATTGAGTGTGAGAACTATGTCTCCTTGAACTTGGGGGGACCTTTGTGATTGCCTTTACTAATAGACTAGAAAAAGTGATGCTATGTGACTGCTGAGGCTAGTTCATAAAGGCCATGTACTCCCTCCTTGTTCTCTTAGATGGCTCATTCTTGGAGCCCAGTTGCCATACTGTGAGGAAGCCCAACCAGCACACACTAACAGAACACGTGGAAAAGCTTGAGCCTCGTGTAGATGTTCTGGCTAACATCCCAGTTGATGTCACAGCCAACAGCCTGCATCAATTGCCTGGCATGTGAGTGATGACACCTCCAGCTGATTCCAGCCCCTAGCCATTGGATCACCCCCAGCTATCAAATCTTCCAGCTGAGTCCCCAGATGTTGTGGGGCAGACATAAGCTGTTCCCATTGTGCCCTGTCCAAATTCCTGACCCACAGAATGAGTAAGCACAAATAAAATGGTTTCTTATGCCACTAAGTCTTGTAGTGGTTTATTATATAGCAGTAGTAACTAGAACACTTATTATTAATTGATAATATATATTACTTATCCCAAGAGACAAATCGTCAAACATTACCACTCCCCAAGAAAGTAGAAAGTGCTACAGTTGATTTTTATTTTAAAGGCCCTTTCCCTTTTGTTTCCATTCTATTTTGTTCACCAGGTGATCTTAGTTAAGTCATACAACCTCTCTGTGCCCCACTCCTAATGTACGAATGAAGAATACTACTGGGTCTTAGGAAGGAAAGGACCATCTTCGTGGGAAGATGGATGTGGTAGGAGTGGATGGAGACAGGAGGTAGGAGGATGCTTGGGGGGAAAGTTGCTGCATTTAACCCTTGGTAGTGAGAGCTCATGAAAAAGCAGCCCCAGCCCCAGGCTGCTCCAACCCAGGATCAGGGTTGCAGTGGGAGGCTGGGGCCATCTCCTATACAGAAACCCAACTTCTGTTCGGCCCACACGGGAGCATATGACAAGCAGAATGGGGGTTTGAGGATAGTTGTTGAAAGCTCCCAGCTTGTTTTAGGGAATGAGGCTTCATCTAGTCCTCCACCCTGGGTTTGTCTGGACTACTCTTCACCTTCTTACCACACTTCTCCCCTCTAGGCTTGAGCTAGCACCCAGAAAACATGGCCAGACTTGCTTCCACCCTGAAGGCAACCCCCCACTCCAGTTCAGTTCCCAAAGAGTAGGGGCAGTAGGCTGGGACAAGGGCAAGAAGAGTTTGCATGACTCTATTGTGAGGGGGTTGGTGGTAGGGAGTGGGGGAGTCCCCAGATTTTCTTTTTGCTGCATCACTGTGGTGATGACTGGGACAGAGTGCACAGTGTTCTCTTTGCTTATGTCTCCCTCTCTCCCTCTCACCTGTTGCCAGAGCCCAGGCCTTACCCTCTCCTCACTGCCTGTCTCCTATTTCCTTGGCCCTTCTCTAGATTCCTGTCCTGAATGTCCTTGGTGGATGTGGCCCTGAATGGTGACTGCCTAGTGCAGGATGGTGAAACCCAAACCAAATTTTCTCTTCCCAGCCAATGGGATCTGCTATTCTGAGTCTGTGAACAGTCAGCTTAAAAAAATTCTCCAGTGGCTCCCAGTTGTTTTTAGGACAAAGGCCCAGATGCTTCCCAGAACCTACAAAGTCCTGGGGGTCCTACCTACTCCTCTTTCCTCAAAGTGTGCTTTGGACTTCTGCACCCTCAGTTCTCCAGCTGCACTGAGTGCCTTTCAGTTCCTTGAATGCTTGCATCAGGCCTCACACACCAGGCCTTTGTCCATGCTGTTCCTTCTGCCTCGGTTGCTTTTCCCTTCCCAAGTTGACTCCTACGCCGTCTTCAGATCTCGATGCCAGTCTCCCTTCTGCAAGAACCTTTCTGGGCTCCTGCTATTGCATGTGCTTGGAGTACTGCCTCCTTTCCCTCTTGCAAATTTACAACCGTACCTTGAGCACTGATGTCTGTTTGCACCATAGATTTTAAGCCTTTTAAGCCTTAAACTTGCTTGTTTTTCCCCCTCGTATTGCTCCACTAAGTGCAGCATGGTGCTTGGCACATTGTAGGTGCTGAGTAAATATTTGCAGAATAAATGATTAAACCAACACACATAGTAACCTTTGTTCTGTGCTTGATCTTCTGGTCAAATTTTTGCAAGCAGTAGAACCCTTCCAGAAATGACAGAGAAGAAATGCAGTTGTGATGTGAAGTTAGGGCATGCAGAATTCTACCTATTGTACTTTGCATTCTCAACAGGAGCCTTGGAAGGGGCGGCAAGGGGGGCAGTTCAGAGACAGACTGCCTGGGCTCGCGTTCTGATTTGCAGAAGGTAGTCAGCAACTCTCTCTGTGACCTTGGACAACGTACTGAACTGCATCTCTGTAAAATGGGGGGAATAATCATTCTACTTCATAGGATTGTTACATACTGTAAGTGTTGACATATGCACAACCCTGAGACCTGAGCGTGGCTCACAATAAGGGCTCTGAGTTTGCTATTGTTATTGTTGTTATTGATTATTATGGTTGTTTTTGGTGTTATTGTTATTAGAAAGACTCCACTTTGTCAGGCTGCTCTCTCTCCATCCTATTGCCCTCTCCAGGTGGCTATACAGAGTCAGCCCTTGTGCTGCTCATTTACAAATAGCTGCTTGGTGTCTCCCCTCATCTCCACTCCTCTGGATTCCAGAACTTCCCACACAGGAGCCCAACCCTGGACAGTGACGGTGACCCATGGAGAATGCATCATGCCTGTCAGGGTCCTGTTGGTTCAGCGGCTGGGGAGGCAGCACCCTGCTGGGAGCGGTCACTTCCCACGAAGATGGATGGCTTTCTCTGTCCTGGCGACACTCTAACTGCCAGAGGTGGGGGAACCTGCTGTGGGAGGGAAGGGGCGGTTTGTATTAAGTGGCCGCTAGGCCCAGTGGGGAAGTATGAGGGGAGCATGGAGGTTTATTTCACTGGTTCAATAACACCAGCCTTGCAGACTGACAAGACTTCTCCCCTCGGAGGGCTAACTGCTCAGCTGCCCACGTGTTTCCTTGCACACTGGTAAAGCCCAGGGGTTACTGGCATGCATTTTGGAATCAGCTGGCTTGTGAATAAGTCCTTGCTTTGCCGTTTCCTTGGCTGCTAAATTTGGACCTACTATTTAACTTCCCTTTGGTCTCTTTTCTTTATGAAATAATAATATCCACCTTATTAAGTTATGCTGTGAAGTCTGAGAGACCTGCACGTGAAGCTGTAAGAGAGGCTGGAGAGCAGGGGCGCCAAATGTGTTCAGTAATGGGTCAGCGGATAAATCTTTTGGGCTCTGTGGCCCATAAGACCTCTGTTGCCGATACTCAACTCTGCCAGTGTAGCCCCAAAGCAGCCGTAGACAATAGATACATAATCAGGCATGGTTGTGTTCTAATAAAACTTTATCTAAAAAGCAGTCAACAGTGAGATTTTGCCTATGTGCTGTAGTTTGTAAGCCCTGGACTAAAGCCTAGTCCTCAAGAGCAGGGGCCATGGATCCCAGCTGCGCCTGGGTTTAGATCCCAGCTCTGACACTCGCAAGCTGTGTGACCTTTCTTCACCTGTTGGCAGTTGTAAGAATTTTGTGAGTCACACATTGATAGGCCAAGGACTTGCAACAGTGTCTAGGAAACGTTAAACACAAGCAAAGTGTTTGCTCTCATGTTCATCATTACAGAGTGAGTATAAAACACGGTCCTGGGCTGGGCGTGGTGGCTCATGCCTATAATCCCAGCATTTTGGGAGGCTGAGGAGGGCAGATCACGAGGTCAGGAGATCGAGACCATCCTGGCTAACACAGTGAAACCCCATCTCTACTAAAAATACAAAAAGTTAGCCAGGTGTGGTCACAGGCGTCTGTAATCCCAGCTACTCGGGAGGCTGAGGCAGGAGAATGGTGTGAACCCGGGAGGCGGAGCTTGCAGTGAGCCGAGGTTGCGCCATTGCACTCCAGCCTGGGCAACAGAGCGAGATTCTGTCTCAAAACAAAACAAAAAACCAAAAAACATGGCCCCTGCACCGCATACCTCTTAGTGTTTTTCCAAAAGGGCTTATTCTGCAGGTCTCTGATCGGACATACTTCTATTTGGCTAAAAATAAAAAAATAAAAAAAATGGAGAGAAGATGTGAGTGAGGTGGCTTGTGCCCAGCTACTCAGGAAGGAGGCTCAGATGGGGGTGTTGCTTGAGTGCAGGAGTTTGAGGCTGCAGTGAACTATGATCACCCCACTGCACCCCATCTTGGGTGACAGAGTGAGATGCCATTGCTAAAAAAAAAAAAAAAGGTGCTCAGGAAATATGTGTGGAATGAGTGTATGATGCTTAAAGAATTGGCACACAAAGACAGTCAGATAGCTTAATGGTGAAGAGAGGTGCTCTGCAGCCAGCCAACCTGGGGTTGAATCCTAGCACTGTTCTTTTTTATCAGGTTGGTGCAAAAGTAACTGTGGTTTTTGCCATTAAAAGTAATGGCAAATAGCTGTGTGATTTCCCTTGTCTAGCTGCTTTGAACATCTGTTTTCTTCACAATGTCAATAGATTATTGGGAGGACTATGGGGGATAATGTCTTAAAGTGATGATGAACTCATCATCATCAATCACTGATGATGATGGTGATGGTGGTGATGAAGAAAGAGGACGCCTTGCACTTGGCAAAATTTATTCTTAGTCACCCACCATTGGCTGCCAGAATACTGGGACCTGTGTTGAAGCATCATTTTTGGCACAGCCATCCCTGCTAAGACATGGGAGGAGTTTCCCTGGAACATCTAGACGGAGGCTGGGGACCACACTCAAGGAGAACAGGCCTGTGAATGAGAAGATCTGGCTCTCTTTTTAGGCACAACAAACACCCATTCCTCTATGTCCCTGGGCAAGTCCATCCCTACCCTTTGTCAGAGTCTGCACGTTCCTCTTCCTAAACCAAGTGGGTGGATACAAGGGAAAGGAACTCAGATTCAATGAATCCTACATGTGGAGGCTGTTAATGTAGATCTCCCTAAAGACATCACTATACTTTTGCTCCTTCAAATCACCCTTTCAAGAACTTTCAATTTGTTAAGTCTTAACTTTTACCATTGATGCCTAGTACTACGCCTAGCACATAGAAGGCAATTGAGTATATTTTCCCCCAAATAAATCATAAAATAACAGCTAACAGTGAATTAAGATTTAGTTTAAGAGATTTTGTCAAGAGTCAGATTCTCCTCTCTGAGATGAAGATGAACATGCAGGAGGTTTCAGGAAGACGTGGAGAGTCAGTAGCAGAGGAAGTAACAGAAAGGAAGCAGGAGTGGGAAAAGGGAGAAGCCAGGTTTACAGTCTGAACAAGGGCCTCAGTCAACCCCACGGGGAGCTCTAAAGCCAGATAAACTTCCCCCAGTTAGGGTAAGGGATGCAGCTGTCCTGGGAAGATGGGGGATACTCGGATGAGGTAGCTCTCTTTGCAGCTATGGCAATTTCCAAAGAAGACTGACAGCCGAGGAGTAGCAGGTGGCAGCGCCCCTATGAGGTGAGAGAACAGGTCCCTCACTCCCAAAGGGAGAGGCTGGGTAGCATATTACAGTATCCACTACAACTATGTTATCCCTGTTTGCAGATGAGGAAATTGAGGTGCAGAGACATGATATAAATTGCTCAAGAGCTCAGCATTAGTAAGAAGACTGCTAAAATTCCAGTCCAAGTCCATTGGGCTCCAGATCAACCTGGTTCTTGTTATTCTCAGAACTTGCCAAAAGATACACTGAAGGGGGCATATTTACCCAACTCTTCTAGACAATGGAGGCAGCAGCAGGGTGGGTTGGCACAGAAAGCAATGGAGGGGAAAGGAAACAGCTCAAGAAACACATCAGACCAGAGCAGAT
The DNA here is from genome assembly GCF_008728515.1 of Papio anubis. NCBI lineage: Eukaryota > Metazoa > Chordata > Mammalia > Primates > Cercopithecidae > Papio > Papio anubis. The sequence continues at coordinate 109,414,999 of NC_044984.1, forward strand.
ATTTTAGTGAATAAGAATTGCTCCTGCCATTAAAATAATTAGCTGGTTAGAAAAGGTCAGCCCCCAGGGGAATGAGAATGCCATCATTTACCTCTTCCTCTGAGACAGCCATCCTTTGCTTCCTTCAAAGAGTAAATTCAGAGTGAGTCCTGGTTAGGAATCTTGGTTCTGGGGTTCAAGGTAACTGGCTGTGAAGTTTCGTGTCTCCCCTTTCTAGCTGTATGGGCGGATTATTGACTCTGATTTTCTACCTCCTTATCAATTAAACGAGGGTATTAACAGTATTTACCTATGGCTGTTCTTGGAACTAAGTGAGACAAAGTCTTTTTTTTTTTTTTTTTTCTGACAGCGTCTTGCTTTGTAGCCCAGGCTGGAGTGCAGCGGCGTGATCTTGGCTCACTGAAACGTCTGCCTCTCGGGTTCAAGAGAGTTTCCTGCCTCAGCCTCCTGAGTAGCTGTGATTACAGATGTGCATCACCATGCCCAGCTAATTTTTGTATTTTTAGTACAGACAGGGTTTTGCCATATTGGCCACGTGGTTCTTGAACTCCTGAGCCTAACTGATCTGCCTGCCTCGGCCTCCCAAAGTGTGGGGAGTACAGGTTTGAGCCACTGGGCCCGTCCATGAGGTAAAATCTTTAAAGGGCCTGTCATCTTAGTAGGTGCTAAGTACAGGTTACTACTAGACTTTATAACTTCAAATTCTGTACGTGGACCTGTTCTTTTCGTGTCTTCTGAGTACAGTCTCCTGAAGATTGTTCTGACCAAACCTTTCCGTGGGGAAAACAGAGCTGTCATTGCTTTAAGGGATTTGTAGGGGGTTTTGGTTTCAACAAGATTTATAGAGAGAGGTGGCATTGTCCTATGGATCAGAAAGATTAAACAGCAAACCTGTTATTTTTCTGTGTACACTTTCAGGACAATCATTTCAATTTATCTTTTAAAAGATGCTAAGTGACAGCGATGCCTCATTTGAAATCAGAAAAAATGAACTTTCATTCAACACAACCATATGCTTTCTTTGAAGGCTTGAATGGTTAGGGAATATTTGACATTAAATTCAGCAGTTTCCCACACATCAAACATGGTTTTTGCATAATTATTGACTGGCATATGGTGTCTGAGCTTAGCTTAGACCCCAACTCCGGGAAGTGTAGATGCCTGCTGGAGATACTAACTGATCAATCATTAAAATTACAGTCAGTTCATTTCACTTCTCTTTAGACCCACCCGCGCTCACTGAAGACCTCTATGTATGAAGGAAGCGGAAGAGAGAGGGAAGGAATAAGGAAAGAGGAAATAGGACTGGAGAGAAGGAAAAAAAAGAAAAAGAAAAAGGCAGAAGAAAGCTGAGTCCATGTTTCATGGACAGACAAGGTTTCGTCTGGAGTCATCTTTTCTTAGCTATGGGATCCTAAACACATTACTTAATTCTTCCAAACCTCAGTTCCTCTCATCTATAAAAAATGAAAACAAAATACCTATTTTAGAGAATTTTAAAGTCGTAAATATATGAGATATGTGATACAAGTGTGATACTCAATACAGAGCAGGTGCTCAGCAATTTTTCCACCTTCTTTAGAATCATTAAAAAAAATATTAGCACTGCTTTTTTAAAACAGATGATCACTCAAGGACAATCTCTTTGTACAGGACCAGCTGCATCATCTGTAGGACCTGGTGCCAAAGGAAAATATGGGTCCCTTGTTCTAGAAAACTAGGTTCAGATATTGCACATGTTAAATGCAGATGCAGGACACGAAATGGTGGAGGAGATGCCCATGACACGTCTCCTCTGCTCGTTGTCCCGTCAGACTTCACATGCAACAAAAAGATACAATTATTAAGTATTTTAAGACAGTGACAGGAGAGCATCAGACCAACGGAGAAGCCCCTCGGTGTGCAGGCTCTGGGTGACTGCGCAGGTTACAGGCTATGAAGCTGGCCCTGTCTCCATAACACAATCGAGGTGCAAACCTCCTGAACAGGCTGGCCTGGGGGAGTTTTTCCCTGATGTCCTAGTGCTTTCTTGCTGCCTTGGAAACCAACCTTTGATTTCTGCAATCCAGTAGATGATGCCATCTTTGATCTCCAATCCCCTGCAGCCACCTGTAGTCATTCTGCCCTCACGAGCTCTCTGGGAAGTGGTCACAATTATTATCCCCAACCCACAGAGGGAGAAACTGAGGCAGAAAGCAGTGGCAGGACTTGCCCCAAATCACATGGTTATTGGGCACTTGAGTTGAGATTCGAACCTAGATCTCTTTGGTACCAACCTCTGGGTAACTGCCCCTATTTCAATGGACCACAGATGTTCCCAAACCCACACACACCTGCACTCATGTGGACATGTCCAGTCCCCACATCTCCACCAGGCCTCCTCTAATCTAACTCTGAACTTTTCAAAGACAGTAAGTCTGAAGAGTGATACATTCAGTCAACTCCAAAAATAAAACGGATGCCGGTGGATCCATCTATGAATGACACAACATATTGGCTGGTTTCACTGTTAATTAATGCAGAGAGGAATCATTAAATCAGATCAAATTCATTTAAAAACAGTTCAGCTCTGCCCTGCTCGCCTCTCCTCCCCATTGTGAGGGCCGTGTGGATGGCGGGGGGGAGGGAGGGAAAAGGGAACAGATACAGCGATTTAATTTTTCAAGTAACACTGTTCAAATAAAAATACATTTGTTCGAATGAGATTGCCCTGAAACAGTGTTTGCATTGATGGCTCTGAGAGTAATTCTATTAAGCCGGAGCATATTTTTCATCGGGAGGCAGAAAAAGAGGGTGAGAGAGTGGGGGAGAGAAACAAGGACTGGAGGCTGAATGTAACCTTACAGAGCTGCAAAAATCAAACACTTTAACCCATTTTATCTCAAGGTTCTCCACTAAAGTTATCAACCATTCTATCTCCTGACTTGGCATTCAGAGGGTTTTGCCTCATCTCAGACATGCTAGACCTCTGGGGTTCAGCCAGGCAGGCTACCACATCTGCGAATATATACCCAGTGTCTGCTGGGGACAGGAAAGTTGAGAATCAAACAGGCTGTGAGGAGTTTTTGTCTTCATTGCTCCTGGAGAGAAAAACAGCTCGAGAAAGGACTGTGTGTGTGTGTGTGTGTGTGTGTGTAGATGCATGCGCACACACACACACACACACATGCACAAACACATATACACTACGCACACACACGCACACCACATATATATAGTATATATACACGTAAATACATATATACATGTACATACACATGATCATATATGCACATAATTTGCATATATTAAAAATTACCTTTGCATGAGTATATATGCATACCTTCTCCATTCATAGGCACATACATAAACATATACATACAAAATACATACATACCTATGCATGCAAGGTGCATATACACACATGCATACGTTGTCATAATCACCTTTGGGTGAAACTCGGCATGTACATGCATGTGCACATACACATATACGTATACAACACACATACACATATGCATATTATGCAATACACATTTACACACACATATGTAATATATATTCACTTTTGGATGGCATTGTATGTATATATACCCACACATATACACATTCTAATGTTCTTTTGTCGGAAGTTTGAAATCGTCAATGAGTGCAAAATAAATTCCACTATGATTTCTGGAGTGTCGCCATATTCAGGACACTGTGCTGAATGCCTTACAAACGTGAGCCCACTGGGTCCTCACACTCACCATCAGATACTGTTATCCCCATTTTACAGACGAGGAAGCTGAGACTCACGGAGGGGAAATGATTTTCCTAAAGTAAATGATGGAGCAGGGGCTGTAACCCAGGCCTGTTTCAAACTTAAAACTCGGGTTCTTAATCGATTTGATGTCTCTAAATCCGTTTACAAATTCCCAGGAAATCTTGGATGAAATCACAGTTTGCCTATTTTATCAGCTTTTCCATCTATGCAATCGAATGAATGATTCCTGACCCATTCCGGAGTCAAGAAGTCTGAGAATGAGCTTGGCAGCCAGCGACAACCCACCTTTGATTTCTGCAGTGCAGGAGATGATGCCGTCTTAAATGCATAGAGTGAAAATGAAACTTATTGAAGTCCTAGCACGATGATATTACAGCGATTCATGCAGGCCCTCTCTGCATGGCCTTCTCTGTAGACGTGGGTAGGATACTGATTTCTCCTCCCAGGAACGAACAGTGCCCTTTCCTTTTGATGCCAGAGAATCCTTTAAACGTTCCCACCATTCTTTCCCCAGAGCCCTTATCACCTTCTAACATATATTTTTTTTCCTTAGTTTTCTTGAGAATCTCTGTCTCCCTGCTAAAATATAACCACCTGGCATCGCCTTCTAACATATTATATGTTTTATTTATTTGTTTTTTGGTAATTAATCTCCTTAAGGATTCGTTAAGGAAATCATTAATGAGTCATTAATGAATTTCCTTAAGGAGTCTCTCCCTGATAGAATATAACCACCTGCAAGGCAAGGAAATTTGTCTGTTTCGTTCACTGATGTATCTCAAGATCTTAGGCCAGTACGAGCACACGGGAGGCCCATAGTAAATATTGGCTGATCTGTCACAATACTCTCTCTCTCTCTATGTATCTCTCTCCTCAACAAGAACATAAAGTTGGCAAATCCGGGGTCTCTGTCTTCTTCCTGTTTGTACCTCTTAGTTCTCCATGTTGACTGGCCTGTAAGAGGCATCCAATAGAAACGTGTTGCATAATAGCAATAATTATCTCTTCCTTTATAGAAATCGAAGTTTGTAGCAGGTCTTATTTATTTATTTTATTTTTATTTTACTTTAAGTTCTGGGATACATGTGCAGAACATGCAGGTTTATTACATAGGTATACATGTGCCATGGTGGTTTGCTGCAACTATCAACCCATCATCTATGTTTTAAGCTCCTCATGCATTAGGTATTTGTTCTAATGCTCTCCTTCCCCTTGCCTCCTACCCCCCGAACTGCCCCAGCGTGTGATGTTCCCCTCTCTGTGTCCATGTGATCTCATTGTTCGACTCTCACTTATGAGTGAGAATATGCATGAGGTGTTTGGTTTTCTGTTCCTGTGTTAGTTTGCCGAGGATGATGGCTTCCAGCTTCACTCATGTCCTTGCAAAGGATATGAACTCATTCTTTTTTATAGCTGCATAGTATTCCATGGTGTATATGGTGGCAGACCTTATTTTAAGTACTTCATGTGCAGTGTATCATTTGGTCCTCACAACAACACTATGTGGGAGATATATCAGTATGTCCATTTTACAGATGAAGAAACTGAGGTACAGAGAGACAAAATGTCCCACCCAAGTCTACAGAGAAGGTCATGTGCATAGGGCCTGGATGAATCACTATAATATCATTGTGCTAGCACCTCAATACATTTTCATTTTCACTCTTTTAAAAATTCTCTGAAATGAGATACATAAAATAGGAAGTCAACACCTTTCTCGGTGGTGAACTGTCTGTGCAACACTTGTTTGCAGATGTGTCACTGCATGTTTTCCATTCTGGTCCAATATAGATTTGTCTCAGGTTGGCCACCTAATACATACAGGTGTGATTCAGGTTCCTTCAGCAGGGCTGTAGTGACGTTGTGACAGTTGAACCAGGAATTGGAGGCAATTAATGCCATATATCAGACTCAATGTCAGAAGCTTCCTGGGGATATGTCAACAAAGGTCCTGAAAGATGATGACACAGCATTATAGAAAAGACCTGGGTGGAACAGTCTTTGGGGAAGAAAGAGAAACTGGATCCTATTCATAACTGAGCAGTAGAAGTCCTCAAGATAAAAGCAACATTTGGGGACAGCTGCTTAATGTCACCTCTCACCTGCTCCCCTTAAAGCAAGTCCAAGTGAAGTTTAGAGACAGAAGGTTCCAGGGGGAAGAGGATCAGTCTTCACAAAGCCCCTACTATGTGCCAGTCCTGGTGTGAGCTCAGTGATCATTTTATATCATTCAATCTGGTGATTTTTAGCCCTGTCTGCATGTAAGACTCATCCAAAGAGACTTTTTAAACACAGAAGACACCCAAGACCCAGCCCCAGAGATTCTGAATCCACTGGCCTTAGGGAGCCTGGACAAAGCTGTGTTCCAGAACACTTAAAATGATTTTCATGTAGGGCCGGGGTTAAGAATCACTGGTTTAATCTTTGCAACAATTCTCCAATATTGACCTTATTTTCATCTGCCTTTTAGAGATGATGAAACCAAGACTGAGTGGCTAAGGAACCAAGCCAAGGCCGTCCAGCTAGCATGTGACAGAGCTGGGGTTCATGCCCAGGGTGTCTGGCTACAAATTTGTTACTCTTTCTACTGCCAAGGTGGCTAGGGTGAGCAGGCCCTGTGAACACCTTCAATCCCACTCCTCAGACATGTAGACCTGGTAATGATCAATGCCACCAGAATCCAGGTGGTCTCTATTCAAACACTCCTCCTAGAGGAATGAGCTTTGGGGACTCTAGTTTGCACACTCATATTGAACTCCTAAAAATGGAAATAATGGTGGAGATGGGGCTGGGTCAAGAGCGGGATAGGAACCTAGTATCTGGAACTTACCTTCATCTTTTTTCTGATCCGAGGGCTTGCTGGGACATTCCCCAATATCCTCTCAATCTTGAACTGCACTTCCAGGGAAGAAGGAAACATGCAGGTTCCTACAAGGGACCTTAGGCTCCCGAGGGAGAAAGGGGCCATTTAGCCTTCCTGACTCTTTATTGCTTTAATTAGCTGTTTGGTGACCTGACAGTCTCTTTGATGCACGTCCAGCGTCGGCCTGTGAAATATGGGGAATGTCAGCTTGTCGAACAAGGGTCAGCTAGACTATCAATACTGTTGTCCATCAGGCAGATCCAGGCTGGGTGTTGACCTGCAATGATTAAGCCATCTCTCCCCTCCCCCTGGCCAAAGTGTCGGTGGCGTGTGGAGCATGGCCCGTGGCTGGAGGCGAGGTGATGGTGTCGAGGCCATTGGGCGGCTGACTTCAAACCAGAGGCCCAGGGCAGCAAACCGCAGGGAGAAAGCACAGTCCAAGGTAAACAAACTACAGCAAACCCAAAAAAGGTGGCCAGTCAACAAGTCAGGGCAAGAGGAGGGTCTCTGGGACACCCAGTGGGGTGCTCAGGCTTAAAGTTAACTCTGTCTGCACTGCTGGCTTCTGGGAGCACAGAATTTTGTCCTAAATCATTACAATGGTAAGTAAAACAGATCAACAAACAAAAACTGTAAGGTTTGAGGCAACTAAAGCATAAGTGTTAACTCATAGTGTGACATGGCTAACAAATACATCAAAGGGATCTATAAATGCACTAATAAAGGTATACTGACTGCAATAAAGTAGGGGATTCATTCACTTTCCAAGTATTAACTGAGCATCTATTATGTGCCATGGTTTAATCTAGTTGCAGTGGATATTACAGTAAACAAAATACGCATAAATCCTTGTTGTCATGGAACTTTCAAGGCAATAGAAACAGATTTTAAAAGAATAATAATTAATTATATGGTATGGTAACATATGCAACAAAGAAACAAAAGAGGCTGGGCATGGTGGCTCAGGCCTCTAATCCCAGCACTTTGGAAGACTGAGGTGGGTGAGTCACTTGAGGCCAGGAGTTGGAGACCAGCCTCGCCAACATGATGAAACTCTGTCTGTACTAAAAATACAAAAAATGAGCTGGATGTGGTCGCACACACTTGTAGTCCCAGCCACTCAGTGGGACTGAGGCAGGAAAATCACTTGAACCCTGGAGGCAGAGGTTGCAGTGAGCCAAGAATGCGCCACTGCACTCTAGCCTGGGTGACAGAGTGAGACTCCATTTAAAAAAAAAAAAAAAAAAAAAGGCTGGGCACGGTGGCTCACGCTTTAATGCCAGCACTTTGGGAGGCCAAGGCAGGCAAATCATGAGGTCAGGAGATCAAGACCATCCTGGCCAACATGGTGAAACCCCATCTCTACTAAAATACAAAAAATTAGCCAGATGTGTTGGTGGACGCCTGTAATCCCAGCTACTCAGGAGGCTGAGGCAGGGGAATCACTTGAACCCAGGAGGCACAAGTTGCAGCGAGCTGAGATCATGCCACTGTGCTCCAGCCTGGTGACAGAGTGAGACTCCATCTTAAAAAAAAAAAAAAAAAAAAGTTAAAAATTTGGGAATGGTTTGCCATTTTAAATATAGTTACAAGAGAAAATATCTATGAGAGGGTAACATTTGAGTAAAGTCTTGAGGGGGGGATGAGAAACCAGAGAGACAAAGAATGTCACACAGAGATCTGTGGGAAGGGTCTTCCAGGAAGCGGGAACAGCCAGTGCAAAGGTCCCAAGGTGGAAGTGTGACTGGAATGTTTGAGGAATTGCACGAAGGCTCTTAAAAGTGGAGTGGTGTGAAATGAGCGAGAAGCCACTGAGAGATGAAGTTGGAGAAACAATGTAGGCCAGATTTTGAAGGGCTCTGTGGACTATTGAATGGATTTTAGCTTCTACTCCGAGTGAGACAGACAGTGTGGGAAAGTTTTGACCAGAAGAGTGACATGGTCTGACTTAGGTTATAATAAAATCCCTCTGGTTGCTTTTTGGAGAAGGGCAAAGACAGAAGCTGGGAGACCAGAGACAAGGTTTCTAGGTGGCCTTCCCTGAACCAAGCTGGCATGCAGTCTATATCTATGTCTACATCTATTTCTGTGTCTATATCTATACTTTTGTATATGCAAACACCATACACATAAACTTTATATATATATATATATATATATATATATAGCTTATATGTTGAAAGAAGCATCTATATAGTGTTTACTTGAGGATATATATATAAAAAACTGTTTACTTGGCTGATTTGTACAAAAGGAGAGAAACAGGAATTTTAATTTACGAAAATATAAAGAAAAAGAATCTCTGGGGAAGCATTTTTGGGGAAAGGTGACATGGTTTGGCTGCGTCCCCACCCAAATCTCATCTCATGTTTTCATCTGAATTGTAATCCCCACACGTCGCAGGAGGGACATGGTGGGAGGCAGTTGGATCACGGGGGTGGTTCCCCCATGCTATTCATGGATAGTGAGTGAGTTCTCATGAGATCTGATGGTTTTATAAGGGGCTCTTCCCCCTTTGCTCAGCACTTCTCCTTCCTGCTGCCTTGTGAAGAAGGTGGCTTCCTCCGCTTCACCTTCAGCCATGATTGTAAGTTTCCTGAGGCCTCCCCAGCCATGCTGAACTATGAGTCAATTAAACCTCTTTCCTTTATGAATTACCCAGTCTCCAGTAGTTCTTTTTTTTTGGACGGAGTCTCCCCCTGTCCCCAGGTCAGAGTGCAGTGGCGCGATCTTGGCTCACTGCAACCTCCACCTTCCCTGGGTTCAAGTGATTCTTCTGCCTCAGCCTCCCTAGTAGCTGGGACTACATGCATGCACCACCATGCCCAGCTAATTTTTTTGTATTTTTAGCAGAGACAGAGTTTCACTACGTTGGCCAAGATGGTCTCAATCTCTTGACCTCATGATACACCCACCTCGGCCTCCCAAAGTGTGGGGATTACAGATGTAAGCCACCACATCTGGCCTCAGGCAGTTCTCTACAGCAGTATAAAAATGGAAGAAGCAGAGATTGAACCAGAAACACTCTTGGATTGCACATTAAGCAGTGTGGATTTGATCTGTGAGCACAGAGGAGCCATGGCAGGTGCTAGAGCAGGGGAGAATCATTATCAGATCGACTTCAGAATGATCCCTCTGGCTGTACAGCCAGGGAGGTGTTGGTGGGACCATTGAGATGACTTTGGCAGTCATCAGGGTGGGAGTTCTTGATGGTCTTGTACAGAAGGTGATGGTAGCATTGGAGAGAAGTGAGCAGATTTGAGTTATGATCAGAATATAATACAGAGGGGAGTTGAGTTGATGGGGTCTGAAATTATCCCTGCAGCAATTCATGCTGTAACCACACCGTGCTCTCTGCAGGGTCAGTACCCACCAGGCCCTTCCCACCTTCATCCTGGCCCCACTGTCTACTCAAGTACTTTTCTTCACCTGAAAATGTCTTCCTTGTCGCCTGTCCCATACCACTTATCTCCCTCATCCTCTATTCCCCTCTCAAGACTCAGCTCTCATTTCCTACTTCACGAAGTCTCACTTGAGACCTCCACCCTGGATTCCTCCCTAATGTGACTTCGCCCTTCTCAATCCCACTTGCACACTGTAGTGACTGCTCTCAGGACTGCCATATAAAGGTGTGCTGTTTGGGCACTGTGCAAATGGTCTGGCCAAAGTGGCCAATGAGAGCTGAGATCCACTGATTCACCAAGTCATGACTGCTCCAAGGGAGTACCTTTTTCACCTTTTTCTAATTCACACAAACCATGGGGTGCATTAGCCCTGATTGATTTCCAACATCTGCCATACTGAATTGCAATTACCCATTCACTTGTCACCTGCCCAGATAGACTTAGCTCATTTCTCCATCCCTAACACCTAGGACAGTGTCTGAATAGTTTTTGAATATAAATAGATGAGTAGATGGATGTACACATGGATGGATAGAAGAAAGGATGTTATTCTTCTCAGCTGTATAATACGCCAACACAGAAAAATAATAATTAGCTTATGTCAAACGTCTCATTAGCATCCCCATGGGGCATCTTGTCAAGATACCACCACTTCTCCACATGAGGAGACAAACTTTTCCTGAAGGACCAAATAGTAAATATTTCAGCTTTGTGGTCCATAAAGTCCCTGTTGCAACTACCCAGCTCTGCTGCTGTGTGTGAAGGCAGCTGCAGACAATGCATAAATGAATGGGCATGGCTGTGTTCCAATAAAACTTTATTTACAAAATCAGGTGGAGGATGGTTTGCCTACCCTTGGTCCAGATCTCTATCTCACCAAGAAATTATCTTTTTCATTTGTTTCTTTCCGAGGACTCCATTTCTCTATGTCCAGTCTGTAATGATTTATGATGACGATAATAATGATATTTACAGCTAACTCTTAATCTGTGTTTGTTCTGTGTCAGGCTCCAACCTAAGCCCAGTTTGTATATTGTCTCAATTAATTCCCACAACCACCCTACAAGACACGAATGCTATTCCATGTCACGATGAAGAGACCGAGGCACAAAAACTTAAAGTGGCCCAAGGGTATATAGTTTTAATTGGTGAAGTGGACTCTCTGACACTGAGTCTGGGATATTAGCAACTTTATATATCAACATAATAGTGTTAGTAATAAGAACAATAATAGCATCATTTGCTGAAGGCTTACTCTGTTCAAAGAGCACATCAGTGCTTTACAGTGATCTCTCTGATTTTTCCTAGCCACACAGGAAGGTCAACATCTTACCCAGGGTCACAACTAGCTACAAAGCTGCATTTACATGAACTGTCTGTGCAATCCCCCAGATGCTGGGAACTTTCTAGAAAATAGACTATTTGACTTGGTGGTCTTTCTCCCCTGATGCCACTCAGTGCTGAATTTCTTTCTCTTTGCACGAGGTGTGCCTTAGGCTCTGTAGGTGCTCTTTATCTTATCTGGCCCTTTCCCCCCTCACTTTGTGAGTTGTCACGTTTGTCATTCTAGGATAAACTTTCAGCTGGTGCAGCACGTACTTTGGGGTCATTGCCCTGTGTTATCCCAAGGATTGTTCAAATATTTGTGATCTTGTCAAGCTCCCTCTTACTGGACGTGTGTCGTGGCAGTGTGGGAGGGGCATTTTATTCGGGGGAATAAATGTGAGCCAGTGTGTAGCAACCAGCCCTTCAAGGGAGGCCACGGAAGGCAGGTGGTAAATACACTACCTCTTGGCCCAAGGTTGTATGCACGTGACCGTCAAGAAGAAAGAGGAAAGTTAGCATTTATTGAATATTTCCTATGTGCCGGGCACTTTCACACACATGTTCACACACCTGTGAACACAGGTGCTGTTCACAAATGCACTGAAAGGATTCTTAGAACCATTTCACTGATAAGAAAACCGAGGCTGAAAGAGTCTATCGGCTGTTCTACAGAGGTTCTGATATTGTGTGTGCATGCGTGTGCATGTGTGTACACACCATAGAGTTCTGGCAGTCTACTGAAGCCTCAGGACCCCTTCTCAGAATAGTGTTTTAAAATCCGTAAAGTAAGATAGATAAATAAGATTACTAAAGAAATCAACCACATTAAAGTACAGTTATCAAATAGGAAAGAAATTGTAATACAGTGATATTTGTGCTTCTTTTTCAACTTGTGAAATATCAAGTTCCAGCAGCAGATCTAATAACAACCACGATGGCAGATGTGTCATGAGGATAAAGGATATCAAGTTCTCTGTGACACGTGATGTGATATGCCAATATCAGTGATTTTTATTGGTGACAAAGTCACAGAGACTCCCAAGCCTGCTATATGTATGTTGCCTATATTCAGAATTAATAGAAAGAAATACTTAATCTCAGTTTGAGGCTAGTCAACAAAGATGTATTTTCTTTCTGTCCAGGTTCATGAGTGTCCTGAATTCCATCCACAGAGCTACTGGATGTTTGGAGCCCAGGTGAAGATCCCAGAGCTGAGGAATGAAAGGTTGGAAAAGCCCAGTCAGCTATGTCAGCCTCCAGAGACACACTCTTGACCACTGTGAGGTGCCTGCCACGAAACCCCTAGCTCCCTGCTCTGCAACTTCTGGCTTTGGCGGCAGGTGAACCAGTTAGCCATGCCTGGAGGCAAAAAGGGTAGAACCCAGAGCCTGCCTTTTGAAGCCTTGGGCTTCCTTTGATGTGCAGATTTTATCAAGGTCCTTTCTGGAGTTGGGCAAATCCCATTTGCCTTCTTCAAATCCTCCTTTTGTGAATATTTCCAGAGAATCCCCAAATCACTCTCTTATGGTTTATTTTAGGCTGCTTGCTTGCTTGCATTCATTTAGTTACTTATTTATTTATTTTGCAGAGGAAAGTGATGGTCTGCTGGGCTGGACCTGGACTTTGAGGCAGGACTTTGGAATCTGAAGAAGAGATCATATTCAGATAGTCCTCATTCCTGGTCAGTTTCAGAAAAATAGTGAAGGGAAATATTAATAAATATGATCAAAATATTCATGTGTAATAATTAAGCAATTCAGTGCCTTGAACTTAACAGGTTGAAGTTGAAATTCCTTAGTGGATATGTGATTTTAGAGAAGTGGATTAAACTGTCTAAACTTCTCTTTACATGTAAGGAAACTGAGGCAGGCTCAGAGAAGCTAAGTAGATCTTCTGAGGCCACACAGCTAGTAAGGGGATGCTGAGAGTAGAATGCAGGTCCATCTGACTATATGACCATCTGGCTGAGGAAGGAAAAGAGGCTGCTACTCTGCAGTACCCTGCCAACAATGACAATAATAGTGACCAGAGCAACAGTAGCAACCCCTAAAGAAGCGTGGACTCCAGGCCGGGCACTATAACAGGCATTTGAACGAGTTTTCTTTCATCCTCCCAATGGCCCTGCGAGATAGGGATGATTCCCCACTTTCGACTAATGAGAATCCTGAGATCAGAGAGGTGAGATGATTTTTCCAAAGTCACACAGCCATGGATGGCCAAACCCAGATCTGGCCGAGTCAGGAACCTTTCCTCAACCACGTCCAGAAGCAAAGTTTCTGAGGCCTTCTTGGAGACAGGGAATTATGATTTCCAAAGCAGAACTCCAAACAGTTCCACTCTGAATGAGTTGACAGTGGCAACTGGTCCCTTGAGATAAAAGTCAACAATGGCTATGCTTAAGCTATAGCATTGAGGGAAGGGATCTTGAACTTTGGAATAGGCCGAAGAAGGATGAGGCAAGGGAAGACCTGAAATCCACTGGAGGAAGGCATTCGGCAACCTCATAGCTTTCCAGGGCTTGCTGTAGCTGCAGGAATGACACAAGGCTGTTGCTTCTTTCCAAGCTGACCTGAACGCAGCAAGATGAGATGGCTGTTGCCGGAGATGTTCTTTGACATAGCTACCAGCATTGCAGAAGCATGACAATATCTCCAGCACCACCTTCCTGAGTCCAAAACTCTGTAAATTTGAACTCAGAGAGAGCCACAAGATCCCAGCATGATGCTCCTATGGTACTGTGGGACCTGGATTGGGACTTACAGTCCCATTCAAGGGTATGAGTCTTGTCCATTCTCCCAGCCTCCCTTGCAGCCCACAGCTCACATCTGCAGCCCATCTGGCTGGGCTTAAGAGTGCAGTCCACGGTCAGGGAAAAGAAAGTCTCTCTGTGTGTATTTCAGGCCTGGCCTGGGCAGCCTAACCCTCCTCCCAGGCCAAGATCAGCGGATAAACTCAGTCCAATGAGCTGCTTGTCAGAGAAGCTTCTGGCCTTGACTTTCAGATTCCTGAGTCATCTCTCCTTGGGCCTATCCTCTGCTGGACTTCCTTGCAGGGGCCTTTGATGAACAGATGAGATAATAGATGTGCTTTGAAAAAGATAAAATGCTGAACAAAGGGTTTTGCTGGCCGCTGCAATGGGTGCCTTGAATTGGTTAAGCCTTGAATCTCCTTCCTGTCCAAGAGCAAAGACTTCTCCCAACTTCTGCATCTCAAAGACAGTCAGTTTGTGTGGTGACAAGCACGCTGCAACCCCCAACCACTCAGGGTAATAAACTCAGCAGCCATTAGTAAGAACACTTAAAGGATGGGCTTACTTGTCAGGCACATTTCATCCACCAACCAATGGAATCATCAAAACAAGAATGAGATAGGGGTATGGATTTTCCCATTCTATGGACAAAAAACCCTGATGCATGGGGAAGTCAAAAAACATGCCCAAGATCATAGAGCTACTTGGTACAGATTTAGGATTTGGACCCAAGCCTACTCATTCCAATCTCCAACAAAACATGAGGGATTTAGTTACGATATCCTCAACTAGAATAAAATATAACACAATAGGAACAAGAAACATGTGGTTTGACAAACATGTCCCTGATAGCTCTTCCAAATTTGCAGAAAGGATGACTTTTCCTCATCACTGCAGCTGGGGATCTTGGCGTGAGTTGTATCAAGTGGAGGTCCCACTTCAGGGAGATGAGAGATCGTAGCATTATTCTGTTGGCTGAGACCTTGATGGTTATTTAGGGCCAGCAAACCCTTCACAATAGTCATGCCAAGAGCTGTCCAGTCAATGGTTGGACACTTGCAGAGATGAGGAACTTATTCCTGCAAGGTGGCTGAGTATAGTCCCAGATATCTCATCATTATCTAGCACTCCTTTGGGCAAATTGACAGAATGTATTAAAATTGAAAATGTGCTCTTCCTACTGTCCAGCAAGTACACCCTTACAGAGATGTGGGAGGAGGAGTGTAAAGAGGGTTTCACAGCTACACTGTATTAGCAAAAAAATCTGAACCAACCTGTATATGTCCCAACAAAGGAGTGAATGCATAAAATGTAAAATATTCCTTCAATGGAACATTATATAGTCATAAAAAAGAACATACTAAGTCTATAATGTATCCCAATGGAGAAATCTCAGAAAAACAATAATTAATAAAAAGAACATGCTGCTGAAAATTTAGTACAGTATTGTAACACTATTCATGCTTAGAGCAACAAAAAACTAAACTATATATTTTCTAAGGTAAGGACGTGGGTGCAAAGATGTTTGAAAAGTTCTAAAAGGTAATTAACAAATTGACAATACATACTTCTGAGGGAGCAGGGAGAGAAGGCTCCAAATTTATTTGTAGCATTAAATGATATTTTAAAGGAAGATAAGTTACTGTATGTTTAGATAGTTAACATTTATCTGAAAGTCTTTAATGAGAATTTCTTCCTATTATATTGTGCTGAAATCTGCTGTATCTTTAGCGTCTTTAATTTGCTCTATTTTTCTCTCCCAGAAAATATGTGAAGGTGGAGAAACCAAAAATCTGTTTCTATAACTATTACTAATCTGCCTTAGTTTCCCAGTTCCTTACTTCCCAAATTCTCTACATTATACAAGCTTTTATTTCTCTCTTCTTCCCTTCCCTTCCTTTTCCTTTTTATTTTCCTTTGCTTTTCTTTCCCTCCCTCCCTCCTTTCCTTTCCTTCCTTCCTTCCTTCCTTCCTTCCTTCCTTCCTTCCATTTCCTCCCTCTCTATGTCCCTCCTACTCTCTCTGAGATTAAAACATTCAAAAAAGGTCAGGTGTGGTGGCTCACGCCTGTAATTCCAGCACTTTGGGAGACTGAAGCAGGTGGATCACGAGGTCAAGAGATCAAGACCATCCTGGCTAACATGGGGAAACCCCGTCTCTACTAAAAATACAAAAAATTAGCCGGGCATGGTGGTACGTGCCTGTAGTCGCAGCTACTGAGAGGCTGAGGCAGGAGAATTGCTTGAATGTGGGAGATGGAGGCTGCAGTGAGCTGAGATCATGCCACTGCACTCCAGCCTGGGCGACAGAGTGAGACTCTGTCTAAAAAAAAAAAAAAAAAAAAGCAACGTATCTTAAAATGATAAGAGCTATTTATGACAAACCCACAGCCAATATCATACTGAATGGGCAAAAACTGAGAGCATTCCCTTTGAAAACCGGCACAGGTCAAGGATGCCCTCTCTCACCACTCCTATTCAACATAGTATTGGAAGTTCTGGCCACAGCAATCAGGCAAGCGAAAGAAATAAAGCGTGTTTAAATAGGAAGCGAGGAAGTCAAATTGTCTCTATGTGAAGATGACATGATTGTATATTTAGAAAACCCCATCGTCTCAGCCCAAAATCTCCTTAAGCTGATAAGCAACTTCAGCAAAGTCTCAGGATACAAAATCAATGTGCAAAAATCACAAGCATTCCTATACACCAATAATAGACAAACAGCTAAATCATGAGTGAACTCCCATTCACAATTGTTACAAAGAGAATAAAATACTTTGGAATACAATTTACAAGTGATGTGAAGGACCTTTTCAAGAAGAACTACAAACCACTGCTCAAGGAAATGAGAGAGGACACAAACAAATGGAAAAACATTCCACACTCATGGATAGGAAGAATCAATATTGTGAAAATGACCATACTGCCCAAAGTAATTTATAGATCCAGTGCTATCCCCATCAAACTACCATTGATTTTCTTCACAGAATTAGAAAAACTACTTTAATTTTCATGTGAAATGAAAAAAGAGCCCATATAGCTAAGAAAATCCTAAGCAAAAAGAACAAAGCTGGAGGCATCATGCTACCTAACTTCAAACTATATTACAAGGCTACAGTAACCAAAACAGCATGGGACTGGTACCAAAACAGATATGTAGACCAATGAAACAGAACACAGGCCTCAGAAATAACACCACACATCTACAACCATCCGATCGTTGATAAACCTGAAAACAACAAGCAATGGGGAAAGGATTCCCTATTTAATAAATGATGTTGGGAAAACTGGCTGGTCATATGCAGAAAACTGACACTGGACACCTTCCTTACACCTTCCTTACACCTTATACAAAAATTAACTCAAGATAGATTAAAGACTTAAATGTAAGATGTAAAACCTTAAAAACCCTAAAAGAAAACCTGGGCAATACCATTCAGGTCATAGGCATGGGCAAAGACTTCATGACTAAAACACCAAAAGCAATGGCAACAAAAGCCAAAATTGACAAATGGGATCTAATTAAACTAAAGAACTTCTGCACAGCAAAATAAACTATCATCAGAGTGAACAGGCAACCTACAGAATGGGAGAAAATTTTTGCAATCTATCCATATAGACTGGGCCAATATCCAGAATCTACAAAGAACTTAAACAAATTTATAAGAAAAAACCAAACAACCCCATCAAAATGTGGGCAAAGGATATGAACAGACACTTCTCAAAAGAAGACATTCATGTGGCCAGCAAACATATGAAAAAAAGCTCATCATCACTGGTCATTAGGGAAATGCAAATCAAAACCCTGATGAGATGCCATCTCACACCAGTTAGAATGCGGATCATTAAAAAGTCAGGAAACAACAGATGCTGGAGTGGATGTGGAGAAATAGAAATGCTTTTACACTGTTGGTGGGAATGCAAATTGGTTCAACCATTGTGAAAGACAGTGTAGTGATTCCTCAAGGATCTAGAATTAGAAATACCATTTGACCCAGCAATCCCATTACTGGGTATATACGCAAAGTATTATAAATCATTCTACTATGCACACATATGTTTATATTGGCACTGTTCACAATAGCAAAGACTTGGAACCAACCCAAATGTCCATCAATGATAGACTGGATACAGAAAATGTGGCACATATACACCATGGAATACTATGTAGCCATAAAAAAGGATGAGTCGTGTCCTTTGTGGGGACATGGATGAAGCTGGAAACCATCATTCTGAGCAAACTAACAGAAGAACAGAAAACCAAACATCACATGTTCTCACTCAAGAGTGGCAGTTGAACAATGAGAGCACATGGACACAGGAAGGGGAATATCACACACTGGGGTCTGCGGGGGGATAGGGGGCTAGAGGAGGGATAGCATTAGGAGAAACACCTAATGAGGATGATGGGTTGATGGATGCAGCAAACCAACATGGCACATGTATACCTATGTAACAAACCTGCACGTTCTGCACATGTACCTCAGAACTTAAAGTATTAAAAAAAAAAATTCAAAAAAAAAAAAACCCAAGACCCACCCATATTTCTACCATCCGTAATAAACCATTATGAACATGTAAGCATATTTTGTAACTGTCTCTCTTTTATATTTACACCTTTCAAGATTACTCAATGAATACATAAAGGCACAGCTTTTAAATACCACTGAAACATCACAGTAACCTTAAACTCCCCTCAATGCATACTCCTGGTTCCAATTCTATGTTCTCATCCAGGCTATCCACACAAACACAATATACTATTATGAACTCAGAGTATATACTCTCATTTTAATATAATTTTACATACTTATACATGAACCCTTAAAAATATAGAGGTCCTCTTGGGTGTTTTGAATTTCATAGATGGGACATGAATCACTTCGCAAACAGAATTTTCTCTCCATATTCTCAGAAATCTCCCTGTTGACACATATAACTCTGGTTTGTCTACTTTGATTGCAATCTTAAAACATGTGCATGTGTAACACTGCACGTATCCAGTCCCCTGTTGATGGACATCTCAGTTGATTCCAATTTCTTCTATCATAAATTATTCTGTAATGGACATACTTGTATATGTCTCCTTGTGCAAAAATATAAGAGTTTCGTCCAGAAGTGACGTGCACCTCTTTCTCTTAATAAACAAGAGTATCTAGAATTGAATCCACTCATCTGAATGTGGTCTCATCAGACTGACCCATCCACAAATATTTCATGGAGAAACCACTATGTGCAATTATACTAGGCAGAAAGAATACAAGATAAGCACAGTCCCTTCTTTCTTAGATCTTATAATCTCACGAAGTAGACCAGCAGTAAGCAAATATTTCAGATTGTTGGGTTAATATAGGCATACAATGTGCTGTGAAGATGGAGGAAGACGAGGGCACCATGACAAGGCACCCAGCCTAGCTCATGGTTGGTGAAGGCTTCCTGGAGGAGCTAACTTGCCTACTTGAAAAAACAGGTCAGTTGAAAAATGGATGGCAGAGGATCATTTCAGCAGAGGAAGCTTAGAGGCGATTGAGAACAAACTGAGCAGGCTGTCAAATAGGGCTAAAAATAATCCCCACCACTTTGAGTTATAGTGAGGATAAAATGAGGAAATTCATGTAAAGCATTTAGCATAGGGCCCTGAACATGGGCGCATTCAATCAATGGTAGCAGAAATCACAGTAGTAATAATAATAATGTGTGACTGCTTCTTTAAAGAGCAAAAGGGAGCAGACACTCCCCCTGGGAATAAGAAAGGCAGATGTCCCATTTGAGAGCTCCAGACTGTCCCCAGAGGCAAGGTGGTCAGTTATGGACTGACCGATGACCTTGAGCCTCACCACTTTTCCTGGAAGCCTTTACTCTTGAATCCAAGGGTGTCTCTCCAGATGGACCGTGGGTGTGGAGCTGAGCAAATACTCTGTCATTGATCATCCCCTGTGGTCCAGATGCTTCCCCAGAGGGTTGGTTAGTGGGTGAGTGGGAGGTGCCCTCGGAGGTCTTAGCTGTGTCTGCAGAAGAGGCCAGGAGAGGAGGGTGACGGTGGGATACATCTCAGCCCTGCTCTTTGAGGCTTCTGGCCTCTGTTGTCAGGAGTGGACTTTTTGTAACCCCTGTCAGATGTAGACAGGGAGTGCTGCTATAGTAGAACCTCTAAATCAAGAATAACAAAAGTCGACTGTCTATTGCACTTTTTCTCAATACGAATGCACTGTGCTAACCATATGCTATCTTGCTAAAACTTTTCTGCAACTCTGTGATGTGGGTTCTATCGCATACTCACTTTCTGTACTGGGTAAGCTAAGGCTCAGAGAGGTCAAGTCACTTTCCCAAAGCCAGTTTTGTCAGCTGCAAACTCAGGCTTTTATCCATTGGGCCATTAATACAATCCTCTTTCCTTCCAACTCTGCCACTTGGGAGCTGTGATCTTAGACAAGGGACTTAACCCCTGCATGTCTTGGTTTATTGGACTGTATTATGAAATGAAGAAAATGCTTCTTAGGGTTGTCAAAAAGGATTAACATGAATTAATGTATGTCCAAGGTTTATGGCAATACTTGGCTTGCCACAGTAATGCAGTTGTGAGTTATTTGAATTATGATTATAGTTTTTTCGTTGGTGTATGTTGGTCACTTGTATTTTTCCATTTTGCAAATGACCTTTTCATAGATTTTCTTCACTAAATTTGCGTTTTGCTAAGGGGTCTTTTTTGAAGACTGGAGAAACTATGTGTTTTCCCTAAGGGGAAAAAAGGGACATGCTTGTACTCACCACTAGGCCCCCGCATGCATGTGGGATGGAAATCGACCACAGGGTCTGCAACCAATGTGGCCTTTAACTTTCTGTAGCCTTCAACGTCAAGGCAGAACTTCAGGGTGCTGCCCTTCAGAGAATGTCAGTGCGGTGGCCTCCAAGCTGGGAGACCAGCAGAAAGACATCAGGGAGAACACCAAACCAAGAGCTCACACAAGAGTTAAATGAAGTCCCCTTCCAAGGAGACCACCCAGAAACACATCGGCTTCACCGAAGAGATCCAAGGTCTTCCAAGAGAAGATCCATCTCCCTTCTGCGACTGAAGAGACCTGAACTCCCTAGGGGCCTCTTTCCTGGCTGATTTCCTGCTTGGGACTTCTCCAAACCTTCTCTCCTTAAACCCTGGCTGATTAGCTCCCTCTTTTCAATATCCGTTCCCTCCATGCCCCCCTGCCCTTGGCCCTGCCCCAGATCCTGGCAACATCCTGTTCTTCCCCTGAACTAAACTCCCTCTCCAGCTTCCCAGTGTGATAGGAATCTTAAATAAATGCTTCCTGTCTCTTGACCACCTTATCTCCCATT
This sequence comes from Papio anubis, assembly GCF_008728515.1. Lineage (NCBI taxonomy): Eukaryota > Metazoa > Chordata > Mammalia > Primates > Cercopithecidae > Papio > Papio anubis. Next base: position 109,436,417 of record NC_044984.1, read on the forward strand.
CCTCCCGAATGGCTGACGTTCAAGAACCACAGGCAGTGTTGCACTCCCTTCTAATTTTAAACCTGCCCTCTGAGGCTCTCTCCTTTTCCTTCTTAAGGTTCCGGGAAAGGCCAAGCGGGTGTCAGAGGTCTTTGTCAACCCGCTGACTCAGCAGAGGCCGAAGGCATTCTTCTTAAGTTCCCAGGGAGAGAGTGTAGCTAAGGATCCTGGGTGACACCACATTGCAGTGCCTGCCCCAGAGAGAACTGCATGGACCAGGTACTTGGTGCAACTTTCTTATATTCATGAATGACCGTGAGAATGATTGAGGCGGAAATAAACCCAAACATGTCTATGAAGTAATAAGCTAGGAAAATTTGTACATGCACACACACACACACACACACACACACACACACACACGAGTTGATCTTTGTAACTGTCCAATATCCAGTCTTTTGTTAACAAAATGTTGATTTGCACCTTCCCAGTCCTTGGAAGGTTGGGTTCCAGGGATGTCGTGTGACCCACTCAGGCCCAGCCAATCAGAGTGTTGCTGGCCAGTGATTGGTTCTGAATAAGCCTGCGTCTCAAGTCTGACCAATTGGAGTCAACAGAGACTGAAAGCTGAGATTTTTCTTTGAGCCTTTGAGAGAGGGGTTATGTGCTGTAAGGTGGTTGTTGCTAAAAGCTAAGAAGTCAGCTGACTTGATGGTGGTGAGGATTTCCTGGGTGTATACTTATCCCAAACTGTGTATATTTAAAATGTACACAGCTTTTTATTATGTCATTCATGCTTCAATAAGGGTTTTTTTTAAAAAGTCTGCTGAAAGCTGGAAGCGGCCACTTCAACATCACCCTCAGAATGGAGCCTACTCAAGGGGAAGCCGGGCTGGAGTACAGAACAAGGAAAAGACTTGGTCTCATCTGAATCCACGAACCCAGCTCTGTCTGAAAGTGATTCTTCTGGAATTTTCAATGACTGGAGTCTGTAAAGTCCCTTCGTCTTAGTTTTTTGATCATTCATAATCTCACACACACACACACACACACACCCCACCCACACTCATACAAACATACACAATGAGGTGAGGATAAAATGAATAATCTATACCTGTACTGAAAATGTATCACTACATGCCGGGCGCGGTGGCTCACGCCTGTAATCCCAGCACTTTGGGAGGCCGAGGCGGGCGGATGACGAGGTCAGGAGATCGAGACTATCCTTGTTAACATAGTGAAACCCCGTCTCTACTAAAAATACAAAAAATTAGCCGGGCGTGGTGGCGGGCGCCTGTAGTCCCAGCTACTCTGGAGGCTGAGGCAGGAGAATGGCGTGAACCCGGGAGGCGGAGCTTGCAGTGAGCCGAGATCCGGCTACTGCACCCCAGCCTGGGCGACAGAGCGAGACTCCGTCTCAAAAAAAAAACAAAAAACAAAAAACAAAAAACTATCACTACCAAGATGTATTTTTAAAACGACTCTCTGAGTAAAACATTATTAGTCCCATTTCATGGGCTACTGAATAATAATATTGAAGCTCAGAGAATTGAAGATGTTTGCCCAACATCACTTGGCTAGGAAGTTACAGAGCCCAAATTTAAATTCAGGGCTGCCTACTCCAAGGTCCTTGTTCTTTGCAAAACACGGAGCCATCTTTAAAGACAACTGAAGGAGGTCTTCTAGCCTAGATTACAGGATGTGACTTTGGCCACCATAATTAACTACAAGGACCCTGAGGTCTCATATGTGCCACCCTCCTTTGTAGCCACTTCCTTGTCTTCCTTCACACATTTGCCTTTCTCCTTTTATCCCTCCCCTTACTGGTTATGTCTGATCCGATCCACAGCCCTCTTCACCTTCTTAATAACTGTATCATTCTATGAAACAGTTGAATTCGACCTTTTTTTTTTTGAGATGGAGTTTTGCTCTTGTTGCCCAGGCTGGAGTGCAACGGCACAATCTCAGCTGACCACAACCTCTGCCTCCCGGGTTCAAGCGATTCTCCTGCCTTAGCCTCCTGAGTAGCTGGGATTACAGGCACGTGCCACCACGCCCGGCTAATTTTGTATTTTTAGTAGAGACGGGGTTTCTCCATGTTGGTCAGGCTGGTCTTGAACTCCCGACCTCAGGTGATCTGCCCCCTCGGCCTCCCAAAGTGCTGGGATTACAGTTGTGAGCCACCGCGCCTGACTGGACCTTTATGTTTCTTCTCAGACTTTTCCACTCACTCCTCTTCCTCAGTTCACTTCTTCAGCATGAGTACGTCCCAGGGTTCACCCTTAGTTCACTCCTCGGCTTTTAACTTGTCTCTTGCTTAAGCCTCAGACCCATAAACACCCACGTGTGTCTCCCCACATCTGCTCCTGGATGTCCCCCAGGCGCCTCAAGCTTGGACTGTCCAAAACAGAGCTTAACACCTTCCCCCTAACCTGCTGTTGCACTTCTGTTCCCCAGTGCATCCGTGGCATGCTCGGCCTTCCACTCAATCACACTGGAAGAATCTTGGAGTCTTGTTCAACTTCATCTCGTTCCACCCTTGTCCCACCTAATCAATCATCCATTCCTGTGACTTTTACTTCCCGTATAATCCCCAGGCTCACCCTCACTCTCCATTCCGATGAGCACTGTGCATGTGATGGGATGAGTGAATAACTGACAGCGTGCATCAGGCTTTGGGAAACCACTCCTGGGTTTGTGCACCTTTTCTTTATCGGTGTGCAAAATGAGACCCCAACATGCAAGAGTGTGTGCGCTATATTTCTCTGGGTTGCCGTCTTCTATATCTAGTGATAACTTATAATCAAAATTAATACAGGTTTAAGGATTTTACACTTTATTAAATGTGAGTCAACTCTTTCTCGACCACGTAGTATGTGTTTGTGTGTCTGCACATGTATCTGCGAATATGTGTGTTTTTAGGTTTCCCTGCCACCCTTACTCCCATAGTGCCCCATATACAGATGTCACAAAATGTGGACGATTCTACAGATGTTCCTTTCTCCAAATCTCAGACTTGCTTCTTTAACTAGGTCATGCTTAGTGTCGCTTTCTTACTCCATCCTTTGTTTGCTATAGCACTAGTTACCTCATCTGAAGATTGAACACAGCATAGGTATTTATCAGAGAGGGCTGCTGAGTGGATTAAACAGGGATATGCTTGCAAAGTACTTAATTTGTACCTGCTACACAGAAGCATCTAGTACGTTATAGTACTATTGCTATGATTTTTAATATTATTATTAGAAGGGAAAGAGAGATTTTTAAATTCTCATGTTCTTTCTGGGTCATGTCCTTAAAATTTCACTTCTTGATAAATTATTACAGACAGCTAAGACAGAGCAGTTCCCTTTTCATCCTGAAAACGAGCAGCACCTCCTTAATTAGTAGCCATTGGGAGAACCCGAGTGCCTGTCCTCTCACTGTTTATATTAGCAGATTTCATTAATCACACATAAGATAGTAGATATTACTATCTCACCACACTATGTGTTAAAAAAATACTTAATGGTGTCTGAATAGATGTCTGTACCCTCAGAGAAAATACCAGAATGAAAACTCTTTAAACATGATTTTCTTTATATGCCCTTTTAGTTTCAATAAATAATGTCTCATTGAAAAAGTTGAAGAGATGAGAACTAACTTCAATTATGTTCCCATTATAAAACAGCGACTTGACTAATGTTAACAGTCACAGCAGCTCTCTTTTGCCTTAGTTTCACCAGTGTGGAAACCGAGGCTCTGAGAATCTAAGCCACCTGCCCAAGTTGACAGAACTGGTTGTTCTCCATGCAAAGCAGTACGTGCAGTAATTAAGAGTATGGGCTCTGGAGAGAGGTTGCTTAGGTTCAAATCCTAGTCCTGCCACTTGCTAACTTTTTGATCTTTAGACAGGCCATTAAACATCTCTGTGTCTCAGTTTCTCTACTCATAAAATGGGGATAATAGTACCTGTTTGATAGGGTTGTTGTGCTAATTAAATAAGAGAGTATATGTTAAGTATTCATCCAGCGTATGGCATGTGTGAAGCACTCAGCAAATGTGAGCTTTTATTATATTCCAGCTACACGGGCAGTATTTCTTTCTAGACTAGATACAGATCTTGTTCTTGCCTCAGGGCCCTTGCACTTGCTGTTCCCTCGACCTGGAATGCTTTTCCCCCCAGATCTTCACAGGAAAGGCTCCTTCTCATTCCCTTAGCTTTGCTCTGACCACCCTGTTGAATGTCGTCCCCAAACTATTGCGCAATGTCACGTTAAACTTTTTGTTGTCCTTGTAGTATTAATTCTGTCTGTGAAATTATCACATTAATATTTCTGTTGGTTTACCTATTATACATCCCCCCAGTTCTAGTGTCTGTCTCACTCCCAACTGTATTCTTAGCACCATGTACAGGTGCTAAGTAGTAGGCACATAGTAGGTAATCAATAAATGTGCATTGAAAAAAATGATGAATGGGTCATTAAGGGTATAAAGCAATGTCTGTTGGACTCCAAATCCTTTCTGTGTCAAGCTACTTTCAAAGCTGACAATCTCTGGCAGGAATGGAGGAGCCAAAGTCCTCATTTTTTTTTTTTTTTTTTTTTTACCTTGAGACAGATCTTTTAACATCTCTGTGCTCTAAAGGGACACTCAGAGGGCCAACCATTTCACAGCTCAATGAGGATAGGAAGCCCAGACCTATAAGCCCTCAAAGATAGTTGGGTTCTTTAGGCTGCTCCAGTTTCTGTTAACATTAACCTCTTGATAAAAGAACAATCTCAGGGCTGCTCAGCATGTATCAGTCAGCATGAGTGAAGCGTTACAGTAACAAACACTCCCAAAAGCTTACAGGTGTAACCAATGTATCTATCAAGAGTCAGCCAAGTGTGATTGTCATCCTCGTGCTCAGTTCCAGGCTGGCAGAGCAGTCACTGTACCAGAAGTCAATGAGAATGTGGTAAAACACAATGGCTCTTAAAGCTTCTGCCCAGTAGTAAATATGTCACTTTTTCTCATATATCATTGGCTAAAGCAAGTCTCATGGCCATGACAAAATTCAATGGGATAGAAAAGTTTAATATTCTGTCAGACGGAATCCTGAATATTGATGGGTGGTGTTATAGTCCTCCACACAAAGTCAAATGATGTCTTATTGCTCTGATTTCTATATCTCATTAAGAATCAAGACTGGGGAGAAAACCTTTTCTGTAAGGGGCCAGTAGTCAAAATTTTAATCTTTTTTTTTTTTTGTCTCTGCTACAACTTATTCTTTTATGTGTCTCTGTTACAACTACTCCACTTTGACATTGCAGAATGAAAACAGCCATAGACAATATGTAACCAAATGGGCATGGTTGTATTCGAATAAAAATTTATTTACAGAAACAAGTGATGGGTCAAATGTGGTCTATGATCTGCAGTTTACCAGCCATCGGTATAGAGTATTTTCTGACTTCTGGTGGCTCCTCAAGCACCCTCCCCCCGCATCCTTATTTAATTGCTAACATCTTTGGAGTCCTTGCTATAATACTACGTATCATGTTTGCCAGTAAGTCTCATCTAACCCTCAGGATTCTGGGAGAGAGGATTTATCCACATTTTACAAGAAAACCAAGGTGAGGAGAGGTGAAGTGATTATAGGACTTGCCCAAGGTCTCATAGCTGGGGAGAGGCAGAGCTGGGATTAACACTCAGAGGTGACTCTAGCCCAGTCTGCAACCACTACTCTTTGCTGCTGTTTCTTCAGGCCTCTTGGCCACTCCCACAGCCTGGGTCCCCAGATCATCCTCACCAACACCTTGTTACGTTTATCTGTAAAAGAGGGTCAGTGATAGCATCCATCTTATGGTAAGGGTTCAAGGAGATCATGCTTATGATGTTCTTAGCACAGGGCTTGGACTCTGGTAAGCACCTAATGAAAGGTATCTGTGAGTGTGATGAGGATGACTATTAAGGCAAAGATATTAAAAGTCATGCAAAGGCCCGGATGTAGTGACTCATGCCTGTAATCCTAGCACTTTGAGAGGCCGAGGCGGGCGAATCACTTGAGGTCAGGAGTTCGAGACCAGCCTGGCCAACATGCTGAAACCCCATCTCTACTAAAAATACAAAAATTAGCCAGGTGTGGTGGCAGGTGCCTGTAATCCCAGCTACGAGGCTAAGGCATGAGAATCACTTGAACCCGGGAGGCAGAGGTTGCAGTGAGCCAGGATCATGCCACTGCACTCCAGCCTGGGTGACAACGTGAGACTCCATCTCAAAAAAAAAAAAAAAAAAAAACAGTCACGTAAACCTGGGGCTTTATTCATGACTGAGTTCCCATCTGGCACTATGGTTTTGGCTTTGCTTCAAATCAGGGCTCTGCCAGTCCACACTCTGTGGTCAGAAACTGGTTCTGAACTCTAAGTGTCAGTTTCCTCATCTGTAAAATGGGAATAACAAGAGTGCCTACACGTATAGGGTTGTATGTGAGGGTAAAATAAAATAACACAGTACTTAAAGTAAGTCATATAAGAAGCACCATGCATGTGCTGGTTATATTATTCTGCAAATTAAAAAAATTGTGGACATTTTCACGTCTTTTTTTTTTTAATACCTCTATAGTATTCTAAGGCAGAGGTCAACAAACTACCAGTCACTGGCCAAATTCTGCCTCTTGCCTATTTTTGTAAGTAAAGTTTTATTGGAACAGAGCCACGTGCATTCATTTACACATTGTGACTGCTTTGACACTATAATGGCAATGTTGAGTAGTTGCAGTTGCTAAAGACAGGAGCTACATGTTCCAAAAAGCCTAAAATATTTACCACTTGGCCCTTTACAAGTATTTTGATGGCCTTGTTCTAAAGGATTATAGCTCCTACTGATAGACATTCAGTTGAGTCCATTTTTTTGCTATTACATCCATATCCATGTATTTTTGTACATTCATGCTGATAGACCTGTAGGATAAATTCTCAGGTGCTGACTTCTTGGGACAGCTAGAAAGTGAGTTTCTGAGAGCAAACCGTGGTAGCTATTTTAAGTGTTGAGCTTCTTGGTAGAATAGACACCTGATGTTTTTTGTTTAAGAGAAGAATAAGCTGTGAGTCAGCTTAAAGTTACTGGTAATTTTGCACAGATTTGGAACTTTTTATAATTCTTCACTTATAGCTCTAGTGGTTCAAACATAAAATCAGAACAACTTAGAATCTCTCTAACTAAATTTCCATCAAAGTTTTATGCAGCAATAACCACTTTTCATGTCACTGGCCCAAGTGCTGTACAGGGCAACAGAGATATGAAAACTTGAAGAATTTCATCTTTAGTGCACGGGATTTTAAACATGTTTGAACCTTGAAGTTCTTTGGGAACTCATGAAAGCCTAAGGAGTTTCTATTCCCCAAGTTGCACATTTTCATATAATTTTTCAGATAGTTTCTTTTTTTTTCCTTTTTTTTTTTTTGAGACGGAGTCTCGCTCTGCCGCCCAGGCTGGAGTGCAGTGGCCGGATCTCAGCTCACTGCAAGCTCCGCCTCCCGGGTTCACGCCATTCTCCTGCCTCAGCCTCCCGAGTAGCTGGGACTACAGGTGCCCGCCACAGCGCCCGGCTAGTTTTTTGTATTTTTTTAGTAGAGACGGGGTTTCACCGTGTTAGCCAGGATGGTCTCGATCTCCTGACCTCGTGATCCGCCCGTCTCGGCCTCCCAAAGTGCAGGGATTACAGGCTTGAGCCACCGCGCCCGGCCAATAGTTTCAAGGGATTGACAGCTTCCCTTGAAATCCTTTCATTGACTCTCTGTAAGTTCTCGGGATAAAAACCCTTCTTCTGCCGGGCGCGGTGGCTCAAGTCTGTAATCCCAGCACTTTGGGAGGCTGAGGCAGGCAGATCACGAGGTCAGGAGACGGAGACCATCCTGGCTAACACGGTGAAACCCCGTCTGTACTAAAAATACAAAAAAATTAGCCGGGCATGGTGGTGGGCGCCTGCAGTCCCAGCTACTCGGGAGGCTGAGGCAGGAGAATGACGTGAACCCGGGAGGCAGAGCTTTCAGTGAACCGAGATCGCGCCACTGCACTCCAGCCTGGGCGACAGAGCAAGACTCTATCTCAAAAACAAAAAACAAACAAACAAACAAACAAAAAAAAAAACAAAAAAAAACCCACCCTTCTTCTAAAGGGAGAGATCTGTACACAACCAAATAGCATAAAGTATCATGGATGGTGTATTTGAGGTGCATACAAACCATAGTGTGTGCACAGGCGTGGATAATCAACATTGCTTTGTGAGAGAGCGTGGAGTTGACAAAAGCAAGGACAGCATCTCATGAAGACTGGAACTTGAAGGATACATCCGAATTCTCCAGATGGTCTATGAAGCGGGTAGGCAACTTCATCCTTGGTACTATCAGTTTGGGTAGGGTGAATTCTGAGAAGATACTAATGCATATGGTTATAAGTCTGGACTATTTCTGGTTTTTACTGACTCTGGAAAATGAGAGCAAATGTTTTAAACTTAATAGTTCCTTCCATGTCTCCAATCCCCCACGATGGCCACATCAAATGAAAACCAGAACGACACTCACTCTCTCCCGCTTTAAAGTTGTCTGGAATCCAGAGATAAAAGGCTTCATGTTAACAAAATAACATTCTCAATGTTAAAAAAGATCCAAGTCTCTGGTTTCGCATTTCAAGACTGAAGTTTTTGTTTGCTTGTTTGCTTATTTTTCCCACAGACTGCTTGATCAGACTTGCAGTGGCAATTTGGAATTTTTTTTTTTTTAAATTTTTGTTATTTTCCTTAGAGATAGTAATCGTATAAGGAAAATAGATGAGAAAGCTTCTTGATCATTTAACCTCGGTGAAGTATCCATATGTATGTCTTCCTATGTGTGCATGTGTGTATGCATATATGTATTTTTTTCTGAAAACTATAGTACTCTGAGTCATTGAATTTACGAACATGAAGAAATTGAGCAAATGCATTGAGAAGTAAAAAGCTGGTTTTAAATGTGTGACTCAGAGGTTACTGATGTCACTTGCATCCAAATTCTATCTCAGCCACTGTATTAGTGTCCCACATAGCCATAAGAGATTGCCAAATTTGGATGGATTAAAACGACCAAAGTCCTTTCACGGTTCTGGAAATCAGAAGTTTGAATTCAAGTTATTGGTAGGGTTGGTGCCTTCTGGAGTCCTTGAGGGAGAATCCATGCCATGCCTCTCTCCCAGCTGCTGATAGTAGCCAGCAATCCTTAGCCTGCGTTGGCCTGGAGACACATCACTCTAGAACCTGCCTCTGTCTTCACATGGCCTTCCCCCTGTGCGTCTGTGTCTCCAATCTCCTTCTGCCTTTTCTTTATAAGGACACCTGTCATAGGATTTAGAGTTCCCCCTAAATCCAAGACCATCCCATCCCAAGATTTTTAAATTAGTCGTACTGGCAAAGACCCTATTTCTAAATAAGATCACATTCCATTTCTGGTGACTATATCTTTTTGAGACCACTATTCAACCCACTATAGTCACATACTATGTGAGTGTCCTTGGTCTTGTTTCTCACCCACTGGTGAGCCTTAGTAACACTCTCTTATGGAAAACAGAGTTACTAATAGAACTTTACAGAGTAAGATAATGCATTTAAAACCCTCTGCACAATTTATAGGGAATTAAAACAAATTTATGAGAAAAGAACACACAACTCCATCAAAAAGTGAGTAAAGGACATGAACAGACACTTCTCAAAAAAACACCTTTATGCAGCCAACAAACATACTTTAAAAAGCTCAACGTCACTGATCATTAGAGAACTGCAAATTAAAACCACAATGAGATACCATCTCATGCCATCGGAATGGCAATTATTAAAGTAAAGAAACAACAGATGCTGGCAAGGCTGTGGAGAAATAAGAATGCTTTTACACTGTTTGCGGGAATGTAAATTAGTTCAACCATTGTGGATAACAGTGTGGCCCCAAGGATCTAGAACCAGAAATACTATTTGACCCAGCAATCCCATTACTGGGTATATAACCAAAGAAATATAAATCATTCTATTATAAGATACATGCATGCATATGTTAATTGCAGCAATATTCACAATAGCAAAGATGTGGAATCAACCCAAATGCCCATCAATGATAGACTGGATAGAGAAAATGGGATACATATACACTATTGAATACTACGCAGCCACAAAAAGAAATGAGATTATGTCCTTTGCAGGGACATGGATGGAGCTGGAAGCCATTATCCTCAGCAAACTAATACAGGAACAGAAAACCAAACACTGCATGTTTTCACTAGTAAGTGGGAGCTGAACAATGAAAACACATGGACCCCAGGAGGAAAACAGCACACACTGGGGCCTGTTGGTGGAGGGGGTGGGGTAAACAGCTAATGCATGCAGGGCTTAATAATAGGTGATGAGTTGACAGGTGCAGCAAACCACCATGGCACATGTTTACCTATGTAACAAACATGCATGTCCTGCATGTTTATTCCAGAACTTAAATTAAAAAAATAAAACCCCTCTGCACAAAGCCCAGAACACCAAATGCACACAAAGGAAAGGGTACTGCTGTTATTATTAGTGAAAATAATATTAGTCCCGCTGTTTGTCAGTCAGGAGCTCTGACACACAGAGAATGGGCAGCACAGTCTCAAACATTTGAAGAACAAGACCACAGTGCTTTCTAACTCGGGGTGTGTGACATTCTGTAGACACCAGAAGATGACAGAATGTCAAGATGATTGACTCCCCTCTCCCTCTTCCCCCAGACACTGTTTGGCAGGTTGACTGAACCTAAATGTCATGAACTTTTGCCACTAAAGAGGCCCATGCATCTTTTTCCAAAGTCAGTTGCCAATGATTCCCATGGACTGCAGGATTAGGTGGCTTCCCCAGGTTGGTACATACATAGCCTAGAGGCCCATCAAGGTCTATTGTCATGTTAAGTGTCATAAACTTGGGAGTCACACAGAACTATTGGGTTCAAATGCCAGCATTGCTCTGTGGGAGCTGAGAGACTGAGCAAATTATTTCAACTTTTTGACACTTGTTTTCTTCATCCTTAAACTGGAACCATGTGTGCCTCTCCCAAGGTTATTCTGAAGATTAATGAAAGTTAATTATATAATTCCCTTAACACAGGGTCTAGCGTACTGTAAGAACTCAATAATGTTTGCCCTTAGTGTTGATATCCTAATTCATAATAATATACAATGTATTTGTTCAGACAACTTCTATAGAAAGATAATCAATCTCAATATCACCCCTATTATGTGGTGTTGGCAAGTGATTTCACAGTTTCAAAGTACATGTTGCTGTGTTGTGGGCTCAAATCCTGATTCCCTTTCTCCCCAGTTTTGTTACTTTAGGTCTTTGAGCCTCAGTTCCTGTATCTATAAAACAGAGGTAATAAAACTAGCTCTTCTTATGAATCAGGGACATTCTGGGACTCAAACAAAAGTCTATGTACTTGTTTGTTCACTAAACAATTATAGTCATGTGTAGCATAACTATTATTAAGTCAATCATGGACCACATATATGACAGCAGTCCCACAAAATTATAATCCTGTATTTTTACTGTACCTTTTCCATGTTTAGCTGTGCTTAGATACACAAACCCTTACTATTGTGCTACTGTTGCCTACATTATTCAGTACAGTAGCATGCTGGACAGGTTTGCAGCCTACAAGCAATGGGCTATACCACATAGCCTAGGTATGTAGTCGGCTGTACCATCTAGGTTTGTATAAATACATTCTATGAGGTTCACCCAACCAAGTCAACTAACAACACCTTTCTCAGAAGGTATCCCTATTGTTAAGAGATGCTGTTGAATGTACCTATTACCCCTGTGTTCCGGTGGCCTCCCAGCGTGGCACTAGAGAGATTTTGAGATGGTAACTAGCAAGATAAAAATCTATTCTTGCCTCAGAGATTTTAGAATCTAGGTATTTAGTGCTGCACCAGTTACAAAAGAGGGATTTTTATCTCAATCATCACTATTTATACCTCTTTCCAGAAGCAAAATATGGCCAGGGAATTTCTTCAACCAGGCACAAATGTCCCATTGGAAATGAGGGGACAGTGGGCCAATGTCCCATTGGATATGAACGAATAGGGCCAGTCCCACTGATGAAGTGAGTGAGGGCCAACTCATTGATAGAGAGGTGGAGCAGGGCCAATCCCCATTGATAGAGGGTGGAGCAGTGGCCAATCCCCATTGGATAGAGGTGGCAGGCCAATCCCCATGATAGGAGGGAGCAGTGGGCCAATCCCCTATTGGATAGACATGACAGTGGGCCAATGCTCTCTTTTACATTCCCCATTCTCCTTGCTCATGCCTCTCCCATCCAATCAGCACAGCCATAGGTTCCAGCGACTTCATGCAAATGCTGAAATAATACTTTTGAATTCAGACTCTTATTTGTAGAAATCCAGGCTTCTGGGTTTCAAAAATCTAAGCCTTCTCAATTGTACCCTTAAACTTTATGTTGAATATATTATATTAAATTACATGTTATCTATGTTTTAACAGATTTTTTTTTTAGCTCAAAAATAATCTAAGCCCTGTAATACTCCAGACATAATATCATTACCATAAACAGAAGACTGGAAGAATGAGTGGCTATGGAAGCCCACTTTCTTCTTTTGCCAAAGGAGAAAGTGTCTTGCTGGAGAGTGTAAGTGTGGAAGCAGAAGCAAGAGCATTGGACAATGGCTTGTGTCCCTGACATGGACCTTGGGCCTGCCCTGTCCTTGTTGGATGGAAATTAAACCTGTAGCAGGGTTTAGAGAACTCTGATATAGGAGGTCCCGTGCCTCCCTTCAGAGCCAAGACTAAAGTAAGGAAATGAAGCAGCTAGGGTGAAAGTTGAAGGAGGCTTTCATTCTCCAAACCTCCACTTCCATGCCTCTGAGGATGATTTCTTCTTTCAATTTTATACCCTAGTCACCTCACTATTTTTTTTTTTAATGTCTTTATTGTGGTAAAATAAACATAACATAAAATTAGTCATTTTTGCCATTTTAAGTGACATTAATTATATTAATGATGTGTGCAACTGATATGCTTTGGCTGTCTCCCCACCCAAATCTCATCTTGAATTGTAGTTCCCATAATCCCTGTGTCTCATGGGAAGAGCCCCGTGGGAGGTAATTGAATCATCAGGGCAGTTACCCTCATGCTAGTCTAGTGATAGTGACTGAGTTCTCATGAGATCTGAGGCTTTTAAAAGGGGCTTCCCCACCCTTCACTCTCCTTCTTCTCCTTCCTGCCATCATGTGAAGAAGGACGCGTTTGCTTTCCTTTCTGACATGATTGTAAGCTTCCTGAGGCTTCCCAAGCCATTCTGAACTGTAAGTTAATTAAACCTCTTTCCTTTATAAACTACCCAGTCTCACATATGTCTTTATTAGCAACAGGAGAACAAACTAATACAGCGACCATCACCTTTATTTTCAAATCTTCATCACCCTAAACAGAAATTGTGTAAATATGAAGTCATAACTCCCATTCACCCCATCCCTCAGCCCCTGGTATCTTCTAATCTACTTTGTGCCTCTATAAATTTGCCTATTCTGGATATTTCAAATAACTGGAATCATACAATATTTGTCCTTTGGTGTCTGGTTTATTTTATTTAACATAACGTTTTCCAAGTTCACCCATGTTGTAGCATATATCAGAATTTCATTCCTTTTCATAGCTAAATTATATTCTATTGCATGGCTATACCGCACTTTTATTTTTTTTTTCAGTTAATTTAGGAAGTTTATTTTGTCAAGGTTGAGGACCCACCCGTGACACGGCCTCAGGAAGTCCTTATGACATGTGCCCAAGGTGGTCGGGGCACAGCTTGGTTTTATACTTTTAGGAAGACATGAGACATCAATCAATATATATAAGAAGTACATTGGTTCGGTCTGGAAAGGTAGGACAACTGGAAGCAAAGGCAGGAAGACTCAAAGCGAGCAGGAGCTTCCAGGTCACAGATAAGTGATACATAAAGGTTTACATTCTTTTGAGTTTCCGATTAGCCTTTCCAAAGGAGGCAAATCAGATACGCATCTATCTCTGAACAGGGGGGTGATTTTGAATAGAATAGAAGGCAGGTTTGCCCTCAGCAGCTCCCGGCTTGAGTTTTCCTTACTTTGGGGGCCGGAGATATTTTCCTTTCACTCCCCCCACCCTTTTCTTTTTTAAAATCTTTTGGAGAAAGCATTTTACAAGAAAATGAGTCTCTGGTCTCAGGCTTCATCTGATCCCTCGTGGCTAGGATGCTTTATTCCTAGATGGGTAGGTCCCAGAAGCTCATTTTAGCAGGTTGGGAAGTCTCATGTCCTGTGAAGAGAAAATAGCAGGGAAGAAGGGAGAAAAAATGACAAACGAAAAGAACAAACCTGGAAAAATCGATATAGGCCACCTTACTCTGAAGTCCATACATTAGTAGGCAGGTATGAAAGTGGTTTAAGTATAGGTTGTATACCACACGTTTTTTAATCTGTTCATTTTCAGATGAACATTTAGGTTGTCCCCACCTTTTGGCAATTGTGAGTAACACTGTCATGACCGTATGTGTGCAGATATCTAAGTCCCTATTTTCAGTTCTTTTGAGTATATACCTAGGAGCAGAATTGCTGGGTTATACGGTAATTTTATATTTAGCATTTTGAGAAACTTTCAAGCTGTTTTCTATAGTGGATGCACCATTTTGAATTTCTACCAGCAATTTACAAGGATTTCAATTTCTCCACATTCTCACCAACACTTATTTTCCATCTTTAAAAATAAATACAGTCATCTTAGTAGGTGTGAAGTGATATCCCATTGTGTTTTTGTTTGAATTTTCCTAATAACTAATGATATTGGGCATTTTATTGAATGTGTGTGTATCTTTTTCTTCAAGATATATCTATTTAGGTTCTTATCTCATTTTATAATTGAGTTGTTTGTCTTTGTTTTTTTAAATAAGCTTTAGGAGTTCTTTATATAATCCAGATATCAAACAGTTATCAGGAATACTTTGTGCAAATATTTTTCCCCATTTTGTAGGTTATTGTTTTACTTTCTTGATGCCCTGGGATGCAGAAAAGTTTTTTTTTTAATTATTTTGAGGAATTCCAGTTTATTTATTTTTCTCTAACTCATGCTTTTGATGTCTTATCTTAGAAGCCACTGCCAAATCCAAAGTTATGATTATTAACTCCTATGCTTTGTGCATTGGTCCATTCTCATGCTGCTAATAAAGACATACCTGAGACTGGGTAATTTATAAAGGAAAGAGGTTTAATTGACTCACAGTTCAGCATGACTGAGGAGGCCTCAGAAAACTTACAATCATGGCAGAAGGGGAAGCAAACACATCCTTCTTCACATGGTGGCAGGAAGAAGTACTGAGCAAAAGTCGGGAAAACCCCTTATAAAACGATCAGATCTCGTGAGAACTCACTCACTATCACAAGAACAGCAGATGGGAGTAACTGCCCCCATGATTAAATCACCTCCCACTGGTTCTCTCCCATAACACATGGGGGTTATGGGAAGTACAATTCAAGATGAGATTTGGGTGAGGATACGGCCAAACAATATCATTTTCCTTTAAGAGTTGTATGGTTTTAGCTCTGGGGTGGTTGGTCCTTTTTCCTAGGCACCTCATTCCTAACAAGGCACACAGTGAGGATCCATCTCAAGATCACACAGTGAGGATCGATATCTGAGGGCAAAAGCCTCCTTCAGTAGTCACTCCACTTGCCTCTCTCCAGTGCCAGCCTGCCTCCCTTCCTCAGTGGAACCCAGATACATGGCAAGGCTCTCACAGTTTACCTGAACCAGGCACAGTGAGGGAGTGGAAGAGGAAGGAAGCTATCATCAGAGACAATAAACACATAAAGTAGAAGTTGCATGGGGATCACTGTAGGAGATGGGAGGTCCTGATAAGCCCTGATAAAGGGCTGATGCTCAAGTGATCCTTACGCACGGAGTAAGAAGACATGACAGGCACCAAGAACAGCTCAGCCTGTGCTGGGATGGATGAAAGACAGTGGCTGAGGAGCTAATGAACCCTACAGCTAGGCCTCTAGATCTAAACCCCAGCCCTGAAGAAGTGTGGAGGTGAGGAGCTCCAGATAGATGAAGAAACCACAATTGGGTGTGACTGGCCTCACTTAACAGAGATGAAGCCTTTGTGACCCAGTGAAATTGAAGCTCCAAATAGGAATTAAGTTCCATCACAGACAAATAAAGAAGGAACCATTGTGGTGTGAGATTCACACCATTCCTAAAGATGATCTCCATATGTGAACTGAACACATGAAAGTAACACGTTTTCTCTCAATTTTATTTCACATTCTACATCATTCATCTCGCTTAGGAAGAATAGCTGTTTTCTAGTCCATATTTTAGTTTCAAGGGAAACATAAAAGCAAAACTTTGATGAAGATGAAGTAATTTCTCCAGCAGTGGTTTTCACCTGTGGGTGACATGGCCTTCCAGGGGAGATTTGGCAACGTCTAAAGACATTTTTGGTTGTCAAAACTGAGGAGGAGGTGCTTACTGGCATTTAGTAAGTAGGCAGAGACTGGAGAAGCTGTGAAATATCCTACAATGCACAGGACATCCCCCTGTGAAAATGTCCACCCCAAAATGTCAATGATGTCACAGCTGAGAAGTTCTAGTGTACAGTGATTTATGTGATGATCTCTGTGCAGATGGAACATCGCACATCATCATGCCTTGGATTCAGCACATCATTATGGTGTAGAAAGACAATCAGACTACAAGACATGAGGTTCAGGTGCCCCTGACTAGCTAAAAGTCTTGGACAGACTACTCAAACACCAACAGAGACTCATTCCCCACATTATAAAATGGACCTCATGAGTGCTGCCCTGCTTTCCTCTCAATGACTGAAGTGAAAACTACAAATGGTGAAATTCCAAAAAGCATCTTTATAATAGTTATCAATACTGAAAAGAACAAGATCATGTCTGTTGCGGGAACATGGATGTCACTAATCCTTAGCAAACTAATGTAGGAACAGAAAACCAAATACTCCATGTTCTCACTTATAAGTGGGAGCTAAATGATGAGATTTAATAGACACAAAGAGGAAACAACAGACACTGATGTCTACTTGAGGGTGGAGCGGGGAAGGAGGGAGAGAATCACAAAACTAACGATTGGGCACTAGACTTAGTACAAGGGGGACAAAATAATCAGTACACCGAACCCCTGTGACATGAGTGAACCTATATAACACATGTACCCCTGAACCCAAAATAAAAGTTAAAAAAAGTGAGAAATTATCCAAATTATTCCAAACACTCTAGCAGGAGCCCAACTTCCCAGCCCAGACTGACTTTATTCAAGATGTCTGTGTTATTCAGATAGAGTAACAATAGCAACTGTAACAAACAGCACCAACAATAATGGTTTAGCACCATAACAGTTTATAGGTTGCTGAAGCAACAATCAAACTTGGTTGGGTGGTTCTCCTAGATGACATTTTTAGTTAGTAATAACTTGGAGACCATGACTTCTCCCTCCCTCTTTTCCTTCCTTCCTCCCTCCCTTCCTTCCTCCTTTCCCTTCTTTCTTCCTTCTTTTTCCTCTTCCCTCCCCAGAGCCTGGGAATTTTTTGATTCCAGATTCATAGATGAGGGAAAGTGTGTGTAGGCTCATAACAGGGTTTTTCCTGGGGCAGAGCCAGAAGGAACCCCAGTGCATCTTCTTGCTTTTCATTGGCTGACCTCAGTCACATGGCCCTGCCTGACTGCAAGAGAGGCTGGGAAATGCAGTAAAACTATGAGCTGAGGACAACAGGAAAATGGGTTTGGTGAGCACATAGTGGCTTCCGCTACAGCATCCTCTTCACCATATGCAGATTTGGGCTGTATGGGATTCTGAGTGATGGAGATTTGGGAGTTTATTTTCCATAGGCAACACATACTTTTCTTGAGGCCACTACATCTCCCTCAGGTCAGACAATAAAATGCATCAACCCCAGAGCTTGTCTTCCAGAATTTAATTCTCTTCGTTCATTCAGCAAGGATTTATGCAGCACCTGTTATGTAGCACCAGGAACTGTGCTAGATGCTGGGGATACAGCAGTAAACCAACAAATGTCCCTGTCCTTTTAGCACTTGCAATCTAGTTGAGATAGGCTGTGAATAAACACATTATAAGCAAACAAGCCAACATACCCTTAAAGGCAATCAGCAGTACAGGTAATAACCTCTCCTTACTTTGAGAGAGTTTGAACCAAGTGTCAGAGCTGAACTGACCTGGGTTAATCAGGTTTTTATCTTCTGGGAATTTGAAGTGCGGACTTAGAGTCACTAGTCTGCCACTATTGGCACTGAACTGAGACCTTGCTGGAAGCTGGGGCAGGCGTGTTTTGTGCTTGTGTAGAGATGCCGAGAAAGTTCTTCCACAGAGGGGAGAATAAAGCAAATGAGAAGCAATCAGGTTAAGAGAGAAAGAGAATATGAGAGAAACTGCTTTGCTTCTGAGGATTTCATTTCTTCTCAACCATGGTTAGCTTTTTCTGTCTTTGCATTCTGTGAGAACACTTATTTCCTTCCACTAACTTCCCATTTTTGCCTGAGCACATTCGACCAGTATTTCTTCCTCTCAGTTGAAAAATCTCTGCTTTTTTTTTCCTTCTCTTGGGTGGTACTCATCATCTATTTATTCTGTAGCCAAATGACTGATTATCTCCTTTGGGACACTAAGATGCACAACACTTGGTTGCTGCCCTCAAGGAATTAGCATTGCAGCCTTCTGTCAATTGCAGGAGGAGAATTTCAGGCAATAATTATTGCCTGTCTTATACATGTATGAGGCTGATGGTCACATCATCTGCTAACTTGGTAAGGGTCTCTCCAGAAACAGTGTCTCCCCTGACTAAGGAACAGTTAACAAGACACCAACCAGGTCTACAGCTTGGTCACTGAATGAAGACCACATAAACAATTTGAAAAGGTGCAATTTTACAAAGGGAAAAAGTTCAATTTCTATGTCCTGCTGCTCATATTAAACTGATGAGCCTTGCTAGGCCTAACATTTACCCTAACATGCATTATTACTTATGTTAGGACATCAGTCTAGATAGAGAATCACAGATCTAAACTGACAACAGATACATGATGAAATATTAAATTTCACCAGTAATAAGATTAAAACAACGTAACAATGACTTACCATGTTTCACCTAGCAAATTAGCAATTTTTATGTCTTTGTTTTTAACAAATTGACATGTTCAGTTTGGGGGCGTGGTTTGAAAAAATAAATGAGACCAAAAACTGCGATGAAATCAGAATACTGTTGAGAATTTATCTACCAAAAGAAGCGATCATTTGAAAAGGCTTCAATGCAGCAAATCCATTGCAAGTAATTTTTTTAGGGAGATCACAGGAGAACTCAAAAGTTTAACTACAAGGTGTTCATTGCAATGATATTTGCAAGGGTAAAAATGGAAAAAGCCAAATGTCTAACAATGAGGAATTATTGAATCAATTATGATACCTTCAGAAAACGGACTGTTCAATGATTATAAACGGATGCTATGAAAGCTCTATGACATGGAAAGATGCTTATGATACATTTGTGAGTGAGAAAATGAGAGCATAATGTACTATGGAGTATATGATCCTCTGTTTGAAAAAATAGTTATTGTAAAAACACAGAACATTTACAATGAATTCATTCATTGGTAGGCATAAGATTGGTTTTCAGTTTGCTCTTTTTAAAAAATTTAAATGAGCGTGTATTATGCTTAGCATTCTGCCTGATATGGGGAAATCAAAAGAAATCATGATTCCTTTTTATATTATTATTCAGTTCTACAATTGAATGGAATAAATATCAGCTTCTCAGGTTTGTTATTATAAGCAAACACAATCACAAAGCACCTGGTATACAGCAGGTTTTCAATAGATCATATAGATGATGTTCTTCTTCCTTTTTTTATTTTTATTTTTATTTTTGCAGGGGAGAGGATTGTGTACCACAGAGGTCAAGAATGGGAATTTCTCAGTCAAAAGAGACTTAGATTCAAATACTGCTACTTAGCGATTTGCACACTGATCAAGAATGTATGCCAGTTAATAATGCTTTGAACTTTTTGTTTTCATCTGAAGATGGAGAAGGCAATAGCTCAATGATGATTGCTGTGAAAATATAAGGCTATGTATATAAATCACTTATCACATGGGGGTTTAAGGAATAGTCTATGTTCTTTCACCATATCATGTGAAAGGAGTATGTATTAGATGTATAATATGAACAAGGTGCAACTTCAAGCATAAGATATACATGGATCTTAAAAGTATTCAAAGTCCTTCCTTCATCTCACTGCTGGTCAGTAGAGTAGAAATGCATGTGGCATAGAGCTAGGCTACCGCCAGTTTCAGCAAAAAAAAAAAAAAAAAAAAGAAAAAGAAGAGTCTAGAATGAGCTTACAACCAACAGAAGTTGCCAGAGGGAGAGAGAGAATGGAAAGAAAATCCTTTTCAATGAAAGGAATACAGCTTAAAGCTTCTTCTTCAGCAAGGCTCCAACCTAGAGCAGGAAAGGTGTTGGAACCATGAGTCTTACCAAGTTGACTAGAATTTGCTTTTGATATTTCCCAAATCCCCCGAGAATCTCAACAACAAAACCAACTCAAATAGCAAGCTACCATCGTTTCAATGGGCAAGGAGGTTATTTGCAAGTAAAATGTATAATTAGATATATTGTTAAAATGGGCATTATGTATGATGGATATACACACATAGATCTCCAAGCTACTATTATTTCTTGCCTGAGTCACTGAAATGCCTCCTCATAGTCTCACTGTTTTTGCCCCTGGCCAGATACAGTTTGTACTAAATACAGAGAAATTCTGTGTAAAACAATTAAATTGCTTCATTCCCCTTCTCAAAACCCTCTAATTACTTCCATTTTCCTCAAAGTAAAAGCTGCAATCAGGCAACGTCTTGATCTTTCCTCACTTTTCATGGTCAAAAAAGCTACCATTTTTTGAGGGCTGCTGTGTGAGAAACACTGTACATGTGTTAATAGTCATCAATGAATGCTCATAATCACTTAATATATTCTCATGATCATCCCCATTTTACAGAGGAGGAAATGGAGTCTAGATTAGAAGTCACTTGCTCAAGGTTAAGAAGTGGGCTGGGCGTGGTGGCTCATGCCTGTAATCCCAGCACTTTGGGAGACTGAGGCTGGCAGATCACGAGGTCAGGAGTTCGAGACCAGCCTGACCAACATGATGAAACCCCATCTCTACTAAAAATACAAAAATTAGCTGGGCATGGTGGTGCATGCCTGTAATCCCAGCTACTCAGGAGGCTGAGGCAGGAGAATGGCTTGAACTGGGAGATGGAGGTTGCAGTGTGCCAAGATTGTGTCACTGCACTCCAGCCTGGGTGACAGAGCGAGACTCAGTCTCAAACAAACAAACAAAGTGGCAGCAGCAGGACTCAAGCCTATAACTGTCTGGCTTCAAAATCTGAGTTTTAGTTAGTAACAGTAAGCCTTCCATATCCATGAGTTCTGCATATATGGATTCAACAATCCCTAGAGAGAAAATACATGAAAAATATTGCATCTGTACTGAACACGTACAGACTTTTTTCTCTTTATCATTATTCCCTTAACAATATAGTATAACAACTATTTACATTGCATTTACATTATTTTAGACATTATAAGTAGTCTAGAGATGATTTAAAGTATACAAGAGGATGTGCATAGCTTATATGCAAATACTATGGCCATTTTATATCAGGGATTGAGAATCCTCAGATTTTGCTATCTGAGAGAGGTTCTGGAACCAATCCCCCATAGGTATAGAGGGACAACAGTAATTCGTCAACAGTTCCTCAAACTAGGTCATTAGAGTGGATGCAAGCTTTAAAAATCTATTGCATTTATAAGCACCACCACAGGACATCTGATTTTGTAGGTATAAATGGAGTAAATATTCTAGATCTTTATAAAGCTCCCTAATGGAGTCTGAAACACAGCCATATTTGGGAACCCTTCATGTATTACTTAATTTTATCTCCATGACAGCCATGTCAAAATGATATTATCATTCACTTCCTACAGATGAAGACACTGAAGCTCAGAGGATCGCTGTGCTGGTAATCTTCCATTTCCCTCACCCAATCTTTCTAACGTGAGCCATTCTTTACCCATCTCTAAACCTTGCTGTGAGCCACAGGAGGCTGACCTATTAGGACGGCATCAATGGACTCATCTACTCTCTTATTTCCGGTTGCGTTTGACCAATGGGGGACACTTGCAGGACCTCGGAGGCCAGGAAGAGAGAGAAGCCAGGTGTTTTGTCTCCATGGTCCCTGTCCATCTTATTGTAGTTTGGCAGTGACTATATTTCTCCATAGCCACAGCTCCTGCTGTGTTCCTCCATAATTCCAGCTCTGGTCGGTCTACTAATGCTGTCCCCTCCCCTTCTCCCATCAGATTTTGTGTTCGTGATGGTTGTCCACTGTTGTCATCTCCTGGGTATGTCACCATGTCTTATGGGTTCTCTTAACCATGTGCACACTCTGTAGAAGTCCCTGCATTAACCTCTCTTGAGCTAAGTCTGAGCTATCCATCCATTTCCTGCTGGGACTCTGATAGAGTCACGTACCCAGGAAGGGAGAGGGCTGAATCTGAAGCTGGGTCTGTCAGTCAAACCCCATATTCCCTCTTCAGGTACCAGATGATCTCTGTATCAGTCCCTTTTCTGTTACTTATAACAGAATGCCTGAAATTGGGCAATTTATAAAGAAAAATATTTTGCATCTCACAGTTAAGGAGACTGAGAAGTTTAAGGTTGAGGGGCTGGATCTGGTGAGAGCCTTCTTGCTGTGGGGGACTCTCTGCAGAGTCCTGAGGTAGCTCTAGGAATCACATGGTGAGGGGGCTAAGCATGCTTTGGTGCTATCTCAGGTCTTTCTTCCTCTGCTAATAAAGCCACCAGCTCCTCTCTCTTGATAATCCATTAATTCTTTAACCCATTAATCCATGAGGAGGCTTCATGATCCAATTACCCGTTAAAGGCCTTGCCTCTCAATACTGTCACATTGGGGGTTAAGTTTCAACATGAGTTTTGGAAGGGATAGTCAAACCAGAACAATCTCTAAGGACAATTCTAGGTCTGGTTGTTTATAAATCTTGCTGTCACATTCCTCTAGAATTCCGCTTTCAAAATTCACAGTGGATCTTTGCAAGTTTTTACTTAGGATCCTTTATATGAAGTCTCTTTATTTTAGCCTGATTTGAAAACTTAGGGAATGAGAGTTTAGAGAAAACTGGATTGTGCCTCCAAGTCTCAGAGAAGTCCGAGGACCTGCTAGATCCAGACTTGACCATAGGTGTCTTGCCTGACAACTGTAACTTCTGCACTTACTCTCAGGCCTGGGGAGGGGGTAAAGGAGAGACCCAGAGCAACTGAGTTTGACTCAGACAAGTCCAGGAGAGCTGCCAGAAGTGGACAGACTTCCCAAAATGAGGGCATTTATTATTTAAACATTGATTACTCTGTTTAAATCATACAGAGGGAAAAGGTTTTCCATTTGTAAAAAGCCATTTTTTAACGGCAGATCAAAGTTGGCCGACATTTTGCTGGACCACAAGTTCTTGTGGATGCCAAAGAGGTCTGAGCCCAGCCTACCAGAGTAGAACAGAAAAGAACCAGTTCAGGACAGTGCTGAACCCAATCTTTCCCATAAGGCAAATGGATTTAACAAGCTTCATTAGCTCCCTGTATCAGTCAGTGTCCTACCAGGAAAATAGAAATCATTCTGTATCTTTCACACAAAGGGAATTTACTATAAAGAATGGATTACCCAGGTGATGGAAGAGTATAGAAGACACTTAATTGTGGGGCAACAGAGAGATTAGCAACAGCAGTAAGATAGTAATGCCCTTAGGGTGGAGGAACAAGGAGGGGAGTTAAGAGTTAACTGGCAGGACTTAAATTCATGGCAAGGGCTGTTTTGCAAGAATTGGAACCAAGAAGAGAAAGTCTTCGTCAAAGTCTGTCACAGGACAGCTCAGATTCAAGAGAAGAAGAAATAGACCCTGTGTCTTGACCTGTGACATAATGTCCACGTATAAGGAAGAAAGGAATTGATGGTAGCTATCTTGGGAGACTCAACCACAATATATATTTAGAATTATGATGTTGTCTTAATGAATTGATGTTTTTGACCCTTTTATCACTATAGGATGCTCCTATTCCTCTCTAATAACACTCCATGTTTTGAATTCTACCTCATCTGATATTAACATAGCTGCCTTAGCTTTTCTGTGGTTAGTACTTGTATATCTTTTCCATCTTTCAACCTATCTTTGCCCTTACATTTATGGTCCATCTCTTGTAAATGCAATATAGTTGGGTCTTGCTTTTACATTTGGTCCAGCAATCTCTGTCTTACAATTTCAGTGCTTAGTTCATATTATTCATTATAATTATTAATATGCCTGGGTTTAAGTCTACCATCTTGCTATTTGTTTTCTATTTATCCTAGCTGTTTTTCTCATTCTTTTCCCCATTCTCTTCCTGTCTTCTTTCTTACTATTTTTGGTATACCATTTTAATTTTCTGTATTGTATTTTTAGTGCTTGTCTTGAGAATAATATGCACCCTTAGTTTATAGAGTAATCAGAATTACTATCTGACTTATCACCCAGAATTAATTTTAACATACTGCTTCTCATCTAATGTAAGAACCTTGTAACAATACACTTGTATTTACTTCTCATGTCCTTTGTGCCATTGTTAGCGTTTATCTTACTTTTATAATTCCACAACATATTGTTATTATGTTTGCTGGAAACAATTGTCTTTTAAAGAAATTAAGAAAAAATGTTAAAAGCCATTTCTATTTATTCATATATTTGCCGTTACTGGCATTCTTCATCTTTTTGTGTAGATCTAATTTTCTGTCTAAAGAACTTCCTTTAGCAATTCTGATAGATGGAACGGCTGGTGATTGATTATTTTGTTATTTTTACTTTTGTTTTATCATTGCCTTAATTTTTGAAGGATATTTTCAATGGATATGGCATTTTAAGTTAACTCTTAATTCTAACACAGTTTCCTGTATGTAAAGTGTCCTTTTCCTTATTTTTGGTTTTCAACAATTTAACTATCATGTAACTAGCTCTGTGTGTGTGTGTGTTCCTCTTTCTTTGGGTTTGTTGAGCTTCTTAGACCAGTGGATTAATATTTTTAATCAAATTTAGAATATTTGAAGAATATTTCTTCAAATATTGTTTCTACCTAAATTTCTTTGTTTCCTTCTTTTAGTATGTCAAGCACATATATTTAGACTGTGATATTGTCTTTAGGTCTCCGAGAATCTGTTAATTTTTTTTCAATCTTTTTCTTTTTGTGCACTTTAGTTTGAATAGTTGGTATTGATCCATCTTCAAGTTCTGTAATCTTTTCTTTTGCAGTGTCCAATCAGATATCAAACCCAGTTGGTGAAATCTCTTTAAACTGTAGATACTGTATTTTTCAGTTCTTGTCATTTCCTTTTGATTCTTTTTAATCGTTTCCATTCTTCTGTTGAAATTCCTCATCTCTTCACTCATTATTTTTTATCTTTTTGTTCTGTCCTTGAACATATTTATAATAGATGTTTTAAAATCTTATGTACTGGCCGGGCGCGGTGGCTTACGGCTATATTCCCAGCACTTTGGGAGGCCGAGATGGGTGGATCACGAGGTCAAGAGATCAAGACCATCCTGGCAAACACGGTGAAACCCTGTCTCTACTAAAAATACAAAACATTAGGCGGGCATGGTGGCGGGCACCTGTAGTCCCAGCTACTTGGGAGGCTGAGGCAGGAGAATGGCGTGAACTTGGGAGGCAGAGCTTGCAGTGAGCCAAGATGGCGCCACTGCACTCCAGCCTGGGAGACAGAGCCAGACTCTGCCTCAAAAAAAAAATAAATAAATAAATAAAATAAATCTTATGTACTAATTTCAACATCTATGTGCCCTGATCATATTTCTATTTTCTTTTTCATCTTGGTTAAAGATCACACGTCGTGTCTTTTGTGTGTCTAGTAATTTCTTTATTGCATTTGGAAACTGCTGAGTCTATTTTGCTAAAAATCTGAATTATTTTGTGCTTCGTTTAAAGAGAATTTAGTTTTCTTTTGCAGGCAGTTAATTTAATAGATGCTGAGGCTGATCTTAGTGGTCTCTTTAGGCTTTATTGTGATAGGTGAGAAGTAGCTCTTCCTCTTAGGCTAGACTAGTTCTACTCCTAAAGCAATAACTTTCTGAGGGTGTCAAATGATGTCTGGTTTATTCAACACACTGTCTTCCCTCTTCCTTGTGAGAACTCCAATGTCTCCTAGCCACCCGTAACCCCTGAGATCTCTCACAGCACCTCCCACTTCCTTTGCCCCGGTCAGTGGCTGTTCAGGCTAAGTTTCAGAGCCCTACCTTACACATGCACAGTTGAGTATTTGACCAAAACTGAAGGGGATCCCCATGCAAATTTCTGCTGTTTCTTTTCAGAGCATCTTCTCCTTTCTGGAATTAGTGGGACTCCTGTTGGGTCCCACTAATTCCAGCCAAATCTGCAGCTCCAAACTCCAATCTCTACTTCTTATACACAGCTGCCGTCCATTGTGGCTCCACTTCTCTGTGCTGCAGGTAAAAAGCTGGGGTGAAGGTGGAGCCAGTCTCCTGTGTTCTCTTCTCTCAAAGATCACAGCTCTGTGCTGTCTGCTGTCCAATGTCTGAAAACAGTTGCTTCATGTATTTGTTTATGAGAGAGGGTGTGTCTGGTATTAGTTACTCCACATGACTGGAACCAAAAGTCTCACCAAGTTTTGAAAATAGAAAGGTATAGTGCTTATGAAACCTCAAGTATACAATAAGTGCTTAATAAATAGTAGTGAATATAAATTTAAATTTAAATTTAAATTTGTATTACACATTAAACTGTCTTACTAAACTATAGATTCTTCAAGTTAAAGACTGTGTGTTGGCCGGGCGCCGTGGCCTCGCCTTTTCCGTAATCCCAGCAC
Source organism: Papio anubis (assembly GCF_008728515.1). Taxonomy (NCBI): domain Eukaryota; kingdom Metazoa; phylum Chordata; class Mammalia; order Primates; family Cercopithecidae; genus Papio; species Papio anubis. The sequence goes on from NC_044984.1 coordinate 109,463,433, forward strand.
TTTGGGAGGCCGAGATACGGATCACGCAGGTCAGGAGATCGAGACCATCCTACTAACACGGTGAAACCCTCACTCTACTAAAAATACAAAACTAGCCGGGCTGCAGTGGCGTGGCTCTGCAGTCCCAGCTACTGGGAGGCTGAGGCAGGAGGCCTGGCTGGAACCCAGGAGGCTTGAGCTTGCAGTGAGCTTGAGATCCCGCCACTGCACCAGCCTGGGCGACAGAGCGAGACTGCTCCAAAAAAGACTGTGTGTTAATCATTTTTACATCTCCAATACTTGGAAGAAGAAACCTAGCATGCAGTGACTATCAACAAACACTTTTCTTAATTTTTTTTTATTTATTTTTATTTTATTTTTATTTTTTATTTTTTTTTTTTAATTTTTTTTTTTTTTTTAATTTATTTTATTATTATTATACTCTTGTTGTAAGTACATGCATAACATGCAGGTTTGCCATATGCTGTTCTTGTGCCATGTTGGTCTGCTGCACTCCATCAACCTCGCCATTTTACATCAGGTATAACTCTAATGCAACCTCCCTCCCTCCCCCATGATAGGCCCCCGTGTGTGATGCCCCTCCTGAGTCCAAGTGATTCATTGTTCAGTTCCCACCTATGAGTGGAGAAATATGTGTGTTTGGTTTTCTGTTCTGCATGTAGTTTGCTAAGAATGATGGTTTCCCAGCTGCATCCATGTTCCTAAGCAAAGGGACGCTAAACCCCATCCTTTTTATGGCTGCATAGTATTCCATGTATATGTGCCACATTTTCTTAATCCAATCTGTCACTGATGGACATTTTAAGGTTGATTCCAAGTCTTTGCTATTAGAAGTAGTGCCAGCCAAACATGCATGTGCTCCTATAGCAGCATGATTTATAACTTTTGGGTATATCCCCAGTAATGGAATGGCTGGGTCATATGGTACATCTAGTTCTGTATCCTTATAAACTTTCTATACTGTTTTCCATATAATGGTTGAACTAGTTTACAATCCCACTCAACAGTGTAAAAGTGCCCTATTTCTCCACATCCTCCAGCACCTGTTGTTTCCCTGACTTTTAATGTTTGATCGCCATTCTAACTGGGTGAGATGTACCTCATTGTGGTTTCGATTTGCATTTCTCTTGATGGCCAGTGATGATTATATTTTTCATATGTCTGTTGGCTGTATGAATGTGTCTTCTTTGAGAAATGTCTGTTCATATCCTTTTGCCCACTTTTGATGGGGTTGTTTGTTTTTTTCTTGTAAATTAGTTTGAGTTCTTTGTAGGTTCTTGGATATTAGCCCTTTGTCAGATGAGTAGATTGCAAAATTTTCTCCCATTCTGTAGGCTGTAGTTCACTCTGATGGTAGTTTCTTTGCTGTGCAGCAGCTCTTTAGTTTAATTAGATCCCATTTGTCAATTTTTAGCTTTGCTGCCGCTTGCTTTTTGGTGTTTTTAGAAGACATGAAGTCTCGCCCATGCTCTATGTCCTGAATGGTGCCTACCTAGGTTTTCTCTAGACTTTAAGTACAGTCTGAATATTTAAGTCTCTAATCCATCTTGAAACACTTTCTATAAGGAAAGGATCCAGTTTCAGCTTTCTACTGATGGCTAAATAATTTTCTCCTAGCACCATTTATTAAATAGGGAATCCTTTCCCCATTTCTTTTTGTTTTTCTCAAGTTTGTCAAAGATCAGATGGGTTGTAGATGTGTGGTGCATTATTTTGAGGACTCTGTTCTGTTCCATTGGTCTATATCTCTGTTTTGCAAATTTTCAGTACCATGCTGTTTTGGTTACTGTAGCCTTGTAGTATAGTTTGAAGTCAGGGTATGGATGCCTCCAGCTTTGTTCTTTCTTTTGACTTAGGATTGTCTGGGAGATGCGGCTCTTTTTGTCCATATGAACTTTAAGCAGTTTTTTCCACTCTGTGAAGAAACTCATTGGTAGCTTGATGGGATGGCAATTGAATCTTGAAATACCTTGGGCAGTATGGCCAGCCATTTTCACTATATTGATTCTTCCTTCTATCCATGAGCATGGTATGTTTTTCCCATTTGTTTGTGTCCTCTTTTATTTCACTTTGTTGCAGTGGTTTGTAGTTCTCCTTGGAAGAGGTCCTTTATGATCCCTGTAAGTTGGATTCCTAGGTATTTTATTCTCTTTGAAGCAATTGTGAATGGTTCATTCATGATTTGGCTCTGTGTTTGTCTGTTATTGGTGTATGCAAGAATGCTTGTGGATTTTTGCATTACTAATTTTGTATCCTGAGACTTTATTAGTTGTTTATCAGCTTATGAGATTTTGGGCTGAGACGATGGGTTTCTCTTAAATATACAATCATGTCATCTCTGCAAACAGGGACAATTTGATTCTTCTTTTCCTAACTGGAATACCCCTGATTTCTCTTGCCTAATTGCTCCTAGCCAGAACTTCCAACACTATGTTGAATAGATACCAGAGAGGGCATCCCCTGTCTTGTGCCAGTTTTCAAAGGGAATTTTTCCAGTTTTTCGCCCATTCAGTATGATATTGGCTGTAAGGTTTGTCATAAATAGCTCTTATGATTTTGAGGTACGCTCCATCAATACCCCACTGCTTGAGCCGCTTTTAGCATGAAGGGCTGTTGAATTTTGTCAAAAGCCTTTTCTGCATCTATTGAGATAATCTTAATTAAGTAAACTAAACCAAGAAATGAGCTGATAAGATACCACTTTGGATGCGAAGACAGAGTTCTGGAAGTCTAATTGTCAATCAGTTCTTGGTACTCATTTTGTTCCATTTTAAAGTTAAACTAGCACTTCAGTATTCCAGGAGTCCCTCGTTCACATATTTCTTCATTTCGAGTGTATTCCGTAATTTGCAGGCTTCTCCTCACTATCAAGGCCTTTGCCAGGGGTAGGACAGACAGGTGAAATAACATGTAAATTTCAGTGATCCTAAAGATCTCAACACCTCTATCAGAGATACTCAAATACAAGCAAAATACTTTGACAAAAATCCAGTGTGGATGAGTCTGTTGAGTGACGAAAAGACCTCAGGAATTCTGAAAATGGGAAATAGTGGATATATTGGGAAGTGTAAAGGGATGGATAAAGAGGTAAGTTGCCGGCTGCATCAGGTTGTATTGAGCTTTGAAATTCACTTCAAGGAGTTCAGGCACTTTTGGGAATGGGTATAATGAGCCTTTGAAAAATTTTTGTGCAGCAAAGAGATTGAGTTTAATGTCATATATATTCATTTTCAACTGAATGTACTACTTCAAGAGTCTAAAGGGGACAGCAAGAAAGCTGGAGAAAGAGAACCAGAAGGGGGAAGTGGAAAGTTCAGGTTGCACAAATGCCTACTAAAGAATCCATTGGAACTGGAGATGGGCATCCACTTATTTTTTTTAAATTTTATTTCCATAGGTTATTGGGGAACAGTGGTGTTTGGTTACATGAGTAAGTTCTTTAGTGGTGATTTGTGAGATTTTGGGTCACCCATCACCTGAGCAGTAGACACTGCACCCAATTTGTAGTCTTTTATCCCACACCCCCTTCCCACCTTTCCCCTGAGTCCCCAAAGTCCATTGTGTCATTCTTATGCCTTTGCATCCTCATAGCTTAGCTCTCACTTGTGAGAAGATATGATGTTTGGTTTTCCATTCCTGAGTTACTTCACTCCAATCTCATCCAATCTTGCTGTAAGTGGATAGCCATCCATTTCTGATCCTCTCTTCCTGGGATTCTGACTTACACTCTTTCCTTACTGGGCATCTATCTCAAAGCAGGACCATGACATTCAACAGGACGAGTTTGTCGTTTGGAGTAATCAGAGGCCACCACCTCATTTCTGATTTGGCCCTTTTTGTGGTCATATTTGGCCTCTCAATGTATAACATCAAGACAGAGGGTCCCTTTAATTGATCATGCTCTTAATCCTGAACAATTTTCTTTGACTCTGCTTAAACATCAAGCCTTGAATTTCTATTCAGTTCCAGGACTTCTAATCTGCTTCTTGCTTCCTTGTCTTGACCTCACCTGAAACGATTCTTCTTGGGTCCTCATCCTCATACCAATTCAGTCTTCCTCCCTTTCACTAGCTCTCCCTATGCACCCCTTCCTTTTGGCACAGCTTTGACCCAGGTATTCTAGTCATAGCATAAACTTTTAGAGAATAGGTGCTTCACTCCTCTCTACCCCCTCTCCAATTTATCTCATCTCTGTAAGTAGGATCCCACTGACTAACCTCAGTAAAGCAAGGCAACCCTTGGGTTAAAATCATGGGTTTCAGAATTAGGCCTGGGTTCAAATCTTAGCTCTGAAAATGTTTTACTTGAGTGATGTTGTCCAGAAAGTTTCAGTGTTTTTAGCTTCAGTTTCTATATCTGAAAAGTGGGAGAAAATAAGGTCTTATGGGGGATTAAGTGAGATATTAAATATAAAGCATCTAATTCAGTGCTAAGTCAATGTTGTTCTTCAAAAACTCCTCCTTCCTTCTGCATCTTGGGTATGAAAATAACAGCTTTAGCTGCGTGTCTTTCTTTGCTAGGTTTTGGAGAGTTTTAATTACTGTTTAGAAAATCTAGACATGCTGTCTATGTTGGTCTATCTATTGTCCAAATAAATGACTTACTGCTTAACTTCTCTCGGTTAAGGTTCCTAAAACCTCATTGCCTCCCCTCAGGCCTTTGTCTCCAGCTGGTAGAAGTCAAAACAAACCACAAAAACAATGGAATTTTTTTCTAGGATTGCTCAATGCCATCCGAATGTGCTTGAGGCCCCAGGCAGTGCTATTGATGCCACAGCAGACATACAACATATCTTGATCCAGAGGGTGATCACTTATAGGTACTCTCTGGAATCTTCCTGGTTTCTTTGATGAAATGGTTTCCTAATCCACTGTCCTCTAGATGTACTGTCAATATTTCCATAACTATCTCCTATAATTATCTATATGGCAGGGAGTCAACATTCATTGAGGATCTATTATGTGCCAGACATTGGACTCTGCCCTTAGGTAGATTGGTAGATTACGTCTTTGACTCTTCACTCCAGTCCACTGGGATTTTCCTTAGTCCCATTTACAGATAGGAAAACTGAAGCTCAGAAAACGTCAGTTGTTCTCCCAAAATCAATTGCTGGTAAGTGGTGGATCCAGATTGAAACCGAGTTCTGTCTGCTTTAATTAGCCTCTGCCATTTCCTTGCAAAGACCTTGATCTTCCAAAGTGTCCATTGTATTGGGAACTAATCAACCACGTTATAATATTTTTATTATTTTTTAAAGCAGTTAGTTTCCGTAGCCTCCTTTCCCTCTCTCCCTCTATACTCATTCTTTTATAGAACATTCGATACATGCAGGCTTTGAAAGGAAAAATGAACCTAAAAGCTCCACTGAAGTGAAAATGCTAAGGCTTCTTCGAAACTTAAGTAGCATTAGAAGCAATTACATTTGTGCAAATGCAGAAAGGCTTGTTTCTATTTCTGATTCCCCGACACCCTAGGGCAGTAAACTGGGAGGAAGGCTGTTAACTATTCCAGAGCACAGAGCTCCAGACAGCAAGATCTAAGCTTTTTTTTTTTTCCCTCACCTTCTATTGTCAATGTTAAGATGGCACCCCTCTTTTCAAAAGGAAACCAATGTATGCTGATTAAAATAAATTAGTGTTTTTATCTCAAAAGATGCTTTTGTGGGAACAGGGTTAAATGGCAATTCTAGTGCAGAACTACACTATCCATACATTAAACATATGCACACACATAAAATATAACCTCAAATCTTTGTATTTAGTTACAGCTTTTTTTTCTTTTTATTTCATGGGGGCATCTGTTAACGTAAACCCGGTATTGTTTTTACAAACACATACAAATACATAGCTAAAAGGTGGGGATGAAGGCTGGTGAAAAAAAGAGGCAGCATGCGATGCATTTTAAAATATATGAAGATGTAAATGATATTTCATTAAAAAAGCAAAACTTGCTAAAACTATGCAAGATCTAAGGGAAAGAAAATAATTTTGCCCAACTGACTTATTTTTTTTTCAGTTATCTTTTTACTGCATTAAAAACCACCCCCAAAATAAGAGCCTAAAATGACAATTTAACTATTCAGCAATAAAAAATAATAAAATCATCATCATTTGAGGCAACATGGATGGAACTGAAAGATGTTGTGTTAAGTGAAACAAGCCAGGAACAAAAAAATTAAACACTGTGTGTTCTTACTCACATACGGAAGCTAAAAAAGTTGATCTCGTAGAAGTAAAAGTAGACTACAGGATACTAGAGGCTGGTAAAAGTAGGAAGAAAGGAGGGATATTGGAGAGATTTGTTAAAGGATACAAAATCACAGCTGGATAGGAAGAAGAAGTTCTAATGCTCTAAAGCACATTAAGGATGACTATAATTAATAATAATATTAGATAAATTCAGATAGCTAGAAAAGAGGATATTGAATGCTCCCAACTCAAATAAATTATAAATGTTTGAGATGAGGATGAATATGTACAATTATTGTCAATCAAAAAAATTTTGATCAGAAAATTTATCAAATAATTTTCTGTTGAAACAGAAAAGAGGGATTGTATTTACTGCCCTGCCTATAATCTCAAGTTCACTCAGAGGAATAATAGCTATTGATTTTTGAATTGATGATATGTCCCAGGCTTTCACCAGATGCTTTAATACATTATTGTACATAATCTAGAGAAAAATCTGAGAAGTAGGTATTATGTCCATTTTCCAGAAAAAGAAAATCTGTCAATCAAAAAAAAGATGAGAAATATGCTATGTGCCCCATGAATATGTACAATTATCATTTGTCAATCATAAAAACATTAATGACAATTTATTATTTCTCATAGTTCTGCAAGCTGGGCTGGGCTCAGATGGGCAGTTCTTCTGTTCTACATGGCATCTGCTGAGGCTGGAATGTCCAAAGTGTGTGCAGAAACTCTCATGACCAGTGCTGTGGGTGGGATAGCTGGAACAGCTGGGGCCTACTTGAGCATTGCTCTCTCTCCACACATGGCCTTTCTCATAGATACCCTGGGCTTTATATCACAGAAGGGTGAGCTTGAGGTCACTGAACTTCTTAAATGATGCTGCCTTCAAAGAGGCAGAAACTGCTAATCATATTAAGCCCTGGACCCAGAAATCTTAGAGGGTCATTTTCTCACATTGTATAGGCCAAAGCAAGTCACCAGGCCATCCTGGGGTCAAGGAGAGAAGGGCAGAGTCCACCACTTGCAGGGGGACAGCACGCATGTACAGGTGGGGAGGAACGCATGGTGACCATCTTTGAAGGCTCTGTACCACACAGGAGTTAGCAGGCTGCTTTACAGCTGTTTCAAAGATACAGTTCTGAATAGTGGACTATTCACTAGCAATGAAAATGAATGAACTACAGCTACAGGTAAGAGCATTGATCAATCTTTCAGACATCACAATGATTAAAAAAGACAGAAATAATACACAACATATGATTCATTTTATGAAGTTTAAATCTATGCAACAAAATAATTAAGCATTTGCTGGACTATATGAAGTAGGTGGCAAAATTTATTAGGAAAAGCCGGAAGATAATTATCATAAAAGTCGCAGTAGGGGTCAGCTGTAGGTTGAATGTAGGTGGATGTAGAAGGTAGGTTAACCCAGTGGTGGATAGCCAGGTTGAACGTAGGTGGATGGAAGGTAGGTTGGTGATGGAAGGAATGGAATGGATGGAAGGTGGAAGAAGGACAGTGGAAGGGAAGGAAGGAAAGGTGGGATGTAAATTAGCTATTGGTAATACTTGGCGCTGGTATATTTTTTTCCTTGACCTAGGTGGTGGTTGCATGCACACTTGATTTAATCATTAAATCGATCATTTATGCATATTTTCTATTTGTAGGTTATATTTCTAAATTTTAAAAATTGTTAAAAGTACCTTTTGGCTAAATTTGTTTGGCATATGCATACTTAATGTGTGCAGTTCAAAACTCTAACTGTGTTGAAACAGAAAATAGGGGTTGGATCTACTGCCTTGCCTATAATCTCAAGTTCACTCAGAGGAATAATAGCTATTGATTTTTGAATTGGTAATATGTCCCAGGCTTTCACCAGATGCTTAAATACATTACTGTACATAATCTAGAGAAAAATATGAGAAGTAGGTATTATGTCCATTTTTCAGAAAAAGAAAACAATGGCTTGGTAAGGGCAGCTCCAAGGTCACATAACACTCAAACCCAGTCTGTCTGACTCTACACTTCCTCCTTAAAAAAAAAGCCCTTGGCACAGGGGTCCTGGACATGAGCAAATTTCACCCATCTCCTGTGCTCCAGCCGGTCTAATCCAGATCAGGCAGCACCCAGGTCACAATCGGCACAAAAGCCCAATTGTTCAGGTTCTGTTCTCACTAAGGATGTGGCCCATTGCAGCCAGTGGGGGACTTGGCCAAGCGTCAGGCACTGATGGAAGACTCCTCTCTTGGCTGCTGGCTGTTGACAAGCTAAGTGGCTGCCTCGGTCACGCCAGGATGTAATAAAGCCGCCCGGCACCCAGGATCTGCCGATGAAGAGAGTGCAAGGGCAGTGGAAAGAGACAGCCTCCAAATTCCAGGAATCACATGGTGTTTATTCTGAGGCCGGCCTCCCATCACCCACTCCACTGGAAGCTGCTGTTGCCTGGAAGGGCTCAGGCTGGAGAGAATCCAGATTAAATAATAGTGTAATAAGGAGCACATCTCTGTTTTGGTTTTTATAGACTGTGCCATTTCAAAGGGACAAGAGCAAAGTCTTCGAGGGCACTTATTGGGATCCGCTGAACCATGACCTAATTAAATCCACTGGAGAAAAATCTCTTGTTAAAAAAAGGGAAGTCCGCATTGTTTTTTGGAGAAATTATTTAGGTTTAAGATGGCACTTACTTTTAGAGGTACTAGAAAAACACAGACTGAATACTATATTGTTATTAGTAATTTCAAGAGGATGGGGCACAGAGAGGGACATTCTCAGTAACGACAATGCTCACATTGACAAAACTCTTTGAAATTCATTACTGTGTTCTGCTCTCCCAACTGCTCCATAATATGAGGGGTCAGTTATCATTAGCTTCATTTTAAAGATGGAAGTAAGAATCAAAGAGGATCTTTTCTAAAACTTATGCTTAGAAATCAAATTATTTTCTCATTTCTTCACATTCAAAATTAAGGAAGAGATTTTGAGAAATGAAAGTTATGCTAACAGCAGTACAAATACCATTGATAATATTAAGAAGAAGGAGAAGGAGCAAAGGAAGGAGGAGGAAGAAGAAAAGGAGGAGGAAGGGTATGTTGAGGAGAAAAAGTAAGAATAAATAGTAATGTTTATTGAGCACCTACTATGTGCAATGAATTGTGTGAGGTTCTTTCTTACCTACTCTTACCTTGGAGAATTTGTCCCTCTGCTGTCCCAGAGGGGGCTGCCGTACCTTTCCTCTGTGACCACATGTTGGATTCTTGGCCCAGACTAAGCCAATTCCATTTCTTTGCCCTGGGAATTTGGAATGGAAGATTCTGAGTTAATGACTGGGCACTGCTAAGGTTTCAACCACCTAATGCTGAGACTAGCACTGCCAAGCCTGGGGAGATTTTTTAATAGGGCAAATAATACTCCTCTACAAAGAAAGAAAAGAAAATAGAAGACACTGAGAAAAACAACAACAAAAAAGTAGATAGGAGACTCCCAGAACACCCAAAAGAAAAGATCAAGGGAATGCCAGGCCCTTGTAAGGCTCAAATATATTTCCTCCTTCTAGCGATTTGAGAGCTTCCTAGACCTTCCAAATAAGTGTCTTCTTACTTGAGTTAGAGTAGGTTTCTGTCTCTTAGAACCAAATGATTAAGGCATCATCTCTGAGCCATTCATCAACTTAACCAGGTTTTACTATTTGACAGAAAAAGCAACTGAAGCACAGGGTGAGTAAGCTATTTGTCCAGAGTCACATCGTCAGCACCGCAGAACTGGGACAAGAATCAAGGTCTCCTGGCGCCTAAAATCTCTTCCCTGCTAAAGGTGGTGGCTGAGGAAATATACAGCAGTTTGTACTCACATTCCTACTCTTTGGCCACTTATTCTTTGATTGCCAACAAAAAAACAAATTCCTATTAAAAGTCATGTAAATATTTTTTGAAGGAGTTTATTTCTTATGTAAACTTAAGAAGAATATTGGAGAAATAGAATTAGCTTTAGTCATGACTGCACTCAGGCACTTAAACCATATTGTCAGAACCTATAATTATCCTTCCATCAGCTCTATTTCCTCTTAGTTATCTTCATTCTGAAATTGGCCAAGAAGGCTGCATATAAGCTTCAGGTTTATACCTTTCTAGGTTATCAGTCTTGGCGGGACAAAGAAAGTCACTTTACTCATTATTCCCCCAGACCTCTGAGAAGTGACTCTCACTGGGTGAATTCAAGTCACATGTTCATTCCTGAGCGAATCACTGGCCAAAAAAAATGGCATGCTCTAATTGGTCAGAACTGTGTCATGTGCCCATTCTCAGCGCCAAAAGCAGTAATCGGCTCACGTTTCCCATATGGCTTGAGAATAGGGGAAGGGTGATAGTTCAAAGGGAACACTGGGGGGTTTTACCCAAAGAAAGGAAAGTGGATTCGAGAGGATAAAAGCAATAGCCATCCAATACATGCTTGTTCAATCAGCTCCTATCATTGTAAAACATTTTCTAGAATTCTCATTTGGCTCAGTGGGTTGGGTGGGGGATTTTAGAAATTACACAACTGTAGACTTTTTGAAATCAATGAGCTCATATTCCTCATTTTACAGTTAAGAAGTTAAATGACTTGCCTCAGGCACACATCTGTTGAGAAACTGAGCGGGGCTTGCTCTTGATACCCAGGCTGGACACTGGGCTGGCCGTGCACCTTAGAGCCTTCCTTCCACGGACTCTTTTGACTAATCCAGCAACCAAGCATCTGGCAAGGTCAGAATTTCTCACCATTTCCCAACAAGATTTCTGGCACTGCTTTAACCAAAGGGAATATTCTAGACACTGTAACAAGATGATATCAGAAATCTAAACGCAAAACAGGCTTTCCCACATCCCCATTAGTCAATTATGACTATACACCACAAATCATTTTTTCACATTTATAGACTTTTCAATGTTACAACTGGTCCTTTAAAAAAATTACATGTAAATAAGGAAAGGGACAGCCATGGTGCTGACGCAATTGCTCTTTTGGACGTGCAATGAAGAGAGATCACCCAAATGTGTTATCAAGTGAGATCTTGAACTGTTTTCTAAAGAACTTCAAACATTCATTAATCACTATTTGCTTTTAATGGTTGTTTGCAGGCTGTTGTAGAGAGAGATCTACTTAGAACAAAGGTCATAAAGGGCCAGATTCAGTTCATCACCTTTTTTTGGTAAGTATAGTTTTATTTGAACGTAGCACACCCATGTGTAAGCATTGTCTGTGGCTGCTTTTGCACTACGAGGATAGAGCTAAGTAGTTGCAACAGAGACCTCACGGCCTGCAAAATCTAAACGATTTGCTATCTGTTCCCTTACAGAAAAAGTTTGCTGACTCCTGATTTAGAATACTAGATTTCCAGAGCTAAAAGCATTCTTAGAATTTATTTCTTCTAAAGATCTCTAACTAGAGGTCCATGGCAGATTATAACGCATAGATGTTAGGCTTTTATAGGCAGATGCATTATTAAATTTTCTTTCAGATGAACCAATTTTTAAACATAGATGTTGCATACAACTTTAGATTTCCACCTTCTTAGATATTTCAAAGATCTGGGGGCTGGGCGCAGTGGCTCACGCCTGTAATCCCAGCACTCTGGGAGGCCGAGGCGGGCGGAAATCACGAGGAAAGGAGATCGAGACCATCCTGGCTAACATGGTGAAACACTGTCTCTACTAAAACTACAAAAATTAGCTGGGCGTGGTGGCACGCGCTTATAATCCCAGCTACTTGGGAGGCTGAGGCAGGAGAATCACTTGAACCCGGGAGGCGGAGGTGGCAGTGAGCCGAGATCGCACCACTGCACTCCAGCCTGGCGACAAAGTAGGACTCCAAAAAAAAAAAAAAAAGTGCATGTCTTTACCTACAGACTTCCTGGCTAATACAGTGAAACCCCGTCTCTACTAAAAAATACAAAAAATTAGCCGGGTATAGTGGCAGGCGCCTGTAGTCCCAGCTGCTCGGGAGGCTGAGGCAGGAGAATGGCGTCAACCTGGGAGGCGGAGCTTGCAGTGAGCCGAGATCGCGCCACTGAACTCCAGCCTGAGCGACAGAGCGAGACTCGGTCTCAAAAAAAAAAAAAAAAAAAAAAAAAAGATCTGGGAACATAAAAGCATACATATTTAGCAAACATTGGTAGGAGTTGAGAAATGGTTTCTCCTTTTCTATAGGGATGAGTTGATATACTTTTGTATGGTTTCTGTTTCTCTTTCTTGTGTCTTTATCATTGAAACTAAGTCTCAATTGTCATGTATCATTGCACTTGTAGTCTCAAAGTCATAAGAAATTAACCTGTGATGATATTTCTATAAGAAGAGGTAAAGTAAAACATTGCCTCTAATTGTTGCCTTCTTTATGAAAACTGGTAGAGGGGACCTCCCACCATACAAATGAAGAATATTTTTCTGGGCTTAATAGGCAAATATGTGGCCCTTTTCACTCCTTACATTTGAGGAATTGAAGTTGTGACCCAGTGTTCAAGTATGATGTGCTCATGGTTGAGATGAGAAAACTGAGGCTCAGGAAAGCAATGAGACTTGCTCAAGATCACACGATAAGTGGTAGACACAAACTAGAATCCAGGCTAACTAACTTTGGGTCCATGTTCCTTCATTGTTTGGCACCAATGGCTTTCATACAAGAGTTCTGTCTCATATCAGAATTAATACCTCCTTTTTGTATCACATGTTTTGTAACCTCCCTTTACTATGCTGAAATGAAAATCGTAGATAATAAGGCCTATACATATAATTTATACACACACACACACCCCATAATTGCAGTTCAAGTGAGAAACAAGGCAAAGAGGAGGCATAGCAAATAATCCCATGTTGCACCTTTATGTGGAACTGCTGTGAATACAGCACCCAATGGATATGGGTGTGCTATGCTGGCAACACAAATTGTATTAATGGCGTTGTCATGAGTGATGTATTTTTCCATCTTGTCCTGAACACAGTCAAGTCCAACTTACCCTTGGGTTACAGGGTAGTGTGTCATGTGTGGAAAATCTGGGATACATTGCAACCGAGGAAAAAGGACTTGTGTTAATGAATAAAACAGGGTTAGGTTATGGGCTCGGATAATTAACAGCTTTTTCATCTACATGAAAGTCTTGCAGGATACAGGGCAATTTTTTCACAGTATGAGATTGTCCTGCTTTATTATAGGATATCTGGCATCCCTGGCCCTTGCCTGCAAAATGCTAGTAGTGCCACCCCTGCATCACTGGGACAATTAAAGCATGCTCCATACAAGCTTCTGACACTCCTTTGAGGGGACGATACTACTACCATGGAAACCCACTGTCCTCAGTTTTTCCTAGCTCCCTTCTGGGCTGTCTGGATGAATCTGCACAGCTGGAGAGATACCCCAAAGGACCATGGGATATCTTGAGCGCTAGAAGCTATGCCTAATGACCCCAATTCCAGGGGATTTGCCCAGCCTGCTAATAAGGAGCATCCTGCAGTGATTACTTAGGAGTAGATTAAGGAGGAAATTCTGCAAAGACCTGGAAACAATATTGCAAATGCTCATGTGCGTACACTCAAGCATAAGCAAGCCTCTCAGCGGAAACCAGTAAGAGTGGGGTCTAGAGAGCCAGTCCCCAAAGCTTTCAGCATGCAGGGAAAAGATGGCCTCTGGGGGTATACCAACGGCCCAGGCATTAGGCAAAACAGATCAGACAAGGCGCTGCCCTGTGCAACAAGAAAAGGGAGAAAGCTGGGCCTGTGGTCATTGTTAGGCAAATGAGATGCACAAAAATCCCCCAAATTCTGGGCGCTCCCTTGAACAGTGGCTTAGGAGAGTCCTCCAAGATGTTTTTACCACATGTGCAAGAAATTAAAATTAGGCTTAAGCTCATCTGAAGAGTCACTTTGACATGGCCATGTGGTAGGAGCAAAGCTGCTTTTTGGATTTAGCAAACATCTTAAACTATTTTCCAAATGATTTAGGTTCAGCAAGACCCAAAATGTTTTTTTTTCCTCCAAGTACCTTTCCCCCCTCATTTTAAACCCTAGGGTATTTTGAAGAGAATTCAAGACACATGTTTCTGATTCATTTACACTTAACTCATCAACATGTTGTTTTGCAAGAGTCATTTGATGTCCAAGAACACTTTTTGAAATATATATTAAATGTATGTACACAGGCACATTTCTATTTACATGGATATATATGTATACATAAATATGTGTGTATGTGTGTGTGAACAGTGCCAGCTTTTCTTTTTTTTTATTATACTCTAAGTTCTAGGGTACATGTGCACAACGTACAGGTTTGTTACATATGTACACTTGTGCCATGTTGGTGTGCTGCACCCATCAACTCATCAGCACCCATCAACTCGTCATTTACATCAGGTATAACTCCCAATGCCATCCCTCCTCCCTCCCCCCTCCCCATAATAGGCCCCGGTGTGTGATGTTCCCCTTCCAGAGTCCAAGTGATCTCATTGTTCAATTCCCACCTCCAGCTTTTCAATAGGTGAAAACAGAGTTTAGAACCATGTTTTTGTGAACATCTGTCTTGCTCATGGTGACAAATTACTTTGAAAACTCTCTCTTTGGAGAAATGTCTATTCAGCTCCATTGCCCATTTTGTGAACTGGTTTATTTGTGGTTTTTTGCTATGGAGTTGTAGGAAGTTTTTAAAATATATTTTGGATATCCATGGTTTGTAAATATTTTCTCCCATTTAAAATGTTAATATATATCAAACATAAAATTAGGCCTTGGGAAAATGGGGCTGTTGCAATGAACACAAAAACACAAAATCAGGTATTATCTGTGAGATCTAGAGTCTGGTATAACTTCATCCAACATCTTATTGTATGGTCCTCAATTGTCACAATATCAGGATACTGTAGATTAAGGGATATTCAGTAATTTCAAATGGTAACGCTTTATAAAGAGGACACTTTAGAATCTCAGGGTACTCTTCAATCAACTTGATCTAAATGCTTGAAAGAATAACAAGAAATTTATATTTTAGACTTGCATTCCTAAAATATCTAGTAACTATCAGAGTGATAACCACCAATACTAAAATGTTATCCCAACATAATATAGTCCATATTCAATTTTTATTGTAGCCCAGTATTTTGGAGCAAGTACTAGCCACAGAGGTATCTCTACCCCTAAGATAAAACAAAGGTAATTCAGCTGACCTAATGATATGACTTTTATCTGTCAAGATGCATTTGATAAAAGTGGCATAAAGCTTGACTAATCATGGTATAAACAATACAAATAGTTGATTATCTCACCTGTTATTACTATGAACAAAAAAATAAACGTAACATGCCTCTTGTTCTCAAGAAAGCACCATGTCTGCTTTCTGCAGAGTGAGTGAGCTTACATGAAATATTCCACCAAAGTGTGGAAGGATTTGATTTGAAAAGATGGTGCCCAGGTGTTAAGTTGGAGAGACAGAAAGGCAAGAAAATATCATAACTTCTAAGGTGTCATGGATCTGGCATTTCCAGTTGAAATCTCCCTCTCTTCCCCTGCTTCTCCTGTCATCTGATTTAGAACTTCACTATATGGACCTAACACAACAGACAGTCCAAATGCACCCACTTAGCTAAAAGCCTTTGCCCAAGCTGTTCTGTCTGTTGATGTCCTGTTGCAGATGCTGATGTTGTGCCCATCATTTTCTCTATAAAGAATCAGCCCGAATGCCTCATCCCCTTGAAGTTTTCCACAATCTTCCATATCAGTTAATTGCTCTTTGAATCTTTCTTCAGTAACATGATTGCAATGGATTGAATGCCTATGATCCCGAAAATTCATATGTTGAAATTCTAATCTCCAGTGAATAGTATGGCGAGGAGGGGCCTTTGGAAGGTGATTAGGTCATGAGGGTGGAGCACGCATGAACGAGATTAGTGTCCTTATAAAAAGGCCCCCAGAGAGCTTCCCAGCCCCTTCTGCTCTGTGAGGTTACACTGAGAATTCAGACATCTGTGAAGAAGCAGGATCTCCCCAGACATGGAATGTGCTGGTGCTTTGATCTTAGACTTTCCAGCCTCCAGAACTGTAAGAAATAAATTTCTGTTATTTATAAGCAATTCAGTTGATGTTACTGTATTATAACATCCCAAAGATATTGAGACAACTACCATAACTACTACTATTAAACTTACTAATCATTATCTTGGATGATTTGGTAACCATGAGTGAAATCCTGTGCTGAGCACTTCACACACATTATCTCATTTAACCCCCACAACCATTTATTGAGACTGTTACCATCCTCATCTTTACCATCACCACTATCATCATTATCCACACCATTGTCTTCCCTTTTACTTCTTTCTCCTCCTCTTCTTCTCTTCCTCCTTCTCTTCTTCCTCCCCCTTCTCCTCTTTCTCCTTTTTCTTTTTCTTCCTCACTGTTATTATTCTCACCTTGTATGCAAGAAAACTGAGTCTGGAGAGGCCTAATAACTTACTCAAGCTCACAACTGAAGGAAGTGAATGAACTAGGACTTGACTCCTACTCTTTCAACTTGAACTTCTTTCTGCCAACTTCTCTGTCAGCCACTCTGCCCTAAGAGCCTCCCTGCACACTGCTTCCCTGCACTGTGCTGCATGGCTAATAGTGCACCTGCTGCCTCCCTTGCCAGCCTATCAGATATTTACAGTGATTTTGTATTATTCACCCATAAATCTCAATTTTGGGCCCCGAGCCTGGCGCATAGTAGGCCTGTGGTAAATATTAACACATTTTAAAAATAATTTTTGTGGTACATATACACCATGGAATACTATGCAGCCATAAAAAGGAATGAGATCATCTTCTTTGCAGGGACATGGATGAAGCTGGAAGCCATCATCCTCAGCAAACTAACACAGGAACAGAAAACCAAACACCATATGTTCTCATTCACAAGTCGGAGTTGAACATTGAGAACACATGGACACAGAGAGGGGAACAACATACACCATGGCCTGTTGTGGGATAGGGAGTGAGGGAAGGGAACCTAGAGGACAGGTCAATAGGTGCAGCAAACCACCATGGCACACGTATAGCTGTGTAACAAACCTGCACGTCCTGCACATGTATCTGGGTTTTTTTTTTTTTAGAAGAAATAAAGAAAAAAATTATTTTTGCACCATTCAGACTTAAAAAAAAGAAGGAAATCCTGTCATTTGCAATGACATGGATGAACGTGGTAGACATTTTGTTAATGAAATAAGCCAGTCTCAGAAAGAAAAATACTGCATGATCTCACTGACATGTGAGATCTAAAAAAGTTGAACTCCTAGAAGTAGAGAGTAGAATGGTTGTTACCAGAGGCTGGAAAGTTTGTGTTAAGCAAGATGAATAAGTTGAGGTGATCTATTGTGCAACACAGTGATTATAGTTAATAACAATGTGTTGTATTCTTGAAAATTGCTTTAAAGACTTTTTTTTTGAATGGGCAAAACATTCATGTGGTTCATAAGGCAGAAAGGAGGATACAAATATGAAAAACACAAACAAAAACAAAACCCTCAACCCTGGCCCCTAGGCCTCTAACCACCCAGTTCCCATCTTCCTTGAGATAACCAGTTATGTTAGTTTCTTATTTATCATTCTAGAAATGTTTTATGCTCATACAAGGAAATATGTAAATGGACTCTTTTCCCCTCTTTTTATGTGTACGATAGTGTACTGTAAATACTGCTCTGTGCCTTTATGTTAAGTATTACTGGTGCTGTTACTATTAGCTATTATTCAGCTTATTGAAAGGGTGATTTCAAAAAACAAACCTGTTACCTTTCTTTCCACACTCAGCAGAAAAATTTATTGAGGTGTGAGTCAAGTTGGAAGGAAAAGAAGAATCTTCTCCTCCCAGCATCTCTGTATGTTCATTGTTCTCTCCTTCCAATTAGACAGGAGTCCCTGTAGGACAGGCTTGTAATCTAATTTCCCAGTGCCCTCCACCTCACCCAAAACCCTCAGTGTCTGGCAAATCTGACCTAAATCCCAGAAGCAGGGGCTAAGGACGTAGGCTCCGCTATTCTGAACACAGGATGGTTGGCAGCACTAACCCATGCTGTTTACATGTCTCAGCAGATGGGCCAGAGGTCTGAGCAGGGGACAGTGGATTCAGGAGTTTGAAACTATGCAGAGACTTTTGGTCAATACCCAGTGGCTTCTGGATCTCCACATGGAATTCTAGTATTCACTTTCTTTGATCTTCTGGAAGCTCTCTCTAGTTTTATCTTGGATCAGCAATCTCACTTCCACTTTCTGTGTTGGTTGTCTGAAAGCCAGAGAGTCTCTGAGCAAATCTCTGAGCTTGTTGTTCCTTCCATCGAATGGGTTGGGAGGAAGGGTACACAAAGTACAATCATTTTTTTGCTTTTGGTGAAACATTTTCCTGTTTGGTTTTTATGGTAGCTTCTTGTAATCCTCACAATTTAAGGAAGGTGCGGTGGAGAAAGACAAAGTCGACAGGTTCCCCCCAAACAGCCTGCTGTTCCCTTTACATGAAGAAAGGCATTTCCTTTGGCCTGCCTTCCAACTGGGCTTCCCTCCCTTCCCGAAACCTCTTTTCCGTTTCTCTTCCAGTTTTTATACCTTATGCCCCTGGTCTACCGCCCAAGAGGTCTGGCATGGTACTTGCAGTCTCTGACTCAGAGTACATTTTTTCACACTCCCTCTGCCTCTTGAGTCTAGCGGCTTGCCCACACTAAAAACTGATTTTACCATCAGCCACCTACTCAAGGTTACATTTTCCGGTGCAATTTCCTTTGAATAATCCCTCTCTCCCCTAAGCAATCTTCATGCCTGCAGTTTACACCTCTTCTTTTCCCACCCCTGCCCCCAGATCCCTCTCACCATAATTCCCTATTTCCCTCCTCAACAATGACTCTACTTTTCCAATGAGGATTTCCTATTTGTAATTGTTTGGGAGAGCTGATGTCTAAGCTTGTGGCTTCTGTTGGGTTGGTTTCAGGGATCCAGACATTTGTATATGAATTTAAATTGTAGGGACACTCAGCCATGAAGGATTTTATGTACTGTTGGCATAGACCTACTTGCCAACAAAGCTTCAAGACGTTTATAGGTTTGGTAGAGTTATACAGCATGTCTTGGAAGGGTTTCTCACAGTTATGTAATTATCGGAAGAAAAAGGTTTGTGTGGGGTCTGTGTGTGTGTGTGTGTGTGTGTGTGTGTATGTATTTCCTGCTTCTTTGCTTTTCTTCTTTAAGAAAAAAAATCTTAATACAAAGGAATGTGTGAAAGGCACAAATGTGAAAGCTCCAGGGCCTTTGGATAACTACTAAGGAGTAAAAGGCCAAAATATGTTTAGCACAATTGTCTCCGTTGAAGCGCTAACAAGATGGAACAAGTCTTCCACACTCCCTGGGGATTCTGGCAGAGCAGTCTGCTGGATCATTCCATCTCCTGAACTTCTTCATAATACAAATCCCAATCAGTATTATTAATTAATTAGTAAGTGTGTGCTTCATGAATGCCTTTCCTTCAAAAATAAAAGCTTCATGAGGGTAAGGTGCTTACCTTGATACTTAGTCACAATATTCCTAGTTTAGTAGAGTACCTGACATGCAGTAGGAGCTTGGCAAACATCTGTTAAGGAGTGAATGAATCTGGGTTCATGATTGTATCCTAAGCTTCTAGCATGCTTGACATATAGGAGATGCCCAACAGATATTTTTGAAATAAATGAATGACTCAAGACTTCTCTCAGGTCAAACTGCTCATTTGTCTTTGGATTATATCCTGAATGTGGTGAGTGTCATGTTCTAGAAACTCCAAAGTCTGTTAAATTCCCTTGAAGAAAACAGATGGATAGATATACAGGTAGTCAGGTAGGTAGGTTGATAGGTAGGTAGGTAGATAGATAGGTAAGTAGATAGATAACATAGATAATAGATGATAGATACATACATACATACATACGTACATACGTGCATACATACATACATAGACAGGTCTTTGGTTTCAGTAACCATTTAACTTGGTTGAATTTGGAGTGCAAGTACTATCTCTCCTTTGGTAGGCAGAAACTCAATTCTCAGTACAGTTCTTTTAGCCTTTGCTAGGCTTCTTGGAGTCCACCCATGTGTGTATGGTTCAGGAGTCAACCAGAGATTTGAGTAGAGTTTACATACACAATCTGGAGGACTCCCTCTCTGGCTCTTTCCTTTCTGGACTGGTGCAGATTGGTGCCTGCTCTCAGACTAGAATAGAAGCAATGAAAATAGGAAGCTCACTCAGTGCAGTTCTTTCCCTCCCAGTATCAACTCTTTTCTAGAATCTTCCTGCTCTCAGTCACTCTCCAGTGCCTTCAAGTGATTATTTCATATTTTGTGCAAAATCTCTCTATCTATCTATCTATCTATCTATCTATCTATCTTATCTATCTATCATCTATCTATCATCTATCACCTATTATCTACCTATTCATATATATATATATATATTTTCTATCTATCTATCATCTAGCCGTGTATCGATAATCTATCTATCTACTTTTCTATCTATTGGTCTAATTAGCTAGCATTCTTGGCTGAAAACCACAAAGCTCAATTTAGCTGGTTTAATTCAAATAAATATTTGTTAAAAGATATGGGGTGACTCACAGAATCTCTAGGAGGTCTGTAGAGTCAAGCTTATAGTGTAGGGAACTGAGAATGATATCTAAAGCACACACTATGATGGCTGCCCCAGTAAAAACTGTCATTCCTTTCTTGGCACCAACATCACAGCTCATGTGAACATTGCATTTCTCACCAGTGACACTGGGAACCAGATATAAAGATTGCTCACCTTAAAATCTGGACACCTTAATCTCCACCATTACCAAACGATAGATACAATGCAAGCATATTTTTATGTTGGGAGTGCCTGAATGGTGGAGCCTAGGCTAAATACATAGCTGGAAGAGAGACTGGAAAAATGAATCTAACTTGTGTTTTGCCAAGATAAGGCTCACGTGTGGGAAATTCTCTAAATAGAAGAAAGTTTTCCAAATGATGCTAAGTGGCCAATACCATGGGGAAAAAATCTACTCTATTAAATATCCATCTGTCTATATATCATCTTCCTATTATCCATCTATCCATCCACATATTTTTTTTCTTCTCTTGGGAACAGAAACTATGCCTTATTCATCAACTTATCTCCAGAATTTAATCCAGATCCACATTATACCTAGACAACACACAACTGAAATTCAGGAAGCACTTGACTCTTCCACCAGCAATTCCTTTCCTTCTAAATCCTACTCTGTGTCTTTTCATTTTTATTTTTTAAAAATTGACCTACAACAATTGTGCATATTTATGGGATACAGTGTGATGTTATGACACATGTATACATCATGTAATGATCAAATCAGGATAATGAGCATATTCATCCTATCACCTATTATTCCTTTTGTACAGGTTCTCCCTATCCCAACCAACTTCTCCCTATCCCCTTTCCCTCTACTTTCCCCAGTCTTAGGTAGCCCCTGTTCTGTGTACTACTTCTATGAGCTCAACTTTTTTAGATTCCACATATGAGTGAGATCATGTGTATTTGACTTTCTGTGTCTGGCTTATTTCACTTAACAAGATGTCATCCAGCTTCACTCATGTTGTCACAAATGACAGGATTTTATTCTTTAATTCTTTTTTATGGTGGAATAGTATTCCATTGTGTATGTATACCCTATTTCCTTTATCCATTCATCCATTGTTGGACATTTAGGTTGATTCCATATCTTGGCTGCTGTGTATAGTGCTGCAATAAACCTGATGCCCTAGATCTTAAAACTTCCAAAGTGCTGTCTCTTCTAAGAAGCTTCTCCAATTCTGAATTTTCCTACCTCCCCATCAGAATGAATCTCTCATTTTTCTCTACTTCCAATAATTAATGTGCATCACCATTCTAGTATCAATTGTCTGTCTTTTAAATTATCTATATGCAAGTATTTTTTTAATGAGATTCTGATTTTATGTCTTAACAATGATAAAAACTCACATTTGCACAGGGATTTATAGCTATGAAGAATTTTCACAAAATCTACATTTTATTTAATTCTGCCAGTGACACCATGGGGTAGGTTTAACTGTCATCTCTTTTGTATGGATCACAGAATGGTTGCCCGGAGAGCTAAAGTCAACTGTTAATGGTCACAAGGATACATAGAGTGCTCAACTAAGCATTAAGCTGTAACTTTCAGCCTTTAGGTTCTGAGCTTTTCTGTGTAATCGTTTGGAGAGGCTAAGCTTTATTGCTGTATCAGGCTAATCTAAAAATCTCTGAGACTTAAGAGAATAAAATTTTATTTCTTGCTCATTTAATTAACCAACTTGCCCTAGTTTTCCTGGTTTTAGCATTGAAAATCCTGAGACCCAGGGACTCCCTCAGTTCTGAACAGGCAAACCAGGATGGTTAGTCACTCTGCTCATTCAGTGATAATGTAAACTTGGCATTCCTTCACCATTTCGTAGCTATGACTTCTGGAACACAGGGTCTCTGAGATCATACCAGGAGAAGAGAGAATGAGAGAGCCACAGGAAATCTTTTTAGGGGCTAGGTATGAAAATGGCTTATATCACTTCCACTTACCTTCCATTGGCTCCCACCTAACTGCAAGGGAAGTTAGGAAACATAGACTTCCTGTGTGCACAGGAAGAGGAAATGACATGAACAGACAGCTTTTAATCGGCTTCAGCATACTGATCTCTCTCATCTTGGTATCTGCTTGTCTTAGTGTGTTCGGGTTTCTCACACAAAAATCCGTTAGACTGAGTGACTTGTAGACAATAGACATTTATCTTTCATGGTTCTGGAGGTGAGAATGTACAAGATCAAGACGTCAGTGAACTCTGTTTGCTGAGGGCCCACTTCTTGACTCATATATGGCATCTTCTCACCCTGTCCTCAAACAGCAGTAGGGGCAACGGAGCTCCCTGGGGTCTCCTTATAAAAGCACTAATCCCATTTATGAGGGTTTTGCTTTCATGACCTAATCACCCACAAAGGCCTCACCTCCTCATACCATCACCTTGAGGGTTAGGATTTCAACGTATGAATTCTAGAGGTGGACACAAACTTTCAGTCTATAGAATTCCTAAAGGTTCCAATATGGCCTTTTGTAATCTGGTGGGCAAGAACTGTTCTTATTAAATATAACTTATACTGTGTTTTGCTCTAATAATTAGCAATTCACACTCTTTTAAAAAACCCAGAAAATACAGATAAAGAATGTGAATAAAAATAAAAATTATCCCAAGTCTGACCATTACTAATACATGTTAATATTTTTGTGTATTTTTTTGTTTGTTTTTCTACATATGTAGCAAGCAATCATTTTTTCCACAGAAGTATCACAGTGTATTTACTATTTTGTATCTGGTTTTCCCACCACCTGTAAGATTTTAAGAATAACTTTCCATGGTTATATATACACTCTTATATCGTGGAATAGTATTCTATTTTATAGATGTACCTCAATTTGTGAAGGAAATCTCCTGCCTCAGCAGGAGGTAGCTGGGATTATAAGCACGTGCCACCACGCCCAGCTAATTTTTGTAGTTTTAGTAGAGACAGGGTTTCACCATGTTGGCCAGGATGGTCTCAATCTTCTGACCTCGTGATCCGCCCACCTCGGCCTCCCAAAGTGCTGGGATTCCACACCTCCACATCCGGGTAGAGCGATTCAAGGAGTCTGAGGATTCAACATTCAGACCTGGCCTCTCAAGTCATTACAAAAGCACATTTATTCAGACAAGACAATGGAAAAAATATTATTTGACAGTTAATTAGCTTCATTTACGACTTTTCAAATGGTCTGAAGACTTTCATTTGTTCCCTTGCCCTGGCCCTGGCAAAAATTATGCATGAACCTGCATGGCTCCGTGTGCAAGCTGTGTAACTTTGGGCAAGTTACTTAACCTTTCTGTGCTTCAGTTATGTTAGGTCTAAATTGCGCAGAATAACAGCACAAAACTCATAGGATTATTTTGGTATGAAATAAGCTAATTTAAGTAAAGTGCTTAAAATAGCGCTTGGTACATGGGAAACACTAAATATTTGACATGATAATTATTTTGGCTGTTATTATTACCATTATTATTATTATTATTATTTTATTTTTTAAAATATTAGATTGTTCCCAGTCTTTGCAAACCTAAACGATAATTCAATGAGCACCATTTGAATTGAATATCTGTACACGTTCATAATCATTTCTTTAGGAAAGAAAAACATTTGCTAGACAGGAAATTTTAGGGTCAAAGAGGGTGCACATTTTAAAGTCTTTTGATATGTTAATGAACTGCTTCTAGAATTAAATTGGTTGAACATATTATTCATTAGCTTTAATTCCCTGACCGTTGAGGGTTTGGACACTAAATTATCCAGGTTGTTAGTGACATTTCAAACTTAAACTCTCAGTAGGAGAATGAAAGAAAAGCTGGATTAACCTGAACAAAAACTAATTAATAGCAGTCTGCTTAGTCCAGGAAATCAAAAAGCATATAATGAAGTCAAATGCAAAGCTCAGAAGTTCTTCAGCTAACTGTTGACTGTGTTCAGTGCAGAAGAGATTCTTTAGATCTTTTCCTTTCCTTGGGAAAGGCTGTGGCTGCAAGGTTTTATCCCACCTCCCCCTCCCAGGCCTAGCTTGCCTCATTCACCTTCCAGCACAAGGGTTTCAGCCAGTGCCTGGAGGAGTGCTGCCTTCACTTCGCTCATCTTTCCCTTGAGAAATCAATACGCTCCTGTGACTTACTGTCAGCTTCTGCCAGCTGGAGATTCAGAGAGGTGGCTGCATGCAGCAGGTGGAGTTTTGGGGCAGGTGTTACTTCCTTTTGGAAATGAGTTCTGGAAAGGTGACAGAAACCAATGGAGTTGGATATAGGGTTTAGTTACTCTAGAAACCCCAGGAGGACAATATATCTCATGTACTTTCATCTGACTTTGGGGATGTCTAATTTCCACCTGTACCAAGTCTGGGAAAGAGGGACAACATGAATAATGCATTGCTGTTGGCCCAGACTCACTCTGTGGCCTTCTCCATTCTGCCCTGTGCCCACAAAACTGACCAGCACGGGTTACTTCAGTGGGCTCCACTTCTCGCTGGCTTCCATTTGGGTTTGGCCAATGGAAGGCACCCACTGGAGAGTGGAGAGAAGCAGGATAGAGGCTGGGGTTCGTTCTCCTCTCCAGGTGGCAGGTTTGCAGTGGCTCCTTTTCTCTAAGGAAGGCAGGACACATCTTTCGTCTTCACTCTCCTAGCGCTGCAGCCCTCACCAGGTTCTGATGACCTTGCAGGCATAAGGGTGGTAGGTAGTGTGTTTCTGATATTCCGGAAGGTTCCTCATCATTGCTAGCTCCTCTTAACTTTGTCCACGGCATTGTGAATCAACTCTCTCCTTTGGGGTGTGCTGATTATTGCCAGGGCTCTGTTTAAGACAAAAGCTCCATGGATTTGGCTAAATTCCAGAAGGGGTCACACCTGCGGCTGTCACAGCACAATCAAGAGGCAGTAGAATGTGGCAGTCAAGAGTCTGGGCTTTGGAATCCAAGCAGCTGAAGTTCTGGTTCTGTGACTTCGAAGTTTTGTGACCTTGTGTGTGTGATTTTGTTTCTCTAACCGTCAGTTTTTCATCTCTAAAAGGCGATTTATAATAGTACGTATCTCCTTAGGTTGCTTTTTTTTTTTTTTTTGGAAACAGGGTCTTGCTCTGCCACCCAGGCTGCAGTGCAGTGGCACAATCACAGCTCTCTGGGTTGCTTTGACAAAGCAATGAAATGGTACCTTTGAGTACCTGGCACATAGGAAGAACCATTGTGGAAAGGTTTGCCATTATTATTATATTATTATCTGTTTCGTTTACCTATTGTTGTATAACCAACCACCCTAAAGCTCAGGGCCTGCAAGCCTGCCTGTGGGCCTGTTCTTTGGGCAGTATTCAGTGACTTGTCCTTTGCAGCATTCTGACTTGTCCTTTTGCTTCATATATTGTCTGGAGTCTCCATGGAGGGGGCTGCCTTGGCGGGGAGTGGCTAGGCCAGCTGGGGGACAGGTGGGCGTGTCCTCTCAAGTGTTCCCTGGGTGGTCTTTCTAGCATAGCAGTTCCAAGGAGGTCAGACTTCATACATAGTGGTGTCCTGCCTCAAAGTGAGTGTTCCAAAAAGTCTGAGAAGAAGCTCGAGGCTTCTTTTGATCAAGTATCATAAGTCAACGTCCTTTTTACCACATTCCATTGCTCCACCAAATCAGTAGGGCCAGCATAGTTTCCAGTGTAGAGGCGTGAGACCTCACTTCCCTCAATAAACGTAAAAGAATCTGTAGCCATTTGCATTATTATCATTGAAGGGAGTAGTGTGGGTTGTTGTGTGCTACAAATTAAAAGGCAAATCTGGGGATTTTAAGCCTACTTTTAAACTTTATTTTTTCTTTCCTACTTTCATTTTGGGTCCAAGGCTTATATGTACAGGTTTGGTATATGGGTAAACTGTGTGTTACAGAGGTTTGGTGTACAGATAATCTTGTCACCTAGGTAATGAGCAGAGTACCTGATAGGAAGTTTTTCAATCCTCACCTTCCATTCTCAAGTAGGCCCTGGTGCCTATTGTTTCCTTCTTTGTGTTCATGTGTATTTGATATTTAACTTCCACTTATAAGAGAGAACAGGAAGTATTTGGCTTTCTGTTCCTACATTAATTCGCTTGGGATTATGGCCTCCAGCTCCATCTATGTTGCTGCAAAAGACATGATTTCATTCTTTTTTATAGCTGCATAGTATTCCATGGTGTATATGTACCACATTTTCTTTATCCAGTCCACCATTGATGGTAAACTTACTTTTGAACCCCACTCAAATTACTTTTAGCAACAACAACAACAACAACAACAAAAGATAATGGTGACTTATTGTCTCATGTAACTGGATAACACTCCTCTGAAGTATTATTTGATCCAAGACTCATGGATTGACTAGGCTGTCTTTCTCTTCAACTCTCAGGCACACTCTATCCACACGACAGGCATGGTGGCCAGTGGAGAACCACAGTTCACACACTCCAGCTGAAAGCCACCATCTTTCCTATAGAAAAGTCCTGGGAAAGTCTGAACAATTTGCTTTCAGTTAAGCGTCCACTAGTGCGATGGAGGGGTGAAGGGATTGTTGACCCCAGCCAAATCACATGAAGTGGGTTGTCAGCAGAGAAGGTGGGCTCTGAGACCACCACAGGAAGGGAAATAAGGAAACTGTGTTAAAGACAAAACCAGTGTGGCCTCAGTTCACCATAAGCATCTCACACACTGCTATTCCACAATGAATTCTGATGCTAACCACCACCTGGTGTTAGCACCAAGTCCACAAGTGAAGGACACACTCCCCAGTAAGACCGTACTCACTTCCGATGCTAGCCACAAGCTTGAGGGTGTCCAGGCCACTCACACTTCTGACCAACTGGCTGAAAATTCAAGAGTGCATGACTCTTGAATGGGGTTGGATAATCTGCTAGAATGACTCAGAGAATACAGGAAAGAACTATACTTAGAATTACAGTTTTATTACAAAGGATACAAGATCAGGACTAGCCAAAAGGAGAGACACATAAAGATGAGGTCTGGGAGGGTCCCGAACACAGAGCTTCCGTGCCTCTCCCTACGGAATTGGAGTACGTCACCCTCTTGACACATCAGTGTTTTTGGTCATCAGGAAGCTCCATTAGTTTTGGGGTCTAGATTTTTTACTGGGGTTACATTGCATAGCAATGATGGATTGAATCGTGGACCACGTGGTCAAACTTGGTCTTCATCAGCCACCCCCTCCCAGTGGTTAGGCTGGCTCCAAGCCTTAAATGTCTAACTGTGCGGTTAGTGTTTATGGTTGACCAGCCCCCATCCTGAGTCACCCCATCTCTTACCATAAACTCAGGTATGGTCTGAGAGGCTCATGAGTAACAAAGACTCCTATTACTCAGGAAATTCCAAAGATTTAGAGTTTCCCATTTGGAAACCAGACACAAAGCCCGGCCAAATTCCTTTTTTTGGTTTTTTTTTTGAGACATAAAGACAAGGTCTTGCTCTGTCACCCAGGCTGGAGTGCGATGGTACAATCGTAGCTCGTTGCAGCCTTGGACTCCTAGGCTCAAGCAATCCTCCTGCCCCGGCCTTCTGAGTATAGGCATGCACCACAATGCCTGGGAAATTTTTTCTTTTTTGTAGAGACAGAATCTCACTATATTGCCCCGGCTGGTCTTGAACTTCTGGCCTGAAGCAATCCTCCTACCTTGGCCTCCCAAAGCACTGGGATTACAGGCACAAGCCACCACATACCCAGCCTCACATTCTTTACTATGCCACACATGCATTGCTTCAGGTAAAATATAAAATTCCCATAATAAAGCATCATCACACCCGCTTAGAAATGAAGACATTGTGGGTATTCGGAGATAATACAAGAATTGAGCCCTTGTTTTCTTGAACCCATATTTTTCTTTAATTTTCTTTTCTTACTATACCCCAGTGCCTACTTCTAATGAGAAAGCTACTTTGTTGCAAATAACTGCCTCAGTCGTCTCCATCTCTAACCGTCAAGTCCCATTTATTCTGTGCTAAAGGAATTATCAACCTTAGTGAGGGAATTCCACTCCTTTTATCTTGCGAAAGATTCTAGGAATTAAAAGTTCTGAGTTGCAGTCCCCGCTCTGCCCATTAGGTGAATTGGATGCATCCCTTTACCTCTGGACTCAGTTTCTTCATCTGAAAAACAGTGAGCCTAGACTGACTGCCATGAAGGATCTTGTGAGCTCTGAAAGTTTCAGAACTCACTGCTGCTCAGCTTTGCAATGTGGAATTACCATTTGCCATTGGGATGGCCTGGGAAAATTAAGAATACTTTCCAACAGAGGAAATCTACGCCCAGAAATTCCCTTTCATTTGTCCATTCACAAATATATTTTGTCTCTCTCTTTTTTTTTTTTTTTTCTTGAAACGGAGTCTCACTCTGTTGCCCAGGCTGGACTGCAGTGGCGTGATCTTGGCTCACTGCAAGCTCCATCTTTTGGGTTCATGCCATTCTCCTGCCTCAGCCTCCCGAGTAGCTGGGACTACAGGTGCCCGCCACCATGCCTGGACAATTTTTTGTATTTTTAGTGGAGAGGGGGTTTCACCGTCTTAGCGAGGATGTTCTTGATCTCCTGACCTTGTGATCTGCCTGCCTCGGCCTCCCAAAGTGCTGGGATTATAGGCATGAGCCATTGTGCCCGGCCCACAAATATATTTTGAATACCTGTATGTGCCAGGCACCACATTGGATGCTGGAGATGTAGCAAAATAAAGGCATATTTGGGGCCTATCTTTATGAATTTAAAGAATGGTGAAATTGAACATTCATCCAATCATTCAAACATGATAGAGGAAGTAGGGTGTATGGGGCATAAGGTAGGGAGAACTAGGCTGGGTGAGGTGCTTGGGAGGCTGAGGCAGGAGAATCGTTCGAACCCAGGAGGCGGAAGTTGCAGTGAGCCGAGATCGTGCCACTGCACTCCAGCCTGGGCTACAGAGCAAGACTCCGTCTCAAAGAAAAAAAAAAAAAAAGATAGGGAGAACTAACTTAATCCAAAATCAGGGAAGGCTTCCTGGAATAAGTGGCATTTAAGCTAAAGGATTAAAAAATGTTAGCATGTTGAAAAGGAAGGGCAGTGCAGGTGTTCAAGGGTGTTGCCAGCAGAGAAAAGAATCCCCTTGAACACCACAGCTTGAAACATCCAAACTATCCTATAATAGAGGGAATAAATGCCCAGCCTAATTTAAGCCTTGACTTTTTCGATTGAATGAGCAACTGGATGAATATATATCATTCCTTCTATTAAAATGTAAGCATTTTAGGGACAAGGCCAATGGATGCTTCTAAATCCTGGTACCTAATGTTGGGTACACGCCAGTTTCTCAATAAATTCTCTTTAACAAATAGTTATTGGTAGCTACGGATACTGGTAGCAGAGGCTTACAAACTAAAACTCACACTTATTAAGCGCTTACTATGTGCCAAGCACTGTTCTAACTGTTATTAGGATAAATTACTTAATTCTGATAATCAACGTTTGTAAAACATCCTCATTTTGCAGATGAGAAAACAAGGGCACAGAGAAGCTAAATAACTTTTCCATCCCAATGTCTGTACAGTTATTAAATGGTAAAGCCAGTTTTCAAATGCCAGCAATCTGCTCTCAGCTACTGTATCATGCCTATGTTGGTAAAGGAAGAAACGTGGGATCTTACGTTTCAACTCAAACCACTTAAAATGGGATAAAAGTAATACTTGTGAAGAGAATGTCACATCCTCTGACTTTTTGGTTCTAAAGCTCAGTTAGACCAGATATATTAAGTCAGATACTACATTTTTTTAAATGATCTCGTGCAACAGATATTGTGGAAAGGAAATAGTGTGCATAATCTCATTTGATTTTCAAATAAACTCTAGCTACAGGGGCTATGACTATCATTTCCATTGGAACTGAGATTCAGAGAGGCTAAGCAACTTGCCTCAACTTGCTCGGCCGGAAGGAACAAGGTGTACCCAGTTGATCTCAATGCAGGCCCTGTCCACTCCACTATTCAACTCTAAAGCCAGTTTGCCCACAACCCAAGACAGAGCACCACTGTGGCTCAGCGTTTCATATATTTTAAGGCTTTATGTCCACTGGAGATCTGTGGCCGAGTCCAGACACGGCCTGGAGCCACGAAGGTGTCTGCCTCAGTTGATAAGTTCCTTCCAGCCCCTGTACAGACAGCCAAATGCCTCACACCCTCCCCTGGCTCCTACAGGAATGACTTTCACACTAAAGGGAGGTGGAGATGGTTCTTATCTTGACACTTCAAAGAAAGCCTTCCCCCTTGACATCTTCCTGCCCTAAACGGTGCTGATGTGGAAACCCGGTGATGAAGGGTTTGCCTCTTTCCTTTGATCCTTGGGCAAGCTGGGCCGTTCCTGCTCTTCCAGGCCTCAGGAATGCTGGCCCCACTCGCTCTGCTTCTTGCTTCCTATAATATTTACAGCGTTAGATGGCTCCTTCACTTATTCAGTTTTATCCAAAGTAAATCGCTAAGGGAGTAAGAACCAAAAAGAAAAGAACTCTGCATTTGGAGTACAAACAGTTTAATCAGCTGGATGGTTCTGAGACTGTCAGATGCTTTTACTACTCATGCTCTAATTCTGGGCCTAACCTTTGGTCCCTAATTTTAGTGTCATGGATCCCCATCATAATCTGTTGATAGCTATAGACACTCTCTCTGTTTTTAAATTGTGCACAAACAGTGAAATCTGTGAATGCAATTTCAAAGAGCTCACAAGCCCTCTGAAGCCAATCCCTGGATTTCTCAAAGGGTTTGTGGATTCAGATTAAGGATGCTTCCAAGCACAACTACTGCCACTCAGAACAGGACAGTAGTTACACTTGCTGCTCTGGAGTTAGACGGACCTGAGTTGGAATCCTTGCTATCACTGTTTCTTCCTACCTTAGTCAAATTACTCAGCCATTATGGCCCTTGATTTCTCATCTGTACAGTGAAGATAGCTCTAGCCCACATCTCATCCAGTTGCTGTGAGAATTACATGAGTTAATGGATGTAATATATTTAGCATATGTGTCATTGGTAATAATAGCTCTGTTGGTGATTACCACTTTTGCACATGATTTCCTACTTCTTCGGATCCTGTCCCAGTAAAGACACCTTCGGGAGAAGAGCTACTTTATGCGCACAGGCCTCAGTTTTTTCACCTGACAAATGGGTTTGTCGTAACACCTGTCCCGCCAGTGCACAGACTTAATCTGAAAGCTCAACCAAGCTAAAAGAAAGGAGAGGGCTCTGTTAATTTCAGATGCCGTAAATGTGTAGTTCTGATATCATTATCATTCTGTTTGGTGGGAAGTTTTGTGGGTCTTGAGTTGGAGGTCTTCCAGATCCTTGATATTTCAGGGAGATGGGACCAAGAGGGCTAGCTTCTTGGCGAATGACTAACCCTAAATTTCTTTTATGGTGCTAATTAATATTTTACAAATTCATCATCTCAAACTCATAAAAAAGCTATTCTCTGTTGACCTCCTAGAGGGAGGAGATAAGATGGATATAAAGGAATTCATTCAAAGTGCAAAAGAAAGGGGAGAGAGACATTGGGTCAATATGTTTATCTGAGCCCGTGACCCCAACTCAGCCCAGCTAAGCGGACTGACAGAAGGTTACAAAGCAAAAATGCTGGTGAAGAAAGAAGAATGATCCATAAAGGAGGAAATTCTGATCCCTGGAATTCACTTAGCATCTCTCCGTTCCTCCTTTCATATGACAGGCACTCTTGCAGAGCCTGGAGAAATCAGCCTGAAGAAGGCTCTGGCTTGGCTCTAAGGAGCGCTGCGATGAATGGGAATAATAGCAGCAATCACAGCAGACACCATGCCACCCTCTTGATAGTCACCAATCACTTACAAATATGTGCAGAACACCTACTATGTGTCAGGTAATGAAATCAAGCTCCTTTTCTTTCCTTGGCTTCCTGGAAGCTGATGGAGTCCTTTTATCTTTGTCATGAATGCAGGAGGCAAAATAAAGATGACACCAGACAGAGAGTCTTAGAAAAGCCAGCCAGGTGAGGAGGAGAGAGGGAGCTGTCAGCCTACAAAATTTAGAGGGCCCTTGTTCATCCAGTTCCGCAAAAACACAGTTTCACCATCCACATCATTAGCAGACAGCTGCATGGGGTTGCAGGTTAATTTATGACCTGGAGATTGCTGCCTGTGGCATAATTCACCCAAGGAAGTAAGGCCTAGGTCAATATATGTTTAAGTAAAAAGGTTCTGGAAAGCCCCAAGGGGTCAAGCTGAGAAAGCAGCCTCCTATAGCCAAGACAGGAGGCGCTAGGAGAAGCAAGAGTGGAATGGACAGTAGGAAGGGAGGGAAGGAGGTAAGAACCACCTAGACTCAGTAAATACAACTATTTTAGTCCAAATGCAGCCCTGTAGCAGGGTAAGAACAGGAGAGGCCAATGGAAGGAACTCACAGTTCATCTGCCTGTTTTCTTTCATTTGATCTATTTAATGCACTTAATGGAGTCAATGTTGTCTGAACATGTATGGATTTAGCATACTTAATACATTTATTGAATGTATCAAGGGAACGAATGACAAGATCACATATGTATATACGTATAGATACACATACATATGTGTATATATACATATATGCGTATGTGTGTGTGTGTGTGTGTGTGTATCTATCATCATACACCCATCTCTTTCTCTTTCAATCTCTCATATCTGTTATATCTGTCTATCTATCTATCCATACATCCATATCTCTCTCTGTTTTTCTCTTTCTGTCATATTCATGTTATAATTATCTATTTATCTATCCATCTCTCTCTCTATCCATCCTCTCTGTTTTTCTCGCTCTTTCCATCATGTCCATGTCATCATTATCTATCTATCCACTATCTATCTGTCTAGAAAAAGATAAATAGTGCAGTGATATAAAGAAATAGCTGGTACAATAAAATTTTGATCTGTGCTGTTTTGACAGATTCTTTCATAGTTTTTAGAAGACCCTTAGAAAGGTATAATATTGATCTATTTACACACACATTAGTTGTTGCTAGTTAAATCATTTAAGCACTGCACTAAGCTTTATGTGTAGCATCTCATCTGATTGCTGACAACAATCTTGCAAAGCATGTAGAGTTAGTCCCACTCTAAGATGAGAAAACTGAGGCTCAGAGAAGAGGTTTTTCTGCCACTTAAATTCTCTGCCTCATCCTTGTCCCATCAGCATCATGGGTATAAAACTGTTTGACTTCAGGCATCCTGGAGCTTCTCTCAGATTCCCAGCTTCATATTCTCTAAAATGAGAGTTTGCAGGGCAGTAGAGAGAGATGGACTTGGATAAGGAGTAAGTGATTTTCCCATGGATTTACATCACTTTGTTCAAGGAACCCCACAATGCAAGAAACCATTTGACTTTGTGGCACTCCTAGAAAATTCTCTATGAGCGATTAAGCTGGGTATAACAGAAGCTAAATGTTATCATGTGTCTACCATGTTCTCAAACCAGAAACCAGTAATTTTAACCACCAGCCTACATACCTCTTTTTTAAAGGTTAATTAGAGAAGTTGGGAGGGCAATAAGAATGAAGTCTGCAGCTATTATTATTCCATGTGACAGAACAATACATTGACATAGAAAGATTTCATCATTCTTAATTTCCAAACCAGGACACCTTCCAGATCTAGCAACTTAACTTCATCCTTCAGAATGTAAACATCTACAGGTCTTCTCTTCATCTCTCTTATCAGCATGAATCTGGATGCCCTTACCATTTCTAGGTAGTTCTGGCAGCACATCTTTGACGTTCTTTGTTTGGTTTCTCTTGCTAGAAGTTGCTGGAACTAGGGTTTGAACATCATCCTATAAACTAAAACAATTATTTACGATACAAATTTATTTCCTTTCCTTATTCCAATCCATTAGACAGCTAAAATTTGGGAAACCAAAGCATAGTGTGACTGAGCTTTGAGAAGGCATTGCTAGTCCCATTTCTATTACATGAAGAAAATCATAGCCACAGATTAAATTCTGCCTGTCTTGACTCTTCAGATGGAACATGGAACATAAGGCAAGCATTTTTCCAGAACCACAATTTAAGACCCAAGACTGGCTCACTGCTATGGTTTCCAGATTTCATAACTAAAAATGAAAGACGCTAGGTAAACTTAAATACAAATAAATGGTCATTAAATTGTAAATGTCAGTGTATCTCATGTTATATTTGGGACTCCATTTATACTAAACACATTCGCTTATTATTTATCTGAAACTCAAATTTATCTGAGTGTCCTATATTTTATCTGGCCATCTTAGTTGGATCAAAAGCTTGAACAAGGGTGCGGATTTAGAAAAAAAATTATAGAAGAATGATGGAAGATTGGGTAGATCTATCCCAAATATTTCAAGTTGGATGGTATGAGCAGACTGTTCTTGTGGCTATGAAAATAGCTAACACTGGTAAAAGTAATTCCAGGCATGAAGCTCGATGATAAGCACCTCATATGGAAGCTCTCTGTGGACTCCTTGAGATAGGCACTATGAATATCCCATTGTGCAGAAGGAGAAACTGAGATCCAAATATCTTGCAATCAGTAAGTAGATTTTACTAAGGCTGGAGCATTTTAGGGATCAATGAGCCCCTGACATTTCTTACAGAGGCACAGAGATGGGAGGTGACTTGCCTGGGGTCCCACACTGGTCTTCTACAGAGCCTAGATTCTGACCCCAAGTCTGCCTTTATCACTCCTCTCTGATTCCTTCCAAATCCCTACCAATGTTCTACTAGCTTTGATCCAACTCAGGTTCCACTGAGCCAGAAACTGAATTTCCTTAATAGGTTTCCCTAGACAAATCACTTGAGAACCAGGAAAATTCAAAGAGAGAAATAGGTGGAAGTTAGGAGCCCTTGATTCTCCTTCTGGTTGTGCTACACATAGGTTGTATGAAGCTGAAAAATCCCTTGCTCTCTCAGACCCTCAGTGTGGGGTCTGGAAAAATAAGGGGGACATACTCAATAGCCCTCCAAGTCCCTTCTGTGGTTGCACTCTGCGACGCTAAGATGCCCTGTCTCCTGCAGACTCCGGCATTGGAGTCTTGCCCTCACACACCAAACATCTTAGGCTGACACAATAGACAGCAGACAAATCCCATTACAGACCACTCTGTGAGTCTCCACTTTGTCACTGACTGTTATGTGACCTTAAATAGGCATTCTCCGCTAATCTCCCTGGGCCTGGCCTCTCCTATTAGCAGCTGGAGACAAGGATATTTACCTGTAATAAAGCTCTTTGAGCTCCTCAGATAAAGAGCTTTGCAGTAACAAAGCTCAGAGTGGATTTTTTTTTTTTTAACGGACCAGCACACCAGCTTTGTTTTGTGTTTTGCGTGTCTCTCCTCGCCCCAACACTCCAGAGAAGTGCAAGTTTTGCTTGCCTTCCAGGTTTTCTCTGGGTTAATTCATTTGTTTGCTTCTGAGTTTGAACAGGTCTTTATTCGAGACTAGAGGTTCCTAGACTTTCTCAGTTTAGGGTGATTTTAGTATCTTAGTATTTTTTTTTCATAAAGTCCATAACAATTCTGTTTATGAAGTCATTCACTCTAAAAATTTTTAACATTTATGTCCTAGCAATTTAGCACTGTTTGAAAAAGAATACCATACACTGAAAGAAAAAATATTATATCATATTTAAATAAGCTGATTTACAGAGTAATGAGATATGGGTACCTATTGGATACTATGATTTCTCAAACCTTGGAATCAGATTGGTCACTGTCACTTAATTTTCTGTTTCACATTGATTTTCACGAGACACTTTTTTAAAAAAACACAGCCACTTCAAAAAGTCCAGCTTCTCAAGACAAGGAATTATCTAACGGATATAGTGAAAGAAGATGGTGTAGGCCCATTCCATTCTATTTCTCCTGATAAATACAACTAGAATCTCTAACAACGAAACATAAAGCCACTATCAGAAGACTCTGAAAGGTAGAGAAAAGAAAGTAGATTAGCTAGAAACCTCAGCCTTCTGTATGGCTAAACTTGGGCACTAGAATATCCTGCAGCCCAGAAACACCAATGGATACAGACAAAAGTAATGGTCCCCCACCAAAAAAAAACCCTATTCTTCTAGTGGAAGGACTAGACAAAGGGCAGAGAACCTTTTTGACTCTACCTGCTTTAATCTAGGTGAACTCCATTAAAGATGTCACATCCTTCTCTCTTCCCACTAAGTGCTATAGAGATGATGGGGAAGCGGCCTGGTGACCCTCCCCCCGCTACACAGGAGTGCTTCCACGTTTGTATAGGAAGCATTCCTTCCTCTTTCCACCAGGTGATGTGATGACTGGGGTGGAGTCCTGCTGACTTTCCCTGCTCTGTGTTAAACCTAGTAGAGATAATGCCCTTCGCATCCTGACAGCTATACAAAAACTCTGTTGACCATCCCCAAATGATGAAAAAGATATGGTATACCATTGTCTCCCAAATAGAGGGTAAAGAAGGGAGAGGATTACAGAGAGCCTCAAAAGAAGGTCTGTTGCTCATATTGTAACTCTATATTTGGACTGGAGATGTAAGGGAAAGGAAAATATTGAAGACTTATGGGTGAAGGAGAAGGAAGCAAAACTGTCTTTTATAAAATGGACATAAAATAATTGTACATTTTTATGAGTTACAGTGTGATATTTTGATTCATGTATATAATGTGTAATGATTGAATCAGGGCAATTAGCATATCCATCACCTAAACGTTTATCATTTTTCGTGCTGGAAACATTCAAAATTTTCTCTTCTAGCCATTTGAAAATCTACAATAAATTATTGTTATCATCACCCTATAGTGTCATGGAACACTAGGACTTATTCCTCCCAGCTAACTGTAATTTCATATTGGTTAACCAACCTCTCTCTATCCCCCCTGCCACCTTTAACTGTCTTTGAGGATTTGTTTGCTTCCAATCATGATTAGTAATAATAATAATCACCACTCTTTATGGAGTACAGCCTGAGCACTCAGCATTTTCAGTATATAATCAAGTCACTTTCTTTATTATTTTTGCTGCAGTGTATTCTCTGCCTAGAATGGTGCCTGGCATATTGTGGGCACCCAAGTATTCATTGAATGGATGAATGAATGGTCACATATTTCAGTTAATTAGGAAACAGCTTGTTCTTCATTAAGGAAGGCCTTTTATTTGCTAGAGTATTAACTATGTTTCTATATTTTCTGTGTGCTTTTACTATCACCTACATTTGTATGTAGGCACCACTGCATTCTGGGATGTATTCATTGTCATCAACACATTATATGGATGAAGAAACTGAAACTAAAGAGGATGAATGACTTATTTAAGGTTACACAACTTCTAAGGGAGAGTCTAGAATTTTTTTCTATGAAAGTGAGCCCCTTGTAACAGAAAGTATGACATATTTTAATGTTTACACCTAAAAAAATATTTACACAAAAATGCAACACAGACCAATCATGCTATATACAAAATAATTAATCTTTATGTATTACAAATGTTTAGAAAAAGCACACCTGTCTAAGGTTTATGGAATCAGCACATCTATGTGAGTCTACGTTGAATCTTATTTTAAGATAATATCAAAAGTTTAAATTTGAGGCTTTTATTGAAGTATAATTACATGCTATAAAATGCATAGATCTTAAGTTCATAGTTCAATGACTTTTGACAAATGTTACATGCAAGTGCAAGTAACTAACGTCCCAATCAAGATTTAAATCATTGCCATTGCCCTACGAAGTTTCTCCATGTTTTTCCAGCCTGTCCATCCACTCCTGCCTCCCAAAGGCAACCACTATTCTGACAGGTATTCCCATAGACTATTTGCTGACCTTGAACCTCATAGAAATGACTTTTTGCACTCAACACATAGTATTGCATATACAGTTCTTATTTCAGTGGTTATCCTCTGTTTTAATGTTTATGGATTTCTCTATATTTATCACATTCTTATTTATGGTAAGTCAAAATTTACTTAATTAAAAATAGTATTAAGTCAATTATAGTGTAGGTGGTGTGTAGATGAGGATGATG
The DNA here is from genome assembly GCF_008728515.1 of Papio anubis. Classification (NCBI taxonomy): domain Eukaryota; kingdom Metazoa; phylum Chordata; class Mammalia; order Primates; family Cercopithecidae; genus Papio; species Papio anubis. Next base: position 109,502,265 of record NC_044984.1, read on the forward strand.
GATTGGTGGCTGAGAAACACTGAATTCTGGCGTGGTATTTAAGAGCACAGAGCCCATGCTCACAGATCTCTGGATCTCGACCACTTACTAGCTCGGTAATACACCAAAGCCTTGGTTTTCTTATTTGTAAAATGAGATCTGACTAATGCTCATAGGACTGCTGTGAGAATAAGATAATCGAATACAATTAAAGTTTTAACTCAATGTGTGACACACACCAGTGGCTCAATATATAGCAGTTCTCATTAGATTAGGTTGGTACGTGGTTAAATTATTAGGATTTTCTTTTTAGCCTTATACTGGCAACCACTAGTATGACAACTACAGACTACTACTTTCTTGCCTACCTCCTCCTGCTTCCCTTTGGGATGAGCTCATAGTGCCCTCCACTGGAAAATTAGAGGGGCATTACTGGCAATGACCACTCCAATGCTCCTTAGGGATACAGAAATTCCTGAAATTATAGGCATTCTTTTTATGCCCAAGTTGTGAATTAAAGAGATATTTGTGTTAAATGTATTTTTTCAGTGTTTTACTACATAAGTCAAATTTCCCGCTTTGGCCGGAAGTTGGAAATACAGCATTTCTCCCTCCCCTTTGTACCTGAAATTTCTCTTTGAGCTCCTCTCTTCTATATATCCTTATTTCTACTGCTTTGAGTCTGAGTCTCGCTGCCTGAAATAATGGAAAAGTCTCCCCATCTCTAATCTTAACTTGCTCACTCATCTTATCCAGTGCAATGGTTTAGACTTTCAAAATGCAACACTCATCGGGCCCATCCTTGTCGGAGACTTGTTTTAGGGCCCCGGTATCCAAAGCCTTGGAGGGGCTGTCTCTTGGTTCCCCTCCCATCACTCTGCTCCTAAAACTTCAAACTCCATTCCATACCTCTGCAACATTGAGCTACTTGGAGCTTCTTTCACTTTTTGCTTTGTTTCTCTTACCCCTTAAATGTGCCATTCCCTTGACCTAGAAGCTTTTCTTTCTGATTTGTTTGGCAAACTTCTTTCCCTCTATCACAACCCTACTTAGCTATAACTTCTGTAAAGATGTCCTCACTATCACTCTCTTTCATCCCTTACTACTTCTTAATACTTCTATTGGTTCAGTTATTACAGAATTTGATGTTTATGTGCTTTATCCTGGGCAATTAGCACAGATCAGAAACTATTACAATTTTACTTCATTTATTCCTCAAAATATCCCTCTGGGTTAAATTGCTGTTATTATTCCCCCATTTTACAGATGAGAAAACTGAGGTGCAGAAACATTAAGTCACTTCTCCAAGTCCATGTAACTTTACAGTGAGCTCCATGACTAGATAAATTTGTTGAATATTGGATGCCTACTCTTACTGAAAGGCTCAAGGTGGTTGGAAGGTTTGGAAGACATTAGATTTCCATCTTCTTCCTCTTCTGCTTCTTTCCTGGTTTGACTGGAGGAAGGAGAGCTTCAAGTCTGGCGTATAATTCAAATTTCAAATTCAATCTTCCTTGGCTCTGTGGCCAAAGAATAAAATTAGAATTCTTGGTGTCAGCTTTTCCATCTATACACAGGTAGGATTACCAGATTTAGCAAATAAATAAAGAAGAAAAGGATGCCCAATTAAATTTAAGTTTTAGACCAACAATGAATAATTTTTAGTTGAAAAATGTCTTAAATATCGCATGGGGCATAACTATGCTAAAAGAGTATTTACTGTTTATCTGAAACACAAATGTCACTAGATGTACTATGTTGTATCTGGCAATCCTACACTTGGGATAACACTACCTCCCTGGCTAGAGAATCCCAGTAGTCACTAAAGAGAGGAAGCTTACTGTCATTATGCATCTGCTTTTTACCAACTATCCAGCATTGTACTTTGCATTCATTAATGCTTCCAATCACCTTGGATAGATGAGTGGGTATTAGCAGCATCCATTTCATAGATTTATTTTCTAAGTAAGATCTGCCATTTATTGGATTCTTACTATGTACAGTGAGACAATCTAAAGATAGCTGTAAGTTCTTTGACATTCCCTCCATTGAGAAGTGTGATCCAGATCCCCTCCCAGTGAATCAAGATAGAAAGGTGGTCTATGATTGCTTTGACCAATAGATTATGGTGGAAATGATGCTTCCACTTCTTGTCTTTGGGGATGCTCTTTTTGGTGCAAGCCAAACACCATATAAGGAGTCCAACTACCAGACACTGCCATGCTGTGAGGAAGCACAAGCCACAGAGAGAGGCCCTGCAGGGACTCTGGGGGGATGAGATGCCATCTGGAGAAAAAGAAGCTCATGTGAATGAAAAAGACATCTGAGAATTGAATCCCCCAACCCTAACTTAGTGAAGTTAGTGAATCCTCAGCTAAATCCATGTGGATAGTAGGTGAAATTCCCAGCTGTCTTTCTCACGTTATTAACCTACAAAATCATACGCAAGATAAAATGGTTGGTTCACACCACTAAGTTCTGAGGTTGCTCATCATGCAGTAATAAGCAATTGGACCAAATTCAAGACCGTTTAATGAGTCCTGGCCTCACCATTTATTAGCTCGGTGACTTTGGGTCTCAATATATCACCTGTAAAATGAGGATAAAAACTCAATTTTTAAAAAGGGAAAATTCAGGCAGAGAATGACCTAGTAACTTGTTCAAGTCCACACAGGTAACAAGAAGCAGATCTGGAAAAAACTCTCATCTACTTGTTTCCAAAGTCTGGCTCATGTTTCTCCATTTCTTCTTCATTCTCACTACCTTCAAAATCTAAGTCTCAGTTTTCCCATCTGTAGAACAGGGATGCTAAGAGTACCTTCCTTATAGGATTATTCTGTGTATAAAACACACACACACACACACACGCACGCACACACACACAGAGAGTGCTTAGCCTAGTGCCTGGCATAGAGTTAGCACCCAATAAACATTCATGATTATTACGATTTTCTTATCTCACCTGCCGACGCTGACGGTGAACATCAATCCTGTGCTGCCTCCTTTCTCCAGGTCCCTAACTTGTGGGAAACCTCATCAGGAGGGCATCTTTAACTGAACAACCCAGAGCACTACCTTTTAATATTTGATGAATTCCTGAGACTCTTGGAGAGCAGTGTGAGAAATATCCTGTAAAATTCTATTCATGTTAATAAAATACCACCAAACGGGTTGGCCATTACCAGCAATTAAAGTTTTCAAGCAGGTCAAATAACTTTTCAATGATTTGCGCAGCTTCCTTTTCTGTTCACCATTTTTTTTTTCACTTTAATGGAAATACGTATTATTTTTCTGTTTAAAGTCCTGGACCTTGGCCTGTCCTCCCTCCCAATTCTAACCAGTGGTTTCAAACACTAACTACGTGTTTATATTCTCTGCTCATCCATCACAGATGTGAGAACATCAAGCTCCAAATGATAGCTGAGAAATTCAAAATTGGCTGCCAAAAAGGATAGCCTTTCAAAAGGAGCTCTCCCAGGTTTTCTAGGCTTTTTATGGTCAGGGGCGGTGAGGGGAGAGTGAAGGAAGTTATCTCACCCTGTCCTTTCTTGATGGGAGTAGAAAAGAGAATTCACATTACTGTGGTGGTCAATACATGCTATGTCCCACACTACACACCTTCCCATATGTCTCTTATAACATCTTTATAGTAAAACAGAAGAGCTTTGTGGCCAGATTGAAAAATAGAGGCTCACAGAAGTGAAGCCAGTTCCCAAAGCTCACACAGCTAGCCAGGATCAGGATTGGAATCGAGGGTTTTAAGGTCCCAAAGCCTCCAATGGCCATTCATTTTGCTAAGTCTTCTAGGGAGCTGGTCCAGAGCAGAAACAACTGGTGATGAGATTTGGACTTCAGACAAGCCTAGATTTGAACCTCACTTCTGCTACTTATCAGTCATCTGGCCATCTGACTTCATCTCTGTGAGCCCGTTCCCTCATCTGAAAAACAAACATTGATGCCTAAGAGTGGTTATGAGAATTGAATAAAATAAAGTTGGTAAAGAACTTTGCAAACAGCCCCGTTGCACAGAGAGTGACTAAAACATAGTAGCTATGGTAGCCTGCGGACCTGCACATTTTCTTCCAGGTCTTCTCTCTTTCTTGGAAAGGAAGACTATGTTTCTCAACCCCTTTCTGATGTCGATCACCTGGAAAATGACTGCTTGCCTTTCATGGTCAAGCTAAACCAAGTTATGTTTGCAGTCTTGCAGAGCTGGGGAATGAGTCTCTTGGTTTTCCCAAGCCTCCAGCTGTAGTATTAGGCTCACATACAGTTGGCTATGGAATGTACTTCGGTACGCTCAAGCACTGACTTCCCTAACATCCTCCAAATCCATCCATCCTTAGAACAGCAGAGCTGGAGCAGATCTCCTGGCTCATCTATGGTGGAGTCATTGGTTTAAGCAGCAGCAGAAGACAGGCTATGAAATACACAGGAAACTTTAACTGCTTTAGCCTGGTAGTGACATATGTCACTTCTGTTAATATTTCTGTGGCTACATCCTGTCACTCAGCTTTTCCTAAATGCAAAGAGGCTGGGAAGTGTAGTCTCTCCTATTTGCTTAGGACAAAAAAGATAGATAGCACTGGTGATAGTAATGTCTGCCACAGTGCCCAATTAACATTTGTTAATAAAATACTCATAATAGCAGATATTTTCGAGCTCTTCCTATACCCCAGGTATTGTGCTAAATGGGTTATTTATTATTATCTCCTTTAATACTCACAGAAACCCTATGTGGTAGGCATGGTTATGATTCTCATTTTAGAGATGAGCAATTGGAGGCCCAGAGAAGCTATGTCAATCACTGAAGTTCACGGTTAGAAGTAGAAGAGCTGGGCTTCAAGCCCAGTCCCTTAGATCTCAGATCCCACCCTCCCAATAGTGAGTAGCCCATATTTATTGTGAGTACTACTGGGTGGGCACATCTGCTACCCACTATAAAATAAGGCAGAAAGTTGCAAGCCAAAAAGAGGCCAGAGAAGCAATGGTTAAGCAGAATGGAGTCAGTTTTTCCAAGGAGGGTAGGTGATCACAGGATGATTTGGGGGGTAGACATGTTCTTTGAATTGTATCTTGAAGGATAAGAAAGAAGTTATCAAGCAGATGAATGATGGAAGTACATCTAGCCTGAGAATATCTGCTCCATGAGGACAGGGGCACTGCCTTGTTCACCACTGTATCCTCAGTGCCTAGAATACTATCTGTCATATAGTATATGCTCATTAAATACTTGCCCAGTGAAAGAACAAATGAAATGAACCATGACATAGCATAAGTTCTTCAGTGATCCAAGCAACAATTGTCAGCAAGAAAAGGAGAGACTGAATTATCTAAGAATGGAGCAAGTGAAGTATTCTTGGAAAGGATGCAATTTGCAAGAACACCTGTCTCGGATTCTGGGTATGCAGGTAGAGGCATTCATATTCTGGGCGGGCATCTTTCAGAGAAACTTGTAAGCTGGAAGAAAGCAAAGCAAGTCAGACAGGCCCTGGTGGCATCCAATTCTGAAGGTGCAGGGTTTGAGGAGCACCCAGCTGTTTCTGATCACAAGCAAGCTGTGTGTCTGTCCCATCAGCATCCTCCTGTTTGGGAGACAGGAACAGATGAACAGAATGTGGAGGATGGACACGAGCAAATGTCACATTTGCAGGGCAATTGCTGGAGGGTCACTGAGACAGGAGACTGGAATTTTATCTCAGTTAAATCCCACTGAGTTTTCCCAGATTAGAAAGAAGGCTTCATTTTCTTTGGAGGATTTGTTTTTTTTAAGTTTGCCTTCTCTGTACATGATCTCTGTAATAATAAATAGTAATAAAAGTGGGGTGGTGGCGGTGGTGACTATCTCTCCTCCTCTTTTTTTAACAAGGGAACTTTACAACATCCTTTTAAAATATGATCTGGTAATTGGGTCACTGGTCTTTGAGATTCTTCCCAGGAAAATAAGTTGTTTTCATGGTGGCGTCTTGGTGCACAGCCCTCTCTTGGCAGTTCTTTCATGGATGATGTAAAAGACAAGAAACGTGTCCAAAATCCAGGCACACCATCTTTAGAGCTTGAATTTTTAGACTCACAAATCTTTTATGTCTGCAGTCTTTGAGTATCTGGTCCCAACTGGATCATGCCTAAGAGACCATCAACTGAACACTATCCTTTTGTTTAAGCTCTTCTCTTTGCCAGAGAGTCTCCATTTCTTCCTCAACATACGCTGCCTGTCCAAATTATTAACAGAGTTCCATGCATGACTCAGCTGCTACCTCTGCTGTAGTATAGAGAAGGGCACAAAATAGGTGCTCAACTAGGCTTTGGCTGAACTGAGGTGGCAGAACTGAAAACCTTGAAGACTAAGCTCTTTTCATTACTCCATGTTGCAGAGGACTAAAAGGGAGTAGACTAGAAGCTTGACGGGGGTCCTCCGGTGACGTCAGCTAACACTGCTGAGTCCTAAATGCCAGGCACTGTCCCCAGAGCTTCGTATGGATTCGCTTTTCTATTACAGCTTAGGGTGACATTCTTGGGTACGTGGGAAAATCCCAGGTTATTCTCCATGTCCCAGAGCAATTCTTTACAGAGCTGCCGTCCACTCTCAAAATTCTCCTGGTTTACAAAACAAACTACACAGGCTCACTCAGTTTAATTGTCAGACAGCCCTGTGATGTAAGTGCTATGATGATCTTTGCTGTACAAGTGAGGAGACTGGGATTCAGAGAAGTGCAGTGACTCGTCTAAAGTCACACAGTAGTAAGAGGTGGAGAGCTTGGATCTAGACAGGTCAGATTCTTATCGCTGAAGGTAGAATAAGAGGAAATACTCTTTACTGCCAAGAGTTAAAGAAGAGAAGGTAATGTTAAAAAAATTCTTGGAGAGATTTGGGCCATGCAATATGACTTTATAGGTTAGGGTAAGATTTGGTCCACCCATATATTCATATAATATGTACTTATTAAATGTGAGTGTATACCAGGCATGCAGTTGCTGGTGCAGACACACACACACACACACACACACGCGCGCGCACACGCGCGCACACATATGCTTTCTGCCCACAGTGAGTATGAAGCCTGGTGGGGAAAACAGATGTGAAATTACACCGAACATTATCACCAGAGCTTTCTCCTATACTACTCCCAGTTTACTCTAAAAGACAGGCCCAAACTGGCTGTTTTTTGACAAATCCAAGATACTGTGGAGCCTACGGAGTGATTTGGAAAACACAAAGAAAGAATTTTTGGCAACAGTAAAAATCAAGAAATTTTTACTTTGAAAAAATCACCCATATTTCTGATTTCTCTTGGAAGCAAAAATTGTGGGTGTGTTAATATCTGGCCCCCCTTCTTCCATGGCAGAAATTAATTCCACGAAGTAGCAACTCCCCTCTTTAAATGAGAAATACACTGGAGAGTTCAGCAGAGGCCCCATCTGGGCTACATTCATCATTCATGTCACCTTCTTGGCTCCTAAAGGCATTTGAGTTTACAATTCCTGCTTTACATGTAGTTTCTTCCTTAAGTTTCCTTATGGGCTGTTTTTAAATATTTTTAGGGTTTTAAATATACCTATTTCCTGAGTTTTCTATTTATGTTCAACATGTTGAATTGTAGGAATGTCTTTTGGGAAAAAAAATAGCTTTCTGTATGCTACAACTGCCTTAGGTGATATCCAAGGCAGACATCACTAATTGATCATGACCCTCCCGCCCATTGAAGTGGTCACAGTGTCTTCTGCTCAGCTGTGGGCAGCCATTACTAATCAATCAGAATTGGCATATATGATGAAACTCATCTGTTTCTCTAAATTTTTATCTATTTAAACTCCTGAAATACTGCATATTTTATTCTTCTTTACTTGCACCCTATTTCTCAAGGTGCGTCTCCTGGTAAGACTATCCAAATGTGGCGGCTGAAATAAGGTCTCCCAGGCAGGCCTTATCTGAGCCCATCTGTCTGCCTACAGGGTTTACTGGGCTTTTGGAAAAGGAGCCAAGACTTCTGAAGGGAGGAGAAGGGAAGAACAAAACAGCTCCAGGAAAGAATGTTCCTCTCTTATTTCTTTTTTTTTTCTCTCCATCATGCAAAAAGGTAAGAAGAACAATACCAGCCAACCAAAAGCTCATTCATGCACTTGACCTTCCAAAAGAAAATTAATTCCAACTTCACACCTACTGGCTGTGCTGCTCAGCTTTGTCAAAATGTTGGCATCATTAGAGAGGAGATGACATGGCTTGAGGGGACAAAGAGTCTGCCACCTCCCCACGCTAGGCTGAGTTAGCAGGAGCTGGCAGGAAGCACGCAGAGGCGCCCGCCCTGTCAGCTTTTCACTGTGGATTAGGCTTCCTTCTGTTGGCTCTGGAAATTGTTATCACTGTCGAGCTGCCCCGATGATTCTTACCAGGCTCCCTGACAGCACGAGCCTGCAGAGGGGCAGCCTTCCTGGGGGCTTATGCTGGAAAGCTAGCAGACCGTGTGTGTGTGCATGTGCATGTGCGTCTGCATGTGCTTGTATGTCTGTGGGCACGTGGGAGTATGTGTGTGTGAATTAGGGCATTTGAGAGTAGTATGTGTGTGCGCGTGTGTACTATTCAGGCCTCTCTAATGAGACAGAACTAATAGGATAGATGTATATATGTAGAGGGGTTTATTAGGAGAATTGACTCACACGATCACAAGGTCAGGTCCCACAATAGGCCATCTGCAAGCTGAGGAGCCAGGGAGCCAGTCCGAGTCCCAAAACCTCAAAAGTAGGGAAGCCGTCAGGGCAGCCTTCAGTCTGTGGCCGAAGGCCTGAGGGCCCCTGGCAAACCACTGGTGCAAGTCCAAGAGTCCAAAAGCAGAAGAACTTGGAGTCTGATGTTCCAGGTCAGGAAGTATCCAGGATGGGAGAAAGATGGAGGCCAGAAGACTCAGCCAGTCTAGTGCTTCCATGTTCCTCTGCCTGCTTTTATCCTAGCCCTGCTGGCAGCTGATTAGACGGTGCCCATCCAGATTGAGGGCAGGTCTGCGTCTCCCAGCCTACCGACTCAACTGTTAATTTTCTTCGTCCACACTCTCACAGACACACCCAGGAACAATACACTGCATCCTTCAATCAAGTTGACACTCAACATTAACCATCACAGCGTGTGTATAGTGTATCTATGTGTGAATGTGGGCATAAGGCATGGTATGTGTGAGGTCTCAGGCTAGGCCAGTGTGCACATGTGCATGCTTATGTACAAGTAAATGCATATGCACACATATTTTTGTATGGATGTGTGAGTGAGCTTGTATGCATGTATGTGTGTGTATACATTTGGGCAGAATGTATACGCCATTGTGTGCATTTATAGGTTTGTGTGCTTTGCCAAGTGCATACATGTGTGTAGATCTATGTAAGGCAACTCATGTGCATGTATGTTTAGGATATTTGCGCTCATGTAAGTGTGTAATTGTAAATGTTTTGAGTCTGTGCACACATGAATGTGTGTGAGTCTATGTTGGTATGTGCACATGTCCACACTTGTGTATATGAGGTTGTTTACAGTGCTACTTTTACCCTCCCCGCACAATCTCAGGGCATACTTGGGCACCAGCAAATCATAGACACTAAACTCCCATCCTTTTACTTAATGACCTTGATAGTTGATTATTTATAAATTATGGTAGTTATTATGACAAAGTGCAGAACTTTTTGCACTTCTGGACTTTTATTATTTCGATTTTAAATGATTATTTTGAAGTTTATAAGAATTGGACAGATCATTACCTTTTCACTGTTTGGGGCCTCTAAATATCTTAATCCAGCCTTAGTTTACATGTAGGCCATAATACATTGCACATGGAAGTGCGTGTGTGTGTGTGTGTGTGAGAGAGAGAGAGAGAGAGCATATTTGTGTTTTCAAATGAACAGTAAGTCCCTATATATGAGAGCAAAGGTAAGTAGCTCTCCACACACATTCTTGGCCAGGCTTTAGTTTAATGAAAAAATATATGCAGAGCTTCATCTGGATCAAGTACCATTTTAGGTACTGGGGAGAGAGATTTGAGAAAGCAGCTCCTGCTCCTGGAGAGGTTTCCTCATATTTGCCAAATCTAAATATTTGATTTGCAGGTCCTCATGGCTCTGGGTGGAGATGGATTCTGAGAACATGCTCAGGCTAAGGAAAAAGAGGCCGCATTTGATTAGTGATGTCTGCCACAGACACAGGATGTGGAGCTTGCAGCAAGTATGTCATTTATTTGCCAAAGTCAGAATATCACGTCCCAAATGACTCTTTGTGGTCCTGTATTCCATTTCTTCACTTTATAGCTGGAGAAATTCTAGGTAGAAAAGGAAAGGAAGTTGTTTAAAGGAGGGCTGAGCCTAGAGTGAGGGAAGCAAGGAGTCTAGCATGCAAAATTTAAGGAGGCACTCACATTCAGGCCTGTGAAAATGCCAACTCTTTACTTACACGACCCTGAGAATGAGCACTTCCTTAAATTGTGTGCCCTAAGTGTCTCATTTGTCTAATCTTGGTTCTGGCTCTGGTTCAAAGTTACCTTTTCAAAAGTCACCACATACTCTATTAGGAAGAATCACTGCCTCTCTACAGAAAGTTCAGTGCCTTTATTCGCTAACGCTCATTTGGTTGAAAGTAATAGAAATCAACTGAAGCTTGAGAAAAATGGGACTGGGATGTCTCATAGAACCAAGGAGCAGGTGTTAAGGTAGGGAAAAGAAAGGCCTAGAACTGGGACCCTGTGGAACATTATCTCTCCATCTCCTGCACTTGCTTTCTTCTTTCTAAGCTGAAGGGCTTCCCTTGCTCCATCAGTTCCGAATTCTGAGTGTTTAGGAAACCTTACTTTTCTCACCTATAAGGTAAAACACTATTTCTCACTTTCTTGCTGTCTTACCTCATAGGGCTTTAAAGAATAATGTATATAAGCCCCTCAAGTGGTAGACAGGGAGTAAGTGCTCAGTAAATTTTGGCTATCCTCACTCTCATCACCATTATCATTATCACTACCACCATCATCATCATCACCACCACTACCATTACCACTTCATCATGACTGTAATAACCATCATCATCACCATCACCACAATCATCATTATATAATCATCATTACCATCACCACCGTCATCACCATCAGCATCATCACCATCACCATCACCACCATCATCACCATCAGCATCATCACCACCATAACCATCATCACCACCATAACCATCATCACCACCATGACCATCATCATCACCATCAGCGTCATCACCACCATCAGCATCATCACCATCAGCGTCATCACCACCATCAGCATCATCACCATCATCACCACCATCACCATCAACATCACCACCATCACCATCATCACCACCATAACCATCATCATCACCATCAGCATCATCACCACCATCAGCATCATCACCACCATAACCACCATCATCACCATCAGCATCATCAGCATCAGCATTATCACCACCATAACCATCATCATCACCATAACCATCATCACCCTTATAATTATTATTATTACTTATTAGATTATTACTATTTATAATTTATTATTGGCTTGCATTTATAATTTATTATTACTTACAGAGTAATTATTACTTATTTAATTTATTATTATTACGACAGACATTTACGAGAATTTTACGACATTACATAGATTACATACATGACATTATTACCATTTTATAATTATTATTACTATTTATATATAATTTTATTATTACAATTTATTATTACAGGGATTTATTATTATTATTTTATTAGTATTATTACATATTTATTAGACATACATGACATTATTACTTATTATTACTATTTGTATCTATTATTATTATTTATTTTTATTATTATATATGCATTTATTTATGCATTTTATTATTATTGTTATATATATTTCCCCATTATCATCATTTCATTATCTCTTTGCCTGCTCATGGTGAATGGAAATACTGGGGAATACTCTGGGAGTATTCCAAGTCCACATGGCATAGTTCCAACATTATGGAAACATCAACTTACTCCTGCAATGCCCATCCCAAATTTCTTTGAAAAGGCACTCTGATTGGCATTAGAAATGGCTATTTCTGATCTAATCAACTATGGCTATGTTGGGTACAGGTATTCAGGGAGCCTATTTCTGTAGACTGGTGCAATGTGGTAAAGGGATGAACAAGACAGATACCCCCAAAGTGGCCTAAGTTCTTAAATATTCCTTAGTTTGGTTTTATTGGAACACCACTGAAGAGGGTGGATATTTCTCCTGTGCTATTTTGATCTGTTTTCAATGTATCCCCTCACCTGCTGAAAATCCTAAAAGCGGTTCAATCTTCTCTACAGTTGGACTTTCCTGGTCCCAGGTTTTGAAGTTCAAGAAAAGCTGCAATTAGTTCACAATTTATTCTGAGCTAGTAAATACCACTGAGCCCACTGGACCCAGAATAGGTAGGTTTTGTGGTGCATGGGTGGCAGGGGTGAGGAGACAGCAGGAACAGGAAAATTCTAAAACTTGGAGTAATTATGAATCATGATGGAGGTAGAGAGAAGAGAGACCTAAAATTCCAAGTAGAATAGGAGCCCAGAAAGGGAAGGTAGCAACAGAATATAGAAGGGAGTCTGGAGTATAGCACTATTGTCTACTGGAGGAGGACAAGGAGGAGAAGGACGGGATGGAGGAGGCAGAGGAAGAGGAGAAAGATGAGGTGGAGGAAAAGAAGGAGGAGACGAGGAAAGGAGAGCAAGGAGGGGAAGAAGAAGGACAAGAAGGGGAAGGAGAAGGGAGAAGGGAAGGAGGAGGGAGAGAAAGGGAAGAAGAAAAAGGAGAAGGAGGAGGAAGAGAAGGTGGAGATAAAGAAGCAATGGTAATATTGGATGAAAAAGAATGAAAATGGCCCGGGCACGATGGAATCCCAGCACTTTGAGAGGCTGAGGTGGGTGGATCACTTGAGATCAAGAGTTCAAGACCAGCCTTACCAACATGGTGAAACCCTGTATCTACTAAAAATAAAAAAAATTAGCCGGGTGTCATGGTAAGCACCTGTATTCCCAGCTGCTCGGGAGGCTGAGGCAGGAGAATCACTTGAACCTTGGAGGCAGAGGTTGCAGTGAGCCAAGATCACATCACTGCACTCCAGCCTGGGTGACAGAGCAAGACCCAGTCTCAAAAAAAAAAAAAAAAAAAAGAATGAAAATGATAATGATGATGAAGATGAAGATTACGTTTCTGAGGGCTGCCCAGCTTCAGGGAAGCTAAGGTCTAGCTAACACATCCTCCTGAAACTCGCCCCTTCTCCCTCATTATGCCCTAACCTACAATGCACACCTGCCCTCTACCCCATCCCCCAGCTTTCCCAGGACAAGAAGAAAAGAAAAGCGATTGGGATCCCCCAATAATAATTCCAGAGTTCTGGTTCAAAGGAGGGTGGTCGGGTTTGGAGAGCTCTGCCCTGAGGTAGAAAGTGGGCGTTAAGAGCAGCTGGTGAATAATTGATCCATGTGGCTGGGTGGAGGAAATTGCTGATCCCATATCACCAAGCCCTGGAGGTGGGGATGGGGCCCCCATGACACAGGATTGAAAAATACGTTAGCAGCTTTGCTTCTAGTACTGACATAAATATATCTGACTTCTCCCTTTATCCATGAAAGTCGTGGAGATGACAATTAAATGAACTCCTGTGTAGTCAGAAATTACCAAATTTCCAGGTGCTACTCCCAGCTTTTACCTATATTTTAATCCTCATGTGAACACTATGAGGAAGTTATTTTTATTAAGTAGAACCCCATGAAATAGCAAATATTCAAAGGTTTTTAAAGTATGAAGCAGATAATCATATATAGTACGTATTACTATTAAGAGGAAGAGGAGGAGTTGAATCTCAGAGAGATGAAATAACTTACTCAAAGTTACCTTTTTCCAACATTAGGATAAACTCCTAATCATGACTGGGAAGTTCATGTCTTCTGAATATTCATTACCTCCCCAGCCTCAATTTATAGCTACTTTCCTCTCTCCTCTTCTCTGAGCCTCAATTTCCTCACTTGTAAACTGAGGATGGTAACCATCCACTGAAGCTGACATTTATCGAGCATTTAGTATACACCAGACACGGCGCTAAGCGTTCAGCTCCTATCACCAAATTTTTGCTCCCAGCCCCTCTCTGATGTGGGTGTTATTCCAAGCTTCATTCTTCCAGGGTGTGAGGAGGTCTGATTCAGTGGAGGCATGCACAGGTCTGAGCTCAGGGTCTGCATGTGGCAGAAGTGAATGTTGCTCTTATGATTGTAATCCCTCTTGCATGAGCCACAGCCTCTGAACAGGAGGGCAGAGTACAGCCTGTTACCAGGACTTAAGTCACCTTCCTCCTAGCCCATTGAGAGTGCTTGTAAGTCAAGAAGAGGTACCACATTCCTAGGAAATCAAAGACAGGAAAGGAACTTAAGTCTTTCTGATTTCTTGTTGTGGAACATCAACACAGATCTCTTGCTAATAGAAATGACTATGGTGAATGTGATGAGTGTGATGAGCTGTTATTCCACATCCTCTTCCTGAAGCATATGAAGGACAGTGAAAGGAGTTGACTAGCTTGATGCAACAGCTTGTCCTGGCCAGACGCAATGGCTCACGCCTGTAATCCCAGCACTTTGGGAGGCAGAGATGGGCGGATCACTTGAGGTCAGGAGTTCAAGACCAGCCTGGTCAACATGGAAAAACCCTGTCTCTACTAAAAATACAAAAATTAGCCAGATGTGGTGGCATACACCAGTAATCCCAGCTACTTGGGAGGCTGAGGCACGAGAATTGCTTGAACCTGGGAGGTGGAGGTTGCAGCAAGCCAAGATTGCACTACTGCAGCCCAGACTAGGCAACAGAGCCAGACTCTGTCAAAAAAAAAAATTGTCCTACAGTGTTATTCCATTCATATACTAACCAGTTACTAAGTGCCTACCATAGGCCAGTCCATGTTCTAGGTGTATATAGTGGACCCTGATCTCACCATGCTCCTGTTTTGTACATTCCTGGGTCTTTGACTCATTGAAAACCGCAGGCTAAGACAAGCATCCTAGGAGCTGCTCTTCCACCAGCCATCAGTCTGGCTCTGATGATTGAATTAGATTAAATTGCACTGAGAAGAGCTGCATTGAGTTGCCCTGAGATAGAAATGGGAAATGAAAGTGCAGGTGGGGACGAGGGTACTGCGAAGACATACTCTGACTTCAAGGATCCCGCTAAGCTCACAGCCAGGCACATTGTAGGCATATTGCAAGATGCTCAGAAAATATGTGTTGGATGGAAGGGAATGGGAGCACAGAAGTTCAGCATGGCCATGCTCATTCACATTTATTCCCAAGTCTGGCTCAGGTTTGGATGGGGGGAGAGGTAGAGCCTGTTTTTATTTGCTGTCGGTTTGGTTTGATTTTCACTGTATCAACTTCCCTGGAAGGGAACGGGCCCCTCAGGTGAATGCCGAGGAACCCCAGATCAGGCCTGGCTTATATTCTCATAACTTTCTCATATTACCAGCTCTGGATACTGCTGCACAGGCTGCCTCATTGTGTAAAAGTCCCCCAAGAATCCTGGTGCACCCTCTGAGCATCCTAACTCCCCACAAGATGACCACCCCCACAAGCATAACAGCCAGGAATTCCCTGACATGAGTGACCCCAAGCACATAAAAGGTGCACAAAGGCAAAAAAAAAAAAAAAAAAAAAAAAGCTTTCCTTTATTTCACACAACACCCGCGATGCAATGCCATAAAGCATTTGATTTAGGATATTAAATGCCGCTGGTGATGAGAACGTCATGTAAGATTTGCTTTGCGACTTCTTTCTTCTCAAACTGTCATTAAAAATGATTTATAGATGAACCCAAGTCTGAGAAACAACATGATTAGAATCAAGGGTTTGGGAAGGGGACGGTGTGGGGATCAGATTTCCAGGGCAGCCCCACTATCCAGTCCAGTCTCAGGGACGGAAAAGGCTGTGTGAGACCCAACCGCTAACCATTTCAAAGGTAAGTGCACACGCACACAAGGAACACGTGTTCCTTGCTGAGATGAAAACAATGAGGCCTTGTCGGACATTTAAATTGCTGGTTTCAAAAGGTGGATTCTGGAGGAGGGCCGGGCTGGAGAACGCTTCTTCTGTAGTAGCTGACTTTGTCCAGTGCCAGTCTGGCCGCTTTCAAACTAGACTGGAAATCAGGGGTGCTGTCAGACTTTACAATAATAAAAACATAAAGGTTCAGTCCCATGCTTTACCTTTATTATTTGCCTTACACCTGGGACAGCAACCCTAGGTGTCAAATATTTAATACTATTGGTAACATTCCTGTTTTACAGATGAGGAAACTGAGGCTCAGAGAAGTACAGTGTTTTGCTCACTGTCACATAACTAGAGTGAGGGGTGGAGCCAGCCAGGATTTGAACCCAGGCAGCTGAGCATCTGCACCCACAGGTTTAAACCCATTCTTCTCCATTGAGTCCCAGCTTCTGACTAAAAGTGACTCTAATTGCACCTCTGCTTCATCTTGCCCATATCTGTCCCCTTAAGAAAACTGCCGTTCATTAAGCACCCACTGTAGGCCAGATATTCTGCAGAATGCTTGCTATGCTATACTTAATCCTCATCTATTACCCTGCACGACTGAAGATGTATTTTGCTCACTCAACAGAAAATTAAGGTCTAAGGTCACACTGCCAGTAGGCAGGGAATGGAACCAAGTTGGCCGGATTCTAAAAGAAATCTGCTCATAGTAGAAACCATACTATGCAAAACTATACACAAGCACCTTTTTTTTGTGGATTGGAGGCTCCTGGACTCATAAAAGGATTTAGACATTAGGGCAGGCTGGAGGTTGCTGGAGACTCTGGGGCCTGACCGAAATGTTTAGGTCTGACCTAAATATAAGACCAGAACCCATAGAACTAACTAGAAGAGAAAATAGGCAAAAAACTCCTCAACATTGGTCTTAGCAATGATTTTTTGAATATCACAACAAAAGTTAAGTCTACAAAAGCAAAAATAACCAAGTGGGACTACATCAAACTGAAAATCTGTGCACTACAAACAGAACAAGCCAAAAAAAAAAAAAAAAGACAACTGGGAAAAATATTTGCAAGGCACATGTTTGATAAAGGGTAAATATTCAAAAATTATAAAGAAAGCTTACAATTCAACAGTGGAAAAACAAATAACCCAATTAAAAAGTTGACAGAGGACCTAAACAGACATTTCTCCAAAGGAGACGTAAAAATGGCCAAGAAGTATATGAAAAAGTGCTTGACATCACGAATCATAAGAGAAATACAAATTAAAACCACTATGAGATATGACCTCTTCACACTTGTAAGGATAGCTTTAGAGACAAGAGATAACAATTGTTGGTGATAGGGTAGAGAAAACAGAACCCAGCACATTGTCAGTGGGAATGTAGATTGGTAGTGCCATTATGGAAAACAGTATGGAAATTCCTAAAGAAATCCAATAGAACTATCATATACCCAGAAAACCCTCTTCTGGGCATATACCCAAAAGAAATGAAATCACCACCTTGTAAAGATATCTGCACTCCCATGTTCATTGTGGAATTATTTACAATAGCCAAGATATGGAAAAAACATACATGCCCATCAATGAACAAATGGATAAAGGAAATGTGATAAACATTTATAGCCAATGAAATATTATTCAGCCTTTAAAAGAAAGGAGATCCTGCCATTTGCCACAACATGGATGAAACTGGAGAAAATTATGCTAAGTGAAATAAGCCAAGCAGAGAAAGAAAAATATTACGTGATCTCACTTATTGTGCGATATAAAAGAAAGAGCTCAAATACAGAGAAAGAATGAAACAATGGTTACTGGGGTGGGGTCAGGAGGAAAGAGGGAGATATAGGTCAAAAGATTCAAAATAGTAGGCAAGTAGAATGAATAAGTCTAGAAATCCAATGTACAACATGAGGACAAAGTTACTAAAATTATATTCTGTTCATGATTTGTGTTCAGTAAGTAGATTTTAGATGCTCTCATCACAAAAATGTAACTATGTGAGATGGTAGATATGCAAATCTGCTTGACTACTGTGATGATTTTACTATGTATGTGAATCCCCCATAACATACTACAAATCTCAAATATACAAAACAGTAATTGTTTTTAAAAAAGACTAATCTGTATTCACAACAATATTCGCCCCATGCTTCCTAGTCTTATGTAGTGATGTTTATCTTTCCTGTGAATTGAAAGTGATAGAGAGGCAGGAACGAGTCTGTCTTGCTCCCTGCTGCACCTCCAGAACCCAACACGTAGACATATTCCATGTCCTGGAAAATGTTTGTTGAATGAGTGGAATAAATAGGAATGATGAAAGAAGAAAATGGTAGAAAAACCAGGAAAGAGAAAAAGAGGAGAAAAACAATTCATTTGAGATTGCAAATGGGAGAATCTGGCCTTAGACTTGTTTTGTGTGTAGTGCTTTTGTCAGTCATGATGAGTTAGATTATGCTGCAGTAACAAACAGCTCCTGAATTTTAGAAGCATAAATAGAAAACGTTTATTTACTGCTCATGCTACATGTTCGTTGTGTTCCTGCTGGTGAAGTCAGTGGGGTTACATTGTTTAGAAGATAACTCAAGATCCTAGCTGGAGGCCTTATCTCTATATGTGTTTCCACAGTGAATAAGGCAATGGGAAGAGTCGGGGTGGATGGTGCAATGGTTTTTATAGTTTCCACCTGGAAGTGATGACCGTCACTTCTGCTGACATCTTACTGACCAAGCGAGTCCCGTGGTCATGCTTAACTTCAAGGGGACAGTGTGATTCTATCTTGCTCCTTGGCAGGGGCAGCTCTGGAATTACTCAGTAAATAGCACCAATGAAAACCACAGTGTTTAAATATTCTTTAATTAGTTGCCAATACTTAATGACTAAATATTCTGTGTAAATATAGATGTCTGGCTTCTCTACACAGAATTGGGAGATCTGGCAACATGAACCCATTGGTGCCAAGCAGGGGTTGCCTTTCAGAAGAAGCGTGCACTCTCAGCTTCGCCACTGGCTCCACCTGGCCCACTTCACTCATTTTGGTTTGGTGCCTGACTCCTAAGAGCATTTGGTGTGCAGACTCCTGGTTTAAAAGGATGAAAGGAGCCACTCTGTGTTGGCTCAGGCATTTTGTTCCCAACACCAGATGCACTTGTAATCTTATTCCCATCCCAGAGATGAGTAATGCATGCCCTAGAAGTGCCTTGTGCAGACCTGGGATCAGGCATGCTGGCTGGAGCACTCAGGCTTGTTGGCAACAGTGGGATTGTATAAGCCCACTTAGGGAGTTTTTAAGGGATTCATGGAGTGGGGGAGGGAGTGTGAGTGTGTAGGGGGAATAGCAGAGCCCATGCCCCTGGTGAGGGATGCCAGGCTGATGGGGCTGAAGGCAGGCAGCTGCATCTCCTGGGAAATCTCTTATTTCATTTGAACTTGCACTGCCCACACAATTCCTCTGGATTCTCAGCATCTCTGCCTGGAGGAGGTGTGGGAACTTGCCTATGCCGCCAGCAGCTTGGGTTGAGATGATGGTTTGTTCTCAATTGTGACCTAAGCCCAACAAGGTGTGGAAGGACTACGGTGAGAAGGTGTGAGGTTGTACTCACTAAAACCAAGTGTTTCAGTCAGGTTAGGTTAGATTCTGTCGCAGTAACAAACAACCCCAGAATTTCTGTGACTTTAAACATCTAGAGGTTATTCTCACTCACTGTTTTCACTCACTCTACATGCCAATCTTGAGTCAGCAGGGCGACTCTACTCAGATACCAAGGAGAATGGATTAGCCAGCATCTTAAGTAATCAGTCTCCATTCTAGAGCAAGAGCACTCAGCAGAGAGTCACATTGGTCCTCCAATACTCTTACCCAGAGGTGACACATCCCTTACACTCTCAATTCATTGTGTGAAACTAATCGTGTGCAGCTCTCGAGCATCAGGGGGTCAGGCATTTCAGAGAAGCAGAAATATTTGGTCAGCAAAATTAGTGAATGACTGCCATATTGAAAGAGGAATCCACTGGTTTTATCAATAGCATTCTACAAATAAAAAGATTCTGGCCGGAGGGGGTGGCTCATGCCTATAATCCCAACACTTTGGGAGGCCAAGGCAGGAGGATAACTGGAGGTCAGGAGTTTGAGACCAGCCTGGCCAACATGATGAAACCCCGTCTCTTCTCAAAATACAAAAATTAGCCAGGCATGGTGGTGCACACCTGTAATCCCAGCTATACAGGAGGCTGAGGCAGGAGAATTGGTTAAATCTGGGAGTCGGAGGTTGCAGTGAATCAAAATTGCACCACTGCACTTCAGCCTGGGCAACAGAGCAAGACTCCATCTCAATAATAATAATAATAATAATAATAAAATAAAATGAAATAAATATAAAGATTCTATCAGACATGGACTTCATTGTCATCGGTAATTCAAAGCACCAATCTTCAAGGTTCATGGCCTTGTTACCTGCCGTTCCTTTTGCCCAGGACACTATTTCTTCTGCTCTCCGGTTTGCTTCTTCTCAGCCCAACTACCATTGCTGTGCACAGGTCTTCCCTGACCACCTGCTCTATCTAATATCATCCCTCCATTCCCAAGTCATTCTATGATGTGCCATTTTTGAAAATTCTTCTTCCTTTTATCACTGTCTAGAATTTTTATTTTAAAAATTCTGTGTGTATGTGTTTGTATTTATTTATTGTCCTTATTCAGGCTTCCACTTCAGAATGCCAACACCATCTGAGCAGGCACCACTGATCACTTGCATAGCTATACTCACACCATCTTGGACAGCGATAGTACATAGTAGGTGTTCAACAGATTTGGATGAAATATACATGAAATAAATATATGCTCAGTAAATATGCATGAATGAACACATCCATGATACAACCAGTTTAATGAGTACTGTGTGCAGCTGGTTCTCCTGCTTTTTAACCCTCCCATAACCACTTTACTAGGTAGGCACTAGGATCAGTCCCATTTTGCAGAGGGGAAAACTGAAGCTCAAAGAGCTGAAATGAATTAGCTGAAGCCAGAACTAGGAAATGGCAGAGTCAATATTTAAGTCAGAGTTTGCCAAAGCACATATCATTTCTGCTGGGCTACACTGGCCTTCAAAGGGCAGCTATTGATGAGGCCTCCTGGGTGCAAGATGTGGGGCCAAGTGCTCAGGGGAGAGGATAAGGGCATATTCATGATCCTCGTCTTCTCCGCAGAATCTCACTTTACTAGTTCATATGGTTTGGCTCTGTGTCCCCACCACTCAAATCTCATCTTGAATTGTAATCCCCACGTGTTGGAGGAGGGGCCTGGCGGGAGGTGACTGAATCACATCTCATGAGTGAGCTCCCATGAGATCTGGTGGTTGAAAAATGTGTGATGTTCCCTCCTTTGCACTCTCTTTCTCTCCTGCTCAGCCATGGTAAGACGTGCTTGCTTCCTCTTTGCCTTCTGCCATGATGGTAAGTTTCCTGGGGCCTCCCATCCATCCTTCCTGTTAAGCCTGCAGAGCTATGAGTCAATTAAACCTCTCTTCTTCATAAATTACCTAGTCTCAGGTAGTTCTTTACAACAATGTGAGAACAAACTAACACATCAGCCTAGGATTTCAATGATTCCATTTATTTGATATTTTATTTACAAGTTGAAGTGAGTTGAATGGTGGTTCCTGAAAACAAGATGTGTCTATAGCCTAGCCCTGAGAAAGCATTTGGGAAAAGGGTCTTTGCAGGTGTAATTAAGTTAAGGATCTCAAGATGAGATTGTCCTGGATACCTCAGGTGGGCCCTAAATCCAACGACAAGTGTCCTTATAAGAGACAGAAGACGGCCGGGCGCGGTGGCTCAAGCCTGTAATCCCAGCACTTTGGGAGGCCAAGGTGGGTGGATCACGAGGTCAGGAGATCGAGACCATCCTGGCTAACATGGTGAAACCCCCATCTCTACTAAAAATACAAAAAACTAGCTGGGCGTGGTGGTGGGCGCCTGTAGTCCCAGCTACTTGGAGGCTGAGGCGGGAGAATGGCGTGAACCCGGGAGGCGGAGCTTGCAGTGAGCCGAGATCGCGCCACTGCACTGCAGCCTGGGAGACACAGCGAGACTCCGTCTCAAAAAAAATAAAAATAAAAATAAATAAATAAATAAATAAATAAATAAATAAATAATTAGACTTATGTGCCCATAACCCAAGGAATGTCTGTAGCCATCAGAAGCTAGAAGAGGCAAAAATGATTCTATTTGCTGCAACACCTTGATTTTTAGACTTCTGGCTTCCAGACTCTGAGAGATTACATTTCTGCTGTTTTAAGCCACCGAGTTTATGGCAATTTGTTACACAAGCCACAAGAAATTAATTACAGGTTCATAGCTGGGAATTTTTAAAATATGTATTTTGGACATGGGATTGGGTGCCCCTGCCCCTTGCCCACCTCCTTAGATGTCCCTGTTTCATGCTCACTCAAATCTGACTTCATATGCCTCCATGCAAGGCCAGAACCTAATAATGACCTTGGTAGCTCCTTACCTCAAAGCCTTTTGTAACCATCCCTGATGGTTTATACACACTCCCTCCCAAGTGCCTGTGCTATCTTTGAGGTGTGGCTCAGAGTGGCAGTACAGGATACAAGTGAAGCACAAGGGGCTTTGTAAATGGAAGTTGCTTTACATCCCAACTCTCCCACTGAGTGTTGCTTTCCTTTTCTGTAGAAATGGCATATTAGCAACTTCATAGGATAGAGATGAGGCTTAAATGGGAAAGTATATTTTAAACTCTAAGCAAAATGCTGGTACTCAATACATGCTAGTAATATTGGCAAAATGGAACCAATTTGAGAAATATAATTATTGAAAAGCTACATTAACTCATCTAGCTCAATTTAGTTTAATAAACTCTGTTGTGATACTGTAGGAATGCATAGCTGGGTGGGATATAGTGTGTGCTCTGGAAGAAATGGCTAAGATGTTCATCATAAAATGCAGTTATGCTGCATTTTAATCCAGTTATGCTGGGTTAAGCAGTACTGCCAAATGAAGGGTAAGGGCCTTGCCAAAATACTAAAATGACCTGTTTTGTGAGAGGGATGAGGTGGGGGAGAATCTGCATTACAGTCCAGCTCAGTAAAGAAGAAAGGGCCACATCTTAGACTCTAAGTCCCATAAGAAGCATATACAGAGTAAAAGTACTTCCATATTTCCATTCAACAAACCAGATGGTAAGAAATGTAAAATCAAACCTATTACAAAAAGACAGAAGAAAAACATTTAAATGGCTGTTTTCATCTATGTGCAGCATGACATTGATGAAAATGTGAATTACAGTTGCTAAAAGGAGGATCTTTCACCAAGAGATGTCTTTGGTTACACGGTTCAACATCTTATTTTGGTCCAACACTAAACGAAAGTCCATGTGACATGTCATCGTCTTGATCAGTCTTTGAAAATTAATGCCTGAACCAAAGGCTGTCAAAAGGCCCTCCTTTTCTTTTGGTCTTTAAAAGAAATATATTAATTTGCACATCACGTCATTTCTCAGCACTCCGGCTGCCATCTACCATTCTCCCTGGAAAAAGAATTCTCCAGAATGCCCACAAGTGTGAGCGTCACTGTCATTTCTTGTTGATTTTTTTTTTTTTTTTTTTGTCCCCGGCGGTACATGTCCTGGATGTGTAATATGAATTTAGTGTCTTCTTATTAATAAAACCAGACGTCAACATGTGGCAGCTTCAATTCTAACCATCCTTCTGCACTACTCAGAGATGCTTTCCACTCTCCCGACTGGTTCTCAAGTGACCCTAAACCTAATTAAGCTGAATTCCATCTCTCATCTCCCCAGGGAAAGGAGAAGCATGCCAGCCCTTCATCTTCCCCATTCCTCTTCCTCTCCACAGACTGGGACAAACTCTCTAGAGAAATCCTCTTCTTGTCCCAGGCACTGCAATCACCGGTTTCCTCAGAGTTCTGCCTGAAATGATGGGGTGTGTTTTTCATTTGAAATGAGTCCACATCTGGGATTCACTTAACTTGATTTGGGAAGTCCTGTGTTTCTGATCCAAAAAAACAAAACAAAACAAAAAAAATTGTGAAAATAAGCCTGTATTTTTTTCTTCCAGTGTGGATTGATTTACTTCCGTTATACTTAGCTTGCAAGGAAAAAAGACGACGAAGAGAGAGAGAACAATGAACAGTGAATCGACTTGGCTTCATGACCACCTTCCCTTGTTGGGTAACTGGGCCTTACATATGTGGACTGATTGAATTATTCCACTTCCACAGAGAGAGAGAAAGCAAGGACGAAATCTTCCTCCTGATTGCTGTCCCTTTGGGTTTCCTGCCCAGGAAAAATGGTGCAGGATGAAGGAGCAGCTATTAGAAACCACAAAGAAGCAAAACTAACTCATATATTTGGATTCAATCTTGGCTGGCTTGAATTACTAAGCTAAGTAGTTGGAGCTTTATTCTGTAGTACTGGCAGCCCTTAAAGATATTTGGGTATAGAAAATATGCAGTGAATTCTAACCTCCAAACTCTCCCGTTTACTGGGAGAGTTTGTGATGGGCCCAATATTATACTTTGGGCCCAATATTAGAAAATCCAAGCATGAAAATTTGATGTATGTGCATAATGTGGGGTGATGTGTAGAGATGATTATTTTTACTGTTAAACATTCATTTTTCCACATGGATACACTGTAATTCTTTTTTAAAAATAGCTAAACCCTCCACTTAAAAATTTATCCAATTTACAAAGAAATGAGTAATACATATTTTTATTATAGTTTTTTATAGCTAAACCTTCTACTTAAAATTTTATCTAACAAAAAATTATACATATTACTTTACTACAGTTTGTAGTACTCTACTTAAAATTATATCGAATTGTCCAAAAATGAGTGATATATTTGTTTAATAAAAGTTTTCTAAATAGCTAAACCCTCTACTTAAATTTTTTATTAAATTTTCAAAAAATCAAGTGATGCCTCTTTTTTCAAATAAGTTTGCCTAAATGTGGATGCATCTTTGAGTTGCAGAAGTTGAATCTAACCTTTAATTAGAATTAGAAAAAAAAACCTGGAGAAATACCTAGTGAGAAAACAAACACACACACACACACACACACACACACACACACACACAGAAATTTTTGGATATAATCTGCCTGAATTGTGTATGTCAAAGTCTCTACACGCCAGAAAAATCATAGCTTTGGATATGAAGCTTACATATTGCTATTCCACACAATAATTGTTTACATTTTTTATTATTATACAACACAGAGGGTGGAGATAGGAGGGCTGGAGATTGCAACATTAGCCAAATCTGAATTCAAAACACATTTTCACCAGTTACTAGCTCTGTCATCTTGGGGAAATTACTTAATATCATACATAATAATAGTGTCTACTTTGTAGGGCCTTTTCCAGGATTAAATGAGTGAAGATAATACTTGGTGCTTGATACGTTTTATAATTTATTATTTCAGGATCAGGATTATAATTAAATACGAGGAAATAAAATATTATAATGAAATAATGTATTTAAGCATTTAATAAAATTCCTGGAACCCAGTGAATATTCAGTAACTTTTTAGGGCTCTAGCCAAAGAAACAATCAACCCAGTCATTCTTGAGTACATTGAATGAAAAACAAGGGTTACATCAGCTGAATAAACCTATAATCTGGACAGAAAATAGCAGAGTTTAAGCCCCTTCACCAAGAGAACTGAATTTTACTTTTGTGGCAGAACCTAAATTTCAAACTGAGTTAGATTAGCTTTGGGAGGAAAATCAAGCAGTTGCCTTGACATGAGGATTCTTCAACTGCTTCCAGTAGTGCTTTCAGTTAACACTGTGAAGTGCTCAATGTACGTCAGCCATTGCTCTAAACTTGTGACATATGTTAATACTTAATTCTCACAAAAGCCCTATGAGGCTGATATTGTTATTAGCTCCATTTTACAGTTGAGAGCACTGAGTCACAAAACAATTCATGTTGCCTAGTTAGCAGCAAAGCTGGGATAAACCCAGGTGCCTGCTCTTTATCATTACCTTTACTTCCTTTCAGGTATCTATCTGCTCTGTGATATATTCTGGCAAAATAAAGCCCTTTATTCTACAGATAAAAGATGCAGATGCTGTAAAATTTGCATTCTGTTGGTAAGAGATGAGAATGCACCCCAGCAAGCCATTATGGTTGATTGAAAGCACTTTGATAAGCTGTTGCCGCACACCTGTCCCAGTGACCAATAGGAATGCTGCATCCAGAATGGTGGCTACAATGTCCAATAGGAGAGATTCATACTGAAAGACTTCAAACTGGCCCAATAGGAAGGGTTTATATTGAATGGTATCAAATCAGTCCAATAGGAGTGCTGCCTATGAAAGGGGGAAAGTCAATCCAATTTAGTTCTCATTTTTAGAATTTGATTACTGAGGCCAGATGCCCTAATCCCCAATTACTCCTGTAATCCCAGCACTTTGCCAGGCCAGGATGGGCAGATCACTTGACGTCAGGAGTTCAAGACAGGCCTGACCAACATGGCGAAACCCTGTCTCTACCAAAAATACAGGAATCAGCCGGCATGGTGGTATGCGCCTGTGCCTTTAACCCGACTACTCTGGAGGCTGAGATAGGAGAGTCCCAGGAGGCAGAGGTTGCAGTGAGCCGAGATCGCGCCACTGCACCCCAGCCTGAGCGACAGAGTAAGACTCTGTCTCAAACAAACAAACACAAAAACCTGATTAGTGAATCCTAGATTTGTAAAAAGAAGGCTGCTTACTTGAGGTTAAATCATTGTTGATAATGACGCTGAGTTCCTTCTTCACCTCTCAGTTTGATTATTCAATAAATGTTGACTGAGGCAGCTATCTGACCATTCGCAAGGCCGGGGCTAGGCACAGGGAGGTGGGGATCAGTGAGCAAGACTGGGTTTCCACCCTCAGGGAGTTTGTAGTCTAATGGGAGAGATGTAAATTACAATCTTTTCAATTATGTAATTAGGTTTTGGACAAGTGCATCTGAGGAAGTCATCTTAGGTTGGCATGAAGTATAAATACTTAGAGTTGATATTCAGAATATTTAACAATCAGAACAGTCTACCTACCAACAATTAGGACTGATGTGGGGCTTGAACAATTTACGCAGTGGTTGAAGGTGAGCTCCTTCCGGGTGGGGCCAGGCAGCAGAGGATGGTGATGGTTGTCCTGAGGAATTGAGTTTACTTTTTTTTTAATTAAACTTTTTATTTTGAGAGAAGTATAAAGTATTAAACTAAACGTGGCCTGAGGATGCCCCTGTATCTTGAGTAATATACTACAACCTAATTTAGTATGTAAACAAACTGAAGCCTCATTAAGAGTATTTTATTTTTTATTTTTATTTTTGGTAATTGGCTGAGTCTCAGCCAATGGCAGCAGCCAAACTTCAGCCAATTGTCAGTGGCCAGCAG
Source organism: Papio anubis (assembly GCF_008728515.1). Classification (NCBI taxonomy): domain Eukaryota; kingdom Metazoa; phylum Chordata; class Mammalia; order Primates; family Cercopithecidae; genus Papio; species Papio anubis. Next base: position 109,529,686 of record NC_044984.1, read on the forward strand.
GTCAGATTATGTCCAAAGAAGGCAATCAGGGAATTATAACCAGTTAAGCTGTTTCTCTGTCTCACTTAATGTTGTCTGTTTGTGAATGCTTCCTGTCCATATTGTGGAGGGGAGTTCCATGAACCTCTTCTGGTTCTAAGGCCCGCCAGATTCACGACTGGTTCTGTGTTCAATTAAATGCTGTTACATTTAATTCATCTGAAGTTTTCTTTCTTTTAACAAGAGTCACATATAGTTCTAAGAAATAATATAGAGACATCCCTGTGTACTCATCTCCCAGTTTCCCCATAACATCTTACAAAATTATAGTACTTATCACGTCTAAAGATTTCAGATATTTTTAAAATTGAAACTAAGTTTTGAATAAGTTATTTATGCACATGAAACAAAAGCTAAAATTTACAAAAGGGGAGACAGGGAAAAAGTGGGTATTCTCCTGTGCCTGTGCCTCGTTGTCCTCCCTGGAGTCAAATGTTGTTACAATGTTCTTGCCTATCTTTTCCCAAATACTTATACATTTGCAAATATTATAATCCTCTATATGTATATATGTATGTATTGTTTACCTCCATACAGTGAGAGCATATATCTGCAATTATGAATCTTGCCTGTTTTACTAAATATCTTGAAAAGATTTTTTTTTTTTTTTTTGTAAGAAATGAAACCTGGCGTTGAGTTGGAGAAACCTGAAAAAACGGAGTGGAAGAGCATTCTTGGCAGAAGGAGGAACATGAGCCAAGGTCCAGAAACATAAAGAACACTGATTTTTCAAGAAAGAGGAAAGAGACTATGATGTCCGGAGGACAAAGAAGGAGGAGGAGAATGTCTAGGTAGATCACTGATTCTCAGGCCACTTTCTGAGGGACCATTGAACCTGCTTACATTCTCCAGGTGGCCTATACCCTGAGGCCCAGAGTCACTGTATGGCTGATGAGAACACTTCCCGCTGCAGATCAGCTCCTCCCTCCGTAGACCTGCCAGATGCAGGCAGGCTGCTTGTTCCCGAGGCCTCGAGAATAGAGCTGGCCAAGACAACTGCTAGTTTTCCCAAAACCCACTTTCTTTCTTCAGCCCCTCCTTCAAGACTTTTTCCATGCCCTGCTTGTCTTCTCAGACAGTTAAGGACATGACAAAGAGCAATGATTAAGGACAGCAATTCTTGCCTTTTTGTTTTTTGCTTAATTTGAAAGAGACAGCAAGATGGGAAAAATGTGCCTCCGATTATGACCCCTCTGTGCTTCCTAAAAGCTTCTTTCTCCACTTTTAAGTCTCCTCAAGTTTCAAACCCTCTCCTTTTCTTTCCCCTGTTCTTTTTTCCTCTATTTAAACTAATCTAAAAAAGCTATAAAAAGCCTCTGACACTATAAATTCCCCTATAAACCCTGGTTTTATAGGTTTAATTGCCCCTTTTTACAGTGCTGCATGCCTGGGTCCTGAAACACTTTAGTTTTGCAGGACAAGTTCAAATTCATAGTAAGAGTCTGGGCCGCGCTATGATGGGATTTTGAACTCAGGCAGTCCACAAGGCAACTCATTCTGGCCTTGGCTGAACAAGTTTTTTCTCAGGTAGCCCAGGACCAAAATGAGACATGTTCCTATGTAAGAAAATAACCACATCCTTAGAGAATGCCATGTTCTCTAAAGTCCCCTGAAGCCCCAGAGTTAGTTCTGGTCAGAGAGAGCGCCCATAAAAGCAACATCAACAATGCCGCAATCACCATTTATCAAGTGCTAGTAACTGTGCAAAATGGATTTTACGTGCATAATCCTCTCTACAACTCTGCAGGTTGGGACCATCATTATAACCCTTATTACAAGGGAAGACACCTAGGCTCAGATATTGAAGTCATTTGCTTGGGCTCACACAGCAGAGCCAAGACTACCATGAGAAGGGTGAGCCGTCCACCTTGGACCCAGCTTTTAAGGGGCACCCAGCACCTCACTAATCAAGAAAAATAACATTTGAATGCAATCTTTTAACAAAATCAAACTGATAAACTATGGCCTGCAAACTGCCCACATGATTTTTATAAATAAAGTTTTATTGAAACCAGGGCTGGGATTAGGGTGAGGCAATTAAGGCTAAGTTGTACAAATGCAGGGTTGAATCCTGTCTTTATTGAAATATTTGATATTTTCTTCATCACACATTTTTTAAATTGATTTTTAAATTTTTGAATTGAGACAGGTCTTGTTCTGTTGACCAAGCTGGAGTACAGCGGTGTGATTGCTGCTTACTGCAGCCTCAATTTCCCTGGCTCAAGCACTCCTCCCACCTCAGCTGCCCGAGTAGCCGGGACCACAGGCGCTTGCCACCATGCCTGGCTGATTTTTTTATTTTTTTGGTAGAAATGAGGTCTATGTTACCCTGGCTGGTCTTGAAATCCTGAGCTCAGGCGATCCTCCCGTGCCTCCCATGTGCTGGGATTACAGGCATGAGCCATGGAGCCTGACCCTATTCTTTCTTTTTTCTTTTCTTTTCTTTTCTTTTCATTTCTTTTCTTCTCTTTCTTTCCTTCCTTCCTTCCTTCCTCCCTCCTCTCTCTCTCTTTTTCTTTCTTTCCCCCTTCCCTTTCCCTTTCCCCTTCCCCTTCCCCTTCCTTCCTTCCTTCCTTCCTTGCTTTCTTGTTTTCTTTCTTTCTTTCTCTTTCCTTTCCCCTTCCCCTTCCCCTTCTCCTTCCTTCCTTCCTTCCTTGCTTGCTTTCTTTCTCTTTCCTTTCCCCTTCCTCTTCCTCCTTCCTTCCTTACTTTCTTTCTCTTTCCTTTCCCCTTCCCCTTCCCCTTCCTCCTTTCTTTCTTTCTTTCTTGCTTGCTTGCTTGCTTGTTTATTTATTTATTTTGAGATGGAGTTCCCCTTTGTCACCTAGGCTGGAGTGCAGCACCCTGATCTCAGCTCACTGCAACCTCTGCCTCCCAGGTTCAAGTGATTCTCCTGCCTCAGCCTCCTGAGTAGCTGGGATTACAAGCACGCACCACCATGCCCGGCTAATATTTTTGTACTTTTAGTAGAGACGAGGTTTCACAATGTTGGCCAGGCTGGTCTCAAACTCCTGACCTGAAGTGATCCACCTTCCTCGGCCTCCCAAGGTGCTGAGATTACAGACGTGAGCCACCACGCCCAACTTATTTATTTTTTGAGACGGAGTCTCTCTGTGTCCCCTAGGCTGGAGTGCAGTGGCGCCATCTCAGCTCACTTCAATCTCTGCCTCCCGGGATCAAGCATTTCTCCTGTCTCAGCCTCTGAAGTAACTGGGACTACAGGTGTGCACCACTACGCCCAGCTGATTTTTGTATTTTTTAGGAGAGACAGGGTTTCACCCTGTTGGCCAGGCTGATCTCGAACTCCTGACCTCAGGTGATCCACCCCATCTCAGCCTCCCAAAGCATTTATTTTTAAGACACTGCAGTAGAGTATGTATTATGCAGTCTTTGGGCACCACCTTAAATTTCACCCCCAAGGCAAATGTCTCACTCACTTTACCCTAGTCTTGGCCCCATCACACAGTAAGAAACACTGATCCCAGTGTGACAGTCTGTTTCCTAGCTGACCTCCAAGGCGATTAGAGATTGTGTTCAAGAGGCCACTGTTTCCCCCCAGTGTAGTCACTGCTGCTTTGTGGAGCAGCAGCAAGTTTTAGTGTCTTCCCTGCAGACCTTACCTGCTCAGCCTGGAGAGGCGACCATTTCCTGGATAAAGTTGCTTCAGGAGTACTCACAGTCTTAAGTGCAATAAGCCTGATGGTTCCTTCCAACGTTGTGTGCTCATCAGCACCTTTACGGCTCTCTCTTTCGGCTCTGGGGGACTCCTCAGACATTACTATCCATTCATTCATTCATTTAACAGATATTTATGAAGGACCTATTATTTTCTTAGACACAACAATAGGTACTGGACACAACAATAGTGAAAGGAAAAGTAGATAAAAATTACTGTCCTTGGGGAATTGAGTTCAATTTAAGGGGAGAGATGGCAAACAGAAAAATGAATATATTACATAGAATTTTACAATGTCATGAATTATATAAAAAAGTAGAACAGTCTGGGTGTGGTGACTCACGCCTGTAATCCTAGTACTTTGGGAGGCTGAGGCAGGAGGATCGCTTGAGGCCAGGAGTTCGAGAGCAGCCTGGCCAACATGGCAAAACCCTGTCTCACAAAAAATACAAAAATTAGCCGGCCATGGTGGCAGTGCACCCGCCTGTAGTTCCAGCTACTCTGGAGGATGAGGCAGAGAATCACTTGAACCAGGGAGGCAGAGGGTGCAGTGAGCCAAGATGGTGCCGCTGCACTCCAGCCTAGATGACAGAGTGAGACTGTTTCAAAAAAAAAGAAAAAAGGATGACATAAATCAGACTGAAAATGTTAAGGTGTAGAAGGGTGACGATTTAAAATCGAGTGCTCAGCACAAGCATTACTGAGAAGGTGACAACTGAGTAAAAAGACCTTGAGGGATTGAGGGAGTGAGCCTGCTGGATGACCAGAAGTATGTTCTAGTCAGGGGAAACTTGCAGTGCAAAGGCCCTGGGGTGCGAGTGTGCTTGGTGTGTTCTGAATATAAGTGATGATGAAGCAGAGTGAGTGAGAAAGACATGGCGAGAGATGACGCCAAGAGCTCCTAAGCAGGAGAAGGGGCAGACCATATGGCCACTACTCGTCATGAGTGAGTCACTGAAGAATTTGAGGACAGGTGACATGATCTGCCATACATTTAAACAGGCTCACCCTGGCATGCCCATTCTCTGTGACGTTCTATTATGATTCTGTGATACCATCTGGGGCCTAGTTTGGACCACACAAGAGAATGGAGTCTAGGGAGGCCAGTGAGAAGGCTCCTGCAGTCTTTTAGGTGTACCAGGTCATGGATTGAACCAAGATGGACAAAATGGAAGAGCTGGGAAGTGGTTCGTCTTTTCTCCAACCTCTCCCTTGTATGTGAAAATGTTTATAGTCCCATTTTATGCAAAATGACCACTGAGTCTCTCCAGGAAGTCCGGCAAATTTGACCACACAGGCTGCCTCTTTTGGACATATACTGAGGGGTGAAGTTTCCAGGGACGAGCAACTTCAGAAATGGAATGCCTGACTTTGCATCCTGCCCCTGGGTTGATCAGCAGTAAGACCTATTGCTAATGCCAGGACACCTTCCCTTTCAAAGTCTCTCTGCATGCTCAATCTATAAAATGGAGACACTATCCAACTGTAGAGTATCGCTATGAGAAGTAAGACTAGAATACAGGAGGTGCCCAGTATGACTGCAAACAGCCATCTCTTGGTCTGGAAACAAGACACTTACTTTTAAAGTGGTAGGCACAAGAGCGTATGGCTATGTTCTTTCATTCTACCTCAAAAGTTCTCTCCCTGAAAGTTGGCAGTGAAGGGTGGGTTGCTTCAGGCCAGGCAAATGTCCAGGTTACATGCAGATTGTGAAGTAGAGGGGATAAGCATCACTCAGTAAAGGGTTGTGTTAGAGCCGTTCTTTCCACCTTCCTGAGAATTAGCTTTTTTTTCTCCCTGCCTTTCCAGCTTGTCAGAAATCTACAACCAGGTTTGAGAACTGGCAGAAGGGAGAGAAAGTGAGAACACGACATTTCTGGGGGCAAGAGAGTGACCTTGGAGGGTGTGAAGGGGTCTTAAAGAGGGAAGTGGGAAGACCTTCAAAGCAAACTTTTCTACATCAATATGTTGGCAGGGTCTGCATTTTAATTGTATTTGCATTTTCTTTTCCTCTACCATTAATTATATTCCATGTAAGAGCCAGGAGCCCTGGATTCCAGGGCTGGAATGGCTGCTGATTTTCTTTCTGGCCTTGTCTGTCTGCTTCTCCCCTCCACCCATGCAGGGCCTTTTCTGGTTTCTCACACGTTATTTTCCTTCTGCTTCCAGGTTCTTTGCATGGGCCTTGAATACCTTTTCCTTCAGCCCATCACCTGGCTTCTCCTTCACATTCTTATTCATGCATTTCTCCCTCAGGAAATCCTTCCATAAAGGTCACTACCTGCACCCTAGAAAGAGTGCCCTGGCCCCTACAACTTCTGCTTTACTGCTGCCCTCTGTGCTTGGGTATGAATTTAGTTCATCATGTGTAATAGTTGTGTTAATGTCTGCCTGTCCTACCAGCCCGGAAGCTCCAAATCAGGGCCTGGAGGTCAGTGGGTACCCAAGAAATACTTGTTAAGAGAACAGCTGACTCTATGGCCCATTATTTTGCTCTCAACCTCCTTGAGCTGCAGGGGTCCGAAATGTAAAATGAGTGCAAGTTGATTTCAAAGAGTCTCTGACATTCTATTATGATTCTGTGATACCATCTGGGGCCTAGTTAGGAGGACACAGTAAATTGGACTTTGGCCAAGGCCTGGGGCTCCCATGGTCCCTGTGAGACGAGATGCATTCTTACTGACCACTGAGCCAGGAAAATGGAGACCGGTCTTTTCATCTCAATCAAGAGATTGAAATCTCTGACAATACCAGAGATTATCTGCCTTCCTTGATTACTGGTCAGCCTCAGAGTCGAGGGCCAAGACAACAGCTTGAATATTACCCAAATCCATCTAGGGCTCCCTGGGAGTCACTTTCCAACTCGGGGCCTGAATCTGCTTTGAGAATGAAGATGATGTCATTGTTAGGAATTAAAGGCATAGAAAGATATTCACTGACATACGTTAATGATTGGAAAGAAACTAAGCTCTGCATGTTTAACAGTGTTTCAGTATGGAGTCCAGACTGAAGGTTCAAAAAGACCTGTCTGCAAAGCTAGCTTATGAGGAGTGGAGCGTTACGCTGTGATAACTAACACTGGGTGAAAGATCCTTAGGCCCAGCCCACTGACTTCCTGTTGTGTACATTTCAGTGGGTAAAAACAAATAAACAAACACTCCCACTCTGGTTCTCGGTGAGGGGAAGGCAGATCACCAACGGGGGCTCAGGTCTAGCTAAAGTCCTCCAAGGGACTTTGGTCGAGACCTCACCTTCTTTTGTACGGCACCATTTCTGAAGCACCTGGGAAAGTCTAAGGGAAAAATTATATACGAATTCTTTATAAGTACAAAAAGGATCATTCTTATTTTACCTTAAGGGATGAGACATGTTTCTAACCATACTCTCAGACTTGGTCTCATGCCTGAAGACTGACCTAGGCATCTTTTTTCACTTTTTTTTTTTTTTTTTTTTTTGAGACAGAGTTTCATTCTTGCTGCCCAGGCTGGAGTGCAATGGCCCGATCTCAGCTCACTGCAACCTCCACCTCCCAGGTTCAGCAATTCTCCTGCCTCAGCCTCCCGAGTAGCTGGGATTACAGCATGCACCACCACGCCCAGCTAATTTTGTATTTTTAGTAGAGATGGGGTTTCACCATGTTGGCCAGGCTAGTCTCGAACTCCTGACCTCAGGTGATCTGCCCACCTCGGCCTTCCAAAGTGCTGGGATTACAGATGTGAGACACTGTGCCCGGCCTTTTTTTTTTTTTTGGCTTTTTAATACGATTTGGAGCTCCCCACTGACTCCCCTACAGAATAAAGCCAATATGGTGTCCTAGCCATGCCATGCTAGAGCGTGTGGTCAGTGAGTGTATTCTAGCGGTAGGAAGACTGGGGTTGAGTTGAGTTTGTCCTACTTGTTGGCTGAACTGCATTGGGCAGGTTACATATGTCCCAGAGCCTGTTTCTTCAACTATCTGACAGGCATGATGATGACAATTGTGCCTACATTCTAATGTCTGCTGTAATGGTTCAGGGACTTATTGTATGTCAACACTGAACACAGAACCTGGCCCCCAATTTAGCGTTTTACACACATCAGTCATTATAATTGCTATTTTCCACTGTCTGGTTCTTATTTTCATGCTTTGCTACTATTCTCTTCCCTTCTTTCCCTAAGGGCTTCAGCTGCCCACCCCAGAAGTCTTTCTCCCTAAGATTCTACTCCTATGCAAAAGCTGTAGCCTTCACATACAGAGCTTCTCCACATTCTATAAACCCTTCCTTACTTTTCAAGACCCCGTCCTGAAGTTGCTATGAGAAATAAGCAAATGGCATTTATTCAAGCAACCAACATATATTACGGGCTTAATAAAGGGTTTGCTGAAACTGTTGACACTGAAACACATACTTTACAAAAAAATCTATAGCTGTAAAAGTTAGCATTTCTTGTGTCTTGCCACAGCAACACCTCTATTCTGGAAATTCTACAATTAAAGATTTGTTTCCCTAGGAGAAATAAATATGGGATTAAGTGAAATGCTGGTTTACATTTAATGATTAATGCTGCAAAGTGCATTAAGCTATATTTAATCACCTGCATCCTTGTGTGAATTACTTTCTTCATTCCTATTTACACTGACAAGTAGCTGAGATTCAACTTTTAAATTTTGGGACATGTGGTAGGAGAGGATAGGGCAAGAGAGGACTGAGAATTTTGTAAGGTGACAGGGAGGGAAATAAGAAAGCAATAAAAACATACTGAAGGAGGATGCAGAAAATCCATAAGACAAACTTTCTCCATTTCACAATAAGGCTTAGCTTATGTGTTTGTTGAATGAATAACTGACTGCTCTCAAACTCATTTCTATACTTTCTCTTAAGCTTTGAACCTGGTGGCTAGATTTTTCATTGACTACGTCAATCTGTACTTTCCTAGATTTTCTATAGGGTTGTTCAAGTTTTCTCTAGATTTCTCCATGTGATAAAGCCTCCGGAGAGAAAGGGAGAGTGGGTATCCTGTTTACTATCATCATGAACTCAGCATGTCACATAGCACCTGTCATATATGTGATCGGCACTCACTCAATATTTGTTGAACTGAATACTCAATCTGTTTTGCCACCAACTTATGCTGGTGTTTTCCATGTTAAAACTCTTATTTTCTACCATATGCTATCATTTTGTAATAGCAGACCTTGACAAACCAACTCTCCTTACCTATTGCATCTCAGGTCTAGAATTTATTGGCTTAAAAGTAAACAAAGCTTCTCATCATGTTTTCTGCAATATCTTCCAAAACTTCTGCTCATTCTTATCTCTTGTTTTGCAAAACTTTCATGAGTCTGAGCTTTCTTTATTAACTCAGATATTTGATCCAACTCATTCCATAAGTGTATTGTTTGTGGGGGGTTTACATTGAATTTCTTTTATTTCAAGAGCAAGGGGAACAGAGAAAGCGATAAGAAGCTGTGTTTAAGCATTTTGTTGGGGGGACATTTGATTTGGCTGTCCAGATCTAAGTAGGGTCCATGTCCCCTCTCACCAACCCACATTCTTTTTTTTCTTTTTCTTTTTTTGTACTTTTTTGAGCTGTTTTCTGCAAATTCCTAAATACCAGACCAGGTGAGGAATTGAAGGAGCTTTGACTAGACTGTGGGCCTAGAACTGACTTATTACCAATTTAGAATTCATGCATTCATCCACTTCTTTAGTTAATAGATGTTTATGGAGTGTCCACTGTTGGCCAGAACCTGAAGCAGGTTCTGAGGATACAATGAATGGTAGACTAGGCAAAACCCCTGTTTTCACAGAATTTACCATCCCTGGGAAGTTGAACAGTTACACGAGCAGTGGTAGTGCGTCATGAGTAGGCCAGCAGAGACTCCCACAGATCATCTGACACAAGGAGCGCCTGCTGGATGACAGGAATTATATGTGGCGCTTTTCACAATTTCTCTGACTTTCTCTCATCTGTTAACTGGGGAATCACCATGGGACTTATTTCATAGAGCTGTCACGAGGAGGACAAGAGTGTTAGTTGCAAGGCACTTAGAATAGTGCCTGGCACATAAACTGATAGTTCACTTAATTTACTTATGGCATCTCCCCCTATTACCCCCCATTTACAGGTGAAGAAACTGAGGCTCAGGACACTTAAGTCGTTGACCTTGGGTCCCAAAGGCATCTAAGAACCTAGAAAAATCTGGGAGACTTTCGAGACCTGCCTTTTCATAATGCAAGCCTGAGGGAAATTGTTAGACTCACAGTTTTTTGCCCCTGGAGCTGACTTTCTCAGACCAGACTTGTGGAAAACTACTACACAGCACACCCTTCAGGAACTGTGGAAAAAGCCTAACCTAGTCCAGAGCCGAGGGAAAGTCATTATACACAAGTTAAATTCAAAACCAGCGATGTTTTGAGGTTTTCGGTCCCCCACCCCCAACCCCCGAGCTCTCTCAACTCTGAAAAACCAAAAAACCCATTTTCTAATAATAGGCTTTCTTCTGTGATTTCTGGATTCAAGGTAGGTAAGAAATAGGAGAGAGATAAATGATTCAGAGGCTCCAAGCAAGATCATTTGGCGTGTGGTTTGGGGAGGATTTAACAGCTGTGAGCGAGACCTCAGATCCAAGCCAACCCTGAATCCTGCATGCAGTTTGACAAGACCACAAGGGCAATGTATCTGAAAACATGAAAGAATCTTCCTCTTCCTACTGCCAACTGGGACCCCAGCAATGGAAATGTGGAGAACTGGTTTGATCTTACTGCTCTTCCAGTCGTGCTTCCTCAGCCATCAAAAAAAGCAAATAAAAAGCCCCATGCCTTCATTTTCTCTTTGAGGCTCTGTGCTCACAAACAAAACAAAACAACCCCACAACATAGACAAACAAATAGAAAACGCTCAACTTTCTTGAGATGAGAAGCTCTGATTTCAAATACTAAAATTTTGGATAAAAAAAAAATATCCAAAATAGGGGATAGGCTGTTATAAGGTAAAATATGACATCTATAAGGCAAAATATTGACTTACTGCTAAATTGATCTTTAAAAAATACTTCTAGTATAATGCTAAGTTAAAACAAAAAGCAGGAACTTGGGTGAACCCAATCACATAATGAAAATATATGGGAGAAAAACGACTAGAAGGAAATGTCCCAGAGCATTTGTCTTTGGGTGGGAGGAGTCTCGGTGATCACTCTTATTTATCGTCAATTTGATTACCTCCCCTGCCTGGCCCTTCTCCCAGCAAAACATCCCAGGAGGAAATCCCCACCATAATAGAATCACTCCAACTCCTAGCAATATATCAGTAACAATTCCTTGCTCTGGAAGTTGTTCAGGTAAGAAACTTCCCATTGAGGCAACTCTTATCATTCACACAGAAAGACCTTGCACTCCAGCCTGGGCAACAGAGTGAGACCCTGTCACACACACAAAAAGGTCTATCTGATACAAATTAGCATAGTTATGTTATCATAGCAGTACTTCCCAAAATACATTTCACAGAATAGGAATCCTAAGAGATGCTCCCTTCAAAAGGGCAGTATATTTGGGAATTGGAAACAGCCTGGACCGCCCGTGGTTCCCACTTTTGAAGGTTCACCATGCATCTTGGTGATTGAAGGTGTTGAGAAGTTCTGCATGCAAGCTTATGGACTTTGTGGAGCCCAACTTGCCACAGTTCTTTGCTCACATACTCCTGTATTTCCTGTAATACCGATGATCTTTTCATGGGACTAGAATTCAGGAGAATAACAGTAAGAAATAAATTATGTTAGATTAGAGAAATGATCACAATCCTTCTCCCTTCCCAGTGAAACCATCTTTGCAAAATTATGACTAAGATAGTGAAAGAGGTCTAACCTCACCAACTCCATCTTGGTCCTAACCTTTAAGCTCTCCTTGTTCTTCCCTGGACATAGGCTGAACTAACTTTGGGAGGAATTCAGTTTACAGTTTATAAGAAAGACGATAACAGCCCTTTCCCAAAAGCTCTTTCTTGCCTGGGGACTAGACTGCCTTAGTAGGACTAACAAACTAGCCACAGGATTAGAAATGATGGTTTAGGAGTCATGAAGCTGGAGGCTACAAGATTCTGACTCTCCCTAAACTGCTCCTAAGATCAGTGCTTGTGATATTTTGCAGACCCTGCACTTGATGGAGAAGTTGGCACCACCCACGTGGATAAACTGGCTCATCTGATCTTGTGGCCTCCACCCAGGAGCTGACTCGGCACAAGAGGACAGCTTTAACTTCCCAGGAGTTCATTTCCTACCCAACCAATCAGCACTACCGACTCACTGGCCTTCCCCCACCCTCCAAATTATCCTTAAAATCTCTGATCCCTGAATGCTCAGGGAGACTGATTTGAGTAGTAATAAAACTCCAGTCTCCCGCACAGCCGGCTCTGTGTGAATGACTCTTTATCTATTGCAGTTCCCCTGTCCTGATACATGGGCTCTGTCTAGGCAGTGGGCAAGGCACCCACTGGGTGGTTACACCAGTATCTGTGCTTTGTGTAGTGTGACGTCACAGATCCCCTTCGTGGAGAACTGGAGTCTAGTCCCTTGTCCTTGAATCTAGGCCAGCCTCGTGACTTGCTTTGGTGAATAGAATAGATCCAAAGTGACAGAGGGCAGCGCTGAGCCTAGGCTTCAAGAGGCCATATGCACACTTGCATTTTCTCTTGGAATTCTCCCCCCACCATGAAAGCAAGCTGGAGCCATCCTACTGGAGCAGGGAAAGACCATACATGTGAGCAAGACATTTCAGCTGAAGATTCCCCTGACCAGCCAGCCCCCAGCCAATACCACAGCTGACTGCAGACACATCAGTGAGTCCAGCCAAGACCAGAAAAACAACCCAGCTGAACCCAGCTCACGCTAAGTCAAAGAATCATGATCTAAAGAAATGGTATTTTGTCAGTCACTCAGTTTGGGGGTAGTTTGTCATGCAGCAAAAGCTGACTTATATATATTCTGTAGTGGGGGTAGCTTTTAATCAAGTAAATTCTATTTTTAAAAAGCAAATAATTTGCAACTTTAGGACTTTATTGTGCATAAGAAATAACTTGCAACAAACATCACAAGTAATTCTGATACAATCATTTATGTCAATCAGGCTGAGGTGAAGAACTACTTTTGAAAACACAAATGTGAGGTTTTGGCTATTTCTGTTCTATGGTTTCTCTTTTTTCTTTTTTCTTTTTTGAGATGGAGTCTCGCTCTGTCATCCAGGCTGGAGTGCAGTGGTGTGATCTCGACTCGCTGCAACCTCTGCATCCCAGGTTCCAGTGATTTTCTTGCCTTAGCCTCCTGAGTAGTTGGGATTACAGGCATGCACCACCACCAACTAATTTTTGTATTTTCAGTAGAGATGGGGTTTCACCATGTTGGCCAGGCTGGTCTGGAACTCCTGGCCTCAAGTGATCTGCTCACCTCGGCCTCCCAACGTGCTAGGATTACAGCCGTGAGCCACTGCACCTGGCCTCTATATCTTTTTTCAAAGAGAGTAAAACCTGGTCCTTATTTCCATCTGCCCACAGAGTATCTTCCCCATACTCACCAAATTCACAAGCTTCTGTTTTACTTCCAGCTTCATGAGTTCCTGCAAACCAGTACTCTCCCTCCCCAAATGGCAAATCCACTTTGCTTCCTCGGTAGCTTCACAGAATGGGGAAAAGGAGCAAGGGCAGATGAAAGTGAGGATTTGGCAAGGGTCGGGGTTGGGCCTGGGACAGGGAGTGGGAAAGGAGACTTTCCAGAGCTGCAAAAAGCAAGAGCAAGCAAGAAGGAGCCAACCAGTTGCAGAAAGTGAGATCTGGAAGGAAAGTGTGTTAAAAGGCAAAGGAACTCACGAAAGAACTGGTTGTTGATGAAGTCGATGTTGCACGCAGCCCTGCCATCTTGTAAAAAGGGTTTTATTTGTCCTTTTTTTGTGAGAGTCCTGGGAAGGAACCATTAAAGAAACAGACCCCGGGCAGTCAGCGCAGATCTGGGTACGTGTGTGTGCCTGTATGTGGGCTTGCCTGGCCCCCCTCTGGCACCCACCCCTACTTTTTACAAGGGCCAACTGGGTTGCAAGGTTAAAGCCAGAGGGGACCGATTGGTGTTGTGGGGCTTTTTTACAAAGTGCAAAGGATCAAAGTAATTAGCAAAGGGCGAGAGACCAGGCCTGTTAGAGAAAGAAGCCAGCCACCCAACGCTTTCTGCACACACGTCTTGTCTTCCCCAGGCCTGCTGTTAATGCCTGCACGGATCATGGCTGAATGGCACATGGCAGGGTGCAGAGTGCTGGAGGGGGCTCCTTTGCTTTCAGGCAGGAAGTAAACCTGAAAGGGCCAACTCTGAGCTTAGAGAGTGTTGTGGGATCTCCAGGCAGCCCAGAAGGAAGACGAGAACTTCTTGGGGAGTCTTTCTGAGACATTTCATTGCTTCCTTCCTGTTTCAGATGGAGGCTCAATGCCTGGCCAGACCCAGACCTGGAGACCAGGATGAGGAAATAATGTTTCCACTGAAGGCATCTAAAGCTGATCCACTGTGATCATGGCAGGGCAAGATGTATGAGAGGGCAAGGAATTTTCTAGGAATTATTTTAGGTGGTTCATAGACAGGACTTTAACTTATATAGAGTCATTCAGTGAGCTGATTGTTTCCTTTCTTTCTCCCTCCACGTCCCCTCTTCTCTCTTCTGTCTTTGTAATTCTACCAAGACCATCTCAGTTTGCTGCTAATGTGCTGTAGTAGGCAGATTAACAGCCCCCAAAGATACTCACACCTGTGAAGATGCTCCCATACCCGGCAAACGGACTTTGCAGGTGTGAGTAAGGTCAAGGCCCTGGGTGAGGGAGATTATCCCAGATTATCCATGAGACCGATCTAGTCACATGAGAACCTCTCCCTGCTGCAGAGAACCAGAAAGAGAGCAGCGTGACAAGGACTGAAGGATCTATTGCTGGTCCTGAGAGGTGGGGGGCCCTGCATGAAGACCAGAGAGAGGTCTCCTGGAGGTAAGAGCGCCTCTCAGCTGACAACCAGCAAGGGAACAGAGACCTCAGCTCTGTAACTCAAGGGCCTTCAGAAGTGAACAGAGACCGGCTGTGCCGAAACTTCTGACCTACAGATCTGTAATATAATATTTTGTTTTCAATGGCTAAATTTGTGGTAGTTAATGCTTACTCCCTCCTTTGCCAGAGAGAGAGAGAGAGAGAGAGAGAGAGAGAGAGAGAGAGAGAGAGAATATCCTGCTCAAAGTTTCAGGAAAGCCACAATACCAAGCTAAGGTTACTAGTACCATTGTAAGGTTTTCATTACATTTCTTTGTAGGTTTCATTTCTATTTGCGGTCAGTGGTAATGGTTTTCTATTTATGGTAGTGATTTCAGTTTTCTTCTTTTGGGGTGAATGCATTTTGGTAAAGAAAATAAGTTGGGTTTAAAGAAAAAATATTAGTAAGTAGTCATGCAGATTTCATGAATTGATAAATGGTATTTAAAAATCTAAAATTTAGGAAACACTGGTCTAGAGTTTTCTGGAGGGTCCCTTTGGAATTCAGAAAATGGGGCAGACAGCTCTGCATATGATTTGCATGTATTTGCAATCATCATATCGAGCCTTACACACCAGGATTAGGGAGAGGCAGGGCCAGATGGCCTAGGTGCTCTGTCACTGGCTGTGATGAGGAATCACTAATTTCTCAGCTGGCCTTTGGTATTGGACCAATTGCATAAAACAGGAAGAAAAAAGTGTTCATGGCAGCCAACCAGGTAAGGCTTTGTACCATGGAGAATAGCAACCAGACTTTGAAACCAAACAGAATTGCCTTGGAATCCTGGCTCTTCTCCTTAAAACTGTGTGATTTGGGACAAATAGTTTGACCTCTGTGAGCCTCAGTTTCCTTATCTGTAAAAAGGAAACTAATAAGAAAGCCTGCACTGGGATGAAGTGAAGATTAAACAGGGTCCTGTTTGTAAAGAGTGCGGCCCTGTTCCTAATGCGCAGTAAACGATGAAATTTGTTATTGTTATTATTTTTAGCTGCCCAGCGGTGGTCAGCCCATTCATTTATTGCTTGTGATGTCTGCCTCCAGCATTGGAGTACTGCCCTGTGGGGCATTCTGGGCAAAGCTGGAACAGTGTCCAGGCACACCAGGCCTGGGCTGGTCTCTGTCATGCTGACATGCAGAGGAAAGCAGAGAGAAAGGAATCCCACAGAGCTGTGCGTGGCTGGGTGGCCAAGCCTGCCTGCAGACCTTCTTTCTTCCCTATGTAGAGGCTCTGGCCCATTTCAAGAATGGAAACAGAAGAGAGAGCATGCCCTGGCTGGGAACGGAGCGACACCAAGCTTCCCAGCCCTGACCAGGGACATAGCATGTTGGGGCACCCGTGCCTGGAGTTAACAAGAGAGAGCAAAAGAAGGCAGACAAAGGAAGGGCATCTTTCTATCTCTGTTGCATCGCCTGTGCTTAAGAAGTGTGGCTCTGGGGATCAGACAGACTTGGGTTGCCTCTGCCAGTTACTTCTGTGTGGCTTTGACCAAGTAACTTCCCCTTTCTGATAATAACATAGCTAACATTTTTTAAGCCCTGACTTTGTGCCAGCCTCTATTCTAAACGCTACACAAGTATTAGATAACCTCCACAGCAACCCTAGGAGGGAGGCATGCTTATTATTTCCCTTTTACAGATGAAAAGACTGAGGCACAGAGAGGCTATTCACCTAGCTCAAAGTCACACAGTTAATACATGGCAGATCCAAGATTCCATCCAAGGCAGTCAGGATCCAGAGCCTATACTTTGCTAGTATATGGTGATTAATTATTTTTAAGACTTTCCTATTTATTAATTACTCCTGAATCTTTAAGGGCTATGTTTTCTTAACCCCATTTATCAGATTCTGAAAGTAATTATTAGACTCTGAAGTTCAACAAACATACCTACTGGGTAAGAAAACTGGGATGCTGATATGGTTTGGCTGTGTCCGCACCAAAGTCTCATCTTGAATTGTCGTTCCCATAATAGCACGTGTCAAAGGAGGAACCCAGTGGAAGGTAATTTAATCATGGGGGTGGTTACCATCATGCTGTTGTTGTGATACTGAGTTCTCAGAGATCTATTGGTTTTATAAGGGGCTTCCCCTCTTTTGCTCGGCACTTCCACTTGCTGCCGCCATGTGAAGAAGGATGTGTCTGCTTCCCCTTCCTCTATGATTGTAAGTTTCCTGAGACTTCCCCAGCTATGCAGAACTGTGAGTCAATTAAACCTTTTTCCTTTATAAATTATCCAGTCTCAGGTATGTCTTTATTAGCAGTGTGAGAAGGGACTAATACAGATACAAACCCAGGTATCCTGATCTACAGTCAGAGCATTTCTCTCTCTCCCTTCCTCTGTTCTTCCTTCCCCCATGTTTTCCTTCCTTTCTTCTCTTCCTTCCTTTTTCCTTCAATGTCTCCTTCCTTTGTTCATTCAACCAGCAAACACTTACTCATTGCCTACTGCATGCCAGATATTATGCATACATTATGTTCCTACTGTTGTACCTTCTTTGCTCTGTTCTGTATGTTGGCCATTGTCATGGTCTTAATACCCTCAGTTGCCACCACCTCTCTGCTCAGGAAGCCAATCCCTTCCAGAACAGAACCTCGAATAAACAAAGGCTCCTGGACGAGCTCCCTCAGTCATTTGTGACCATGTCAGAAAGCCAGGGCTCCACTCTGAGCTGCATTATTGGCCAAGAAGTAGAGGCAGGAGTAGACACTGCTCCAAGAACTTGCTGAGGCCCACGCTGTTCCCAAACACCTGCCAGACTCCCAGGGATCTTCAGCTTCAGAGTTCTGGGCTTGTGTGCTGTTTTAAAAGAAATCCAATAGACACCGAGCCAAGGAGGAGGCTGCAGGACAGGGGCTAGAGCCCTAGACAGGGCAGGGGGAGGAGAAAGGCTGTCCCCAGATCAAGTTTTGCCAATACATATCTGAGAGAGAGGAGGGCTCGGCATTTGAGGCATGTTAAGCAGAGGCTAGTGGCTGCGAGCCTGGGACAGCCTGTAGATTGGTCAAGGTCTGCAGGGCAAAATGTCGAAGTCAGCAGCAGCATGCTCTGTATCCACACCCTCTCTCAGTGTGCACCCCACTACATCTTTCCCACCTGAGACTCTGTAGCTCTGTGCCTCTAAGCCCCTCCCTTAAAAGAAAAGCAGCCGAAGAATTTGAGGCAATATGGAAGCTGTGATGGATGAATTGCCCTCAACCACTTAATTCAAAGAGGGATTTGGGACTTGATATTTAAGCCTGTAAGCCTCAGTTTTTTCACCTGCAAAATGAAATTGTCAATGGCATGTTCCTCTTGTTTACTGATAAGTGTCTTCAAAGAGGACTCCACGTTTCATTTTGTTGGCCTCCATCTCCACATGCTCCTCTCACCCCCTCTGCCTTCCTCAGGTGTGGTGTCCCCAGATCACCTGATCTTCATATCTGCTGACTTTTCTCCAGACCTTAGTCTCCTCTCTGTCGCTTCTTTTTATAATTTGCCTGTCCTGAAACACCCTAAATCCTCCATGGCTGTGCACCACCATTGGAGACATTCTGCGTTCACATCTCTTCTGCCCCCCATTGCCATCAAAATGTGGGCATCTCATGGCATTTTCTTGTTTTTGTGCAAGCTGTTCTTTCCACCTGGAATGCTTCTCATTCCAAATTGCTGCCTTCCTAAATTTAAACTTTTGCTTGGCCTTCAAGGGTCTGATAAAATAACTTTTGTTGCATGAAGATTCCTGTGTTTCTGTCTGTCCTGTGGTTTCATGGCACCTTCTCTACCACCTATCAGTAATGACCACAACAGTGACCACCACCAGTAAGATTAATGACAGATGCCTTCTGCATAATGCATGCCCTTGGGTATTAATTGTTATTAAATGATGATTTGGTTGCATAGTCCCCTGTGTCTATGCTCTTGCAACGTTGTCTTCTGCTCTGACTCTGGACTAAACCATGTGAATTGCTTTTACCAGTTGGATACTAGCAAACTTGATGTGAGTAGAAGCTTGAAAAAACCACTCAGGTGTTTCCATGCACTCTCTTTTACCTCTGCGACTGCCACAAGAACGTGCTTATGCTCGCCTGCTGAGGTCTACAGCAGGTCTTTGTCTTCTCTCTATGGAAGAGAGCTAGTTATTATAGCCAAGACTATCAAAGATTGGCCAATAGTCACTTGACTGCATGACATGTGGGTGAGTTTCAAATGAGACCAGAAAAACCACACAGCGTGCCCAGCCAAGACCAGCAGAAATATGTGACTGACGCCGGGACTCTTGAGTAATAATAAATGGCTAAATTTTAGGATTATTTGTTATGCAGCTACAGCTAACTGATACGATAATCACCACTTTTGTTATAACTAAGTATTTCCTGTGCCTGCAAATTCCACTAAATTCTTTATAAACATCAAATCATTTGGTTCTCATCTAAATTAAGATACTGTTCCCATGATAAAGATGAGGAAACTGAGGCTCAGAGAGCTTGTCACTGCTCCAAATCAATATGACTAGAAAATGGCTCAGTATCTTTGCTATGAGTCTTGTCCTGGCTTTTCTACTTTCTAGGTGTGTGACCTGGGCAGGTTTCTTTTACTTTTTGTGCCTCAGTTTTCTAACCTATAAGATAAAATGATAATTGTTGCTATGGTTATGAAATTGTTATATTAGACTGATATAATGCTTCTAAGTTGGAAAGATCAGTGCCTGGCACACAGTAAGTTCACAACAAAATGGTAAATACTCTGTTTCTCTTTCTCTTCCTTTTTCTTGTTGCCTGATGACCTGGTGTTTTCATAGTTGTCATTTCCTATGTAGGTGAAGTCTCCTTGAAGACTGAGTCCACATCTAATTCTTCTACCTCCCCATTACAGCACCTTGCCCAGAGTAGCTGCTTAGCAAATACATATCAAAAAGCGATTTTGATTCATTCAGCCGGAAAAGAAGAGGGAAGTTAGTGTCCTTTGAAGAGCAAGAGGACAAGAGGACAGGAGGGAGAATGAGAGATAGCTGTAGTAGGAAAACTTTAAGTTAGTCTCAGAAAAGAACGTCTAGGGAGGGTAGAGAAACTGCAGATGTTCCCTGTTGCCCCAAGGAGATGTCCTTCCTTTCTCTAGAGCTCTCTGAGCAAGTTTATATTCTTTAACTAGGCATAATTCTAAGTATGTTTGGAGACAAGGGGATGGTGCTTAGAAGGGTGACCTTTCAATGCCCTTGCCGGCCCCAAGATCCTTCCGAGGCTTGATGGAAAAGCAGACAGCTTTCCTGCCTTCTCCCTTCCACTATTTTTCTTTGCAGCTGTCTCTGCATTTCAGAGCTCACATCTCTGCCAGGGACTCTATTTTGGGATTTGTGGGAACAGGCGGGTTTCAGCAAATAGGAAGCTCTAAAAATCTCAGCAGGCTTCTCCCTGTGGGCCTCCCAGCCCACTCTGAGGGCAAAGGAGAATCAAAGAGGCTGCTTTAGGGCCCGGCGTCTGGGGCTTTTGCAGGGCAGAGGGCAGAATCTCTTTTCCCAGCAAACCCCCCACCACAACAACAGCCGGGGGCAGCCCTCACCTCTTCTTCAATCTATACTCCTCCAGGCTGGCTGCCTGTACACTGCCTGCAACGTGGGGCTGTGGGGGCAGCATCCCTCACAAGTCTGCGGATGTGGACCCGGGCTTTTGTGAAAACCAAAATCCAATTCCCGCCATATTCCCAGGCTCTTTCCACAGGAGAGAAGTGGCAGGAAGGAGCTCAGCCCTGACACTCGCAGGAACTCAGGGCATCCTGCCTGTTCGTGTCCACATGTAGGTCGGCAGGCTTATGATCAAGCGTGCAGGCTTGTGTGTCTGTGTGTTTATGTGAGTATCTGCAGATCTGTATTTGCAGTGGTGCACGGCTGTGTGTCCCCATGGGTGTGCTTGTGTGTAATGGGCCATGTCTGTGTTTTCACAGAAATGAGTGTGAATCTGTTGATCTCCATGTATATATGTCTGTATTGTATTTATGTGTCTGTTGTCACCAAAAGACATTTGGAGGCCATTATCTTTACACTTTTAATTCACTCAATTTCCATCAGTAATATTTGTTCATTGAAAAAACAAGAAATAGTAGAGAAGCAACATACATACATTATATATGTATATAAAAGCTAGAGATCACAGTCACAACATATATACATATATGGCTATATACAATATAAATGTAATACATTTAACATGATATAATTAACGTAATATAATATCTAATATATGGACAATAATATATAATTTATACAAACCTTGGTGCATGAACCCACCTCCCAGAGAAAAGCAATGTTAATGTGTTGGGTATTTTTTTCTAGTCTTTTCCCATTCAAATAGTTGTTCTAAAAATGTAAGCTACATGAGAGCAAAAATGGTGTTAGTATTAGTGACTACTGTTAATTTTTATCAGGCAAACATATAAATATAGTTATATACATATAAATATATAAATTAATGTATGTACATATAAATAGTTATACATTATGCATTTGCTCATATATACACTTATATACATGACTATACATGTAGAGCTCTCTGAGCATATATACATGAATATATGTATATACACATGAATATATATTACATATTATGTTATATAATATGTATATAGCTAGCTAACATAGCTAACATAGTATATATTATAATATATAACATATATTAAACATTATATTATTTAACATATATTATATATTTAATATATATTATTATATTATTTAATATATATTAATTTAATATATATAATATATAATTATATATTATATATTATTTATATATAAATATTTATATATAACTGTATATTATATATTTTATATAAATAAATTTATATATAATATATAATTATATATAATTATAAATATTTACTTATATTATTATATATAAATAATATATAATATAATATACTATAAATATATTATATATAACATATACTATATATTCATGTGTATAAGTGTATATGAATGAATGCATAATGAATATATTACATAATTATGTATTACAAATTAATGAATGTTTGAATATACAATCATATGTCACTTAACAACAAGGATGGATTCCGAGAAATGTGTTCTTAGGCGATTTCATCCCTATGCGAACATCATAGACTACTTTCTTTCTTTTTCTTTTTTTTTTTTTTTCAGACAGAGTTTTCTCTGCCCAGGCTGGGGTCCGTAATGGTGATTCTACTCACTGCAACCTCCACCTCCCAGGCTCAAGAGATTCTCGTGCCTCAGCCTCCCGAGTAGCCAGGACTACAGGCACGCCCCATCTCACCTAGCTAATTTTTGTATTTTTAGTAGAGACAGGGTTTCACCATGTTGTCCAGGCTGGTCTCAAACTCCTGACCTCAGGTAATCTGGCCATCTTGGCCCTCCAAAGTGCTGGGATTACAGGTGTAAGCCACCATGCCTGGCTGACTGTACTTTCACTCGATGGCACCGACTACTACACACCTAGGCGGTATGCTGTAGCTTATTGCTCCTAGGCTACAAACCCATACAGCGTGTTACTGTACTGAATTCTTAGGCATCTGTAACACAACGGTAGGTATTTGTGGATCTAAACTTATCAAAATATAGAAAAGATACAGTAAGAATACAGATTATAATCTTACAGGACCACTGTTGTATATGCAGTCCGTGATTGACAGAAACATGGCTAGGCAGTAAACATCATTAGGAAATGCATGATTGTATAGTAAACACACAAACCAGTAGCAAAGTCATTGACTATGATTATAAAGTATTATGCACTGTACATAATTGTATGTGCTAGACTTTTATCTGACTGGCAGTGCAGTAGGTTTATTTACACCAGCACCTCCCCAAGTGTGAGTAATGTGCTGTTGAATATTTAGATAATTTATGTCCATTGCAAACACAATTGCAAAAAGCATCCTTTTAGCCAAAGTTGTATGCACATTTCTTTGCATAAATGAAGAGAGGGAGTTACCAGGTCAAAGGGTGTTAATGTGTTGTTGGCTTTTGATAGCCAGTTGGGCTGGACACACAGTAGGCACTCAATAAATTATTGTTGGATGAATAAATGGGCAATTTGGGCACTAGCTCTAGAAAGACACCATCCCACTCAGACTTTCTCTCCTGCTAGCAATCAAAACCTCAAATGCAGTCGTGGGACTTAGGGAAGAAGAGCATGGGATAGCCCACTGAAGACCACCTTCTACTGATGCTGAGGGGAGTCCACTCTGAAAAGTGTGTTCCCTCTCCACCACCTGCTGCTCGGCTCCATCCATGCAGGAAGAACAGAGGCAGGACTCCAGGTGTGGCTGCTGGCTCCCACGCCATCTATCAAAGGTTTCCTAATGAGCTAATAGCCCTAATGTGTGAACATTGATTTCTGGGGTGATGGAAAAGCTGGGATGATTTACATTCAATTTCCCACCGATGATGCACCATTGGTCTCCACGGACACTAAAATATTTACTAGGGAACAACAGAACTGGAGGGGTCCTGGTCAGGGGAAGTGAGCATGTGCCCAGTGGGTGAGAAATTCTGGAAATGATTTTTGCCTGAGGATGAGGAGGAAGGTAAAGGTGGCCTGGGAACATTCTGGAGCCGGGGAAACCCTACTGGGCTCCAGGCCAGAGAGGGAAGGCTTACTTGAGTGTTTCTTTCAGTTCTTACAGTTCTCACTAAATGGCACCTCTTCAAAGATGCCTTCTAAGACCACCCCATCTAAAGTATCCCCCAGTCACTCAGGGTCATATTATGCTACCGTCTCCCTCTTTTTGAGTTATTAAGGTATTATTTATATACAGTAAAACTCATCTATTTTAACTGTGCCACTGGATGGATTTAGACACTGTCTCACAATCCTGTAACCAAGGGATGCAATATAATGTGTGACCAAGAACATCACCACCTCCACAATAGAGACAGAAATAGTGTCCTCACCCTAAAAACTTCCTCCTGACCCACCACCCCCTGCCTCAGGCAACTACCAATCTGCTTTCTGACAAAATGGTTTTGGTTCTTCTACAATTTCATATAAATGGAATCATACAGCGTGTTATCCTTCACGTCTGACTTTTCCCCCTTAGCATGATGGTTTTGAGATGCATGCATGTGATTAGGGCTTAGGGCTAGGGTTAGAGTTGGATCATATGTTTGCTTCAGGTTATCGCTGAGTGGTATTCCATGGTATGGATACATACGATCTGTTTAGCCATTCATTACTGGTTGAGCACAGAGAGGTAATGGCTCTCATTCTAGGGCACACAGCTTACGAGTGAGGGAGCTGAACTTGGTATCCAGTTCTGTCTGAATCCAAAGACTGACTGTGATGTCTTTAGGGAATTCAGTGTCTCTAACAAGCAGAGCTTATTGGGAGGGTGAAATGAGAGCTTACACTCCAGTGACTTCCATTGGTTGAGTGGCTGGCCTTGTGCTGAAGATGTTTTACTGGTTCTCCTCACAAGGGCCCAACAGACACATCTTACAGTTCACATGTGAGGCCAGCAAAGCCAACAGTATCTTTCCCATGTTCACATAGCCTGTGAGTGATAGAGCCAGAATCTGAACCCTTATCTGATTCTCCACCCCCATCCCCCACCTTCTCCCATGCACCATAGCCTTCCAACAAATGGAGGACCCTTACCCTGCCCGATTGGCTTCAGTCTCCTGGCCTATGCTGCCACCTTTTAGGAAGCTGAGTCAGCCACTCTCAGAGTCCATTAAGGAAGGACACAGCCTGTACGCATCAGGCAAGGGACAAATGAAGTCCCACCAGCCCTACCCAAAAGGTTGGCCATCCCCTGCCAGCTCCTGTCCTCTGGGGGTGCAGTGCATCCACTCATGGAAAGGACCTGTCACCCAAAGCAAGGTCCACACTCAGCTGGGCCAAGGCCTTGGACGTGCGATTGGTAACTTCTCATTTCCAATTCATGGCTGACTCTAGGGTCTGAGTTCAGGCTCTCCAGGCGCCTTATTGCCAGACTGTCTGTCTCTGCATCAGCAGGCTGTGGCAAATCATACACATACATACACACACATATTTCCCTGTGCAAAATCAACCTCACCACTACTTTTTATTACATAAACACACACACAAACACATCTATGTGTCCGTATACCACTCACACACACTCCTACATAATACATCTATATGTACATTTGCATTGATACACATATTCACACACAACACAGCTTGAGGTACACATGTACATTCATGTAGCAAATACATACTCCGTCTAATGCACATGTGTGCAGAAGGACACTACCTAGAGTCATGGAACGTGGCAAAGAAACACAGATGAAGACATCTCACATACCTATATATTTATCCAAACAAACATTTCCAGACATTTATCCAATCACACACATTTACAGCCATACAAAATTGCTCACATATATTTCACATAAACGTATAAGTTGACACACTTTATGTATGTAAAAACACTCTCATACATCTGCACTTGCACAGATAGACACACATGCCTATATGTACCCACATGCATGCATATTTACACACATTCACACTCAACCATACATGGAACTTGGTCCATATATATATATTATATTTAGGAATGCATATATGCACAGTCCATGCATGCAGTGTTGAGTATAAAATGCAAATGTTTGTCAACATGGACCCTGACACAGAAACTTGCACACATATCCACATCCATATGCACATATGTACACATGCATACCTCCGCATGCTACAGACATGCACAACCAGGTATGTCTATACACGTGGAACCATATGTACACATGTGTATACCTGTGCATAATATATACATCTCCCATCTGAACATGTACAGAGGCTACGTTACAGCCGATATGTCCTCTATCTCATTCTCTTCTTTGGGCACAAATTTTGGAGTTCTTCGACTTGGTTTGCCCAACCCAGAATTTTCTGGACCTAATCTTCTCCCTATACATAGTTGCTACTGAAACTCTCATTTCCTGCTTGGAATATCCTAGGGAAAGGCCCCATCATGACACACTTAATTTTTTGAAGACATTTGATACTCTTTGGAGACACACAGAGGCCCCGGTGTATCCGTTGGAGATCCTAGGGGACCATAGTCTGGTGAGGTCTGAGGTTGTTGACATTCACTCAGCAGCCTCCAATAAGATGGATACATGTTTTATTTATTTGCAGGCAAAATCACACCTCCTCTAGGAGCTGTTCCTCCCCTAGTAGGAAATTCTTTCTCTTTCTCTCTTCGTACACTGCGCATTATTTATACCTTTGTTTTAAAGGTCAGCTTCTTTGCCTTGTTTTAGTGTTTTCTGGAGTTTTTGAGCTCCCAGAGGGTAGAAAACATATCTAACTTGCTTTGTTTTCTGCACAACTAGTGCTGGTGATACCCAGTACTTGTAGGTGTTCAATAAAAGAAAATTGAAATAACTGCTGCTTTGACACTGCAGTGCATGAGGTTAGATTGGTGACCAGATGTCAGTCAACACTGGATTAAGCAGGCTGGCCAATGAGCATCTTCCAGGAGACTCCAAACTACCTGCAATGTATGTGGGGCTTAGGATCATGGGTGAGTAAGATGGTGCGTGCCAAATGCTTGATAAAAAAACACAATGACATTATTATCTGTTTGCTTCAGCAATGATCATCATCTCCTACCCCTCTCCACCGGCCCCTGCAAAACAAAAAAACAAAACAAAAGCCCAGCACGCACAATGAATTAGTGGAAAATAGGCCCAGTATTAGGCCGTGTTAAATGAGCAGAGTTGGGATTTGAAGCCAGGCCTCTCTGGCTCTCTCCTTCTCTGTTTCCTCCTCTTTACTACTTCCCCAGTGACATATTGCAAGCAAATAAAATTATAGAGAAAAATGTAAGGGCACCAAGTATTCCAAACCCAGATTCATTAAATTTATCTTTCATTTGTTTGACAAATAGTTATTAAGCACCTTCTGTGTGCTAGGCTTTGTTCTAGGCTTGAGGATAGAGTAGTGAACAAAACACATGGTGCTGGCTTCATGGCTTCATGGCTTCATGGAACTTCCATTTTATCATATTTGCTTTAGTGTGGTTCTTGTTGTTCTTCTGTCATTACTAAAATAATAGAAGCTTCTTGTGTGTCCCTTTCTTCCCCCATTTCCCTCTCTCCAAGTAGAACATAAACACCACCCCAATATTTGCAATTATTTTCCATATGTTTTCATTCCTTTATCTCACACTTATTTAGCACTGCACAGCATTGCTGTGTGTTTTGAAACTTTTTATATATGTATCATTATGTATGTATATAAAAAGGACATTATGTATATATAAATATATATACACACACACATAAAAAATGTCCTTTCTCAACAACTGTATGTATGTATTTCTCAGCAACAACTTTTTCACTCATTATTTTGTTCTCCAGGGATCTGTGTTGATGCAGACAGCGCGATTGTCTCACTGTTGTACAGTATTTCCTTATCTGATGTCATGCTAGTGGATTTAATCACTCCCTTCATCACGGACATCAAGGCTGTTTACCCGATTCCCTTCGTCTAAACAATGCTGCAATGAACATCACTATGTATATTCACTGGGCCACGTATCTGAGGATCTAGTGCCTGCATACCTACAAGCCTGTTTGTTGGATGGTGGGATATGCATGCCTTAGCTTTGCATGACAATTGTAAGTTGCATCTCACGTTTTGGGTTCACATCAACTCACTCTGACAGTCGCAGAGTCGGAGACTGGCTCTCCGTTGCTCAACAAAGCACATTTTTCCATTTTTGCCAAGCCGAGAGCTATGGAAAAAGAAATCTCTCCTTTTGGTTATAACTGGCACTTCTTTGACTATCAGCAAGGATGGATAGCTTTACTTACACTTACTGGCCATTTGGATTTCCTTTTGCTGTGAAATGCGTGTTCTTATCTTTGTTCCATAGTTAAAAATTGGTTGATTTATCATCAGGGCTGGACTCTTAACCACTTCTCCAACTGTGGAAAAGAAATGGACTTGAGAAGGGGAGTCAGAGGTACAGCCCTTCTTCCTCCAAGGGCTGAAAAAGCAGCCCTTATTGACTGGCTTCTATCACTCATCTGATTAAAGGTACCACTTACTTCCAAATGCTTAGAGCTGGGGCTGGGAGCCATTCATAAAACTCGTATTGAACGATCAGCTTTCACAAAGTTTGCCTTAATGTTTTTTGCACGGTATTGATCTGTGGGGGGAACTATAAAAATTGACACCAGAATAAACTTTGAAAGACGGCTCTCACTCAGCCGAACTGGGATCAATGCAAATCGACCGAGGCAAGGAGGGAGGGGAGGAAACAACCCCTTCTCCATTAGCTGGTCTCCGCTTGACCAGCAAAACTCATCTGGATCTTTCCTGGCTCTGCCTAGGCTCTCAAATGCAGATACAATGGTGGTTAGGGTAAGTTCTGAGGTGGAGAACAAACCCCTCATCTTGGGATAAGGGGATCCTAAGAGCTGAGTTATCAGCACTTGAGACATTTGATTTTCCCTTAGAAGTCTCTCTTCCCCTCTGTGGTGCTAGTTATGGGTGAGGGAACCATGGAGGAGCAGAGGGGAATGAGTGTTTACTGAGCACTTACTATGTCCCAGGTGTTAGGGCTGGGCATTCTGCAAACACGCGGGAGGCAGGGTCAGGTTGGCTCCACTAATACCTGGCTGATGACCTCAAACAAGCGGCTCAACCTTTCTGAACTTCCACTTCCTTCTGCAAAATGCTGATTATTCTAACATCCTCCTTACCAGATTTTCTTCTGCTTTTCAGGGATTAGTACTGAAAACTAGAGTACTGGCTCCTAAAGCAGAGTATGAATGTGTAAAAATTTTGCTATTACCTTAATCAATCCTAACTGCAACCCTGCAATTTGAACATAGTCACCTCCACGTTGAAGAAGTATAGACTGAAGCTGAGAGAGGTTAAGTGATTTGCCCAAGATCACACAGCTAGTAAATGATAGGATTTTAACTCAAGGCTCTCCAACTCCCAAGGCCAAGCTCATTACCTGAGAGCATATCACTAATTATAACATAAGTCGAGGGCAGAGGGTGAGAGCAGGATGGCTCTCAGATCAATTTCCATGGTACGCATGAATTGTGGGGGGCTTGAGGCCTTCTCTGGCGCAGTTAGATGCTCCTTTCTGCATTTCATTACCCTGGCATGATCATCGTTAGCCAATCCTGGGAGCATCACCTCCAAGTGACTGCAAGCAGAGGGCACTGCATTTACAAAAGCTTAGAAGTCTGTCTGGAATAGGTGGGCACTGCTGGGATGCAATGTGAGAGACAGGGGTAGAGAAATAAAGGTTTCCCATCCATTGATTCACTCCAAGAATACTCACTGAGGACCTACTGTGTGGGGCACAGGGCTAGGGGCCGAGGACATAATGTTGAACATTCCTGACATAACAAAATGTGGACAAACAGATGAAGGTGACAATGCAGGGTAGTGATGAGCTATAATTAGGGGCCAGGCAGGGAGGATATGGAAGCATAGGAAAGGGTTCCTCAGTCTGAACTTGGAGCCCTGGGGAAACCTTCCCAGAAGAAGGTACATCTCACCTGAACTTATAATGACTCACAGAATGTCGTAAGGTACAGAATCCAAGGTACCTCCTCTGGGGATGCTGGTTCAGGACAGGGAGAGTGGGGGAAAAGGACCTGTCCCCAGGTGATGCTAACAGCTAGGATGGGCAACTTCTAGGCTAGATGAACTCTTAAGATAGTGGTTCTCAATGTCGGCTGCATATTAGCCTCGCTTGGGATGCTTTGAAGAAATTCCAGTAGCGGCCATACCTGTCTCCAGATCACCAGAACCAGAGTCTGCAGATGGGGGGTGGAGGGTGGCCTGGACATCAACGTTCTGTACAAAAGTTTCCCGGTTGATTAAGATTCATTGCTTTGGGAGGACCATGTAATGTTTGGACAAGTAAATAAGTAGGGGGAAAGTCAGCCTGCCCTGAAGTTTCTTTGTCTGGGTAAGAAAGTTAATTGCATGCCTTAGGTACTTAGTGCATACCAGCCCCTTTCCCAGCCAGCAGCTAGTTAGCTTCATCTTTCCAACACCTAGATGTTGTTTTTCATCCCAGTTGCTTAGATGCAGCTCCTGAGATTCAGAGAGGTTGGGTTCAGACCCCAAGTCATGCAGCCGGCCAGCAGCAGAGGGTGATCCCACCAGGGCATCCCTTTAAAGGCGCCTGGATATGCATGTCCGTAAAGGCTTAAAGAACATCATGGAGAAAGCAAGAAGTGGGTAATGACTTCACTAAAGGTATTTCTGGGCCACTGGCCAAATATAGCAATGAGTCTCTTGCTCTTGAAATACAGGGTGGCTTGGAGGAAGCTGGGGGAAGCCAGGGGGCGAGGAGGGTACTTCCTGGGTGCTAATGGATACCATCTGAGCTCCAAAACCCTGCAGTGAAGAGCAGCATTTATTACGCCCACCTCTCGCACCAGAAAATTTATGACTGCTTCCAGTTCTACGACTTAAAAAATATAGCACAAAAATCAGCCTCCGCTGCTTCCCCTCACTCCTTCTCCTTATTTATTTATTTATTTAATTTATTTGTTTCCCTTTTCTCTTGTGCCCATGAAGTTTGCCCTCCCTTCAAATATCCTTGTTTGTTAGAAGTGATTCCAAGGCTGGGAGAAAAACCCCACCTCAGGCTGGTCATTACTTACTGGAGAGAGTTAGAAGCTGAAAGTTCCTCCTACCCAGCACCGTAAATAACCTGTCTCCTTCATCAACCCACAAATCACTCCAGATTTTTGGAGTAAATAGTAATAGCTGTGTTTTCCCCCATGGGCATAGCTGAGGGTGTATGTATGTGCATGTATGTGTTTAATCTAATTTAATTCTTTTTTTTTTTTTTTTTGCCTTGTAAAAAGCACCTTCGGCTCCACCCTCCACTTCTCAACACTCTTTTGAAGGGATTACCGCTCCCAGACTCCAGACTTGGGGACTTGGAAAAGGTCTATAGGTTTGAGATTTACTGTGGCTCCAGGGAGCTGCGAGATAGGCCAGCCTGAGTCAGGGCCGGAAGAATGTTCTTCTGTTGTTTTGTTTGGGGGACAGGCACCCTGGCACTCCATATCTTTCACTCTATTCGCTTTCACTGCACTGGCTCTGGCTTGCGAGGTGTCTCCAGCAGCCTCCTGCATGGTGCCCATCACTCGCTCCACACTGTCCTCCCTCTAATCTGTCTTCTGTGCCAGCCATCCTTGAAGTGACCTTTCCTTTTTTTCTTTTTTTTTTTTTTTGTTTGTTTGAGACAGAGTCTCACTCTGTTGCCTAGGCTGGAGCGTAGTAGCATAATCTCAGTTCATTGCAACATCTGCCTCCTGGGTTCAAGTGATTCTCCTGCCTCAGCCTCCTGAGAAGCTGGGCTTACAGATGCTTGCCACCACGCCTGGCTAATTTTTGTATTTTTAGTAGCAACAGCCTTTTGCCATGTTGGCCAGGCTGGTCTCAAACTCCTGACCTCAAGTGATCCGCCGGAATTGGCCTCCCCAAGTGCTAGAATTACAGGTGTGAGCCGCCATGCCCGGCCTGCAGTGGCCCTTCTAAGCCTCTGGTCTTATCCTCATTGAGTGCTTTTCATCATTATGTCAGGTCCCTGCCTTAAAACCTCCCAGTGTCTTCTGATCTTAGTTTGGGTTCTTCCACAAAGCAAACCCACAGATAGTATACAGTCGAGAGGCTGCATACTATGCTAGTTAAACGCATGAAGTTGGAGTCAGATGTTCTGAGTTCAAATCCTGACTGTATGACTTGGAGCCACACTTTCCACATCTGTAGAGTGTGAACAACCATTATATTTACCTTACAGGGTTATGGTAAGAATGAAGTGTGTGAATAAAGCATTCAGTGCTGAGCTGGCCATGGAAGGTTTTTATTATGGGATACATCCTGGTATAGCTTTCTGTTCACAAGGCCCATCTGCCACATTATAGTTGTTAGTCTCTTTGTGTGGCTTAGTCTGCATGCCCTAACCCCAGACTCCATGAGCCTAGGCTTTATGCCTCACGTGGTTCTGTATCCCTCCCGGTGCCTAACTCTGAGCTGGGCAAACAGACACTCACGATAGGTGAAAGGGAACCAGAAGGTACTGACCTCCTTCCTGTGTAAAAAACAGGCATTATCCTTATTTTGAAAATAAATAAAGAGAGACTTGGATGTTAGCTAACTCGACCAAGGTCACACAGCTTGAATTTAGAACATGTTTGAACTGACCAACTTCAAACTTAATGCATGCTTTTTATTGCACTGAGCCACTTGCTCATGGTTTGATCCAGAAGAGAAAATACCAACCAAATATTAGAGATGACATTTTACCAGCTGTTAGGACTAAGAGGTGATGAGAAAGAGCCCAGTGACAAAGGTGTGCTTGTATCCAGGAAAAGAAATAAACCTGTATGATCAAGGCACCAGAGTAGCTATCTTTATAGGTTATTTGATTGTAAGCAACAGAAACCTATCCTGGCTAACATAAGCCCAAAATGCTTGTATTGGAAGAATTGGAAGAAGTAGCTCACAAAATAGAAGAACCGGATGTCGGAGGGGTCAGGGAGCTGGTTGGACTTGGGATCTAAGTAGCAGTAAGTAATGTGATCAACCCGGATCACATGATAGCCTCTTAGCTCTAGGCAGTCAGGGTTTGAATGACTGTCCCACTGAGACTGCATATAACAACAGTGGGTGGGAACAACTTCCCAAAAGGGAAATGAGCATGCTAAGACCAGAAAGAAAAGAAATAGATATTAGGTTGGTCAAAACAGCTGATGCCCATTGCAGTGACGGTGTCAGTTAATTTTAGCAATATATATCATCTGCTGGGTTTTCCATGTGTTGGCCGTATTGCTGTGTACAGTTTTGCAGATTGCATCCTGCCCAAGACCAGCTTGCTAAGGAGGCACAGAGGTGCTAAATCCCGGCCCAATCACTGCTTGCCAAATAGCTGTATTAACCCAGAGGAAGGGATGTCTTTCCTAATGTGCAGAAAAACACCAGGTATAAATCATCCTATTTAGTCCTCTCGACAATACTGAAAGGTAGGTGTGGTAGATTAAGAATGGTCACAAATTCTTGCTTCTCTTCCTGTTGAGGAGATAGCTAAATCCTTGGGGAATGGAGCTCATGCTACATGCATTGTTGAGAAGCGGAGACTAAATACCCTCCCCTCTGAATCTGGACTGGCCTTCACAACTCACTTGACCAACAGAATATGGTGGAACTAATGGCTGGAACTTCCAAAGCTAGGTCATAAGAAACCTTGCTGCTTTTTTTTTTTTTCCCCTGGATTTTATGATGCTATGAGACACCATGAATAACGTTCAACTACTGTATTCTATTGATCCGTCACAGAGCTCAGATTAAAGAAGTCATAAACACATCACCTCTTAACCTAAGAGTACCCAAACAATTTATGACCACCTTCAATCTACCAAATTGTTGGTTGAACCCATTCAACAGGCATTTATTTGTTGAGCATCTACTTTATACCAGACACTAAGGCCCTGGGAATACAGTGGTGAACAAACCAGAAAAGTGATGTGCTTCCATGGAACCCGTATTCTAGTGGGAGGCTGCATTCTAGCTTGAATAGATGGATCAACGAACTGGAAAGGAAAATTGAGAATGTCTATCTGGTTTCCAACTTTTGACCTGCTACATGTGTCCTGTAAAATAATCTCACGATGACATGAGATCCAATTTGCTCTTTCCAAGCCAATTTTCCACTCATTGATCATCTGCATTTAACTTTGAGGCAACAGCTGAGAAATTCTGAAATAGTAAGAGGAAGATTCTCCCGCTTACTTTCCATGGGCTGTCTGGCATGTCATAGGGCTTAGGGATTAGGTGCTGCCTGAAACTCTTGTGGCCGAGTCAGGTCCCCCATTAGCTCTGAGTTCTGGAAATTGACCAGGATTTACAAAGAAGGAGGGCACAGGGAGAATGAGGAAGCTGGAGTTGCATCATCATGACTCAGGTCAGCCAGTGTCCACCTTGGCAATTGGCTGCAAGCTTTGGGATTGGCATGAGAAGGTTACGTTGACTGGGCCATCTAACCAGCAGCCTGAGGGCTGGGCCTGAGCAGCACCGAGGAATTTCACACATGGTGGTGCCAGTCTGGGTTCTGTTCTGGAATAACACATGCAAGTGGCAGGGAAAACTCGTGAGTCATTGAGCTAATCTCAGCTCTTTTAAACTGGGTGCCTGGAAGATGAGCAAAGTCCTGACTTCAGCACCATCAAAGAGGTTATATGGCAAAGTCAACAGTTTCAACAGGGAGGAAAAGGCTGAATCACCCAGGCCATTGCTTTCCCCTTGCCTGAGTCAGGAGTAAAGGATTAAGTATTCTATTTTAGGGAGTTCCTAAGTGCTCCTGAGGAGAGCTTCCAATAGAGGTGAGTAGGTTCCTATTAACTCTGCAACACACCTTTCAAGCTAGAATCCATTTATTTCACATTTCCATTATTGGGCAACCAAGTGCTATTTATGAGCGCTAACTCTGAGCATCCACAGATATAATTTATATCAATCACCTAGATTTGTTTTTCTAAAAATGTGCTCTGCAGAACACAGCAAATACTTGGTTACATTTTCTTCAACAGATTTTTCTACTATAGGACTTTTCAGAGCCTTTGATATGCTAATGTACATTGCAAATCTCCAAAAAAGCTTTAGATCTTATTAACCTTTCCCAGCTTGTTTTGTCTATGAACCCCAACTTTGGAGACTAATGAAATTGTTTTTCATAAAGACACTTTGAGAAATGAGTTTCCTTGAATGGTTTAGAACAATTCTTTCAAATTGTGGGCATACAGATTAACCAGAGAGCTTATTATTAAAAATACACATTTCCATCTCAGACATGAATATTGAGTAGGTCTTGGGTGAGGTCCAGAAATATTCATTTAATAAACATTTCAGGTGATTTTGAAGTGAGTGATTCATTGCACACACTTTGGAAACCACTGCTTTAGAGCCAGAGTTGGAAGGCATGTACATTTAATCCTTTATTTTAGAGATAGGGAAACTGAGGCACTGAAAATGATTTTTCATACTGTTGAGTTTTTTGTAAAGTCAGGGATTGGTCTGAATTCCCAGATTAGAAGAAAACCTTTCTCATCACCTAATGAGACATGCGGTACTTCATATGCATCAGAAATTTCTAGAAATAATAAATTAACTGTTCAAGGAGTGTTGAAATCACGGATGGATAAGTAAGTGAATGAATGAGTAACTGTATATCCCTGTTCTACTCACTTGTCCCTCTTTTGATGCAGCCCAAGAGCAGAGTTTGTTTGATGGGTTCTACTTTATGGCAAAGAAAACTGAGGTTCAGAGAAGTTAAGTAATTTGTTCAATGCCACTCAGCAAGTCATTGGTAAAGTCATAGTGTAAATCAGGACTTTTTCTTATTCCAGATTTCATTCCATGGCCAACCTCAGACCCTAGAATCAGAAGTGGATTTGTTTCTCAGCTCTGCTACTTGCTGATTGTGTGACACTGCTCAAGCAACATAACTTCTCTGAGTCTTTTGTGTAAAATGAAGATAGTAACTCACTTCATTGCTTTGCTGAAGGCATTAAATGAGGTAAAGTGTGTGCACCATGGCAGGGGGCCCAGCATGTGCTAAGCACTTTATAAATATTAACTGCTGCTAATAATAATATTGATAACCGTGAATAGCATACAAAAGAGAGCAATGCACATTGCGAAGGAAAATAAATTTCTTTTTTGGATAACAATGCAATGGTCATCAGCTCGTAATGTCTGGCTTTCCTGGTGTGTTCTGTCGGGTCTCAGACTGCCAGAATCCCAGAATGGAATGGAATGGATTCCATGGAATGGAAATGGGCTCTCAAATTCACCTGGTCTAAGACCCAGCCTCTAATACAGGTTCCCTGTGAGAAGGCCCCAGCAGCCCCAGCTTCTCTCAGTTTATCACCTCCACTGACAGTGAATTATTTCTAGACAAATAGGAACAATTTTTGGTGCCCCATTTCCCAAAGTGTTGCCTAAGTACTACAACTTCCAGAAACTGGTCCTTAAGTAAAGAATTCTGCATTCAAATAATCTTGGGCTATGTCATTTGCTACTTTTTTTTTTTTTTTTTGAAATGCCGTGGTGTGATCTTGGTGGCTCACTGCAACCTCTGCCTCCTGGGTTCAAGCGATTCTGTGCTTCAGCATCTGTAGTAGCTGGGACTACATGCATATGCCACCACACCTGGCTAATTTTTGTATTTTTAGTAGAGACAGGGTTTCACCATGTTGGCCAGGCTGGTCTCAAACTTCTGACCTCAGGTGATTCCCCTGCCTCAACCTCCCAAAGTTCTGGGATTACGGGCTTGAGCCACTGTGCCCGGCCTGTCATGTGCTCTTAACTGCTTTCCCGCACCCGACCCAGATATATTCCTAACACCCATGTTCATGTCAAAGGCTCTGAGAAGTCCTGCAGTCAGGACAGAAAAGTCACTCTGTGTTGAACCCATGGCTCTCCAGACTCATTTGATCAAAAAACCACATTGACAGGCAGTTGAGCTTTTCCTCTGTGGAATCACTTTGGGAGCTTCTTCTGTGTTAGAAAGTTTTCTCATCTAGTAGTTCATAAGTAATTGTTTTTTTTCTGCAATCATGCTGCTATGCTATGACATGATTCTTGATTCATCCAAGTCAAAATACTACTGTTGTAGTAGTTCTTTTAGGAAATACATATTTTCTAAATGTGTATTTACTATTTAGTAACACTAAATAGTATTACTAGTACCGTTTAGCATCTGGTACTGGTTCTGGCTGGTATGCACTGGTGCAGCTTTACTGGTTGTTTACAGCTGACATCTATTCTGAATGACCTCTGTCTGTGCCACATTGGTTGTTAATATTTTGAATGCCACTTCTGCTAACAACTCCTCAAGACTGTTCTGTCTCAAAGTCCACGACTGTAATTCTTAGTTCTATACATCAGCTTCCTGAGTCCCATCTCTTCTCTAATGGGACTCCTTGCCCAACTCAGACCCTACCTCATCCTTTAGCTTGTTTCTGCTACTAGTTAGTGACTTTAGTTTCTCTTCCCGACTCTCAAGGACCTTGTCCCCAGAAAATGTGCCTGAGAAGAAAGGTTAATGAAAAGTCACAAATCCCAGCACAGCGCTCGGTGTTTAAAAATTGCCATTTGACCTTGAACTTCATAGCCCTTTGCCTATTGTAGCGGGGGTCTCCCTTCTCCCCATGAGGCAAATCTACTAAGAGAACTTCCAGAGCCCTTTCTTGGGGAGGGGAGGAAGGTTAAAAGTGTACATAGAGCATTCTTTCTGGCTCTGCTCAGAAGCCGACAGGGCAAAAGGAGTGGGGTTTCTGGTTTCAAAGGGAGTCCAAGCAAAGCTGCTTCTTTTAGTTGCAGCCCCTCTTAGCAAAATGAACAGCTTTTTTTTTTCTTTCTTTCTTTCTTTTTTTTAAAATCCTCTCTCTCTCTTGCAAGCAAAGCCATAAATCATGAGCACTCCTCCGGCTCTGCGAGTGGGGGTCGGATTAAAGTTGTTTGGTTAGATTTGTTTGAATGTGTGTCTTTTGGTCTTCATCGCCTCTCCCTTCATAAACATCAGCTTGTAAGTTCTCGTCCCCTAGAGGACACACCGACAGCATCACGTTAAATATTTAGAACAGGAAACCACCTTACTCCACTGAAGGGGAAAAGCAGTCTTGGGAATGGCGCTCCACCGGGCATCCCTTCTCTCTCCTGAGCTCCCAGATAAGAAGGCAGCCTCCTTATACCCAGGTGTCACCTCAAAGTCTCCCTGAGAAAGGAGTCAGGCTTGGCACCTAGTAGGCAAGCGCTTGGCTGGGAAGATGTAGCTCCTTGGAGCAGGTTTTGTAGACCAAGTTTAATCGATAAAATATATATATTTTGTGTGCCCTGGGGCAGGGCAGAGGCTTGCTCTGGTGTCCAGGATGGAGTACAGTGGTGCCGTCTTAGTTCACTGCAACCTCCACCTCCTGGGTTCAAGTGATTCTCTTACCTCAGCCTCCCAAGTAGCTGCGATTACAGGTGTCCACCACCACGCCTGGCTAATTTTTGTTATTTTTAGTAGAGACAGGATTTCACCATGTTGGCCAGGCTGGTCTCAAACTCCTGACCTCAGGCGATCCACCCACCTCAGCCTCCCAAAGTGCCGGGATTACAGGTGTGCGCCACTGTGCCCAGCCAAAATACATTTTTAATAGCCTTTTTCTTGTGAGCAAGGTAGTTATCTGGTTCAGTGAAGGAAGAAAAACATGGTAGGAGGAAGAAGTCTGCCAAACCATCTGCCAAAGCATCACCCAAGTCCAGGTGCCCGTTTGTTGATAGGTAAAACTGTTCATGCTACTCTCCTGCGCAAAACCTTCTGTGGCTCCCTATTGCCAAGGGAAAAATGTCTACTTGCCATCTAGAACATAGAAAGACCTTTCAGAACTTGGCTCAAGTCTATTTTTTTTTCCCTGTTTGTTCTTTCTTTTATCCATGCCTCTGATCTCATCAAACGCTCATGCCTCCTTTTACAAAAGATGTACTTTTCATATCTTATATTCACTTCAGACTTGCCACTGCCTGTGCCTAGAGTGATATTTACTCCGTCTCCCCTTCACATCCCAGGAAGAATTCAGCCTGTCTGCTATTAGTTTAGAGCAGAGTAGTCCCCCCTTACCTGCGGGGCATATGTGCCAAGACCCCAGTGAAACTGAAGATAATACTGAACCTTTCAAATACTATGTTTTTCTCCTATACATACACACTTATGATACATTTTAATTTATAAATTAGGTACAGGGAGAGACTAACCATGATGTGGACAGTGAAACTGTATGGAGAGGACTCCTGTATTTTAATAGTAAATAACAGTAAACGGTAAAAAGGATATGTTGGCTCATGTAACTGAAAGGCCAAGATACATATGGGTTTCAAGTAAGTTCAAACAATGGCACAGGGGGCCCAGTTTCTTTCTGTTTCTCCACTTTGTCTTCTGCTGTGTCAAACACCACATAGTAAACCCGTGGTAACTCAGATCTTCCTTAACGGCAGCAGAGAAGTCCTAGACCTCACATATTCACCCCATAACATTCAGGAGAAAAGAGACTGTTTAGATAGCTTCTGCACAAGCCCTTGGATTGACATTTTAATGGTCCAAATCAGACCTTGTGTCCATCCCTG
This sequence comes from Papio anubis, assembly GCF_008728515.1. Classification (NCBI taxonomy): domain Eukaryota; kingdom Metazoa; phylum Chordata; class Mammalia; order Primates; family Cercopithecidae; genus Papio; species Papio anubis. The sequence continues at coordinate 109,568,558 of NC_044984.1, forward strand.
TACCAATGGCTGGGACTTTGGCGGAATCATATCTGTTTGTACATGTCAATCCCTCTGCTTGGCATACACCTCCATGAAAAGCCCCTATTCAACCCTCAAAACCCAAGTCAAATGTCCCATAACTCTTTTAGGCATCCCCTTTCATTCCAATCTCTCTGTGGTGAGTTAAATTCTTTTCTATGTTCCCAAGGCCCTCGATTTTATTTCTCTTTGTGCATACAGCATATTGCCTTATGCTTCCATTTTTAAATCTGTGACTTCCCCACTAGACTGTGAGTTCTTCTAGGACCACTGACCACACTGGATTCATATCAACTGCCCGCATGTTGACTCACATACTGCCAGACACATAGGAGGTCTCGAATTATCTGTCAAATGAATGTATGTGCAATGTGCGTGGATATCTGCTGTCATCACATCCAGGTTCTGAATCATCAAGCAAGATAGAGAGGTTCTTGAACTCTCAGGCTTGGAGCACAGAGATGACGCTTCCCTGCTGAGCACTGTCCCACTTTTGCAGAAACAACACACATCTGTCAAGGATCGTCTCTCAGAGATATCCCGGTCCTAAGAGAGTAATTTCAGCCTGGTTCTAAAAACAGATGGTACAGAGGTCAGACTCTCAGCAGGCTGGCATGTCCCACTCAAATTGTATAATTTAAGGAGACTTTAAAGGAATAGCATTTATCTTAGACATAAATAGAGGAGGTGCGGCTGGTTATAGGGAAACCAACTAGGGTAGGGAAGCACTCCAGGATTACTGACATGAGGAAGCTGTTACAACCTCACATCCTATGAGAGCAGTTTTCAAAAGCCAGAGTGTGAAAGCTGAAAGGGACTGCCATCTCACAGAAGCAAGGGGCTTCAGAAGAAGGAGACAGGCAAACCCCAGCACCCTGGCATACAGGAGACCAGTGCGTAAATCCCAGACCTCACGCTTATCCTGCAAGTACCTCCTATTGCCCAAACCCAGTGGACACCAAGAAGCAAGGGAGCTGCTGATATAGTCCGTGTGGGTCAGCCTCCTGTGACAGAGAGTAGAGTGGAGAAGGCTGGGGAGGCGCAAGAGAACTGCCCATAGGGTAAGGTGAGTCAGGCCCTGGAAAATGAGGCTGTGACCAGCAGGGGCCAAATGGGTTTTATTTTATTTTTTTTTAATATTCTGTTAACTTGACCTCATTTTTCTTTTTGGATCAGAGAAGATGGCAGATTGTCTACCTTGATTCTGACTAGTCAATAAATAAAGATCAGCTAACTGGAAATAAAAGCGTTTAGTTAATTCTTGAACTAGTATTTCCTTTAGACATTTGGCATAGGTTTTCACAAGTTATTTTCAGCAAAGATGGGAAAGGTGGGCTGGATGTCTGCACTCATCTGTGGGCCTCCCTGCAGGCTGCATAATTCTCACCCAATGCGGGTGGATGAAGAATTGGAGGCAGGCAGGAAGATGGTTATGAATCCGTATGGCAGGGCTCCAGCAGCAGGCTTGCCTGCTCATACCGTTGTTATCAATGAATTGATTAAAAACAGAAGATGTCTGTTTATCGTATTTCCTGGTGACAGGAAGTCTGAAGAACTGGCTATCAGTTTGGATGACAAGCTGGGATGGCAAATGGATGAAATGATGAACTGAGTTAAATGGGATCCCTCGAGTTAAGTTTTGGTACTCAAAATGCCAAATGAAAAAGCCTCAGGCCAGAGTCGGTTTTTAAGGAATGAGTACCAGTTGGCCAGGTGGAGGGAGCAAGAGCAAGAGAAGCACATCCCAGTTGGAGGACCCAGCAAGAGCAAAGGAATGCAGGTATGAAACACCGTAGGCACCAGACTGCGGACAGCTGCATTGAGAGGCAGGAAGTAAGAAGAGGTGAAGCAGAAGAGGTATTGAGAACTCTGCCTAAGAAGGGCTTGGTCAGGAGCATAGAATTCAGCCCAAAGGTAACTGGGATCATGCAAGGGTTTTTAGGAAGGGAGTAAATAGAGAAGAATATTTATTTATTCATGTATGTATGTATGTATTTTTAATTAAATCAGTTGATTGGTTCAGGATGTTTTCTTAAAATTTTATCAGGAGAATTTTCAAACATACAGAAAAGTTGAAAGAATTGTGCAAGGAACATCTGCACATCCCCCATCTAGATGCTATAATGGATATTTTGCTAGATTTGCTTTATCACACATCCATCTATCCCTTCATACTTCTAACCACTTCTAACCACACACCAATCCGTGTTCTTTTTTTATATATGTATAAATTGCAGACATTGGAATACTTTACTTCTAAACTCTTCAACATTCATAGCCTTAACTATAGTTCACACTTGCTAACACAGATTTGATTTTAAATATAAAATCATTACATGTCATAGCTTGTTAGTAAATCCAATCCGTGGAGCCTGATTCCAGGGATGGCTCTCATGCTCATATTCACCATCACACGGCATCTGGATGGAGACACTCGAGCATTTTAAGTAGAGGACTGAGCCAAGAGGTGCCTGTCAATTAATGAGATGGAGATTTAATACAGGAGGAGGAGTCTGCACAGTTACCCGGGCAGGACCAAGATGGAGCAAGACCAGAACCATGGAGGAGAGATGCTAGATGCCCATCAAGCTGCTGCCCTGCCCCAGGACTCAGGCTTTCTGAGTCATGACTCAGAAAGAGAGTTGAGCATTTGGACAGACCGTGTCCCTGATGGTCTTTATATCCCTGACTCAGCTCAGAGCACTTCCCTTATGGAAGACTGAGGAGGGCTCTGAGTCATAGTTCAGAACTAAGCAATTTCCTCAACATGTTGAAGGAAACAAAATAAACTCCAGAAGTACTAGAAAAAAACAGTGGAAGGACTGTTAACTGAAGATTGAGCGTTAATGCTTGGGGTTGGAATTCTGATGCTACTGTGTTTAGCTACCTGTCGAAACACAAGCCAGTATCCCCAGTTTATCCACTTGTATATATTTGGAGAACTCCGAAATGCTCTTTTCCTTTTGTACTGGCCTAGATTTCTCAAGGCAGAATGGGATTTCCTTGGGATCCATGGGAGTTTAGACGTGGTTCAGATCAAAATTCTCTTAGTAATAAATTAGACTGCTTAGTACATCATCTGCCATCAATATATGATTAAGTGGAGATTTCGTAGGAAACCAGTCAATAAATAAAGATCAGCTAATTGGAAAAAAAGCAATTAGTTAATTCTTGAATTAGTATTTCCTTTTCCTATGAACTATCAATGCTAATTTTGTGCAGGGGAAGGGTTTAGATTTTTCTGACCTAGGATACAACTATTTTTATCCAATAAGCAATGAAGCTGTGTTGGAATTTCCACAGGCATTTTTGCATTATATGGAAAGTAACTACACACAGACTCAACAAAATGTTAGGACACAAACTTTTGCAATCAACTTGTAAACTCTCAGTTAAACATGGGGGAGATCAGAGAGAAGAATGCCAAGAAAAAATCTCATTAGCTTTCTTCCTAGCCTGGACTTAATAGTAGAATGTAATTTGGCTAATGGAGTTTGTGTTTTTCATTAAATTATATGAACATTAAAAAGATATCTAAAACAATAAAAATATTCCAGGAGGTTAATTATTCTTGGAGTCATTCATTCATCCTCACCCTGTCAAGCTGAACCTCATAGATTCTGTCTGATACGAGTAAGGCGAAGGTGAATATTTTTTATCATAATAGGGGTTATATCTTGGTCCTTTGAAACATTCCTGGAGCTTTAGGTTGAGAAGGCTCTTAGAAGATCTTACTCAACAGTTTTATTTTAGAGATGGGTCTGTATCATAGACAGAGGGCCATTAGATTTTATTTCCACCTAGAAGGAGCCCGTATGATCCAGGAAGGAGGAAAACATATCAGAAAAGATATCAAGCTCTGTGCTAAGCACTTTGCAAACACTATCTCATTTATATATCTGGTGTGATAATAATATCGTTATCTCTATTTTACAAGTAATAACATTGAGGTCTGGGGAGGTTCAAGCCTTTGCTAAAAGTCATATAGTGAGTGGAGGAGTCAGTATTCAAACCCAGGTCTAGCAAACTCGAGAGTCTACATTCTTAATTAAGCTGTGAAAATAAAGCTGAATGGTGGATGTCTCCAGGAAGGCCGATTCTGATTTGTTATAAGGAAGTCAAGGTTTTCCCACAATGGAAAGCCCAAGTGCAGAGATGAGAATTGTCCAAGGCTTGGCAGTATTCAAGCAGAGGAGGGTGATAATCTGTTACAGTTGTTGCATTGGGATCTCTATTTCAGGAGGGAGGACGACTTGGATTCCTTTATCCCAAGATCCTCTAATGTTTGTGGAAACATCATTTGATAAGATGACGTGGGTTTGGTCATCAGAGATTAGGAACATATTAGAAGATGTCACACAGTTTTTGGATTGATGAGCACTATTTGGGGATTATAATTGGTCACCTTATTCATTTATTTGTTCATATATTTACTCACCAATATTTATTGAGCACCTACTCCATGTCAACCTTATGTTAGGCACTGGCGATGATCTTATAGAGTTTACAATCTAGTGATGGAGTCTGAATCTTAAAACAAAGCAAGAAAACAAACCATTGGCAAATGATATAAGAGCGATGCCAAAAGAAATCAGAATCCATTGATGGAGAATGGGAAGACGCAGACAGGCTCCACATAAAATGACTCTCCGAGGAAGTGGCATTTAAAACTGAGGCTTGAATTATGAGAAGGGATGAGCCCTGGGAAGTTCCGAAGGTGGAGCATTCCTGGAAGAGGTAAGAACTTGTGCAAGGGCACTGATGCAAAAGAGCTTGCGCAAGCAACTGACAAAGACCCATGAGGTTGAAGCAGTAAGATGGTGAAGTTGAGCTGAGTGAAGTTGAGTTAGATGGTGAAGAGCTAGTTTGTACATCACACAAAGCAGTTTATGCCAAGTGCAATGGAAACTCATTCAAGTATTTTCAAGAATGAGAGTAATGGTATCTGATTTAAGTTTTTAGAAGATACCTCTGGCTTCCAGGTGAAGGATGAATTAGAGGAAGCCAAGAATAGAAGCAAGGAGATCTGGAAGGAGGCTATGCGGTCACCCAAAAGTGACATGATGGTGGTGGCTTAGAGGAAAGCAATGGTGGCAAAAGGTTAGAAGTGTGGAGAAATGTGGAATATATAAATATTGGAGGGAGAGTCAGAAGGATTCACTGATGGGTTGGGAGAGCCTGAGATAGACTACATGGGAAGAAGAAAGCAAGAGATAGAGGGTAAATCCCAGGTTTTTGGATGGATAGTAGTAGTGGTTTCCTAAGATGGTGCACCAAGCTCTTGTGAACAGCATAAAGCTCACAACTGTTGGGGCCCAGGGCCATTCCCATAGACAAAGCAACTTACACACACACACACACACACACACACACACTCCTAAAACATCAGGGCTTTGTCAATTACTGATGGTAAACCACAGCCTGGATCTTGACCAATCCCAGGCTCCCACAAAAGCCAACAATTAAAAGCCGTATCCTCCCTGGATGACCAACCACTCTGGAGACCCCATACTCTCTAGGGGTTGTCTAACAGCTTTCGAGAGTACGCCCCAGCTCTAGCTCCCGAAAACCTGGCCCCGGCCCTAGGAAGTGCTTCAATAATGGATGATCACCAATAAACAGCCAGCGATTTGCTGGAAATTATGAGCAATAAATAATTGAGAGGTAGGGAGCCTGACCAGTGGTACCCTTGCCTCCTGCTGATTCTCCTTAATGCATTTCCTTGATGCAACTCCCCATAGTGTAGGGCGCAGACAGTAATGAGTCTTTCGGAAGATGCTGACCAGAGAGTTATAAATAAATGAGCCTCTGCACATGGTAACAACAGGGAGCAGCTCAATAAAGACATGACTGAGCCGCCCCTGTTCAACCCATGTGGACTCCAATTGCTGTTGTGTGAAGCACCCTTGTCCCCAGCAGGGAGCCGACCTCAAAGACCTTGAGAAAGGTTCCAGGTTGCAAATCTATGCAGGTTTAGGGAGAGATGAGAAGGGTTGAGTCAACCATGAAAAGAAATTGAGGGAAGTTTTGTGATTAGCTCAGTTGTCCAGATCATAAAGAATTTAAGCTGCCTTTTCTCATCAGGTCTCAACCCCTATTCCTTCCCTCCTGAACTTCTATGTGGGGATCATACCAATGTCCGCATGACTCTTGTCACTTGTTATCACCTCTTCTGCTCTGATTCAGTGCAAGCCACTCTCATTTCTTGTCTGTGTTATTGCAATAGCCTCAAACGGTACTCTCTACTCCAGTCTACTTTCAATACAATAGCCAGAGCAGTTCTGTTGATAGATAAGTCGCAGCATGTCTCTTTCATCTGCACAAAGCCTTCCAATGATGTCCATGGGTACCAAAGTGAAAATCAAAGTCTTCCCCAATCTGGATGCCCCGTCAGCACTCTGGCATCCTCTGTTCCCACCCCATCAGGATTCTCTGCTGTTCCTTGCACAGATCAGACAAACTCCCACCTCCAGGCCCTTGTACTCTGCTCCTCCAGATATTGAGTCTTAAGAGTCATGAAGACTCTTCATACAGGTATCAGCACGGCTTTCCACACTGCTTTCTTCAGGTCTTTGTTCACATATCATCTTTTGGAGAGGCCTTTCCTGACCACCATATTGAATGTTGAATTATTTCTCTGCTTAGAGCATGCATACCTGTCTGGCTCCCTTTTTGACCTTGTTTTTCCAACCATTTTTCTTTTATCATCACCTGCATTAGTATTCTCTTGCTGCCATAACGAACTACCACAAGTTTAGCAGCTTACACAACACACATTTATTTTCTTACAGTTCTGTAGTTTGGAAGTCCAACATGGGTCTCAGTGGAGTAAAATCATGGTGTCACCAGGGCTGCTTTTCTTCTGGAGGTTCTAGAGGAGATGCACTCCCTGACCCTTTCCGACTTCTAGAAGTCACACACTCGGCTCCATCTTACTCCACCTTCAAAGCCAGCAACCTTGCATCTCTCCAGGCATTCCTCTAAGGTCGCATTTCCTCTGAACTCTTTTTCTGCCTCCTTCTTCTACTTTTAAGTACCTTTGTGATTACATTAGGCCCACCCAGAGAATCCAGAAAAATCTCCTCCCATTTTCAGGTCAGCTGCTTAGAAAGCTTAAATCCATTCGCAACCTCAATATGTCTTTGCCATGTGATATGGTTTGGCTGTGTCTGCACCCAAATCTCACCTTGAATTGTAGTAATTCCCATGTCAGGGATGGGGCCAGGTGGAGATAGTTGAATCATGAGTCAGCTTCCCACATACGGTTCTCATGATAGTGAATATGTCTCAAGAGATGTGATGGTTTTATAAACGGGAGTTCCTTGCACACATTCTCTTGCCCATCACCATGTGAGAAGTCCCTTTGCTCTTCCTTTGTCTTCCACCGTGATTCTGAGGCCTCCCCAGCCATGTAGAACTGTGAGTTCTTTAGACCTCTTTCCTTTATAAATTACCCCGTCTCAGGTATGTCTTTATTAGAGCGTGAGAATGAACGAATACACCCTGTAACCTAACATGTTCTAAGATTCCAGGGATTCGAATGTGGAATCATTTGGTGCTATCGTTCTGCTTGCTACACCATCCAACTGTAAACGTTGCTCTGCTAACTCAAATGTAAGGTGCAGGAAGGTAGAGTGTTATTTCAGATGGGTCAGTGGCTTTATCTACATCTGACACCTGCAATAGTGCCTGGTACGTAGCCGTCGTTTAAAAAAAATGGTTTTTGAGTGCATGAACACATGATGCTCTCAGATCATGCTCCACCCTTCTCCACCCACTTTGGGGCCCTGGAAGGCCGATCTGTATGTGCTGTGTCAGCAGGTTCCTTTGCCAAATAGGTGCTGTTTCCCTGTCTGGAATGTTCTTGTGTCTATCCTGAAAGTTTCAAACTCTTAGTCACCCTTAAGACCTAACACCCTAACATCCATTCTGTGAAGCTTCTCTGATTCTCCCAGGAAGAAGAAAAATTACTCTCTCCTCTGTGTTTGTTCTCACAGCAATTTTTTGCATCCTGGATGGTGTCCATCTCCTTCCCTAGAGTATTGTGAGAAGATTGAAATCATGTCTTTTGTTTTCTGGCCTTTGTGTTCCTGTATCTAGCATATAGTAAGTCTTCAGTCATTTCTTCATTGTATTCATTTATTTATCTTGGTGGAAAAATCCAGTGCCTGGGAACTCCAGATTTGAGAATTCAGTAGCAACTGGGGCATGAGACCCTAGAGACGAAGTATATATTACACTTAGGAAAGTAACAACAAAAATTGCTTTGAGTACTTACTACTTGCCAGGAGTGGTGTCAAATATTTTACATGCATTATCTTACTTGTATCTTACAATGGAGCCACTCTGCTGCCAAAGTTCATGCTCTTTACCATAAGATTAAAATGCCCAGGACAGTTGAAACCAGCAATCACTCGTCATATGGCAGACAGAGGAGGAGGATGTGAGTTCTAATGCAAATGTTTGTATAGTCCGTTCTGAAGACACACAGAGGAGAGAGTGAGAGGAGAGGACAGAGACACACAGAGAGAGAAAGAGAGAGAGAGAGAGAGAGAAACACACAGAGAAATAACACAATCTTAAAGGCCAAAGAGAAATAGAGGAAAGAAGATAGAAGAGAGAGATCCAAAAGTCAAGAAGTAACTGCTGTTTCCAGCTCAGAGTGACATTTTAGATGTCTCTTTGGTGCTGATTTTGTCAAACACAGCCTAACCTGGCCATTGATTTCTGGGTCAAAACTTTATTGAGACTAATAGTACTAGATGAGACTAACAGTTGGGCATCATGAACTTGACTTTCAAGTCAGGGAGTGAGGTGGGAATTCCAGACTCATTAGTAAGTTCAGAGGATGAAATCTTTGGAGAAAGGGGGACTGCCGTGGATCCTGACGGGACCGAGGAGTATTTAGTGCACACCCGTGTGAACTCCGGGGCTCTAGGGACCTGAGCTCCAAGGGAGATGCTGGGAAGGTGGGGACCATGACCTGCCTCCCCCGTTGGAAGCAGCACGGACTACTTTTTTATGTTCTGGATGTTGCTCTTTTTTGATTGTTGGTTTTTGTTTTTGATTTATTCTTTTTGAGATTTTTTTGACAAAGGGTCTCACTCTGTCATCCAGGCTGGAATGCAGTGGTGCAATCATCGCTCACTGCAGCCTCGACCTCCCGGGGTCAAGCAATCCTCCCTCCTCAGCCTCCCAAGTACCTGGCATCACAGGTGCATGCCATTACAACCGGCTAATTTATTTCTTTTCTTTTTATTTGTAGAGACTTGCTATGTTGCCCAGGCTGGTTTCAAACTCCTGGGCTCAACTGATCCTCGTGCCTCGACCTCCCAAAGTACTGGATTACAGGCATGAGCCACCACACCCAACCAGATGTTGATCTTTTACACACCACCGTTTGTGAAGGAAGGGTTCTGCTACTTGGATGAAGGAACGAAACCACCTCTTCATTGGTGAAAGGTGGATGTTGAGAATCAGAGAGGGGTTATTTGTATAATATGTCTTCTGTTTTCCCCAGCACAGCCTCTATTCCCCCTTCTCCACTCAGCATTCTGCCCTGAGAAATGTAACCAGGAAAACTGCATCAGTGGTCTTCTGTACCTCCTGGCTTCCGGCTGGATTTGGCCAATGAAAGCACTGGGAAGTCAGAGAGAGGGTGGAGGAAGGAGAGAAAGGTTGATGCATTTGGTCCCCCTACTCCCTTCTTGTGGCATCATCACTGACTTTGGTCCCTCCACCAAAGCTCACAGCTCCCGCCAGGTGACTCTATTGCACAGCAATCCAACTCCAGGTTGAGCCCCCACTCCCTCCTCTTTGCCCTCTCAGGTGTGTACAGCCTTCTCCCCTCCTTACCAGCTCCCTGGTGAGGTTCTGCCACACTCATTGCTATTTTCCCCACACCCTTCCCAATCTTTGCAGTTAGACTCTTCCTTAAATTCTCCCAACATTTTCCTGACTTGAGTATACCCTTCGCTTCTTGCCAGGCCTTCTTGCCAAGGTCCCCGCCTTCTTAGCATCTTGCTTGGGGCTCAGCTCCTAGGAGCCCTGTGGTTTACACAGGTGTGCACCAAATACTCCTTGGTCCCTTCAGGATCCACAGCAGTCCCCCTTCCTCTAAAGATTCCCTCCTCTGAACTTATTAATGTGTCTAGAATTCCCACCTCACTCCCTGACTTGAAAGTCAAGTTCATGATCCCCAAATGTCAATCTTATCTCAATCTGGGTTCTATGTCTGTAAAAGGAGAATGAGAGCAGCACCTATCTTGCAGGGCTGTTAGAACACATGCATAGCATCTGACTCTGTGCCCAGCACTAAGTAGGTGCTCAATAAATACCAGTCCCCTGTTCTCCCCGCCACTGGCTAAGACAGCACCAGAGTTGGGGAGCAGGAGGGAAGGATGAGTTCACTGCCTCTGGAGTGGGGTCCCCTGGGATGCTCCCTTCCAGGGTCACTGCCTGAGAGCCGTATGAGCACAGCCCCAGATGGCGGTGGTTGGGAAGGGGGTCACAGGGTGAAGTTGAAGGAGATTCATGACCTTGACTGTCCTCCACAGCCTGATTTATGGAGCAGTGCTGTCTCCAGATGATATGGAGACGCTGTGAATGAAGGAGCTGTAGAAAACCTTAATCCCCAAATGGCAGAAAGAGATACTCTCATGGCCAGTGTGTGTTTGATCACATCCATCAGGTGAGGCATGATTTCCCCGCACGGAATCCAATTGGTTGTCAGGCCTAAGCTGGTGTTTCTGAACTAGGAATGAAATATGTTCCCCACTTAGCCAACAAAATCCTTGGCCGATTTTGCTCCAGAAAAGGGTCTGGCCTCGGAATATTACAGTCATGTTACTGAGCCAATGCCAGCATTTAGGGGGTAGGAAGCAGGGGAAAGAGGAAGTGAGGGAAGAAATCCCCTCAGAAAAAAGAAACACCCAAGCCCCTTGGGCTGGTGAAGGCTTCGAGCAGAGCTGTGATGTGAGCAGTCTCTTAACGACCAGGCTTCTGGGAGGGCAGGTGGGAAGAACTGGGGGAGAAGTCACTGTTTGTCTTCGTATGTGAGGATGCTGGTTGGATGGTCCAATGGGACCTAGAAGCAAGAGGAAGCAGCTCTTTTGGCAAGACCAACTCTTCTCTGTAGCTTCCCTGGATCTGTGCTCCCGGTCGTGCAGGCTGCCAGAACCATTCAACATCCAGGGTGGATAATGGGAATCCCATAAGCGAGAGGTGGCTGAGATTCAAGACTCTGTCTGATGGAACAGTGGCCAGGGGAGAAATTCTGACTTCCTTATTCTCAGACCTGCCTCTTCTCACCGGGTCTCTTGGACTCGCTACTCTGAAGGCATCGACTTCCTGAGAGACAGTTCCCTATGGTCCTCCCCTTGGTCTTCAGTTCACAGGATGGCAATTTATAGCCTGGACGCAGGATAAAAAACGGCAACATCTTCTCAACCTCTAGATTCAGGATACTTTTGCTGCACTAACCCTCTGAACCCCAGTGTGTAGTAGTTCTGTCTGTGGTCGGTTTTCTACATGCCCCAAGCCTTCTAAATGTGGTGCATGCTGCTGTGGGATGTCCAGTCACATTTGCTGCTTGGTAAACATGAATTTATACTAAGAGCCCGTTAAAATGTCACCTCCACTGAGAAGCCTGATACATCTTCCTATTCTCTACCACAGCACTTCGTGCATCTCTCTCATGAGCCGTATTTAGGCCATTTTTTAGTCGTCCTCATTCTCACTATATCAGGGGCGTCATGAGCTGAATAGCATCTCCCTCAAATTCATACACTGAAGCCCTGGCTACCAGCACCACTGAATGTAATCACTGAATGTATGGAAACAGGATCTTTAAACGGGTAATTAAGTTCAAACAAAGTCATTAATACGGGCCCTAGTCCAATAGGATTGATGTCCATATAAAATAAAGAAATTTGGACACAGATACCTACAGAGGGAAGATGATATGCAAACAGGGAGAAGTCACCACTGCAAGCCAAGGAGAGGAGCTTCAAAAAGAACCAACCCTGCCCACGCCTTGATCCCCAACTTCTACTCCAAAGCTTTCAGAAGATACATTTCTGTTGTTTAAGCCCCCACCCTGGCACCATCTACAGTACTTTGTTACAGCAGCTCTCACAGACTGATATAAGGGGGACAACAAATGTTCCCTGCAGTCAAATGCCCTACTAAGTTATATACCTCCTGCACATTGGTAAGTATTCTCAGCTTTGGTGGGTCATAGGGTCTCTGTCACATGTGCTCAACTCTGCCATTGTAACGTGGAAGCAGCCACAGGCAACACACGAATAAGGGGGCGTGGCTGTGTTCTAAAATGCATTACTTGCAAAACAGACAGCAGGCCAGTGAATTGGAGCACCATGGCAATAAAGGAAAGCCAAGCACAGAGAAATACACATCTCCTGCTACGGAAGATGATCAGCAGTGAGCCATCAGTTTGACCCTCTGTCCATCCTAGTACCCCAGACATAGAGGGAGGTGCTCTGGCCCCTGAGCTGTAGTTTGGCAACCCCTGTATGAGATGAAAGTTCCATGAGGCCAGGGTTTATGACCATTTTTGGCACACAGTAGAAGTTCAATTACTATCTGTTTTAAAAAGTTAACTTTTAAAATTGTTTAATTTCAAAATAATTATAAAAATTATAAAAATCAGATAGTTACATGTAGTTTCACGTTTACCTAGGTTCACCTGTGGCTTACTATATGTCAAATCAATATATGTCAGTTTATATATAGGCATTAAAGCCAGAAAGATCTACTCTGCCCACTTCCTGATATGATGCCTGGGCAAATGACTGAACCCCTCTGAACCTCAGTTTCTTCACCTAAAATTGTGATAGTAACAGAACCTACCCATTAGGCAGCTGGAATTTAAATGAGAAAATGCATGCAAAGATGTTCTCACTTAATAAGTGGGAGCTGAACAACGAGAACACATGGACACAGGGAGGGGAACAACACACACTGGGGCCTGTTGGGGGAGGGGGTGGGGGAGGAAGAGCATCAGGAAAAATAGCTACTGCATGATGGGCTTAATACTTAGGCGCAGCAAGCCACCATGGCACACGTTTACTATGTATCAAGCCTGCACATCCTGCACATGTATCCCGGAACTTAAAATAAAATAAGAAATACATGCAAAGTATTGCATGCAACATTTGGTACTTAGTAAGCATTCCTAAATGCTAATATGTCTTTAAGTAATTCCACTTTTTTGTTTCTCTGATGTTTCCAGACCTAAACACCCGACTCTGTGGTCCAGACCCCAGTCCTCCAGATGACCGTGGGAGAGATCTGCCCAAGATTTTTCCTAAGAAAGCCCCTGGGGATAAAAGGAAAGGGTCAGACCCCAGGACCTTCTGATGAGCAAGAGAAAATGGGACGACTCCAAGAAGGTTAGAGGGGTAGGCCACATGAAGATGGGCTATAAATACTTTTTATACTTTTTGTATTTCTGAAGAAACCTGTTAAAAATAAGTTGAGTATTCATGAATGCTTTGGGAGCCAGGAGAAGGTCCAGCTCAGGGGCATTCCTTCCTCAAATGCAATCAAATACTTACCATTTCTCACTCCTAGATCTGGCCACCTCCAGGAAGATGATAAAAATTGTAGGAGGAAAGAAAAACCAAAACCATGTGTTGGGAACGAGGAGTGGAAAAGGTGAATTCCACAAAGAAGCATGAAAAAGGACTGCAGGGAGACCACATGGCTCAGCACTGCGCAACAGTAGCCTGAACTGGGATTTTCCAAAGACTGTAACCATGAGGAGGGTGAAGCTAGTAACAACAGTCATAATAATAGCTGATATTTACATAGCACTTCCTATCAGCCAGATAATGTTCTGAGAGCTTTACTCTGGTATTAATTTATTTATATGAATGAACCCTCAGTAGTTTGTGAAGGTGTATTCTTTTCTTTTTAAATTTTACAAATACAAAAACCAAGGCACAGGGAGGTTAAGTAACTTGCCCAAGGTCACACAGTCAGTAAGTGGCATGGCAGGGGTTTGAACAGACTATCTGGCTCTAAGGTCTGTGTTCAACCACCAAAGCCAACCAATTGCTTCTCTTCGTAAAACAGCCCTATCGGTGGACTTGAAGATTTTTTCCACAGTTGTCTGTTTTGTGCAATCAACAGGAATCAACAAACTTTCTATAAAGAGCCAGGTTTCCTTTCAGTAAATCTGGCCTTGTGGGAAAAGAGAGAAAACTGAGGATATTATCCAAAAAGAACCCCACATTCTCACAGTGTTTTTAATAGACAAATTTAGACAAATTTGAATTAATAATACAAATTGGATGCAATTATTTTTGTGATATGTCTATTTATGAGAAGAATGGAATTCTGGTTTTGGGGGGTGTATTAATCTGTTTTCATACTGCTAATAAAGACATACCTGAGACTGGGTAATTTACACAGGAAAGAGGTTTAATGGACTCACAGTTCTATGTGACTGTCAAGGCCTCACAATCATGGTAGAAGGCAAGGAGGAGCAAGTCACATCTTACATGTATGGCAGCAGGCAACAAGAGAGCTTGTGCAGGGATGAGACTTACTATTGTGAGAACAGCATGGCAACGACCTGCCCCCATGGTTCAATTACCTCCCACTGGGTTCCTCCCACAAAATGTGGGAATTTAAGATGAGATTTGGGTGGGGACACAGCCAAACCATATCAGGGGGTTTAACATTTGGTATAAACAGGGTACAAAGTTAGTGTTCCCTACCATCATGGTAGAAATAGCGCCTCATTCTACAAATCCTTTCCTTGTTTCTCTGAAACACTGATATTCCCACATGAGAACTCTCTAGAAGGCATGGCCAGTGTCTCTTAGCACAGCTGTACCACCCTCATAGTGCTGGAGAACTTCTCATATGGAGAAGCTGTGGTTAGGAGGGAGTCTCTGGGGAAGACTCCCTGGGTTTGAATTCCAGCTAAACTAGTCAGTAGCTATATAATCTTTGATGACTTACTTAACCATCCTAGAATAGAGATTGTTAACCAGTGACGATTTTGCTCTCCAGGCGAGATTTGACTGGAGACATTTTTGGTTGTTCAAACTTGGGGATGAGGGTACCACTGGTATCTAGTGGGCAGAGGCCATAGAAGCTTCTCAACATCCTACAATGTATAAGAAAGCCCCCACAACCAAGAGTGACCCAGCCCCAAATGTCAATAGCGCTGAATTTGAGACTCCTATTCCAGAAGCTTCAGTTTTCTCATCTATAAATTAAACTGTAGTATTTTCTCCGTAGTAAAGATTAAATGAGCTGTAATAAATGCAAAGACATACAACAGACTATGACATATTGCAAAGCACTTGAGATAAATATTATTATTCCTTTGATTTTTATTCCAAGATTTAGAAACATACAATCATTCTGAGCTTGCAGGACATACCCAAACAAGATCATGCCGGGGGCTGCATCTGGCAGCCCCTGCTCTAGCCTGAGGTTGGAGCAGGAGATCTCAGAGGAAAAAGCATTGTGTTACTGTCTCCTTTCCAGCTCATCCTCCCCGACAGCCACCCCTTCTCTCTCCCTCCCCTCTTAGCCAAGCTTGGAGACTGGATGCAAAAGCCATTATTAAAAAATGAACATGAGTTGTTTTTTCCCCTTTTTGATCAAATAATCCAGTTTGCTGCCTCAGACAAATCATTATTCATGTGGAACCTGCCCGTGCCGCCCCTGGGGAGGAAGACCAAATTGATTTAACATCTAATCCAGTTTGTACCTCCTGCTAACCCCAGTGGTGTGCTAACTTCACCCTTGCAGGATGGGGAGGAAGGAGGTAGAAGAAAGGAGGGGGCAGAGGGTAACACAAGGAAATTAACCCAAGGCGTAAGTCTAAGCCCAGCTTTCTACAAAAGCAAGACAGAGACAAAGCCTGTCATTATAGTGCCCAGTCTTTCTGTCTTAGGCTTTCTCATACTCAGAGATACGTTTTCTTCATCCGTCAGCTCATTGTAATAATAACAACACAATCGAAATGCCAGCCTCTTACTCTGTGATGAGTGGAATGCCTGACATCAAGAGGCATCATGGAGTCCATTTTCCAAGCTAGGGAAGCTGAAGATTACAGAGGTCAAAGAGCATGCCATGAGTGCATAGAAAGTTCTAGAACCAGGACTCACCATCAGCCCTGACTATCCCCAAAGCCCCAAAGCCATAAACACCATATAAATAGCTTTCTGGACATAGGAAGGCTGTTTGGAAGGGTTCTATAGCTTTTTTCTGTAAGGGTCACCCACACATAATGCTGCAGACACATTTGGGTTGCCTATGTGTGGTGGTTGAAGGGTGAGTTGATCCTGATTATTGCTGGATCTCTGAATTTCCTCCTTCTCCTCACTACTAAACTTATCTTTCCATCTCTCTGGACTGGGGAGGTGGAGATGGAGGATATAAAGCAATTTGCTTCCTCTGGATGGAAAGGTGGTGTCCTATGGCACTGGGCAGAGTCCTGGCCTCTGGGGAAACCTCAGAGAGGTCAGTAGCACTGACATGTCTCTGGCTGTGTCCCTCTTTAGTAAGTGGCACATTCTGTGACTGTTGTCCTGAGCCAGCAAGCGGCAGACTCGGGCTTTTGCTCCAGGTCTATCTGGCTCTAAGCTGAGGTGTTCATTCCATTGGGTGACACCGTCCCCTCTCTGCACTGTTCTTGTGTCCTCTCCTGTTCTGCTTAAAATTTGTGCTTAAAATGGCCTGAAATGGCCATACTGAGGCACTGTCTTTCAAGTGCAGACAGAAAGCAGCTTGAAACAAAC
The DNA here is from genome assembly GCF_008728515.1 of Papio anubis. Classification (NCBI taxonomy): domain Eukaryota; kingdom Metazoa; phylum Chordata; class Mammalia; order Primates; family Cercopithecidae; genus Papio; species Papio anubis. Next base: position 109,585,363 of record NC_044984.1, read on the forward strand.
TTCAGGGAAAGAGGTGGAAAGGATAGGAAAGAAAGGGAGGTGGAGCAGGCATGGGGCTGCCCATGCCTTAGGTCTCAGTTATAAGGGAGACAGGGAGGAGGAGACGTAAAGAGAAGGAAGAGGAGGAGGAGGAAGGGAAAGAGGAGGAAAAGTGGAGAAAGAAGGGAGAGGAGAAAGAAGGGAGAGGAGAAGAACAAGAGAGAAGAGAGGAAGGAAGAAGATGAGGAGGAAGATGAGAAGGAGAGAAGGGGAAGGGAGGGTGGGGAGAAGAGAGGCTTTCATATGGACTTTGAGAGGAGAGATGAATCTGGTACTGATAGGAGCGCAGGCATCAGAGTGAGCTGGGCATCGGTCAGCACCCCAGCTTTGTCCAGCACAGTGCAGCTCTGATGATGAAGTCCACAGTGAATGTAGCACCAATAGGCATCCCCAGGGCTGGCAGCTTTGGGAGGACCAAGAAACAGTGCTCGGACAGAATTGGTGTTTTGTGTTGGACTCCAGCAACCTGGCCGTATGAGGTTGAGAGAGAACCTCCTGCAAAGCTTTGGAGGCAGCCCCTTAACAGGGGTCATCATAATGGAAAAACAGATTACTCTTCAGGAATGCATGTGAGGCAACCGCTAGGGATTCCAGAAATAGCTGAGTGAGTCATTACGCATGGGAACCCCAAGCTGCACAGGTGAGAACCCTGAGATGGCAGCATTTGAGAGTCAGTGTTAATGAAAATAACTTCACTGAGCCCTTATCCAGGCACCTTGTGTGTTAATGTACTTAATCCTCAGGAAAAGGAAGCATTACCACCCCTGTTTTATAAAAGGAAAATGGAGGTCTGGTTTATGTCATCACTTAGTGGCAGAGCAGGGATTTGAACCCATGCTGGTGGCTGCCTGTCAATTTCTCTGACCCTCAGTGCTCTTCTGCCTGGCTCTGCCCTTGGCCTCATGGGACTTAAGGAAATGGAGATCACATTTGTTGCTGGAGGGCCCAAGTCCTCTGTATGAGTGCGTGCCATGGCAGTGTGCGTGTGGGTGCATTTCTCTATGGGCTTGTGCGTGCTTTTGTGTGTGTGTTCTTGAGTGCTTTTGTTTCTGTGTGCATGTGTCTTTCCATATGCTTTTGTGTTTGTTTCTGTGTGTTTGTGTGTGCATTTGTGTTTATGTTTCTGTGTTTGTCTGTATTTTGTGTTTGTGTTTCTGTGTGTTTATACGTGTATTTGTGTGTGTTGATACGTGTTATTTGGATGTTTGTTTATCTTTCTGAGTCTTCATTTCTGTATGTATTTGTGTGTTTTTCTGTGTGTTTGAATGTGCATATGTCTGCATTTGTGTTTCTGTGCGTGTTTCTGTGTGTTTTTGTTTCTCTGCATGTGTGTGTTTCTCTATGGGCATTTCTATATGCTTTTGTGTTTGTTTCTTTGTGTTTCTGTGTATGTTTTTGTATCTCTGTGTATGGGTTTGTGTTTCTTTTTGTTTGCTTCTACCTGTGTATATGCATTTGTGTGTGCGTGTGTGTGTTGGTGTGTGTTTGTTTATGTGTGTGTTTATATGGGTGTTTGTGTCTGTCTTTTGTGTTTGCATTTCTGTATGTGTGTGTGTGTGTGTCTCTGTGGGTTGTATGTCTTTTGTGGAACTGAGGCTGGAAGACAGAGATGATAACTAACACCAGAACAGACTTCCCATAGAGATGAAACAGCATCGCCAAAGGGTAAAGTAAATGAGACAGGCCAGCATTCCATCCTGGCTGGGAGCAACAACTCCATCTCCACTCTTGGGTTCTGCCCTCTCCAGTGTGGGATGTGGACAGCCCCCGGGCCTCTTTCTTATGCCCCTTGCAGCAGCCCCTTCACGCTGACCTCATCACCACCAGGGCCAGCATCCATCTCACCGGGTTGATGCTGGTGTAGCAACTGCCTTCCTTCCTCTGCCCCTCCATCCAGGTCTGCCTGTTTCACTGTGTGGGGCTGCATGACCAGCCCTAGGGAGAACCCTCACCCACAGTCTACATGGACGGTGTCTCTAGGCCTGTGATGTGTGCAGCCTGCCCAAGTTGCACCCATTTCTCCCTCCAAACCTCCTGTCCATTCCCAGATTCCAGGTTTGCATTATTCTATGGTACCTTCAATAATTCAGATGGGAGATCACACTCTAGTTACAGAGGGGGCCAGGAGGAGGGTGGGATGCACCATCTGGAGTGTGTCCCCTGAGCTCTGGGTGATGGAGTCCCTAACACTCGCCTGAGTCCTATAGCAGACTTCAATGACCCACTCTGCCTAGGATGTTACTGGTCGATTTGGGCAGCAGATGGGCTCTCTGACCCCTGACACAGCCTGGAGCTCAGGATTCAGGAAGGAGCAGACAAGAGCTAACAAAACCAACTCTCTGAGCTGGGGGCATTTTGGAAAGAAAGCACGAACCACCTGAAGCCAGATATTTATTTCTCCATCTGCCTCCACATTCAAGTGACTGGGAAGGTTCCTGGATGTGTCCAAATGAGAAATGAGGCTGCACCCTTGGCCTGGGATAGGGCAGGCTACACAGTCCCTGACATCAGCTTGAGAGAGTGGTTTCTGCACAAAAATATGCAGGCAATTTAGAATGCTTTACTGAAACAATTGGAGGATGATTTTGCAACTCTGCATGTTTAGGTGTTCGCAAAAATATGAGCGTGAAAATTGATACGTATAAAAGAGCCAAGATTTATCATGTACTTACTCATGTCAGGCTTTCATTGCAGTGTCTCATTTATCGTTCACATCCACCCAATGAGAGGGGTTTTACGTGATCTGCTACATTTTACAGGTGAGAAAAATGAGGCTCAGGGTTTAGATGACTCACTCAAGGTCACACAGCCAACAAGTGTCAGAGCAAACCTTTAAAACCCGAAGTGTCTTTGTATAACACCCCTGCCTTTTCTCCTATATTTTACTGACTCCCAGGACTTGCAGGGACTTATGTGTGTCTGTATATGCATACGTTTGACACACATGATATGATGTGCATATTTGGGTTTGTGTTCCTACGCCGCACAGCCTATCTTCCAAAAATAGCTGTAGTTAGAGATAACACTTGCTAGGAAACAAATGAAAAGCTTCAAATGCCCCATTTCATTTAATTCTCACATGAATTTTATATGATTGGTGTGATTGTTTCCCTCTGATTACAGTGCAGAAACCAAGGTTTAGAAAGCAGAAACAACTCCCCCACAGGAATGAATTAGTGAATCAATAAATTTGAGAGATATTTCAATGGCAGATATGATGACCTGTTGAATAACCTACATCAGGGACTGATTTTTTTCTGTAAAAAGCAGATAGACAGTAAATATTTTAGGCTTTGTGGACCAAGAGACAAAATTGAGACTTTCATGTAGGGACTGATATAACAGTTGAAAATATAACCATTAAGAAATGTCAAAATGACTCTTAGCTCTCTGGCCATCCTCAAAACAGGCAGAAGGCAGAATTTAGATTTGACTCACTGCCCAGAGCTGCTGACCTAACGTGGAGGTAGTTAGAAAAATGTTTGTTGACTTGAAGGCAAGCAACTGGGATTTGGAAAGAGAGATGGATTTTGGATAACAGGTAAAGAAAGGAGGGCACGAGCATCCTCTTACATGATGTGACCATCTTTCTCCCTCAGACTTTTCCATTCACAACATTCCCCCTCTATGTAGAACTTCCAATGTTCCAACTGAGATGGAACGAACAACCAAGGTGGGGCCATGATCAAGGTGGCTTTGAGTCCCAGAGCTTTGCAAGCCCGTGTGTGGCGGGGGCACTGTGGGGGGGTTTGGGGAGCCCTACTCCCATGAGGTCTTGAGAGATACATCCCTCCACCCGTATTGATGAGCCTGGGTACAAATTCAACCTACCATCAATGTTCTTTGCCTTTTGATGCTTTATTTTTTTTCCAGGTTTCCTCTGTGACTGTTGATGCTCTGAGATTAAAACAAAGCAGGAGGCATCTACAAGTAAAGGAAACACAGAAGCCGAGGCTGCACATCTTTTATTTGTTGTCTGATGATACTGCCCATGCTCAGTAGGAGGCTCTTTGGATACCAGAGGCCCCTGAGATATGTGGTCTATCAAACCAACGCTGTGCTGCTTATCTGAACTTCAATCCTGTGGCAGCGCCAGTGACAGAGAGGTGCCAATTGCAGCTTCTCTGATTTGCCACCTTTGGAGAATCCAGAGTGAACTAGATACAGGAGGGCACATTTCATTGCTGATTTTGACTGTAAGTGCACTCTCTGGGCAGACAAATCAATCTGAGAGCTGGCAACCCCCAGGTGGGCTGGTCACTCGCAGCAGCAGTATTCTTCACCTTTCTCTTTAGAGATCCTGGTGCAACAAAAAACGACTCGGGGGTAGAGTATCAGAAGACCTGGCTCACAGGCACCAGCCTGATCCTTACTTCAGGGTGGCCTGGGGCAGTGACAAGACCTCTCTGCTCCTTAGTTTTTTCATTTGTAAAGTGGGAATCTTTTACAAATGAGAACTTTTGTGCCTTTTGATGGGCACAAGCCCTTCATTGAATTTTGCATAGAGCTGAGATTAAACCCAAAATTGTGGTTTAAAGCCCTCTAAAGAGCATGCTACTGAGGCTGGCAGAAACGTGGAGAAGAATCTGGGTTTTCCAACCCCAACTCCGAAACCCTTTCCACTGCAAAAAGAATAATAATGCTCATAGTTTCCTTGCCCGACAAGCCTGTGTTGAGTTTCGAAAGCATGTGAAAGCAGGTTGAGCAGGGCAGAGCCATGGCACGTCCAAAGTTGTTGCACTAGACAGAGTTGTACAGAACCAAGAAGAGGAGCTAAGAATGGACTTTGGGGCTGGGCATGGTGGCTCGTGCCTGTAATCCCAGCACTTCTTTGGGAGGCCGAGGTGGGCAGATCACGATGGCAAGAGATTGAGACCATCCTGGCCAACATGGTGAAACCCTGTCTCTACCAAAAATACAAAAATTAGCTGGGCGTGGTGACACACACCTGTAGTTCCAGCTACTTGGGAGGCTGAGGTGGGAGAATCACTTGAACCTGGGAGGCAGAGGTTGCAGTGAGCCAAGGTTGCGCCACTGCACTGCAGCCTGGCAACAGAGCAAGACTCCACCTCAAAAAAAAAAAAAAGGGACTTTTGAGCCTCACTTCCTAATGCAAAAAGAATAATAATGCTTGTAGTTCTCTTGCCCAACAAGCCTGTGTTGTGTTTCGAAAGCATGCAAAAGCAGGTTGAGCAGGGCAGAGCTACGGAATGTTCAAAGTTGTTGCACCAGCAGAGTTGTACAGAGCCAAGTGGAGGGGCCAAGAATGGACTTTGGAGCCTCACTGCTATGGTTCAAATTTAGGCTCCACAAATGACAAGCTGGGTAGACTTGGAAAAGTGAATTAACCTCTCTGTGCCTCAGCTTCTACACGTATAGAGGGAGATGATGACAGCAGCCTACCTTCCAGAGTTGTGGTAAGGATTAAACGAATCCATACATGTAAAGCCAGACACAAGGCACTTTGTAAGTATTGTTGTTGCTGTTGCTGCTGCTACAGTTCTTTATTATTTATATCTAGCTCAAGTGGGGATTTCTCCAGCGACTAAAGCAGGTGTTCACCATGAAAAGCTCAAAGCTAAATTTCAATGCTCTAATAAAACAATCAGATAAAAATTTAGGTTGCAAACAAATACCCCAAGTGCTAAACTCTCCCTTTCCTACATCCTCCCTCTGTCTTTATGAAGCTCAAAGGACTTGGCATCTTTTACAGGCACAAAAATATCAGCACAAGAATCCAATACCCACAAAACCCAGAGGGAAGGCACAATTCACTCCCAGCAAACACTGAGCATTATTAGAGTCATTTTTTTTCCATTGTGAGATAGACATTTTTTAAAATTTTCTTCTTTTTAACAAGATGCCCTATTGCTCAGCCTAGTTGAGAGTGGTTTTATTCTGATTGATTAATACTGAAAAAAAACTTGGCATCTTAGCCCTTCCAGGTTTTCTGCAAGGAACAAGGTGGCAGAGAGGATGAAGGAGGGTGTTCCAGGCTAGATACAATAGTCTGCCATCACCCAACCCACAAGGGCTGAAAATATCACCAAGGGAAGAGAAGGTAATGAAAGGACCTTCTTTGTCTATAAAGGGCAGCAACCCATCCAAAAACCCCAGTATCTGCACATCATACCCTGTACTATGTCTTCAATTCATTCTGTATTCTATGGACCTAGGTCTGGATAACCAAGTCAGCTTTTCATTTACAACAAGTCACTTTGCATGCCAGGATTCACTGCCAGGTCAATAATTTCTTGATGAAATCGATGATCAAGTAGCTTTACAAAGGTTGAGTGAGGCTTGCTCGTGAAAGAGTGGAAAGGAGTCTATGAAAACCAACACGGAAATGATCATCCTAAATATAAAAGGAAAAAAAGTAGAAGCAAACCTAAATGCTCAACAACAGAAAATCAGTGTAGGGAATTGTTGAAGTCAGTGTGTTCTAAAATATGTGCTTTGAACAGTTCTGCTGAGATTATTATGCAATAAGATCATAGGTTGATAAGTAAATGAATCATAAAGTTTTATGTCCAGATATGTGTGAGAAATACTTAAACACATGTCTTGGCTTGGCTCACGTAGTATTTAATATGCTAATGTGTTTGACACTCATTGGCTTGCTTCCTTTCAGTTCCCTTCCCCATCTTTCCTCTCCATGGTTCTGTACCGCAGGGAGGTGATCCCTACAAACTACATTTCCCAGTCTCCTTTGCTAACTGATTTCCAGTTAGTTTCCAATGGGGAGGACTGGTAAAATCCTAGAGGGTGGGAATACGGGAAGAGCCAGGGTTTTTCTCTCTTCATGCTTTAAGCGGTGTCTCTGGCAATGGCCTCTTCTTGTCCATGATTTTAGCTTCCCTGGCACAGTGTCTTCCTCCACGGGCCCAGCCCCCTCCAGACAGTCTCTGCTCTGATTCTGAGTCCTGATCCTTGGTAACTAAGCCATGAGACTTGCTGCTGATGAGAAAAGGTAACTAGAAGAGGAGGAAACTGTTCATTCCATCTGGCCCTAAGGGGTTGCAAGATGAAGGTGGAAACAGAAGAGGCAGGATGAAGCAATCAGAAGATGGGCCTGTAGAGTGCAGAAGATTAACAGAGAAATGGCTGGTCTTGTTGCAAATTGGGTTCCCCGGGAGGGAGATCCTGAGACCAACTTTAGACTAAGGATGTTTATTAAAGAGTTCCTTTAGAATCAACACCTGTGGAAAGGAAGGGATGGGAACAAGATCAGGCATACGGAAGCGTTGAGCTGTGATGCGATCCCAACATGCGACTCACTTGAGCCCATGAGAAGCTTTGGAGCAGGGATGGTCTTCAGAGATGTCCCAAATTGAGCCGGAAGCTCTGGGACTTTGTACCCCAAGTTTGCCAGTCATTGGATGCAGCTAACCTTGGAGGGAGATATGTCCTTATGGAGACAGTTTTTTCAGTTCTCCGATAGTAGGAGGAATAAATTCTTCATTCCTGAAAGGAATCAGAGTGATACGTCATAGTGCTCAACAAAGTCCCCATTCTCATTTGGGATTTTAGTAAGTGATATGTCTGGGGCTACCAAATGGGGACAAAGCTACATCCAAGTAGACTCAGTGACCATGATAATTGGGCTAACATGGACCTAGAGATTGAACTTTTCCAAGATACTTCTGGTTCTGGTGTAGAAAGTTGGGAACGAAGGAGTTCCAGCGCAAGGAACACTACACAGGTAAAGTGACAGCCAATAGAGTGGGAATGAATTACCACCCTGATGTGGGAAAGTAGTGCAAATGTAGGGACTCAGAACTCTACCATAGGGCTATGTCTAAGAACAAGGCTCAAATCTGGCACCTGCTCATGCTGGCGCTGGCTGAAGGCTTCAGCTGTAAATGTAAGAGGACAAGTTGCAACCAAGAAGAGAGAAGATGCTGCCTGGGCTTCCCTAGGAGTTTGGTTTTTCCTTCCCTCAGGAAGTCATATAAGTAGCTCACCCTTCTTGCCCACTCAGCGAGACACCACTGTGGCATGGAGGCAGGAAGGGAAATAACAGAATATATTTCTTTCCAAGGAATTGCATATTACCTAGGGAGATTAATATAAGGAAAAGTATCTAGTTAAAAGATGGGATTAAAATGCTGAATTTTAGTGTGAGCTAAATTTGAGAGCTTTCTATACAAACTAGATTTGTGAACTATGCCAAATTCTGTGTGAAAGAACCAGGACAGGGTCGGGGTGCTGATTCCCAGTTAACAGTGACTTTGAAAGGAAAGAACAAGTAGGGAGCACTGTGATGTCCAGGGCCTAGGATTCTTCTGTCCTTTTATTCCTCCATGCACATCCGTCATTCGTAGATCTGTCTGAAGATTCAAGATGGAAGCATCTATGTTTCAGGTAGCAAGGCGAAGCAAGGAGCAGAGAGAGAGCAAAGGCCACACATCAGTGATCTCTTAAGGATGGGTCCTGGATGCTGCCCCAGGGCACTGCCTCTTGTATCCCAGTGGCCAGAATTTAGTCCATAAGCCCACATCTAACAGCAGAAGAGGCTGGGAAATGTGACATCTATTCTGGGAAGCTATGTGCTTAGGTAAAACTCATAGTGCAGCGCTATGGAAAAAAGAAGAAAATAGCTCTCAGCAGACAGCTGGCAATCCCTGCTGCAGTGCATAGAGCACGTTGTAAGTGCTATCTAACTTAATTCTCATAGTAGCCCTAAGAAGTGGGTTGTGCCCATTGTACAGATGAGCAAATAGAACCCAGTAGCACCAAGCTTCTAGTCGATTATTAATAACACCAGTTTGCTTTCAGCCTTTTTTCCCCCAAAGTTACTTGCTACAGGTAATATAATTAGCTTGTTGGGGGTTAATTTTTTCAATTTCTTTGGAGTTTCAGAGACAATATGCAGGTGAAAGAACCAGCCGCTCTTGGCTGATCTTGCTTTTTTTCCATAGCAGTCCTGGCTTTGTAAGAACCCTGAGCTCTGTTTGCTTTGCAATTACCCTGGGTGAAGGGAGCCCTCTGACATTTTCACATTGGAGAGGGACAGACACAGATCCTCAGCCCTCCCCTTGATTCTTTGATTGTCATTTCCTCTACCTTTAAAAGAAAATTACATAATAGCCATTACTTAGGCACCTTTCCAAAGTACTTAAACTACATTACTGCAAAAGGGCCCTGTGAGGAAATAGCCCCAGATGTCACATGCCAAGTTACAAAGAGAAAAAGAGGAGTCGGAGCTTCCTTTACTGAGATCCCCTCACTAAACAGTGCCACATGGGCATATGAATTTGCTTATTACCCACTCTGCGAAACCCAGGGCCAACCCAAACAGTATCACAGTCATTAATGAGACTTAGTTCCATTAGGCTAAATGTAAACATTTGCAACAAGTCTTCAAAGCCTCTGTTAAAAAAATATATACGTGTGTGTGTGTGTGTGTGTGTGTATTTTAGGATAATTTGAGCAATTACAAGTGACTAACCACACTCACTTTTCTATCTGTCCCCTGTGGGACTGCTGCTCTGGGGCCAGAAATGGTCCTGCTCTTCCAAAAGGAAAGATATTCATCTAACTTAGGAGGTGGAAGGTGATAAAGTCAGTCGTCACTTGTTGAATGATGAGTCAATATTTTTATGTCATTTTTGTTGGACTAGAATTTACTCAGATTTCTTTGCTCATGACACCTCATTTTTTGCTGGGGTACCACCCCATCCCACTCTTAGTCCATGCAGGGGGGCAAGGTTGACTCTCTTCCCTTGAGTCTGGCTAATGGCATCATTCATACCCCTGGCTATAGTGCTTGGTTCAAGGAAGGGCATATGACCCAAGTCAGCTTAATGAGATTCAGACCTAGAACTTTTCCTGAAGATAGAGGGAAAGGGGGAGAAGTAGATGTCACTGTGCCTTATTATATTCCTCTCGTGCTGACTGTTGCCAAGCATGCTAACACCTTCTCCTTTGAGCATGAGAGACTGTAATGCTCTGAGCGCTTGCCTAGGGCACACAGAAGTGCTGTGAAGCTAATGCTCCTGGGAGCAGCCCCCAGCCAGGGGTGGATGGAAGTCAGAAAATCAACAGCACAGCTCCCTCATCTCTGGAATGAGATACGCATTCAACTATGCCCCAGAAGTCTTAACAGGGTATGGTCCGTATGTTTTCATATGTAGAAGTGGGGTTGAGCATCAAATGCCCATAGTGGTAACCTTCTTATTAATGCACCTTTCTTCCCTTCTCTTCTTACTTCACTACTAGAGTTTTCTAGAGTCACTTGCCTGATAAATCACGTGCACTGGAATCCTTGTCTCAGAGTCTGTGTCTGAGGGAACCCAGCCTAAGAGACAGAACTATGTTTACACCACAGGGCAGGAACTTGCCTTAGGACACAGTCAAAACAGAAGAGGTAGCACTTAAAAGCAGAGACAGTGAGGTAAATATTCCTGATGGCATCATGTTGGGCATCTGGATACAGCCATGCCTGAAAGTTGCACTACACTTGAACTTGTCCTTAGATAAAATATGTAAGAGCTGGGATTCCAAGGACTTGGTTGTGAGGCTTTTATACTGTCCTTTATGGTTTCAAATATCCATTCCCATTGTACTTGCATTAGCTCATACAGTACAAGGATATGGATTCATTCCAAGGGCTACTGGACTTTGCCTTTACCAAGAGAGGGTTAAAGCCACCAGGGTGGCACAGTTCAAATCCTTCACTGTAATTTCATGTAAATAACCTTCTGGCAGCTTCCTTTTCACTGATGTGCTCTTGTCTGCCAGCCAATCTCAGGCCTGGGCTTCCCCCAGGAGATGTTAACTCATCGTCCCTTATCTGCTTGACTGACTGTCATCTTGACACATCATTGAGCTGGTGATGAAGCCCTTAATTAGTTCATGTCTCCAGGCCCCTCCTATTGCCACCTCTTCTTCTGTTTGCTCTTTCTAGGCTTCTCTCTTTTCTTCTCTTTACCATCTCCAAAGAGAAAATTCTACCAGGTATTCTACGCTAAGCATTTTGCAACACTGTTCTATTTCATCGTCCCATCAGCCCTCTGAGATAGCAACTATGATCCGGAGTTTACAGAAGGAAAAACAGACCAAGAGAGGTTGCATTTACTGGTATTAGGCCCAGACAAGACCTGGTTCAAATCTCAGCTCTTTTACTTTCTTGCTGAGTGAGCTTACAGGAGTAATTTAACCTTAAAGTTTTATTTTCTTACAATGGAAACAGAAATACTGACCTCATGGGGTTGCAGTGATGAATGAATGAAATAATTATTACATAGCAGTTTGTTTAGGGTCTGGCACATAGTAGGGATATAGATATCATCATCATCACCGTTCATCTCTGAATCTAGAAAAAATTATATGTACAATGTATGTGTCTATCCTTGTGCAGATTCATTTATTTTGGAGATAAGTGATTTAATATAAGAAAAAATAGGCCGGGCGCGGTGGCTCAAGCCTGTAATCCCAGCACTTTGGGAGGCCGAGACGGGCGGATCACGAGGTCAGGAGATCGAGACCATCCTGGCTAACCCGGTGAAACCCCGTCTCTACTAAAAAGTACAAAAAACCAGCCGGGCGAGGTGGCGGGCGCCTGTAGTCTCAGCTACTCCGGAGGCTGAGGCAGGAGAATGGCGTGAACCCGGGAGGCGGAGCTTGTAGTGAGCTGAGATCTCTGGCCACTGCACTCCAGCCTGGGCGACAGAGCGAGACTCCGTCTCAAAAAAAAAAAAAAAAAAAAAGAAAAAATAATGAATGCTGTCCAAAGTTAAATCATCACAAAACCTATTGAAGTGGTCCTGCCATGATCCCCAATTTAAAGCAGAGAAAACTGAGTCTCAGAGGGGTAATGTCTCCAAGAAAATGGTGCTGATATGTGGTAGAGCCAAGAATTTAACCTACCATTTGGTTCCAGGGCTGGTGTTCCCAGCTCCTACTATTTAACCAGGTAAGAATGTGCGTGTCTCATGGGCTTACCAAGCTGAATGGTGGAAGTGGTGGTTCTAGAATCCAGATTTTCTGAATCATAGTGTGTTATGTTGTCACTTCAAACCACAACTTGTTAGGCCCCTGTATGTCCTGAATTCAAAGAGGTCCACTTTGTCTGGTGCAACTAACAAATTTAGATGCTGTGCTACAGTGGGAACCATTCACATCTCAGCAAGAACTCCTCAGCTATTCACCAGCAGGAAATAGAACAAGGTAGGCATCTGACATAAAAAAAATGCAACCCATTTTCAGAGAATGGAGCACAAGAACCCAAAGAGTCCAGTTTGCCTGAGCACTGCAGGTCCATACAGACTGATGTAATTGTTTCAGGCATGCAAAAAGATGTGGGAGAGGAGGTGAGGCTACATATCCCACCCTGCTCTCCTGTCTGTGTGAGGGAAATAACCACCTCTCCTTGGAATGAAGACAGAGCCAGTGGTGAGGCCATTTCGCGAGGCAGCTTGAGGTTATCTGCATGGGGAAAACAACCCCCCAGTGAAGATTCTGGAAGACCTGGCCTCTTTCTATGACTCCCACTTCCCAGAAGAGAAAGTCTGTTCTCTCCTGTGTGGTGTTGGTAATGAAGGGTGGGAGAGTAACAGCCAGGATCTCATTCAGTTAAGGGATCAGTAGATAATCCATAGAAAGAGGTTAGCACAAGGAGTTCATGTGGTAAATCCTCCATAAATGCTTATTATTATTGTCACATTATAATTATTGTTGAATGGTTTATAACTGATAAATTGTAAACTAACATTTACAATGTTAATACATATATTAAAGTACTTATTAAGTAACAACTAAGAGGCAAGCATTGAGGATTCCATGGTAAATAAGTTGGACCAAGTTACCGGCCCTCAGGGTGCTTATGTTCTAGTGCAGAACTACCCAGTAGAAGTTCCTATGATGATGGAACTGATCTACATTTGTACTGCTCAATATGGTAGCCCCTAGTATCTTGGGGCTATTGGCTACTGAAGATATGAGGGGCTACTGAACACAGCCACAAGATACTAGGGGCTACTGATATGTGGCTGTGCAACTGAGGAGCTGGATTTTAAAATTTTATTTGATTTTAATGAATTTCAGTTACATTTAAATATCCACATTTTGCTGATAGCTACTGTATTGGACAGTGCATATATAGTGGATGAAAATAGATAATTATTTGCAAGTTTAAAACTAACATCTATGGGAGGAATGAATTGAATAACAAATATCTAATGAGTATCAGGAAAGTGCTAGGCGTTGGGGATTTAGTGGAAAGTAAGCTGGACAAGTGGCTGCTCTGAAGGTAAGATATTTAAGCTAAAACCCACATGGATGGTCATATTTTGTGAACAATGAGAAGAAAGTGTTCCAGGCAGAAGGATCAGTAACACAATGGCTGTGAGGTGAGAACAAGCTTGGGATATAAAAGGCATAGATAAAAAGCAAAAGCAAAAGAGGATGAATCACAGTGAGAGAGAACAAGAGTGTGGCATGATGTCAGAACAGGCAGAAACAGATCACAGCAAGACTTTTGGATTCAACTCTATGGGTATCCAGTGGAGCGTTTTGCACAGGGGAGTAGCATGATGAGAATTATAATTTTAAAACATCACCTGGCTGCTCTGTCATTGAATGAACTGTCCGAAAACTACAGTCTATGACAATCAACAGTTGTGAGGTTATTGGAGTCATTGAGGTAAGAGATGATATCATAGACTAACATGCTTATAAAATATTCAGTGCAATGCCTGGCACAAAACCAGAATTTGCAAAATAACTGTCATTATTTTGGAGGCTACTTCTTTCCTGTGATAAAAACAATAGTTCACCTTAGCCCGCCAACCTGTCAAATTACATTCATAGAACACAAGAATTCAAGGGGAGTTTCAGGGCATCTGGAATCAAGTCAGAAGCAGTCTCCCCCTTTAAGTAACTCAAGCATAACTGGGGAGAGAAATCTGATGTTCTGTAAATAATTAAAGAAGGTCTCAAGCTAGAGCATGACCAATGGGTAGACGGCACGAGCCCTCTCTGAGAGCTCTCCTAGCTCAATAAAAAGAAGCCACTGAAGAAGACATTGCACTATTCATTCCTTCAAACGATCCTCCTCTTGGAAATTATCGCCAAGCTTTTTCCATTTGAAAATCGTTGATGCATCTTCCACGAGAAGATGAAGCCTAAATACACACAGATGGGCAGCCTAGACTCTGGTCCAACCATATCCTTGCAGAAAGAAGATGAGCATGGATGTGTCCCAAATGCAAAGAATGAAGAGAAATTTATTTTGTGGGAAGAGAGCAGGGGCATACTGGGAATTGGTTGCTGGAGGTCGTTAAGCCATCTTTGAGCTAACGAGCCATCTGCAGTGGATGTGATATGCCAACTTTTCTTGAAGGAGCTAAATGGTTAAGAGTTGCACCCAACAGTCTCTATACCTCTCCTTCCCCCTAACCACAACCATCTGAGGCTCTACACTTTCCAGAAGTTAGAAGACCTCCTCCTTGATACTGGTTGAATGCAACCATTTTTCTAATTAAACCATAAAACCAGATGCCTAACACGTAAGTACAAAGGAGGAGAAAACAAAGAAAAGACAATTTGGTTATTGCAAGACGTTGGGGACTTGGAAACCTACGCTTTACTCAACCTCCATTCATTATCCTTCATGTGTTGCTTTTTTGTTTGTTTGTCCTGACTGTAAATGGAAAACGAAAACTTTTCCCCAGTTTCCCACATTGAGACAGACAATGACATTATTGGTCCCGCGTGGACTGAGTGCCTCTGGGCAACCAAGGTTTGAAATGTCCTGCAGCCTCAGTAGCCTTTGTGGAAAATAGGAGGACACAGTATCTATTTTACAGGTCTGTTGTAAAGATCAATGTGAAAAATGTATGTAAACAGTTTAGCACTGGGCTGGCACTCAGGGGAGTGCAGCAAAGCTTGGGCAGTATATGCTTCATGTGCATTAAAATATTAGAATAGGTGGGGCACAGGGGCTTGTGCCTGTAATCCCAGCACTTTGGGAGGCCGAGGAAGGTGGATCATTTGAGGTCATGAGTTCAAGACCAGCCTGACCAACATGGTGAAACCCCATCTCTACTAAAAATGAAAACATTAGCCTGGTGTGGTGGCATGCACCTGTGATTCCAGCTACTTGGGAGGCTGAGGTATGAGAATCGCTTGAACCCAGTAGGTGGAGGTTGCAGTGAGCCAAGATTGCGCCACTGCACTCCAGCTTTGGTGAGAAAGTGAGACTCTGTCTCAAAAAACAAACAAAAAATATTAGAATAGCAAGGACTAGGTCAGTACCCAGGGCAATGCCTGACCTATTGCAGCCCCATGGTGCATGGGGTACTGGAATTGAACATTTACAGTTGCCCAAAGACCAGTCTTTCAAGAATGATGCATTTTCAGATGAGAGGTGGAAGGGGTAACTTGCATTTGAGCAATGCTTTCTGGCTTTTCGCACTGTCACTGCATCTGGGTTTGAACCACAGCTCAGTCAGTTAGGATCTGGATAGCCCCAGGCAAGCAACTTCTCTTCTCAGAATTCCAGGTTTTAAATCGCTAAAGTGGGGACAGTAATACAGCTTATCTTGTAGCGCTGTATCTTAATCTTAATCTTAACCTTAACCTTGGCCAGGCGCGGTGGCTCACGCCTGTAATCCCAGCACTTTGGGAGGCCAAGGTGAAGGATCCGCAGTCCAGGAGATTGGACCATCCTGGCTAACATGGTGAAACACTGTCTCTACCTAAAAATACAAAAAAATTAGCGGTGTGGTGGCCGAGGCCTGTCCCAGCTACTTGGGAGGCTGAGGCAGGAGAATGGCGTGAACCCGGATGGGAGCTTGCAGTGAGCTGGGATTGCACCACTGCACTCCAGCCTGGGTGATAGAGTGAGACTCTGTCTCAAAAAAAAAAAAAAAAAAATCTTAACCTTAATCTTAATCTTGTGCTTTAAAGAGCCTAATAGAACAATGGCTGCCACAGTCATTACTATTCACATAAAATCTATTTTGCAACAGTATAATTATTAGTGTCAATAGCAATGTCCATGCAGAGTTTTAGGTAGCATTGATGTGACTTAGTGGCGGATCAAAGAGTAAGACATATTTGAGTGAAAGATTACTACCAGCTTGATGCAAACATCCTCTCAAAAAATATTTATTTATTCCCCTACCATGTGCCAGGCACTGGCCTAGAAACCAGTGACACAGAAGTAAATATGACAGACAAGGTCTCTGGTTCCATTGAACTTCATCAGGGGTGAGTTTGGGAAATGAGACAACAGACAGAAAAAACATTAAGGTGTAAATATTCAACATGTCAAGTAGTGATTTGTTCTAAGAAGAAAATCTGTGCAGGGTACAGTAAAAGGCGATGGAGAGTTATATGAAAGTATGACTTAAATGAATGGTCAGAAAAGGGCTTTCTGATAAGATGGCATTTGAGCAGCCACCTGGAGGAGGCGAGAGGGTGGCTGTTGATATCTGCAGGAAAGAGCATTCCTGGAAGAGGGAACAGCAAATGCAAAGGCCTTGAGGCTAAACAGAAGCAAACGAAATGGAAATCTAGGTGTTTTCCAGTAGGGTTGAGGATGTCTGGGGAAGGTCCCTCATGTTGCAAAGTAAATGTTGTAGAGTAGGTACAGAATTCATTGTCTTTGGGGTCAGTCTCAGAACCCTGCTTGGTAGCACCATTCATCTAAGCCATTATGCGAAGAGGACTCAGTTCTCATTTTTAAATAATGTAGGGATTCCAACCAGTGGCCTTCCAGTTTCTCTGGAAGTCACATGCTTGTCATCTGCTAGAAATAGTAATGTCAGGCCGGAAGGCACCAGGGCCCCAGCTTCAGCCCCCGTCAGACATCCTGGCTGAGAGATGTGTTAGGCAGACCCTTGGGAACAGTTTCTGCCCAACGGCTTCCCTGAGATTGAATGCCAGCAACTCCCATGGATAACTCCCTGGATTGCATCATCTGTGATGTCCGGCCAGAGCACCCCAATTAGCAGCCCTCTGCTGCCCAGATGGTTGGGGGACACAGGAAAACAGAGCGGTCAGCAACTTGGGTGGCTCTCCTGGAGCACAGCCCCTCTCTGTGCTCAGCAGGCGAAGGCCACATCTGGCCTCAGAGTAACTGCTTCCATCCCCATAGCTGCAACCCATCACCTCCTGGAAGCTGGGAATTCCCTTAGAAGACCAAAGGTCTGAGATGTGCAAAAAAGGATAATTTGATGGAATGTGTCCCTTTCCCATGCCAGTTCTCATTGATAGGCAGTTCAAGAGGCTTGGGTCCTAGAAATGAGTTGGAATCAGAGGAATGTACTGTTATATGCAGTGTGCAGTTCAGCAGTTGCATTCCAAAGTTATGTCCAACCAGGGACTCTTGAAGATGCCTTCGCACAGTGATGGAGCTGAGTGCCCCCAGCACCTGCTAGGTGCCAGCCATCATGCTGAATTCTTTACATGCAGAGTTTCCTTGAGTGCTCACAAGAGCCCTATGAGGGAGAGGCTATTGTTATGATGCCTTCTTTCTGTAGACAGGCAACATTGAGGTTCAGTGAGGTTAAGTAACTGCCTGTAAGTCACATATTTATTAAGACAGAGTCAGAACTTGAACTTAAGTGGTTTGAATCCAGAGCTCATAACCCTTATACACTGGCATGGCTCCCATCTCCTTTTGTCCTAATCATATAGACTGGGGATTGGCACACGTTTTCTGTAAAGGGCAGGATAGTAAGTAGTTTTTGCTTTACCAGCCATGCAGTCTCTGACCCAACTACTCTAAAGTACTTCTGTGATGCTATAATGGAAAAGCAGCCACAGACAATATGTAAGTAGATGGTGCATGTGGCTGTGTGCCAGTAAAGCTTTATTTCCAGAATCAGGCAGGAGGTTGGAGTTGGCCCACGGGCCATACTTTGTTAATCCCTGCTGCAGATGGTCACCCGCTGTGCCTTTCATGGAGCTTCGTGGTGCCTTCACTGGACTTCTTTTTGTGAGTCTCTCCCTTCACTTGGTTAAGTTCCTTGTGGGTTGACATTTAGATGTGTTTATCTCTGCATTTTTGGCCCTCAAGAAAGATATTTGAATTGATGAATGAATAAGTGACTGAGTGAACACATGATATGGGGATCAAAATTGCCCCACAGCTATGGTTAGATCAAACACCAGATCTTAGGCTGGGTTTCCCTGGAACCAGAACTTGGCACAAAGGCAAGTAGGTTGGAAAGTAATCTCGGGAAATACTGGTAGGGGAGATTTGAAGGGAAGCAAGGAAGGTAAGTGGCCTATCAAGGGTGCGATGCTGAGCAGGTTACATCTGTGGGCAGCTGGAGTTCAGCCTAACTGGGAAACTCTGGGAGACTGAGTAGAACATGCATCAGCTCTACCAGCAGAGGGGCTTGAGGGCTGTTTCCAGGGTTATTGGCTTTCTAGCACCTCCAATTTTCCCTGAGCATGTTCAAGCATGATCCTTGGCCAGAAAAATGTCAGAAGAGAGATATGGGTTTTCAAATTAAGAGGCCACCTGATTACAGATGATCTAAGCAGGGATCTGTTCACTGGCCAAAACCAGCTTGCTGCCTGTTCTTGTAAATAAAACTTTATAGGAACACAGCCATGCCTATTTGTTTATGCACTGTCTTTGCACTGCAAAGGCTGAGTTGGGTAGTTGTGACAGAGAATGTATGGCTTGCAATGCTGAGAGTATTTACTATCTGCCTCTTTACAGAAAAAGTGTGCTGGTCTCTGGTGTAAGAGATATGGGAAGGGCACTGACATCATCTTCCAAACAGTGATTTTAAATCATGTGAATTACTTACACCAGAATCGAGAAAACTGGGAGGTTGCACCTGAAAATTTCCAGTTATGGCTTCCACGGAAAAAGTAAAAATGCTTGCTTTCCATTGTCTTCCTTATTTTTTATTGCAGTAAAACACACACAACATGAAATCTGTCCTCGTAACAATTTCTAAGTGTAAAGTATTGTTAACTATAAGCCTGACATTGTGCAGCAGATCTCTAGAGTTTTTTCGTCTTCCATGAGTGCAACTCTATACCCATTCAACAGCAACTCTTGCTTTTCCTCCTCCTCCAAGCCCTGGCAATCACCATTCTCCTCTCTGAACCTATGACTTTTAATATTTTCAATATTTTATATAAGTGGATTCATGCAGTATTTGTCCTCCTGTGACTGGCGTGTTTCACTTAGCATAATGTCTTCAAGGTTTATCTATATTGTAGCATATGTCAGAATTTCCTTTCTTTTTTAGGTTGAATAATATATCATGGTACGTACGTATGGTTTTATCCATTCACTCATCCATGAACATTTAGGTGGTTTCCATTTACTGGCTATTGTGAATAATACTGCAATGAACGTGGGAGTGCAAAAATCTTTTCAAGATTGTTTTTAATTCTTTTGTGCACAGGAAACCAAAGCAAAAATAGACATCACTAAAGAGCTTCTGCACAGCAAAGAGCACAATCAACAGAGTGAAAAGACAGCTACATATTGGGATAAAATACTTAAAAACCATACGTCGCATAATATCAGTTATTTTAATGTCCAAAATATATAAGAAACTTCTACAGCTCAATAGCAAAAATAACAAATAACCTGATTAAAAACGGGCAAAGGACTTGAATAGATACTTCTCCAAAGAAGGCATAGAAATGGCCAACAAATATATTAAAAGGTGCTCAACATCCCTAATCATCAGGGAAATACAAATCAAAACGACAATGCGATATCGCCTCACACCTGTTACAGTGGCTATTAGTTAGAAAAGCAAAACAAAACATAACAAACATTGAAGAGGACATGGAGAAAAGAGAACTTTCGTACACTGTTGATGAGCATGTAAATTGGTGAAGCCACTATGGAAAAGAGACTGGAAGTTCTTCCAAAAATTATAAATAGAATGACCACATGATCCAGCGACCCCGCTTACTTTCTATTCACTGATGGCAAAAATCTGTTGTTGCTACTCAAAAGGAGACTTCTTCAGAGGGGGTGGGGACTGCCCATTTTATTTTATTTATTTATTTGATAACAATTTTTTTTGAGACAGGGTCTCCCTCTGTTGCCCAGGCTGGAGTGCAGTGGCGTGATCTTTGGTCACTGCAGCCTCGGTTTCCAGGGCTCAAAGAATCCTTCCACCTAAACCTCCCGAGTAACTGGGAGTACAGGCATGCACCACCACGCCCAGATAATTTTTTATTTTTATTTTTTAGAGATCAAGTCTTGCTATGTTGCCCAGGCTGCCTGCCCACTTTACATCATCTTCCTGTTTGGGTCTATTTAGTTCACTGTGTTTGTTCTTACGTCACTGCCACCTGCAATCCCCACAACCACCACCTTCCACCTCCAGAATATGAGTTCATGACCCCCTCAATGAGAATTATCACCAAATCCATTTTAGGAAGTGTATTAGTCTGTTTTCATGCTGCTGATAAAGACTTACCCAAGTCTGGGTAATTTATAAAGAAAAAGAGGTTTAATGGACTCAGAGTTCCATATGGCTGGGGAAGTCTCACAATCACGGCAGAAGGCAAAAGGCATGTCTAACTTTGCAGCAGGTAAGACAGAACGAGAACCAAGTGAAAGGGGTTTCCCCCTATAAAACCATCAGATCTCGTGACACTTATTCACTGCCATGAGAATAGCATGGAGGAAACTGCCCCCATGATTCAATGATCTCCCACCGGGGTCCCTCACACAACACGTGGGAACTATGGGAGCTACAATTCAAGATGAGATTTGGGTGGGGACACAGCCAAACCATAACAGGAAGTGATCTTTCTTAAACTGAAATCTGACTCTGTGACTCCCCTGCTTCAAACTCACCCATCCTGGTGTCCTGGGCCCCTGGCCAGCCAGTTCTCTTTCTCTGTTGCACTCTCCATCTATACACCCTGATGTAGACCCTTGGTCATACCCTCCTCTCATGTTTTCTGGGTGTTTTACCCAAGTGTTGCCACTGCCTGAAACTTGGAGTCCTGCTCCTTCTTTTCCACCCTGCTGAATCCTTCATTCTTCAGCATCGTTCTCAGGTGTTTGTTTTGAAAATTATCCCAAGTCAGGCACAGTGGCTCAATCACTTGGGAATAAGGTGAAGGATGGGCAAAGTTCGAACAGCCAGCAGCAGAGCCATAAAGCAACAGATTGGCTGGTGAATTGCTTTTATCCTGGCAAAGGGGTGCTTTAAGATGGGAAGACAGGTCAGGCAAATTAAGGCCAGTCAATGCCAGCCAGAAGAAGGGAGGAGGGAGGGAGGAGGAGGGAGAGGAGGGGAGGGAGGAGGAAGAGGAAGAAGAAAAGAAAAAAGAAAGAAAAGGAGGGAGAAGGAAGGAAGGAAGGAAGGAGAAGGAAGGGAGGGAGGGAGGGACCATTCTAGACTGTCCAAGAGGACACAATGACAGTCTACGTCTGAAGTGCTGCCACATTGCTTTTGGGTGTGGGCTACAGGTCTGGAAGGTCTGGTGCAGACAAAACCGCCAGTTAAGCATCTCTTCCAGGGTTTTGTCTTCAGGGCATTTATTCTTTCCTTGCATTCTCAGCTTCCCATCTAAATACTGGAGCCCTGTGTCTTGAAGCAGAATCAGTCTGGGGGAACATCCTTTACTATAATTCTCCCTCTTTTCTGGAACAAAGACAATATTCCCTTTTCCTCCAAAAAAAAAAAAAAATCATGCTATAGTAAAGATCATTGAAGTAGAACATGGTTGTTAGAATTAACTTTGGATTTGAATTGAAGCTTTGCCGTTTATTAGCTATGCAATCTTCACTAAGTTTCTTAGACTCTAAGAGTTTCAGTTTTCTCATTTATACAATGCGCACAACAAACAGGTTGCTGTGGGGCTTGAGTGAGCTAATGTTTATAAACACCAAGCACAGACCATGGCTCAGTGTGAGTAAGGATAAATGCTAAGTGCATCAGTTACCAGTGCTTTGGGCTACAAGTGACAATATTCCCATTTAACAGTATCTTAATTCAAGCGTGTGTTATCTCATTCAACAAAAAGACTAGTGGTAGGTAGGTAGTTCCTGGGCTGATTCAGTGTTTCAACAATGTCATCAAAGGCCCAGATTCTTTCCATATTTTACTCGGTCATCCTTAGTATAGTAGCTTTCCATGATCGCACTGATACCTTATGGTCACAAGATAGCTGCAGCAGCTTCAGGTATAATACCCCCAAATTGTAGGAAGCAGGGACAAGAGTGACCCAACCATCTTATAGGGTTTTTACCTGGAAAGGGAAGCCTCATATTTTCACCAGCCTTCTTCCTTCATTTCATCAACTGGCACTGAATTCTATGTTCACCTCCAAATCAATCCCCGGAAAATGGAAGTAGGATTATAGGAATCATAATATGAGACTATTATCCTCATCCCTGAGACTCAGGAAATGTTCTCCTTTCCTCCAAATCTAGAAATCATCAATCATTACAAAACTGTGTTACATTGGCCCAGAAGAAGGGGATGCGAGGTTTTTGAGTGAGTGACAACATCTGCCACACTCACAATCAGTTTTAGGAGCAATTCACAGTGAGGTCCAAGCTACCAGAGTTCCTGAAACACCTTGAAACTTGTGCTAAGCCTTTGAGGTATGAGGCGTGGGTAGAGCCGGAGTTGAGGCCACAGTTGGGAGCCTGTCACTCATTCTTAATACCTCGCTTCAGAGGAGCAGGTGTCAGCCCCAGAGCTGAGGCTGGAGGGGCCCTTGGGCAGAAAGAGGTGAGGAGACAGGTGTGAAAGGGAAGGAAAATTTTGCAAACAAGTTTGGCCTCCTCCCAGAAGTGAGATTCCTGTGGTTTGCAAACTCTGGAATCTCTCACACTGAAGCCACAGACACCTGCTGAGGCTTTTCAGAGCTCATCCTCAAAGTCATTCTTGCGTATAATCTGTGGAATCTCAACTTCCTCAACCCCCACCTCCAAACTAGGTCTTCTCTGCAAGAAACTGTATGAAGAAGTCTGAAGCATTTCTAAGACAAATTAAGCCCATCGAGCTCACACCTTCCCTGTAACACAAAGCGCATTTCATGGTATGTTAGACCCTAGGCAAGACATGTGTTCTTCTCTAGATAAAAGTGTTTTGAGATCTAGAGATGAAAGAAAATATAGGAGGTGCGAGTTGGGTACTTGCCATTCATTCATTCATTCATTCATTCATTCAATAAGTATTTATTGAGTGTTTACTATGTGCCAGGCACTATTCTAATTGGTTGGGAATCAGTAGTGAAAAATAGGTAAAAATCATATTCTTCATGAAACCTACTTTATGGTAGGGAAACTAGGCAATAAGATAAATCTGAAAAATATATTGATATTAATTGATATTCTACCCATAGAACTTCTCTTAACCTACTTTCCACTTATGAAATAGTTCTTTGTTACTCAATATTTATTGTGTGCCAGGCTGCAACAGTTTTATGTGTCAACTTCACTATGGCTCCAAAGCTCAGCTATTTGGACAAACATTATTCTGGATATGCCTGTGAGGATGCTTTTTGGATAAAATTTATATTTAAATTAGTAGACTTTGAGTAAGGCAGAGGGCCCTACATAATGGGAGTGGACCTCAGCCAGTCAGTTGCAGGCCTGAAAAGAGCAAAGACTGACCTCCCCCAAGCAAGAAGGAATTGGGCTAGAAGATAACCTTTGCACTCGAACTGAAACATTGACTTTTCTCTGGGTCTTCAGTCTGCAAATTTTGGACTTGCCAGCCTCCATAATCATGTGATTCAACTGCTTGAAATAAATCTCTCTATATAATTTATACATATCCTATTGGTTCTGAACTCTGACTAAAACACAGGCATCGTGTGCTAAGTGCTTTGCAGTTACTAACCTAATTGAATTCTCACAACCCAGTGAGGTATTTTTATTTCCATCCCCCTCTTTGCAGATGAGCAAAGTGTGGCTCCAAAAGTAAATTGCCAAGGCTACTCGGCAAGTAAGCAGCAACATCAGGATCTAAACCTAGGGCTGTGTGACATCAAGGTCTACACCCGAAATCCAACACATCCATTCAGTCCCATTTGCCACGTGATGTCTGTCCCCACATCTCATGTTCCCCAAGGATTCCTGTGTGTGAGCAGGAAGAGTCTCCACACAGTAAAGGTGCAGTGATACATTTCCCATCTCTTTTTGATAACAGGTGGGTAGTATAGCTTGAATTGGGTTCCTTATGACAAGGTGGCAAGAGAGTACCTTGTTTAAAATCTCTCTGCCCCTACCCATTGAGAAAAATCTCTGTCCCTAGGATTAGGCTGAACAGAAAGTCCAATGAGTCAAAGTTGTTCTGATGTGCTTTGAAGAGAAAACACTGTAGTGAAATTTCACTATAGGTATGGACTAAGACAGGCTTTCTATTATTGTGAGGTAAAAAGTGTAGCTATATGAGTTGCACTGCCTGGGTTCAAATCCCAGCTTCCCCACATACAGGCTGTGTGATCCCAGCCAACTTCCTTAACCACTCTGAGCCTCGGTTTTCTCATAGTAACTCTGATAATAAATACTCACACTTCCTGCTCCCTGAGAGGCATGATGAAGCTTAGATACATCAGCACACACGAAGCTCTTGGGACAGTTCCTGGCAAAAACGTAAGTATCAAAAAAAATGTGATATATATTCACCATGGAATACTATTCAGCCATAAAACAGAGTGAAATAATGGCATTTGCAGCAACCTGGATGGAACTGGAGTCCATTATTCTAAGTGAAGTAACTCAGAAAAGGGAAACCAAATATTGTATGTTCTCACTTATAAGTGGGAGCTAAGCTATGAGAATGCAAAGGCATAATAATGATATAATGGACTTTGGGAACTCAGGGGGAGGGTGGGAGGAGGGTGAGGAATAAAAGACTACACAATGGGTACAGTGTACACTGCCTGGGTGATGAGGGCACCAACATCTCAGAAAGCACCACTAAACACTAAAAACTTATCCACGTAACCAAAAACCACCTGTTCCCCAAGAAGCTATTGGAATAAAAAAAGTGTGTGTGTATGTGTGCATATATATATATAATATAGTATATATATTGAAAGCACTGTGCCAAATACTTTGCAGTTACTGTCTTAAATTCTCATAAGTATAAGTATCACAAGTTTATTGATCAATATCCAATGAACATTAGTTCTTATTTTGGGAGTAGCAGAGTTACGGTGTGTGGAATTCATACAGTGTGTATGTGCATATGTGCGTGTGGTGGGGTGCTAGTTAAGGAAATAAACAGAAATTTGCTAAAGAATTTGGGGGGTCAGTGCAGTGAGGGGCCCCAGGGCCCCAGGGCCCAAGGTCTGCCAACCCATAGGGTTATTCCCTGTGGTAGCAATATATTTTCCATCAGTGTCTCCAAGTCCTCAAAAAAATATATGTCTGAGCATAGGGTTCCCTTTATGTCCAAGTGTCATTTGATTATGTTCCTGACAGTGAGAAATCTCAGTATTTCTCACACCTTACAATGGTGTGACGCTTAGAGAACAAGATTGCTGCAAGCACTGCCTCTGAACTTGGGGTCTATGGACTCCTCTCTGGACCCTAGAGCGGACAGCACCTGTAATGGTCTCTCTCAACCCCCAGGTTCTTCTACCTAAACATTAGACAGGCTTAAGAAATAACTGCTGAAGGGACATGGTGAACCCTCATAAGCCCAGAGGTGATTGTAGCTGGGGTCAAGTTTTTTTAAGAGCAGGTTTTAATTTTTTGATATTGCTTTCTTGGGCAACAGAGGTGTGTTTTGTTTTGTTTTGTTTTTAACAGATACTCAACAAAGAGTGAGGCAGAGAAAAAAAAAATAAAAGAAAATGGAAACAGCACTTCTACTGTCTGTGCAAATGATGATTTATAGTTACATGTGATGATTTTCACTTTGAGGTGTTTGCATTCTCCCCTTCCCACTTGACCCTCACCACAGTTCTGCGACATCACCTAGGCTGGTGTGAACAGCTCTGTGTTATAGATGGGGCAGTTGAAGTCCACAGGATTTAAAAGGACATCCTTAGGTTGCACAGAGTGAGGAGAGAACCAGAATCTAAATCTCTTAATGCCTTGTCTTATACATTTTTAATTAAATAACAGCATTCTTGGAATGTCTGGGTATTTTAAGCTCCATACAGATGAGAAAATTGAGTCCCCTTAAAATGCAATGGGTTGTCCAAGATCACTTCAGTTATAATAATAGGAGGAGGAGGAGGAGGAGGAGGAGGAGGAGGAGGAGGAGGAGGAGGAAGAGAAAGAGAAGGAGAAGAAAAAGGAGAAGGAGTAGGAGAAGAATAAGAAGAAGAAGGAGGAGGAGGGGAGGGGGAGGGGGAGAGGGGATGGGGAAGAAGAGGAAGAAGAAAAAGAAGAAGGAGGAGGAGGGGAGGGGGAGGGGGAGAGGGGATGGGGAAGAAGAGGAAGAAGAAAAAGAAGAAGGAAGGAGGAGGAGAGGTGGAGGGGGAGGGGGAGGAAGAGGAGGAGAAAGAGAGGAAGAAGAAGAAGAATTAAGAATGACAGGGCGTATCAGTCATCCTCGGTTATATTATGCTATGCTAACAGGAAAATCCCTTAGGGGCATGTGAAAATATTGCTCACATACACTATGGCCATTGTGGGTCAGCTTCAGCTCAACTGTAGATTCTGGGCCCAGGCTGAAGGAGCAGTCTCTGTCTGAGATATTTTCAGTCTTGTTCCTTTTTCCAGGAAAAAGATTGATGGTGATGGAACACTCAGGGGCTCTTAAGGCTCATGCTCAGAGGTGCTCGTCACTCATGCATCACCGGCCAAAGGAACCCATGTGATGAGCATGGTATCAATGGGGCAGGCAGTTATAATTCTCCCACCTGAAGAATCTCTTTAGGAAAGATGCCATAAAGGCAGGAACCAACATTTTTAATAAAGTCCATTCTATCACTGTGGGAATTGAAGACACGCAGTGAAGGTCTCATCGACTGCCATGCAGAAGGTTCTGCAGAAGCAAAGGCCAGGTGGGTAAAGGAGACACAGAACCAGAGAGCAATGGGGCAGGTCTGGCTGGAGGGGAGGGTTCATGTAGGACTATTTGACTCTGAGTCAGATTCTTCATTACACCGGGCAGGTTAGGCGCCGACAAACACGGAGACAGTGGATATATCTCAACTACAACACAGTTTCCCATATCTGGAAAAAAGAGCAGTCAAGGGCCCTTAGACCGGATGTTATGGGTCCCTTGTGTTAGACTCAACCATGGCTCTCCGTACCTCTTGGGTATCCTACGAACCTAGTTATTCCATTCTCACCTTCAAGAATTGTACTGCAGGCTCATGATTTTGTGTTTTACTTTCATGAGTTTTGCCTTGTCCTCATTCCACTGATAAAATAAGTTAACATTATTCATTGAAAGGCACTTGCTTTTGTAACATAAACGGATTTATGTACGGTATTAGTTCCTAGGGCTGTACTAACACAGTAGCAGTGACTAGGGGGCTTAAGCAACAGAAATTTCTTTTCTCATAGTTCTGAAGGCTAGAAGTCTGAGATCAAGGTGTTGGCAGGGATGGTTCCTTCTGAGGCCTCCCACCTTGGCTTGTAGACGACATCTTCTTCCTCTGTCTTCCTTCTGTACCTGTCTGTGCCCCAGTTGCCTCTTCTTATAAGGACATCAGTCCTATTGGATCAGGGCCCTCCAAAATGACCTCATTTTGACTTAACACCTTTTTAAAGGCCCTGTCTTCAAATACAGTCACATTCTGAGCTACCAGAAATTACAATTTCATCATAAAAATGTGGGCACCCAATTCAGCCCACAGCATGTTCCAAAGAAGTATTATACCATAATCATATTATACTATCACTATAAATAAAAAAACACTCAGTTGCCATACATAGAAGCACCTAGAACCGTGCCCAGCACATTAATAGGTGCTCAATATTTATGAAATAAATGATTGAATACTAGTAAAAATAACCACAAATGGGGCAAAATTATTTTGTAACATTCTAAGTAGTTGATTATTAAAAGTTTGGAGCCTGATGTTCCTCTTTTTTAAAGCTGGGAGATTACAAGTGCTGGAGGGGTATTAAGGGCATATTAAAGCTGGGAGATTACAAGCGCTGGAGGGGTGTTAAGGGCATATTAGCACTAACAGAGACTTCTGCTCCGCTTAGTTAGAAAAACAAAGACATGATAAAGAGAGTAAGTTTCTCTTCAAGCGATTCTGTGTCATTTTCTCCTAAAATCTTCTCACATCCCGTTGGAGGCTTATGTTTCACACTTGGAAACACGTGGGTCTGCTCACAGGACAAAGCCACACTCTTACTAGAGAGCATAATGTCCTCCTGATCCCTCTCCAGTCTCTCTCTCCAGCCTTACATCTGCCTGTTTTTCCCACACCTTACACTCTAGTGGGCTCATGTGAAGCAACTGAAGCAGGGCAAGTTGTCTCATTCCCTTCTGTGTGCCTTCATACATCCTCCTACCTCTGCTAGAAGCACCTTTCCTTACTCTGCTGGCTGGGCAAACTCCTCTTCATCCCTCAAGACCCATTCAAGAATGCCCACATTGGCCGGGTGCAGTGGCTCACACCTGTAATCCTAGCACTTTGGAAGGCCAAGACGGGAGGATCACAAGGTCAGGAGATTGAAACCATCCTGGCTAACACAGTGAAACCCCGTCTCTACTGAAAAAGAAATACAAAAAAAAAAAAAAAAAAAAAAAAGTCAGCCAGGTGTGGTGGCAGGTGCCTGTAGTCCCAGCTACTCGGGAGGCTGAGGCAGGAGAATGGCATGAACCTGGGAGGTGGAGCTTGCAGTGAGCCAAGATCATGCCACTGCACTACTCCAGTCTGGGTGACGGAGCCAGACTCCGTCTCAAAAAAAAAAAAAAAAAAAAAAAAAAAAGAATACCCCTAAAAGATGGGAGATGGAAAACGTGGACTGCAAGTTATCATTTGCAGCATAATTCCATCTCAATGCACAAAAATACAAATATAGTTCTGAAATCCATGCATACGAACATATTAAAGCATGATGAGAATATAGCAATTTATTTTATTTTTGGTTATCTGTACTTTCTGATTTTTTGACAGCCAATATGTATTCTTCTGTAATGGTAATAAATAGCTACTTTTGATGTTTTCAAAGAGCAAGTGTCTACAGGTTTTCTTTTGGGAACTCTTCTTGAATAATACCCTGCTCCTCAAGACCCATGCACGCACACACATGCACACACATGCCCCAGGCAGGCAAAGACATTAACAGTCTTTTCTGCTAACCTTGCATTTTGCACATAAATTAATTATTTCACTAATCATTCTGTTTAGGAATTATCTACTAGTTTATTTCCTCCCCACCCTAGCCTGTGAGGCAATATTGTTAGATGTTAAGAGCATTGGTCCTAGAGTTGCAATGCCCAGCATCAAAGCCTGAATCCACCCTGTCTCCATTGGCTCACTGACTATTAAGCATTATCCTATGCAAGGTGCTTTAGTTGGCAGGTGGGATACCCTTGTATTCAGAACAGACAATGAATCTGCCATTCCAGTGATAGGATGGACCACCAAGACAGTCATCTGTAAGCATAATAAATTAGCAAAATCAATAGTATACTAGAAGGCGCACATCGTGCCGTGCAAAAATGAAAATGCAGGGCACAGGGAAAGAGATTGAGAGTGTGGAAGGAAGTGAGTGAGGGAAGAGATAAAAATTTAATGAGGGTGGTTAGTTCTTACAGAGAAGGGAAATTTTGAGTAAGAACTTGCAAGGAGAGAGGGTGTTATCTATGTAGATAACTGGCAGAAGAGCATTCCAGAGTAGAGATGGCCAGTGTAAAAGTGGGAGTATTCTCATGTTATGAATTGAATTGTGCCCCCATAAAATCCATATGTTGAAGCCCTACCCACTAATGTGACTGTATTTGGAGAGAGGACCTGCATGGAAGTGATAAGGTAGAATGGGGTCATAAGGGTGGGGCACCAGTCCAACAGGATGAGCATCTTCATAAGAACAGGGAGAGAGACCAGGAGCACTTGAGCACAGAGGAAAACCATGTGAAGATACAGTAAGAAGGCAGCCTTCTGTAAGTCAGAAGATGAGCCCTCATGGCTGGGTGTGGTGGCTCATGCCTGTAATCCCAGCATTTTAGGAGGCCGCGGCAGGTGAATCATGAGGTCAGGAGATCAAGACCATCTTGGCCAACATGGTGAAACCCCATCTCTACTAAAAATATAAAAATTAGACAGGTGTGGTGGCCTGTAGTCCCGGCTACTTGGGAGGCTGAGGCAGGAGAATCGCTTAAACCCAGGAGACTGAGGTTGCAGTGAGCCGAGATCACGCCACTGCACTCCAACCTGGGGACAGAGTGAGACTCCATCTCAAAAAAAGAAATAAGCCCTCATAAGAAACCAACCTTGATGGAATCTTGATCTCAGACTTCTAGCCTCCAGAACTGAAGAAAAGGCCTTTCTATTGTCTAGAACACTCAGTCTGTGGCGTTTTATTATGGCCACCTGAGCTGATATATCTGGTGTTTTGGAGAAATGGGAAGAAAACCAGAGTAACCTGGGGCAGATTGAGTGACAGGGAGTAGAGTGGATAATGAAGTAAGAGAGGCACCCCTCCAAGGAGCTAGACAAGAGGGAAACAAAACAGGTAGGGCTTTGTGGGGCACTGTACGAACTTTGCTTTCACTCCAAGGGAACTGGGGAGCCATGGCAGCATTTTGAGCTGAGAGTGACACACTCTGAACTATGCTCCAAAAGCATTCCTCTGGTTGCTCTGCTGCGAATAAATTGTAGAAGAAAGGAATAGAAGCTGGAAGAACAATAGAAATCTGATGAAACAATTCACGGGGGAGATGAAGGTGACTTGGATTAGGCTGGAGGGGAGAGCCATTGTCAGATTCTGAGGAGAGCATGACAGACAAGAGAACAGAATTTCCTAATGCCTGGGGAGTAGGGGTGTGAGAGAAAGAAGAGTCATGGAGGACTCCGAAGTTGATGAGAGCCATAGGAAAGAGGTTCAGGGGACATTAGGCAATATCTGGAGATAGTTTTGATTGTCACAAATTCAGAGGTGCTACTAGTATCTAATAAGTAGAGGCCAAGGATACTATCAAACATCCTCTAACACACAGGAAAGCGCCCCACCACAAAGGATGGTCCCATCCAAATGTCAATAGCACTCAACTTCAGAAGCCTATGTGCAGAAGGTGGAACAGGTTGGGCTGAGAGCAAGACATATCATTAGGAAAGACCAGTAGTTCCATTTTTAACATATTAATTTACTTACTAGCTCCCTGTGTACTGGTTGTATGATATTGGGAAATCATTTCATCTCTCTGGACCTCAGCTTTTTTTCATCTGGAAAATGAGGATTAAAAATTCTACCTACTGCATAGATGTCTTATGGAGTAAAAATGTAATGCACTTACAATAGTGCCTAACACAGAGTAAGCACTCCATAAATTTTAGCCACGATTACTGAAAGAGAGTATTTCTTATTCATTGTGTATGCCAGCACTGACAGCAAGACCTGGGACATAGTAGATATGCAATGAATGCTCATTGATTGACGTACCAAACTGATCACAGAGTTTCTTTTGTTTTTTTTTTTCTTTTCTCTCTTTCTTTCTTTTCTTTCTTTTTCTCTCTCTTTCTTTCATCTTTCTTCTTTCTTTTTCTCTTTCTTTCTTTCCTTCTTTCTCTCTCTCTCTTTCTTTCTTCTTTTTTTTTTTTTTTTTGATAGAGTCTTACTCTGTCACCCAGGCTGGAGTGCAGTGGCAAGATCTTGGCTCACTGCAACCTCTGTCTCCCAGGTTCAAGCGATTCTCCTGCTTCGAGTAGCTGGGACTACAAGTGCACACCGCACCACCACACCCAGCTAATTTTCATATTTTTAGTAGAGACGGGGTTTCACCATGTTGGTCAGGCTGGTCTCAAACTCCTGACCTTGTGATCCGCCCGCCTCAGCCTCCCAAAGTGTTGGGATTACAGGCGTGATCCACTGTGCCTGGCCTGATCACAGAGTATCTATCTGATGATACGTGGGTTTTCTCCAGGCCCCACCCCAGCTGGAACTTAAAGGTGAATGTGGGAAGTCAGGTTTGTCAGCAGGTTTTCCTGGAGCTGGGATAAGGAAGCCAAACTGAAGTTTCAGTTGAAACCCACGAGCAGGAAGCATGAAAATGAGGGACAAGATGTAATCAAGCCCCAAATCTCTGTTCAGAGAGCCTTTCCCAGGGGCCTCCTGCTGGCACTGCCTGAAGCCTGGGCTTTTTTCTAAAATGCAATTTCATTTATTTATTGCTTTATGGCTTATAACTCAAACGGCTTTGCATGTCATTTTTTAACTTATTAGTTAATAGACAAAGGTTTTATTAGATCCAATCAAGAAAGAGATCAAGCATTCTTTTAATCATGATGTATGCAATGTTAAGCCATTCTTTGTAACTGAAACTCATCAATTTGCTCTTTCCAGGGACCAGAAAGAGTCTGTCTTCGGCTCCAGTCCCTCCTGCTTGGCCATCTTCTGGAGGCTGCTATAAATGGTTTCACAGCCCCTGTCCCTTTGCCTTGTAAATCACAGGCATGTGCTCATATGCACCAAGCTTCAACTTACCAACGTACAACCAGAAACCAGGGACACGCAGGGGATCTAGCCATGAGACAAGCAAGCAAAACATGCTAAAGCCTGCATCTGTCAGGACTTCAGTTACAGGCAACAGATCAAGTCAATTCAAAGTGATGTCTAATATTAAAATGTTTATATATGTACATCTATGTATCTATAGAGGTGTAAAAGCTGGCAAAACAGGTCACTCAGAGGTAGACTACCCCAACATCAGTTCACTCAGTGGCCTAAACAAATCATCAAAAGCCTCCAAATCATTCATGATTATAGTCTTGATGCAGCCCAATGCTGGCCACATAGATGCTCAAAGAACATTTATTAAAAGAATGAGAAGAAAGAGTAGAATGGATCCAAGCTTAGCAGCTTCTTCTACTTGTTAGCCATGTACCACAGTTCTCAGCATCTCTTCCAGATACAATAATGTCCAGGTAAAGAATAGACTATTTTTCCTATCTTTGGGGATTTTTGCATATTTTTATTTTGAATTATTTCATATAAACAAGTATATACATATATAAATACACACACATATATACACATATATACATATATACACACACACACACTTATACATGACTTTAAGTCTACGTAGTTTATATGTAATGTATATGACGTATTGGGTTTAAAGGAGAATAAAATTAATTAATGTTCCTATAACTCATTGATGAGTGAAAGAAACAATACTTAATTGAGCTATGGAATCTTCCTGTATGCCCACCTCCAATTATCTCTCTCTCCCTGTCTACTCCCTCCAGGGAGCTAATCATTAGTATAAGTGTTTTATCATTGTTTCATCACTATCCTCTCTCCTCCTTTATAAGAGCAGAACACCATTCTCATGAGCACCCAAGAGACTTCCCTCAGGTTTTTTTGTTCCCCCCGCCCACTCCCCCTCCCCCCCCCATCCGCCCAGAGCAAAGTCACATGCCTACCCATCAACCAATCACAGACCAAGAGATTGGATTGACTGTGATTGCCTTGAGCCAATCAGAATTTTTAGTTTGTTTGCTTGAGACAGGGTCTAGCGCTGTCACTCAGGTTCTAGTGCTGTGGCACAATCATGGCCCACTGCAGCCTTGACCTTCCAGGCTCAAGCAATCCTCCCACCTCAGCCTCCTGAGTAGCTGAGATGACAGGCACACACCACCATGCCTTGTTACTTTTTGTATTCTTTGTAGAGATGGCTTTTTGCCGTTTTGGCTAGACTAGTCTTGAACTCCTGAGCTCAAGCTGATCCACCTGCCTTGGCTCCTCCAAAGTGTTGGGATTACAGGCATGAGCCACAGCACCTGGCCACGGTTAAAATGTTTAGTTTCTTAACCTTGAGAGAGAAATTACAAAAGGTTGTCCCAAAGGTTTTCATAAAGATTGTCATAAAGATGGAATCAGAGCCTATATGTTACCCTATCATGGTATTTAGTTAATCAACTGATTTTGTTTCAATATGTAGGCCAACTTTCACTTCCAGCTGCAATCCTGCAGCTATATACACATACATACACTTGCACAAACACAATCACACGAGTGCACATACACATACGCATGCACATACACATACACACAACTCTGAAATTGAATAGTCCTGAGTATTTATCCCAGCTCAGTAACATGAATGACCAGACGTGGTTTTTTTTTTTTTTTTTTTTTTTTTTTTACCTTCCTGTGTCTCTCTTTGCCCTCATTCTGTTGACAATAATTTTTATACGGCTGCTATGTGCTGGCACTGGAGGGTTCCCAGAATAGAATGCTGAGGAAAGAATAAAGACAGAATCCTGCCCAATGGGACAGGATTCAAAGACTCATACAAATAAATGCAAAGTTATAATTCTATTGTAACTGCATCAGCCTAATACTAAATCTCATGAAGACGAGTTCTGTCTGTGAGACCACATGGCACGAGCTGTGTGGAGGGCTTCCCTAGGAAGCGAAGGAATTGGAATCTGAAGAAAGAGTAGGCATCAGTTGGACATCAGCTGTGGTATGCTCAAGCCTGCCCATATGCCTCGTAAGAACTGATAGTGCAATGCTCAGGAACTGTGCAAGCTGGTTATTGAGCACAGTACTTATTAATAATTAAATTATAAAAACATAAAATTTTAAATGCTACATTAAAAACAAAGCAATAAATTCTCACAACTTGTCACTCCCTGATTGTCTTACTATGTTTTACTATTTTTTTCTCTGAGGTCACTTATAATGATTATAACTATATGGTGGAAATGCCATATAATTAGGTTCTATGGTCCTTCTCTTCCCAACTTTGTGTCCAGTGACATCATGTTAGTAGCTTGAAACTTGGCCATGGTGGGAGTATTTACACCACAGAAATTGGCAAGTGCTGTAGATGAGGTTTTTGTTTTATTATCCACCCACCCCCACCTAGAAAGCCAGTTATTAAACATTTACCAGCACACAATGTGGCAAAGGGGATTCAAGGAGAACATTACAGATAATAGGGACGGTTCATAAAAAGGCCCCATGGTAGAGAGTAACATGACATATTTGAGAAATTGAAACAAGTTCATTGAGAATACTAAGAATCTCTACCTCAAAGGGTTTTATGGACTAAATAGAATAACCCATATAAACTGTTTAAAACAGTGCCTAGCACATACTAAGCTCTTAATAATGGTAGATTTTTTTTTAAGTTCAGCAGTGTCCAGTTGCTTCCAATGGTAGCTTTTAGGTGTAGATTGTTAAGAAACAGGGTGGCAGATACTACTAGCTGCCTACCCAATATCCACCCCATCCCTTCTTCCTCAACTTAACAGAACTGCAGTATTGTTCAGGGTAGCAAGGTACTCAGTTATAATATTTGTGATCCCAGGCTCTGTGGAGTTCCAGAAAGCCACAGCACTCAGTGTTGACCAAAGAGACATAACTGAGGGTCTTGGGAAAAAACCCTTTCTGGATGCTCTTCGTAACTTTAATGTGGACACGGGGCTTGAAGCTGCAACAGGCATTTTTGCATTTGTGTGTGTCTTTGAGCTGCTGTAACAAAATACCATATATGGAGAGGCTTCCAAACAACAAAAAAATATTTCTTACAGTTCTGGAGACTGGAAATCCAAGACCAACGTGCTGGCAGATTCCATGTCTGATGAGGCACTGATCTTCATACACAGCTGTCTTCTGACTGTAACCTCACGTGGCTGAAGGGGAAAGCAAGGGATCTCTCTCAGACGCCTTAAATAAGAACACTAATCCCATTCATGAGGCTTCTTCCCTCATGACCTAATCACCTCCCAAAGTCCTCATCTCCTAACAGCAGTATCTTGGGTATTAGGATTTCAACATACAAATTTACAAGAGCATAAAACATTCCATCCATTTCTATGTTGAGGATGCATGGAGGAGAAGAAGAATGAAACACTTGGGATCACTGATGCTAACAGGGAGCCACTGGAATGGTCCTTCTCTGGACTTTTATATGGTAGTTTCCAAATCTGTCGTTTATGTCCATTCATCCATTGATGGACACTTAGGCTGATTCAATGTCTTGGTTGATATGAATAATACAGTGAACATGGGAGTGCAAATATCTCTTTGATTTACTGATTTTATTTCCTTTGGGTGTAGAATTCAGAAGCAGGATTGCTGGATCGAATGGTTCTATTTTTAGTTTTTTGAAGAACCTCCGTACTGTTTTCCACAGTGGCTGCACCAATTTACATTCCCACCAACAGGGTGCAAGGGCTCCCTTTTCTCCACACCCTGGCCGACATTCAGGATCTTTTTTTTAATAGCCTTTCTAAGAGGTGTGAGGTGATAAATCATTGTGGTTTTCATTTGCATTTCCCTGATGATCAGTGATATTGAGCATGTCTACATAAACCTGTTGGCCATTTGGATGTCTTCTTTTGAGAAATGTCTTTTCATGTCCTCTGCCTGTTTCTTAATCAGGTTATTCATTTCCTTGAGTTCTAGGAGCTTCTTACATATTTTGAGTATTAATCCTTTATCAGACATACAATTTGAAAATATTTTCTCCTATTCTGTAGGTCATCTTTCCACTCTATTGATTGTTCTCTTTGCTGTACATAAGCTTTTTAGTTTGAGGTAATCCTATTTGTTAATTTTTGCTTCTGTTGCCTGTGATTTGGGGGTCATATAAACACAATAAAATACTCTTAAGCATTTAAAAAAAAGGCAGTCCTGTCATTTGTGACAACATGGATGAACCTCAAAGATATTTTGCTAAGTGAAATAAGCCAGACACAGAAAGACAAATTCTTCATGATCTTACTTTTATATGAAAACTGAAAAAGAGTGAAACTCATAGAAGCAGAGAGTGGAATGGTGGTTACCAAGAGCTGGGGGCAGGAGAGATGTTTGCCAAAGGACACAAAATTTCAGTTAAAGAGGAGGAAGAAGTTCAGGATATCTATTGTACACAAGGTGACTATAGTTACTAACAGTGTACTGTAATCTTGAAAACTGCTAACAGAGTAGATTTTACATGTTCTTATTACACAAAAAAGCTCTCATCACACACAGAAATGAGAGGTAATGAATATACTAATTAGACTGAGTTAGCTACCCCACAGTTTATATATATATATATATCAAAACATATTTATGTTATATACTATATATATATTCAATTTTTATTTGTCTATTAAAAAATAATTAATTTTTAAAAATTCCTTGTCTATTTAAGCCACTGAAGCTGTGTGTTCCATTACTTGCAGCTCAATGTATTCCTAACTGATACAAATGAATTTTCCAGCCAGTATAATATGCAATGTGGCTATAAGAAGCCAGTCAAAAGACCCTAGAAACTTCTCACTGAAATTCTGGTTCAAGAACCAACAGGATTCACAGCACCTGGAAGCTGGTTAGAAATATAGAGTCTCAGGTCCCACCCTGGACCTCCTAACAAAATTTACATTTTAATAAGTTCTCCAAATATTCATTCCACAATAATAAAAATTTAGAAATACTTCTGTAGAAAATCCTCAGGGAACAGTTAGACTTTCTAACCTTTTGATTTAAGGACACTTGTCTGAAAATGCTCTAAAGATGCAAAATCAGAACCTATCTGTGCAAGCAGATTTTTTTTTTTTTTTTTTTTTTTTTTGATGCTTGCTGGACTTCATTCTGAGCCTCATAAGGCAACCAGAATTTGCTGTTAGCAGCTCTCCAAAGTGGTTGCAAGATTACCCAACACCCAGAAAAGAAGCCTAAACATCCATCCCTTGATAAACACATCCAGGCCCTGAAAAGTTCAAGCTCTGTGTTGGGTCTTGACCTCTGAAATATTTATACACAGTGATGCACCTTCCAGATAACATCTCCTGGAATCTGCTTAGCAGCCAGGCTGCAACAGGGAGTGAGTTAATAAATGCTCTTGTTGTCTATAATTCAGCAAGAAAGCTTTTGCTAAGCCCCCAGACACAGCTAAGAATAGCTAGGTTCCTTCTCGTCTTTGAGAGCTCCAAGTTCAAAAATAAGTTTCCCGCTCCTCTCCTGCCTCTGCTAGACTATGCTGTAGAAGCTCTCAGAGTTGGTGCTACCCTGGCCCATGCCCAAGAATACCCTTGTTTGTTGGAATGGATTCAGCTCTTGGCTGATTTCTTCCTTGTACCACTCCTTGCCAGACTAGTTCAATCTTGGGTCATTCCTGTTTGGGTTTCTTGATTAACTCCAAGTCTCCCAGGGAAAGGAAGAGAAAAAAAGCTTTGTTAGAGCAACAGGGCCCATGAGTCACACCAGCCTAGGCTTGTCTTTTTTCTCCAAGCAGACCTTCCAGAAGACCTATCTTCGTTCCTCTACTTTGAGAGTTCTACTTTTCTCCATGGATTCTAAAACTGGGTTTTCTCTTCTGTCCCCTGACTAAGGGAGAGTCTGAAGAGTAGGGTCTTTAGAATGTAACATGCCAAAAATCAAATCCCTGCTTGGCCTCTAACCAACTGTGGGACCAGGAGTAAGCGACTTGAGCTTCCCAAGCTTCAGTGTCCATGGTGATAATGACGTGCACTCATGGCTCATGCCAAGAATTTTGTGCATATCCACTAGAATATGTGTCCTGCGAGGGTAAGGTTTCTCCCTAAGTTGCCTACTGGTGTATCTCTGGTGTCTCTGTCCATCCCTGATCCATTGAAGTTACTCAATAAATACATTTTTTATGGGTGGGGGTAACTGATTCTTACAACAATCCTATAAGGTAGATGCTATAACTCTTCCCATTTTTCAGATGTTGAAACCAAGGTTCCGAATGGTGAAGTCAGTTGTTCAAGATCACACAGCTTACATGTGACAGAGTCAAGATTAGGACACAAACCTGCCTGCCTTCAAAGCCTATTCCAGCCATCCTAAGGAGCTATAGATATTAGATACTGAAGTCAATATGCATAACACACTTCACACACGGTAGGTAGTCAATAAATACCATCTCCCTCTTCCTCTTGATCTCTCATACCATCTTCTCTCACCAATCCTGTTTTTTATTCCCCCATCTTTCCCCAAACTCTACTTCAAGTTGGAAAACATTGAAGAACAAACAAAAAAATGTCCTTGGCTTGGCCTCCTCAGGTCGCACCAACTGATAGGAAGCAGACATTCAAACTCAAGGGAAGGGAAGGAGGGTATATTCATCCCCAGTGACACTCCCAATGACAAGGACAGTTCTGCTTGAGACTTCAGTTTCCTGTTTTTTTAACCTCTACCTTTCTATCACAGCCGAGTTGTGTCATGTCAGCATATTGTGATCATTCTTTAAGTGAGGTGT
Organism: Papio anubis; assembly: GCF_008728515.1. Lineage (NCBI taxonomy): Eukaryota > Metazoa > Chordata > Mammalia > Primates > Cercopithecidae > Papio > Papio anubis. Next base: position 109,624,683 of record NC_044984.1, read on the forward strand.
GTACACCAGCTGTTTGTGAAAATTCAGGTTCCTGGGCCTTGCCCCCAATCTACTTAGTTCAAATTTCTGGGAGCAGGGTCCCAGAGTGTTCATTTTTAATGATCTCCCTGAGTGGTCCCTAGGCAGACTGAAGTCTGGAAACTCCTGACACAGAACTTTGGCAAGTGGGAGAGGAAAAGCAAGCGCTTCCTCAACCTGAGCACATAAAACTCTGCACTCCAAGTGAGCTCGGGAAGCTGAGTTCCTGTGGGGGATGGCTTCTCATGTCTCTTATCCACTGTGCACCCTTGGGATCATCCCCTCATTTGCTACCGGAGACAGATATTGTAGCTCTGCCTGGCTCCGGCACCCCTGAATTCATGCGTGTTCTGCATCATGTTCCACTCTGTTCCAACTGTCCCTGGGTGTAGCTTTGCCTTAGAGCAGTAAGTGTTCCCCAACTTTTTCAGCATCAGGACTGGTTTCATGGAAGACAATTTTTTCCATGGATTGTGGGTTGGTGGTTTTGGGATAAACTGTTCCACCTCATATCATCAGGCATTAGTTAGATTCTCAAAAGGAGCACGCAACCTAGATCCCTCACATGCACAGTTCACACTAGGGTTCATGCTCCTATGTGAATCTAATGACGCTGCTGATCTAACAAGAGAGGGAGCTCAGGCGGTTATGCTCCCTCATCTGCTGCTCACCTCCTGCTGTGTGTTTCAGTTCCTAAGAGGCCACAGACCAGTACCAGTCCACGGCCTGAGGGCTGGGGATCCCTGCCCTACAGCATACAGTGCTGCCTCTAGCTTTCAATGAGGAAATACAATTTCCACTGAGCAGGAGAATTCAACATATTAGTTAAAGGGAGAAGTTAACATATTAGTCACTGAGATAAATAAATACTACAAAAAAAAAAGAGAGAGAAAGGAATAAAGGAAGGCAGGGAAGGAGGGAGGGAGGGGAAAAAGAAGTCATTCACAGCCATGAACATGCCATGAGGTTCCTAGGGAGTGAAACACACACACACACATACACACAAGCACTTGCACACACGTTTGTGTTGCTATTTCATTCTCTTTCATTCATTTTTCCAAGTCCCTTTAACATCAACCTTATCACAGTTTTCTTTTTGTGGACCTGGGCACGTCTCTGAACTGCTCTGTGTCTCTGGAGCCGTAAAATTGGGATAATAACCCTACTTTTTCTGTCCCCAAAATGTTGTGAAATAATTTAGGTGTGGCTGCTTTCTTTGAAAAGACTGGAGAGCTGTGCAAGTATCACAGGTTATTATGATCATTACTGGTTTCCAGGGCCCCTGAGATGCCCATGCCAAAGTACCCCAAGGCTCTCTAATGAACATACATGAACCCGTTCTATAGCTGGACAAGCTGATTCAGTCTGAGCTTTGGCAACGTGACGCAGTGAACAGTAGAACAAGTTGAAGACATCAGACAAGGCTCCTGGCCTCTGCTTGTGGATGCTGTTGTGTTTTGCCTGTAAGTCAACATACTTTTGTGAAGGGAACAAGGGGAAGTGGGTCATAAAAGTTCAGGACCTTTGCTCCTGGAAGCACTGAACACTACTTCTTCCAGAAAGGTCCTTTGTTGATTCTAGGCACTAATAGGATCAATTGACCTCATGGTAGTCCAGGATTTGGGGTCGTAAGCTCCCCTTGGATCTGATAAAATACTGAGTCAAGGTCCCCTGCTTCCATCAGGGAACAGACGATGTCTGTTGCTTTAAATGCTATATCCCTGAGTTCTGCCCAGGGACCTGACACATAGTACGTGCTCAATAAATGTTTGTGGAATAAATAAGTGATTGAATAAATGAATGAACAAAAGAATAAATAAATTTCCTCGTGGGACGCTAGATAAACAGGATACGTTCTCTATGTCTCCTCTCCACACCCACAGCCAATGTTGACAGATTCCCATCCTGTGAGTCCGGATGCAGTCTCAGTTTTTGTGGCAGCCACTTCCAATTATTTATTCAGCAACTATCAATCCAGGGCCTCAACGGTGCAAGGCACTGTTCTGGACACTATGGAACATGGCATTGGATAAAAAGCCAGCTCTCTACCCTGTAGCTGTTTTTATTCTACAGATTTGGCGGAAGAAATGAAACTGATTTATCACCCACAGTTGCCAGAGTAGGTAGTCTTTTCAGAGTCCTCCTCCCCAGGGATCAAGCGTTGTTTTTCTTATACAACGGGAACATCATTCTCTGCTCACATCCCATGCTTGATCAGTTGCTAGGTCCTATATACACAGATCCTAAAATATTCCTAATATATTTTGAATCCGGTCACCTCCCCTAATCACCACTCCCTAGACCGGAATAACATCGATACTTCCTGGGCAACTGCAGTGGTCTCACCCCCACCATCCTCCAACTTATTATTCATGCAATGGCCTTAGCTCAGCACCTGACACACAGGGCTTTCGATAAACGCTACTTAGTGTTTTGTTTTTACAGCAGGGGATCAATACAAGGTAGCCCAATACTACAGTTTCTGCAATTATCACTGACACAAAGCACATGGAGAGGCTGAGCACATAGACTGTGGAGTCAGACTTCCAGCACCCAAATAGGTATTTGCCATTTACTCATTGTGCATTTTTAACCCTACCCTCTCTGCGTCTCAGTTTCTTCATCCACAAAATAGAGATAAAAATGAGCTGACTGCTAAATGTACGCACATTAATATATGTAAAGGGTTTAGACCAGTTTGAGGCACATAGTAAACACTCTATAAGTGTTATCTATTCTTGATTTTTTTAACATGGCAAAATGTAGAAGAGCAATTATGTAGGATACTTAGCACTCTTGTTTCTGAACAAATATTGCTATTTAACATATATATATTTGTTATATATATGTTTAACAATATATATACATATATTAACACATATATTTGTTAGGCCATTTCACATGTTTTATTTATTTATTTATTTATTTATTTATTTTTTTGAGACGGAGTCTTGCTCTGTCACCCAGGCTGGAGTGCAGTGGCCGGATCTCAGCTCACTGCAAGCTCCTCCTCTCGGGTTCACGCCATTCTCCTGCCTCAGCCTCCCGAGTAGCTGGGACTACAGGCACCCGCCACTTCGCCCGGCTAGTTTTTTGTATTTTTTAGTAGAGACGGGGTTTCACCGTATTAGCCAGGATGGTCTCGATCTCCTGACCTCATGATCCGCCCGTCTCGGCCTCCCAAAGTGCTGGGATTACAGGCTTGAGCCACCGCGCCCGGCCGATTTCACATGTTTTAATGAATCACTCATACACAGAATACGTTGGGTACTTCTAGCTATGATGGGCAAATTCTATGAGGACATAGCTCCCGAATGCATTTCCCGCCACGGGGGGAAGACAACACATACGCTGGAGTGCTCTCCCTTTTAATCACAAGAAAGACAAAATGGTAAAGTTGCTTCACGCTTACCCTCAGCAAGCCTGCCAAATATTTAAACTTCCCCTTCCATTCACAAGCATCCAGGCCCCTGACAATTCTCTGCCTGCTGATGATCTTCACCTGCACCCACTGGCCGATACATCCTGGTTGAACTCCCCCAAACCCCCATTTCCCCAACCACTCTTTTCTTCTCTTTCACTATTCCCAAATTCTCTGTCAGTCTCTGTTAATTTTCATTGAAGAAAAAAAAAAAGTTACTTCCTAAAATGTTCAAAAGTCTTTCCTCGGTTTGTTATTAAAGCAATTATCTAGCATAACAAACCGAAATTGCAAAAAGTATTCTAATGGGAAACAAATGCTCCTGACAAGGAACCGACTGGGCTCAGAATCTTTATTGAAAAATGAGGGGAAGGTGATTAGTGGGGAAAGGCAGGGGAGGAAAGATTTTCCACCTGGCCTTGGACAGTACATCAAAAGGCCGTCAGAAGGATGCTATTTATAATCATTATTGCTATGTCTTAGAGGGCTGTGGGTCTGCCATCCCTGCTGACTCCCCCTACAGTCCCGTTTCTGCATGTAGCCTAGTTCACACAGCAGCCACCTTGTAGAGCCGGACTACATGGGGCCATGTCCTGAAGAAAACTTGCAGCCAAGTGTGGTGGCTCACACCTGTAATCCCAGCAGAGGGTGGGAGGCAGAGGTGGGTGGATCACCTAAGGTCAGGAGTTTGAGACAAGCCTGGCTGACATGGTGAAACCCCATCTCTACTAAAAATACAAAAATTGGCTGAGCATGGTGGCATGCACCTGTAATCCCAGCTACTCGGGAGGCTAAGGCAGAAGAGTAGCTAGAACCTGGGAGGCGGAGGTTGAAGTAAGCTGAGATCGCACCATTGCACTTCAGCCTGGGAGACAGAGCAAGACTCCATCTCAAAAAAAAAAAAAAAAAAAAAAAAGAAAAGAAAACTTGCATGGTTTGAGGTCCATGTGCCACAGCCAGATGCGTTCCCATGTGCCTTCATTCCATCCCTAACATCTTTCCAACCTCACCTCAACCTTCCAATAGGTCATGGCCAACAGCAAAACCCAACACCTAGAACAGCTGCTGAACTTCCCAGATGCCCAGTGAAGTTCTGATTTTCTGTGCTATGGACTGGAATCGTGTGAATATCACAGGAAAGAAGGCTAGGAGAAAACACATTCATTCCACAAACATTGATCAGGCATGTATGATGTGTATATGGGTGGAAATAAAAGAGCCACAGAGTTTTCTCCAAGTGTTGACACCAGTATGGAAGACAGGTATAATTTTGGGCCAACTCCCATTGATTGGTCACTATGACCTGAAACCATGACTTGAGAAGATTCTGATCTCAGAAGGAAGTGATTCTCTGATTGACGATGGACGCCTGTCACAGGCACAATATCAAGAAATGGGAGCACACAGCATATTTGACTAAGCTTGCCTAGTGCCGCTCTTCTCAAACTGGAATGTGCATGCTAATTAACTGGGATCTTGCTAAATTACAGATTCTGAAATAGCAGGTCTGAGGTGGGGCCTGAGGTTTAGTATTTCTAGCAAGATCCCAGGAGGTGCTGATGCTGCTGGGCCACAGAAGTGTCCGGTAGGAACTATCAATAAAATCATCATGTTCTCAGATCTGTCATTCACATGGTCAAATAACTTTATCTAAATAATTGCACTGGAGAACAAGGAATTCCAGGGTACATTCTGAAAGGGCGATTCAAGATCTGGTCTTTGAGTTTTCCAAAATCAAAGGTGGTGGTTCAGTCAGCTCGGACTTGGAACAGGTGTTGCCATGGATTGTCTGGGAGCAAATGAAGGCTCCCATAGGGTTTCAGGCTCGGCTCAGAACTCCATCGAGAAGTTCAGATGTTTCTCCAAATCAACTCCCAGGCATCTGTCTGTCTCTGGGGGCCTCCTAGGAACTCTGTCTAAAGCTCCAGAAGACTGCATTCCTAGTGAACCTTTGGGCAGCACCACCTCCTTCTTGGCTGAACAGATGATCACTTCAAAGTTCTCCTTTCTTGTGGTATTTTAGTACCTCTGGCCTTGGCCAGAAACCATCAACCCAGAGGCGTATGAAAGTGAAAAAGAAGAGAAAAGAGAAAACATCATGTATTAACTCCCCCACTCACACCTAAATATTGTCAAAGTGTTTTGTTTGGACCACGTTTGAGTTTGGGTGAAGATCCAATGAGACCTTACAGAGTTTGTTAACTCTTGTGCTATTTCCCCAGTTACATCCTCTTATAACAGCTGGAGCAAAAATTACCCATCAGATAGATGGTGTCATATTTAAAATCTTCCAGCTGCTCAAAGAACATCTTCTAGCCATGCAGTGAGAGGGATGACACAATGCACAGGAGACCCATGCTTGGTGGACAGACATACCTCCCCTGAGCAGGGTTGTAGAGAAAAGAGTTAAAGAGCAGATGACTTGGAAATCACATTTTGGTTTTGAGATGCCAGCTTCACCCCTGAAGTACTCCATCTCATACTCTCTCCTGCTCATGGACTACAGTCAAGCTATACTATCCATGTTTCTCTTCGTCTAAGCTTATTCCCACCCCACTGTTTTTGCACCTGCTATTCCTTCCACTTAGAAGGATCTTCCACAAATCTTTAAATGGCTGCCTCCCATGACTTGAGTTGCACCTCATCTACCACCTCTACAGAGAGCTCTTAACGGATCATACCAGCTAAAGGAGTCCACACCACCTCTGGCCATTTTTAAGCACATTGCCCTAATTAATTTATTACATAGCTCTACTCTCTGTCTGAATTTGAATGACAGTTTTTAAAATTTGTTTAGATGTTAATTGTCTGCATTTTCCTCTAGAATATAAGCTCCATGAGGGTAGGAATTTGTCTTCTGTTTGCTGGGGTATTTTTATACATCTTGAAGAATTTCTGACACATAGAATGTACTCAATATATATTTATTATTGCTATTGAATAAATGATCTCCCTGACTAGAGTGATGGGTTTAGGGCTGATCATATGATTTCACCAGGGTGATGTGATTTTGGCAGGGCCAAAACTTTTCGGGCTTTTTCTCTTGAATTAATGGAAAGAGAAGTCACTTTCCACTGGCTGCACTAGAGGAATGTGGGTGTTGAGCTATCAGAAGACATTTCACCTACTGGGTGAAGAAAGCCTGCCCAAGAGATGGCTTGAGCCATGACCACAAAATGTAGATGATGTCTGTAACTAGGAATGTCTACCTTTGGCATCTTCAGCTACAGTGACTCTATATCCGCCAGTTCCTCCTCCCCCTATTCAACCATCATGCAGAAAGCTTAAACTGCAATGGGTGTCTGTCATTCACAATGGATGCAGTCTAAGCAACCCATGTGGGATTGTGGCTAGAACTACATTAGGTCCTGCTTCTACCACTTCCTAGCTAGAGGACCCCGTAGCAAGTTGAATGCTAGTCCCCCTAAAACGTGTTCACCATGTAGCATTTGGAAAAAGGCCCTTTGCAGATATGATTACAGATCCCCACAGGAGATCATTGTAAATTATTCAGGTAGGCCCTACATCCAATGATAGCGTCTTTATAGGAGAAATACAAAGGCAAATTGGAGAGACACTGAAGAGAAGGCCATGCGAAGACAGTGACAGAGATTGGCGTGATGCAGACACAAGCCAAAGAATGTCTGGAGCCCCAGAAGTTGGAAGGGGCAAGGAATGGCTTCTCTCCTGGAGGTTTTGGGGGATGTGCAGTTCTTCTGACACCTTGATTTTGGCCCACTGATACTTATTCCAGACTCCTTGCCTCTAGAACTGTGAGGAAACACAACATTTTTGTTGTTTTAAGCCACCAAGCTTGTAGTAAATTGGTACGGCAGCCACAGAAAACTAATACAGTTCCCCAAACTCTCCCCTGTTTCAATTTGCTTTTCAGGGAAAGTAAAACACCAATTTCTGCCCAGTTTTCATCAAAGAAGGAATCAAATGGAAATAAAATTAACCTGGGCCCAAATCACAGCTCTGTCACTCACTGGCTGTGTGACCTCCAACAGCTCTTGTTTTCTGAGTCATGGTTTTATAATTTGTGAAATGGGTGCATTCATAACCCTCTCCCCATACAATTTGCAGAAAGGATTAAATGCAGTAATACATGTAAAGTTTTCTGTGCAGTGCCTGGTACATCATAGATGCTCACTGAATTACCAAACTATTCTGGTCATTATATACTTTTCATATACGTGCATTTGCTTTGTATCGTAGGGGAGTCACTGTCAAAGAAAGCCTTGAACTATTATTTCAGGAAACTTTTTGAAATGTCTGTGAACAGGATATTGACATTCTTAGATCAGTGATTTTCAAATGTCATAATTAATTGCTGATAAATTATTCCGAAAGATAGTTCAATGCAGAGATCACTGGATTCCATCAGACTCTTCTTAACTGGGAATTCAAGAAGTAGGGCTGTGAACCTGGATTTTAAACAAGCAGAGCGACATGTGGAAGCCATTCTTTTTAGATTATAATTCCTATTATTATTACTTTGAAAACAGTTGCTGAAAATGTGCCGGACACAGCCTACCCCAGTGAGTGGTGTCCGAGAAGCTGGACCCTGGTCTCCTCTCTCACTCCAAGCCTCTGCAGCCAGCCACACTGTGCACTGGAGGGTTCAGCTGGAGAGAGCCTCTCCCCAAGGTGGTTCACACTGGGACCATATTCGGGGAGTCAGCAAGAGTTTTCTCCAACTCCCACAGACCTTGTGATGTGGTGTTCCCTGTCAGGTGAGGCAGAGGGAACACACATCATAAACAATGGAATCCATAAATCTTGGGTATGTTGTCTGGTTCCTTAATTCCAGTTGCAGAACAATAGTCAGGACCAGGAATTGCAGGCAGATCTGCAGGCTGCCCCAGTCTGCCTTCTGAAGGCCAGTTGCTGCAGAGAGAAGCTCATGTTTTCAAAAGCTTTTTAACTATCTGTGATTTATCACCTTAACTATTTTTTTTTAATGGAAGACGCAAAAACTAAATAATTTAAAAGAGTGTCTCTAACATTCTTGCCTGTAGCCTTAGGAAGCACAGGCCTTGGGTGATGCTCAGCAAGTTTGTGAAAACCCCAACTGTTTTCCGAGGCAAACTTCTTTCGAGTTTTTTGTTTTTTGGTGATGAGACATCCACTTTATTTTTTTTTAATTTCAGTAGTTTTTGGGGTACAGGTGGTTTTTCATTACATAGGTAAGTTCTTTAGTAGTGACTTCTGAGACTTTAGGACACCTCATCACTGAAGCAGTGTACACTGTTCCCAGTAGGTAGTCTTTTATCCTTCACCCCCTCCCAAACTTCTCCCCCGAGTCCTCAAAGTCTCTTATACCACTCTTACACCTTTGTGTCCTCATAGCTTAGCTCCCACTTATAAGAGAGAATACACCATATTTGGTTTTCCATTCCTGAGTTACTTCACTTAGAATAATGGCCTCCAGCTCCATCCAAGTTGCTATAAATGACATTATTTCATTGCTTTTTACGGCTGAATCGTATTCCATGGTGTATATATACCACATTTTCTTTATCCGCTCGTTGATTGATGGACACTTAGCGTGGTTGCATATCTGTGCAATTGTGAATTGTGCTGCTATTAACATGTGTGTGCATGTGCCCTCTTTATATAATGACTTCCTTTCCTTTGGATAACTACCCAGTACTGGGATCGCTGGATCAAATAGTAGTTCTACTTTCATTTCTTTAAGGAGTCTCCATACTGTTTTCCATAGTGACTGTGCTAATTTACAAACCCACCTGCAATGTAAAAGTGTTCCCTGTTCACCACATGCATGCAAGGTAAACTGTTTGGAAGGAAAGCTATTCCCTGAGTTCAGATTCTGCTTCTATGTTATCTGCATTTACTTGTTTTCTGGCATTCACAGAGCTGAGCTAAGAATACCGTAATGTATTTCCGGTACCTACATCTCTACGAGAAAAAAAAAAAAAAAACCTAAAGAAACACTGAGACAATGCTATGTTTCAGGAACAACAGGAAGTTTGTATACCCTTAGCCTGCATCATTCATTTGTATGCCAGATCTCTGAAAGGAGTTTGTAAAACCTGTTTGACTGAGCTCCTGGTACTGGGGCCTGCAGATGGGGAGAAAGGGAAGGATTCCAACCCCAACCTCAGGACTAGATTCAGTGTGTGGGTTCCGGTGCTGACTGGCTGACTTGAATCCTGGTTCCCTCACTTCCTCGGTAAATGCACCTCAGTTATGTAATCTGTAAAATGGGCACAGGTACCCTTACCTCTCACTTAGGGTAGCTGTGGGAGTTGAAAAGAGCTAGTTGAGCATGCAATTAAGTTCTACAGATATTAGCTAGTAGCACTATCTTGGGAAGTTTTCCTAATTTCTCTAGGAAGGCTAGACTTGTGGCTAATTCTTCCTGACTCACAGGAGTGTGGTACGGTACTGATGAGACAGCACCTGTTCTGTGTGTAGCATAGAGCCTGGAACACTTAGCAGGTACTGAACCAAAGTCAGGTGTGTGTTTTCCCATGAATGGGCAGAAGTGGAGCTTGCAAATACTTTTTTGCAAGAAGTAGCCGTTATCACTGAGTTGCTAACGAGTTAAAGAGAAAAGAATCCCCATTACTGAATAGAGAGACATTACACTCAATAACCAATGAGTCAGGGTACTGTATGGGTGTAATGATTGGGGGACTACATGACAGATAAATTCTACAGCGAACCCAGCAACCCAGAGCATCAGGCCACACTTTTCCATGCCAGGGTGCCGTCTTCTCAGGCTGCAGAGACACAAGAAGATGCTGTTCTCACAGTGCCAGATCACAGTCCTTGCTGGAAGGGTCTATTAGCACCATGAACTTGCTCTATTCTAACAGCCTGTGCTTATCCTTCTCTAGTGATGATTTAATGCTTCAAGCCTCTGAGATCAGGGCCAAAAATAAAATGGTGGGGAAATCAGACGCAGCGCTAGACACCAGCAATATATTTAAGGAACAGGAGCATTTGTTCTGTCCATTTTCAGGAGTTTCTTTGTTTTGTTTTGTTTTGTTTTTTCTTTATGACCTTATGGCACGTGGTTGACACATGGAAGCTTCCAGGAGATTCCAGGGTGGAATAAAGGTGTTTCCATAAGTAACACTGCAAATATAATTCATTTTACTATTGATCACTGGGAATATGGCAGTGAACAGAACAGACAAAACATCCCTGCCCCCTTGGAGCTGGCATTCCAGTGGGGTGGAGGGTTTGGGTCAAAGAACAACAAAAGATGAAATGGCATTTGTCTCCTCTGTGTTCTTCTCTAATGACAGGCACTAGGTGAAGTTCTGCTGATGATTGTGTAAACTGAGCCTCTTGCACAATCCCAGTGCAAATCACACTGTGGACGATGTCAGTGGCCCTCCCTAGAGTCATCCATCACCTAACCTGTTTGACCGTAAACTACAGCCCTAAAGATACAGGGTAGGAGCTAGTGTTGGGTTATACTGAGATGAATACCCAGTGCCTCAAATGAGAAACGAAAACATACATAGAACAAAAGGTGCTACTGGTGGGCCCTGCTCTCCGCTTGCATTGGTCTGATTATCTAACAACAACTGCAGCATCCATTATCTACCGGGAAGTGACAGTGTATCACAGCCTGTGTCAGGTCACACAGATAACAGGAATTAGAATCAAGTCATCATGATTAAGCAATTAAAGAGACTCTCTTATTAAACAAAGACCATGGCTAAATATTGAAATTGGGAAAAGGGCTTTTCCTCTCATGTCCTTTGGTTCTACTATTTTTTTTTTTTTTTTTTTTTTTTTAGAGAGATGGGGTCTCTTTATGTTGACCAGGCTGGACTCAAACTCCTGGCCTCAAGCCCTCCTCCCGCCTGAGCCTCCAGAGTAGCTGGGACTACAGGTGTGTGTCACTATGCCTGTCTTAGTCCTACTTTTAATTCTCCTAGAAACATTTCCACCCTACCTCCTCTCCCGTTCTCCTTCCCTCCTCTCTCTCCCTCTCAAATTCTCCCCATACTCAAACCTACCTCATATGCTGTTTCCAACATGAAACAAAAGCCCCAGTGATGCATAAAACAAACCCTTGTGCATGTCACTCATCCTTGGATTTTTGTAACATCCTCTGCTGGTACCTGAAATCCAGTGGAGGCTCAAAGACTCTTTTTAGTTTGAGAGAATAACAAGCAGAGAACTTTTTTTGGAACATGTCTTATCCAATTATGTATTTTTTTAAAACCCATGACTTTGAATTATGATTCTAGATACTGATATTTATATTTTTTCAACCCCAAGTTTCTTGTATCATTAGAACTAAGTTTAGTTGTAACAGAGTCTCAAACTGACAGCAGCGCACCCACAGTAGAAGTGTCCTGCTCTCTCATATACAAATCTGAAGGGTAGAGGTCTAGAGCTAATGGGAGGCTTCTGCAGGTCAAGTCCCCAGAGGCCAAGGTTCCTTCCAGATTTTGGCCCTGCCTTCCTTAGGATGTGGCCCAGGTTCATGTAATCCAAGTTGACTGCCAGGACTGTCACCATGCTAGTCACCTTCCAACCAGCAGGAAGGAGAAAGAAACAACAAATGAAAACAAACAAATAAACAAACAAGGGTCTGAGCTAGCTGTCTTTTTAGGAAAGATCTTATAATGTACTGGCCAAAGCTTAGCCATATGGCCAAATCTAGTGACAAGGGAGGCCGTAGTCTTTATTCTCAAGGACTATATGTCTAACTCAAATGGTGTATATGTGCTTTTTCGTGTTTTCTGTTCTGATTCTTCCTTCTCTGAAATGAGGAAGCTAGTCTGGCTAGGAACTTGCCATGAGGGTATAGCAGCAGGAACCCTCATTTATATCCCAAACCAAGCCCTCATTTATATCCCAAACCTAGCTCTGCTAGAAAGCTCAGTGTTTGGTGCCACTGAATGTTGGCTAGGTTATTCATTTGTATCAGTTATTAATAAAGCAGTGGCCTGCTTCCTGCTTGGCGGGTAATCCTTATGTGAAGAGCTCCCTCTGTTAGGACCCTTTAAGGGAGAAGAGGTGAATGGCAAAGCATCATGATCTCAAGCTTTGCACCATTAGCCCATAATTGAAACCTCATCCCCACCTCTAATCGGCCCTACATTGTGTAAGGTGCCGTATAGAGCTGCTGTCATTCATTCATCACAAAATCCGCATATGATTTTGTTATCCCCACGTTACAGAAGAGGAAGCAGAGATGCTGAAGGTAGACTGTTTTTGTCAAGCTCACTGTGCTCTCTCAGAAGAGGCAGACCCCAGGCTCCAAAGCCAGTCTCTTGACTTCAGCCACTAATTTAACTCCAGCTACATTTTATCCCCTCTTCTCTCATTTTGCCCTTGTTTTAACTTCTTCATGAAATTACATATTTTATTTTTGCATTTCTTTTAATCTCACTTTATTGTTCTTGTTTTTATTGTCATTTTTATAATCCCATTAAATTCTTACCAGAGCAATGAAAAACATGAATTGTCCCATATAATTATGGATGCCTATGTCTTCCCCACTGAACTCTGAGTTCTCCGAATTCCGTGACTGGGCCTTTCTTTCTGCAACCTCGGTACCTCCTCCAAGCCTTGACACATGGTTGGCCCTCAGTCCATACTGGAAAGGACACAGTTCCACCTCCTCCTCCTTCTCCAGACCTAGCCAGCAAGTTGGAATTCCAGTCCCTGGTGGGCCAGTCATTGGTTTGTTGAGCAATCTCTGGCTGGTCGAGGATGGGTTTTCTTTGATCTGTCTGGGTGATCTTTGGGAACTAATGAAGCCAAGCTGGGCCAGCAGATTTGGTCAGCATCTGGGACCATGGTCCCATATGGTAATTGGAACATGATTCCAAAGGAACTGTGTCCATCATGCTTGGACCTATCATTTCATTATGCTGACTGAGCTTCCAGAATATTGCAACCCCTGACTTATCACACCATGTCTCTGTGTGGGAGAGTCTTTCATCATTGTTTCCCATGGTGTCCAGTCTGGGTATCTCAAAATAACTTGCCTTTATTGGCTGTTGTTCAATAAGTCTTAATCTGTACTCATTCATTTGATCTTGGCAATAACCTCTTGAGCTAGAAACTAATATTATCTGCCTGTTATGGAGGAGAAGACCAACCCATGTAATGAAGGCCGTTAGCTTTCTCAAGGGCACACAGTGGCAGAGCTGCGGCTCAAATTCCAGTGTTCCAGCGCCAGAACCCGGACTCTTAACCACTGCACTATATGGAGGCAACCAAAACACGGTAGCCACACAGGTGTAGAGCATACTGTCGTGGTCAGCATGCTTCCTCGCAATGTAACATTGACCATATGGGAGGCACAAATGACCAACATGTGGGGCTTTCTTGACCAGTGTTGTGCTACTCTGAAATGTTAGAAGATGTGAAGTTGGTAGTCAACTGTAGTGTTTTGACTTAGACACACTCAGGTCTGGATTTTAGCTCTGTAACTGGATGAGGTACATCTTTCAAGCTATCTCTCCACCTTCTCATGCCACCTTAACTGAGTCCTTCACCCACAGTGATCAATCCAGGCCATATTTTATCATATGACCCCATCCACCCACAGCCTTAGATATGTGACTAGGATTAAACACTTGACAGAAGGTAAGCCAATAGAAATTTTGTGCCCAGGATTCTGAAAGGGAGAGTTGCTCTATTTATCTATTTAGATGTCTTTTTTTTTTTTTTTTTTTTTTTTTTTGACAGGGTCTTGTTCTGTCACACAAGCTATGGAGTGCAGCGACATAATCACAGCTCATGGCAGCCTCAAACTTCTGAGCTCAAGGAATCTTCCTGCCTCATCCCCCTGAAGAGCTGGGACCATAGGTACAAACCACAATGTCCACCTAATCTTGTTATTATTTATAGTGACAGGATCTTGCTATGTTGCCCAGGCTGGTCCTAAACTCCTGGGCTCAAGTGATCCTCCTGCCTCACCCTCTCAAGGTGCTGGGATTATAGGCATGAGCCACTGTGTGTTTCTTTTTGTGTGTTTTAATCTTTGATATTAAAGTTGGTGGTGGTCATCTTTGATCACTCTATACATGAGAACAAGAAAGCTACGAAGCTAAGGGGCAGATAAGAGAGAAAACGTAAGTCACGTGTTTCTAGCTGTTCATTCCTACCCCTTCCCAAAATCCACCTGCCTCTCTGTCTTTGGTAGACCATCTAGGGCTTTATTTTTCCCTTGAGGTAGCCTCTGGATTTTATTACTTGTAACCGAAAAGACACAACCTGTTTGCTCCACCTAGAACATAAGTTTCTCAGCTTTTTGCAATGTTAGCTCCTTATTTAATTCAGCTTTTAAAGTTTTGCCTCAAATCCACCATTTACATGGAGTTCTTAAAGCACTGTAGTTACTTAATAATATTTAACAGTGAATGGATAAATGAAATCTTACTAATACCTAATGTTACTTTGAGAAAATTCATTCACATCTCTGAACCTCAGTTTCCTCAACTGTGAAACAGAAGAATAGAGAGCCAACCTCAACAAGGCAGCTGCGGAGACTGAAAATAAGGTGTGCAAGGTGCCTGGCAGGGAGGAAGCACTCAGTGAAGAGCAGCCAATGGTGACAATGGTGCTGCAGGCATCCCCAGTGATAGGCATTAATTCCTGTCCCAGGTAATGTCCTCTTTCTACGTCTTGGCTTGAACCTCCAGCAGGGTAAGACTGTGGAAAAAGGAATAATCTGAAATTAGATTTGCCCCTATGATTCCCAAATCAGAATCCGTTCTCATTTGATGTCTCTATGCCCTGAGGAGAGCAGCTGTGCTGGGGATTAAATAAGAAGGACAGATCTGTCTTCTAAAGAAAGGAGAATTTTCCATACTGATCTGTCAAGATATTTGCTTTCCCACTGTTTGTCTGAGTTGGATCCCAGATTCGCTGTCACACTGGCCTCTTCCTTTGCAATAACCAGAGATCATATTAAGCGTCCACTCATGGAATTGAGAAGAGAGACAGAAATGCATTAGTGTCAAGATCTCCAGGGTGCATCTAAAATAAATATGATTCCTCTCTTCCCACTGCTCACACCATATGCGGGGGACACCCAGTGTTTATTTTTCAGCTGCGCCAGCCAGTCTGGAAGAGGATACCATGGAAATGGAAGAAAAAGGATCAGGGTGGTGTAACATATCACTGGGGGAAGTTTAGGGCCCATCACTCAACAAATAACAAGTCAACAACCCCTGTCGCTTGGATATCCCCTGTGAAAGCTGCATCACCCTGTTTCACAATAACTTTAATCTGACTGTGTAAATTCAAGAAGTTCCCATGGCTTGTAAATGACTGGCACAAAGTGGCCCGTTAAAATAATTCAGGCTCTTTGCAAAGCAAAAAAACTGGGGGCAGCTTTAAAATAAACCACACTGCATAAGTCACCAATATGTTAGATGTTGGTGGAAACCAGCAAACTAAACCTAACTTATATTGTGAGGCCATACACAATTTTTTTTTCTCTAATCAGCCTGCTTCCTCTCATGGGTGATTGGAGCTAATTTTTATCATGTGGTAGAAAAGACACAATGGCATTAACTTAATGTAGAGTTACCTCGTAGTACATTATGTAAATGTGGGCAAGTAATTTTTACGTGAAACTCAGATTGCCCATCTAGAAAATGAGAAAATTGGACAGCAGGTAAGAGAATATATATTTGGCTCACAGGTCATAACTCTCTATTGTCGCATCCACAACAGACATCACTGGTCAATCATTTTATTTATTTTTCCCATTGAACCCGGATGAGTTCTCAGGATCTATCTCAGCCGAGAGTTTCAGGGAGCCACTACCCACTGATAAAAGATAGACTTTGAGAAGAAGCTTCTCTGTCATTCCTACAGCAGATGATTCTTGAACGTTCTTTGCATTGCACAAGCACTGTGTCATGTGGGCAATTGGACATACCACCTCCACCCTACATAAATTTGCAGAGGCACTTCTTACCTTCATATCTTCAACCAAACTCAGTAAAGCTGCCTTTGAAATAAGGTCATTAGGAGGTAAGATTTCCAAATAATAATTTGCACTCAAGTCTCAAGTTTTTTTTGTTTTTTTGTTTTTTGTTTTTTAGTCGTCAAATTGCTCATCCCATGAAAGCTTCAGGAGGAGATGTAACTAATCGCATGGGAGAACTACATGGAGATGGTCTCAGAGCAATTCATAGGACAGTTCTGAATTGTCAAGATCTGCCTGGATCCAGAAGACCCGGAAGCTTTACAAAACTTATACATGAATTTCTCCACAGACCTCAGCTCAGCACTACCGACTTGGTAGTGACTCTTTTTTTTTTTTTTTCAGATGACCAATGAAAGCATCAGTCTGCCTCTCCAAAGTTCTCAGAAAGAATATCAAAATTGTGGCTAGGTCTGAGAAAGTTTTTATACCATGTCATGGGATTGGTAAATCCATCGTAGCACTGGCTCATCCATCAAGGCTGACATATGGCAGGGTAACGCTTCCCTAAGCATTTCACTTTGGTGAAAGAGAAACGCTGGTCCCTACAAGAAAAGAATATGAGACTGACCCAGAGTCCCATTCATGTTTGATGCTATTAGACACAGCTGTTCCTGGCTTCAGGGCATCTATCACATCTATGACCTTTTCTCCAGCAACCCCAGTGATAAAGTTGATGAAACTCGAATCCTCATAGAAGAACGGTGGCTGGCACTATACTTTGGGGACACAAGTTGTGAAACTCTCAGTGGCCCAACATTCAAATTTCTATTGTGCAGAATCTTCTCTCATTTTGGAAAATGCCTTACAAAGTTGGGATGTTGGGACAAGGCTCATGGTGATGACACAGGCAGGTTTTTTCTTGGAGTGGGGACAAATATTTTGAATCCTGCTTGCTTTTTATTTTGTCTAATGCACACATAAAACTCAGAGTGATGTTACCTGGGATATTGCACATCAAGCACTTAGCACAGTGTCTGGCAGGTGGAAAGGGCTCAGTAATGGGAGATACTGAGTGGATAATTACAATAACTTCTTAAGTAGGCTTCTTGCCTCTAACTTTAATCTTCTCTGTTCCTCCCTCTACTCTAAGCAAGAGTGAAGATGATGACGATGATGATGATGATGATAAGGGTAGTAATGGGTTTCCCGTTATCAAGCACCCACTGCGTGCCAGTAAATGTTTGCTTGCACCACCTCATTCAATCCTTTCAATGGTTATAAATATTATTATGCCGATGTGAACACTGCAGAGAAGGAGGCACAGAGAGGTTGTATTCACTTGCTAAAGTCTTGCAGCTTGTAACTGTATGAGCCAGGATTTGAACCCCACCCCTCCTCTTAAGCACTTTACTATGCTGTCTTTCATTCACCCATCCAATTATTATTTATTGAGGGCCTACTACACTCTTAGTAGATGGTCTACCCTGTTCAAGCCTGGTATAGACTGAGTGGTGTTAACTATAAGGTAGAAATTATCGTTACTAATTATTATTTTTATTTAGATAATTTTGCCTCATAAGGGAGGCTTAATGACTATAATATTTGTCCTGAAAAGTGTAGCCAGAGAGTATGATATGAAAGGATGGACATTGCATTAGGACCCATGAGTCCTGGTTTCTAGTTCCAGCTCTGATCCCCACTCACTGTGCTACATGAAGCAGGGCATTTCCCCAATCTGGGCTCCGGGTGTCATGGGTTATCTCTCAACTCAGCTGTTACAGGTCCCCTTCCATCTAGAGGAGAGCATCGAAGCCAGGAAAAACTAAGCTTCCCTGAACCTGCAGTGCTTTTCTTTGTGGAGTCAAACTCCAAGTAGCAAATCTAACACCTTGATGCTGTGTAAATTGGCACATACACACAGCTTCCACATGGTGATGACTATCAAAACAAGCTTTTGCCTGCCCCACGGGGTCAGCCTCCCTTCTGAAAATCAAGCAGCTGACTGAGTCCAGGTCCAAGTCCCAGTGGGATTGAGAGCCCAGAGCAAAGCATGCACTTACATTCCATGATGATGATGCTCAGTGGTGAATGAACCAGCTTCTTGGCAGGAAGGAAGCTCCTACAGGTTGAGGTGATCCTCCTAGCAATGTGTTTATTTGACAGCCTAAGGCAGCAAAAATTCACAGAGAATAGAAAAGAGAGAAGAAAAGGGCATAAAAGAAAGGTTATTTAAGAACATCAGGATCCTCTCTGGCCAGCCAAACACTCATAAAACTACAGCAGAAGATCATATAAACACATTGTGAAAAAAATAAGGTAATCAGAGACTAAAAAGGTCCTAGAGAGGTATTAAGGCCAGGAAACATGTCCTTTCTCTATCTTAGTACTTAGGCTCATTAATTTTTATTTAATCTACTTGGCACATAATAAATACTCATGAAATATTTGTGAAATGAATGAACTACAGGAAGAAATCATTGTTGACTATGGCTGCCAATGACGGTGTCACAGGCTAAATGGGTTGTGGGAGATGAGTAGAATTTGAATTGCTAGAAAAAGAAAAGAATTCAGGAAGACCATCAATTTTAACAAAGGTCCCCATGAGAGAACAAACTTGACTTGCTCTGTTGGGATTTAAATTATTCAAACGAGGCTAGACTATTTTGCAGACAATTTCTCTGGAATTTTAGTGATTCAATATCATAAAGGTTGACTTCTTACTTGTGTTGTATGTCCAGCAGGTAATGTAAGGGGGCTCTGCTCCACATAGCCATTCAAGGATCCAGGCTGATGGCAGGATCCATTGACTACCTAGTCTTAGCTGCATCATCTGCAATATTAGTCCTCCATGGTCACCACAGAAGGGGAAGAGAGCTCATGGAGAACCCACATCTGATTTTGTGTGCTTTGGCATGTGAATGACATGTATTCCCTCTTCTCACAGCCCACTGGACAGAATTGGAGACATGGCTCCACCTGACTCTAGTAGACTGGGATATACAAAGAACCCATGGCTCTGCTTCATAGCAGTTATTAAAAGAGCAACCTGCTGGAGAGGTAAACACATTTTAGATAAGGTAGAAACATAATTAAGTATTTGTAGTTTTGCTAGGACAAGCATGACCTAGAAGTATCTCCAATAACATAGAAAATTCCTTCTATGGTGTGCTAACATTTGTCAATGTATTAAGAAAAGAAATCTTCATTCTTTGCATCTTTATGATTTCAAAGCTGTTAGAAAAGGACTCCAGTCTTTTGAGTCCATAGCCTCTTCTCAATTATATGTGAGTGAATTCAGGTGCCTGGAAAAATTTAATTCTCAGGACAGGAAGAGATTCTAAACTTACATAGAGCTGGGTCCAAATTCCAGCTCCACCACCCTCCTTGAGGCCCTTAATCTTTATCTCTGCATTCACTCATTCAGTTAATATTTACTATGCACTAGCGCATTAATCAAGAAAGATAAAAGGAGAATTTTCTGATGTAATTCTTATCCTCAGTACGCTTTCAGACTATTGGATGACAACTAAATGAAATGGACTGATACAATTAATAATAATGTTGTTAAAATGTCTGTACTACCCAAAGCTATCTATAGTTTCAATACCATCCTATTAAAATCCCAATGGCATTTTTTTTTGCAGAAATAGAAAACAAATTCTAAAATTCTTATGGAACCACAAGTTACCCAGAAACCAAAGCACTCATCACACCTTCCTAATTTGAAAATCTGTTTCAAAGCTACAGGCATTAAAACAATATAGCACTGGCATAAAGACAGACATGTAGACCAATGAAACAAATAGTGAGCCCGGGAATAAACTTGTGAATAAATAGTCAGTTGGTATTTGACAAGGGTCCCAAGAATACATATAGAGAAAGGGTATTCTGTCCAATAAATGGTGTTGGTAAAACTGGATATCCATGTGCAAAAGAATGAAAGTGGATCCTTATCTTACCCCATACACAAAAACAAACCTAAAATGAATTAAATATTTAAATTAAGATCTGAGGCTATAAAAATCCTAGGAAAAAATGTGAAAAAGTATCCTTGATATTGACGTTGGCAATGATTCCTTGGATATGGCACCAAAAACACAAGCAACAAAAGCAAAAACAGACAAATTGGACTATATCTAACTAAAAAGTTTCTTCGCAGAACAAAAAAACTTCAAAATGATAATACAACTAACAGAATGGGAGAAAATGTTTGCAAACCAAAACTGTATATACAATTAAAGGTTGATCTCCAAAAGGTATAAGAAACTCCTACAATTCGCTAGGAGAGAGGCAGAGAGGAGAGGGAGGAGGGAACGAAGGAAGGAAAGAAGGAAGGAAGGAAGGAAGGAAGAAAGGAAGGAAGGAAGGAAGGAAGGAAAGAAAAGAAAGAAAGAAAGAAAGAAAGAAAGAAAGAAAGAAAGAAAGAAAGAAAGAAAGAAAGAAAGAAAGAAAGAAAGAAAGAAAGAAAGAAGAGAGAGAGAGAGAGAGAAAGAAAGAAAGAAAGAAAGAAAGAAAGAAAGAAAGAAAGAAAGAAAGAAAGAAAGAAAGAAAGAAAGGAAGGAAGGAAGGAAGGAAGGAAGGAAGAGAAAAGAAGAGAGGAAGCAAAGAAATAAAGAAGAAAGGAAGGGAAGAAGGGAAGAAGAAAAGAAGAAAGGAAAGAAGGAAGTAAAGAAGAACCAGATTTTTCAAGGGGTAAAAGACTTGAATAGACATTTTCCCAAAGAAAACATACCAATGACCAACATGTATGAAAAGATGCTCAACATTATCAGAGAAATGCACATCAAAACCACAATGAGATCTCACCTCACACCTGTTAGGATGGCTACTGTCTTAAAAAGATAGGTTTTGGTGGTGATGTGGAAGAAAGAGAACTCTTGTATAATTTTGGTCAGAATGTAAACTGGTGCAGCCACTATGTAAAACAGTGTAGAGGTTGCTCAAAAAGTTAAAAATAGGTCATCATGGCTGGGCATAGTGGCTCACACCTGTAATTCCAGCAGTTTGGGAGGCCAAGGCAGGTGGATCACTTGAGGCCAGGAGTTTGAGTCCAGCCCAAGCAACATGGTGAGACTCCGTCTCTACTAAAAATTAAAAAATTAGCTGGGCGTGGTGGCACATGCCTGTAATCCCAGCTACTTGGGAGGCTGAGGCAGGAGAATCACTTGAATTCAGGAGGTGGAGGTTACAGTGAGCTGAGATGGTGCCACTGCACTCCAGCCTGGGTGACAGAGTGAGACTGTCTCTAAATAAATAAATAAAAATAGATCATTATATAATCCAGAAATCCCACTTCTGGGTGTATATCCAAAGGAATTGAAATCAGAATTGCATTATTCACACTAGCCAAGACATGAGAGCAACCTAAATGTCCATTGACAGATAAATGGATAAAGAAAATGTGGTATATACATATAATGAATTGTTACTCAGCCTTGAAAAGCGAGAAAATCCTGCCATTTGAAACAATGTGGATGAACCCGGAGGATACTATGGTGAGTGAAATGAGCCAGGCACAGAAGGACAAGTACTAGATGAACCCATTTCTATGAAGAATCTAAAATAGTCAAGCTTACAGAAGCAGAGAGCAGAGTGGTGGTTGCCAAGCCTACAGGGAGGGTGAAATGGAGAGATCTTGGTCAAGTGATACAAAGTTTTGATTATGTCAGATAAATAAGTCCTAGATATCCAGAGAACAACATAGTGGCTATAGTTAACCATATTGCATACTAAAAATATGCTAGAAGGGTAGATCTTACATTGTCCTCTTATCACAGCAATAATAACCACATTAAACAAAGAGGACAGAAGGAAACTTTTGGAGGTGAGGGAAATGATTATGGTGTTGATTGTGGTGATAGCTTCACAGGTATACACTTATCTCCAGACTCATCAAGGGGTTCGCACTAAATATGCACAGCTTTTACATGTGAATCATATCTCAGGAATTTGACTTAAAAATGGACTGACAATAAAGTAAGAAAGACAGAAGTTCAATTTAAAGGGAAAATTCTGGTTCCTCAGAATTGCTGAGATTCTTGAAATGGGAAAAGGCAATGAGCCTCCTCACTTCAAAGGACATTACAGATATTTTTAATGACAGTATTTTCAGTCTCAGGATTCTATTCCCAGCATTGGTCCACCCAATCTCCTCCTTGCTAATTCTTTTTTTTTTTTTTTGAAACGGAGTCTTGCTCTGTCACCCAGGCTGCAGTGCAGTGGCATGATCTTGGCTCACTGCAATCTCTGCCTTCTGGGTTCAAGCAATTCTCCTAGCTCAGCCACTGAATAGCTGGGACTACAGGTACGCCACCACACCCAGCTAATTTTTGTATTTTTTGTAAAGACAGAGTTCCCCATGTTGACCAGGCTGGTCTTGAACTCCCGACCTTAAGAGATCCACCTGCCTCAGCCTCCCAGAGTGCTGGAATTACAGGCATGAGCCACTGCGCCCAGCCAAAGACTGTTAATTTTTTTTTTTTTGCTTGTTTTATTTTTATTCAAGATAAAAGTTTAAACAAATAGAGTAATGATAGCTTTTCTAGAAAAACATGAACATCATTCTTTGATAATGAAAATGTCTTTACTATTAAAGAAACACTGAATGCTTTCACACTATTAGTGGGGGTGTAAATTAGTTTAACCATTGTGGAAGACAGTGTGGCGATTCCTCGAGGATCTAGAACCAGAAATACAATTTGACCCAGCAATCCCATCACTGGGTATACCCAAAGGATTATAAATCATTCTACTATAAAGACACATGCACATGTATGTTTATTGCAGCACTGTTCATAATAGCAAAGACTTGGAACCAACCCAAATGCCCATCAATGATCGACTGGATAAGGAAAATGTGGCACATATACACCATGGAATACCATACAGCCATAAAAAAGGATGAGTTCATGTCCTTTGTAGGGTCATGGATGAAGCTACATGGATGGAAACCATCGTTCTCTGCAAACCAACACAGGAACAGAAAACCAAACACCACATGTTCTCACTCATTAGTGGGAGTTGAACAATAAGAACATATGGACACAGGCAGGGGAACATTACACACCAGGGCCTGTCAGGGGGTGGGTAGCTAGGGGGCAGATAGTATTAGGAGAAATACCTAATGTAGATGATGGGTTGATGGGTGCTGCAAACCACCATGGCATGTGTATACTTATGTAACAAACCTGCATGTTCTGCACAGGTATCCCAGAACTTACAGGCTGTTAATTCTTAACACGCCTATCATCCAGTCCAGAGATCTCTGATAAAACCCAAGTTTCAGACCATTAATCTCACAAATAAAATGACTCTATAATTGTAAGAAAGGCACTGGCCATGGTAATACTATTTAGAAACTAAGAATAAATAAATGTAGCTTACAAAGTAGAGCTGAGTGTCAAAGGTAATTATAGATCTTCCAGATCTATATTTATAGATCTTCTCCTAGCTCAGCCACTGAATAACTGGGACTACAGGTGCACCACCACACCCAGCTAATTTTTGTATTTTCTGTAGAGACAGATTTCCAACATATAATAGCTTCCAGAGTTTCCAACATATAATAGCTTCTATGACATATTGTATAGATAAAACAATCTGTCCTCGTTAGGAAGCTAAAAAGCTTAGGCTGGAATTTACGACGCATCTTCCATATTTAAAGTTCTTGCTGACAACAGCTACAAGGCACTGCCTCCTATGCGCCTGGTACAACCCCTGGAGCATGGGAAGTGTCCGAGTAAATACCAGCTGATTGAATAAATGACTGCCACAATGAAGTCAGCCTAGGCACTCTGGAAGACCTGGAGGGGGGCATGAGCAAAGCAGTCTAGGCCAGTGGTTCTCAAACTGTGGTTCCTGAATCAGTCACCCAGGGAAATTATTAGAAATGAAAATTCTCAGGCCCTCCACCCAGACCTACTGAAGCAGAACCTGCAAGGATGGGGCCCAGGAGTATGTGTTTCAGCAAGTCTTCCGGGTGATTCTGATGCACAGTAAGAATTGAGAACCATTGCTATAGAACCTCGCTTCTCAAAGTGTGGTCTGTGAATTGGTGGTGTCATTGTCACCTGGGAGCAAACGAGAAATGTAGAATATCAGATCCCACCTAGTACTTACTGAATCAGAATCTTCGTTTTAACAACATCTTCACTCAGAGGGTTCATTTGCAACTTAAAGCTTAAGAAGCACTGCTCTTGGCCATTGGTTTTCAAACTTAGCTGCTGGTTAGAATCACACGGACAGAAACTAGCGTGGTTAGTCTGGGATGTGACCTGAACACCAGGGTTTTCTAAAATTCCCCCAGATGATTCTAACATGCAGCAACGTTTCAGAATCACAAGTGTGCATGACTTTAAAAAGGCTTTCCAAAGAAGGCAGCATCTAAGCTCAGCCCTGGCCCCCAAGGCTGGGTGTTTCCAGGAGAGAGAGAAACAAACAGCCAGATTGTTTTGGGTGCTGCTGCCGCCACTGTCTCTACCTGTCTTCAGTCAAAGAGGGAGGCCTCCCAAATCAAGGGCTGTCAATCCACCCACGTCAACAGCCTCAAATTCACTAAAATGCTTGAGGCATGGGTTCAGAGCAAGGGCAGAGTAAGGGAGAGGTTTTATTAGATAAAGCCCGCATTCTCTGAGCTGTGCATTAATTAATTTCAAAGTAGGCTGAATGATGGGGGAGGGCCAGGGCAGCAGCGTGGGTAATAAAAGCGCTTTCAGAAAGTGCCCCCTTGCTTCTTGGAATGTCTTCTCCCCCGACCCGCCCAATGGCAGTCCTAAAGGAAGGTCAGCCTGGGAGCATCTCACCTTTGATGAGGCTGGCCAGGGATGCTGCTGAGAATGAAATAAATTCTTCTCTCTTTTGCTTGGAGAAAAGAAATCATGGGTAGTAAAAGCCTACGACTCACATGGAGAGGTCATCAGTGGGGGCAGAGATAGAGGGCAGGGGAGTTTGGAGGAGGTGGTGGGGAAGGCAAAGGTGGGAGGAAGGAAGGAGTGGCAAAAGCAATGTCAGACAACAAAGGTCCAAATGTTTCAGAGTTGGCTTCCTCAGCTCCAACACTAGAACTGTTACTGTTGCACCCACTCCCCCAACCTCCCCCTCCTTCTCTTCCTCATATCATCTCCAATGACTAATTATTTTGACCTTCCCCAACCCGATCTGCAATATCTCAAGCCTCTGTCATAGTCGGCTTCCGGCCATCGTCGGTCAGATGGCTGTAAGGACACAAGGCCAGGGTTGCCTTGCCAAATGGCAGCAAAGCATGGCCAAAAACAGTCTCGAAATACCCCCAGGGCCCAATTTTTGCTCTCATTCCTTCCTTTCCCTTTCCTCTAAAATAATCTGGATCTTAATTGTGGATTATTCTCTCCCTCTTTCGGATCTCTCTTTTCTAGGCACCAGTCAGAAGAGAAGTAGGAGGCAATGATAAAGTGACAACATAGGTTTTTAGTCACCTTACCTGAATGAGTTTGTCACATGACAACTTTTCACAAGTATTTCTTCAGAACAAATACGATGCCATCCCCCTCCCACCAAATGTTCTTGGAATTCCTTTTTGAACATGGCCTTTGGAAATGTCTAAATGGGCATTTACAAGTGAGGCACAAAAAAACATTATTATTCACTTAGGCTTTTTCCTTTTTTTTGGAGACAGAGTCTCGCTCTGTCGCCCAGGCTGGAGTGCAGTGGCGTGACCTCTGCTCCCTGCAACCTCTGCCTCCCAGGTTCAAGTGATTTTCGTGCCTGAGCCTCCTGAGTAGCTGGGACTATAGGCGTGTGACAAGAGGCCTGGCTAATTTTTTGTATTTTTAGTAGAGACAGAGTTTCCCCATGTTGCCCAGGTTGGTTTTGAACTCCCGAGCTCAGGCCATCCATTCACCCTAGCCTCCCAAAGTGCTCGGATTTCAGGCCTGAGTCACCGTGCCCAGCCCATTTATTCTTTTTTTTTTTTTTTTTTTTTGAGACAGAGTCTCACTCTGTCGCCCAGGCTGGAGTACAGTGACACAATCTTGGCTCACCACAAGCTTCGCCTCCCGGGTTCACGCCATTCTCCTGCCTCAGCCTCCCGAGTAGCTGGGACTACAGGCACCCGCCACCACGCCAGGCTACTTTTTTTGTATTTTTAGTAGAGACGGGGTTTCACTGTGTTGGTCAGGATAGTCTTGATCTCCGGACCTGGTGATCCACCTGCCTCGGCCTCCCAAAGTGCTGGGATTACAGGCGTGAGTCACCGAGCCTGGCCACTTTTTTTTTTTAAACAAAATATCATGATTGCATCTTAGTTACTGGACTCTAGATTAGTATAACCAAGTAAATTATCTATTTATTCTGTGTGATATTTTATTCTTTCCCCAAGTTAAATCTATCCTCAAAGTTTATAGATCTTATCACCAGTAAAAAAAAATTATTCCAAAAAATTAAGCAAGATTTTTTTATATTGCACTCCGCTTCCCCTTCCCCACTCAGAAAAGAACTTCTACAAATACTCTGAATAATGATCAAATCTTCAAGTGTCAAGACTCTGACAGGAAACTATATCAGGGCAGAACCAATTGGTGGGGCATGATCTCTAAAATCACAAACTAAAACAAGCATTAAGGGTTTTCTTAGTCACTATTAATGAACTCAGTTCCACTTCCTCTTTTATCTTCATAATAGTATCTGGGACAATCCTCAGCTCTTAGCAACTCAAATTTTCCAGTCGTCTGTCCTCCTCAGGATAGGCAACAAAAGGAACAAGCACATACTTGACTCAATATTGTATTATGTGGTTTTCTTCTCTGTTTTATTTTTGCTCTTTGACTCATCTCCTCTCCTACCCTGAAAGGAAAGATTATTTAACACCAGGTTAAATTAATTCCATAAGTATTTTCTGCATGTAAGGCCCTGTTTCACATGGTGTTTGGGAATCCCTGGCCACCTAAGTTGTGCTTTCTCATGTTTTCCTCTAGCATGCCTATAGGAAGAAATGGGTTGGAGATGCTGTGTTGAGGAGGATTCTGAGGTCCATACTCACTGGGAAAGTGCATTTATTTTTTTTCCCCCTTATTTTAATAGACACTCAAATATTTGCTGCCTCGTTAAATGGAAAGAGGGGAGAGAGAGGGAGAGAGAGAAAGAAAGAAGGAAGGAAGGAAGGAAGGAAAGAAAGAAAGAAAGAAAGAAAGAAAGAAAGAAAGAAAGAAAGAAAGAAAGAAAGAAAGAAAAAAGGAGGGAGGGAGGGAGGGAGGAAGGAAGGAAAAAGAAAGAAAAAAAGAAAGGGAAAGAAAGAAAGAGAAGAAAGAAAGAAAGAAAGAAAGAAAGAAAGAAAGAAAGAAAGAAAGAAAGAAAGAAAAGAAAGAAAGAAAGAAAGAAAGAAAGAAAGAAAAGAAAGAAAGAAAGAAAGAAAGAAAGAAAGAAAGAAAGAAAGAAAGAAAGAAAGAAAGAAAAGAGAGAGAAAGAAAAAGGGAGGGAAAGAAGGAAAGGGTAAGGAAGGAATGAAGAAAGGAAGAAGGGAGGAAGGAAGGGATAAAGGAAGGAAGGAAGTTGGTGACTGAATGAATACCTGAGCAGTGAGACCTACCCCTTAGGCAAGAGGAAATGAATCACATCACGACCATGGATTTCAAGTGAACTTTTTGAGAAGTATCAATCCCAGATGTCTGCTGGAACACGCTCCCTTCCTACTTCCATCCCATTTCAAAAGTCACAGTGTAGGTGGGATCCCCACGGATATTGTTTATTTTGAAGTATATTCTACCTCGTTCTGCTGAAATACACTAGACACACAGGAAAGTCAAGCAAAGACTGAGGAATTGCTCCAGACTGGAAGGAAGCTAAAAGAAGCAAGAAAACTAAATGTAATGTGTGATTTTGAACTGGATCCTTTGGCTACAAACACATCATTTTTTTCTTTCTGAGATGGGGTATCCTAGTGGTGTGATCACAGCTCACTGCTGCAACCTAGACCTCCTGGGCTCAAGCGATCCTCCTTCATCAACCTCCCATGTAGCTAGGACTACAGGTGCACACCACCACACCTGGCTAATCTTTTTATTACGTGTGGAGGTGGGTCTTGCTGTGTTCCCCACGCTGGTCTTGAACTCCTGGACTCAAGCAACCCTCCCATCTCAACCTCCTCCCACCTCAGCCTCCTCCCACCTTGGCCTCCTCCCACCTTAGCCTCCTCCCACCTCAGCCTCCTGAAGTGTTAGAATTACAGGCGTGAGCCACCGTGCCAGCCTACAAACACATCATAGAGACAACAGGGGAAACTTGAATGACATCTGAGAACTATAGGGTAACAATGTGTCAATACTAGTGTTCTGAATTTAATAGTTCCATTTTTAATAGTTCCATTTTTATTATAAAGGGAAATGCCCTTGATTGTAGGAAATAAATATTAAATTGTTGGGGCTAAAATATATAAACTTTGACCTCAAATGTAAGTGTACATCTTCTCCTATTGCTTCCAATAAAAAGATAGAACTTATACACGCAAATATACTCAGAGTTTCCTAATAAACACCTTTTCCCTAAAAAAAAAAAGTAGACAGAAATATGCAGAAGAGATGAATTTAATCTACTTATATCCAGCTTGATATGCTAAGGAGGAACTTTCCAACTCCCGTGAAATATGCTCCCAAAGGAGAGTGTACTTTTTAGAAGCCATTGAACATTGAGGCAAAGGAATGGACTCACTATTTTATGAAGTCTTAGGTCCTAGAATATTATGAGTTGTCACATCCTGGGACAGCCATAGAGATTTCATGGCTTTTACCCTAGAAGAGCAAGAATTCCAGGCATGTTTCAAAAATAGTGTCTTACCATGGAATACACCTGTCAAAGTTCCTTCTTACTTTGAAAGACATCTTTAAAAAAAAAAAAAATCCTGATGGAAGAAACGTCCTTAATTCATAGTTGTCAGGGTCAGGTTTTTGTAAGGCAGTTTTGGTGAACAAATAACTGAACAGATGCCGGAAAACCTAAGACTTTCATTTGAGTAGAGGAGAGGGATTTATTAGACCACTAGATTAAAATTCCTGTATTTAAGACATATTTCACAAACACTTAATGGGGTTTTCCCACCCGTTAAGAGCAAACTAAGGGCACAATGTTCCATTTTAATAGGGGCAGTAACTCCATTTCATTTATAGACTAAACGGACAGGAAAAAAAAAAATACAAGGGCAGTTCTCGCCAGAGAAAACATGACCTAATACAAGTGCTCAGGCAATGTCTTCGAAATAAAGGCCTGTCTGTAGCCCTGGCCGTTTCTTTTCCTTTTTTTCTATTTTTGGGAGGAGGGGGGTGGTGATTTGGAAGAAAAAAATTCTGTGGTTGATATTCAATGAAGTTAACACTTCTCAGGCAGGACTTCTATTACATGCAAACATCATGAATTATAATTAGAGAACAGCCTATTTACACATGAAGGTACACTGGGTCAAGTGAAAAACTCTGCCAAGAGTCTCAGCTTTTGGCTGAGAAATATTGGCAATTGGCATAAAGAAAATGGTCCTGGAATGGGACAGAGCTGGGAGGAGCCAGGAGATCTAGTTTTCAATCCATGTGACATTAGCAAATGGATGTATTGACATGCAAAGATGTCTCGGTAGATTAAGTTAAAAATAGCAATGTATAAAAAGATGTAAAGTATGATTTTGTTTTTTATTAAGAAAAACAGTGAATGTCTGTGTTTTTACATGTACTTAAAAAATCAGGCTTATGCCTACTGGATTACCAAAGTGTTTATTCTTGGTAGGTAGAGTTACGAGAATATGTCCACTCGCCATATATGTCATATTTCTATGTTGTTTGAAGTTTTAAACAAATATAGGTCACATTATAATTAGAAAAATTTATAAGACTATTTCCAGTAAAGGAAAAGGCAGTCTCTATCTTAGAGAGTTCACTTCTTCTTCCCTAGAGGAACCCTCTATGTTGAATTCAGACACACCTGCTTTTTAATCCTGGCTCTGCCATTTACCCAGCTGTTGACACCAGGGAAACCACTGAGCGTCTCTGAGTCTATCCTCTACTCTGTTACGTAAGGACATTCCTTTCTTCCTAGACTGGCAATGAGGATTATGTGAGGTAATGTTTGCACAGGGCCTGGCCTATTGCCTGGCATGCACAAGGTGTTCAATTAAAGAAAAGAAAAAATGAGTGCCTTGTCTTTTTAACAAGTACAATGGACAAGATCTAAACTTTAGCCAGGAATGGAAAACCATGACCAAGGGGGATGCAGTGGGGTGCCTACTTGGTATCTAGCCTGCAGCTTGGCACTGTATAGACAAAAATCCATCAGAGCACGTGTTCTCTACCTAAAGCACTTACTTGCTAGGTGGGAGACTGATAACTGCAATTAGTAACTTTTTTTTTTTTTTTTTTGAGATGGAGTCTCACTCTGTCACTCAGGCTGGAGTGCAGTGGCACGATTTTGGCTCACTGCAACCTTTCCCTCCCAGGTTCAAAAGATTCTCCTGGCTCAGCCACCCGAGTATTTGGGACTACAGGTGCATGCCACTAAGCTCAGCTAATTTTTCTTTGTATTTTTAGTAAAGTTGTGGTTTCGCCATGATGTCCAGGTTGGTCTCAAACTCCTGACCTCAAGTGATCTGCCCCTGTTGTCCTCCCAAAATGCTGGGATGACAGGTGTGAGCCACCGTTCCCGACCAGTAACATATCTTGAGCACCTAATATGTGCCAGGCACTGCTTGGGTTCCCTAATGTGATAACTCATTTAATCATTGCAATCACTATTGTAGACAAACACTATTATTATTATCACTCCCCCACCTTTACAGGTAAAGAAACCAAAACACAAATAAATTACCTGTCTTGGCCATGGTCACCCAACTGGTTGGGGTACAACTGAATCTAGAACCCAGAACTCTGACTTCCGAGTCTGAACTCTTAACCCCCAATGCACACCTTTGCCATGTAATTAAGGGTGAGACCAGGGTTAGAGAGGGGAATTCAGAAAAAAGGGGGAGCTTTGTAACAGGCTTAGCCACCAAAACCTTGGAAAAGGCCAGGGGTGCTTAAACTTGAGTGGCTACCAGAATGTCCTGGGGGGCTTAGTATAACACAGGTTGCTAGGCCCTACCCCCATGGCTTCTGATGCAGCAGGTTCAGGATGGGGACCAAGGACGTAAATTTCTGACAAGTTCCCAGGTTATGCTGCTGCTGTTAGTCCAGGCACCCCAACTGGAGAACCACTGTTCTAAGCTCCCCCGGGTGCACAGGATTCAGACTGGCCAGGATCCAGGGTAAGGTAGCCCATGAACTGAGACCTTCCAAATATGCAGATTATGCAAGCAATAATAGCAGCCATTTAGTCCATTACTAAAGGCTTCAATGACTCCAAAACATTCATGGAAGATGTGTATTATTCAGATCTCCCTATTCACTAGTCATGGCATAGCCATTCTCATTTTTTAAAATGTCAAATCATAAGTAGTTTTAAAGAAATATAGCAAAAACACTTGTTTATAAATGCAGCATAATTGACCTTTGATTTTTCACCTCTGAGTGATGAAGAATTCAAAAAGTGTCCTTCAACAGTGTATTAGTCTGTTCTCATGTAATAAAGACATACCTGAGACTGGGTAATTTATAAAGGAAAGAGGTTTAATTGACTCACAGTTCTGCATGGCTGGGGAGGCCTCAGGAAACTTACAATCATGGCAGAAGGGGAAACAAACATGTCCTTCTTCACATGGAAGCAGCAAGGAGAAGAATGAGCAAAGTAGGGGTCGGGGGGAAGCCCCTTATAAAACCATCAGATCTTGTGATCTCACTATCAGGAGAACAGCATGGAGGTAACTGCCCCCATGTTTCAATTGCCTCCCTCCAGGTCCCTCCCATGACACGTGAGGATTATGGGAACTACAATTCAAGATGAGATTTGGACAGGGACACAGCCAGACCATATCAAACAGCCGATCAATGAAATGAAAAGGAATTTCATTCTTTAGCTGAGTCTGTCAAAGGATGTCATTGAGGATGCATTTCATGGCTCACCCCATGTCACTTCCAGTGAACAGTTTACCATCCTCAATTTTCTTACACATACGCAAGGACATTCCCCCTTCAAACTCTCCCCAAAAGGTCTCTCTTCAACCCTGGTAGAAACAAGGAAAGAGAACATTTTCTATTTCTATTTAAAAAAATCATTGGGATTTTGTTGGGGATAGCATTTAATCTACAGATCTGCTTTGGGTAGAATAGATACTTTAACAATAATAAGTCTTCAAATCCATGACATGGATTTCTTTCCATTTAGTTGTATCTTCTTTAATTGCTTTCATCAATGTTTTGTACTTTTCACTGTACCAATGTGCCTTTATAGCTACATTTGTTTCTAAGTATTTTATTCTTTTTTTAATACAGTATGTCTCTCCATTTATTTAGACCTTCTTTGATTTCTTTCATTGGCATATTGCATTTTTTAGTATATGTATATCATTTAGTCCTGTATATGCTTTATCAGATTTACAGCTATACTATTGTAAATAGTATTGTATTTTTTAATCTTTGTGTCGATGTTTTTATTGGTAGTTTGTAGAAAAAATTGTTTTTGCATGTTTATCTTTTTGATGCTATTGTAAATAAGGTCACTTTCTTAAATTCTCTTGCCAATAGTTTATTTTTAGTGTATAGAAATGCAACTGATTTTTTTTGAGAGAGAGGGTCTCACTTTGTCACCCAGGCTAGAGTGCAGTGGCCCAATCATGGCTTACTGTAGCCTCAACCTCCTAGGATCAAGCAATCCTCCCACCTCAGCTTCCTGAGTAGCTGAGACTACAGGTGTGTGCCACCATGCCTGACTAATTTTTTTTATTTTTTTATTTTTGTACCTATAGGGTCTCACCATGTTTCTCAGACTGGTCTCAAACTCCTGAACTCGAGCTATACACCTAACTCAGCCTCCCAAAATGTTGGGATTACAGGTGTGAGCCACCATGCCTGGTGCAACTGATTATTAAATGCTGATTTTCTCTCCTGTGACTTTATTAAATTCGTTTATTAGTTCTAACACTTTTTAATGGAGTCATTAGATTATGCTATCTGCAAATAGAGATAATTTTACTTTTTTTCTGATCTGACGTCTTTTTAAATGTCTCCTTTTTCCCCTAATTGCTCTGGCTTCAACTATCATCTTTAATAGAAGTTGCTAGAGTGGGCATCCTTGTCTTGTTCCTGATCCTAAAGGAAACACTTTCAGTTTTTCACCACTAAGTATGATATTAGCTGTGGGCTTTTCATGTATAACCTTTCCTGTTTTGAGGTAAGTTTCTTCTACACTTAATTTGTTGAAAGTTTTTATCATAAAAGGGTGTTGAATCCTGTCAAATGCTTTTGCTGTATCTACTAAGATGATTACATGCTTATTAACCTTCATTCTCTTAATATGGGATATTATATTCATTGATCTGTATATGTTGAACCATCCTTGCATCCCAGGGATAAATCTCACTTTTCATGGTGTATGATACTTCTAATGTACTGTTGAATTTGATTTGCTAGTATTTGTTATGAATTTTTGCATCTATGTTCATCAAGGATATTAGCCTATAGTTTTTTTTTTTCTTATAGTATCTTTGTCTGGCATTAGTAACAGGGTAATTCTGGCCTCATAAAATATGTTTGGAAGGGTTTGTTCCTCTTCAATTTTTTGGAAGAGCTTGAAATATATTGGCATCAATTCTTATTTAAATGTTTGCTAGAATTCCCCAGTGAAGCCATCTGGTGCTAGGCTTCTCTTGGTTGAGAAGTTTCAATCTAGGCAATGATTTCTTGGATATGACACCAAAAGCATAGGCAACAAAAGCAAAAAGTAACTAATGGGACTACATCAAATTGAAAGCTTCTGCAGTGCAAGGGAAATAATCAACAGAGTGAAAAGGCAACCTATGGAATAGGAGAAAATATTTGCAAACTGTTTATCTGATAGGGGGTTAATATACAAAATATACAAGAACCTCTTACAACTCAATAGCAAAAATACAAATAACCTAATTTAAAAATGGGAAAAGTACTTGAATGAACATTTCTCCAATGATTTACAAATGGCCAAGTACACAAGGAATTCAAAATGTTCATGGAAAACGTGTATTATAAAAAAACAAACAAAAAACAAAACAAAAAAAAACTGGGCATGGATTTAGAAATTTTTTACATAGAAATAAACTTATACTAAATTGTTACAACACATCTCAACAGGATCTAGTTTGAGGCACTAGGAAGGGTAAGACATCAGTTTGAGAATAGCCCTTATCAAAGCAACATGAATTCTGCTAAAATTGAAGCAAAGACAAACATCAAATGTATGGTGAAGCTTGGGTAGAAGAACGGTAAAATCATCGATGTTTTATGAAAAATGTATGGAGATGATGCTCCAAAGACATCAGCTGTTTTCAAATGGATACCTCACTGTAAGAAAGGAGGAGACAATGTTGAAGATGTGGCCCACAGCGGTGGCCCATCCACAGTGATTTGTAAGGAAAAACATTCATCTTGTGTGTGACCTAATTGAAAAGGATGGATGATTAACAGCAGAGACAATAGCCAACACCACAGACATCTCAGTTGGCTCAGTTTATGCAATTTCAACTGAAAAACTGAAGTTGAGCATACTTTCTACTCAATGGCACCAACACCATCAACTGCATCCAGACCTGCTGTAGACAAGGGCAGAGCTTTCAATGAAAATTTTGGACAAGGACAATTAAGGTTCTGAAACATTTCTTTGAAGAATTGTAACAGGAGATGAAACATGGCTTTATTATGATGATTCTGAAGACACAGCACATTCAAAGCAATGGCTACCAAGAGGTGGAAGTGGTCCAGTCAAAGCAAAAGCAGAACAGTCAAGAGCAAAGTCATGGCAACATTTTTCTGGGATGTTCAAGACATTTTGCTTGTTGATTTTCTGGAGGGCCTAAGAATTACAACATCTGCTTATTCTGAGAGTGTTTTGGGAGAGTTAGCTAAAGCTTTAGCAGACAAACACCTGGGAAATCATCACCAGAAAGTCCTTCTCCACTTCAACAACACTCCTGCTCATTCCTCTCATCAAACAAGTGCACTTTTGCAAGAGTTTGAATGGAAAATTATTAGGCATCCACCTTCCAGTCCATATTTGGTTTCTTCTGACTTCTTTTGGTTTCCTAATCTTAAAAAAATATTTAAATGGAACCCATTTTTCTTCAGTTAATAATGTAAAAAATACTGTCTTAACATGGTTAAATGCCCAAGGTTCTTTAGTGATGGACTAAATGGCTGGTATTACTGTTTGCAAAAGTGTCTTGAAGTTGATGATTCTTACGTTGAGAAAAATAAAGTTTATATTTTTTAATTTTATCTTTTAATGTAAAAGATAAAGTTTTTGTTCACGAATTTTTGAAGTCCCCTCATATATGAGAAGGTGCTCAATATCACTAATCATCAGGAAACACAAATCAAAACCACAATGAAATATCACATCATACCTGTTAGAATGGCTATTTTCAAAGGGAAAATAGATGTGTTGGCAAGGATGTAGAAAAAAAGAACTCTTATACACTATTGGTGGGAATGTAAATCGGTACAGCCATTTTAGGAAACAAAATAGAAGTTCCTCCAATAATTAAAAATAGAGCTACCATATGATCCAGCCATTCCAGTCCAGAGTTTATAGCTAAAGGAATTGAAATGAAGATTCTGAAGAGATAATCTATACTTCCAAGTAGCACTCACGGGTAGCCAAGTCATGGAAGCAACCTCAACAAAATATCATTCAGGCTTTAAAAAAACAAGAAAATCTTCCCATTTACAATATAAATCAAACTGGAGGACATTATGCTAAGTGATACAAACCAGCCACAGAAGGATAAATACTGCATTATCCTACTTCTATGAGAAATCTTAAATAGCCAAACTCATAAAAGCAGAGATGAGCATAGTGGTTGCCAAGGCTGGGGAAAGACAGACTTGAGGAGTTGTTTTCTCAATGGGTATAAAGTTTCTGTTATGCAACATGGATAAGTTCTCAAGATCTTCTTATAACATAGTGCCTGTAGTTAATACAATAATGTGTACTTTAAAATTTGTTAAAAGGGTGGATCTCATGTTATGTTCTTAACACACACACACACACACACACACACACACACACACACACAAAGAGATAGGAAAACTTTGGAAGGTGATGGATCTGTTTATTACCTTGATTGAGATCCACATTATTTGGGTATTATTGCCACTAAAAATATTGCCAGTAAGGAAACCAGGTGGTACTTTTTTCCATTTTTCTCAGTTGATTTTGCCAGATGATTCTGTTCCAGTTACTTCTTCCTGCAAGAATAAGCATAGTATACACTAAGTTTATTTTGTTATTGTTGCTGTAGTCTTTTCAGATGAGCCGAAAAAGTCACGAACTCTATCAAATCCCAGATTAAAAACAGCAACAATTAAGAAGCCTCTGTAGAAGTTTAAGTGATGTGAATTCTAAAAATTAAAGGGAATGTTTAAGTGCAATTGCTAGAATCCCAGTTCATTAAAATAAATGTAGTTTGAGATTTGGTATCACGTTAAAAATTTGGAAGCTGCTATCATGTTGTGACCTAATTTCATATTCATGGAAAATAACATTTTTGTGGAGGGAGAGAAGTGCTGATTTTCTCATTGACTTTGGCTTGGGGAGGAATCCATAAAGTAGGATATGGGTTTCCCATTCTTGTTCCCCAAAAATGCCTATATTACCTCCAAAACTCAGTGAGAAAACGACCCACTACTTGGACCTCAGATCTCCCATCTACTCTTCTAGTAGTGTGACCTTTTTAAAATATGGTATATGTTGGAGTTTAAATATAAGGCTTCTCTTGAGAAAAGATTTCTGCTGCTAAAAGTAGGTTGATCATCTCAATGGCAAAAACACATTTCCCCCTTGTGGGACTCAATAAAACTATTTTGAAATTTAGTGGGAAAAATAGGCTATAAAATTGTTTTATTTTTCCTGAATAATTCTTTCTCAAGAAAAAAAAAGAGGGTTATTTGTCACTGATCTAAACCATGGTTTTGTATGTTTCAGGTTTATAGGAAAATAAGAAGCTCTCTCTCTCTCTGCTCCCACCTCAATGTTACCACCCCCAAGCAAAACCACAGTCCATTTTCCCTGCTGATGGCCCCATGTACGATGTTAGAAAAAGGATCTGACTGTCTTCCCTTATGTCTGTTTCAAAAGTTATGGACACAGCCCTGGTTTCTCTATTTCCCTGAACATACCATTATTTAAACACCATGGATGGATTCATGTAAACCAGTGGCTTTTAGCCCTCATTTTATATCCAAGCCCCTGGGAACTTTAAAAAAAAATCTAGATTCCCAGACCTCATGCCAGATCTACTGGAAGAGAATCTCCAGGGGTATGTTCTGGGCATCTTTAAAAAAGAGCAATGTAAGGATAGTTTTCTCATTCTTCCTCCTGAAATCAGAGCATAGTCAGTATCACGGAGGGAAGCTGACTTCACTATCTGAGAACAAAAGGCTGTTCATCACCCACTTAGACGCCAACAGGTGGACATGTCAGGAGGCCCAGGAGCTCTTGAACATGCCCTTTCCCTTCATCCACAGGTCCTTTCAGGGTCAAAATACTCTACTCAGCACCATCTTGGTTCCTTTCCTCCATACCAGACACTGCCTAAGACAGATGACACTCCTGAGAAGTCAGGTTATGAACTCCTGAATTAGCATCTTCCAAATGTACTTATCCTGTGCAATGCCCAGTGGAAAATGGAGCTCTGTGGTTAAGTTCATGATATGCTACTAGCACTGACCCTCTTTTAAGAGCCACTATGCTGGTGCACGTCTGTGGTTCCAGCTACTCTGGTGGCTGAGGCTGGAGGATCTCTTGAGCCCAAGAGGTTCAGACTGCAGTGAGCCTTGATCATGCCACTGCACTGCAGCCTGGGAGACACAGTGAGCCTTGGCGGGGGGAGAAAAAAAGAAACAACAAAGAGCCACTATGCACTTGGACTCTAAAAATTTCTGCAATCAAGAAATCTGTTTACTGAGCATTTCCAACCTATATTTGACTATGGTAACCTTTTCTATTAATATCCCTATCAGTATCTGAGGAATACACTTTGCCAAATGTTGATCCTGACTATGAGCTGCTGGATATAAGGCCCAGTGTCCCCTGATGTCTTACTCCTTAAAGCAACCGGAGAAGGAGAGGAAGCAAAGCAGAGTCCAGGAACAGGAAAGATATAGGTTGGCCGAGGGGATTTAGCAGCCTGATGGTAATCAGAGAACTTGAGTGTAATTGCTTGTGTTGTTTCTGAAAGCATCTCAGCCAGGCTGGTGGTCCAATGTCCAAATTAGCTAATGGGTACAGGAGGGCTTTACATGTTTAGAAATGATGGCTTTTTGGATCAGCACTCAAAGATACTCCTTTTTTTTTTTTGAAAATTGCCATTTTCCTCTCATATCATGATTCTCAAACTTTAGCTTGCATCGGCTCCCCTGGAGGCTTACAAAAACACAGATTGTTGGGCTCCACTCCGGGAGTGGCTGAGGCAGCAGGTCTGGAGTGAGGGCAAAGAATTCGCATTTCTAACACCTTCCCAGGTGATGCTGTTCTGTTGGTCTGGGGACCACATTGAAAAGGACTGTTATAGGAGGAAAAGAAGTGCAACAGAAGAAGAGAAGGGGATAAAAGTGATAGATAAAGAGGAAACTGAATAAAAAGAAGAAAGAAAATATAAAAGAGGAGTGGGAGAGAAGATGGGGAGATAGTGAGAATGACAGGAGAACAAGGGAAAAGGGGAGAGATAAAGCTGGGAAAGGAGAGGAAAGCAAGGAAAAGAGAGGACCACAACAGAAGAATACTGAGTAAAAGAGAAAAAAGAGGAAGAAAAACAGAGAAGGAGACTGAGCTGCTTGCAGACTTGCATAAGGGTTCCCAAGGTGTCAACATTGGCATCTGCACAAAGGACCAGTAGGAGGTAAGCTTGTGGCATCTGTGGGGACACCTACTGTATACACAGTAACAACTTCCCCATCCATATTGCTTGTGGATATGCCTGGGTTTCCAGTTCCCTGGACACAGCTTGGTTACACCAGCTACTTTGGAAGCAAACCTGGCTGCAGTTAAAGGAGAAAGCCATGAGAAAGGAGGACAGAATTCTCACGTCCTTATTTCCCTATCCTGACCTCCTCCCCTCCTGGGTCTTGTCAGATCCTGGATTCCCTTCTCAACTTCCCCTCTGACCCAGAAGGACTGCCAACTGAAGCTGGAGCCAACCCTCCCTCCCCAGGGCTTCTGCTCCCGACTGCTGGCCTGCACCCACCCTCCAGCCGCCCCAAGACTCAACAAGACCTACCTTTGGGGGCTGTGTTGGTCTCCACCCCCAATGTCAGACAAACAAATGGGATCTTAGGGGTCCAAGGAGGCCCCACTAGGGGTTGCTGATAAAATTCATGTGTTGTCCCTTGGGCAGCCTTGAGGGCTAGGATGTGTGCATCATCAGAACCCAAAGCCACCTCCACGAGAGGAAATCCTAGTAGGTGGAGAGGAGCCAGGGCTTGGCTATGCCACCTTATTCAAAAGGGGTGCGCAGTGGCCCCTGGAGATGGACTCTGTTGTAGCAAGACGTGGATAAACAGGCCCAGGAATTGTGAGCTCAGCCTGGGAATCAGACTGAGATGGCAGTACCTCTCTCCCCTGGAGGTGTGAGAAATCCTGGCTATAAATCAAGGAAATTAAGTAGAGTGCAGGGCTTAGGGGCATTGCTCAAGCTCCTAATCCAGATCCCAGAGTTGCTGAAAGGGTCACCACGCCCAGCAGCCCAGAAGGAGGGAAGCTCTGTTTTACAGGCTTTCCTCTCCCCAGAGCACAGCGAGGCGGCTGGACGTGGTAGAAACTCCAAGTGTGTAAGCTGCCTTGCCATCCCAAGGCAGCGGAATGTGAGAGCTAGAAAGGGACTCAGAGACCATCTCCTCCTAACGCTCCCCTTTTAAAGGCAGAGAAACCAAGACCAGATGAAGAAAAGAGGAATTTGTGTAAAGGCACACAGAGGCATTTGTTATCAACAAAATCCACAGGTAAATAACACTGCAGGTGGCAACCGGAAACTGTGTCAGGGAGCAATTCACAGGTGATTTGCTGAGAGTCATGAGGTCCTGCAGAACAGTAGGTGGGGATAGAGCAAAGTTCCAGGAGGCAGGACCCATCCTGACAATAAACAGGCAAACAGCAAACCAGTGCCTTTGCCTATCATACAGCTATGCAAGCACATGCATAACTTTTAAAAATTTGTCAACCTTTAGTTTCGATTCGGGGGTGTATTTGCAGATTTGTGACATGGGTATAGTGCATGATGCTGGGGTTTGGAATGCAAATGATCCCATCACCAGGTAGTGAGCATAGTACCCAATAGGTGGCTTTTCAGCCCTTTTCCTTCCCTCCCGCATTTAGTGGTCTCCAGGGACTGTTGCTCTGAACTTGACGTCTATGTGCATTCAATGTTTAGCTCCCATTTACAAGTGAGAACATGAGGCATTTGGTTTTCAGTTCTTGTGTTGGTTTACTTAGAGTAATGGTTTCCAGCTCCATCCATGTTGCTGCAAAGGGCATGACTTTGTTCTTTTGTGTGGCATGCATAACTTTTTGCAAAATTTTGTCAAACATTTAGTATAAGTGGACAAGCAACTTGGAGAGAACGAAAATCTTACTTACCATGCAGATTAAAGACTGACTGTGGGCTTTTTTAGAGTATTTATGATGTGTCAGACATGGGGCCAAGCCCTTTACTTTAGTCTTCTCACTTAATCCTCACAAATGCCAGGAGGAACTATTTTTGTTGCTGCCATTTTTCCAAAAAGGAGAGTGAGGCACAGAGCAACAATTGCTCAAGACTGAAATCTAGCCTCTCTGTGTTTTTTACTTAACTCTCCAATGTGAGCATTTTTCAGTAGCAGAAATTATTGTTCTATGGCATCACTTTTAAGGGCTGACCATGATTTCATGGTAGAGTGGACACAGTGTCTTTGAGCACACAGGGTCTGTGCTGATCTCTGGCAGAGTTCTGCAAACTCTTTTTCTTAAAAGGGAAGAGAATACATATTCTCTGTTGTGCTGACCCTGGGGTCCTGTTGCAAGTACTCAGCTCTGCTGTTGTGGCACGTGCAAGTAGCCATAGACAGTACAGAACCCAATAAAATTTCATTTGCAAAAACAGGAGGTGAGCTGAATTTGGCGAGTGGGCTGTAGTTTGCTGCCTGCACCTTGCTATAAGGTCTCACACCTAGTAAATGCTCAGTAATTACAGTCATTGTTATTGATGTTATCTATCAAAATCGCTTTAACAATATATGATAATAATATACATACATCTCTGAGCCAACGTCTCCGGTACAGACACAAAATCGTGGAGAACAGCGATTCTTCAAATTTACCGTGCATGAGAATCCGTGGAACTTGTTAACAATGCAGAAGTGGCCTCATTTCCAAAGAATCGGATGCAGATAATCTGAGTTAGAGCCCAAGAACTGGCAAAAATAAAGAAGAAGAAGAAGAATCTGCTATTTAAAAGAGCATTCCCGGGTGGCCCTGATGATGGAGAACTGGGGTGAGCATGCTTACAAAAAACACTAAGTGTTTGCTTAGATGAATCATGGACTGAAAAGCAATGAAAGACATCATGGGAAAGGCTGGCAGGAAACTCATGAGTAGGGAGGAGCCAGGTCATGTCCCTGGCAGGACAGCTCTTCAGCCACTTTAGGGTGTCCCAGGAAGGGACAGTGACCAGATAGGCATGGTAGAGTGTTGAAAACAACAGATCTCATTGGGAAAGCATCTACTATGTGCCAGGTGGTTCCCTTGGGTTAACTCAATTCTTTCAACAGCTCTTACATCTGTCCCCTGTCCCCTCGCCATCAGAGTGGAGCAGGGAGGAGCAGAGCTTGCCTACCAGTGGGCAGGATGCTGATGTCAGGGTTTGTGTTCTTGCCACTTCTTCACAGAACCCGCATGAAGATCTGGGTGTTTCGGGGATGGAAAAACTGGGACACAGAGGGTGAGCTGGGCTCAGAGGGGAGAAGGGACCCATGGGTGTTCAAGGCCTCAAGACCTAAATAGTCTGGAGAAAAAGAGCCTGACTTTCCAGCCATCTCTTGATCATGTTGACTGGCAGATTTCTCAAGCGTCCCAAAGGGAAGTTCTATTGGTAAAGTCCTGATTCTCAAGAGTGATTTCTAGACCAGCAGCATCAACAGCACTTGAACTTGTTCAAAATACAGATTTATCGGGCTCACTGCTAGACCCAATGACTCAGAAATTTGCAGAAAGAGAGATTCAGAAATCTGCATTTTAACAAGCCCTCCAGGCTATTGTGATACAAACTCACATTTGAGAATGAGGGTGTAAGGAATTCTTTTTATATATGATAGGGAACAAAAGGACAGAGAGGTCAAGCAGCCTGTCCAAGGTTGCAGAGGCAGTGGTTGTGGGGCTGGGCCTTAACCCCATTGTTCATGGTTTCTCATGAGAGACACCTGGGAGATGCATTAAAGTGCAGTTTCCCCTGCCCTCTCTAGACCGACTGACTCAAGATCTCCAGGGCTAAAGCCCCCAGTTTGTCTTTTAGCAAACTTCCAGGTGAGTCTAGAGTTTTAGAATTCTTCCCTAGTTCCTGTTGCTCTATACTTGTGTAGTTATTTTCTCTTCCCACTGTCCAGTTTCCTTCTTTTCTTTCTCCCACATCCCTTCATTTTTTCCCCTTCTCCTATACTTTGGGCTTCTCTCCACAACCAGCTAGTTGTACATAACTAGTTCGTCGCAGAGAAATTAGAAGAAACCCAGGGTACCGTGTCTTATACCTCTCCGTTTTTAAGCTGGTTAATAAAAAATAATTAAAAATCATCCACAAATATGTTTTTTCTTAGCATTTCAAACAGTATAGAATTTTATAGAGTTTTAGAGAGTAAAAGCTGTTTTTCTTCTGATCCTTCCCAAAACCAGGCAACCCCCAATTACTGTTAATAGTTTAGTGTGTCACGTTCCAGACATCTACATTTTTTATTCAAATAAATATATGCACATATACACTCAGATGATAATTCAAAACAGAAATGGAACTATACTATTCCTATTATACTGTGACGTGGCTCACTTAATAGGATATTGTGTACATTCCTGTGTGTGATTTTGTTTGTTTGTTTGTTATTTATCTATTTTTTTATTTTACTTTAAGTTCTGGGATACATGTGCAGAACATGCAGGTTTGTTACATAGGTATACACGTGCCATAGTGGTTTGCTGCAACTATCAACCCATCATCTAGGTTTTTAAATCCCGCATGCATTAGGTATTTGTCCTAATGCTCTCCCTACCCTAGCTCCCCCATCCCCCGACAGGCCCCGTGTGTGATGTTAGCTTCCCTGTGCCCAGGTGTGTCATTGTTTAACTCCCACTTATGAGTGAGAACATGCAATGTTTGCTTTTCTGTTCCTGTATTAGTTTGCTGAGCATGATAGCTTCCCTGCAAAGGACATGAACCTGTTCTTTGTTATAGCTGCATAATATTCCACGGTGTATATGTGCCACATTTTCTTTATCCAGTCTATCATTAATAGGCATTTGGGTTAATTCCAAGTCTTTGCTATTGTGAACAGTGCCACAATAAACATATGTGTGCATGTGTCTTTATAGTAGAATGATTTATAATCCTTTGGGTATATAATACAAATAAATATAGCATATTCTTGCTAATGGTTATAGAGTATACCACTTTTGAAAGTATATGACTTAGCTGAATTCGTCACGAAGAGATGGTCATTTTTGTAGCTTCCTGTTTTTCACTACTGTAAACAGCATGACCCTAAATATGTGCTTGTACATGTTTGTTTGTTTGTTTGTTTTAAGACAGGGTCTCACTCACTTTATCATCCACGTTGGAGTGCAGTGGTACAACCTTGGCTCACTGTAACCTCTGCCTCCTGGGTTCAAGTGATTCTCCTGCCTCAGCCTCCGGAATACCTGAGATTACAGGTGTGTGCCACCACGCCTGGATAATTTTCATATTTTTAGTAAAGATGGGGTTTCACCATGTCGGCCAGACTGGTCTCAAACTCCTGACCCCACGTGATCCCCCAACTTCGGCCTGCTGAAGGGTTAGTATTACGGGCATGTGCCCATATGCTTCTTTGAACATGTGTAGTCTGAAAGGTGAATTGCTTTGGAGAGAAAATATTGGGATTCAACCTTCTGTCCATTTGGCAATTTTCTTCCATTCTTTTCCAGTCAGAGTTTTCTATGCCTAAGAGGGTAATTGACACAGAATGACAGCTACTTGTTTTCATTGCTGCTTTTCTTTTTTACCTGCTTCTGGGGAGTAAGGGAGAATTGAAAACTGAAATGGATGCACTCTCTTGCCAAAGTGGGAAGATTGTCATGAAGGCCAGCTCAAGCTTCAAGACAAAAGCTAT
Organism: Papio anubis; assembly: GCF_008728515.1. NCBI lineage: Eukaryota > Metazoa > Chordata > Mammalia > Primates > Cercopithecidae > Papio > Papio anubis. The sequence continues at coordinate 109,669,462 of NC_044984.1, forward strand.
TAATAGTGCTCTTCACATCATTCCTAGAGAGAAAGAAGATGCTCTTACTGATTGAAAAACTTGGCAGTTTTTAGCAACAAGGAAAGTTGGTGAATTTTCCCAGGTTAAGTATGAAACATGACAGAACTTGGATGAGCTGCTCTGACTCCCTATTCATTGTTGCTATTTTCCTTTTTTTTTGCTTTTTTTAAATTATACTTTAAGTTCTGGGATACATGTGCAGAACATGCAGGTTTGTTACATAGGTATACACATGCCTTGGTGGTTTGCTGAACTCACATCTGAACCCATCATCTACTCATTGTTGCAATTTTCTATGAGGCCCCCAACCCCCTGTGATTTCAGTATAAACACCATACAGCCACCCACACCCCACCCGGCTCCCTATGACTCAGTCACATACTCATCCCAGAGTCATTAGAGAATGGAAATCATGAGCAAGATCTGGCTCACACCCAGGGAGTGACAAAGCATGTCCAGAAAATCAGGGATTCCCCTTCTGCCAAGGAGGCACGAGTGGAGACAGCCAATTCTCCATGGTCAGGAGGGAGATGTTTCAAAGCTCCAGGCCTCTGAGGTTGGCAGAACTGCATGTTGTTTTGGGAAACCGTGCATTGCAGCAATTGTGAGGGAACAGAACTGTCTTCGAGGCAAGAGAAATAACAGAGCTGAAATAGATCATGCATTAATGGCGAATTGCAATCTCAGGTCTCATTGGTGCCATGCTCTTAATTATAAATAGTATTTGAAACCCATTTCCCTCCCTCATTAATGATAACAACTAAGTTTGTTAAGTAGTTACTCTGTTTTAGGCACTGTCCTAGAGACTTAGAATACTGTAAGTATTTTGGACAACCCTTTTGATAGGATTATTATGATCCTCACTGCAAATTGAAGAAACCAAGTCTCAGAGAGGCTAGACAAGCACTTTGTTACACAGTTGAGAGAGTATGAATCCCAGGCATTGTGAAAGATTACAATAAGCACAAAATAAAAAGTTCCAATGCATGTTACAAATCATTACTGAAAAGGAGCAAATACATTTAACCTCAAAGTTAACCTCACAGTTTCTGAAGGTTGAGAATCTGGAAGCAGCTTAACTACATGGTTCTACTTCAGAGTCTCTCATGACATTGCAGTCAAGTAGTCAGATGGGCTGTCATCTCATCTGAAGGCTTGACTGAGGGAAATCCATTTCCATGCTTATTCATGTGGCTGTTGGCAGGAAGTCTCAGATTCGCACTATGTGGGTCTCTTTTCAGGGCTGCTCCCAAAATAGCTCCCCCAAACTGCTCCCTGCAATCAGTTGAAAGACAGAGAGGAGACGAGAGAGAGGAGAGGATGGAGGAAGAAAAAAGGAGAGCAGGAAAGTGGGGGATGGGGGAGAAATAATATACCTGCAATATTTTTTGTTATCTAATCTCAGAGGTGAAACACCATCACTTCTGCTGTATGCCATTGGTCAGACCAACCCTGGTACAATGTGGGAGGGAACTACATAAGGATAGGACTATTAGAAGCTGGTTACCATAAGAATACATCTCTCAGCTAGAAAATCTTTGTGGTCTTCATGTGAAACAACATACCGAGGACCTAGTATCCTTTATTTTTTCTCTCCATCCATCACTCAGACCAATGTCAAATGCATACAATTGGAGGGAACATTTCCTGCCAAAGAATGGGGAGTTTCTATCTTGATTCTGCACAGGAATATTGCCCAATAAACTTCGTTCCTGTCAACTCAGTCTCCTCAACAAACAGGCAGGTGGCATTGTTTTCCCTCTTACCACTTTGAACCAAGGATGCTGATTATTCTAACTCCAACTTTATCACAAAAGTTAATTCTCTACCTTGCTCTGCCCTCTCTGTGATGCATGCAGACTATAAAACTCAGGTTCCCTTACCCTTGGCTTTCAGTTGGGTTTGACCAATGATAAACACCAGCAGAAGACTGAGGGTGGCAAGAGAGAGTGCTTGGGTATCAATGCCTCTATTCCCTTTCTGCTTCTGTATTATATATCTGAAAGGGTTTGTGGCTCCCCATGTCTACACCACTCACTGGGTGGCCTCACTTCCATGGCTCCAGCTTACATTGGACCCCAAGAGTCCTTTTCCTCCCACTGCCCCTTGTGTTTTAGGGCTGGTGACAACTTCCTGCTTTTAGAAGTCCCTGATGGTGCTTCATCATCCATTTCTGGTTCTCCTAACTCAGCTCATAATTCTGTAAAAAGTCCTTATAGAAATGTCTCTCAGTTAAACAGCTGAATGGAATTTTTTTTTCTGTTGGGATCCTGGCTCCACAGACAATGAAATGGGCTCTGACTCCCACACCTTTGTTTCTTCACACTTCAAGACAATCCTTTAAACATGTATAAGTGTAGAGAAGGGCATAAGGCTCACTTTCGTAAACATGGGATTTGAGAAATCCCTTGAGACATATTATGGGGTATAAGGATTCACAAGGCCTAGGATTCACATGGCCCTGACCACCACATCACCCCAGCAGAACCTTTTGAATCATCAAAAGTTTTATGCATTTTAAATGTGGAATGCATGAATGTAGGCTTTAAGAGGATTTCCAGTGGATGATTACCTAGGGCACTGAAATGTGAGGAGCTTGAGTAAGTTCTTCCTCATCCCCCAAATCCCACCTCCCTACCAAAACCAATCACGGTTTGCAATTTGAGTTATGTAACACTGTGTATGGCCTCCTCTTTATTATAATTTCCTCATAGGAATCTATTGTTTTTTTCTTTCTGGGGAAAGAAGGTAGAGGAAACCTAAGTTTGAACATCCCTTCCTTAGACGAATAAAATGTAGTAGTCTTCTATTACTGATAGTGTCTAAGAGAAAAGAGAAATAGCAAAGCTGGCAATGATTTTGCAAATCACTCCCTCTTACATTCATTCATCCATTAATTCCCTTATTCATTCCGAGATCTGTACCTTGTATTATGGAGGTTCTGAGGGTGCACAAATAAATCTGATGGGGTACCTTCCTTCAAGGACTCCACAATTGAGAGAAAGTAAGCAGACAAGAGCAAAACAGCCAAAGTAAAGCAGAGCTTTTTGTCATTGTATTTGTTTGTTTGTTTGTTTAAATCTAGACTTTCTCTCTTTTCCTCTACCACAGAAGGTCAAACTGAAGGAGGATTCTTCCATGTGCTGTGTTCCATAAGAGTAGATTAAATAATTAGGATGATTTTATTTGTTCATATTTAAGAAGCCATTTCTCAGGCAGGTTCTATGGAGGAGGGGTGGAGAATGAAGGCAAAAAAAACCCAGGAAAAAATCATTCTAATTAAACCATACCTCCAAGCTAAAGGAAATCTCTATTTTAAAAAATTTTTTTTTATTAAATAAGCAAACAAAATCCTCTCACTTCCCCTCTTTGATGAATCCTTGCTTCACGGCAGTTCCTGAAGTTACAACAGTACATGGGCCCATTAGTCCAATCACCAACTATCAACTCAAGCTGGAGGAAGACAAATGAAGCTTTCTCCCTTTTTCCCTATACAACTTTAACACCACAATTACAGATGTACACATCAAGGTGGGAAGATTGTTGTTGTTTTTGTTGTTGCTTGTTGTTTGTGTTTTGGTAGAGCTTCTTTTATCTTTGTTCTTGGAATTTAAAAGATCTAAGGGAGTTGACCTGGAAAGATATTTATACTTTATTGGTGAATGGGAAAAGTTGCTTACTGAAAGACATATACAGTTTAATCTCACTTGTATGGACATATAAGTGTATGCCTATGTGTGTCTGGGTGTATATATCATACTTAAGAATGTACAGAAAATGTGGATGAATATAAATTAAAAGGTAAATAGTTTTCATTTTAAGTAACAAAATTGCAGATCATTGTTATTTTTCTCTTAGTGTTTATATTGATTTTTTTCAGATTTTTAACTTTTTAATATTGCTACCACTTATGGAATACTTGCTCTGTGTTTTCATAAGTGCCGTTTACATCCACTACCTCCTATAATCCTTTAGATACCCCACAGAGAGGGGTCCTATTATGCAGATCAAAAAAGTAAAGTCCAGAAAGATTAAGACTCTTGCATAAGGTCACAAAACTCGTAAGTTGTAAGTTTAAGATTGGATCGGCTGGGTTCTGTGGCTCACGCCTGTGATCCCAGCACTTTGGGAAGTCAAGGCTGGCAGATACCGAGGTCAGGAGATCGAGACCATCCTGGTCAAAATGGTGAAACCCCGTCCCTACCAAAAATACAAAAATTAGCTGAGTGTGGTGGCACACGACTATAGTCCCAGCTATTCGCAAGGCTGAGGCAGGAGAATCACTTGAACCCGGGAGGCGGAGGTTGCAGTGAGCCGAGATTGAGCCACTGCACTCCAGCCTAGTGACAGAGCGAGATTCCATCTCAAAAAAAAAAAAAAAAAAGGAATGTGTTTTTTATGTGAAGATATTTTTAAAAACATTATCTAGAAAAAGAACTATCGAATTAATTCCTAAAGCAATTTAGAGAGTTAAAGGGAAGGGCAAAACTCACACTCATTTGAAAACTCCCTACCACATTTTCTAGGAGCCAAGTTGTTTGACCAAAGCTCTAGATATTGGTGTGGTTAAAATGAAGTGAGAAAAAAGCAGACCAGCAAAGAGTATGATACCATTTTTCTAAGAGAGCGTGAAAGAGAGAAAGACAGAGAATGTTATATTTTCATCTAAGATGATTGTCATTATAAGATTCAATATTGATTTGATGTCTGCTTTTATTTAGAGGGGTATGAGATGAATGGTGTGAAATATTAAATATATGTACCTATCCTTTATTTTAAGATGTGTCGGGATCTCAGAAATCAGGAGAGCACGTGTGTACCTTAGAATCAAGGAACACTCACGGCAGATAATCTTTGCAGAAATAAGGACCAAAGGCCGGGCATGGTGGCTCAGGCCTATAATCTCAGCACTTTGGGAGGCTGAGGTGGTTGGATCACTTGAGGTCAGTTCGAGACCAGCCTGGCCAACATGGCGAAACCATGTCTTTACCAATAATATATAAATTTGCTGGCCTTGTTGGTGGGTACCTGAAATCCCAGCTACTCAGGAGGCTGAGGCAGGAGAATTGCTTGAACCCGGGAGGCGGAGGTTGCAGTGAGCTAAGATTGTACCATTTCACTCTAACCTGAGCGACAGAGTGAGACTCTGTCAAGAATAAAGAAAGAAAAGAAAGAAAGAAAAGGAAGGAAGGAAGGAGGGAAGGAAGGGGGGGAGGGAGGGAGGAAATGAAGGAAGGGAGGGAAGGAGGAAATGAAGGAAGGAAGGAGGGAGGGAGGGAAAGGAGGGAGGGAGGGAAGGATGGAGGGAAGGAAAGAAGGAGCAAAATATTCCAAGGAACAAAATATTATTTATTATCTCTGCATTTCTCATGTTTTCTACATTGAGTACTTATCACTTTTGTCATAATTAAAAGTTTATTTTAAAGACAAAGTAATTGCATTCAAAAACATCTTTCTGCATTATATCCTGTTTCTCATTATACCCCGTCTCTCATTATGCGCCTTCTCTCTGTATGAACCCACAGGGGCAGAGATCTGTAGACCTGTCTACTCCTTGAAGGGTTAAAGCTATGTTTCTGGAGACCACTAGTATTTGACCTACAGCTGGCCCATTTTACAGATGAGAAGAAGAAGAATCAAGTCGAATACAAGTTAGAATTTTCAACCCCTATATTTTAGCAAGGATATTTTTGTTGTCTAACAACCTACTTTATAGGTCGCTGGAATCAATACAAATACCCAGGGCCAGTCATTTGGAGACCTTTCCTCTCTTAATGTAACCCAGTTCTATTCACTTTTCATGTTTGAGTGTCTTCCTCATCTCCTCACCTGTGTATCTTCCTTGTCCCTTACAGCATCTTCTTCCTTGCAGCTTTAAGTTACCATGGTTCCTCCGGCCTTAGCTTTGCCCCACACGATGTCTCTGCACAACATTTTAGCTCCCGAACTTCCCTGTCACCGCCACTCAATGTCCTCCCAGCTAACTTACAGAAAGACAGGGAATTCCATTGGCCTATTCACCTTCATCTGTGCCAAGTAACACCACCGGTGACAGCTCAGCTGAAAGGCAACCAATAAATGACTTCCCCTGAGTCCATGGTGGTCCTTATTTCCTTGTATATTGACACCACTCTTGCATTTATACGATCATTCATGTATTCAATCAACAACTATGTATTGAGCACCAACTCTCTGGTAGTTCTAAGCACTGGGAATATAACAGTAGACAAAACAGGCAACAGTGACCCAGTGTGGGTAGGGGGGTCAGGCATTAAATTGATATGTATGTAAATTATGTGGTGTATTTGATAGGAATCAATAAGGCAGAGTGAGGTGGAGGGGGAGGTATTAGGGAGGTTATGTTTTTAAATAAGATGGCCAGAATAGGCCTCCTCGAGGCGACATTTGAACAACAATTGGGAGTAAGGGAGTATTCCATGATGCTATCTTGGGAAGGCGTTTCAGGCAGAGGGGGCAGTGAGTGCAAAGGCCCTGAGGCGGCAATCATGCCTGGTGTGTTTGAGGAGCATGATGGGAAGTCTGTGCATCTGGAGGAGAGTGAGGAAAAGCACCACGCGGGAGATGAAATCATATACCCCCCAGTAGGTGGAGGGTGGGTGGCCACATAGAGCCTGTGGGTCATTGTAAGCAATTTGGGTTTTACCCTCCTTAGTCTAATTAAAACAGAATATTTCACCAAAGCACTTTCAGAGCCCCTCTTTGCACATGTATGGAGGCGTTAAAAACAGAAAAAGGCTACAACAACTTTTCTTTCAGGGAAGAAAAGCTAAAATCATTATGCAGGTAAAGTGCATAGGAAGTCCTAGTTGTGGTGCCTGCACGTGTACACACACATATGCACATGTATGCGTGCCTGCTGTCTCACACACACACATGCGCGCGCGCACACACACACACACACAGAGTCCTCCCTGAGAAGTAGGGGTGATATAAATAGAGAAATGGCGACGGTGGCAGCCTGGAGCCTTGGGCTGAGGTTGGATGAAGCCGTGGCACTAATGCTAATGAATTCTGATGATTTGGAGCGGTCATTAAACTAATAAGCCCATCTCCAAATTAGCACAGCGGTTGCAGCCAGCGAACATTTAATCAAGCCACCTTCATTATTTTAGACACGGCACACTTGGCGAAAGTGGCTGTAGGAGACGAGACTGGGGACCCTCATCTGATAATTTTATCACTTGCCTGCCAGAGCGTGAAGGAATCAGCGTGATGAAGTTGCCCTGTTGGTTTCTTTCCCTGCCAGAAGGGAATGCCAGGGAAAACCAAGCCTTCGTCTCCTCTATAATTACATGAGCCCGATCTTTTTAAAAAATGTCTTGTGATACATTCATGATTTCTGATTTTGAATTTATTCTTTAAGTTTTACTAGTTGGTGTCTATCTTCTAAAGAGCTTCTCTGCTTCAATTCCTCCCATTCTTTCTCCACCTCCCTCTCCTACCAAAAATTGATCCAACCCCTGGCCCAGCAACCCCACCCTTGCAAACCTCAGCTCAGACAAGGCCATGCATGAGGAAGGAGGGTGGTGGGTGCCCATGGAGATTTTCAATTCCTCTCTTGAAATTTCTGGCCACATCTCTCTTTTACATATGCCCCAGCATGCCCTGAAATGCCACCTTTTCTGGGCCAGTTTGTGATCTCTGTGGCCTGATCAAAGATGAGGGTGACCAACTCACCTTGGATTTCCTGGGACTTTTCTCGTTTTAGCACTGAAAGTCCCATGTCCTAGGGATTCCTTAGTCCCTGGCAAACTGGGACTGCTGGTCCCCATGTCAGAGATTCAGCATCATTTCCGTCTCATAGTGGGCTTCAGTTTTTTGAGTGTAGTTTGGGTTTATGTGGTTGTTATTTATAAAGGATGAAATGCTGTTTCCCATAAGCAGCTCTGTCTCTCTCTCTTTCTCTCCCTCTTTCTCTTTCTCTCTCTCTCTCTCTCCCCCCTTATATTTCTTCTCTCTGATTCTGTCTCAATTTCTTCCTCTCATTAGGAAGATTAGATGAGTTAACGCTCCATGCCTGGGAAAGTTCTGTATAAGATAATTGCATCCAACTCCCTGATTTTAAAATCAACTCAAAATTGACATCACGGAATGCCTGGGGCGGGGCTCTCCCAGCCGGGAGGAGCTGCATGTGGAAACTGAGGCTTAGAGAGTTAAATTCTGCACTCAGGATGCCGGAGGTTCGTCCTCGGTGGTCCCTTGCTTCATCCCCAGGCCTGTCTGACTCCAAACACTGCCCTGGTAGGCACTGTCCTCTATGGCCTTAGGGAGCCACTTAACTTCAGTTTCTCCATAATACAAAAAGATAAATAATCCCTGCATTTTCTTCCTCACAGGAAGATTTAGGGTGGAATGAACAAACAGACTGTAGATGGTTCTCTCCAGCAACAGCAAGTGGGGAACAGTCCAATCATCATTACTGTTTACCCGGGTCCTTTCCCTGGGGTATTCACTTTTCTTTGCCTTGGATAGAAATAGAAAGAGTGTGTGTGTGTGTGTGTATTAACTGCTGCTGAACAATTTCACCATAGTTCTCAGAGAAAGTGGCCCTCTGTAGGCATAAGAGGGATAGAACATTGATCCCACAAAAGCATGCAAAGCTAAAAGCTGTTCTTACCTTTACAAACACTTCTGTCAGGCCTGGGGAGGCCTCCTGGTTGGAGGATCAGGGAATTAGACCATGAAGCTGCAGAAACAGGACAGAGGAATTGAGTAAATAAACACGCCATTTGAAGGTGATTAAGTGGTTGACAGGAACCTCATCGTGGGTGGGTTAATTGATCAATATTTACTGAATCCTTACATTAGAGGCCATCCTGAGTCTTTAGAAGACGTCATTCTTGCTGCAGAGGTAATGGAAAAGATCTTTCGAAAGCCAAGACTCCAGTTCCGGCATGTGGCAATCTATCCTCTTTCTGAAATGATAATGCCCACCATCATTTATTGAGCATTTACTAGGACCCTTGATGTACATTATTGAATGTGCATTATGGATAAATATATATAACAGATAAATATACATATTTTATTTTAAAATCTGCATTATGAAGTGTACGTTATTTTTATTGGATTCTCATGTTAATCTCTCAGAAAACTGAGACTCAGAGAAGCTAAGTGACTTACCCGCTGGAATGAGGCTCCTGTGTACACCTTCTCAACTTCCACGGATTCTGCCCCCCTTCGCCTGAGTATCATTTTAGATAAGCTAGAGCAGAACTCTGGGATTCTTGTTGTGTGCACAGATCACCTGAGGTCCCTTATTAAAATGCAACTCCTAGGTCTGGGCGCAGTGGCTCATGCCTGTAATCCCAGCACTTTGGGAGACTGAGGTGGGTGGATCGCTTGAGGTCAGCAGTTCAAGACAAGACTGGCCAATGTGGTGAAACCATGTCTCTACTAAAAATACAAAAATTGGCTGGGCTTGGTGGTGCACCCCTGTAGTTTCAGCTACTCAGGAGGCTGAGGCATGAGAATTGCTTGAACCCAAGAGGCGGAGGCTGCAGTGAGCTGAGATCTCACCACTGCACTCCAGCCTGGGTGACAGAGTGAGATTCTGTCTCAAAAAAAAAAAAAAAAAAAAAATGCAGCCCCTGATTCAGTAGGTCTGAAAGAGGGGGTCCAAGATTCTGAACTTCCAACAAACCCCCAGACGAGGCTGATGCCAGTCAATCTGCAGGTCACTCTTTGAGTGTCAAGGGGCTAGGATTTGTGGCAGTAACAAACATCCCCCAAATCTTGATGGGTTGAAATAACAAGGGCCCATGTTTTATGCATGCTACACGTTCATCACAGGCTGGCTGAGGGCTCTGCTCCATGCCATCCTCACTTTAAGAATAAGAATAATGGAGGAACTATCATATGGAATACTGCCATTCACAAGAGCAGAGGAGAAAAGATCTCTGGTGGATCTCACACTGGCATTAAATACCCATCAAGAAGTTCACAACTCATTGGCTAGATTTAATCACATGACCCTAACTAAGTACAAGGAGATCACAGATTGTCTATTACCTTTGGGAAAGATGAAGAGTCAGAAATATTTGGTAAGCATCAGTAAAACCATCACAGCCTCCTACAAATAAATCCAACAAGTGTTTACCAGGCACTGATTAAACAACCCACACAAAGTGAGGCACTATGGGGGATATTCAAAAAACTCTTTGCTCCCTTTCGTGTGAACCCTGGCTACTTCAACAACAAAAAGGAAAATATTTGAATGACAGTTCAAATTACATGCACACAAAAGGCACATCAAAAGTTTTGCAACTTTAAAATATGCAGTGACTACAAAGGATCTTCTTGACTTATGCAAAATTTGAATTGCACAAGACTTTCCAAAATAAAAACTATTGCATAAGCTGGGAGTGACTGTGTTTTAAATGGAGATCACCCTGTACGCATATTTTTGCATACTGTCTTTTTTTCTTATCATTTCCACATCTTGGATTTTAGAGATGGCATCATTTTCTCAGGCTGTAATATTCTAATGTATTTAACCAGTCTTTTTTGTTGAATATTCAGATTCTAATTTTTTGGCCATTTTTTTTTTTTTCTTCTTTAAGAAACAGTACATCATTAACTCTAGTCACTCTGTTGCAGAGCTGGTCTTCTGAATTTATTCCTCTTATCTAATTGAACTTTTGTGTCCTTTGGCAAACATCTCCCCAACAACCATGCTCCCTCCACCAGCCCCTGAAAACCATCATTCTACTTTCTGTTTCTATGAGTTAAATGTTTTTAGATTCCACATATAAATGAGAGATCATGCAATATTTGTCTTTCTGTGGCTGGCTTATTTCACTTAGCGTAATGTCCTCCAGTTTCATGCACATTGCCACAAATAACAGGATTTTTAAAATAAAGCTGAATATTATTCCACAGTGTACATCTACCACATTTTCTTCATCTATATGTTGTTCTGTTGATGGACACATGTTGCTTCCATAACGTGGCTGTTGTGACTAATGCTGCCATGAACATGTGAGTGTGGCTATCTCTTTGACATGCCAATTTCATTTCCTTTGGATATATAACCAGTAGTGAGATTTCTGGATCATATGGTAGCTCTATTTTTTCTGGGGGGTGGGGCGACTGAGTTTTGCTCTTGTTGCCCAGGCTGAAGTGCAATGGCGTGATCTCAGCTCACTGCAACCTCCGCCTCCTGGGTTCAAGCGGTTCTCCTGCCTCAGCCTCCTGAGTAGCTAGGACTACAGGCATGTGCCACCATGCTCAGCTAATTTTTGTATTCTTAGTAGAGACGGGGTTTCACCATGTTGGTCAGGCTGGTCTTGAACTCCCGACCTCAGGTGATCCGTCCACCTTGGCCTCCTAAAGTCCTGGGATTACAGGCATGAGCCACCACTCTCGGCCTCTATTTTTAATTTTTTGAGGAACCTCTGTACTGTTTTCCATAAAGGTCATACCAACTCTGCTATTATTTTCAACAATGAATTAGCTGATGGCAAAATATTTCTGCATATTTATTTCTTTAGAAAAAAACCTAAAAGTAGAATCAGCCAGTTAAGAAAAATGAATGCTTTTAAGAGTTTTGCTATGCAGTGTCAAAATGCTGCCATAGAGCTTATACCAATTCAGATTCCCATCAGCATTCTATGAATGTCCATTTCATCACACTCTCACAAGAATGGTAAGTAGGTTTTAATCACAAATTTGAGAGTAAAATATGTTATTGCAATTATGGCTTGTGTTTCTCTGGTAACTAATGTGTGTGAATATATACGGTTTTAAATATTCATTAGCGAAATTTTCATTCCTTTTCACTTATTAGTTTATGTCCCAGTTCCATTTTATTTTCCTTTGGGGTTTTAGAATTTTGCGTATTCTATGACTGCTTTATGTAAAGGAGCACTTAACCCTTTGTTGAATACATATGTAGCTAAAATTATTTCCAGTATGTCTCTTGCCTTTTAGTTATCTTTTTAAAAATAAATAAATAAATGATACTGGGGAGATCTGAATTGGTGTAAGTGCTAAGGGAACAATTTGACAGTGTGTATTGAAAGTTTTTAAAACTTAATACTCCTTGAGTAAGCAATTCCACTTCTGGAAATTTTTCCTAAGGAAATCCAAATGAACCTGCCAAAATATTCAGGGACCTGGTTAATCATTGTAGTGTTGCAAATGATAGCAAAATGAGCCCTTTATTTTATTTAGTGAGACCTACCCATTCTTTCTTTCCTTGTGTTTCCTTTTTATTGTTTATATTAACGTTATACTAAGAGACATAAAGATGATGTCATTTTAATATTCTTTGAAGTTTTCTTTTCTGCTTAATTAAAAGTGGATAGATAAAACAAAGATGGATAGCTAGATGATAGTAGATGATAGACAGGTAGGTAGACAGATTAGATAGATAGATAGATAGATAGATAGATAGATAGATAGATAGATGATAGATAGATAGATAGATAGATAGATAGATAGATAGATAGATAGATACACAGATAATAAGTGGGGTGAATGGATGGGTAGATATCATACATATAGTTATGTATATAAATACTGTGTATATAGATACACAGATACATATATGTATGCATGTATGTATACACACACACAGAGCGAGAGACAGAAAAGGGGAGAGAGAGAGACAGAGACAGAAACAGAGTCAGAGAGAGACAGAGGGAAAGAAAGAGAGAGAGAGAGAGATCCTCTGGTTCCCTATATTGAATGTACCTCAGGATCACATGTAGAGTTTTAGTAACTTACACAAGTCTGGTCTCCTCCTCCAGAAAGAATGATTCAGTGGTGTTGGGTGGGGCCCAGGCATGGAGGAAAGAGCGTGAGCAGTGGTACTAGGAGCAGAAGCCAAGAATCAGAGGAAAAACAAGGAGGCAGCTGAGTCACCTCCAAAGCAGAGAGCTAGAGTTCAGAATGAGCAAGCTCCTGCCTAACTGAAAGTAAAATCCACACTCCACAGAATGGCACTGAGGCTCCATTCCCATCCGGCCCTGGAGCATAGAACAGAGCCCACCTTGCCCCAGGCTCCCCAGCCTCAACCCACCCAATTCCACTGGCCTTTGTTTCTGTTTCCCCAAAGTGCCAAGCCGGTTCCTGTCCCAGGACCTTTGTTCCTGAGCTTCTCTCTGCCTTAGACGTAGCTGTCTTTCATTATTTATTTAACAAAGTACAAAAGGCACATCCTCAGGGGCACCCTTCCTGGACCTTCTCTTCCAAACACCACCCCAGCTCCTTGTAACCAGGTACTTCCTGCCTCACCACCACATCCTGGGGCTCTCTCCTCCATCCCTCTCCATGGCTCAGTGCTCTCCATCTCTCTCACCTAAACAGGCGCCGCACCCCCCTCACCTCTTCAGCTTCTGCTGTGGGTTGTCAGTAATTCAGGTCCATCAGGCTCATCTCTGGAAAGGACAATGGGGATGGTGTCACATCACCTTCCAAGTATGACTTTCAGTTTCTCTTCACCTACCGATGTGCTATTATGCTAAAAGCCTGCCTGCTCTCTCTCTCTCTCTCTGCCTTCAGTTGTATTGCCAAGTGTGCCTTTTATTGCCCTATCCTTGGTGTATGCCATTCTGAAATGTGGGTAGGAAATACTGTACCCCACATATGAATTGTTCCACTGATCCCTTGAAAACCTAAAGTGAGAATATATTGAATGTGGACCTACCATGTTCTAGGTATTGTGATGGGCAATGAAGATTAAGATGTTCTCCCTTTACTCAAGGATCTCTCAGGCATTCTTCAGTTTGCCACAGTCCCCGCGACTCCCTATCGTTACCCTTAGTCTGCTTTACACATTTCTTACTTGCCATGACCCTGTCACCATTTGAGATTCTAATATTTGTTGTTGAAATTGTTAAGAAGTTTACAGCAGGTTTTAAGCAGAGATGTGACAGAGATCTGTTTTGTTATTTATAGAGGAGATAGACATGTAAACACAATTCCAGTTATGTAAATGTCATTAATCATGTACTATTTGTTGAACACCTTCTATGCGCCTCGTCCTATTGAAGCCCTGGGCACTGTTTTAGGTGCTATGATGAGGGTAAGGCAGAATGCCTTAAGAATGTACCAGAGGATTCCTTTACTCACTTCAAGGATTCAGATGGGATTTCCTGATGGAAGATGGTGACTAAGAGCGAAAGAGTCTGCAAGGGATAAAATGCTCCAGGCAGAAGAAATAGAAAATGCAAAGCTCGGGGTTAAGAACATGGGGAGTTTGAGGAGGTAAGAGCAGCTCAGTAGGCAATGCAGGGGGTCATAGGAATTAAGAATCTAGAAGGATAAATAAGGGCCAGTGGTTCCAAACTGCAGATTCAAGAGCCAGATACTACCTTTAAAATGTGTGTTTTGGGGCGTTCATGTACTGTTGAAAAATATTTTTGAAATAGTTATCATTTAAAAATTGGCAGATTTCACATAAACATATAAACTTTCAACTTATTTTTTAAATGGGGGAAAATCTGGCCACAGTGGGCCCAGATTTGCATGTGTCACCTGTCAGCCAGGTACATGTATCTTCTACTTCTTGTCTCTGTAATTTGCCATAGTCTCCACCCATCTCTACTGCCTCACACTTGCCTTCCACTTCTCTTATTTATATTCTCTGCCTGGTCTCTGCACACAGTTATGCTTCTGATACCTGTTGTTGGGATAGAGAAGTCAGCAGAGGCCAGATCCCTTAGACCCTTGAAGGCTGTTTGATCTTTATCTTTAAAGCAATGAGGATCTGTTAAATCATTTGAAAGAGGGGAACAATTGGAGTTTTGTGATTTGAAAAAGAACTCTCTGGTGTATAATACGCTCACCAGAAGATAAGACCTAGACTAGTCATAGTAGTAGTGTTTATAAGAATTCCTGGCTGGGGTGCGGTAGCTCATGCCTGTAATCCCAGCACTTTGGGAGGCCGAGTTGGGCGGATTATGAGGTCAGGAGTTCAAGACCAGCCCGGCCAACATGGTGAAACTCTGTTTCTACTGAAAATACAAAAATTAGCTGGGCATGGTGGCATGTGCCTGTAATCACAGCTACTCAGGGGGCTGAGCAGGAGAATTTCTTGAACCAGGACCCGGGAGGCAGAGATTGCAGTGAGCCGAGATCATGCCACTGCACTCCAGCCTGGGCTACAGAGCGAGACTCCATCTCAAAAATAAATAAATAAATAAATAAATAAATAATTTTTTATAATTTTATAAAAATCAAGAATTCCTAACTGAAAACTGCCCAATGCCTATAGAATTGAGAAAGAATTCCTAACTGAAAACTGCCCAATGCCTGCAGAATTAAGAAATAATTGAATAACTGTGGCACATTCACATAATGAGTCCTATACAGAGATGAAAAAGAATGATCTACAACTAAACACAATAACACAAATGACTCTCACAAAAATAAGATACAAGAGAGGGCATGCCTTAAAATTCCACTTAGGTAAAGGATAAAAAGAAATCAAACTAGTTTATTGTGTCACAAGTCCAGATACCAGTTGCCCTCGGGCAAAGAGGAGCACAGGGGTTTGATGAGGTTCTGTTTCTCATGGGTGCTGGTTACACGATGTGTTTAGTTTGTGACAATTTATTAAGCTGGACACTTGAGACCTGCGCCATTCTCTGATGGCACATGAATTTAAATATTTTAAAAATGACCTTTTTTGGTACCATTTTAGAAATAATGGTGACTGGCCCAAGATAGTGGTTCTCAAACTTTTCAAGAATGGAGTTAAAAAATGATAAATAGGAGATAAAACCTCTAAACTTGGATTTGCAGAGATGAATGATGAATGGGGGTAGAGGGAGATTTGGGGGCAGGAAAAACATCATGAGAACAACCACAAGAGCTGGAGATTTCCAGGTATGTTCAGAAGAAAAAGGGAAATCATTCATCTCGACTCTATTAATAAAGTGGAGTGAGAATAGCAGGAAACTACACAGATATCCCCCTACACCAAGCCAGGGAATCAAAGGAACTCAAAGGAAAAAGAAATGCAAGATTTTCTGACGAAACATTTACTTGCTTAAAAATGTCACATGATTTCAAAACACATGTAATAAGAATGGATGTGTGCCATGGAAACTTGTCCCGCATAAATTTCCTCTAAAGGTGTCTAAAGTACCCTTCCCTTCCTTCAGGTACCATCTGCTTTAGGACTCTCTCTGCTTCCTCCTCTCCTCTCCTCTCCAACCTCACAAATATCTTTATCAAATTCTTGTTGAAACATGGAAAAGAAAAATATTTCCAGCAGTGAAAGCTTTAACTTGTCACCTCCTGTTCTTCTCGAATTTCTAAAGCACGGAGGCCCAGAGAATATGTTTCCAATATCCTCTCGTCTCTCTCTGTTAGCATTTTGCTCCCTTCTACACCAAGGAGGTTCTGACCCCTGGCGTCTCTTGGGGACGAGGGGTTTGGAGTGGGGTCAGGCTTGTCAGAAAGGGAGAATCCACGGCCGCCTTGAACAGCCCACGTCCCCCCGCTCCTTTAATACATTTAACCTGGAAGAGGCATTGCTCCAGCCAAGATTAGATTACGGGGTTGGTGAAGGTGGCCTAACAAATGGCAAATGGTGGCATGTGAGGCTGAGCTAATCTCTGTTGACACGCATCTAATGCAAGGCCCGTGTTGAAGGCAGCGGGTCCCGTCTGCAGCTCCAGTCGGCCTTGATGACCAAAGGGGGAGGTGAGGCCCAGGGAAAGCCACTGAGATGCCTGTCTCTTTCAATCTGAGAGCGCCTGGAGTGTGCACGTCATTATTTAAAGGTCTCCCGGTACCAGCTAAATGTCTCTGCTTCCTATGGGCGATGAGGTCGATTTCATCTTTTCTCAGAACGAGCTTTTGATGATTGGAATTCTCTAAAATGATGTTCATCTCCCTGGAAGTCTGGGAATTATATCATTCATTCATTCAAAAATTTGGATTAATTTCTCTTTTGTGCAGAGCCCTCATAGAGGTGCATCAGGCTCCACCTCAGTGTTCCCTGTGAAAGTCACACAGATAAATCCAACTCCACTATCTCCTATGAGAAGTTGGACAGATTTAAATTCTTCAAGTCTCAGTTTCCTCATCTAGTGCTTATCTGGCTCCTACATTTACTCCAGGACCCTTGATTTGGATTTGTGTCCCTGCCCAAATCTCATATTGAATTATGATACCCAGTGTTGGAGGAGGGGTCTGGTGAGAGGTGATTGGATCATGGGGGTGGATTTCCCACTTGCTGTTCTCATGATAGTAAGTGAGTCCTCACAAGATCTGGTTGTTTGTAAGTGTGTAGCACCTCCACCTTAGCTCTCTTCCTCCTGCTCTGGCCATGTAAGATGTTGCCTGCTTCCCCTTCACCTCCCATCATGATTGTAAGTTTCCCAAGGCCTCCTCAGAACCTGTGCAGCCTGCAGAAATGTGAGTCAATTAAACCTCTTTTTTTTTGTTTTTTGTAAATTACCCAGTCTCAGATAGTTCTGTACAGCAATGAGAGAATGGATGAATACAGCCCTGCACAGGCTAGTAACTATTTGTAGAACAGGATCATCTATAGAATAAACACAGCTAACTAGAAATACCAGTGCACAGCAGAATTCAGTAGCCTAATCATGTATCCAAATGCCATCTACACGTTATATTTTGTGGCAAACAGTCTGTCATCTCTACTTTCCCCGTGCTTCCATCCCACTAACTAGAATGTAAGATCCACAAAGGCAAGGATTCTCAAACACCTGGATTAGTGGCTGAATTGTTGTTAGGAGTATAATAAAAATTTGGAAAGCATCTATCAAATAATGAATTAAATTAATGAGTAAATGAATGGATGAATAAATGAACGGAAAATTTTCTTGGATCAGTCCTCCTGGAAGGTAGACCACTGACCTATTTAACATCTCTGCATATCATTTTATTTCCCTTCTTTCTTTTTTAATAAGATCAATTCTTCTGCCTTTTAAATATTAATTAAGCTACTGCACGTTTGGTACCATGTACCTAGGCTCTGTGGCCAGACAATCTGGGTTTGAATTTTACCTTCATCACCTGTTAATTGGGTGACTTCAGGCAAGTCATTAGGCCTCTCTGTGTCCAATAACTCAGTTGTAGAATGGGGGGGAAATACCAACTACCTAATTAGGTTGGTGTGAGGTTCAAATGAGTTTATATATGTCAAGTGCTAAAAACAGTGCCTCACACATTGGTAGCTGTTACTAGTATTCATAAGTATTGAATAATGTTGATATTTAGTAAAGTAAATCTATTTGAGAGAGGCTGGGTGTAATGGCTTATGCCTGTAATGCCAGCACTTTGGGAGGCCAAGGCAGGAGGATTGTTGAGCAGAGCCCAGGAGTTCAAGACCAGCCTGGGTAACATAGTTAGACCCTGTCTATACAAAAAAATCACACACACACACAAAACTAGCTGAGAGAATAAAGACACTACAAATAATATTAGAGAAGAGAAAGAGAAAAATATAAACATGAGGGTTAGTTTTAATCACTTTAATGAGGTATGATTGATGTTCAAAAACCTGCACACATTTCATGTATACAACTTGAGAAGTTTGGAAATAGGCATACATTCGTGAAACCATCACCACAATCAATGTCATAAACACATCTATCACCTTCAAAAGTCTTCTCCCACCCTTTTTATTTGTTATTACTATTTTTTGTGATAAAAACAGGTAACATAAGGTCTAATCTCTTAACAATTTTTAAGTATGTAATACAGTATTATTAACTATAGGCACTACACTGTACAGTAGATCTCTAGGACTTATTCATCTTATATAACTAAACTTTGTACTCTTTGACCAACAGATCCCCATTTCCTTTCCCACTAACCCCTGGCAATCACCATTGTACTCTCTACTTCTATGAGTTTGACTATGTTAGATTCGTCATATACATAAGATTATGTGGCATTTGTCCTGCTGTGCCTGGCTTATTTCATTTAGCATAATGTTCTCCAGGTTCATTGATGTTGTCATAAATAAGTCTCAATAAAAGTATATGTATACACCACATTTTCTTCATGCATTCATCCATCAATGGGAATTGAGATTGCGTTCATGTCTTGGCTATTGTGAATAATGTTGCAATGAACATTACATTGTAATGAAGTGCGGACATCTCTTTGAGATCTTGATTTTAATGATTTTGGATATATATTCAGAAGTGAAATTGCTGGAGTTTATGGTAGTTCTATTTTTAATTTTTGGAGGAACCTCCATACTGTTTTCCATAGTGGCTGTGCCAATTTACATTCCCACCAACAGTGTACACAGGCTCCCTTTTTTCCACATCCTCACATTTATTATCTTTGGAGTGAGATAATAAGTAATACATAAGAGATAACAGTTGTGAGATGCTGTCTCATTGTTGTTTGGATTTGCATTTCCCTGATGATGATTAATGATGTTGAGCGCCTTTTCACGTACCTGTTGGCCATTTGTTTATCTTCTTTGGAGAAATGTCTACTCAGATCTTTGCCAATTTTTAAATCAGATTATTTGGTTTTGGGTTTTTGGTTTTGGGTTTGTTTTACTATTGAGTTGTAGGAGTTCCTCATGTTCATTTGTTTGTTTTGAGATAGATTTTCACTCTTGTTACCTGGGCTGGGGTGCAATGGCCCGATCTCAGCTCCCTGCAACCTCCACCTCCTGGGTTCAAGTGATTCTCCTGCCTCAGCCTCCCGAATAGCTGGAATTTCAGGCATGCGCCACCACGCCCAGCTAATTTTTGTATTTTTAGTAGAGATGGGTTTCACCATGTTAGCCAGGCTGGTCTTCAACTCCTGACCTCAGGTAATCCATCCACCTTGGCCTCCCAAAGTGCTGGGATTACAGATGTGAGCCACCACACCCAGCCTATATGTTTTGCAGGTTAACCTTTTATCAGATATATGGTTTGTACGATAATAATGTTTAAAATAAAAAGCACACTATATAATTATACACACATAATTTACATCACAAAAAAATAATCAATATTCTGGAAGTAGAAGTTACCAGAATGAAGAAACAGAGGAGAAGTGTCATTAAACAAGCACCATAGAAGACAATATTCAAAAACTTTATCCCCCAAAAAGATTCAGAGGCCAATTTTAATAGTCAGTTTTTCAACACGGACACACTGGTAATTTTCATGCCATACATACACATTTGTTTTAGACCATAGGGAAAGATGAATCACTGCATACTGCATTCTTTGCAGCTATGACACTGGCAACACAGCGGATGACCAAATTGATCCAAGAAAAGAAAGCTACGGACTAATCTCACCTAGAATCATAAATGCAAAAATCCTTACTAATTAACTTAAATATTACATTAAAAACACAAGTCTTCATGTTCAGTGAGGGCTTATGCTAGAATACAATATAAAATAGCTCATCTGTATACCAAAGTAAAAATGTATAATAATTTCAATAGATGCATAAAAAGCATTTAAAAAACATCAACATCATTTTACCAAAACATCTTTCAGAAAAGTTAGAATAGGATAGATATTTTTCATAAAACATTCTAAAGATTGCCTATCTTAAAACTACATGCAGAATGATATTTAATAGTGACTTGTATAAGTATTTTTGTTAGAATTTAAATATTAGGTTGGTGCAAAAGTAATGGCAAAAACCACGATTACTTTTGTATCAACCTACTGAGACAATGATGTTCACTATCATCATTAGCATTTAACATCTTTCCCGGGAGATGTAGGCAACATAAGAATTCATAAGACAGAAATAGATTAATAGACATAAAAAAGGAGAAAAATGACATTTGCAGTTGATATAATATTCTACCTGAAAACACAAAGGAAACAATGGAAAATCATCAAAACCCAATAAAGAGTTCACTTGCATTGCCAGATACTACATAAAACATTCAGAAATCAGTAGTTTTCTTAAACAGCAACAAATGGTTAAAAAATAAAAGGGACCCAGCTTCAATAGCAACCATTTTTATTAAATGCCTAGAAAACAATACAAAATGCATAATACCATATGCAAAAAATTACTAAACATTCCTAAAAGGCATATGAAAATATTTGATTGAATGAAAAGATTCAACATTGTAAAGATGTCAGTTCCTTCCCATCGTTTAAGATGCAATGCAATTCTAAAACAAAATACCAGTGATTACTTTTGTGAGTTGCGACTAAGGGGCGGGAGGGTGTCAAAGTAGTTTTCAAGTTCCTTTGGAAAAGTAAATGTACAAGTTTAGCCAAGAATGTCTTCCCAAGGATGAAAGTATTTGCCTTTCCAGATGATAATGTTAACTAGCAACGATAATCAGATCATATGCATTGGAGGAAGAGTTGAGAACATGTGCTCGAAGAGATAGAAGAGTGAACACAGAAATAGGCTTTATTCAATGCTTTAGTGTTTGATAAAGGTGGCAGCACGGATCAGGGGAAATGAAGGGTTATTCAAAACAGGTGCTGGAGCAATGGCTCTCTGATAGGTCCTCATCCGCTCTAAAGGCTGCCTTTCAGCTTAATCATATTGCATTAACCTCCATGGTATCTTTTGCAGAATCTGCCTCACCAAATTGCCTTTTTTTAGGGCTTTTCAGGGGTATAAGACGAAAGATAAAGAGAGAAAGAAGAGCAAGATCCTATGAGGGTGAAATGCTGACCTCATTGCTTTTGCTGGTTCTCATTTCAGGTCATTTGAGGCAGCAGATACTCAGGTGCTAAAAATTCCTCCAAACATCTCAACATTTCCCCCCCACCTCCTGCCCGGGACAGCATAGTGTCATGGGAAGACGCATAAAGAATGAATAGCATGTCCAGCCATCCCACCACGTGTCTATAGATGCCAGGCCGGCCCAGGAGGCAAGATGGTACTGTGGTAGAAGTACCCTGGCAGACCTAAGTTCAAACCTCACCTCTGCTACTTTCTGGCTGTGTGAGCAATTTTGGGCAAATTACACAGCCCTAATTGCCCCACCCATAAAATGGGAGTTATGGCTCAGGCCTGTAATCCCAGCACTTTGGGAGGCCAAGGCGGGCGGATCACGAGGTCAGGAGACCGAGACCATCCTGGCTAACACGGTGAAACCCCGTCTCTACAAAAAAAAAATACAAAAAATTAGCCGGGCGTGGTGGCGGGCGCCTGTAGTCCCAGCTACTTGGAGGCTGAAGCAGGAGAATGGCGTGAATCCGGGAGGCGGAGCTTGCAGTGAGCCCAGATCGCGCCACTGCACTCCAGCCTGGGCGACAAACTGAGACTCCGTCTCAAAAAAAAAAAAAAAAGGGAGTTATGCTACCTATCTCAAGAGATCACAATGAGGATTAATTCAGATACTACCCATATCTCCTTTTAGATGCACTGTGCCTCCGTTTCCCCATCTATACATTACTTGTACCTACCTCATGGGATTTGTATTAGTCAGTATTAGTTATCGTACTGATAATAAAGATATACCGGAGACTGGGTAATATATAAAAAGAAGAGGTTTAATGGACTCACAGTTCTACATGGCTGGGGAGGACTCACAATCATGGCAGAAGGCAAAGAAGAAGCAAAGGCATGTCTTACATGATGGCAGGCAAGGACAGCGTGTGCAGGGGAACTCCCCTTTATAAAGTCATCACATCTCATGAGGCTTATTCACTATCACTAGAACAGCACAGGCATAACCCGCCCCCATGGTTCAATTACCTCCCACTAGTCCCTCCCACAACATGTGGAGATTATTGGAGCTCCAATTCAAGAAGAGATTTGGGTGGGGACACAGTCAACCCATATCAGGATTGTTGTGAGAATTAAGTGATTTAATATACCATAAAGATCTTAGAAGAATTCTAGAACATGGTAAATACTCATTGTATGCTGTCAATTGATTTTATTATAGTCAAAGGTATTTGTTAAATATTCAACTGATAATGGTTATAATTATTAATAGCATTTTATAATATCATTAGTCAGTATTTATTATTACAATATCTAACTGATTTTTTAACCTAACAAACTAATTTTCTTGCTGAGTTGATTTATCTGTTGTCTTATAGATGTCATTTCAGATTCCTGATGGCAGCCACTATTAGCAAAAGTTTCCTGGAGGTTCTTCTCTCTCTCCAATCAGCTTCCCAGTTCTACAAAACTGGACTTCAGGTTGTCATGTAAAGAGGTTTTCAATCACTATCAGCTTTAGTCTTTCACAGTATTCAGCAAAGAACTAGCCCACATACTGTAGTGAAGACACCCTTAGATTACATGACAGTATTTGAGACTGGAGATGCCACGTAGTAAGTTTGTTCTTTTGGAAATGAGAAGCGAGACATCAACTCACGGGTAAAGTACCCATAGCTATTATTTTTTCCCTCCATTCTCCCCTTCCTTCATCCCAGCTAAAGACAGAATTTGACTTCAAATTAATTTGAGGCCATGTTTTTCATACTGTTAGTTCTGAGAGAAGAAAGGCAATGGCCTCTCACCCGTGTTAACTTATAGTTTCTCTTAACCCAAGGAATCAATACTGTATCACTTAGTCCTGGGCAGAGAGAGTAAAGGTAGTTGCCTGAATGAACTTTTGGCATTGATTTATCTATGGAACCCTCCAAAAACAAAATTCCTATTGAAGGAAACCTGTACAACACCAGCTTGTACCTTGCACCTATTCTGTTAAAGTCATTCACAGAGCAGAATATATTAGAATAGAGAAACATATTTTGGTCTGCAATTAGTCTATTTAGCATTAATTGCCTCAGAAAAACAATAAAAGGGAGAGAGATAGAGAAATACATCCAGAGATATCATAGGATTTCTGGAAAGAAGGAGAAAAATTATCTCAGTCATATAGCACGGTCTTCCTTCCTTCTAAAAAAAAAAAAAAAAAAAAAAAAAAGCCTCTCAGAGCTAGACATTACCATTGAATAGCTCTATTAATGTTTTTCTCCCATGAGAAAATGTTCTGTTGGATTGGATTTCAGGCAGTGAGAAGTCCAGGTTGCCAGAACTAGCTTGAGGCTGTAGTGTGATAGGGCTGGGGGGAAAAATCAAGAGAAGTATTGGAGCACTCTCCCGCATGCACAAGCTGCTCCTGCCTCACTCTCCAGGCCAAGGTAAATGTGAAATCCAATGCTCAGAAAAACCTGAATGCTTGGTCATTGCTCTGAGAGAAAAATGTAACAGGTCCAGAAAAAGACTGCATTCACATTCTATGGGGAGCTATTACATTCAAGAAGCATGTACCGAGTAACCGGCTACATGTTCCATGCTGTTTGCATTCACCCTTCACAGATGAGAGACCATCTACTGTCCACGTTTTACAGATATAAGTCAGAAGTCAGCCAGTCCCATGTGGTTTCTCTGTTTTAACTGATGTCAGTGCTTGTGCAGACAACTGCTTGTATCAAAAGCATTCAGTGGTGAACTATGTAGATTTTGCTGAAGTTTCCACAGGGCAAAGGGCAGAGGATGCTTACCTCACACATTCACAAACACACACACACACACACACACACACAAAACAAACAAAAAACAATGAAAGCTCCTCATTGGGGAAGTCCTTT
Source organism: Papio anubis (assembly GCF_008728515.1). NCBI lineage: Eukaryota > Metazoa > Chordata > Mammalia > Primates > Cercopithecidae > Papio > Papio anubis. The sequence continues at coordinate 109,693,983 of NC_044984.1, forward strand.
CTATAGCTGACTCCTCCTTGTGCTCCCATCAGTGGAAAGTGTTCTCCATCCTTTGCCCAGTGTGGTACCTGGATTCTTTCCCCTTCCTCCTGCATTTCCTCTGATGGAACCTCAAATGCCTCTTCTCTGTATTATGTAGTACACTTCACCGCCATCCTAATTACACTTCCAATTATGAGCACCAACTCCCATCACAGGATTAACCAACCCTTCCTACTAAGACATTCCCCACTGTACCTGATATGGTTTGGCTGTGTCCCCATTCAAATCTCAACTTGAATTGTATCTCCCAGAATTCCTATGTGTTGTGGGAGGGACCCAGGGGGAGGTCATTGAATCATGGGGCCAGTCTTCTCCATGCTGTTCTCGTGATAGTGAATACATCTCACGAGATCTGATGGGTTTATCAGGGGTTTCCGCTTTTGTTTCTTCCTCATTTTTCTCTTGCTGCTGCCATATAAGAAGTGCCTTTCACCTCCAATGATTCTGAGGCCTCCCCAGCCATGTGGAACTGTAAGTCCAATTAAACCTCTTTTTCTTTCCAGTCTTGGGTATGCCTTCACCAGCAGTATAAAAACGGACTAATACAGTAAATTGGTACCAGTAGAGTGGTGGTTTGCTGAAAAGATACCCGAAAATGTGGAGGCAACTTTGGAACTGGGTAATAGGCAGAGGTTGGAACAGTTTGGAGGGCTCAGAAGAAGATAGGAAAATATGAGAAAGTTTGGAACCTCCCAGAGACTTGTTGAATGGCTTTGACAAAAGTGCTGATAGTGATATGAACAATAGGGTCCAGGCTGAAGTGGACTCAGATGGACATGAAGAACGTGTTGGGAACTGGAGCAAAGGTAACTCTGGTTATATTTTAGCAAACAGACTGGTGACATTTTGCTCCTGCCCTAGAGATTTGTGGAACTTTGAACTTGAGCAAGATGATTTAAGATATCTGGCAGAAGAAATTTCCAAGCAGAAAAGCATTCAAGAGGTGACTTGGGTGCTGTTAAAACCTTTCCATTTTAGAAGGGAAGCAGAGCATAAAAGTTTAGAAAACTTGCAGCCTGATGAAGCAGTAAAAAAGAAAAACCAATTTTTTTAAGGAGAAATTCAAGCCAGCTGCAGAAATTTGCATAAATAGCAAGAAGCCTAATGCTAATCCCCAAGACCATGGGGAAAATGTCTCCAGGCCATGTCAGAGACCTTCCCAGCAGCCCTTCCCATCACAGACCCAGAGGCCCGAGAAGAAAGAGTGGTTTTGTGGGCCAGGCCTAGGGTCCCTGCGCTGTGTACAACCTATGGATTTGGTGCCCTGTGTTCTAGCCACTCCAGCCATGGCCTAAAGAGGCCAATGTACAGCTCAAGCTGTGGCTTCAGAGGGTGGAAGCCCCAAGTCTTGGCAGCTTCCAGATGGTATTGAGCCTGTGGGTGCACAGAACTCAAGAATTGAGGTTTGGAACCTCTGCCTAGATTTCAGAAGATGTATGGAAATGCCTGGATACCCAGGCAAAAGTTTGCTGCAGGGGCGAGGCCCTCATGGAGAACCTCTGCTAGGTCAGTGTGGAAGGAAGATGTGGGGTTGGAGCTCCACCCCCCCCCAACACAGAGTCCCTACTGGGGCACTGCCTAGTGGAGCTGTGAGGAGAGGGCCACCGTCCTCTGACCCCAGAATGGTAGATCCGCCGACAGCTTGCACCATGTGCCTGGAAAAGCTGCAGACACTCAATGCCAGCCCGTGAAAGCAGCTGGGAGGGACGCTGTACCCTGCAAAGCCACAGGGGCAGAGTTTCCCAAGTCCATGGGAACCCACCTCTTGCATCAGCGTGACCTGGGTGTGAGACCTGGCATCAAAGGAGATTATTTTGGAGCTTTAAAATTTGACTGCCCCACTGGATTTCCGACTTACGTGGACCCTGTAACTTCTTTATTTTGGCCTGTTTCTCCCATTTGGAACGGCTGTATTTACCCAATGCCTGTAATCCTATTGTATCTGGGAAGTAACTAGCTTGCTTTTGATTTTAAAGGCTCATAGGCAGAAGGGATTTGCCTTGTCTTAGGTGAGACTTCGGACTGTGGACTTTTGGGTTAATGCTGAGATGAGTTAAGACTTTGGGGGACGGTCGGGAAGGCATGATTGGTTTTGAAATGTGAGGACATGAGATTGGGAGGAGCCAGGGGTGGAATGATATGGTTTGGCTGTGTCCCCATTCACATCTAAACTTGAACTGTATCTCCCAGAATTCCCAAGTGTTGTCGGAGGGACCCAGAGGAAGGTAATTGAATCATGGGGGCCGGTCTTTCCTGTGCTACTCTCATGATAGTGAATAAATCTCATGAGATCTGATGGGTGTATCAGGGGTCTCTGCTTTTGTTTCTTTCTCATTTTTCTCTTGCCACCACCATGTAATAAGTGCCTTTTACCTCCCACCATGATTCTGAGGCTTCCCCAGCCATGTGGAACTGTAAGTCCAATTAAACCTCTTTTTCTTCCCAGTCTCAGGTATGTCTTTATCAGCAGTGTGAAAACGGACTAATACAGTACCTTTTTGGGATTGGTGTGGGTAGAGAGGCAGAGTGGGGCACGCTTGTCTCTTGCCAAGCTGAGTAAACAAAGGCCAAGAGGAGGGAGGCAATTATCTTGCTGTTAGGCAATAATACGTTTTCAAATTCAGACATTCTAGTGTCTTTCACCTCTAGATCAGCCCACCTCTCCCAAAACTCTGTGAAATTAAACAACAATCATGATTCTGGAAAAGAAAACAGAAAATAAAGGGTAGGGTATAAAAATGCAAGAGTATTAAGACATCAACTATACTAGATCTAAAAGGGAAGTCAGAGGTCAACACTGGTACACAGTCTAGAATTTCCTTTAATATCCAAGCACATTGGTTTTTGTGCCTTGTCTTAGATACTCCTAGTGGCAGAGAACTTAGTATCTCTTGAGACAATCTATTCCACTCTTGGACAGCTCTGGGCAATTTTTCCTTTTCACTGAGCCAAACTCAACTTTCCTTCAACTTTAACAATTGCTAATTCTTCCTTCTGGATCTATATAGCGTAAATCAAGTGCCTGTTTAACTTGATGTCTTTCTAATATTTGACGGCAGCTAAGCCACGTTATCTCATTCAGAACCTTCCTGACCTTCTTGTGAGGTAGAAGTATTTTTCACACCCATTTTACAGATGAGAAAGTAGTCTAAGTGAGGTGAGGAATATCTGAAAACTTAGAGCAAGGGAGTCTCAGAGGCTGGGCTTGATCCCAAGACACAAAGATTTGAGTCTCACAGCAAAAGGCAATTTGAATAGCTTCTCGATCTATTATTGTAATTAGGCTAAGTTAACTTTATTAGCTGTTCCTGATGTCAGTAAAACTGAACCATAAAGGAATGTGAAGTGTTTATGAAAAGCATTCAAATAAGAAAGGAAGGAAAGAAACACAGAGGAAAGAAAAAGAAAGGACACAGGCAGAGGCAGAGAAACTTTAGGATGTAGATAGAGAAGAGAAAGAGGAGGAGAGGAAGGAGAGAGGGAAGAGAAAACTAAGACGCCAGTGATTCAAAGATGGTGACCAACCCTGAGGCTGCTGGAATCCTGGAGGTCTTCTGAAGGTCTCCGTGACTGGGGATTCCAGGAATTGAGACTTCTGCATCAATATCAAGAAAAGATAAAACGCTTACAACTTCTGGGTCCTGAATATCATCAATTTACAAAAGAAGGTAGAATATGCTTTTCTGTTGGACACAAGTAGAAGACACTTCCATTTGATATTGAAGAATATTTTAAAATACATGGGTATTATTTTCCTCTAAAACGGGGTTCTTAATATTGGATCCATAAATTAAACTTCTAAGCTAAAGGGGTCTTTGAACCCCTCAAAATTATGTATAAAATGTTGTATGGGTATTCAATTGCCTTTCTTTGTATTCTCAAATTCTTCTTCTTTTTTATTTTATTTTATTTATTTATTATTTTTGAGAAAGTGTCTCACTCTGTTGCCCAGGCTGGAGTGCAGTAGTGTCATCATGGCTCACAGCAACATCTGCCCCCCAAGCTCAAGCAATCCTCCCACCTCAGCCTTCCAAGCGGCTAGGACTACAGGCATATGCCACCACACCTGGCTAATTTTTGTATTTTTTGGTAGAGATGGGTTTTCGCCATGTTGCCCAGGCTGGTGTCAAACTCCTGAGATCAAATGATCTGCCTAACTTGGTCTCTCAAAGAATTGAGAGGCATGAGCCACTGTGCCTGGCCTCAAATTCTTATTTGTTACATGACTTTGTGACATTTCCATGATGGAGTCATAACTGATAAAATAGGGCAACCCCAGAGTTTTGGAAGAATAAGCCCTGGATCTCAGACTTCAGTGAGCCACTCACTAGTTTCAGTTTGCAAAGTGAGACTTTTGCAAGTCATTCCTTCTCTGTAGGAGCAGGGCATGAACTAGGACTACTTAAAATGTATTAGATGTTGTTTGGGGTGATGCTGGGAGCTTCCACCAGTCCCCCACTTTCTCCTCTCCACTTCCAACAAGGGTACTTTGTTGTATAACAGTTGTGCCTGTATATGTGACCATATGGCGATGTCATAACTGATTAAAGTAGGGCACACTGGATCCTCTCTTGTTGGTATTTGGAATGGAATTCAAGGATACTGGTCATTCTCCACTGGTTGGTGAAACTAAGCAGATGGAGAGGTGAGAGTCATGGATTAGCCATGCTTAGTCCACATGGAGAGCACAGACGCTGATCTTAGGAGTGGAAGAGAATACAGATGTGAAAAGAGGATCAGAGAGAGTGTATGGGTGTGAGGGTGTGTGTGGGAGAGAGAGAGGGAGGGAGGATATGTATCATATGTGTATGTGTGCATGCGCACACAAGAAAGCTCTGAAAAGATAACACATCAGGCTAACAATAGTTACTCTGGCTGAGAGATTGAGTGATTGAGTGCTTTTTATCCTCTTCCTCCTATTTCTCTGTATTGACTGCAATTTTTTTTTTTTTTTTTCAGCAGGCACACATTAATTTTATAATCAGCAAAAACGATGAATCTATTTCCATTTGGGAAAATTTCCTTTAGAAGGAATGCATCTGGGGATACCAGAATTTTCCCCATGCAAAGCCCAAGGGAGAGAGGGAGCCAGGGCCTAGGCCTTTGTAGTAAATATCTCCAGACCACACTAAATCCAATCTTCTCATTTGGGGTTATTTGCTTTCCGGACGGCAAGGCTGTGATGGATCCCAGATTCAGTACTCGTGGCATCTCAATCAGCTGTGTTTAGATGCCGCTGTGACACAAGATTATGACGTTTTGATGGGATTAGGAGATAACTTTGCTTTAATCTATAAAGCCCTGTATGCTTTGGGATCTGATTACCCCGGCAATTCCCTTCCTCGGCCCTAGCAATTAAGATTAGCCAGAATGCTCCTGTTAATGATCCCCATATTGAAAACTCAGGAAATCAGAAATCGGTGGTTTTGTTTCGAGTTGTTTTTACTGGTTTTGTTCTCCCTTTTCCTTTTCTGCGGAAGGCTCTGAGCTCTCTCTAAGGCTCTTGTCTTCACATCCTAGTGGGCTGTTTTACTTCCTTCTCTGTTTCTAAAGAAGCCATCTTTGGGAGCCCTCCTTTGTGTTCTTGTTTCACTGGGAAAAGTTTGCTTCTGTTTTATGCAATCAGTGGTCCTTGTGCTTGGTACAATTTGTCTCAGCAGTGATGAGTGAATTTTTAAATCCATCCGGAAAATGACAGAGCGTAAACTTACAAAGACTATTTCACAAAACTCCTGTGCCTAAGGAGGTTTCGTGGGTCCACCATAACCGCATTGGCCCCAGGTCATATTTTCCACAGAGATCTGCTCCCAGAATCTTTAAACTGCAGGAATTCATGGTCTGTGGTCAAAATGTTGTTAAGTTTGCCCACTCTCTTATTTCTACTGAAATACAGTTGCATAAATACAGTACAAAAAACAACCATTGAAAGGTGCCGGTTTAATCTGTTACCATTTACATTAGGTGTATATGAGAGGCAATAGGTCACTATGCTGCATATTCTAGCTTACCTCTCCAGCTCAACCCTGCACCTCAGCTTCCACCCTGGAAGGCTGTCCTATAAGGTCAACAGGAACAGGATACCTTGTCTTCAGAATTCCAGTTGTGTTTGACCAATGGCAGCCATTCACAGGGAATAGGAAGGAGGAAGAAGGGAGATATCAAAGTGTTTATTCCCTCGGTTGTCTCCATGCTGGGTCTGGGATGGGCAATGACTAAGGCAACATATCTTGTTTGGAGACCCTTCCCTGTGGCTGTTGCTATGGTTCTGGTAATGTCTGCCTCCCTATACTAATGTCTTCTAGCCTAGAGTAGGTAACTCTTCAGGCTATCGTCAATCCCAGGTTGTTTCACTAGGCATATGGACTTCACCCTGCCCACATTTTTTGCAAATGTTCCCTTAATTAAATTTTCTTCCATTTCTCTTGTGGAGTTAGCCTCCTCTCTCCTACCAGAACGCTGACCAATAGCAGCGTTGTGGTTGGCAGCTTGGTTTCAGGAAACCTTTAAACCTAGGGGGTCCATCCCTTCCTTGATACAAGAACTTGGCAAGTGATGTCACATTCCTGAACCTCAGTTACCTCTTCTATAAAATATGCACAAAAATAATACTAAGTTCACAGGATTGTTGTGCTAGTTAAGTGAAATAAAAGGTGGTAGCGTATGGCACACAGTAGTCATTCACTAAATGTCAGATTCCCTCCACAGCTTTCCATACCCAACACCCCTTTTTCTCATTAGGTCTGTTACCCATTCATTTAAGTCTTCCCTTCTCTGAACAAGTTTTTTCTCTAGCACCTGATATGATGATGACAAGCTGGAACCACTGAGTAGCATACGGTGAAAAATGAGGCAAAAAAGAGAGACAGCGCATGATGGGTCATCCAGAGGGCCACTGACTGCCCACTGACTTTTGCTAACAGACTAAACATGAGACTTGTCAAAATAACAATAGTGATTATTTATCGAATATAGCTCTTCCCAAACTGAGCCTATCATTCCTTCTCTATGTAACCACAGTACTCTGTACATTGCCAAACTTAGCACATGTTACACTGCATCGTGATGTCTATTTTTTGTTTCATCTACTGTCTTCACTAAACTTTAAGATATTATGCCCTGAGATTTGTCTTCTTCTAAATACTCAGTGCTTAGCCTAGAGCAGTGGACATTCATGGAGGTGCTCATAAACCCTGTTAAAGAGAATAAGTGAATGAAGAAACAGATGAGAGAGAGAGAGATACTGAGGCTTGAGACTTTAAAGATAGGTGGTATGGGAAGGCTTCACCAAAGAGATGTAGGCCGGACACAGTGGCCCACATCTGTAATCTCAGCACTTTGGGAAGTCAAGGCAGGAGGATCACTTAAGCTCAGTCATTTGAGACCAGCCTGGGCAACATAGCAAGACATCAGCTCTACAAAAAAGAAAAAAAAAAAAAAATCCCCTATCTCAGCATCCCAAGTAGCTGGGAGCACAGGCATGGTGGGATCGCTCAGGCCCAGGAAGTCAAGGCTGTAGTGAGTTGAAATTGTGCCACTGCATACTCCAGCCTGGACAACAGAGCAAGACCCAAAAATCAAAAACAGGCCAGGCATGGTGGCTCACGCCTGTAATCTCAGCACTTTGGGAGGCCAAGGTGGGCAGATCACGCGGTCAGGAGATCAAGGCCATCCTGGCTAACACAGTGAAATCCCATCTCTACTAAAAATACAAAAATTAGCCGGGCATGGTGGCGGGCAGCTGTAGTCCCAGCTACTCGGGAGGCTGAGGCAGGAGAATCACTTGAACCCAAGAGGCGGAGCTTGCAGTGAGCTGAGATCACGCCACTGCACCCCAGCCTGGGCGACAGAGCGAGACTCCGTCTCAAAAAATAATAAAAATAATAAAACAAAAATACAAACAAAGAGATGCCACTTAGCTTGGGCCTTAAAGATGAATAGTTTAAAATAGGAAGAAAGCAAATGAAGATATTCTAGGCAGAAGACATGTAAGCAGTAGTGGGGGAGATGGAAACTCTTCTGAGCAGCATAGAGATTTTTGAGTATTAGAGTGGAGAGAAATGTGACTGGAGATATATATATATATATATATATAGGGTACTGCTAGTTGCTGTAATAAACCCTCAAATCTCATTGGGTCACACCAATAAAGTATATTCTGATCTTACATAAAATCCAAAACAACAGGTATTATTAATCAGCAGGCAGCTCACTTCCAAGAGGGGATTCTAGACCCAGGTTTCTTCTGTCCTGTGGATTTCCCATTGTCTAAGGTCACACAGAAGAACTAAAAAAAAAAAAGCATGAAAGCATGGTGGACTCCATATGAACAATGTTTATGGGCGATCCATATGGTAAATGCCACTTCCACCTATATTCATTCTGTGGGTCAGAACTCAGGCGCATGACCCCACCTCCCTGCAGGGAGGCTGAGAAGTGTAGTCTAGGTGGGTGGCCAGGAGGAAGAGAATATGGCTTTGGAGACATGCTGGTCACACTCTCCCACAGATTAGTAAGGTTGGAAGAGATCCCAAAGAACCTTGAGTACCAGGCTTGGTTCTCCACATTGTATGACTGGATCCCATCAACTAAGTCCACAGCTCCCACTGCCAAGTGATGTTTCGGAAAACAGAAGCTGACACAGGAAAACATGACCACAAGTAGAAAGGAGGTCAGGGAAGAGCTGAGGAACATCCTGGGAAGATCCTAAGCCCACAGAGGAGCAAGTCTTCTTCTGTGCATAACCTCGGCATCAGAAAGGGGCTTTCTCTAAACCCAGGCATTGTTAGTTCTAAGTAGTTCTTGATTCTCACAGAAAAGTCACTGCTGGCCCAATCTCTCCTTCTGCAGTAGAGCACATGGGGAAGGAGGGAAGGAGGGAAGGAGGGAGGAGGAAGGAGGGAAGGGGAAGGAGGGAAGGAAGGAAGGGAAGGAAGGAAGGAAGGAAGGAAGGAAGGAAGATGGGAGGAAGGGAGGGAGGGAGGGAGCAAAGGAGAGGATGAAGGAGGGAAGGAAGAAGGAAAGGAAGGAAAGAAGGAAGGAAGGAAGGGAGGGAGGGGGAGGGAGGGAGGAAGAATAGAAGGAAAGAAGTGGGGGAGGAAGGGAGAAGAGAGAGGGAAGAAGGAAGGGAGGAAGAGAGGGAGGAAGGGAGGGAAGAAGGAAGGGAAGAAGGGAAGGAGGAAGGGAGGGAGGAAGGAAGGAGGGAGAGGAATGGAGGGAATATTATTCTTTAAAAATGCCCGGAATTTGTAGTACCAGGGTTGGTCTCATTGTGTCCTCTCCTGATTATAGGACATCCTGGTTTTTAGGAGCCTAACGGGTTTCCCAGGACCTGGGACTTTTAGTGCCAAACCTGGGAAAGTCCCAGGCAAACTTGGACAAATTAGTCAACTTAGCTCTGACATCAGAGGAACACGGGTCCAAATTCTAGCTCTCTGCTTGGTAAATGTGTGCATTTGGGCAAGTGACTACATCTCTATGAGCTTCAGTTTCATCCTCTTTAACGTATGGATGACAAAATGGCCATCCCCCTGGGTTGGTGTGAGGATTGAATGAGATAATGCATGTAAAACACTTAGCAATGTGTCTGGCATATTGAATACACTCCATCAGTGTTGAATGAGGCTCTCTTCTTACTTTAAGTGGATCTTCGTTAAGCAGAGCCCCTGAGAGATGAGATTCTTCCTGGGAAGAAGAGGCAGGGGTGCAGCCAAGGACAGAGGCCTTGCTCTCTCTTCGGGTCCTGGGGGTTGCCGAGCAGGTGGTGCTCAGATGTACAGGGAATCCTAGCTGCACGTGGCTGTCAGCTGCTTGTCAGCAGGGAGATCAGGGCGAATAGGGCTCAGATGAGGAGAGAGGAAGGAAGGCAGCCTGCCCAAGAGTTTCTGATCCCAACTCTCACCACCAAGGGAGGAAAGCCAGGGGGTGTGGGTGACACAATAAGAAGGCCCTGAGGAACATTCAGAGTTCGCCCCTTCCTCCTACAGGAACCAAACTTTAATAGCCAGAGCCAGGGAGTGAAAGAGAAACCAGAGAAGTGAACCATTAGCCTTTAAACAGGCCACATTGTCTTCAGAAGCAGGCTTTGAAATTGTGCATGTGTAACCACAGTAGAGAGGCTTTGGGCCCCCTCTGTTCCTGCCTGAGGGTAAGCCAGAAAAAAGAGAAGAAATGAAAGGGAGGAAGAAAAGAAACTAAAGGAAAAAGAGGGGTCTAGGAGAAAGTCATGGGAGAGGCAAGAGACGAAGAACTTCAGTACACAAGAAGGAGCCAGCCATGCACTTCTATATTCCAGCAGGTCACGTGTTTCTCAAGGTTGTTGAGGACATTGACGACGCACAATATTTTCTTGAGCAGTGCTCTGGGCCGTCATTCCTGTGCGTGATCATATTCATCCTCACAGTCGACTTCCAACATTAGAGGTGAGGACACTGGGGCTCAGTGAGCCTCAGTAACTCATCCAGGGATACACAGTCAATGAGTGGCAAAGCCAGAATTTAGACCCAATCTGTGCTGTCTAGTAATAATTTTGTAAATGTGACAATCATTAATAACTTCATCATCCAGGATGATATAAAGGCAAAAGGGAAGGATGGATGAAACAGTATGGGAATATCAAAGAGAGAACATAACGAATGTCCGGTCTAAAGCAGGGTTTCTCAATTTCTGCACGATTGACATTTTAGCTGGGCAGTTTTCCGCTGTGGGGGCCTGTTCTGCACGTGGTACGACGTTTGGCAGCATCCCTGCTCTCCCTGCACTAGATGCCAGTAGTGGCCCCTCCCCCAAATGTGGCATGACAACCAGAAATGTCTCCAGACATTTTCAAGAGTCTCCTGGGGACAAAGTCAACCCCTGTTGAGAACCATACCCATAATAGTCATTAATATGTGCAGGTGCAATGCTCACCCCTATAATCCCAGCACTTTGGGAGGCTGAGGTGGGCAGATTGCTTGAGCCTAGGGCTTTGAGACCAGCCTGGGCAACACAGCGAAACCCTGTCTCTACAAAAATATTTTTTAAAAATTAGCCAGGCATGGTGGCATGTGCCTGTAGTCCCAACTACTCCAGAGGCTGAGATGGGAGGATCACCGGAGCCCAGGAGTTCAAAGCTGCTGTGAGCCATGATGGCACGACTCTACTCCAGCCTGGGCAACACAGTAAGACCCCATTTGAAAAAAAAATAATTAAAAATAAAATAAAAGTAGTAATTACTATGAATTGAGAGTCAACTAAGTGTCCTGTAAAAAGCACTCAATTTCAGTTAACATCTCACTGAATCCCCTACAAGAACCCTAGGAGGTCAGCATTCGTGCTTCCATTTTCAAGATGAGGTAGCTAAGGATCCAGGACCTCACATAACACGCCCACGTTCACACAGCTGGTAAGAGAGAGAGCTGGGATTTAAACCCAGGTCTATGCATGCCTTTCTCCTGTACAGATCAGAGAGGGAAACAAAAGATGGGAAGGGAGTGAGCCCAGGAAAGAGACAAATTATCGCTATGCCAGGTAGTCAGAAAAGACTCCGAAAATGCAGGGAGAGATCCACCATGTGGCCTGGTAATGTTACACCATTGCCGGGATGAAGCCTATTTAAGCTGCCATATCCCAGGCAGCCCCCAGTTCTCCCCTCTGCCCCCAACCCACCGCTTCCTGTGCAGTGTCCTGCACGTGAGTCCACCCTCTCTCTTCCCTCTCTCATATCTCATAAGAAGAGACAATGTATTCTCAATGCCGTGATTTATGGGGAACAGCCACTTCCCGTGACCATCCATCTCTCTTCGCAGGGACACATATGTTGGGGAGCATCCATCCCAGAAACGACCCACATTCATTTTCTGCCAGGAACCAATGGGCTGGGGAATTCAAGAAATGCCCCTAAATTACAAACAAGTGTGGGGGGACCTTCCTCTAGAAACCTTTTCCCCAAGCCTGAGCCTTACTATAAATCACCCTGTAAGCATCACACACCGCCATAAACTGCAGATGTATGGGGAATGGCAAGGTGAACATCCACCAGCAAGAAAGCAAGCAAGGTTGACCAAGACCTTGGAGGGGGCGGCTGCTGGAGGAACTCACCCTGACCTTCCCCACTTCCAGCATCCTTTCACTGGATACTGCGTGGCTGTTACCTTTAGTGTGAGAAATAAATTTCACTCAAGATTTTTTTTCGGGGGATAATCACCCACCCCACCTTTCCAACCTCTGCAAAACAGCATGAACATTTGTTCTTAATCTTTCAGGGGATGAAGGTTTCCTTTGAAAATCTGATGAAAGCTATGGACTCCTCCCTTCATTAAATAAATGATTGTTTACTTGTGTTAAAGACTTCGAAAATGGTTAAGACTAGTTTATGGTGGTATTTCTAGGAAGATAAAGGGCTTTTATCCCCTGTCATATAAAAAAAGCATTTTTTAATGTATTGACTTTTGGGGAAACGTTTACTGATGTATAACACGCATACAGAAAAGTGCACAGATCATAAATGTTCGGCTTAATGAATTTTCACGAACTGAACAAACTGGTGTAACCTGTGCCCAGATCTTGAAAGAGCATTCCTGTGCATCTGGAAGCTTCCTTACAGCCCCTTCCAGTTTTGCCTGGTTTTCTTCTTTCTATAAATGGAATTATACAGCATGGTTCTTTGTGTGTAACTCCTTTAACTCACTGTTACATTGGCAAGACTTATCTGTGTGGTCGTGTCTAACTGTGTTTTGTTTATTCTTATTAGCATATGGTTTTCTATTGTGAGAATATGTCACAACTTATCTTCATTCTAGTGTTGCAAGTCATTGGGGATGTGTTCATTTTTACGGAATTGTGTTGAGCTTATGTTCTTTAGAGTTGTAATTTTAACCTTTCCTATGTGTGAGTGTATTTCATTTTCCCATTTATGGTAGGAATGCATAGTAAATTCTTATTGAAAAAAAAAAAAATCTAACGTTCAGGGAAAAAAACAGGCAGTGAAATTTCTCTCTGATTTCTTTTTGTCTCCCTCCCAACTCAATTAATTCAGTTTCACTGTTACTTGTTTTCTGGGCACCCTTTCAGACATTTCTCTGTGCATCTGTGCACTGATAAATGCAACATTCAATGTGACGCTTCATTTTGTTTTTACATGAATGCAATTGTTCTGCAATTTTTTTCACTTACCAATGTGTCCTACAGACCTTGCTGTAGATTGTCCTCATTGCTTAAGACTGCCGGGCATGCGTCCATTGCATGGACGTGCCATGATTCATTTAACCAGTCTCCTACTGGTGGGTATTCAGGCTGTCTCCAGTTTTCTGCTGCTGCAAGCAGGGTGGCAGTGCACATCCTTTTATGTGCTTCTTTATGAGCACTGCAACTATTTCTCTTGGAGAGAAATGGAAAGGTGGAATTGCTGGGTGTACACATTTGCCTTAAGGCGGCTTTTCTGAGGTCAAATAGATTGCCTACACCAGTGTGAATTCTGGATATAGCCTGAAACTTATGTGAAGGCATCTGGCAAAAGGATCGAAATTCACTTGGGTTTTCAAAGACTTGATGGTTGCCTAGAATTGGGGAGAACAGAAGAGGAAGCTCTCTTAGCTTTCACTTAGTGACAGTTTGCCAGCACCTCAACCCCACGGGATGCTGATGCTAAACAGCGATCCCATAAGGGAAGAAAGTACTGCCAGCAGATGGTAAGGAGAGTTGGAACTGGGATGTCTGAGACACAAGGGACAGCTCTTTGAGAACAACCGGAATAATCATGATAGTAACACAGCCAACATGCCTTGAGTACTCGCTATGTGTCAAGCACTGCTCAGGGATTGTCTAATTCAATTCTTACCAGCCTGGGCAACACAGTGAAACCCTGTCTCTACAAAAATATATTTTTTAAACTTAGCCAGGCATGGTGGCACGTGCCTGTAGTCCCAACTACTCCAGAGGCTGAGGTGGGAGGATCACCGGAGCCCAGGAGTTCAAAGCTGCTGTGAGCCATGATGGCACCACTGCACTCCAGCCTGGGCAACAGAGTAAGACCCCGTTTGAAAAAAATAATAATAATTAATTAAAAATAAAATAAAAGTAGTAATTACTATGAATTGAGAGTCAACTAAGTGTCCTGTAAAAAACACTTAATTTCATTGACCATCTCACTGAATCCCCTACAATTTGTTAATTTCATTTAACATCTCACTGAATACTCCTACGGGGAAAGTACCACATTGAGTCCCATTTTCCAGCTGGGAAAACTGAGGCTCGAATAAAGTCACCTGCTCAAAGTCACACTTGTTCACTATGTGAATTAATTGCTTGGAGATTATGCAGTTGAGCAAGCTCAACATGGCTTTTGCCGCCAGGAAGCTCACTGTCTATGGGTGGAAACAGATAAGCCACCAGGTGGTTACACTGCAGCTCTGCTTGGAGCTGTGCTCAGCCAGAGCAGTGTGTCCTGCAGACTGCTTAGATACACGACCTGGAGACAAAGGGAACCTAAAACCACTCCTATGAGGAAGATAAAACCTCTCTGGCTCTCTTGTCCTTCCATGTGTATCACACCTCAACACCCTGGCCAGGAAGACAAATCTTGAAGCTAATTAATATTAACGTCACGTAGCAGGCGTCAAGTCCATGCTAACCGCTTCACCCCATCAATTCTCGCAGCAGGTTTTTTAGGACACTGAGGCTCAGAGAGAAGTGACTTGTCCAAGGGCCACAGTTAATAGGGAGAAGAGCCAGGATTTGAGTCTGGGTCTGTGTAATAATTCTGAAGCCTGGAACCTCTGAGCATGCAACCCCTACCTTCCTGCCCTTTAGAGAGTCACAGTCCAACATTCCTCAATCAAAAATATTCCAGGGCCAAATCCATCCATCTGTGTGTGCTTTGGCAGTGGAGTGCGCTGAGAGCACACATCTCTTGGTTCCAACCCCAGTTTACAATCACCTCACTTAACAATTAAATATATAAAGTCACAGCCCATTGTCCTCATGTCAGATTAATGCATTACATCTTTCTCCTTTTGGATTGATGCCTCCAGATTTTCTGATGTGGAAACGATTGATTATTACAGTTTTTAGGTTTTCTTTTTTTTCTTTTAATTTTCAAGTCAGTGAACCAGGCAATCATCCACACTGCCCGCACATTATGGGCCTAATTCTGCAGAGGTCTGACAAACCTGCCCAGAGATGGAAGATTAAGCTATTCCAAATTGCCCAGACGGAGGCAAGCCCAGATTGGGCTCTCTGGGACAGAGGTGGGGGTGGGGGGACCTTTCATTTCTGCCCTTTGGAGACCTCCAAGACTAAACAGTTTAGGCCACATCTTGAAGAAAATTGCTTTATCCTTTCACCTTTAAGTGGATTCCGGTGCAATCAGTTGATTTGGGAGCACGTGGAGGTCAGCACACACACGCCAGGACGGGGGTGGGGGGTTGTGGGCAGAGTCACGAGAAGACAGGCGGCAAGTAAAATAAAGGAGGATGTAAAAGCTAGGGCGGCCGGTTTGTAACCTCTAACATCTGGCGCCAAATAGGAGGGTACACGGGAAAGTATTCGAACCAGGGACGGGGGAGTGAAGTGGAGAAGGAGATCGGGCGGGGAAGACTTTCAAAGGTTGTAACTGTGACAAACCAGGATGCTAGCCCCTCTCAGATGTCACAGGAGGAAGTGAAGGAGGGAGGGAAGAGGAAGACAGAGGGAGGAAGAGGTCAGGTCTCCAATCCCCATAACTAGCGGACATTCAAATGCTTGCAGATGGGATGCAAGGAAGGGTAGAGGTAGAGAGTAAATTGCATCTGGCTGCCTGGGAGTACAGCACAGAGAAAACTGATTTTCCTTATGCTGGCAAAGCCCCCTTGCTGAGAATATCTCCAACTCCAGCTGGCTGGTAGGGAGGGGCCCTCAAATCAGAGGAACTCCCTCTACCCAGTTTCCTAGTCTTAGCTTCACTGCCCCTGGCTGGGTATGATTTCATGAACCCTCTCCCCTTATTGTGATGGTCCTGGCATCCGAAACTTGCATGCTGAGAAAAGATACCAAGGGAGAGGTGCTCATGCTTTCTCAAGGCAGTAGGAAAAGTGTTTCGTCCTGCTCTGGCCTGAGTGAGAACCAGACATTGACTCAGATGGCCAATTTCTACACTGCTATTATTTGGGAGGTTCTAGATTTGGATTGTTTGAAAGCCTTTTATCATTCAGTTCCAGCAACCACATTCAAACCTCTTCACTCTATTCTCCCAGCACAGTGAATAGTTTGCCTCCACCTTCTCCTTTTGCCACTTCTCTCTTTTTTCTTTTCTTTTCTTTTTTTTTTTTTTTTTTTTTAATCATGATCAGGCAGTTTTCACAGGGACTTCC
Organism: Papio anubis; assembly: GCF_008728515.1. Lineage (NCBI taxonomy): Eukaryota > Metazoa > Chordata > Mammalia > Primates > Cercopithecidae > Papio > Papio anubis. Next base: position 109,710,347 of record NC_044984.1, read on the forward strand.
AATGCTTAAGAGACCAGAGACTCAACTTACATCAGCATCAGTTAGGATGCCTTCAGACGCAATTAACAGAAAAGCCAGTTCACCTTGCATTAAACCTTGGAGATGTTTAATTTGGACATCTTCAGACACCTATAGACAGGCAGTTGCTTTCCAGGTTTGGGGCAGCCACTCCACTGGACATCAAGGTAAGCCCTGCCCATTCATCTACTCCCCCAAGCTCAACGCATTCACTTCCCTTCCTGTTCATCAACTCATGCCTTCAAAATGGTGGCCACGGCTCCAAGCATCATGAACTCCGTTCGAGGTAGAAAGTCTAGGAGAAAGGCAAGACCTTCTTCTGGAATCACTTTCTCCTTCGATCAATAAATAAGCAACATTTCTAGAGTCATCACAGCCTCCATCCAAGTCTCATTGATTAGAATTGGGTCACAGGCTCACTTTTAGAGAACAGTCCAAAGCGGGGGCAAAATCTGTTTGTAAGAAATAAAGGGAATGGCTGCTGGGAGGATAATCACAGTATCTCCTCACCAGCTCACCTCCAGGTATTTTCTTTCGGTGTCCTAATCTGGTGAATGGTTCAGCAAGCAGCATCCACATCACCTATTCATCAAGCCATCTCTGGATCTTCCCTGTCCTTCACTCACTCCTTTCCCAAGTCCTGGCCTGTAATACCCCTCTCTGACCCTCAAAACTCCCTCCTAGGATACTGGACACACAGCAGGTACTCAGCACATGGCAATATTCATTTTGCTGCCCCTATCATCCTGCAGCTCTAGAACCAAATTAGCAAACTAGAAAATTTCTTTTGAGAAACTCGACTTTCTAGGCTCCACTCATTATTTCAGAACAGAATACTGGTTAAATGAGCAGGTATTGGAATCATAGAACCTGGATTCAAATCTCTGCCCTGCTGTACCTTAGCTACTATGGCCCGGGGCAACCTGGTAAGACACTCTGAACCCCAGTTTTCTCATCTATAAAAGGGAAATAATTATACTCCATACTTCCTAGCGTTGCTGTGATGGTGAAGTATGATGATGCATCTAAGCACTTAGCACAGTGTCTGGTACATGGGAAGGGATAAGCAAATGCCTGCTACACTTGCTACCATTTCCCAAATGGTCAAGCCCATTGTCAGTGAACTTTATCTTCCACTGCCCCACCAAGTCAGACTCACCTCAGGAACTTTTCTTCCATCCTGATTTCAATGGATGTTTCCCCCGCCCAACCCCATCCTAAGGATACAGGGGACTCTAGGCAAGATTTAGAGAGCCACTGGCTTCCCCTTGCGAAGTGGAGAGTCTGGCATCCTGTAAATACTGGCTTGACCACTTACTAATTGTGTATCCTTGGAAAAGTGACCTCACAGCTCTGCCTCAGTTTCCACGTCTGTAAAATGGGGACAATAATAATACAACCTCATGGACTTGTTGGGAAGATTAAATGAGTTGATAAATGTAAAGTGCTTAGAGCAGTGCCTGGCACACAGTCAGCAAATATGAGTTTATTAATATCTATTGAATGGATATTGGGCATACATTATTGTGTATACAACAGTCTTTCATAACAATGTTGCCATCTATAGATCTAATCTACTCACAGATCATTTTGCAAGAGAGGAACTAGAGAAGCATAGAGACTTGAGTAATTTGGCTACAGGTACTAAGTAGCAGAATCGGAGTTCATAACCAGGTTTGCCTGATTGCCAGAAGAAGCTCTTCACGCTCTGCCTCACCTGGTTAGGCAGGACCAACTCTGTCAACAAGATAACCAGCAAGATGCCATCTCTTGACTGAGGGCAGATGGAACAAGGCTCACCTTGCCTGCTTAACTTTGAAGGGGGTTACCCCAAGCACGCAAATGAGTTGCTTTAAGCACCTCACAGCCAAAGAGATGAATCACTCCTTGCCCATCATCTCCAGCTCCCTGATGATGTTTGCAGGCAAGTTTTGGGCCTGTGTAAACATGAAGTAGGTCAGGCCACAAGCCAAGTCTGCAAGGAGCACAAAGAGTGACTGACTGCGCAGTCAGTGAAAGTTGTGGACAACTTACCAGTTCAGGAAAACTACACCTACAACACACTGGTTGCATCACCTTGGTTAGAACGAGCACCCACTGCCTATACCACTCATGGAAGTGCTGGAGTTGACATCTAGGAAAACATCGAGGCTCCTGGGGACTTAGGAAGGGGACACGCTGGTATGTTTACATGTTCCTTGATAAAAATACAGCCCAAAACACATGTTTACCAGTGAACTTCAAAACCGTTCTGAAGATATCAGTCACTCTTCTACTACAAAGTAGACCTTTGAAGACTTCTCAGAGAATAAAATCTTGAAGGGCCTCAGTGTTCTCTCTGGGGATGTCAAAGATATGTGTCAGAACTGGACAGGGCAATGATGAAGCAGCCTGGGATGTCTTCCTATACCCAGGGGGGGAAAAAAAAAAAGACTTTGTTTTGTTTTCTGTCTTTTCTTTCCCTGATTTGTGATTCATTTTTTCCCTCGTAAAAGATTTCTTTGGCCACCTGTGTTCCCATGGAAATAGCAGCCACGCACATTTATTGAGCAAACCCTACAGCTAAGAGAAATGCAAATCCCTTTGTATGTGTCATCCCCTTTAAATCCACAACATTCCAGGCCAGGTGAGGTGTCTCACACCTGTAATTCCAGCCCTTTGGGAGGCCGAAGCGGGAGGATCACTTGAGGCTGGAAGTTTTGAGACCACTCTAGGCAAAAAATCAAGATGTTATCTCTACAAAAAGTACAAAAATTAGCCGGGCATGGTGTCATGCACCTGTAGTCCCAGCTACTCAGGAAGCTGAAGTAGGAAGATCGCTTGAGCACAGAAAGTCAAGACCGTAGTGAGCTATGATTGCATCACTGCACTCCAGCCTGGGTGACAGAGTCAGATTCTATCTCTTAAAAAAAAAAAAAAAAAAGGCCAGGCGCGGTGGCTCAAGCCTGTAATCCCAGCACTTGGGGAGGCCGAGACGGGTGGATCACGAGGTCAGGAGATCAAGACCATCCTGGCGAACACGGTGAAACCCCGTCTCTACTAAAAAATACAAAAAACTAGCCGGGCGAGATGGCGGGCGCCTGTAGTCCCAGCTACTTGGGAGGCTGAGGCAGGAGAATGGCGTGAACCCGGGAGGCGGAGCTTGCAGTGAGCTGAGATCTGGCCACTGCACTCCAGCCTGGGCGGCAGAGCGAGATTCTGTCTCAAAAAAAAAAAAAAAAAAAATGTGCAACATACCTTTGGGTTGGTACTAATGGGTAACGGTGCCCATTTTACAAATCAAAACACCAAGACACTTGCCCAGTGTCAACTCAGTGCATGAATGGAGGTGCTAGGTTTGGAATCAACATGTATCTCCAAAGCCTATATTCCTACCCTCTGCTATCCTGTCTCCTGACACTTTATTCAGATCTGTTTTTAAAAGTCCTAACACAATATATCATAATTTTTCCTATTATGTCTCTGTTTCATTTGGTAACAGTAAAATTAATTCTAACCACCATGTAGTAAATAAGCACTTACATGTATCAGGTACTGTGCAGGTGAATTTATACGCATTTTCTCTGATCCTGCTGACAGTCCTGTGAGTTGGGTGTCAGGTGTTCCATTATACAGATGAGCAAACAAGTTCAGAGAGGTTAAGTGTGTGGCCCCAGGCTAAGGAGCTGGTGAGTGGTAGAGCCAGTTTTATGAATCAGGTTTGATGGGCCCAAGGCCTATGTGCTTTGTCCTGTGCCTTAGCAACTCCCACTCGTTGTCAGCTTATCAAGGGCTGGGCTGGCATTTTATGTTCTTAGTGTCTCTGGAACCCAGCAAAGTGTCTGGCTGTGAACTAGATGGACTGCAAAAAAAAAAAAAGTAGAATCAAGGGACCAAGTCAGTCATCCCAGTGCTCTACTAAATGTAGAGTTTAAAGTACAAGATGGTGCATAAACAGTGGAAAAAAGGATGTATATTTTTTAATGGATCAATTAGAGAAAGTTGAAAATAAGGAATTGTGCTCATCTCTTATATGCGAAATGACTGAGTCCTGGATATGTACTGGAGCCCAGCAAATACCTGTTGAATGAATACACTCATATAAAGAGATCAACACTCAGATATTTAGTAGGCACCTCAAACTTGCTATTTCCACAACTATACTGATTATTGTCCCTGCATAACCACTCCTTCCACCATCTACCCTATTTCCATAATTGCAAACTCTATCCTTCTCATCATCCTCGACTCCTCTTTCTCTCACCCCACATGAATCCAGCAGCAGGTCCTACCTGCCCTACTTTCAGAATATCACCTGAAATCTGACCACGTCTCACCTCTCCCACAGCTACTTCCCTGGTCCAAGCCATCGTCACCTCTCACTCGGGCTGTGGCACCAACCTTCTCACTGGTCACTCTGTGGCATCCCGTATTCTCCTCTTCATAGCCAGGGGGATCCTGTTACATCCTAAACCAGACCATGTCTCTTCTCTATTCAAAATGAGCAGCATGCTGCAGCCTCATGACATTTGCACTACAGCCCCCTCTGCTTGGAATTCTCTGCTACAGAAATCTGAAAAGCATGCTCCCTCTTTCCCTTCCTTCAGGCCACTGCTCTGCCATCTGTCACCTTCTCAGTGAGCCTTCTCTGAATACCCTTTATAAAATAGAACCCTCTCCACACCCCAGCACCCAGCCTTCTCTATCTTCCTTCACCTGCTTTCTTTTCCCCCATAGTCATGTTCCATTTGTATCTATTTAACACCTATGATGTACCAGCACATAAACTTCACAAGGGCAGAAATATGTCTATCCCAACAAAATCTTAGGCACCCAGAACAATTCTGGCAAGGAGTAAATATTTGCTGAATGAATGAATAGTTTCTCTTTGCTCTGGAATGCGTAGGGGTTAGTCCAGAAGGGTACACTATTACTAAGAGCAAAGTTGTTCCATAGAACTTTCTAGAATGATGGAAATGTTCTACATCTGTGTTACTCATCCAATACAATAGCTACCTGTCGCTATGTGGTTAGGAGCACTTGAAATGTGTGTAGGACAACTGAGGAACTAAATATTTTTTAAATTCATAGACTTCACTTTTTAGAGCAGTTTTAGGTTAACAGAAACACTGAGCACAAAGTACAGAGAAAAGGCAGTATTTTGTATTTTGCGTTAGTTTATTTAAATAGCCATATGTGGCTAGTGGCTACCATACTGGACAGAAGTGACTTAGACTGAGACTAGGAAGGAAGGCTACTACCTCCCTCACCGCCTGTGTAAGCATCAGTCCCAGGACGGAGCCTGGGGAAGGTCTGCCAGGTTTTCCTCCTGAGGACTCACCAGGGCCCCAAAGGCGGAGTCAGCCTTCCAAGCAGACAAGTTTGCAGATCGAACTTTAGGAAAGAAGGAAGCAGAGAGTGCAGCATAGAGAATCTTCAATGAAGATGTGCCAGTTGCTAAGAGAGGCCCCTGGCCAACTCAAGTACATGTACGTCTTCTGATGATTCAGCCTTAGTGGGCCCCATCAAACTCATCTTCTTCCCACATCATCCTCACCCCCTTCCACTCCTTTATGCTCTTCCTCTCATCTCTCCTCGTCATCCCTGGGGCCCAAAATTGTTTCCTCTGCTTCACAGCTGGGCTAAGGGGTACCTTGGGCCCTTCTGCTCAAATCTGGCTTTTGGTTTCCATAACAACCAGTAAAGCACACAGCGCTAAATACAACAAAGATTTCTCTCTCTCTCTCTCTCTCTCTCTTTCTCTCTCTCTCTCTCTCTCTCTATATATATATATACACACACACACATCACATCTATATATATGCACACACATATATATAGCACACACATGAATGAATGCAGACATACACACACACACACACACACATATATTCACTCACATATTTAGGGTAAAGTGTAAGATGGGTAGGAAGACTGAAGTCCAAAAAAGAACGTAAATAAACCTCGACAACAAATAGAGACCATTCTAGGGAAGAGCAAAGGAACATGGAGCTGCCTATAATTAGCAGCTGCCACATCCCAAAACAAAAATCAGACATTCAGGCCTTGCAGCTTTGTTGCCATAGAAATGGGGCCCCAGATCCCTCAGGCTGTCTTCCTAAAGCGATTCTGTCCCTGACCATGCCCACATCAAAGGGAGCCTCCCCAACTTTCTTTGTGTTGTACATGATACCCAGGACCCTACCATGTCTCCAAAAGGGGCAGGCAAGAAAAGGAAAAGACCCAGTAGAAAAAAAATTAAGAAGTGTCTCAATCCAGACAAGCTGGCTTCTCGTGAGATACAGCAGGAGAAGGATTTAGCCAAGTAGCATCTTGGGGACTTTCTAACTTGTGGATGTGTTTATTGATTATTGGAGGCTGCCACTGGTCACTTTTTTTACATTTGTTTTTATTCTTTTTTTCCTACACACTACAAGCAAGCTTCCAGTCATATTGTTCTTACAGTTTTACTTCCTATTTTTACCCATTTAATATTAGAAAGTAAATGTTGCCGCATGTTACATGTATTTTTGCATAGCTGTCTCTATCAGTCAGAGGCCAGGCTAGAGACAGATAGCACCCCAGTTATTTCAAGAGAGTGATGTGGTTTGGATTTATCTTCCCGCCCTAATCTAATGTTGAATTGTAATCTCCAATGTTGGGGGTGGGACCTGGCGGGAGGCAATTGGATCATGGGAGTGGATTTCCCCCTTGCTGTTCTCGTGATAGCAAGTGAGTTCTCATGAGATCTGGTTGTTTCAAAGTGTGTAGCATCTCCCGCTTCACTCTCTTTTCCTCTTACTCCAGCCGTGTAAGACATGCTTGCTTTCCCTTCACCTTCTACTATGATTGTAAGTTTCCTGAGGCCTCCCCAGCCATGTTACCTGTACATCCTGCAGAACCATAAGCCAATTAAACCTCTTTTCTTTATAAATTACCCATCTCAGGTAGTTATTTATAGCAATGCGAGAACGAACTAATACCAAGAGAGAATGTAACATAAGGAATTGTTAAGCAGGCAGTAGAGGAGAATCTTATGTATCATGTCAAAATTACTTTTACTCTCTCCTGGAGGTGGCTAGCTCATTGACTGTCACCCCAAAATTTGCTAACTCACCAGCAGCAGGAGAAGGATAAAGTTTTCTCTGCAATGTGAATCATCCTACATGACTTATTGATCAATCACAGTAAAGTGAAAAGACATATAAGGCATAATGAGCTATCACCAAGATAACCACTTGAGAAGCAATGTCCACACCTATGACCAGGGAACAAAGGAAAGATGTTGGTACCATTAAACTTGATTTGTAAGGCTAAACATAGGCACAGCATAGCAGAGACCCAGACTTCTGAAAATAAGGCACGATCTGGATGGTTTACTGGAATCCTTGAGGAAGCCCAGTGAGATTAGTTCTGATAGAGTGCAAAACAGCAAAGTAGATTCAGAAGCTGCTACTGAAATTAACCCTTCGACTGGGGTGACTCTGACAGCAACAGCAAGCAACCAGGAAGAAGCAAGACTCTTCTTTTCCTCCAGGCTTCTCATTGTTTTTCACACCCACCTACTGACACAACTTTTCACAGAAAAGTGGGTACACAGTCTTATTCCCAGGATCACAAAGCCAAACATAGAAGGATGGGATTGAAGATGAGAGGCAATAGCTCATCATTAAGCGGATGTTACATACTTTAACCAGTCCCCCATGTTGAACATTCAGGTTGTCTCTAACTCTTTGGTGTTATAAGTTGGGTTTCAGTAGGGCATCTTCTGCATCGATAAAATATTATTTCCTCGTAATGTGTTCCCCAAAGTAGAATTAATTTGCTAAACATTATGGGCATTTTTAAGGTTCTTGATACCTATGACCAAAATATTTCCCTTAAAACTATCAACTTCAGTTCTATCTGTCAATAACCATTCTAAATCTAAATCCATTATTGTGAAATTAATTTACTGATGCAATCCTTTCAGGTCACCAAAACTTAACTGCCTTTCTCTGCTTATCACCAGCCCACAGTAAACGTTTCTCTTCTCTGAATCTGCATAATATGGTCCCTCTTATTCATTTGCCACTCACTTCATTCTCTGTGATTCTACTTTTCTTATTTCTCTAACTAGTCAGCCAAGCACACTGTTGTTAAGAGAGAGAGCTCTGAAGCAGACTACCAATTTGCATACTAGATTTCAACCTGTACTGGCTGTGTGACTGCAGGAAAGTAACTGATTCTCTCGAAGCCCCACTTTCTTGTCAATATAATGAAAAGAAATAGTTCTATATACTTCAGAGGATTATGAGGGTCAAATATGATATTTGAGCAAGGAATCAGATATAGCATGATTTCAGTAAATGATACCTATTGCTGTTGTAATTTTTGATATCATTCTTATTAGACAGTAAACTGATTGAGGGCAAGAATCATGTCTTAGAATTCTTTTCTATCTCTTTTCTTATCTTAGCAACCTTTTATTAGATTTTAAGAAACTGACACTCAGACAAGTTAGCTTAAGCAATGAGGGTTTATCATAAAATTGAGGAATCTCAACAAACTCAATTTTAAGAAGCAGAATGCAATTCTATGGGACTGTCAGTCTTTCTCTTATGGGTCATGTGTTTGCTCATCTCTGCTGTATCACACTTTGATTTCTCTTCCCTTGACCAGGTTACTTTATACATTGGCTCTTTTTCTGCATGCTCTGAGCCATCAGGAGACATTGGGTTCAACCATGCATGACCTTACAGACTCTTTGTCCTTAGTCCCATGTCTCTTAGTTTAATTGCTGAAAAGAAAAAGAAAGATTGACTTGAGTTGTATCTATAAACTATCACTGGCCCAATCAGATAAGGCCAGGGATCACAGATCACCTGGCACAATTATGGATGCCTCAGTTTACTGTGTCAGGAAAGGTGGGAAAATGGTCTTCAGGGATGCTAATTGACATGCCTACTTCTGTCATGCCTCATCCAGAACACCGAGGAAGCCAACACAGTTAGATTGCTTGGGAGTAGCTAAAAACAAAAAGAAGCAGGGCCTCTCAACAATCAGCACACAGATCTCAACAGCTGACTCGCAGTCCCAGTGGAAGGCCTGTCCTTGGCCACTGGCAGCAGGACCACGTGTCCATACCCTCCAGGAAGAGGACCACCTGCAGATGCCAGCAATAGGCCCACCAACCTGCAGACCCCAGCACTAAGCCCTACCACCTGTGGGTCCAAGTACTAGGCCCATTTGCCTGCCTGTGGCCCTCAGCAGAAGACTTGTTCACGCAAAGACCCTGACAGCAAGTTCACTTGCAGAGGCCAGCAGCAGACCCACCCATAGACACAGGCACCAAGTCCATCTGCCCACCCACCTGTGGATCCTGGAAGTGGGCCCCACTGTGGTCTCCAACAAACAGCTCACTCAGAATCTTTGGCCAGGCTGACTAATAAAGGGCCTCCCATTCCAGACTGTAAAGGCTGAAAGAGGTGACTACTTCTTCAAATGCACAATCACAAACACAAGACTACAAGGATTACAAAGAATTAGGGAAATACAACACTACTGTAGAAATAAAATAAGTCTCCAGTAACAGATGCTAAAGAAATGAATATCTAAAGAAATGAGAATGTCAGGTGCCTGACAAAGAATTCCAAATTGTTGTCCTAAAGGAGCTTAGTGAACTGCAAGAGAACACAGATAGACAACTGAATAAAATCAGAAAAGCAATACATAAGCAAAATGAGAAGTTCAACAAAGATAAAGAAATAATTAAAAGGAACCAAACAGAAATTCTGGAGCTAAATAATACACTGACTGAACTGAAAAAATTAATACAGAACTTCAACTGTAAATGCAATCAAGTATTTGAGTTTAATCAGTGAACTCAAACAGAAGTCATTTGAAATTATCCAGTCAAAGGAACAAAAAGCAAAAGAGTGAAAAGAGTGAAGAATATCTATGGGACTTTTGGGACACTATCGAACCAAAATAATTATGGATTATTAGAGTCCCAAAAGAAGAAGAGAAAGAGAAGGAAACTTTATTTAAATAAATTATGACAAAAAATTTCCTCCATCTGGTGAGGGAAATGGGCATCCAGATTCATGAAGCCTAAAGAATTCCATATAGGCTAATCCTAAAGAGATCTACACAAGACACATTAAAATTAAATTATAAAAAATCAAAGACAGAGAGAGTTTGAAAACAGCAAGAGAAAAGAGGCTCATTTTGTACAAGGAAATCTGCCTGATACTATCAGTGGATTCCTTAGCAGAAATCTTGTAGACCAAGAGACAGTGAAATGATATATTCAAAGTATTTTTAAAAAGCTAAAAAAGAATGCCATACCAAGATAAACTGTTCTTTAAAAAAGAAGGATTGATAAAGACTATCTGACAAACAAAAACTGAGGTTTATCACTTCTAGACCTGCCGTAAAAAAAGTACTAGAAGTTTCTTTAGTTGAAACAAAGGGAAGATTAACAGTAAAATAAAAGCATATGGAAGTATAAATTTCACTGGTAAGGGCAAACATATAGAAAATATAGGATAATGTAATACTGTAATGGTGGTGCCTAAATCAGTTTTTAACTTTTATACTCTCATATAAAATTTAAAGGACAAAAGTATTAAGAGTAACAATAGCTACCAAAAAATGTTAATGGATACACAGTAGAAAAATAAGTAAATTATGACACCAATTATACAAAGTTGTGGCAGGGGAACAAAGTGTAGAATTTTTGTATGCAATTTAAGTTAAGTAGTTATCAGCTTAAAATAGACTGTTACAATTATAAGATGTTTTATGCAAGCCTCATAGCAACCAAAAGAAAAAAAACTGTTTCAGATACAAAAAAGATAAAGAGAAAAGAATCAAAGTATGTAGCTACAAAAGCAAAATCACAAAAGAAGATAGCAAGAGAGGAAGGGAGGAGCAAAAGACCTACAAAACAAATAGAAAACAACAAATATGGTAAAGTTGCAGGATACAAAATCAACATAAAAAATCAATAGTGCTTCTATACACTAACAATAAACTATTCAAAAAAGAAATTAAGAAAACAATTCCATTTACAATAGTATGAATATAATACTTAGGAATAAAGTTAACCAAGATGGTAAAAGACTCATACAGTGAGAACTATAAAACATAGATGAAATGAATTAAAGCAGACACAAAAAAATGGAAAAATATTCCAAATTTGCAGATCGAAAGACTTGTTAAAGTACCCACACTACCCAAAGTTATCTACAGATTCAATGCCATCTCCATAAAAATTCCAATGGTATTTTCTTTCTACATTGTTTTACAAAAATAGAAAAACAATCCTAAAATTTATAGGAAACCACAAAAGATCCCAAATAACCAAAGCAATTTTGAGCAAGAAAAATAAAGCTGGAGATACCACAGTTCCTGATTTCAAAATATATTACAAAACTACATTAATCTAAACATTATGATATTGGCATAAAAACAGATATATAACCAAATGGAATAGAATCAAAAGCCCAGAAATAAACCTATTATGTATGGTCGACTGATCTTTGACAAGGGTGCCAAAAATACACGATGGGGAAAGAACAGTTTCTTCAAGAAACAGTGCTGGGAAAACGGAATATCCACATGCAGAAGAATGAAATTGGACCACGATCATACAACATTCACAAAAATAATCTTGAAATGATTAAAAATGTAGTCATAAGGCCTGACACTCTAGAGGAAAAGATAGAGGAACAGTGTCTTGATATTGGTCTTGGCAATTATTGCTTTGATATGACACTAAAAGGCAACAAAAGCTCAAATACAAGTGGTGCTGTATCAAATGAAAAAGCTTCTGCACAGCAAAGGAAGCAATCAACAAAATTAAAAGAAAGCAATCAACCAAATTACCTCTGGAACAGGAGAAAATATTTAGAAACCATATGTTTGATGAAAGGTCAATAGCTTGATACATAAGGAACGCTTACAAACTCTCCACACACACACATATGTAATATATATACATATTATATATACACACACATCCATACATACATATATATAATTTTTAAATGAGCAGTGGAACTGCATATACATTTTACTAAAGGAGATACACAAATGACCCAGAGATACATGAAAAGATGCTCAACATCACTAATCATCACGGAAATAAACATCAAAACCACAAGGAACTATCACCTTACACGTGTTACATCTGTTTTGGCTATTATCCAAAACAGAAAAAAGTACAAGTGTTGGCAGGGATGTGGAGAAAAGAAAGCCCTGGTATACTGTTGTTGGGAATGTAAATTGGTACAGCCACTATGGAAAACAGTATGGAGGTTCTTTAAGAAATAAAAAGTAGAACTACCATAAAATTTTGCAATTCTCTTCTGAGTATATGTCTAAAACAAATAAAATCAGAATCTCAAAGAGATATCTACACTTCCTTGTTCATTGCAGCATTATTTACAACAGCCAAGTCATGGAAGCAACCTCAATGGCCATCTATGAATGAATGGATGAAGAAAATGTTTTATTTTTATGAAATATTTTATATATATTCGAATATATATTAATATTATTTGGCCCTAATAAAGAAGAAAATACTGCTGTTTGCAACAACATGAAAAAATCTGGCCCATCTACTTTATAATAGAATTAACATGTCAGCTGCTTACTATTGAGTAAAACTGTGTATTACTTGCACTACACAGTGTAGGTAATTTATAGGCTATCAAGAAGTAGAAAATTCAGCAGGAAAATGATGTAACATCTTCCTGGTATACAGTTTTACACTATACTGTGCAGGTAATTTATAGGCTATCAAGAAGTGGGGGAAGAACCTTTATCCTTTTTGGTCACCATGGTACTCCCTATTCCTTGCACAAGATTGAGCACATTGCTGATTAACATACGTATTGGGTGGAAGAATAAATAAACCAGTGAGTGAGTGAGTGAGTGAGTAATGGACAGACGGACGGACGGATGGATGGATGGATGGATGGATGGATGGATGGATGAGTGAATCAGTAATGAACTATGAGTATTCCATTTTGAGCTGCAGTGATTTAAAGTTTAGCCTGCTCCCCATCTCAATTATCAGGGTAATTTTTTTGTTTTTCCAGAGCTGAGGCAAATAGTATCCAAACCAAGGAACAGCTGTGATACTCACCAATGACCTCCCTAAATATAGATATCCTTTCAAAGGAAGAACTGAACTGAGGTCCCATAGCACCATAATCCTCTGATTTCATAATATGAAAAGAAATAAATGTGGTTTACATATGCTGGGCAAGCCAACAATAAATCACTGGGCAGGGAGAGAGGCTGGTTTTCCTCTTTTTCCCAAAACCAAGAGGAAGATAATGGAGGAGGAGGGTGAGAAGAGAGAGGTAAAGGAACAGAGCAGAGAAGGAAGAGTGAGCAAGGAAGAAGAGAAAGATGGAAACAGGGCCATTTTCTGAGCTTTCTAGACGTCATATGCTGTACACATATTATGTCATTTATTTACTCAGCAAATACTTTTTGAGTCAGGCAGTCTCCTGTGGCACTGGGGACACAGCAGTGAATAAAATGAATGTATTTCTGCTTCCATGGAGCTTATATTTTAGTAGGAAAACCTGACTTTGCTCCAGTAAGACCTGAACTCAGAAAGCTAGATTTTAAGTGCAGACAGCCTTCACATATGAGAAAACCAAGGTACAAAAAGTTTAGCAACTTGCTAGGATAATTATCAAAGCCTTTACAAATGAGCTATACATAAGAAGAGAAAAAAATTGTGTGAATGCATAAATGAAGGAAAAATGCATTCATGTCCCTCCTTTCTATACAGAATATTACCTCCTTCAGGGCAAGGATCAAGCTCACTTTACTGTATAGATCTCTCTCTCTCTCACACATACACACACACACACACACACACTTCCTGTAAATAATCTATCCCTGTTAAATCGACAGTGTGATGGTAGGGAACTTCATATATTCCAAATAAATTCATATCATTTTGGCTCTGACTTGACTCCCCCAGGAAGATAAACAACTTTTCTCTGATTAAGCAATACTCACACTCTTGATTGTTTTTAGATGAAATAATTAGCATCAGCAAAATGACACGGAGATTTATTTTGCACCCAGGCCTTTTCCACATGCTAATGAAATCTTTACACAGTGTGTTAATTGGGCTCAGTAGCTAGGCAAATCCTGAAATGTCCTGCCCAAGGGAGGCGAAAACAACCCCATAGAGAAGATGGGATCGAAAGGCCAACATTCACATGAGCCTTCAAGCTTCCCAGACTGATCCAGTGGTTCGGATTCCCTTAAAAGACCCAAACCACCAACTTCTTCCTTCATTTCAATAGATGGTCCTGTTTTCCTCTGTATATGTCTAATCCGTCATTGAAGCCTACCCACTCGACCTCAAAAATATTCCTTGAAAGTGTTCAATTTTCCATAAATCAACTCTCACTTCCCAGTCCGAGCCACCATGGCATCTTACTTAGCAGCCCAAGTGGTCTCCCCACATTTGCCTTGCCCTTCCAATCCATCCTTCACACTGCAGCCAGATGGGCATATTAGAAAGCAAATTTTATTAAGCTCTGCACTTCAATTTTTTAAATTTAATTTTATTTTAAGTTCCAGGATATATGTGCAGGATGGTTACATAGGTAAATATGTGCCATGGTCATTTGCTGGATCTATCAACCCATCACCTAGGTATTAAGCCCTGCATGCATTAGCTATTTATCCTGATGCTCTTCCTCCCCTTGCCCCCACCCTCACAGGCCCCAGTGTGTGTTGTTCCCCTTCCTTTGTCCATGTGTTCTCATTGTTCAGCTCTCACTTATAAGTGAGAAAATGTGGTGTTTGGTTTTCTGTTCCTGTGTTAGACTGCTGAGGATAATGCCTTCCAGCTCCAACCATGTCCCTGCAAAGACATGATCTCATTCCTTTTTATGGCTGCATAGTTTTCCATGGTGTATACCACATTTTCTTTATCCAGTCTATCATTGATGGGCATTTGAGTTGATTCTACATTTTCGCTATCATTGACTCCTCAGAGTCCCCAAGATAAGAGCCAGAATCTCTTCCGTGGCCCATATGGGACTGCAAGACATGACTGGTCTTACCTTCCTGACTCAGTTCTCATCACCCTGTATTCATTGCATCACACTGGTCTTCCTCCATGTTCAGACTCTATTTTCTTTGCCTCCTACATGCATATGGCTCTCTATGCCTGGAACACATTCTTGCTCACTCTTTGTATCCGTCAGCTGTGCTGCATAACAAATCACCCAGAAACTTCACTTAAACAAAAACTAAAAGCAAAATACATTTATTATTTCAAAGTTTTTAATGGCTCAGGAGTCTGGGCCTGACTTAGCTGAGTCTCCTGCTTTGGGCTTCTCAAAAGGCTGCAATCAGTTTGTCACCTAGGACTGGAGTCTCATCTGAAAGCTCAGCTATGGGAGGATCCACTTCCAAACCATTGGGCTTTTGACAGGATTCAGTTCCTCATGCACTGTTGGACTGAGAGCCTTCATTCCTTGCTGGCTGTTGGCTGGAGGCTACTCTCCATTCCCTGCCACATAAGCTTCTCCAACATAGTTGTTTCATCTAAGCATGCAAACCAAGATGGTAATAGAGAGAATCTGCTTGCAAGACAAAAGCTGCAGTCTTATGAAATGGCATCACAGAAGTGCCACCATGTCACCTTGGCCTTATTCTGTTAGTTAGAGCAAGTCACAGGTCCCACCCACATTCAAGGAGACAGGATAACATGAGGTATCCAGAGGCAGGGATCACAGAGACCATCCTAAAGTCTGTCTGCCACATGTCCCATTAGCCTGACAGGAGAATTTTTTCCCTTGAATCTTTTCTGACATGTCACTGCCTTAGAGGAGCCTTCCCAACTAAAATTATTCCCACCTGTTATATGCCCATGCAGTGGCCTGTATTTTCCTTCAATTACACCTGTGTACTTTTAATGACTTGCTTCATGGTTGTCTTCAGGGAACACATCTGTTTAGAGCTACATATCCAAAGTCTAGCTCAGACAGTAACTGCCCTATTCTGATGCTCAACGTATGTATGAATGTGCTTTTGAATGAATGACCAAACAGAAGTGTCCTGAGTGTCATGATCTGTTCACACATTTGTCCTAAACTGAGCAACTTAAAAACTACCCAGACATTCACATACTGGCCCTCTCAGTATCTCTGCCTGACTTGGTCCTCCCTACTCCAATATTAATACTACGGTGGGAGAAGAAGATCTTGGAAAACTTTAGGAACATTCCAAAGTAGAATTATTCACCCTGGGAAACACTCCCATGCTCCGTCTTAAAATGTATACTCTTTCCTATTCAGTGATGTTGATACATCAATCCATACATTGAAAGGAAAATTGAACCCATTGTTAACTTTCAGTATTAATCCAGGAAGAAAAGAGAAGCCCAAGTCACTCCTGAGCACCTGCCACATGCCCAGCACCATGTTATGTTAATACTTGTGAAATCTTTGCAGATAAGGACTTATGTCTCCATTTTTCAAATAGGAAAACAAGTTGAGAGGGGACGTGAATTTTGCAGTGGTGTGCTGGTAAACTTGATGGTGTGAGGGAGCTTGATTCTAGTCTTTGCTGATTTTCTCCATGCAGATATTCTCACCATGGCCAATCTTAACCTACTCATGGCTTCACAACTAACTCACACAATTCTTGAAAATTTTTCCAGCTGATTCTTGCAAGCCCATGAATGCTGGCTCCAGCTTACCGTTAGACCTCTTTAGGAAAAGGCCAGTGGGTTAGATTTTTTGTTTTTGTTTTTGTTTTTTTTCTCATCTCTCATCTTCTACCAGATGGAGACGCCACTGAGATATGAAGCTTCTGGAGGCTGAGGGTTTGCCCAGCCCAGAGCCTTGCTAGAGAGTGATGCTCAGTAAATATTTGTTATGTCAGTGTAACTGGAATTTTCAAGGGCAGTCCAGAAGAAGCCAGATCACCCCCTGGCGGGATCTAAATGGGGACACAGGACACTGCAGGGACAAACACCTAGTGATACTAGAGAGCTCCCTGGTGATGACCTAGGGGACAGACGCCTGTGACAACGGCCTTCCTCTGGCTGAAGCAGCTGAACAGGAAAGAAGAAAACGAGGAGATGCCAGCTTGGTGGGGGATTGGCAAGTACACCTCTTGCTTTCCTGCCCTCCCAGCTCCTGCTGCCTCTGAGCTGTTGCCTACAAGTTGGATTTGTGGACTTAGTATCTTGGGAGTCCCAGAGAGAAGGCTGATGTCTCAGAAGTACTGGAGACACTCCTGGAACCTTCTTACCTGCCCTTAAGCTCCAGAAATAATGAAGCAGAAGGCAGGAGCTAAAGTGAATTTTTGAGAGCATTCATCTCTTTGTTTATTCATTCAGCGATCACATATTGAAGGTTATATGCTAGACAGAGTGGAGTAATGATGTTAGGCAGAAGTAGTCTTTGCAGATATCTGCACTCCCATGTTTACTGCAGCATTATTCACAATAGCCAAGATATGGAATCCACCTAAGCATCCATGAACAGATGAATGGATCAGGAAAATGTGGTGCGTATACACAACGAACTATTATTCAACCATAAAAAGCATGAAATCCTAACATTTGCAACAACATGGATGGAACTGGAGGACATTATGCTGAGCATCTTAGTCACCTTGATTTGATCATTACACATTGTACGCACGTACAAAATATCACATGTACCCCATAAATATATACAACTATTATGTATCCACAACACTTAAAAACAACAACAGGCCAACAGTAGTCCTTGCCTGCAATGGAGTCTACTATCTAGTAGGAAAGAGAGAAATAAAGTATAACATTAGGATATTTCTGATGCCTGCTAACCAAGGTAGCGAGGGAGGAGCAAGAGGGAGGCATCTCAAAATCCAGTCTACAGCATCAGGGAAGGCTTCCTGGAGGAAGTGGTGTCTCTACTAAAAATACAAAAAAATTACCCAGGCATGGTGGCACGCACCTGTAGTCCTAGCTACTCAGGGGGCTGAGGCAGGAGAATTGCTTGAACCAGGGAGGCAGAGGTTGTAGTGAGCCAAAATTGCACCACTGCACTCTAGCAAGGCTCCATCTTAAAAAAAAAAAAAAAAAAAAAAAAAGCTGGGTGATTCCATTGCAGATCCTCAGTTTCTCAACAAGCAGAGGCTCCATAGAAACCAGAAAGCCCAAGTCAAAGATCTAATTCAAATCTCAACTTCATACTTCATCTTTGTGAACACAAGAAAATTAGCTTCAGTTAATTTCAGCTCAGTTCATCAGTAAAATTGGAATAAAACAGCACACACGTTGTAAGAATGTAGTGAGAATAAAGGAAGATAATGTGTGCAAAACCCTAGCACAGGGCCTACCAGGGACTTTTAAAAGTCTGTCCCCCATTCTTTTACATTTTTCAACTTACTTGTAATCCTGCCACCTTGAGGAGTTCGTATATTTACGTACGAAGCTTTATGGTAATCGGCTTTGGTGAGTTGTTTGTGTAATTGGTTAGACACAATTCTGTATTGACTGTTAACAAGACTTTTTTTTAAATTCATTTTTTAACCAATTCTAAATGAAACCATCCTTCTTCCCTTACCTGAACAATAATAGATCATGCAGACACTCAGTCCCCAAAAGAGTCTTAGCGTGACTGAAGAAAACCCAATGTGAAAAATCCAACTATCGTAGTTCCACACATCTTTAAGTCCTTATATTTCAGTTCTGAGCACTAGGTGTCAAAATCTTTACCTCCCCGGCAAAATTAATTATTTTCCCCTTTCTTTGGATGCTGTCATTTTCTCATTCTCAAGCATTCCTTTTCAGTTCCTCAACATTTTCCTTCTCCTCTTAGGTACTTCTAAGTCTGAATTCATTTCTAGAAAGGAAAATCAGTGGGCCTAGAATCAAGGCAGAATTCGACCGAGGATTTATCCAAAGTATCTTGGCCTGAAAAGTCTTGAGGCTACTTTTTTTCTCTTGCCGCAGTCTACTGCCTGTCTCTTCCACAACCACATTTCTAGTACACCCCATATTTGTGTTTTTGGGGGTATGCACACTTAGAAACGTGGCATTTGTATGGTTTTACTTGGGGAGAATTTAAGTTGAAACAGCCCAACAGCATGACTTTAAAATAAAACAAAACACCAGCTTCTGAGGGTCTGCAGTGGTACCGAGGCAATTAAATTATGATCATTTTGAAGGAAACGTGAGGAGAATTCTTTGGTTTATCTATCCTTTGCGAGAGCCTTGCTCCTCAGCTGGGTGAAACCTCTGGCCTCATTCCGAAAACACTGCAAACTTTGCTTGGTACATATTTGCTGAGGAAAGCACACAGGTGTCTGTCCTCTGCTCAGCCTAGAAGCAGCATTAAGGGACAATGATCAGCCCCACACGAGTCATGAATTGGACTCCCTGCATCAGTAGCTGGGGACATTAGTTCTGCTTTGACATGCCTGCTCAAATTCGAGGCCACCTCTTTTTTATTTTAAAAAAGGAAACAACCATGCTTACCTTTACTCTGGAGACTTCTGGAAAGATGGGGCGATGCAATAAGATCTCTAAAATAGTGTCTCCAACTTTAATGTGCACATACATCTCCGGGGGATCTTATTAAAATGTACATTCTGACGCAGTGGCTCTGGGGTGCACCTTGAGATTCCGCATTTTACCTGGCTTCGAGATGACACTGCGGCTGCTGGTCAGGGACCACACTTTGAGTAGCAAGGTTCTAAAGCACTTCAGTGATGAAGGATTGAGAAAAAAAAACTTTGAAGTCCCTTGCAAATCTTTTCTCCTTAGAAATACTTTCTCCTCAATGTTGAATATTTTCAGAAAAGCTTTCGAATCCATTGTAGCTTATTTCATAAGGCAGACCGCCTAAAAGTGAGCAACCAATCACCCATCAGCCTGCAGTCTTCCGAGTTCCGAGGGCACCAAGTCTAAGAGTCAAAGCTAGGCAGCAAGCTGAAGGACTCTTCTTGTATGTGTCTGTCTTCTGTGGCTGCTGTGACAAATAATCACAAGCTGATTTGCATACAACAACGTAATTTTATTATCGTACGGTTCTGGAAGTCAGAAATCTGGAAGTGGCTTACACTGGGCTAAAAATCAAGGCATTGGCATGACTGCACCCACTCTGGAGTTTCTAGGGGAGCATCCGCTTTTTGCCATTTCCAGTTTCTTGGGGCCCCTCGCGTTCCTTGGCTTGTGGACTTCTCCTTGATTTTCAAAGCCAGCAGTGTAGCATTTTTCTCATCTCTCTCTGAGCCCTGTTTCCAGCATCACATCTCCTTCTCTGACTCTGACACTTCTGCTTCTCTCTTATCCTCTTCCTATCTCAAGGTTCTTATCTTAATCACATGCACAAAGGCTCTCTTGTCATGTAAGATAACACAGTCACAGTTTTCAGGAATTAGGATGTGGACATAGTTGGGGGCCATTATTGGACCCACTGTGTCTCATTTCCATTGGTGAATCCTGGTGGAATAGTTTTGCTCGAGACAGGGCTAGAGTGTATACAGATCTTCTAAGAGGTCATCTTACAGCTTTGACTTTAGGAGTTCTGAGAAATATCTTCCTAAAACTAAAAACTCCCCAAGAGACCAATTTATTTTATTCAAATCAGGTGGCTGATTGTTTTCCGAACACAACAGTATTTCCAATTCTATATGTTCTTCTACAATATGACCTTGCACCCTCCCATCCAGCAGTTGAGGTTTGTGTTCCCATCCTTTAGACCTGGGTGGGTTGTGACTGTGTTGACCAGTATAGTCTAACAGAGTATGGCAGAAGTTACATTGTGTAACTTCTTTTTTTTTTTTTTTTTTTTTGAGATGGAGTCTCACTCACTGCTCAGGCTGGAGTTCAGTGGCAAGATCTCGGCTCACTGCAAGCTCCGCCTCCAAGGTTCAAGCCATTCTCCTGCCTCAGCCTCCCAAGTAGCTGGTACTACAGGCACCTGCCACCATGCCCGGCTAATTTTTTGTATTTTTAGTAGAGACGGGGTCTCACCATGTTAGCCAGGATGGTCTCGATCTCCTGACCTCGTGATCCACCTGCCCCGGCCTCCCAAAGTGCTGGGATTACAGGCGTGAGCCATCGCACCCGGCCTGAAGTTATATTGTGTAACTTCTAAGGTTAGGTCATAAAAAGCAATAGAGCTTCTGCCCTGTCCACTAAGACACTCTTGCTAGAACCTCAAAACACCATGTAACAGGTCCAACTAACCCTGAGGCTGCCACACTAAGAGGAAGCCCAGGCCACATGGAGAGGCCATAGGTAAGTGCTAAGCAATGGCATTTTTAAGTGATCCCAGCTCCTGTGAGTAAATCTGCCTTGCAGATTTCTGTAGCAGAGAATTCGAAGCAGTGGGGGCTGTAGTCCATGAGGTTGGAGTGTGCTATTCATGGTCTGTTTCAGGATTTAACAGGTCCTGGGAGCTGGGATCACCTAGAAATGCCTTCGCTTAGCACCTATATATCCCAGCCATTGAATTCTGTTCAGATTAGACCTTAGACATCTTGGAGCAGAGAACACCTCTCTTCACCTTCTCCTGTCAAAACTTCTGAGTCACAGAATCTGTTATGTAATGAAATGGTTGTTTATGCCATTAAGTTTTTGGACACTTTGTTACACAGCAAAGATAACTGGAACAAAGTGGATCTTTTTGGAATGCAAATGTCTATCAGCATGAGAAGTATAAACAATCAGAATTGCAGAGTATATATTCACTTATTTATTTATTCACTTACTCTCTTACATGCCCGTTTATGAACACACGCATGCTCTCCTAATTTATTCACATACTTATCCAAAAGCACGATACATTCTCACTATGTACTGAGATACCCTCTGAGAGTTCACTTGGCAGTGGGGACTCATTCATTCATTTCATAGATATTTATTGCCTGGGAAGTGTTCCTCAGAGGTGCATCAAAATAGGAACAGAGAGTCTTTCCTGCTTTGGTTGGAAAAATCCCAGGGAAGGCACCTCATTGGCTCTGTTGGATGGTGTGTCCAATGCTGCACCAATCACCCAGTCCAAGAGGGTGGGGAGCTAATCTGGGCAGCCTTTATTCAAACCATATGTTTAGAGAGGAAGCAGGAGCAATTTATCAAAGGAGTACCAGTGCCTGAATAAGTGAGAGTGCTGCCAGGTCAAACAATGACTGTCCCCTACGGAAGACCTACCTTGCCTGTTCTCCACTGACATCATGCACCACCTTCGGCAGCTACCAGTGTTTATCCATCTGCTTTGGCTTTAACTTCCAAACTCTAGAGGCATTTCTAATACTCAGAAGCAGCAACTCAGATTTTTAAAAGCTGCTGCTTGTATCATTTACCATCAGATCAGCCAGGCTATTAAAAAGCATTTGAGGATTCCCAGAGGATGAGGGAGGAACCAGAGGTAAAGAAACTCTTATTTCCCTAGGCAAGGCAAAATGTCAACCCTCTGATGACCCAGTTCTCTGGTATACCTCGACTGCAGATGACATAAAAAGAAACCTATTCTATATCTCAGTCCAATGACATCATAGGAATACCAGGAATTTTTTGGCTGCACACAAAATTCCTGTAAGATTCTTGGAAAACCTTACACAAATCTATGAGTAACAGGGACTTGATTATCTCAAGGCATCTTAATCAACACCAGGGGATAAAAGGAGAATATATTTTGGAATCAGGCAGATCTATACTTGAATCTCCTTGTTCTGCTAATTATCAGCCATGTGCTTGGGCAAGTTACTTTTCTCTAAGGCTCACTCTTTCTATCTTTAAAATGGGCATTATGATGCTGACTTCAACAGTGTCCAAGGGCTGATATGAAAGAATTAAATCTGTTAATGGATGGAAATGTGTGTCACGAGGTCTTGCACACGTCTCGGTTATTATTATTATAGTTGTTGCTATCACTTTTGCTGATAAGTCATAAAGGTGCATGTCTTTTCTGACATGGGATTCAGGGGTATCCCAGGAATAGAAAAGAAGGCTGTATGATGTGAGAAAATCAAAGAACACAATGATATATTGTATATCTAGATATATTGTATATCTAAATATGGAGGTAAAAACAATAAAACTTCTAGAAAATACTATAGGAGAATTTTTTTTTAATTTTTATTCAGGCAGGGAATGATTTCTTAAACAAAAACAAAAGACACCCCCCAAAACTCAAATTTAAAGGAAATATATACATATATGTGTGTGTGTATGTGTATATAAAATAAGAACTTCTGTTCATAAAGACACACTATTAAAACAGTGAAAAGTCAAGTAACAGAAAAGAAAAAGATATTTGCAACACTTATCACCTAGTAAAGACTCATTTTCAGAATATGTAAACAGCTTCAGAAATCAGTAAGAAAAAGAGAGAGAACCCAGTTTTTAAAAATGGGCAGAAGACTTAAACGGCATTTCATAAAAGATCTCCAAAAGAATGGCAAACATGTAAACTGTTAGTCAGCCTCAATAATAATCATAGTAATGCTAGTTACAGCCACAGTGAGATACTACTACACACTTACCAGAACTGCTACCAGTTCAAAACACAGACGATGCCAAGTGCTGGCAAGGATGTGGAACAACCTGAACTCTTACACATTGATGGTAAGAATCTAATTTGGTGCAAACACTTTTGAAAACATTTTGACATGCATACAAATATACATGCATGCTTTAACTGAGCAATTCCATTCCTAGGTACGTACCTAACAGAAATGAGCGGACTGAGAGAGCAAAAAGAATATTCCTAATGATACTATTCACATGAACCCCCAAATACATCAAATACCCCTCAACAGAAGAATCAATCAATAATTATATCATCATGCAACAAAATGACATGCGGTGATAAACGAACAAAAGCTTCAGACACAACAGAGAGAAAGCTTGCATACACAGTGTTTGGGAAAATAAATCGGCCACAAAAGAATGCATTGTATTTATATTAAGTGCAAAAGCAGACAAAACTGATGTTTATAATCCAGAAAGAGGTCACTTTTGGGGACAGGGATGGATGAAGGATAACAAAATAGAGAGGGCAGGAGGGAGACTTCCAAGGTGCTAACATCTTAGGTCTGGATCTGGGCAAACGTTTGCAATTTCACTGAGCCATTCATTTAAGTTTCCTGTTGTGTTTTTTCTGTAGGTACAGTATAATTCATAAGACAGTTTAAAAAAAAAATCAGAAGGCCTGCCTTGTACCCACCTTGTACCAGCCACTTCAGTGGGCCACGCCCTCCCTGTAGCCAAAGCCCCAAGCGCTGTTTACCTTAGGACTGGAAGGATATGTACTTGAGGCTCCATCACCAGACCTCCCTCCTTGGGCCCAGCAAGTCTGCTACATCCGGTTGGCCTCAGGCCAGCTTCCTCCACTCCTGGGGTCTTTTGTGCTCCTCAGGTGGAAGTGATCTCCCAGCATGCTCTGCACCGCTCGGTCGGAGGCCGGAGGGCCTGGGTTTTGTTTCCTCAGTGTCACCCGTCCCTGTGGGCTGCTTCAAATGAATCCTTGGAGGACAGAGAAATGAGAGAGTATTAAAAATGTCAGAGACAGATCCTGAGATACACAGCTGGGTAAATAGAGCCGGTGGAGATGTTTTTATTAGTGGCTTTCTGGTCATGCTCACTTAAGCTATGGATGTAAGGTGGGGGTGGAGGAGAAGAGGCGTGAGGGTCTTCTACCCGTTTCCAGACCTGCTCAGTCCCAATCATCCAGTACCCTCAGATGTCGGGTGGAGGGGCGGGGGCGCTCTCTCGGTTCTGAGGAGACTCACCATGTTAGGAAATTGTATACCTGTTCATTACGCCTCTGCAGAGAATTTTCCTTCCTGGTGACAGAAACATAGAGGGCCTTTTCTCTTTAATTTCTCTAGGAAGCCTCACCCCACCTGGGGAAGAACTGATGCCACATCATTTCTCTGCCAAAACCTGGTCAGTTACATATAAGAAGTAGGAAAAGGGGTTGTATTTTTGAGAAGTAGAGGATGGAAACTTCTCTGATCTATTGTCTCATGGTCAATGTTCTCCCAGGTCACCGGAAATGAAAGTCATCCCTAGCACTGTATGCCCAAAACGATCATTTTGTGAATACTCATTACGTGGGTCAGAGAACAGAGTTCAAATTCAGGCTTACCAACTTGCTGCTACTTGACCTTGGGAAAATTATTCAGGCTTCTGTTTCCACATCTCTAAAATATCAATCAAATAGTATCCACCTCATAGTGCTATGGTGAGGGATAAATGACTACATCCCTGGAAAGCAGTTAGCACAGTACCAGACCCACAGTAAGCCCTCAATAAATGTTAGATACTATCAATGGTAGAACGCCTCTTCCCAGAAGGCATAATATCTGTGTTGTACCAAAAGATAAGAGTGATATGAATAGTATAGGGTGGTCTCATTTTTATTACTGCATAATAATCTGCTCCCAAATGTAGTAGTGTCTATGCTCAGTGGCTCACACCTATAATCCCTAGCAGTTTCGGAGGGGAAGGTGGAAGGATTGCTTGAGCCCCAGGCATTTGAGATCAGCCTGGGCACTAAGTAGACTCCATCTCTGCACCATTTTTTAAATAGTCATGTGGTGGTATCAAAAGTCAGATACCAGCTACTTTGGAGGCTGAGGTAGGATTATCATTTTAGCTTGGGAAGTCAAGGCTACAGTGAGCCGTGATCACACCACTGCATTCCAGCCTGGGTGACACAGAGTGAGACCCTGTCAAAAAAAAATGTAGTAGCATAAAACAAAGGTCATCCCATGTATTCTGTGAGTCAAAAACTTGGAAAGGGCACAGAGGAACTGGGTGAGCTCTACTCCACTATGTCTACAGTTAGGTGGGAAAACTTTAAAACAGCTGGGACTAGAAAATCTACTTTCAAGTGTCTGGTGCCTTGACAGGGATGGCTGGAAGGCTGGATTCAGGAGGGATTGTCAGCTGACATAGCTCCCAGTAGCCTACCCACTGTGGCAGCCTAGAGGTAGGTAGATCTCTCACCTGGTGGCTCAGTGGTGCCCCAGCAAGTAAGGCACAAGTTGCATTGCCTTTTATGACCTAACCCTGGAAGTCACATAGTATCACTTCGGCCATACTTCATTGATGAAAGCAATCAGAAGCCCACCTAGATTCAGTTGGAAGGGTCATAGACTCTATTTTCTATTTTCTCATGAGAAGAGTGTCAAAAGATTTATGACTTTTTTTTTTTTTTTTTTTTTTTTTTTTGGTAAACTACCACAGGGTTTACTCTGTGTGAGGTCCTGAGCTACATTCTTCCTACACGTGATTGCATGTGATCTTCACAATGAGCTAATGAAGTCAGAATTATTACTTTCATTTTCTAATGTGTACATAAGGAAACTGAGGTGCCAAGTGGTTTCTTGCCCAAAGTCAAACAGCTAGTTATTTGACCCCCATGTATTTGTACCATGTTGTCTGACTTCAGAGTCAATGTTTTCATTAACCCTATAGTATTGAATCCCTCCCAAAATAAACAGATAAATAGATAAAAGAAGACAGGTAGCTAGACAGAGAGATAGATATAGATATATAGGTAGATGATAAATTATAGGTAGGTAGATAGATGATAGATAGATAGATAGATAGATAGATAGATAGATAGATAGATAGATACAGATGCCAAGCCTAAGTTGAAACCCGAATTTTTAAGGTATTGCAGGATCTTTGCAAACCTGAATCTATACCAGCTCTCTGAGCAAGGAGAACTCTTAGGAAACTAAAATAACACAAATACACCTGAGAACACTAACAAAGGCCTCCTAGGTGGTGTCTACAAGATGCTGAACATCTGGCTACTTCCAAATATTTGGATAATGGACTACCAGATTTCATCCAACTTTCCTTGCATTTGTTTGATAAACACAGCTGGCTTGAAAATTAGTCATGGAATCTTAATAGTGGTAGAATCCTTAGATATTTTCTCATCTAAACCCCTCTTTATACAAACGCAGGTAAATATACACTCATAGAGAGGAAGGGTTCTGAGAAAGTTACCCACCAAGTGACTTTGACATCCTTCTTTCAACATGACTTGAATAAAATCTATTCTGATTTAAGTAAGATATGTCTTAGGATCCAACAGTCTACTTCCTGGGAAAATCTTACGCAGATCTGTATGGTGGTAGCGGTGGTGGAAAGGAGCTGGAAACAACATAGGCATCCACCTGTGATGGCTAATATTAAGTGTCAACTTCATTGGATTGCAGGATGCAAGGTATTGTTCCTGAGTGTGTCTGTGAGGGTGTTGCCAATGGAGATTAACATTTAAGTCAGTGCACTGGGAGAGGCAGACCCACCCTCAATCTGGGTGGGCACAATCTAATCAGCTGCCAATGAGGCCAGAATAAAAGCAGGCAGAGGGAGATGGAAGAACTAGACTTGTTGAGTTTTCTGGCCTCCATCTTTCTCCCATGCTGGAAGCTTCCTGGCCTTGAACACCAGACTCCGAGTTCCTCAGCCTTTGGACACTTGGATTTGCAGGGGCTCTCAGGCCTTTGGCCACAGACTGAAGGTGATACTGTTGGCTTCTCTACTTTTGGGATTTGGGGATTCAGACTAGCTTCCTTCTCCTCAGCTTGCAGACGGCCTATTATGGGACTTCACCTTGTGATCGTGTGAGTCAATACTCCTTAATAAACTCCCCTTTTTATATACATCTACCCTATTAGTCCTGTCCTTTTAGAGAACCCTGACTAATACACCACCTCTGTAGGAATGATGCAGAGGCTATAAAGAATGTGTAGCATGAAACTCTCTGCATTAATTGGAAATAAATACACACACACATGCACAAAAGATAAACACATATTTTAATATATTCATTCAGCAACAAGAAAGGTCTTAAAAACATGATGCTGAATATTTTTATATTGATTCTCTGCTGAGTTCCAGACTGGGACAACAAAAAGGTAGCCAGAGCAAGAGAGGTATAACGAGTGAACCTGAGGTGGAATCCTGTGGGTATTGCCCGCAAATCTGGTCAGACCCTGCATAGAACCAGACACCAAACAGCAGCTAGAATCAAAGACAGCCAAGGCAAGGGGATGGGCAGCGTGTATCAGAGGTCTCTGAATCAACCTCTTACCAGCTGAGTTCAAGAGCCAAATATTAGAGAATAATTTTTATTATAGATCTATTACTTTCAAGTGGGAAAGTAAGGTTTATAGCTCAATAACTTTTATGTAAATCAAGCACATGCACAAAATCATACTGTATGTTTTAGAAGGAAAAGAACTTAAGGGCATATTTCAGACATGTAAAAGAGAATGCCTTCAGATGCTTTCCGTGAGTGAAGGAGAGAGATAGGAGTGGGGACTGGGATGAAAGAGGGAAATTCAACAGATACAATGCAATGCAATACCATATAAAACAGCAGAACGCAATGTAATAAAATGAAGTAAGGGCGGTACCTTGCGTATGTTAAGATGATAACATGTTATCAAATGAGAAGCACCTCTACTCTGCAGATTACATAAAAAAAAAAAAAATCTATCCTATATCTCAGTCCAATGACATCGTGGGAAATACCAGGAATTTTTTGGCTGCACACAACACTCCTGCTTTTGGTCAAAAGTTCATTGAACGAAGCTGAAGAGTGAAAGAAGCATGTCTTTTAAAAATCTTGTTTTCATCAGCGATAATGGGCTTAAGCTACATGTGAAATATGGCACAGGTTTCACCTTTCAGGGCCTCCAGGAACCCGGTTTCCCTTCGCCTGTCTCCAGGATTTACATCTCAGCGGGTGATCACACTGTGGTCAGCTAGGGAGATCACTTTTCGGAAATGGCAGATGAACTTCCATCTTCCAAAAGGAAAGGCCTTTTTTCCAGCCATCAGACATGCTTTCTCGACGGTGCCATCCACCACCAATATCACAGAACAAAATAAGGCGTTTTCATTTTTAGCGCTGTTTATGCTTTGTAAAATCCTCTCACCATTATCACATAAATTGTAGGTAGATTAGCAATTATTGTCCCTGTAGAAAGCTAGTTAAAAAATAAAGGCACATTCAATGATGTGCCCAAAGTCATACATGTGTCTTTCAAATCCCTTCCTAGAGCTTTCTGATATATTATTTCTCGTGTAATATCTGTACTTCTACTAAGAATAGTAATTTCAGTGATTGATTTATGGCTATGTGTCAAATACTTTACACGAAGGGTGTCATTCAACCCTCTGTGTTTGACATACTATTTCATCCATTTGACAGACAAGAAAACTGCTATATGGAGGTCAAGTAACTTGCCCAGGATCACACAGCTAATACGCGGCAGGGCTGGTATTCAAACTGTGCTGTTCACTTCCAAAGTCTCGCCCGCCAACCACTGTACTTTGCTACCTAGATCCAGAAATCCAATTATTTGTGTAATTTCTTATAGATACAAGCATCTTGTTAATTTATTCATGCATTCATTAAGTATGTATTTATTACTTGTTATGTGCCAGACACTGTGCTAGTCTCTTTAGTGAGGGATAGATGCACGGGTGACAGGAGGAATAATCAAAGATCCAAATTCTAGAATCAACATTATTTAAGCCTGGGTTCCCCAGAAAACAGGCTGAAACAGAGATATATGTGTTTTTACTTTGTTGGCAGATGTGATCCCAGGGAACAAATGAGAGCTGGAGGAGCAGAGTTGGGGATGGGGCCGGGTGGGAGGCGGGGGGGTTGCACGGGGAAGAGAGCTAATACAAGAATGTGTTGTTATTGAGTATGCCACCATGAAAGGACAGAACTGTCCGAGAAGCCACTGGGAATGTGCCTCAGCTCGTCTGCCTTGGGAGAAGGAAAAGGAAGCTTTCATCTCCTGCTCACATCCCTTATTCATCAAAGGCTCATCCAAACAGGCATTAAATTCTCGCCATTTCCAGGTTACACACGGGTGGGTGAAGACTTGATTCTCATGCTGAGTTCCAGACTGTGACAATGAAAGCAAAAACCTGGGGCCAGGAGCAAGAGGTATACTGAGTGAACCTGAGGTGGAACTCTGTGCATTGCCCCTGTGTGAAATCTGGTCAGACCCTGCATAGAACCAGACACCAAACAGCAGCTAGAATCAAAGACAGCCAAGGCAAGGGGATGGGCAGCGTGTATCAGAGGTCTCTGAATCAACCACTTACCAGCTGAGTTCAAGAGCCAAATATTAGAGAATAATTTTTATTATAGAAATAACTATATTAGTATGCGCATGGTACTTGCCACAAAGGACAGATTGCAGACTCCATATGTGTATACATTATACAAAATGTTAATGCATGTAGACAACCTCACCAATCCTCACCAGGATCATATGAACCAAGTGTGGAGATGAGCATGTTTCCATGGACAGATGAGGAGCAGAGTTGAGTGGTGAAGTTGGTTGCTATGGTTACCCAGCTGAGTATGATGGATGAGCTGGGATTCAAACTCAGATCTCCAACTCCAGGGTTCTTTCCCTGGTATCTGAAAATTTAGAATTCTTGTCCTATCCTATTTCAGGAAAAGACAGCTGAGTGAGAAGGAAGAACAGCTGCCATTAGCTTCATAAAAGATGAGTTTCTTGCCTCCCACTGCTACAGAAGGAAGGGAATGAATTCTTTGGTTCTAACTGGAAATAAAGAAAACTTAGCTAAAACATTGTGAGACAAGGAAAGAATATTTTTTCAATTTCATTCAGAAAGGGATTTAACCCATTTGGAGATTCATGACCAATTACTATATGTGTGATTCTAAGGGTGAGTTAGTTTTCTTCATGTCTCAGTTTTCTTATCTGCAAAATGGAAATGATAATAGCACCTAAATCAAAGGATTGCTGGAAGAATTTTTAAACAATCAGAACTGAACACAGCAAGGGATCCAGGAAATTAGCTCTTATTAGCATCATCTGTAGACTACCACCTGTCACTAGACTATTATTTATACAGGTTATCTAAACAGTTTATCTTATTTTCCTTCTCAAATACCTTTAGTAGTTGCATTCAAGGGCCTACAAAATAGGATCTTATCTCCCTCTTCATTCTTTTTCAAAACTTGTGTGCTGTTCCCCAAGCACACACTGCAGTTTCCTGCTTACAGGATTCTACCCATGCCCTGCCTTCCATATGGAATACTCTCTCATCCCCATTCATCCAACCACTCATCAGTACTACTCAAAGCCATCTAGGAGTCAACGCCATGGCTTAGCCTTGGGGATGTAACAGTTAGCAAGATAGGTACCTGCCCTAAGGCACTTTCGCCCTTTCACTGAAGGCAGGTGAAAAGTGTTTCTCTTCAGAGCCAACTCCAGTTCACCGTAGCTGGTTGGGCTGCCCTTAGTGCTGTATTAAGGTGGATACGCCAACTTCAGGCTCAGC
The DNA here is from genome assembly GCF_008728515.1 of Papio anubis. Lineage (NCBI taxonomy): Eukaryota > Metazoa > Chordata > Mammalia > Primates > Cercopithecidae > Papio > Papio anubis. The sequence continues at coordinate 109,741,686 of NC_044984.1, forward strand.
TGTAAAGTCAGCTGTGGTGGTTTATGGTATCTACCACGGGCAGAAGATATGGAGTAGGAACATTCCATTTGCCATTTCTGGTCAAGGGGAAATTTAACTTATCTTTTAGGGACTTCCTAAAATTCTACCACTTCTATCAAAATGGTGGACCACATTCATCTATTTCCACCCCCAACCAGTTGTGCATTGACTCTCCATCTGGCACTAATAACTTACCCCTAGAAGAGCACCCATTTTAGCTTTATACACTTGACAGTGAGACCTCTGAAGACAGAGACCATTATTACTCATCCTTCATTCCCTACCACCTAGCACAGTGCCTTAAATACAGTTAAGAACTATCTTCAGGGCCAGGCACGGTGGCTCATGCCTGTAATCCCAGCACTTCGGGAGGCTGAGGCGAGCGGATCACAAGGTCACCAAGACCATCCTGGCTAACACGGTGAAACCCTGTCTCTACTAAAAAAACAAAAATTAGCCAGGCATGGTGGTGGGCTTCAGAAGCACCAGCTACCGGGAGGCTGAGGCAGGAGAACATGCAAACCCAGGAGGCAGAGCTTGCAGTGAGCTGAGATCATGCCACTGCACTCCAGCCTGGGTGACAGAGTGAGACTCCACCTCAAAAAAAAAAAAAAAAAAAAAAAAAGAATTATCTTCAGGACAGAAAAGTGAGGTTTCCTGGTTTTCTTTACGTTGTTATTGTTATTGGTGGTGGTGATGGTGATGATGGTGGTATTGGCAAAGATGTGAAGGCCATTATTATTAACAATGTCAATAGCGGTTGTGTTGATGGGTTAACGCTCATGGCGGTGGTGATGGTGTTGCTCTTGGTGGTGGTGATGGATGTGGTGATAATAATGGTGATGGTAAAGGTAATGATAGAAGTAGTCTTTTAATAGTGGTGGCTTTTTTCCTTCACATCCCCACAAATTGATTGAAATACATTATCATATTGCATTAGAGGAACCGACCCCATGAATCTGAAATGATTTTCCCAATTCTCGAATCCATACATTAACAACATTTCAATACCTTTCACGGGTAGGCTGGTTTTCAGGCAATTTACACAAATCAAAAGAAAGAGGTGTAGAGGATAGTCATCATAAACCCAGATGCATTGTTATACCTGAAGGTAACTTTTTTTTTGTTTGCAAAATACATTGTACTGTGAGTAATGGATTGTCCTGCTGTGCTTTCAAGGAAAGCATATGCTGTATACTGAGAGTCTAATTTGAAAACGCACAGCAGTAAACATGTTAACCCTGGTATCTCCATTAATCTTAAAAACCACCTGACAGTTAGGTCCTATTTTAGTCATTTTGCAAATGAGCAAACTGTGGCTCAGAGAGACTGAGAGCCTGTGGTAGTGCTTAAAGGCTGGTGTGTCTGATTCCAATGCCACCAGTCTAATTTCCTTGGGCTACAAGGTCTCAGAGGAACTTGGATCCTGGAGGTGAGAAGTGACCTATTTCAGATCTCTGCTAGAATGTCCCTTGGTGGTCCCAAGGCTCATGGGCCACCAAGGCTATTCTCATTCTGACACAGCCTAAGACCTCTCCTTTCTGCCCCCGATGATCATAGGCCACACACCTGGAACAATATACTTGAGGCCCCCGTCTGTGCCTCACAATATTTTTGCCTCTGTTTCCTGCACTGATGAAGGTCCTGTGGGAAACACATCTATTGCTGCCCTGGTAGCTCCTGTATTTCCCTTTTCCTGCATCTCAGCCACTTCCTTATTTCCCAGTCGCTCCAGCATTTTACTCTACAGCCAAGATCGTGCCACTGCACTCCAGCCTGGGTGACAGAGCAAGACAGAGTGCCAACCTAAGCCAGATCCTGGACACGTCCCCACCCTGCCTGTTGGCATAACCGATCACAAAGCCCCCACCCTCTTAAAAAGAATATTCACATTCCAGTTCTACAGGATGGGCAAGGATCATCAAATCACATTTAAGTTCATCCTTCAGATGAACTTCACAGAATTCAGCAGCATACATGTCAGGTTAGGAACAACATATTTGGGAAATAAGTCACCACCCAAGACCTTCTGATCTCATACATTTTTACTAAAGACCATTTTGGAAAGTAATTTTGATGTAGATAGTTCTTTGTACTTACCAAGACTCATTTGCTGCTGAGCATGTAAGATGTACAATGCATTTAAATAATGTAATTATTTTGTCTATGCTATTAATATTTTCAATTTTAAATAACTTATTTTTAAATTACAAAGATGATTGTTTATTGTTATAAAATACAGGAGCATTGGAGACCAAAATTACACATAATTCTGTCACCCAGATATTGGCATAGTTGTATATAATTAATTACAAACTTGTAAACATAGCAATAGATATAAACATTTATTAGTATCTTTTTCATAAAATTGGTATTGTATTCTTTATTCTGCCATCTTAATTTACTGTATCATGAATAACTTTTTATTACATTTAGAATTCTTCAGCAGCATACATTTTATTGGCTGCATAGCATTGTAAGAATAAACCATGATTTTTAAAATCAACCTCTTTAGTCTTAAGCGTTTTAGTTGTTTCCATTTTTTTAACTGTTCTACACAACAATGCAATGAACTTTCTTGACAGTAAACTGTTGTAGCCATCCATGATTATTGAGCAAGACAAATTTCTAACTGAAGCATTCCTAGGTCAAAAGAAATGAACTTTTAAATTATAACTGGTTTCAAATTTATATTTAATAATAGGTACTTTCCACTAATTTTTATGACATGTATAGTCTCACTATTATTTCAGGTTAGTGAGATTTTATGACCTATTTTCATAATTATCAGTGTAATAAAGCAAATTTTCCCTTCAACTACTTTTCATCAACCTTTCTTTTGCCCTTGTAGATCATCTTTGCCTAAGAAAAAAATCCTCCTCCCTTTGAGAAAGTACATACAAAGTTTATTTTTTAAAAAAAACGGAAAAAAGTATGAGAAAATAATGTTCATTAAATGTTTATCTATAGGTGTTTGCGGTATTTATTCTCTGTATGTATTTTTCTGTGTGCTTGAGTTATTACATGGCTAAAAGGAAAAGGAAAATAAGTGTGTAGTGAAAAGAGTGGAGACACCAAAGAGGGAATCAACATTTCTCCTTGAGAAGAGCTTAAAAGAATCCATAGAAAAAGAGAGACTTTATCTGAGCCTTGGAAAAATTGGGGAAGTGTGCGCCCAATTAACAGGATGGGTGAGGAACAAGGCGCTTCAAGCAGAGGAAGCAGCCTGAGCAAAGGCAAGGGTGTGAAACGGTATGGCACAGCCAGGAAAACCATGGGGACTCCTGGGCCTACCTCTTATAAATACATTACTTACCTTCTCTGCTTCTCAGTTTCCCTTTCTCTAAAATGGCACTAATATAACTACAAGCCTCCCCAGGTTATTGTCTTGATCCAACTGTGCTGCTATACCAAAATACCACAGACTAGGTAATTATAAGCAACAGAAGCTTATTTCTCACAGTTCTGGGGGCTGGGAAGTCCAAGATCAAGCAGGCAGTTTTGGTGTCTGGGGAGAACCCTATTTCCTCTTCCAAGATGGCACTTCATTGCTGCACCTTCCAAAAAGGATGAATGCTATGTCCTCACATGGCAAAGTATGGAAGGGCAACAAGGTGTTCCTTTCAACCTTGACCCTTTTTATAAGAATGCTAATCTCATCCATGGTGACTTAATCACCTCCCAAAGGCCACACCTAATACTCTTGCATTGGGGATTAAGTTTCAACACAAATTTTAGAGGGGACACCATCATTCAAACCATGGTAGTTATCACGAAGATTCTGTGGGATAAGCACCTGACAGTTGGTAAGTACTCAAAAATTATGAGCTATGAAAAAGATAAACTATGGTGAGCACATAGTGTACAAGTGGAGTAGGCAGGAAGAAAGAGAAAAGACACAATTCATTCATTTATGCATCCATTCGTTCAAAGTTGACTGAGTAGGGGATACAGCTTTAAACATCTTGCTACCCTGTCCTCAAGGCATATCAGTCTACAGGGGTAGAGAGAAAGGCACAATCCCTTCAATACTGGGATAAATATGCATGTTCATGTGAAAAGGTATGGTCTCCAATCTGGAGGGAGCATCCAAATGCCCTTACATAGCTTGTAAGACCCTTTCCTGTATTCGCAGAAAATGTTTGTGTGTAAGTTTGGTAGACATGTTGCAAGAGTGACAAATGTCACTCCAACCCGGGGTTACACATCCCCACTAGGGAGCTATCATTCCAGGTAATAGCTGGTAACAGATCACAGGAGACTGAAGGACAGTACAGTGCAGTGATTAGAAATACAGACTCTGGAGCCAGACTGTCTAGATTCAAGTCATATAATCAAAGCACATATTTATACCACAGTAGTTCCAACCTCATATTGTATAGCTGTTGGGAGGATTAAGTGAGTAAATATTTGCAAATTACCTAGGACACGGCTTAGAATATAAGTGCTTTACTATTATTATGTCTTACCAAATCTTAATATTTGATAATCACTAGATGAATGAATTAATGATGAACTCTTTTAAGCCAAAGAGTGACAGGATGTACTCAATATTTCAGAAAGAGCCAGATTTCCTTATCATTCCTCTGGAAATTGGTGGAACCTCTCTTTGGAGGAATTTACCTATGGATGAGTTCAACAGGGCTACTAAAAATTACATTCTCTTCAGTCCCAGCAATTTTCTGGTCTTTCTTCTTCACGCCAGGACCTCTACACCATCTAAGAAACATTCTTAGATGAATACCCTGAGGTTGAAATTGTGCAAAGGAAAGGACTTGGCTTACACAGCTTAGTAACTGATGGTAAATACTGTTTTAGAACTAACTTATGTAGGAGCAAGAACCACTTACCTTTTAGAAGTGCCTTGTCTCCTTTGATCCTGACAATAACCCTGAAAGAGGGGTCTAATCAGCCCCATTCTTCAGATGAGGAAAATTAGATGCCAAGAAATTGGGTGAATTCTAAAAATGTTGAATTGTGTTATAGTTAAGATCAAGGGTGTAAGAATCAAAATGTAGTGAGAATCCCATTTTAGCTCTTTGCCAGGGCAACCTTGGACAAATTACTGAAATTGCCTAAACTTCAGTTTCCTCATCTGTTAAATATAGACAGTGATTATTCTTGTGTCTTTGGATTCTCGTTATGAGCTTATAAAAAGAGCACTTAGTGCCCAGCATACAGTAAACAGGAGCTGTGACTATTTCTGCTCAGACTCCTGTTAAATTGTTCATCTACCCTCAGCCCATTTAGTTGCGTTGAGTGAAAAAAAAAATGTACAGATAAAGCAGAGGTCAATGTTTCCAAAGTAAAAATAGAATATCTTTGCCCATGAAAGATAAACCCAATCTTTAGGAACATAAAATGGAAACATGGAGAAGGAGCTAACGAGCCATTTTGCTGACTTTAAGTTGTTTCTCTGGACAGCCTATGAGATGCTCAGAGGTGCTAGAAGAATATTGCATACAGTTGCGAGTTCTTGCTTTTGCTAATTTTCCCCCACAAAGTTTTGGCTCAGGACAAAACAATGTCATAGCTTACCTCACTCAAACATCATAGCTTACCTCACTCAAAGAATCAAGAGAAAATATTGCAATTCAATCAACAAAGCGCATACCCAGATGATCCACCTTCAGATACCCAAATGAGAACTTTAGAACTTCTTAAAGCCACAAAGCCAAATGAGACTCTGGTAAGTCCGTTACAATTTGGCTAAAGACCAAAGCCATCAAATCCAAGAGAGAATCCAGAAGAAAGAAAAAGTCATTATAGCAGGCACTGCTTTCAGACCGGTGAGCAGGAAGAGTAGCCACTGACTACTGGTTGCCTAACATGTTGGGGAAAAAAATGTGACTAAAAGTTCTACAAACCAACATTAACATCCAGTGGGGTCTAGAGTCCAGCCTGAAATGTCAGAACAATGGTAGCTTTCATTGACTTATGTACTTATGTGAATACTTATGTGAATAGCTATATTTTAAGATTTCTAATTGAAGTAGTATAACATCCCAAAAGGAAAAAAGTGAACAGATCATAAGTTTACCATTTGATAAATTTTCCAAAATGAACACAGCATAGAACAGACACATAGATTACCCAAAAAGGTCATTACCAGCTCCCTACAAGTCCCTCTCGTGCCCCCTCCTATTATTAACACCTCCTCCCACAAGATACCCCTTATCCTGACTTCCAACATCATAGATTGGTTTTTATCTGTTTTCACACTTTATGTAATAGAATCATACACTGTGTCATCTTTTGTCTTTGACTTTGTTTAGTCAACACTGTTTGTGATATTCACCCATGCTGTTGTGTGAATTGGAGATTATTCATGGTCATTGCTGTGTAGTATTCCAGTGCATGAATCTACCACAGTTTATCTGTTCTACTCTAGATGGGCATCAGGGAAGTTCCCAGATTGGGCTACTATAAATAGTGCTACTATGAATATTCTGATATATGTTTTTTAATGACCATATGAGCACATTTCCGTAGATTTTCCACCTTGGTGTGGAATTGTTGCATTAGAGAAAGACACATATTCAACTTTCATAGATTCAGCCAGTTCTTTTATAGTACCAATTTATTCTTGCACAAGAAAAATAGCTGCGATGTTTTGAGCACTTACCATGTGTCTAACATTGCACTGGGCCCATTACATATGTCAACTTACTAAATCCCTACAAACCTGAGAGTAGAATCATGTTATTACCCCCATTTAAAAGACAAGGTAACTGAGTCCCAGGGAGGTGATATGATCTGGCCAAGTTCACACAGAGAGTAACTGAAAGACCTGAGTTATGACCCAAGGCCCAGCTGACCCCAAAGCTCACACTTGCGTTGTGTCAGTTACGGCAGCTTCTGTTTGGAGTGTGATATGGTTTAAGATAGAGTTTTGAATCATCACATATTGGAATACTCACAAGAATGAATGGCTGTTTAATATCCATCTCCTCTGGCTGGATTCCTTTCACACTGCTCACCCCACTTTATCTAGCTAACTTTATTTGCCCCCTCTCCAGATCTCAGAATAGATGCCACTGCCTCTGAGAAGCCTGTCCTGATGTTCTGTGGCAAGGTGCTTAGGACCCTTTATGTAAATTATTTTACTTACCTCTTTAATGACATTTGATCTCATTAGAGTGCATACCCCACAAGGGAAGACTGAGTCTTCTTTGCACAAAGCTAAATCCATAGTACCTGGAAGGCAGCTGGCCTTCAACGAATATTTCTTGAATGAATGAATAATACTTTCTGGAACCCCATAGGCTCACCATCGAGGAAAAAAAATAAAGAAAGAAGGAAACAAACACTTTTACTCGTGGTAGATGTTTAAGACTGGAGTAAAGACCAATAACGCATCAGCCTTCAGCACCGTGGGTCCCCTCAGGACTGCACGTAGGATCCTGTATAGCCTGATATGTGTTTCCCTGAAGCCTGTAGTTCTGGGGATTTGGTCTAAAACACTCGTGTAGCTTCAGGATATCCACACTGGAATGTCTTTTCCTTCTTTGCCATGTAGATCTGCTCTGATTTCAGAAACGTTATTATGATGCTGAGTAAGAGGAAGGTTAGATGGAACTGAATGTGTCTTCCGTACCTTTGTGTGAACCAAGACCTTACACATAGACTTAGCTCTAATATCAAGGCCACCTTTTAGGTCCTTTGGCAGGTTCTTTCTTTTATTCATCATTTTTATCTGCCCTTTGACTCCTCTAGTAGCCCGTAAGTCTTTGCAGGCAAGGTCTCTGTCTTGTTCATCATGATATCTGGCACCTGCCTTCATCTGCAACCTTATCTCATGTCATTCTGCCCCATTCACTAACCTCAAACCACACAATATTTTTCTGCCTCGGGAGCTATGTATTTAGACTCATTTCTGCCCCAGGCCTTTTGAGCTGTCTATTCTTCCTGCCTAGATGGCTTTTTCTCTTTTCTACATGTGACTCAGCCCTTCTCATTTTCCAGGTTCAGATTACATGTTTCTCCCTTAGAGATGCCTTCCCTGGACACTATTTTTATTTATTCTCCTTTATTATTTTATGGTTTTATAATACAGCTGGGAAATGTTTTGCTTGTTTCTTTACATGTCTGACACCTGCCTCCCCATCTAGAAGTGAGTCCTTATAGGGGCTTAATCATGTCTATCTTACTCCCTTATACTTTTTCCAGCTCCTAAAATCAGAAAAGTCATTGAATGTCTGTTGAATGTACTGATAGATTTCACAGCACTGAGCACAGAATCTAACACACGGTAGACAATCGATCCATGTTTGTTGAATGTATCAAAAACTCTAAGACAATCCCCCAACCCTTCACCCCACCCCCCGCCAAAATAGCTTTCATTCAGTCATCCAGTCAGCAAACATTAAGTGAGCAAACACCAGGTACATGTACAGAGTCAACAATGCAGTATTCCTTATCTCAGCAGACAGAGAAACCATTGAGTCGGTTGCTTCAGCGCAAATCCTTGGTTTCATCCTTGATTCCTCTCTTTCTCAGTGCACACTCAAACCATCAGCAAATCCTATTGTATACACAGAATCCTTCCACATCCTCTCACCTCTACCATGACCCCCCTGGCCCCGAGCATCATGATCTCTCACCTGGACAATTACAACAGCCTCCTAAATGGGCTCTCTGCTTCTGCTTGTGCCCCACTACATTCTGTCCTTCACAAGGCAAGCAGGAGGTCTGTTACACCAATGTAAGCCATATTATACCCTCACCCTGCTTAACACCTCCAATGACCTGTGGTCAAATTACAATAAAACCCACACCATAGCTTGCAAAGCCCTGTGGAATCCGTCCTTTGCTCACCTCCCTGACCCCATTACCTCACACCTTGTCCCTGCTTTCTCTGCTCCAGCCACACTGACCAACTTGCTCCTCCTCAGATACCCCAGGCACTTCTCACCTTTGCATTTTCTCTTCCCTCTCTCCAGAATGCTTTCCCCTGAGAACTACATGGTTATTTCCTTCACTTCAATCACATCTCTCTTGAAAAGTCCAAAAATGGTCCCTGATTTTTTTAATAAAACATACCCCAATCAGGATGTCTTGTCCCTATCCCACTTTATTTTTCATCTTAGCATTTACAACTGCTTAACACACTTGCTTGTGTCTCTACAACCTATTGGAAGCATCATGAGAGCAGAGTCTTTAGTTGATTTATTCACTGTCACATTCTTCAGCACACAGAAGAGTTTTTTGCATGTAGTAGGCACTCAGTAAGTAGTTTTAAAGAGAGAGAAAAAAGAAAAGAAGGAAGAAAGAAAGGAAGGAGGAAGAGAGGAGAGAAGGAGGAATAGAGGAGGGAAGGAGGGAGAGAGAAGGAGAGGGGAGAAAGAAAAGAGGGAAGGGGGAAAGAAAGAAGGAAGGATGGAAGGGAGGAAGGAAGGAAGGGAGAGGAAGGAGAGAGAGAGGAAACAGGGAGGGAGGAAAGAAGGAGAAAGGAAAGAGGGAGGGAGAAAGGAAAAAAGGAAGAAATGAAAGTGGGGAGTAAAGAAGGAAGGAAAGAGGGAGGGAAAGGGAAGGAAGGAAGGAACGAAAGAACGAAGGAAGGAAGGAGAAGGGAAAGAAGAAGGGAGGGAGGAAGAAGAGGAGGAGAGAGAGGGAGAGAGAGGAAGGAAGGAAGGAAGGAAGGAAGCAGGGGAGGGGAGGGAGGGAGGAAGGAAGGAGGGAAGGGAGGGAGGAAGGAAGGATGGAGGTGAGGGAGGGAGGGAGGAAGGAAGGAGGAGAGGGAGGGAGGGAGGGAGGGAGGAGTGAAGGACTGAAAAATGAGATGAATGAATAAATACAGAAGTGAATGAATAAATGATTGAGACCCAGTCCCTGCCACCTACAAACTCACAGGATAAGTCCGAGTTCAGCTCCCTCAGAAGTCCCCTAACCAGTCCAATGTAACACACTTTGCCTGCACTCACCATTGAGGGAGCCCCTGCCCAGCACTGCCCTTCCTCTCTCCACATTTCTCCCTTTGTCCTCCTCCTCCCTCCCAACCCCACCTCTGCCTCCCATGTTACAGATGAAAAACAACAGCCAAGCTGGCATTTACTGACTGTCAAACACCTCTCTGAGTTTCCTCAGAACAAACAGACTCAGCCGATTTTGTTTGTTTTCTTCCTTTTTCTAAGCTGCTGAGCTGTCCCTGGAATTGTGCAAGAGGTCACACAGAGGGACTGTCAACAGCTCCCTAACATAGGTTTCTAACCTAGAAAGGGAGTCCAGGTTTTACAGGCCCAAGCGCCCGGGCAGGAACACACACACACACACAGAGGCTGCTGTTTGTTTTCTCCGACAGGTCTGGCATTTCCCCCTTGGGAGAGAGGAAGCTTAAAACACAGAAGGCCCCCTTCTCTAATTAGACATGAAAAACAGTTTGGATAAGCAGAGGCACGTCACCCAACTGTACAATCCCTTCCTGGAGAGCGGGAGGGTTGAAGGCTTTCAGAGATTTTTTTTCCACTTTGTTTTTAAATTTTAAAAGTTTTACAATAAAACATTTCATGTATTTTACATAATATAATGAAAGCCAAAAGTCCCTAATAAAACCTTCAATTCCATATCTCGCAAAAAAACAACACTTTTCTGTTCAATCATGCATTCACTGATCCATTCAACAAATATTTATGAAGTGCCTACTACGCGTCAGACACTGTTCTAGCTTTTTGGGAGTGCAAAAGCAAGTAAAAGCTGACCTTTCCAGAAAGTTTCTCTTTGCAGCCAAAAATTTAAAAATGATCTATCACAAATAGGGGAGAAACTGATCACATCTGTGTCATCTCACATAACCCTCACAGAGTAATTGTACTAGACACACTGTTTGGGGCTTCATTTTCTTTATTTAAACATATATCTTGAGTTCTTTTCCATATCAGTTCATAAACTTCTACCTTATGCATTTCAGAAGCCGCACAGTGCTCCATTGTTTGGCAGTACCATAACGTATGGAAAGTTCTCTGTAGTTGGATACTTGGGCTGTTTCCAAGCTGATTTCTAGAACTGAGATTGCTTGAAAAAAGGAAAGCGTTGAAAAACTGACAGATATTGCAAAAGGAGTAAAAGACTTTGGAAAGTGAAGGGTTAACTGGAAACTGAGGCATCTACCCTCAGTTTCACATATTCCCTCCATCTCATCTTAAAAGTAAAGAGGGTTTTTCCTAAGACGCTTGGGGAGTTGGAGACTTCGCTGACATTTACTGGACGCAAAGGTATGCCCAACCTTATGAAACCCTGATTTTTCACTTGTCTTGCTGGATGATAATTGTCTAATTATATATTGGTTTCTGCCATGAGACCATGGGCGTCTGGAAAGCCAGGGACTTATCTTTCTAGTGCTTAGACTAGAACTAGAGACAGCGAGAATACTCAGTAAAAGCCTGCTGAAGGAATAATTAATTTGAAAGGAATGAATGAGGTATCTATCCAAAAGAAAAGAAATTATTATATAAAAAGATACCAGCACTTGAATGTTTATTGCAGCACTATTCATAATAGCAAAGATATGGAGTCAACCTAAGTGTCCATCAATGGATGATTGGATAAAGAAAATGTAGCACATTATATGTATATACACACACACACACACACAAAATACTTTACATATATAGTACTATAATATATAGTAATATAATTATAACCTTTTACTATATAATATTAATACATATAATGTACCACATTATAATATATATAAAGTTATATATAATATATCTATATATAAAGTAATACATACACACACCATGGCATACTACACAGCCATAAAAATAATGAAATTATGCCTTTTTGCAGCAACACAGATGGAACCGGAGGCCATTATCTTAAGTGAAATAACTCAGAAACAGAAAGTCAAATATCACATGTTCTCACTCATAAGTAGGAACTAAATAATGTGTATGCACGGGCACAGACAGTGGAATAACAGACACTGGAATTTGGAATAGTGGAAGGGTAGGACTGTGGTGAGGAACAAAAAGTTACCTAATGCATACAAGGTACGCTATTGGTGTGATGGCTATACAGAAATCCCAGACTTCACCACTACACAGTCTATCTATGTAACAAAAATTCACTTGTACTGCCTAAATTTATAAAAGCAAAAAAAAAATAAAATAAAAAAGTTTTAAAATGAGAAAAAAGAATGAATGAATAGACAGATGTTGGGTGGATAAAGAGATAAATGGGTTGGTGGTTAGAAAAATAGAAGGATAGATGTATGTATAAATGCATGGATGGATGGATTAAAAGTGGATAGACAGGGCTGGGCACAGTGGCTCACACCTGTAATCCCAGCACTTTGGGAGGCCGAGGTGGGCAGATCACTTGAGGCCAGGGGTTTGAGACCACCCTGGCCAACATGGCAAACCCCCATCTCTACCACAAATACAAAAAAAAAAAAAAAAAAATAGCCAGGCATGGTGGCACATGACTGTGGTCCTAGCTCCTCCAGAGGCTGAGGCAGGAGAGTCACTTGAACCTGGAGGCAGAAGTTGCAGTGAGCTGAGATCACACCACTGCACTCCAGCCTGAGCGACAGAGTGAGACTCTATCTCAAAAAAAAAAAAAAAAGTGAATAGATAGATGGGTAGATGGATAGATACTTAAACATATGGAGGAACAGATGAATGACTATACAGATGAATTGGTGAATGAATGAATGAATGAATGAATGAACATACAAAAAAGTGAGTGCATGAGTAAGTGAATGAGTGAAAGAGTGGGTAGATAGATGATGACCAACAGATAAATTTACACAATTAACAAATTATAAAGATGAGTACTTAGCAAAATAATTAATAGATTATTGTAGAATTTCCCATAAGATTCATTTTAATAATAAACTCCTTGGATACATTAAACATTATCATTCGATTTGCACATTGCTTGTGAGAAACACACCAACTGTGATTAGTGAACCCAACTACAACCCATTCTAGATCTTAGTGCTTAGTTCACCATGGGAATCCAACACACGGTATTCACGAAGGTGATGAATAAGAAGGAAGAGGTTATGTGGCTCGCAGGGCACCAGATGTGATGCCCCATTACCAACATCTGCCATCTAACATCTAGAACAGAGGGAATGTGATGCCAGGGACCCTTTGGGCCTGGAAAATCACTGCCTAAAATTGCCTCCTTCATAAATACACACCCTCCTGTCCGGAGTGTTTAAATACTCAAGCCATCACCAAGGAATGAAAAAGCCCCATCTGTCTTCATAGGTGGCACATAGAGCCATCTTTCCAAAATCAACAGAGATTAACAAGTCACTCCACTTTCGATCAATGCATCACTAGACTTCTGTCCCAACTTGTCTGTCAAATCCCTTTGACCTGACCAGGAGCCTCTGGGTCTCCTGATCTCTTGCCCCAGCCCTCAAAGGCCATCAGTTAAACAAACCACCTTGGGAGCCATCAGCACATCTTCCAAGGCAAACAAGCCTTGGCCCCAGTGAGGTCAGCAGCAAGGAGGGTGAGGCAATTAAGCCAGCATGTTTGTCTGAAACTGGTCTCCTGCTGCTGTTCTTGACAGCCACTGGAGCAGTAATTGAATCCCCTGCTTCTGGGAAGAGGAGCAAGTAATTTTCATCAAGCACCTGCTTTGTGCCGGGTATTATGCTGGGCTGTGGACAATGTCCTATTTTATCCTAAGAGGGGGCAATTTTCATATGAGAAAACAGGGGCTCAGAGAAGAGAAGCAGCTTATCCACAGTCACACAGCTATCAGGTGGCAGATGGAGGATTTAAAGTTAGGTCTTCCTTTTGCTAAAGCCGTTTTAAAATATATATTGTGACTTGTGGCTGAAAGGATAAACAATGAGACTTGTCCTCCAATTTCGTGTCCTCATGGTGGAAGTTTTAAATATTAATGCCTATAAATGCGTTTTTTAATCAAAATAAGAAATACGTCAAAGAATGAGGTATTCCATTGCCCAGAGAAGAGAGAAGAGGAAACTAATCAGTTTTGATTGTCTCAATGAGCCAGGAACCCAAGCCCTACCCTCATGGAGCTTTCAGTCTAGTAAGAAAAAGAGCTACCAAGCAAAGACTCAAACAAATATACGTAGAACTGCAAACAATGAAAGAAAAGTCCAATGGGCAATGCTGGTACGCAATGGGGGATCCTGAAATGTTATCTAGGTTTCAAGGAGGGCTTCCAAGAGAAAGTAACATTTGAATTGAGATTGGAAACACAAGTAGGTATCAGTCAGATTAAAACAGGTAGAAAGATCATCTCAGACAGAGAATGAGCAAAAGCCCTGGGGCACAAAACATCATGCGGCACTTGAGGCAATGAGAAGAGGCTAGGGTGGCTGGAGCAGAGAGAAAAGTCAGTAAGGTGAGAGAAGACTGGGAGTTCTTCAGGCCCAGATCAAGCAGGGTCTAGCAGGCCATTGAAGTGGACACAGAGATATGCTTGGATCCCTCCTTAAGAAAAAATGTGCTCTGGCTGATGAGAGCACTGTCGGCAGTTGGCCTTCATCCATCAACCCCTTCAAGGAGTCCCCCAGTAGCAGAGAGCAGCTTTGCAGCCACACCCCTTCTCAGAGAGACCCACATCCCTTGACTGATTCACGTGGAACTATAAAGATCTGGTGATCCCAGTCCAATGAGGGACAATGCTGAAGAGCATTCTAGCTCCAAAGCTCCCCATGGGGCTGGCCAAGGCTGTTGTCAACTGCAGCCCTATTCAATTCTGTTCCTATCCACTCCTGCTCCCTTCCCTCCTTTCCCTGCCATTGCACAAGGACTGATGCCAAGAACACACCTGAAACATCTTGTGCACTAGAGTCCATCTCGGTGTCTGCATTCAGGGGAACTCATAAAGCAAAGCCCATGCTAAGGAGCTCAGCTTGCATCATAAGAGCAAAGAGTCCCAAGGGAAGATTTAAAGAGAAGGTGGTGTATTTTCCCATTTGTATTTTCCAATGTAGAAATGGCTACTGTCCCAAGGTCTCCCACAATCAAGCATCTTAGACCCTGCAATCTTCTTCAAATTGGCGCAGGAAGGAGAGAGATGGCAGAGGGTATGTGTATCCTGACCCTGAGTAACTCTTAAGGCCAAGCCCAGCCAAACCAGACCCTGGACTTGTTGAGCACAGAGAAGTCCCTTACCAACACTGTCGGGGACATGGAGCTGGGAGGTCACAAGGGGTCAACGAGGCTCACATCCAATTGTCTATCCTTCTCTCTAGGTTGTTGTCCACCTAACCTTTCATATTTGGTCCAGATGAACCATCACCCACCCAGTTATGCAAAATCATGTTGATGTCCCCAGTGACATGCTTTACCAGTTGGCCATGTCATCTATATTTGGAATGTATTGCAATCTATCTGTCCTGCTACCGGCTACCATAAGGACACTGACTAACAGAGCACTTTCTACATGTCAAGCAGTGTTCAAGAGTGGTTTTACATGAATTATAGACTATAAAAATCATAAATTATGAAACATTTCATAGAGCATTTTACATGAATTATCACACTTAGCTCTCAAGTGACTCAATGGCATGAGTACCATTGTTAGAACTATTTTGCAGATGAGGAAACTGAGACTAGGGAAGCTTAAGTAACTTGCTCAAAGTCACACGGCTATTATAGTAAGTGTACAAACTTTGATATAGATGCAGACATACTAGTCCCAGGGCCAAGACCCTCAGCCAATACACTTGGCTCCTCTTAGTTCTAATGCTCTTTTCTGAACGATTCCTCCAGCCTCCTACCTTTCCTCTTCTCCCATCTGTTTCTGTCCCCATCCCCCATCCTCCATATTGTTCTGCAACCAGCATTCTAAAGTTTAGAAAAGAAATATAATCTGAGTATGCCTCTCCTACTTGACAATCCTTGACAAATAACCAAATATTGTGGAGGCATTAAAATAATACTTACAAATAATGTTTACTGACATGGGAAATGTTTTGGGATATATGTTTAAGGATATACTCTTTATAATGTGATCTGAACTATAGAATAACATGAATAGGAAGATAGTAATGCCCTAGAACATTACGAGTGGTTGTGAGGTATTTTGGAGTTAGAGAGTTAGAACACCTAGAATACAAGCTATACCCAAAGTGGATGTCCAAAGATACAACATACACAAGGACTATGTATAATTTGAAAGTACTGAATGAGTCCACCATACACGTTAGATGGCTGAATGAAAAATGGATGGATGAATTGTTTAAAGCTAGACAGTGACAGGGTGTACTCAGCATTTTAGAAAGAACTGTCTATACTCACCATTCATCTGGGAAACTCTCTAAACCCTACTCTTCAAAGGAATTTGCCCATGGAGGTGTTCAACAGGTGAGTTCACACAGATCTTGTTGAGCAGAAAATACCACCTATAAAAGGTAAAATAATAGTTTTGTTTTGGGTAAAAGGAAGGATATCAGGGGCCATTGATACAAGGCCCTGAAGAACATCTAGGATTCCCAGCCTTTCTCGATTGACAGCTGCCAGACAGCATGTCCCCATGACAACAAGGGATATGGGGGAGCTGAGCCAGAAGCCTGCTTCTTTGCAGCCTTGGGCTCTGTCCTGGGCTCAAGAGCCCATGATACAAGTGAGAAATGTGGTTGTTCATGGACAACACAACTTGCTAGTCAAACATGAGTCTGATGTAGTCATTGTCTGCAGAAACTTCTTTTCTATATTCTTTTCCACAAAACATTTCTGTACCTGGCTCAAGACTAGGTATTTGAGAATAATGTCTAAGATATGGCCCTTCTTCTCCAGAACCTCTGCTGAAGATGGGCCACCATTTCTGAAAAGATCATTTAAATAGACTATGGTAAGTGCAATTCATTTTTCAGACATTACCTCCAAATCCACAGGAAAAGAGTAAAATCTATTTAGATAAAATTGGAATGCAAAACTGTTTGGCATATGGTAGGTGTGTGATAATATTGAGTCAACAAATGAGCTAACCATCTAGGGCAGAGACAGATTGTCTGCCCACCCAACTCACTTCTTATTCCTCTTGGGTAGACAAGGAGATGGTATTTGCCAGCCTCTCTTGCAGTTTGGGGTAGCCACGTGACAGAATCTGGCCAATGGTATTTGGCAGAAGTGGAACGCGTCACATCCAGGTTTGGCCCATGAAAACTGCCCATGAGGTCCTCTTCTGGCAAAACAGAGAAACTGGGGCCTTAGAGGAGGGTAGAATCACAAGACGGAGGGAATACGGGTCTCTCAAGGACCACATAGAAGACATCCCACTAACTAGGACCACCCAATTGGCCTTTAGTGTGAGATGAATGAACTTCCACTGGGTGAAGCCACTCAAGTGTTGGGGTTATTTGTTACAGCAGCAGGCTTATCCTGCCTGACCCCATCCAAATCCCTCCCTACCCATGGCCCACTTTAGGCCCAGAGCTAGCACACGCAGAACCCTCATGTGACTCGAAAAAGACACCACTCCGTCCCTGCGAACCCTGTCCTCTGTCTCTTCATTTTCCACCTAGACTGATGTTGACCCCAAACATTAAGCATTCCTGTATTACCTTCACGATTTTTGTAACATCTATGTATCACTTATACCATGATACTTGATGCTTCTCTTTATGCCAACTCACTTTGTTGTTAAATATATGTATTTCAAAAGGTAAACTCTATATTGCTACAGTAATTGGAAATTTATTTAGAGTAAAATCCTTTAAATAGAAAGTCACCTTAAAAATAAAGACAGCCGGGCATGGTGGCTCATACCTTTAATCCCAGCCCTTTGGGAGGCTGAGGCGGGAAGATTGCTTGAGCCCAGGATTTCGAGACCAGCCTGGGCAAGGCAGTGAGACCCTGTCTCTGCATAAAAAGTAAAAAATAAAAACAAAACAAAACAAAAACAAAACAAACAAACAAAAAAAACCAGCCAGATGGTGGCACATGACTGTGGCCCTGGCTACTCAGGAGACTGAGGTGGGAGGATTGCTTGAGCCTGGGAGGTTGAGGCTGCCATGAGCCATGACGAGCCTGCTGCACTCTAGTCTGGGTGACAGATCAAGACCCTGTCTAAAATAAATCTTAAAAGTAAAGACAAAGAATACAAAACATTGTTGCTAAATTCTAGCTGGATGATTCCGACAAGGGCCCAAGGCTTGAAGGGTGCTCTCTTTCTAAGAGAGGTTAGCAGGTGTTGGGGAGGAAGTAAAGAAGTATTAGCATCCAACTGAAAAGTGCCACTGAAGAAATCTAAAGGTATGAGTAGAAATAAGGAAAAAGGAATGTATTTTTCATGGTGTGGTTTAATGTTAGATATGACATTGTGCCTCTCCCACATAAGGGTACTTTGTTCTGGGAGACCAGTGAGATGAATTATGGTCAGTTTCTGGGTCCTAAATACAGGCTTAGATTAAATACAGACATCTGGAAGGTCTTTGGCGTTTTGTTTGTCACGCTGGGCTTACCCTGCCTCACCTCTACCGGCCCTGGCATGCAGGCTTTCAGAGCCTCTGGGGCCATCCTATTCTTGGCTGGAAAACTAGGAAACGATTCCCCTGAAGTGCTCCCAGGTAGGATCACCCCTGCTCATGTCTCTGTGCTACCCCAATCATCTGCTCCAAAGTCCTTTCTCCACACCCTCCCTGTCCTTTGTCCATGCCTTGTATCAGAAAACTAAACTTGGGGGTAGCCAAGATGCTTTGCTCTAGTGCATCGATCCCACGACCATCTATGGGGAAAACACACACACACAGGCACACACCAAATACCAAAGGGCCACCCAAAGAAGGAAGAGGAGTGTGCGTTGTGTGTGTCTTACATGCATGGTGCTGTATGTTCTGTATTGTGCATTGTAGGTGTGTTATATGTGTTATGTGTGAGTTGTGTTATATGTGTGAAGGGTGTTCGCAAATGCCGCTTCCAGTGTGCTTAACTAGTAGTTATTATTTTAATAATTTTACAGTTTGATCTGTACAGAATGAAGTGTGCATTTATAAAAGGTCTCCAAAGTCCATTCCAATTTTTAAAATAATATCTTTACCTATTTACATACAATAATTATTGTTATTATTGTTCCACAACTCTGCCAGAAATTCCCCCGCTAACCAGCTATATATCCTTAGATGAGCTGCTTTGCTTGTCTGGGTTTGTTTCCTGACCTATAATATTTCAGCTGGGTGTTCCTTGCAGCCCCATCCAGCCCTAAATACTTCTGTCTTTATCATTCCACAAGGTATTTACGAAAGTCACTGCTGCTGGGGAAACAGCATAGAGCTCTGCCACCTACTAGCTGTGTGTCTTTGGGCAAGTTACTGAGCCACTCTGTCCCCCACTATTCTCTACTCTGTAAATAGGGATCATGCTAGCAACTACCTGGTTAGTCCATAAACAGGATTATTTGAGTTAATCCATGTAAAGCATTTGGTAGGGCACCTGGTATAATGCAGCCATGAAACACTAGTGCTGGAACCCACGCTGAGTGACTTCTCTGTGACTTAGTTTCCCTAGCTGTCATATGGGGATGTGAGGGTGCATCCTTCATGCAGCTGTATGAGGACGGAGTTAATAGCAGTGGCTGGCACATGGTCAACTGGCCATATGAAGTAGCCGTTACTAACTGGTGTTGCTGTTGCTATTATTTCCAGGCAGTGCCCTGAGACCGGATGAGGCAACCTCAGCAGGTGAGAGGGCTCCTCCTACAGGGGCTTAGATTCCCTCGAAACTGGAAAGTGCAGAACTCCTGAGATAGGTGGGGCTGATCCGCAAAACCACTGCAACAGGGCTCTGCCCCATTCCCGGTCACCGGGCAGCCCTGGAAGCTTAGAGGGCTGAGCAGGGAGAAGAAGGGGGAGGAAGGGAGGGTAAAACTGGGGAGCAGGAAGGGCTTCAAGTTCATCAATGCCACTCCGAAGATTACAGGAAGACTAATAGGGCCCCAAGGCCTCGGGGATGAACAAACACGATCTTTGTGGTGCGCCTTTGTTGAGTAACCAGGGCAAACTCTCTCTGTGTGTCTGTCTTCCTTCCTTTTATTCCACTAATGAAAGAGAAAGAGAAGAAAGATTTCCCTTCAGAAAATCAGAAGACAAGGAGAAAACATTAAATGCTGAAACCCCAGAGGGCATCTTCAGCATCTACCCACACAAGGCAAGTTCCTTGTCTCTCTAAATCCTTCCAACAGTTCAGCGGGCCAGGTGTTGATGGCTAAGTGAATGATTGTCACACTGGAGATGAACAAGTTCAGGTTGGCTCTCAGGACCCATAGGTGTCAGAGCCAAAGACAGAGACAAGCCCTGTACTCAGTGATGTTCTCAGGCAGCGGTGCCCAATCTTTTGGCTTCCCTGGGCCTCTGGAAGAAGAAGAATTTTCTTGGGCCACACATAAAACACACTAACACTAATGATAACTGATGAGCAAGGAAAAAAAAATCACCAAGAAATCTCATAATGTTTTAAGAACGTTTACGAATTTGGGTTGAGCAATATTCAAAGCTGTCCTGGGCTGCATGTGACCCGTGGGGCTTGGGTTGGACAAGCCTGTTCTAAAGGATTGGTGTGAGACGCATCCAAGGACCAGGAGGTCTGACGGAACAAATGAAGCCAGGGAGCAATTTGGAGCAGAAACCCTGATCTGGGAGCCTGAGCTCTCGTCTCAGTTTGCCACCCACCCGCTACGTGACCTTGGGCAAGCCCCTTCACTTCCCTGGGCTTTGGTTTCCACATCTGAAAAATAAAAGGGAAGACACTAATGGTCTCTAGGCTATCTTTTGATCATTTTGTACTAAGGAAACAAATTTTCTCCGAGGCTTCATGAGGCTTCTTTCACTTAGCCTCATGTTTGCAAAGTTCATCCACATTGTAGCATGTATCAGAACCTAACTCATTTTCATGGCTCACTAATATTTCATGGTAAGGATATACCACATTTTGTTTATATATTCATCTGTTGATGGACATTTGGATTGCTTGTGCATTTTAGCTAGGATGAATAATGTTGTTATACACCTTTATGTACAGGTGTTTATATGGACATACGTTTTCATTTCTTGTGGGTATATATCTAGGAGTATAATTGCTGGGTCATGTTTTATCTCTACGTTTAATTATTTGAGGAATTGTCAGACTCTTAGCCCAAGTGGCCAGTTTATATTCTCATCAGCATTTTATGCGGGTTCTAGTTTCTCCACATCCTTATAAGCGCTTGTTATTTTCTGACTTTTTGATTCCAGCCACGTTAGTAGGTGTGAAGTGGGATATTGTTGTTGTTTTTCTTTGCATTTCTCTGATAACTAGTGACGTTGAGCATTGGCCATTTGTGTATGATTTTATTTTATTTTTTGTTTTTGTTTTTGTTTTGAGATGTAGTCTCGCTCTGTCACCCAGGTTGGAGTGCAATGATGCAATATTGCTCACTGCACTCTGCCTCCTGGGTTCAAGCAATTCTCGTGCCTCAGCCTCCCGAGTAGCTGGGACCACAGGCACGTGCCACCATGCCCAGCTAATTTTTGTATTTTTTAGTAGAGACGGGGTTTCACCATGTTGGCCAGACTGGTCTTGAACTCCTGGCCTCAAGTGATCCACCTGCCTCAGTCTCCCAAAGTGCTGGGATTACAGGTGTGAGCCACCATGCCCAGCCTGTGTATGATTTTCTTGAAGAAATGTCTATATAGATCTTTTGCCCATTTTTGATTATTTATGTTGAAGTTATAACAGTTCTTTATAACTAGCCCCTGACCAGATATATGATTTGCAAGTATTTTCTACTATTCCATGAGTTATAATTTTATATCCTTGATAGTGACCTTTGACATACAAAAGTTTTTAATTTTGATGAAGTCCAATTGTCTATATTGCTTGTGCTGTCAGTGTCATTTGAATAATTATTTAAATGAGAAAATAACACATATAAAATTTTTAGCACAAAGCCTAGCTCATAGTAAATGCCTGATCAATATTGAGCTGCGATTATTATTTTTTTGAGACAGGGTCTCACCCTCTTGCTCAGGCTGGAGTGCAACGGCACGATCATGGCCAACTGTAGCCTCAACCTCCTGGGCTCAGGTGATCCTCCCACCTCAGTCTCCTGAGTAGCTGGGACTATAGGTGTTCTGCTATTATTAATAATATAAGGAAGTTCTAATCCAATTTCTGCTGTACTTACATGTTCATTCTCCCATTGGTTACTTCTAAACCACCTTTAAAAATTAGTTACTATTATCTGCCATGTAATGGACAGGTAACCTGACAAGAAGACCGGAGAGATGGAATGATGATAGTCAATCGTGCTAGGATACACACCCAGAGTCCTGTTAGACCCCAAGGCCAGTGATCTGCCCTGTACCCAACAGCAGTCTTGACACTTTTCTTCACCCTCTGGCCAACAGAGTACAAAGTCCAGACATCAGCACCTGATTCAGGAGAAGACCATTACTCGGGAAACAGGGTACACTAATAGAAGGGCGGTATGGTACACCACATGCCTATTTGACCTACTTTGCCTCTTTGACCTACACCTATTAGTATGTGTGCCATACTACGCTACTATTAGTATGCCCGATTAGTAGGGTTGGAGAAGGGACAATGACATTCTGGAAACAGGGCATACTCATGGCAGCACAGGATCCTGTGATGAGGTCGCTAGCATAGGCTGGAGTGACTTGGAGATGGGAAACAAGACCATGAGACCTAGAGAAACCAGGGAAGGCTTCACGAAGATGGCAGCTCTTGAAAGGCGGTAGAATTTGGATGTTCGAAGCAGGAAGATCCTGAATAAGTAAAGATGGGTAGGTAGAAATGACAAAGAGATAGTACTGACTCAGAAGAAAGGTTTATGCTGGACAAAAGGAAAAACAGCTTCTAGTAGGAAGTGATGACAATAATAGCAGCAGCTATAATAACAATAATTGTTCACATGCCACATGTAATTGTAAGCTTATATGAGCTCATTTAGTCACCATGATTGTTGGAAGCAGGTAACATGATCCTCTCCTTTTACAGATGAGAAAACTGAGGCACAAACAGATGACACAATTTGTCCCAGATTAGAAATTAGAACTGAGAGAAAATAAAATCAGTCAGCAAGGTTATTATGACTGGTAGAAGGCAATAGAACAACAAGATTGTTGGAGAATGTAAGAGAAAGGACTACATCCAAGACATTCATGAATTGACTCATGAAGGAACAAAGACATGAATGAACATAGACATTTTTGTACCTAGACATTTTTAGGTTCAAATCATGACTCTACCCACTCCCTGGCTATAGAATCTTATCGAAGTTCCTTCACTTTCTCGAATTTCTGTGCCTAAACAACAGGGTTGGAAATACCTAGTTCACTCCACAGAGGGTTGATATGAGGATTTCCAGAAATAAGGGTTGTCTAAACAGGGAATCAATAGATATTTAAATTAGTGGGTGGTGAGGGGTGTTGACATTATTTTCTTTCAGAGCAAGGGCCTTTGCAACACTGGATAAAAGTCAAGTGAAGCCCAAGGGTGTGAGCACGTATATAGCGGAGGTTTCGATACCACCTTTGGACGCAGCTCTCCTTATGCAAATTCTAGCCACTTCCTAGCTCTGTGCCTAGAAACAGGTCACTCTGCCTCTTTGACCTACACCTTCCCTACAAAGAAAGGTGGAGGAAATAGGCCCTGCCTCCAAGTGTCCTGAGGATTGAATGAGTCAGTATGCTGCCCAAAATGCTTGGAACAGGGCCTGCATGGGAGAAGCTCCCAGTGACAGCCCAGTCTTTACTGTGAGAGGTCAGGCCAAGGGCATCCCCTAAGACCTCAGAGCACACTTACGTGAGTGTTTTCCAAGGACGGCCAGACCTGGTGCATCAGACAGTCTCAGTGGGAAGGCCACGTGTGCCTGCTCTTATGTTGCCATCAAGAGCAGCAGGTGTCACGGCCTTGGAACTTCCTGCCTCATACATCAGAATCCCACATTTTACTTCTGTGTGCATCTGAGCATTCAAAAAACAAGGTGGGGGGCCTCATTCTGCCACTGAAAAGACCCTAGCAACCACCCCCGGCCTTGCCAACACACATACACACACATGCGCGCGCACACACACACTCACACACACTCCCTCCAGGAACCTGCCATTGTGCGACGCAGTCTGAACTTTCTACTGTTCATATTTGAGTCAGCACCAGCCAGTGATTGCCTCCCAAGTCCTATTTATGGCAGTTTTGTTTTGGAGGAGGGAGTTGGGGAGGGTGTGGATGGCAGGCGGATATTGTTGTTTTTCAGAAAATCTATTTAAAAAACAGAATGCCGTGACTGGTTAGCTTTGAAACAATGAAGATAAACATATGATGTCGGTGATGGTTTTCCCTTCATTCATTTGGGCTTTTGTTAAAATGGCAACGGACATTGATATCCTACTGTTGAGATAGGATTACCCCCCCTCTCCATTTGTTAAAAAGATAAAGAGATCTGAAAAGTGATCCTAAATATTGGAGTCAATTCCTCGATGAATTCACCATAAGCTTCTACACTTGTCCACAGCAGCTCTACTAAAATCACAATTCGTTCATTCTATACATAATTATGTATTTAACTCCTGTCTTCCTCCAGCCAGGCAGAGGATGTCAGTTACCTCAACAGGGCCTGTTAGCTCAGGAGACAGGCAGAAGAAGAATCAAATTTGGATCTGCCTTTTATTTGCAGTGACAAATGATTCAACCCTTCAGAGCCTCAGTTTCTGTAAAACAAAAGTCATACATTCCTTTCATTCACTTGTTCATTCACTTATTAAAATAGTATTTGAGTGCTAATTTTGGCTGAGCAGTGGTTTAGGGACTGGAGATAGGGCAGTAAACAAGTGAACAAAGCAAACACAGATTCTACCCTCACTCTTGTGTAGGATGATAGACCATAAAGAAATAAAACAAATAAGAAAACTACATAGCAAATTAGACAAAGAAAAATTAGAGCAGGGAAGGAGGATAGGAAGAGAGACAGAGAGAGAGAGAGAGCATGTGTGTGTGCATGTTTGTGTGTATGCATGCTTGTGTGTGTGTGTGTGTGTGTGTGTGTTATAGTAGCAGGTTTAGATAAAGAGCCCAGAAAGGACTCACTGAGGAGGTAACATTTCAGGACAAGATGTAGAAGAGATGCAAACCATGCAGATACCCGAAGAAGGCTGTTTCAGGCAGAAGAAATAGCATGTGCAAAGGCCCTGAGGTAAGAGTTTGCCTAGTGTGTTGGAGGAACAGCAAGGAAGCCAGGAGTGGATGGGAGGTTGGGGAGTAGGAGATGAGGTCAGAGAGATAACTTTGCAGAGTGGTCTGAGGGTTAAATCATTATAGGAGCCATATATATAATAGGATTGCAATGACCAGGTTTTAGATGGTAAACCCCTGAGAGTGAGTGAGTGAGTGAGTGAGTGAAGAATGAATAGATATCTCATTTATCCATCATGACACTAGGACTCAGAGAAGTCCATTGACTTGCCTAAGGCCACTAGCTGGCTTGTGAAAAATTTAAGGCTACAGGACCATCTTTTCCAAGGTTTTCCAAGAATTAATCTTTCTTTCCTACATTATTGACACAGATGAAATCTTCATCAATGTCCTCCCCCAACCCAAATCCAAATGCCAACAGTTGCCATTGTGAAATGAAGGGATGCTGCTAAACATCCTACAATGTGGGGCAGCGCCCACTACAAAGAATTGTCCAACCCTAAATGTCAATAGTGCCAAAGGTGAAAAACCTTAGCTGAGGGGAAGAACCCCAAATCTATTGTTTTGTCTTTCCTCTTCAAACCCCATTGTTTTAAACTCTACATGGTGATTCTCAAGGGTGTGTAGAGAGCTGATAGTACCAGAATGAATGAAGGGTGGGACCTACAAGTCCCTCCACCCACTGGGAAAGGGAGTGCGGATTCCTGGCTAGGATGAACTCAATTCTATTTCCCCTTCCAGGGATCTTTGTTGAAGGCATTAGCATGGACTTGCGAACAAGGGTGGAGCTAGGAGCACAGTTTTCCAAAATAAAGTCACAGATAAGAGATTAAGATCCACAAGACTATTGCTCTGCTATTCAGAGCACAAAGCCTTTCTTTATCCAGGGCTTCCCTTAGGCACAGAGGGCTAACAGATATTATCAGAGTAACACATGAAAATAATATTGTCTTAGTGCAAAAGGGTAGCTCTTCTCTCCTACATGGAGCTCAGTACACTTCCATCCAAGCTGGCTCATGCTATTTCACAAGGATCAGGCTATACGGATAATTTATTAAGCCAATTTGGAAGGAGGGATTGAAACTGAGAGCAAGGTTAATGACACACCCAGTGGGAATACAGTGGGGACAAGGAAGAAGATACCTTTTCTTGAGTCTCAGGCTGTCGTTCCATTCATTCACTCATTCATTCATTCATTCATTCAACGTCCTGGGTGCCCATAATGTATCAGGTTCTATGCTAGAACTTGGAGACCCAACTGTGGGTAAGATGTGATCCTCGTTCCCCTGAAGGAGAGGGGGATTCACAAGCTAGAGGGGAAGGAAGACAAAGATATAGGTGCCATGACATACAGGCTCTTCTGGAATCTAAGGACCATGCAGAGTGATGCAGGCTGCAATGGGAATGATTAGGGATGTGTGGGAACTGAGGGATGTATCTACTCAATCCAGAGAGCTCAGGGAGGGCTTCCTGGAGGAGGCGAGGTCTCTACCAGTTTCTCAACCTTGACATTATTGACATTTAGGGCTGGACAATTCTTTGTGGTTGGGAGCTGCCCTGTGCATTGTAGGATGTTTAGCAGCACCCATGGCCCCTACTGATTAGATGTCAATAGCATCATACTCCCTCAAGTTGTGACAACCAGACATTACCAAACTGTCCTCCAGGAACAAAATCACGATCCCCCCACTGAGAACACTAGTCTAGACAGAGGTGCAGAACAGATACCCTGGAAGGCCTGGATCACTATACTATGTGGCCTTGTGCTGCACGAGCCATGATGGGACTTTGAATTTTACTCCAGGATCGGTGGAAGCCACCAGAAGACTGAAACTGGGTGAGTGGTATGATCTGGTCTTGCTTTTCAAAGGCTTCTCATTGAATGGATAGGAGGAGCAAGGATGGCTCAGGGAGATGAGAAGGAAAGTCTTCCCCAATGAACCATTCTGCGGCCTGAAAGTGACCGCAGTGAACCTTGCTTGGCACCAGGACTGCAAAGGCGAGCCTCTCCACGGTCAAGCCTGGGCCCCCGAGCTGACACATCCTCCTGGGCAGTGGTCCAGGCCCTGAGCCAGGGAGGAGTTCCTCTCCCAGGTCCTCCGGCTCCAGGAGACAATGCTGACATCCCAACCATACTGTGACTCAGAGCAAAGGGCCTTTCGCTTTCTGGAAAGATCAACTATGGCCCAGTTCTCAAGGAGGATTAGATGTCAGAGAGAGAACATTGAACCTTCACTTCAGAACCCAGGCACTGAGTTCACATCAGCCAAAGAAAAGGAGCTCAAACCAGATACCTACAATACGCCAGGCAGGGGCCACACCAGACTCTCAGCATACTGAACCCCATATTTAAGCATACAACATGCTGTCCTGTCACATTATCTGCTGTAGAAATGGCCATCTTTCAAGGAATTAGAATAACATGGACTGAACACTAAACTATTGAAATGTAATTTCCATGACATTCCTTATAAATATCAAGTATCACTGTTCCGAAGGAGGTGTTGCCATCTTAAAGATGGAGAAATAGGCTTAGAGGAGTGACATGAATTGCCCAAATTCACAACAGCTAGGAAGCTGTCCATCTAAAAATAAAATCTAAGCTTCTTCCTTGTCACTCCCGGGCCTTTCAAAGCCCATGAGACTTCACAAATCAACATGTAAAACTAAGTATTAACACTTCTTAAAATTCTGGACATTGGAATTATTGGGAACTGTGGTGGTTAATACTGAGTGTCAACTTGATTAGATTGAAGGATGTAAAGTATTGATCCTGGGTGTGGTCTGTGAGGGTGTTGCCAAGGGAGTGGACAGGGAAAGTCAGACCCACCCTTAATCTGGGTGGGCACCATCTAATCAGCTGCCAGCACGGCTAGAATATAAAGCAGGCAGAAAAACGTGAAAAGACGAGACGGGCCTAGCCTCCCAGCCTACTTCTCCTGTGCTGGATGTTTCCTGCCCTTGAACATCGCACTCCAAGTTCTTCAGTTTTGGGATTCAGACTGGCTCTTCTTGTTCCTCAGATTGCAGATGACCTATTGTGGGATCTTGTGATCATGTGAGTAAATACTTAATAAATTCCCATATATATATACACACATATACATAGATAGATAGATAGATAGATAGATAGATAGATAGATAGATAGATAGATAGATATCTCCTATTCTGTCCCTCCAGAGAACTGACTAGTTTGTGTGGGTCAGTTCTGTGGCCTCTCTCTCTCTCTCTCTCTCCCTCTCTCTCTCTCTATATATATATATATAAATATATACACACACATATGTACACACCTATATACACATACACACACACACACACACACACACACATATCCTATTAGTTCTGTCCCTCTAGAGTTCCTGATTAATACAGGGACTATCATATTTGTCCTTTATTTTTCAAATTTATCAAAAGGAGAAACTTGCAGCAGTTGCCTTGCAGCTAATAAAAACAATAGCAGTGCATACCGGGTATCTGAATGACTATGACTATATTACATGCAATACTCCTCTCAATGTTCAGACTCATGCTATAAAGTCAGGGCTACTATTGTTCACATTTTACAAATGAAAAACTCAAGACTCGGAAAGACTTGACACTAGAAAGTGGCAGGGCCACAATTTAAGGTGAGATCGATCTGACTCCAAAGCCCTCAGGGAACACAGCATGGTTTTTAGTGACGGTCCACACTGTGTGCTTCGTTCTCCTTGGGCTGAAGTCATGGAGACGATTGCAACCAGCAGGAAGAGCATGGGCAAGACACCACCACCTGTGCCCAATGCCTTTTTTCCTGCAGAATCACAGAGCTTTTATGCAGCACCAGCCAAGAATCCCAGGCTCTCAACTTGGCCTTGGAAAGAAAACAGGCTTTTCCTCAATCCTTTCAGATCTGCCATGCTTCTGAAACCTCGGGCACCGAGGAAGGTCACTGGGACAAAACCATCCACCAAGCCCTTACAAAAAGGATGTGCCAGGATTCACGTTGCAGCAGATAGCAATCATCTTAAACTGTTGCAAGATCAAATTGCTTTCCTGCTTAGAATATCTCCTTTTTTTTTTTCCATCAGATCCAAACTCTTTATTCAGCCCCTGGTGATTTGCCCATCCCAAAGTCCCTATCCTTGTCTCCCTTGCTGGTCACTCCAGCCTTCCAGGTGCTGCCCAAACACCCCACACTCTCCATGGGCCTTTGTGCTGACTGTCCACTCTGTCTGAAACATTGTTCTTCCCATTCTCCACTGGCTAATTCCCTTCTTAGGTCTGATCAGGCCAGTAGAAGGGAACCACGTAAGGTTTCAGAACAGAAGATGCCACAGGGGAAAAGATTCACTTTTACTGAGTGCCTACGATAGAGCTGGCAACATATGGCATTTAATTCAATCCTCTCAACCATCCTTTTCGGTCGTTTTACAAAGAAGAAAACTGAAGTCTAAAGAGGCTTTGTCCTTGCCCAGGGCCAGATAATTTCCAAGGGTGGAGGTGAGATTTAAACCTCTGCTCGTGGTCTGTCCGGTTCCTTTTTCCTCTCCATGCCCTTGGTCAAGGCCCTTTGAGTCATGAGCTTGGGAAACTGATGAAAACTCAGCTCTGGGGCAATTCAATTGTCCCCGTGGAAGCTGGCAGCCTTCACAAAGCATCACTAACGTCCCAGGAGGCAGAATACACCAAAGGTTTGAACTTCTCGTGCAGCTAGCCAATTTGCTGGAGAATAAAAGAGCAAAAGCACCTAGGAGCATAAAACCAACCAGTAAATCTAGGGATTAAAAGCCTCTTAGCAACCCTGCTACCTGTAATTACAGCCCCCAACAAAGAGGAACCCTGGCAGATGGAGGATAAGGAAGAATCCAGCCAGTAACTGGGATGGGAGTCTTGCCAAGATGGTTTATGGCCCTACCTTGTGTCTTCCCAAACAACCTTCTGCCTGATCTCTATCCACCTCAGGCCCCAAGGGCAGCTGTGCTCCCAGGTTATCTGCGGATCTGCAGCACATGGCTCAAGAACCAAACAAGGCTTACATTCCCACCCAGGACTTGTTGGTGGATTAAGGTGAGACTCCCAGACATCACTCAGGGGCCTGAAGAGAAGTCCACAGAGCAGAGAAAGTGTGTGACCTTTGACGGAATTGTCATCTGACCTCAACAAGGCCAAGAATGCCACCCAGCAAGAGAGATGCATGCCAGATTGCAGAGGCAGAAGGAGGTGCCTCCTTTTCTTAAACTCCAGAGCACCAGACTGACCTGATGTTTCACTCTCTTACCCAATCCTATGGACTGTCTAGAAAATCTAAATGTCTGAGGCACATGGCATTCTCTCCAGTAGGATCTTGGCAAACTTTTTCTGGAAAGGACCAGATAGTAACTCTTTACGACTTTGCAGACCACAGGGTCTTTGTCTCAACTATGCAACTCTGCTGCTATTGCACAAAAGCAATAGCAGCCTTGGACCATATGCAAAGAAATAAATGAGGCTGGTTGTGTTCCCATGAAATAGGCAATGATCCAGATTTAGCCACTAGATCACTATTTGTCGACCCCCACTTTACAAAGTATGTGAGATTCTCAAATCTCTGTAACAGCATTTCACGAAATTGTCTTTTGTCCAAGTTTCCGAGAAAGTTCTTCTTAAGGGGAAGCTTTTCCTGAAAAGGTGAATAAATGTGGCTTTGCTTTCTTCTTGTGACCCTGGGCCAGGTTGCAACCAATGTGAGCACATCACCCCACCAGAATCCAGAATGGGAGACAATCACAAGATCTGTTTGCTACTGCATCTCCAGTGTTTCAGAAATGTTCGGCACATAGTAGGCACATCATAAATAATTCTTCAATAGATGAATCTGCTGAGATTCTGGCTAGAACCCAAAACATTTGGGACAGATTATTTTTTTCACCCGTTCAATTATAGCTCTGCTGTTCCAGCCTGGCCTGTCCCAGGAACTTCTAAGGGGTTCAAACTAGAGTTCTCATGCTTGGCAGCTTTCCTGTGGTTGGCCACTTAGGCAAGTTAGAAATGTTCTTCCCTCTTACTCCCTTAGCTAACCTAGCTGTAAATCACTATCCAAAGATGTGTGTTGGTAAGTAGAAGACAATCCAGTGAGCATTTCCAGATGAATCATTCTGTGAATGTTCCGCCTTTAATTACTTATTAAAAGCAGACCAGATTTTCCTAATTGGGTGCACTGAGCATGTGTTAATTTTATAATTAAAAAGAAAATTAAACACTCTTTTCATGTGCAAACTAGGATAGAAATCCAGGAAGAAATTTCCTCTTAAAATACTTGACCAGGTTTCTCAAATTTCAGAGCAAGCACTAAGGTGCTTGTTAAAAATGTCGTTTCCAGTTTAGGTGCTGTAGCTCCTGCCTGTAATCCCAGCATTTTGGGAGGCCGAGGTGAACTGCTTGAGCCAAGGAGTTTGAGACCAGTAACAAAGTGTGACTTGTCTCTACAAAAAATTTTTTAAAAGTGAGCAGAGCATGGTGGCATGTGCCTGTGGTCTCAGCTACATAGGAGGCTGAAGCAGGAGGATCACTTGAGTCGAGGAGGTTGAGGCTGCAATGAGCCATCGTTGCACCACTGCACTCCAGCTTGGGCAATGGGGCAAGACCCTGTCTCAGAAAAGAAAAAAAAAAAAAAGCCATTCCCAGGCCAAACTCCCAGCCACTCTTACGGCCATAGGTCTGGGGTGGTGCCTTGGACTCTGCATCTGGAAGCCATGCCTCCAGATGATCCTAAGGCAAGCAGAGCTGGACCACACTTAGAAGAATCACTGTCCCAGTCAATGCTTTTAATCAGCTTTTGTCAATTGATGCAGCTTTTGTCAATTGATGCAGCTTTTGAGAGGAAACTCTAAGACACAAGAGGTCCCTCTAACCCTGTGCCTGCCTCCCCCAAAAATGACTCTACATTTTTTAAAAGGGTCATGCACATTCTGTGGCTGATCCGAAGGACTCCAGCCTGGAATTACCTGTGAGGGCTTTTTCCCCCAGTTTCCCCCAGTATATCTGCTAGGTTGCCTATGAATGGAGGTACCTTCAACTCCAAAGCATCTTAGGCTGTTTAATTGCAGTAATTGCCACCCCAGGCTGTAAGTTTCATGTAAATGCTCTACCAGGTGATTCATGTGGTAAATTACACACTTGAGATTTCACCAAGATTTACCTGCTAATCCTAAACTCACTTAAGATACTACTCATGCCCACACCCCCAGATCCGGCAGCTGGGAGAGAGGTACAGATAGGCCTAGAGACCTCACACAATGCCTTCTTGCATCCTTGTCTCCATCTCAATGATTTTTCTCCTTGTCATCTGTCCTTGGACAATTCTGACACTCCCTACCCTGCAGCAGGCAGGACCCTACTTGCAGACAAATGCCCTGGCCTGGCCACATCCTCAACTCTCAAGGATGGATTACAATTGAATGGGTGAAAAAATAATCTGTCCCAAATGTTTTAGGTTATAGCCAGAATCTCAGCAGATTCATCCATTTAAGAATTACAGTTAATATTCTTTCAACCCTCTAACCACTTCTTAACAGTTGTCTTCACATCTGTCTCCTCTTATTCTATACTTACTGGTGTAAGCCTTCAGATTAATCTTCCTAAAGCACCACCTTGCTTATCTTGCTCACAGCTCAAACACCTTCCATGGCTCCCACTGGCCACTGTTCAAACCCTTCAGGCTGACTTTCATAGTCCAGCCCTGCTCTGGTTATCTCTTGCTGTATAAAAAACCACCCCAAACTTAGTGACGTGAAACAACAACCATCATGTATTATTCTCATCTCTCATGGTTCTAGGAAGCAACTAGGTTCAGCAGGATGGATTGTGTTAGAGTCAGATAGTGGCAGGGTCTGGAGGCATCTTGAAGGCTTTCTCCTTTACATATGTGGTGCCTGGGCTGGGGAGATTAAACCACTGGGGCTCAGATAGCTGGGGCTCCTTGGACATCTCTGTTCTCTGTCATCTCTCTCTGTGTTCCCTCTACCATGCGCTCAGAGCTCCAAAGGCGAATGTCTCAAGAGGGAGCGCCAGGCAGAAGTTGCACCACCTTATGACCTTAATTTCTAGCCTCAGAAGTCACATAGCATCATTTCTACCAAAAGTCACAAAGATCCTTTGTATCCAAGGGGATGGAATTAGCATCCACCTCTTGATAGGCAGAGTGGCAAGAATTTGTGGATGTGTTTTGAAACCACTATGAGCCCCAGGTTTCTTTTTACAAACATGAGCCAGGATTCCATTTTTCAACTGGGCCATCTGCTTCCAGTCAAACTATTCCTTATTTTCAAAGCACACCTAAAACTTGCCCAGTCCATGACTCTGTTCACCCCTTTATCTTTGTAGGGTCGCCCTCACCTTGCCACCATCTGCATAACTAAATCCTACTGACCCTGTGACTCCACCTCATCGGAAACATTTCCGCTCCCAAGCTCAGTCTCTTTCTTATGCCAATGATTATGTGTACAGTTCATTGGACAACTAAATCGTTCTCTGCTTTGTGCTATCACTTCTATTTCTATCTTGCTATTTGGCTATGTCTTTTAGAATTAACATCTCATGTGTGGATAATTTCTCCTTAGTTCCCTTGTCAAGTCTTCATGATATTCACCATTTATTGGATGCTTACTATATGCCAGCCACAGTACTTTGTCTTTTGCTGACAGTAACTCACCTATTCTGGACAGCAAGCTGGAGTCACAGGGGTTATTAGTAACTCATTTTGCTGATAAGAAACCAAGGCACTGATAGGTTACCTTCTGTGGCCAAGTTCACGCCGGCTCAGAAGTGAGAAAAGTGGAAATCAAACCCATTTTTTCAATTTCCAAAGCCTAATCTCTTCTCTCCTTTGTTGAAACACCTCTTACTTTTATCTGCATCTCTTCCATTTTCTCACTCAGGACATCCACAGAAACACTCTCCACCTGATTTTAATTTTTCCACCTTGGTTTGATTTTAATATATTTACCTGAGGCCCAGGTACAATGGCAGACATAAGCCTAGCATGAAGAAATTTCTTAGGAATAAATCAAAGTGTATCCAGGTAATATTGTTGGTGTGATAGAGAAGAATGGATTTAGTTACAGGTTGTTGACACAAGTTTGGAAGACTTTGGAAAGAATCACTGGGTCTTCTCCTGATTCTTTGGTTGCCTTTACTGCCTGGGCAAAACCTTCCTAACCTCAATGTTTTTCCACTTCTCAGAAACGAACATCACATTCTTATACATTCTTTAGGCTTCAGCTTTTCTGAGAAGCCTTACAACTCCCCTGACCTACCACCACAAAATGACATCAGTTCTCCCAGTATGCTAGTAGGGGGTGAATTGTGTCCCCCCAAAAGATAGGTTGAAGTCTTGGCCTTAGGTATAAGCATTTGATCTTATTTGGAAATAGGGTCTTTGCAGATGGAATCAAGTCAAGATGTGGTCCGCCCACGGGCCCTGATCTGATAGGACTGGCATCCTTAAAAGAAAAGGAGAACAGACATACAGGGAAAACACCATGTGACAACAGAGACAGAGCAGAAAGTGATGCAGCCAAGGGTTTCCCCAGAAGCCAGGGGAGCAAGGAAGGATTCTACCCGCAAAGCCATCACAGGGAGCACTGCCCTACAAACACCTTGGTTTTGGACTTCCAGCCTCCAGTGCTGCAAGGGAATATATTTTTTGTTGTTTTAAGCCACCCAGTTGTAATTGGTCACAGCAGCCAATAGGAAATTAATACATACCTTATCCTACTTTACTGCATGTGTCATACCTAGAATCAAGCCATTTGTATAAGTATCTATCTAATAGCCATTTGCCAAGAAAGAACCAACTCCTTGAGAGCGTCAACTCCGTTTTGGCTGCTGCCACACCCTCAGGGAGCACACAGTAGGCCCTCAGTAATAGCCCCTGCATGCATCCATGAATGCAAGTCTCCCTCCTCCATGTTAACTAAACACTCCCAAGGCCTGTCGCCCCTTCTGGAGGCCCCAGAACCACCGCCACGGCTGGGCTCTTGCTGGAGTCTGCCCTCCCTGGGACACACAGGAAGGACTATGTGGATTCACAAGGACCTGGAGGCATGCGTGTGCTCCATCTCACTGACTTAATCCCACTGCAAGTAGGCTACCCCCGAGGATCATCAGAGAACGGCCCTGTAAGCTCCTCACCTCTGAGCAATTAACTAATGGGTAGTCGGAAGTAATCAAAGACTCCCATCGGAGTCTATCAGCCACGCCTCCCTTGAAAGTCTGAAAACAAAGATTATCTGCAATGCCTAGGCTTCAAAACCAGGGAAATACACCTGTATCAAATCAAACTCCCTGCCTCCAACTGAAGAATGTACAGGCTCCTGTTGTATAGCCTTCTGGCATTCTCAGGGCAAGAACTGTATTCAGCCACTAACCTTTCTCTTAAATTGCCTATCCAAGATAGGCCATTATTATAATGAAATACCTCAGCTGGGAATGTTCTTGGTTTCAGCTAAAAGGTTTCCTTTCTGACTACTGTGCTCATAGGTGCTGCCTTGATTTGGGGGAACTTCCCTTTGGCTGTTTTGAAAGGATTTCGACAGGTCTGTTTACATTTTATTTGATTTGCTTCATTTCAGTGTGCGGGTCAGCATGGCCCAGTCCTAATGATGATGAAAACTGGAAAAGATGGGCCAGCCCCAAGAAAGGATTAAGGAAAGAGCCATCATTTTAGTGAGGGAGAAATGGGAGTTAAGCCTGTGGTTCTAGAAGGCTCCCCGTCCTTCTGCCCTGTGGCAAACCCATCAGCAGCTGGAAGAAAGTGCTCAGACAAGGGGTTTGCAGCCTTAGGACCCTCCGGGCCTCCTTGTTTGAACCATAATGGCCTTTGCACAAGGCTGTCTCAGGAGGAGCTGATTTTAAAAGAAGGTTTAAAGTTCATGCTAAATCCCAAAACGCTTAAAGCTCAAATTCAAGGGAGAGTAGGTGGTCAGAGGCCTTGTCAATACCTGAAGAGTAAAATGCTTGCACATCCATCAAAGGTCCTGTTTGATCTGATATCTGGGTCTGCCCTCTCTTCCAGCATCTCGGCTTCAACCCAGATGTCTCGAGTTGGTGCTTCCAGCGCCAGATCTGGTACATGGATACGTTTTGTTCAACCTGCCCAGTGTTTGTTGGTTTTGTTTACATTCCCCTTAATGCTTTATTGCTGAGTCATCAAGATAAAATAAAATGGGAAATTTCACATTAAAATATCCAGCTTTCCTTGCAACATCAGAAAATCCAGCCCCCTGGGCTTGCATTTCCATGTGGCAACCGTTGACTATACATGGAGAGCAGCCAACCCCCTGGCAGATAAGGGGACCGCCTTATTCCCCATCACTTGTGTCTCTGAATTTCCTGGCTCTGGTGAGCAGATTAGTTTGAGACCCTCCACTCTTCTAACCATTCAGCAACACAACTCTCGTATTTATACCACAGTGTCAAATTAAATGTCACCCTTTCCACAAAGACTCTCAAACCCTCCCAACAGAAAACTTCCCACCTGGCCCCACCATAGGTTTGTGTTTCATTTGCCTAACTTATTTGGGTATGGATCCTCCCATCTGTCTGGGTGATCTGAATAACTTCATTCATCTCTCATGTCTTAACACATATGTCATCTCCTTCAGGAAGCCTTCCCTGATTGCTCCTCCCTCCTCCAGCCTGCTGCCTTTTGCTGCTTCTGCCTATCCATGCTCTTATCATCCTTGCTTCTTCTCTGTCTCCCCTGCTGGGCAGGGAGAGCGCAGGGGCTGAGCTCTGTAAATCCAGCAGGAAGCATGCAGCTTGGCATCTGGGAGGGTCTCTCAGGAAGTGTTTGTGGAATAGAGAGAAAATGAGACAGAAAAGAAGAAAAGGCTCATTTGCTCAGGATATTCAGTTAGAATGCTGACAGCAGAAATGCATCATCATAATAGTAATAATAATAATAGTTCTTAGCACTTACTGGGGGTTTTGTATGTAAGTCTTTTACCTATTAATTTATTGTGTTAGTTTCAGTCCTCTGGGAAGCGGAAGTCTAGATGGAATGAGACATTTACTGAGGGAGATGTCTGTGAAGGAGAAAGGGGAATGAAGCAGGAGTAGTCCAGGAGAACCTGCACATCAGGATGCAGGTCCCACAGGGGAAGGAGAAGGGAAGGAAGGAGGATTGGGCAGGAAGAGCCTGTAGTGATAGGTCTGGTCTGGTCCGAGAAAGTCTCTGCCTGGTGATGAGGAGGGGCCCGCAAAGACCGTCCATCAGAGCAGTCCCAAACCAGGCAGGAGAGGCTGGGGTCTAGCACCTCTACCATGCCCAATCACTGGTTGGGGACAGCTGGGAGAGCAGGTCCTGGCTGGGTGCATGCTTGGGTGGATCTTAAGGTGGGTGATCTGGAGGCTCTCAGCTTGCAGGACTCCACACAGGGAGGTCCGAAACTCCCAGCTCCAGGGCTGCAGCACCCAGATAATCCCCACAATGCCCCTAGGCACCACTGTTGCTATTGCCAAGCTGAGCCTTAGGGGAAGTGACATGACCTGACCCAAAGCTACAGAGCTCTTAGAGATGGAACCAGATATCAATACCAAATCAGGCGTGTAGCCACCCTACCCTTGGATCCTCGGCAACCCTCCGGGAAAGACAGGTTATTGCAGTCTGGGTTGATGGCCCACGGCCCATTTTTCGGAGAAGGACTATGGGACCTTGAGCCAGGAGCTGACTTGGCCACTCCGGAGGGAGGCCAGCAGGCACACCCAGGACTCCTGGCCTCCTGCAGCTCAGAGGAAGGAGACTCCCAGGCACCGATCCTTGGGGTTAGCGGGAGGTGGAGGTCCACCAGCTCCTTTGCCAACCCCTCCCCAGCCCCACTAATGATAACACCAGCTCAGTCCTACAGAACAGCTTCTATGTGTTGGGGACTGTTGAACCACTTATTTCTTTGCCTGTCTTTAACCTCCCGGCATCCCTATGACCCAGACACCTTTATTCCTCACGTTTCCCAGGGGAGAAGACAGAGGCGCAGAGGGGCAAGACACTAGCCCAAGGCCACAGCTAGTAAAAGGCAAAGCTGAGATGCAAAGCCAGGTAGGCCCTGCTATTCAAGGCTCTGCTAACTTCAGCCAAGCAAGTAAAAAAAGAATGGATGTCCTGTGAACAGTGGCATCTCTGGAAAACGTCGCTGTTTTTATTAATCTCTCTCAAGATAGACGTTGCTCAAACACAGCAGCTTCGTGACGATGCCAGTAGCCAGCAGTCTCCTGTACGCGTGGGTTGCGAGCCCAGGGCGTGGACGGGGTTGGGAGCGGAGGGCCGCAGGTGCCAGCGGGGTCCGCCTCTCCCTGCAGGAGGCCCCGGCAAGTTCACGGCCGGCCCGGGGCGAGCGGCGCGCGGCCTTGCGGCTCATTCTACCGCCCTGCGTGCGAAGGGGAGGCCGCGCCCCCGCGCCCCCGCTCGCGCCGTGCCTGCCGCCGCCACCCGCCCGGCCGCCGGGCCGGCCACTGAGCGGCCGCTGCAGACTCGGCGGCGCCGGCGCACCTGCAATCAGGCCCCGCGCCGCGCCGCCGCCTCGCGTCCAAGGCCGCCGCGCGCCGCGCTCGCCGCTGATAAGAGGCGGCGGGGGAGGGGCGCAGGATGCTGGCGTTGGGGCGGGGGGCGGGCAGCTGGAGCGGGCTCCCATCCCCTCCCCTCCCCTGCCCTTCCTCTGCCTCTCCCTCTGCGATGCCTCTCCCGAAAGTGTATGACTTGCCCCTGTCTCTTTTTTGCGACCCTCCCCTACATTCCCTCCCTCCCCAGACCTTGCCGCTGGCGTATGTGTGCGCGCGTGTTCGTGTGTGTGCGCGTGTGCATGTGTGTATCTGTGTCCCCAGTTGCCCCGTCTCCTGTATTTGTCTCTGTGCACTTCCTGACCTGTCTCCCACTCCCCACCTCTCTGATTCTCTCACCTCCAGCTTATTCTGTCTCTCTCTTCTTCTTTTAGCATCCCCTCTTAGTTTCTCCCTCTCTCCCTGTTCTATTTGTCTCTTCCTCACCTAACTGGGAGCCAGTCCCTCCCTTCTCCCTGTGTCTGTCTTCTCTCTCCCTCTCTCCATCTTTCAGACTCTGACCTGCCTCTCCCCTTCTCTCTCCCTTTCCTGTCTCTCCGAGTCGTTGCCTGTCCTCCTCTCTCTGCGTCCCCAACTCCCTCTCACTTCTCCGTTCTTTCACTCATTTATCTGTATCTTCCCTTTCCTTTTCCCCCCTCCCCATAACTCTGGCTGTCCCCTGCCCTATCTCAGGGTCCTGTGGCACTTTCTCCGCGGCCGGCCTGCCTGCAGGGCAAGGCCTTCAGAGCCAGCGGTTGCTAGAACAGCTGGACCCCACAATGAGCCGGGCTCAGCAGGTGTCCTGACTTCAGGGGGCAGGACTGTGCTCACCTGGGTGCCTTTCATCTGAGGCTCTGGCGCACTTCACAAACAGTCATTAAGGCCCGCCTGGGGGCAGGTCAGGGAATATCACAGCCTGGGCTGTTTAGTTATCTTCATTATTCATACACACCCCCCTGCCTTAAATGAGTTTAGTGCAAGGGACAGAATCCCGACTGACGCCCAGAGAGATTAAGGTTTTCGAGGGTTGCACAGGCCAAAGATGACAAACTGATACAGCAGGGATGTTTCTGCTGCTTCCTTCCTGCAGCGTGAGCCTCTGTCAGGAGCTTAGAAACCACCCTTTCTGAGACAGCTCTGGGGGTCAAGAGATGGGGCTAGATTTCTCTTAATGGGTCCTGGCCTGGTGGTCTGCTTTGCACCAAACATGCAAGCAGGGGTCTCAGTGGGAACCAGCCCCTTTTGTGCTTGAATAAATTCAGGAGCGATGGGAGAAGAACGGTGACATAGGGTTTATTTGTGTATTCATTTTTCTGATCAGGGGATGCATCCAGAAAGTATCAGTAGTTAAACAACAAGGGGGCTCAGGAGTTGCCAGGCATCAGCATCTCAGAAACTGCATCTGGGGCAAAGCCACTGGGCCAAGAAGGTCAAAAAGGTGGTGCCAAAAGAGCATTCATTGGGCAGCTTTGCTTCATGAAGGCAGCTCAGATCCACATTTAAGCCAGTTTGCCCAGCCAACACTTTCTCCCCCACCAACTCCCCAAAAGGAATATTTCTTTCTTTCTTTTATTTTTTTCTTTGAGATAGAGACTTAATCTGTTGCCCAGGCTGGAGTGTAGTGGTGTGATCTCGGCTCACTGCAACCTCCGCCTCCAAATAACAAACATTATTTGTTCAAACAATCCTCCTGCCTCAGCCTCCCAAGTAGCTGGGATTACAGGCGCCTGCCATCACACCTAGCTAAGTGTTGTATTTTTAGTAGAGACAGGGTTTCACCATGTTGGCCTGGCTGGTCTTGAACTCCTGACCTCAGGTGATCCAACCACCTTGGCCTCCCAAAGTGCTGGGATTACAGGCGTGAGCCACCATGCCAGGCCCCAAAATGGCTATTTCTGGGACCTACTCTGGTGGCAGCAGTCATAACTAATGCTCACTGTTTAAGCTCACATGTCCCTGTAAAGAAAGACAGAGCCTGTATGTCGAAGCCTCCAGGATGGTTGGAATTGGAGAATTGGGGGAAGGGAGAGAGACAAAATGCTATGGACGTTTGAATATTTTTCAGCAACTCTGCCTCCAGTATAAGAAGTTTTGGTCTAGTTGGGCACCGTGGTGTATGCCAGTAGTCTGTTACTCGGGAGGCTGAGGCGGGAGGATCGCTTGAAGCCAAGAATTCGAGGCTATTGTGAACTATCATTGCACCTGTGAATAGCTACTGCATTCCAGCCCGGACAACATAGTGAGATCTTATTTCTAAAAACAAATAGATAAATAAGAAAGTTATTGGTCTAATACTGTCAGTGAAAGGCCTTTGCTCTGTGACTTGCCATCTCTGGGCCTTATCCATAAAAGAAGACACTTAATCTAACAATTTATTTGGCCCTTTCAAGTCTCTGGTCAGGCAGTTTCTATCTTTTGACTTAATACACACTTCCCCTAAATGTGTATGAAGTCATAAGTATATGTAGTATCCTTAAAGTAAGTAAGTGTATCTTTATTCCAGGGCTGCAGGTAGGCCACACTCCCTGTTCCAAATCTCTGGGTTTTGCTGTTTGTTTTGGAGAGGGGGTCTTCTCTTTTAAAAACTAGACCAATCTAGTGAAATGCCATGACATTTTATTTTTAAAGACTCATGCTAGGTTATATACTAAGCATGCAAACATTCTTGAAATCTACTATAACCTCACTTTGGTAGCAAATACTAGTCTACTGGTGAGTTGAAAGACTT
Organism: Papio anubis; assembly: GCF_008728515.1. Lineage (NCBI taxonomy): Eukaryota > Metazoa > Chordata > Mammalia > Primates > Cercopithecidae > Papio > Papio anubis. Next base: position 109,783,117 of record NC_044984.1, read on the forward strand.
AAATTTTTTAAAACCATTTTTTAATCATTTGCAGATATTTAAATAATTTTTAATAGCATCACTTCGACTATCATTGTCAAAGGTGACAACTTCACCTATCTGCTAAAAAAGTAGTTCAGTTAACAAAGTACAATAAAGTGTCTATTGTAGAATCTAGCTCCTAAGCATACAGGTATTGACTAAAATTCTTCCAGCTTTCCTGTTTATTTGAACATTTTTATAATAAATGCTAGGAACAAAAGTATAGAATGTCCGCCAGCACCTAGGAGAATATTTAGTCTGTAAATCAAACTTCTTGTCATCAAAGATCAGCATCAGGCTAATAATTAAATCACATGCAGAATCTGGATGCTTAGTAGCTCTCTTTGAGAAAAAAGAAATGCAGCCTGCTTGGCGGCCCAGCCCAAAGCTAGCCTGCAGGAGCCGCAGGAGGGGCCATCTAGAATCTGATTGCACGCAGGCCACTGACTCACACTGTGATCTTCGGTAAGTAGGTTTACCACTCGGTGTCCTGTTTTTCCATCTGTGAGATGGGAATGATAACGTAGGGCTGCTGGGTCAAGCCAGCAGATAACTTCCAGAAAGCCCTTTGAGCTTCTTGGAAACAGCACTCGAGATATGATTAGGCGCCAGCGTGCTGCAGAGATGTGTGCCCGGTGGCAATTGGAATGATACAGGTTCAGTCTGGTCAGAAGTGGTCATCGGACTGTAAACAGAGCTTTTCAACTGCTCCACCTGGTGTCATGCATCTCATCTCCCCTTCTCCCTGACGCCCCCCTGCTTTTCCACCCCTCCCTCCATCACTCCCAACACAGCTCCAGCCTGAAACACTTTCTCCCTCCTAAAACCTCCTGCTCTCACAGCCCAGTCATGTCTTACATCAGTAATGTCGATAAGAAGCAGTAATTACTATTATAGAAGCTGCCATATTATTTTATAGGCCCTGTACCAAGTGAGTGTTTTAAAAGCATCGTGTCTTTTAATTCTTACAAAAAATCACCAAGGTAAATATTCTTATTATTTCTGTTTTACAGATAATTATAAAATTGATTACTACCAACTCCAAAACACTTTTCCTAACTTATTCCATTAAGAGACAACTCGTGCTAGGTGCTTTACATACACAGTATCATGCAGCCCTCACCATAGCCAAGCAAGATGAGACTTCCTTGTCTTTGCTTCACAGATAAACCCCCTCTGAGTCTTCATCAGTTACTCTCCCTCACACTTCAGTATATTTTCTTTGACTTTATCAAGAAGCTGCTTTGTCACTTTCCCTCGTATTTCAAGGGTGCACAAACACCTGCAAGGTATGTTTTATTTGCTGTAAAAACAAAACTCTGAAATCTCAGTGGTTTATCACAGTAAAGCTAAATACAATGCAAGTCGGCAGAGGGCTCTGTTCCATGCAGTCATTCAGGGGCCCAGTATCCTTCCACTTAGTAGCTCTGCCTTTCTATGTCTTTAAAGTCTTCTTCTTTTGGCAAGTAGATGAGAAGAGAGAGCATGAAGGATGATGTGGGAGGTTTTTAGGGGCCAGGCCTAGAAGTTGGGAATACCACTAATGCCCACCATCCATTAGCCATAACTTAGTCACAGGGTCTTACTCAACTCCCAGAGACACTGGGGAACATAGTGTAGCTTGTGCCCAGGAGGCAAAAGAAGAGAATTTTGGTGAACATATAGCAGGCTCTGCCACAAAGTCTCAAGAATACATAGATGGGGAAAAGAGATGTCCTTCTTCTGTAAAAGGTCCAAAATTAAGTATTTTCAGAACTGTGCACCTCACCCCTAGCCATAAGAAATCCCAACACACCAGCTGGGATTTCCAGCCCCTTAAATAAAAATAGAAATAAAAGGGACAGGTGCGGTGGCTCATGCCCATAATCCCAGCACTCAGGAAAGCCAAGGCAGGCAGGCAGATTGCATGAGGTCAGGAGTTCGAGACCAGCCTGGCCAACATGGTGAAACCCCGTCTCTACTAAAAATACAAAAATTAGCTGGATGGGGTGGCGCATGCCACCCAAGTAATCCCAGCTACTTGGGAGGCTGAGTCAGGAGAATCGCTTGAACCTAAGAGGCAGAGATTGCAGTAAGCTGAGATCATGCCACTGCACTCCAGCCTGGACAACAGAGTGAGTGAGACTCCATCTCAAAAAAAAAAAAGAAAAGAAAAGAAAAGAAAAGAAAAAGAAAAAAAGAAAAAAGAAATAAAAATACCTGCCCTAGAAGTCTTGACTCCTTGCTAATAGAACCTCCTTAGAAGAACAACAGGAAGTCTGACCACTTTCAGGTCAATGACTCCCCAGGAATAAATCTCCTCCTCTTGTCAAGTTACACTTACCCTTTGGGATGTGGCTCTGCTCACCTTCCTAAGCTCCTCTTCTATCACTACTGCGGTGCCGCTTGCTCTGTGAACACGCTAGGCTCTTTCTCATCTCCAGGTATTTGTACATGCAGCTCCCTCTAGCTGAAATACCCAGCACTGACCCCTACTAACAGCTATAGAGCAAGCTCCTCTTGACCCTTCGTAAAAACGCCACTGTTTCTTGAATGCCTTCAGTGCCTTCATAGGCTCCTACAGGCCTTGCTACATTATTATAGCTATTAGTTTGCATTTTCTCTCAAGCAGTGACCTACCCCACCACGCCCAACCTTCAGACATAACCCCTTGGAGGGCACAGTGTTGGAGGAAGGGCGGCTGGGGAGATGGAAATAGTAGTCTCCGTGGTGCTTTAGAACTGGCTGGCCTCTCCTCACTTACTAGTCTGTAGCAGTTGCTGTGCTTGGCCTACCCAACCACCCCTTTCCACATCTTCCATTCTAGAAGAGCCCAGTTTTTCTTTCATTGCCCCTAAGTTGCTGAAGAAATCCTGATTGGTTAAAGCCAATCATGTAACTGCCTCCTCCCATTTTCTTGCTAATGATTGGATGAAGAGAGAACATGTGACCCCCACGAGAAGCCATCTGCTAGGAGCTACTTCGAAAGGTTTCTTTGCTCTATAAATAAACACAGAAGGAATGAACCTTTTTCTGGCTTCAGCCATGGGTATATGAGAGAAAGTGACACCTGAAATGGCACAACGAACAGAGGCAGAGGCAACCTAGAAAGGCTGGTGAAGGAAAAGACAGAAGGAGCTTCTGACTTCAATGATACTGTTGAACTGTGGAATTATTCAACCCTGGAACCATCTTAACTGCATTTCTTGGTCGATGAGATTGTAAAATCCCTGATGTCTAATTCTTCTGAATCTTTGTTTCTTGTAATTTGAAGCTAGTAATGTTCTAATAGGTGACAATATAAATTCTCATCCCAAGGTAATTTCTCATCCTTCACCCGTTCCCTTCCTCCCACCCTTCCAAGTCTCCAATACTATTATTCCACAATCTATGTCCATGTGTACACGTTATTTAGCTCCTATTTATAAGTGAGAACATATGATATTTGACATTCTGTTTCTGAGTTGTTTCACTTAAGATGATGGCCTCCAGTTCCATTCATGTTGTTGCAAAAGACATGATTCCATTCTTTTTCATGGCCTAATAATATTCCATTGCATATAAATACCACAGTTTCTTTATCCAATCATCCAAAGACACTGTTACCAATTACATCAAGACAACATAAGTAAATTGTGGGACTGAACAAAGTAAAGTGAGAGGTGTGCTCATCTTAATCCTAAATTAGATACATACAAGTCAGTATATATGTTGGATATGAACTTCCATTTCGTCATCTACAAAATGAGGATGAAATTATCCAATTTGTATTGTTAGTATGAGAATTAAATAAGAAGGAGCTGGGCACAGTGGCTCAAACCTGTAATCCCAGCACTTTGGGAGGCCAAGGCGGGCAGATCACTTGCGGCCAGGAGTTCGAGACCAGCCAGGCCAACATGGTGAAACCCCATCTCTACTAAAAATGCAAAAATTAGCTGGGCGTGGTGGTGCACACCTGTAGTCCCAGCCACTTGGGAGGCTGAGACAGAAGAATTGCATGAACCCGGAGGTGGAGGTTGCTGTGAGCCAAGTTCACGCTACTGCACTCCAGCCTGGGTGACAGAGCAAGACTCCATCTCAACAAAAAAAAAAAATTAAGAAGGGATGTGAAGTACCTCAAATATCTCCAACAGTGCTTAACACATAGCAGGCATCTGTCCTTCTGGCTACACACAAAGAGAATTCTGGTCTACCCCTTCAGCTTATTTCCCTTTCTCTCTTGGAGGCTTCAACTGTTGCTCTACTACTGAATATTCAGATTTTATTATACAGAATCACAATAAGAAAGAATAGAAATAAGAGAAATGGTCGATGGCCCATAGGTTTTATGTCTGTTTCACAGTGTACAGGAAGTACAAATAAAGAACTTGAGTTATGGGAAATTAATTTTTGATTGTTTCATTAACAGTGATAGAGACTAGAGATTGAACCACAGGGCTCATGGACTTCTTAGGACTATAAATGAGTGAATGAATACATGGATGAATGAATATTTTATGAGGATCAATAACCAATCAAATGTCTCTCTGCCAAGAATATGGTGATTATAAGGATGAATTTGAGAAAAACTATATGCTTAGAGAAATATGCTCTATGCATCCCACATTCCATTCTTTACCTATTTTTCAGTGGCTATACCTTTATACTGAGCATTCCTATGTACTCTTGTTCTTCACATCCCAAGTACAGAGTAACCCCAGAAATCAAATCCATTACATCTATTAGATAAAACTAATGTCATAAACAAAGTTGTCTTGTACTGCCGGTGCCTTCGATTCAATTCAAGGCAACCAATATTTATTGAGCACCTTGGAGGTCTCATACTGTTACCTCTTCTAGAGGTATCTGAATTATGAGAGGAAAGGAAAGGACAATTTTTAATCTAAAACAATTTATTTCAAATGCACTGAGAAGCCCTCATAGGAAAATATTTATGGATTGGAATCTCTTTTGAGCCTTCATCATCCCACTAAACATTCTGCTTATCCCTGACCTACAGATTTGACAAATCTTAAATAACATAGGTGAATACTTATGTGTTAAAAATGAAAACTGCTCAAAGAACAGTCAGGTTGTTGATCAGCCAGATTGAAATTATTTTTACAACATTTTTAATGTTTTTCTTATTACTAAAGCAGCAACACTTAAGAATTCAGGACATTAAAAAATTGTGCAAAGAAGAAAATAAAAGTCACCAATCAGAAAACCATGGACACTATATGCTTTCTTCCATCTTTACACTCTTGCTTGGTTGTAGATACCTATATATTTGGGGTTGTGGCAAAAAATGTTATCATGCTGTTTAGATTACAACTATTTTCATTTTGTCTATCACTAATACTTCTTTCTATTCTTTAAGATCATGGTTTTAATCACTATATGTGATTGTCCTTTTTTGTTGTTGTTTGATGGAGTCTCACTCTGTCGCCCAGGCTGCAGTGCAGTGGCAATCTCGGCTCACTGCAAGCTCCACCTCCCAGGTTCATGCCGTTCTCCTGCCTCAGCCTCCCAAGTAGCTGGTACTACAGGCACCTGCCACCACTCCCGGCTAGTTTTTTTGTATTTTTACTAGAGACAGGGTTTCACCATGTTAGCCAGGATGGTCGTTATTTCCTGACCTCATGATCTGCCCGCCTCCACCTCCCAAAGTGCTGGGATTACAGGGGTGAGCCACCACGCCTGGCTGTGATTGCCCTTTTTTGCATTATGATATTTTTTTTTGTAAGAATCTACTGCTGAACAGCTAATTTCCTTTTTCCCTATTGTAATTTTATGACCATCTTTGTATATATATATCTTGATGAGTATCTTTGATAATCTGATTCTTATTCCCATCACCTCAATAATTATTATTCTATATTGTTTTTCTATTTGATAGGCAAAAGACCAGTATCTTCTTGTTTTAATTTGCATTGACTTTATTATAATGCTGCTTTTGATTACCTTTTTGTAACTTTAATTGGCCATTCATATCCCTAGCCTGATTTTTCTATTTATACCTTTATCTTCTTATTAATTTATAGTAACTCTTCATATAATGAAATAATCATTTTACTTCCATAATGTCTATATTTTCAATTTACAGTCCTCTTTATTTTGATTTGTATGATATTTTCTGGTTTTAATTTTTTCTTTGGTTTAGTATATAACTTGTGATTTCATCTTTTATGATTAAAAAATGCTCCTCCAACCTGAGTTCGATAAAAGTTCATCTATATTTTTTCTAATTCATTTATAATTTCAATTTTTATATGTGACTCAATCTACTTATATTAAGCTTACTACAGGACATAAAGTAAGCATTTTATTTTGTCAAATTATTTATCTTTTGTCACAGCATTATTCTTCACCTGCTGATCATGTCTCCATTGATTTTAACTGACACCTTTATCATGAGACTTCACAAATGATTTTATTTGAACACAGCTTCTTAAGCAAACAAATAAAATATTCTTATCTATACTTGAGACTATTCATGGGATTTTTATATTGAATTTCATCTGTCTATTTGTCATTAGACCCATATTGTTTTAAGTACTGTAGCTTTATAATATGTTTTAAATTTGGTAATGTAAGTTTTCTTATTTTTCACAGAAAACTTTATGGCTACTTTCATTTAATTTTAACTTTAAGATCATTTTTGCTTAATCTTGATGAGTTCTTTGAAAAATATTTTTCAAAATTTTTAGGCTATTTTTTTAAACTAGAGAAGATTTTGTTTCCTTTTTTAACTCTCTTATTCTTAAAGTTTTCCATTGATTCAATCAGATCATCTGCAAATAATTATATTTTTATGTCTCTATTTCTTATTTATCTTCATCTTATGTAGTTTTCTTCCTGCCTTAATGCATTGACTAAAACTTCTTAAAAATTACTAAAAGGTAATCATGAGCATCCTTATTTCTGCTTTCAATGGGAAGGCCTCCACTATAAATGATGTTTCTATTGATTTGAAAAAGAAAAACAGTATTATGTTAGAGAAACATACTTCTACTTCTAGTTTAATGAAAGCTTATTTATTATTCTTGTTGTAAATCACATGGACTTTGAATTTACCAAGTACTCCTTTTTGACCTGCATCAAAATAACCTTGTTGGACCATCTTATATTCCTGGTATAGACCCTACTTCACCTTGGTGGTTATCCTTCTAATGTAGGATTTCCAGCTGTGCTCCAGAAGGCACTGGGAGCTCCATGGAGCCCCTCAGGAAATACATGAGAGTGGGTTTAGGGAAAGATTGGGGAAGAAGGAAGGGGAGGTTGGGATTTTGGAAAAGAGAGACTCAGAAGACCCAGAAGGACGATCTACTCACAGCACCACTGTTGCAACAAATTGAGACTTCACAAGCGATTTTATTTGAACAGAGCTTCTTAAGCAAACAAACAAAAACATTAGCTTTATATACAGCATGATTTGAGGTCGATGGTTTTTTGTTTACTACGTCCTTACTTATATTTATAAGTGGGTGTGGCCTGCAGTTTTTCATTTTAGTGCTGCACTGGTGTATTCTCTGCCATTATCTATGGGGAAGTTTTAGGACTGTCCAGATTTCCCTAAGATTTTCCAAGTTTTATCACCAAAAGCCCGACATCCCAGAAAACCACTCTGGGAAACCAGGGCAGTTGGTCACCTTGGCAGTTTATAGAGAATGATGACTTCTTATCTCTTGAAGATGGAAAGTCCTTCCCTGATAAATTCCTGTGATTCAGGATTTTGTTTTTTAAGGATGACATATTGATAGTTGTGCAAATGTTTTCCCTAGTTTCTCTACATGTATAGAGACACATACATACCTGTATACTTACACACATATATTAATTTTTAATGAATTTTATAAAGATTTCCCTAGAAAATTTGTCACGTCATTACATTTTTTAAAAAGTGATTAATATAGAAGAGTGTTTCTCAACAGCAAGTGATTTTTGCCTCCCGGGGGACATTTGGCAATGTCTGGAGACATTTTCAGTTGTCACAACTTAGGGATGGGAGGTACTACTGGCATCTAGTGGGTGGAGACCAGAGATGCTGCTAAACATCCTACAATGCCCAAGACAGGTCCCACAATAAAGAATTATCCATCCCAAAATGTCAACAGTGCTGAGGTTGAGAAATCTTGATGCAGAAATATATATAACACTCCTATAACTTTAAATATCCCCTTTATATCTTCATATCCTGTTTCTCACTGCTAACTTGGAGTATTTAGATTTCCTCATTTTTTCTCTTTGTGAAGCGTTTCTGTAACTTGCTGTTTGAAGATTTGTTTCTCAAACAATAATCTCTTAAGTTTACTTACCAAATTTTGATCATTTTTTTTGTCCTTATTGTTTGATTTTATATTAGCCACTTCTTTTCTTCTGCTTTTGCATGGTTTGCTTTGATGTGCTTTTTCCAAATTCTTTTGTTGAAAGCTATTAGGTGCGAGGCAACAAGACCCCTTTAGGGCCTACGTTCAGTGACACAACTGTGGCCCAACATTATTTCAGCCGTCAAAGTCATGCCAAATTGTGGGGGAAAGTAGTGAAAACATACGTCCTGACCTGTCTTCTGGCAAAAGTCCTAGTTCTAACAGCTGGATCGATTCAACTGATTATATTTTAATTAAGCCCACTAATACCCACAGGTACAAAATAAGACTTTCTTTCAAAAATACACAGAAATTGAGATTTTTAAATAAAACGATTCATAAGGAGAACCAGGTTAAGTAGGATATCGAGCACATGAATGAAAGAAGAAAGATAAGGTTACGAAGTTGGAACAGCTGGAAGGAGGGATGCAGAAAAAAAAAAAAAAAAAAAAACACCAAAAGTGAGTTGAATTGATGGTGGTGGTAAAGAGATGATGAGAGGGGAGAGAGACCTTAACAAGAGTAGTACTCAGGATCCGAAGGGAAGACAATGCATAACAATAACAGCTGTGCTCTCTGCATCCTACAAGACACACGTGGTCACTCGCACTTTGTAGATAAGGATATGGAGGGGAATCCGAAAGGTTAGGGAACATGCGCCGAGTCACAGGGCTACAGGAGGCAAACTCTGTGCTCTTCTGATTCCAGAAGCCAACGTCTTTTCCACTACACCACGTCACCTTGCAAATTATTCCTCGCAGGTAAGAACTAGTCTAAGAATCTCACTACAAAGCAGTTTCTCCAACGTCCTCTGCTTCACACACTTCCGCCTGAAGGAACACACCCACAACTAAGCATTCAGCTAAGCTGGGAAAAGTCCACATGAGGAACATAAATCTCTAGTTTACAGGAACAAGGAAAATCCCCCTTGGGAAGATTCTGGAGACAGCTCAAAAAGACAAAGTCGGGGAATTTAGAAAGAAAGGCTAAAATGTGTTCAACCACAATTTTCATGAGTTGTCACATCCTGAGGGCACCCACATCCATGGAGATTGATGGCGAGGAAGCTTATTATTTGATCACACGAAGGTTGCCAAATGCCCAGTGGGGCAGTGAGGGTGGAAAGAGGGACAAACTTTCCTTCTACGTGGCATCTGCATACAGGATTTGGCAGCTTTGCCTCTGCTTGGCTTTGCCTGTGAAACCGCTTTAATTCAACACAATAAATATTAACCCAGTGTTGGAGATCTAGAGATCATAAAATAACAATCTCTGAAGAAAACTCACAATTAGGTAGAGGAGGCAGGTCCACAAACAAATAACTACAGCAATCTGCTCCATGAACAGGATGTTACTGCCAAAGAAATGTTGGTTGGCAGGGGAAGTGTTCCATTGTCAAATACGAAATACTGTTGTCTTCACTGTGGGACTTCTCAGGGCCTTTACTCTGTGAGTGTCTCTTTGTAAACTTCCCTGAGTTAGCAACATAGAGTTAGCAGCACTCCCCAACTGTATTTGACCCTGAAAGCTCTTTCTACCTAAGGAACGTCTTAGAGAACTAGTGTTGTTCCCCTCTCCACTAGAGAAATGTAGACAAAAGGAGACTAGAACTAGATAGAATTGGGGTTCATGAAGTGCACTACCGGAGGTGACAGGGTAGAGTTTGGGGAAGCTTGGGGATAATCTGCAGAGGCAGTGAGAATTTGAACTGTCATGAAGATGAAGAAGAATTGGTCAAACAGGTAGTAGTGGAGGTGGAAGAGAGTGGAAAGGGCTTTTGAGAAAGAAGAAATAGCGTAAGTCAGGAGAGTCATGGATCACGTAGTGTATTCAGAAAACAGTGGAAAACTGGGGGCAGGTTTATGCTTCCAGAGCATAGTATGATCCATCCTTCACACATCACCTTCTCTTGCTACCTACCCATGCTTGCTTTGGTATAGTAGAAGAAATGCAGCCCTTGCTCAAGTTTCCTGGAGTTCTCACCTACTGAGACCATTTTTCCTGTTATTTCTAAGATAATAAAGTATTATGGTATGCGTTCATGCATGGGTTCAGAATCAGAAAGTCCTGGATTAAATCCCAATTACTCTCTTTCTATTGTCTGAGTTTGCATAAGCCATTATCTCTTGTTCTGCCTCAGTTTCCTTGTCTGTATGGTGGAGATGAGAAAAAGCACCTACCTCTTGTTGTACTAACAAGCAAATGGCCAGAAGCTGTCGCACATATAGAGACTGCTCAATGGTGGTAGCTATTAGTATTGATGATTATTGATACTTTTGTGCCATTTGAGAAATGAGTATTCTTTGGGAATATCAGCCCCTTGCATAATAAATACCACATAGTAGCATTTATGGGACTGGTCACCCAAGTGCCCCATCATCTTTTGCTTTACAGGTTATAGACAATGCCTTAAAGGAGTAAAGACCATGGACTCAAGCCAGACTCACAAGATCTGTGACCTTGAGCAAGTTACATGACCTCATAAGTCTTCATTTTCTTATCTGTAAGTTGGGGATTAAATGATACCAACCTCATCGAGTTGTTGTGAAGTATAATTGAGTTAATTACGCATAACATTTCAACAGAGAGACAGGCACAAAGTAAAATGCTATGTGCATGTTTGCTATTAGGATTTGATAGTTTCTTCATCTGCAGATAGTCTCTGGGACCCAAACCTGAAGCCCCTGGGCTGCCCTTTCTCAGTGGGACTGACTGGAGCAGTTACTGATGGCACCAGCTTAAAAAGGAGACGGAGAGTGTGTTTGCGTGTCTTCTGCCACGAATAGGCATCCTCAGACAATCTCTTCATAACTGATGCAGCCCAGCCCTCCGTACTGAAATTGCTGGACTCACACGATGCCCAGATGTGGTTGAAAGAGCATGTGAGGAAATTTCCGTAGGAGCAACATGGAACTCTCTGTTCAGAGTTTTTCTTGTGGGCAGCTTGCGTTTATTCATTCTTTCATTCCAGAAGTATTTATTTAGCCCCTGCTATGTGCCAGGCATTGTGATAATAGTTGCAATGCAGAGATGAATAAAAGAGTATGGGCTTATCTATATAAATAAATATATATGCATATGTGTGTGTGTATAACACCTATTATATATATATTATTAGCGTATTATGTGTGTTGTATATATATGTTTATATATGTGTGTTTATGTATATGTACATATATGATAAGAGTTTATAATCCTATGTGAAGACAGATATATTAAAATGGCTTTTTTTTTTTTTTTTTTGAGACAGAGTCTTGCTCTGTCCTCCAAGCTGGAGTGCAATGGTGCAATCTAGGCTCACAGCAACCTACACCTCCCATGTTCAAATGATTCTCCTGCCTCAGCCTTCCAAGTAGCTGGAATTACAGGCACGTGCCACCACACCCAGGTAAATTTTTTTATTTTTAGTAGAGATGGAGTTTCACCATACTGGCCAGGCTGGTCTCGAACTCCTGACCTCAAGTGATCCACCCACCTCAGTCTCCCAAAGTGCTGGGATTATAGACGTGAACCACTGCCCCCTGCTAAAATGGCTTTTATTCTGGTGGATAAATAAAGAAAACAGACCAGGACTTCTGCAAAATAATTTTTTTGCTATGGGCAAAGAAAATATAAATTTTTTTTACTATAATACGATTTAGCGAACATTCACTGAGCATCTGCTATGTGCATAGCACCATGCTCGGTTCTCTGAGGATACATTCGCAAATAATAAGCTACCCTCAGAAAGCTCATACTCTCATATGATTATGAGCCAAAGATATTCATTTCTTAAAGTGTCCATCACTAGCTAGTGGAGGGAGCAGTATGGACTAGTGGGTGATGAGTGCCTACAGCCTGCTCTCAGGTCACCTGAGTCTAAGTCACCTGCATCAGGCACCTCCTAGCTGTGACCTTAGGCAAGTGATCTGACTGAGCCTCAGTTTCTTCATCTGTCAAGTTGTGCATAAAAATAGCACCTACCAGGCAGATTACAAGGTCAGGAGTTTGAGACCAGCCTGGCCAAAATGGTGAAACCCCATCTCTACTAAAAATATAAAAAGTAGCCAGGTGTGGTGGTGGGTGCCTGTAATTCCAGCTACTCGGGAGGCTGAGGCAGAAGAATTGCTTGAACCCGGGAGGCAGAGGTTGCAGTGAGCTGAGATTGTGCCACTGCACTTCAGCCTGGGTGACAGTGCAAGACACTGTCTCAAAAAAAAAAAAAAATAAATAATAATAATAATAATAATGCCTACCTTTTGGGGTAATTGTCCAAATTCAATGAAGTTTTGTAGGTCAGGGGCTGAGCAAGGAGTCTGGCATGCATTAAACACTCACAACTTAGTGAGTCACGGAGGAGTAGAAGAGTATTATTTTAAAAGCACTTTTATTGAATTAGTAAGTGCTGGATTCGATGAAGAAGACTTGGTGAGGTTTTTAAAAAATTTTTCTTTTAATTTTTCCAATGAGGGTTCTTTTTTTCCGATAGTCAGAATTGACCTTCCTGCATTCTACTGCATTTTTCTGTTGCAGAAACTGCTTATTTTTAAAGGCCCTGAACTTAGCTTCCCTTTGCCTTTAGACAAGTCTCACCTGAGGAGCTCTATATAGACCAAGGGACCAATTTAGAGTGACCAACTTGCCCCGGTTGCCAGAGCCTGAAGGGTTTTCTAGGACATAGGACTCTCAGTGCTAAAACCAGGACAGTCCTGGGCAAACCAGAGTGGCTAGTACCCTCCTGGGTACATAACAAGAAGGTGCATATGTAAAGTCTCTCTGGGTGTGCACAAGTGTGGGCCTCAGAAAATGAAAGTGACACCTGGACAACACACAGCTGTGTCTGGCACCCAAAGGACAAGGTCCATAGGACAGAGCCCCGGCAGCCTGAGACCTGCACGCATCTACCCCCGCTAAGGCTGCCTCTGCCACAGCACAGCCTGCTGGTGACTCAGCAGCCTTCTAGGTCCCGAGCCTCAGCTTCCAATCACTCAGAGCAGCTCTTGCTCCTGATGTTAGATAGGACCCTTGAGTCACTCAGAGAGGATTCGGAATGGAGGTAGGAAGGAAGAATTAGCAACTGCATGCGAGGTACAACATGGAAGCCATGGCTTTGTTCTTAGGGTTTGTTCTGGATTCAAGTTTGGCTCTGCTACTCTCTAGTGACATGACTTTGGGCAAGCTACCTACCTCTTCTGAGCCTCATTTTCCTATTTGGAGAACTACATGACATAACACATGTCACCTGCTTAGTGTAGGGAAGGGTACACAGACATGACTTCCTAAATGGCACTCATCAATGACAGTTGTTGCTACTATTGTACTGGCATGATCGCGAATGGTATTGACATGATCATAAAAACACATTATTGTGGCTAGTATCAACGGGATCATAAATAGTGTTGACATTATCCCAAATTGGGAACATGGCTATTCCTCCCTCCTCATCCTTTAAGTAAACCATTTAAAATGCTGCAAAATCCAGACCAACACTTCAAACACAAACACAATAACAATAACTTAGAAGTGGTGGTGAGTCTCTTTACAAGTTCAAACACACAAACAGAAAAAAGATGTTCAAGTAGGATACATTAAAAACACATAAATTCGATTTTTAAAATCTCTATTTTTTTCCCAGCTTTGGAAGAGACAATTCTTCCAAATTCTCATGGTCTAAATCAATCTCTCTCAAAGTATGTTTAGATAAAAATATGTATTCTTTTAATGAAATAATAAAATAATAAAATAAAGGAGGTAGTCCAGGAATTAAATGGGTTTGGGGAATACTGAACTAAATTAAATGTAATGAGTTTCTTTACTGCAAGACTCCTCAAAGCTTTTACTATATGGATCAACTTCCTGACTCTCCGGGAGGGGAAGCACGTGCTGCCATCCCCCTATTGACTTAGTAATGCCACCCTTTGTTCATGGAACATGGACTAGAGTTGGGTGGAATGGAGTTGAAAAGTTCTAATTCAGATGCTTCTGCCAAAGTTCTAGATTCTTCCTCATCTCAGTCCACACCCCATCGCATGGCTTCCTAGGGAATTCGTACTTTATTCCTGGTCTCTGAATCCTTCCACTTGGCCACTCAAGAGCTCTGACTCATCCCTGAGCTTTACTCCTAGGTGAATCTGGATTCTCCCCACTGACCTCCCAAGGAATAGGACACTAGAATCTGAGCAAACATGGAAACCTTTCTCTGTATCTCCTCCCTTGTTTCTGGGAAACTGGGTGGTGTTGTTGTTGTTGTTTGACCTACCAAGATGTTTCATTTCTCCTCAGACAACATTGCTATTTGATGAAGATGATGGACATGTTGATGCTCCTCATGATGATAAAATAAGAAATAGCTTATCTTTACAGAGCAGATACTATGTGCCTGGCACTGTGCCTCATCCCTGTGCAGTGGGTACTATTATAAATGAGGAAACTGAGGTTACAAGAAGGTCTGTGACTTTCCCATGATTACCCACCTAGTAAGGTGTAGAACTTGTCTCTACATGAATGCTCTCATTCAAGACTACCAGAAAACTGACTTAATTCAGAACTCATTTTCTTCAACTACATGATGCTGATTTTTCTCAAAAACATAAGTAAAGATCCTAAATGAACTCCAACAGGCAGACCCTCATCAAAATGATAACATCAAGTAGGTTTGGGAAATACTGAACTAAATTAAATTTAATGAGTTTCTTTACTACAGGACTTCCCATAGCTCAAATGAGGGCCCTGTAAACCCTCAGTTTCCTTCAAACACTAACTTAGGATGCCTCGAAATATAAGATGAGCTCCCCAAGCCCCATACGATATGGCAGCCAATGACATGAGCCTTGGATAACCATCTTCCACCATCTGCTTCAGCTTGGCAGGGGAAACAAAGGCGTACAGCCCCAGGTTACACACTGATGTGACTTGCAGACGTGTTGGCTTTACCCTGTCTCTGCCGTTGGCATTCTTTTATTCCATCAGCATCTCAGGGTTTTGTTTTGGGGTTTTTTTCGACTAAATAATGAGATAATTAAGCAACCCTATCCTACGCCAAAAGATGCTTTCCTGACCTGGGGTACTCACAAGTTCAACCCTTCAAGTTACTAATTACAAGCCCAGAATCACCTCCGCCCGGTCCCCCACCCCAGCCAGCAGAGATAAGGTGCTGCCCTACTTCCTCCAGTAAACTGCCTCCTTGTCACGTCGTTGGCGCCACTGAGGTGACTGGCGCCCGCCGCACCTCCCTGCCCACCCCGTGAGGTGGCAGCTTATCATCTGAGAGTGAAGTGATGCGTGTGTCCACACAGGGACTGGTTGCAGACAGTATTTGCAAGCTTGTAAAAGGTGCTATATAAATCAATTATTAATACTAATCAGAACATGATGGCCTCACGAGCAGGAGAGGGGAGGCCCAGACGTGGAGGCCACACCCTCCTTGACACAGTCAGTCAGGAGCCAGGTATCTCACGAGTTATAAAGAGATGTGAGGAGAGATGCCCCAAGAGTGATAAGAATTAACCTCTTCTCCACAAGTCCCATCTGGCCCTTCAAAAGCCTCTGCCTGACAGCACTGCCTAAGTTAAAGAAAGTTCTGGAACTTTAGAATGACCCGACTTTGAGAGCAAGGCCTTGGTGCCAGTACTTAGTCCTACGCTCTTAGTTGAATTCAGTCAGGGCTGTAGTTTATCCTCACTGGACTCTAGAGAAAATGGTGCCACCAAGACATATTTCTCACAACCAGGTTGTCACTTCTTGACATTGGGTAGCAACATTCAGGGACCACGGAGCTGGGTTTATTTTCTTAAGCCACTTTCTGTTTCTCCCTTGGGATCCACCTTGTGAGCTTGGAGCCAAAGAAACCATTTCTTCATGTAGTAGATGTGATTAATTGATTTCAGGTTTATTCTCAGATGTTCCAAGATCCTGGTCTAGTTTGATTACCCTTCTAAGAGTATTCAAATTATCTTCATGGGCGGTACAAAAGTCACACAAACAAACAAAAACCAAAATAAGTATCATCCATCACCACAAAATAATATCATGTATCCCATGACCGTTGGAATCGGCTCTTCTCAAGGTGGCATATACAAAGTGGACAATCTTAGTTGATTCATTAGTGATTGACAGTTAGTTGACAATTAGTGATTAACACTAAATCCTAAAGGTTGGCTATCCCTGTCCTAAAAAACAATTGATAATAAAAATGAATATTTGTTCAGCGTGAATATCCTAAGAATCTAAAGTACCAAGAAAGGTGGCATAAAAGGGAGGGAGGATCCTGGAGGAAATGAAATGGAAGACAGCCAGAGAGTCATCGCACAGAAAAGGCCTGAGATAGATGAGCAATGATGGATCTAGACAGCAGATACCACTCCAAGGAGATACCAGCCTCAACTCACTTTTATTCTGGGGTAGGCAGTAAAGTCAGTGTAGCCAGAATAATGCCTCACCCCTCAAAGACTTCCACATCCTAATCCCTGGAATCCCCAGAACTTGTGAGTATGTGACCTTACATAGCAAAAGAGACTCTGTAGCTGTGATTAAGCTAGGGATGCTGAGATGAGGGGATTATACTGGATTACCCAGGAGGGTCCAGTGTCATCACAAGGATCTTCATAAGAAAGAAGCAGGAGAACCAGAGACAGAGGAGATGTGAAGGCAAGCAGAGACCAGAGCAATACAACTACTGGCTTTGAAGAATGGAAGGGGGCCATGAGCCAAGGCATGTGAGCAGCCTCTAGGAGGAAAAAAAAAAAAAAGCAAGGAAACTGATTCTCCTCTAAAGTATCCAGAAGAGATGCAACCCTGCCAAGACCTTGATTTTAGATCTTCTTATCTCCAGAATTGTAAAATAGTAAATATGCGTTGTTTCAAGCCACTGCATTTGTGGTAATTCCGTTGTGGCAGCAGTACTAAATTAATACAATGGGTAAGTTTGGGCTGTTCTCCAATCTCAGTCCTCTTAGGCACCCTGAAGAGCTTGTGGTCAGTTGCAAGGTGTGACACAAAATTTATTTCTAATCAATGTTCAATCACTAAAGTTTGGGAATTATTTACTTAAAAGTTTAGGCCAGGCGTAGTGCCTCACACCCATAATCCCAGCACTTTGGGAGACTGAAACAGGAGGATCACTTTAGTCCAGGCATTCGAGACCAGCCTGGGCAACATGACAAAACCCCATCTCTACAAAAAATAGAAAAAATTAGCCAGACATCGTGGCACATGCTTGTAATCCCAGCTACTCGGGAGGCTGACAGAGGATTGCTCAAGTCCCAGAAGGGGAGGTTGCAGTGAGCTGAGAGTGTGCCACTACATTCCAGTCTGGGTGACAGGGTGAGACCTTGTCTCAAAAAAAAGGTTTAGAATAGGTTTCTGCATTTATTCATTCATTCGATAAATATTTACGGAACACCTCCTATGTGCCAGGTCTCTTCCTGGTGCTGGGATGTAAAGGTAATTGATCCAGGTAAATAGCTGCCCCCATGAAAGCGACAGTCTAATGGAATGACTCTATGGTGAAGATGTGAACGGTTGAATGACTCATGTCATTGCAGATAATGATGAGGGCCATGAGGACGCTGGAGAGTGGACCAGAAACTGACCCTAACCCCACCCATGCCTATAACAGGGCACGTTCTACAAGTCAACATCTCTGCTTAGGAAGCATTGCAGGAGATTCTATGCCAAGGAACATTTGAACCCCGCTGATGACTTTAGGGAAGACACTGTAGGTGACAGCAGAGTCTTAAGGGGGTTGAAGAAATGTGGGGTCAAGCCACTTAAGGGGTGCTCAGGCTACTTCCTATGGGCATCTCACAGGTCTCCTCAACTCAGTGACTTCAGGGTTACACAATGGCACTGCCTGGGTGGCTTTTAATTGTAATTTTAATTATGCCAGTGGAAAGATAGTTTGGACATATAAACAAACACTTCTCAAATTCCAGCGGGCACATAGATCTCCTGGAACTTTGTCAAAATGAGACTAGTTCAGCAGGTCTGAGGTGGGGCCTGAGATTCAGTATTTCTTGCTAGCTCCCAGGGTATGTCCATGCTGCCAGGCCATGGACCACACACTCTGGATTAGCAGCAAGGGGGTAGACAACCAAATTAGCCAAATTCCACCAACAGTCCCCCAAATGGGTAAATCACCAAGTGCAAAGGGTTAATACTTATCTTCTTGTAACACCGCAGTGGTTTTCTGCACACGGGCTAGAGGGTACACTTATACTCTGACACTTACTAATTGTGGCATCTGGGGTAAATTACTTCATGACCCTGTGCCTCAGTTTTTTCATCCATAAAATGGGATCATGATGGTATCTACCTCAGAGAGTTGTTATGAGGATTCAATGAGTAAATACAGGAAAAGCACTGCATATCGTAAGTGTTCAATGTGTGGTAGCTATCCGAATTAACGTTTCTTCCCCTCTTTAGACCAAAGCTTCATAAGGACAAATTTTGCATCTGATATTTTAAATATGCTCTATGCTGAGCCTGGATTCTGGCACTTAGTAAGTGCTTTATATGTCTGTTGCATGAATCAATGGCTTAATGAATGAAAGGATACAAGCAAACAAAATCAATTTAGTTTTTTTGTTTTGTTTTGTTTTGTTTTGAGGCAAAGTCTTTCTCTGTCACCTAGGCTGGAGTGCAGTGGTGTGATCTCGGCTCACTGCAACCTACATCTCCTGGGTTCAAACGATTCTCCTGCCTCAACCTCCCGAGTAGCTACGATTATAGGCGTGTACCATCACACCTGGCTAATTTTTGTATTTTTAGTAGAGATGGGGTTTTGCCATCTTGCCCAGGCTGATCTCGAACTCCTGACCTCTACTGATCCGCTCGCCTCGGCCTTCCAAAGTACTGGGATTACAGGCATGAGCCACCGCGCCCAGTCTCCAAATGAGTTTATTTTCAAAGGCACGGTCAAAGAAAGAAAAGGGGAAAGGGGGTAAAGGGGGAAATTCACATTTATTGATTAGCTAATCTGTGCCCAGCATGGCACCAGTTGCTTTTCATACATCATTATAGTTCACGCTCCCAAGAGGCCTGAGGAAAGAGAGATCCCGCAGGTTGAGGCTTAAAGAGGCAAAACACTTGCTCAGGATCTCGTGGCTGTTAAGTGATGAAGGCAGGGTTCAAAGCCATGCCTGCCCAAGCTGGTTTTCCTCACCAACCCTGTGACACAAAACCTTCTGTGACCCCCGGTATTTCCCATTAAGAGAATTAGTCACCGTTGGCTTTGATCGGCTGGGCTGGGCTGGCAATGCAGTCCTGAATGGCATTTCTCTCAGGCCCTTATCTTTATTAACTGTGAATTTATCTTTCTCCAGAGATAGGGCTCTGGGTGAAGGGCCCCCTGCCCACACCTAGGCAAGTCTTACCTGCTCTGAACAGGCCAGCAGGTGACTGGGAGTCCTTTAATTGCCTTCTTCCTCACCTAACCCCTTCCACTAAGTTCAAGCTTGCACTGTAAACATGATCTCCAGGACCAAAGGTAAGGGAGGTGAAGCTTGTGGATATTAACCCATAAAAACCCTTGATAAGCCCAGTGCATTTCATAGCACCATAAATTAATCCTTGTCCTTCATAGCCTGCGAGGAGAGCAGAGGATGAAGAGCAAACTGAGGAGTCACGTGAGACCAATGATTGCACAAGTGGCGCCCAGCGATGCTATCTGAGTCAGAACAGAAGAGGCTGACCCCATAGTGTCCCCTTCTGGCAGGTGAAGGGTTTGGGCCAGACCATCCTGTATGGATTGTGACATTCTATGAATTCGAAAACAAAAGAAAGAAAACGCTCTGTGAAGGGTTGTGAAAGGGCTTGTCCAGCCTGCATTTCATGGCCTGAGACAGTTCCTCTTAGAGTCTATGAAACATAAACAGATGACTTTTATTTTTTTGTCAAGGCAGAGGTTCCCCCCAGTTAAGATTGAAACCCCCCTCCTCAGACGGAGCCCAGAATTAGTGTTTTGATAAAGTGACCTCAAAGAGTGATTGAACTCATTTCAGTCATGTCCTCAAAGTTCTGACCCCAGAGGCCACCTAAGTTCGCCATTTTCTGCAAGTCTTATGGTTCTAAAAAGTTAGCCCTTATAATGCCTGAAAAGAAGGTTTAAGAAATTTTCCATTGTATGATGGTTCCTAACAAACAGAGTCATCTCTCAAGAGTTGTTTTTGCAAGGCTGTCTATGACTGGGTTTCTCACTTGTTTGCTTCCTTCTAACACCATTTTCTGAATACCTGCCATGTGCCAGATACTATATTATCAGCCACCGTATACCAGATGTACATTTATGGCTTCCTGAAATCCCTGATGTACTGGAGGATAAAGATGAATCTACAAGAAACTATAACACACTGTGACAAGTTACATGATTAGAGAGAAAATTCAGGTGGGATTTTAAACAAACCACCACATGGGCTTGCTTTTGCTATACAGCAAATATCTCTCAAATTCTTCATTCATTTGGAGTCAGCAAATATTTGGAGAATACGAAACCACTTCATTATTAGCCGAATGCAACCTACAAGGTAATTCATATAACATACTCCAAGGCCAATCACCAAATACATTTCAATATTCCACTCCTTGGGGTTTCCTGCTCATCAGTTCCCTACATGTCTCGATGGTATGAGATAGCCCATGCTTCAAATATTTCAAAAATATTATTTGAGTTGTCAAACATTATGAAATAAAAAACTCACTTAGGCAATGTAGAAAAGAAGACGAGTCAAGTATCTTTAAGAGTCTGACTTTGAGAAATTGGCGTAGGGCAGAGATAAGGTAAAATTCAAAGACTCATTTTTGACCTGAAAAATATGTTCCCCTCCCTAAGACTTTCCAAAAACAAAAAGAAAAAGCAAACATATCGAACTCAGATCCACAACCTGATTTTCGAAATCAGTCTACACAAATATTCATGTTTAAAGATGTCCTTTACGGTGTTGTTTATAATACAAGAAACTTGAAAGGCCCTACAAGTTCATTAGTAGGAGAATGGTTAGCTAGCAATTAAGTAGTAAATAAAAATATTTAGAAAGCTTTTACTGACATGTAAAAGAAAGACTTCTGATGCTAGAACGAAAGGCAGAATAAAAAAATATTCAATAGTTTTAAATAAGTTTTAAGGATCAAGAATAAAGAAAGACACCAAAATGTTAACAAAAGTTGTCTCTGGGTAACGGAAATGATATTAAACAAATGAGATTTGGTGCCTGAGACCTTTGGATCAAATCCTGGCTTCACTATCTTTTACTTGGATTTCTTTTTCTTTTTCTTTTATCCTAAAACATTTGTATTTTATTTTTATTTTTTTTATTTCCATAGATTTTTGGGAAACAAGTGGTGTTTGTTTACACGAGTTACTTCTTTAGTGGTGATTTGTGAAATTTTGGTGCACCCATCACCTGAGCAGTATACATTGAATACAATTTATAGTCTTTTATCCCTCACCCCTTCACACTCTTTCCCCCTAAGACCCCAGGTCCATTGTGTCATTCTTATGCCTTTGCATCCTCATAGCTTAGCTCCTACTTATAAGGGAGAATATACGACGTTTGGTTTTCCATTTCTGAGTTACTTCACTTAGAATAATAGTCTCCAGTCCCATCCAGGTTGCTGCAAATGCCATTAATTCATTCCTTTTTATGACTGAGTAGTATTCCATTGTGTGTGTGTGTGTGTATCACAGTTTCTTAATCCACACGTTGATTGATGGGCATTTGGGTTGGTGCTACATTTTTGCAATTGCAAATTGTGCTGCTATAAACATGCGTATGCAAGTATCTTTGGATTAATATTCTCTCTCAACTTCTTTTTCATCTTTTAAAAAATGGACTCATAACAATACCTGCCTCATAGTGCTGCTATAAGAATTAAAAGAAATAATGCAAGTATGGGAAGGTAAATTAGTTCCGCCATTGTGGAACACAGTGTGGCGATTTCTCAAAGAACTTAAAATAGCATTACCATTCAACCCAGCAATCCCATTACTGGGTATATACCCAAAGGAATATAAATCATTCTACTATAAAGACACATGCATGTGTATGTTCATTGCAACAGTGTTCACAAAAGCAAAGACACAGAGTCAGCTTAAATGCTCATCAACAGTAGACTGGATAAAGAAAATGTGGTATGTATACACCACGAAACACTACACAGTATAAAAAAAAAGAATGAGATCATGTCCTTTACAAGAACATGGATGGAGCTAGAGGTCATTATCCTAAGCAAACTAACACAAGAACAGGAAATGAAATACTTCATGTTCTCACTTATAAGTGGAAGCTAAACAATTAAAACACCTGTAATCCCAGCACTTTGGGAGGCCAAGGCAGGCAGATCACGAGGTCAGGAGATCGAGACCATCCTGGCTAACAAGGTGAAATCCCATCTCTACTAAAAATACAAAAAAATTAGCTGGGCATGGTGGCGGGCGCCTGTGGTCCCAGCCACTTGGGAGGCTGAGGCAGGAGAATGGCGTGAACCCAGAAGGCAAAGCTTGCAGTGAGCAGAGATCACGCCACTGCACTCCAGCCCGGGCCACAGGGCAAGACTCCGTCTCAAAAAAAAAAAAAAAAAAAAAAAAACCACCATGGACACAAAGAGGGGAAAAACAGACACTGAGGCCTACTTCAGGGTGGAGGATGGAAGGAGGGAGGGGATAAGAATAAATACCTATCGGGTACCATGTTTATTACCTGGGCAATGAAATAATCTGTACACCAAACCCTTGTGACACACAGTTTACCTATATAACAAACCTGCACGTGTACCTCTGAACCTAAAATAAACGTTTTAAGAATAATATACACTAAATGATTAATAATGGAAACTATTATATGTGAACATATGTAATACAATATTATGGGTATATGCTTTAATAAGCTTTCCACAATTTAAATTTACTACACATTGCATCAGAAAGAGATTGATATTAAACGTTTTAAAATTTTACAACTAGAAGCAGAATTTCAGATGTCAAACTGCCATCAGGTAGGCTCAGTTCCATTGTTCCAGTGCTTTAGCAATGAACAAGGCTTGGCAGGGGTTGTAGTGATTCAAAACTCTGAGCAAGGTTTACGCTGATAGGGATCATTTCTTACCCTTATAGAGAAATGTTCATAAATCATGAGAGAGGGTTTGAAGCTCTGTGTATTTGTCCTAAGAGTATAAAGTAAGGCTGTTTTCTTGTAAGTAGAGAAGGAGATTTTTACTGTTCATATAAAGTGAATTTATGGAAGCTGGGCACAATAGCTTGTCCTACCTGTAATCCTAACTACTTGGGAAGCCAGAGCAGGAGGATCCCTTGAGGTCAGGAGTTCAAGACCAGCCTGAGCAACATAGTGAGACCCTGTCTCTAAAAAGAAGAAAAAAAGAATTTTAAAGAAGAAATAGGAAGGCGGGGGGGCGAAACAAAAAAAAAGTGAGTTTATGAATAGCTGAAAAATACAAAGAACCAGCATCCAGGGTACAAATTCCTAAAGGGCTAGTACTTTCAATTAACAGATAGTCTTTTTTTTTTTTTTTGAGACAGAGTCTCACTCTGTTGCCCAGGCTGGAGTGCAGTGGCACGATCTCGCCTGCAGGCACCCGCCACCACGCCTGGCTAATTTTTTGTATTTTTAGTAGAGACAGGGTTTTGCCGTGTTGGCCAGGATGGTCTCGATCTCCTGACCTCGTGATCTGCCCACCTCAGCCTGGGATTACAGGTGTGAGCCACCGCATCCGGCCAATTAACAGATATTCTTTGTCCTGCTCAAATTTTAGAAAACAAATGGGGAGAAAAATGATTGCCTATTAGAAGTTTAGTAAACAGAGAGATAAAACTTCCAGAAGTAACATCCACATGTTCTTTCCCTGACTCCCAGAATCCAGAGACCCATGGATAACCAACCATAGTGAAAATGGAGGCAAAATGATGAGCTCATATGAGAAATCTCATTGCCTTCCATCACATTCTCAAAGCAACCTCTGACTCCCAAATATTTGGGAAACTCTGTCTTATATCTTCAAACTTGGATGAAAGGAGATATTTTAAATGATGGGTCACAAGACACAACAAGGAAATATGCAGTTTCATAGACTTCTCTAGGCTAGCCTAGCTCACTACTCTCTGCCTGGCACACAGCAGGCACGAAATGAATGAATGAATGAATGAGATACAATGATTACCCACACAAAAGATTGGACGTGCCAGGTATCCAGATTTCATGTTAAATCTCAGTTACCCACAAAAGCCACTTTCTTTAAACACCCTGTCTCCTGAATGTACCGATTAATATTATAATATTTGAAGTGTTCTTTTCACAGAAGCTGCAGAGATGGAAGTTCTGACAATCTATCCAATGTCAGAGGCGAGGAAAGACCAACAGGCTGGAATCGTGCAGAGTAAATATTTAAACATGGGTAGTTCAATAGCTGTGAAATAGGTTCAGTAACAGGCTCATTTTTAAACATCAATACTCTTACTAATGGTAATGCACTAGCTTTCGATAGAAGGGAGGCAAGTGAGTGGAAGTCATTTTTAATCAGAAGTCAACAGGAACTAGTGTCTCAGACAAGCCCCCACCACCCACCCACCAAATTGGTACCAACAAAACAAAACATGAAATGCAGTTTTCTCTTCTATTTCCCAGAAGCCGAGCCTTCATGGATTGCTGAAACTGATGAGGTCCCCCGATTTTACCTGGGCAGGGTGAGGATAAGGAATGACTGGGGAAAGACAAGTAAGGCAAGGGAATACGGAACCCATGGGTTTTCTCTCAGATTATTTTTGTTAAGGGGAACTTCTAAAAACTTTCGCTTTAAGTTCAGGGGTACATGTGCAGGTTTGTTATACAGCTAAACTCATGTCATGAGGGTTTATTGTACAGATTATTTTGCCACCCAGATATTAAGCCTAGTACCCATTAGTTATAATGTATTTCCTGATCCTCTCCCTCCTCCCACACTCCAGTCTCTGCTGGCCACAATTTGTGTGGTTCTCCTCCTTGTGACCATGTGTTCTCAGCATTTAGCTCCCGCTTATAAGTGAGAATATGCCATATTTGTTTTTCTGTTTCTGCGTTAGTTTGCTAGGGATAATGGCCTCCAGCTCCATCCATGTTCCTGCAAAGGACATGATCTTGTTCTTTTTTATGGCTACATAGTATTCCATGGTGTATTTGTACCACATTTTCTTTATTCACTCTACCACTGATGGGCATTTAGGTTGATTCCATGTCTTTGCTATTGTGAATAGTGCTGCAATGAACCTATGCATGCATGTGTCTTTACAGTAGAATAACTTACATTCCTTTGTTTATATATACCCAGTAATGGGATTGCTGGGTCGAATGGTAGTTCTGTTTTTTAGGTCTTTTAGGAATCACCGCACTACTTTTCATAGTGGTTGAACTAATTTACACACCCATCAACTCTCTCAGATTATTTAAACAAGCAAAGACTTGGCTTTTTAACCTGGCTGCAGGTAGTAGATGTGTAGCCTTGAGGAAGGAAGTTAACCACCTGAGTGCGGTGAATGCCATGTGCCCTCCCAGCCCCCAGCTCCCTGAGTCTCATGTTTCTATTTCACTTTCCCATTTCAATGCAAGTAGTCAGACTCACAGCTGTCAGCACCTGGACTCTTCAGCCTGAGGTTCTTTTCTGCCTGTGCACAGGCCGTGGAGGAAGTGGCCTGAATCAGTGCTTCCACCCAGTGGCCCTCAATCACTGATGGATAGGAGCTGCCTCTTCTCTGCGGTGCCTGCTCTGCATTGACTCTCAGTGTTCCTGGGGAGGATTGAGCCCCTGTTTCCTGCAGGGGTGACCTGCTCACTTCCCACCCAGTGCTCCGGGATTATCTCCCAAATAAAGCACTTTCACCTGATATCTTGTCTCAGGTCAGGACATCGCTTCTGGGACCCCCCCCCCAAAAGGCCAGAAGTGTCTGTCTCTCTTCTGCAAAATGAGGACAGTAATAGCACCTACCTTGGAGGCCCGATGTGTAAATTAAATGTGATAATCTTATGAAGCATTTGCACTATGCCTGGCACTAACCAGGAACTCAGTAAGTATCAGCTCTGGTCATTATTAATCCCATACGTCAAAATAAGCAGCCTTCAACTTACTCAAAAGATGGTAGGCTTTTATTTTCTTCTTTCTGCTTTTCTATGTTTATGACATTTTGAAAATAAGCAGCTCTTGAAGGCAGCAGGGCATTGTAGAACCCAGACCCACCCAGGTCCAGATGACAGCCCTGTCCACCATTAGTCATAGTGTCAGTGGACTACTCTGTGCCTCAGTTTCCTCATATGCAAAATAGGGGGAAAGAGCACTTTGCTCCTAGGTTTTCAGGACATTCGAATGAGAAGTGTTCAGCACAGTGGCTGGCACATAAGAAGAGATGAATAAACATTAGCTGTTGTAAAGAAAAGGGAATTAATAAATATAAGAGAGATACGTAGATGGGTAAACTGGGTGCAGTGGCTCACACCTGTAATCCCAAAACTTTGGGAGGCCAAGGTAGGAGAATTGCTTAAGCTCAGGAGTTTGAGACCAGCCTGGACAACATAGCGAGACCTCATTTCTACTAAAAAAAAAAAAAAAAAAAAAATTAGCTGGGCATGGTGGTAAGTATCTGTGATTTCAGCTATGTGGGAGGCTGAGGTGGGAGGATCACTTGAGCCAGGAAGTCAAGGCTGCAGTGAGCTGTGATCAAACCACTGCACTCCAGCCTGAGCCACAGAGTGAGAGCCTTTCTCAGAAATATATACATACATACATACAAATATACATCCAAAAATAGTTTAAAAAGATAGATGACAGATGGATGGATAGATAGATAGATACTATTTGTGTTAGATGCGTATATAGAATATTTCCTGGATCAGGATTAAAATACGTTAAATAAGCTTCCTATAAAGAATTAGACAAATAGAATTAGACAAATTAAGATTCCAAGGAGTTGGGATTTTTTAGATTTTATTGCCTTCGCTTTAGAAAAAAGACCGAAATAGTTTCTCAAAACAACATATATTAGTAATAAGCAAAAGGAAATGGCTAGGAATAAATATTTTCAATATGACCTATTTAAAGAAAAAGATACAGCAGATGTGAAATAGAAACATTGGCTTAAATACAGGAGTGGGGGGGGGTAAACAGAGATGGGGGGAGGGAAGGAAAGACAGAGAAAAAAAACATTTGATCTTGTAGTTTTCGCTCCTATAGAAACCCTAATAAAGGAAAATTGGACCCAAATTGCACACAGGTGTATAGTAGAAAGATGACTTCAGAGAATCAAATCAAGGAAATGATGGCAATGGCCACAGACTTTAATCTGCAGATTACTCTGGAATTGATTGCTTTCCTTCAAAATGACAACTCATCCATTCTTCTGTCTATTCAGGCATTCATTCACTGCCCGGGTTGCAACCATCTACACCCCAAATATAACAACAATGATACAACACCAACAGTAGCGGGTAACATTTTATTGAGCCCTTACTATGGGCCAAATAGATTATCTTAAGTCCTTTACTTGTTATTAACCAATTTCATTCCTGCAACAACTTACAAAGGGTGTGCTGGCATCCTCATTGTATGGTTGAGGAAACCGAGGTACAGAGAGCTAAGTGACTTGTCCAAGATCACACAGCTTAGAAGTGGGAGAAGCAGGATGTGAACTCAGGCATGTTAGCTCTAGATCCCCTTCCTCCACCCTCCTTGACCACTGTGCTCTATGCCTCTAGGCCCCTGGCATGTATTTGACATTAGTAATATTCTACCCCACCCCCTACATTGGTCCTCCCCCAACACTTCCTCTATGCAAGTACTTCTAATTGAGTGCTACACACTTCGCAGTTTTTGGATGAATCCTCTGAATCCTTCTTAACACAACACTCCATGTAGCCATTATCAATTAATTAGAATTGGCACGGTGATAAAGCCAGTTTGACAACTGAACCAGTTGTGACTGCTTGATTGCAAGCAACAGTAGCTGACTCTGGTACCATAAGCCAAAAGGGACTCCACTAAAAGGATATGGGAGAATTCTAAGGACTAAGTTTTAGCAACTGGGAATTTCTCCTGGAGCCCTTGAAAGCAGGTACCCAGTAGGCTGGCAGAGTTGTCTGGACTCTCCCGCTGAAGTGAATGTGTTCTAAGTCTATTTTTTTTCTCTTACCCTTGCATCTTTTTGCTGAAAATTTTAATTTCTAAGAGAGTGTCTCTTGGTTTCACACATAGACTCTCTGTCCACTGGAAGAACACGGAATGAAGTTGGGTGAGTTGCCCATAAAGGAAACTGAGGGACTACATTAAGGAGAAAAAAAATTCTGGGTAGCTCAAAACACCACCACCAGCACCACCACCAAATATACACTGCACTAGACCTGATCTGCCCAAT
The DNA here is from genome assembly GCF_008728515.1 of Papio anubis. Classification (NCBI taxonomy): domain Eukaryota; kingdom Metazoa; phylum Chordata; class Mammalia; order Primates; family Cercopithecidae; genus Papio; species Papio anubis. The sequence goes on from NC_044984.1 coordinate 109,811,824, forward strand.
TAACCAGGCCCATGAATTCTAACAGAACCACAAACTGCTGAACAGGTTAATTGGTTGGACTGTAAGCCATCACTAAAACAGTTTTGCTGATGATTATAAATCGAGGTTAGGTGTCCTCACTTGGGGAACTAACTCATCAACCAGAGAAAGAGCCGGCAACCTCCAGGATGACTCTTGGAAAGTCTCTGATGAAATCAGCTTGTTGATTAATGCAATTAGCACCATTAGGAAAGGAAGTTGTTAACCTAAATCAATTATCCACAGACATCTATCACGCTAAGTGTTCCTTCTTTGTCTTAAGCATATTGCACTGTTTGGTGTTTCAGTGGTGATGACCATTAAAAATAAATGATTATTGTTGATTTTCTATTGATATAGCTATTAATGTATTGGTGCCTGTGTGTATAGGCCGCTTACATGTAGTGTACAGAAAATAGATGTACTAACAATAGGAAGTAAGTATTGACTCCCATTTCTCAGCTCAGGAGGTAAATATTGACCAACGAAAAACAGCTACTAGCTTATGATGAGCTAAAAGGGAAAAGGTTCATCTCAGCTTGATTTTTCTTTAATTACTTCTATCATTCATCATCTGCAGTGCAGAGGTTCAGCCGGAAGGATGTAATTCTTTATCTTTGCTTTGGTATCTAATTCAGTCTCTCCAATCATGGTCCCAAAGTACTTTCTACCAGTCAGTTTCCACCTATGTGAAAACTCTTGTTCCTCTTGCCTTTTCTAAATGTTTCCACCACTTTGGACCAGCAAACTGAAATCCTCTCTATCCATCTTCCACACTAACCGTGATCTATTACATTTTCTTAAACCCAGCCCCAAATGCATAGAACAACTGTCCATGATAATAATAGATAACATCTACTGTATTCCTTTTACCACCCAGTCCTTTGCATAAATCTCTAATGATCACCTCCATCTTACAGAATAATAAAAATAATGATAGCTATTGCTTATGCATTTAAACACTTTGCACATATGAACTAATTTAAAGTCCCAGCTAGCTCTAAGGTGACATTATTATGACTATTTTACTGATTAGGAAACACAAAGACAGAGAAAAGAAAAATTCTACACAGCTGGTAAAAAATAGCATAACCCATTAATTCTGACTATACCTTTTCCCCCAGTCACCCATGCTTCTCTGGATGTATTTATTTAAGTTTTGTAGCACGAGCCAAGTTTCAGGAATATATTTTTGCTGTCATAGATCTTTGCCCTGGTGTGTGTGTGTGTGTCTGTGTGTGTGTGTGTGTGCATGTTGTGTGTCTCCACCTCACACCCCAAAAGGGAACTGAAATTCAACAAGTTCAAGTAATTTACTAAAGTGTACACAGTCAATAAAGTGAATCAAGAGACTTAAGCCAGGCTCTGTCCCCAGACTTTCCTTTTTTGAGCGAGATAGAATCTGAAAAGTTCGATCTTGTAAGAGAAACATAGTTAGGGTTTTTAAGCTTTTTGTTTTCAGATTTCTCCATTGCAGCAGTGCCTGGAATGAGCACTACAGGAATAGAGACAACGTATAATGCTTCATATTCCCATCGGGGCCTGGAATTTGATTGCCACATCCAGAAATATCTGCTTGATCGATGGGAGTGACTGGATTTAACAGAGCAAGTAAGGCTCTGCAGGGAAGGAAAGGACTGTTGCTGGGGGCAACCAGGGAGAATGAATATGAAGAAAATCACAATGCAAAAGAGAAAGAACGATTGTTCCAAGCATCTTGCCTGCCAGTGCCCGAGAAGGTCAGACTTTTACGGAGTCATCAAAAGGTTTAAACATGGCAAACCAGAAAGGCAATCTGGATTTTCCCTTGGGAGCTGAATTGTCAAGAACTTATTTCAAAATGCTTTAGACTTTCTGCTAAGACAACACTTCTTCAGCTGGTTAATTAAAACTGGGTGTCAGCAATGCTTCCAAGTCACCAGGAGAGGTGTCAGCTTCAGGGCACACTGGGTTGAGGAAACCTCACAGGTTTTGATCTTCAGGGAATTGCTTAAGGGCCAGGGCACCTCCTTGTAAAAGCAGCTGGAGAGGAGCAGAGAGGAGTGGGGGCGAGGAGGATGAACCGGAAGATTCCAGTAGTGGAAGAGGGGAGGCCATTGAGATGTGGACTCGGGATGGATTTCTTTCTTTAATTTATTTAGAATGACACCCTGGTTTCCCTGGAAAGATTGAACTTCAAAAATAAAAGTTCCATCTCACTTTTGTTCATTGTTCCTGTTAAGAGTTCGTGAAAGATAATTACTACACTACCTGATGAAAATCGCAGGTCACCAGGTACCACTTCCTATCAGGAGCAACTTAGATGATTGATAAGCTGATGTAGTAGGCTGCATAATACCCTCCCTCCTCCCCCAACCCCCGAGATGTCCACTTCCTAATCCCCAGAATCTCTGGCACTGGTGACTACGGGACCTTATGTGGCAAAACGGACTTTGCAGATGTGATAAATCTGAGGATCTTGAGACGGGAGATGATCCTGAATTATCTGGGCAGGACCAATTCCATTATAAAGGCCTTTATAAGGGAGAGGCAGGAGGGTCAGGAAGAGGAGCTGCAACAACAGAAGCAAAGAATAGAGTGATGTGGGGCCACAAGCTAAGGAATACAGGTGGCTCCTACAAGCTGGGAAAGACAGGGTACCTGTTTCTCCCTAGAAACTCCAGAAAACCTCACCTTGATTTTAGCCCCATAAGACTTACTTTGGACTTCTGATCTCTCCAACTGTACAAGCCACTAAACTTGCAATAATTTATTATTACAGCAAAAGGAAACTAATACAGTTAGCTCATGTATTGCCTTACTCCAGAAAGGTTTTCAAGTCACTTTCGATGCTATGTAAAATGCAACAAAAATAACCCAAAGTAAAATGGAGTTAGGCAACTTTTTTCCCCTGAAATTACTGTCAATGGTGAGGGCATAAAACAACAGAAAAGGAGGCTGAGATTTCTCACATGTTCTGTTGATTTGCCAGGATGGACCCTCAGCTTCCTGCCAGCCAATGTGAAAAGAGGAATTACAAAGTTGTGTGATTCCAAATAACTGCACAAAACCAAGCCAACTGCTCAGAAGAATAGCTATTCTTCATACTAAAGCTAGAAATCTTCACTTCTTGGGGTTCTCCTCAATGTTCTCCTTGTGTGATGAGATGAAACAGAAATCACCTGATCATTCATTTCCTTCACAACATTTCTTAGAATATCTCTACGGTCTAGGTGCTGAGACACAGAGACGAAGGGCAGTTGCAGGAATAAAGTTCTTGTGGCATTAAGGGAAAAGCAAAATAATAAGTACAGTGCTGTAAAATCAGGGTGATAAAATTGGAGAGGAAGGAGGAAGCCCAGAAGAAGTTTAGATGGGGCAGTGAGAACCAACTTGGATAGAGCAGGTGGTTCACAGATGGACATTGGGCAGAAAAAGTGGATCCAAACCACATAATGGAAAGCCTTGAATCCCAGGATAAGATGCATAGAATTTACTCCAAAGTTAACAAGGAGCCATGGAAGGCTATTGAGCAGGATAGTGACATGATGGAGGAAGATTTGGGGGACTCTTTGGGCAGGTGTTGTAAAATAAATTCTCTATGTTATTATTGACCCCGAAGAAGCATAAATCCAGCCTAGGCATACAGTGAGAAAATCATTCCCAAGTGCTGCCCAGGTTGAGCCTTGAAGGCTGGAAAGGAGTAACCAAGTAGAGAAGGGATGAATATATGTGTGGAGGTTGTATGGGAAGCAATTAAAGTTATGGTGGAAAAATAATGTGAAATAAATACAGATATCCTGGAGCCAGGGGAAGCCCAGCACCGGTCATGAGTTACGTAGACCAGCCTCAAAGATGCCCGTCTTTGCCCTCCCGCTTTGAAGCAACAATCATGGATAAGAAAAGATTTCCACAACCAACATTAATTCATTCATTGATTCATTCATTTGTTTATTCAGTAAATATTTATTCAGGACTTACTGTGTACCAGGCACTGTGAGGACAACAAGGAGTAGACAACACCTTTTGCCTTTGTGGAGATTAGATTTCAGGAAAGGAAGACAGTAAGTTCACAAATAAATAATGATACGATACATCAGGTCAACACCTGATGCTACATAATATACATAATGCTACATAATATACAGAGCCCAGAAAAGGGCAAAAATCCACAATGGCAGTGATGCTTGGGTAGAGTTGGGGTCAGGAAAGCAGATGGGATTAGAGCAGGGAGCAGCAACAGCTCTAACAGCTATGACATGTTTCAGCTCTTCAGTTGAGTGGTAGATTCAAAGGTGTGATTTTATTATTGGGTCTTTGTAACTTAAGAGACGCTACATGTATTCTATTGGATGTGTCAAATATTAACTGGCTTAAACAATTTAGAGGGCTAGGGGCTGCTATTTATTTTATTTTATTTATTTTTTTATTGTGGTGGTCTGGGAAAGCCTCTGTAAGGAGCTGGTATCTACAGAGATGTAAAAGAAATGAGAGAGTGAACTCTGCCTATGGGAACAGCATCCAGGTAGCAGGAACAGCAGTTGGGAAGGTCCTAAATGCTTGGAGTGTTTGCAGGATCAATCATAGGAGAAAACCTTGGAAGCACAGAGCTACCTAGAACCTCTTTCTGATGGCTAAGGCTGTTATGCCTATTTTATATCATTCTCCTCCTGTCCAAGGACTTTGAAAGAGATAAAAGTCATTAATGCATACATTCATTTATTCATTATCATTTGTTAAGCACTTACTGTTTGCTTATCAGTGGAGATAAAAATAACAGTGAAAATAAGGTCCACACCTTTAAGGAGCTTATCATTTGATGAAGGAATCGAGGGGAAGAAATTGAGGAAAGCGGAAAAAGCTCTGAGCATTCTCCATGTTCAACTCGCCCCTTCCTAGGATCCCCACCCATGAAGAACTTGACTTGGGTTCCTCGTGGAACCTCAGTTAGCATGACAGGGTGCTGATTCCCGGCTGAGAACACCCTCCCAGGTCAGGAAGTTTGCTCCGGGCCCAACAATTAGAGGTGGCGACGCTGATGTTCCACAGCGGGTGGCTTCCCCGCCCTGAATGGAGCCACAGTTGTGCACAAACAGAGGTCAGGTGTGGGGCAGCTTCTGCATGCACTTGATAGCTTTTCCAGCCAGCGTAGGTCCAGAAAGTGCCAGACTCCACATCAACTATTTGCACCAAAAATTTGTGTAAACGCCTGTTTCATGTAGCAACAGGCAGGATCATGTTTAGGACATTCCCCTCCATCTGTAAATTCCCAAAAAAATTAGCCCATCCTTCCCAATTCTCTGTTCACAAACGACTACTGGGAAAATCAATAGAGAATGAGGTAAGGGAAGCACTTTGTACAAAATGGAAAATTCTGTATTTCCAGTGTAAACCTTTCCCTGGCACTTACAGCATTAGAGAAGTTTGCAATAACGATAATAACGCCAACTTTCTTTGGCTACTCTTCCTCCTTGCTCAAGCAAGAGCTTAGTTGACTGAGCTCTCTCCACCCCAGGTTTTTCTGAGAGTCCACCAGCAGTGGACCACATGTGTGTACAAACAGATTAGTTAGTTCCTCAAAAAGTTAAACATAGAATTACCATATGATCCTGCAACTCTGTTGTCTATCCCCAAAAGAACTGAAAACAGATACTCAAACAAGTGCTTGTACATAAATGTTCATAACAACATTATTCATAACAGCAGATAGGTGACAACAACTCACATGCCCATCACTGGATGAACAGATAAAACGTGGTCTATAAATACAATGAAATATTATTCATTCATAAAAAGGAACGAAGTACTGATAATGCTACAAGGTGGATGAATCTGAGAACTTGACGCTTAGTCAAAGAAACCAGTTACAAAAAAGTCACATATCGTATGATCCCATTTTTATGAAATTTCCAGGATGGACCAATCTATAAGGACATAAAGCAGATTGGTGGTTGCCAAGGGCTGGGAGCAGGAGGGAATGGGAGTGGCTGCTTCATGGGTGCAGAATTTTCTTTTGGGGTGATGAAAGTGCTTTGGAACAAGACAGAGATGATGATTGCACAACAGTGTAAATATACCAAGTGCCAGTGATTATCCACTTTAAAATGGTTTAATGTATGGTATGTGAGTTTCACCTCAGTTTTTTAAACGTCAGCTTATTTGTCTGCTATAACTAGCCCACAGTTTCTCACTGGGTACTGCAGTCTTCCATTAACCACTTTCAGACAACCACTGGGTACTGATGGTTGATTGGGTGCAAGCATCCAACATGTTATTAGATGCAACTTTATTTTGCCAGCATCCATGGGGTCCCATCATTTTTTGTTGGATGACCTGCACAGCTAAAAATCTGGAATCCCAAAGACCAAAGTTTTATGCTCCCTTTATTCAGCACCCTTTTAGAGTATGCCCTATTTCTTACAGAGTTGTAGTGAAACCTTTGGATTTGATTCCAAGCGGAATGCAAGCAGGCACTGCTTGGAAACGGTAAGATCAGTAAAGCAAATGATAGATTTTTAGGTTCCACACCACAGTCCTTTCAACTTAGAACCTAGTAAAAAGGATTAGCTGTTTGTCATCCACAAGGCCACATGAAAGCTACTCAGTCTGTTAAAAGACTCCTGTACGCACACCCTGGTCCAAGGGCCCTATACTCTCTGCCCTTTGATAAAACCAGACCCGCTTATATGGATGTTTGGCAAGGGAATAATAAACACCTGCTAAGAGAATAAGAGAGGTTTACGGAGGGGAGGGGAGCGAGGCTAGACATGAGCACTTCGCATTGTGTATCATCTACACAGCTGATAGAGAATGAATTCTTTCTTTCCAATTCGGCGCCATCATCCATCACAGTCAATTTTCAGCTCATCTGGAAGGTTTCAGGAAGCCCAGAATGGGATCAGTGCTACAAAACAGTCACAACAGCAAGCCTTTCTAAATGGATTACAGCGAATGAAAGTATAAAAATAGTTCCCAGTTTAGAGGAATTTACTCTGCTACACCTTACACTCAAATTTCCTCATTCCATCCTCACAACAAACCTATGAGGTGGGAACTTTAATTGTTTCCATTTTGCAGATGAGAAAACCGAGGCTCTGAGAGGTCAAAGGAAGGGTCTGTGGTCACACAGGTAGAAAGTGGCAGGTCTAGGAAATGAACATAGATTGTGTCAACGCCAGGTCCTGCAGCTCGATTGCGATGCTAATGGTACAAGCTCAGTAAGTTCTACACTTCTGCCTACATTCTCTCTGCCTGAAACTCACTTTGTTTTTAGTAGTGAACTGAAAGTGCATCAGAACAGGGAATTGCTCCCTTGGAGTCTTTTGTCTTTTCCACCTTTCTTAGACTTATTCTCATAGCTGAGCATAAAGGTGACTTAGAAGACACATGATAGAGACTTGGAGACAAAGGAAAATATACATTTTCAGTGTATTGAACTTGGTTCTTCCCAGTGGCACTAGTTCATCCCGAAAGTCCTGGCATTTGCAGGCAAAGGGAATCCACTGGGGAGAAGAAGTGAGCGTGTGAGGCTGAGAGGAAGATGCAAGCTTCTTCTTCCCTGGGTTAACCGCCCGGGACCTATCGGAGAGGCTGGGAGCAAGGAATATTTGTTCATTCTCTAAATATTCCTCAGTGCCTCCTCTGGCCTGGCCCTCTGCCATATGCCAAGGTGGAACAGCAAATAAGAAAAGACACAGTCTCTACCTTCAATGGACTGCACACTATTGGAAATGTAGATTAAATAACAATTGTAAAATAAATAATACATTCTGGCTACGATGAGTGTCATGAAGAAAACATATAAGATGCCATAAGAACATTTAAAAAGAGCCAGAATCAGAGCAAGTACAGGAGGAAGAAGGCTGCAAGTGACAGAAAAATCCAACTTGACAGTGGCTTAAACAAGGTAATTTAGGCTGGGCACATTGGCTCACGCCTGTAATCCCAGCATTTTGGGAGGCCAAGGTGAGTGGATCGCCTGAGGTAATGAGTTCGAGACCAGCCTGGCCAACATGGTAAAACCCTGTCTCTACTAAAAATACAAAAATTAGCTAGGCATGGTGGCAGGTGCCTATAATCCCAGTTATTTGGGAGGCTGAGGCAGGAGAATCGCTTGAACCCAGGAGGCAGAGGCTGCAGTGAGCATCATTACACTCCAGCCTGGGCAACAAGAATGAAATCTGTCTCAAAAAAAAAAAAGAAAGAAAGAAAGGAAAGGATAAAAAAAAGAGGTAGAAGTTTATTTCTTCAGCATTTAACAGAAGTTGAGAGGTGGCAGATCAAGGCTGACATGGCAGGTGAGTAGTGACATGGGGAACCCAAGACTCAATTTTTGCCCTACTTTCTGGCACATAATCTAGTCTCATGGCTGCCTCCTGGTTCAAAATGGCTGCTAGAGCACCAGCCATCACATTCAAATTGCAGGTTAGAGCAGAAGGAAAGGCAGAGGGGCAAAATAGGCTTCTCCTAGCCACATCAACACCCCTTAAACTGTCTTCCCAGGGCTGAGCGGGTAGCTCACTTCTGTAACCCCAGCACTCCAGGAGGCTGAGGCAGGCAGGTCACCTGAGGTCAGGAGATTGAGACCAGCCTGGCCAACATAGTGAAACCCCATCTCTACTAAAAATACAAAAGTTAGCCAGCCATGGTGGTGTGCACCTGTAGTCCCAGCTATTCGGGAGGCTGAAGCAGGAGAATCACTTGAACCTGGGAGGCAAAGGCTGCAGTGAGCTGAGATCGCACCACTGCACTTCAGCCTGGGCAACAGAACAAGACTCCATCTAAAAAAACAAAAAGACAAAAATCCATCTTCCCAGGAGTTCCATATATCAGCTCTTCTTTTATTTCATCAATTAGAGCTTAATTGCATGGCCGCAGTACAAGTAAAGTTGGACAATGTAGTTGTTTGTCTGGTGACCCTGTGCTCAGCTAAAAAGGGGGATTTCTGACACAGTAAGTTCAGAGTATTTGAAAGTGCTTGGAATTTGGGGAAAGAAAAATTCAGTTCAAGCCCCTTCTATGTTACTTACCTTCTGTGTGAACTAAGGCAACTCACTTAACCTCTCCAAACCAGTTTGCCCACCTGTGAAATGGGATCAACAGTACTCCCTTCACAGTGGTGCTGGAGTCTTAACTGAGAAATGTAATTTGAGTGTAAGAGCTTTGCAGAGTCTAAAGCCAAATATGCATCAGAAGAACCATTTTACTGCACAGAATATTTTCCCTTACTCGTTTGAGGCTCCGGTATCTGGCCAAACTAGAATATTTCCTGGGGGGTGACTGTTCCCAGCTTTCTCTTCTAAAGATCCTGACAATGACCTTCCTGCTTAAAAGGCTGCTCTTGGAGATAGAATTCAGGAACTTTTGACTCAGGCTTTGAATCATGATACTGGCATAGGGGTCAAGTAAGAGACATCTTACAAGAACAAAAGATAAGGCACACTAGTGAGGATATCAGAGGCCATAATCAATAGGGCAAATCACACTCAGAAGGAAACCCCCTGGGGCAAGAGGGGTCTAGTCTGCTTGGAAAGCCAGGAAAACATCCATGGTGACTGGCTGCTGGACGGAGCTTCAGGGAGGCAATTGCTCTTAGAGCTGTAAGGAGAGAAGAATCAAAAGGAACCTGAGTTATAAGTAAAGGTGCTTAGAAAGGGAGAAGGATTTTAGCTATAGCAAAACCAGTAACTGCTAACTGTGAGTTTCCTGTACATGAGGCACCCTGCTTTGCTCTTAACATGTAATATTTTGCTGACTCCTGGATAGAGCACCCTGAGTATGTCATTTTATGATTCCCCCATTTACGGATGAAAAATTTCACGTAGGTGGCAAAGTAGCTTGCCCAAGGTCATGTAGCTAGTAAGTGGTACAGATAGGACAAGTTATGATAGATGAGCAGTAACAGAAAACGCATTTCGTGTAACAGGGCTCTATGAGCAAAAGCCAACAGGCTGGAAGTGCGTGGTATAGCGGAGCCATGAAGAAACCAATTCAAATAGATCGGGTGGTTCATAGAAGGGGATGCAATAAGAAAAAGTAGGTCCAAACCACATCATACAAAGCATTGAATTCTGGGGGTAAGATCCTTAGACTTTAACTCCAAAGGTAGCAAGAAGCCATGGGAGGTTATTGAGCAGGATTGTGACACCATAAAGAAAGACTTGGGGGACATTTTGCCTGGGAAGGCTGCTTAAAATGGATTCTCCAAGTTATTATTGGCCTCAATGAACAGATGAGGAAACTGAGGTTAGGAGAATTTCATTAGCTTTCCCAGGTCATAGAGCTAGGAAGTGGCAAGAACAGATTGGAACCTCAGTTATACGTTTATCCCACTGCATGGTAGGCAATGGTATTTCCAAAATTTAGGAAGTCACATACGTTAAGTCAAAATGTCATTAAACTCTTGGCATAGGACGTCATGCAGGTTACCATGATGTCAGGTGAAGGACAGTCAAGAAGCAGCCAAGGTTTAGCCGTGGTTGCAGGAGCAGGCCTTTTTCCAGGGGCCTACATGTGGGGCACATGTGTAGGTTAAATTCTGAGGGCAACTTTCTGAGGGCTACCCACATGCATCTTTGCCAAGACTGATCCCTCAGTGACCTATAGCCTTACGTGCCTCTCACGCCTGGGGAGGAGGAAGAATCAGAGAGCTGTCTCCATTTTTCACCCTGGTAAAGCGAGCAGGGATGTGAAAGCTCCAAGACCAGGGAGGGCCCTAGAGGCCAGCATTCTAAAACATAATTGCTCTATTATTTAAGCAAAGCCACTTAACAGCTCATTAAAGGGGCAAAGGCGATAATTACCCAGGTTTTTATCTGGGGAATCTCATAGAAATGCCAGAGTAATATTTCCAGGTAACCTAAGAACCTGAAAAGCACAGCAAAGCTGAATCACAAAACGCCAGGTCACTTTGGCAGAAGTCTGCTTTCCCCTCTTGAGGGGTTCACTGTACTTGGGAATGACCATAAATGTAATCAAAGTTATCGAACATTTCATATTCAACAGGAATTGTACTAAGTGCAGGCCCATCATGTCTTGAGGCTTCACAACAGCCCTACACAGAAGGTGCATTTAGTAGACCCATTTTACAGGTGAGGAAACTGAGACTTGAAAAGGTGATGTCATTACTTGCCAAAAGTAATTAGGCTAGTAGGTAGCAGAACTGGGACTCAAAAGTAGATGGTTTGTCCATTCTGTTCTCAACAGATCTTAGCTTCAAAGCCCAGTCAAGGGGATCTTCAATAAATTCTGGGGGATAGGTGATCATAACTTTCTGTCATCCAGGGCTAACTTACCAAGGAACATGACAACAAAGAACAGCCAAACTGAAATGGATGTGGAAAAGGGTAATAGACCTTGTGCTTTGCCAACCTTCATTTGGTAGCTCTCTGCATTGAGAGTCACATTCCACCCAGCCAGGATCCTCCTTCTTCAAGTAGCCTTCCCTGATCCACTGGAAAGAACTCACATCTTCACCCTTGGAAGTACCCATGTTACTTACAACCTTGGCTCATTCATTGCAGACTGGGCTTATAGCTGGAGAGACGGGAGAATAGAGAAATATACACAGATAGGTAGACACTATTTGCTGAGCACTAACAATATGCTAGGCACAGCGTCAAAGACTTTATGCCAAGGTAAGCATTGTCAGCCCATATTTTGGAGGAGAAAGCTGAAACTCAGAGAAGGAGGTCAGTTGCCCTCATCCCCCAGCCAGCCAATTGCAAAGCAGAGATTCTGGTCTCCAGGTCTCCTGGGCGGGCTGCAGGTCTGTGTGCTAGGCCCACAAAGGGTTAAGCAGTTGCCCTTGACGCTCAACTCTCACCAGTCAGGAAGAGGATAAAGGAGGGATGCCCATTCCATGTGTATAGACCTGGCATCTGCAAACTAAGGCCTGAGGACCAAATCCACTTACTGCCTGTTTTTGTATGTCCCGTGAGCTAAAAATAGTTTCTACCTTTCTACATAGTTTATAACAATGATAATAATAAGATTTTGGCCGGGCACGGTGGCTCACACCTGCAATCCTAGCACTTTGGGAGGCCAAGGTGGGCAGATCACCTGAGGTCAGGAGTTTGAGACCAGCCTGGCCAACATCGCAAACCCTGTCTCTACTAAAAATCAAAAAATTAGCCAGGCATGGTGGCATGTGCCTGTAATGCCAGAGACTCAGGAGGATGAGGCAGGAGAATCACTTGAACCCGGGAGGCGGAGGTTGCAGTGAGCCGAAATTGTGCCACTGCACTTCGGCCTGGGTGACAGGGCAAGACTCCCTCTCAAAAATAAAAATAAGTAGTATTTTATGGCACATGAAGGTGATATGAAATTCAAATTTTAGTGTCCACAGATTAAGTTTAAGTGGAGTACCACTACACTCATTCATTTATGTATTATCTAAGACTGCCTAGACTTTACAAAGGCAGAGATGAAAGTAATTATCACAAAGACCATGTGGCGCACAAAGCTTGAAATATTTACTCTCTTACCTTTTAAGGAAAAGTTTGCCAACCTGTGGTGTAGATCATGAAAGTTCAACCTATTGGTATCATCTGGGCAAATGCAAGGATGTGCAATGGCAGAAAAATCCTAGCCTCTTGGGAGAGGAAGAGATAGACAAATACACAGACCTCCAGGAGTATCACACAAGGGGTCGCACCCTTAGAGGCAGTCAGGAGCACACAGATATCTAGGCATAAACCCACAGAGAAAAGCAAACATCGAGAAGACATGCAGAGACACACAGATACGGATAAACATCCTAGTGTACACATTCAAAAGCTTGGAGCCATCCAGGTGTAGTAGACACACAAGCATCTAAGTAAACACACACACATACATAGAGGAAACCCACACCTTCATGCACACAGACACAAACTCCCAGGGCCCCAAAAAGAACATGCCAGCTACCAGGTGTACAAATATATATGACACTACATACGCATGGAGATACATACAGAGCCATCCAGGCATATATATACACACACAGAGGAAACCCACAACTGTCCAGCTATCATGCTGTCACAGGTAAAGAAAGCAATGTCAGCTGCACGTAGAAAAACACGGTAATTCAGAGACAGCAAGAGAGAGAGGAAAGGGAAGGAGGAGAGAAGAGGAACGGGGGGAGGGAGGGAGGGAGACAGAGAGAAAGAGAAAGAGGAGGAGGAGGAAAACAGAGAAAGAGATGAGGGGGTGGGAAGAGGAAGGAGAGAGAGACCCCCCAGGGTCCTTCCTTCTCACCGTTTATTTAATGTCTCTTCTGGAAGTTCACATGCCAGGGACTCCTTTGGGAGCCTATAGACCCCTTCTCATAATAACATTTCTAAATGATTGAAAACAACGCCTGTTCCATTGACATAAAGTTATCTTCTAGAGTTGTGCAGAAGAGCCACCTCCTGCAATGACCCAAAACCCCTTCCTTCCTTCCAGGGCCTCCTTGTTCCTCATGACCTCTTTCCTCTGGCCACTCTTGAGAATTCCATTCGAGAGATATTCATAAAGCACCTACTGGGTTCCACGTACAGGAGAAACAGATGAATTGATGGTGTACCTGCTCACAAGGAGCTCTGGTTTGAGAAGGGATTAAGAAAGAGTATATCATGGTGATGCAAATCAGACATCAAAAAGTGCTTAGATTCAAAATACTCTGCAAACCCAGATAAGGCCAGCAAGATGTGATATTAACAACAGCTAATGCTTCTAGAAAGCTTAGGACTTGCCTGCTATAACTCCAGGTGCTTTATATGGATTGTCTCCCTGGATCCCGGCATGCCCCTGTAAGGTAGGTGCTATTATCTTTATTTTAGAGATGAAGACACTGTGGAGAGGGGGATGGGCTCAAGGTCACACAGCTGGGCTTTGTGGCTGGCTGGCTGGCTCTAGGGCATGTGCTCTTAGTCACCACACTTTATGAACCCCACATTACTACGCAGAGATCTTTCATGGAGATGTTCTCTAGACTATGAATGTGGAAAGAGGTCATTCTCTGCACCTAGGGCCTGGAACTTACCAAGGGACATGATTTGCTAAGAACAGCCAAACAGATGAGGAAAAGACTAATAGACCTTGTGCTTTGCCAACCTTCATTTTGTAGCTCTCCACATTGACAATAATATTCCACCCAGCCAGGATCTCCCTCTTCAAGTAGCCTTCCCTGATCCACTGGAAAGAACTCATGTCTTCACCCTTGAAAGTATCAATCTGAGTTAGAGCCTTGGCTCATTCATTCCATACTGGGCTTACAGCTGGGGAGACAGGAGAATAGAGAAATATACACAGATGGCTAGACACTATTTGCTGAGCACTAGCAATATGCAAGGCACAGTGTCAAAGACTTTATGCCAACGTAAGCATTGCCAGCCCATATTATAGAGGAGAAAGCTGAAACTCAGAGACAGGAGGCCACTTGCCCTCATCCCCCAGGGAGTCCATTTCAAAGCAGAGATTCACATTCAGGTCTAACTGATCACAGGACCACCCTCGCCCCCGCCAATCATGCTCCTCTCCACTGGGGTCATGGGGACCACCTTAGAGTCTGTCTTATTATCGTAATCATGATTATTATCTCTGTTGCAAGCACTGGAACATTATGAAATCTCACTCTCTTACTTTAAGACATGAGCTGAGAAAGATGAGGAGAGGTCACCTAGATCTTGCAGCCCAAGGTAAATATTTTCGTTACGCTTAAAACAAAGGGCACTATTAACACATTTTAAGCAGGCAGTTGACATGATCATGATGTCTTGTGACATCAGCTGGGTGGCCAAGGAGTCAGTACAGCAGAGGGCCTTTCCTCTCTGCTTCCATAACCTCAACTGCATCTCCCCCAGCCCTTCCCACCTTGGTCCCCTCCAGTGATTGACAGGCTTCTGAATTATGAAAAAGGAATGAGAGATATTGTTATCTCTGCTAGGGCCTTACCCCCATCCTTCAAAGGAGTGGGAAGGTCTTTCTGTGCAGGAAAATCTATAAAGTCATCAAAAGAACCATGTTTCTGTCCTTCTCAGCTGCCTCTTTCAGCTCCATTCTCCTGCATCAGACAGCTGTCTCCTGCTGTCTATCCAGGTGGCAGGCTGGAGGGTGGGGGCAGGGAAGAGGGGAGGGTAATGGAGTTGGGGAGAGAGGAAGTGCCACCTGTCAATCTCCGTCACCTCGTACCCTCTTGCTGCTGCCTCCACTGGGAAGTGCTTTCCTCGTTTGTATGTTGAAGGATAGCCAAGCTTCTGGGTATTAACCACCTGCCTGGATAATCATCTCCTCTTTTAACCTCTGTGACCATTCTTCCCTCTGGGTCAATGCAATGCAAAAACACAGCACTCAGACCCGGTTCTGGGTGCTCAAGTTCACGGTTGCATTCAGTGTTGTGGTTTCAGGTCAGAGCGTCCATGGTTCAAACAGTGACTCTACCACTTACTAGCTGGGTTCACTTTGGGCAAACGATTATAATGGACCTCAGTTTCCTTCTTGTTATTGGATTGAATTGTGTCCTCCCAAATTTTATATGTGGAAGTTCTAACCCCTAGTACTTCAGAATATGACTTTATTTGGAAATCGGATCATTGAGATTTAATTAGTTAAAATGAGGTCCTGCTAGAGTAAGGTGAGCCCCTAATTCAATATTAACGGGGGAAATTTGGACACAGGCCTGCATACAGGAAGAATACCACGTGAGGACTGAAGTTATGCTCACACAAGTCAAAGGACTACCAGAAGCTAGGAGAGAGGCCTGGAGCAAATTATTCCTGCTGTGTTCAGAGAGAGCATGGCCTTGCCAACATCTTCAACTTGGACTTCAAGCCTCCAAAAAAGTATGAGACAATACATTTCTGTTGCTTAAGCCAACTAGTTTCTAGCATTCTGTTACAGTATCCCTGGGTAAATAATACACATCTCTTATAAAATGAGTAGTCTGGAACAGTCCTCGGCATGTAGTGAATGATATTTAAGTATTTGCTGTTACTGGCTATGTGGTATTTGGAGGAGTCTTCTACATCTCTGAGCCCTTTTTCTTCCTCTCTTCTGAAGGAA
The DNA here is from genome assembly GCF_008728515.1 of Papio anubis. NCBI lineage: Eukaryota > Metazoa > Chordata > Mammalia > Primates > Cercopithecidae > Papio > Papio anubis. The sequence goes on from NC_044984.1 coordinate 109,827,844, forward strand.
GACCAGTAGCTTTAACTTTCCAGGACCTATATATGGCAAAGACAGTGGAAGAAACAAACCTCTCCTTTCTTTTCTTAATTTTTTAAAATTTTAAGTTCTGGGATACACGTGCTGAGCGTGCAGGTTCGTTACATAGGTATACAGGTGTCATGGTGGTTTGCTGCACCTATCAACCTGTCATCTGGGTTTTAAGCCCCGCATGCATTAGGTATTTGTCCTAATGCTCTCTCTCCCAAACCTCCCCTTTCTTACATAGATTATTCAATCCTTCACTCTTTTGTTAATTCATTCAACAACCACTGGGGATACAGCATGTATATAACAGTCAAAATCTGTGCCGTCAGAAGCTCACATTCGAGTGGTGGAAAACAAAATAAATAAGGTGAATAAAGGAATATGGTAGATGAGCTGCGTTCAAGTGGAAACGAATGGCACACAGAAAACCAAGACTGGAGAATGGAATCTATTTTAGTAGGGAGAGCAATGCAATTTTAAGTGGACAGTCCAGAACGCCTGTTATCACCGTAGTGTTCATTTGAGTAGAGACTTAAAGGAAGTGAGAAAGTCACTCATGTGGATATCTGGGGGAACAGCGTTTCTGGCAAAGGGAATTGCATGGGCAGGAGTGTGTTTGGTGTGTTGGAGGAATGACAGACAACGAAGCCCTGCAGAAACGATAGTAAGGATGGTGGGAAGCAGGGTGAGTTACAGAAGCACTAAGGATTCTGGATTCTCCTGGAGGGGGAAATTAATAAAACCTGGAGCTACTACATTTGAGCACTTACTATGTGCTGGGCACTACCGTTTTTAACCTTCAAACAACCTTATGGGTTATAAGTAGAAACATTATCCCCATTTTAGCAGATGAGGAAATTGAGTCACAAAGAGGTCATAGATCCTGCCTGAGGTCACAGATCTAGTAGGTGGTGGGTCCAGGGATTCTTCCTTACATATTCATAGGGAACTCAGAAGCAGAGGCCATTTCCACGTAGTGGGGTTGAAGGCTTGGCTTACTTGCATGGATGGAGAAACAGGAAAGAGTATTCTAGGACAAGAGAACAGCATAAACAATGATAAGCAGGGATAGATGTGCTAGATCTCACCACAGAGCCATAACCATAGGAGCTAGATTTCTAGATAATCATGCAGTGAAAATTTCTTTCCTCATCTAACTATATTTAATGAGCAACTACTGTGTGCCAATATTTGCTGTAGTACTACAAATGTAATGCTGAACAAGGCAGAAAAGATTCCTGTTCATATGGTGCTGACGTGGTCATCCCCATCTTACAGATGATCCAATGGATGCTTAGTGAGTTTAACTGGTGGCCCCAGGTCAGTGGGTTTAACTGGTAGCTCCAGATCATGTAGCTTGCAAAGAGAGAAGCCAGGATTCTGGCAGTGCCAGGTTTTCCACTTCTGTGAGGTCTTTTCCTCAAGTATTTGTAGCTCAAGGGTCAAGGAATTGCTCTCAGATCTGTCCTGGCTCTTCCTCTCCTGCCCACACCCCACTGATGGACAAGTAGGAATGGTATCTTGAGAAAAGTCTGACTGGAGAGGGGGCCTTGGAGACAAAGCTAATGCGTCTCCCATTTTCCCACTCGATGTCTCAGTCTTTGGGCCTATCCTTTGCCTCACCAACACCTCTACAATGATTTCAGAGGAGAACTTCCATCTGTCAAGCCCTTTACATTTTCCTATTCATCCTCATGCCTCTCACTTCCATGGTCCCACAAGCCCATGAAGTCGGTATAATGATTGTCCCCCTTTCACAGATCTAAGTACCTCAGAGCTAGGAGTGGGACAGGGATTTAGCTAAGATGGTCTAACCAAAGATGTCTTATTTCTTTTTTTTTTTTTTTTTTGAAACAGAGTCTCGCTCTGTCGCCCAGGCTGGAGTGCAGTGGCGCGATCTCCGCTCACTGCAAGCTCTGCCGCCTCCCAGGTTCACGCCATTCTCCTGCCTCAGCCTCCCTAGAAGCTGGGACTACAGGCGCCCACCACCGTGCTGGCTAATTTTTTTTGTATTTTTAGTAGAGACGGGGTTTCACCATGTTCGCCAGGATGGTCTCGATCTCCTGACCTCGTGATCTGCCTGCCTCGGCCTCCCAAAGTGCTGGGATTACAGGCCTGAGCCACCGCGCCCGGCCGATGTCTTATTTCTAATCTCAGGTCCTGTGCTCTTGTGGCTGATATAAACTTGACCATTTTTCTTTTTTATCAAAAACCTTCAATGGCTATCACCACCCTAAGGAAGAAGCCCGGTCTCTGCAGTATAACCTACAATGCCCTCATGGAAAGTGACCCTGGAATGTCTCACTCCTCATCTCTTACAACTCCCCAAGAGGAACTCCATGCTTCAGTTGTAGTAAACTCCATTATCTCACCCCTGGGCCTTTGCATATGCTGTTTCCTGTTCTCCAACTGCTCTTCTCCAGTCTCTCAACCAGAATAACTCTCCTCATCCCCCAGTCGGCACAAGGACCCCTTCCGCTGAGCTCTCACAGTCCACATTCTAACCTCACTTGCCCCCGAGGCAATTGCTCTGTTGTTCATCAGTTTTCTCCTGGCCTGGGAGCACCTTGAAGGCTCTGGGTCCCTGGTGTGTGGTAGATGCAGGACACATCAATCAACGCAGAATGCAGAGTCTAAACTCAACTCCTGTCTCCATCATTTACCACAGGGTGACCAGGGTGACAGCCTCCAAGATGGCCATCAGTATTTCCCACCCCTTGGCATTCTCAACTTTGTTCAATTCCCTCCCTTGTTGTATCAAGATTGGTGTGATCCATAGAATATGGCAGAAGTGATAGTATGTCACCTTGAGGTTAGGTCATAAAAGAGTATGGCTTCTGCCTTCTCTCTTGAATCACTTGCTCTGGAAGAAGCCAGCTGCCATATTGTGAGGATGCTCAGGCAGCTCTGAGGAGAACCTCACATGGCAACAAATAGGCCTCTTACCAAACAGCCAAGGCAGATCTTTCACCCCTAGTCCAGCCTTCAGATGTGGGCCAATCATTTACCAGCACTTTAAAGTTCTGGTAATTTGTCAATGCTTTAAGGAATTAATTTATGTAAAGTGCCTGGTACTTAGAAAGAATTGCTAATACATTTGCTATTATTTACAAAATTATTTTATTTAAAAACCTCAATCCCCTGAGAGAAAGACTGTTATTCCCATCTTACAAATGATCAGACTGAAGCTTAGAGAGGTCAAGCAAATTACATAAGTTCATATAGTTAGCTATGACCATTTCACAAGTTAGTCCAAAAGTTAGCCACTTAAAAAAGAAAAAAAAAACTTATCATTTCTGTGAATCAAGAATTCTGGAGTGGCTTAACTTGGTGGCTCTGGCTGAGGGTTTCTCAGAAGGTTCCAGTCAAGATGTTGGATTTTATTTTGAGACGGGATTTTGCTCTGTTGCCCAGGCCACAGTAAGCTATGATTGTGCCATTGCCCTCCAGCCTGGGCAATGGAGTGAGATCCCATCTCAGAATATAAAATAAATAAAATAAACTGAGGCTTACTTTAGGTAAGTAAAGTAACTTACCTAAGACCAGACAGCTGCTAAGTGGCAAAGCTGGGATTGTGAACCAAGTGCCCTGAGAGCCCCGCTTGTCACTATGCTCTGTGCTGTCTCATGTATCAAGGATTTAGCTGTTTCCAGACATGTAGAAATCGCTCAGTCGACATTAGCTAGTATCACAAAATGATTTTTGCTATTTCTTAATAACTCTTGCTGGTATTAATTCTCAAGTAACTAGTAGTTCATTCAGTTGATCATTTAATGCTTTACCATGGAATTCTTTTTATCTCTGAGACCTTCCTTGATTTGTTCTAAGTTTGAGCTCCACCAGCCAGGAAACCCAGAGCTCACACATTACCTATGCATGCTTCAGGCACTCTGCTACACACTTTACTCATGCTACCTCAGTTAATCTACCACCAGCCTCTGGTAAAATCATGATCTTCAGTTTACAGATGGGGAAACTGAGGCAATGAGGCAGCTGAGCAGGAGTTCCCAGTCCAAAGTCATGTGGCTTTCACTGCCCATGCTGTAACCTACCATAGTTGCAGACCTGGCCCAGAGGCATATCAGAAGGCCAGGGGAAAATCTTTCAATGTAACCACACCAAGACACTCTCTGAATCTGGTCCTTTCTAAGCATATCTAGTGGTTTCCACCAAAACACATTTCCCGAGGCCTTCAGAGCAGCTTCTTGGCTCTGTGAAACCCCCCAGCTGGGGCCTTCCTTCCTGTTTTAAGAAGTGAAAGCATAGAGACACCAGCCCAGGCCCAATATAGTTTCAGATCTAAATTTAACAACAATAACGCGGCTCCAGCCTGACCCTGCAGAGAAGAAAGGGGAGCAGGGGCAAAAAAAAAAAAAAAAAAAGCAACGACTAATTCTTCACAAATTAGGACAATAATAAAGTTCCTTTCAAGTGTCAGGGCATATTCTTAGCAAGAGCGTAACACCTAAATCAAGTCCAGGCTGTAAAAATGGCATAATAGCAGGAAGCCAGGCTACAGGCCTGACTTCCTCCGGGGAAACAGGGGATTCGCGGGGGTGTCAGGAGGCTGGACAGGCAGGGCTGGAGCCAGGCAGGGCTCAGCTCACTGCGAGGCACACACCTCTGTCTGGTCTCCACATTAAGCCCCATCTGGGGTTGCCCATACAGCCCCCTGCATAGGCCTTTGGCACTAGAGCCTTTAACGGTCATCAATGTACCTCTTGTCCACCCTCTCAGCCTGTCTTCTTGGAATGGCCCAAGTGCACATCTGAAAATGTAAGTCAAGTGGGGCAAAATGCACCTCATGGGACAAGAAGAGCAGGTAGCCCAATGGCCTGAGGGCCCAGCTGCTGGGCTCTGGAACTCCCTGCGTGAACAGGAGGCAGTGTGTTCTGTGGGCCACCCCCAGCCAATGTCTGAAAATAGCAGGATACTAAGGCAGGCCCGTTCCTGGGAGACAGAATTCCTTAAATAGTTCAAGGACTCCCCAGGGCTTTGATGAATCTTTCTTGGACAGCTTGGCAGCCTAGGATGCTTCCACCCAAGCTTCTCTGCATCTCCTTCACTAGAAATCAGGCCTGTGTGCCAATCCTCCAGCTAGCTCTCCTGACTTTCCCAGCTCTCTCTCCACTTTCTCTCCAACAGGTACTTCCCCTACAAAAACCTTTCCACATTTAATCTCGTCTTGGCACCTGCATCTTGGAGGGCCCAGATGAGCACACTGGGCCAGGTTGCTTCTCACTGTAATACCCTTACAGGAGTTTCTTGTTTTTGCCAGAAGAAAATCTAAATTCCTTGCACTGGCCTACAAGGCCTATGACACTTCTCTAACCTTAAATACTCTTCTCCTCCCCTTGATGGTATTCTTGCTGTTCCTTGAACATCCCAAATTGTTTCTGCCTCAGGGCCTTTGCACCTGCTCTTTGTGCTGCCCAGACCACCCTTCTCTGGGCCTGGACGCTTCTCACTCATCCAGCAGGTCTCAGCTTCAACATCACCTCCTCAGAGAGGTCTTACTTGATCGAAACGGGCTTCCTGTCTGTGCTTCCCAATCAATACCCACTCCTTACATTGCGAAAACACATCGGACTTTGCACTTAGTTGATTTGTCTGACAGCCCTTCTTGAATGTAAGCATCTTGAAATATCATAGCCAGCATTTACTGAGGACCGACAAGGGGCCAGGCACTGGGTAAGAGCATCACATGTTTTAACTCATTCAATCCTCTGCCAATCCCTGTGAGGTGTAGGTACTACTGTTGTTGCAGATGAAGAAACTGAGGCACAAGAATAAATGAATTTCCTGAGGTCATAAAACTGGGCAGCAGAAGAGCAGGGCCTGGATTCAGGCTATCTGGCTCCAGCATCTGCCCCCTTTGTGGGGATGCCGTTTTGCCTCTTGTGAAAAGATGACACCATTGTATACCGTCCTGTGTCTGGCACTGAGTACACACTTTGCAAAATAGAGCTGCCAGAGGTGTTTAAACCAGAGCAACTCCATCTTCAATAGGGGCTAGGTAAAATAAGGCTGAGACCTACCATGCTGCATTCCCAGAAGGCTAGACATTCTAAGTCACAGGATGAGACGAGAGGTCAGCACAAGATACAGGTCATCAAGACCTTGCTGATAAAGCAAGTTGCAGTAAAGGAGTCGGCCAAAACCCATCAAAACCAAGATGGCGGTGAGAGTGACCTCTGGTCGTTCTCACCGCTACACTCCCACCAGCGCCATGACAGTTTACAAATTCCATGGCAATGTCAGAAAGTCACTCTGTATGGTCTAAAAAGGGGACGTATGAATAATCCACTCCTTGCTTAGCATATAATCAAGAAATAACCATAAAAATGGACAGCCAGCAGCCCTTGGGGCTGCTCTGCCTATGGAGTAGCCATTCTTTTATTTCTTTACTTTCTTAATAAACTTGCTTTCACTTTCTTTACTCTATGGACTCCTCAAATTCTTTGTTGCAAGAGATCCAAGAACCCTCTCTGGGGGTCTGGATCAGGACCCCTTTCCAGTCACAGAACTGATTTATTGTGTGCCCCTTGCAGACCAGATGCTTTCCATTAATTAATTAATTAATTAATTTAAAAAAAAAAAAAAAAAAACAGAGCCCTATTCCCTTTGCACCAGGACCCTGGAAGATGGGGCTGCAGTTAGTCTCCATTTGCCAGCTCTGCCTATTCTCTACCCTTCTCTGTCCTGTGCCGCCGAAGCTGACCCCTGTGGATGACACCTCCTGGCACCCCGTGGATGACACCTCCTGGCACCCCTGTGGATGACACCTCCTGGCACCCCTGTGGATGACACCTCCTGGCGCCCCTGTGGTCTGCTTCTGGCTGAGGTCATCTAATAGGAAGCACTGGCAGGAGATCAAAGGGAAGAAGGAGAAAAGCCAGGTGCTTCTTCCTTGTTTCCTCCCTAATTCAGAACCACATTTCTGGCGGGGTGTGTCCGTCCTTGCTCTGTGCCAGGTGACTCATCCACCATGCCCCCAGCCCTGCCCGGGCTCCTGAACCCTTTCCTCTTCTCTTCCTACTTCAGCTCACGGATGTGAGCAGCTCTCCACTGTTGCTAGACTCCTGATGCCTCAGCACCTCATGTTCATGTGATGAACCCCATCCACCCTGCTGTAAGTAGTCCCTTAATTAAACTCTCATAGTTTGAACATCTAGGGCAGAGTCTGTCTTCTGCAGGCAGATGGATGAGATTGCATGCATGAAGACGACTTATCCTATTTCACAGATGAGGACAAAGAGGCTTAGCGATTACAGGCACCAGCCCAAGGTCACATGACTCAACTTAGCGGCAGCACTCTAGTGTGCCTGCCCCCAGTGCACCTCCTCTGTCCATTTCTCATGCTGCTCATTGTTACAAAGATCCATCTGAACCCAGTGGTTAAGAGCACTGGCTTTTGGAGTCATACAGACCTGGGTTCATGGCCCAGCTCTGTGACCTTGGGCAACTTATCTGCTCCCCCCTGAGCCTTATTTTCTTCATCTGAAAACTATGGAGAGTTACAATAAGGATGCATAGTAACTGATATAACAGTTTTCATCTTCCAAGGTTGTAGTTAGGTTTAAATGTAACTGCAGAATACCCAGAACATGGTAAGTGTACCATAAATATAGCCAGGCATCATCATCATCATCATTATCAATTATTATTGTTGTTATTAATATTCCCTGTCCACCAACATCATTTCCAGACTTGCTACTCCCAGAAGATAACAGGAGAACAATTCACAGAAGACAAGATGAGCTAATAAGCCCAAGCTATTCATAGCCTCTGCTAAGAGTTTATTCTTACCAGGGCAGGACAGCAGACCCCAGAGTGAGTAACTGGGTCAAAGTTGGACCCGACCCCTCCTTTCCTGCCCCCCTCCCCAGCCCCGGCACAGGAATTATCACATCGCCCATCGCCTCTGAAGGCCATCCCTGCTGTGAGGCTTTGATAGGGAAAGTGTGAAGAACAAAGGCCATTGTTCACAGAGGCGGCTGGTGCCTCTCAGGCCCCAGGCCAGCTTCCCAGGGGTGAGGTCTGGCTCCGAAGACACAAAGACGAAAGTCATTAGGACCAGGGACAAACAATGACAGAATCTCTTCTATTTACCTGAACCGGAGGGGGCTGCCAAGTGGAAAACAATGAGGCTGAGATTCTGGACATATTCTCCCTCTGCCCTCTCCTCACTGAGTTTCTTCTGAAATGGTGGGACAGTGTATGGCCCAGGAGGCTCAGCGATTGGCTTTCAGATCCTGTTTCTGGAAAGAGAACATACTGACCGGGTTTAAGAGAGTGAGCTGGGGCACCCAACTGCCTGGGTTCCAATCCTAACTCCATCATAATCAGTCAAGTAACTTGGTCTTCGTGACGTAATTCTCTCAGCTTCAGTATCTTCATCTGTAAAGTGGAGATAATAATCATACCTCCTTCTCCTAAGCTGCATGTAACTGCGACCTAATCGAGGGCTCCTTACAAGATATCAACCATTATCACCATAAACAGCAGCAGCAGCAGCAGCAGCTCTGTGTGGCTTTGGGTAAGTTCCCTGCCCCTTGCCGAAACTGCGTATTTATATCTATCAAATGGGAATAAGAAATCAGCTCCAGAAATCAGGTGAGAATTGATGAGGAGATAAAAGCCACTTGGAAACTGGAAGGCTATACCGAACTGGAAGCAAGATCTCATGAAAAATCTAGTCCTGGCTCACCTCTGTGTGGCAGTCCACGAACCTTGACCCATGTGTCCTTCTTCCCTGGCTACTGCCCCCATATGCAAAGGGGAGACAGGGACAGCATCTCCCTTGCGGGGTGAGTGCCCTGAAGATTCAAGGGGGTAACAACCCTGATAAAGCACTTAGCATGTGTTTGTGCATATCGAGTGCCCAACACGTTACCGATTATTTTACTATGAAGACATTGAGGTTTTCAGTAAGGTCAGGAGTAGACACAGGGAAGTAACTAACAGAAATTAACAAGCTGCCCAACCGGAATGACTGCACTGCCCAAGCATACCCATTTTATGGAAGGAAAAACTGAGATCTAGGAGACAAAGTGGGTAGGAGAAGGAGATGCACTTTCTAATGTCCTGTGGCACCTGGTGAGTTCAGGTCTTTTTTACTAGGGTCCTTACCAGCCAGGAAAAATGGCAGTGGCAGGAAATGTAGAGTGGATCTTCATCACTCCTTGATCCCAGCATCCTCCCTCCTTTGCTGTCACACACCCAGGTGTTGATGTGGTTTAGAACAGACATTTCCTAGCCCCTGAGTAGGGAAATCAACTCTGACTGGCTGAAGGCGTCTCTCAGGCCTGCTTGTATTGGCTTAATTCTTAAGCAGGTGTATGTCATGGTGGCAAGATGTCCACCAGCAGTTCCCAACAGATGTTCCACCAGCTCTGCAATCCCAGTGGAAAAAAAAAAAAAAAAAAAGAGTTCTTCTTTCCTGTTATTTCCATCCAGAATTCTAGTATTGTTGGTTGCCATTGGACTGCCTTGGGTCTTATCACCCTGAATCTATTCCTGAGGTCCAGGGGATGAAATTTGCTGATTGACCAAACTGGGACAAGAAGTAGGTCCCTTCCCTTTGGAAGTCAAAGACTACAAGTGAGGGAATGAATGGCATCCTGAGGGAAAATCAGGGTGCAATCACCAAGAGAGGCGAATGTACTGACTCCCTCCCTAGAATCTAGTTTTTACCTTTATCACTTTAAATATACAGAATCATAGAGCTGTACTCTTCTGTGTCTGGGTTTTTTTCTCCATACTATGTCTGTGGGATTTATCCATGTGGTCGCATGTAGCAGCATTTCATATTTCACCACCAGACAGTATTCTGCCGTGAGAATACACAGTAATTCATGTATCCATCATGCTGTGTGGGTATTTAAGCTATTTCAAGTTGTTTGCTCCTGAGAGCATTCTGGGTACATCTCTTGGTGCAACTGAGGACATGTTTCTGTTTGATGGGGTTATGGTGCTGGTTCGAGGCTCCTAGTTCCTTTTTTAAATTCCAAATTCCTTTCTACTAAATTCTTCTACGAGCGTCAACTTCTACCCAAGTTTCTAACCTTGCAGCCTGCCCTGCAGATGATGGACTTGCCAGCCTCCATGATCATGTGAGCCAGTTCCTTATTAAAATCTTAAAATAAATGTCCACACACACACTCTTGGCTTTGTTTCTCTGGAGAAAAGGTTCCAATCCAAATCAATACTTTACTCTGTTAACAGGAATATATCTAGGCATCATTGATAACTTGCTTGAGAATGATGCTTGATAAGAAAAAAAGTGGTGGTGACATAAGAAAACACCACAGTAAAAACAAATTCAAAGAAAGACCAAAATGACATCTTGATTTTTAACGCTGCAAATACCAAAAATGGCAGGAAATACTGAATGAGCACTTACTGCACGCCACATTTGTGCTCATTTTATGGATGAAGAAAACTGAGGCTCAGAAAGAGGATACAGGTTCTATAATTTGCACAACTATTAAAAGATAAAGGTTGGATCTATTTAACATCAAATGGATGCTCCTAACCAATAAGCTCTGCTTCCATCTCCTTTTGAAGGGGCAGTTTGGGAAACCCCTGAAGGCTAGCTTTCACCTTTGAGATCAGTGTCTTCTTGGTGTACCTCTAGGGAGAAATATGTGGCGTCACACCCACATGTGCACCCAAAGCCATATCACTCATGGAGAAATGGACTAATGGATCTAATTGTTAACCCCAATCTAATCCTAACCCTCTGGTCAACCAGCAATGGCTTTGACCACCTGACTCATGGTTGTATATTTTAATGTGCAATGGTAATAATTGAAACACCATTATCCCCAGTCTCTGCCACCAGCCAGTAGCAAGGCAAGAAGTCAACAGTTTATAGAAAGGGCTGAGACCCTCATTCCACATTTCTAACCACAGAACCAAGGTTGACCTGAAGCCAAGGTTGACCTCACATGCCATCTTGTATGAGGTTTCCAGACTCATATCTGTAGTCTTACCTTTCCAGATTGTCATCTACTCAATGGCCAGAGTGCGTCTGACAAAACATAAACCTGATCATGTCACTTTCCTGCTCATAGTCTTTCTATGGCCCCTATTACTTTTAGAATAAACTTCACAGTTAGGTCTAAAAGCCCCTCCATGATCTGACTCCTGTTTATTGTTCAGGGCTCCTGTCTTATTGTTTCTTGAACTTTCTGCTCCAATAATCCTGTATTATTTGTAGTTGCCACAAACTCAGTTTACTCTTTCAAGCCTCCATGGCTTGGCTTTGCTGTTCCCTGTATGTGGAAAGCCTTTCCCCTATCCTGTCTTCCTGCGAGCTCCTCTTCATCCTTCAAAACCCAGCTTAAGCAATGTCATTTCCTCTGCCTCTGAAGCCTGGCCTCCCTTATGGAATTAATCCCAACTTCTCCTGCCTACTTTATTATTGCCCAGTGCCCCACTGTCATGCTTCCAATGTGAGCACCCAGGGTTCTCTGTACTTCATAGCCCTTAACACACACTTTCTCATGTGGCTTGTTTACTGCTTTGTCTTCCCAGCTAGACCTTGGCCTCCTTGAAGACAGAACCATATCTAATGTGTCCATTATCATATCCCCATTGCCAGCACAGTGCCTGCCACACAGTAGGTGCTCAATAAATATGGTTGGAAAAAAAGGAAGAAAGAAGAGAGAGAGGAAGGGAGAAAAGAATCAAGTGTTCTAACTATTCTATTAGACTGTGGATTTGCATATTGATCTCCATCTTAACAGACCCAGGCACAAGTCAAGACACACAGTAGGTCTTTCATAAATGTTTGCTAAATTAAAAAAGTAGCACTGCAGATGCCCCTACAAAATCCAGCATGGCCCCACCACTTTAAGCTAGTAGCCCTCATGCCTTCATTTCCCATTAGCTACAGCTCAAGAACACCCCCCAAGCCTTCCTCTTCCCCGCCCTGCAGTCAGAGCGCCTTTGTTTTCCAACACAAGACCCCTTCAGTGATTTTGTTTTTCATGGAAAAGCCAGGCAAGTTCATTACATTGTGTTCCTGCCTTGGAGATCGTTGTCATTCATCCAACATCAAAGTCAGAGCCATGATCAGCTCATTTAAGACTTGTTCCACCCATATTTTCTTACAACCAGGAAATGGGGAATTTCCTTCATTTTTTAAACCATCCCAGTGAGTCTCTGCCACATGGCTTCCTTTACAAACTTTTCTTGAAACACAAGGATGGAATCATACCTCCCTCACCACTAGTGGTCATTAGGGGCCCCAGCCTTCCTCTGATCCTTATCAAACACTTGTCCAGCACATTGTAATGACAGTATTTTTTATTTACATAACACCTTTCTTTGGGGGCCAGGGCTGGGCTGTAAAGGAGTGAAAGCCAGATTGAAGCCTTACATAGATTTTTGCTTCATTTATCCTGCAAGGCTGGCAATGGTGATCTTTAATGGGAAAACATAACAAAGCTCTCTAAACAGTTAAGAGAGAAGAGTGATTTGCCTACAGAGTCAAGGAATGTACCAGGATGGAAAACAGCTGCCTGGCCTTCTATGCCTATGTTCCACACTGGTTGTTATTTGTTTCCCAGATTCTTAAGTCTCTAGGTTTGAGTTAACATTCACTTGAGAGCTAGTAATTCGAATAAGTTCCTGTTACCCATGTTCCCTGCTGAGTTTCCAATTTTTCCTCCATCAGCATCTATGGCACCACCCTCTGCTTGTTGACCCCTTACCTCCTGTCATCAGCCTTATTTGGGGATTCCTCCTCCTCCTCTGTCTGTATCTTAAATGTTCTATTCCTGATCATTCACGTCTCAAGCCTTTCTCGTCTCACTCTTGGTCATTCCAGGCTCTCTCTCAGCTTTGATGGATAATTCCAAAGTCTGGAACTATAGCCCAGACCTAAATGAGCTCCAGATGTGAATGATGTATTAGGGTAGGTTAAGCTGCTGCAACAAACAATACCCAGATCTCTTTGGCTTATAACAATAAAGATGTATTTCTTATTCATGTCACAGACTAGTGCAAATCAGCAGGGCTAGCTCTGCTCCACATAATCATTCAGGGCCCCAGGCAGCTTCTGTATTATGGCTCTGCCATCTTCTAGGGCAGTGATTCTCACACAGAAACATTTGGCAATGTCTAGAGATACTTTTGGCTATCTGGAGTCAGAGGCAACCTGACATTTAGTTAGGAGAGTTCAGGGATGCTGCTAAATACCCTGTAATACACAGAACAGTCTCCCGTAATAAAGAATCATCTGCCCACAATATCAGTTGAAAAAATCTGCTCTAGGGTATCAGAATCCTCTGCTGGATCTTCTGCATCTGGCTAGCAGGTGAGCAAGGAGAAGTCCCAGAAGATTATGTGGGAGTTTTAGAGGCCAGGCCTAGAAGGGGTATATGCTACTTTTACCCATATTTCACTGAACAAAATTCAGTTACATGCTATTACCTAACTGCAAGAGAGGCTGGGAAATGTAGTCTACTTGTGTGGCCAGGAAAAAAATGACCCAACTTTAGGTAAAGACATGATGTGTCCCTGTTATAAATAGCTTAAACTCAATGTGTCCCACCCTGAGTATGTCACCTTCTCTAGGTCTCCCAAACCTCCCCTTTTTTCTACATAACTCACATTCATTTACATTAATTCTCGTCTGTCCTCCATTCAGATTCAATCTTATCTCCTTCCATGGACAATAACTGTATCTCAAAGAAACAACTTCCTCATGGAACACCCCCCTACCCCCAGATTATCCAAGGCCAGCTCTGGAACATCTAAGTAGTACCCAGCTGTTACTATCACATTGCTCTGTTCATTTTCCTTCATAGCATTTAGCACCACTGTGTGTGTGTGTGTGTGTGTGTGTATTCGCTTTCTTGTTTGTTATCTATTTCCCACACTAAACTGAAAGCTCAAGAATGGTGGGGTGCTTATTTGTCTTGTTCACTGCTATTCCCAGCAGCTTGTAGAATGCCTGACACATAGTAAGAACTCAATAAATACTTGTCGAATAAACGAATTACTCCTTCCTGTACAAAACAGTTAGATTGGTCTTTCTAAAATACAGCTGAGGCTGTAGCACTTCCCCGTTCTAATCTCCTAAAACTATTTAAGTCTGCCATTCAAAGTCATTCATGATCTGGCCCTATTCTATCCTTCCATATTTTCCTCATATATTCCTAGCTACTTTGAGCACCCTACACTTCAGCTCACAAATCTTTGTCTATAACACACCCAATATATTTTGTTTGTTTTTTTGTTTGTTTGTTTGTTTTGTCAAGATGGAGTTTCACTCTGATTGCCCAGGCTGGAGTGCAATGGCACGATCTTGGCTCACTGCAACCTCAGCCTCCGGGGTTCAAGCGATTCTCCTACCTCAGCCTCCCGAGTAGCTGGGATTATAGACGCACACCACCACAATGCATTTTTTAAATTCTCAGATCTATATCTTTGCATATGCTATTCCATTGCCTGGAATACTTCATTTTCCTTCCCTTGGCAAACTACTACTCATTCCTCAATACCCTGTTCTTTCTGATGACCCTGGTAGTCATTCACTCTCTCCTCTTCATTCCCTGTGTACTCTTTGAAATTTACACTGCAATTGTTTTCTCGGTGACTGCTTTCTCCCCCATGAGACCATGGGTTCCTCAAGAAAAGGGAGAATGTTTTACTTGATCATGTGGCCATTTCCCACCACAATGCCTAGTAGAGTGCTGGGCTCCAAGCAGGTGCTCAGAACATGTGTGAGGAAATCGAAGGTGGATGGATGGATATTCTGGTCAGAATCCCCATGTTCTCTGGCCATCTTCTCAAAGGAGCCAAGAACCCAACATGGTTATGCTGTGCTTTCCCTGGGATCACAGCCATATTCACTGCAGAACCAACTGGTGCTCAGAAACATCTGCTGCTGGATCCAAAACACCAGACTGAGTGCAACTGGCAATCAACTGATTGATCACTGGAAGCAAAATGAGTGGAGGTGCTAGGTCACAGGGGAGCAGGGAACAGCCAGACCCAGCACTGCCGGCTACACCCCTGATGGCAGTCAGCAAAGGGGCTCCAGAAAGTTCAGCTGGGCTGGCCACTGCCTCCTGGTTGGGGAATTCTAAAACTTCTCTCGTGCCTAACTCTTGTTAGGCATGTCAGATCTCCGCTTAAAAATGCTACTTACTCAAGGAGTCCTTCCTGATCCCCAGGACTGTGTAAGAGCTCCCAGGTGTACAGGGCTCTGTAACGCCCTTTTATGGAGCAATCACTGTTGTAAGCCTGTCTGCTCCATCAGAACGTAAGTTTTCATGGGAGCAGACCTGGGTCCGGCTTATTCTTTGCTGTATTTCCACAGTCCCTGAAACAGAGTCAGCTCTCAATATCATTTCGCATCCTATCATGGAAACAGAAACCACTCTGGGTATGTGAAACTGAGGGACTTTAATGCAGGGAAGGGATTACCCAAGGGATGGAAAATCTGAGAGGCCAAAGGGGATGGTGAGAAACTCAGATATTAACCAAAGCAGGGAGTTCCTGCCACCCCGAGACTGGGGGACAGAAGGAAAAGGAGATGTGACTGAAGCCCAGAATTGGGGTTTCCTGGTGGGAAGTGGAACCACAATGGGTCTTGTGGAGACTGCTGAATACAAGAAGAAGATGCAGTGACCTGAGACAAAAAGTAAGGTGTATTAGTCTATTCTCATGCTCCGAATAAAGACGTACCCAAGACTGGGTAATTTATAAAGGAAAGAGTTTTAATGGACTCGCAGTTCCACATGTCTGGGGAAGCCTCACAATCATGGCAGAAGGCAAAGGACAAGCAAAGGCACATCTTACATGGTGGCAGGCAAGGAGAGCTTGTACAGGGGAACTCCCCTTTATAAAACCAGCAGATCTCATGAGACTTACTCACTACCACGAGAACAGCATGGGAAAGACTTGCCCCCATGATTCAATTACTTCCTACCAGGTCCCTCCCATGACAGGTGGCAATTATGGGAACTATAATTCAAGATGAGATTTGGTGGGGACACACCCAAACCATATCAGAAAGGGAGGAAATACTCTGGGCATTCCCTCTCCCCTGCCCTCCAATATGTCATTAGTACCATCAGTGCAAACAAAGTGATGGAAAAGCTGGGACCTGCAGCTTGCAGAGGCCAGCTCCTGAGACACAGAGTCAAGTAAGAGAAGGGTGAAGAATAGGTCTGACAGCAGATGGGTTTTGGACCCACTCTTAGGAGACCTGGATGACCTTCTGCCTTGGGACTATGTATTAGTCATGAGTCATGGTGAATGAGGTTAAACTGTAATAACAAAAACACCCCTAATGTCAGTGACTCAAAACCATAAAAGTTTCTTCCTTGTTCATGCTACATGTAAGACCCTCAACAGGAGTGTCTGCTTGTCATTGTTCAGTGGCCTATGCTGACAAAGGCACCCTGTAGACATGTGCTTCCATGACCACTCTGGTAAGAGAAGAAAGAGCTGTAGAGATGTGCACTGGCAATTAAGTGCTTCCACTTAAAAGTTACACCTATCACTTCTCACATGTCACTGGCCAAGCAAGTCACATGGTCATAACTAATTTTAAATGATAGGGGAAATGTGATCATGTCATATCCTCTAAAGAAGAAGACAATTGGAAATATAGGTGAGCAGAAATAGTTGTTTATCACAGCTCTCTTACCTGGCTCCTACCCAATTCCAGAGTGTCTGCCAGTTAGTGTCACTACCTAAAACACCCTCACCTATACACAACACATATTTCCAACTGCCTCCCTAGAGACCCAATAAGAATGATGCTATAAAATTATATCTATTTGCAGTAAGAGGTGATCACACTACACTGATTTGGAAAACAGCAAGTCATAGAAACTTAGCACCTTAAAACAATAAGTGTATTATCTCACAGTGTCCATGGGTAAGAAACTCAAGAGTGTCCTGACTGGGCAATTCTGTCTCTGAAGTTCTTCTGAAGTTGCAGTCAGATGTTGTTGAGGACACAGTCTCATCTGCAGGTTTGACTGGGGCTGGAGCATCTTACTCCAGATGACTCACTCACATGGCTGAAAAGTTGTTATATATACTACAGCACTATATTTTGTTTAAAAATTGTGGATATCATATATTTTTACAATGGTAGCTAGCCACCAGCATGGACCCTAAGGATCCTTGCCTCCTAATCCTTGGGTCGTCTTCATCCACATTCCCACACTATGTCAGAAGTGGTCTCTGTGATCAATAGAATATGGTACACATGAAGGAGTATGACTTCAAGTCTAAATAAAAAATGTCATTGCTGCTTCTGTTTTGCTTCCTCTTTGATCACTCATTTTGAAGGAAGCCTGCTGCCATATTGTAAGGGCACTCAAGCAGCCTATGGAAAGAAAGTTCATCCTGGTGAGAAACTGAGGTCTCCTACAAACACCTAGAACCAACTTCTCAGCCATAGGAGTGTCCAAACTTGAAAGCAGATCCTCCAGAGCCAATCAAGCCTTCAGATGAGACTGCAGTCCCAACAGCATCTAACTGTAACTTCATGAGAGATCCTGAGCCACTACTGCTCTGATAAGCTGCTCTTAAATTCCTGACCCATGGAAACTGAGATAATAAAATTGATTAAGTTGCAAAGTTTTTGGATAATTTTTGAGATATTCACATAGACATCTATAGGGTATGCAATGGCTTGAATGTTTTCCTTACATTTCACGTGTTGGAAACTTAATTCCTAAATTCATACATTAATGTGTTTAGAGGTGGGGCCTTTGAGGAGGTAATTTGGATTAAATAAAGTCATCAGGTGGGGCCCCTAGGATGAGACTGATGGCTTTATAAGAGAAAGAGAGATCTCAACTAGCGTGCTGATTCTGTCTCAGCATGAGATGCCTTCTACCATGTCATGACACAGCAGGCAGGCCCTCACCAGATGCTAGCACCATGCTTTTGGACTTCCCAGTCTCTAGAATCATGAGTTAAACAAATTGTTATTCTTTATAAATTACCCAGTCTGTAGTTTCAGTTATAGCAAATAGACTAAGTTCTAGAAAATAGACTAAGACAGGATATATGTATATATCTTCAGAGAAAATTTTTAAAAGGACGATATTATGGGAGGAGGTATTTATTTTCTTCTTAATGCTTATCCAATATTTACGTTTTCTAAAGTGAACACATATTACTTGGAATAGAAGAGAAGACAAACAGGAAGAAGAAGAGGGAGAAAGAGAAACAGCAGCAGCGATTGGGTGATAAAGAGTCTTTTATCAGCTGCTTCAAGCATGAAAATAAGCTAGACCGTGCTAATGAGTCTGTATAGCTGCCAGTGTAGATAATTTGTTAAGGAAGATGATGGAGCCAAAGGAAGAACCTGCTAGTGTTCATCTTGGGCCTCCCCATCCAGTTAGCTCTGCTTTGAGCTGCTCAGAGACTGTGTTTGGAAGCACTATGATGCTGGAGACCCATCGCCTACAAGGGGCAGGGATGTTGCATTTGGAAAACCTAAAGGTTTCTGAACTGGCAAGATATGTCAGCAAAAAGCCCTTGCCTGTCTAGACAAAAGTTTGATTTTGAATCAAAAAGGGAATGTTTGCAAATAGGAAAGCAGTTTAAGCATTTTTTCTTCTTTGAAAATAACCATGAATTTTTAACTATCAACCCTAAAGAGAGACAGTGAGACTCCAGCAGTGACACCAGGGATTTTAATCGTGCCCACCCCCTTGGATGGATTGTGAGATGGGGCCATTTCTGAGATTGGGCATTGACTCCTTGCACTGAAGAGAGAGGTTTAACAAGGCCCCAGGGCATCCAGGAGAAGAGACAGCTTTCTATAGCAAACATCTAAGGCTTGGGAATTGGCATTACTCAGGCAGCCTGAGAAGATGATCAATTTGACTGCTGACAAAGGGAAATCACTGTGCCAGGTTTCACTGACCTTGTGGGGAAAGAAATCCATGTTGGTTCACCTGGCTCCGATAGTAAGGGTTCTTGTAGGCTGCTGTCTGAAACCACAGTTTCAGCTGAGCCTCAGGGTTCAAGGGAAGGCCTGCTCTGGATGTGGTCCTCCTGAACATTCGCTGGCTCTGTTGGCTTGACCCAGCCTTTGGCAGGGAAATTGGGCATTTGAGATCAAGCCGGGTGAGTAGGTTAGATTCGTGTGGTTCTAAGTGATGGAAATCTGATGGAGGTTTCTTAGGTAGGAGATACTCGAAATAGCTAGGTTGGAAAGTAGCTGAACTTGCGGCAGGATAGAACAGGAAAAAAGATCCTTGGGGACCCAGGTGGGACCTTTTCTTTACCCCGTGTTTCTGTCTGCGGCTACAGGCTGGCTACACCTCTCTCTCTTTAACTGCAAACAGACTCCAGTTGCCTCTCCGACCTGCATAGCAGGCATCCCACTGTGCCCAGGTTTGCAGGTTACTTATTCTACCACTAAAAGGGAATGAATCGATATGCATGTGAATGGGTATGTATTTTATTTCCTCTCTCTTTACTCTAAATTATCAGGGAGAAACCTCTAATTGGCCACCTTGGGTAAGGTAACCACCATGGTCTAAACAGGTTAACTAATGAGTTTGGACTTATCAGGCATACAATGGTGACTAGGGCCCTTAGCTGAGAGTGAGGCAGTCACGGCACCTTGGGGATTTTTTCCAAAAGAATTCTGCTCCCCTATATAAGGGACTCATGCACCAGTGTGGAGGACTCTGAGCTATCATTCTCACTCCAAGCAACTGTGAATCGGAGCCTACTTGTCATTCTTTGATGCCTCTCCTCACAGCACAAGTACCAGCACGAAGATGTATTTTTATTTTTCTGTAAATCTTTCCCCCACTAAACTTAGCACAATGCCAATGAAACTACAAGCTTAATGTGATGAGAGGCAATACCAGACTGACGGGGTTTGAATCCAGCTCCGCCACTTCCTCGCTGTGTGACCTTGGGCAAGTTGATTAACCTCTCTGTACCTGTGTTTTTTCTTTCTTTGTTTTTTCTTTTCTTCTTTTAACAGAATATTTATTAAAGTGGTACAATGTACGACTTCTTATTTGTCATTTGGAAGTCCTTTATTATAAAGGCAATTCTTTTGTCTTTTGACAAACAGCTGCCACAGAGCTTATTCTGTTTTATTGTTTGTTTGAATTTTGTAATTTGTAATTTGTGTGGGTACATAGTAGGTGTATATATTATGGGGTACATGAGATGTTTTGATACAAGCATGCAAAATGAAATAATCACATCCGGGAGAATGGGGCATCCATCCCCTCAAGCAATTATCCTTTGTGTTACAAACAGTTCAATTATGCTCTTTTAGTTTTTTAAAATGTACAATTAAGTTATTCTTGACTATAGTCACCCTGTTGTGCTATCACATAGTAGGTATAATTCATTCTTTCTATTTTTTTGTACCCATCCTCTGATTTTTTTAACTATTATATAAAGTAGGCATAATGGTAGTAGCTAGATTACAAAAATGTTTTGAGAATTAAATGCAGACATGCTTAACATCATGCCTGGCATTAGCTAAGATGACTCTTAGCTAGTAGCAGTAGCCATAGCAATGATAGTGATAGTAATATTGCCATCATTATCATTATGCATATACTATATGCTTCATCATATCAATGACATGAACACAAACACAGAATTTACAAATGACTGCCTATGTAGTTCATCTGGAAAGAAAGTGATTCCTGACATAAATTCTCCCTAGCGGGGTTCTCCGCTGTGTAAAAATAAACTTTGTATAAAGCTAAGGATCTATATTTTCCAGGTCTGTAGATGAGGGTGTGGTGAAACAAGAGGAAGACAATTAGATGGTGTAATAGATGGGCATGGAGGGCAGGACGGAAGGGCAGGATGAGAGGGCAGTAGAGGATCACGGTTAAAGGACAGGCTCAGCAGTAAGGCCAACTTGAATTCAAAGCGTGCACCCATAGTATAATTTTGGACAAGTAATATATCTATATCTTAGTTTTCTCAACTGTAGAGTAGGAATTTTAATAATACTCCTCTCTTATAAACACCTGTTGGTTTTCAACATCCATTCGCCCTTCTAAAAAGCAACACAGCCTGGTGTAGTGGCTCACATCTGTAATCCTAGCACTTTGGGAGGCCGAGGCAGGAAGATCACTTGAGCCCAGGAATTCAAGACCCAACCTGGGCAACATGGCAAGACCCTATCTCTACAAAAAATAAAAGTAAAAATAAATACAAAAATTAGCCAGGCATCATGGCATGCATCTGTAGTCCCAGCGATTAGGGAGGCTGAGGTGGGAGGATCGCTTGAGCCCAGGAAGTTGAGGCTGCAGTGAGCCACGAGAGTGCCATTGCACTCCACACTGGGTGACAGAGTGAGACTCTGTCTCAAAAATATTTGTAACAAAAAAAAATAAATAAAAAGCAGCACTCTGAATTTCTCTGGGAAAAAAATTCCCTTCCCAATTTTCACCCCTGTGGTTTGGGTGAGGAAACCCTGCTGATTAGCATGATTAGCACAATGCATCCTGTGGTCTCAGGAATTCTTGACTTTTCTACCACTAAAAGGGAATGAATCGATATGCATGGCCACATGAGTCTTCAAGAGGCCATGAGATATCCTGAGACTTTTGCTAATGCTTCTGAGAAAGAACCTCTTGCTTGGCTTTTCTGGAGTACAAAACTAGGGAGAAATAAGGATTGAAGTCCTGGCAACCATCCTGTGTCCCTGTAGAAAGATGCAGTGTGAGAAAGGGGCCAGCGCAGGAGAGAGGAAATCAGTCAGACACCGAGGACAACAACTGGGTGCTGGATCCAGTTGTTCCTGAAGCTGCCTTACCCCAGGATTTTTCAATTTCAGAAGCCAATAGTGTTGACAACTATAAAACCTTCAGTTATGCCTTTTTGGCACAAACCAGCCAGAACTGGGTTTTCTAGCCCTTGCAACAGAAGCCCTAAATGTTCCTCTTACTGATCAGATTAAATGAGAAGTTAAGTCTCCCGACATACTTAGCACATACTAAGGCTCCCACACAGGAAGTTACTGGGGTTTCAAGAAGGCTAGAAGGAAATCTTAGTACCAGGCAAAATGACATGCCAGCTGAATCCTAAACCTTTTCCTTCCTTTCTAAAACCAACATTTTTTCAGCCTATCTAAGAGTTAAACAGACAACAGCCCACCAAGCCAATGACCTGCTAGGCTAATGAGCCCAGCGTTACAGGCGTTACGTAGGCTTGCTGGACTTGCCAGGAGATGCTGTTCTGCAAATTTGGAGTGAAATATTTAATTAATCAAAGCTGCTCAGCCAGTTGTCATACCAAGTCAGCCAGTCAGCCTGCACCCACCCAGGCAGGGGCCAGGGCTCTGAAGGAAGACGCCAGTGCGAACTTGTCCTGGGCCTTCCTTCTCCTTCACCACGGAAACCGATCGAAAAATATCAGCCGTGATGATGAATGTAGAATACTCGCTGTTGGCACCTGACATTTCACAGCTCCAGGGTGTTCGGGGTGTTCAGGGCGTCTGGTGGCAGGCCGGCATCTGTCCCCAGGGTTTCCACAGCGCCATGCTAGAGCGGTCAAGATTACATGCTTTGGAGAGGGAACACTCCCGCCGATGGACCAGCTCAGGGAAGAAAGGACCAGGTCGTGGCTTTGTTTTAGATGTACATATAGCAATTGTTAACTGTTATAATGCATATTTTCAAATTTAGTTTATTATTTTGCACATTTAAAAATAGGGAATATCTTGCATATTTTGATTAAAAATAAAAATAATAACAGAAACTGCTATAGTAGGCAGGATGCAGTGGCTCACACCTGTAATCCCAGCATTTTGGGAGGCTGAGGTGGGAGGATAGGTTGAGGCCAGGAGTTCTAGACCAGCCTGGGCGACAGGGAGAGAACACATCTCCACACAAAAATTTAAAAATTAGCCGGCCATGGTGGTGCATGCCTGTAGTCCCAGCTATGTGGGAGACTGAGGTGGGAGGATCCCTGGAGCCTAGGTGGTCAAGGTCACAGTGAGCTATGATCATGCCACTGCATTCTAGCCTAAGCAACAGAGTGAGACCCTGTCTCAAAAAAAAAAAAAAAAAAAAAAAAAATTGCAATAATGGATTTATATATATGTGTTGTATTTATTTTTACAAACACATATACACATGCACACATACATACAAATCCATTTAATCCTCACAACAATCCTAGGAGCTACATCCTGTTATTATCACATCTCTTTTACCAATGAAGGAGCAGAGGCACAGAGAGGTTAATCCATTTTACAAAGTCACACAGACAGCAACAAACCAGGATTCAAACTGAAGCAGTGTGCCTTGGAATCTGTGCCCTCAACCTTGAGGCTGAATTGCCTCTCACTGCTTCTACGTCATGATTTAGTTTTCAAATCACAAAAATAATATGCTCATTGGGGGAAAAAAAAATAGAAAGTACAAAAGAAGGAAAAAGCGACTCCCAGAAATTGCACCACATCCATATATTTTGTTGTATATTTGTCCAGTTCTATTCTGTGTGAGTGTGTATATGATTTTATGTAAAAATAGGATAATATTTGGCATGCATTTTTGTGTCCTGCTCTGTCACTAAATAGACAGGAAATATAAAAGGATATCCAGGGATTCCCTGTCCCCAGTTTCTTTCTAAGAGGCTACCAGAAAAATAATCTATGTACATACTACCAAATACACACACAGGTACATACACACTCAAGTTTTTTAATATAAAAAACTATATGTATATATATTTCTGTTTTTACACATATGGTGGCCTGTTCTACACAATATTTATGCCTTTCGTTTTTTTTTCTTTTCTTACATTAGATTTTCTTGAAGACTATTCTTTATTCTTAAGGAAAGAGCTTCTTCATTCTTTTATAAAATGGCATTGTATTGGCCGGGCATGGTGGCTCACGCCTGTAATCCCAGCACTTTGGGAGGCCGAGGTGGGCAGATCACCTGAGGTCAGGAGTTCAAGACCAGCCTGGCCAATATGATGAAATCCTTCCTCTAGTAAAAATACAAAAAATTTAGCTGTGCATGGTGGTGCACACCTGTAATCTCAGCTACTTGGGAGGCTGAGGCAGGAAAATTTCCTGAATCCGGGAAGCAGAGGTTGCAACAAGCCAAGATTGTGTCACTGCACCCCAGCCTAGGTGACAGAGTGAGACTCTGTCTCAAACAAAAGAAAAAAAAGAAAAATAACTGCATTGCATTATATTGTGTGCTTTTACCATAATTTATTCCACTAGTGCATATTGGTAAATGTTAAGGTCATTTCCATTCCTAAAAAGGTAACATTTGAACTGAGATCTAAAATAAGGTAGAAAGGTAAAAGGTGGAGAGAAAGGAAAGAAAACAGACTCAAGATGTAGCAAACAGCACGTGCAAAGGCCCTGAGGCCCATAAAATGGAAAGGTTTCCAGGGCAGGTGCCCACACCAAAGCCAGGCACCAGATTCTGGACATTATTGGTTCTGGCGAAAAGTCCCACTTTCCTTCTAAGAGTAAAGGAAGCTACTGACAGGAATGCATTTTGGACAGTTAAATAGGAAAGCCTCACCTAGGCTAAAACCTGAGCTTCCCCGCACCCCCCGCCCCCCCCCAGTGGGAATTCATGGCCATGGGAAGAAGCTTTGTCCCTCATCCTGTTCCAGGCAACCAATGCTTGTCTACCTCCTTCCAGTTAGCCCCACCATCAGAACTCAAGGAACTTCCTTCATCCTGCCTAACCCCCTTGTATTCTCCCCCAGGGAAAATGCTTACGAATTCTTGTTATTTCCCTCCCAGGACTGGGTATATAAAGATACAGGAGAGGTGTTAAGCCTTCAGTAATTATCACCTCTGTAGAGGGAGGAGGGAGTCCAGATGGGGTCAAAAGGAGAGTGAGTTTATTTTCCCAGTGGATTCCATGTTTTCATTAAAGCCCAAAGCCCAAGCTCGGGGCGTGTATGTGTATCCCTGGATTAAAAGGAAGGGAAATCATTGCCATGGCTGCCTGGTCTTTTGAAGGAAGAGACAGTCTTCAGCACCACAGGAGCGAGTTGGGTTTGGCCTAAGCTGGGTGTACTGGCAGCATCCTCATCATTTAATTGCCAGTTTCCATTTGATTGGATCAGAATAACCCTTCCCCATGTTTATGTGACTCAAGAATGCTTCCTCCTAAGTCCCAGTTCCAAAATGAGAAATGTTCATGTTTTGATTAGGATTTTCCCATTTTTTGAGCTTCAGAGTCCCCTGAAATGCCAAAGGAAAAAAAAAGGGGCTGAGACAGAGGCAGAAGTGGATTCTTGACTTTATAACTATTCTAAGACCCCGTGAACCCTACGGGGTCTGGGGTAAACTCATATACTGGATTCTAAACCACATTTTAAAAATTATCCTCTCTTCTAGTCCCCAAGTCTTTTGCTGAGAAATGCCAGCAACAAATGTCTGGCTGGTGTACCTACAACCATGCCTGGCCTGTCTAAGTGATTCTACACCTTTGACACGATGATGGTTGTTTTTAAATAGTTATGATAATTGATACTGTATGTTTTGAGCTCTTTAAACATATTAACTTATTCAGTGCTCTCTACAGCCTTGTAAAGCGGGCCCTATTGTTATTTCCATTTTACAGATGAGGAAACAGAGATTCAAAAACTTAGCCAAGTTAAACAGTTATGAGTGGCAGAGCTGGAATGTGAACCTGGGTGGTCAGGCTTTAGAGCTGTGCGGTGCAGTCCAGCACGGCAACTACTGGACACATTCAGCACTGGAAGTGTGACGAGTCCCCATTCAGATATACTGTGTGTATGAAATACTCACTGGGTTTTGAAGACTTACAGGATTTTGAAATACTCACTGGGTTTTGAAGACTTACAGGGTTTTGAAATACTCACTGGGTTTTGAAGACTTAAAAAGCAAATGTAAAATTTTCCATTCATGGTTTTTTATTTTAATCTGATTACATGTTAAAACGAGGAAACTTAAGACATATTAAGTCCCATAAAATACCTAATTCATCCTGTCTCTATCTTCTTCCCTGCCCCCTCCCCCCTCCCCAGATGGAGTCTCATTCTGTTGCCCAGGCTGGCATGCAGTTGTTTGTTGAAACTGGTTATCTCAAAGGTAGCAACTAAAACACGCTGCTACCAGCCCTAGGATTAGGGACTAGAGGGAAGATGTCAGAATGATTAAAACTTAGAAATGTAAAGGAGGGGCCCCATGAAACTGAAACTTGACTAGTAATTCTGAGTTCAGAAAAGCGCTCCCATTGGCTGGATCCCTGATTTCTGAGGAAGGGGCACTGTCGGCTGGTGCTATTGTTTCCAAGGGGGAACACCCTTGGAAAAAATTGCAGATCACTGGGGAAAAATGCCAATGGGATTTACCTGTTGATATGAGAAAGCACCACTGCTGCTGGGAATAGAGTAGAGGAGGAAACCCGGTGCTCATAGGAGCCACATGTAGACGGGAAAGCACAAGTCCCTTCACATCTTCAAAGCCATTCAATCTCCCTCTATTGCTCTCCATTGGCAAAGCCCAAGAGGAGGCCTCTGGCAAAGCATAGATGACATTTTCAGAGTCCCAGCCTTAGCATTACAGGGCAGAGCATAAAGGGCGAGTTTGGAGCTCAGACAGTAATGACTGGCGCCGTGGCTAACATCCCCACCAGCCTGTAACTGCCATGAGCACAAGGACTGAGCTTGTCCATTGCTCTTCTCTTAGTGCCTACAACACAGGGAACAGAACACGGGAACGAAAGGTCAAAGACCTGCACCTTGGAATGGGGGTAAAAGGGAAGTCACTTCTAAGTCCCAAGGCCCAACAAACTGTTGTTTGGGGAGTAACTTAAGGGTAGCTGCAGAACAAGAAATAATAAAGTGTGTCATTGGTTTCAACATTCCAGTCCACAGCTTCCCTTTACTATGGAGACATATGTCCCCAGCTAAGGCTGGTGTAAAAGTAATTGCTGTTTTAGCCATTAAAAGTAATGATAATTACTTTTGCACCAACCTAATATATTAAGCACATTTTCTAAACCCCAGCTGGGATCATTGGCTTGACTAAGGAGAAGACGGACCACTTTAAATCCAGACTCGATCAGAAAGTTGGGAAGTATGGCAACTACAGCTTATATTCCATCTTGTCCAATAACTAGCACATACTAACAGCCAGTATGTATTTGTTGAATTAAAATGGAAGAATGGGTGAACAGCATGCAAGAATGGATCCATCTAGAGGATTTCCAGATCATTCATGCAGTAACAGGATGCCACATGCAAAGAAAATCTTGGACAGGGCTGAAAGAACCAATGAGGCTTTTTGAATGACTCAGAGTAAGGATTCAGCAAGAGTGAGCTCCCACCTTTATTATCAATATTGTTATTTTTCAAAAAACTTTTAATGCCTATTAAAGACTACAAAAGTGAGACTTTTCATAATGTAAATATTTAATTTGCTCCTGCCTAATTTAATAAATAATGCAAGAATAGTGTTTTTTTACCTTAAAATCTTATAACTGTTTCTGTAGATTTTGAGCCCTTCAAATATATTAATGTATTCAACTCTCTCAATTGCTCATTGATTTTAATTCACTCTTTTTGTTGTTGTGGTTTTTTGAGACTGAGTCTCACTCTGTTGCCCAGGCTGGAGTGCAGTGGCATGATCTTGGCTCACTGCAACCTCCACCTCCCAGGTTTAAGCAATTCTCCTGCCTCAGCCCCCCTGGTAGCTAAGACTACAGACAAGCACCACCACACCCGACTAATTTTTTTATTTTTAGTAGAGACAGGGTTTTGCCATGTTGGCCAGGCTGGTCTCAAACCCTCAACCTCAAGTGATCCACCCACCTCAGCCTCCCAAAGTGCTGGGATTACAGATGTGAGCCACCATGCCCAGCCACTTAATTCACTCTACTTGTTTTTTAAAACAAATATGTGTCAGAGATGCATATTTACATCTAATATATTTGTGCACACACACACTGTATTAGTCCATTCTCATTCTGCTAATAAAGATGTACCCGAGAGTGGGTAATTTATAAAGAAGAAGAAGTTTAATGGACTCACAGTTCCACATGGCTGGGAAGGCCTCACAATCATGGCAGAAATGAAGGAGGAGCAAAGACATGTCTTACATGGCAGCAGGCAAGAGGGCATGTGCAAGGGAACTGCCCTTTATAAAACCATTAGATTACATGAGACTTACTATCATGAGAACAGCATGAAAAAACCCGCCCCCATGATTCAATTACCTACTACTGGGTCCCTCCCACAACTTGTGGGGATTATGGGAGCTACAATTCAAGATGAGATTGAGGTGTAGACACAGCCAAACCATATCACATCTGCATATGCATACACACATATATACATATATAGATGTGTGTGTGCGTGCGTGTATGTGTGTGTGTGTGTGTGTGTGTGTATCCCATCCCATAAGCTACTCATGACAAGAGGCACCAAGCTGATAAGAGATGATGAATTGTCAAGTTCTGGCTTACAGCTATTCATGTTAATCCCAGAAATTTGAGGATGAGTCTTCATTCTCTTCTCACTGGCTGTATTGCAAGGATGGCCCAGAGTTAGATTTATCTGGGTGACTCAGAATGCTTGTTCTATGCTCCTAACATGCTGTGTGACCTTGGACAAGCCACATGAACCCTCAGGGCCTCAGTGTTTCAATCTGCAAACCGTTAACCCTCTCAAATGTTTATTTTAGCCATAAACAACTGACCAAGTAATTGGACTCCTCAGCCCCTGATCCATTATCAGAATTTCATGGAATTCCATGGGTCTTCCTCACTCTTAATGATAAGGACAAAGTGATTTCAGAGGTCCAGAAACAAGTTTTTTGCCAGGTACGTGCAGTAATAATAAAGGAATGGGACTCACACACAAAGGAAATGAGATTCCAAAGAAATGCCCCCATTCATGTAAGGGCAGAAGAAAAAGAGAAAGACTTTTCATACTGCTGAGGTTTAAACACTCAAGAACATTACGCAGGCATCAGATATCTCGGGAAACAAGGGAGCTGGCGTCCCATTAGGTTAATACACATATGGAAAATGTTAAATGGGGAGGTGAGGGAAGTGGGAGTGTACATGAGCTCAAGAGACACCTCGGTTTGTTTCCGGGAAAGGAAGAAATTGGTGCATATGATGAACAAGCCAAAAGGTTGGATTAAGCTAAGTCCCAACAGGGGAAATTGGCACAGAATGGATGGGCCAGAGTACATTTTTCTTTCTCTCTTTCCTGTGCGCGTATTAGCGTGTGTGCGCACACACACATACAAGGGCATCATTATTGTTCCTTTTCTATTAGTAAAATGTATCTGCTCAAGATACTTGACCAACATACCCTAGAAACTAAGGTGTTGTAAGTTCTAAATCTAATGTCACCGCTAGCTTACTGAGTGACCTTTGGCAAAATTAACAACCTCTACGGACCTGAATTTCCTATAATGGCATCTGGGAGTGGCTGCTTATGTAGGTCACATTGGATGGGGGGAAGAAGATGGGTTTCAGGTCCAAGATGTTTGTTGCAGGGGGTGTGAGTCAGCCAAGTTTCCATCTACACATCCCAAAGTTACTCTAAAATTCATTCTGTTCCCTAAAGAGCTACATGCAACCTGCACAGTTCTTTCCCCATAGTCTGTGGATGAGGATTGTTCTGGGTTGGGGATGAAGACAATGTCAGAATTCTATGGAACTTGTAAGAATCTTTCTTTCATGTAGAAGGTATAGATTAAATTTCACCACAGCATTGTCCCTAATAGCCAAGTAAATGGAACAACCTATACTGCAAACTAAAGGAAACTGTTAAAGAATATATCATGGACACTTACACACTGAAATATGGAACAGCCATTAAAAAATAAGGCTTTCATCGATTTGGTGGCACGGGACAATGCCCAGGTCCACGAGTGTCACAAAAAGGGACTCGGAACTATACATATTGTTAAAATCTAAGTGTGCAATGTATGTGTAAAGGCCTGCAAATATTTAGGTGCAGGTTCTTGTGAATTGGCTATGATCTATGGGCATCATCCAGCTTACTGTCTTGAATAGCCTATGAGCTAAGAATGCTTTTCTATATTTGTAAATGATTGAGAGGGGAATCAAAAAAGAATAATATTTCACGACATATGAAAATTACACGAAATTGAAATTTTAGTGTTCAAAAATCAAGTTTTATTGGAACACGGCCATGCATTATTAATGGCAAAGTTGAATCTTTACAACAGAGAGCAGATGGTTGTAAGGCGAGAATATTTCTATCTGGCCCTCCACAGAAAATGTTTGCCAACCCATGCACTAAAGGACAGCTAGGAAGGACACATACCAAAGAGTTCATTGTGAAAATGGTTAGATTGGATAGGTTTTTCATTTTATTCTTAAAAATTTCTTGTAACGCCTACCTTTGCTAACAATTACTATTAGATGACTTTTTTGCTAATCAGAACATGCCCATTTACTAAAAATTCCGCACATTTGCAGAAAACAGTCTTCTGGAACTAGGATGAGTAGTGCGAGTTTCCAAAGGATGCCAATAAAACTATCTTCTTCCTCCAAAATTTACAGTCACAGTCACGGGACTGCTATCATTAACTGAGTGCCTATTATGTGTCAAAATTGTGCAAACATTTTTTTCTTTACCTCTGAGAACTCATTCAAATTTCACATACATCCTGCAAGAAGACTGCCATTGTTACCCCACAACTGACTAAACCAAGACTCAGGGACATAAACGTACTTCTTCAAGAATGCACAAGGAAAGATTTGGAATCCTAGCACTGATTTTTCTGACCCCAGAGCCTGATTTGTAACCATGAATCCCTGCCTCACATAGGGAGGAAAAAGGATGTGGAGGCTGCAAGCTTGATTCAGACCCTTCTTCCCTTAGACGGCAGGACAGGCAGCCATCAGGCAAGAGCTAAATAGCCCTCCTGGTGCACTTGCCAGTGTGTACACAAAGGGTGTGCCTCTGTTTGTCACAGCTACGTGAGCTGTTCTGTCATTTGTCCTTTAAAACTCTATTCGGCGATCATATTGCTTTTCCATGTAAGATGGGTAAAAAGCTGCAGCCACAAATTGCAAGCAGTGAGCTGAGCTGCTGACCAGATGTGGCTGTCTTAGAGCACTTGACCTGCTGGCTCATAATAGTTAACACGGGCTCCCCTAGAAAAGCCTGTAGTTAATAACATCCCCTTCTTCAATCCCCAGAGGCCTCTGCTTCCTCCAACTCCTATTTCTAATACCCCCAACGCATGCCAAACACAGAGCAGCCGAAAAATAGAATGGGCAGATGCCCACACAAACACATGCCCATTTGGCATCTATATTGAGGGCAAAAGAAGTGAACCTTGGCATGAACATCAGCAGGAGAGATGTGAAGTAGAAGATAGAACAGATCATCAAAAGGTGGCTAAATGTTATGATGAGAGATGGAGACAAACATGAGGTATTCTTTAGAGAGGCAGTAAGTATCCAGTGAAGTTAACAGGTCCTGGCTATGTTAAAAGGGTAACTGAGTAACCTGTATTGCCTCTTGCCCCTCCAGACCCCAAAACTCATCATTTCTCATACCCAATTCCCATCCTTACCCTCATCCCATCCCCACCACAGCGAATGGTCCCAGGGATGTGTATCCAGCATCAGATACACCTGGGGCAGTCCTAGCTCTGGCATTTACAAGTCCTGGGACCTTGGGTAAGTCCCTTAATCTCTCCAAATCTCAGTTTTCTCATGTAAAATGTTATTGTCACTTTCTTGGGCTGGTATGAGAATTAAGTCAGAGAATACAAGAAAAAAATTGAGCACAGTGTTTGGTACATGTTAAGCACTCAATAAATAATAACTATATTATTATTGTCATTTTTTGTCATTATTATAGCAGTAAGCTCTTTTGTTTGGAGGTGATTTTAATATCCAAGTTTCCTCCTGATTCAAGTGACAGGATGAAAGAGAAAAACTCTGGAAGCCTTTGAAATCATAGGAGGAAACACAGGGAAAGATGGAGTCCACGTGGCCCTTTGTATCAGCAACTCTAGCAATCCAAATCACATCTCTGCACCAAGCAAGTAACGTCTCACTTTTCTGAGCCTGTTTCCCCATCTGCAAAACAGTGAGTGTAACAGTGCCCTCATTAGGTTGTTGTAAATGTTGTAAAACACAGAGTAAAATTAAAGCATCTCTACACATCAGTTATTTCCTTGTGGCTCTGAGTAATGTGATTTGTGAAAAGGGTGACTGAGTCGAATATATTGCGTCTTGCTCCTCTAGACCCCAGAATGCATCACTTCTGTTATCCAATTCCCATCTTTCTCCTCGTGCCCACCATAGCCAATGGTCCCAGGGATGTGAAGTTTCTTTCATGTTCCACCCTGTCTTGTCTCTGAAAGGTCTGTATTGTGCTGTGAGTGGCTTGTGCTGGGTAGGTTTCCTTGCAACAGTTCCACCACCCCAGTTCCTTTTGACGACTACAAAAGGAAGTGCCCAGGTGCAAATGAGAAACAGATTTCTCTCCTTTTGAAGCCTCCCAAGGTTGTAGACTACTGGGTTGGTCTGCCATATATATATATATAATTTTTATTTAATTATATATATATAATTTTTATTTAATTATATAGATATATATTTTGAGATGGAATTTCTCTCTTGTTGCTCAGGCTGGAGTGCAATGGCACAATCTCAGCTCACCGCAACCTCTGCCTCCCTGGTTGACGCGTTCAAGCTATTCTCCTGCCTCAGCCTCCCCAGTAGCTGGGATTATAGGCGCCCACCACCACACCCAACTAATTTTGTATTTTTAGTAGAGACAAGGTTTCTCCATATCAGTCAGGCTGGTCTTGAACTCCCAACCTCAGGTGATCTACCCGCCTTGGCCTCCCAAAATGCTGGGATTACAGGCATGAGCCACTGCGCCCTGGTCTGCCTTTAATATTCTTGATTATTAGGTCTAGGTTTGGCCCACAAAGGAATATTCTTCAAGACAAGAATGAGCACAGAGAGAGAGAAAAAGGTAGAGAGAAAATAAGGTCACATCTCAGAAAACTTATCTCAGGGACAGCTTCTCTTGGGAATGGTGAGGTTGGGGTAGACTTGGTTGGCCACTGGGATTTGAATGAAAACGTTTTGGAGGCCAGGCGCAGTAGCTCACACCTGTTATCCCAGCACTTTGGGAGGCTGAGGTGGGCAGATCACCTGAGGTCAGGAGTTTGAGAACAGCCTGGCCAACCTGGTGAAACCCCATCTCTATTAGAAATACAAAAACTTAGTTGGGCATGATGGCACGCACCTGTAATCCCAGCTACTTAGGAGGCTAAGGCAAGAGAATCACTTGAACCTGGGAGGCGGAGGTTGCAGGGAGTCAAGATCACGCCACGACACTACAGCCTGGGCAACAGAGCAAGACTCCATCTCTAAAACAATAAAACTAAAAAACAGAAATATGTTCTCGGGGAGAGAGCATCACTGAGGGTACTTTGAGAGTCAAGGAAGAGAAGGTCCAGCTGATGGTGCCCCAAATGAATGGAAGATTGCTTTTCTCACATAGCAAGAATCTTGTCTTAGGCAACTCTGGAGTTTTGGGGCTGGCTGGTGATGGCAGGGATCTGGACAACCTCTCTATTCTCCTGGCCCTCCCCTCATGGTCACAAAGTGGCTGCTGCCTCTGTTGACAGCAAGCCCTCAGAAGATAGAACTCAAAGTAGGGAGAAATGGGACTGGTGGAAAAGGGTTCTGTCCTTATAGACATCTTTAATTATGGAAGGAAATCTTTGCTGCAAACCTGTATCAGGATGCTGCTTATATCTCACTGGCCAACTTTGAACCAATTGTCTATTCTGGACCAATCGTTAGCCAAGGAAAAGGGGTTTGCTGATGTTGACCTAGATCAATTGTGACCATTCTCTGGGGCTTGGCTCAATGTCCCTTGAATAAATTGGGGGTGTTGTATGGGAAAAATAAAGAAAAAAGTGGTGAGCAGCTCAACAACAGCATCTGCCCAACAGAGATGCTCCTCAGAGACCACATGAGATCCTCGTCTGTGTCTCCCCTGCCTAGTGTGGCACAAAGTCAGGGCTCTGTAAATTATTGTTAAAAGGAATGAATGAATGTATCCAATCTGGCTTCTACCATAACAACTAGTATTTAGTAGGTACTCAGTAAACATACATTGAACAAATGAGAATACTTGTCCCAGTGCCTTGAAAAGAATTAAGTATACTCAGTAACGATCTGTCAAATGAACTCTAATATCTGCTTCTCAGTTTCCTTACTTCTTAAAGAAATAGATGGAAACTAAGGGTAAATGACAGGTTATTTACCCAGACTCTATTGAAAGAACCAGATGTGTTGATCTTGGGGTGTTTTCAGGTGGTAATAAACATTATTTGTTAACAGTCAGTGAAGAGATATAATATTTTCGTCTTTGAAGGCCATATGATCTCTGCTGTGACTCTTCAACTCTGCCCCTGTAGCACGAGAACCCGTATAGACAATAGATAAATGAAAGGGCCTGGCTGTGTTTTGATAAAATTTTATTTGCAAAAATAGACAGCAAGGCCAGACTTGGCCCATGGGCTATCATTGGCAGACTCCTGCTCTAGGCCACAAAAGCAGGATCTGAACCTGGAACATGGCCATCTAGCTCTCAGATGCCAGCAGAAGGCATGGATGTTTTGGCTTCTGTCTTAGGATCCTCTGAGAAGTAGACTCCAAAGCAGGGTTAGATGTGCAAGCAGTTAATTGAGGGAAACATCCGTGAAGGATTAAGGAGAAAAAGCAAGAGTAGGCAGGGAGACCCTTCAGACCACAGTGCAGGCCTGACACCTCCAAAAGGAGAAGGGGAAGGAAAGACTGGGAGGGAAGAGCCTTAGACCACCGTGCACTCCCAAGTCTTGTCCAGGCTAATGGGTAGACCTCAAGCTAACACCCTCTGTTAGAGAAACCTACAGCCTGCAGGCATGGCCTGAGATTATATCCCGTCCCCAGGCTTAGTCACTGGCTGCACACAGTTCAGGAGACACAGTATCTCAGCAGGAATGCAGTAGAGGGTCCAAACAGGCAACTACTCTGAGGTTTTCTGTCAACTCTGCTCCCAAAAGCAGGAAATCTGTGGGGCTCAATCTACCCACAACCTCTCCAAAGGTCACTACTGGAGACATCGTCAGAAAAGACATCCACAGGCAAGAGGACACATGGAAAATACCTGGTGTCTTCCCATTCAGCTGAGGACCAGGGGCTAAGATGCAGAAAGCCCCAGACATAGTTGGTGGCACTTGCAAAGTTCCCCAGAAGCTTACATTTACTACTGTTGTTTTAGGAACCTTAATGTAGTCTTGGGATATCCTAGTGCTGAGAAAGTCCATCCCCATTCTGCAAGACCCTGGAGGAGTGAGAGTCTATTGCTTTCCCGGGAGAGGCTTAATCCTCTAACCACCTAGATGGAGCAGGATTTCTCAGAGTGTATCTGTGGAATCCCCGTCCACAGGAAGGGGAGGCCATATATAATATGCCAAACAAAATTACTCTACATTCAACTAAGTATGAGAATCATTTCTTTAAATAAAATTAAACAAATTCTTTTTCTGCAAATCTTCTCAGAGTCTTTGGTCCAAAATTCTGAGAGTTTTCCAAACTTATATTACCATGAAGGTTTTTTTCTTTTCTGTTCTTTTCTGTTCTTTTCTTTTCTTTTAAATTCAGCAGCTTATAGATCTAACACAGTGGAAAATCCAGTGTAAAAATTACAGGTCCAGAGTGAATCTGTGGAAATAATCCTGGTTGTCTCTTTGATGAGTTTACCATACTCTTAAGGAATATCCAGATAATAAGAATTACTACCGACCCAGCACAGTGGCTCACTCCTGTAATCCCAGCACTTTGGGAGGCCAAGGTGGTAGGATCGCTTGAGTTCAGGAGTTTAGGACCAGTTGGTCAACATGGCAAAACCCTGTCTCTACAAAAACAGAAACAAAAATTAGCCAGATGTGGTGGTGTGTGCCTGCAGTCCCAGCTACTCAGAAGGCTGAGACAGGAGAATTGCCTGAGCCCAGGAGGCAGAGGTTACAGTGAACCGAGATCACACCACTGCATTCCAGCCTCAGCAATAGGAGAGACCCTGTTTAAAAAAAAAAAAAATTACTACTGATCTTTGGTGGTCTTCTATAGAAGTAATGCTGCATCATGGCTTACAGCATGGACTGGGAGACCAAGCCTATTTGTCTCAGTTTGCTCATCTGTAAAATGGGGACAGCAATCATCCGTACCTCACAAGGTTAGTGTAAGGTCAAAATGAACTATCATGTGTAAAAACATTTGAAACAGGCACTTAGAAAGTAGTATGTGTCACTCACTGCTACCTGCTAGGAATTTTATATATGTCATTTTTATTCCCCTAAGAGCTCTCAGAAATTGGCTCAAAATGCTAAACAAAACCAAGTTTAACATTTGTGACTTTGAAAGGGTTTTAGTGAAATTCAGGACCTGAGTTGAGGCGAGACGATTTCCTGGACAGACAATTAGAGGTCGCGAAACCACCAGAGTATGTGTTTGCGGCATGAATCCAGGTGGTGGCTTGACAATTTTCTCCTGGGCCCAGATGCATCGGAAACTCTACAGAGAAACACGGAGAGGCCAGAGCCCAATCCACACTTGGTGACATTCCCCAGAATCTTTCCAAAGTGTCAAAGGATATTGGAACCATGCTAGGGAATGCAGTATCGTTTTAAACATAGTGAAAATTGGCCACTTTGGAAACAATTTAGTTCTACTCTGTGTATTAAATCATTTCCCCATTTTGAGTTATATAGAAAAATAATAATGAATTATTTCTCCCCAAGGTACTAGGAGAAATTGTGTTGCAATATTAGGTTATGATCTCTTGTACTATTTAATAGGTATTCAAGGCTGTTTTATTTTAATACACAAATAGAGAGATTTAGTGAAAAGGTGTGATGGGAAATACATGTTCCTGGATCATCGAGGTTTTTACATTGGGGTCCCTTCCACCTAACTCTTTATGAGAAATTACATCTCTGTTATAGGAGTATTTAGGGAACCAGGTACCGGCTAAGTAAATTACTCTGGGCATGAGTTAAGTGTTTGGGAGAAGTTCACTGACTGCTGTGGGGTATTTCAGTGAATTACAGTCCCAGGGACCTGGTGATGGGTGGGGGGGGGATGGCAAATCCTTCTTACAATCAACTCTTGCTTTACTCTGTCAATTGAAAGAGCAGCAGCAGCAAGGTTACCACAGAATCTGAGATGACTCTAAAGTTGATTCTGGTTGACTCAGGAAAGTACATTTCATGCAGAGGTATTTGGCTCTACACTGAATTTACTATTAAAATGGAATGAAAGAATGAGAAAAGACAGAACAATGGAAACAAAGGAAGGGAAGCAATATTGTGGAGTACCTACTACGTGTCAAGTACTGACAACTGCAAACATGGTCATACACAAAACCTAATGTCTGCCCACATAGAGTGTGGCATGCAAGACATGCGAGTAATGTTCAAAATATTTGACAACTGCAGTTGATAGACTTCTAAGATTATCCCAGTTATCCCAACCTCCTGGTATTCACAATATTGTATAACCCTCTTCCCTTGAGTAAAATGTTTCTAACAGAGTGCAACTTTGTTGAAGGGATGTCAGTTCCATGATTAGATTACAGTAAGTTGGGACTGTAGTCACACTGGCCAACTCTTAATGTGCACACCTTCTCAGTTTGCATTTTTTGATACAACAAGATGACAATTTAAGAGGTCCCTGTGGCCAGGAGCTGAAGATAGCCTCCAGCCAACAGCTGGTGAGGAACTGAGACCCTCAGCCTTATAACTCACAAGGAACTGGGTCTTCCCACCATCACATGGGCTTGAAAGCAGACCTTTCCCCAGTTGAGCTTTTAGATAAGACCCTGGCCTTAGATGACACTTGATTGGAGTCTTGTGAGAAACCTTAAGATAGATCACTGAGCTAAGCCCTGCCCAAATTCCTAACCCACAGGAACTGAGATAATAAGTACATGTTGTTTTGAGCCACTAAAGTAGGGGGGATTTGTTATGCAACAAGAGATAATGAGACAGTCAACATAGCGCTTTCTTTGGGGAGTCAAATCAGGCAGAGACACTCAAGAGTAACTGAAGTGTCAGGGATTAACCCAACAAATTAATGTGTCACTGTATGGTCTGGAAGTCATAATGGAGGTGCTGAGGTAGCCACTGGGTAGAGGAGGACACTTAAGGAAATCAAGGAAATAGTTGCCTACTAGGTGATATGATAATATTTCAAAATTGTAACAACTAGAATGGTCTCACCAGTCCAAACTTATAATTCATATATGTATAAAATTTCTGCACCAAATCTGACTTTTGTCTGGGTATGGGGAGGTGGAAGAAGGAGGAAACAGGAGTTAAATTTAAAAAAAAAAAAAAAGCATGCTACTAGTACTTGCTGTATGATGGATATTCTGAATCACAAATGTCCAGGGGTGCACTGGGGCCAGCTTGAAAGTCTCACAAGAGTCAATCGTTCCATATTCAGGAAATATATAAGCCAGTTGTTTATCATCACCATTGGTAAAATTTAAATTATATATACTTACATTGAAATAAAGTATATTAAAGACAAATGTAATAATTATTTCTCAAAAATCAGCACTTTCTGATCATTTTATACACTTTTCTATTAGTTATTTTCCTCTATTATATCCGCATAATAGAAATACAGAGTAACACTGTGTTCCTACACATCTCTCCCCAAATTTGTGTTCAGTGCTATTACATTGGTAGTTTGAACGTGGTCACAGTGGTAGCAGTATTTACACCACAGAAATGGGCAGACATTATAAATCATGGTCTTTTTTATTCACCTCTCTTAAGAGAAAACTAGTTGGTAAACATTTATCAATATGCCACTGGCAATGGTAAACCAAAGTAACTTCTATACTCACGTTAAAAATCAGGGTAATGGAGAAGTAAGCAGTTAAGTACCGTACAATGGCTGGTATTGTGAGATAACAAAACACATAGGAACATGGAGGGAGGGCCCTAACTCAGACAGGAAGAGTGAAGTCAGGGAAGGCTTCCTGGGGAGGAAGGATGAAAGTAAGAAGTGGCTGAGCGCAGGCCAAAAGATCTCAGAGGAACCAGGTGTGGTGGACTGCAGCTGTAATCCCAGATACTCAGAAGGCTGAGGCAGGAGGATCATTTGAGCCCAGGAGGTTGAGGTCACCCTGGGCAATATAGCAAGAACCCTGACTCCAAATAAGAAAATAAAAAAAATAAAAATAAAAATAAAAGCCAGCCATAGTGGCTCACACCTGTAATCCCAGCACTTTGAGAGACTGAGGTGGGCAAATCATTTGAGCCCCAGGAGTTCAAGACCAGCCTGGGCAACATGGCAAAACCTTATCTCTACAGAAAAAACACAAAATTAGCCAGGCATGCTGGTATGCACCTGTATTGCCAGCTTCCCAGCTACCCGGGAGGCTGAGGTGGGAGGATTCCTCAGACCCAGGAAGTCAAGGTTGCAGACAGCTGTGAGCCCTGAACTATGATCATGCCACTACACTCTGGCCTGAATAACAGAGTGACATTCTGTCTCAAAAAAAAACAAAACAAAAAAGATTTCATTGGAAAAAAATACTAACATGGAAGTCTGGAGTTGTGGATTCAATTTTCATGTCTGCAGTGTGACACAGATAAGTCTGATAAGGAGATGAGTTGGGAGCAGTATACCATTAACAATTTTGTCGGTCTAAAGGCTGATGACTTGTATACTAAAATGAGTGTCAACTCCCAAATATTTATAAGCCTTTGGCATGTGTAGAGAACAACGGTTGTTGTGAGATATAAAGTAAACAAACTTGTAAACAATCACAAAGGAAACAGGTCTCAAGAAATCATATTTTCTCAGAAATTCTCACTTCTCCATTCACATACACATATTATCTCCACTCCCAAGATCTAATAAACTCATAACAGAAAACTTATGATTTTGTCTATCTTTCATCCTGTCTTTGTAGCCCCATCAAGCTTAGCTGCACTTGAGTATATCACGCCTTAATGAGTAAAGACTCAGTCATGCTTTGGCCATTTAAAAGCCTTTTCCTGTCCTCAAAGCCTGCACCTCCACGAGGCAAAAGGCACAAAGAAGTCTGTCTGGCCATTGGCTACCTCCAATAACCTAGCAACACGTGAGCCGCTTCCAGTCATCAAGACCAGTAGCCCGGCAACCAAGAAGTCCCAAGGTCATAAGGCATCCAAGCACAAGGACTTCGAATATTGTCAGCTGGTGGGAAATGAAGGGAAACATTAGGAGGCAAAAGATGAAGGATCTGGAGAA
The DNA here is from genome assembly GCF_008728515.1 of Papio anubis. Taxonomy (NCBI): domain Eukaryota; kingdom Metazoa; phylum Chordata; class Mammalia; order Primates; family Cercopithecidae; genus Papio; species Papio anubis. The sequence goes on from NC_044984.1 coordinate 109,868,166, forward strand.
GTAGAACCAGAATTCAAGCACGGAAAGAAATACCAGATAGACGGAAATCAATTTTCCTCTTTGACCTCAAAACATCATCCCTGTTTTGGCTTTCCAGGGCAGGTAACTGGTGGATAGTTAATGCACTATTCTGGAGACTTTCAAGGAGCAGGAAAGACTGTGAGACATTATAGTTAAGTAGTTTTTAGCATGATTTCAGAGCTGGAAGGCAGAAAGGAGCCATTGTGCCTGGCTTGGACCAGACATGATTCAGGGGCCCACCTTCTTGTGAAATGGGAGCTGAGGAGAGACTCGTCTTCTTGTGAGGTGCATGACTGACCAAGTACTTCATGGAAAACATCATAGCTCTATTTCTAAGGCAGAAAGGACGGAATGGCTACTGAGTAGACAACCAAGAGCCATTTATATCTCCACCCTCTTAGTCTCCTTCCTTTCTCAGATTTTGTTCCCTAACATTGAAAGCTTCAGTGCCAGGCATCACGCTAAGCACTTCAATACATTAACATGTTTAATCTTCACATTGACATTAGAGGTAAGTACCATTTTCATCCTCTTTTACTGATGAGGAAACTGTGGCTCATAATGGTGACACAGCTTTCCTAATACCTTAGGAAAACCACAGTTACAAAGTGGTAGAGTCAGGACTCTTGAAATTGACAAACTCTAGGGTTGTGCTGTCTAATACAGAAGCCACTAGGCACATGCGACTCTTTAATTTTGAAGTACAGTACAGATGGTCTCTGTCTTACAATGGTTTGACTTAAGATTTGTTGACTTTACAATAATATGAAAGTGATATACATTCAGTAGAAACCATACTTTGAATACCATACTATCCTTTTGTTTTTCACTTTTAGTGTAGTATTCAACAAATTCCATTATTCAATGCTTTATTATAAAATAGGCTTTGCGTTAGAATATTGCCCAACTGTAGGCTAATGTAAGTATTCTGAACATGTTTAAAGTAGGTTAGGCTAAGCTATGCTGTTTGGTAGGTCGGGTGCATCAAATGCATTTTTGACTCATAGGATATTTTCAACTTATAATTGTTTTATTGGGATGTAACTTCATTGTAAGCCAAGGAGCATCTATACTTAAAATTTAAAATCCAATTCCCTAGTCCCACTGGCCACATTTCAAGTGCTCAAATAGCAGTATTAGTCTGGTAGCAACCACACTAAAGGGTGCAGATACAGAACATTCAAATTATCATAGAAAGTTCTGGGACCCAGGTTCTTAATCTTCCACTAAAATGGCTTCACATGACTTCTATCTCAAGGACTGGAGATCTTTGTGAAGGTTTCCAAAGCCACACCTTCAAAGACAAGAAGATTCCACCTCTTCCCACCCCACTTACAAGGAAAAGGCTCTACCTCAGCTTGAGGCTCCTAACTCTTTTCTGCAAAACTTATCAACAACCCACCTAACAGGTGAAGGGAAAAATTGAAATCCTGGGAGTGACTTGGAGTAGGAAGAATAGAAAAGCAATAATACAGTAGTAGCGTTTGAACTTGGAAACACTCATAACTGCACTGTGGTTTCCCTGTTTCCCAACACCCTCTCCAGCAAAACCCCTGCCAGGGCCACAATCCCAAGCTCCTCCTAGTTCTCACCCAAACTGCCAATCCACAACAATTATGTTTCCCAATTCATGACAAGAAGACATTGTGTCAATAGCAGGTGACATTGTAGTGTTAGGTACAACACCCGATGAAAACCCAAAATACTCTCATTGTTCCACCCTCGCAAAAATTCCTCAAGGGCCAGAGTACATGACTCAGTTTGTGGTCTGGTTAATTCCATTTCCAGACACTGGTGAGTTAGGGGACTGAGAATGATTCTTCTTTAAAGGTGTTGTAAAAACCACAGTAATATTTAAGATAACACACAACTCTTTTCCTTTATTCATCTCCCTTCCTGCTCTGTAGGGTGCCAAGTTAAGGCTGCCAGGACTAAGCTGGCCTCAAGAAGACGGGTTGTGTCCAGGAAAGAATATATACTCAGAAGACCCAGACCTCAGCTGGAATCCTTCCCCTGCCATTTATCAACCTTCCAAGAAAGGAAAGTCACTGTTCTTTTAGATTCCATCTCTATAAAAAGGAGCTAAAATGCCAACCTTATGTGGTTATTGGGAGGATCAGAGGAGACGATGGTTATAAAGTAGTGACACATAGTAGGTCTTCAAGTAAATGTTGCTTCCCTCTTCCCTCTAGTTATTGGATATTTACATTAGAAATTTTTGTAGAACTGAAGATAAATTTAGCAAATATTCTGGACAAGGAACCAGAAATACCAAATCCTGATAGTTGCTCCTTCCCAAAAGAGTGTCATTACAATGCCAGATGAATGGGAAGCAAAATAGCATTGTGTTATTAGTTGAGGCTTTGGTAACAAATCCCACGGCAGGGCTTAAGAGTCACCAGGGCTGGGTCATACCACTGTGAACGGCTTCTTTTCTAAAGCTTGCAGTCTAAACAGCCTCAGGCCAAAGTCAACCTTGAATCCAGCTCTCCTTCACCTTGTATTGCCTCAGCTGCAAACTGACACTAGACATGTAGAGGCGGGGAACAGTTTCTAAGAGGCGAGGCTGTAGCTCTGTGTTACCTAGCCAGAAAGACATAAAAGAGAAGAAAGACAAACAGACAGAGGATAATGCCCTCCCCTGAAAGCTCCAGCCCTAGAAAATGAAACCCAGACAGAGTCCTCAAAGATCACGAATCAGATCCAAGTCATGGCTGGTAATAGAGGCAGTGTTTCTTGCCCTTGTATCTGATGAAGAGCATTGTGGTGGGGTGGGGAGGAGCCTCAAACTACACTTAGAAGGCTCTAATTGGCCTAATTACCTAAAGACTCATCCTGTGATAATTCCAGGCTGGCTTTACAAAGCCCCTGAGGATGTAGGTAGCTTTGTACAGCTATCTACCTCCAGTACAGATTCTTGAGTCCAACCCAGAAGACTATGAGCAGAAGGTCCAGAGTGGGCCCTGGGAATCTGCATTTAACAGGTTGGATGCATAGTCAGGTGCAGGAGGCTCTTGTGATTGGTGATTTGTTTATCCAACTGTTTAGTTGATCTTCTGATGACTCATCCATTTATCAGTCTGTTCCCTTTTACGTTTTCCTCCTAGGTCTTGCCACTGGCCCTTTCCTTAATAACATCTGCTTCTTCTTGGGTCCAATGCCATGGCCTCCTGTTAAGAAATCTTTCCCTTCCTATATACTTGACATTCAAAGCCACCATCTTGGTGAAAGTGGATTTTAGTAGGGAATACCATTTCTGGCTATGTTTCTTTGAGATGGTCTTGCGACTTGGGAAATGTGTGTCCATCTGACGACTGAGTATGTTGGAAAAGTCTGGTAAGAATTTATCATGGAAATATGTGCATAATAAAAGCTCAAATGTAAGTTTAAGGATCAAAGAACAACAGACCAAATGTGTAAATTCACACACGCACACACGTGCACACACACAGAGAAAATACAACCAAAATATGGAACATTCTGTGCATGCACATGGAACCCACATGGACCACGGAAAAGTCAATACACACATTGACCTACATTTCTCTAGGCAGGCTGCAACCCCCACAGAGGCATCTAGTTTCCTTCCTTGGGGTAAGACAATAGAACATCAGCATACAAAGCCCACCAGCATAATTCACTGTAACCCCCATTCTTTGCTCACACTCAACCTTAATCCATCAGCCTATCCCTGACCTTTTACTCTAAATTCCTTCTTGAACTACTCTATCCTTGACCACCTCTCCAGCCATCCTTAATCCTCCTCCATGGGGCAGGAGGATTATTAAGTAAATCTCAGGGATGACATGACCACATCTTTCAAGTAAAGTCACCTTCAAAGGCTATCTATAGAAAACATTATGACGAGAGAGAGAGAGAGATTAACTGATGAACTATCTATCTATCTATCTATCTATCTATCTATCTATCTATCTATCTGTCTGTCTCTATCTATCTATATCACAGAAACTGCAACCCATCTCAGGAATATCAATGAAAGTAAAATATCCTAGGCTTTTCTGTTTAATATCTACCTCCAAAATGCTCAGTCATGTCAGAGATAAGGAGAGATGTCATCTGCAGTCTATGATGGAAGCATGGAGGTACACAAGTACATGCTTTAAATTGGAAAGTAATGTAGAGACGGGAAGGAGTAAAGCAGTACATACATGTGTGTCCCACGTGTGCCAGCCCCCTAAGCTGTCAGCAGAGCTCTAGCTCCAGGTGCCGAGAGGAGACTGCACTGTCTCAGCTACTGTGTGCTCATCTGCATGTGTTCTCTTGCAAAGAGACATACTGGAGATGCTCCTTCAACAACGTGCACTGAGATGTGTTTCTGCCCGGGGGTCAGGCATAGCAGCGCCCCCATAGATTTCCAGACCCATGAAATGCTAAAATGAAAGGCACCAGAGTGTCCCAAAGTATATCCTAGGGATTATCAGCTGCATTCCATGTAAAATCATATAAAAGAGGGAAACAGAGAGATGGAAAACTCTGCCTCAAATAAAGTGAAACTTGTTTCTTTCTTACAGGACTTTTCAGAAGCTTCAGTGTCTAAAGTTCATTGTGAATTCTGAAAGGGAGATAGAACGGTCAATGTTTCCCAAGCTGACTTGAGCACAGAATCTATTTCTAAGATTCCACTTTCAGGACAACTGTCTCGAAAAACATTTTGAGACAAAATGCAAATTCAATCTAACTCTTTTCACCCACTCGACAGGTGGAAAAACTAAGGTCCAAGAGCAAACAGATTAGTTGTAAATGGCACACTGGTTAATGGAAGCCCAGGTCTCCTGACTTCTGGTCTAGGATCACATCTTCACATATCTCTCATGACATATGAGATTCTGGGTGAGGAATTTAAGTCACTCATTTCACTCAATGAGTGTTTCTTAGGCACCAGTTCTGTGCCAATTTCTTGGCTGGATTCTGGAAGCACAAAAACAAAAAAAAAGGCATGATTCCTGCCTTCAAGAAGATTATAATTTACTGGAACTGGAACACATAAGAAAGCAGTCAATTATGGCACAAGAAGTCCCCACTTAGTTTCAATATGCACAGTTCCATATGCACAGTTCCAATATGCATAGATTCTACTTATTGCGAATTTTAAATAACATCAGTTCCCCAATGACATGGTTCAAATTTAAGTTACTGCAGTCTATTAATTGTGTGATTGTATAAAATACAACCTTTGCTGACTTTCAGTCACAGCAGAAATAACAGATGTGTATCGTGAGCAGTGACTGATCATGCCACTCTGTTCCAAGTCTGCAGACAGCTGGTCACTGTGGGTGTGTTATTCAGGTCAGACATGGACAGCAAAACATGTCACTGTATTGCTTCCTTGTCCCTTAGGGATCAACCTGCATGTCATTTTATACAACTGGATCATCAAAAGAAGGAATTGACCAACAAAGATGAAAGTGCAGCAAGAAAGCTGATAATGCTGGAAGTTAAATTTACATAAAATGTAAACAGAGTTACAGAAAACATATAGCTGACTGTGGAAATGTGGACACTGCCATCATGTGAGGGACCTGGGATAGAACTTGGTGGAACTTGGTGAAGGTGAACTTATTGACATAAATGAGGAAAGTGATGAAAAAGCTGAAAGTGTCCTAGAAAAGGTAGTATCAGTAAGAAATTTCACATTAAAGGAACTCTTGTAGATATTCCACCGCATTGAAAAGGCAAAGAATAAAACGCTGGAAGTGAATTCAAACCTTGAAAGGAGTCTGACTTGTCAAGGTGTTGAAGAGACATTCACTTCCCTTACAGATCAAGTGAAGGCAAGCGTTGTTCAAACCACTAGATAAGATTTTAACAAAGAAATAAAATGTAGTTCTCAACATATTTTATGTTTTGAAGTACAGTGTGCAAAATAAGAGTTGTAATTGTTTGCATTTTTCTATACACTTATATTCAACAGTAAAAGGATTTTTACTGTTTGGAGAAAAAAAATCAAAGGTCACGGCACAATTGTAATTTTTCCTATTGCTTCAGATTGCTTTGCATGGTTTCAGCCCTCATGTGTCCGCACTTTTGTGCAAAGAGAGGGCACCTGTATGTAAACACACTCTGGGCCTCAATTTCTCTGCTTTAAGAGAAAATCCATTAGCGTACCAATAGAAAGGCAGAGGCACACCCAAATGAAGATGATTCCAGACAGGTTTAGTTTTGAAGGTTCTATACTTAAAAGCAGAACGATGTAGGTGGAAGGCAAGCACAAAGTGTAGTACAGAAACCTGGGGCTAGCAGCGGCTGACCTGTTACCATCCCTGGGCCCCCAAGGACAATGGAAGGAAGCTAACCAGAACCCGGAGAAGAAAGTGATGTTGAGCAGTGTGCCTCTGTTTGAGGAAGAGGGCCAGCCTGAGAGACTCTCCAGGAATGGGGGCAGGGGACTCAATACCCCACCCTCACTCTCCTCCTCCTTCCCTATTCCCATTGGCTGAACTCACTGTATTAGCCTGTTCTCATCCTGCTGATAAAGACATACTCGAGACTGGGTAATTTATAAAGAAAAAAGAGATTTAATGGACTCACAGTTCCACATGGCTGAGGAGGCCTCACAATCATGGTGGAAGGCAAAAGGCACATCTTACATGGTGGCAGACAAGAGAGAATGAGAACCAAGCAAAAGAGGTTTCCCCTTATAAAATCATCAGATCTCGTGAGACTTATTCACTATTATGAGAATAGTATGGGGGAAACTGTCCCCATGATTCAATTATTTCCCACCAAGTCCCTCCTACAACATGTGGGAATGATGGGAGCTACAATTCAAGATGAGATTTGAGTAGGGACACAGCCAAACCATAGCACTCACTTGGAAGCCAGAAGGCTTTGTTGACTGTATATAGCCAGCAAGTGGCAGCCCCTGGGACACAGAATAGGGTACAGAAGGGTAATAAAAGATTAGAAGGGCCAAAAGGAAGAGATCTCAAATAGGGCCCACTTTAAAGAAAATTATTTTATATAATAGGTAGCCAAAACCTCCCAAACTAGCTTAAACTCCAAAGGGGAATTAGGAGAAGGAAAGACAGCTGTCTGGCAGAAACTAGTGCAGGAAGGACAGCTTGGCTCTAGGAGGAACTAGAAAGACATCATGAGACCAGACAACCTCTCTCCAAGCTTCTGTCTCTATGACCACCTGGTCTTTGCTTCCTTTTGTCTCTCCATGGCCAAGAGGCTTTCTCTGTCCCCCGACATCATAACAGAAATTAGCATCTGATACCATGCAATCACCAACAGAGACTAGCTAATGTCTCTTTGTCCTGTGAGAAAGAACTTGATTGGCCCAACTTGGTTCTAAAGCTGATGCCTGATCCCGTCAGCTGCAACCAAGGAAGATCACATGATACTAGCATGGCTGCTAAGGCTCATTCTGGTGGATTCTCAGAAATGAAGATTTATGGAATGGGCAGCAACCCAAAAGGTGCTCATAACTGCACTTGTTCTATTTTTACTCAATAAACTCTTATATATACAGTATTTTTTAATGTGCCAGGCACCATTATAAGTCTTTCCTTCATTTACAACAACCCTATAAGACACAGCCTATTATTGGCTCCTTCTACAGGTGAGGAAATTGAGGCATAAAGATAGTAACTAATTTTCCAAGGTCACATAGCTGGCAAGTGGCAAAGCTGGGATTTGAACCCACACAGTGTGATCCCAGGATTCATGCTTTTAACTAGTATGTTCTATTATCTCTGAATTTTAAGTAGAGGGAAACAATGGTCTCTATCCATTTGCTTCTCAAAACTTTTCAAGACTTAAGATAAATGGGTACTCAGTAACCCTAAAAAGTTGTATGTTGAACTAACGGAGTAAGCTATGAGCCTACAATGGCGAAGGAATTTGTCCTCCCAATCCACCCCATCTCTTCCCAAAACCCTGACTTCTGTTTGTAGGTTCAGAGAACAGAAATGAAAGTGAGACCGAGAGAAATAGAATTCTCACTCTACTCACCATCTGAAAATAATCAGCTATCATATAATTCAGAAAACAAAGCATCACAGCAAACTACAAAGAGAAGACAATGCCCAAGAGCCATAGAGTTTTATCTTCCTCTTCCAATAGGTGGCATGACAGCAGATCTACGCTGGATCTTGGCACCTTTCCCACATGTTTCTGTTCAAGGGCCCTGCATCTACTCTGGGCAATTTGGGCCTGTCCTCTTTGAGGCAAACCAGTCTTCTCTGGGAAGACTTCATTAAGTCCCATTGCTGCAATTAGGTAGCAGAGGCTGGTGACTCTCAAATCTCCCTGCTGTTCTGAAGACTAAGGAGCCAGCTGCCCCCTGACCATCTCCACTCGGAGGTGCCACACAGGCCTTTCAAATGTAACATGTCCCAAACCAACTCCATCATCTTCTTTCCCAGACTCACCTTTCTCTATTGGTCTCCACCTCAAGGAATATCCATCATGTATCCAACCACCAAGTCTGAATTGTAGGAATCATTCTTGACCTCTTCTTCTCCCTAACTTATGTTTCTCACATCTATTTAGTAAGTCCTGCTTATTTGACTTCCTGAATATCCCTGAAACCTTTCCACTTCTTTTTGTCCTTTCCACCACTTTCCCACTTGAGGCCAACATCTTGGTTGCTTGGATGACAGCAGTAGTCTTCTAGCAACAACCATTGCCTCTCTTCAATCTATTTCACAAGCTGCAATCAGAGTGACCATTCTGAAGTGAAAATCTGATTATATCTCAGCTTTTCTTAACTCTCTTCACAGTTTCTCTATTATTGTTGGATCAAATCCTAAATCCTTAAAAGGGCTTATTTGCCTGCACAATCTGGTGTCCAGTCACCTCTCCAGTCTTCTCTCATACTACTCTTCCTTTCACACAGTGTACTCCATGTAGACTAAAGTCTCAATCATTGGACATGCCTCTGGTAGGCAGCCCCGAAAATAGCACCAATGATCCTTCCTCCTGAACTCACACATGTGACTGTGGACTCAATTCCCTTTGAGTGTGGACTGGACTTAGGGACTCACTTCTTTTTTATTCTTTAAGTTTTAAAAAGTATAATTTCAACTTTTATTTTACATTCAATGGATACGTGTGTAGGTTTGCTGCATGGGTATATTGTGTGATGCTGAGGTTTGAGTTATGACTGATCCCGTTACCCAGGTACTGAACATAGTACTCACTAGTTAGTTTTTCAACCCCTTCCCTTCCTCCCACCTCTAGTAGTCCCCAGTGTTTATTGTTGCCATCTTTATGTCCGTGAGTACCAGTGTTTGGCTACCACTTATAAGTAGTGACTCACTTCCAATGAACAGAATATGGCAAAAGTGATGGGATGTCATTCCAAGATGAAGTTACAGAAAGACTCTGAAATTTATTACATACTCATATTCTCTCTCTCTCTCTCTCCTGCAATTAAAGCAAGCTGCCATGTTGCTAGTAGTTCTTATGAAGATGCCCAAGTGACAAGAAATTGATTACCTCCAGCCAACAGTCAGTGAAGGCCTCATGCAAAGAGACATCAGATTCCAAACCCATAATACTGATATAATAAATGTTTGTTATTTTGCTCTATTACATTTTGAAGTGTGGCATTTTTATGCAACTTTGTGTGGCTAATAAAACTCCACAGACTCTCTTGTTTCTGAGCTACTGGCCACGCTCTTCCCACCTCCTAGATTGCTCTTCCCGCTCCTCCAATTCCAACCCATTTCCCCTAACTCCAATTCATTCTCAGATCTCAGGTTAGATGACACCTGGTCCAGGAAACCTACCCTGACTTTCCTCATCATAGTGTGGATTATAGCAGCCAGCAAGCTCTATAAGGGCAGGAACCATGGCTATCATGATTCACCTTGGATCCCCTGTATTCACAAAAACACATAGATGTGTGATGAATCCTTCCCAAATGAATGAAGGCCATAGAAAAGCTTTTCCTCTCCGTGCTGAGCTGAATTGTTTCCTTGTGCCAAGTAAATGACTCAATATCATGTGGACACTGACTGTGTCCTGAGTTTCTAGAAGTCGTGTTTTTAATGTATGCAGTTGTAATACTGACCCCAAATCTAATATTTACACTGACTTTAAACAGCTCTTCTCCTTCATTGTCCTTTTCACTTTCACAATAACCACGGGAGGCATGATGATCCTCATTTTATGCATAGGAAAAGTTAAAAAAGGACTTCAGCAAGTTTCATTGACAACCAAGTGTGAATCCCAGGTCTCAGAACTGGTCTCCAAACTCAGCACAGAACTGCCTTCAGGAGAAGGATACCAGATGAACATACACCCTAATTACCAAATAATTTTTTCTAAAAATAAATGCAGATTGCCTCCACATACATGACTGATGGCCATACTTCATCACTCAGGCATGTTGGTAAGCAAATAAACTACAATATGAAATTTCTAATCTCTAAGGGGGTCAGACAGCAGAATCAAGGAAATAAAGTAAAACATAATTAAATCAGATCCGGAAAAAGGGAAGTTATGAAAAAAATCAGTAAAAAGTAAAGCATTTGAAAAGAAATTAATTGTGATGTTTTCAGATACATAGTGGTAAGCTTATAAATTGTTAGGAACAAACTAAAGTTTAATAAGCAAGATAGATTTTTTTTTTCTTTTGACACAGAGTTTCATCCAGGCTGGAGTGCAGCGGAGTGATCTCAACTCACTGCAACCTCCACCTCCCAAGGCCCAAGCAATTCTCCTGCCTCAGCCTCCTGGGTAGCTGGGATTACAGGCATGTGCCACCATGCCCAGCTAATTTTTGTATTTTTAGTAGAGATGGGGTTTCATCATGTAAAGGATCATTCGCACTTAGGCTGCTTTGCAGACCAGTGTATCAACGATGACGTTCCAGGCTGGACTTTATGTCTCTGAGTAGTTTGCACGACACTTGGTTTGATTTTTTTTTATTTTATAAAAACCCTACTCACTTCCTACGAGTAAAATTTTTAAATCACAGTTTTGAATTAAATGCAGTTCAATTGAAAAATCACAATAGCACCAGTTTCAGAGTCTATACGGTGGGGAAAATACTTTGTAAACAATGACTGTTGTGAGTAGCTCACACACATTTGCCTTATGCTGAATGCCATTCAGTTGTTGAAAAGGTTCCAGAATCTATGCCAAAAACTGGAAAAGTGAGCCACAGGGTGCAGCAGATATGCAAGTGAGCTTGTGTGGCCGTCACCATATTTTAAAAATTAGTTATCAGTACTTATTTAGTTTTATTTTATCATTATTATTTTTTTAACTAGAGTTTAAAACTGCACTCCAGGCTGAGTGCAGTGGTGCGATCAGCTCACTGCAACCTCTGCCTCACAGGTTCAAGCAATTCTCCTGCCTCAGTCTCCCCAAGTATCTGGGATTACAGGTGCTCACCACCATGCCCAGCTAATTGTTGTATTTTTCGTAGAGACGAGGTTTTGCCATGTTGGCCAAGCTGGTCTCGATCTCCTGACCTCCAGTGATCTGCCCGCTTTGGCCTCCCAAAATGCTGGGATTACAAGTGTGAACCACTCCACCTGGTCGGTTATCAGTATTTAGATATTAAAGAAGTTTCATTAAAATCCAGCTTTATAGCATCTAAAACCACATCCTCTTATGTCAAACGCTGGCCAGAGTTCAGTAAGGACTTGCCCTCCATCCAGGGCACGTGGCCTCTGCTTCTCCAGGATTCACTGCTCCCTGTTTCTTCTGTGCCCATCCTGTACCAGGCATTTACAGTATTTGCCTGGCTCCTATGGGCATGGGGTTGAGATTCCTACGCTGAAAACAATGACCACCATTTTCTTAAAATCCTATTGGTTGAAACAGAGATTTATTTTCTCAAGTGACCTACAGGAAAAGTGAATTTTTTTGTTTGTTTTTTGTTTGTTTGTTTGTTTGCTTGTTTTTTAATACAAAATGATACCTGGGTTGGCCAGGTGTGGTGGCTCATGCCTGTAATCCCAGCACTTTGGGAGGCCGAGGCAGGTGGATCACTTGAGGTCAAGAGTTCAAGACCAGCCCAGCCAACATGGTGAAACCCCACCTCTACTAAAAATACAAAAATTAGATGGGTGTGATGGCAGGTGCCTGTAATCCCAGGTACTTGGAGGCTGAGGCAGGAGAATCGCTTGAACCCAGGAGGCAGAGGCTGCAGTGAGTGGAGGCTATGCCTCTGCACTCCAGCCTGGGTGACAAGAGCAAGACTCCATCTCAAAAAAAAAAAAAAAAAAGTGATACCTGGAACCCATCAACTGCCTTTTCTTTTGCTCTCTCCCTTCTCCCCAGGCCCCCAACCTCTCCATCATGCATCTCTACTTCTCTCTGCGTCTCCTGGCTACTTTTTCTCCTCTTATGAGGTCAATTTCTCCATAACATCAGTTGTCAGTGGCCCAAAATGGCCACTTTGATCTAGCATCTATTTCCTGGTCTTTCAAGTCAGCTTTCACAACTCCCCTGGCACAGTGTCTCCTTGTCCCAAATCCAATTTGATGAAACAGGAGATGGATTGATATCGTCATCTATTCAACTCAGGCCAATCAATTTCTGGTCACAGTAGCTGGTCACTCAATGAATCAAGGTGCCTGGGACCCTGTCCTAATAAGAAGAGAATATTTTATGGCACAAAATACGGTTGCTCAAGGCACCAGGGATTCTAGGCAAGACACACTTCCTTCAAGAGTAGGCAGGACCTGACCACCTCCCAAAGCCCTCACCCCTGCACCAATACAGCCACCAGCTTCCAAAACAAGGTCCCCAGTGATTTGTCTCTCTGCTCCCAGGAGGTGTGGCCTGACCAGGACCTGGCTTCCAGAGAGCAGAGTCACGGACAAAGGAGTCATACACTTTACTTGGCCACCGAGTCCTCTGCCACATGCACAAATGAAAGCAGTTAGTTTCTGTAATGAATTTGTAACGCTCCTTTGCTTGTTTCCTCTCAGTGCCTGATGGCCTTTCAAAACAGTGTGAATCCACTGAGAACCATAATTGTGCTGCTTGTTAGCCAATCTATGGATTCATGCCCACTGTATCCCCCGACCCAGACAAGCCGCTGTGCCTTCTCTGAAGTGGCCATAACAAATTTGCCTTATTGGCCTGAATTTGGGAACTCATGTTATTTGCCTTTGAGATAGAACAAAAAGACTCTCTATCTTCTCTGGCTCCTCCCACCATTGAGATGGCCAAGAGCAGAGCATGTTTTCCAGGTTTCAGTTCACCCTGCAGAAACAAGGAGATTCTAACAGTGTGAGAGGCAGACAGGTCTAGTGGTTAAGTACACAGGACCCTCCTCTTATCCCAGCTCTGTCACATTCATGCTGTGTGGCTTTGAGCAAATCATTTCACCTCTCTGAACTCCACTTTCTCCATTGATTCAATAGGGAGAATAACACCTACTTGGCTTGTTGAGAGGATAAAGTGAGAAATATAAGCAGCCCACATATTATTTATCTTTCTCTCCTCCTCAGCAAATATTTATGGACCGCTTACAATGTTCATGAGCTGGGTACCATATGAAAAAAAGTTGAAGCAGCTTAGCATTCGTGTTGGGTCCCATGGCTCTGCCAGTTTCCAGCTGTGTGTCTGGACCAAGTGACTTCACCTCTCTGAACCTTACCTTTGATGGATGACGGTAATGAAACCTGCTTGCTAGGATGGTCCTGACCGTGCCTGCTATTTGCACCACTGCATTTCCCATCCCTGACCAGAGCTAGGAATGTATCGGTTGACTCAATCTGAGTGAGGGCCTCAAAGGGTGAATGGAAATTTTCTAGGACAGAGAAAAGAGGATAGGTGTTTCTAGTGGAGAGGATAGAAGGAGAAAAATCACAGAGGCAAATGTACCTGGTATCATAAAGAAATGCTGATGGATCTGGCATCTTTAAGGCTGCAATTTGTTATCCTTTTTGGGGGAAGCTTAGAGATGGACCTTTGGAAAATCAGATAAAGCTGTCAGGACCTCCCAGAGGTAGACCCACAAGGTTTAGGTGTAGACTTTTAAGAAAAGTTGTCAAAGAAAAAATACAAGTGATTCAAACACCTGCATGTTTGGGAGCAGGGGAGACAATGAAAAAATACAGTGTTTCAGAGAACCTATGTGTAATACTTCTTCCAAAAATGTAATAATTTGGGGGATTCTTTAAGTTTTTTCCTCTAAATTCTTTTTTTTTTTTTTTTTTTTGAGACGGAGTCTCACTCTGTCACCCAGGCTGGAGTGCAGTGGCCGGATCTCAGCTCACTGCAAGCTCCGCCTCCCGGGTTCACGCCATTCTCCTGCCTCAGCCTCCCGAGTAGCTGGGACTATAGGCGCCCGCCACCTCGCCCGGCTAGTTTTTTGTATTTTTCTAGTAGAGACGGGGTTTCACCGTGTTAGCCAGGATGGTCTCGATCTCCTGACCTCGTGATCCGCCCGTCTCGGCCTCCCAAAGTGCTGGGATTACAGGCGTGAGCCACCACGCCCGGCCTCTAAATTCTTTAAATTTTACTAGGTGCAATGAAATGCAACCATGGGTGAGATTTTTCAGACGAAAAACATACCATTGTTTCAAGTAGATAAGGAAAGCCATTTGGGCTGACCTACCCTTGTTGAAATACAGGACTCACAGTGGCCTGGTCACGCTGCCTCTTTGTCCTGTTTGTCCCATCTCATTTCCTTTGCAGAATTCATAGCTGTCCTTAGGCACTCCGCCTGGATAGGAAAAAAGATCAACGTCCGCTGTAGGTTTAAGTACAAAACTGCAGCCTTTGTTGTGTTGACCAAGTAAGGACCACCAATCCTACTGACCACTTCCATGCTTCTCTGAGTTGAACAGAATACATTTGACCAATAAGGCTAGTTACGAGTTCCACACTGAACGGCTGAAACTGGAAGCAACATTAAGCTGGAAAGTGAGAAGGTAGTTCATGTGCTAATGGCAATTAATTTACGTATATATTTGTACTAATAATGTCAAATTAGACTGTGGTGGGCTAGCATGGAGTCACAACTAGCATTCAAATTGGTTACATCCATGTGCACTGATTGTATTTCAAGATTCAAGCAATGATCAGCAAATAAACTTTTTCTACAATTTCTTGTATGCAAGCAGGACTTGAGATCCGGAAATAAAATGACGGGTTTTTACTTCATTTAAAAAAAATATTTTTCCCCTCCAAGGGCTTTGCCTTGCCCAGGAGTGTCCCAGGTTGATGTTTTGAAGCCAAGGGCTGTAACATGAGGTGGGAAGGATGAGCTAGAACCGTTTGCTGAGGACTTAGGTTGCGTGGTGAAGGTGAAGACCATGGGAGGTTTATATGGGGACAGGAGCCAGTAGTTGGGCCAGAATCTCTCTCCCTCTTTCTCTCTCTCTCTCTTTCTCAACCTATTTCTGTGGGCCTGAATGAAACCCGGAGTCCTTGATTGAACTTTATGGCTGATTATTTAAAAATACAATTTTATGGTCTTAAAATATTCCAACAATGAGGAACACTAAAACCTAGAAACCTACAAGCATCATAGCCACACCCTCTTGTAGTGAGTGTTCATTATTTCAGTATGTGTATTAATTTCTTGTGGCTGCCATAACAAAGTACCACAACCTGGGTGGCTCAAAACAACAGATATTTATTCTCTCACAGTTTTGGTGACCAGAAGTCCAAAATCAAGGTAATGTCAGGAACAGTTCCTTCCAGAGGCTTAGAGGAAGAATCTGTTCCATGCCTCTCTCCCAGTTTCTGTGGCTCCCAGCAACCCTTGACATTCTTGGACTTGTAGATGCATCACTCTGTCTTTACATTACTTTATATTCTTTCTTAGTTCTTTCTCTCTTTCTCTTTCTCTCTCTTTTCTTTTCTTTTCTTTCTTAGACAGAGTCTCACTCTGTCGCCTAGGTTGGAGTGCAGTGGCACAATCCCAGCTCGTTGCAACTTCTGCCTCCTGGGTTCAAGCTATTCTTCTGCCTCAGCCTCCTGAGTAGCTGGGATTACAGGCCTGTAACACCATGCCTGGCTAATTTTTGTATTTTTAGTAGAGAGGGGGTTTAACCATGTTGGCCAGGCTGGTCTTGAACTCCTGACCTCAGGTGATCCACCCACCTTGGCCTCCCAAAGTGCTGGGATTACAGGCGTGAGCCACCATGCCCAGTCTGTCACTTTATTTTCTAGATATCTCCCTGTGTCCAAATCTCCCTCCCCTTTCTCATAAAAACACTAGTCAATGGATTTAGGACCTACTCTAAATGGATGATTTCATCTCAAGATCCATTTGCAAAAATCTCATTCCCAAATAAGGTCACCTGAAGTTCTAGGTGAATGTGAATTTTGGCGGGTGGGAGGACACAATTTAACCCACTATGGTATCCTTTCAGAAATTACATTATATAGACCTGCCTTTGTAGAGTAGATTTAAAAAAAGAAAGAACGAAATTCATTATAGACAGAACGTTCTATTCCTCATATTTAGTTCTTTACAAAAAAGATAATATTACCCATCATGTCAAAGTCATACAGCTAGGAAGTGATAGAATCCAGACTGAAACTTGTGCTTAGGGACCTGCATTCTTAGCGGCTATGCTCCCCTGTCATTGTGTGCCATGAGAGGTTCTCTTCCTCCCTTTTTTGCTGGCCTCTTAGGTCGTGTCCAGTTTGGGCTCGAACATATGATGCTTTATGAATATCCCACACATATAACTTTGTCCTGGTGTGTATTTTTGTTACATAAATTCCTAGTGGTGCAATTGCTGGGTCAGAGGGTTTCACTCCTTAATGCCAGGTTCTGCAGGGCTAATTAAAACCCTATTGGTTGATCGGGGGACCTCCCCCCAGCCCCATCAGTCACCCCATCCTCAGCCTTCTTTTCCACAGAAGGAGGCAAAAGGGACTGATTTCCCACTTCCTGCAGCTGACAGAAGGTAGTCAGTGTTTATGCCACAGACTGGGCTCGGGCAGAGGTCTTGTTTCCAGGAGAGAACGGGCTTCAGATGTGGACAGTCTCAGCTCAAATCTTAGCTATACCTCTCACTAGCTGTGTGACCCTGGGTGAGTCAGTCAACATCTCTGAGCTTTTATATCATTATATACGACTGGCGCGTTGGCTCACGCTTGTAATCCCATAATCCCAGAACTTTGGGAGGCCAAAGTGGGCAGATTATTTGAGGTCAGAAGTTCAAGACCAGCCTGGCCAACATGGTGAAATCCCAGCTTTACCAAAAATACAAAAATTAGCCAGGTGTGGCAGCGCACACCTGTAATCCTAGCTACTCAGGAGGCTGAGGCCCAAGAATTATTGAACCTGGGAGCGGGAGGTTGTAGTGAGCCGAGATCTGCACTCTAGCCTGGGTGACAGAGTGAAGCTCGATCAAAACAGAAAACAAAAACAAAAACCAAAAAAACAAACAAAACAAAACAAAACAAAAAAAACAGAAAAAAAAAGAAAGAAAGGAGGTCAAAATGTGTACCTACAGAATTGTCAGGACACTTGGAAAGAATGGATATAAAGTCCACAATGCAGTGCCTAACACTCAGGCTATTGTTTTTTCTCTGCTCTTATATTTACTTGAGAGTAATACACTTTTTCCCCAGGACTTCCGCCCCTTCCTCTAATATTTGATGGAGAATACTGAACCAGGAGCACGGGAGGAGACATGCTGGGCTCTAGAACTGCCTTCCATGTGAACGCCTTTGGGTCCATTCAAACCCTCCAAACTTTCTCCACTTGAGATTCAACAGCTGAGGAGGTCAACCCACTGACAATGAAGGGCAAAGAGCACATTTATCTGGCTTAGCCTCTACATAGCTGTCAGGAAGCTAAAGGGTTCTCTCTCTCCCAGAGCTGGAATATTATGTTATCATTATCATTATCATCATCATTTTGACAGTGGTGATGGCATCAGGGAGCCATTCTCACACACAAGCAGATAAAGGCATCATGGACCCAGTCTTAACTCCAGAGGAGCACTGTCCCCTCTGAGATTCCACTATTGGACCGGAGCCTGCAGTAGAAACACATGTCTAATATTTACTTCATAGCACACAGGCTGCTTATTAAGCATCTGCTATATGCCAGACGTCATGCAAGATGCTGGACACTCAGCGAGCAAGACAAAGGCCCTTCCCTGGCACCGCTTAGGCCAGGAGAGACAGACACGAGATAAGGGTTTGGTTTGGTTTTTCAGCACATGAAGATAAAATGTGATTTCTGCTATAAAGAGAACAGTGTGTTGTGTTTAATAACAAGGGAAGGAGAATAGCAAGGGATAAGATCTGGGGATGCCCAGTGGATTGGAGGAGGCCTTAGAAAGCTGTGTGATGTTGGGCTAAGTCCTCACGTCTCTGAGTCTGTTCCCTACTATTTATTTACTTATTTATTATAGAGACCGGATCTCCCTCTGTTACCAAGCTGGAGTGCAGTACAGTGGCATGATCACAGCTCATTGCAGCCTCAAACTCCCCAGCTCAAGCGATCCTTCCACCTCCACCTCCTAAGTAACTGGGATTACAGGGACTACCCTGTCTTTACAAAAAACTGAAAATATGAGCCATCACATCTGGCTAATTTTTTAAGTTTTTTTCGTAAAGACAGGGTCTCCCTTTGTGGCCCAGACTGGTCTCAAACTTCTGACTTCGAGTGATTCTCCTACCTCGGGTCTCCCAAAGTACTGGAATTACTGGTGTAAGCCACTGCTCCCGGCAGCCCGCAATTTAAATGAGAGGATACATTACTTGTTCCTGAGTTGCTGGGGTGGGAAATGACATCTCTTATGCAATGGCACCAGCACAGAGCCCGCCCTATGGTTGCCTTTAAGTGGGACTAGTTCCACTACATTGTCTGATCCTGGATTTAGGCTTCCAAACCCCTAAGCCCTTGGAACATTACAGTCTGTGCCGAACACTTGGGGAAAACAAAAACAACCCCAATTTCCTATAACCTCAGGCAAGTGTTTTGGAGTTTAGAAAGTTCCCAAGTAGGCTTTCCAGGGCAAACCGTAACTTTAGGAAGAGATTCTACCTGACTTTTCTTTTTTTCCTGAAATATTATATCCCAGCAACATGAGTGAAACAGCCCTTTTGCTTTTGCATTGTTGAATTTACTGTTGCTATGGTGACTGCTAATGATAACGATGATGGTAATGATGATATTGAAGCCTGTCTGCCCAACCAATCTATTAAGCCTTACCATACAGCATTTGTGACTATCATCTGCATGCTGCAGCCCTTAAAAAGGTTTTCATGTTGCATATAGCATATGTAGAGGGTAATGCACTCTCAATTCCTTATTCTGTACAACGTGTCAGTCTGAAATGACCTCAGTCAATGTTATTTATAGAAACTTGTAAGTCACTTGATGGAATCACTTAAAAAGAGAGAGGGAGGCAAAAATATTAACACAGATTTAGTAGATAGTCACAAGAATATGATCTACCAAGGGAAAGTGTTAGAAATTGTTGCTAATAAGCCTTTGTAGAAGAGACAAAATAAACATAAATCTATAGGACAAATAAAACAAATCTATCATAATGTGTAGCGAATACATGAGTGGGTTCTTGTGGGCTACAATAACATCTCTCATGATGGTGTCATGCCGAGATAAGAAAAAGGGCTGTGTCACCAACAACACAGATGGACATGAAGGTGATCCATCGGGGCTACTAGGTGAGGCCCGAAAAAGCATCCCCAGTGATGAAAAAGACACCAGTGTGAAGATGCATGGGAATAGTTCGAAGGAACAGTTTTTTGAAACGTGATGCGGGTGGGGGATGGTGAGGAAGTGATATTTGTAAATTAATGTATTATGTTACATAGTAAGAAATCTATTTCTTTATTTATTTTTTATTTTTTACTTTTTTTTTGAAACCAAGTCTCACTCTATTACCCAGGCTGGAGTGCAGTGGCGTAATCTCGGCTCACTGCAACCTTCACCTCCTAGATTCAAGCAATTCTCATGCCTCAGCCTCCTGAGTAGCTGGGATTACAGGCGTGTGCCACCATGCCTAGCTAATTTTTGTGTTTTTAGTAGAGATGGGGTTTCACCATGTTGGCCAGGCTGGTCTTGAACTCCTGGGCTCAAGCGATCCACTCTCTTTGGCCTTCCAAAATGCTAGGATTACAGGTGTCAGTCACTGTGCCCGGCCACATAGTAAGAAATCTAAAATATAGTTTCCACAACTAATTAATAGATTAAATATTGCAAGTCATTTGATTATTTCATCTTCTCAGCCTTATAAACTGGGACATTTAAGTTGTTTTAAAAATTATAATTTCTTTAGGAAAATAGGTTGAGGCCTAATTGGCATCATCTACTTCATTTTTAAAGTCTAGGCAGGGCTGGGCATGTAGTGGGTAATAGTGAAGAGAATGAACGAATGAATAAGTGAGTCAATGAATGGAAAATTTGACCACTCCCTGTAAGACACATCACCTCAAAGAGACTCAACTCCTAGCCATAGAGGAGATTCACTCTCATTTGGAATTAACTTAATCTTTGCATGTGGGTCTTGCCTTTCCCAGAATTTAGCACCCTAAGTAGGCAAGAGGAAGCCAACTGGTCCCTCAGCCACAAGGCACTTGAACCTCAACTCCTCCGGAGCAAAACAATCCAAGCTAGATGAACTCTGCCCCCATCAAAGAGCTTGGGGTTGCGCACATACAAGGGTTTGGGGTGGGATTCTTGAAATCCTTTCTTTTTGGGAGAAACAAGTGCAACTCAAGACAGGGACTGTCCTTTCAGATTCCCTTGATGACTTAGCATCGAGGCCTCAAAGGATAATGGAGCAAAGCAAGAGATAGAAAGGGAGAGAGAAGGTGAAGGCTTTCACAGGAAGGCAACTGATAATAATCCAAGCTACCACTATGCACAGAGGCCTCACCTGTGCCAGGCACTGTGCCCAAAGCTTTACCTGCACCACCTGGCCAAGACCATTAGCCTTATCCAATGGCAGAGCCAAGCCGTTGGGCAACACAGATCAAGGCCACACAGCCTGCCCAGGGAGGAACAGGGAGTGCACCAGATCTACCTGACTGCAAAGTGAGGGCTTTTAACAACAGTATTCAAACTGCCTCTAAATTTTTGAAGTGGCAACTGCAACAGCAATAACAAAATCAGTCAAACTAGCTAACTCACAGACTTACTGTAAGTCAGGCACTGTTCTAAAATGCTTTACACACACTGGAAACACTATCATTATCCTCACTGTACAGATCAGGAAACTGAGGCACAAAGAAGTTAGGTTGCCCAATTCAGCCAGGAGCTAGGAACTTTCTTAGGACTGTCCCACTTTTAGTACTGAAAGTTAAGACCCTTCTGTCTCAGGCTAACTAGGAGAGTTGGTCACCCAAGCCAGGAATAGGCCCCAGTTAGTGTGGCACCAAAGGGCATGCTCTTAACCAGCTCCTGACCCTGTTCCAGGAAGTGGCTTGGTGTGACTGTGATGTGCATGAGGTTTGAAGTCAGGACAAGTGCCAGGCTAGAGTCCAGACTTTGCTTTGTATTAGTTAGAGAGCCTCTAAAGCGTAGTTTTCCTTATCTGTAAAAATGGGAATAGTAGAATCTGTTTCATTGTGTTTGTTATTTGAAAGGCTCTCAGCAAGGTCATCCCTGCTGGGCCCAGGGCTGGACACAGGGTGGATGCCCAGCAATGATTAGATTGCATGGTCATCCCCATCACGGTAAGAAAGATAATCACATGTTACTCTGGATGAAACAGTGTCAGCACAGGCAGGCAGATGTGTTGAGAAAGGATTAATCCAAGGAGCTGCTCAGGCAAAGGGAAGGGGAGCTGGTGTGACCTTTATGTCATCGCAGATGCTACCATCTCTCGTTCCAGATGCCAGATATTCTGGAAGGGCAGGCCCAGCTGCCTTGGAAAGGAGGCATCTGTGTTTCCCACTGGATCCTGTCTCCGAGGCTCCAGCATCAGCCTTAACTCCAGAGCCCAAGGACAGCTCCCTGGCTTCCTCCCTCTTCCCTCTGCTGTTTGTGGTCCTGGTGGTGTTCTAGAGACCAGTGATTCTGTTCTTATCCATCACATATTCTCTTTCCAAACAATGGGAATCAGGATATTCAGCCCATCAAACCCCTGATTGTCCCACTGTCTCCCGGAACTGCAGAATGGAGAACCCTGCCCAGCCTCAACATTCCATTGCTAACTCAACCAGCACCTACAACAAATGCTGCATTTCTTCACCTCCCGTGTTATTCTGATTCCAGCTCTGTTGAAAGCCATCATTCAGTCATTCAACAAATGCTTAGGGAGGCACAATGAGTAAGTGTGTGTTCCCAAGCCAGGCTGCTCAAGGTCATGACGGCAGCTTCACTACCTACCAGCGGCCAGATCTGGGAGTCAAGTTCATTAGCTCTCTGTACCTCAGTGGCCACATCTGAAAATGGGCTCAAAAATAATACTCATCAGATCATGTTGTACAAATCCTTGGAACAATGCCAGGTGAGTAGTAAGTGCTCAATAAATGACACATCATCATTAGTTGTATTAGAAATATTAATGATAATATGTCTTGCACTTTCTAGAAGCAACCCTTTCATTATATCCTTGTTTCTGGGCCATGATTAATGGAAACACTCCCTAGGGAGAAAATATTACAAGGAGATGAGTTTTAAGATTGAAAATCCAGAGGTGATATAAACACAACTTCTTGCTGTCACTGTCCACCCTGCCCAGGACTAGCTACAAGAGCATGTGACCGGTGCATTGGCACAGGGCCTTGCACTAGGAAGGCCCCATGCTTGAAGCTCATATCTTATGGTTCATGCTGAATTGAGTGGTCTGTGTAAATCAAGTCCAATGGACAAGAGAGTACACATGGTTCTTTGGATCCTGGGCTCTTGAACTATCCCACCTCCCGCCATCTCATCCTTTTCCTGGGGTGGCTCCTTGGCCATCCTCTCCTCTGATTTCACCTCCACGTTTTCCTCCCTGCCCTGCCCAGCAGTCACTTTACCTTCCACTCACAGTGGAGCCTAAGCATGGAGAGAGTTAGGGTAGGAGCATGCACCTTGCTGCATGCCCAACTGGGTCATGGTGACTGCCATCTCACTCTGGGCTGGCAGTACCACCCTCTGCCCAGCTGGAGACTGGCCAGAGGCTGCAATTCAATAGGGACAAGCCTCTCGTTTATGCTGATTCAGGTATCTAGCGCATCCTGGTGCAGAAGTTGCAGTACCCTTGGGGGTTGCCCACCCATCATGAGTTGGGGCAGTGGGAAGCAAGGATGGCAGGAGGGAAGAGAGGATGGTGGGAGGACCTAGCAGCCATCAGACCTGAATGAACTTGTGCTCACCCTGCATGGCAGGGTAGGGTCCCTGGGTGCCTGGGAGAGTCTGTACCCACCTAAGAATACCGTGCCTAAGAAGCATGCCTTTGAACTGGCTCTGTCCCTAGTGTGACCCTCTGTTCCTCCTTCCAACCTTCCCAAGTCTGGCTTATGTTGATCTCTTCCAGCCAGCTTCAGGCACCCTCCTGGAAGAAGCTACAGTGCACAAATTGGGCAATTTTGGTGATTCTGCATCAGAGTGAAATGCCAGGTGCTCTGGTATCTGCATTTAAAACTGGCTTTGCAGAATCAAAATATGAATTCTAAAAAACTTATTCTAATAATGTAACTTTTTTTTCTTTAGATAGAATGCATTTTCCTAGAATACCAGGATGAGTCAAGAGAAAGGAAGGAAACTGCTTTATATTTTTGTAACTCGAATGGCCCTTTTCCCTGCTTTTTGAGCAGGGACTCTGCATTTTCATTTTGCACTGAGTACCACAAATTATGTAGCCAGTCCTGCATCCGCTGTACTGAGGAATTTAGAGGTGCAATTTTGCTAGCAGAATTTATACCTCTCCTCTCAGTGTTAACAAATATTCCCTTTCCTGTAGAAGCAAAATGAGGAAAGAAAATGAAAAATGAGAGAAAGCAATGAGAAAGGAAGAAAACCTCATCCTGCCACCAACATCATCCCGCTGCATCCAGGGCTGTAAAACAGACTGTAACACTTGGGCAAGTCAATTTACCTCTCGGGGGCTCAGTTTCCTCATCTGTAAAATGGGCACAAACATAGTCTTTCTCACACACTCTTCAAAGGATTTAGTGAGATAGTGCTGCACTGGATGCTGTGCTTGGCACAAGTGTTAAATAAGTGGTATTTCTAGCCTTTACATTATAATGGTAATGATAGCAACAAGAAGAAGCAAATCTAGTTGTACTAACTGTATAAACAGGTGCTAGGACCTGATGAAAATTATTTTCTCTCCAGGCTCAACTTGTGAACAGATTCTTCTGCTTGTGAGGGATACAGGACCTTCCTTATCTTTCTCTCATAACTTTTCTGTTGTTATTTCTTCTCCAGGTCACTTCCTTTCCTGTGCAGCATTTGTCACCTCACAGATTCCTGGCCCCAGCTAGTCTGGGCCACTTCTGTCTCAGGCTGTGCCACTCAAATCCTGGCTTGTAATTATAGCAACACTCACCAAGCCCACATTTCATCACATACCCTGGAGAGGCCAATGGCTGTGTTTTATGTGATTTTTGTATGATTATTACAACAACAAAGAAAGATACCATGAGAATACACCTGAATTTATGAATTAAGGCAAGGGATATTCACCAGGGTCAGGCACTGAGCTCTTGTTTATGCAAGACATTAACTCAGCAAATCCTTTTTACGGCTTCAGTAAAGAGCAAAACTGCAGTTCAGCTTTCAAGACCGCAAACTCTCAACTAGGAATGAATTTTCATCCTCACTTCATATTTGTCTAGTCAGAAGACCACGGTACTTAAGGCTCCCTCCTCCAATTCCTCATCTTCCCTTCACAACTCAGAACCAGCCACACTCACATAACTAAAAAAAATACGTCAAAGTGCCCAAAGGGGTGGACTCTCATTCACTGCTGGTTAGAGTATAAATTGATTCAACTTTTAGGGAGAGTAATTTGGGAGAGTAATTATCATAAATAGATTCATTCAATTTCTGAGAGAGTGATTTGCCAGAATAGTTATCATAAGCCTCAACAATATCCAGACTCCTATAGATCCAACAATTTTGTAGCTAAGGAAATAATCTGAAAGACAGGCAAGGGTGAATACACAACAATGTTCATTGTAATATTATGCTTAAGAGTTAAGAAGTAGAAACAATTGAATTGCTGATATCATGGGCGTGCTAAGTCCATGTTCTGGTTATCTCTTGCTATACTAAAAAAATAATCCTCAAACTTAGTGACTTAAAACAGTAAAAATTACATATATTTTAAAACGAATCTTCCATGTGTGCAGGGTTGTATGGAATGCCTCCTTCTGGTTCTTAGTAACTTGGTCCTCAGAGGGACTGACCCACAAAACTAAGGGCTGGAACTGCCTGAAGCTGTGGTCTCTTGATGTAGTATTTCCGATATGGTATCTTTAGGGGAGTCTGAGTTCTTCAGTGTGGCTCAGGACTTCAAAATGAATTGTTTTAGAAAAACTAATTGTTTTATTTTCTTCTTTATATTTTCTGAGTTGTCTAAGATTTTCACAGGCCATATTGGGCTGTGTTTGGCTCCCATGTGACTTTAAGAACGTTCATGTTCAAATCATCACTTCCAGCTTCAATGAAGAGTTCTGGCCACACACAGCACAGGAGGCTGGTGCAGTACCGACGAATCGACCCCTGTAGAGGGGTATAGACTCTCCAGTTTGTCTTGCCCCAGCTGGCCTGCCTTCCTACATTTATAATCCCTGTCTGCCCTCCGGGGGCATTCAAGTTTGCAAGCCTCCAGTCCATATTTAGAACTGAAAAGCAACAACGACGGCATCATGGGACAAATCTAGGGGAAAGCACATTGAGACAATTTATTTGTGGGGAGAAAAATGGTGTCTTGGAAAAAAAGGGAACAAGAGACACTGGGGCTACTTGAGAGTGGAGAGAAGGAGGAGGGTGATGATTAAAAAACTACCTACCCGGTACTGTGCTTATCACACGGGTGACAAAATAATCTGTACACCCACCCACCCCCAACACACAATTTATGTAGAGGGCAAACCTACACATCTTCCCCTGAAACTCAAATACAAGTTAAAAAAAAATAAAATTAGCAATATTATCCTCTGAATTACTCCTGCCGGAAACCCAAAACTCCACAAATAGACCCATTTTTACATATGGAAAATCTACTACCCACTCTTAATAGTCCCCAATTTTAGGTTGTAATAAGACCAGTATTTTGCTGAATTTCTACTCTTTTTCTTAGTCAAGGTCAGTTTATTCAGAGACTTTTAGAAAACAAGAAAACAAAAAAATAATTCTAAAAGCCTATACGTCATTATAGAAGTGTATGATTTTTCATGGGACCTGATACTTGAAATTGATCAATGTTTTTATTCATTTTCCAGTGAAAACTATGGGTTATATTAATACAGCTTGAAAATACATGCAGTGTTCTAGAACCATCGTATAAAATACAATCTATTGGGAATATAAATATTTGCATAAATTCTATTATGAATGTAGTTTTTTTTTTTTTTTTTAATGGTGTCTTGGATGTAAAACATTCATGATTTCCCTACACCTTGTGTAAGCTGGTCCTAGTTCAAGTCAAGGCTCCGTCACTACCCTCAGGGGATCTTTCCCACCTCACTCTTTCTCCCCAAAGCATATGGTAGGTGGCACATGGTACTAGGCCACTGGCATTACCAGCAATGCAAACAAGTCCAGAGAAAGGTAGAAGAGCCAGTGGAAGGGACAGAAATACGAGAAGAAAGATGGAGATTGTGACTCCAAGTAGGTGCCTTGGGTTGGGAAGAGGGAGAAAAAGGACAAAATCATCAGTAAAAGAGAAGGGTGTGAAATGGCCATTTCATGCCTTCTAGCAAGCAAGGTAGAGTGCAGTGAACTCTGGCCACCCTACCTACTCCCACCCTTGCTCATTTGCTAGCAACATGTGTTGCAGACACCCAGAGGAAGACTGCAAGCTCCCTTCCAAATTACAGTTAACCCTTGAACAACATGGGAGGTTGGGGTGCTGACACTAAACACTGCATATAACTTTTAACTCTCCCCAAAACTTAATGACTAATAGCCTACTGTTGACCAGAAGCCTTACTGAGAACAGAAACAGCTGGTTTTGTTAATACATATTTTGTATGTTATATGTATTATATACTGTATTCTTATAATCAAGTAAGCTAGAGAAAAGAAAATTTTATTTGAAAAAATAATAAAAGGACCAGACATGGTGGGTTATGCCTGTAATCCCAGCACTTTGACAGGCCAAGCTGGGAGGTTCACTTGAGGCTAGGAGTTCGACACCAGCATGGACAACATAGCGAGACCCCAGTCTCTGCAAAGAAAATGTAAAAAATTAGCCAAGCGCAGTGGTGCATGCCTGTGGTCCCAGCTACTTTGGAGGCTGAGATGGGAGTACAGCTTGAGCACAGGAAGTCAAGGCTGTAGTGAGCCATGATCTCACCACTGCACTCCAACCTGGGTGACAGAGCAAGACCCTGCTTCAAAAAAAGAAAACGGAAAAGAAATCATAAGGAAGAGAAAATACATCTAGAGCATTGCACTGTATTTATCATTACCATAAGTTTATGTCATCTGTTTATAAGATGAATTGTCTGTCTGAAATGGCGGGCAATTGCAGCTGCAGACCGCAATCTAAGATACATAACAAGCAATTCAACTTTTTCTTGTAATGTCATGACCTTTCTCTGCTCCTTGTGAGCACTTCCAGCATCACTAGTGGCACTTCATATGGGTCCCACGGTGTTTTTCAAGGTTTATGGTATTGCACTAAATATAAGGAAAAATACGTGAGAACCGGGAGAGAGCACTTTTTATTGCAATCTGCAGTTTACTGGAGAGAGGCACTGCTCACTTGGAGATGACGATTAGTGTTGCATAGCATTTTAGGTGGATACTTACAACACTCGAGTTCATTGCAATAGCAGCAGGGGTGGCTGCAAAATTATCCCAGTAGCAAAGTATGGGCAACAGCTAATTCTTATGCAGTTATGACTTAATACCGTATCTTTATTATTTATATTTCTCTTGACTATGAATCATACTTTGTATGTTCTTTTTGTTTGCACAACTTTTGATAAATTTTAACTTTTTGTAATAAACACTTATATTTTATGGCAGTAAATGATAAAATCGACTAGTATCTACATATATTTTATGTATTGTTAACATATCTAACTTTTTCTTAATTTCTTTGATACTTAGGCTATGCAATTTTTCTGTGAGTTTTTTCAAGTTGCAACAAGTCTCCAAAACGTTTTTCAATATACTTACTGAAAATAATCAGTGTATAAGTGGACCCATGATGTTCAAATCCATGTTTTTCAAAGGTCAACTACCTAATCCTTTGAGTAACACCTTCATGATATTTACTACACGTACAAATCACCCAGGCCATTTTCTATTCAATATTCATCTTTGTACTGATTTTAAGTTGAATTCTTTTTCAACTGAGTTTTGTTCTATGCACTCCCTCTGAGATATCACGGAGTTCATGGGCAGCGTGCTACACACACACACACACACATACACACACGTACACACACACACATACACACACATACACACACACATACACACACACACACACACACACAATGAGGTGCTGGGTCTGGCCTGTACAGGCACATGAAAGCCACTGTTAAGTTCTCAGAACTTTTGGTAGCTGTTTATTAACTGCAGCCATCATGAAAAATTAAATTATATGAACTTACAATTAAGTTTATTCCAAAGAAAAAATGATAAATACTTAAAACTCGTTGCCTCATGATTATTTTATAGTATGCTATTATCTCTACACTTGAGGTTATTTTCATCTATTGTGTTTGTATGGTGGAAATACTGTATAATAATTTGCTAATCCACATTTCTTCCAAACTCTGCCTTTTGTGACATCACAGTGGCAGCTTGGCATCTACTATGGTGGCAATATTTACACCATGGAAATTAGCAATTGCTACAGTTCACGATGTTTTCCCCTGGAGAGCTAATTGTTAAGCATTGACCAGCACACCACACCTTTGTGCCATTACTAAAAACGCAGTATGTGTTAGGATAACATAGTAATACATATATATTTCAGAGTAAGCAGAACAAGATTAGCAGCAGACCAAGCCTGGCTGCAAATTTAAATATATGCATACATTTGAATATATGCATATATTTAAACATATCGATATGTCTAACTATATATTCAAATACATGTGTATATTTCTACAGCCTCTAAGAAGATCCTAGGTGCACAGTTGGAGGATATGGAGTATTTTAACTCTCACTAGCCCAACGGACACTTGCTAGGGAAACTGAGACCCAGAGGAGGTAGGTGAGTTTCTTGAGACCACGCGATGAGTTCAAGGCCATCTCCAGCTTCCCTGCATTTCCCTCTGCTCAATGCTGCCTCCCTCTGTGGCTGAAGTCAAGTCTCATCACTGAAGCACAATGTTCAGAAACAAGTAGAACAAGAGGGAGCAGCTCAAAAGGAGGCGGGGCTTGGGGGCTTGGGGGAGGAGCTAGGGGACTAAAAGGGTCATCAGAAATTCACACAATTAATTAGGCAATGCTGGGGACACAGCCGTCTGGATAACCCATTGATAAGGATGGCAGGGGGCCTATTCCCCAGGCCTCTTGCGGGTTACCGCAAGCAAAGCTCCATGATCCACCTCCCCCTCAATATCCACCCCAATCCCGCTTAAATATTTGATGCAAAATTAAAGCCTGTTCCAACTTTTATGAATACTGTACAGTGTCTGCTGATGCTGGACGCCCACCACCCCCACCATTTACCAAGGAGCCCCCGCCCCTGTCCTGCGCAGCTTCGTCCTCCATCAAGCAGAGTGCATTAGGACAATTAGCACCAGCCCACTGGCGCCAATTAGCAACCAATAGTGTCTATATTATGGAGAGGGGGCAGCAGGGGCGCCTGTGTCTCCAGCCGGCCTTCACACTCAATTACATTAAGTGGAGGCTCCGAGCTGCGGTTGGGTGGGCAGTTGCTGGAGTAATTGTGTCTTCTCAGTTGCTGCAGGCGATCTTCTCCCGGCTCCCTGATCCCCGGACTGACTCCTCTCCTTGTCCACTTACATCAGTAGACAGTCTTTCAAAAGGGAAGGGTGGGGGAGGGATGAAGCGGGAGAGGCAGCAACGGCGCCCACAGAGGCAGGCAGAAAGTCATGGAGCTAAATCATGATATGAATCATTCATTCAGTCAACAAATACAGGGTGTTTACTGTGTGCCTGACCTGTTTCTATAGTCAGGACCGGCTTCGTCATTGGCAGGGCTCAATGCAAAATGAAACCATGAGACTCACCGCTCAAAAATTATCTAGTAGTTCAAAATGGTGACAACAGAGCACTGAGCCAAGTACAGGGTCCTTTTGGGCAGGGGTCCTTCTGAGCACAGGGGCCCTGTGCAACCACACAGGTCGTGCATTTGGAAGCTGGATCTATCTGGGGCTTTGGGGTCCAGAAACGAACAAAGCTGAACAAAAACATCTGCCACTGGGGACTTCCCACTTTAATGGAAGGAGACAGTCAGTAAGTGATCAACAGAACAGATTAGGAGATTAGCTCGGTCTTTAAAAGGCAATGAATGCTATAGGAAAATGAAAAAAGTAGAACAGAGTAAGAAGGGTCAGGAGGTCCAAAAGGAGTGGGGCAAGGTACAAGATTAAGCTGGGTGATTGGAATAGGTCTCATTGAGATTGGAGTAGAGGTTTGAAGGAGGTGAGAGAATGTGTCCTCTTCTTCTGGGAAAAAAGCCTTATCGGTTGGGAATCAGCCAGTGCAAAGGCCCTGTGGCAGAGATCTATTTGCCATGTTCAAAGACTGGCAAAGAGGCCAGTGTGGCTGGAGCAATGTAAGCAAGGGGGAGACCAGAAGGTAAAGGAGGCCCCATGAAATAAGAGAACTGGGGAGTGGATTGTGTAGGGCCTTGATGACCATTGTGAAGATGTCAGCCTTTATTCTGAGTCACTCAGGAGACACTGGAGAGCTGTGAGCAGAGGAATGATGATCAGTTATTTTTATATTTAGAGACAGAGTATCCCTCTGGTGCCCAGGTTAGAGTGCAGTGGCACGATCATGGCTCACTGCAACCTCGACCTCCCAGGCTCAAGCAGTCCTCCCACTTCAGTCTTCTAAATAGCTGGAACTACAAGTGCGCTCCACTTTGCCTGGCTAATTTTTAAAATTTTTGTAGAGAGGGGGTCTTGCTACATTGCCCAAGCTTGTCTCAAATTTCTGGGCTCAAGCAGTCCTCCCGCCTCAGCCTCCCAAAGTGCTTGGATTACAGGTGCAAGCCACCATGCCTGGCCTCATACCTCCTCATTTAAATGATGACTCTGAAAGCTATGTAGGGACCAGATGGTGGGGCAGTAAACATGGACACAGGGAGGCCCACGAGGCATCTGAAACAGGGGTTGACAAACATTTTCTGGAAAGGGCCACATAGTAAATATTTTAGGCTTTGTGAACGATATGATCTCGGTCACAACTGCCCAATACTGTTACTATAACACAAAATCAGCCATATTCAGTGTATGAATGAACGGGCAGGGCTCCATCCCAATGAAACTTTATGGATGCTGAAACTGGGGTTTCATATAATTGTTCTGTGTCATGAAATATCATTTTTCTTTTGTGTTCCCAACCACTGAAAAATGTAAAAGCCATTCTTAATTCATGGCTGTGCAATAAAAGGGCAGCAAGCTAGATTTTTCCCAGGGGCTACAGGTTACCGATCCCTGTTCTATGAAGTAATCCACGGGAGAACAGCGTGGAAACAGGGAACAACATTCAAGTGGGGAGAAGGTAGACTCTGGATCTATTTTATGGTATAGCCAATAGGTCAACAGTGGTGTGTAAGAGAGAGACGCCAAAGATGACTCCCACGGTTTGGGGTCTGAGCAACGAGAAAGATAGATTCAACATCCATCCAACTGGAGAGGGCAGCAGGAGGTACCAATACCGGGGCGGTGTGGGAGAGGATGATAATAGCCATAATAGCTATTGATTGCTTATGTAATTGGGCATTTAAGATGTGCTCAGCTCTTTATGAACACTGTTTCATTTAATCCTTACATAAACACATTTTGTAAGTTTGACTCCATTGACATCTCAGCCCATTTCACAGATGTGGACACTGAGTCTTATAAGAGCAAAGTATTTCTCCAAGATCTTCAGCTGGTAAGTTGCAGCGACAGGGGTTTCCCCCTCAGGAGCCTGGGCTCTGCCGTATTACACACCCCACACTGCTTTGGACATCTTGTTTGAAGCAAGAAACTTTCAAACAGAAAGCAGAAGTCTTCCCAGGCCCAAGTTTTGGTTTTGGCTTTAACTTCAGTATTGGTTCAGGAGTGTATGTTTCAACAAGCCCCTCCCGTTTCCTGTGCCTCTGTCTCCCTAGTCTTTTCAATGCGGCTCTGGGACCAGGGCCTTCTCCAGGTTATTCTCTGATCTAACACACACTGACATCATGATTACTCAGTTCCAAGTCAGGCAACCTGGGCAGGGAAGGTCCAACGGCCTTAGGAAAGAGTTAATTCTCTGTAAAATTACTGGGAATTATTTACATCTTTACACGTTGTTTTATATCTTTAAGTGCTTTCTGATTGCTTCAAAGCTAATCCCAGGTGGAGGCCAGAGGCCTAGGAGAAAGCCTTGTCAAGTTGAAGCTGGAATCTGGAGGAGCTGAAGGAGCTGGCAGGCCTGATGCAGGCGTCTGCTGGAAACACAGTCTTCCCCACCCACCTCCCGCAGGCTGCCTCTCCCGAAACCCCCAAAACTGTTACCCAGTTACCTTGCCACTGGCCTCCAGCCTCAGTAGCAACTAGGCAGGTGCCAGATACCCTGTGTGTACCTGACCACGGAAGGAGACAGATGAACAGCAACAAAATACCTCTTGCCCTTGGGAAGCATGCGCTCTGGGTAGGGAATATGGGACTACATGTCCTGGAATCAGTTTCTGGGAGCTGCTACTGATGGCCTAATGTAAAAAGCGGCCACTGAGCCACTCAGCATGTGATTCTTACTCTGGAGATAACCCGTGGTGGACAGCCACGTTTCTGCCAGCATGGGACTTTCTGCTACTCTGTGCAATGTGGGGGACAAAGGACTCCAACCCTATCTTCCTGGGAAGAGGATTTGAGCTCAGTTGTGAAGGGATTCCTTCATGCGCCAGCTCTTTCACTGAGCTCCTTTGCTGGGCCAGCCAGGGTGCCCAAGTCTCTGTTCTGCTGGAGAGTTGGAGGTCAACAGGAGTGTGCCTGACCTTAGGAAGGAGAGTGGGAAATACACTTATTATTAGGTTGGTGCAAAAGTAATTGCAGTTTTTATCATTACTTTTTAAGGTCAAAATCGCAATTACTTTTGCACCAACCTAATAATTCATGGCCCTCCCCAAGAGAAACTATAAAAGAAAACTGAAAATTGACTCAGCTAGAATTTGTAGACAGAACCTCAGCAACATTGGAGTATCTTTTGTGGGTTGAGGGGAGTGTAGCATGTAGGAAATAATAGGGAGGTTGAAAGGTCTTCAAGAACGGGATGTCCATTCTCATATATCTCCACACCTAGATATTATTATATTCTCTCCTGGTGCCTGTGGGTATGTCTTTAATGCTCCAGACCCTCAGTCTCTCATCTCTAAAATGGAGATGAGAATCTCTCCTCCGAATGGGCCATTTGGATGAGAGAATAAAATAAAATAACAAAAGCGAGTCTAGTAGTCATTGCACCAATAAAAAGAGCTCACATTTATTGAGCACCTAGTACATGCCAGGAACTCTGCAATACTTTCCATGAGCTACGTCATCAACTCTTCTCAGCCACCTTTTGAAGCAAGATTTCGTACCAGCCCTGTTTTGCAGATGAAGACACTGAGACTTAGCATGGTAAATGATTTGCCAAAGTTACTTGCCCAGTTAGTAAGGGCGACAGCCAGCATGTGAACCTAAGCCTGATGTAAGAATACTGCAAAAAGGCACCTGAGTTTTAAAAAATCTGTTTTGTATAAACTCCTCATGATCTGTATTGACAGCCATCATCCTGACAAATGTCACCTTTTTCATCTGCTTTTGCTGCAGGAATAAGTGTAGCCTCTTGGGGAAATCAGTCAAGGCTTCTTTTTGCTTCTCAGTGAATTTGGGGCAGACAGAAAACAATCTCCATCCAGCACATTGTGGATATTCGTCAGCTGTGTTAGCTTTGGTCCTCCAAGATGTAGTTGCCAAAAAGATATGAAACTTACAAGGACCTTTTTAGCAGAAAGATCTGTGAGGGAAAACTAGGGAGGAGCTGGAAAGGTTGGGATTGCTGTCAGGCTAAAAATAAGTCTGTTCTTAAGTGAAAGGGAAAGAGAAAGGAGGCTGAAAAGCAGAGTGCTAGGCTCCCGTGTCACCTAAGGAAGCTTCCTCAAGGTTGTCATGGAGTTCTCCAGCCTGAGTTGGCCATCAGAGCAGTCCCAGGCCTCCTAGAACTGCAACTGTCTAAGACTTCCTGCAGCTGGGAGCCATAGTGAGAAGCATGGTCTCCCTATGAATGTAGCCTGGGATTTCAGAGCAGCCGCCTGGCTCTCCCATGGTGCAAGATCTACAAAGCACATCACCTTGACCACTGCACCTGTCACTCCCTGCAGATGCCACATGTTTGAACACTCACAAGGAAACACAGAGAGCCAGAGGACAGTGAAAGGAACGGCCATTCATGTCCCCCAGCTACCACGGATTGGCTCAGTGAAGAGAGGCTGTGGTTATCTCTGCATGGTTTCCTGGTACAAACACAAATTTCCTTTCCTCTGGCTGCATTCCTAAAATTAATTAAATATTGGCTCAAGAAGGCTTATGCCAGCAAGGTAGGCACCCAAGTAGGCCATGATTGGTCCCTTCTGACCATTTATCGAAGGGCAGCCTTCCAGAACTCAAGGCCAGATAAATGATGCAGCAAGTGAGCCACGCCCACCAACTTATCGCCAGACCTCAGTTTTTCCACATGAGAAATGGAATTTTGCAACCAAAAGCACACAGGAATTAGTGCCTAACAGAAAGCATTTAGTCCCGGCGTCCCTGCCTACCCCTGTTCCCAATCCCAAAGACTGGATCGCTGTGCACTTTTCTTTTTTCCTTTTTCTTTTCATTTTTTTCTTCTTTGAGACGGAGTCTCACTCCGTCACCCAAGCTGGAGTGCAATGGTGCAATCTCGGCTCACTGCAACCTCTACCTCCCAGATTCAAGTGACTCTCCTGCCTCAGCCTCCTGAGTAGCTGGGATTACAGGTGCCCGCCACCACATGCGCCCTGCACGCTTCTTTTGTAGGATGTGTGGCCACTGCTGAAAGGCAGTTCGTGCAATTATTTGTTAAGGATCAGGTGGTGAAGATTTAGGCCTCTAGTGTGCTCCTGCCTGAGCTGGTATCCCAGCTGTGTCACTTCACCACTCTGTGCCTCAGTGTCCTCTCCTGTCAAATACGCATAATAGTAGCATCAGCCTCCTAGGGCTGTTGTGAAGATTAAATGGATTCCCATAGATGAAGCCCAGGGATCTGATGGATACATTGTAAGATACATTAGAAGGGAACAGTAGCTGTTAGCTTTTTAAAATGATTACTGTCTCCCATTTGGAGATGGGGCTACTGAAAGTGAAAGAGACTGAATAAATACACAGAAGTCAAATAGGCAGCCCGTGATGAAATCTGGATAGGAATTCGGGTCTCTGTGGCTGGCATTTGACCTTCTCAAGTTCTGGGTGGATCTTGGAGGTGCGCATGTTCCCGTGTTCGTTTCTCACTGTACTCTTTTATGCTCAGGGCCTCTCCATTTTCAAACGATAGATCTGATCTCAGGGCTCTGGATTACCCAGAGGAAGGACAGACTGAATGGGCACCTCCTTCTCCGTAGGAAGAAGCCATGGACGCCTCATCCTCTGGCCCAGCCTAGGCTTGGAACCTTCCAGACCTGCCCCATTTAGAGCCCCCAGGAGCCCCAGGCTCCTCCTCCCTGCTCACATCTTCCTGCTAAGTCTTGGTCAAACTTATCTCCTCTGCCCTGTATTTTAATTTTTCAAAGTCCAGGTTTTTTCTCTGTCTTTCATTCTTTAAGGCTCGGTCTGACTTTCCCCTCCACTTCTGTCTTCCTTTCACTCAGCTTCCTGTGTAAATACAAGCTTTCCACGCACCCACAGACTCTGTGTGCTCGAGACGACTCCCACACTTGTTCAGCTCATAACCAGCACAAGTACATATCCCATGTATATATCTACTCTGCACCAATAGGCATATTGCATGCACTGTGTGCACATCTCCTTGATCACCCACGCTGGCAATGTGTGCTAAACCTGTGCATGCCTGCCGAGCACACTCACAGAGTCAACACACATGGGCACACACGTGCACATACATAAGAATGTCACTACAGTAGCTAACATTAATTGAGTGTTTACTACATACTAGGGACTTTTCTATGAAATACCTTCTCTAGTCCTCACCACAACTCATGAAGGAGGTAGGATCATCATCTCCATTTTACAGATGAGGAAACTGAGGCTCAGAAAGGTTAAGTAACTTGCCCAAGGTCACACAGCTAGAAGGCGACAGAGGTGAGATACGAGCTCAGACTCTCTAACACAGAGTCAGCAGTTTATGGCGCAGGGTCCAAATATGACCAATCATCTGTTTTTGTAAATAAAACTTTATTAGAAAACAGTCCAGGTCCATTCATGTAAATATTGCCTACCTCTGCTTGTGCTACAAGGGCAGAGTTGAAGAATAGTGACAGAGACCAGATGGTTCACAAAACCGAAAGTATTTGCTCTCTTGCGCTTAATAGAAAAAGTCTGCGGAACCCTGGCCTCATCCCAGAGTCTTCCTCTTATCCATTGTGCCTGATGGCAGTCTTCCTGGTAGAATACTGATACACAATTTCCATTTGAACTAAACTTGCAGGTACAAAGGGGGTGGGGAGAGTTGTTCTGGCCCAGCTCTCTTTTGCTTTACAGATGAGAAGATTGAATGCAGAGAAGCTCAAGGTCAAAAGCAAGGTCAGCCTGTCCTGAGTATGAACACACACACATCCCATGTTCTACTTCTTGTGCTCAGGTCTGCAAAGCTGGAACATGTTCCTAATTCCCACCCACTCTGGCTGAGTGCTCACATGCAATACATGTGTGCACACAAGCTCACATTTACATCCGAGTGTGGGTGCCCTGGCACATACCACCCCCCCCACACACACAGTGGGTTCTGTAACATGCCCACACACTCAGCTTGCACATAGACACCCTATCACGCTGCTCTGCTGGTGAAAAGCTGCCCTGTCCATAGGCACCCGCAGTAACGTACAGACAAGATGCCTCCTTCCTGTTCACTCAACAAGCACACACAATTGATGGGATAGAATGCTGGCTTGTGTCCTCCCCAAGCAAAGCTTAAGCTGGTGCAAAGAGGCAGGGGCTGGTGATCAGGGCATCCGTTTGGTAGCCCCACATCTGCCTCGGGTTTCTCACGACCCCCAGTCTTTCCATGTGTAAAATAAAAGGGGTCAGCCACCTCTTCACATTTTTTAGGTAAATTCATTTAAAGGTGAAATTCACAACATAGTTCTTACTGGAAAACCAATATCACTTGTCAAAAAAGTAACTACAAAAAAGCAACAAGTCAAAAAAGTGACAAGACAATCCATAGAATGGGAGAAATTATTTGCAAATCATGCATCTGATGAGGGAATTGTATCAGAAGATATAGAGAACTCTTACAACTAACTCAATAATACAAAGGACAAAGACTCCAATTTAAAAAACGGGCAGGCCGGGTGTGGTGGCTCAAGCCTGTAATCCCAGCCCTCTGCTCAGATGCTCTTCCCCCAGGCAACGTGTGTGACTCACTTTCTCACTTCCTTTGAGTCTCTGTTCCAATGTCACCTTAGCAGGGAGGCCATCTCTGACCACCTGTTGTCTACTCCATTTCCAGCCTCACGCAGTTTTACCCCCTTTCCTGCTTTATTTTTCTGCCTAGCCCATATCACGAGCATATTATTTATGCATCTGTTGATGATTTCTTTCCACCAGGATATCAGCTCCATGAGATCGGGGACCTTGCCTGTTGTATTCACTTCTGTCTCCTAGAACAGCAGCTGGCACAGAGTATGTGTTTTAAACATATACATTTCAATGAATGAGTGAAAGGCTGAGTGATCGGAAAATCCTAGACTAGGTGACACTTAAGTATCCCTCTCATCCTAACGGTCTATAATTTAATTCTTGGTGATGGAATGTGATTTAATAATTAGAGCTAGGAGTGTGGATACCCATCCTGTATCTGTCACTGCCGGGTCCTGTGATTTTTTTTCCAAATCGCTCATATGGTCTTCCCTACGAAGACCATAGTCCCTTCCATTTCCCAATAGGGGTCAACCCTTCCTGCCCAGACCTGCGGAAGATTGCTTAGATGGCATTACATATCTTTGATTGAGCTCTGTGGGTGTCACATCCTCTGCACGCATCTCTCAAAGAAGACTAATAATATTAATAATAAAAAACAACAGTAATACACCATGATTGAGCACTGACCACAGCCAGGTTCCATTCTAAGCACTCGGCATAATTTATTTAATTCACACAACACCAAAAAATAGGCAGTAGTATTCTCCCCACTTCACGGATGAGGAGGCTGAGGCATAGAGAGGGGAAGTAACGCCCAAAGACATACAGCTGGTAGGAGGTGGAACCAGGATTTGAACTCTGGTTATCTGATTCCAGCGATCACATGTCTAACGTCTCACAACACTGGGAGGTGCTATCCTTGCCCTGTGAGAAAATTGTAGCTAACAAAATAAATAACTGATCGGATATTTAAAGCCAGGTCTCTCCAACTCGAATGGTTGTAAGGAGAAGAAAGAGGAGGTGGAGAAGAGGAACGCTGTTCCTAGTGCTTAGTGTGTCCCAGACCTTACTGTAGAGGCTTCAGGTGCATTGTTTCGTTTGCATTTCAGAGCAAGTCAATGCAGAGGAGAACACTGAGGCTCAGAGAAGTTCAGTACCTTGGCCAAGGTCACACTTTCCTATTTCCACTTTTGGACTAGTAGTCAAGCACGTATCCCCCAGAGCCTCCAAGAAAAGGCTGTTGGACCAAGATGCCCCAGTTGGACAAGGTCTTGGCCAAACATCCATCTCCAAAGGCCCGGGAGAAGGAGCTGGTGGGCAGAGATGCCCCAATTCAATCCAGTTGAACTTCCATCTGCCTTTGCAAGGACTCAGGGCTCAAGGGCAAAACACTGGTAAACTCCTGAAGCTGGGGCAAGGACAAAAGAGAGCTAATTAAGACTGAAAGCAAGACAAGGACCCCAAGCACTGCCTCCTTTTACTTTAGAGAGACCAGATGGTCTTACATTTCACTCATTTGTTTGCAGACATCTATAAAGGTATCTTCAAGAGACCCGTGTATGCCTTGTCTGAGTTTAAGGAGACACCCTGAAGAGGATCCGATTATGAAGGACCAAATGCACATGTTAAAACTAAACATCACACAGTTCTCAAATTATTGGTTATTAATGCCCAGTGGTCTTACTTGTGCTGGGATCCACATTATTTCTCTGCACATTTGGAAGACACATTATCATAGCAAACTGCGAGGCTGAGACGAACTGCGGGTTCATCCAATCATCAAATGGCTCATTCATTTATCCCCGAGACAATTTCCAATTCCTTCCATCTTTCATTCATTCTCAAAACCCATCCCTGACCTCCTGTTCCGTCGGCTTTCTTATTTTGTAAAACAAACAAACAAAAAAGATAATACTTTATTTCTCTTTTTTTTTTTTGAGACGGAGTCTTGCTCTGTGCCCCAGGCTGGAGTGCAGTGGCGCGATCTCGGCTCACTGCAAGCTCCGCCCCTCTGGGTTCACGCCATTCTCCTGCCTCAGCCTCCTGAGTAGCTGGGACTACAGGCGCCCGCCACCTCGCCCGGCTAATTTTCTTGTATTTTTAGTAGAGACAGGGTTTCACCGTGTTAGCCAGGATGGTCTCGATCTCCTGACCTCGTGATCCGCCCGTCTCGGCCTCCCAAAGTGCTGGGATTACAGGCTTGAGCCACCGCGCCCGGCCTTCCCTGAAGCTACATTAGTTTTGTGGCTCCACGCTAGCCAATGAGATATAAACGGATATCTGCTAAAGGGATTCTAGAAAAGCATTTTCTTTCTTGATGAAAATGGGAATGGATATGGCTAGTTGAGGCCTTTGGTCTCTTTTCTCTCTTTCTCATCTGTAAAGATGCAATGTCTGGAGGAACAACAGCCGTCTTTTGACCATGGGGCATTATTAAGCATGAAGAGAATTAACCCAAGAACATCACAGCATGAGAGCATCACAACATGAGAGCTGCTAAACAATTTTAATATCCACCTACCTCTGGATTTCTTGTTATGGAAGCAAAATAAACCATTGTTTGTTGAAGTAATGTAAGAGTTGGGTTTTCTGTTACTTATAGCGAAATGTATTCCTAGTATGATTGCTTACTATGAGCGAGACAGCACAATGCTTCTCCCAGGATGCTCCTAATCTAGAAAGGGGAGGAGAGAAAGAAAATAAAAGAAATAACAATAAAAATAGGTTCCATGTACCTACAGCTCTGCTGCTACCATCCAGAGGGACGGAGGCAAGGACATTCTCTGCCCAAAGCATGTTCCTAAAGCTCTTCTCACTTCCCTACCCAAAAGTGCCCCACTCTAAGAGCTCCCTGCAGCTGAAGTCACACACAGGCCCTGCTCTAATGTGCCCGCCTGCTTCTGTCCTGTAGCTACAAGGTCCAGAGTTCAGACCACATGCAATGAAAGATTTTCTGGATTAATACTCATTTTAGCTCAGCCAGCACTTTTGCTATTTAAATCTACTTAGCATCAATCTTAGCTTGTTTTCCTTCCCAATCTCGTTTTTGTTTTCCCCCTCCCTAATCATATGCCAACATAATTCCTCCTATTTACCCTGGCCGGTTGAGGACAAGATTTCTTTCTGTTGGAATCCCAGGCTGACCCCTCCGTTCCAAGGTACAATGTCCCTCAGTTCCAAGACACAAAGTCAGAGGCAAGAAAAAGGATGACAGTTGCAGATGCAGTGCTCAATAATAAGGAAGGAAAATAATAATGACTTTTTATTAATGAAAATAATCACAGGCCGGGCACAGTGGCTCACTCCTGTAATCCCAGCACTTTACAAGGCCGAGGCGAGCAGATCACTAGAGTTTAGGAGTTCAAGACCAGCCTGGGAAACATGGCAAAACCCCATCTCTACCAAAAATACAAAAAGTTAGCTGGGTGTGTTGGTGTGTGCCTGTAGTCCCAGCCACTCAGGAGGCTGAGGTGGGTGGATCGCTTGAGCCTGGGAGGCAGAGGCTGCAGTGAGCCGAGATCACACCACTGCACTCCAGCCTGGGTAACAGAGTGAGACTCCATCTCAAAAAAAAAAAATAAAAAAAAAAAAAAAAGAGGCCGGGGGTGGTGGCTCACGCCTGTAATCTCAGAACTTTGGGAGGTTGAGGCCAGCAGATCACTTGAGATCAGGAGTTCCAGACCTGCCTGTCCACCATGGTGAAATCCTGTCTCTACTAAAAATACAAAAATTAGCTGGGCATGGCGGTGGATGCCTATAATCCCAGCTACTTGGGAGGCTGTGGCAGGAGAATCGCTTGAATCCGGGAGGTGGAGGTTGCAGTGAGCTGAGATCGCGCCACTGCACTCCAGCCTGGGCAATAGAGTGAGACTAAGTCTAAAAAAAAAAAAAAAAAAAAAGAAAAGAAAAGAAAGAAAATAATCATGAACATGTGAGCACTGCTGGAGTGGCCCAGGACAGCAGAGCCTCACTCTCCTGACCTCCCAGAGACTGTAGGCTCCTGGCAGACAGAGGCTGTGCTGTGCTCATCCCACTGAGTACTCAGTGACTGATACACACTGGACACTCAAGATTTATCAGATGGATAACTCCCCACCACGACTCAGTGAGATAAGTATGATTATCAATCCCATTTTACAGATGAAGAAACAGTCTCACAGAGGAAAAGGCACTTGCCTAAGGTCAACTGCTGGTAAGTGGCAAAACCGAGGTGTAAACTCAGGCAACCTGTCTCTAAGCACCTCACACAGGCGGTGCTTCAGTCTGTTTGTGTGCTCTCAGACACTTTCAATGAAATGTTGGCATGAAAAGGTACAGCGATTGCAATGTGAGCTAAAGGCAGTTATTTTCCCTCTGCTGAAACATGAAGATTCATCGCTGATTCTATGAGTTTGTCTTTGCTGCTCTTGGTAAGAATGACCTCTCAACCTGTGTAGGGAAGGTAGGCATCACGGAGTCACTGAGATGCTGGAAGATTCACTTTTTTAAGAGCATGAATGAAAGGCAGTTATTCAGATGACCAAAAACCCTTCACAAAAGGATTCTGTGCGAGTGTCTCTCAGTAGCAAACTTCCTTCCTCTTGCCTTAGAAATTCATTCACTCAATCATTTAGCAAATGTTGATCAAGCCTCTAACACATGTCTGGAACTGTTATAGGCACTTGTTCATAACTGTGAACAAGACAGATGAAATCCCTGCCCTCAAGGGGCTTATATCCTAATGGGGGAGATATGTGACATGGTAGGCTGAGAAGTAGTGTCCCAAATAATATCCACTTTTGAATCCCTGGAACTTGTGAATGTTAAATATTTTTTACTATGCTTTACCCCACGTGGTAAAATAGAAATAAAAATAAAAACATCTTTGCAAATGTGATGAAGTTATGGATCTTCAAATGGGAATGATCCTAAACACATTAATTGTAAGAGGGAGGCTGCTCAGGTACAGTGGCTCATGCCTATAATCCCAGCACTTTAGGAGGCCAAGTGGGGTGGATCACTTAAGCCTGGGAGTTAAGTGAAATTAACTGAGGCCAGCCTGGGCAACATGGTGAAACTGTGTCTCTACAAAAAAATACAAAAATTAGCCAGGTGTGGTGGTGCATACTTGTAGTCCCGGCTACTTGGTAGGCTGAGGCAGGAGGATTACTTGAGCCCAGGAGGTTGAGGCTGCACAGTGAGCCATGATCATGCTGCTGCACTCCAGCCTGAGAGACAGAGCAAGACCCTGTCTCAAAAAAAAAAAAAAAAAAAAAAGGGAAAAGAAAAAGACAGGGAGGCAGCAGGAGATTTGACACACATAGAGGAGGAAGTGCTGTGAAGATGGAGCAGAGAGACTACAAGCCACCACTGCCAAGATTGGAGTGATGCTAACACAAGCTGAGGACGCCAGGTATGATTATCAATCCCATTTTACAGATGAAGAAACTGAGTCTCAGAGAGGAAAAGGAACTTGCCTAAGGTCATACTTTTGGCAAGTGGCAAAGCTGAGATGTAAACCCAAGCAGCCTGTCTCTAAGCACCACACACAGGTAGTTTCTCTGTCTGTTTGTCCCTCACCAATTACAGCCTTCCTCCAGGAGTTGAAAGAGACACGGAACTAATTCTCCCCTGGAGCCTCCCGAGGGACTGCGGCCCTGCCGACACCTTGACTTCAGCCCAGTGCTACAGATTTCAAACTTCCTACGCCCAGAACTAGGAGAGAATACGTTCCTGCCGTTTTAAGCCACAACGTTTTTGGTAATTTGTTACAGCAGCCCTAAGGGTACAAACATAGAGCATTTTTAAAATCTGCTGCATGAACAGTACCGCGCCGCGTGCTGTGCAAATGGGACTGAATGCTCACGGGACTTTTCAGAGGCATCCCCTGCATCCAGTGGGGCGCTCCCGTAATGGAAAGTCCAACGACCAGGAAAGGCTTCACTTCCTGGCTCCACTTTCCTTCTGCTGAAACACAAAGATTCATCGCTGACTACGAGTTGGCTTCTGCTGCTCTTGGTGTGCCCCCTGGAAGCACAATCCCAAGGCCACCGTGGAGCCCCGATGGAGCCTTCTCCCTGCATCCTGTTTAAGCCCAGCGACTTCCCTCGCCAATTAGAGGTTTCCCCTTCAGCCGGTCCGGCTTTCCCCACACCTGCCGAGGGAAGCACGTGCCGGCCATTAGCCTCTCTCTGTGCCACCGCTGTGTGTCACTTCATTGTTCCCCAGTTGGCAACGGCTCTGCAGAAATGACCCCATTTGGAAATGTTTGTGGGAGTCTGAGCAAAAGATCTACACAGCCCTCTTCTGGGGAAACACGAGGGTTATCAGAACTACCACTTCTCAAGCACCCATTTCATGCCAGAGCTGTATCTCCTTGCTGCTCAAGATGCGGCCAAGGCACCCCCCACATCCGCATCCGCTGGGGGCTGAGGAACACACCCCTCGCTCCCTGCCCAGACCTGCCAACTCCAAAGCTGCATTTTTAGTGTATTTTG
Source organism: Papio anubis (assembly GCF_008728515.1). Taxonomy (NCBI): domain Eukaryota; kingdom Metazoa; phylum Chordata; class Mammalia; order Primates; family Cercopithecidae; genus Papio; species Papio anubis. The sequence goes on from NC_044984.1 coordinate 109,912,484, forward strand.
TTTGTTTCGTTTGACACAGGGTCTCAATCTGTCACCCAGGCTGGAGTGCAGTGGTGCAATCATGGCTCACTGCAGCTTTGACCTCCCAGGCCCAAGCATCCTTCCCATGGCAGCATCCTTTGCAGCTAGGACCACAGGCACGTGCCAACATGCCTGGCTATTTGAAGATGTATTTTAATGAGATTTCTGGGTGACTCATGTGCTAGTAAGAGTAGGAGCTTTCCCAAACTACCACTAGGGATAAGGCCAGAGACTGGGAGTCCTGGTTTCCATTCTCAAAGCGACTGATAGTCCGGATTTGCTTGGCTGTACGGAGCTCAAAGCAATATTGCCAAGGCCCAGGATATCTCAATTTTGCTCGTTTTCAGTGTCCTGGGTCACTGGGAGTCTTTGCTGTCCCCAGGATCCACTTCCCAATTTTCTAGTAACTTTCCTTATTTAGGGATCAAGTCAGGTTCACCCCTAATATGTGAGGTCTCAAGGTGCAGAGGCCATGAGGGTGCACCTTGCAGACCTCTAACTACAGGAGGTGAAGTTGACTGAGGACCCCAGCACTGAACTATGACATTCATCACTGTTTTGCTCAGGAGGGGCTGCATTTCCCATGGCTGCCCCCAGCCCGTGACTGACAAGGCAGGGACACTAAGCCAGGTTTGTTCCTGACACACATGGGACTTTATGGATGGTGGACTTTGGCTTAAGGATCTGCCTTCCTCCCCCGATGGCTTTGCTGAATCTCCCTAGGCTGCATCATGGTCTAGAACACTTCCACCCTGCCTTCCTTTCCGCTCTCCTTTACTCTGGGTCAGACCTGCATGGCTTACCCAACCTTCCCCAGCTGGTTCCACCTGTATTTCCTCCCATAGGTATTTCTCTTAATTAAATGCTTGCACATTTAATCCTACCTTGGTATGGGATTCTTGGAGGACCCAATTACACATAGGGCAGGAGGACAAACTAAGTCCCACAGGGTCCCAAGGTTTCTCTCCACCTCTCCAAGTCCAAGATGGGCAAGCTCTGCTCATAAGATGCCCCTAGCATGCATCTCACTAGACTCAGCCTTTATGTTCCTTGAAGGAAGCTGAGGCCAGGGGAACAGCTTTGAATTTATATTTTTCAGGCTTCCAGAGTTTCCCGTAGGAACATGAAGTGTCAGGAAAGCAGCCCAGCTTCTTTCCACCGCAGTTTTCCATACCCCTAGGCCTCAAGTGCACTCAAGGGGTATCCTGGTTTCTATATCCAAACTGCATCCATATCCCACCACTCCCTTAACAACTGTCCCTCGGGTATAGCACCAGAGGCATCAGAATCTGCCGGGAGGACAGATGCAGGGAGGTCTATGCAAAGCCTGGAATAAGGCCTGGAACTATTAAAGTATGGAATTCAGGGACTCCACATACCCAGAGCAAAGTCTTCCCTTAGGCCCCATGGACTTCCCATCCTGTGGGAAGGGGCATAGCCCAAAGAGGCCAGGGTGGAGTCCCCCAAGGCTAGGCCTAACAATTCATTGTATTCAACCTTTAGCCTTTAGCCTTTGTCCCCCACCTTTAGCCCATGAAGCTAGCATGGGCCCCACCCCAGCCCCCAGGGCAGACATATCACCTAGATAGTAGCCACAGTGATTGTTTCTTGGATGGCCAGCTGACCTAATGAGCCTCACAAAACCGCTCAGTGAGACAGCTAGGAGAGAAGCATGTGTTCCACATGCTGACCTTGGGCTTGGGGAGATCGAGATTCCCGGAGCACTGCAGCCATCTTTCCCCCTTAGGAGATGGCTTGTAGCTCCCAGAGGCAGCTGTAGGGAGTCCAGGAATGAAGCCAATACAGCAGAAGGCAGAGTCAAGGGAGGGGAACAAAAAACCAGAAGCAATTGCAGCCAGTACCAGTCTGAACCCTCAACTTCCTTCAGTTACACAGGTTCATCCACCACTCAAAACAGAATAAATCCAAACACACATATATGGCCTCTACCTTGAACTCCAGTCTTATCAAGAATAAGAGTAAGTGGCTTCGTGCAAACTCTGTTCTCACCCCTAAAACACCCAAAAGCTCACCAAAGAAGAGACATATTTGCCAACTAAGCATATGAAAAGATGCTCACCATTATTAATCATTAGGGAATTCAAATTAAAACCATAATGAAATAGCACTACTTATCTACTAGAAAGGATAAAATTTTAAACCAAGAAAAGAAAATGAAAGAAACTGGCAATATGGAATACTGGCAATGATGTGAAACAACTAGAACTTTCAGACACTGAAAGTAAGAATGCAAAATGGTACAGCCCTTTGAAAACACAGTTTGGCAGCTTCTTTTGTAGCAAACGTACTCTTACTAGGTTACCCAGTAATGCTATTCCAAGGAATTAACCCAAAAGAAATGAAACATACATCTACAAGAAGACTTGTATGTGAATGTTCACAATAGCATCCTTCATAATCACCGAAAACTGAAAACAGCCCAAATGTCTCTCAACAGGTGAATAAATAGACCAAAGATGGAACAACCATACTGATATGGTTTGGATTCGTGTCCCCACCCACATCTCATGTTCAAATGTAATCCCCAGTGTTGGAGGTGGAGCCTAATGGGAGATGATTGGATTGTGGGGGTGGATTTCCTTCTTGGCACTGTTATCAAGATAGTGAGTAAGTTCTTGAGAGATCTGGTTGTTTAAAGGCGCATAGCACCTCCCATCTCGCTCTCTTCCTCCTGTTTTGGCCATGTGAAGTGCTGGCTTCCTCTTTGCCTTCTGCCATGATTGTAAGTTTCCTGAGGCCTCCCAGGAAGCCAAGCAGATACCACCATGCTTCCTGTACAGCCTGTGGAACTGTGAACCAATTAAACCTCTTTTCTTTATAAATTACCCAGTCTCAGGTATTTCTTTATAGCAATGCAAGAACTGACTACCACAGTGGAATATTACTTGGCAATCAAAAGGAGCAAACTCCTGCACACACAACAAAATGGGTGAATCTCATAAGCACCATGCACAGTGAAAAAGGTCAAACAAAGGAGGCTACTCACGGAATGAATCCCTTAAACGACATTCTGGACAAGTCAAAACTATAGGGACAGAAATCAGATCAGTGGCTGGCAGGGGTTGGGGTGAGGGCAGAAGAAAGAAGAAACCTTTCAGGGTGATGGAGGGGTTCTATAGCTTGGTTGTGGTGGTGGTTACATGCCCATAAATACTCATGAGGAATAACTGAACTGTACATTGAAAAAGGGCATATTGTATTTCATTGAATGTAAATTATACATCAACAAACCTGACTTCATATATATACTGATATGTTTGGATATTTGTCCCCTCCAAATCTCATGTTGAAATATAATCCCCAATGTTGGAAGTGGGGCCTGACGGGAGGTGTTTGGATCATGGGGGCGGATCCTTCATCAATGGCCCAATGACATCTCTTTGGTGATGAGTGAGTTCACACAAGATCTGGTTATTTGAAAGTGTATGCACCTCCCTCTCTTTCTTGCTTTCATGCTCAATGTGTGACATGCTGGCTCCCTGTCACCTTCTACCATGATTGCAAGCTTCCTGAGACCTTCACCAGAAGCTGAGCAGATGCTGCCATCATGCTTCTCATTCGGCCTACAGAACCGTGAGCCAGTTAAACCTCTTCTCCTTGTAAATTACCCAGCCTCAGGTATTTCTTCATAGAAATGGAAGGACAGTCTAACACATACACCAACTGAATACCAGTACTTATCATGTGTTTTAAATCCTTTACCTGAATTAGCTCTTCTAACCCACCTAACAACCCTACAAGGTGTGAGCTATTATTATTACCATTTTACTGATGAGAAAACAAACAGAGAGAGGAGGAGTTACCTGCCAAACGTCACCCAACTAGCAAGTGGTGGGCTTGGGACTCAAACCCAAAAAGTATGATTTGGAGCCCATGCCCATCCCCACTGTACCACAGTTTGCAAATGGGGGCATGGAGGCCAAATCATTTGCTTACATTCACCAGCGAGGTCAGAGAAGGGAGAATGGGAGCAAATCGGATTTAGAAAAAAAAAAAAAAACCTTGTTCCAGCCCCAAACATGCTGATTTTCCCACAGTTGCTGCTCCAATTCTTCTGGCTAATTCTTCAATGCCAGCCAACTCCCTCTGGGCCCCTAATTCGAAAGCCCAGCAAGATTCTGCGAGAGAAAATGACTGCTTCCTAAAAGCACCGGGTGGATTTCCCTGACACATCTTGTCGGCACTCAGAATGCCCATGACAGCTTCTCCTGAAATATTTTCCAGGTGAGCTCTCTGACTGCCCCACAGCCAGCCTATTGCCTCTGATTACTCCTGTTCCCTCACAGCCGGAATGGCCTGTTGACAAGACCTCTCACTCCTTCCAGGCCCAGATCTGACCTTCCCCAGTTTCTTAGATCAAATGCAGAAGCAGGTGCTTAAGGAGAGTCACTGGATGGTGTTAAAAGCCGATTTCTCTCCCTCTTAACAACGCAAGTTGGAAGGTGGTGACCAGAGGGGAAACATTTAGACGCAGTGTTCCTCCAGGTGCCGTTTCCTCGCAGTGGACTTGGAGCAAAGGCTGCTCCAACAGCAGGGGAAAAAAACCCACTGGGGCTGCCCGCTGGGGCTCTGGGCCTGACACAGGGGCACATTGGATGGATACTGCCAGGTCTGGAACTTTGTAAGGGGTTGCAAACATCTGTGCTGCAGTGTTCTTCCCAGCTCAATTAGAAAGATGGACCAGACTCCACACAAAGGCTCCCCTAGGAAGTAGTTGAAATGCAGTTTCCACAGACCCTTAAAAGTGGCAGAGTAAGAACATCTGCCAAAACAGGAAAAATGTTTAACAACTTGACAAGGAGTTTTTAAAAATCTTCCCCAGGGTTTGTCTACTGTAAATCTGTTAAAGCAGGGTTTTAGCCCAGGGATAGGAAGGAGTTGGGAATCTTGGTTCTAATTCCATTTTGAACTTGTCTGTTCTCAAACCTCTTTGTCATTCCTCCGTTCTACTTTCTTCTGACTATCAGAGCAAACTGGTTTCCTGTTGAGGGTTGCCTGTGATTGATTGGTTGTGACTGTTGTATGTTAAGAGGGATTCTGAGTCATGTATGGACTCAGTGAGAAAGACTGTTGTGATTGATTAGTGATGTCTGCCAGGACTGAGGCAATAGGGAATCATAAAAGGCAAGCCACCTAGTTCCCATCTCTATTATATACAAAAAGGAAATGATAATAGGAGGAAGACATCAGAAAAAAGTATCGAAAATAAATGCAATTTAGTTTACTAAAAACCACCAGTTACCTTTTAGAACCTGTTTCTGACAAACATAGCCCCAGCTACTGACTCCAGTGCCACCCCAGAGAGTCCACTAAACACTCAACACCTGCAAAGCATAAAGCATGTGGTCGTCTTCTGAGAAGAACACAGTTCCTTCTGCATAATGATGTCATTATTGCACTCTGTGATCCCACCACCCTGGCCACAGTCAATTGGTTAAAACAGTTGGAAACTATAGGCCACAGGCACCTGTTTGGGTAAATAAAGTTTTATTGAAACACAGCGGCCGGGCGTGGTGGCTCAAGCCTGTAATCCCAGCACTTTGGGAGGCCGAGACGGGCGGATCACGAGGTCAGGAGATCGAGACCAGCCTGGCTAACACGGTGAAACCCCGTCTCTACCAAAAAAAATACAAAAATCTAGCCGGGTGAGGTGGCGGGCGCCTGTAGTCCCAGCTACTCGGGAGGCTGAGGCAGGAGAATGGTGTAGACCCAGGAGGCGGAGCTTGCAGTAAGCTGAGATCCGGCCACTGCACTCCAGCCTGGGCGACAGAGCGAGACTCCGACTCAAAAAAAAAAAAAAAAAAAAAGGAATACAGCAACACTCATTGGTTTGTGTATTATCTACGGTTACTTTTGTGCTCCAATGATGGAACTGAGTCACTGTGACAGAAACTGCATGGCCTGCAAAGCCAAAAAGTTTTACTCTCTGGCCCTTTTCATTAAAGTTTGCTGACCCTTGGATTAAAGAGTTGCCATTCAATGTAAATGTAATTGAAATGAGGGGTTCATAATAAAAGTCAGCCATCTATAAGTTATCTTGAGGATAACCACTGTCATGCTATATTGGCTGACGACAAATTATTTCAGTCATCAGATTCTTTGTCTTTCCTTCTCTCTCTGAGGGAGATACAGGTTGAATCGAGGTTACTAGAACTACTGCTGGATCCGGAATGGAAGTGAAACACTGGTCTTGTTTTCCATGAGGCTTGCTCTATAGCCTAGTCTTGGAAACATTGTGTTATTCCCTATGCTTTCACACTTCCCTGCATTTTTATAAAATAAACCCTCATGACCTAAGGGTAGGAGAGTTAGGGGATTTCACTTCTCATGCCACCTCTGGTAGTGCCTGTCTAGTACAGTGTCTGCAAACATGAAGCCTGGACAGGAAAGAGTACCACGATGGATTAGTGATGTCTGCCATGGGTCATGGAAGGAGAGGAGAGAGCAATGTGTGATGTGTATTTAGAGCTAGGGCTTAAGTTAATCTTCGGTGCCTTCTCTTTGCACCTAAGAGTCTATGTTCTATGTCTACCTTATTAGCACCTTCTCTCATCTTCCTTGGAAGTTAGATTTAAAATACATCATTCTGTTTGTGAATATGCACCCTTGCGCCATTTTCTCCAGAGAGTTTCATATATAATCTTTATTTCCTCAGTCAAATAACAAGCATCTCCTCAAACATGCTATTTCTCTTATTTTAAAAGACTCCTGGCCAGGCATGGTGGCTCACACTTGTAATCACAGCACTTTGGGAGGCCAAAGCGGGAAGATCACATGAGATCAGGAGTTTGAGACCAGCATGGCCAACATGGCAAAATCCCATCACTACTAATAATACAAAAAATTAGCTGGGCCTGGTGGCACACATCCTGTAGTCCCAGCTACCTGGGAGCTGAGGCAGGAGAAACACTTGAGCCCTGGAGGCAGAGGTTGCAGTGAGCTGAGACTGCGCCACCGCACTCCAGCCTGGACAACCGAGCGAAATTCCATCTGAAAAAAAAAAAAAAAAAAGACTGCAGCAGCAGGTGCCAAGCTGGGCACATAATACTCATTTAAAGAATCCATGAAGCTTCTAATTTGGGGATTGAAGATGCCAGCTCTCCTCTTAGAGCTCTGATTCTCCATTTATTCACATCAACTTTGAGGAAGACATTCCCTCTAGTTCATCTAAAAGTTTCCCTTAACAACTCAATTGCCTTTATTCTTGTGCAGGGCAATGGATATGCCATGCCCCACAAGTCCAGCTGGTTTGGCTGGGAGCCACCTGGCTGCAGAGTCAGTGTCTGTCCGGGTGCAGTGACTATCCACAAGAAGTTGGACTTACCCTTTTTTTCCAAGTTCTCATCCTGACCCCTGCCTGCTTCCTTCTTGGCTTCTCTCCACCTCTAAGCTTACCTCACTCTCCAAGGCCTCCTCCCACCCACTCTGTGACCTTTCTCTCTAAAATATGGCCTACGGAGAGTCTCTATATAACAAAAGCTCATTTGCTGGTGACAATCGTTCCAAGCCTTCCTAGGACTTTCCAGCCTCCAGATCTGAAGGTTATGTTAACTTAAACACCCACAGGTCTCTAACTCATGGCCCCTACCTGTGGAATTGCAGACCCTCAGAATCATTTCCTACTCACCTGCTGTCACCTTCCCTAGTTACTGCTTAGATTGGCCAGGGATAGCCCTCATTTATTAAGTTTATTCATGATCTTCTTGGTACATGCTTTGTTTTTTTGAGACAGAGTCTTGCTCTATCACCCAGGCTGGAGTACACGGCCATGATCTCAGCTCACTGCAACCTCTGCTTACCGGGTTCAAGCGATTCTCATACCTCAGTCCTGCAAGTAGCTGACACTACAGGCACCTGCCACCACACCTGGCTAATTTTTGTATTTTTAGTAGAGATGAGGTTTCACCATGTTGGCCATGCTGGTCTCAAACTCCTGACCTCAAGTGATCCACCCACCTCAGTCTCCCAAAGCGCTGGGATTACAGGTGTGAGCCATGGTGCATGCCTTTTGTCACCCAAGGCCCTAAAACAGAACTGCCTGGACCCCAGTCTTATACAAATCTCCATAACAAAAACTCCTTCTCATTTCTCCTCAACTCTCCTTCTACACAGAAGAAATGCAGTTGGCTCTCAGGAAGGTGGTCTAGAGCATGGTTAAGAGGACGATATTGCACTAGACAGGTGGATTTAAATTCAGATTTCCACTCTTTCCTGGCCACTCAGATGTTAACTAAACTCCCTAATGCCTCAGTTTCCACATGTGTGAAGTGGAATATTAATACAGCAATCATTAACTTATAGAATTGTGTGGGCGTATTCATTTTCTAGGGTTATTGCAAGAAACCGGCCACACACTGGATAGTTTGAAATAACAGAAATCCATTCGCTCATTGTTCTGGACGCCAGAAGTGGGAAATTGAAGTGTCCAAAGGGCTAGTTTCTTCTGAAGGCTGGGAGGGAGGATCTGCTCCCTGCTCCTCTCTTACCTTCTGGTGGCTAACAGTAGTGACAGTAGTCCTTGGAACTCCTCGGTTTATAGACACATTACCCTAAACTCTACCTCCATTTTCTTGGTTTTTTTTGCCCTGTTCCAGTCAGTGAAAGGGACACTTTATTGAGCCCCAGGGCCATGGGGCCCTTCGCGGAAGGAAGAGCCTTATTTGACCTTCTTCTTCTTCTTGGGGCACAAGTCGTTGGCGTGGCCACACTTCTTGCAGCAGTTGACAGCACAGGGGTGAGCAGGGCACTGGCGCAGATCCCTGAGAGTAATATCTTGTTGCACTTGTATTTCTGGGCAAGCCAGTGGAGGGAAGGCTCAATAATGCCACCTCACAGGCGCAGCACCAGGTGCAGGGTGGACTCTTTCTGGATGTTCTAGTCTGAGAGACTGCGGCCATCCTCCGGCTGTTTGCCCGCAAATATCAGACACTGCTGGTCAGGCAGGATGCCCTACTTGTCTTGGATTTCGGCTTTGACATTCTCAGTGGTGTCCCTGGGCTCCACCTCAAGGGTGATGGTCTTGCCCATGAGGGTGTTCACAAAGATCTGCATCTCTGAGTCTGCAGCTCGGCCGCCTCACTGAAGAGAAAGAGCACCTCCGTTTTCATATCACCTTCCTCCACGTGTATCTCTCCTCTGTGTGCCTCTTACTAGGACTCTTGTCCCTCAGGGCCTACCCTGATCATCTAGTATGTTCTCACCTTGAGACTCTTAACTATATTTACAAGACCTTTCTTTCTTAAAAAATTAAATTTATTTTTAATTTCCATAGGTTATTGGGAACAGGTGGTGTTTGGTTACATGAGTAGGTTCTTTAGCAGTGATTTGTGAGATTTTGGTGCATGCATCACCTGAGCAAAAAAACTAAACCCAATTTGTAGCCTTTTATCCCTCACCCCCTTCCCACCTTTCCCCTGAATCCCCAAAGTCCGTTGTGTCATTCTTATGCCTTTGCATCCTCATAGCTTAGCTCCCACCTATCAGTGAGAACATATGATTAGGTTACTCCAGGTTACTAAGAATGCCATTAACTCATTCCTTTCTATGGTAGTATTCTATCATATATATATATACACACACACACACACATACACACATATATATATATATATATATATATCAGTTTTTTTATCCACTCATTGATTGATGAGCATTTGGGCTGGTTCCACATTTTTACAATTGTGAATTATGCTGCTATAAACACGTGTGCGCCACGTATGTTTATCGCAGCACTATTCACAATAGCAAAGACTTGGAATCAACCCAAATGTCCATCAGTGACAGATTGGATTAAGAAAATGTGGCACATATACACCATGGAATACTATGCAGCCATAAAAAAGGATGAGTTTGTGTCCTTTGTAGGGACATGGATGCAGCTGGAAACCATCATTCTTAGCAAACTATCACAAGAACAGAAAACCAAACACCGCATGTTCTCACTCATAGATGGGAACTGAATAATGAGATCACTTGGACTCGGGAAGGGGAACATCACACACCGGGGCCTATCATGGGGAGGGGGGAGGGATTGCATTGGGAGTTATACCTGATGTAAATGATGAGTTGATGGGTGCAGCACACCAACATGGCACAAGTATACATATGTAACAAACCTGCACGTTATGCACATGTACCCTACAACTTAAAGTATAATAATAATAAATAAATTTTAAAAAATAAAAAAAATAAAAATAAATAAAAATAAACACGTGTGCGCAAGTATCTTTTTCATATAATGACTTCTTTTCCTCTGGGTAGATACCCAGTAGTGGGATTGCTGGATCAAATGGTAGTTCTACTTTTAGTTCTTTAAGGAATCGCCACACTGTTTTCCATAGGTCTCGCACTAGTTTACATTCCCACCAGCAGTGTAGAAGTGTTCCCTTTTCACTACATCCATAGCAACATCTATTAATTTTGATTTTTTGTGTATCTGCAAGACCTTTCTTACAAATAATGTCACATTCACAGATTGTAGATATTAGGATGTAGATATATCATTTTGGGGAGCACAGTTCAACCTATGATAGTAGGATTATAAGAGATGGTGCATATACTATGCTTAGCACCATGCCTGGCACATAGCAAATAGTTTTGTTCTTATCATTCTTTAAAGGGCCAGAGCTAGGCTCTAGATTTAAAAACAAGTATCTCTGATCCTCTCCATTTCCCATCTCTCTGTCTCTCTTTCCCTGCTTAGTGTGAAATCCACCAGAAGTTGAGCCTGAAACAAGGACTTGGATACAGGTAGTTTTATTGGTGGTGGGGGTAACATGTGGGGCAGGGTCGGACTAGGGAGGTCAAGGTGACCTCAGGACTCAGGTGCAAGGGAATGAACAGAGTGAGCCAAGGAAGAAGGAAAAGCCAATAGGAGGTTCCCTTTTTTTTTCTTTTCTTTTCTTTTTTTTTTTTTTTTCTGACAGAGTCTCGCCCTGTCACCAAGCTGGAGTGCAGTGGCACAATCTCAGCTCACTGCCACCTCTGCCTCCCAGGTTCAAGCGATTCTCCTATCTCAGCCTCCCAAGTAGCTAGGACAATAGGCATGCTCCACCACACCCAGATAATTTTTGTATTTTTAGTAGAGACGGGGTTTCACCATGTTGGCCAGGATGGTCTCCATCTCTTGACCTCATCATCCACCCGCCTCAGCCTCCCAAAGTGCTGGGATTACAGGTGTGAGCAACCATGCCTGGCTGAGGCTACTTCGTGTAGGAAGCAGCTGTGTAGACAATGGGATATAAATACCATTGGAAGCTGTGAGAAGTGTACAGAATACATCCCAGAAATGTCCCGTTGATGGATCTAGGTGAGGCATTTATACCCCAACTCCACCTGCCACTGGTTGAGGGTCACCCACAGTGTCTCCTGCTCATGGCGTCGGCAGCCTCCTACAGCTTCACAGAGGTGGGGTATGCACTTGGATAGCATACTGTCGATTTGAGTCTGAGCTTGCAGGAACCTCTGCCCGGCAGCTGCAGCTGCATTCAGAGGTGAGCAGGTGTGATAAAGAGCACCTTAAATCTGCTTAAGGGGTATGATAAGGAACACCTTAAAACTCCTTAACTCCTCACTAGAAGCCAATGCATAGATATCTTCCATGATAGGCTTATTTTTTTCATGTTGTCACAGGTTGAATTGTGTCCCCCAGAAAGATACATTGAAGTCTTAACTCCCATACCAGTGCATGTGATTGTGTTTGGAAATAGGGTCTTTGCAGATGGAGTCAAGTTAAGATGAGGTCCTTAGGGTGGCCCCTGCTCCAATATGATGGGGATACGTGCCTTAATAAGAGGAAGAGAAATGGCAGAGGCTGCCATGCACAGGGGAAAAATGTGAAGACACACAGGACAAGGTCCACATAATGATGATGGCAGAGATTGGACTGATGCATCTACAAGCTAAGGAATGCCAAAGATTGCCAGCAACCAGGAGATGCTAAGAGAAGGACATGGAGCACATTCTCTCCTAGAGCCTTCAGAAAGAGCACAGACCCGCTAACACCTTGATTTGTAACTTCTAGCCTTCAGAACTGCAAGAGTATCCATTTCTCTTGTTTTAAGCCACCCAGTCTGTGGTACTTTGCTATAGTAGTCCCAGGAAACGAATAAACATGCTCATTAATTCATTCTAGCAATGCCTGGGTATGTTTTATGGGATAGAAAGGGCTCACAAGTTCATGACTTAAACCAATCTTTGAGCCTCATTTTGGCTCAAATAGGACCCCACTGACCATGGGAGTGTTCAGGCGGGATCTGGGTTGGAAACATGTGTCCTCTTCCAAATTGCTATGCAGCTCACCCACACCATCTGCCAGCATTCTTCACCCCCTCCCCTACTGCAGACCTGTTCCTGAGACAGCTCTGCTCCCAACATCCCTGAGAGTAGTATCTTGACCAAATCAGGGAGCACCTTATAAAAGACTCAGGACTTCACCTGCCAGGTACAAGCACATCCATTTGCACTTCTTTAAACTGCATGCTATTCAGCTTCCCTTCCATCATCACAGTGGACTCCACTTTGAATCCTCCCAGGCTATAGTTGTAGAGTGCAGGGGCCCTTGGGATTATCAAAGCTCATCCTTCCCACTTTACTCTTGGAGAAACATTATAACTTTACCACCTATCACCCTAGGCCTGGGCCCTGCTCCAGGGTGGAATAGGAGTTCTGGGTTTCTCGTCCCAATCCATCTGCTCATTTTGACCTTGGTCACATTCTCTTTTGTTGTGGGGGAGTGGTGCTGGGAGCATAGGGTCTTCATGCCATCTCTTCTGCTTGTGCCTGGATTGTAGCCTTAAAGATTTCATCCAGAATGTAATGTAGGCAAGAAATTCCCACCAATGCCAAGGGGCTAATGAGAGCCATTGTGTTTCCTTATGAAAAGCAGGGGTCAGCACCTTTAGTTGAGGAATGAATTATGAACTTGTCTTCAGTGTGTTTCTCACAGTTCCTCCTACTGTGCTGGGTGTACTAAAGACAGATGACACCCTACCCCAAAGTCAGTGTAGAAATGCAGAGAAGCTTGAGAACATGAAATAGGAGATAAGAACAGAGAGAACGGGGAGCAGAGGGAAGAAGAAGAGAAAAGAAATCATCAAGAACACATAGAAAACTATCTGCTGGTTAAATTCCAGGCTTTGAAACGCAAAGAATGGCATGTTTCAGTAGTTTTTTATAGACCCATGCTCTACAATATTAGAAACAACCAAGGCGGACACATAATTTCATGGTTACATCCCGATTTGGTTATTTCTGCCAATGCAGCTAAGGGATACCCTGATCAGTAAAATCCAGATAATTTCCAAAGCTGTTGCATCAAATCCTTTGGCTTAGTCCTTCCTGCAAAACACAGGATCACTCCCTGACGTTACCAGAAAACTGTTACTGCAGACTGGCATTTCACCTTCTTTAAATGATTCTGACCACTTTCCCCAAACACAGAGGTGTTTCCAAAGTAGGAAGAAAAGATAAATGTGCCAGGCACAGCATGCCTGTACTCCCAGCTACTCAAGAGGCTGAGGCAGGAAGATTGCTTGAGATCAGGAGTTTGAGACTAGCCTGAGTTTGAGAGCTAGCCTCATCTCAAAAAAAAAGTTATAAAAAATTATAAAACAATAGACTACACTCCGTCTTCATCCACCTCCAAAACACACAAAGGAATTCTTGTCTTCATGGTGCATGCCTGGGTCATTTCTGCAGGTGATTCATTAAAACGCCTGGTTTGGAGTCATAAATTGTACACTCATAAGTATAGTATGTTAGTTACTGCTGTGTAACAAACTAACCCAGAACTTGGTGGCTCGAAGCAACAACCATCTTACTTGAGTCTACAAGTTGTCTAGTTCCACTGATGTGGGCTAGGTACAGCTATCTTACTCATGCATCTGTGTAATCAGGGGGCAGGTTGGCTGGGGGCTGGCTAGTTTAGGATGTCCTCAGCTGGGATGACTCATACCTTTCCAGCAGGGGGTGTTGTCATGGTGGTGACTAGCAGAAAATAAAATAAGTAAATCACTGTTTACAGTGTCTGCAGTGAGATTGTTACCACCTCATTGTCCACAACAGGCCACATGCTCAAGCCACAAACTGTGTGGGAGGGCCCTACCAAAGTTATGGACACAGGGAGACATGAAAATGAGATCCATGTGTCCAATCAATTTACTAGAGGGTAGAAACCGCACAGGTAACTATTCAACAATTGTATGCTAGCTACATACAGAAAACAAAATGAAAAGTTTGGAAAATTATCTGATCATCCCCTCGGTCAGTGATCTGACAACATTTTAGTAAAGAGCTAGGTAGTAAAATCGTAAGCTTGTAGAACGTGCAGTCTCTGTCACAGCTACTCAAGTCTGCCACTGTAGCGTGAAAGCAGCCATGGAGGATACATAAATGAATGGGTGTGGCTGTGTTCCAATAAAACTTTATTTATTAGCAAAAACAGGGGGCTGGCCCATGATCTTGGTCATCATTCATCACACTGACATTTGCTGGGGCCAGACTATGGGCCAGGCACTGTGGATGTGAAGATAAATAAGACATGTCCCAATGAGCTTTCAGCCTAATATGGAGACTGGCAGACTCTAAGAGCTCAACAAATACGCACTGAGTTAACATTAATGGGAAGATAGATAATAAAGAAACACAGTGGAAAGAAATGTTGCTGGGGCCATGGAAGTCTAGACAGGGTGCAAGGGATAGGAGGAAAGAGGCTTCCAGGAAGAGGTTAGGTTTGAAGACTGGCTAGGCATTCTTACAAGAATATCTAGGGCAGAGTTTGGAATTCCAGGCTGAGAGAACAGAGAGATTAGAGACCAGGTGATGAAAAAGAACTTGGCGAATATTTAAGCGGGGCTGAACCAAAGGGTGTTTCATTTAGCTTTCAGTGTTTTTGGCTGGGTCTAGATTCTTTTAAGTCTAAATTATTCGAAGGTTCACATTTCCGCCATCCTTGGGGAACACCCAGTACCCGAGGTGTTATGACAGCATGTCTTTTCGTCCTACCCAATTTAAGGAAGCGATCCGGTGTATAGAGAATGAACCGGATTATGAATCAGCAGAACCGGGCTCTAATTCCCCTCACTCCTCTCATTGCTCCCTGGATAACCTTAACCATTTCACATGCCTCTTTATGCCTCAATTCCCCTAACTACACAATGGGGGAAATAATGTCTCATAAGGTCGCTGTAAGAATTCCAAGAAATATCTACGATGTGCTTAAACACACTGCCTGGTTGGGGATAAACACTCAGAAACGCTAGCTAGCTATCATCCTCACCTTCATTGTTTTCATGGTTGATCATCATTGCCATCTTGATTAACTCTTCTCTCTATCCAATCCGTCCTTGAAACTCCCTGCCCCAGACACTGAAGCCTCCAGAGATGAACCCAGAACTGGCTCCAGAAACAAGTCCCCCACCCCCTGCTGTTTGTTGGGTGGGGTGAGTCGGGGGACGCTGTCTGAGTCTCTGCTGTGTGCACAGCCAGCAAGGAGGCCTGGAGCAGGGCCGGAGACAGGCAGTGGCGGAGGCTGCGAGTTGCTCGCCAACAAACAAAAGTTGCCTTTCATCTGATCCAGTGCTCCCGAAGAGGAATCACTTCCTCCTGCCTGGGCGTTTATGAAAGCCGACAGCAGAGGCGAGAAAACAGCCAGCTCTTTCTGCGCGTGATAAAACCATTACAATCAATTTAGGCAGCTCGCAGGCGCGCAGACAGACTCTGTGTCGACTGGATTCTGTTACCGGGAGTGGGGTGGGGGGAGCCGGGGCGGGGTGGGGGGCGCAAGGGGGGCCTTCTGGGAGACTGGAGCGTTCGGCCTTCCGCGGATGGGCCCCATTACGGCTGCAGGCTGGCGCCACTGCTGCGGGGGCTCGCTACCCAATGAAAGTGTCATCCAACTGGAAGATGGGGGGGCTACCAGTGTTAGCTTAACTCCTGCGGTCTCGCAGACTAATTGCTCACGGTGGAAACACGCCTCAAAGTGCTTTGGCCTCGTCAATAATAGGGTATCAGATGCTTTCCATTCCGCAGTGCATTGATCTGTTTCCTCCCCAGGCCTCCTCCTGGCTCCGCTCCCTGGCGTCCCCCCACCGGTGCTGCCCTGGCTTCTACCTCTGATGACTCTTCTTCCTTTTTTTTTTAAGTGTTTTCTAAGCGTGTGTTTAGCATGAGTGGTGCCTAAGTGCTAATTGTTACACCACAGATTGATTGGCGACGAGATGGCTTGCCAAGTTCCTCCAGTCTCCTGGGGGAGGAGGGCAGAGGCGGAGAGAGGAAGGGTGGGGAGGGCTTAGGGTGGGGGTAGCAGCGGTTGTTGGAGGGAGGAGGAGAGGGGAATCCTTGATACTCCTGAGTTCCCTCTAAGTCTATGTGTTTCTGGGTTGGAAACTCGTGCCTGTCGTCGGGGAGATTCAGTGAGGGGGCAACCTCTACTGATATTTTGTTATTTGAGAAAGTGGCATCGGTTTCTTTGCCAGTGCGGAATAAACCCTGGAACAGGCTGCGGCTGATGGAATCGAGCAGGGAGAACAAGCAGTGGGGTCAAACGTCCTTGCTGTCCCGGGCAGGGAGCACATTGTTTTATCCATGAAACCCCCGCAGTAACCCCCAGTCCAGGTCTAGGTTAGGGTCCCTGCTATATGCCCTGAGAACTAGAAGTCTGTACTTAGCCCATCATCCCGTTTTGAAGTTACTTATTTAATTATCTGGTGCTTTCCACTGACCTGTTTTCCACAATGGTGGGAACCTAACGCAGAGCTTGTCAGGTTCATGTTGCCCCCAAAACATTTACTGTCATTCATCCAGACCACTGGGTTTTGAGGTCTTTGGAAAATGGGGTTAGCTGAGCCTGTCAAGATTCCCGCAGGTGGGACTCCTTTGACACCTAAAATCCTTCCAAAGGCAATGCTGGTGGCTTCCTTATAAGGCAAAGAAACTCTGTCTTGGCAATGAACACGCTGAAACACTTGCACCTGACAGGTGAACCTAACATTTCTGGGTGTGCGCCTACTTAAAATGAGACAGCACGGAGTCTATTAATCCAGTTGTGAAATCCAACCAGTTTTGGGAGAGCAGCTTCTGACCCACTTGGAAACTCTATCCTCCAGGTGGAAAGTGGGGGGCCTAAGCGACACAGGCGGTGAGGTGCACTTGGAAGGCAGACAGCCTGAGCTCCACCTCTCATCCATCTGGTGACACTGGACGAGGCACTTAACTTCTTAGTGCCTCAGTTGGCTCACTTGTAAAACAGGGATAATGGCAATGCCCAACCCATATCAGGAGGGCCAAATGAAAGGCCATCTGGTGATTAATAAATATTCCATCAGCAGTGGCTGGTACAATCGCTGCTTTGTCATCTTTCTTCTTTGTTCTGAAATACTCCGCATTGTATGGTCTTGCCGCTCAGTGTGTGCTGCGTGAGCAGTGGCTTCAGCTCATCTGGAAACTTTTTAGAAGTACAGAATCTCAATGCTGCCCCAGACCTACTGAATGGGAACCTGCATTGTCACAAGATTCCCCAGGAGATTTGGGAGCACACTGAAGTTTGAGAAGTACCAACTTATACATACTAGAACCCCTTCTTCCCCAACCCAGAGCATAGTAAAGGCACAGCTTATATTTGGAATTCTTGGGGAGGACAAGCATGACATTTAGCAGCTCCCCCGGAATGAGACAACTTCACTTGCTTTACAGTGGACATGACCATGAGCTGTTGTCGGAGTTTTACCCTTTGGCCAACCAAGAGCTGCAGGTATCTAAGGCTTGGTTTTGCAACTTTCTCGTGGGACAAGCATCCTTGGCATTTTCTTAAGAGACTGGCTGGCTTCCTGGGAAATGACAGCTCTGGACCATTCTTCCCTGAAAATACTCAGCAGAGTCATAGTTTACCTGCAGCTTTCCTCAGTTGATGGAGTATCCAGGCAGGCAGTAGAATAGGATGGTTCAGAATATCGGTTATGGGAACAGCACTGAGTTCAAGTGCAGAGAACCGCTTGTGGAATATAAACCCCTTAATCCACCTGTATCCATTCTGTGCCTACCCTGGGACCTCCGCATGTGCAGCTTTTGCTTGTCTCTGCCTCTTTCTCATTATTCAAATTTGAACTAAATGTTACCGCCACAGAGACACCTCCCTTGCTGACCTCCTAAAGCAGTCATCCTCTATGTCATGACCCTATTTCTTCTTCTAAGGCACTTACCAGTGACAGAAGTTACCTCATTCGTTTCTGTATTCCTAATCTGTGTCCTCCCATCCATTAATTAGAACATAACTCCTTGGGGGACAGTAGTTCTGTCCTTGTTACCAGTGAACCCACAGTGCCTAGAACAGCAGATAGTACAAAGTAGATGCTCTGGAAATTATTGTGGACTGACTCCTTCAAATTTCTCATCTGTAAAATGAAGATAAAAGAGTGACTTATTTGCTTAGAATGGAAGTGAGGTGACCATGTAAAGCTCATAGATCAAGAACATATACCTGGCCAGTGCTCGATATATAGAAGTGGTTATTTATAGCAGCAATAGTGGTATAATTTAATACTGAAAACAAGCTCAAAGAGACATTTCCTTACCTCTATCTTTGACATAAATACTATTACTAGATTCTACTAGCACAACTAATAATAATAATCTAACAAGACAGTCACAAATGTGAAAGTCCACTCTTATTTCAAACTGGTATTTTGGTTTCCACATAAGTTTGTTTGGGGACAGAAGTTAAAACACACAGAGATGTGAATTCCACAGTACCAAATAAATAGTTGGTGAATTAACAAATGAATTGTACTTTCCAACTACCTGCCCTTGGTCAAGCTACTGCACCTCCGCAAGCCTCAGCTTCCTCATCATGTCATTTGGGGTAATAATAGCTATTTCATGGAGTTGTGGTTGTAGTGAGGATAGAGAGAGATAATGTGTTTGAAAGCAGTGGTTCGGGTATATAGAACTCCTTCAGCAAATATTGTCTTTTCTAATTTTATTCTCTCTCCAGCGCCTGTGGTGGAACCATACTTGGAAGTATTTGCCTCATTTTGTAGACAAGGGAATGATGTTCAGAGAAGTTTGAAAGCTTTTCAAGTTTCTCTCCCTCTTTCTCCCCCTCTTCCTCCCTCCCTCCTTCCCTCATCCCCTCTCTTTCATACACACAGTCTTCTTAATTAGGGAAGTAATGAAAACTCAAAAATTTTTTATCCCAGATCATTCCCAACAAGAAAAGGCAATAAGACTCCAACCCAGTTCCAGCTGTCAGCTTTGAAATTTTCTAGGTCTATAGCAATGATATTGGTTAACACCACAGGGGTTTTTTATTTGTTTTTTGTTTTTTTGTTTTTGAGACGGAGTTTCTCTTTTGTCGCCCAGGCTGGAGTGCAGTGGCGAAATCTCGGCTCACTGCAACCTCCGCCTCACGGGTTCAAGTGATTCTCCCCGCTCAGCCTCCAAGTAGCTGGCATTACAGGCACCCACCACCACACCCGGCTAATTTTTTGTATTTTTAGTAGAGACAGGGTTTCGCCATATTGGGCAGGCTGGTCTCGAACTCCTGACCTCAGGTGATCCTCCCACCTCAGCCTCCCAAAGTGCTGGGATTACAGGTGTGAGCCACCATGCCCAGCCTGAAAGTCACTTTAAGACCTATAAACAAATCCTGGAAAAATAATGACGATCTGGGAAGGACTGCTGATCATGCTGTCTTAGGTCACCGGTTTTCAGACCATTTCTTTAGTTTTAGTGCGATTTGGCCACACAGGCTCTTACTCACAGGGAGCCACAAATGATGATTATGATGACGACAATGATGAAGACGATAGCTAAAATTCTGCTATCACTGCACAGCCTTGGGCAAGTTTATTGAAATGCCCTAAACCCCACTTTCCTCTTCTGCAAAATGGAATAGGATTTCTTCCCCTCTGGTGCAGTGGTAAGGATTAAATGACATCATGTGAGGTGGCACCTATCACTGAGCCCCATGGCCACTACTTAGTCTCTCTCCTGTCACTCAGTCCCTCTCAGTCAGACTTTATTTCTGCTGTAACAGAGTGCACTATCAGTGCTCATGTGGACAGGTTAAACTGTCAGTACTCATCCCTCTGCTGAGCCATTTGTTCATCCATCTATACACTCATCCATCTATGCATTGTCCATCCATCCATCATCTGTCCATTTATCCATTGTCCATCCATCTATCTCCTTCATCCATACATCCATTCATCCATCCATCCACCCACTCATCCATTTACTTACTCAATCACCCACCTATCCATCCATTTGCCCATCATCACAGTCACCTACCCACTTATACCTCTATCTCAATTTTGCACTTATTAATTCACTACTCCGCCTGACTACCACCCATCCTATCCTATCCCAGCCTGTCTATCTTTGTCATCCCATTCATCCATCCATTCATTCCATACTTCCCCATTGTAGTCAACCTCACATTTATCTACCCATTCCACCTATTCATCCATCCATCCATCCACCCACCCATCCACCCACCCATCCACCCATCCATCCACCTATCCATCCACCCACCCGCCCGCCCACCCATCTATCCATTCCTTCATACTTCCATTTACTCATCAATTTGTCACTGATTTACCTACGCATCCATTCATTTATTCAGACTGGTTGCATAATAAATAAGATTGGCCTAAATTATACCTTATCATAAAATTCTACTGGAAATTTCTAGAAACAGAAGAAAGAAATAACAATCACCACAACAGCAATATGATTTTGGAGCCGTAGGTCCTTCTATTCAGTCTCCTCATGGAGCAGGTGGGGAGGAGGAAAGGGGCTTTGCTCTTGAGCCCAGGACACATGCAGTTGGGTAGCTTAGTGGTTTTTATACTGGGTCACAAGAATCCAAGGATTCTGTGGTTGTGTTAAAGGGGTTATTGACAGAAGGGCTGCTACATCAAATAGAATGGCTCTCCACCCTGTCTTCCTTTTATATGGTCTCTGTTTAAGATTTAATTTGAAAAAAAAAAAAAAGTGACTCAGCTGTTATGGAAAATTTTTAAAGCCAGGTATAGTCACACATTTTAGATACTAAAGAAAAGTTCAGAAAAAGCTGTCTTTTACCTTGTCAACCGTAGAATAAAGAGGTAATCTCTCACTCATGTAGATTTTTTTTTCTTTTGGAGTGCTTACCATAAGCCAGGTAATGGGCTAACAATTAAATGGACAATCTCATTTAATCCAATAACAACTCAGTGCGGTTGGTATCATTATCTCCATTTTTCAGATGAGGAAAGTGAGGCTGATAGACATCAAAGTACTTGCCCAAGGTCACACAGCAATTAGTACAGTGGAGTTAGGATCTGAATCCAGGAATTTTCACCAAAATGCACCCTGCCTGCAATGGGAGGCTAATTACCTTCTAAGTTGTGGCCAAAGGGGCCCTGGAGAAGAAATAGCAATAGGGCTTGTGTTCTTAGGTCATTCTTGGTTAGTTCTTCATTTCCTCCTTCAGCTTTTACAGTGAACACCAGAGAGGATGATGAGACTCAAATACCCAACAAACTACAACGGTAGATTCTTGGATTTAGAAAGGACTGAGGTTAGTGCTTTTCAAACTGGGTTCTCCAGAGACAAAAAGTTCCCCAAGATTCTTCAGAGGTTTCTACTGGACATGATCAGATGTTACTGTGTCATGATGGATGTTAAACAGACCTGGCTTCATGTCTAGGGCTGGCCAGTTACTAATTCTGTGACCTTGTAGAAGTGACTTTCTTTCTTGAAGACTCAGCTTCCTCATAGGTAAAAGGGAGACAGAAATAATACTTGTTATAGGGTTACTCTGGGAGTTAAATGAGAAAATGCGTCTAGAATGTTACATAGAGTTTCTGGCATATGGTGACTGCTCAGAATTTTAGCTATCGTCTTCATCATTGTCATCATCATTATCATCATTTGATAATAATGGCAAACCCAGGTCCCTGTTACAACACCATCATACTTTCTGCATAGGGATTCTCCACCTGTAGATAATTTTCCAGAAATGTAAAAGAAAGTTATTAAAAGCAACATGGCTAAAGGGGAAAAAGGAACAGAGAGGAAAGGGAAAAGGCTTAAGGGTATGAAAAGACTAACATTTCTTGGGCACCCATTTATACCAGACTCTGCTTTACATATGCTTTCTGGCTAACTTTGACAGTCAGCCCATTAGGTTGAGATTTTTAACTTCATTTTGTAACAAGTAAATTGAGGCTCAGTGTGGTTAAAGAGCGCTGCCAGAGTCCTATTCTAATTTGTCAGGTGCAAAGCTGGAATTTTGACCCTCATCAGGTTGGGACTGGAACCTTGATGAAGCTGCCTTGAAGATCCATCCTTTTGCTACCAATTTCACGAGATGGAATTTCTGAAAACAAAGGAAGAAGAGGGGAAGAAAGAGAGAGGAAAGGAAAGAATATATACAAATATCCAAATAAGGAAGAGAAGGAAAAGAAACATGACCAAAAGGAGGAAAAGAGAGGAAACCAATTTTATACAAAGAGAAATAAAGGGAAGATGAAGAAGAAAAGAAAAGACAAAAGACAAAGACCCTTTTCTTGATCCGCTCTTGTCCAGAGAAACCGCAGCACAAATTGCAATGGACGGTTCCCCCTCTCGCAAAGTGCCTTTTAGCTTGCGCGCCTGCCTCTGAGGGCCAGGGCGAGAGAGACGGCTGGCGTCGGCTGCAACGAGTCTGAAGGCGCTGGCAAGAAAATCCCAAGGAAAGCTCGGTGTCTGGGGTCATCCGATTAAAGGAGGCAGTGAGGCTGCAAATGGAGGAGACAGGGGGAAGGGGAGAGAGGAGGGGGATGGCGAGGGGGGCCACCAACCCCAGTGACCTTCTGCCTGCGCTAACCTGATATAACAAATAGTCCTGGAAAACAAAATGGTATTAACCCTTGGAGCCAGGTCAACCCCTTCTGCATTTGCCTGGGCCTGTTGGACTGTGCTTCCTAGAAGGTTTAACTCTTTCGTGGTGTCCTTTCGTCGCCACTTTATTGCCCCACTCTCAAATTCATCCAGATTCACCCGATTAGATGCCCACGGGAGGGGCGGAGGTCTCCATGTAGTCAATGCAGACACAGAGAAAGTGTCTCCCGATCATCAAAAACTGGGCAAGAGCTTCTGGAGAGAAAAATGATCTCTAAATTTTTCATCAAGTCCGAGATTGTATATTGACTCGATTCTACTAAAACAGTCATCTTTCTTCCTATTCTCCCTCCCTAGTCTGAAAGTTAGATTAATATAAAGCCTTGCTAAGTGTGGTTCATGAACAGGCAATATCAGGATTACCTGGGAGCTTGCCAGAAATGTAGGATCTCAGGACCCCACCCCAGACCTGCTGAACCAGAATCTGTATTTTAATAACACCCCTAGATAAATGGTATGCAAATTTCAGTGTCAGAAGAACCCATAAACCCATTACCCAGCTTAAGAAATAGCTTTCCTTGGCCGGGCCACCATGGCTCAAGCCTACAGGCATGTATTACATACAACACTTTGGGAGGCCCAGGCAGGCGGATCGCTTGAGGTCAGGAGTTCGATATCAACCTGGGCTACGTGGAGAAACCCTGTCTCTACTAAAAAGTACAAAAATTAGCCAGGTGTAGTGGCACACGCTTGTAATCCCAGCTACTCAGGAGGCTAAGGCAGGAGAATCATTTGAACCTAGGAGCGGAGATCGTATCACTGCACTCCAGCCTGGGTGACAGAGTGAATGAGACTCTGTCTCAAAAAAGAAAAACAAAAGAAAAGATAAAGAACAGAAGAATAGCTAGAAATAGGTTTCCTCTTTAGAACATCTGCCTGAATCAGAAATTGAACACACACGCACCTCAAACACAACAATGGCAGTCTTTTTGTTGTTTGTTTTTGAGATGGAGTCTTGTTCTGTCACCCAGGCTGAAGTGCACTAGTGCAGTCTCAGCTCACTGCAATCTCTGCCTCCCAGGTTCAAGCGATTCTCCTGCTTCAGCCTCCCAAGTAGCTGGGACTAGAGGCATGTACCACCACACCTGGCTAATTTTTGTATTTTTAGTAGAGACAGGATTTTACAATGTTGGCTAGGCTGGTCTCGAACTCCTGACCTCAGGTGATCCACCAGCCTTGGCCTCCCAAAGTGCTGGGATTACAGACATGAGCCATTGCACTTGGCCAATGGCATTCTAACTTGACCAAATTATCAGGAGTTTTGATGTTTAGGTGAAGGTCAAAGAAGTAATCATGTTAATTGATCAAGTACTATAACCAGAGTAAGCATTAAACTTGGTGGTTTCTGTAGAGTAGACAGAGGTTGTTTTTGTTATTCCAGCCTCACTTTCGTTGTTATTCTGGTAAAAGTGCCCCCCTTCTTTGAGGCGCCTCCTGCTCACTCCCTCCAAGTGGTTCTGATGAGAACGTCACCCTGACCTCTGATTGGATGACTCAAGCCAGGACAATTGGAATCCTTCCCTAGGATTTTGTATGCTGTGTGGCCACATAGGCTGGAATATGTGGAGCCTGGGATTCCTGTAGCCAGTCACCTCTCCTTCTGGCTGGTGGTCAGAATGGTCCACAAATGGATAGAAGGCCCATCTTCTCGTAGAGAGAAAAGGAAAAACACAGAGGAAAGCCAAACCCAGGGAGAACATGGGTCCCTTTGGGTCCCTATAGCTTCTGAGGTCAGTCCCACTCTGGACTCCTGAATATGTGTGTTCAACAAATCCCCTTTGGGGCCCAGGGTAACCCAAAGAGGCTTTTGTTTTTTGCATCTGAACTAGTCCAGACTCAGCCATCAGCTTACTCTGCGACCTTGAATTTCTTGGACTCAGCCACCTCATTCAAGCTGCTTCCAGCCCTGCCATGATTTTCTGTTCTTCTGAACTATTAACCCCTGTGGTGAAGCTGCCTTGGCACAGAAACCATCCTCCAAATCCCAGGGCCTTGGAGGTCTCAGCTGCAACACCTCCTTCCTGGGGAGATTCCCCTGACTCCCAACCTCCAGATTGCCTGACAGTCACTCCCATAACATAACACTACCATTTACAATACTCATGATGATGAAAACCTCTCCCTGCAAAACTATGAGCTTCAACTACAAGCACTGGTTGTGTCTATCTTGGTTGCCATTAGATGTCCAGGGTCCTGCCCAGAGGAGGTACTTCGTGACTCCTTCTTGAGCCAACACATTCTAAATATGTAGAGTTGTTTACATTAGCAATGGATGGAGAAGCCAGAGAGAAGTGGCCGGCGGGGGAGAGAATATGTCTCCTAAGCTTTCCCTTCTGGGCAGTGCATGATAAGCAAAGTCTTTCACAACCAGTATGGCATGGGAACTAATGAATTGAAATGGAATCTAGCCATACACAACCCACATGAACAAAATGTTTCTAGAGATTATGTCCCTCTGCCTGGATTCCAACACAAAGGTCTCAGAGTACTAGGAGTGAGTTCAGACCCTGAGGGGTACTCAGACGATGGGTTGAATCCCCCTTCTGCCGATATCCACTCTATTTGTCCTCTCCAAGCAAAGCCTCCACTTCGGCACCTTACATGCAGAAATGCCATGTGCAAAAAGCAGACTGGATTCCAGAGCTGGAAAGGTTTCTTGTTGAGTCCAAACCCTTTATTTCACAATACGCTTAATAGGTTCAGAAGATGATGCAACTTGCCAAAGCCAAGTAATAGCAAAATCAGAACGAGAACCCACCCCTTCTAATTTTTTCTATCATACTACCCCAGGAGGATGGACAAAGGATGTTAACTCCGTTTGAAATGAGTCCAGAGAGCCAACAGGGCTTGCCTGGTGACTCGCAGTGGTTAGGGCAGAGTGAGAGCAGGGATCCAGGTTTCCTGACTCCACAGGCCATCTGTAAGCACTTCTCTTATACTTTCTTCTCTTCTTTATCAGTCTTTGTTTTTTTCCCTCAATCTGCTTTCCCTGATCATTTCCTGCTTCTCTCTTTATTTTTCTTCTTCAGACACTGCTTAAACCCTCTGAGAGTCAAATACCAGAGACTCTGCCTGCCTCTGGCAACATGGACAACTAATACTGGTAATGATTAAGATAACAACTATGCCAGTGGTAGTTATTTACTGAGCCCTTGCTCAGCTCCAGGCACTATGCTGAGGGCCTCCACAGATTATTCCATTTAACCTACAAAGCAACCTTATGGAATAATATTATGTACTCATGCACAAACAGCTATTTATTAGATGTCCACCATGCCAAACATTGGGCTAGGAGCTGATGACAGGTTAGTGAGTGAGTTCTCTATTGTTGCATAACAGATATTCCCAAGACTTAGTGGCTTAAAATAACAAGAGCCATTTATTTTCTCACATCATCTCTGTGGACTAGGAACTCAGGAGTGGCCTAGCTGAGCAATTCTGGCTCAGGATCTTTCATGAGGTGGCAGTCAAAATATCAGCCAGGATTACAGTCCTCTGAAGGTTGGAGCTGGGGGATCGGCTTCCACCATGGAAAACCCTCATGGTGGACAAGGTGATGCTAACTGACGGCGGGAGGCCTCAGTTCCTCATAAGTGGACTTCTCACTAGGGTTGCCTGAGTGTCCTCAAACTATGGCATCCGGCTTACCTCAGAGAAAAATCTCCTAGTCTGTTTTGTGTTGCTATAAAGGAATAACTGAGGCTGGGTAATTTATAAACAAAAGAGAATGATTTGGCACACAGCTTTGAAGGCTGTACAAGAAGCGTGGTGCCAGTAACCACTCGGCTGCTGGTGAGGGCTTTGGTGTTGCATCGAAACATGGCAGAGAAGGTCAAAGGGAAAGTGGGAACGTGCAAAGAGAACCCAAACCCAAGGGGCATCCTGGCTTTATAAATGCCTCTCTTAGAAATGAATCAATTCCCAAGAGAACGAATCCAGTCTCACCAGAGCATGAACTCACTCACCACTGCAAGAACAGCACCAAGCCATTCACGAGGAATCCCTCCTCATGATCCAGATATCTCCCACTAAGCCCCACCTCCAACACCGCCACACTGGGGATCAAATTTCACCATGAGATGTGGTGGGGATGAACTAGATCCAAACCGTAGTAGCACGTGGCCCAAGAGAGGGCAGGTTGAAGCCACAGTGTCTTTTGTGACTCAGGATCAGCAGGTACCAAGATGATTTCCACAGTATCCTATTGGTGACCCAGATCAGCCCTACTCTGTTTGGGAAGGGACTGCATGAGGGCATGGATACCAGAAGATGGGATTATTGAGGGACATCTTTGAGGGTGGCCACCAGAGTCAGTGAATGGCCAGGTGCAGTGTCTCATACCTATAATCCCAGCACTTTGGGAGGCTGAGGCAGGAGGACTGCTTGAGGCTAAGAATTTGAAATGAGCCTGGGCAACAGAGTGAGACCTGATATTTCCAAAAAAATAGAAAAACTAGCAGAGCACGGTGGCTCGCACCTGTAGTCTCAGCTACTCCAGGAGGCTGAGGTGGGAGGATTGCTCAAGCTTGGGAGTTCAAGACCTGTCTGGGTAACATAGTGAGACCCTGTCTCTACAAAGAATAAAAATTTAAAAAGACACACAAATGATGTTCATTGTGCTCACTATCTTTTGGACCATCGTCACATTTTAACATTAGAGAAATGAAAGGCCACAGATAATAAACAATTGACAAAATCGATTCAAGGTCCATATTTAGGAGTATAATAGTGAAGAAGTGAAGCTGCCCCCACCTGATACCCTAACAAGCATTTCCCATCTTCCCCACCACAGGGCAGCCAGGCTTCTGGAGTGAAGCGAGCCACTGCGATTGCAACTTGGCAGGATCCAGCACCCAAGGCTTGGCCAACCTCCAGCAAGCTCACCCCTCCTGCCCTCTCCTTGGATCATTTATTCCAGGAGCCCTGCTATAAATATCCACTTAGTGAAATGCCTTGCTCCTCGGTCACCCTCTTCCCTGCTCCCCGGCCACCTGCACCCTGCCCAAGCAATGCCAACTTGCAATCAGTCTGCAATCTGAGTCCGCTTTGCACACCCAGAACCAACTGGCTGCCCAGGTTAGTCTGCGGGAGCATGCTGGCATGCCCCCAAGGTTGCTATTGTAAGTTAATGGCACAGCAATTGGTTGTTACAAACACTAATTGACGTTAAATAGGTGATGTTATCCGATAACTTACAGGCTGCTCCTATTCTATATTTTCTTCTTTTCTTTCTCCGTTCCTTCTAATGCCTTGCAGCACCCACAGAGGCCAGCAGTCACCTGGACGTAGGCAAGAGCTTAGGGCCAGAGGACAAGTAGACTCCAATTGTCACTGCCTCCCATCCACAGCACAGATAAGCCAAGACTGGTAGGGCTGGGGCTGGACTCAGTTTTCTCCTTCTGGGCTTCCTTCTATGTCTCTAACCTGAGGATCCAGGAGGTTCTGGGAGAGTCAAAGATGGAAAGGTTGGGAGTTCTCTCTTCTGTGTGCAAGTTAGGTTCAAGTTGTGTTTGCTTTCTATGTGTAAGGCATCATTGAAAAGAAACCATGGTATTTCTTTAGCACGGGATGCTACTCAAAGTCATTTTTTACTTTTCATGCTTTCTCTGCTTGGTGGTAATTGCTTATAATTATTGAACATAATTGATGGAAGTCAGATACTGAGCTAAGTCCTGGTATTGGTTATTCCAGGGGATCTTTCTCCGTACTGCAACCAGGAACCTCAGGCTCAGAGAGGGGATGTTACTTGCCCAAGGACACACAGCCAGGGAGCCCAGAGCAGAGGTTTGCATGCAGGCAGCCAGTTTCCCAGTCCAAGACCTTCTCCCCTGAACCACACCGAGAGGTGGTGGCAACCCAAGGACATCTCTGCGGGGGCAATGGTGGAAGACCACCGTGATAATTTTCATTCATGTCCTTCTTCCAGGACTGAGTGAAGGAAAACCTCATACCCTCTTACTATTGAACTCAAGGCTTGCTCCTCAAGGAAGACAAGTACTTTTCTCTCCAGATCTGTCTTTTTCTTTGCTCCAGGTTCATGGACTTGGGGGTTTGGCATTCACTGCGCCACAATACAAGGCCAGCGTGGCCTCTGGAGAAGTCAGATGTTAAGGGACTTTAAGACAAGCCCCAATGGAGTTTGAGAAGACAGACCCAAATGTGTGGTTTTCTTGGTTCAGTCTACAGCTTCTACCACCCTTCTGCTGGTTCCAGGTTTGAGAAAAACTCTCAAGAGTCAGAGTCAGGGTTAGCGCCAAGGGAAAGAGACCTTGTAAAGGTACCAACAGAACCTGGTCCCAGATAGTACGCACTTACTCTATGCATAATGTCAGGCGCTCTACACGGTTTACTTCCGGCTCTCTCAGTAACCCTGCAAGGGAGGCCATATCATACCTATTTTATACATGAGAAAGCTGAGCCTCAGAAATGACTAGGTCCATGGCTTCACGATGGGTACCACCAAGGGTTTGGTGAGGGAATTGGGGGATGGGGGCAGTGCCAGGCTAACAGGTCCCCCATCCACTCTTCGGTCTGAGCAATGCCCATAAACTTGACTGACCTTTTTGGACAAAAGCTTGCATGGGGAAAATTTAAAGATTAGAAAGCTCACTCTCATTAAAACCATAAATCTGTAACTCCATCCTAGGGCAGGGAATGGCTACCTTGTTCAGTTTAGATTACCAATGACCACCAAATAACAAATACTCATTGAACATTAAGTCACCTAGAAATGCCAGATCTTTCATTTGTATTATTTCATCTGCCAGTGACCCAAGAAGCCATCTCTTACAGCCCCCCGTTGGCAGAGGCTGAACCTCAGAGAGATGAAGTTCTTACTAAAGGTCATAGAGTTATTAGCAAGTAACAGAGTCAGAGAAAGTCTGTTCAAGGCCATGAGTGATAAGCCAAATCATGGCCCTCCAAAAATGTCTGCATCCTCATCCCAGCAATATGTGCATATGCTGGGTCATATGGCGAAAGAGATTTTGCAGATGTGGTTTAGTTAAGGATCTTAAAATGGGGCAATTACCCTGGATTATCCCCATGAAATTACAAGGGTCCATCAAACAGTCAGAGAAGGAGGTGTGACCATAAAACCGGAGAGAGAGGCGAGGATGCTATGCTGCTGGCCTTGAAGGTGGAGGAAGGAGCCACAAGCAGTGGCGTGCAGACTGCCTCTAGAAACTGGAAAAGGCAAGGAATGGATTCTCCTCTAGAGCTTCCAGAAGGAAAGCAGCCCTGCTGACACCTTGGTTTTAACCCAGTAACACCCATTTTAGACTTCTGTCCTCTAGAACCGCAAGATAATCATTGCATGTTGCTTTGAGCCACTACATGTGTGGTAAATAGTTATTAATAACAGCAGCCATAGAAAATTAGTGCACCAGGTCACACTCTTAACAGCCCGAAGTGCAATGCTCCTGCTTGCATTTTATTGTCACTGAGTTGTTTAAAACCCTGGAGCACTAAACAAATTCTTTTTTCCCTGCTAGAGCAAGATACTAGAAGGCATTCTCAATATCCATCACCTCCATTGAGAGGTGGGATTAAGTGGCCTCAGTAGCTTTGGATGTAGGAACAGCTGGGGTAAGAAGAGTAATAATCCACATTTCAGCCTCGTCAGCAGGACCACTTCTATCCCCAGTCTCAGCGTCCAAGGAGCAGATGGAAGGGAAGATTCCACGTTGTCACAGCTGTCTCCAGGGGATTACTCCAAGGCTACCTGGGGTCTTTGCCCACCTCCTCAGAGTCCCCAGACGGAGAGGCGCCTTGCCACCCTGTCATCTGGGTCCCCTGGCAAAAGGAGCCTGGCGTCAGGCCTTAATGGGGTAATGAGTTGGAGGCGTCGGAAACAATGAGTTCAGCTTGTTAAAAGGACTGGGCTGGCACCATGAGGTCAGAGGGACCACAGCTGGAGACAGAGAAATGGGTCTTTGGGGACCTGGTGGTGCCTCTGTGGGCCCCAAGGGGGCTGGGTGGCCGGTCTACCACTGGCCCTGTGCCTCTTAAAACCCATTACTTGCTGCCTTTGGCTTGGGAGCTGGGAGCTGAGCGTTTCATCAGTGCAGATTGGACCCAGCGGATCAATGGCTCAGTCTATGGGCTTTTTCTCCCCCTCCCGTCCGCCTGCCCCCCTTCCTTAACTAGATGTGGGCGCCAGACCCACAACAGGTCCTCGGCAGTTGTCAGTCAAGGGCTATGAAATATTCATCTTGTTTAATCTTCTTCAGGGACCTGCCCAGAGCCCTGATAGGGGCAGAGTAGTCTTGACAAACTTGTAAAGACTGGAGAGAAGGGAGGGGAGGGGAGGGAAGGGAAAAAGAGGGGAGGGAGCCGAGGGCAGAGATAAGGCAGAAGCCCACTGAAAAGCAGCCAGGACCCCTCTTCCTGATGCTTTCTCCAAAGACATCCATTCAACCAGCATTTCTGGAGCACCCACTAAGCACCCAAAGTTGCTAAACACATTTGCATCCATGATCTCGGTGATCTCAAACCTTGGCTGGCGATGCATCTACCTTTCCATTTTCGCAATATTCATGTATCACCTGAAATATCAGTATTTTTTTCTTTAGCCTCATATTAGATAATACCATCAGTGAAATCACAGTGCTGGTTATATATTTTTGAAAAAATACATTTATATATTGTAAATAATAAACAAATATGATAAACCTAGAAATGTATGTATAAAATGCATTCAGTTTTTAAAAATTGCCTAGATACAGGTTCTGTCCTGGAGCACATATCTTAATTACTCCTCACAACATCTCCAAGAAGAAGGCATTATTTCTTCCAATTACAGAGAGGAAACTGGCTCAGAGAGGTGCAGTGACTTGCCTAAAGTCACACAGCAAGTAAGGGATCCATCCTGAGTTCAAACCCAGGCATTTAAACTATAAGCACAAAAATAGCTTTTTGAAAAAAAATCACTAGTTTTCAGGACATTTAGGTAAAGCTTATTAACTAGAACTTCTACCTCCTGCTTTGCACTTTTTAGTAAATTGTGACCCTTTGTTTCGATGTGAAATTATACAGCTTATTAAAGTGTGTGTGTATCTGTGTGTGTGTGTGTGTGTGTGTGAGAGAGAAACAGTCTGTCACCAGGCTGCAATGCAATAGCTCACTGCAACCTTGACCTCCTGGGTTCAAGGGATCCTCCCATCTCAGCCTCCTGAGTAGCTAACACTCCAGGTGATGCCCCCATGCCCAGCTAATTTTTAATGTATTTTTCATAGAGACAGGGTCTCACCACATTACCCAGGCTGGTCTCGAACTCCTGGGCTCAAGTGATCCTCCTGCCTCGGCCTCCCGATGTGCTGGGATTACAGGTGTGATCTACCACACTTGGCCTCATGCAGGTTTTAATCGGAGAAGCCCTTTCTATGTCAATATCCCACAAAGTTTCAGGAAGTGTAAAGTTTCAATGACCATTTCTTAGTGAGTACACAAGCAGCCAAGAAACCTGGGACACTCAAATCCTTTGTTCCCCCACCACCACGCCCCATCGTTAGCTCGATCATCCAGTTCTGCACAGTGTAATCCCCCAACATTCCCTCTGCAGTTTGGCCATCGCACCTCACTCTCCACGGTCTAAGCCAAAGCCATCTCTCTCACCTGGGCACCTGCAGCAGCCTCCTGACCCTGACCCAGCTTCCTTACCTAGACGTGAGCGCCAGGCCCACCGCAGGCGCAGCATTCTCTCTGTGCATTCTCCCCATGATGGCCAGGGTGACGTCTAAATGTAAGCCGAATCACAGCACCCTTCAACTTAAAACATTCAAATAGGGATCCATCCCATTTAGAACAAAATCTGAACTCCTGCCTGGGTCTAGGGCAGCAGCCCTGTCCTCCCCACTGACATCACCTCTTGACTGCCTGCACCCCTCTCCCTCATTGACCTTGCAGGAGACCCACTCTACTTCCATCAGACACTGCAGGCCCACTCCTGTCCTGGGGCCCTGCACTAACCCTTCCCTCTGTCTGGAAGGCATTTCCACCAGACTGTCCGATCACCAGCTCGCTAGTGTTCCCTCTGAATACCCTAATCCCAAACTCCCCGCCAACCTGGTGTCAGATAATGCACCACACCAGTTTATCTGAGAGTCAGGAGACGAAATTCTAATCCCAGATCTGTTGAGTATTTCTTCCACTGACCTTGGGCATTCTTTTTTTTTTTTTTTTTGAGATGGAGTGTTGCTCTGTCCCCTAGGCTGGAGTACAGTGGCATGATCTTGGCTCACTGCAACCTCCGCCTCCCAGGGGCCAGCGATTCTCCCGCCTCAGCCTCCCAAATAGCTGGAATTACAGGTGCATGCCACCATGCCCAGCTAATTTTTGTACTTTTAGTAGAGATGGGGTTTCATCATATTGGCCAGGCTGGTCTCAAACTCCTGACCTTGTGATCCGCCCGCCTGGACCTCCCAAAGTTTTGGGATTACAGGCGTGAGTCACTGCACCCGGCCTGACCTTGGGCATTCCTTTTGTTCTTGGTTCTCAGTTTCCTCCCCTTTAAAAAGAGGTGACTGAACCTCCATAAGTTCAATGCATTAGTCCGGATTCTCCAGGAAGCAGACTAAGACAGGATTAAACATTCAGGGGTTTTATTAGAGGAAGTGCTAATGAGAAGGAAAATAAGGAGGAAGCCTGACCAGGCTGAAAGAGTTATCAGACCTTGAGTGAAGGGGAGAGGGAGACAGAAGGTTGGGTGGGGAGAGTCTTGAACAAGGACAATGACGATGGGGCATCCTCACACCCAGGTCAGCCACGCTGGGAGCCCTGGGTCTCCTAGGAATGGGCAGGCCCGCCTTAGAGCCCCTATACGTACACGCATTGGCTGGGAGCTTCCCTGGAGGCGTGGCCTTGGCTCAGCCCTGTAGCTGGGGCTAAGGTAGGTGCATTAACTATGGTCTCCAGAAGGGGGGCCACAAGGTGTGTCCTGTTGGCCTCCACTGTCCCAGATGGTACCATGGAAACAGTAACCTTAAACAGCACTACATCATTCCTCTGCGTCACCTTCTTCCTCTGTAAAACAAGGATAACAATGCTAAATGGCCTGCCTCCCACAGCCGTGAGGCTTGAACCCAGGTACTGCATTATAAAGACAAGGTGTTACGCTTGCCAGGACATGAGCCCCTTGGTGCAGGGATGAGTTTTTAGTCTTTCCCTCTCCTCAAGGGCAGGACAAATTGCAGGCTACTGAGAGATAAGACAGCACGGTGTCCTCCATAGCGTGACAAATGCAGGCTATTCAGAGAGGAAGGACAGCATGGTGGTTAAGAATCCAGCCTGCCCTGTGCATTGCTGGTGGGAATGTAAAAAGGTGTAGCCGCTGAGGAAACCAGCGTGGAGGTTCCTCAAAAACTTCCACATGGAATTATCACTTGACCCAATAATTACTTCTAGCTATACACCCCAAAGAAGAGAACGCAGGGATTCGAACAGATACTTGTACAGAAATGTTTGGAGTGGCAGGATTCACAATAGCCAAAAGGTGGAAACAACCCAAATGTCCATCAGCTGATGCATGGATGGACAAAATGTGGTCTATACACACAATGGAATATTATGCAGCCTTGAAAAGGAAGGAAATTCTGACATATGTTACAACATGGATGAATCTTGAGGACGTAATGCTAAGTGAAATAAGCCAGGCACGCAATGATGAAGACTGTATGATTCCACTTGTAAGAGGTCCCTTATAAATTCGTAGAGACAGAAAGTAGAATGGTCGTTACCAGGGAATAGGGGCGAGGGGAATGGGAAGTGCATGTTTAATGGATACAGAGTTTCAATTTGGGATGATGAAAAAGTTCTGGAGATGGATAGTGGCACCTGGGGTGCACAGCAATGTGAATGCACTTAATGTCACTGAATTGTATGCTTAAGATATTTAAAATGGCAAATATTATGTTATGTCAGTTTTACCACAATTTAAAAACAAATACAGAATGAGGCCCTCAGAGTCAGCCCACCTAACTCAAATCTCAACCTTACCATTTCACCGAGGAGTCAACCAAGGCAGGTGGCTGCTTCTCACCGTGCCTCCATTTCCCCATCTGTAAAAGGGGGGAGTGATATCCTGGGTCGTAAATGAGATGATGTTCATGGAATGCTGAGCGCCATTCCCGGTGTCAGTGTGTGATCAATAAATGTGTCCCATGATGCTAAGGAGTGGGGAGGACCACATGGATGGTCCCAGCTGTTCAGGTGGCCTTGGGCATTGTAGTGGACTGCAAATGCTCTCTAACCCTTCCAACCACGGTGATTGACATTCTTCCCTGCAACTACACAGACAGCTCCTGGTAAGTGGAAATTTTCCAACTGTTGGAGCAGTCCCTTCCCCAGAACTCCAAGAAAATAAGGTCTGGCCTGGCCACACGTGGCATGTCTGCCCCTGGGGCTGGGCTGAGAGGTCAGCCTGACCTCATGTGATTGCTCCCTGACACTTCCTTCCCGCCTGCCAGCCCCCCACCCACTAACCCTTTGCAGATCTCTGGAATAAGCAAGGCTCTGTTAGGCCGAGACCTTCAGGTGCCACCACCCCAGCTGCTGAGTCTGCCAGCCCTCCAGGCAGGTGGGCCTGAGTGCCGGTAAGCACCAGCACTTCCTCCAGCCCTGATGGGGTCAGAGATGGCAGCTAATTGGAGGATGCTGAGCTGATGCCTGTCTCCGGCTTCCTGCCACCTTGCCTGGGGAGGTCATTCACTGTGGGCAATATCGCTCCACCACCTACCCCCAGCAGCTGCAATGCAGACAGTTTATTACTCAATGCAAGTGCTCCCCCAGCTCACGGTGTCCTGTCCCATCCTTGCCATTGCACTCTAGCTCCTTAATGTTCTCCAAAACTCTCATGCTAAACCTGTAATAACAGACTCCAACTTTTCAGTACCTAGTCTGCACCAATTACTTTAAATACTAGCTGCTATAACAAGGAAGCCCCCAACTCAGTAGCTTATCTATGGGGCAGCAAGGATGTGCTCTACTTCCTCAGCGACCCAGGCTCCTTCTCACTCGAGTTTTTGCCATCCTTCAGGACAGCAGTTCTCAAACCTGGGCACGCATCAAAAACCCCAGAGGGCTTGTTAAAGCACAGATTGCTGGGCCCCACTCACCCCCATAGTTTCTGATTCAGTAGTTCTTGGGTTGGAACATAGAATTTGTATTTCTGGCATATACCTGGGAGATGCTGCTGATCCAGGGGGCCACACTTTGAGAATCAGGGCTCTAGGGCATTAGAACCCTGGATATTTGCATCTAGCTGATAGGGAAAGGAAGAAAGGGCATGGAGAATTATGTAGGAGTTTGTTAAGAGGCAGGCCCACCTTCCATTGGCCAGAACTCCATCACACAACCCTGCAAGGGAGGCTGGGAAATGTAGTCTATATGTGTACCTGGGAAAAGAGGAGAACCAAGTCTATTGTGAGCCCCACAGCACCCACTGCCACAAATACTCTCAAATAATCCTCGTGACACCTAATAAGAGAAGCGGCATTTTTACCCACATTTGACATAAGGGAAAACAAGGTCAGAGAGATTATGTTGCCTGCCCAAGACCACAGGGCTAGTGGAAGGCAGAGCTGGAGT
The DNA here is from genome assembly GCF_008728515.1 of Papio anubis. Lineage (NCBI taxonomy): Eukaryota > Metazoa > Chordata > Mammalia > Primates > Cercopithecidae > Papio > Papio anubis. Next base: position 109,949,033 of record NC_044984.1, read on the forward strand.
TCAAACCCAGGTCTACCTGATTCGAAGACTTAAACAGGAAGCACACAAGTCTGGGCACAAGTCTTTGCTATGTGCCATGATGATGCTTGGTCCACACTTTTGCATCTCTTTTCGGTGCTCACATAAACCCCATGAGCTCAGCAGTGCGTCCACACTTTACAGATGTGCAAACCGAGACTCCGAGAGAGGAAATGACTGTGCCACAAAGCTAGCCGGTATGAGGCAGAGCCAGATCACACCGTTATGCAGCATGGCACACAGCAGGTAGGGCCTGGCCTGCAGGGTGAGTGGGCTGCCAGGATGAAAGATTTGAGAGGCTCCAGGACTTGACATCCAGGAGATGGCAGATGATGGAGGAACTAACCCCAGGGAATATGGAAAGTCACTCCCCATCTGGGCGTGTTAGCTGGAGACAGAGGGGTCTTAAGTAGGAACCAGAGTGAGGCTGTCTATGATCCCAAGGGGGCCAGGCTGGGGCTCCTGGGGAAGCAGAAGAGGAAGTCTGGAGAGAAGATGAGTCCTGACCGTGGTTATGAGGAATGTGGCTGATGTTAGCAGATTTAGTAAAAGTAGAAATTTGCAAAGTATGTGTGATGATTGCCATAATGCAGATGGGGAAACCAAGGCTTAGCAAAGCAAGTTTTTGGCCAAGGTTACACAATTATGAGCTGCAGTGTCTGCCTGCAGCCCCAGCTCTCAGTTCAGTGCAGCCGGCAGCTTCATCCCTGCTGACTGGGCAACTGTTTCCCACCATGCCTTCACAGCGGGCTTGCCAGGTTGGCACCCTTCAGTCAACAGCAGCATTCAGCCAGTCAGACAGAGAGACAGGCCTGAGTTCACATCCGGCTCTGCCACCTCCTCGCCCTGCAGATGTGGACACGTGACTTAAATCTGAGTCTCAGTTTCCTCATCTGTAAAATGGGGTTTAATACCAGTGTCCACTTCAGAAGGAAAATAAAATAAGTAACTTAATGAGCTCATGCCTTCAACAATTCTTTCAACTGTTATTTGTTGAGTCCCTACTATGTGCCAGCACTATTCCAGGTTTGGAACTAAGCCAAGTCCCCGCCCTCTTGGAGCTTACAGAAACAGACATCAAACAAAATAAGTCAGTCAATATCTAGGATGTTCATTGACGCTTGGTGACGCGCCAAAACAAAAATAGGGTTAAGGGGCCGGGCGCGGTGGCTCAAGCCTGTAATCCCAGCACTTTGGGAGGCGGAGGCGGGCGGATCATGAGGTCAGGAGATCGAGACCATCCTGGCTAACCCGGTGAAACCCCGTCTCTACTAAAAAATACGAAAAACTAGCCGGGCGAGGTGGCGGGCGCCTGCAGTCCCAGCTACTCAGGAGGCTGAGGCAGGAGAATGGCGTAAACCCGGGAGGCGGAGCTTGCAGTGAGCCAAGATCGCGCCACTGCCCTCCAGCCTGGGCGACAGAGTGAGACTCCGTCTCAAAAAAAAAAAAAAAATTGCGTTAAGGGGGTCCTGACTTTGATGGAGTTTGGGTGTTCTTTTGTTACAGGTGGTCAGGGCAGGATGAGGAAGGGATACAGGGGCTGAAGACAAGACAAGAGACAGTGAGAAAGCAATGGCATTTGTGAGCGGCACCAACAGCTCTCCAGACGGCATTGGACAGGAGTTCAAAGTAAGAGAATCAGCACAGTAGAGGGCTGTGGTGTCACTCAGCATTCTCCAGAGAAACAGAACCAAGAGGAGATTTATTTTAAGGATTTGATTCACCAGTTGTGGCGGCTGGCAAAGTCCAAAGTCCATTGGGCAGGCTGGAACTCAGGCGGGAGCTGATGCCCTGGTCTTGAAGCAGAATTTCTTCTTCTTCTCCAGAAACCTGTTTTCCCTCTTATAGTCTTCAACTGATTGGATGAGGTCCACCCGGATTATTGAAGAGTCTCCTTTACTTCAAGTCAGCTGATTGTCAGTGCTCACCACATATCATAGCAACAACTACATACGTGTGCTGTTGAATATCTGTGTCCTGTTGAATATCTGGGTGCTATAGCCTAGCAAGTCGGTGCAGCAAACTCACCATCATGGTGGTCCCCCAGCAATTTGCAGCCCCAGAAAAGGACAGAGGAGTGAGGAAGGTCAGATGGGTTAGGTTTTCTCCAGGCACTCTCAGGGAGGAAGGGAAGGCAAGTACAGCAAAAGTAGAAGCAAGGAGACTCAGACTTCTGGGTCTTAGAAATGGTGGGTTGAAGTGGAAAGTGAAGAAGTGAAGGATAGGAAGAAACCAAGACACTAGAATCCCCTGTGAGGTCAGGAATTGTTGGAGGTGGCATTTCAGAGAGGGTGTGCTGGAAAGATGGTGGGCATCAGACGTCAGGATTAAGGGGGCTGCAGTTTTGGTAACAACAGGATTCGGGCATAAGTGTGGTAGAGAGAGGCAGGCAGAGACCCTGGCCTCTGAGAAATCACAGTAAGCACTTTGTGCAGCTTGCCTTGCTGTGTGACCTCAGACAAGCTGCTTTTCCTCTCTGGGCCTCAGTTTCTCCGTTCTGTGAAATGGGAGGATGGCCAAGCCACTGCACAGTCTGGCATGACATCAGACAAAAAACACGTCATCCAGAGCTGTATTATCCACTAGGGGAATCACCAGTTTAGGTGGCTATAGAGTGCTTCAAATGAGTTGGACTGAACTGAGATGCCCTGTAAGTATAAAACATACCATATTTCAAAGACTTAGTACACACACACACACACACAGAATGTAGAATATCCCATTAATACTTTTACATTGATTATATGATAGTCTGGGTGCACATATGATAATAAGTAGCCTGTAATCTCAGCACTTTGGGAGGCTAAGGCAGAAGGAGTGCTTGAGCCCAGGAGTTTGAGACCAGCAAGGGCAACATAGTAAGACCCCATCTCTACAAAAAATAAAAAATTAGCCAGGCATAGTGGCAGGTGCCTGTAGTCTCAGCTACTTGGGAGGCTGAGGCAAGAGGATTGCTTGAGCCCGGGAGGTTGAGGCTGCAGTGAGCTAGAATCACACCACTGCACTCCAGCCTGGGCAACAGAGTGAGACCCTGTCTCAAAAAATAAAAATAAGTAAAAAAGTAATACTTGTATATACTGGGTTAAATTGATATTATTAAAGTACATTTCATTTAGTTTTTTCAAAAACTTTGCTTCTAAATATAGCTACTAGAAAATTAGAAATTATGCAGGAGGTTCACATATTTCTAAGCAACAGCACTGTCCTAGAACAGGGTTTTGCAAACTGCAGCCCTCAGACCAAATTTGACACACTGCCTACTTTTATATAACCTATGAGCTACAAATAGTTTGGATATTTTAAAGGATTGAGAAACAAATCAAAAAACAAAACTATTTTATGGCATGTGAAAATGATATGAAATTTAAAATTCAGTGTCCACAAATAAAGTTTTATTGGCACACAGCCTGGCCCATTCAATGCATGTTGTCTGTGGCTGCTTTCATGTGGTATCAGCAGAGTTGAGAGGTTGGAGGCCGGACGCGGTGGCTGACACCTGTAATCCCAGCACTTTGGGAAGCTGAGGTGGGCTGATCATGAGGTCAGGAGATCGAGACCATCCTGGCTAACACAGTGAAACCCTGTCTCTATTAAAAATACAAAAAACTAGCCAGGCGTGATGGCGGGCGCCTGTAGTCCCAGCTGCTCTGGAGGCTGAGGCAGGAGGAGAATGGCGTGAACCCGGGAGGCAGAGCTTGCAGTGAGCCGAGATCGAGCCACTGCACGCCAGCCTGGGCGACAGAGCGAGACTCTGTCTCAAAACAAAAAACAAAAAAAAGAGAAGTTGGGACAGTGTGGCCGGCAAAGCTGAAAATATTGACTCTCTGGACCTTTAGGAAAAATGTTTGCTGACCTCTGTTCAAAGCATTGCTTATCCACCTTTATTGTGCTTCTGGCCCTGGTGTAGAATCTACACAATGCAGATTCCTTAGCTCCAGCCCACAGGTGTGGGGTTGGTTCAATGAATCTGCATTTTATTAAGTAGCTGAGAGCATTGTTCGGGTCCCTACACTGCTCCAACCCAGGTGCTAAACCTTTTTGAGCACCATTCCATGTAATCCTGGTGAGTCAGACACTGGAAAATCCCCATTGTACAGAGGAGGAAACTGAGGCTCAAAGAGGTGAGAGGCTTGACCTCACACCCAACGCAGGAGGTGCGGGGTGATCCCCTCTGTTGTTGTGCAGAGGAATGTGCCCACCCATCTCCTCTGACGCCTGGGCCTTTGTGCTGGGCCGGAACGGCTTCCTGCCTTTCTCTGGTTGTGTTTTCCCCGGATCCTGTGGGCTGAGCTTTATCCCAGGGGGCTGCCTCGAAAAGGGCTGTGTGTGGCGTCCCGTTGGGGAGGAGAGGGGCAGAGCCTTGGGCTCCAGGCCAAGCTGTGATTTAATAAGCAGACACTTAGGGCCCTGATGCTGGGCCCAGCCCGTTTGGGACAGCCCTCTCCGCTAATTGTCCATTGGCTGCCGCCGTCCTGCCGGCGTCTCCGGGCTCATTAGGAAAGGGAAGGGGGGTAATCTGGGAAGAGCCTCCTTGAGCTCCAACGGCTGCAGAGATTTTTATCACACTAGACAGCACAGTTGCATTCACTCCTCCCAAGGAGGATCAAAACAAGGCTGGTCCAGTCCTGGGAGTCACACTCCAGCTATGGCTTAGAAAGGACACAGGATTTGAGTTCAAACCCCAGCCCTGTCACTGTTGAGCTGTGTGATTTGAACAATTGACCAAACTTCTCTGTGCCTTAGTTTCCTCATCTCTAAAATGCAAATAATATAAAAGGCAAATAGCCCTAACAGGGTTGCTGTAGGGGTTAAGTTACTACAGTCAGTGCCATATGCATTTGCTCCTCCTATTGCTTCAAAATGTCATCAGACTGAAAAAAGGCAGAACATGGAAAAGGGCTTGACCTGTGTCAAGGAGCTCAATAAAGGGGTTTATTTTGAGTTACTGCCATTTCTTTGGGGGTTGTTAGAAGATGTAGAAGAGCTTAGCTGGCTGCTCCCCAAAAACCCACTTAGCTTCCTTCCCCTTGGTACCCAACAAGATCACATTTCCCAGCCTCCTTTGCAGCTAGGGGAGACCATGAGTGTGAATTCTGGCCAATGAACTTGGGCAGCCATGAGGTGTGCCCTTCCAAGCCCAGCTGCCCTAACAAAAGTGTCTTTCTCAGGAGCTCCATGCTCTTTTCACAATCCCCAATTGCCATCTGGATTGAGAAGATGCTAAAGAATAAAAGGAAGCAGAGCTCAGTATGGAAGGCATCTGGAACCCTGAATGACTGCATGGAGCAGGGTCTTCCCCACCCCTGCTCTGCCACCAAGCTATAATGAAATGAGCAAGAAACAAATTTGTTTTGAGTTAAGCCATGGACATTTTGAAGATTTTTGTTGTGGTGGTGGTTTTAGCAACCAGTCTATCCTGAGTAATAGAGAGGAAAAACTTGTCCCAGACTGAGAGGAAGAACAAATTGTTAGTTTCTGTAGACAGCCATTGTCATATTCAAGGAAACCAGAAACCATGTCAGAAGACACTCAAACAGCCCTAAAACACTCACATGCGGCCCATGTAGTGAGCAACTGAGGTCTCCTGCCAACAGCCATGGGAGTAAGCTTGGAAACAGATGCTTCAGCCTCAGTCAAGCCTTCAGATGAGATCACAGCCCTGGCCAACATCTTGACTGCAACTTCATGAGAGAACCTGCCAGATCCACCCAACTAATCCTTATCTGAAACCCTACCCCACTGTAAAATAGTAAGTATTTGTTGCTTTAAGTCACTAAGTTTTGGGATAACATGTTATGCAGAAGTAGATAACTGATACACTGCATTATGGATCAGGTTCCCACAGTGGCCAACAGGAAAATGAATCCTATGGGGAACTCTGAAAGACTGCACAGAACATGCTTGAAAGTTATGTTCCCTGAGTGGGGAAGAAGGTGGGTATTTTTTCTCTAACATCCATCTGCTGTTGATAAAGGACTGCCCCTGGGGTGTTGACTCCCCAGCATTTCTACCCTGCCCTTCACTGAGGCCAAGAGAAAGCCCTCAGGTGGAGAGTCTCAGGTGCTTGCAGTTGGCACCATAGGCATATACTTGATAAGTGCAAAGAGAACACTGGTGAGGTATAGCAAGATCTGATACAGTATCATGTGTCCCAGATTTTCCAGATGTAATCAAATTCCCAAACTTCTTCTTTTTCCATAAAGGTGAGACACTAAAGGTGTATAAGTAAAGAGGCTTCTTTTGTGTACCTTTTGAAGATGTTTCATAAAAATAAACTGACAAATCAGAATCCAGGGCTGGGAAGAGTGGAAGGCTTTTTGTTTGCTGATTCTCTTAATAAACTTACTAATTAGTGCCATAAAAGCAGAATACAAAATAGCACCTTATTCTGACATTGAATGTGCCACAGTACAATTAAGCAATGGGGCCTTGCAAAATGGCATTTTTATATTGCCTCATAAAATATCTAATATCGAACTTTGTAAATTACATCAATGCCTTTGAACAAACATTGAGTTCTTTTTAATAAATAAAATGTTCAAAATTATTTCCTGGAAGTGCATTTTAGACATTAATAACCGGCTTCAAATGAAATTCTGTTTCATAGCGATAAGCAAATGTAATTGCTGCAAACTAAAACAGTCTGTAAGGCTTACCTGCTCCAGAAAGGAAACAAAATATTGAGCTAATGTAGCCATCAAGATATATAACCTGCTACTCTTTGAATAAACCAAATTCCATCCCTAAACACAGAGAGCTCAGAAATTCAGACCCAAGGACATAAATATAAGGTATTTCCTGGAATTAGTTTCATATGTTTTATATATTGCAGTTATCAATTGATCTGACACAATATCTGAGCCAGTTTAAAAATTACATATTGTGTATCAGAAAAATATACATTTTCATGACATCTGGTACCCTGTGTTATAAAAGTATATACTCATTCATTTTAACTAAAAACATCACTATTTCCACATCATTAAAAATAATAGTAATTTCAATAGTATAAATCTCCATTCCATTCCTTACACCAGAGGTCAGTAAACTACAGCCTGAGAGGCCAAGTCCAGTCCACCACTTACTTTCATACGCCCATGATCTAAGATTGGTTTTACATTTTTAAATGGTGGGAGGGGTTCAAAAGAAGAAGAATATTCTGTGATATATAAAAATTATAGAAAATTCAAATTAGGGTGCCCACAGATAAAATTTGATTGGCACTCAGTCTTATCCATTTACTTACATATCATCTATGACTACCTTCACACTACAGTCACAAAGCTGAGTAGTTGTGACAAAGATCTTATGACCTGCAAAGCCCAAAATATTTACTATCTGGTCCTTCACAGAAAAAGTTTATTGACCTTTACTCCACACCACCCCTATCTCCACTCTAAGGAGTTAAAAAGGGAAGCTGTTAGGAACTCAAAATACTTAAAAGGGTAAACATCAGTATTGGTTTTAGCCACCATTTACTACCTCAGGGTCTCCTTGAAGCCTGCATTGGCCTAAGGAAAAAGACAGGAATGGCCATGGGATAAACCATATCCATGGAAACCCCAAGCCTGAGTTATTTACAATCAGACAAGCATAATGTGTCTTTTCTTTCTCCCCAGAGTTGATGTGTCTGACTGAGCAACCTACATAAATTACTTTGACTATCAACTTCATTTAAGCCTCTGGAGACACAGATATAAACAAGCAGGAAGAATAAACATGGCATTAATAGGTAGAGTGGGAAGCTTGTAAAATGCAAATCCTTTGGCCTTTGCTGTCGATTACAATCAGCTTTCTAAGTTTGATAAGAGCTAGTTTGGTCCTAATTCACCTGAAATCACTTTTTGAAATGATGCTATTCAACTTTCTTTCAGAAAACTTTATTTTTAAGTTACAAAACCTATTCGAGTTTATTATTGAAAATGTACAAGACAACACAGATAGATAAAAATTACACTTGTTCCCCAAGATAGAGTACTGCTAATATTTTGTTGTCTTGTCTTCTAGGTACCCAAGATTGGGTAACTTATAAACAAGAGACGTTTATTTGACTCAAAGTTCTAGAGGCTGGAAAATCCCAAATCAAGGGGCACATCCAATGGGGACTTCTTGCTGCACTATTACATGGTGAAGGACATCACATGGCAAAGGATTGTGTGCTTGACAGAGAGACAGAAAATGGGGACCAGATTATTATTTTGCCAGGAGCCCACTCACTTGATAACTAACTCACTCCAATGATAACAGTATTAACTCATTCACAGGGGTGGAGTCCTTATGACCTAATCATCTCTTAAAGTCCCTACCTCCCAAACCATTACATTGGCAATTACACTTCAGCATGAGTTTTGGAGAAGACATGCAACCCATAGCAATATCTTTTCATGCATTCATGTGCTTTTTAACCTGACATGGACACTCTATGTCAATTAGCACTACAGCATTTCACAAATGCTTACATATAGAACCCTTTATTTAATCATTCCCCTATTCAGACATTTTAGTTGTTTTCATTTTTTAATCATAAATAATGAATGAATATCTTTAGAGCTAAATTGTTTCTTAGACACATCCATGAAGATTTTCTTTTTTTTTTTTTTTTTTTTAAATATGGAACGCTTCACGAATTTGCGTGTCATCCTTGCGCAGGGGCCATGCTAATCTTCTCTGTATCGTTCCAATTTTAGTATATGTGCTGCCGAAGAAACACATTAGAAAACATTTGAGAAACTAATATTGCTGTCTCTAAGTGGACACATACTGTAAAGACTTTTCATATATATTATAAAACTTCTTTTGGGTAAGGTTCTTTCTTCCAGCAGTACATGATGGTGGGTATTTCACACCCAGACACACACACACACACGCTTATTCAACACATTTTCTGAGGACCGACTTTATGCCAAGCATTTTCTAGGTAATAGGAATATAAGTAAAGGAATGTAGCAAAGAACCAAACAGACAAAATCTCTGCCGTCACAAAGTTTATATGATGGTGGAAGAGGGAGACAATAAATAAAGTATGTAGTATGCTAAATGGTAATAAGTTTTAAAGAGAAAATACAGAGGACAAAGAAGAGGCTTATGAGTTGTGAGGGTAGAAAAGGGGTGGGAATATTAAATGGGAACATCAGAGAAGATCTCACTGAGAAGAGGATATTTGTGCAAAACCCTGAAGGGAGTAAGGACTCCACAAGCATATTTGATGAAAGAGCATTCCAGACGGACAGAACAGCAAGTGCAAAGTCCCAAAGGCAGGACCACGCCTGGAGGATTCAAGGGGCAACAAGGGTGCCCATATGGCTGGAACAGAGAGAGAGATAAGTATGAGATGGGGTCAGAGATGATGGCAGGCCGTAGTAAAAACTAGGCTTTTACCACGAGTAAGATGGGAATCACTGGGGGGTTTGGAGCAAAAAGTGACACAATTTTATATTTTAACAAAATAAATTTGGCCTCTGTGTTGAAAATAGAACTTTAGAGAAACACGGGTGAGGACAGAAAGGCTAGTTAGGAGGCTGCTGGAAAAATCCAGGGGAAAAATGGCGTGAGTTTCCCAGGTGGGAAACCAGTGGAAGAAGTCAGTGGTATATTCTGAAGACACATCACCTATAGATGCATAGATATGGATGGATGGATGGATGATGGATGAATGATGGATGGATGGATGGATGATGGATGGATGGATAAATGGGTGCTGGATGGAGAATGGATGAATAGGATAGGATAGTATATTATAATGTATAACACATAAGTGAACATATGAAAATTTGAGGGCGGGCCAATGAGATTCTGCGTTAGCCTAGAAAAGGTAGAAATAGCACATGCCTTTCCTCAGGAAATTTACCATTCTATAGTGACCCCCGCCCCCGCCAACCAACAATCCTGGAGGTAGATATTATCATGCCCAATTTATAGAGCAGGAAACTGAGATTCAGAGAAGTTGCCACCCACCCAATGTCAAACAGCTAGTAAGTGGCAACACCAATATTCCAAAATTCTATCTCATTCCAAAATCTTTGGGGCAAGTACTGTAACCTGAGAATTGGGAAGAATGTCCCTCCACCCCAAAGAAACATATACGGCAAAAGAAAGAAACATTTACAGAGGAGAAGAACTAAAAAAGAATCAAAAGTAGGCAGTTTGTTTGTAAGTACAGGAGATGGAAGTAGGGGCAAGCAGTTCATAAAAACAGTCAGCTGAGAGAGATGAATAAAGATCTTTCCGTCTAAGATGACCTGATATGAGTGGAGACCGCATCCGTAGGCGTCATGCTCTTTCTCCAAGGCTGCAGTTATTTATCTGCTTGAGCTCTTGTTTTTTCCCTTGCTTTAAAGTGAAATGCGCAAACACTCCCACTTCAAAGGGAAAAATTCTCATAAATGTCATTTTACTGCCGGCCTAGAAGAATAGCATCAACAGATCCTGAAAGCAGGATGGGTGCAGGGACCCCAGGCATGTCTGTGACTAAGAGGGAAAATTGTCACTGGCTGCTGCTATAGCAGAGAAGGCAGCTTTGAATGAACTCAGCTGACTACATGCCTATAGTAGCTAAGATCATGGCTAAGACCATGACACTGCCTTAGTTCAAATCCAAAATATGTCTCTTTTTAGTCAGACAAGTCCCTCAACAACTCTGGGTCTTGGTTTCTTCATCTGTAAAATGGAGTGATTTCAAAGTCATTTTTAGGGTTTTAAAAAGTTCAATGTGATATACCTGGCACAGTGCTTGGCAAGTAAGTCTTTAGCAGATGTTAGCAGTTGTCTTTGGGTATCTCTCTCATGGACAGATCTGGGTCTGATTGTTATGCTGCTTCTTGTGGCAGAAAGTGAGCGGTGTCTTCTCATATATATGGGCATTCCAGATGTGAATTTTCAGGTAAGATGCAGCTCCCCAGGTAAGAAATAGGAACTTGGAAAGCAGGCTGTAGAAACTGGGCCAACACTACTGACTAGAGACCCAAGAGTTATTCCTCCTCCCTTCTCCCTGCCGACCATCTGCTGTAGAGGCTAGAAAGCTGAACATGGTCAGCCTCCCTTGCAGCTATGGGACTAGTCCTGTTCAGGAAACAGAAATGAAAGCCCACAAGGGAGGATTTTGGAAACATTGTAATTTGGTAAAAAGAGACAGCCTTAATGTGGACCTTCCCATTTTCCCTTTTCTTCTTTCCTCTCTGGCAATGCAGGAAGTAACCATCTTGTGACCATGAGGGAGAGCCCAAGAGAATCCCAGGAGCTCCCAAAAGAATACTATTGACTTACTGAGCCAATGCCAACAATCTACTGCGTATTCACAAGAACTTCTGATATGTGGGTGATTTAAGCCTCTGTCGTTAGGTTTTCTATGATTTGTAGTCATTTGCATTTTTAGCTAACACAAACACAAGAGGGAATAGTCCTTCCTTTCCTTAGGCCCAGTTCCCCCAAATCTCAACTTCAAGCAGCCTAGATGTCATCAGGAGTACCTCCAGCTTGGTGGAAAATGTTGGCTTCTGCTTTATCAATAGCCAGGAAATAGGCAGAAAGATATCCTAAAGACGCTTCAAGCCAAAGAGGAATGTAACTTAGCTAGTGGGACAGATCATCTATTTCTTCTCAACGTCCTCTTAGTTTATTTCCCCTGTGCCATCCCAGAGCTTTTAGAGAGATGCTATTTGACATCCTGTCCTGGTCTCAGATTTGCTACAGGGAATTAGAAGGAGGGCTGCAAGTCTGCCTAGGTTAGATCACTGAATGGAGAATGAGGACTGGCCAAGGGAAATTGGTATCTTGGGGGAAAGGAAATCAGAGCTTCAAGATTTCCTCCCTGCTTTCACACTGTGGAGTCAAGACTGATTTTCTTCAGGGCCCAGCATGTTCCTAACAGCTACAGCAGAATTTTCCAAACAATTTCCTTCCTCAAGGTCTCAGCTTAAAAAGGAAGTTCACAGATAATTGACACCTCAACCCCATTTACATTGCTTATTCAATCTAGTTCATTTTCACCCAAAACTAAAGCACATATCTATATCAGATGAGTTTCTTAATGCTTATCCTACAGATAAAATACATTCTGCCATTACAGTCCTGAATCATTCATTCATGCATGTATGGGCTGATAGATTGATGAACTGATTGATTCTATTAACATTTGTTGAGCAGCTACTGTAGGCCAAATTCTGCATGGAATGGAATTTTAAGTATGACAAGTGGCACATGCCGGCCTTAGTATGGAAACAACATTCTGGGTTACATCCACTTCCTATGATAAACCTTCTTCAAAATTCATCTAGGGAAACTTCCTCCCAATCTATCCATTCCATAATTTATCACCTGGTTGATATTTTTGTTGGTTTTGCTCCAAGAGAGTCTGGTTGCAGTTGTTCAAACAGTTTTGCTTAGTCAGCCTGCAAATGAATTTTTAAAAATATCTTGGCAAGTGTACAAGAATTCTGCATGACTTTATTGTGCTTTTACAGAGAGTGGGAGTATATAGAATGGAATATATCACAAAACCTTTGTAGTAGTTTTGGAAGATGAAGGACAAATTGCTTAGATTAGGACATATAACCACACTACCACCTGGTGGTAATGTTGTACCTGAAACCCTTGAATAAAGGTGGCCCTGAGCCTAAATTTTTGGTGAAATTTATGAATTGGAGAGAGATTTTCCATGTATGAAATTCAAAGGGCCAAGCATCCATGTAAAACTATATCTCAGAAATCTGATGAAAATTCAGATCAATACTCCCCGATTATCATCTTTAACTGTCATATTTATAGTGAATCATAACTGTTCTCAGAAGCAAAGTGCTTTTCATATGCCTGACTTGAAATAGCATTACTATTGCTTCCATTTCAGAGCTGAGAAAACTGAGGCTCAAAGAGGTCATGGAACTGCCCAGGGTGTATAGTTAGCAAAATAGGGAAGCCAGGACTCAAACCCACATTTTCTGATGCTGAAACACACACTATGCACTTAGGAAGGGTATCGTTATACTTCTGGGTGCTGTTTAAATTGAAAATCAACACATGGGTCAATGACATAACAGAGCACGTTGGCATCGAGGCAAGTAAATAGAATAAAGAAAACAATAGGTAGTGAGTCTGTATGTGTTGACTGATTATACACAGGACAAATGGCTTTGTCTTAGGTTAGGCCAGATCCCTAGAAGCAGAGCCTGGGACAAGGATTAGGTGCCAGTGATTTATTGAATGACCTTAATAGAAACCTATATTGGTATGGAAGAAACAAGATAGAAAAGTGGAAGAAGTCAGGCAACGATGTGGCTTCAGGTGAAATCTAGCCTCATCCTGATCCCACTGGGAGCCCTGGGGTATTAATTGCACTGCACACCTTGAGATGAGGAGACTTGACTTTTGTAACCCAGCATAAGCCAGTCACTGACTATGGGCTGCCATGGAAGGGAATGTAAAACTCTCAGTTTCCTGCAGGCGAAGTGGCTCCAGTCACTCCAAAACAATTCTCTAAAGAAAGGTTGGAGGTATGAGCAGTTAGCAGCACCCTACACAGCAGTTGGGAGATGCAAAGACTCAGTTGCCAAAGAGGATCCCAGGGAATCAGGTAAGGCACCAACAGCATCCCTACAGATCTCCAAATCTGTAAAAGGGAGTCACAATGAGATGACTGTCAGTGTAGCCTAATTTCTCCAGGAAAGAGCCTATCGACACCACCAGGAAGAAAGGCCTCTGCCCCGTTTCTAAGCACTGTTCAATTCACACAATCTTTCCTAATAGGGTCAGAGAGAATATGATATTTCAGTTGGGAATGGAATTGAAAATTATTCAGGTGGGTTCATAAGTAAGGCTGGGACAGGAATACAAATTGGAAATAATCACACGTCTAATTCTAGAAAAATGACTAGGTAAATTATAACACAGCCACATGACAGAATATCATACCTTCATTAAAAATGAAGGTCGTATTAAGAATTGGTGATCGTCACCTCTCATCTGGCTTGTTTCCGTCTGAACTCCTGGCTTCTATCTATGTCTCCTACAGCCTATGTATTAGTCAGGGTATCCAGAAGGACAGAACTAATAGGATCTATGTACATATGAGAGAGAGTTTATTAGGGAGAATTGACTCACACCATCACAAGGCAAAGTTCCATGATAGACTCTCTGCAAACTGGGGAAGAAATAAGCCAGTAGTAGCTCAGTCTGAGTCCGAAAGCCTCAAAAGTAGAAAAGCCAACAGTGCAGACTTCAGTCTGTGGCCAAAGGCCCAAGAGCCCCCTGGCAAATCACTGATGTAAATCCAAGAGTCCAAAGGCTGAAGAACCTGGAGTCTGATGTCCAAGGGAAGGAAGAGCAGAAGGAAGCATCCAGCTTGGGAGAAAGATGAAAGCCAGAACACTTAGCAAGCAAGGTCATCCCACCTTCTCCTGCCTGCTTTGTTCCAGCCGCACTGACAGCCGATTGATGATGTTCACCCACACTGGGGACGGGTCTTCCTCGCCAACTCCACTGACTCAAATGTCAATTTTGCATCCTCACAGACACACCCAGAAACAATACTTTTACCAGCTATCTAGGCATCCTTCAATCCAATCAAGATGAAACCTAGTATTAATCATCACAGCCTATAATAAACACAACAGCTGGAGATCAGTTTTAAAATCACAGATCAATTCACATGATGCTTATGCTGTCAAAACTTTCCAACAGCTTCTCATCATACTCTTAATGAAAGTCACAGTCCTCATCCTAGCTTACAGGGTCTTATGAGCCCTCAGAAATCTGCTCCCTGCTATCTTTCTGACACCAACTCCTACCACTCTCTCCATCCCCAGCCACTCCCGTCCGGCCACTGTGGCCTCCATGAGGTCCCTCAAATGCACTTGCACACACTCACCCTGGGGCCTTTGCACGGTGGCTTCCTCTGCCTGCATGTTCTTTTTACTCATTCCCTCACCTCCTTCGGTTCTAGGCCCAGGTGCCATTTTCTCATTAAGGCCTTCTCCAACTACCCTGTTTAAAATTTAAACACACACACACACACACACACACACACACACACACACGCACGCACGCACTCTTTCCTCCTTTCCTGCTTTATTTTTCTTAATCACATCTAGTATTACCATCTCACACCTATATATTTTATGCATTTGTTTTGTGTACTATTTCTCTGAACTAGAAAGTAAGTAAGATCTGAGAGGGCAGGTATTTGGGTTCATGCCATTCACTTCTGTGTCCCCAGCACCTAGAACAATTACACAGTAGGTGCACCAAAAGTATATGCTGATTGAATGAATGAAAAATAAATGACTAATGGAGACACTGCACTTGCTTAGTGGAAAAATACACTTGTTATGAAAGCAGAATGCACAAATATATACACTCGGAATGAGTTTAATTACACAAAATAAATACACGTCTTGCAGAAGAAAGAGACTAGAAGGAAATTCAGCATCACGTAGACAGTGGTTAAATTTAGTGGCAGTAGTATTAAAAATTATTATATTCTTCTCAGTACTTTTCTGCAGGGGCCAATTCTCTACTGTGACCATGTGTAAAATATTTTTGCTGAGGGGAAATGCTTGGTTTGGTCTTGTTTTTTAAAAAAATGAAAGTTGAAACATGAAAGAGTTTTGATGGATTAATCAGTTTAATGATCATTTCCACAGCACAAAAGACAGGCAACATATAAAATGCTTGCTGTGTATGTCATCCTGTGGCGAGACATGAAGGAAGATACAGTCTTACATTACCCTGTGTTTAGGCCCAATGCCTGGCTTCTCCCACGTGCTTGTTAAGAGTATAAGAATGGAAAGAAGAGTGGAAAGGAAAGAGAAAGGAAAAGATGGAGGAAGAAGGAAAGGAGGGAGAAAAAAGGAAAGGAGGGAGAAAGAAGGAGAAAGGGAAGAAGTGAGGAAGGGAGGGGAGAAAGGGGACAGGAAGGAAGGGAAAGGAAGGGGAGGGAAGGGGAGAGGTGGGGGGAGAGAAGGGGAGGAGGGAGGGAGGGAGGGAAGGAAAGAATATGAGAGAGGGAGAGAGGAGGGAGGAAACCTATATACATCAAAATCTCATCCTCTATCATGATGGAGTCTGAAGGCTTCTGCCCCAGTTCCTGGCTGGGGTGGGGCCACCTAGAAAGGCCAGTTCTTAGGCTGGGGCAATCATCTGTTGGGCATACACTATGTGTCAGACCCCAGATAACTTGGGGTCCAACCATGCCCAAGTGTCTTCAACTCTCTGAGGCTTTGAGCTCCACTGCACAATGGGATGTTCACATCAGCACCCTTTTAATGTCTCTTAGTCCAGGTAATGAACTGATGAGATAGGCATTATTCACTCCAATTTAAAGATGCAACACAGAGGCGACAAGAGAGGATACAATCCCTGTCCAAAGTCATACACACAACCATTAAATAGCAGAGACAGCTTTGACCCTATTCTCCAAAGCCTTTTATTTTCCCTCACTATGCATGCTTCCTTGGAAAGGGCATTTGAGTGTGAAAGCAGATCTTGGAAAGAGGGGAGTCTCTAAGGCTAAGAAACAAGCGTGCTGGACCTCAGGCCATTTAGGCGCTGGTTCTCTGTGCTCTGATGGTGAGCAGACGTCTTTGCATCTCCACATCCCCTGGGAGTGAAATCTTCTGTGTTCAAGAGACTGTAGTTCACCCAAGGTCGGGGTAATTGTGCATGATTAATGGTTGTCTCTTTATGAAAGACCCACACAAAAGCTCCAAACCAACTTAGTCGTAATTTCATACTTCTCCCAGTCCATTTAGAAGAACGGGGTTTTATTTCCTGCGTGCACAGCCACAAAATCAGAATCTTCAGCTCAGGAAAAGAGCTTTTAAACCTCTGATTCACAGACCGTGTTTTGCCAAGGCCAGGGCCAGACAGCACGGAATGTGTCTGGCCCCTTTAGGTAAGAAGGAAAAGAGAGGTTATAATAGAAAGAGGGGGGAATTGTCGATTGCTCACTGTGCACCAAGCATCATCCCATGTTTGTTAGATGAGTTAACTCCCTCAATCCTCAAATCCAATCTGTGATTATCTCCATTTTACAGATAAGGAAACTGAGGCACAGAGAGGCTAAGCAGTTTAGGTCACATGGCTTCAGTTAGGGAGCCAGGATTTGAACCTTGATCATCTGGCTCCAGAACCAGATGTTTAGGAAGCCCTGTCCAGCTTCATGTTTTAGATAGGCTCCAAATCTTCACTGTGGTCACAAGTCAACTCACCTTGATTGACAACTGAGTGTAAAATGGTTTCTTTACAAGCAATGACCCTATGCCCATCAAAACTAGAGCTGTCACCCTTCTGATGGCTCATGTCACATCGCCCACCTGTTTTCCTCACCCCAAGATCCATCCAAACTGCTCCTTTGGTATCAGCCATGCCCACTGACCTTCTATTTCCCCATGGGCATGGTGCTTTTGCATCTCTCCACACCTTTGCACCTGCTGTGCCCCCCGCCTGGAATGACGGTCTCGTCCAGCCTTTGCCTACTTGGTCTTGTGCGGCCTTTGCCTACTTGGCCAAATCATCTGGCTCACCTTTTGTGACTCAGGTTGAGCATCTCCCCCAACAAATAGTGACGAGTGGATGAAGCAAGACATTAAATCCAAGTTCACTAACTGATATCCCATGGTCCAGATGTGTCCCTCAACAGAATGTGGCTTGGCCACATGGTGCTTTTAGCAATTTGAATTAGTCGTTATAATTTTTAAAGTAGGAGATATCATCACCTTAAAAAATTTTGGAGTTCTGGAGGCTCTTGAAAAGCCAGACGATCTGGTGACTGGACCTTGCATAGCCACAATTGGCTGGAGCTGAGCAGCGGCTGTCCCCTTTGGTGGATGGGACACGGGCTCTCCAGACCACCAGAGCCCCTCTACCCCCATCGCTCCCTACCTCATTCATGTATCACCCTGTGTTAGTCAGGGTTCTCTAGAGGGACAGAACTAACAGGACAGATGTATATATAGAGGAGTTTATTAAGGAGTGTTAACTCACATGATCACAAGGTAAGGTCCCACAATAGGCTGTCTGCAAGCTGAGGATCCAGGAAGCTAGTCTGAGTCCCAAAGCTGAAGAACTTGGAGTCTGATGTTCGAGGGCAGGAAGCATCCAGCATGGGAGAAAGATGCAGCCCAGAAGACTAAACCAGTCTAGTCTCTCCACATTCTTCTGTCTGCTTTTTATTCTGGCTGTGCTGGCAGCTGATTAGATGGTGCCCACCCAGACTGAGGGTGGGTCTGCCTCTCCCAGTCCACTGGCTCAAATGTTAATCTCCTTTGGCAACACCCTCACAGACACATCCAGGATCAATACTTTGCATCCTTCAATCCAATCAAGTTGACACTCAATATTAACCATCACACACCCCCATCTTGTCCGTGTAGATCTTGGAGTTTTTAAAACTTGCTCTATAGGACAGTCTGCAAAATACAAGTTTGGAAGCAGAGAAAGGGAGTCTCTGCTCCGAATTGCCCCTTTCCATTGTGGTGCCCTCTGCAGGACATATAACATAACAAATCAGACCACTGGCTCCAGAAATGTGTGATCGGAAAAACCA
The DNA here is from genome assembly GCF_008728515.1 of Papio anubis. Lineage (NCBI taxonomy): Eukaryota > Metazoa > Chordata > Mammalia > Primates > Cercopithecidae > Papio > Papio anubis. Next base: position 109,967,586 of record NC_044984.1, read on the forward strand.
TATCCCATTCATTCATTCATTTCACAAATATTTTTTGGAGGACTCACAACGTGCAAGGAATTCTATCTAATTGGCACGCATTTCAGGGAAGCTGCCAGAACTGACAGTCACCTTTAACCCTGTAACTTTTTATCTTTTCTCCTTAAACCTTTAAAATGCAACTTCACCATGCTGTATCCAAGCTCCTAAGGCTTAGAAATTGCATCTCTTGTAAATAGACCGTTAAAGACCCCCATCCTGCCTCCTCTTGGCAACTCCTTTAGTGGTTTGACGGTGTCTTTCAGATGCTCTGGGTCTCAGCTAATCTACAGCTCGCTTTCATGTGTGCTTAGTTACAAACAATGAGGGGAAGCAGCCCAGGACTGTGCCTCCTAGTCAGGCTCATTACAGCGTCCTCGGCCTGTGTAGAAGATGCGGATACCTTGCCCCAAACCCAGTCTGGTAACTTTTATTGGAGCTTAGGCTTTAACTGGGGATTTTAAAGAGTTGGGGGTTTTATGGGAGACAGCTGGAATGCCAATCCCTATAGGTAGCCACAGCCAGAGCCTCCAAAAAGGAAACAGTGGGTTTCCAGGCAGACCAGTTCAGCCTCCTCATGCCCAGGGGAGGAAGGAAGGAGGCGACTGCCAGCTGCCCTCTGATCTTTGAACCTGGGCCTGTCAGCTTCACAAGGGAGCAGCAGAGAATTCAGTCAACCCGAGGATCCCTATTCTCTCCACCTGGGATACCTCACCCAGCCCCAACCTCCACTGTCCTGAGTGCAATAGCCCCACGCCCTTGCCTGTCTGTTCTCACCGGTGGGTAAGGCTGTTCGTGAACAAGGACACCACACAGCAGGAATGTGGCGGGTCTTCCAGTAGAATCACAGTGTATTTTCCTGATTCTTCTCTGCCTGGTGATTCCAGAAACCCAGACCACAGGTGGTTGCCATGGCAACTGGGCTCAGGTTTTTTTTTTTTTTTTTTTTTTTTTTTTAAAACTATGTTCTATATCCAAGAGAATGAGGGCACATTTGGGGAAGGGGCGGGGCTGGTGGAGGAAGCACCATCAGATTTACCTTCCTGCTTCTGGCCTTTTATTTCAGGCTGAGACCACAGCCACTGTGAGAGGACCCGGGAGTAATTCCTGGAGGGGATTCAGCAGGGCGCAATCAGAGGGCCTTTGGGGGGGTTTCCGAGGCCTCCCCTCTCCATTTCCTTCCTAATTGTGACATCATGAACACCCTAACAAGTTAAGCATGTGGAAGGCTCCAATTCCTGCCTGCCCTCTCCCTTCTCCCATCGCCTCTCCCAGCTACAGATACTGACCCGGACCTGCAAAAAGACAGAAGGACATTCAGTCTGGAGACCTAGGCTGTGTGACCCTAGGAAATGCACTTTGCTTCTCTGGGCCTCAGTTTTCCCATCTGTAAAGTGGAGTAGGTGGGCCAGAAAAAAAAAAAAAAAAAAGACAATTAGGTTTTCTCTCAGCTGCCATTTCTCAGCTATTGGTAGAGGCTATCTGAAGCACTCTGCCAAGAAGTCAGTTAGCAAATATCAGGGTTCTATTTTGCCATTTTTATAAAACACATCCACAGCTTCACCTGCAGGCTGCAGTTTTGGCTTTTTTGAGGTAGGAAACAAAAGTCACTGCAAAGCAGTCTAAAGGAAGAATCCTTCCAAATTATCAAGATTATTTTCCTGCTAATCTCTTAAGTTTTCTCATCCACACCTAATCCAAGTGTAAGTGTCTTTAGCAACCCAAATCCAACTGGGTGTTCTAAAGCATGCAGTTTCATTTTTATGAATGCAACCCTCCTTTTACACACTCATTTTTATTGGCTGATATGAAATTTTATTAAATTGCATAATTACAATAACAAGAAGGGGCAGAGTCCGCTTGTGTGGGATCTGAAGCTTATACAATTTGGAAGCTCTTCCAGAGGAAAAGAAAAGAAAATTATACACATAAATTTACCTACAAAACATAGATGCTTATTTAGAACGAGAACACGTCACAATATGAATCACAAATTTCTACTTTTTTAAAAATGAAAATACTACAAATATCACAAAATCCAGAGAAGGTGATCATAATATTTGTATTAATTAACTACCTCTCTTATCACTAAAATATTTTTTATCCTACAACTTCTGGCTACAAATTCTTAATTATTTCTTCTTTACACAATAATTTTGAAATAATACTTTCCAGAGGAAGAGTAGAATAATTCAGTATTTTCTTAAGCATAATTGATTAAATTTTTTTTATATTTGAAAGACATAAAATATGTAACTTCATATACAGAAATAATCACCATTGGTATACTGCTTCAGGTGTGCCCAGGACCCACAGAAATGGATAAATTCTATTTTACATGATTCCCATTCAATAAAAAAAGGAATGTGGGGTATGTACACCTGGTAAAGAGGGGTTCTACTGTAATTGCCAATATTTGTTGAGCTTCTACTACATATCAGACAGTGTGCTAAGTGTCTTATAGAACATCATGATAGCTGTATTCTTATTACCAATTTAGAGATTTAAAAAACTGAAAAATGAAATGAGTTACTAGAGGCCTTTATAGATACAAAGAAGCTGGGATCCAAATGAAGTCGTGCCTGGCTCCATGGAGTCATGCTGCCTTAATCTAGCGCTTCAGGCAACATATTTAACCATTTATCTTTTTTATATCATGGTGTAATGGTGTAATAGCACCAGCCTTGATGTCCTCCCTGAGGTTGTGCATGTCAAAATTAAAATGAGATCATGGAACAACAGCACCTTTTAGCTGCGAGATGCTGCATGTAATTTTCAGGATCCAGGGAGAACAGAGAAATCACTAAAGGTCTTTTGAACAGAAGGAGTTTAATACAGGGAGTTGACTACCTAGATCATGGAAGGACTGAGAAGCCAACAGGAAAGGTTGAAGCAAACCAAAAGAGGGCAAGAATAAGGATTCCTCTTTGGCTGGAGGGATAACAAGAGACGGTGATTTTGCCAGAGCCAGGAGCTAGGGCATCCAGTAGGTGCTACAGCTCTGGCAGGGGCTGCCCACACAGTTGAGATAATGGCAGAAAGGGCTATCTGAAAGGAGATTAACACAGGGGGAAAAGACAGCAGCTGCTGGTAATGCCCCCAGAAGCAGAGAGAGGGGTAGAAATGCCCTAGCTTCTCCGCTTCCCTCACCCTCCAGCATTTCTCCCATTGGCCAACCCTTTACAGGAGCCTGGGAAACATAGCTCCCTATGATAAAGAACAGAGCACAGCATGGAAAGTACAGGAAGTGGATTGAAAGCAAACTTGCTATTAACCGTAGCACACATACACAAGATACTATTATTATCAGAGAGAGCTACAGGCTCCTGACTGACAGAGGAGGGAGGCTAGACATGGGATTCTAAAATAACAATCCGTTTCTCTTCTCCCCCAGGCCTAGAACAAATAGGTTAAAATAAAGTGAAAAAACTCAACCAGAGGTTTCTACATTTCTGAATAAAATACTGACTGTATAAAACAGTTGGGGTGGAGGAGTTGCTAAGGAAAAGGCAGATGGGCAGATTCTACATTTTATTCTGCCTGCAAGCTGCAAAAAGATAGCAATCCAAGGGCAGGGTTTATTTCCATCATAAAAATAGAGGGAGGCCTCAGGACTGATGGAAATGACCTGACCCCTCATCAGGGGCCTCTGGTGAAGAGGCGCATAGGAGCTCAACCCCAGAGACCAAGAATGACAGCGTCCCTCCGGCACCCTTGATCCATCAGAAACTGACAGTCCTCCTGTCCAGCAGTGAGCTGGCCAGCAGCCGCTGTGGCTGCATCTGCTGGAGGGTGTTGATGAGAGGGAGAAAACAACCCCAGCCAGAAGCCACCCATCCCACTTCTCTCTTCATTGATGCCCTCCCCTGGATTCTGTGTTGAGAGGCAAACGTAGTTTCAGAGAAGCACTCTTGGTCTCATGATTTCTGAGCATCATTTCTCCATCAGGCCTGGTATTTGCAAATGGCTCCTAAGTCCAGGGCTATCTGTCCCCATTTGCTGTTGGAGACGCCAGCACCTTACAGTTCAAGGCATAGGCCACGTCCAGCTCCTTTGGGGCATGCGGTCTCACGTCCTTAGGACTGGAACATTCCTACAACTCCTTTTTGCAAGGTAGCACTGGCTCACCTCCCAGATCTCAGTAAATATCACGCCCTCAGGTGACTCCTCTCTGACCACCCTCCTAACAAAAATGATCTATGCTTCATAGCACTCTTTACTTGCCTTACTTATTACACTCTATTGTTACCACTCATGTAATTACTTAGACCAGGGGCTGGCAAACTACAACCAGCAGGCCAATCCAATCCATTGCCAGTTTGTACAAATAAAGTTTTATTGGAACACAAGCATGTTCATTCATTTACATATTGTCTATGACTGCTTCCATACTGCAATGATGGAGCTAAGTAGTTGCAACAAAGACCTCATGGCTGACAGAGCCTAAAGTATTTACTATCTGGTCCTTTAAGAAAATCTTTGCTGACCCCCCAACCACAGTTATAAAAAGTTTCTTGATCATTCATCCCTGTGAGCAAAATATTTGTGATTCCTCTCCCTCTTAAAACAGTATGTGGATATATATTTTAATTATATTTTTAAATTGTGTGTATTTTAATTGTATGTTTAAATTATACACATGCACTACCTAGTAATACTCCTCATACAGTTTGAAACATACTCAATAGTAGAAATTTTTAAAGATTGAATTAAATATATACATAGAAGCTCTAATATTTTCTCCCTATGCTCAAGCATCATTGGTCCAAGATGGTGCCTAAAGCATAGGGGAGGGTCTTAAAAATGATCATTAGCTGAATAAAAGCCCTCTCTGAGGCTGCAGATCTTCCCAAACTGAATGAGCCATCCTCTCGTGCCTTTGCAAGCCCTATAGATTAAATGAGAGCCATCACGCACAGAAATCCTCAGAAGACTGAGATGTCTCATTCGGGTTTCCCACAGTGTCCATTGCCCTATGAGCTCCATGAAGGCAGGGATTTTTTGTCTCTTGCGTTCACTGTCATATACTCAACACGTAGACAGTGCCTAGAACATAGTGAGAATCTAATAAATACATGTCGTCAGAACGAATGAATGAAAAAGTGTACTTCCCGTCCCAAGAAAATAACTGACATTTTCCTCCATTTCTATCTTCTTCCTGAAAGACCTTCAGGTCAATAGGCACTTTGCTTTTGCATTGTGGATTGTTTTTTTTTAATTAAAGGGTAGGACTGGGCACGGAAGTGGCACATGCCTGCCATCCCAGCACTGTGGGAGGCCGAGGTGGGCGGATCACTTGAGGTCAGGAGTTTGAGACAATCCTGGCCTGGCCAACATGGTGAAACCCTGTCTCTACTAAAAATACAAAAATTAACTGGACATGGTGGCACACGCCTGTTGTTCCAGCTACTCAGGAGGCTAAGGCAGGGGAATCACTTGAACCCAGGAGGTGAAGGTTGCATTGAGCCAAGATCGTGCCACTGCACTCCAGCCTGGGCAACAGAGTGAGACTCTGTCTCAAAAAGAAAAAAAAAAAAAGAGAGAATTAATTAAAGACTGTATATATCCCCACCCCCAAGTTTTTGTTGTTGTTGTCGTTGTTTCTAATAATTTTAACTTTTATTTTAGATTCAGTGGGTACATGTGCAGGTTTGTCACATGGGCATATTGCATGATGCTGAGGTTTAGGATACAAATGACCCCATCACCCAAGTAGCAACGTACAGTACCCAACAGTTGGTTTTTCAACCCTTGCCTCCTCCCTCTCTCCTACCTCTAGTAGTGCCCAGTGTCTATTGTTACCACTTTTATGTCCATGAGTACTCAATGTTTAGCTCCCACTTATAAGTGAGAACACGATGTCTTTGGTTTTCTGTTCCTATGTTAATTCACTTAGAATAATGGCCTCCGGCTGTATCCGCGTTGCTGCAAAGAAGGTGATTTCATTATTTTTCATGGCTGCATAGTATTCCATGATGTATATGTACCACGTTTTCTTTATCCAATCCACTGTTGAGGGGCACCTTGGTTGATTCTGGTTTTGCTATTGTGAATAGTGCTGCAACGAACATACGAGTGCCGGTCTTTTTGGTAGAATGATTTCTTTTCTTTTGTATAAATACCCAGTAATGGGATTGCTGGGTCGAAACTATCAACAGAATAAACAGACAACCTACAGAACGGGAGAAAATATTCACGAACTATGCATCCAACAAAACTCTAATATCAAGAATCTATAAGAAACTTAAATAATGTAACAAGCAAAAACCAAATAACCCTATTAAAATGTGGGCACAAAACATGCACAGACACTTCTCACAATAACACATACAAATGGCCAACAAACATACGAAAAAGTGCTCATTATCACTAATCATCAGAGAAATACAAATCAAAACCACAGTGAAATACCATCTCACACCAGTCAGAATGGCTAGTATTCAAAAGTCAAAGCACAGATGTTGGCCAGGCTGCAGAGAAAACGGAATGCTTATGCACTGTTGGTGGGAATGCAAATTAGCTCAGCCACTGTGGAAAGCAGTTTGGAGATTTCCCTCATATCTGTTATGTCAGCCTCACTTTCTGGTCTATCCTACAAGCTGAGTGCAGGCCTCTCTTAAGGCTCTCACCCATAAGGCCAACTGTCTACTGTGCTTCTTTACTTTGGATGTTTCACAAGGCACATCAGACTCAAAGAGTCTGACACACACCATTGTCTCACCCAAATACTTCTCACTCAAATACTTCTCTCCCGCCCTGTCACAGAGAACATGCCACCAACAGGTCCAGCTCAAGTCGAAAACCTGAGGGTTAACCATGATTTCCTCTCCCACTTCACTGCGCCAGCGCCCTTCTAGGTCGACCTTCAAATAATCACCCGCTTGATGCTGAGGACTCCACCTCTATGTCCCTCTCATCCAAATTCTCCTCTGCCTCCCCACGTCCACTGCCCAAGTCCAAGGCACCATCCTCTTCCTCCTAGATCCCTGCAACAGCTGCGTCACTGGTTTCCTGGCCTCTCCCCTCCTACTCACTAGCAAATCTTTTTCCCCACAGAGAAAATCCAGGGGATCCTTCTAATAGGCACATCCGAAATGAAATTTTAACTCCCTCTCTACTGGCTTCAGTATAGCACCCAAACTCCTTAGAGCTATGGGAGAAGCCCTGCTGGCCCTGGTTTCTGCTCACTCTGCAAAGCTACAGGCACTGAAGATGCAAGAGACTGGAACACAGAAAACCGACATTTGCCACATGACTGCATCACACTGAGTACTGTGCTGGGTGCTTCAAGCTTATTCCCATCCTGACATGTCCCCTGTAAATGGATCTACACGTTTATCTATCAGCTCTAGGTTGGTCTCAGGCTGATAGCATTTTTTTTATTCTTTAATATGTTTATTTCAGAAAATAGAATGTCAACCATGTCTGTTCCATTAAAGGTCCAAACTAATTTCTTTGTAATCAATCACAATTTCTGTTTCTTTGTCAGCAGAGTGCGGGCCATTTGTTCTATGGCCACTACCTTCCGGGTGTTTTATGTCTAAGGTGTTTTAACCTGTATCAGCTGACAGTACCCATAAGCAAAACTCCAGGTCTTTAAAAACCATACTGAATTCCTTAGAATTAGGTTTGGTTGCATGTGATGAAACACCCAAAATAACAGTTTAAGAAAACTAGAAGTTCACGTCTGTTCTCCTAAAATAAGTCCAGAGACAAGCAATCCAGTGTGATATGGCAGTTTAATAACCAGAGGAGACCCAAGCTGCTTTTCTTTCTTGTTGCACCACCTTTCTTAACTTCCTGCCTCATAGTCTAAAATAGCTGTTGGACTCTAGCCCTCATGTCTGCATTCCAACCCTATGGAGGAGCGAGAGAAGAAGCAAGGGGTTTGTTCCAGCTGTCTTTTTAAGGACATTAACCATACAACACCACTTAAATGTTAAATGGGCAGAACATGGCCACACTTTGCTGGAAGGAAGTCTGGGAAATATCCTCATTCCAGCTCTCCATTGTGCAGCTAAAGATGGAGGTTCTGTTATGAAGAAAGACGGAGAGAATGGGCTTGGCCACCGGAACACCCATCTACCACAGGTGTTCAGCTATTCCATGTTGCCCCAAGGCAGGATATCTCTATGACCATTACACAAAAACAAATAGAGACCAAATTTAAGTTAAAGCTTGCACAATGCACAATCAGGCAACTCTGTTTATTCATCCATCGATTTGTTCACTCATTCAACAAATATTTATGTAGCATCTGTTTTAAGCTGGGCACAGGGCAAGATACAAGATACAAGAACTGAAAAAGAATATGAAGCAAGAAATGAGTTGTCCTGCTTGATCCACACAGCTGTAATGAGAATCCAGTGATAATGGGGTTGGTGTAGAAACTGTTAATGGACTATGTTATTGGAGCCTGAATGTTGGTCCTCTAGAGCAAATGCCTTTGCTTTAGCATGCAGTATGCTTTAGATACTTTTTTCCTATGTAAATAAACCCTCAAAGGACAAAACAGAGTTTCTAATCTCAAGAAAATGTGTGTATGTACGCTTTAGAAGTAAAAAATTTAAAAAATTTTAAAAAGAGTTTCTAATCTCAAGAAAATGAGTGTATGTATGCTTTAGAAGAAAAAACAAAAGGCAATTTCAGTGAAAGAAAAAAGAATATGAAGAAAAGATTGGATTATTCACAAGCTTACTCCTGAGGTTATTTTAAATGAAACAATGTATCACTTAATGATTAAGTATCATTACGGGTACCATCATGTATCATAAGAAGGCACCGAGAATCCAAGAACAGAACAATACAGACCAGCAGTTCCAGTAAAGCCTGCTTGAGTCACAGATGTGAGGTTGCAGAGCTCTTCCCGGGTCTTCAGACTGGGCCACCTAGAGCTCATCTTGCCAAGTAAACTTCAGAGTGTGGCCTGCTCTGCCCCCTCCCCCAGTCATGTCCAAGGTCAGAATCCAGCCAGGGGCCTCAAACAGGCAGAAATATTTATGCCAACTCCAGAATACCAAACCTAAGAGACAGAGCTGATGCCACTTGAAAGGAATCGGAGCGGAATCTCCAGAGATTAAGAAAATGACAGTGACCAAGTTGCACAGGAGAAGGGGGTGAGAAGAAGTGGAGATTAAAGCAGCCAGGCCATTTGTTATTTTGATTTATGCTTTTTTTTTATTTTAAAGGGAATTAAAGAAGATGAATTAAGACTTCATTAGATCCTGACAACTTCAGGAATATTAATCCATCTTCCATTTGCATTAAGACTCCCAATCTCTCCGATCTCTCCGGGGCTAGGGTGAAGGAAAGGGAAAGCTATGGATACATTTCTGTCTTCCCCGCTCTGCACCCCCTAACCCTCCCCTCTGGCCACTTTCCCTTTCATGTCTTTGTTTGACATATAGGAAAGAATCATGAGGTGTTGAGTATCATTAACTTCCAAACACCTATGAAATCAGTAGGGAAGTGCAAACATTGTGGACCCCGACCGTCTCTGCAAATGATCTATCCTAAAGTCCTCCCCTTTGGAGATGAAAAGAAATAGTTTGGCAGACTGACAGTCTCGGGGAGAGAGGCCTGAATGAACAGGCAGGGGACACGCAGAATAAATGAAAATATGATTGACTTCTTACCTCAGTCCGGCTTACACATGGTTCTGAGCATTTAATAAACAGGTTGACACTCCGAGTTCCCCTCATTAGGTGAACGTGGAGACCCGGACTGTTATAAATCAGAAGGGCAGGTTATCAAAGCTTGTGATCTTTAACTGTGTCAGGGCGCCCTCCTGTCTGCTGAAATGGAGGCAGCAACCTGCAAGCTGCAAAGAATTAGCCACTATACCACGATTTAACACACATGCACCCAGGAGAAGGTGGGAGGCTGGCGCTACAGGCAGTTTTTCCGGTACTCAGCACATGTGGCTGGCCCTTGGTCACGGTTTACTTGGGGCTGCATGGTACCTGAGGATAAAGGTGACGGATGACCCTGTGATGGATCAAGAAATAGACCTGTGTTTAGTTAGACTAGGATCAATGGAGAAAAAATCACTATGGAATGTTAGAATTCCCAAGCCAGAATGGACTTTGGGAAAACCTTCTCATCTGGTGGTTTCCCAGCCTAATTTCACATCAAAATCTAAAGGGGCTAGACACTGTGGTGGCTTATGCCTGTAATCCCAGCACTTTGGGAGGCTGAGGAGGTCAGGAGTTCAAGACCAGCCTGGCCAACATGGTGAAACGGCGTCTCTACTAAAAGTACAAAAATCAGTCGGGCATGGTGGCAGGTGCCTGTAATCCCAGCTGCTCAGGAGACTGAGGCAAGAGAACCACTTGAACCCAGGAGGCAGAGGCTGCAGTGAGCCCAGATCACACCACTGCACTCCAGCCTAGGCAACAGAGCAAGACTCTGTCTCAAAAAATAAATAAATAAATAAAAAATAAAAAAATCTAATGGAAAACTGATAATTTCTAACAAGGTTAAAAAGACTTCTATGCTATGACCCTGAAATTATACCTCATGAGAAATGAATGTATATGCCCACAAAAATACTTGTATACAAACGTTCAAGTTGCTTTGTTCATAAGAGCTCCAAACTGGAAACAGCCTAAATATGCCCCCACAGGAGAATGGATAAACACACGGTGGCACATCCATGCAATGGAACACTATTCAGCAATAAAAAACAAGCAGGTACTGCTGATATGTGTAACCACATGAATGAATCCCATGGACCTGATGTTCAATGAAAGAATCTAGGCTCAGGAAAGTACATGTTGTGTGATTCCACTTCTATGAAATTCAAAGACAGATAAAGTTAATCTTACTTGGTAATAAAAGTCAGGACAATAGCAGGACAGAGGGGCAGGATATGGGGCACAAGGAAACTTTCTGGGGAGGTGGGAATGACCTATATCTGAATCTGGATGATGGTTACAGGAGTGAATACATTTGCAAAAATTCAACAACTGGTACATTTGATATTTGTATACCTTACTATATATATAAATCATACCCCAGTAAAGTAAAACAAATCAATGAAACAAGTAAGTAAAAACAAATAAATAAATAAATGCAGAGTCCAGAGCCTTTGCACATGCTGTTCCCTTGGCTTGGAATATTGTGTCCCCACCCCCTAATATTGAAGAGACTAGCCCCATCCTATCATTCAGGTCTTAGCTTAACTCTCACCTCTACCATTCATTGCTGCATCATTTGGGTTTTGGGCTTGTTTTTATACTCCTAACCATGCTCAGAAATTTTCTTGAGTATTCTCTGCCTCTCCATCCATCCCTGTCACCAATAGACTGTGAGTGCCTAAGCACAGGGGTCTTATTGTGTTCACTCCCTGTGCTGTCACCACTCACCCTATTGCACCTGTTGTCCACCACTCTCCACCTGCTGTCAGCCTCAGAGCTGCCTTGTTAGTGTGCAGCAGTGTACTCCCAGAACTTCTGACTTCTGGGCGAGTCTTGGTCAGTGGGAAATCTCAGCAGGAAATTGAAAGGAAAGAGGAGTGGGAGAATGGGGTGACACATCCTTCGCTGTGGCATCCCCACAAGCTGACTGCATCTCTAGGTCAGTGGTTCTCCATCAAGTATAATGTTGTCCCCCAAGGGACATTTGGCAATGTCTGGAGAAATATTTGGTTGCCACAACGGGGGGTGATGGTGCTGCTGGCATCTGGTGGTTGGAGGACAGGGATGCTGCCCAACATGCTACAATGCACAGGACAGCCCCCACAACAAAGAATTACCCAAGCCCAAATGTCAACAGTGCCAAGGTTAAGAAACTGCTCTTGGTGAAGGTCATGGCTCTTCTAAGGAGGCATCTCCATAACCCTCTCCTTCCAGGGTCAGGTGAACACTCCCCCTGACTCCGTCAGGTCCAGAGACTGTAAAAGCCCCACTATTGCTATCCTTGCTGCTTCCCCTATATCCTGCCCACATCTTCGTATTAGTCCCTCTGTGAAAAGTCCTCAAATTACCCTAATTGGAGTGCACTATTCTACTTCCTGATGGAATGCTCACAAGCAGGCCATTTCATCTCCAGCAGCTACATGCTTAGTAAATATAAATATTTGTTTAAGTAATTAATGGATGAGAGTCTCCTAGAAGATCTGGATTTAAAAGTCAAAGATAAGGCCGGGTGCGGTGGCTCATGCTTGTAATCCCAGCACTTTGGGAGGCCGAGGCGGGTGGATCACAAGGTCAGGAGATCGAGACCATCCTGGCTAACATGGAGAAACTCCGTCTCCACTAAAAAATACAAAAAAGTAGCCGGGCGTGGTGGCGGGCACCTGTAGTCCCAGCTACTCGGGAGGCTGAAGCAGGAGAATGATGCGAAGCCGGGAGGCGGAGCTTGCAGTCAGCCGAGATTGTGCCACTGCACTCCAGCCTGGGCGACAGAGCGAGACTCCGTCTCAAAAAAAAAAAAAAGTCAAAGATAAATCTTAGAACTTACATATTTTTACAGCTTTATTGAAGCATAATTGATACAGAAAAAAACTGCACATACTTAATGTATACAATTTGATGGGTTTGGACATGTGTATACAGCCATGATGTCATCACCACAATCAAGGTAATAAGAATATTTATCACCTCCAATGGTGTCCTTGTATCCCTTTGCAGTGTGTGTTTGTGCGTGTGTGTTTTAAGAACACTTAGCCGGGCGCGGTGGCTCAAGCCTGTAATCCCAGCACTTTGGGAGGCTGAGACGGGCGGATCACAAGGTCAGGAGATCGAGACCATCCTGGCTAACATGGTGAAACCCCGTCTCTACTAAAAAATACAAAAAACTAGCCGGGCGTGGTGGCGGGCGCCTGTGGTCCCAGCTACTCCGGAGGCTGAGGCAGGAGCATGGCATAAACCCGGGAGGCAGAGCTTGCAGTGAGCTGAGATCCGGCCACTGCACTCCAGCCTGGGCGACAGAGCCAGAGCCAGACTCAGTCTCAAAAAAAAAAAAAAAAAAAAGAACACTTAACATGAAATTCATCCTCTTAAAACAAATTTTTAAGTGCACACCATATCATTAGCTGTACATTAACTGTTGTACAGCATATCCCTAGAACTTATTCATCTTGTGTAACTGCAACTTTATACTCATTGAACAAACTCTCTGTTTCCCCCTCCTCCCATCCTGTGGCAACCACCCTGCTATTTCTGCTTCTATAAGTCGGACTATTTTAAATACCTCTTGTATGTGGAATCATGCCATATTTGTCCTGCTGTGACCAGAACTTAATATTTTTAAAAAGATTCTTTGGGTGATTCTAGAACAAGTCCCACATGTGTGCCTGGGGAAACTGAAGCCCAGAGAGGGGAAAGTACTTTTTCGGGGTCACACCACCGTGAGAAGCAGCCTGGGTCCAGAAAGCACCCATTCTTGACATTGATCATTAATTCCATTACCTTTTGCTGTTTTCCCTCAAATTATTTTCCCCATAACATTGCTGATGCCTTTAGACACAATGCATATTCCAAAGTTCACGCCTCCTGCATTTTAAAGAAGGACATTCAGTCTGTGTGATTCTAATCCATCCACTCACACACAGCTCTGAATGACCAGGACTGGAGGGGCAGCCCCACAGAGGGGCCAAGGGCCTGAGGACAACAGATATTTCTGGTTCAGTCCCAGGTTCTGCCACATCCAAGTTCAGCTTCCTTGTCTGGAAATTGAAGATGACAGCGCTTACCTCTTAGATTTGTTCAGAGGCCTCCATGAGATGATGGCTATAAAGTGTGTGGCACAGAGCTGGGCATGTCGTGAGGTCACAGACAGTGGTGGTTATGGCTCAGATGCCCTTCAAGTCCAATTTTCTCTGTATTTTGTCTGCCAGAATCCTCAAAATGTCCAATGTGACTGAGCCAAGACATCTTGAGTCCCCCAAAATAAGAGATTCTGCTTGCATTTCTCTCTATATTCTTGGCTACATTATGGACCAGATAGAAGCCAGTTCCAAACCACTAAGACCCAGACTGTAGATTTAAATTGCTGACAATAGGTTTAGACTTGCCAATGAAAAAATCCACATTCTCATGTAAGCTTAAGAGAACAAAGCTTCCTCTAGGTTTTTTTTTAAAGAGTGGAATTAGGATCTCATGTCTTTGTCTTTTCTCTTTACACCCAGATTGAAGTCTTTAATACTAAGGGAACTTTCTGATTTTCCATGTAGAAAGAATGAATTCTGTAAGTCGGAATATTTTAAATACGTCTTATAAGCAGAATCATGCCATATTTGTCCTTCTGTCACCAGAACTTACATTTTTAAAAATATTCCCCAGGTGGTCTTTTTTTTTTTTTTTTTTTTGAGACGGAGTCTTGCTCAGTTGCCCAGGCTGGAGTGCAGTGGCACGATCTTGGCTCACTGCAAGCTCTGCCTCCCGGGTTCACGCCATTCTCCTGCCTCAGCCTCCCAAGTAGCTGGGACTACAGGCGCCCGCCACCACGCCTGGCTAATTTTTTGCATTTTCAGTAGAGATGGCGTTTCACCGTGTTAGCCAGGATGGTCTTGATATCCTGACCTCGTGATCCACCCGCCTCGGCCTCCCAAAGTGCTGGGATTACAAGCGTGAGCCACCGCGCCCGGCCCCAGGTGGTCTTTTTAAAGATTCCCCAGGTGGGCCGGGCATGGTGACTTCCACTTGTAACCCCAACACTTTGGGAGACCAAGGCGAGTGAATCACTTGAGCCCCAGAGTTGAGACCAGCCTGGGCAACAGAGTGAGACCTCATCTCTACAAAAAAATACAAAAAATTAGCCAGGCATGGTGGCGCACACCTGTGGTCCCAGCTACTCACTTAGCAGGCTGAGGTGAGATCACTTGAGCCTGGGAGGCCAAGGCTGCAGTGAGCTATGATTGTGCCACTACACTCCAGCCTTGATGACACAAATTTTGTCTCCAAAAATAAAAATTAAAAATAGAATAAATTGGTTGAGAATGGAAGAGGTAAGAAGATGCATGCCTCTCTTCCTCCATAACTTGCAGACCTGAACATTGATTTAGTCTGACAGAGAACAAATATGTTTGCTTCTAGCAATATGGCTTATAAGTCAGACTCAAGAAAGGTCTAAAGAGATGGAGAGAATAAGGGCATTTTCTCTTTAATAGAGACTTTAAATGCAATGGCTCCAGTATGTCCTCAGTATATTCTGAGACGTGGGCTCTTTACCTGTAAAATGGGGCCATATCAATACCTACCTCATGATGTTGCCGTAAAAGTTGACTGCTAACAACAGTATAAAAGTGTTCCTATTTCCGCACATCCTCTCCAGCATCTGTTGTTTGCTGACTTTTTAATGATCACCATTCTAACTGGTGTGAGATGGTATCTCATCGTGGTTTTGATTTGCATTTCTCTAATGACCAGTGATGATGAGCTTTTTTTCATGTTTGTTGGCTGCATAAATGTCTTCTTTTGAGAAATGTCTGTTCATATCCTTCACCCACTTTTTGATTGGGTTGTTTTTTTCTTGTAAATGTGTTGAAGTTCCTTGTAGATTTTGGATATTACCACCATGGCATGTGTGTACCTATGTAACAAACCTGCACGTTCTGCACATGTATCCCAGAACTTAAAGTATAATTTAAAAAATTAGAAAGAAAAATAAATGGACTGCTATACACAATTGTAGTATTACTTACTGTCTACAGGTTTGTGTGCTGACTTTTTCAGTTAACGCTCTCATTGTGATTGCCCCTCGGAAAAAATGATTTAACTTTTTTCTTCAAATTATATAGTCAATATTAGTTTAGAAAATGTGAGCAGTGTTTCTAAGAATACTGAAGAAAGTAAAAGTTACCCCAAACCTCAGCATCCTAAATAGTTACCATTAGCATTTGGGGAATGGCTTTTTATGCATCTCTTTATGCGTTTTATGCTGCTTTTAAAAATCCAACCTCAAGTTTGGATCAGCTGTAAATTGGTGGAATTCGATCCCAGCTATGGCACTTGGATATGTTATTTAACCCTTCTGGGCCTTGGTACCTTTATCTATAAAATAGTACATTCACTTCCTGGGGCTGGTGTAAGACATTGCCACAAACTGGGTAGCTTAAAACAACAGAAATCTATTCTCTTTCAGTCCTAGAGGCCAAAAAAGTCCTAAATCAAGGTGAAAGTAGGGGGCTCTTCCAGAGGAGGAGGCTCCAGAGGCTCTGAAGGAGGATCTGTTTTGCACCTCTCTCCTAGCTTCTGGTGACCACTGGCAACCCCTGGAGTTCCTTCGCTTCTAGACACATCACTCCAATCTCTGCCTCTGTATTCACATGGCCTTCACCTCCATGTCTGTGTCTTCTCTTCTTATAAAGACACTCATCATTGGATTTAGGGCTCATTCAGATAATCCAGGATGATCTCATCTCAAGATCCCTAATTTAATTACATCTGCAAAGACTCTTTTAATATAAGCAAACATTCACAGGTTCCAGGTGGAAGTATCTTTTTTGCAGGGGGTTGGGGGCACAATTTGACCTCCTGCAAATGGAGATGAGAATAGTTGCTTCCAACAGTTACTTTGATAAACAAGTTGGATGGGATAATGCATATGCAATTTCTGGCATATGATTAGTGATCAATGAATGCTGTGTATTAATAATCCTATCTGAAGGAGGACATTGCTCCTCAGCTTCTTTCTGGAGGAATAAAGTAAGATATAAATAAATAAACACAAATGAATAATTCTGAAGTTCAGATGGGTGCCAAAAATGTGGTTTTCTTGGTTCTCTGTGAGCTTTCTCTAGTATTTTAAAGTGGAGAGTTTTCATATATGTAGGCTCTAATTTTTTCCTATAAATATCCTTTAGTTTCTCTCTTCATTCTGGCTTTTCTTCCTTCTGTCATAGCTCAGTGGGTTGGCCATTTTACCCAGAAAAAAACAAAGCTTCAGAAGGTATAACAGATTCAATCAAATCAGTTAGATGAATTACATTTTACTTAGAATGAAAAACCTACCATTCATTTCAACATGTAGCTTTTCATGCTTTCATGACATTGAGGTTAAATAGAAATTCTTTACAGCTTCATTATTTCAAAGCATAGGGTTGTTCTGATTTTTTTAAACTTGATAAATGAAAATCAAGACTGATGAAAGAGCAGAGAAAAAGAAAGCAATTGTTCACAAAAAGATTTGTCCTTGACCAAAAGACGCTCCTACTGCGTTTTTGATGACTTGGCCTACAAGAAGAGAGTAATGTTAGAGTGAGAAAAGTAATTGGGAGTTCAGAGAAGTGAGTTTTATTCTGGGATATATTACTCTTTACCAGGGTAGCATGTTGGTAAAGTGACCTCTCTGTCCCTTAGTTTCCCTCCTATAGAATGAGGAAGGGTTGGGAGGGGTTACCACTGAGGTCTCTTTCAGCTCTGATCTTCTAGAGCTCATAAGTCAAATGTTAACATTGCTCGATTCAAAAAGTTAACTTGAATCCCTTCATCAGTGGCTAAGGGAGCTTTAGAATGGCGTTCAGTAAGTTTTCTGCACTCAAAACGTATAATGGCATTTGTTGACTTGGAAACTTCCAGGTCTTTTGATCTAAGAACAGGGAGTTCTGGAGTGAATGAGCAAGACAGGAAATCAACCACCTGACATATGAAGTTGAATAACAGTCTCGAGACAACACATTCAGACTTGTCCCAAGGCTGTGTGTCCACTTGTCCAGTGGCAGAACCCGAGGTGAAAGTCCAAGGGGAAAATAGGGAGAAGGACATTCATGGATAGAAGATTTGGTTTTCCACATGAAGGAGGAATAACTCAGGCAAGGACTGGATTTTATAATTCCTGGTCCCTCCCACCAAGTCTTATAACAGAATGGTGTTTGGTGAGCACTCAGCTGACTCACTGACTGCCAGTTGTTCAGGAGGGTAGGGGAGTAGAAGGGACAGGGTATCTCCTGAAAAGCACTGGCCACCAAAGGAAGTTCCATGAACTCAGGGGGCAGGAGAAAATGTGGAGAGGAGATGGCTCCATTGTGGATCTGCCTGCCTGGCACCCACACCCTGTTACCCCACAATCAGTTACCGACTTCATTCATTCTGGGCCTTTGTTTCATCACAGTCGTCATCTTCATCACCCTCTTCCTCCTCTTCTCCTCCTCTCCTCCTCTTCCCCTCCTCCTCGTCCTCCTCCTTCTTCCTCCTTCTCCCCTCCTCCTCCTTCTTCCTCCTTCTCCCCTCCTCCTCCTTCTTCCTCCTTCTCCCCTCCTCCTTCTTCTTCCTCATCCTTCTCCTTCTTCCTCCTCCTCTTTTCTCATCCTCCTCTTCCTCCTTCTCTTCTTCCCCTTCTTCTTCTCTTCTCCTTCCTTCTTCTCCTCTTCCTCCTCCACCTTCCCCCCTTCCCTTCCTCCTCATCACCATCATCATCATCATCACCATTTCTTCCAGTGTTTATTCTATATATATTTCTGCCAATAAGCTAAGTACTTAACAACTATACAGGTACTTTCTCTTAACCATCACAGCAATTTAAGGAGGTGGTCACTACTCACTACTTGTCTTGGTCTGGTTTCCTCCCTCAAAACAGGTCTTGAGATGAGGATTTGTATGTAAGTGGTTTATTTGGGGATAACCCCAGGAAGTCTTGGAGGGAATAAAAGGCAGGAAAGCAGATATAAAGGGTACCTTGCTGAGCAGTTACCGTGGTGAGTAACTGGGGCCCAGTCTTGCGTGGGCCCCCGAAGGGCTGTGAGAACACACCTAAGAGTTGGCCCAGGGAGGAAATGTGGTGGATAAATAAGGGGTATTTATTTACCACACCTCATTCCTCGTTGGTTGACGTTGCTTCTGGGGGCATCAACTCTCTGATACTTCTGACCATCCTGGGCTGAGCACGTATCTGCAGCCAGACAGCCCTTGGGCAGAGGACTAAATGTCAGTATTTTGGGAACTGTCAATCTAAGCTGTAGGTGGCTTGAGAGGTGAGAGGGGGCCTAGGGTTATGGGCAGGGCACCAAATAGCATCTATATGATTATTATTCCAATCTTAGAGGAGAAGAAATAAAAGCTTAGAGAGGTGAAGTAACTGACTTAGATCACAGAGCCCATACATGGTGGAGCTGGGATTTCAATCTGGGTCTATGGATTCAAGAACCTGAGCTATTAATTCCAATGCTCCCCAGCCCCATCCATTAAAGGTTGGAATTAGTTGTAAACTGCCTTCCACCTACAGCTCACCATCTGTGGTTCCAGCTAACAAGGTTTAGAGTTGAGGGAGAGGAGTTTTTACATTCATCTCTGTCACCCCTCTCTGATATCTCTAGGACAAGTTCAGGAGAGAGGTGGGAGGGGGTTCGAACATGAGGCTGGTGTCCCTGGCAATCATGAAACTTCCACCTTCCACATCAGCTGGCTGTTCATCCCTCTCCCACACCAGTCAATGAGGCTTGAGGCTCTGAAAGTTTGGAGGAATCGTTTAAACATTCTGACCCTCAGTTTCCTCATCTAGACTGCAGAAGAAATGATGAGTACCCACTTCCTAAGGTTATTGACAGAATTAAATGAGATAATGTATAATAAGAGCTTAGCATAGCATCTGGCTTATAATAAGTGCTTGTTAATTATTTCTATAATGCGTTATTAATTATTATAATTACCTGGGAATCTGATCTTCCACCTACAAATACTTTGTTTCCAAAATGAAAATCAGGACATTACCTATGACAGAGTCTAACAACAAAAGGCAATAAGGAATATAAGACAAATTCACACTTAATTTCCCTTGATGGTCTACCATACCGATGCAGCTACAAGCCGACCACTGTATATGCGTCTTTATGGAAGGGGAAAAAGATGTGTATGGAAGTCTACAGCCATCTGGCCAGACCCCTCTGTTGCCTGACGTCAACGTTTGACTTGTTATGACCCTGTTATGACCCTGATTTTCTCCTTGCCCTCATAAAGTCTGTATTCAAGGCGGCAGCCACTGGAGTAGTCCTGTTAAAACATTAAGGCAGATCCTACCACGCTCCTGTTCAAAATAAAACAATGGTTTCCTTTCCTCCCAGAGAACAGCAAAGCCTTGACGATGGCCACAAAAGCCTTGACAATGGCCACAAAAGCCTCCATGCTGCAGAGTCTGAACACTTCTCCTTTATCTCCCGCCTCCCCTCTGGGCACCGTCCTCCAGCTCCCCCCACTCCAGCCATACTGATTTCCTTGGTGGTTCTGACAGCCCGGTGCACACCCAGGGTATTTGCACTGGCTGTTGTCTCCTTCTGCGATCTTCTTCCTCCATAACCAAATGGCTTACTTCCTTGCCTCCTTCAAGTCTTTGTCAGATGTCACCTTCTCAATAAGGACTTCCCCAATCACACCATTTAAATTACAACAATCTCCCATCCCCATCGCACCAGTGAGACTCAGCTCCCCTTCACCTACTCTGTATATGTATTGACCATCAACAGACTATAATTTACCTATTTAGTATTAAATAGTTCACAGTTTATGGTCTGTCTCCGTCCCTATAGAACTGTTCTCCCTTTAGAACAGTTGTTCTTGTTCCCTATAGAATGGCATCTGCAGACATATCTTGGAGGCAAAAAGTAATTTTTTGCTCTACTGGCATCTAATAGGTAGAGGCTAGTGACACTGCTAAACATCCCACAATGCACAGGACAACCCCCACAAGAAAAAATTCTCCAGCCGAAAATATCAGTAGTGCTGAGGTTGAGGAATTGTGCTATAGGATGAAGCTCTGCAAGGACAGAGCTTTTTGGTTGATTTTCTGTTTTGCTATATTTCAGCATCTAGAACAGGACCTGGCACATAGTAATCACTCAGTAAGTATTTGGCGAATGAATCATCCTTAGAAACGGTCCCCAGAGTGAAGACTTTCAGAGTCTGGAGATCTCAAAAACATGCAAAATTCCTTTTAAAATCAGCAGCAGAACAAACACACGGACACGGGTCGGACAGTGGGAAAGACCCAGTTCCTTGTTTGTAAAGGAATCGCTTCCACCGGAAAGAAAGAAAGATGTCCTCCAGCGGCCCCACCCGGAACTCGCACATTGTGTTCTAAGTTTAACACATCTTGTGCTCTCTCTGCTGAAACCCTTGGCTCCAACCCATAATATCTCTGAATCCAGGAAACCATTATGACTGGTCAGGGTCAAAGGTTGCTCCTATTGTAACCCACTTCCTCCATCAGAGTTTTAAATTTGGAAAACGTTCTTATTGCTATTGTATGGAATGTCAGCTCTCAGATAACCTCAGAATTATTTTTATTTGTCTACCGTGCCCACCCCACCACACACCAAAAAAAAAAAAAAAAAGTTTAAAAAAATCCCTTAGAGTGGGAGGGGGCTTTCCTCAACATACTGTTAACAGAGAAAGAATCAGATAAGAGCCAGCTGATATTTTCAGCCTTTAACTGAATAAAGGGAAGAGGAGAAGTAGTTAAATTCCCAGAAGGGCCCCAAAATTAAATTCCAATATAGTTCTTAAGATGGCTAGGATAGGAAAATGATCAGAACCCTGAGAGTGTAGCAATTTTAGATATCAGCAAGCACTTAAAACTTTAAGGAGGTTGTTCTAATAGTCCAGGACATTTCCGGAACTTATTGCCCCCTTTTTATTTTTACATGAGGAAGAATTATAGTACCTACAAATATGTCCTGGAATTGTAATGAGGACAGCAGATAGATCTCTGGATTTGACCAGGAAAAGAAGAAGATCCATAGGGAATTTGGGTGATGAGGAATGCCAGATCTTGGAATTACACACAGTAATTAAATGGCAAGAGGAAGATTGTCTTGGCCAACAGTCTGGAAAGATTGGGCACCTTGCCATTTTTAAGGAGAAGGTATGTTAGAGGAAAGAGTAGCTGGAAGGTCTTTGAGGCACTTACAAAGTCAGAAAAAAAGTTATTTCAGTCAGTTCTGCAAATATTCAGAACCTTTCCTCTGTTTAAGGCTCAATGCTAAGTGCTGGCAGGAGATGCTAGCGTGTGATGCCAGCTGTATGGGCTTTAGGTTTTGATGGCTGTGAGCCTGAGAAGCATACTCAACCTCACTAAGATTTGGTTTCCCCATCTGAAAAATAGGATGGAAAATAATAGTTACCTCATGGGGTTGTTGTGAGGATGCTGTTTGACAGGGTCTCCAGCATGTTGAAAGTATTGAGCAATAAATATTAGCATTATTGGAAGACAAAGTTTTTCTTAAAATGTTCAGATTCTAGTGGGGCAAACATCATCATAATTAAGAGAGCAGCTATCATTTATTGTGCATCTGCTATATGCCAGGTTCTGTAGTATCTCATTGAATCCCTGCAATGCTATCTCATTAAATCCCTGCAACAATCTTTGATAGAAATAGGCACTGCCCAACCATATGTCTGGTTCGCCTTCGGCCCTTAGGGCAACTGCACAACCCAATACTCTTTGCATTTGGGTTGAGCCATGTGACTAATTCTGGCCAATATAGTGTGGGTTAAAATTATGCCTGTCACTGCCTTGCTGGAACATTTAATTGCCCATGTATGACCCTGATGCTCATAATCTTCTCCTTGCCACCATGGCAAGTGCCATTCCAGTTAGTGGGGCCCTGGTCACCATTGAGCTCTTGCTGCCCAGAAAGTCATATTTGCCCACTAACATACTCATAACATACCCTGTACCGGCACCTTTCCCTTCTTTTCTCATTTTCTCACTTCTCTATCAGTACTTCCTGGTGGAATCACTTCCCCCAAAGCTTCTTGTACTCAAATTCCAGTTGCTTGTCCCTAAGGTAGGCATCTTCACCACTGAAGACAGACCTTGAAAATCCCATCTGGAATTACATAGAGATGAACTAAACTCTCTATCAGGTTAAAAAAAAAAAAAAGTGAGTGTTGCTCCAACTCCTTAATCTGGTTTATTCAGAACTATCTTTTGTCTATGCAAATGCAAATATTGCTCTTAGTCCTGCAGTGAGAATAACAGAGAATAGGCCCCTGCTAATGTGCAAAGAACATGTAGCATGAGGAAGAAATAACCCTGTATTGCTTTAAGCCATTGAGATTTAGGGATAGGTCATTACTATAGCATGACTTAGCTTCTCCAGGCTCTCATACAACCCTATGCAATGAGCACCAGAGTCATCACCACTCCACAGGCATGGGACATAAGCTCAGAAAGGTTACATGATCTGCCCACTTTCTAAATCGCACACCTAGCAAGCCCTGCGGCAGGATTTACACCCATTTCTATCTGAGTCCAAAGTTCACGCCCAAAACTGCTATACCATACAGATAAAAGGATCATTCATTTGTACTTAAATAAAGATTTGTAAATTATAAAACATTAAATAACATGAAGAATTTGTTGCCAGTATAGAATGTCGGAAGACAACCCAAGCAAAAACGGGCCTCCTCCTGAGACTTGAAAACAGGGCTTTAAAAACACTTTGTTGCCTAAAATAGGCTGACAACTCTGATATAGATAAAATGACCAAGTACAGCACCCAGAACCGAGACGACACTCAATACACATTACTATGTGGACAACAGGATGGGAGAGAGGGAGGAAGCAGGGAGAAACTTTGTTTTCTGTTGCTATGTTCCACATTGTCATTAGACAAGCGCAGATGAAGAGAATCTCTGGTTACTGGGGTTGGGCAAGCCTTTATTCTTCATCTCCTTCATCTATTCAGAATGATTTCATGAGCTAATTAGCCCAGGAGTAGCCCTAAATCAATGATGAATATAAGGCAGATGATAAATGCTCAGGTCTCCTGCCTCTCAGAGATGGGACAACACTGAAGGATGTTCTATACCATCTCCCAGAAGTCCCTAGCGTAGGATTATCAGATAAAGCAAATAAAAATACAGCGAGCCAGTTAAAATTAAATTTCAGATAAACAATGATCAAGTTTTAGGATAGGTATGCCCTATGCAGTATGTGGGACACACACTAAATATTACTTGTTTAGGCAGGTCGTGGTGGTTCACACCTGTAATCCCAGCACTTTGGGAGGTCAAGGCAGGGCGGGTCACGAGGTCAGGAGTTTGAGACTAGCCTAGCCAACATGGTGAAATCCCGTCTCTACTAAAAATACAAAAATTAGCCAGGCATGGTGGTGGGTGCCTGTAATTCCAGCTACTCAGGAGGCTGAGGCAGGAGAATCACTTGAACCCAGAAGGCAGAGGTGGCAGTGGGCTGAGATCGTGCCACCACACTCTAGCCTGGGCAAAAGAGCGAAACTCCATCTCCAAAAAAAAAAAAAATTGCTTGTTTATATACATTTAAATTTAACTGGAGCCTTGTGTTTTATCTGCCAACCCAGAATCAGTGGCATAGAGCCCCAGTTGCTCCTGGTTGTAAACTGCTTGTTAATACATTCTTTTCACTTCCTTACTGCCCTACCAGTGATTCCTAGAATCACTTCCCAACTAAACTATTGGTCCTCAAATTCTAGATGCTTCTAGGAAAACTCAACTTGAGACAGAGACCTTAAGCCACTAATGGTAAAGGTATGGAAGTTTCCCTGTCAAAGACTCTCTGGAATGTATCCAGTCAAGAACTAAGTTCACTGGCAGTGATTTCTTAATTATGACATCACAAGCACAGACAACAAAACCAAAAATAGACAAGGGAGGCTACGTCAAACTCAAAGCTTCTGTACAGCAAAGGAGAAAATCAACAGAGTGAAAAGTTAACCTATGGAATGGGAGAAAATATTTGCAAGCCATATATCTGATAAGGGGTTAATATTCAAAATATATAAGGAACTCCTACAACTTGACAGCAAAAAAACAAGCGAACAATGAATAACCCAATTTAAAAAATGAGCAAGGAGCTAGGTGCGGTGGCTCATGCCTATAATCCCAGCACTTTGGGAGGCTGAGGTGGATGGATAGCTTGAGGCCAGGAGTTTGAGATCAGCCTAGGAAACATGGTGAGATCCCGTCTCTACTAAAATTCCAAAAATTAGCCAGGTGTGATGGTGTGTGCCTGTAATCCCAGCTACTGGGGAAGCTAAGGCAGGAGAATCGCTTGAACCCAGGAAGTGAAGGTTGAATTGGGCTGAGATCACGCCGCTGTACTCCAGCCTGTGTGACAGAGGGAGACTCTGTTTCCAAAAAAAAAAAAAAAAAAAAAGGCAAGGGACCTGAATACAAATTTTGCCAAAGAAGAGACATAAATGACTAACAGGTATATGTAAATATGTTCAGCATCACTAATCATTTAAGAAGTGCAAATTAAAACCACAATGAGACATCACTTCGTACCTGTTAAGATGGTCATTATCAAAAATAATTTTAAAAACAAAAATGTGGAGAAATTGGAACACTTGTGCACTGCTGGTGGGAATGTAAAATGGTGTAGTCATTATGGAGAATAATATCAAGTTTCCTCAAAAAATTAAAAATGAAACTACCATACAATCCAGCAATCTTACTTCTAAATATTTATCCAAAAGGATTGAAAACAGGATCTCAAAGAAGTGTTTTCACACCGATGTTCACTGCATTATTATTCACCGTAGCACAGAGGTGGAAACACTAACGAATAATTTGATAAAGTGTGGTATATATATACAATGAAATATCATTCAACCTTTAAGAAGAAAGAAATCATCAGGCGCGGTGGCTCACGCCTGTAATCCCAGCATTTTGGGAGGCCAAGACGGGCGGATCACGAGGTCGGGAGATCGAGACCATCCTGGCTAACACGGTGAAAACCCGTCTCTACTAAAAATACCAAAAAAATTAGCCGGGCATTGTGGCGTGCACCTGTAGTCCCAGCTACTTGGGAGGCTGAGGCAGGAGAATGGAGTGAACCCATGAGGCAGAGCTTGCAGTGAGCCGAGATCACGCCACTGCACTCCAGCCTGGGCAACAGAGCAAGACTCCGTCTCAAAAAAATAAAAAATAAAAAAATAAAACCCTGCCATATGCTACAACACGGATGAAGCTTGAGGACATTATGCTAAATGAAATAAGCCAGGCACAGAATGACAAATGTTTCATTATTCCACTTATATGGAGTATATAAATAGTCCAACTCATAGAAGCAGAAAGTAGAATGGTGGATACCAGGGGCTGAGATAAGGGGGAAATGAGGAGTTATTGTTCAAAAGGTATAGAGTTCTGGTTATGCAAGATGAAAAAGCTCTAGAGATGTGCTTTACAACAATGTACATCTTTTAACTATACTATACGGTACACTTCAAAATTTAAGAGTGTAGATAATGTAGGGTTTTTTTAAACCCCAATTTAAAAAAGAAAAAAAACATGCTAAGCCCATTGCCAGGTCACCAAACTGAGTATTATTCAATCTCGTGATTGCAACCCATGTTGAAATTTTTCTGTTCCTTGAGAACACCCATGTTGGTCTCATCACTGGGTATTAGGATGTAGAAAATGCTGTTAAGATTCACTGTGTTCCCTCTTCATCAAAGGTGCACAAACTCGTCTTTCAGGGACTAACTCATTCCACAGGAGGGGACAGCAATGGGTAGAAGCTTGTGTGAGAGTACGAAAATTGACTCCCTGCCTCTGCTCTAAGTTGGAACCAAGCTGAGTAATAAAAGGAAGCGTTAGACTTTCACCTCGGCCTTTTCACGATGCTTCCTGTTGGCCAGGAACACACGCTCTGGGCTGTGGAATCGAGGGCGAGGCATGGCTTGCTGCTTCCAAACTATGTGACCTGACCAAGTGACTTCACCTTGCTAAACCTCAGTTTCCTCATCTGTCAAACAATGACAATAATAACTACCACACAGGACAGTTGGGGACATTCAGTGACATGATGTAAACAAGGCACTTAACACATCTGGTGGACAATCACTAATCACTAATCAGGCTACCAATCATTGTTGGCTGCGACTATTGTGATTATCATGCTATCCTGCGGTTCAATATGTTTTACACAGCTCTAGGCTGTCATGGCTGATGCATTCTGTGCCCAAGGCAGACACTGGAAGTGATGCCCATAATATGTCAAAGGAGAAGTCAAACTGACTTCTCCTAGTATGAGTCTGCGGCTCTGAGCAATCTGCATAGCGTTGTCCTTCAGGAACAAGTTCCAGAGCCAGGAGTAGAGGTGACCACTTTTTAATAGTTCATCCAACAATATTTACTGAGCCTGTGGTGCAGCAGTGAGTGCCTCTTAAGATGGAACATAACTTCCTCACTTTAGTGCAGTCCCCAACCCAGCCCAACATACTTCCTCTCCACTTGCCTGTCTAGTATAAGCATTTTGAATGACTTCTGACCTAATACTGTTGTATTTTCTTCAATGTTTTTAAAGAGGTATGCTTTTTCCCCAAATCCTTGAATAATACGCATACATGATGCTTCACGGTTTTATGTATCCCTGGTATTCTATATATGCCCACTGGGAGTTCATGGATCTCAGTTTGAAGGCACTGCTAAAGGCAATTTTCTGTGTGCACAACTGACTCTGGTAAGAGATACACGGTACTCTTCCTTCTAGGGAATACAAAGGAATCCCAATTTTCAACCACAGAGAAAAATTCAAGGGACTGTCTTTTCCCAGGTCACTGAAAGACACAGTTTTAAAACTATAAAGCTAATCCTCACCCAAAAAAATCTCAAATCAGGTGATTTTTAAAATTTCAAATCCATCCTAAAAATGTATCAACTCTTTACTATCAGTCCACTCCTAAATGATGACAAAGTAAAGCTTGCAACTTTTAATGGCTTTTTGTTTTTGATATTCTTTTTTTTTTCCTTAACTCAAATCACATCTTGCTTGGCAAAGACTTTTTATTATTTTTTATTTTCTTGATTCATAGGTCCTTAATGAAAGCAAAATTCAGCCTTACATTGGTCTTGTATGAATTAGGGACCATGTAAACAGTACTTAACAGTTCTAATTGAAGGTCAGTAAATCCCCAAGAGATTAAATGAATCCTGCAGGGAGCCGTGTAAATCTCCCTCTCTTTTATGGCAGAACAGCCAAGCCCCCAGACTGCCTTGTGCAAGGCTTAATAAACATGGTATGCATCTAATCAAAACCATTTTGCACCCAAAGAGGTTAGGGGTGTAAATCACAATTACTCTTGGCACTAAACCCTTGGCCCAGAGAGGCCCAAGGTTGCCAAATACCATCAGAAGCTGACTTCTAGGACTTAGCTAGCTGTCTGGCATGGGTTTCCTGAGTGTCCAGCCTGCTTCTCAGCAGGGGAATCCAGATGGGAGTATAAAATCTGAAAAGGATAGCAATTTCAAATGACCCTCTTGCTCTCTCTGGTTTCTTTACTCCTTGCCAGCTCTGGTTTGATCAAAAAGAAATTATAAATTCATAGATGTCAATGCCTAGATCTCCCCTTGAAGTGCCACGAATTCATTCATCGCGTCCAGACACGCACCATTTTAAAAGAAAATGGTGTAAAGTCCCAAGTACTTAGTTGTAAAACACCCAAGTGAAGAGCACAGTTAAACTCATGAACGTCAAGAAGGGGGTCTGAGTCTTTGTACTTGCATCTGAATATCCAAATGAGGATCACGTTAGTCTCCAGCACAGCTGGACATTACAGTTATCCATGAATAAGAGGACATAATGAAGGAAGTTGTAAGAACAAAATGTGGTCTGTGATCTGGGGAACTGAAGGAACCAGAGCCTGAGCAACTGTTCAAGATTTTTTCAAAAATTCAGAGTGAGCACCATTCCAGATCTGTTACACCCATTAAATCTGATCCTTGGATCATCCCTTTCAGTAGACATTCTTCTCTTCTTTTCACACATAGATAAACTGAGGCTCAGAGAAGAGAAATTACATCTTGAAGTTACTCAACTGGTTCAAAGCCTGGGGTTCAAAGGCAGGTCCACTCCAGCTCCAGAGGCTGTTCCCTGTCCTTCTGACATGCTTCTTATAAGAACAGGACAAGAAACATACTCAGACCATCTCCAGAAATGCTCATGCGTAAGGGAAGCAATATCCAACTGCTAAGGAATAGTTCTTCAAAGGCAGAGGACAAAGCCAAGAAAGAAAGCTTTAGAATAAGACCAAGTAGCTTAGCAATGTCCACTTGTCAGGACTCTAAGTCCTTCTCAAGATATACTTCAAGGGCTACTACCAATTAGGGTGGCCCTTGGAATAATGCCTATTTACCATCCCAGATGTAGCCACCAAATGGAGATCAGCAGGATGTTCATTTCTATTTTGGCAAGTTGGTGCCCTGGCCATGAACCCTCTGGCCATGCTGAATAGGAGTTCTCTACTCCCCTTCTTGATGTCTAACCTGAAAGTTGCTTAACATGTTCCTGGATGACCCTGGATTGCCTCTGAAGTGGTCTCCCATGACTTGGAACCATATCTCCTCTCCTTCATATAAATTGTCCCTAATGACCTTGGAGCTCACTGGCAATGGCTTCTTCCTTCAGTACCTTGGAACTCACTCACATGTATAGACACGTCTTTCATTTTATGTTCTTTTCCCTTCCTCCTTCAGCACTTTTGGAGTAGCTAGCCTTTGAGTGCTTTATTGGCACATGAATGCATCACTCTGGTTCACTAGGATGAAGAACTCTCAGGCTGCCATAGAGAAAAGAGGGTTTATTTTAAGGTGAATGGAAACTTTAGGTTTACCAATAGAAACCTAACAGAGCCCTGGTTTTATCCAGGTATCCACTCCATCCTCCTCTCCAAAGGCGGAAGCAGCTTGGTCTAAATCAATAAGCATCTTTTATTAGTTCAGGGGGTAGCACATTATCTAAACTGGATCAATCTAACTGGTGTGAAGAACTTTTTTTGCAAGTGAGTATAGAGCAGTTACTTCTCTCTCAACCTCTACTACCAGATGTGACCAAGGAAGCCCATTGCACTGTGGCTGTTGGTTGTCATGTTGTGACCATGTGCAGAACCAGCCGGCATGAGGATGAAGCCACAGATGAAGATGATGGAGTAAATAAAGGCCATGAATCACTGAGTCAACAGACATCCTTGAGTTGCTCACCAATCCATGCCTGGAGTCCCCTCTACCTCTGGACTCCTATGACATGACTATACAACTTTAGTTATTGCCTGAGTTTGAGTGGGAGTTTTTTGTTACTTCCAGCCAAAAGCATCCTAACTGATATTTAAGTATCCTTATGGTGAGAAGTGAGAACTGAAAGAGATTTCACAGCTCAAGAACTGGCCACTCCCTCTGCCTCTTCCTCTCTCAGAACCTGCCTGCTCCATTCTCCTCTCTTCCCCATCCCTTTTGACTCCCAAATGCTCTCCACAGTCCCCATCTAAATGTAGCCTTCAACAGGCCGTTTTTGCTGTAGGTCACTCCATCAGCCCTCAGCCAGCTTATGTTTAGATCACTATTGATCAGAGACTGCAAGCTACCTCTCAGAAACCATCCCTCCCTCTTCCTTTAGTAATATAACCCATACATTTTAGCTGGGCACATGGCCACCTACAAATAATAAAAATAAAAACATAAAAATAATAATAATAAAAACCTTTATTTTTTTCATCTTTCCTTTGAATATAAGTCATGGCCATTGTAACTAGGTTCTGACCAATGGGAAGTTAAGCGATTGGTCATACCCTAAAGGGAAGAACCTGCCTTCTACACCTCCTTTCTCCCATTCCATTGCACAGAATGCAGAGTCAATGGCTGGAACTGGAGGAGCCATCTTAGATCACAAGATGGATGCCAAGTGCTAATATAGACAAAGGAGACAGAAGGAGCTTGGGACTGGAAACTGTCACTGTGTAATAGAGATGCCAAATGGACTGCTTATGCTTGATCTGTTATAAAAAATAGAAATCAACTTCTCAGTTTCCTGAGGTCACTATTATTTTGCCGTTTGTTGTACTTGCTAGGCCTTATCCTAATTAATATTCCACCTTTAATCAATTAGTACCAACCCTTGTGCAAAGACCAGCCTGTGTCTGCTCACCTCACAGGGAGCTAAAGGCAGGCTAGTTTTAGTGACAGAAGGGTATTAGGTGTATCAGAAATTTGTCCAACGTGTCTAACGCTGTAAGGAATAGCCTTTTCTCACTCTAATTTCATTCTGTTTCTCTTTGCTTCTATATGACTCTTCTCCATCCATAGGGGTGTTATCCATCTCTCTCTGTCTCTCTCTTTTATTCTTCCTGCTAATTTGTGTTTATCCTTTTTTCTTCCACTGTCATCACCCTTTTCACTCAGCCATATTTGTAACCCAAATAAATAACCCATAATCCCACGTGACCCAGTTTCTAAAGTCAGAAAACAGAGTAAAAGTATCCAAATCTCTACTCACTTTCTCAAGAAAACCTCAAGCAAGGAGGAGATGGTATGTTGAGAATGTACAATAAGCATCTTTAGAATTCTGTCCCCATTTTTTTCCTCTCTCAATACCCTCCATTCAGATGTCAACCTCACCCAGGGAAACCTTCTCTCTCCCCTTTGTAAACATCAATCTCTGAAACTCTGCCTTCACAGACTTTCTGTTGTTTTTCCTCTTACCTAATCTTGGGGATTTCTGTTATGTAGATTAAAAATCCTTTATGACTTGTTTCTTCATTTTACCCATTATCCATATTCTCCACGGCACTGGAGAGTCCGGGGTTTAATTTAGCAATTGATTTGGAAAGGGAAAAGTGAACATTATGACTAGCCATACACTAATACTTTTTGTTCATGTAAGGTGTTTGCCTTAGGTCTGGTTCTCTTGGAGAGAGATTTGCATACAGGGGCTTCACTGGGAAGCGTTCATAGGAGTCACACAAGCAAGTCAGTGAGGGAAACAGGATTGGGCAGAGGGAGAACTTTGGCTGTGATGCAATTGTACCAAAGGTCTCAGTCAATCCTATATGGAGTTCTAGAGCTGGGATGGCCCATCAGAGCTGCTTTGAATAGTCACTGCATGTAGATTTGCCCCAGACTGAGCAAGCAGCTTCCTTCACTCAAGGGCAGGTCCTGCAGAGGGACTCAGCTGTGAGCCCAAAACATCACATACTCTCTGGAGTTGAGAGAATGAGTCCTGTGGTTCTGAAGGTGGGTGGGGGTGGCATTGGGTGGCACACTACAGCATCCACTACAATCTTCACTTATTCATTCAACAAATACTTACTGTACACCTACTCTGTGATAGAAGATGTGCACCTTTCTCTAACTTGCCCTGCTTTCAACCCTTTCCCTGCTGCCATCCCTTCCTTGTTCCTTCCTCCTCCATCTCCCTCTCCACCCTCCCTACAGTTTGCCTGGAGCTAGAGCTTCAAGAATGGGCTGGCGCCTTAATTGCTTCTCTCTCCTCTGTGACATCAATTGGAGGTGACATTTCCCGGGCACGGAGCTGCATCCCTGTGGCTGCATATTCCC
This sequence comes from Papio anubis, assembly GCF_008728515.1. Taxonomy (NCBI): domain Eukaryota; kingdom Metazoa; phylum Chordata; class Mammalia; order Primates; family Cercopithecidae; genus Papio; species Papio anubis. Next base: position 109,999,850 of record NC_044984.1, read on the forward strand.
CCTGTCACAGGAGATCACCAAAGCTGTCACAAGTGGAAAGCTAGAAGCCATCGGAGGAGCAGGGGGCCACAGAGATCCTGGGCAGCATTCAAAGGGTTGGTGAGACACACTTCCCAGAGCGGGTTCCAGAGGCACTTTCTGCCCCGCTGATCTCTGCCTGGGGAGAGTCGATGGGATCTGACATTTCAGGGGTTACCCGACTGAGCTAGGCCAACCAGGTCTCTCACCCAAAGCAAGGGGGAAAGGGCTGGATCCTGGGTGGCAAGCCAGTCCCCAAGGAAAGAATGGAGCAATGCAAATGAGAAAAAGGAACTCAACTAGAAAGGGTCTTTTGTGGCTTCTAGTGGCAAGCCGACCTGCATTTGCCTGTTCTGTCGCTTAGAGATGCCTCAGTTTCCTCAGCCATAAAATGGGCGGTTGTGAGGATTAAAGATGAAGTATGAAAGTCTGTTGGATCAAGTAAGCCAAAAACATAGGGGCATTTTTAAAATTTCCTTCTTTTGATTCCTCCAGTTTCCCTGGTTACCTGTAGCCAGTCCAACAGCAAACTCTGTCAGCTTCATCTCCAAAATATGTCCCAAAAATGACCACCTGCCCCACTGTCACTGCTCCCAAGCCACTATCATCCACGGCCAGGACAATCTCACTCGGTGCCTCCATGGTCCTTCTGCTTCCATTCTTGCCTCTCCACAATCTATTCTCCACACAGCAGTCAGGACTAGCTTTGCAAAACCGAAATCAGATCACATCATTCCCCTGTTTAACATCCTTCAGGAAGCTTTCTCTGTGCTTGAAAGAAAAAGGCCCTTCATTTTCTGGCCCTGACTCCTCTCCAACTTCTTTTCCAACCTAACTTCTTTCTTTTGTTCACTAAGCTTCAACCCCCATTTCCAACCCCACTGCCTTTCTTGAACATGCCAAGTTTGTTCCCATGTCAGAGACTTTGTATGTGCTATTCCCTGCGCCTGTACGGCTCTTCCCCTGAGCTCACTGGAGTGAATGCTTTGGCAACTTCAGATCTCTGCTCAGATATCAACTCTTCAAGGAGGTAATCCATGAGTACACAATAATGCCATCCTTTTCTTTTCTGCTTTTTTTTTTTTTTTTTTTTTTTTTTTTGGTCTTGCTTTGCTCTGTCAGCCAGGCTATAGTGCTGTGGTGCAATCACACCTCACTGCAGCCTCAACCTCCTGGGCTCAAGCAATCCTCCCACCTCAGCCTCCCGAGCAGCTGGAACTACAGGCACGCACCACGATGCTCTGCCAATTGTTTTATGCTTTGTAGAGATGGGGTCTCACTATGTTACCCAAGCTGCTCTTGAACTCCTGGGCTCAAGGGATCCTCCTGCCTTGGTTTCCCAAAGTGCCTGGATTGCAAGCATGGGCCACCATACCTGGCCTCTAGTACCATCCTCGATTGAGTTCTCCTCCCCTCTTCTCCCCCTCCTCTGCTTCTCTTCTCTTTTCTCTTTTCCTCTCCTCTCTCTCCTTTCTCTCTTCTGTTGTCTCTCCTCTCTTCTCTTCTTTCTTTCTTTTCTTCTCTCTTCTCTTCTCTTCTCTTTTCTCTCTTCCCCCTTAACCCATAGCTACTATTTAGTTTCAGCATCTCATCCCTGCCAATATTTTCTGGCCCACAGTCACTTCTCCACGCTCTGTCCACCTGCAATCTGCATGTCTCGTGCACCGCTGTATTTCTCAAACCTAGCACAGTGCTCGGGACTGAGTAGATGCTTGGAAAATATTTGTTGGGCATGTGAAGAATGCATGTGGCTGGCACATGGTAAATAGAGTATAACCATCTCACAACTGTCACCACTAGAAAGAAGAAGTCTTCTAGTCTGGTGCCAAATCTTAAGGCATCTATAGGTGTGCCTGTGTCAGTGCCATCCTTAATGGAGATGAAACTGGCAGCTGGAAATGTCTTGTTCCACCTTCAACAGCTTTCCAGAGCTGCTTTTAAAATTATTATTCAGACTGACAAAGGCCAAACAGGTGCTGGGAATATCCCAATCCATCTCAATTTCAGTTTGTCACCCAAGATTCATGAGCTCGCAGAGCTCAAAGGGCCCCAGAGACTGTCCAGTCCAGGCCTCTCATTTTTCAGATGGGAATATTGACACTCAGAGAAGTTAATCACATCACTGATTCTTTAATACAGGAGCCCCTGTTCTGGACCTGTTACCCTCAACTGGGCTCTGGCTCTTGCTGTCCTGTTCTTTGCTTGGCTATCTGCATGACTGGCTTTTCATACATCCTTCTTGTGAGAGCTTAAATGTCAGTCCGATCGGGAATGACTTTTTGCCCCCTCCCATGGATTTCTCATAAACTCCATTCTATGAGTGTCTTTTTCATGTTTGAGGAATTGCTTACCCAATTATCCACCCTCCCTTCCCAATAGATTCAACTCCATGACGACAAGAAGACATCTGTCTTAGGCACCATCATATTCTCAGCACCCACACATAGTAGGTGTTCCACAAACACATGCTGGGTGAAAACGAGCGTAAGCCTGCATTGCAATGGGAAAATTTTTGGGGCGGGTCGGCTCCATCGCCAGGCTGGGCGCGGTGGCCGGATCTCAGCTCACTGCAAGCTCCGCTCCCGGTTCGCCATTCTCCGCCATCAGCCTCCCGGGACACAAGCCCACCACCTGCAGCCCAGCTAGGATTTTTTTTTGTATTTTTTAGTAGAGACAGGGTTTCCCTGGGTTCAAGCAGGATGGTCTCGTCTGTGCTCGTGATCCAGCCCGTCTCGGCCTTCCAAAGTGCTGGGATTACGAAGCCATTTTGCCTGTGACACTTAATGGGAAAATTTCTAAATTCTCAAATCATTTGTTCATGGGTGCAAGACAAGTCTACTTTCCAGCCTTGCTTCTCCCACACTGCATTTCCTTACCTCTTCTGGCATCAGCTGGATTTTATTATTAAAAATAAAAACAGCCTATGATTTATGAGGCACCATGGAGCCCAGGCTGACTAGTGAGCTTACACTTTGCACATAAAACTCAAGCCTGGTACCTGAACCCCAGTGGCTCACAAGAAGGGAAAAATGAACTAAATTAGGCATTTGTGGACCAAGCTGCTTTGGTTTGCTTCTGCCGGCAGGGCCTGCCCAGCTTCAGTGGGTGAGCCAGTTCCTCCTGCCATGCCCCTGCTCTCTTCTCCAGGCTACCATCCCAGGTTTGCCAAGGACAAGGCTCTGGAACCTGTGGGTATTCCCATAAGCCAGAAAATCACAGCACTGGGGCTAGAGCAAGAGCTCAAACAGGAACTAGATTAGAGGTCACTTTTGGCCTCCAGGATTGCTTTGTTTGGCCCATGTCGTGCTGCAATAAATTTGAATCCATGGCAGATATTCAAAAATTTGATTTTATATAAAAATCTCGATTTCTCTCTTCTCTTGAAAATTAAGAAACTCTGGCAACATTGGGCTGGAATTCCCGTCTGGCAACAATTTGCAGGAGCTGAGTGATGGCTGTGTGCTTTAGGGGGACCAGGGCCCCCCATTTTCCCCAGGTACCATTTCTCCTTGGTATGCTACCACCCTAGGCTCACTTCACTCACTCGCACGAATTGCCTGGCTTGGAAGAGCTTACCACCTAGGAAGAGCCAGTTTTTCACTTCATAGATAGGGACTCTAAGGTTTTCAGGGGAAAATTGAGTTATCTGAGATCACCCACAAGTTAATGACAGAGCCAGGCCTAGAACCCAGGTCTCCTGGCCTTTAATCTAGGACTCTTTACCCCAGATTGCACTTGCAATGATGCTCCTGGTCAGGCCACTCTATTAATTTCCTAGGGCTATTGTAATGTTACCATGAACTAGGTGGCTTACAACAACAGAAACTTATTCTCTAAGCTCTGGAAGAAAGAAGTCCAAAAGCAAGGTTTCAGCAGGGTCACACCCTCTCTGAAGGCTGTAGGGGAGGATCCTTCCTTCCTTGCCTCTTCCAGTTTCCACCTGCCACCTGGTGGCTCCAGGTGTTCCTTGGCTTGTGGCAGCACCACTCCAATCTTTGCTTCCATCTTCGTATCCTTCTCTCTGTTTCTCTGTATGTTTGTGTGTCTGTGTGTCTAACCAACCTCTGCCTCACTCTTCTAAGAGCCCTTGTCATTGAACATAAGGGCAAGGTACTCCAAGGTACTCCACAATAATATTCTCTGGAGATCTTTAAGTTAATTTATGTCTGCAAAGACACTTTTTCCAAATAGGGTCACATTCACAGGGGGTTAGGACATGGACATATCTTTTTGCAGGCCACTATTCAACCCACTACAGCCACTGAGCCAAAAGAGTTCTGTAAAGAAGCCCAGTTCCATGGAAAATAACTCAGCCTAGAATACATTTTAATTGACCAGTAGTTCCAGTGCATGCCATTCTGAGACCTTGGGTTGCATAAGAAGCTGCAGGACAAACACGGAAGTTCCAAATAACCCTCACAGTGACCTCCCAGAAGGAAGGACATCTGAGAAAGAAGACATTGTAATAATAACTACCATTATTTATATTACCAATAATAACCATGGTAACAATAACAGAAGCAGTAATAATAGATATAGGCATTATTTCATTTAAACTTCTCAAAAACACAATGAGAAAATTAGTATCATTGTCCTTATTACCTGGATGAGGAAACTGGAGGCTCAGAGAGGTTAAAGCACTTGACCAAGGTGTCACTGCAGTAAGTGGTAGAACCAGGATCTAACCCAGGTCATTCTGACTCCAAATAATGCTTTTCATCGGCACCTGACCTAAGCATGGACCTAAGTTGTAGGGAGTAGAGAGGTGCTCAAATGTGCACATATGGACTGAATCCCATCATCCTGGACTTGCCTTTAAAATATTCTCTATATCAGCCTCCAGTCATTAAAAATCAGTTCCTTCCAAGAAAATGGTATTTTCATGCAGGTTAAGCTCACTTAACATCCTTTGGGAGGCAAGGTCACCTGGGATGGGAGGCCTTAAACTCCAATAGTGGCAAAGAAATCATGTAAAGGTGTGTTAGCCCTTCAAGAACCCAGACTGCATGTGTGACATCAAATGAATTTCTCACCTGTCGGGCATCTGCCATTTTCAAGAAAAGTCCAGAGGTCATCCTTGAAGTTGCTGGGAGTCTTTATACACTGGTTCTTAACTACTCAAAGTGTTCTGTACTTCCCCCAAAGTATCTATGTTCTTCACAGCTTTTGGTTCTGCCATCCAGGAGTTTATAGGAGCCATGACCTATAAACTCCTCATCCTCTTTAATTACTTAATCAGATCTTTTAAAACATGACAAAAGGATTCCTACCCAAGAAAATGATAAATGAAAGGATGCACATAGCCAAGGGGTTTGAAGGTAAAGGCAGGGCACATGAGGGCACACCTTCAAATTTAACAAATCAAATTTCAAGAAAGGACAGATAACGAAGAAGCCAAAATCATCAAAGAAATAATAAAATATTTAAAGCCTCTTGTTCATGAATCTTCAGATTGAAAGGATCTACTAAATGCCCAGTTCACAAATTTAAAAATACCTATTCCTAAATGCATTACTATAAAATTTCAGAACACTAAGCATAAAGAGAATACCTCTAAATAGATACTAAAAAGGAGTGTGAAGTTACCATAATATAAACTTTAATATCGCTTTATCTAAAAATGTAAACTATGGCACTAATTTAGAGAAAATAGACACATCAATAAACAAATTTAAAAGCCAGATGGTTTGATAAAAGTTATTAGGACACTTGATTACTGTTAGGTTACACTATTAGGAAACATTAATAATAGCCTTAACTAAGAAGCTAACACTTGATTAGACTGAGCTTGTGTCAGGCACTAAACATCATATGACTTAACTAAATGAATCATCTCACTCACTGTAAGAAGTAATATTATTCTTACCAGGTTAGAGATAGGAAACTGAACTATAGAGAGGTTAAGTGGCTTCAGTAAGGTCAGACAGCTAAATTATAGGTGGACTAAACAGTTCATATGGATAATCTAAATATGAACAAAGTTCCTAACTATTATTGGGAAAGGTCTTTCCAACCATAAAGTCAGGGGCAAAGACCATAATGTGGAATATTAACGAGTATGACTATATGAAGAAGTCAAAACCCATCCAATCATCAAAAAGCAAAGCCAAGTGGCAACAACGACAACAAAAAAACATCAGTTAAGGGGGAAAAAACTTAGAAAATTGAGGGAATATATTTGTAAGTTATGATAGTGATAAGGTTTGGCTCTGTCCCCATCCAAATCTCAACGTGAATTGTATGTCCCACAATTCCCAAGTCCCAAGCCTAAGGCTTTGGTTCCCTTTGTCCCAGCTGCTCCACTCATGGCTGAAAGGGGCCAATGTAGAGCTTAGGCTAATGGTTCCAGAGGGTGGAAGCCCCAAGACTTGGCAGCTTCAACGTGATATTGAGCCTGCTGGTGCACAGAAGTCAAGAATTGAGGTTTCGGAACTTCTGCCTAGATTTCAGAAGATGTATGGAAAAGCCTGGATGCGCAGGCAAAAGTTTGCTGCATGGGTGGGGCCCTCAGGGAGAACCTCTGCTAGGGCAGTGCAGAAGGGAGATGTGGGGTTGGAGCCCCCACACAGAGTCCCTACTAGGGTACTGCCTAGCAGAGCTATGAGAAGAGGGCCATCATCCTCCAGACCCCAGAATGCTAGATCCACCAACAGTTTGCACCATGTGCCTGGAAAAGCTGCAGACACTCTGTGCCAGCCCATGAAAGTGGCCAGGAGGGAGGCTGTACCCTGCAAAGCCACAGGGCCAAAGCTGCCCAAGACCATGGGAACCCACCTTTTACATCAGTATAACCTGAATGTGAAACCTGGAGTCAAAGGGAGATCATTTCAGAGCTTTAAAATTTGACTGCCCTGCTGGATTTGGGACTTGCATGGGCCCTGTAACCCCTTTGTTTTAGCAATTTCTCCCATTTGGAATGGCTGTATTCACCTAATACTTGTATCCCCATTGTATCTAGAAAGTAAGTAGCTTGCTTTTGATTTTACAGGCTCATAGGTGGAAGGGACGTGCCTTGTCTCAGTTGAGACTTTGGGCTGTGGACTTTTGGCTTAACACTGAAATGAGTTAAGACTTTGGGGTGCTGTTGGGAAGGCATGATTGGTTTTGAAACATGAGGACACGAGATGTGGAGGGACCAGGGGCAGAATTATATGGTTTGGCTGTGTCGCCACCAAAATCTCAACTTGAATTGTATCTCCCAGAATCCCCAAGTATTGTGGGAGGGACCCAGGGTGAGGTAATTGAATCACGAGGGCTGGTCTTTCCTGTGCTATTCTCATGATAGTGGATAAGTACCGCAAGATCTGATGGGTTTATCAGGGGTTTCTGCTTTTGCTTCTTCCTCATTTTTCTCTCGCTGCCAAGAGAAAAGTGCCTTTTGCCTCCTGCCACGATTCTGAGGCCTTCCCAGCCATATAGAGCTGTAAGTCCAATTAAACCTCTTTTTGTTCCCAGTTTCAGGTATGTCTTTATCAGCAGCATGAAAATAAATGAATACAGATAGCAAAGGTTTAATTTAAAAGGCCTAAGCTGTAATAATCTCTATAAATCAGTAAAAAGGGTAGACACACTAACAGAAGTCAGAAAGTACATCAACCAATCAATTTATGAAAGCAAAACTATAAAAGCTAAAAAGCATATAAAAAAACTACTGTAAATAGCGAAATGCAACAAAAATTTTTTTTTATCTTCTCAAAATTGTCAAAGATTTAGGAATGATAATGGCTAGCAATAGGGAAGGGCAGAGCATGTGGTCTTCTCCCATACTACTAGTAGGAATATAAACTAGTATAACAAATGTGAATTGACTAACCTCACAGTGGCAATTTAGCAAAATACTTTTACCAATCAAGTCATCAGTTCCTCTCCTAAAACTTTAACCTAAGGAAAGCATCAAAGACACACAGATTTATGTCTAAGATCATCATTGCAGAATTACAGGTAAAATAGAAAGAACTTAAACATCCAACAACAAAGATCCAATTTTTAAAAGTTAGCTGTAATTTTACAATGGAATATTCTTCAACTGTGAATATCATGTATTTGAAATATTTGTAAAATATTTCAAGATCAGAGAAGTTTGAAAATAATATGTTGCTAAATGAAAAAAAAATGGATGTATTAATTATAATTCCATGTTGGTGTGTATGTATGTGTGCATGTATGTGTAAATGTGTGTGTCCAAAGAAAGAAAAACTAAAATGATATAAAGTCAAACATTACCCAATATAACAGTAATTATCTCTAAGAGTTTGGATTAGGTGCTTATTCATTTTTGTGCTTTTCTATATTTGCCAAATTTTCTTCGATGAACATGTAGGGAGTTGTCATTCCTATTAACCATGTGTTTTTAGCTCTCCAGCTTCTAGGCACATAGGAACAGTTCACTGTCTGGCCTCCTTCTGTTTGGGTAAGGCCATGTGACTAGTTTTGGCCAATGAGTTGTGAGTATAAATGACACGTGTCACTTCTGAGCTGTAGCATTCAAATGACATGCTATCTTACATGGCAAACGGAGAACAATTTATTGCCCCAAGGTGGGCATATTGTATACAAGAGAAGTGAACATATTTGTCTTTGTTTGCTTTCAAGATCACTGAGATTTGGGAGTTGTTTGTTACCACAGCACGACCTAGTTTACCCTGACTGAAAAAAACGTGTTTTGTTTGTTTTTGTTTTTGTTTTTTGAGACAGAGTCTCACTCTGTCACCCAGGCTGGAGTGCAGCGAGGTGTGCAGTGGTGCGATCTCGCCTCACTGCAACCTCCGCGTCCAGGGCTCAAGTGATTCTTGTGCCTCAGTCTACTAAGTAACTGGGATTATAGGCACATGCCACCATGCCTGGCTAATTTTTGTATTTTTAATAAAGACAGGGTTTCACCATGTTGGCCAGGCTGGTCTCGAACTCCTGACCTCAAGAGATCCACCCACCTCTGCCTCCCAAAGTGCTGGGACTACAGGTGTGAGCCACTGTGCCTGGCCATGTGTTGCTTTTACATACAAAAGAAAAAGGAATATTCCAATAAGAAAAATTTATCCATCTGCTGATTTTAAAGACACCTTAGGGACCAGGTGCAGAGGTTCATGCCTGTAATCCTAGCACTTTGGGAGGCCAAGGCAAGCAGATCACTTAAGCTCAGGAGTTCCAGAACAGCCTGGGCAACATGGTAAAGCCCTATCTCTACCAAAAAAAAAGTACAAAAAATTAGCTGGGTGTGGTGGCATGCACCTGTAGTCCCAGCTACTCAGGAGGCTGGGGTGGGAGAATCACCTGAGCCCAGGAAGCTGAGGCTGCAGTGCATTCTAGCTTGCGTAATGGGGTGATACCTTGTCTCAACAACAACAACACCACCACCACCACAAAAGACACTTTAGGGTCTTCAAACATTTAAATGTTTTCATTATAAAAGAAAAATTTTCCTTATCCCAGACCAACTGTTCATAAAGGTTCAGCTGCTGAACGTGCCTAGTATTCCTCCGCTGAGGCAGTGCAGTGTAGGGACAGCAGCCCCAGCTCTAAAGGGAGATGGGACCTGGGTTTGAAACCTGGTTGTGCCATTTACAAGTCGTGCAAACTTGAGCCAACGCCTTCATCCCTCTGGGTCTCAGATCTTCACAGGCATATCTGGGAATGTGATCCTCTCTGTAAGAATTGGTAAGAAGATGGAATGATACGTACAAGAGATAACTACATAATTTATTGTCCAAAGCGTGGCACTCTGAGAAGTGAATGCTGTTACTCTTCTGGGACAATGGATGTATACAGTAAAATGTCTTGGGAAAACCTGGACATAAAGTCACCCTAGATGAGAAGTTCTCTATCTTGGTTGTACAATGGAATCACCTGGGTAGCTCTGACTCCCACCCCCAGAGACCCTAATGTAACTGATCTAGGGTATGCCTGGGAATTATGAATTTCAAAACTCTTTGAGTGACTCTGACACTCAGCTGTAGTGGAGAACCACCATCCTTAACACACGTGAAGCCAAGTACATGGTGAGTACTATCAGTGTTAATTGTCATTACTATTATGAGCACATGTTATTATTACCGGAGAGAATGACATGTATAATGCTGAGCCTATGTTAAAGATGTTGTTAGCTGGTACTATAATTAACCATCATCATTTTAAAATAGAACATTCCCATGGGTAGTATCTTGCCAATTACTATGGGCTTGGCTTAGAATAGTGGGATTTGATTGGGGTGATTTTGCCCCAGGAGATATCTAGCAATGACTGAAGACTTTGTTTTTAAGAACGAGGGTCTTACTCTGTCGCCCAGGTTGGAGTGCAGTGGCACAATCATGGCTCTCTGCAACCTCAAATGCAGGGGCTCAAGCAATCCTCTCATTCCTCAGCCCCCCAAGTAACTGGGACCACAGACACATGCTGCTATACTCAGCTATTTTTAAAATGTATTTATTTATGTATTTATTATTATTATTACTTTTTTTGCAGAAACAAGATCTTTCTATGCTCCCAGGCTGGTCTCAAACTCCTGGCCTCAAGCAATCCTCCCACTTTGGCCTCTCCAAGTGCTGGGATTACAGGTGTGAGCCACAAGCCCAGCTTGGACACATTTTTTAATTGTCAAAATTGGCAGGTGTAGGGAGAGTGACGCTCCTGGCATCTAGAGAATACACATCAGTGATGTTGCTAAAAATCCTACAATTCCCAGGGCAGTGCCCCACAATGAAGTATTATTTTCTGGCCCAAAATGACAACAGCACCAAGAGAGAACCCTTGCTTTAGAAGTTGGAATAGGGAGAGACTCTTGAACTAAAAAGTCATGTCAGAAACTCAGGAACAGCCTTTGTAGTCCTGCCCTTGTATTACCATTGCCCTTTGCCAGCTCTCAGAGGAGAAACAAGCCCCTAGGCCTATCCTGGGTTGCACGGTCAGCACCCCACTTAAAACTCCCCATGGATCCAGATCATCACACACCAGGTATGTTCTCAAGATTGCCTTTCAACTTGGAGAAGCTCTTCAAAAGTCTTGGCATCCTCCAGTGCTGGAAGTGTTTATAAGAGACTTCCTCAGGAAAGAAAAGTCATGCAGGGAAAAGCAGAAACAGATTTCATTCTCTGGCTAACTTCCACCAGGCACCTCAAAGAGGTTCACTAGCACCTTAGTCATGGAAAAGGAACATTTGAGAGAAGGGAAGGGGGAAAAGCTGAATTTGTGCCATTGCAAAGAGGCCTGCACTGAGGGTCAGGCCAGGCTGTGGTCTGCTGAAAGAGAAGGAAGGGAGGGAGAAAAGAAGCAAGAGAGCAAGGACAGAGCAAGCAGGAGGAGGGCGGATAGATAGATGAATGAAAAGATAGATGACTGGGAGGGTGGATGGACTAGCGTATGAATGGGTCAGTGGGGAGGTAGATGAATAAATGAATGGATGGCTGCAAGCATGGATGGATGGATGGATGGATGGATGGATGGATGCATGGATGGATGGATGGATGGATGTATCGATCGATGGATGAATGGGTGGATGGGTGGATAGATGGATGGAAAATTGAGCATGAGAAAGATAGGAAAGATGAATGAACAAATGAATCAATCAATCAATCAATAATATATGGGAGGGTAGATGGATGTGTGGGTACGTAGTTGATCAGTGGATGAATGGATGGATTCATCTCAATCAAAGCCATTATATCTCCAGGTAAGATTGCAAATTGGTGACTCCTTAGCTGAATATGGCAGCTAGCATGCTTCTTTACCTTTACTGGGCTCAATCACTACTTTTATACGAGGCTGTTTGTCTTGACTACACACTAGAATCACCTGGGGAACTTACAAAAATCCTGCTGCTCAGGTCCCATCCCCATCCCAGTCATACTCACCATCTCCAGGGATGGCACCCTGCATTCGTGTTTTCTGAAAATTCACACTTGATTCACATGGCAGCCAAGCTTGAGAATCAGTTTAAATTCAAAAGAAAATGAAACTAGGTTATTGTGCTTCATCAAAACACCTGCAGCTGCTTAACCCTTGTTTCATGGTCCTTTTCATCCATTGAAGTTTCTTGCCTAGCCTTGGTATCTGAATTTGTCTCCACAAACTTTGATGTCAAACTTGGATTGATATCTGCCCATGTCAAAAGACTATGTGACCTTAACCAAGTGGTTTAGCTGCCCTATGCCTCAGTTTCTCCATCTACAAAATGGGACCCATGACAGTAAAGGTAAACAGCTTATAGAGTTTCACAAGAAGTAAATAAAATAAGTCTTACACTTTGTAAGCACTTGACCAATGAGAACTACTGTGACTGCTATTACGAATACAATACCTCTCAATTCACAGATATCATTCCTAATCATAGATAGCATATACTGATCTGCCTTTTGTGCAAGGAATTATTTTAAGAGATTTGTATTTTATGTGTGTGAACTAATTTAATCCTTGTAAAACCTCAATGAGTTAGGTGTTGTGATTATTCCCATTTTTCAGATGAGGAAATGAGGCATAGAGAGGATGAGTCATTGCATATCAGACACTAGCTATGAATGAATCAATGGCTGCAAGGATTGGTGAATGGGTGGATTGATGAATGGATAGGAAGGGAGGGAGGGAGGGAGGGAGGGATGGATGGATGAGTGGCTGGCTGGATGGATGGGGATGGATGGGGATGGATGGGTGGATGGTGGGTGGTTAGGTAAAAAATGAAGAGAAAGGAAAGAATGATGAATCAATCAATGAATGAATGAACCAATGAATGATATATGGGAGGGTGGATGGGTATGTGGGTGTCACCAGCTAGTCCTGGTGAAGTGGTGACTTGAGCCCATGTCTGGCTATCGTTCCTAACCAAACTAGTCTCTCCTCTTCACTTCACCACCTCTGCCTCACCACACAGAACTCATACAGTCCACCCATCATTGTTCCAATGGGAAAGACAGTCTTACCACTAGATAGCAAAAAGATGGCTATTTGTCTGACTTCAAATCCTGAGATCTCCCCTGCTGTGCACTCTGTTGGTATCCTTTGAAGTGAACCCAGACCCCTTATATCTTTAAAGATTTCTCTAATTTTCAGAGCTTTCATTAAATTTTAAATGCTTCTAAGAGGCAGTCTCTAGTGAGAAGTCATTCATTCGTTCACTCATGCAAGGAATAGTTACGAAGCACACACTCTGTGCTAGATACTGTGCTAGGTTCTGAGGACATGTTGTGAGTGAAAAGGCTGTATCCCTTCTCCTAGAGGAGGCTGGTGGTCCACCAGGAGTCACTGGAACACATTGCAAGGCTGGGATATGGGCTGTAGGGGAGTGAGCTGTGGAAATCCAAGAGCAGAGAGAGAGTCCTCTACAGCACCAGCCTTCTACTCTTGATCAACCACCCCTAAATCACATCTACACCAGCGTTCACCACGACTCTGACACATGGCACCTTCTGCTCAAGGCCGGCAGTCCCCATGTAGGCCTCACACCCAATCCACTGCAGAGGGAAAGAAAGAGGGGTTCTCTGGCATCTTTATTTTTCCTTTAGGAAATGTATGAAATTTCCTTTATGAAACTGCCAAAACAACATAAAAGAAAAGAAAACCACCTTTAGTTGCACTACCAAACATGACTGCATTAGGGCCATTCCCTCCCAACCTTTGTTTACCGTACATTTGGTCTCATGGTGCTGGGGAAAAATCAAACAGGCCAGTTCTCTTTTGTCTTGAGATGTATCAATTTAGCAGCATTACTTTCCTCTCCAAGCCTCTGGTTTCTCCTTTGCAGAACAGAGCCATATTCTCTTCCTATCTTGCAGGAGTGTTTCATAGAAAGTTTGAAAAAAGATATGTATTCGTTCAATTTCTGGTGCATAGCAGGCATACTATACATGACTCCAGTTATTCCCAATTTTAGAGGTTTAGAGGAAAGCACGTCCACATCCTAGTTCCTCTACTTACCAGCTGTGGGACTTTGGGTGAAACAATCTCCCTGAGTCCCAGATTCCGTATCTGTGTCCTAGGGATGACAATGCCTATTTCTACATCATTGTGAGAATTAAATGAAATGAGCCTGGCACGCAGTAGGCTGTTTAAAACTAGCAGTTGTTATTATTATTGTTGTTGTTATTACTGTTAATATTATTTCAGGCAATTATTTACATTTCAACATTTAATGCCAGCAAAAGAGCCATATATCATTCAAATCACCATAAACCGATCCAGGCCCTGGGGTCCTATGGCTCATTCAAGCGGGAGGACCTCTAAGAGAAGGCATATAAATATATCTCATTTTAGCAAACTTTTTAAGAATAATGACCACAGGAACGTTTTGCAAGGTCCCCACTCAGCATCTGAGAAGAGGCTCTTGCAGATGTGGGGTCCTCAAACTTAAGCTTCATTAGCTTTAAGGGAAGTCTGCTTCTGACCTGAAGTGGTTTGTTTTTGTTGTTGTTGTTTTTGTTTTCTTTTGGTGGGGAACGGAGAGGTGTTGCAGGCTTGGGGAAGAAAAGAGTCCTGGCTGTGGGTCTTTTCCTTTACAACTTTGCCAGTCTGTTATTAAACAGCCTATCAAGAGTCCCTCACTGTCACCTCTTAGGTTTTCACTGGTATTGGGCAAGTGGTACCCACTCTGCCTCCCTCTTCTTCCTCCTCCCCGACCCCAAGCACCCCCCCACCCCCAGCCCCCCAACCATTCCCTGAGACTTGACTGGCTCCGAAGGTTCCAGACAGAGGAGCTAAACATGTTATCCGACAGACTAGCAAGACACAAAAGGCGGCAGGAATCAAATAAAAGGAAAACGCAGCAGCCACAGGTCAGTCCTGTATAAATATTTATGCTGGAGGAAAAGTTGGTGCCTGAGTAATGACCTTGTGGCTGGTATTAATAGAGATAATGTGTGTCTCTAGAACATGCCGCCAGAAAGAGAAAGGGGGTGGGCGAGGGGGAGGGGGAGGTAGAGCCAGAGCAAGAGCTGGGGAGGTTATAAATCTTCATGCCAAGCCTAAGCCCCAGCTGACCTTTATACCTCTCTCCCCGTTTCCCTCCAGCGATGCACTCCCCTCGCCCCCTCCCAGTCTGCATCTTCAAATCCATTTTCCCTCCTTGGCCATCATGTCTCCAGGCAGGCGCTTGCTTGCTGGGTATCAGCCATCTGGTGGGGATGAGTGGTGTCCATTTGGGTGGCTTGGTACCATCCTGGGTACACCCTTGGGTATTTAATAAAGGTTCAGGGCCATGAATTGAGTCACGCATGGAAGGAACCCAGCCTCTGTTGCCTCTAAGACAGGCCTGATTTTGTCTTTTAATGGCTTCTGTGTCTTCCTTGCCCTTCTCCAATCCAGCCAGACTCCACTCTGTTGCAGCTAAGGGGAACTTCCCAAATGCAAACCTGACTCCTGCCAAAATGCCCTCAGTAGCACCTGTGGTCTTGAGATCGAATCCAAACTCCTTAACAGCCTGTAAGAGGCTTCATGACCTGGCTCCTGCTCACTTTTCAGCTGGTTTCTCATACTCTCTGTCCCTCGATGACTGCCCTCCCCAGCAATACTAAATTGATCCCTTTCATATCCAGATCATTGCCCATAGTTTCTTCCCCCTACCATGCCTTCTCTGTGCTTCCTTCATTTTTTGTTTGTTTGTTTGTTTTGTTTTTTAAGACAGGATTTCCCTCCGTAACCCAGACTGCAGTGCATCTGTGGGATCATGACTCACTGCAGCCTCCACCTCTCAGGCTCAAGAAATCTTCCCACCTCAGCCTCCTGAGTAGCTGGAACTACAGGCATGTGCCACCACACCTGGATAATTTTTTAATTTTTTGTAGAGATGAGGTCTCACTGCGTTGCCCAGGCTGACCTCAAACTCCTGGGCTTAAGCAATCCTCCAGCCTCTGACTCCCGAAGTGCTGGGATTACAGGTGTGAGCCACCACACCTGGCCTCTCTATGCTTCTTAACGTGGCTATTTTGTCTGCATCTTATAGGTTTCTCTGGGGTCACACTCCTTCCTTCAGGAAGCCTTCCCTGCATTAGCTGCTCCTTTTCTCTGCTCCCATGGCACCCTGTACCTCTCACCATTACTCCACTTATCCTGCTTAAGAGGCATTTTCATTTCACTTGTTGCTTTCATTCCTTCAAGGCTCTGAATACCATGAGAGCAACAAGCTGACATCAATGGCTACATCCACACACCTAACACAAAGCCAGGCAGATAGTAGGTGCTCAGGAAATGTTTGTCAAATGAGCCACAAGGACAGGACCACACCCTCTTTCTGCTGGGCTCAGACTTCCCCTTCTTGGACACAAGAAAGTAGAAGCCCTAACATCTGGAAAAGGCCCCACCTTCATCCAGGACATGGGAACCCAGGATTTCTCTCCTTCCTTCGACTGCTGGGTGGAACTCCCATTCAGAGGCACGTTTCCCCAGGTTGGGCAGGAGACAGCCCCCTTCTGCACACTAAATAAAGGAAAGAAATAGCAAAGAAGAGAAAAGCCAGTTCTGCTCAAAGGGCTTCGAAGGCAGCATTCCAACATGAAGATACCAACACAAGGATCTGGATCTTAAGATGTAAAAGAAAATGGAGTTCAAGCCACAGCTTCTTGGAAGCTGACGAGGTCTCCCAGGGCAGGGAGCCACACAGTGAGACTTTCCTGGAGGAAACTTGAGGCCTGGAGCCACTGCACCCTCCGCCCCTTCCTGAAACAAATGCTGATTTCAGATTTTTAGTACTTCTCTGCCTGAAACCATAGTGGAAGAATCTGTCCTTTGAATGCTCTGGTCTCTGCGCTCCCAGGCTGATTAACGTCTATACTATGCAAGGCCGGAAGAAGCCGAGCAGCAAGGAGACCCCTCCATACCTGCCCTGAGCACAAGCTGTTTCCTTTCATCTTCAAGATGCCCCCGGAGCATAGGAAACGTTGTGCCCACTTTCCATATAAGGCAGCTGAGGCTGGTAAGGATCATAGCCTAAATTCAACCCCAGATGGCGTAACACCAAGTCCAAGCTCTTTCTTCTCGAGCAGCCTGCCCTGCCATTTAGACTGTGCATGCCCCATTGGACACCACCTCTGACTGTTACCCCACCTCTTTATTCTGTCTCCCCAGTCCCACCCACCCTAAAAGCACATACCAAGCTGATGGTCCATACTTGTTGTATCCTTAGACCTGGCTGGACTGACTAGGCCCATTCACTGTGACGTGGGATAAAAAGCAAAGCTAGAGGCTGCAGGGTGAGCCCCTGAAGAAGGACACTTCCCCACTGTTCGACCTTAAATACTTCTCTGAAGGTGGCGGCAAAGGCAAGGAGATGCTTGTACGCCTATGCTCATTACAGCAGGATTCACAATAGCCCAGAGGTGGAAACAGCCCAAATGTCCATCAGCTGATGAATAGATAAACAAAATGTGGTCTATCCATACAATGGACTATTATTCAGCCTTGAAAGAAAGGAAAGTCTGCTATACGCAACAACAGAGATAAAACTTGACAGTATTGTGCTAACAGAAAGAAGCAGACATTGAAAGGACAAATCCTATGATTCCACTTATATGAGACACCTAGAGTAGTAAAATTCATAGACATAGAAAGTAAAACAGTGGTTGCCAAGGGCTAGAGGGAGGGGGAAAATGGGGAGTTATTATTTAGCAGGTACAAAATTTCAGTTTGGGAAGATGAAAAAGTTCTGGAAATGAATAGTGGTGACTGGTTGCACAACAATATGAACTGAATTGTATGCTTAAAAATAGTTAAAATGGTAGACTTTATATCTGTTATCACAATTTTTTAAAAAAGCAAGGGAAGGAGAGGCAAGAAGTAAATCAAGATAGAAGAAAATGGCCAGGCACGATGGCTCATACCTGTAATCCCAGCACTTTAAGAGGCCAATGCAGGAGGCTAGCTGGAGGCCAGGAGTTTAAGACCAGCCTGGGCAACATAGTGAGACTGCATCTTTGTGGAAAATTAAAAAATTAGCCAAGCATGACAGTGCACTCCTATAGTGCCAGCTACTCTGGAGGCTGAGGCGGGAGGATTGCTTGAAACCAGGAGTTCAACGCTGCAATGAGCCATGATCACACCGCTGCACTCCAGCCTGGGTAACAGAGCAAGACCCTGTCTTCAGAAGAAAAAAAAGAAGAATAGAAGAACAAGAAGGCACCTGGAAGTGGAAGTAGGAAGAAGGAAGGCTAGTTGGAGGATTTAGGGAGGCAGGACAACCTCAGGTTACAAAATCTTCCATTGTGATTTGCACAATACAGGGCACTTAGCAAATGCAGGCTTGAAAACTCACCTCTAGAAGCATACAGAATATAGGTGATAATTGCCCTTCTCTTTTGCACCTGAGTTCAGAATGACTGGCCTCACCACAAGTAGGCCAAGAATATCCACTCAATTATTGCTCCAAATGCCTTCACTCATTTAGGGCTCAAAAAAGGAAAAGATTATAAATGTAATTTGGTGGTTTCAAATGTATTTTCCCCTTGAAAAGAGCCTTAAGAAGAGAAAAACCACAGCAGTTTTTTGCAAAATGAAATTTAGCCACTACTTGTTTTTAATGTAGATATATTTTTCAGTTTTAATAAAACTCAAAGCATCCAGAATGCATTATTAATATGTCACGGCTTCAGTTCCTGGGACAAAATGTTTTCAGGCCCTCCAGAGTTTGCAGTGGAAATCTCGAATACCGGCACAATCATCAGGTGTAGAGAGCAAAGTGAAACTGACCCTCCTGATTATAGGTTCACACCAAGTCCACCCAAAAATGGCCTTGTGACATCTGATGTAACTCACTTTTCTACCACTCTAATTAATGCTTTACTTTCTCACAATGCTTTCTGGTACCAGGCTTGGGGACGGTATCTGATCCCAGGGATGCAGTGACTAACATGAGCAGCAATGACATTGAGCTCCTATGATACATCATCTACACAGGTGTAACATGCAGGCTCCTTTGTAGACTCTCATCTTACAAGGACATCTGACACCATGTGACATGGAGACCTTATGCCCTTGCACCCCTGGAGTGGGGTGGGGAATCTCACATCTGTAACGTCAGCCACTCACCATGGTGTCAGCCATCCAGCTCCCCTGTCACAGTCCCTTCACCCTCTCTGACGGTGTCAAAAGGCATGTGTTCATGTTTAATTCCATCAGGACCCAGAATTCTGCCTAAGGCTCCTCTGCCTCCTCCACATAGCCACCCAGCAGGCTTTGGAAGACAGGAGGTCAAGAATTATTTTTCAGTGAAGTAGTACGTATGCTCTTTGTCTCCATGTCATGCCAAGAACATACAGATGCAGAGCTCAGGAAGCCCAGAATTTGGGCTTTGACGATCACTGTGTCAAGTCCCCTCCTGCTATCTCAAAGCAAAAAGCGGGTGAGGATATGCAGGGGCTACAAATGGAACCAGCATAGATTAGGATTCAAAGCAATTTCTCAACTCCTCGGCCTCCTCTCCTATCCCTTCTTCTCTTTGGCCCTTCTTTCTTTGTCCTTCCTCCTCCCATCCCTCTCCCCTCCACCCCTTTCTCTCCTCCCCCTTCCTCTCCCTTTCTGGGTCTGCTCCTAATCTCTCCACCACCCTCAACTCTATAACACTCCTGTTCTCAGAATATTGCCCCAACTTGGCTTCTCTCTGCCCCAGTCTCACCTCAACCTCTTGCCCTTCCTCACATCTGGGTCCACTCAGTTTATGTTCCTAAGAGATCATCTGATTGCCCAGTCTCACCCCTACTCATGGGCAAACCTACTGATTGGCTGCCCTTGATCAGGTGCCCACCTCTCATCCAATAAGTGATGGCTAGGGTGAATGAAGGGAGCAGGATCACGTGATACACAACATGGCCACGTACATAACAAAAACTCAGGCAAGGAAAGTTTCCTTTAGAAGGCGGTATGGGCAGAACAAGCTTGCTCCATACATCCTGCATTGTACAATTGAGGACCATTTCTCAATAAAGGAAGCAACTTGGAGAGAGAGGTTGAATGGCATCATGAAAATAAAACAAGGCTTAGAATTAAAGACTAAACTTCAACTCTTAGCTCTACCCCTTAACAAGTCATTTACCCTCTATGACCATTAATTTCTCCATCTGTTAAATGGAGAAAATCAAGCATGCCCTGACTACCTCTCTGGCATGTTCTGTGAAGCAAGTTAGCTTATTGATAAGAAAATGTTCTGTAAGCTGTAAAGTACTACATACACAGACACACCCCCCCAATGTATAGCTGTATATACATACATATATACATATATACATCGTATATACATATTATTCATATGTAAAATTATTTATAATAATTATATAGACCGTTATTTCCCAAGGTCACCTAGCTACTTATTAGAAGGATGTTATCCAACTTTGCTAATTTGTGCATCAAACTGCTACCTATTGCGTACCTATTTGTGCATCAAACTGCTACCTATTGCCTTCTATGCTCACTACCTGGGTGAAATATACCCTTGTAACAAACCTGCACATGTACCCCCTGTACCTAAAATAAAAGTTGATTCTCAAAAAATACTAACTTGATTCTACCTGGAATTAAGCATGGCTTATCTTTATAGGGTGGGGAGTGAGGGATGGACAAGACAAATTTGCCAAAAGGAAAGGGAAGAGAATCCGTTTCAGGGCCCTTGTACATGGCAGGCCCTTATGATATGCTATCTCACTTACTCCTCACAGCTCTGTGAGAGTTCTATATTAGCACTCTTTATTTGATGAGATCACACAGCTAATAAGTGAGTACATTCAGATTCAAACCCCAGGCAGGTTGACTCCATCCCACCACTCCCCCCTCCTACCAGCAGGCTTGCAAGGAGGTGTCTTCATCACTTTCCTCTCCTGGTTTATTTTGCTTCTCTCCCTCCATTCTCTCAGCCCTTCCCGGGACCATCAATACGTAATGCTTTATGCTATCACATTTGTAGCTGTGAAGGATCCAATTGTGTGGTTGATCTGTAATGTAAGGTTAATGTCTAATTAGCTCGTTTAACATTTCTTTTGTGGATGATTCATGATAGGTCATTAACAAAAGCCAGGGCAAGTGGAAGGGCATGTTCATCACCATAAATCAGTGGCCTAAAAACATCATAGAAAGAGGAAAATGCATGTATTATTCAGGTCAAACAAAGAGTCAGGTCTGCATATGGCTTCTCAATACTCTTCTGACCCTGAGGTCAAGGGACCAAGTGCAAGGCATGAGAGGTATTTGCTGTTAGTAGAAATGGACTGCCCAGGTCCTAATGGGTACACATATCTCCTGATCAATACACGGCTACGCAATTCATGGTTAAACTTATGAGCCCCACACGGAAAAGGCTTCTTCAACCACCAAATAATGAACATCTCCCACACCAATACATAGCTACCAGTTATTAAGCACCTACTATGTGTCAAGCTAAAAGCATGTGTCTGGTGTGTGTGTGTGTGTGTGTGCACATGTATGTGTTCCATGTATAAGGTAGTTATTGCTGCATAACAAACTGCCCCAAACTCAGTGGCTATTCATAAGTCTGTGTCTTGGCTGGTTGCTGCTGTTGATCTGGGTTAGTTCATCTGATCTCAGCTGCATTCTCTCATGCATCTGTGTTCAGCTGCGAGGTTGGCTAGGGCCTGCTTGTGTAGTATGGCTTCATTTACATGTCCCACTATTGAATGGTGACAGGGGTGACTGGATCACATGTCTCTCATAATGAAGTCAGGTTTCCATGAGAGAGATTAGAAGCATGTAAAACCTCTTGAAACTGAGGCTTGGAACTGGCATGCTGTCACACTGGCAGCATTTTATGGGCCCTTTTAATGGCCACCATTTTCTTGGCTTGTGTAAGTCACAAGCCCAGTTTAGATTCAGCTGAGGCAGAGCAATTGACCCCTTTGATGGAATTAGCTGCAAAATCACTGCAAAGGGTGCATAATGGATGAAGAATTGCAGCTTTTTTTGCAAATATTCTACCGCAATCCATTTATTCCTTACAACAAACCATTTATCCGTTCTTCCAATATTTATTGAACACCTAGTATGTGCCAAAAGCTGTTCCAGATGCTGAGTAAATAATCAGTAAGTAAGAGAAAGTCCCTACTCACCCAGAACTTAACATCTAGTGGTGAATAAGAGACAAAGACAGAACAGGTGAATAAATACATATATAAGATACTCTTAAATAATATTAAACGCTATAATGAAAAAATAACAGAGTGACTGCCTATTAGGTATGTGGCTAGAGGCAATTTTTGATGTTGTGGTCAAGGACAGCCTCTCTAGGGAAGGAACATTTGGCCTGAAACCTGAGTGATGAGAAGAAATCAGCCTGCAGAACTGGGAACAGCACATTCTAGCAAAAGGAAGAGCAGGTGCAAAGGTCCTGAGGCAGGATTGCCTCAAGAAATAGGAAAATGGCCAGTGTGGCTGGAACACAGTAGGTGAGAGGAAGAGGAGCATCAGGTGAAGCCCAGGAGGTATGCGGATCGTTGGAGGGAGGTAGGATTACTTTCAAAGAAAACAAAACTCAGAGGTGAAGTAATTTCCCAAAGGAGGTCATAAAAGTAGCTAACGAGTGGCAGAACTAGGATTCAAAACTGGGACCCTCTGAATTCAGTCCGTATTCCTTCCACTTTCCCATCCTGCCTCCTGGGATAGACATTGAGCTGGGGTTTTTTCACGGAGGCAAGTAAGATCGCAAGCAGCAGAGTCGAACATCAGAGTCTCTCATGGAATTTAGCGACAGCCAAAGCTGGACACTGAAGCTCAGTCCAAGCCAATCTCGCCTTTGGCTGGTTCTGCCCCATGCGGCTCCTTGGGCAGCCGACAGACAAACCCACACACCGCAGGGCCCTGTGACAAGTCGGTCACAGCGGCATCCCAGCTGTCTTCCCAGAGTGTATCTTTTCTCACTGGTTCCGTATTTCCCAGGAGGCCCTATTCTTCTCCCCATCTTGGGTCTTTTCTGGGGAAGGCATTGTTTTTTAAACTTCTATTTTAAGTTCAGGGGTATAAGTGCAGGTTTGTTACACAGGTAAACTTGTGTCACGGGGTTTGTTGTACACATTTATTTCATCACCCAGGTATTAAGCCCTAGTACCCAATAGCAGGAGTGTGCTTGGACTCCTCTGGAGCCGTAGGGAAACCAGGGTGGCTGGAACACAATGTGCGAGTGAGGAGTGGCCAAAAATGATATTACAGAGACCATAGGTCAAATCTTGTAGAGCCTGGCAAGCCACTGTAAAGAAACTTTTACTCGGAACGAGAGGGGGCTCCTGGGAAGTTCTGAGCAGAGGAGGGATGTGATGTGACTTATATTCTCAAAGTGTCCCTCTGACTGCTATGGGAAGCAGAGGCTGCAGGGGTGAAGGCTGGGGGAAACAGAGATCCATGAGGATCCAGATACAATTGCTCTGCTGAGTGGCAATGGTGGCTCAAATTTGGGGTGTAGCAAATAAGAGGTGAACAAGACAGGGCCAGGCACAGTGGCTCACGCCTGTAATCCCAGCACTTTGGGAGACCGAGGCGAGCAGATCACTTGGAGGCCAGGAGTTCAAGAGCAGCCTGGCCAACATGGTAAAACCCTGTCTCTTCTAAAAATACAAAAATTAGCCAGTTGTGGTGGCGGACACCTGTAACTCTAGCCACTTGGAAGACTCAGATATGAGAATTGCTTGAGCCCGGAGGGCAGAGATTGCAGTGAGCCAAGATTGCACCACTGCACTCTAGCATGAGCAGCAGGGCAAAAGTGAGCAAGACAGGTCATCAACGAATAATTGCACAGTGGATAATTTAATTGAAAATTGTGAACAGAACCACAACAGAGAGGTGCGGGACGCTGTAAGAAAGCATAACAAGGAAACTGGTAGTCTGTTCTTTTAGAGGGGGGTGGTTTCAGGCGGGGAAGGCTTCCCAAAAGCAGCAGCATAGAAGCTGCAACTTGAAGCTGGAATTGGTTACATGAAAATGAAGAGAAGAATATCTCAAGTAGAAGGAAGAGCATATTCAAAGGCCCTGGGGCAGGAAGCAGAGGGTCCCGTGTGGCCATTCCGAATGCTCATAGAAGATGCTCTCCCCCTGTGATGTGCTGCCCGGTTTGCTTGCTGCCAAAATAATTAATGTGTCAGACACTTCACAGCAAGATGACCACACTGGCTCCACATTGCTGTTACTGCTGTTTTCCTCACTCCTTAGTTTGGAAGGATCCAGACCTCCCCACCTAGTAAATGAATAATGAGGACAGATCAGGCTGGCTAGGTTGCAGCGAGATTAATAATGATGATGTGAGTTTGACCTGTCCAGAGTTGAGTGCCCCTCATTGAGAAGAGCCTGAGAAACCCTCCTTTGTCCCAAATCCCTCATAGACAACTCAGCTGCTTTACTGAACTAAGCAGGTGTGGGGGAGATGCCAGGATGGCCCCTCCAAAGGGGAATCAAGATTAAGCACATAAGCTGGCCTTTTAAAAGCTTAGCAGGCCTTTCCAATTGGATCCCAAATGGACCACACTTGAGAAATTAAATAAACAGCATTTGTCAAGGGCTTTTGTGGGCTCCCAGCTGTATTTATTTATAGGTTGGTCTGTTATTTATGGGCACTCGTGCTCCGTATAAAAGCTTTGTCGGAGAGAAGTGGTGGGGAGGAGGCAGAGTGCTTAATGCTTACTCGGACACTTAAGTATTCGCTCCAAGGAGCTCAAACAATGAGCATTTGCTGCTTTTGTCCTGCAGAAGCTGGGTGCTAGTGTATAATAAGATGGCATTCCTGGAAATGCTGGACCACTGACTACCGCCCAAAAAAGACTCAGGAGTCCCTTTGAAGGCCTCTGAGGGCCAG
Source organism: Papio anubis (assembly GCF_008728515.1). Classification (NCBI taxonomy): domain Eukaryota; kingdom Metazoa; phylum Chordata; class Mammalia; order Primates; family Cercopithecidae; genus Papio; species Papio anubis. The sequence continues at coordinate 110,024,616 of NC_044984.1, forward strand.
GTCCCAAAGAACAGTTGAAAATTTCAGATCAGTCACATCTTTGACTCACTGTGACTTCCAACACACAGCTGATAAGGTCCAACAGTTATGCTTCGAGAAACAAACCCACAACTCCTGGCACTAGCCCAACTCCTGGCACAAAGTGGATGCTCCGTAGATGTTGGTGAATGCAGGAATGAAGAAACGCAAGAATACATGACTATTTGCTGTCCCCAAGGTTACGAAACTGGAAGCTAAGAGACCTCAAGATGTCACATGGAACATATTGATCAAAAAGCAACCTAGTAATACATATCTAGGACCTTAACATTTCCACGGCTTGGATTTAGTAGTTCTCTCCTAAGAATTCATCCAAAAGAAAAATCCAAGCATTAAGAAGAGAAAAGAGAAGGGAAGAGAAGGGAAGTGAAGGGAAGTGGAGAGGAGGGAAGGGAAGGGAACGGGAAGGGAAAAGGAGAGTAAAGGGAGGGGAGGGAAGGAGGGGAGGGTAAAAGGAGGAAAAGAGAGAGGGGACAGGAGGGGAGGTAGTGAGGGGAGGGGAGGTAGGAAGGGGAGGGGAGGGAAAAACATGCAAAACTAAAGGTATTCATTGCTTTGTGCTTTGTAATAGTTAAGAATTAGAAGACATGGAATACCAACATTACAGGAATTATTAAGTTAATTCCCTGCTTTGATAAACTATTAAAAATTTGTTCATAAAAACTGGGCGCGGTGGCTCACGCCTGTAATCCCAGCACTTTGGGAGGCCGAGGCAGGCAGATCACAAGGTCAGGGGTTTGAGACCAGCCTGGCCAACATGGTGAAACCCTATCTCTACTAAAGATACAAAAAATTAGTCAGGCATGGTGGGCGCGCCTGTAATCTCAGCTACTCGGGAGGCTGAGGCAGGAGAATCACTTGAATCTCAGAGGCGGAGGTCGTAATGAGCCGAGATCACGCCACTGCACTTGAGCCTGGGCGACAAGGCAAGACCCGGTCTTAAAAAAATAAAAAATACAATAAAACAGAAATGCTCATGTTAAAATATTACCGGAGAAATGCAGTATATAATATTACCTTAATGGTATTATTAAACTTAGGTGTGTGTTTTCAACTATTAGAGGAAAAACACTGAAACAAAAACACTCCAAAACATTCAGTGTGGTTATGTCTGGACAAAAGAACTATGAGTAATGTTTTCTGGTGTCTTTTATTTTTCTGAATGTTCAAGTTTTTATTAAAAATCACAAATGAGGTTGATGAGAAAAAATAATAATCAATTCACCATTTAATCAACACATGGCATTCCCCCACCTCAAGGAAAACCCCTCTTTAGACCACACAAAGAAAGATAACCCACTGGGGTATTTTTATTAACACTATCAGGAAATAGTTTTTAATGTCCTATACTTGTACAACTGTTTTGCCATCATGGAAGCCAAAGAAATGTCCACACAAAAAATTAAAATATCAGCTCACCAATTACTCATTTTGGCTTCTTTAAGTACGATGAACAAAAATACGCGTTCTCTTTCTATGTGTGTCTTTTTTCTTCTTGTCTTTGTATACATCAGCCTCCAAGCCATACAAAAGATTCACACCCATGCCCACTATCTTCCCTCTTCCAGGAATTGTGGTCTTTCTTTGTTCATTTGCTCCTTTTCTTGTAACTGAGAGCTATAAACCTTCTTTGTACCCATCACTTGCCCATAACCTTAGTACTTTCTGCATGAACTAATCATGTGGACTTGAGTTCAAATCCCAGCTCTGTCACTTCCAAGCTGCATGACCTGGGGCAAGTCATTTAATTGCTCCATCCGTCAGTTTGCAAGCTTGATAATGGTCAAAAGGAGATAATCATAAAAACAAAGTAAGAGTTGCAAAAGTAACGATTAACACATCTTGGCCACCTAGAGCATCTCAGACATTATGCTAAGAGCTTGACATACATGAAGTCATTTTTGCCTCACCATAAGCCAGTGAGGTAAATGCTTTTTTTCCCATTTTACAGATTAAAAAAAGCAGATCTATAAGTAACAGTGATCATTCATGGGGTGCACATCTTATAGTTAGATCCTGTTCTGATTCCATCCTAACAACAACTTGCCTACTGGTTCATTATTATACTCATTGTCTAGATAAGGTCACTGAGACTCAGAAGGGTAAAGGGTTTGTGCATGTTCTCCTGGCTCATAGGTAAGGAAGGCGGGACTCTCATTTTGCCATCTCTCTCCCAACTTCCAAGTTATATGTGCGCTTGGTAGACACTTGACAACTGGTGTCATCCAGGACAAGGAGAGGAAGCATGTGCTGCCCAGACCAGGGTGGCTCAGCCCTTCACAGAGCTGGGTAACCTTGGCTCCAGACAATGACCCCACCATCAAGCCAGGGGTCTGGTTACAGGGAAAAGCTTTGAAGCAGGACAAGCTCAAGGGACAGGGACATTGCTCAAGCCACTGCCACATCTCTATAGTAATGGCTACTGTCTGGCCAGATGCAATCAATACCCTTCTGCCCTTCCCACACAGATGGGAGGTCATAAAAAGAAATCTCCAAGGAGACAAATAAAAGTTGGTGCCCAAAATCTAGCCTGGGATGAAAAGCTGTTTTTGTCCAGAGCAAATAAAACATCAGCCCTGTCTTTTGAGGCATCAGCAAAGCAAGAAAGTGTGGGATGTGGGGATGTTACATGGAATCCTTTAAAATGGGTTCAACTGAGGAGTTTGCCTGTTTCACCTAGATTCTTAAAACTCGTATTGAATTGTAGATGTTCTATGAGTAAGGACCAGATGGTAGCAACTCGGGCTATTTGGGATGAAAAGGAAAGTGGGGAGCCAGAGCTTCGCATGTGAGTGTTATTTGGGTTTGAAATGATCATATTCTGCTGGGCATGGAGCAGAGGCCAGGGCAGTTGGTTCCCGATAAATTTGGTAGCCTGAGGATCCCCTGCATGCAGATGCATTCCGGCCCCAGCACCATCCCAGAGGCCAGAGCGCCAGGGCCCCAGTGCAGCCTGAGACTGTCCCTCCAGCTGCTGACGCAGGGGACCCCAGTGTTTCCACTAGGCCTCTAGAGAAAGACGTAGCCAGAAAGCCTCGGGACACCAAAACTTCCATCTCTCCCATTCTCCAAGGCTCCTAATTAGGCATTTACATGACAGACCAATTAAATCCCTGAAAGAGTGGTTACAGGCTATTGGGTAATTAGTGACATTTTTAAAATACATTTTTAACCACACAAAACCATGTTTACACAATGTTAAGGAACTGGCTTCAAACCACAGGAGTGGAAAAAAAAAACCTTAGCAAAGGCAGAAAAAGTCTAGCTCTGGAGGGCAAAGGGCAGTTGTGTTCACTTTGATGTTCTCAGCATGGGTTTGGTTGATCTTCCCAAGGGCTGATGGTCAGTTTTTCTGACTTCCGGAATCTGAGGGCCTACTATGTACCAGGCATTGCCCGGCGAGTATGTACCAGGCATTGCCTGGTGAATTGAAGATACAAGATGGATCATAATCAGTCTTTTTAACTTGAGAAACTCACAATTCTCAGTTGCACTGTGGCACTTTTTATATTGTTATCTTCATTCATGCATACACTTAGTAATCCATTCAACAAACATCAATTGAGCACCTACTGCGTGCCCAGCAAGGAAATATAAAGATAAGAAAAGGCCTTCTCTCCTCTTGAGGAGTTACCAGTTCAGAATCCCCTTGGGGCTCTGTTTGTTGTTAGCATCTTTGTGCAGTCATGTCTACATTCAATGGATGTGCCAAGCACCTCTCTAGACTCAGGATTCAAAGTAGAGGGAGATCCAGATTTTTCCTAAACTCGCAGCCCTTACGGATTTTGTTTTTGCATTACTTTCTTCAGTTCATTCATTTACTCATTTATTCACAAATATGCTGAGCTCTTACTCTGTAATAGACACAGGGCTAAGTCCTGATATTCAGAAATAAATAAGATCTGGTCCCACCCTGGGCTCAGAGAAAGATGCAGGTGTCCATGGTGTCAGCAGAGTGAGCAGCTGACAGGTGAGTTGCCAGGTGAGCTCCGTGGTGAGGCAGCCCCAGAGGAGAGAAATCAGCCCTGAGTGGTCAACTATTGACTGGAAATGGGTAAGCCATGAGTTTAAACAAAGATCCATGAGGGTGGCCAGGCATGGTGGCTCACGCCTGTAATCCCAGCACTTTGGGAGGCTGAGGCAGGCGGATCACCTGAGGTCAGGAGTTCGAGACCAGCCTGGCCAACATGATGAAACCCCGTCTCTACTAAAAATACAAAAATTAGCTGGGCGTGGTGGCGGGTGCCTGTAATCCCAGCTACTCGGGAGGCTGAGGCAGGAGAATTGCTTGAACATAGGAGGTGGAGGTTGCAGTGAGCCAAGATCACGCCATTGCACTCCAGCCTAGGTGACAAGAGTGAAAACCTGTCTTAAAAAAAAAAATCCACAGGGAGAAAGATATGGAGTTGTGGACAAAAAAGGGTCTGAGATGGAGGCAGGGGAAAGAGGAACTATGGAGAGGGCCAATTCTAGTCCCTGCTTTGACATTAAATAAACCTGGAACCTTAAGCAAGCCACTTACTGCCTTTAGCCCTCAGTTTCCCATCTGTAAAACGGAGAGCTCACCATCTACTGCATAGATTCACAACGATGACAGTGATAGCAACAATGTCCTATTAATGTATGTAATATTGTTAATATTAACTATAATCACTGACATTTTTAAGCACTCTTCATCCAGGTATCCTTCCAAATTCTTTACATGCACTAGTCATTTAACCCTTATATAACCCAAATGAGCCAGTGCTACTACTTAGCCCCATTTTGAAGATGAGGAAAGCAAGACCCAGAGAGGGTAAGTAACTTGCCCAAGAACACAAAGCAGCTTCAGGATGTATGTTCTCAGTCCCTATAAAATGAGATCATGTCTAGGACACGGAAATGCCACGCTGACACATGCAACTGCTCAGCAAAGTTAGTGGAACTCAAAGCTGGATGGACTAAAAATCACTAATATGTATATTGAGCAGAGGATGGCCAGATCTCCAACTGAACTCATTTTCCACTGCCGTGTAACAAATTACTACAAATTTGGCAGCTTAAAACAACACATACTTATTATCTTACAGTTTCCATGGGTCAGGAGTCCAGGCAGAGGTTAGCTGGGTCCTCTCGCTCAGAGTCTCACAAGGATGCAATCAGCAAATTGGCTGGGCTGCATTCCTTTCTGGAGGTTCCAGGTCTTCTTCTAAAGTTCACATAGCTGTCAGCAGAATTTGGTTTCTTGCAGCTGTAAGACTGAGGTCCTCACGTCCTAGATGGTACCTGCAGTTCCCTGCCATGTGGCAGTTCACATCATAGCAGCTTGCATCTTCAAGGCCTGCAGAGTCCTTGGCTCCAGTCTACTGGGACAGAGTCTCATGCAACATAACATAGTCACGGGAGTGATATTCCATCCCCTTTGTCATAGTCTACTGGTTAGAAGAAAGCCACAGATGCTGCCCATATACAAGGACATAACTTGGGGGGATGGTCACTTTAGAGCCAACCCACTATACAACTAGGGTAGTAAGTGTTAGAGTGCAATTGGATTGTTTGCAACTCAATGGATAAATGCTTGAGGGGATGGATACTCCATTCTTCATGAGGTGCTTGCTTCACATTGCACACCTGTATCAAAACATCTCATGTATTCCACAAATATACATACCTGCTATCCACCCACAAAAATGAAAAATAAAATAAAAAATAGAGAACCAGGCAAGCAGTGCCTGCTAAACAGATAAAGGGGGGGGGAAGAAAAAACCCTACCTAGGGGATTGGTGGGTCCACCTTTATCTGGGGTTTCTCTGGCCTCCCCAATTTGTCAGGAATATTTCATGTCCTTTTTGGTGTTCCCAAAACTCTCTGTACTTCTGGGATCCTCAGGGCTATAGTTTTTTCATCCACAAAATGGGGGTCATGTCCTCATTTGCAGGATCGTAGAAATAATTGAATGACATAGATATATATTTGCCTTATTGAGCACTTACTACGTGCTGAGCTCACTTCAAGGGCTCTATATGGATTATCTCATTTAATCCCACTACAACCCTGTAAGTCCATCACTATTATTGACCCCATTTTGCACGTGCAAAAACTGAGGCTCAGAGAGGTCAAATCGCCAGTCAAGGTCACAGAACTAGTAATGTTGGAAACAAAAGGTAGAGTCTATGCTCTTCACTATAGTACTAGACCAATTCCCATGTTTAACAGAGGCAGTGGTACATTGGAATCCCTCAGTAAATAGTAGGCGTGATTTTAACCATTTATCATTTATCATTATTTACATTGTCATTACATACTTATCTTACATCAGGGCTCATCACACTTTATTAAAGAGCATTCCATTTAATTCTCTTCCCCTGCTGGACACAGAGGTGGTCTTTTTTTCTTACTCATTATTCTCCTAATGCCCAACACAATGCCTGCACACAGTGGCACTCAAGAAATGTTTATTGAATGGGATTAAGCTGTGCTATGGATTTGCAAAGGACTTTCACAACAGTGGGGTAGACAGGAAGCAGCTACTATGATCCCATTTTATGGACAGGAAGCAGATATCCTAAATGAACCCAACTTGCTTACTCCGGCTTAGTCTTGCACAGCTAATAATCAGATATGAACTCAGTTCTACTGTCTCTGCCTAAGGCTGCATGTGCATCCCACAGTGACAGTGACGGTAAAAGATGTTACAACCATGATGAGAACCATTTATTGAGCAGGGCTAGACTATGCTAAGAAATGTACCTGCCATATTTTGAAGCCCCTTTTATAGAGTAAAAAGCAAGATTAAAGATTAAATCACTTTCTCAAAGTCTCCCTGGTAAATTGTAAAATGGTCAAAATCTTTAACTCCTCCCTGGATTCACATACTTTGTAATGGCACTTTGCAGCTATCTCCCATCAAGAAGTGGTGTTCGTTTCCCAACCTCTCAAATTAGAGCTGATCTTCAATTTGATTTGGCTGATAGAATAAAGCAGAAGTGATGATATGCTAGTGCTAAGTCCAGGTCTCAAGAAATCTTGCAAACTCACTCTTCTCTCTCTTGCTGTAACTCTCACTCTTTCTGGTGCCACTTGAGTTGCTATGTGCATGGAAATAAGGCCTAGCTAACCTGCTGGAGGAGAAGAGGCCTCATGGAGCAAAGGTGACAGGCAATGCTGAACTATCTTAGACCAGCCAGCCCCAAGCTGACCCAGAAGCTGTCTGAAAACACATGAAAAACCCCAGTGGAGACTTGCCTATACCAGCAGAGCCACTCAGTCAATCATCATGCATCAGTGAAATAAATGTTTGCTGTTGTAACCATCAAGTTTTGGGGTGGTTTGTTACACAGCAATAGCTAACTGATACAGTCATGCAGCTACTCAATGGCAGGTTTAAATCCCAGTTCCATCTAACTCCAGAGCTCTCTTATTTTTCAATTCTAGCTTTCAATCCTCATGTGAGACTCAAGTCCCAAAGCCTGGCCCAACATGCACATGCAGTGCTGTGTGGTGTCCTGTGTCAGTGACTCTGCCTCCTTGGCCAAACAGTCATGGGCCAGTCTCCAGAGCAGATTTCAGGTCTTTTATCAACAGCCCATCAGACACATGGCCTGAAATGCCTCACTCACTCCTCCCCACCCATTCAAACCCTTTGCATTCTTGAAACCTTTTGCATTGCCTGTAGGAAAACTCAGAGCCCTCCAGCTTCATCCTTAGACTATCATAGCATCCCCATTTACCATGCCTCCAACATTCAACACCACCTGCATCTACTTTCCTGTGATTAGTTTGTGTGCCCATATTTTATTTCTCTGCTTTGACTATATTTCTCCAGATATTACATGGAGTAGACCCTCAACTATTTCATTCCATTAACAAGTAGTTGTTGTAAACCCGGCACTGTTCTAGCTACTGGAAATATGCCTGTGTACCAGATATGGAATCCTCATCCCCAGTAGGGAGACCGTGTCATGAACTAGTAGACACATAAGGAAATTCTACAGAGTAAATGGTGAAATCTCATCTCCTAAACAGGAGATGAATTAACGCAATACTAGAGGGAAGGACTTCTTTAAACAGGGTGGTCAAGGAGCCATCTCTGAAGCAGGGGGATATGAGCAGAGACGTCAAGCAATCAAAGGCATCAGCCATAAGAAGAACTCTTGAAACAAAGTACCAGGCAGAGGGAACAGCAAGTGCAAAGGCTCTGAAGCCCTGAGAACAGATGCCGCTCTTCAAGGAAAAGAAAGCAGGTTATCACAGCTACAGCAGAGTGAGCCCGAGGAGGTGAGGTGGAAGATGAAGTCAGAGAGACAGACATAGACCAGGCCATGAAGGCACTGGGGAAGGGTTTAAGCTCATTCCAAGTTGAGTTGGGTCAACAGAGCACTTCCCTCTTGGGCGCTCATGAACTGAACCATATGCAGCCACAGGAGCGCATCAACCCTATCTTTTGTGAGTATCATAGTCTCTTCCCATCCTGGATCAATTAGGCCACTGATCTCATCACTCCTGACTTCAAAGTGGGGAAAAAAGACAGAGAATTTACAAAGAACAATAAACCCAGTTTGTAGCAGGCTGCAAGCCCATAAACTTTTACCAGCCTTTCCACTGCCCAGCATACATCACTCCCTGCCTTGCCACCAAAATACTGCCTTTATCCACAGCCAGCACAATAAAAAAATAATTTTATGGAATGATATACCATCTAGGAGAAAACTCCTGGAAATAATATTTGCCTCAATGACTCAATCTAATTTGGGATGATCAAGGCTATTACCGGGGATGCCAGGCGACAGTTACAAGTTGCTGTCTATCAATGTTTGAAGAGTCCCAACTTTGCCATTGACTCACTGTGTGGCCTGAGGCAAGTCCCTGTTCCTTCTAGCCTCAGTTTTCCCTATTTGAAAGGATAGACTTAGACAATCTATAAAGGACTCTCTGTTCTACATATCTAGAAGTACACAAGTACTTCTTAAGGATTCCCGAAGACTGTACCAGGTAACACCGTCATTGGCAAGCATGAGGAGGAACAGCATTTGCATGCACCACAGGTGGTCTTATGAATTGGTACAACTTTTGTGGATGACATTTGGTCACTATGCATCAAAAATCTTTTAAAAATATCACAAACATTTGGATTCGGGAAATGTTCTGTGCCAGAATACAAAGGTATAGTTCAATGGTTCCTAAGAGAAAGCAATTTTGCACCTCCCCTCAAAAAGGACATTTGGCAACATCTAGAAACACTGAAGGGGGTGCTATTGGCAACCAGTAAGTAGAGGCCAGGGATGCTGCCGAATATCCTACAATACACAGGACAGCACCCACAACCAAGAACTGTCTGGCTCAAAATGTCAAGAGGGCCACAGTTGAGAAATCCTTGTGGAGATAAAGGACACTCCTCGCCCCAATATTGTTTCCAGAGATGTAAAATAAAATTACAAAAATTGAACCAAAATACCTTAGTGCAAAATAAGAAGGAATGCATTAAATAATGTGCATTATACACAAAAAGGATTCAATGCAGTTCTGAAAAAATGAGCCCTTCTGTGGCCAAGAGCCCAAGCTCTGGTGACAGACTGCTGCCTGGGTTCAAGTCTCACCTCAACCACTCAGTACATGAATGACTTTGGACAAGTCTCTTTACCTTTCTGAGTCTCAGTTTACTCATCTGAAAAATGAATATGGAAGCCCCGGCTCTCTCACAGGGTTGTTGGGAAACTCTAAACATCACATGGGTGAATCTGGCACGTAGTAGGTTCAGTTCATTCCTGGCCTCTACATGCATTTGGGTTTGCAACCCCAGAAAATAACACAGAAAACAGCCATTCCTGCTGAGATGAGCCAGAAGCCAACTGAGCATGATGACTTCAGACTCTGCCATTGACACTGAACTATAATTATGTGGCGAGAGCATGAGACAGAGGCTTGCTTTTGCATTTTCTTAGAGGTGCCCTGTGCTGAGTATCTGACATACATGATCTCATTTCAACCTCAAGACAACCCTGTGAGACAGATGTAAGCATCATCCCTACTTTACATGTGGAGAAACTAAGGCTCAGAGAGGTGGGTAAGCTGTCCAAGGTCACTCACTGATAAGGAAGTGGTGCTGGTGAGATTCCACACCAGGTCTGTCTGATGCCGAAGCGCAGGTCCTCAGCCCTACATTGGATGACATTCCTAAAAGGCTTCTAGAACATGGGTTTAAATAGGCTGTTTATAGAAGAGTTTACCAAGTCACATCAGGATAGAGTGACTGATTCGTTCCAAGACTTTTAGTCTTGAAAGTCTTTCATCCTGGGGAACCCCTCAGTCCTAGGTAAACCAGGATGTTGGTTAACTTTCCTTGGGGTCAAGATAATGGTTCCATCTCCGATTCCCTCAAGGCACCTAGGCCTGGTGAGGGAGAGTTTATGAGTATGAATGTGCAGCTTTTCTGGGACTTAGAAACTTCTCTGACATGGAGAAAAAGAGGCAACAGAGAGAGAGGCAGAAGCTCTGGCCAAAGTGTCAAAAAGTCTGGCTCTGCTACAAATTCACTGCTTAAACCTGGAATCCAGGCATATGCTTCTCTCATCCACTAAACATAAATGGGACGGGGTTAACTTTCTCTAAAAGTCTTTCATCTATCATTCCAATATCTAGCCTTCCACGGATCCATCCATAATATCATATTGCAGTTGGCTGCCCAGATTTGAATACCTGCTCTGACTTTCTAGCTGTGTAACCTTAGGTAAGTTACTCCCCTCTCTGAGCTTCAGTCCCCTCATCTGTAAATCAGAAGTAAAACTGAGAATCCACTTCACAGTACACAGAAGCTGTTTATAATGGGGCTTTGACATTTGGAAAATGTTCTGTAAATACTGGTTGACATTATATCAATGCTCTTTCTAAATGAATTTATTTCACTTAGTAAATACTAACTGAATACAGTAGATGTGACACCAGAGACAGAATGAACAAAATCCTCACAACTCTTGCCTCTTTCACATGAAAAAGCCCAATTTCAAAATCCAGACGAATTAATGACCAACTCCTTCCCTTCTGAAGTTGAGATTAAAGAGAGTGAGAGAGGCAAAGAAAGAGGGAGAGGCCGAGCTCTCCCTAGTGCACAAGCCAAAACATACATCCCGCTCTGCACGGCCAGCCATAAATCCATCACTCAGTGAGGGTTCTTCCCAGCTAGTATGGCGACCGCTCAGAATAGGCAGTATTCCTCCACAACTGGCTGTAATTACCAGCCAGATAATTACCCGGCCAACCCACTTCCCTCACATACCTCTCAGCAAGCAGGGAACAGCACAAGAAAAAAAAGAAAGAAAGAAAAAAAACCTTCCTCTGTTCTTGTGAGCCTCCAAGCCTCCTAGCTAGGCCAACTTCAGGAGGTCCCTGCCAAAAGCACTCCCTCGAGAATACACTGGGTTGCTGAGCTGAGCGTGCCAATGCCTTACATTGTTTTATGTTTTTTGTCTCTATGAATTAGAAACTATTAAGAGAAGGCCACCCAAGGAAACCAAGCACAAAATCTATTTGGTTACAGATGGATGGGAGAGGTTTGTTCTTGCTTTTTTTTTTTTTTTGCCTTTTTCTTCCCCCTGAAGAGAGCAAGTACAATTTTCTTTTCTTTTTTGCATGGCTGAAACTTTTGGAGCCAGGTTTTTGGAGCCCAAAGAGTGTAAAGCGCACATCCTCCTGGGTGTGGAGGAGATGTTCCTTCTATAAACATCCTTGCCAAAGCAGCTGGGCTTGGCCCCGGATACTCCTCTCATATGCACAGTCAAGGCGACCTTGGGAAGGATGAAAATCCTGGCAAGGGAAAGATACACTGCTGAGGCGGTAGCTGCATCTGTATGAGCTTCTGCTCAGATCCCCAACCAGCACCACCCCCATGTGACCAATGCCTCACCACCATCCCAATTCCCAGTTAAACAAGTGGATTCTGGAGTAAGTAACCTGAGTGCAAAATCCTCCATCTTCCTCTCACCACATGAGCAAGTTATGCAACCTCTCTGTGCCTCAGTTTTCTCATCTGTAAAATGGGGAGAATAAGGGTACTACCTCATGTGGTTGATGTTAGGATTAAATGAGGTGATGTTTAGCACAGTACATGGCACCTATATGTGACCAATAAGTGTTACCTACTATTAAAAGTTCCTTAAAATTGAACAATGAGAACACTTGGACACAGAAAGGGGAACATCACACACTGGGGCCTGTTGTGGGGTGGGAGGAGGGAGGAGGGATAGCATTAGGAGATATACCTAATGTAAATGATGAGTTAATGGGTGCAGCACACCGACATGGCACATGTATACATATATAACAAACCTGCACACGTTGTGCACATGTACCCTAGAACGTAAAGTATATATATAAAAAAAAGTTACTTAACACCTCTGTTAAGTGAGCTATAGCTCAGTTTACATAGCATTAAAATGGGGATTCTTTGGGGGTTTGTTGTAAGAATTAATTTAATGGCATTTTATAGATCAGATACCAATTCCAAAATAAATATTTTGGCCCCAGAACTGTACTGAATAGTCTATGTACATTATCTGATTAGATCCTTATAATTTGGAAAACTCAGCATTACTTGTCTATTGAGAAAATTAAGCCTCAGATAAGTCATGAGTTTGAGATTTCTCTCATCTCAAATTTGTCAGATTAGAAAGATTATACGTCAGACTGCACCTACAAAAACAGATGATGTAAAGTAAGGTTGGATGTAAGTGAGTCTCCCTCTAGGACAGGAGTGTACAAATGCTTATTAGGGATCATTCTTGCTTTTCTTTCCTTCCATACTCTCTGAACAAACCTTGTGTCTAATTTGGCTTCCTTGTCTCAGGATTGGGAAAGCCAAAATAGCAGACCTAAAAGTTTGTGATAAGAAAGAATAATTATGCACCATCAATTATCCAATTAGAGTCTGGTTGCTACCTCAGTCTTATGGGAATGTGTGAAGATGTTATCACTTGTCCAGATTCTCATCAACTTGTTTATACTGATCAAATCAAGTTTCTGGGGTATATTAACCCCACAAACGAACTGCTGCCACTATCATTATCACCACCATCACCATGAGATCTCTACCATTATCACCAATGCCATTACCACCACTACTATGATCTCTACCACCATTACTCCACACCACTTTCCACCATCACCATCACCACAATCACTATCACCCCACCATCACTACTTTACCACTATTAATTCTGCCACCATCAGAACCACCATCTCCTCCACAACCTCCACCTCCCTCACCATCACCATCATCGCCATCTCTACCCACCACCACCACCACAGTATCTCCAGCATCACCACCATCCCCACCAACACTATGACCATCACCATCACCACCACAACCATCATCTCCACCATCATATCACCCCAGGAGTCCTTCTCTGAACAAAATCTAAATTTTGGAGACAAAAAAGAGTTTAATTTAGAAGTTGGGCAATTGGGTGCATTAGCAAGAGTACGTCACACTCAATGTGTGACCCCATACATCTTCTCCTGAAGTAGTGAGCTTTTCTTCCAATCCGCAGCTCCCTTTGCATCATCTGAGCCTGAGTTTCAGCCAAACCAGATGTCAGTTAAAGACAACAGTAGATAACAGATGCTACCCAGCAAGATGTCTACAGGAAGAACATGTGTCTTAGAGTCAAACATGGATTTGAACCCAGCTCTACCACTTAACCACCTCAACACCCACAGGCAAGAGCCTAAACCCCTCTGACACTCAGTTTCCTCATCTGTAAAATATGGATAATAACTCCTGCCTTGCAGATTTGAATTGCAATTACGTGCGTACCGTGGCCAAACACCATGTTTAGCATATATTAGACTCTCAATAAATATTTAATCATATTATTAAATCAAGATGACTACAGAGCCTTATTCTCTACACACTCCCACTGAATACTGTTTTATTAGATGCCAAGTAGCAGTCCACTATCCCGGAGCCAACAAGAAAGAAGTTAATTCTGGAGAAATTAAAACATTTGAAACATTTAAAATGAAGGTCTCTTGTTTTTATTGTAAAAAAAAAAATGCTGTAAATTACAGCACTGTCAGACGTACAAAGGAGATGCACCTTATTAGAAATGCAATCTCCCAAGAAGGGGTCATTTGGTGTGATGCAGAATACGTGAACCCACAGTGTAATTTATTTGAGTTGACAAGCCCAAACTGGTACAGGTTGAGTATTCCATATCTGAAATGCTTGGAACCAGAAGCATTTTGGATTTTGAAATTATTTTTTAGATTTTGGAATATTTGTACTATATTTACCAGTTCAGCATTCCTAATTTGAAAAATCCAAAACCCAAATGCTCCAATGAGAATGTCCTTGGAGCATAACATGGGTGCTCAAAAAGTTTCAGATTTTGGAGTATTCTGGGTTTTGGATTTTCGAATTAGGGATGCTCAGCCTGTATGAGTAAAAAGCTCTCTTCTATCCTCAGTCTTACTTCTTGTTCTATTTCTCTTAGATTTTTTTTTCTCTCTGGGTCAAAAAAGAAAAGTTCATGGCTTCATCAGGGAAGTGAACTTCTCATTTTCCTAAACAGTTCCTATAGAGCATGGAGTTTATTGCCCTGCAATCAAAGGACTCCACCTGGAGCTCAAACATGGGTAGATGTGACAAGAAGATAGAAACAGAGCTGGAAGTTTGATCTACCTTCCTTCCTACCTGCACAATGAGAAGATTATCCAGATGCTCTAACAGGGCTTTGCTAACTATAGGTTCAATGCACCTAGGGGAAAAAAAAAAAAAAGGCAAAAACCAATCAGGGAAGATGAACCAGAAGGCCCCTAAGTTTTCATCAGTCAATGGCTAATGGACAAAAAGAGAAAAATGTCATGAGTTGTTCACATAGGCAAAAGTACTCAATACCAAAAACTGCCCTTTATTCTAAGATTCTGTTCTTTCTATATTTATTACTATTAAAAATTCTTCTTTTTGGCAATGGAACAAGAGCAATTCACGCCAGCCAGTCTTTCTTCTCCTTCCCCTACCAGCTATAAAGATCAAATTTCCCAATGTCTTTCCTTCTTTATCCATAGAACGAGTTCTGCCTTTGTTAGATAATTGGACTAGGGTGCAGGCAGGAGCTTTCTTGATGCTGAACCAGAGGAAGGGAGGAACAGAGCACTGCCACCAGAAAGAAAAGTGGGGAAAGGACTGAGAAGGCGGGAGGTTAAGTCAATCTGCATGGCAAACAGCTAGAAACACATGGGGAAGGAAGGGGGAGAAAATTAAAACCCTGCAGAAGGGGGTTGAGAAGATTTGGAAAGTTTGGGTGCAAAAACTTGGGAAGATAAGAAGAGAGAAAATGGGTTTTAAGAATTGGTCATGGGCCAGGCATGGTGGCTCACGCCTGTATTTCAGCACTTTGGGAGGCCAAGGTGGGTGGATCACAAGGTCAGGAGTTAGAGATCAGCCTGGCCAATATGGTAAAACCCCGTCTCTACTAAAAATACAAAAAAATTAGCTGGGCATGGTGGTGCATGCCTGTAATCCCAGCTACTCAGGAGGCTGAGGCAAGAGAATTGCTTGAGATCAGGAGGCGGAGGTTGCAGTGAGCCGAGATTGCGCCATTGCACTCCAGCCTGGGCGACAGAGCGAGACTCCATCTCAAAAACAACAACAACAACAACAACAACAACAAAGAATTGGTCATTATGTCATTTAAAAACTAAGATGACTTTAGATGGGAAGATATTGTGTAGATGCTACTTCTTTGAAAGCAGCTTCACTTCAGAACTAAAACTTTTGAGCCACAGTTTTAATCAAGTGCCACATTTACAAACTGATAGTAATTGCAGATAGCAATTTTTAAAATGTTACCTAACTTGGCAAATGAAAGAGTTGGCAACCTTTTGTCAGTTTCCCAACCCAACAAGTTTTAGAATTGCTTTCAAATTTTACAAAGCATTGCTTTGGCACACAAAGTTGATTTTTCTCCAGGGGCCATTCCTTTTATTCTGGTTATAATGGGATCTCTTCCTAGAAGAAAGCAGGAGGATAAACCACCTTCTGAGTTTAGTTATTATAAACAGTCTCTTAATAAATTTTAAAAAGCTGATTATTGACTTATAAAAGTCTATATGATCCCAGGTTTTGAAGTAATGGAAATTAACATTTAACATTTGGAAGTAACTTCCACAGGCCAGGCACAGGGTAGGTACTTTGTGTGCCTTACTTAGGGAAACAGAGAAGGAGGGCATGAGACCTTCATAAAGGAGGAATTAAGTTTTACGGAATGCAGAGGAGGGAGGAAGAGAAAGGGGTCCAGGATGACTCCTGAATTTTTGTTCTGATCTACTGAATTGACAATGGGACATTCCTTATGTTAAGGGACATTACAGAAGAGAAAATTCGGGAAGTCGGGGAAAAAGTAGTAAGTTAGATTTGAGACCTGTAGGGTCCCCAGTGCCTGAGAGATAGCCAAGTGCCAATATCCAGGAAAGCTTTGGGATAGGTGGATTTGAAGTAAAGAAAATATACAGAATAAGAGATTTGAATTTAGACATCAACCTTAAGGATAGTCCCAGACAAGACTTAAATTGGTATTGAGACTCACCCGACATCCCACCACCCTCTCTTCTTGTTCAAGTTTGGAAATCTTGTTCATTTTCAAGGGTTACTCCTAATCTCTTGTCATTTAACTCTCAGCAAACAATCTTTTTTTAAAAAAAAAAAACAAAAAAACACTTTTATTTTAGATACCGGGGGTACGTGTATTTTATTATTTTTGAGACAGGGTCTCACTTTGTCACCCAGGCTGGAGTGCAGTGGCGCGATCTCAGCTCACTGTAGCCTTTACCTCCCAGATTCAAGTGATCCTCCCACCTCAGCCCCCCAGGTAGCTGGGACTACAGGTAGGTGTCACCACACCCAGCTAATTTTCGTATTTTGTTGTAGAAACAGGGTTTTGCCATGTTACCCAGGCTGGTCTCGAACTCCTGAGCTTAAGTGATTCACACTGCTCAGCCTCCTAAAGTGCTAGGATTACAGGCATGAGTCAGGTACATGTATTTTAGATACAAGTTGTACATGTGCAGGTTTGTTACATGGGAATATTGCATCACGCTGAGGATTGGGGTATGGATTCTGTCACCCAGGTAGGGAGAACAGTATTCAATACATGGTTTTTCAATCAACGACCCCCCTCTTTTGCTTCCCCATCCATCTAGTTGTCTGCAGTGTCTCCTGTTCCCATGTTTCTGTCCAGGGGTGCTCAATGTTTAGCTCCCACTTGTAAGTGAGAACATGTGGTATTTGGTTTTCTATTCCTCACTTAGTTTGCTTAGGATTATGGCCTCTAGCTCCATCCATGTTGCTGCAAAGAACACGATTTTGTTCTTTTCATGGCTGTGTAGTATTCTGTGGTGTATATGCACCACATTTTCTTTATCTAACTTACCATTGATGGGCACCGGGGTTGAGTTCATGGCTTTATTATTGTGAACAGTGCTGCGATAAACATATGAGTGCAGGTGTCTTTTTGGCAGAATGATTTATTTTCTTTGGGGTATATACCCAGTAATGGAATTGCTGGGTCAAATGGTAGCTCTGTTTTAGGTTCTATGAGAAATCTCCAGACTGCTTTCCACAGTGGCTGGACTAATTTACATTCCCACCAACAGCGTGTAAAGTCTCCCTTTTCACCATAGCCTTGCTAGCATCCTTTTTTTTTTTTTTTTTTGAGACGGAGTCTCACTCTGTTGCCCAGGTTGGAGTGCAGTTGCAGTGGCACGATCTCGGCTCACTGCAAGCTCCACCTCCCGGGTTTCAAGCCAGTCTCTCATCTCAGCCTCTGGAGTAGCTGGGACTACAGGCACCTGCCACCAAGCCCAGCTAATTTTTTGTATTTTTAGTAGAGATGGGTTTTCACCGTGTTAGCCAGGATCGTCTCGATCTCTTGACCTCATGATTCACCTGCCTCGGCCTCCCAAGGTGCTGGGATTACAGGCGTGAGCCACCGTGCCTGGCCCAGATCCCATTTTCTATAAGATTATTTGGATTGAAAATGACAGAGAGCCAATTCATAACCAATTTATTAAGCAAACATAAAATGTATTGGGTGATGTGTCTGTTCAAGTCCTCCAGGAAGCAAAAACCAAAACAGAATTAGACAGTAAAGAGACTTATTGGAGGAGTTGCCTGTGAAGAATAAAGGAAGCAGGAGGAGGCTGGGAGAGCATTTAGACTATGTCCCAGGTCTGACACCTGGGAAAGGAGACAGGGACAAAAGGAGGATTGGAAAGAAGCAGCCTCAGACTACAGCGCAGATCAAAAAAAAAAATAATAATAATGTCTCAGTAAAGCCAATAGGAAGCCCAAGAGCAAAGACCTCTTACCCCATTAGATAAGTCCCACTTTGGAGAGAAATAATCCTGCTCTAGAACCTGTACCATGCTCAGTCACTGGCTGGGCTGAGAGAAGCCCAGGGAGAATGTGACTTCAAAGTGAACATCTGGCAGATCTAAAGATACAGCTGTTGGAGATGTCCACTATGCTGCTGCTCACAGCAGAGAGAACTCAGCAGCACATGTTCATGAGTGCCCCAAGTAGCTGAAACAGTCACAGCTGAATCCAAAGTTCACTTTAGAATAGGTCATTAGATTTTCCTCCCACCCCACCCCATTTCTCGTATCTTCTTTCCTGCACAACTGCTTCATATTTTTTCTGGGTTCAATTAATAATAATTTGTTGATGGATAGATGTCTCTTTATGGAAACTCAGCTACATGAGGTCACCAGCATTCAAGATTTAGATCCTGGTGAATTCTCTATGACCTTTCCTGCCACCCCTTTCATAAAATCAAAGATGGGCCTCAACAGCACTAAGCATACATTATTCCTACAGAAGCTCATCATTTTTTTTTTAGATGATATCTTGCTCTGTTGCCCAGGCTGGAGTACAGTGGCACAGTCTCAGCTCACTGCAACCTCCACCTCCCGGGTTCAAGCAATTCTCCTGCCTCAGTCTCCCTAGTGGCTGGGATTACAGGTGCCCGCCATCACGCCCGGCTAATTTTTTGTATTTTTAGTAGAGACGGGGTTTCACCATGTCGGCCCGGCTGGTCTCGAACTTCTGACCTCTGGTGATCCACCCGCCTTGGACTCACAAAGCACTGGGATTACAGGCAAGAGCTACTGCGCCCGGCTGAAGCTCATCATTTCTAAAGGAAACAACTCCACTCCTTCCCACCATCCATCCTGATCTCAGCAAAGGATTCACATGTTCACCCCTGAACCAATCCATCACCTGCAAGGGGACAGGGATGCTCTGGGTAGAAAGGTTGAATAGGAGGAAAAGGGCCCCCGGATTTAAAGTCCCACCTCCAGAATGACATGGAGCAGAAAAGGGCAGTCCAAAGGGCAGGACAGCCAATAACAGTAACAGATGTTGCCTGGCCCCGTGCCACACAACTGTAGTCCCAGTTACTCAGGAGGATGAGCAGGAGGATTGCTTGAGTCCAGGAGTTCTGGGTTGTCAGGCACTATACTGATGGTGTGTCTGTACCAAGTTCAGCGTCAACATGATGACCTCCTGGGAGTGGGGGACCACCAGGTTTCCTAAGGAGGAATGAACCAGCCCAGGCTGGAAACGGAGCAGGTCAGAACTCCTGTGCTGATCAGTAGTGGATTACACCTGTGAATAGCCACTGCACTCCAGCCTGGGTAACACAGCAAGACCCCATCTCAATAAAAAATAAAAATTAAAAATGAACAGATGTCCACTATCACCTTCAAGACAAGTTGGAAAAGAGGGAGATTCTTCAGCTGGGAAGAGAACTCACAGAGCAGGCTAGGTGAGCATCATTTTATTTTATGGACCACCAGTTGAAGGTTAGTTTGACCCAAAGTCCTAAGCTTGGATTTTGTCAGGCATTGGGTTAGGTATAAGGGGGGAAAATTATCAAAATAAAACTGATTATATTTTTAGAACAATAAATAGATACCAGTGAGAAATGTTAGGAGGGCAGGGGAATCCCAAAATTAAACTTCAATAGTAGTAACTACTATTGACAAATGATACATTTTCCAAATGAAAGACATGAACTATGGAATTCTCATCCCAGGTCTGCCACCTTCGAATTGCACGTTTCAGCTTGAGGCTTCTACAACATAATACCATAGACTGGGTGGCTTCTCAACAGCATAAATGTATTTCTCACCATGCCAGAGGCTGGGAAATCCAAATCAAAATGCCAGCAGATTTGCTGCCTCGTGAGAGGGCCTGCTTTCTCGTTCATAAATGGCCATATTCTCACTGTGCCCTCACGTGGTAGAAAAAACTGGTGAGAGAACTCTCTGGGGTCTCCCAGAAGAGCACTAATCCTATTTATAGGAGCTCTACCCTCATGATCTAATCACCTCCTGAAGGCCCCGCCTCCTAATACTATCACATTTGGGGCTAAGATCCCAACATATGAATTTGGAGGGAACACAAACATTCAGTCTACAGGACTGAACAACCCTGAGTGATAACCTCCTTGCTTTCTTATCTCCAAATAAATGAGGGAGGAAAGGAGAATCTATGGTAAGATCATTATAAGAATTCTTTGAGATTATAAGTGTTAAGCACCCAGCACAGTGCCTGAAACTTAGTGTTCAATACATTTGTGTTTAATATTAAACTTGAAAGATTTCATGCACTTCAGCTACCATTGGCTTCCAGCTCTCTAATACCAGTCAGCCATACCAGCAAAAAAAAAAAAAAAAAAAAAAAAAAAAAAAACAAAAACAAACAAAAAAAACCCTTTGCTTCATAATCCAGTAATCCCATAGAGCCCTAAAAAGGGAAGGAAAGTGTTCCAAGCCCAACGGGCTATTTTTGGAGATGAAACATCATCCCATTATTTGCAGAAGAAAAAAAAAGGGAATGGGGCAGAGAGTGGTTCTTCATGTTATCCTATGCCTACAGTTAATTGTGCCTGGGGGAAGATTTCATTAGACAGCGAGAGAGAGAGAGAGAGAGAGAGAGAGAGAGAGAGAGAGAGAGATATGTTTCAACATCCTAGAACACAAAGCACCTTTACAATTGTCCTTGATTTATTGCGTCTCTGAGGCTGTCTTCTAGCTCCAACCACAGTGTGCTTTGGGTCCGCCCAAGTTTCTGCTCATGTAGATACAAGGGCCTGGCTCAGGCCTAGAGAGGAGAAAGGGCCCAAAGATTCTCAGGTGCCCTCCTCTTAGCCTGGCCCCTTCTTGAGGTCATGAGGACACTCCAAGTTTCTTGACAGTCCTTCCTACCAGGCTTTGTTTCTTGTATCTTTTAGAGGCTCATCTCTCCAATCTAGATAATGCAGAGATTTCAAAAAAGGATGCAGGTATAAAGAAGGGCTCTTCTTTGGAGATCTTGGTTTGCAGTCATGTTGGCTGCCAGAAAGTGGTGAGAGACTGGCTTTCTCTTTGGTGAGATGAAATAAAGCAAACGGCAAAGGAGAAAGTGTTCCCTGAATAAATATTAATGGGAGGAATGCACTTTTAACTTTAGCAGGTGGGTGGTGAGTGCTGTGCCTAAGCTTCAAGTGTAGAACCTATACAGGGAGGGGCCTGGCATGCTCAGTCCAACTTCTTCACGGTCATCTTCAGTGAAATGAGCAGTTGGCACGCCTTTTGAAAAGAGCTTAGGTCAAGACCGCACTCTCTAAGCTTGTACCATGAAAACACACAACTAGAATGCTAGTATTGGGTGATTATTGTGTGGTAGGCTATGTACCTCATTCAAATTAAACTTGCTAGGATAAAATTAGAGAATGTTTCCCTCACTCCATGAGTGCAACAATATCAAAGTACTCATTGTGCGTTGTAAGAGTAATCAAAACAGCCCCAAACAGCAATGCTAAGAAGGCAGTAGTAGTATCATGGTTTCCATTTTCTAAATAAAAGTGAAGTTCTAAAAAAAAGAAGGAAAATGACCCATTGACTCCACTCCTAGCTATGTACCCAACAGAAGGACTGCATATGCTGCAAAAATATGAGAATGAGAATGTTTATAGCCTCTTTATTCAAAGTAACCACTCAGAATGGTACAAACATGCATCAAAAGGAGAATGGATTGTATTAATGGATTAATGGATTGTGGTGTATTCAAGCAAAAATACTATGTCAAGATAAGAAACGAACTATTGCTACACACAACACGGATGAATCTCACAAATTCTTAGATTGAGTGAAAGAAGCCAGACACAAAAGGGTATATTCTGCATGATTCCATTTATGTGAATTTCAAGGACAGGCAAAACTAGTCAATAGAAGATAGAAGTCAAGGTAGTGATTACCTCTTGCTGTGGGTATATATACACTAGGAAGCAACATAAGGGAACATTATGGGGTACCATGGCTTAATCTAGTTAATGGTGATACACACACACACACACGCACGCACACACAATCACTTAACATTAATGCACTTTACTTTTTGTGTGTTCTACCTAAATAAATTTGCAAGGAACAAAAGAAAGAAGGAAGGTGAGAGGGAGGGAGCAAATAAACTTGCACAAAGTCTTCCAGCTAGCAAATGGCAGAAATGAAATGTGATCCCAGGTCTGCCTGAGTTCACAGAACACTAACTACTGGGATATACCATCTACCAGCTGGGTTTATGTTGGCTATTGAATAAGCATTTGTTGATGGATGAGTGTCTCTTTATGGAAACTCAGCCACATAAGCTCACTAGCATTCAAGATTTAGATCCTGACGAATTCTCTATGACCTTTCCTGCCGCCCCTTTCAATATCTTTCATGGTTCTTAGTGGGGAAAATTTAGCTACAGCAAGGATATAATGAGCTGCTACTGCAGGCTGAAGTTTCGTGGTGAATCTGGCCTCTTGTTCTTAGGCCATCATCAAGGGAATGTGGACAAGAAGAACAGAGACAGGTATTGATCCTTGTTCATTATTTAAATGCATATGGCGGCAGGCAGCTTTGCTCAATAAAACCCTGACAGAGACGCCTCAGGCCTGAGTGATGACCCTAGCAACACCCACGGGTGCCTTACACGGCCTGAGACTCAGTTTCCCCAACTAAAAAGAATGAGAGTGTTGACTGGCCCATCTGGTCAATCCAGATGGCTTCAGGGGCTATGTTTTTTACACTTACAATGTGCAATGAGTACTCTGATATTTTTGTACTCGTGGAATGGGGGAAGCATTCTGTAATTGTCTCCTACTAAGATTAATTTTAAAAACCGTATCTAAAATATTACAAAATTTTTAAGCTTTCAGGTTGTTCAGAGTGGTTAGGCATCTCAAACCTGTTTTCACACTCAGCCACTGCTTGCCAACACCATGAGCTTGGGCAAATTGTCTTACCTCTCTGAACCTCAGTTTCCACTTCTAAAACTGGAGATTGGATTCATATATACCTCATAGGGCTGTGGTATTAGATGAGTTAGAACAATTAGCACACTGCCTGATACAGGCTACTCTTTCAATAAGTACGCTATTCTAGTATCAGTAATTATGATAATGATGACAGTGATGATCAGAACAACTAGTATTACATACCTTGGAGTCACTCTTTAGCAGTAACTAAACTAAGTAGCATTTTCAACTAGCATTTCAACCCTAATGATGACTTCTGACAAATCACCCAGTCTTTTCCATTCTTCATTTTCCCATCTAGTCTATAGGACTAGATGACCTATAAAGGCTCTTTTAACTCTAAAATCAGGATTTTGTAAAGAAAGGTCTTGAGGATACTTCATCTGTGTGGCCAAATTTGGAGTTGTGGCTTTGCAGAGCAGGCTCCTGGAGTCTCATTTCTATAAGGACTCTACAGATTGGGAGAGAGGAGTTAGTAAAGAGAATTCCTTCCGTGACTGATAAAGGATTCCTGGGGCTCCAGAAAATTCTTTTCAGCAAAGGTTTCCCCCTAACACTTAGAGTAATTACACAAGTGGGCAATGGGCTCTCAGAAATTGAGGTCACTCATTCATTCATTCCATATGCGTCTGAGGTGTCTCTCAAGCCAGTGAGGCTGTACATGTCCATTGTCAGTTCTAATTCGGCAAGGGAGTAGCAGGAGGCTCTGGGAGGATCACCTGAGTTCCACACACCTGAGCTCTGCACACTGAGTTTCCTGCCCCCATTGTGTAAATAAAACCCTACCTTCTCCTACAGATTAGGGCAATAATTCTTCTTGGAATGATAACTCCTTACTGGCTCATTTCTGGACCCAAAAAATCCAAAGCACCCTGGCTACATCTGTAGCCTGTTGTTCAATGTGATGTTTGTTTTTCCCCTAAAAGTGTGTCCCTTTGGGCACCAGGACCTCCAACCCGGAAGAACCCAGAGTAGAGGGAGCAGGAAATACAAAACACCTCCAACAGGTCACTAGGAATGATACTAAGTGAGGCTTCCTGCTTCCACTCCCTGGATACTGGACACATAGTTTTTTCTGTTGAGGACGCAGCATCATGTAGGGGTCTCTGATCTAATGCATACCTTGTATCCTGAAAGGGGGCTCCCGTCCATCCCCGGTGTTTCTTCCAAGATAGTGTTTCAGCTACATCTTTGGAGGGCTGTTTCAGAACTCTATGAAACTAGCTTTTTCTAGAGCATGTGGTATGTTTTACAACGAATAAACAGTTATAAATTTGAGTCCACTAGTCACATGCTCTGTTGCGTGGAATTCCATGTCTATAGACTGGGCATTCTATAAGCACCCAGAAAACAGTGTCGGCTGAAGATCTATGGGCAGGAAAAGCAAACCCATACCTGGAATCAGTATCTATCCTGATGAACTGCTGCTCCTTCTAGGATAAAAAAGGGCCTAATACAATTAACTTTCCACCAAGTTGCTGACTTCTCTCCTCAAGGAACAGTGCCATACAGGGCTCAGTGTTAGTCTATGTTGCTCACCCATTGGACATTCAGAGGCAGCACTAGATCAGCCATGAGAAAGAGTCCATTTTATTGGGTTTCTATGAATGCCAACTGACCAAGTCTTGTTGCCTACTTGTGTTTTCAGCACTTTTGTATGCTTTCTATAGTATGTATTTATATGTGTACAAACATCTTCACACATTATACCAACTCCCTTAGTTCTATCCAAATGCTTATAGCCCAGACCTCCTTGCCTTTGAACTTTCAGCCATTTTCCCAGGCCCTTAACCAGGCAGCCAGGTCATTAGCTTTTGCCCAGGAATCTATATATATTCTCACCTCAAGTCACTTTTCCTTCTATATAAAATGAATAATATGGTTCGCCTGTCACAACTTTGCCAACTAGGAATATTTTCCCTATTCACTTCTCTTTCAAAGCAAACGCTGAATGTGCCTATAATGCTGCACTATACATTTCCAGCTTACACCTGCATACCAAGTTGACTCATCCATAACCAACTTTGGATTCTTCCTCTATTACCAGGCTAGTTTGCAGCCAGATTATGCTGACATTTAACCCTAGGTATTGGCCTGGCAGCCAGAAGAGGAGGTGAGTGAAGCTTCCAAGAGGGGGCATATGTTACCCCTAGCAAGAATGTGTCATTGGCATTCAAAGACTCCTCACCGTCCACCAAATGTGACAAGAATATCTGAGCCTCACACATCCCTACTGTGGCTGAGAAGATGAAATGAGGCTTCTTCCTGTTCACAGCTTCCAGCTTCACTCCTCTTTAGAAGAAGTTGTGGGGAGAAAATGGTGGTCCCTAGATATAAGGGCAAGATCTCTGCAGCATCTCGTAGGGGAGAATTTCAGGCAGTTACTAGAAGGGATGGTCCAACTCTTCAAGCTCTGGAAGTTCATGGAAGTCTTAAGGGCCAAAATATTCATGGAAATTCATCTAGATGTCCCCATCCCTCCCTATGTCCGAATCTGCGATTTTTCCAACCAGGGCCCAGATCCCATAACAGATCAGCCACGGATGAGCATTTAAACCTTTCTAGAGCTCTGTGACTATCAAGTCCTGAGTCTACTTTTCAGCCATGTCCACGCTCTTATTTCAAGTAGTAAGATCTTCTTTGTAAGGTACCAAAAAAGGCTCTTTGGTTCTCACACTTACCCTTTAATTTCTTGATTGGCCATCAGATTCTTATTATTGCTCTGTAGGGCATCAATATAACTTAGCAATAACCAGCCAACTCCACTGTCTTTAAATGCATTGCTCCCTTCCCCCCGTGTCTTTCAAATATCTGAACCACTACACCTACAAAGATGTTCTCCTCCAACAGGGTATTTTTCTGGGTCACCGTCAGTTATATCTTAAGCAATTAGGCTGCCACCTCACATCAGAGACTATCAGTGACCCACATCTTGGATCGACTGGGACGGAGTCTTCTTTGCCTGTTGGGCTGTGAGTGGGCCAGTCCCAGATCCTCAAAATCTTACTTTCTGCTTTCTTGGATCACTCTTGGTACAACCTGGGTTAGTTTGGATACTCCAAAAGGCAGATGCTAAGACAAAATTACACCTCCAAGAGATTTACTGCGGGTAATACCTGTGATAGATGAAGAGGAGGAAGCAGGAAGAGCCTTCAGACCATGATGAAGATCCAACACCCACAGAAGGAGATAGTAAAGGAAGGAGTATTGGGTGGGAAGAACCTTGGCCTGTAGCTTGGTTCTAAAAATCTTTTACCCAGGCCAATGAGAAGTTCTTAAGCCAAAAGTTCCCTGTTAAGGAAGTTCCACAGCCTGTGGAAAGGAACCTGCATCAGTACCCCTAAATAACTCAATTACTGGCTGGGGAAGCATCGACTCTTTGTAAATCTGGTAGTGCATCCAGGAGCAAGGCAGCTGGGACTATCAATCAACAAAGAGTCTCATTACAGATCTGAGTGGCACATTTTCATGGTCACCACACTGATAAACCCCAACAGGCCTGAAATACCTACCATGTGTGCAGAAATGTGCTAGATACTGAGAATATAATGGTCATTAAGGTAGACATGGTTTCTGTTCACAAAATCAAATGGAAAACATTAACATATGTGTAACATATGAAAATTATGTCACAAATGTAATGACAAGCTGTTATATATTAATGCGTTAATGTAAATATATTACCCTGAGATAACATATCACATGTACCTATATTAAAATATAATCTCAAGCCAAAATAAATATTCAAAAGGAAAGGAGCACAATATCATCTAGGTTTGTGTTAGTACATTCTATGATGTTCACACAAGGACAAAATCACCTAACAATGCATTTATCAGAATGTATCCCCATTGTTAAGTGACACATTACTGTATTGGGAGGGTGGCATTTGGAGTTTGTTTCAGTTCTGATGCTTTTGTTTTCAGTGCCTTTGAGATACCCAAGTGAAAATGTTTGGAACACATCTGGTTATATGCCCTGGAGCCCAAAGGAGTTGCCTGTGAGACACATATATATTTGAGGACCACTACTATTTAGATGGCATTAAACCCATGGGGCTGGGTAAAGTCACCTGGGGAGAGAATATAGGGTAACAAGAGAAGAGGGTCTATAGCCATAGAGATCCTCAGATACAGGTTGAATACTCCTTATCCAAAATGCTTCGGACCAGAAGTGTTTTGGATCAGTTTTTTTTTTTTTTTTTTTTTTTCACAATACGGAATATTTGCATTATTCTTTCCACTCCAACATCTTTAATCCAAAACTCCAAAACCCAAAATGCTCCAGTGAGCATTTCTTTTGAGCGTCATGTCACCACTCAAAAAGTTTTGCATTTTGGAGCATTTCAGATTTGGGGTTTTCAAATTAGAGATGCTCAATCTGTATTTCACAGCAGTTGAATGTATTTAATGACTCTGTTTTTCCTTTTTTCAGGACCACACATAAGAAGGAGGATAAGGCAAAGAGATAGAGAAGAAACAGCCAGAGAGGTAGGATAAGGGTAGCATGGGAGATTAATAGGAGATAATGAAGTTACTCAAGCCAATTGATATACTTTGGATCTATGTTCCCTCCCAAATCTCATGTTAAAATGTAATCCCCAGCACTGGAGGTGAGGACTGCTGGGAGGTCATTGGATCATGGGGGCAGATTTCTCCCTTTGCTGCTGTTCTCATGATAGAGTTCTCACAAGACCTGGTTGTTTAAAAGTGTGTAGCACCTCCCTCTCCCTTCTTTCTCCTCCAGCCATATAAGACATGCCTGCTTCTCCTTTGCCTTCCACCATGATTGAAAGTTTCCTGAGGCCTCCCCAGAAGCCACTATGTTTCCTGTGTAGCCTGCAGAACCATAAGCCAATTAAATATATTTTCTTTTTCATGACCCAGTCTCAGGTATTTCTTTACAGCAATGTGAGAACGGAGTAATACATGAAGTGAGGAAGCATGTCAAGAAAGGAGAGTACTCAATTCTGTCAAATGCTGCTAAGAAATGACATAACAAGCAGTGAAAATACACATTGGATAGTCAAGTACAGTGAGTACTCCAGCATCCCCACTGGATTCAGCAGCATCATGGAGATCTTCAAGGACTGTCTGGAGACAGGTTTGAGTGGCCAGATGGAGATGTAAGCCAGACTGGAGGGGATTAAGAGTGGGAGGTAAGAAAATAGAGGCAGTGAGTATACAGAACTTGACCTAAAATTTGTCATTTAAAGTGACATCTACACCCTTGATCGTATGGGTATGAGGAAGTATGCATTATGCTTCCATTGTTCCATGTATGACTGTGAAAAAGGAAGTAGATTTTTCTGTGAGCTTTGAACCTTACTTTCTGATGAGTTCAAATCCAGGGGAATGCACAGCTTTGAAGGAGTAAAGCTGAAGTACTCACATGCATACACACATTCACTCACACACACATGCATGAGCATACACACGCATTTTAAGAGGCTTATATACAAGCTCATAATTCTTCCTGGACATCAAATGGTTCTTTATAGGCTCCATTTTGATGACCTAAGTAGACTGAAAATTAAACAGAAACATAAGGATTAAAGTTCCCTGGAAGTACCAGGGCTTTGAGGAAAACCAAGGAGAAAGAAAGAAATGCCTGGATGGCCACGCTGTGGTGTCTCCTTTCCTTCATGATTCCAAGAATTTGCTAATGCAATTGTAGAGAGCCTGCCAAACCCGTGTGACATCAGCCAGCATATCCCACCAACACCCTACCCTAAAGCGTCTTGTCCACGCCATCCTCTGTGTGCAAGAAGGAAGTGGGATGACAGATCGGTGTTCTCATGTATTAATGAGTGGAAGCAGAGCCTCACAGACTAGCTGGCTTCTTAGAGAAAAGAATTCAGACACAATACCCTTTGTTTTCATCTGAGAGCCATGTATTTATGACAAATTAGGAGTGATCAAGCCTGGATAGGGACAGTGCCATCTTGCAATTCTCTGGTGCTTTTGCAGTAAGCCATGGCTGTAGAAAGCTGTTTTTTTTAGTCCGACTAGGATCCATTTTACCCGTCAGTGGGCATGAACCTTTCCCACCAATATACATATGAAGTAGACCCTGCCAATCAGAGCATTCCATTAGCGATTGGTCCAAAGATGAGCATATGACAACTGACAGCCAATCAGAGAAGTGAGAGGCTTAATTCCAAGTCTTTTGTTGGAACTACCAAGGGAGGGGGTGAGGAAGGACTTATTTTCTGTTTTACTTCAGGCTAGGAGAATAGCACACAGATTTGGAATGGTTAGTATCGTCTTTTCATATTGTTACAAAGGGAAAACCTCCAGATAATGCAGCCCATACAGGGAAAAGTAGGACCCGAGAGGCAACAGAATAAAACGAAGTCCTGAATGTATAATTCGAGCCCTTGTATGAAGCCATACCTAAATTTAAATCTACAGCTGTCTTTTTTCAGTAACTTGAGCCTATAAATTTATTTTCACTTAATCCTGTTGCATTGGAATTCTATTATTTAAAACTGAGAGCCCTTCTTGAGCCAGCCTTATTTGAGGTGCCCATAATATTATGAGATATCTATCATTAGGGAAATTATTCTATCTTCAATTTATCCATGGATAAATGACAGCAGGGATTGTTCCCATCCGAGCAGTGCTTCACACATTCTAGAATGCCCTTACCAAGGGTGACTATTCAAAGTGGTCACTTTAGTTGTTGTAGCCAACATCTGCTGACACCTGTTCCAGCAGGTTCATCCCCATTCCATCTAGATTGCTAAATATTTTTAATATCACCTCTGCTTTCATCTACATGATTGCATTTACATTGCAAATCCAAGTGGGAGCCAACCAAAGACTAATGCCACGAAGCTCATTTTATAGATAAGCAACATAAAACTCAGAAGTGACTTCCTCAAGCAAATAAAAGGCCAAAACTGGTTTGAAATTGGGACTTCAGCTTCAAGGCTTTGCACCTCACTGTGTTCTACACAGAATGCAACTTATATTTTTTCCCTTACTATTTATCATAAAATGGACTAAGGGATTTATATGCATTGAACAGACACAACAGACTTCAAGAGGTAGGTTTTATTGGAGTCTTCGTTTCACATATAAGGAGCCTAACATTCAGTGAAGTTAAGGTCACTTTGATAGGAAATGACAAAAACAGGATTTGAACTCAGATCTGCCTGCTCTAAAAAACAATGTGGCTCCTACCCTCAAGAATCTAGTTGTAGAGACAGGATATGTAAACCTTTACTAACCATAGGCTAAAAAATATATTGGATATAATTATACTCAGGTAATATATACTATATGAGATCAGGACAAAGATCTGTTAATCAAGTTTGAGCCATCAGGAAAAGCTATCATACAGGATTTTGAATTAACTCCAGAAATATTCTGTGATGTTATAATTCTGAGGCTACTTTGTAGAAACTTGCTGAGCTATATTAAAAGTCTTGAAGAATGAATGGGGCTTAGTTATGCAGAGACAAGGGAATCCTGGGCAAAATGGCCAACACTCAAAGGCATCTAAATATAGTAAAAATCTAGAATGCTCAAGAAAGAAAGCCAATCTGCCTAGGTTAGGATTGGTAAATCAGCTTTGTTTTACATGCCAAGCCCCATCAATTGAGAGTGGCTGCCTGAAGTACTGTGTTAAAAACAATGGTGAGATACTGAGGAGTCTGAAGGAAGAGTTCTGAGATCATTTCTTGATGTCTGCCTTGGACATGGGATGGGAACCTGAGAACCCAAGTGCCATGTATTTGCCATCATAAGATTGTACAGTATAAGATATATTAAAGGATGAGTAAGGAAGGCGGCTGAAGAACTATCTTAGGGTAAAGAACAGAGCATTATTTTCTGTGATATGGAGTTCAGACTTGATTTAACAGACAAGAAGGAGTGATTGTGAGTTCTTGAACATGGGAGGCTCTAAATAAAATTAGAAGAGAATTAGAATAACTAGAAGGCAGCCATATGAAATTTGGTTCCTGATCATTCACAACAGCTTCTGGGCTGACCTTCTTTCCAGAGAGTTGGTCCTCAGGTATCAAAGCAATGCTTTAAAAAGAAGAAATAAAGGATTTATATGTTCACTGTTGGGTTAAAGCTCAAGTTGGAAGCAAGCACCTGGCCTTCACCACAGATGCTAGATTAGCTAATAAAATCCCAGATATCACTGGCATAACCCTGACATCCCAATGGTCATTAGGCCATCTCAATTGTATTCTCGAATATAGTGTTTCACAAGCCGAAGTTAATGTCACTGAAGATTTAGGTCTGGCCCAATCTCATTACAGGTCATCATCCTTGACACTTTTATCATTCTCATCCTCATCATCACTCAGATTTATTGAGCATATAGTATGCACTAGGGTAAGCTTTACTTTACATTTTTATCTCAGTTTATCCTCACAACAACCCTGAGAAGGGCTAGTGTGCCCATTTTACAGATGAGTAGAATGAATCTTAGAGAGGTAATGTAAATTGCCCATGGTGGAACTGAAGATATAAACTGAAGTCTGTCTGTTGCCAAGCCTGTGCTCTTTACCATTATTGTCACTTAGGCCATGGCTGTGCACACGTGGGCTTCATCAGATACTATCCCCACTTATATCACAGCATGCAAACCACAGGCAAGCCCATGTGAGGGCCTGTTGGGACTGTGAATGCTGCCCACTCCTTTCCCAGATGACGACAACAGAGCCACAAGAACCTGGCAATTAATTGTTATGTTAACCACACACCCAAAATACCTACTGTCAAGAAAGAGGCTTGGGAGTGTCTCATCCCCAAAACATCATTTCCAGGGTTCATAGTAATATTTCCAAGGCATTAAATACAGTTCTAAAATTGGGCACAGGGGACCTCACAGATTTTGATTTCATAGATTGTGATCGAGGTTAAACCCCTATTTTCCCAATATCTGGCCACAACCCCTTCTGGAAACCTGGGCTTTATTTTAATTTTCTGAAACACCTAAAACTCCCAGAGCAATTATCTGCCCTTGTACGCTCTGTTTAGGAGGGTGACAACAGCAAAAACAAAACAAAATCTCCAGATACATCTAATGCCATATTTTAAATACATCTCTGAGAAGTTGGAAGGTAACCAGAAACTCTCCCATTCTGACTTTCTGGTTCAAGAAGCCTGTGTTTATTTAACTGAGACATAATAAGTCAATTTTCTTTTACCTTTAACCTCTTAAAACACTCTGTGGTTTTTGTAGATTTCCTTTTCACATGTACAGTGACACCAGCTTCCATTTTTATTATGTATAAAAGCTGCCCACTCTCCATCAAGCCCATTTTTGTAAGAATCCATTTCAGGGTATTACAAAGTCTGAGTAGAACGTCTCCCCAAAAGCTAATGAAGTTTTCTTTCCTTCCCTTCATGTTTACTTGAATCTGTACAATGGAATCATTGTAAAATGTTATGAAAGTGTGACTCCCTGAAACATTTATTTGAAAAATGAAGAGATTCCTGCGGTCCATTTTATAGTGCCTCATCACTGCATCAGTCAGGATAAGTTGAGTTTTACTGCAGTAACAAACAACCCCTAGTCTTAGGCCCTTAAAACAGTAGAGCTCAATTTCTCATTTGCACTACATTTCTTTTACACATCATCTAGGGGTCTGCCTGCCATGTCCTCACTGTGGTACAAGGGTAACAGAGCAGCCAACATTTAGAAATTTCCTTATTACTATGGTAGAAAGACAGAATGTGGTTAATTGCATGCTAGCTCTTAAAACTTCCACCCGGAAGTGACACATCACTTCTACTCACCTTTAGTGCCAAAGTAAGTCACCTGGCCACAGCCCCTCCTCATTTCAAACTGCATGAAAATCCAATTCTTTGCAGAACAAGGTCAGGAAATATTGAATAGCCCTCATGACTTCTGCTGGTGCCACATCACACTATCTGGGAGGAAGGTGTGCATAACAGTAGTGATGAAAGCTCATCTTTATTGTGTACTAAGTACCAAATAAGAGTGTAAAGGTTTTGCATGTACTGTCTCCTTTAATCGTATGACAACTTTATAAGATAGGTGCACTTCACCCCAGTCTAAGGATGAGGAACAAGAGAGGGACAAGGAAGTTTAGTCACTTGCTCAACATCACCCAGCTAGTAAAGGGTTGTGCTGGGACTTGAACCCAGGTATTCCAGTTCCAGACTGTTTGCTCCTAACAGTTCACCAAAAATGCCTCCCAATGCTACTATTGCTACTGCCACTAATACTCCTCTCACCTCAATTTTTCTCATCTATACAATGAAAATAATAATCCCTACTTATGATACTTGGGGTTACCTGAGAAAATAAAGCAAAAATGCTTCCTAATGTAGGGTTTTGCCATATACGATCTGGTTTGATCCACACAATCACCATGTAAGGTGAATTGGGAAAAATTTATTAACCCAATTTTATAAGGGAGAGAACAGATTCAACAGAATACTTAATGTGCCCAAAGTAACAAGTGAGTAGGGGCAAAGCTAGGATTCATGTCTTCTGGATTATGAAACAATGCTGTTCATACCACAACCTATCTTGTCCCTCAGAAAAGCTCAAAATCAAGGATTCTAGAAACCAAAACAAATCAGTTTTGATCCATGGTCCTGACACTCCACAGCACTATAGAAGCACATAGAGGGAGACATCCCAAAGTAATTTCTTAGATTTATTCCCAAACTCTCAGAAGGGTTACCATAATTTTTGGTGGGAAAAATAACAACCAGTAACTGTTAGAACTGATTTTATCCTGAGCTATATCTAGGAGAGGCGGCATTCTTACTGCCACCCTCTAATCACACACACCCAAGGCAGACATTACTAATCAATCAGCACACTTCCCTACTAAGACCAGATACAGCTTGAAAATTCTGCTCAACACTATAACTCAGGCAGCCAGCCACCAAAGTCAGCCATGGCTAGAACTCAAGAAGAAACATCTATTGCTGCACAACACACTACCCCAAGACTTCATGGCTTGAAACATCATTTTCATTTTTCACTATTTTCTGGGTCAGGGATTCGGACAGGGCTCAGCTGGACAATTCTCAATATGTAGTTTATTAAAGGCCACTCAGTTGTATTTAGCCAATGGCTGAAAGTTCAGGGGGTTCCAAATGATTTCAGTGTGGACTTGTAGAAGGCTGGGCTCAGATGCGCCACCTCCCACTCCATGTGGTCTCAGAGGCTCTCCATGTGGAATCTTCAGCACAGTAGTCTGACTTACATAGCTGCTCAGGGTTTTAAGAGTGAGCAGGAAGTGTAATCTTCTAGCCTTTAACTCCCAAACCGAATGTCATTTCCTCCATATTTTATTGGTCAAGCAGTCACAGAGCCCATTCAGATTCAAGGAGCAGAGACATAGACTTAGCCTCTCCATGGAAGGCATGTGAGAAAAAAATTTGTGGCCATTATTAAGCAAACTTTATCTTTACTCTAGAACAAACACAATGGAACAGACTGACTTCCCTTCAAGAAAGATCTTCTAAAGAACCTTCTTCAAGTCTTCCGAACTCCCTCTGTCATAAACACCAAAACGAAGCCTACTGCCTTCTAAGAATAATTGCTTTTCTTGATTGAGCATTTGCTACATGCCAGGCACTAGGCAAAATGCTTCACATGCATTACCTTACAAACACTACACAACAGCCTTGAAAGCAGAAATTCATATCCTCCGTTTACCGATAAGAAAACGGAGGCTTCCCAGTTTAAGTACCTTGACCAAGGTTACACAGACAGGATACAAAATATTCTTTGTGTAGTTCCAAAGCTTTTAACTTCCCTGTTCCTTAGACAAGGATTACCACTGCAAAGTGTCTTTATGGACAAGTCTATGCTGCTCTCTGACTGTCACTACACTTCTTCCTCATAACAAGCAAGACCCATAGCCAGGGACTGGCCAGACCCTCAAGCCACAAGATCTTCCTGTGATAAGCCCAAACTTTGAGAAGCTTCTTATGAGGGGCAGAATCCCAGTGAGAAAAACTTTCTGAATTCGTTCCTGGATATAACAGCCAGGATGGAGGCCCTAAGAATCAGAGTCTGCAACACTGTTGCAGTGTCTGTCAAATGGAACTCTCTAAGGTCATGGAAATGTCTATGTCTGCACTATCCAATATGGTGGACACTAGCCAGGTAGAGATATTGCATACCGGAAATGTGGCTGGAGCAATGGAGGAACTGACTTTTAAATTGTATTTAAGTAGCCATGTGTGGCTCGTGGCTACCATATTGGACCACACAGGTCTAGAGGGTTCAAATTCAAGTGTTCACTCCCTCAATCCCAGAGCTGTTTTACCAGCTGAGTCCACCAAACCACTTCTCTTCAGCCAAGTAAGGATCCATTTGGACAGGCTTTCCAGATGGCATGCCAATAGCCTGTAGTCCATAAATAAAAAGATATCGAAATTTCTATTTATTTATGAGGGCCATCCTGTTCCTGAGTCACAATCATCCCTATAGCATTAGGCCAAGTCAGCCTCACTGCTTTATGTCACCCGGCTGGCCCTTGAAGGTGTGATTTTGAGAATGCCATTCCATGTACTCTCTCTCATACAGTTTTTTTGTCTCAGATCTATAACATTCCGTATTAAAATCTCCAGCAGCTGACAGATTTATCTCTTCTGCCCTGCAGTAAAGTTCCCATCTCTCTTTCCAAATTTCCTTCCTGTTAACATCCTACCTTGTCTAGTTTAACTCTTATAGCCTTAGATAACGAAAAGATGTAGGTGAAAAAGGAACCCAAACTTCCTAGATATGGAAGGTGTCTCCATCAGATGGCAGGGTTTAAATGTTCCCCTCTTTGAGTTAGACAAAGGCATTCATAGTTTTTGCCCTTTAACTTTGAATTTAAAAAGTGTTGTGCTGCCACAGGGGAAAAAAAAGAGGTGTGATGTTGGCATTTCCGTTATAGAGTTGATTTCATGGGAATTTGATGGTTCCAAGGCATTTCCAATAGTCACAAAATTATTTTTGATAAGTGTTTTGACAGGTGCCCTCTCCTCGCCCTCCAGCAGGTGTTTTTAACCCGAGATATGCAAAACCCCAAGAGGCCAGGGTTGAAATTCAACGGCTCTGTGATTTTTTTTTTATCAGAAAAAAAACTATATCTTTATTTTTCTTAACCTCTAACCAAACTTATCATTTCCTTCAATAATGAAGGTAGACAGCAAATCACAATGGTATTAATGGACCCTGTGAATTTGCCATCCGTAGAAACAATATTTTTATATTGCATTTCAGTTGTCAGAGAAACCTCAAAATAAGATGTGCACTCATCACCATTTTGAGTTATCCTAATCATCTGATGAATTAGACTAGACCTAGGTTCTTGATGAATTAACTTAAAAACACATATATTTTGATAACTTACAGTTGTGGTATTGTGGTTTCTTTAATCTTACTACAGCATTTAAATATAGTCATGTGTTGCTTAATGACGGGGATCCGTTCTGAAAAATGCGTCTAGCCAGTTTTGACACTGTGCAAACATCACAGAGTATGCTGACACAAACCTAGATGGGACAGCCTGCTACACGCCTAGGCTATATGGTACAGCCTATTGCTCCTAGGCTACTAACCTGTACAGCATGTTACTGTGCTGAATACTAGAGGCAATTGTAACACAATGGGAAGTATTTGTATATCTAAGCATAAAAAAGGAACAGTAAAATTACAGTATAAAAGAGATATGATTTATAATCCTTTGGGTATATAGCCAGTAATGGGATTGCTGGGTTAAATGGTATTTCTGATTCTAGACTGGATGAAGAAAATGCGGCACATATACACCATGGAATACTATGCAGCCATAAAAAAGGATGAGTTCATGTCCTTTGCAGGACATGGATGAAGCTGGAAACCATCATTCTCAGCAAACTATCACAAGAACAGAAAGTCAAACACTGCATGTTCTCACTCATAAGTGGGAGCTGAACAATGAGAACACATGGACACAGGGAGGGGAACATCACACACCAGGGCCTGTCAGAGGGTGGGGGCTAGGGGAGGGATAGCATTAGGAGAAATACCTCATGTAGTGACAGGTTGATGGGTGCAGCAAACCACCACGGCACGTGTGTACCTATGTAACAAAACTGCACGTTCTGCACATGTATCCCAGAACTTAAAGTAAAATAAAAAAATAAAAATAAAGATATAAACTTATACACCTGTATAGGGCCCTTACCATGAATGGAGCTTGCAGGACTGGAAGTTGCTCTGGGTGAGTCAGTGAGTGAGTGGTGAGTGAAAGTGAAGGCCTAGGACATTACCGTGCACTACTGCGGACCTTGTAAACACGGTACACTTAAGCTATGCTAAATTTATTTTAAAATTTTTTCTTTCTTAAATAATAAATTAACCTTAGCTTATTAGATGACCACCATGGTATATTTGGTCCATTGTTGACTGAAGGTCTTTATGCAGCACGATTCTATAATTGATATCCTTTGTAATTCTATGCATATGCTATGCATTTAGAAATAGTTTCTCCAGACTACAAAAGGGGTTCATCATACATCAAAAGTTAAGAGTCCTGCCATACACTAAAGATTTTCTTATGCTCTGCCTCCCCACTAATCAACCACCCTTGCTTGGTCCACGCTCTTTGTTCTGCCTCTCTTCCAAGAAGTGAGTGGTCTACAAAGGCCCTAATGACTCCAGCCATGGGATCTGGTCAACTCCAGTTTAGCTCCCCAAGTCAGCTGTTAATTCTGTTCCTACTTTGTCCCAGGCTCTGTACTAGGGACAAATAAATATCTATGTATATATTATCTTTAATCTTCACTAGATGGCACATGCTATCTACCTTTCCTAAAACTAGGAGTTTAAAGTTCAGAGAGACAAAGAAATGTACCTAAGTGCAGACGCCAAATAGTTGTGCAGCTGGTGTTCCCTAAATTTGCCCATTTCATCTTTGCAGCATTGATAAATTGGCAGCAGTATAATCACAGGGGCCTAAAATTAAAAAGTAGAATGGCTACATTGTGCTCCATCCCCTATCATTAGAACCCGCTTAAACCCAACCTGAAGGGATAAAGAAAGAACTCCATCGAAACAGCGCTCACACGGGACCATCCCTTTTAAGTCAGATTTTTTTATACCCACCTTCTTGGATAAGGTATCCCAGCTCAGCCAGTTATCCAGATGTCAAAGTCAGAAACCTAAGAATTATTCTTGATACCTCCCTCTTCCTTAGCCCTCACATGCTCTATCCCAAGTCTTTGCCATCTACTTTGTTTCTGACATCCACTCACTTCCTCTCATCCGCTTAGTACAAGCTACCATGTTCCTATGCCTGGACTATTGTATGTCCTTTCTCCAAAACTGGCCTTCCACCTTCCATTCATGTCCCAGTCTAGTCTCCACCCTGCCGCTCAAGTGCTCTATCTGATCACGTCAGATACTTAGTGTGGTTATGTGATAAATGTCTGAGCCCCCGGATTCTGCTGTGCCTGAAGCCAGATACCTTTGAGTGTTTCAATTATATAAGCCCAAAGTTTCCCTCTACTTAAGCCATTTGTATTTAGCTCTCTGTCCCCTGCAACAAATACAGGCTAATACTTACCTCTTTCCCCCATCTCCCTGATCACTCCTTAGTTATCATTGCACCCCATGAGGCTTGTCCAATGCTTAGTACATATTAGGCACATGATAAATGTTTGCTAAAGTGAGTTGATCTGAATGGTATTCAGAGTGTTGTTCTAGATAGAAATGGGGTCTTAAAAGAGAAAGGCCTGGGCCATGTCCCTGAAAAGCCCGCAAAAAATCACTGCACAAAGATGCAAAAGGCAAACCTAACTGTTGACAACAAGGTTCTGTCACCAGTTCTCTTCTCCTCCATAAAGGGGGTTTTAAGAGCAGCACAGAGAATTTTCATCACTCCCTTAAATGTGGTTGTGCTTACTTCCCAAGCCCTAGAAAAGGCTCTCATCTCCTGGGCCTCTTCTGTTTTCAAGTCCAAACTGGAAAAAAAAGTGCATGTAGAAAAATCCTATAATTACCAGATCTGATGTTCATTTGAACTTTTCCTCTCTGACATCACTTCAAAGATCCTTGGTGAAGGGCAGCCAGTAAGGCTGTGGTGTGTGTCTGTGATAGAGAATCTACCCGTGTGTGTGTGTGTGTGTGCATGTGTGTGTAAATGTGTGTGAGTTTGTGTATGGGGAGGGGTGTGTGTGTGTGTATGTATGAATGTTTGAGTGTGTGAATGAAAGTGTATGGGATTTGAGTGTGTGTTTGTGTGTATTCTTGAGTGTGTGTGTGAATGGATGTGGTATGTATGTAAATGTGACCTGGGGTAGATATATGGATGGTGTGCATATGAGTGTGAGTGCATGCGTGCTAATAAATCTGAGGCTGTGAACAGATGTGGGAATGTGCATGTGTCTGTGTGTATATGTCAGTGTGTGTGTATGTGCATTTGTGTGTAAGGGTATTTAAAAAGATGTGGTGTCAGGAGAAAGGAAAAAGAAGAGAGGATACTTGACAGAGAAACATACACTATGAGAGTGAACATTAAGTCGCAGGGACGAGAGATGGAGAGAGACCTCAGCTCCTCAGGCAAGGGACATCCAGATGGGAAGCAGAAGTGTGAGGAAACACTGAAGGTAAGACAGCTTACAGAGTTGTGCCTTCTGGAGCCCCAGTAAATCTGTGGAGAGGACAACTGGATGTTAGAAGCTCAGAACAGGATGTTTATTTGCGGTGGATGACCCCGGAAAGGCTTGTAAGGAAAAGTCTGCTTAGGGTGGCAGTGGGTGGGGTCTTGGAAGGCAGACGTCTGCCTTACTTATGGGAGAATAATGATGACCAGGAACTCCAGAGCCAGGCATCGTGGGTTTGAATCTAGGCTCTGCTGCATCATCCTGGGTTAATTAATTAACCTTTCCTTGCTTCAGTTTTCTTACCTGTAAAATGGGAAACATAGTCGATTTTGTCTCACAGAGCTGTTAATGATGATGAAATGAGTTAATTAATATATTTAAAGAGCTTAGAATAACGTCTGGCTATTTAAGTGTTCGTTACTGTCATTCTCTCCTTCACCATCATTTGCACTTCCCCATCATTAAGCAAACTGATGACTACAAATGCAATAAGCATCTTATCTAGGCTTGTTGATTGAATGAATGAGTGAATGTGAATGAAAGAAGTAGTTTTGCACTGATAAGCCACTTCCTCTCCTGAAGCCTTGGTACTTATTATTTTCTCTGCCCAGAGCACTAGCACCCATTTTTCTGACTCCTCGCACCCTACATTGTCCCCATCTATCTGGCCTCCAGTGAAATTTCATTTGCTCCAGGGAACCTACCCTGACCTCCCCTGCTTTCCCAGACACACGTGTCCCCAAGGATCCTTGCACCTCTCCTTCCCCTGTAAATACTTACTCAACACCTGTTTTTACTGCTTGTCTGGATGGGTGTGAGGGCAAGGGCTTTGTCTCTTCTGTTCCCTGCAGTAAACCCAGTGCACAGAACAATGCCTGGAATGTGGCAGATGCTCAATGCATATTTAATTATTTAGTTAGGTAATCATAGAGCAGTGCTACTCAAACTTTAATATGCATATGAATCAACGAAGGACTGTGTTACAAATCTGGGACTCTGCGTCTAACAAGTTCCCAGGTGGTGCTGATGCTGCTGGTCCACTCTAAGTAAAAAGCATCCTAGAATATCCACTTATTTGAGGATTTAGAAAATATAATTATGGAAGCAACCTAAGGGTCCATCAATGGACAGGTGGATAAAGAAATGGTAATAGATAATAGATAAGTAGATGATAGATATTCCATTTCATTATTATTCAGCCTTTAAAAAGAAGAAAATCCTGCCATTTGTGACAACATGGATGAAACTTTAGGGCACTCTGCTAAGTTAAATAAGCCAGATACAGAAAGACAAACATTACATGATCTCACTTATATGTGGAATGTACAAAAAAGTTGGACTTATTGAAACAGAAGGTAGAAGCATGCTTACTATGGACCGAGGAATGGGGCAAATGGGGAGATGTTGGTCAAAGGGTACAAACTGTTGGTTATAACATGAATATGCTCTGAAGATCCAATGTACAGCATGGTGACTATAGTTAGTAATAATGTATTGCATACTTAAAATTTGCTAAGAAAATAGATCTTAAGTGTTTTCACCACACACACAAAATTGGTGACTGTGAGGTGATGGCTATGTTAATAAGCTCGGTTGTAACCATTTCACGACGCACACATATATCAAAACGCCACATTGGACACCATAAATATATACAATTTTTATCTATCAAGAATAAAATTTGTTCTTATAAAAAAAGAAAATATAATGATTTAATGCCATATAAACATGGCTGTACATATAAATATGGCAGTACATGGAGCAGAATGCAATGTTTACCTGAGTTTTTAATATAAAGCCCAAGATATTGAAAACATATAAACAAGCTCAGCCCCAGGCCCGGTTTTCCTGTAATCTGGCTGACACTTGCTCCTGAAAGATTACAAACAGCTGCAGCCCTTTGAATCTCTTTGTGCCTCAGTTTCCTCATTTGCCAGACTAATATGCCTTTGGAGTCAAGAGACCTCGATGAAAACCTGTGCTACCTCGCTAGCTAGTTGTGAGACCTGGGGGGAGTCACTTTGCTGCTCTGAGCTTCAGTTTCTCCATCTGTAAAATGGGGGTGGGACTTACCTGACAAAGTTGTGAGAAGTATTCATATGAGGTCATTACCCAGCATCGAGCACGTGGTAAACACTCACCAAATGTTGACTGCATGTGAGTCTCATTTCCCCCACCCATCCATAAAGATAAATCATAAAGATTTTATACACATCAATGAAGCTGGAGTTATATGAAAACATTTCCCCAATGTTATAGAATGTTATGATTGCCAAGGTAAACTGATTTACAGAAACCGGAGCAGAACAAAGGCCAAAGGCAAGCAAGTTGCCTCTGAAATACAAACCAGGGAAAAGAGATACACACAAGCAGAAGAGCCGGACTTTGAGACAGACACAAACAGTCTTGTTTGGGCGAAGAAAAAGGCTAATGTGAAATTATTTTTAAGCTTTAAATGAACTGGTTTCTTTCCCCCTGAATTCAATTCAGAGAGAAAAGGGCAGTCAGATATAATCAAGGACTGACAGAGAGCAAATTATTTGTTCTGGTAAACACACTCATCTCTCCAAACTCGCTTGAAGCACTTTCTGCTTTCTAAAGAAGCTCTTATTAACGCAGAGCCGCAAAGAATCACCTGGCGAGCGTCTGTTCCAAAAGGCAACAGTGGCACTTCCAAGAAAAGGCAGCCTATCCCTGGGTGCATCGGAGCCCAAGGCCCCTGGCTGGGTGTCACGGAGAGTGGGCTCTGAGGGGCTTTGTAGCTGCTGCCACTTAATGTGCTAATGGAGATGGCACCACATGAGACACGAGCCACAGATGGGACCCCTCCAGCAAAGGAAGGCATGGTGAGGTGGCAGGGGTGAGCTGAGGCTTCTCTCCAGAGGGGAGAGGAGGGCACTCGTTGCTGGAGTTTGTGTGTGTCTTTTTCATCTTTTGATGCATAAATGTTCAGCTGAGGTCATGAGGTTGGGAAAGCGTGGGGATGCAGATGACTGCTGTCCGATAGAAATATAACACCAGACACATTTGTAATTTAAAATTTTCTAAGGCCAGGCACGGTGGCTCATACCTATAATCCCAGCACTTTGGGAAGCCAAGGCATGAAGATCAATTGAGGCCAGGAGTTCAAGACCAGCCTGAGCAACATAGCAAGACCTCGTCTCTACAAAGAATAATTTAAAAAACAAATTAGCTGGGCATGGGGATGCGTGTCTGCGGTCCTACCTGCTTGAAGGGCTGAGGCAGGAGGATCACTTGAGCCCTAGTTGTTGAGGCTGCAGTAAGGGAGGATGCACTCCAGCCTGTCTGACAGAGCAAGGGCCCATCTCAAATAATTAATAATAATAATAATATAAACATTTTAATACCCACGTTGAAAGAGTAAAAAACAAACAAACAAAAAG
Organism: Papio anubis; assembly: GCF_008728515.1. NCBI lineage: Eukaryota > Metazoa > Chordata > Mammalia > Primates > Cercopithecidae > Papio > Papio anubis. The sequence continues at coordinate 110,067,966 of NC_044984.1, forward strand.
TGACATTAGGGCCAGGTGCAGTGGCTCACACCTATAATCCCAGCACTTTGGGAGGCTGAAGCAGGTAGATTTCTTGAGCTCAGGAGTTCAAGACCAGCCTAAGCATCACGGAGAAACCCCATCTCTATTAAAAAAAATATATATATATAAAAATTAGCCAGGTGTGGTGGCATGCTCCTGTAGTCCCAGCTACTTGGGAGGCTGAGACAGGAGGATTGTTTGGGTCTGGGAGGTGGAAGTTGCAGTGAGCTTAGACGGCGCCACTGCACTCCAGCCTGGGCAACAGAATGAGACCCTGTCTCAACAACAATAACAACAACAACAACAACAACAAAAGTGACATTCATTTTGATAGTATTTTACCTAAGCCAATATACCCTGAACACTAGCATTTTGCCATGTAATCAATGTAAAATTATTAATGAGATATTTTACATCCTTCTTCTTCATACTAAGTCTTCGACATCCAGTAGATACTTCACACTTACAGCACATGTCATGTGGATTGTTAATAGCCAACACGGCGAGCAGCTACCATACTGGAAAGCGCAGCTCTCCACGGTGCCATTCAGTGATCATTCCAAGGACTTACAGTTTATTTTCCTGTGAATAATAATAAAGTCTAAGTTTCCGAGGAGAGGTACTTTTCAGGAAGCTGGGAAGGAGTACTTCATTACATCTTTGGAGCTCTCTGATGTTCAGTACTGGGGAAGGAAGTCTCTTTCTGCCTCTCTCTCTCTCTCTTTGCCTCCCTCTCTCGTTCTGTTTCTCTCACTCTGTTTTCTGTTTCTCTCTGCCTCTTTTCTCACTCTGTCTCTCTCTTTCTGCTTCTCTGTCTCCATCTCCCTACCTCTGCTTCTCTTAATTATTTTCTTATTACAAAAGCAACAGAAATGATTGCAGAAAACTTCCCACATATAAATAAGCAAACTGAAGAAACTTTAAGAGATCTCAATCCACGCTCCTCAAGATAACCACTTGGTCATTATTAGCACCTCACAATACCATCTTTTAGGCATTTTGTGTGTGTCTCCAATGCACATTAATGACTCTGGGAGTAGACTGCCTGGGTATGAGTCTCAGCATCTCCAGCCCATGACCCAGAACTTGAGTCACTTATTTCCTCTTGGCAACTTGGTATTCTCTGCCTTAAAATGAGGACAATCATGGTCCCTTTTACACCAATGAGGTTGTCATGATGTCTATATGAGCAGATATTGGTAAAGCAATTAGCCCACAGTCAGGTACTTGGTAATAGCTTAATAATCATTAACTAGTTCGCACACATGAAGACAGATGCTGCTGCTGCTGTACCTAGTATTTCCTAACTTGCTTTTCCCTTTAACAATATATTGAAATAAACGATATTTCCATTGTCCATAAATCCTTATCTACAGTGTCATTTTTGGTGGCTGGAAGCAGCAGCCTGTTCTTCCCACTCCCTAAACCCCATACCCTGTGTGGGTATTTAGCAGGACAAACCAGAAGAGCAATAATTCCATGAAATCCAGACCCATGTCTTTTTTTTTTTTTTTTTGAGACAGGGTCTTACTCTGTCCTCCAGGCTGGAGTGCAGTGCTGCTACCACAGGTCACTACAGCCTTGAATTCTTGATCTCAAGCAATCCTCCTGCCTCGGACTCCCAAGTAGCTGGGACCACAGACGTGTGCAAAAAAGCTGGCTAATTTTTTTTCAGATCCAATGTATATCCCATTCATTCCTGGTCTCTGTCCATAGAAGAGTCAGAAGCAGCTCAAACTCTCAATAGATGTAGTTTAGATGGATGGGTGGGTCAATGGATGGATGGATGGATGGATGGATGGATGGGTGGGTGGATTAGAAGAGACAAGGGTCAAGCCCCAAGCGTCCTCTGATGGGATGGCTGGATCTCAGATCTGGGCCCCAGTCATTAGGATACAAGCCAGGGCAGGGACCATGAGGTCCAGAGTTTTGAAGGCCACAGCTGAGGAGTTTTCCTTCAGTATATTAGAATAGGTTCTCTGGTGGAGATAGTGACTCTAAACTCTGGACAAACTAACAAATAGAAACCTACCAGAGGCACTGGAGAATAAGCAATGGCAGGAAGATTTTGGAATGAAGGTGAGACTTGGAAGAAGGGAATGATATAGGGTGAGTTCCATATTGTTGCAGTTTTCACCTTAAAATAGGCCTATATATTTTTTCATGTGTCTGTTGGCTGTATGAATGTCTTCTTTTGAGAAGTGTCTGTTCATATCCTTTGCCCACTTTTTGATGCTTGTCATCACTTGCCATCAGAGAAATGCAAATCAAAACCACAATGAGATACCATCTCACACCAGTTAGAATGGCAATCATTAAAAAATCAGGAAACAACAGGTGCTGGAGAGGATGTGGAGAAATAGGAACACTTTTACACTGTTGGTGGGACTGTAAACTAGTTCAACCATTGTGGAAAACAGTGTGGCGATTCCTCAAGGATCTAGAACTAGAAATACCATTTGACCCAGCCATCCCATTACTGGGCATATACCCAAAGGATTATAAATCATGCTGCTATAAAGACACATGCACGCATATGTTTATTGCGGCACTATTCACAATAGCAAAGACTTGGAATCAACCCAAATGTCCATCAGTGACAGACTGGATTAAGAAAATGTGGCACATATACACCATAGAATACTATGCAGCCATAAAAAAGGATGAGTTCGTGTCCTTTGTAGGGACATGGATGAAGCTGGAAACCATCATTCTCAGCAAACTATCGCAAGAACAGAAAACCAAACACCGCCTGTTCTCACTCATAGGTGGGAATGAACAATGAGATCACTTGGACACAGGAAGGAGAACATCACACACCAGGTCCTATTGTGGGGAGGGGGTAGGAGGGAGGAATAGCATTGGGAGATATATCTAATGTAAATGATGAGTTAATGGGTGCAGCACACCAACATGGCACATGTATACATATATAACAAACCTGCACATTGTGCACATGTGTCCTGGAACTTAAAGTATAACTTAAAAAAAAAAATAGGAAAAATAAATAAATAAATAAATAAAAATGCTCTGGAAAAAAAAGTGAATTGCATGCATACATTCTCTCATTAATACGATAAAAAAATAGGCCTATATAAAATATCCTCACATAAAATGGCTGTATCTCCAATAGAAAACTCACCTTCTTTCTGACCTATGAAGCCAGAAAATAGAGCCCAAGGGGGGGTCCAACCACCAGAAAATGAGGGAAGAATCTTAGAAAAGAAAAGCAAGAGAAATGGAGTCCCAAATTCTATGTATAATTTCTTCCCAAGACACCAGCTGATTCCTGAACCATACCTGCATGGAACAGACTTAAAGTAGTTTCCAGCTAAGGCTAGAAATAAATGAGCTGCCATAGTCCTCAACTGAGACACATGGCAGATTGTGTCTAATCAAGTCAACTGCCTGCTAAAACAAAAACTTCATCATTCTTTGGAAGAATACAGCAAAATTCAGAGTCTCCAAACACATCAGTCACAATATTGAGGACATACTCCAAAGTTACTTAATATATGAAAAACTTGGAAAATGTAATCCATTATCAAGAGAAAAGACAAACAGAAGAAGCCCACTTCAAGCTATCTCACATGTTGTAAATATCACATAAGGATCTTAAAGCAACTATTATAACTTTCTCAATGAGTTAAAGGAAAGTATGCTCATAATGAATAAATAGATTAAACCTCTCAGCAGGTAAATATAAAATATATAAAGAAACATAAGGAAATTTTAGAAGAAAAAAATGCAATATTTGAAATAAATGTTACAGCTGAGGGCAGAGAGACAAAATGAAGCTCATGGTAAGGTTGATGTCCAGGAGTTCCACTGAGAAGGAAGCACAGGGAAGGGACATTAAAGTGTAGTCCTGAGGAGTTAACATCTACAATATGTACCAGAAGGACTTGTTTAAGAATGAGCAAAATATCTGTATAAAGGCTCAGGTCAGAGTGTCTCCCACAGACTGAAATGAAGAGGGGCTGGGACCAAAAGACAATGTTTTAAGAAATAATAACATTAAGAGTCATTCACTGGGCACTGAATTACATTATCTTATTTAATTCTCATAACAAACCTAAGAGGTTACATACTATTATATCCTGTTTTTATCTGGCAAGACTGAGACCAAATGTTAATCAACTCATCCAAAACAACAGTTTGTATTAAGTTTTCTATTTCTCAGTAATAAATTATCACGCACTTAGTAGCTTAAAACAACATACATCTACTGCCTCACAGTTTCTGCGGCCAGGTGTCTAGGCATGACCTAGCTAGGTCTTCTGCTTTGGGTTTCTGAAGGTTGTAACCAAGATTTCAACCAGGTTGTGTTCTCATCTGCAGGCTTGACTTTGGAAGAATCTACTTCCATACTCACTCAGATTACTCCCAAAATTCACTTTCTTGCTGCTATAGAACTGAGAGTTCCAGCTATGGAACTGGCTGTTAGCTGGAGGCTTCCCTAAGCTTTCAGAGGCCACTTGCAATTCCTAGAAGCTGCTCAAAGTTCCTTGACATCAGAGTCTTTGCACCGTGTCTGCTTACTTCATTGAGCCAGAAAGAAGAATCTCTAGAGCAAGTCTGCTAACAAGAAGTATCTTACACAATGCAATGTCATCAGGGGAGAGATATGCCATCACCTTTGTCATATTCTATTGGTTAGAAGAAAGTTACAGGTACCACCTACACCCAAGAGGAGAAGGTTACACAAAGATGTGAACACCAAGAGTCAGGATTACCTTAAAGAGGCTGTCCACAGCTGGAGGAGAGCAATGTGAGATGAGCATGAAAAGGTAACCAGAGACAGATGAAATGATCAGTAGATAACTATAACATTACTCTAAAGATGACTTATCCTTAGGATAAAATATTGCTGGAAAAATATAAGGAATGGTTGATATACAACACTTTATAAACTAATGTTTCATGCTTAATTTGAAAAAAATAAATGAGACAAAGGAACTAAAAGCAAATTTAATATCTAATTCTATGGGTTGAGTATTTAAAAATAATTTTTTTTCATTTTCATAAACAAAGAAAGATCAGCCTGAATGACAACAGCAACAGGTTGCACGGAAACTTTTGAGAGAAAAGTCATAAGCCATTGATTTGGTCCTCTTTTACAACTTTTCATGACATTATCAATTCTAAGACCACCTCACGAATCCTTTAAAGGAATTTTTCATAATGAGTGTGTCCTTGAAACCTCTGTGACTACTGGGTATTAGGACCTTAAATACTATTCACTCATTATCTTGCAGGCCAGTTGAATAAGTCACTCCGCTCATGAATGGGCAGTGAATCCTATCATTCATTCTCCACCTACCTGTTGGTACTATCAATCTCTTTATCCTTCTCTGTCCTTCTTTGTGCCCCTCAAACTTAAATTGTGCATCTAAGTCACTAGGAGAACATATTTTTTAAAAAATACAAATTCCAAGCCCACTTTTTAATAACATCTGTTGTAGTTTTCCGGCTGTGCTGCCCAGAAATCTTCATTTCCCCAAGCACTCCCTTCCCAGATGATAGTGATGCAACTGGAGAGCTGATGCTGTCTCTGAAACATTGGTCTAAGACAGCACCATCCAACAGAAACTTCTGCAATGACAGAAAAGTTCTATATCTGTGCTGTTCAACACAGTAGCCACACTGCCATTTGTGGCTAGACTACTTAAAATGGGGCTAGTGGAGCTGAGAAACTGAGTTTTTAATTAGCTCTAATTCTACTTAATCTAAATCTAAACAGCCACATAGGGCTAATGGCATTGGACAGCATAGCACTCCCATTTATAAGATTCAGGCCAGGAACTCCTAGTTCAAGAAAGTGTTGACTTTGTTTCTAGATCTTTGTGTGCTTGATTCTTCATTCTCCCCTATAATTCAGCCAGTCTGGAGGTGTATATTTGGAGGGAGATACGTAGATATAGATAGATACACTTTTTTCCTAAAAGTGGAGCTTACTGGTAATTATCATTTAGTTCCATGCTCATCAAAGGATCTCTTGCTCAATACTTACCATCCTCACAAAACCAGCCAGATCCAGCTCTTGGTTTACAATAGTCAGCAAAGGCGAGACACAGATGCCAAAAAAAAAAAAACAAAAAAAAACAAAAAAAAACTCTCCCCTCAAAGGAAAACCCAGTTTTCCTATCCTTGCTCCTTGTGCTTCCAGTAATTTGTGTGCAAGACTCTCTCACAGACTCTAGCTGCCCCGAGCTCACTGAGGTCATTGGAAATGAGTTTAGAGAAGGAGAAGACAATGGTCAGCAGGGTGAGAAGAATTGTTTACTGTGTGACCTGGAGTGAGACCCTCTCAACTAGCGGCCTCAGTCTCCCCATCTGTAAAATGGAGGTGCCTGAACTAAATGAGCTCAAGGACTCTTTCAGTTTTAAAATGCTTATTTAAAATGACAAAATTTTAGATCAGAAAGCTGAGCTTTCTAAAAAGTAAATAAAAATAATAACATAATTTATCTGTCCTGGGCTGACCATGATATTTTATATACTTGTTAAGTTAATAAAACAAGTTCCCCATTTTTGGAAAATACATACATATATATATATACACACACACACTATATATATGTGCATATATATACACACAGTAGATACTAATATAGAAAGATACACACACAAAGAAAAGATTTGAAAGTGTACACACCAAAGTTTGACAAAGGTAACAACCTCTGAGTAGTACCAATCAACATCTATTAGTCTTGACAACGTAGGACTCCGTCTTTAGGTAATCAAACCTAGTCCCCCTTCTCCTTCCATGAGTCCATGTGATTTGGATGCAATTGACTATCTCCAACTCCAGTGATGGACATGTGACCTAAGCCTGGCCAATAAGAGAACAGCATCTCTCAAGCGATCCAGGTTGGGTACCTGACACAAGCCAGAGCCTTGCCCAGATCTGTGAGCCAAGAGCTTTTTCCTCTGGGAAGAGGTAAGTCTGAAGGTTCCCAGGGCCGTCTAGCAAGAGGCTGCCTAAGAACCACTCTATGTAGAAGAAGCAGAGCTGAAAGATGAAGAGAAGCAGCGGCTTATGGTCTGTTTTGAAGCTGTGGACCCAGTTGTATGTGACGGTAGATATACCCTGGACTTTTCAGCTTAGTAAATCAATAGATTCCTTTTTCATAGTGAAGCCCCCTGGAGTTGCAGTCACTTGCAACCTTCATTAGTACAGAGGTTGGAATTGGCTGGGTATGATAAGAGAACCTCTACCATTTATTTCAGGGGCTTCTATTTTTGTTGAATTTGTTTTTTAGATGGAGTCTCACTTTGTTGCCAGGTTGGAGTGCAGTGGTGCGATCTCGGCTCACTGCAACCTCCGCCTCCTAGGTTCAAGCGATTCTCCTGCTTCAGCCTCCAGAGTAGCTGGGACTACAGGCACACACCACCACACCCGGCTAATTTTTGTATTTTTAGTAGAGACAGGGTTTCACCATGTTGGCCAGGATGGTTTCAATCCCTTGACCTCGTGATCCACCTGCCTTGGCCTCCCAAAGTACTTTTTGTTGAAATTTTTTAACAATAAACATGAATTTATAATTTTAAAATGCATTGATGTTCTCAATCTTGATAATAACTTGCATGTTTCAAGCTGCTGCTGTGGACCAAACATGAAACTAAGCACTTTCCACACATTCAGTCATTTAACACTCACTCTCATCCTCTAAGATAGGTAGTTATTAATATTATGCTTATTTTATAGACAGGGAGACTAAGGTTGAAGAAGGCTAAGCAATTATTTAAGGTCACATGGCTGAAAAACAGGGGAGACTGGACTGGACCCCAAGTATGTCAGTCTTGAAAGACACCGTTTTATTGTTTCTTTATTTCTGTTTGGTGTTTAGAAGAACACTTGGCAGAAAAGAGCTCTGATAAAGATGTGTTTTGCCCACTGGAATGCAAGCTCCCATCAGGGCAAGGGCTTGACTGTCCTGTGCATTACTAAACTCCCAGCACCCACCACAGTGTTTTTAGCACAGAGGAGCTCCACAAACAACTGCTGAATGAGCAAACGAATTAATGAATGAGATGTGATATCTGAGACTTGACGAGGCCAAGGCATATGAAAAGCTCATGGAAACACCCGTTTCAGGCCAACATCTAAAGCATTCCTCCCACCTTCATCGGGGATGTATCTCAACAGCACAGACATGCTTTCCAGTTGAAAACATTCATTTAATTAGCAGGCATTTTCCAAAACGGATGTGCCTTTCTCAATCACTGTGTCTGCCGTGGACATTTGCTGAAAAGGTCCCCCCCTTCCCCCAAACATCAAAGCATGTGCTCCACAGACCTTTCTCCCCCAATTACTTCCATTGGGGAAGGACAGCCATGCGGATGAGAAATCGGTCACAACACGCAAGATGTTCTCTCTTTGTAAAAAATATGCTTGTGGTGTACGGTAATCTTTGGAAGAGAAAAAAAAAAAAATCTGTGTCTTTAAAAATGTTTCTTTTGCTGCTGCTCACTGGGAACTGCCAAGAATCATTTTTCATTGAGATCTGGCTTCCCCTCCCAGAAGCAGAACCAAGAATAATCTATAAGATACTGTTTCATTGGGTTTGTTTTATTTCTTCCTGATTTTTGCAGCTACTGGGATGGGCATTCTGGCCCTTGTGCTCTGCTTTGGTTGAATCATTACAAGTCAGCTATGAATAAGAGACTATGCAACCTTTTTCCTCTTGAGTCTCTGCGTCCTGGAGCCTGGGACAGCATTAGCTATGGATGGAGGTGGCACTGATATTTTGGAAAGACGATGTCCCTTATGAAAACACAATTCTCCAAATCTACTGAGCCATAGCTGGAGTTGGTTGAGTCAAACCCTCACCCTAAACCCTTCCATAGCTCTCCATTGCCATCTAGATAATGAACAGTTGGCCTGAGCATGGCATCTTGGCTTCCCCACCTCACCACCAATGCCTGTGCATGTGTTCATCTCTCTACCTGAAAGATCTTTTTTCCCCCCATTTCCTTCACCTGGTTAAATCTACTCAGTGTCAGGTCTCAGCTTAAATGTCACATCCTCCAGGAAGCCTCTTTTGCTCCTTCTCTCCACCTTCCTCTAGAAGAATTGAATTCAGTACCTTTTTGGTGCAATTACAGTCTGCCCCTGCCCCTCAGCACTGATGGCACGGTTATAAATGCCCACTCACTGCTTCATCAGCCCTACCAGATCTGAATCCTTTACATGTCGAGTCTTAGAGTCTGGCACATAATAAGCCCTCAGTGAGTAGTTGTTGCATGATCAGGATAAATATATAAATGGGGGCAGGCTAGAGGAGGAAGTGTCCAGGTAGGATGAAGTTGAAATTTCCTCCTTAGAATGGTTGGGTTGCAGGGTCCTGAATGTTATAACGAAGGCAGTCATAGACCAGCCCTTACTCCCAACCCCAGGGTGCGCAGAAGAATCAATCTCTCCAAGTACTGTTCCAACAAGGAAATCAACTTGTTCCTACAAAGTAATTCCAGCCAAACAGGTCTGCTCGTAGTTCTCCAAGCAAGCTAACTTCGCCTCAGAGCTTTAACCAACCAATGTGGTTTCCAAGACAAGTGACTTGGAAGGAGCCTTCAAAGTCACAGGGAAGGTTGGGGTGAGGACAGAAGGCATAAAAAAAAAAAAAAATGAGAAGGCAGAAATTCTTGGACAGGAGGGCCCTCTGACCCTGGCTTAGGCCTCCAATTGTATTCCTGTGTGGCAGTTTCCAAAGAACTAGGACTGAGATGGTGGGGGGAAATGAAAGAGAGCCAGAAAAATTGGAAGAGTCTTTTCCCTCCAAATTTTGAGCCGGAGAAAACTCCATTTTACCCTTGGCTGGCTTACTGTATCCCATATGGCACTTCATCAGGTAAGCAGGACTTTTGTTTGTTTGTTTGTTTGCTTTAAGAGACAGGGTCTCACTCTGTCACCCAGGCTGGAGTGTGGTAGTGCAATAACAGTTCACTGCAGCCTCAACATTGTGGGGTCAATCAATCCTCCTGCCTCAGCCTCTAGTGTAACTAGAACTATAGGCATACACCACCTCGTTCAGCTAATTTTTTTTTTCTTTTCTTTTTTTTTTTGGTAGCGATGGTGTCTCACTATGTTGCTCAGGTTAGTCCCAAACTCCTGGCCTCAAGCAATTCTCCTGCCTGAATTTTCCAAAGTGCTGGGATTACAGGCATGAGCCACCACGCCTGGCCTAAGCAGGCTTTGATATCCTTCTGTTCTATGAGACTTCACTGCCCTACAGGAATTGTTGAGCCTGATATGGTGGCTCACGCCTATAATCCCAGCACTTTGGGAGGACGGCGCAGGCGGATCATTTAAGGTCAGGTGTTTGAGACCAGCCTGGCCAACATGGTGAATCCCTGTCTCTACTAAAAATACAAAAATTAGCCAGGCACGGTGGTACATGCCTGTAATTCCAGCTACTGGGGAGGCTGAGGCAGAAGAATTGCTTGAACCTAGGAGGCAGAGGTTACAATAAGCTGCGATTGTGCCACTGCACTCCAGCCTGGGTGACAGAGTGAGACTGACTTAAACGAAAAAGAATTGTTGGCTTCTCTCAGCCTCCACCCGAATGGCATCTCCTTAGGACAGTAAGTTTTCACTTCCATTTCTCAATACCTCAAATCTCTCTCTCCCCTGGGACATTGCTCCAGGAAAGGTCAAGGGGACTTTTGGTTCAATGGATTTTCTTCATTAACAGAGAGCCCTTTCTTGCCTCAAAATGTATGCTTGAAAACCATGCTTAACCATCCTAGTTTGAGGCTCACTCTCCCAGGTGTTTAAACTCTAGCTTTATCTTTCAGGCTATGTGATCTTGGGCAAATGACTGAACCTCTCTGAGACTGTTTTCTCCCCTATAAAGTGGGAGAACAGTCCTCTCTCATGAATTTTGATGAAGACGAAATGAGATGATAAACACCAAGCATAGTTTCTGGTTCCAACAAAGGACCTACGATCCACAATTATTATTTCTGTATTGGGATGAATTCATTTCTTGAGTAAGGGCTTGGATTTGCCTGCCAGCTTTCCTAACTCAGATTTTGTAATTCTACAATAGTATGTTGAATAAACAAAAATAGATTTTTCTGTCTTATATAAATTAAGAGCTGCAGAAAATGCAAAAGAGACAAAGAACTGGTTTACTTAGACTCCAGGATGTATCATGAAGAAGTTTTGTTATTTCTGTTGTTAATACATTCCTGATAGCCACTTGTTTCCTGGTTAGTTGCCTCTTTGGCTCTGATTGGCCAGGTTCCAGTACATTGAGGTTTTCACTGCACTTGGAAGCTGTGTTTTGAAGACCTTGAAGCCTCTATGAAAATGAAAACTTCCTTTTTTTCCCTTTTCTCCCCAAACTTTGGTGGCCAAATACCATCACCCCCCACCCCCCCAATTTCGAGGACTGTTCCAACTTTAGAAGCTTTGTAGCAGTGTTTCTATAACCATCCATTGTCCCAGAACTTAAAGCCTTTTGGCCTCTGAACTAATTCCCATCCTTGCCTCTCATACGGAGAAGCGGTCAAGAAAAAGTTTTGGTTTGTGCATCCCCAGTTTCAGTCCAAATAATTTGACTCTATCTTCACAATGTATGTCACTTTTGCTTTCAATCAGTATCCTCATCATTCAACATCATAGTCAACTGTCAATTGCTTTCCCATTTCTAACAATGTCACGCACAGGCACACAAATGCACACACACACACCTGCACATGATCATCTATCTCCCTTTTCTCCCACTACCACTAGCATTCCTATTGTGATGATTTACATACAGCACAACTTTTCTTTTTTTTTTTTTTTTTGAGACGGAGTCTCGTGCTGTTGCCCAGGCTGGAGTGCAGTGGCCGGATCTCAGCTCACTGCAAGCTCCGCCTCCCGGGTTCACGCCATTCTCCGGCCTCAGCCTCCCGAGTAGCTGGGACTACAGGCGCTGCCACCTCGCCCGGCTATTTTTTTGTATTTCTTAGTAGAGACGGGGTTTCACCGTGTTAGCCAAGATGGTCTCGATCTCCTGACCTCGTGATCCGCCCATCTCGGCCTCCCAAAGTGCTGGGATTACAGGCTTGAGCCACCGCACCCGGCCACAGCACAACTTTTCGTGAAAAGGTTTGAGGAAAACTTTTATAATGTCTTCCATTACCACAGGGCATGTGAAGGTGTTGTAATTATACCACTAACCAAAGAATTCATTTCTTTCCTGAATCCCTGAAAGAATCTGAATAATCTGAGGACGTAATAGTCTTGTTTCCTGCTCAGTGTGGCAGGGCAAAATACACCCATAACAAGATAAATGGTTCCTTTCTAGCTCTAGCGAAAGGTTCTTAAGAGCCGGCCAGCCCGGCAACCACCAAATACAGCTCCTTGACTTGATTACCTTCTTCCTTCTCTATATTTCTTGACAGTATCTTCGACTATCCAAAAGCAGGCCCAAAGTGCCTGTCCCTACCCTAGTGTGAATGTCCAAGAACAGTACAGCACCCAAATCAGGTCCAAAACTAGTAAGCAGAGGCTGGAGTGCCATCTGCTGACTATTTTCATAAGACATCTTCCTGCTTCTCAGACCACACCACTAAATGTTTCTCCCATTTCAAGGCTGCCAAAAGAATCTGATGGTATAACTTCAGGCATAGGAACACATGAATTTTTTACTGTATTAATATCTCATTATTCCATTATTGGGAATAGGCATTTAGAAATAAGCCTTCTTTTCACTTTTTTTTTTTTTTGTTTAAAGGCAAGATGAGAAATCTGGGAGAGACTGACTCTGTTTATAATTGCTTTTATTATTGTTGTTTTTGTTATTATTACTATTACAGTGTTACATTAATCAATAATAATAATAAACTCTTTGAAACTTCAGTTTTACACACTCTTAATCTGGATCCCCAATCAGCATATCACAGTTTGCAAAAAGATTTATGATCCTCCGAGAGTTTACGAGACCATAACACAACAAAGGCAAAAAATAACATAAAATAAATAGAAGAAACTGAAATGAATGTGTATGCTGCCAAAGGAGCAAGAATTCAGCTCATTTAGGTATATTTCAAGATTAGGTTGATAGGTGTTTCCCGTGAAAATAAGCATTTCTACTTAAGATCAAATGGACTCATTTCTTTTTTCCAGGCTATTACATTTTTTGTTGTCCTTTAAAAACCAGAGGAAACACTGGGAGTTCTTTTTAAATAATTTTGCCACCTCTTAGAGAGAAAATGGAAAATCCCATAGTTAGATGTCCTTCTTTAGGGTTTATTTTGCTTCTATTACTTCAGGTTTCAAATTAAGACAGTAAATTTGCCAAAATCAATAGAGAGAAGAAAGACGCCTTTCTTTAGAAGAACGGATGACATGTTTTTATCTGTAATATTCCCAGGAAGTATGTCAATAACATGCAAAAATCAAATACTCCCTTTCCAACTGCACCATGTAGAAGTTTGCCTAGATGGCCAACTACATAAATTTTGACAAATATATGAAAAGTCATAGACATTGCATATATACACATGCATGTTTTGATCTGTTAGGCTCAAAAGCACCCCCCGCCCCGCCCCGAAGATACATTCACTAGTCGGATGTGGATAAGCTTTCTACACTGAACAAGTCTTTGGGATTCTAATAGTTTCTTTTGTTTGTACTTTGCTCAGACTTTCAGAGGCATCTACAAATTCCAGATCTTTCTTCAAGGGGAGGACTTGGTTAATATTTCCTAGTATTTTCAGCCCCTTCGTTGATTTCCTTCCTTTCTAGTATTTTTAGTTCCTGAGATAAAACCTCATTTATAATAAAGTCAAAATCCCTGGAAAACATTTCGTCAATGAAACATCCAGCTTTGCTATTCATTATTTCATTGAATGCATGTTTTTTCCTTGAAACCTGATGGCCCAACTCTGATTATTTAAAGGCAGACACAAAACTAGAATTGTGTCTAGTTTTTTAATGTTTAATACGTAAAACTCTTCTTTAAAATATTTGTACTTTGCCAGAAAATGGCCTATTCAAAGGCACAAATTTGCTAGGACCAAATCATTCAGGTTAGGAATAATCGTATGTCGGCACGAGACTCAATTTTGGCAGATCCTATTTAATTTATCTCTCAGCCTCTTTTTTTTTTTTTTTTTTTTTTAATCATTGCAGGTTATTCATGATCCCTAGTCTAAAACGTTGAAATTTCAACATTAAAATGAAAACATTTTAAATGGAGACTAGTCAAAGAAGAAGCACTATTTCTTTATAGGGTCCTTTTATTATTTCCCCCAGAAATTTGGGGAGGTTTCTGCAATCATCATACATTCAAACTACCAGCTGCTAATTTCAACATAATTTTCTGCCCTGTTTGAAAAGGATTTTTGTGTTGTTTGGATTTAGTGGGGTTGGGATTGAGAGAGCGTGTGTGTTTGCACGCTCGCATGCAGAAAGATAGAGAAAAAGAGAGAGCACATAAGTAGTTTTGCTTTGAAGTCCCTACATAATTACTGTTAAGATCTATCAAAACGTACTGAGACGGCTCTCCTTGCTGAAATCTGATGAACGAAAAGGCAAGCAACGTCCAAGAAGACTGTAAAAGAATGGATCAAATTAAGAGCAAGAACAAATGCAACCAAGGTAGACTGAAAGATGTTGTGGTTTCTGTTGTTGTTTATGTGTAGGGAGGAATTAGAAATGAGAAGGAAACACGGGAAGAAAGGAAGGGAGAGAGAAGTTGAAGCAAGGGAAAATGGAAAAGAAAGAGGAAAACATTTATAGGGGGATGATAAAGAGAAAAGGAAAGGAAGAAGAAAGAGAAACATTTACAGAGATGTGGGCAGGAGAGCTGTTTTATCTTTGTGTGTTTTCTGATTCAAAGCTGTATGTCCTTGGTGCCGAAATTAAACATGACATATGGAACACAGAAAGAAAAGGGGGAAAAGAGTGGGTTTCCCTTTTTCATTTCTTTTGTTGGAATACTGGTTTGGAACATCTAAAGAGAAAATGGTTGCAACGTTGCAAAATTTTTCTTCTTTCAGTAATGATCAAACTAGCAGCCGCTTTCAGCAAAAGTTCTTAATGTCACAGTGCCCCCTGGAGTATTGCCTAGAAGGGACCCTAACGTCAACCTTTAACTTCCCTTCCCCATTCTACTTGTTTTTCTTACAATAGGGGGAGGAAGGGATAGGAAACATTTTAAACAATCTCAGAAGCTTTTGAAGAGCTGCCACTGGCCAGGGGAAGAGAGGATTTCAAGAAATAACTTCCGATTTATTTCAGATAGTTAGGAGAAGGGGGAAAGGGAATAAGACCTTTCTCTTCATTTCTTTTCTCCCCCCCTTACCCCCTTAATCCTATTTTAGTTGAGGTCTGACCTTGGAAATTTCCAAAGGACTTTAATCTCCTGTACTTCAAATTGCTAAAGGGAGCTGAAAGAAAGAGTGTGTGCATGTGGGTAAAGGTGGTTTAAAATGGTTTATTTATGAATGGTTTAGGCTTTCCTGATAGTAAGAATGTTAACTAGTTCGTTAGGCACTCTCTGTAAATGTAAACCTTTTTTAAAAAAAAAAAATTTATTTCCTCCTTTTTTTCCTTCAGACAAAATGCATTCAATCATTAAACCTCAGCTGAGAAAAATGATCTTAAGCCTCCTGCCTCTGGGCAGATCTGACACACTCAAACGTTAATATTCTCAGATAGCTTGGAAATGCCATTTGGTGCTTTCTATAACTACACTGCTCTTCCCCAATTCCCCGCTGCCCTCTGCAACTTCTACCAGAGAAAACAAATTACCTTCATCTTGAAAGGCGGAAGAGGGGTGGGTAGAAAACAAGAGAATGAATTGTTTTTATAAATATTTTAGAGATATAAAAGAAATCCAGGCACTGAATACGTTATGCAGATCTCAAATTAGGGGAGGTACGAACTCATTGAAATCATTAAGTATTTCATTTTTCAGATGAAAGGCTTATTTTGCATTGCCATGTAGAATTCTGATGTAATTCGAAGTGTCATTTTGGAGGGGTTTTGGTGATTAAGACGTTTTCATTTCTCTCATTAAAGGGCCGATTTTCCTGATGTGGGTTATAACTTCATTCCAATCTGAAATTTCAACCACCCCTTCTCCCCGCCCAAAAAAAGGTCTATATTTACGACTGATTTTTGAAAGAATAACACATCCAGTTGTATACATATTTTTAACTGCTTTTGATTGTATTGAATTACGAAATGCAGAAACCACTTTGCTGTCATTCTCAAAAGTCCATTTTAAATCACGAGATACGTCAAGGTATAATTACTCATATTTAAAACATTCTGTAATTATAAGAAGAAAGAATAGAAAAATGGCTTTAATAAAAGGCTATTGGAAGCAATTGACTCTCAACAAATGTTGGTCTTTTATGAAGTTCATAATTTCCCAGTAAATTATTTTTAGTTACTAAACATCTTAAACGTGAAGAACCTTAAAAGAATTCCTCATCTGCTACCACACATACACGCACAGAAAAAAATAATAATAAAGTTTTCTAAAAGTGCATTTTTAAAAGACCTCAGAGACGGAAATATTTCTCAGGAAATGTCGAACACAAATGTCTATATAATAATATCTACATGAAATAATAAATCAAAATCAGTTTTGTTTTTTTTAATCTGACAAAACACAATAAACAGGTTTAGAACATTGTTTGAAGCATTTTTCAGCTCTCCAAAAAACCAGTAATAGATGATGCCCTATTGGGAAAGATAACATGTGTTTTCTTGTAGCTTGGTGGGAAAAATATTTTTTGCTCTTTGTAAAGGAAATTAGATATATATTTGGGGAAAAAGAATATAATGTTTCACTGTGATACAGTCCAACAAAAACCCAGGAAATTCAAAGTTCAACTGATGCTTGGCTAAAAATTCACACCATTGTGCCCCTTTACTGATGGCAGATTTAGAAGCCCAGAATGTATGGGTGAACCTCTAGTTTCCTAACTTCAGCCTCGTATGTCCAAACACCAAATTGTTACTTAAATATTAGCCGGTCTTAGACGGCCTGCCATTTTTTTTCTGTTTGTTTTCCCTTGTAGATTTTATATCTTTGCTGGTCTTTACAGCACATCACCAGAAATGTATATACTGCGTTTTAATCCCAGTAGCTGATGCTGTCTCTGGACAAACTGAATTTCTTTTTCAATGGGAAGGGTATTGAACAAGAGAGGAGAAGAACCACAGAATCACAGGGTGTTTGAGCTGAAAGAAACTGCGGATACAGAGAAAGTAAGAGAAAACACAGATGGAATGAAAAACTGGATAGAAGGGGACCTAGAATTGTCAAAGGATTTCTTTTGGTCTATGCCTAGAAACACATTAACTGTTAGGAAGTCATCCCTTCATGAAAGTCTCATTTCCAGAATCAAATTATAGGACCCAACACACTGTCAAATATTTAAACCTCTAGTTCCACACCATTTGTAGATTTCGAGATCATTAATTTACTACTAGATTGTTAATTACAATGAAGTAATGGCAAACTGGGCTTGTAGATTTTATGGACGCCACTTCTGTGTGAGTGATTGTTAATAGTAAAAGCTTAAACTTTAACTGCATTTTAAGCATTTGGGACTGGAGCGAAAGCGGGAGCTGTGAGTAAATGCTTTCAGCAGGTACGTAGTTAGTTATTAAAATGGGCTTTGAAGCTCTCTTTTGGTGTATTTCTGAATATTTTAAGGGTCCAAGCAAAAAAAAAAACCAACTTTTTTTTAATACACTTAATTTGGATTTCATTGAATTTTCTTCATGCACTGATGTTAGGATATTTTGACGAATGTAATTCCCCAACCCCTCTGTATGAAAGAAAAGAAACTCTTTCTTGAAGAGATTTAGAAAGGGGAAGAAAAATCCTTTTTAAAAGGCTTAGGGGTAAGGAGGAGTAAAGGGAATAAGTGGTAAGGGAGGCTTTATTTTCTAAAGCTCAAATTCCAAAGAAGAAGGACATTCTACGTAAGAACTGAAACTAATTTACCTGAACCCTTTGTCACCGCCTGGCTCTTGACTATTAAATGATTCTTTTCAGTAGCCAATAAAACCAAATCAAAAGCATGTTTTCGGTGGAGGGGTGGTGCCAGGCAATTCCCCCCAAATGAAAAGCCAAACTATGCTGTGTTTGTTTTGGTTTTCCCCTAAGAGGATTTTCAGAGAAGGGGCTGGGGTTTGGGCCACCCTCCTTGGCCCCACTCCTATGGGGGAACATAGGGGACTGTTTCGCTCTCTTCCACGAAGCTAAACTGTCCATCGGTATTACCCAAAAAGGAAAGAGAAAGCTCCTGCCCTGCAGTCAGGTCTACAAACCCTGATGTTTTGTCTTTGTTTCCCTCTCAAAGGCTGTTTTAAGATCCTTGCCAACGCAGAGTTGGGGAACTGTTTGTCACTTTTCAGACAACAGCTCAGACTTTCTGGGCCTTAATATCCCTACCTTAAACAGCACCGATATTCACTGCCTTCTGTCTTCGAAGATGCTAGAGGTGTTGTTTGCAAAGATCTGGGAATCCTTAAAAGCAAACAGCTACATAAAAACAGAGAGATTAAAAAAATATGACAGCCCACTTCATTCCATTCCTGATGCCCAGTTGGTTTGAATACGTAAGAATCCCATAACAGTGCCTAATAATGATTACTAATAATAAAAGTATCTAACACAGAGTGGGCCTTCAATATTGAATATTTAACCTTAGTAGAGGTATTAGCCTTTCAAAGTCTTCCCACTTTTAAACTGGAAAGGATTTTTTGCCCTATTTTATCAAGTCGCGGAAGACGTGAAGATAAGACAGTTTGATAATTACAGTCCCCAGACTTTCCATGCTTGAACAAGGATTTGAGACCTTACTTCAAGTCTCTTTTCCAGACAATGAAATGCACCCAATTGAGAAATGAATGAACTAAAGCTTTTCTCTGCTCTCCCGTCCAAATTAGATTGGTACTCAATTTGACTGAGTGCTTAGAAATTAGTCAATAAGGCAACTAATTAATAATTTGACTGGGGGGGAAAAGTCAATTTCTCAGCCGCACACAGGCACAAGTCTGAGGGCTTCCTGAGGCACCTCGCCACATGACTCCAGCAATACCTTGCCGCATTGAAAATCTGCAGGCTGAGTTAAAAAGGGAATCCCGGGTTCAGTTCACTTTATATTAGGCCTTTACTTCTACTGGAATAGCATAGTAGAGGAATATGACATACAGAGAAAAAAAAGCAGTGAGAGATAGTTAATACAAAATATAGTAATATATTGTATGTAATTATATTGTATTATTATATATTTATAAACTACATTGCAAAAAATAATAATAATATGGTCTTATAATCATGATGCAGCAAGTATTTTTTATGTGCCAGGTATTATGCTAAGTAAGCACTCTGAATATATTATCTTATTTAATCCTGTGATCACACAATGAGGTAGGTACTATGATCCCCGTTTTACAGGTAAGGAAACTGAGGCCCAGAGAGCTGAACCGCTTACCAACCAAGAATAAAACAGCCAGATTTTTGAACCCAGATTCATGGATTCCAACTCTTGCTTTCCAATTCTTCTCTATAAGCACAGGGAAAATTAACGAAGGGACTCTTTGCCAATTTTCCTCCTGCCCAGAGGAAACCTGGCATCCTGGACTGACCCTAATTTGGTATGTGGCCATGGACAAGGCATAGTGAGCCTCAGGTACCCATGGACAAAACCAGGAAGGTCCTCTAGCAGTGGCTCCATAAAATAGCCTTATCATTTGATGCATCTGGTTCTACCAAGAAACATGTTTTTTAAGAAAATATCACATTAATTAAATATCTGGTTGTATTCAAAAGATGGCAAAACTCAAAAAGACGCTAGGATTTTTTTCAGTGTAGAGTGAACCTTAAGAGAACATTTAGAAAGCCTTTGTGATTGAGTTGTTAAGGACAAAAACCAGCCTGGGTTTGATTCAAGCTCTATAACTTCCTGGGAAAGTGGGGCTTCACCTCACTGAGCCTCACTTTCCTCCTCTGTAAGCCTGGAATGATAGTATTAACACATACGTACACACCTCATAAAGTTGTGGTGCAGCTTGAGTGAGAAGATGCTTATATTGTGAACAGCAGAGTGCCTAGCACATAGCAGATGCTCAGTAAGTGGTACCTAGAATAAGGATGATGGTAATGGAGGTGATGATGAGGATGATGGTGATGTTGATGGCGATGATGGCATGATAACGTTGGTGACAATGGTGATGATATACAATGATTGGGGTGAGAGTGGTGTTCTTAGCAAAAGGGTTGATGGTGATGGTGTTGATTTACTCAGTTTACAAATGAGATAATTGAAGCCCCAAAGTCATACGCTAATAACCAGCTGAGGGGAGACTAGAAATCTATTTCCTGGTGCTGGCGCATTGCCTTTTCCATTGCCCCATGCTAAAAATAAGCGGAGTAGGATTTAGCTGAAGGAAGCTGGGAACTGCAGGTCAGAGCTGAGAACCAGCAGCTTCAGCCTTTTCTCCTCCACCCCCAGCTCATTTTACAATGCCAGAGAAATCACTTTGTCCTCACCAGACCCCACGCGCTGCCTTTTATGGACGATGCCACCATCTGATGCTTAACTGAGAGGTAAGGGAAGAAGGTGAGTTGAGGAAAGCTGCTTTTTAACCAATAAGTAGCTCCCAGTGATTTGAATGCAGCTGATCTCACACTACATTTTGAGAAATTCTCCCTGGGGGAATTGATTTACTTTCTGGTTTCAGCCCAAGAGATAAAAATAATCCATTGAATTTGTCAATTTCATTTTCCAGATGGGGCTAAGTGGTCCCTCAAGGGGCTTGTGATGAACCCTGTGAGAAACCAGAGTTGAAGGAAAAGAGTAGAATGAGAGAGAGAAACAAAAAAAAACAACATAGATGCTACATGCCAAGCAGTAGCAGCAGAATTGACATTTCAGGTCAGCACAGATTCCCAAAGAGCACTGAGTTTTCCTAATAATGAGAGAAATTGGTTTTAGGCTTCAAACGAACCACACCATCAGGGGACAGTTGCCCCAGGAGTCCAAGGCTAACAAATAGGAAGAACAGGCAATACATTTCCCCTGAGGTATCCATGGCAGACATTGCTAACAGATAGTGGCATTCTCCACCCAAGCCCAAAGCAGCCTCCCAGTCTCTGAATCCTAGAGCTCCAAGCAGCCATGAGCAATCAATCAGAGTGGACACAGAGATTAAAACTATTTTTTACTCAGCATGTGAGTACAAGACCAGTAAGTGATTCATAAGGTCTAGTGCCAAAAAAAAAAAAAAAAAAAAAAAACACGAAAACAGTAATAGACTAGATCAGGGGAGGGGTTATCATGTCAGGCAAAAACCACATAGGAACTCTAAGGATTTAGGCTTCCCAGGCTGGTCACATCCCAAATATCATAGGTGATAACTCATTAATCATTTACTCATCCATTCATTTGCTCATTCATTCATTCACTCCCTCACTCATCCACTTTCTCATTCCCTTGGTCATCCATTTTTAAATTAGACAAATATTTACAAATCGACAAATCCTGGATGCTGGAAGTATAAAAATGAATGAGACGGATCCAACTTCTATCTACGTGGAGCTTATAGCCTGAGAATATTTTTTCTTTAAAAAAAAATAAAAATAAATTTAACAATTACACAATTAATTGTTTTCAATTGTGATCATTGCAAGGAAAAGTAGGACTAGATACTTTGAGAGCATAGATCAGGGATTTGGCTTAGTTCAGCAGGGAAAGGTAGAGGTAGAAATCAGGGCAAACTTCCCAGAGAAAGGAACATTTGAGCTGAACACTGAAGGATGAGGAGTTCACGAGGCAAAGAGGGGAACAGGGTTTTCCAGGTGGAAGGAAAGACTTCTGCAAAGGCCTGGAGGTGGTAGAAGGACAGCACATTGCTGAAAGGAAGAGAAGGTCAGAGGGATGGGAGCCCAGAGAGTGAAGGGAGGAATAATGTGAGATGATGCTACAGAGGTGGGCAGGTAGCAGTGTCCCCTTTCAAACACGAGCCCAAGTGTGACCTGCATCTGCTAAAAATACTTCAGTGACTGTTCCCTTGCCCTCAAAAGAAACTCCAAACCTCTTACCATGCTCTGGTCCTACTCACCTCTCCAGCCTTACCCAATGCGATCCTTTCTCACGGAAGACAACCCAGACTAAACATCCAGGTTCTTGAAGAGAAGACGCTCAAAATGTAAGCCCTGTAAGAGCAGAAATGAAATCTGCTGCATTTCCTGCTGCATCCTTAATGCCCAGGGTCCTTGGTACAATGCCAGGCATAGAAGATGAACTTGAGAAATACTGTAAATGTAAAGATGAGTGATTTTTTGACCCCACCCTTGGCACAGTGCCTAGCACACGGCATTGTATGTTTAAATACTAAGAGAAGAAGAACAAAGAAGGGAGGGATGGAAAGAAGGAATAAAGGGAACAAAAAAAGGAAGGGAAGGGAAGAAGGGAAGGGAAGGGAGGGAGGAAGGGAAGGGAGGGAGGAAGGGAGGGAGGGAGAAAGGGAGGAAGGGAAAGAGGGAGGGGAGGGGAAGGGGAAGAAAACTGCCCATATAGGTATTGGGGAGAGGTATATGCCAAAAACCAAGGTTTTCAAAGTTCTAATTCTCATACAAAAAGATCCAGTCATCCTAAAGTATTTCAAGAACAAAGTATTACAAAAAAAAAAAAAAAAAAAGATGTGTATTCACCAGCCTGGGAATACAGGAGCCAGTAGCAAGGAGAAGGAGGCCTGACTCTCTGTGAGATGGGTGGGGCCCATTTGGATGCTTCAAGCCAAAAAGCATTTTTGTGGCCTCATAATTTCTGAATGCTCTTGGAGAGGCTAACTGACTCCAGGCTCAGTCTCCTGCAAAAACTCGTCTTCGCAATTCCTCAGTTCAACCTCATGTAAACGGGTCAAGCTATCTGTTGGGCCTCAGTTTCCCCATCTGTAAAATGAAGTAATTAGATTAGATCATTTCTAATCTAACCTTAACACTGAGTCAAGCCTCTCTTAGGTACTCTTCTTGGAGTGCCGCATCAGCCCTAAAAATAATAATAATGATGATATAATCATAGTAATTATTATTAAACGAGCTACCACTTATTGAAGCACTTTTTATTTCATCTTCACAACTATCATATTAGGACACCTATGATCTCTATTTTACACATGAGGAAATTGAAGTTCAGAGAGGTTATGTACCTTGCTCAAAGTAGTGCAGCCAGTAAGGAGAAAAGTTGGAATTTGATCTCAGACATGTCTGAGCCCAAACTCATGCTCCTCAAACCTCTATCCACAGCTCTAGCAGGTCCTGACAGAGCCAGTGTTTACAGAGCACAAACACGAGCACAGATCCCCTAGTGCTTGCGGGAGGCAGGGAGAAAACAGGAAGGGAAATGTTTGCAGTGATAACATCGTTATTGTTGTCTGCCCAGCCTCCCTTCTAAGGTATTTTGTTGTTGTTGTTCTGGTAAAAGGGCCCCTCCCTCATAAAACAGGGTTTTAGAGAATGTGCTTCCCCAGCTCCGTGTGGTTCTAATGGAACCACTAATCACATAACCCCAGGATGGCAACATTCACGTGTGACATGGATCACATGACCAAAGCCTGCACAATCATGGTATAGTACGCCATCTCCTGGCTGCAGTGATTGGTTCAAGTAGTGGACATGTGACCCTAGACAAGCCAATCAGAGCCCTCCCATGGTCTGAAGTGGATAGGAAGAGGTGTCCTCTTTCCTCTAAGGATGCTAAGCTGAGATGATAGAAGCTTAGAGTTTCCTGTGACCTTGTCCCACTGCCACCCAAGCCACTGTGCCATGGAAAAGAAGTACCATTGGAGGGGAGAATATGATCAACAGAGAAGCTGCGATTAGAGATGGACAGAACAAGCCCTCATCTCATGGATGGGCTGCTGAAACCAATTCTATACCTGTCATTTCCAGTTACTAAGCTCATAAGGGTTTGAACTTGGATTCTATCACTTGCAATCAACAGATCTCCAAGAGATTTTTGACCAGCATTCCACAATTGTGACCATATCCCATCACACACACCTACATACTATCTACTACTTAGAAATTTTACACAGATCTGAAAAGGTGTATTAGGGAGAAAATAGGTGAGGGAGAAGCACTGAGAGAAAATAGACCCCAAATTGGCTCATGCATTGATACCATATGAGCTTGAATGTCTCCAGAAATCAATGGCTACTCTTTACCAAACATGAGCTACTTTAGCTCATTTAAACCCCCAGATAATCTCATAACATAGAATAGATATGTCCATTTTTCAGGGAGAGAAAAAGTGGCATACAGGAATTAAGTTGCCAGACAACTAGTATGTGACGGAGTCTGGAGTTTTGAACCCAGATCTGTGTCACCTAAATTTTTGTTTTGTTTCTTTTTGAGATAGAGTCTTGCTCTGTCACCAGGCTGGAGTGCAGTGGCGCAATCTTGGCTCACTGCAACCTCCACCTTGCAGGTTCAAGCAATTCTCCTGCCTCAGCCTCCCGAGTAGCTGGGACTACAGGCACGCGCCACCATGCCCAACTAATTTTTGTATTTTTATTAGAGATGGGGTTTCACCACATTGGCCAGGATTGTCTCGATCTCTTGACCTTCTGATCTGCCCACCTCAGCCTCCCCAAGTGCTGGGATTACAGGTGTGAGCCACCGCACTTTGCCAATTCTCTTCCTTTATTAAAACTACATCAGATTGTCTCCATCTGACACGTAAGTTTGGATGCTAATACTTTGATACGTCAAGGGAGATGCCTGAGCCCAGAAGGTTTGGAATTGACCCTGAGACATCCTGATACACGATGTTTCTTTTCAGGCTTATAGGAAAAGCTTAATCCTAAAAGAAAACATCCCCAGGGCCGTGGCTGCCATGTTCAGCAGGCTGCCTTCATTTCCAGGAACCAGTGCCTCTGTGCACAGAGGGCAGACAGTTAGCAACATTCAGCCACTTGTTATTACAAAGGCGAAGATATGAAAATTAGCGTGTCTGATGGATGTGGTATAAAGCAGGACAGAGGCCTTTGAAAGCAGAGAGAATGGGGAAAATGACAGATAATATTCTCATCACTTACACTGCTTTGAACCCCCAATCTAAAAGTACTTTTCAACATACTCTCAGCATTACTTTTCATCCTAGGGGAGAAAGACAGAGTTTCTGATGACCCTGACTTCCAGATTGGTTCTGGGTTGGTTTCTGGGTCAAGAAAAACAATAAAGCAGAAATTAGGAGTCAGTTAACTATTCTGCTGCTCTCAGAGCAATCTGTGCTTAAGCTATTTATTCCAACAATGTTTCTTGAACATTTGCTATATGCCAGACACTCTTCTAGGCACAGCTGTGAATGAGACAGGCTTTCTCAAAGTCGTATTTCTGAACCACAGATCTGATCACGTCGTGCTCCTTATCTGCCTTCA
The DNA here is from genome assembly GCF_008728515.1 of Papio anubis. Taxonomy (NCBI): domain Eukaryota; kingdom Metazoa; phylum Chordata; class Mammalia; order Primates; family Cercopithecidae; genus Papio; species Papio anubis. The sequence goes on from NC_044984.1 coordinate 110,093,401, forward strand.
GTGACTCCTCATTGCCCACAAGATAAATTCCAAAGAACTCAACACGGTAGCCAAGGTCATTCATTTTTGGGTCTCTTCAATTTAATCTCTATCTGTTACTTATTTCCCATTCTCATCCCTTCTGATCCATGCTGTAGCTGCACCAAACTTCTGTTTCCCCCAGTCCCCAGGCCTTTAAGCCTGCTGTCCTTCTTCCTTGGAGTGATCTTACCGACAATGCCATTACTGTCCTCTTGCCCACTCATTGCCTGCTTAACTTACTCATGTCACTTCTCCAGGAATCCTTTTTGATTTCCACCTTTTCCAACAGTGTAAAGCATCTATAAAGGGTATTGTTGTTTTGTCAAATTCACATATCTTTTCCTCTTCTCTAGTCATAGAAAACCCCTGCTCCTTTGCAGAATGCATTCGATGGAATTCAAGTGGGGTTCTCCTAGGCTTTCTAGGCCATGCACAGGTGACTTGAGCCTGGACTGTCCCTGAACTATTACCAGGATCCCACTGATCTCTGAGTGCCACAAGAGAAGGACATAGAATGCCTGCATGCTTCACTGATCTTACCACAGCACCTGACACAGGTGGATAATCCACCTGATGGGGTATCCACAAATATATTTTGAATAAATAATCTAAATGTTGCTTTAAAATGTGATAAGGCTAAAAGGAGCTGAGGTTCCTCCCACTAAAAATCCTTATTTTCAGTTCTCAGAGGACCAAATTTCAAGTGAGAGTGACCTGGGTTCAAATCCTAGCTTCGCCACCTAAGAACTTAGAGGTCTTGGGCAAGTGGCTTAACCTCTCCAAGGTTCAGATGACATATGCAAGATGCTTACAGCAGGTACCAGCACACAGTGAGGATCAGTAAATGTTGGCGGTCTGAGGTCTTATTTAAATTAAGGAAATAATACCCTGGATAGCAGATACCACATGGAGTGGTGGAAACTGCACTGCCCCAGGAGAATGGAGACTTTGGTGTGTGACCCAGCTCTGTGGTTTACCAGCAACACACCTTTGAGCAAGTCATTCCCCTTCCTGAGCCTCCACTCCTTATGTATAGAATGCAGATAATGACATGTGCTGAGCCTGACTTGTGGGGTTGTTATGAGGCTACAAATGAGATTGTGCTCATGAGAATTTAAGAAGTACAAAATACTGAATATGTGAACTTTTTTTTACTGTAATTACTATGATCCTTATAGCAGTCTCAATCTAAATTCTTATATTTTGTTCTTCCCAGCTACAGACATGAGCATTTCATTTCTGGATCATTGATCTATGAGTCAGGATAGGTTTGCTGCTGTAACAAACATCCACAGTATCTAATAACCTAACACAATGGAAGCTTATGTCATGGTGCACTCTGGTGGGGGTGGGGGCAGGGGGACCTTGCTCCCTATAGACTTTCAGAGACCCAGGCCCCTCCATCTTGGCATTGTCAGCATCTGCAACACTTGGCGTTCAAGGTTTCCATGAAAAGTGGAGAGAATAACTAGAAAAGGGTTCAGCAAATTACAACCTGTGGGCCAATTCCAGTCCACCATCTCTTTATTGGTGTAAATAAAGTTTTATTGGAACATAGCCATGCTCATTCATTTACATATTGTCTACGGCTTCATTTGTGCTACTGTGGCAGAGTTGAGTAGTTGTGACAGAGACCTCATGGCCCAAAAAGCCAAAAATACTTACTATTATGACAGAAATATTTGCTGGCTCTTAACTGGAAGACCATGCTAGGGTTTTATGGCCCAGTATGGAAAGGAGCATACATCACTTTTGTCCACATTTTGTTGGCCAGAACTCAGGGGCATGGTCTCAGCTGCAAAGAAGGCTGGGAAATGTAGTCTTCTTGTGTGGCAAGAGGAAAATGAGGCAGAGTTTGGCAGTCTCGTGGTATTGTCTCTGCCATGATGTTATTATATTAAACAAATATATTTTGAGGCTGGCACGGTGGCTCACACCTGTAATTCCAGCACTTTGGGAGGCCGAGGCAGGAGGATCATTTAAGGTCAGGAGTTTGAGACCAGCCTGGCCAACATGGTGAAACACCGTCTCTACTAAAAATACAAAAATTAGCAGGGCGTGGTGGCAGGTACCTGTAATCCCAGCTACTTGGGAGGCTGAGGCATGATAATCGCTTGAACCTGGGAGGCAGAGGTTGCAGTGAGCCAAGATCGTGCCACTGCACTCCAGTCTACGCGATAGAGTGAGACTTCATCTCAAAACAAACAAACAAACAACAAATATGTTTTGAGCACCTAAAGTACAAGGCATTTGGGGGGACCTGGGGCTGAAAAGATGAACCAGACAGGAGTACATTAGCAAGGAGCTCACCTCAAGTTAAGGAGGTGGACAGATAATAATGAGGCAATGATGATAATAGTGACAGTAACAGTCAAAAATCATCAAGCCTTTATCACACAGTGGGCACTTGCTAAGCTTAATGTGCATCATCTAATTGGCACAAAAACTCTAAGTACAGATCTATTATCTTCATTTTCAAATGAAGAAACTGAGTCACACAGTTGATGATTGAGTAAAAAGAAAAAAAAAAAAAAACACCAGATTCAAACCCAGATCTGTGTGACTCCAATGCCTGAACTCTTGAGTGCTTTGCTAAATAGCTGCTCTACTTAAAATTCTCAATAGTGCTGCTGGAAAGGACATGCACAGGATACTGTGGGAAGGGCTTCTGTGACTGTCAGGGTCCCAGCAAGAAGCAGGTGGCACCTTGAAAAGAGTTTATCAGAAGAAAGTTTAAATGAGCAGACCCTTTGCAGAGATGTGCCAGGGTTAAGGGAACAGAGAAGGTTTGGTGATGAATCCATGGATTAGCTGTAGTTCAGAGCCATTGCCACCTGTGGGCTTAAAGGGGTGTAGGTTGGGATGGTGTCACCAGAGCCTAGTAAATGCTGGATCTCTAGAAGTGGGGCCCCTTGACAGGCAGCCATTGCACAGTAAGGAAGGGAGTGGAAAGTTGATTGAATAAATGCTTTGGCCTTCTCTCCTTCACCCTCCAGTCTCCTGCTGGTGCCCCCTATTGGCCAAACCCAACAGGAGGTGGGCACTGAGCAGTGCGGAGGACGACAAAAGGCATAATCAACATAGTTCCTAAACTTATCTTTAGAATGGCTTTCAAAGAAGTCCCAGAGAAATTGTATATGCCTCTGGAAATTGACGTATGAGCTCAAATATCACAGTCACGGACCGGTTACAACATCCTCACCAATATCACTAACCTACAGGAAATTTTCCTTTATATTACAAATCAGCCATCTATTGAATTGAAGGGCAGGACAGCTAGCCACTTGCAATATCTTACCCATGTGACAGCTTTCATCTTTTTGTTTTGTTTTGTTTTGTAAGAGTAAATTGGAAAGCTAGGAGCAGAAGTGAAGTTGGGGACCAGCCCGTTTCCCACTTTGGGATATGCTATTTATCCTGAGAAACTGACAAACATCCAACTTTAGCCTCAGATTGAGAAACTTAGAGTGGCCATTCCTCCTGAATTTTCAACTCAAGTCCATCTAATTGCTGCTCACCTTCGCAGGGTCTGTTCAGTCGGGAACAGTTTCAGAATATGGCTTTTTCATCCCAGCTGCTTCCACAGTTCTAGGGCCCTTTTTCCTCTTCAGAAGAGATGACAATTGGACGTCTATTGCCCATTTGAAAAGAACCTACCTACAATGGTCTTTGACCAAGCAGGGCTGCATTCAAAACTCAATAGTCAATGAAAGGGTACATTTTCCAACCTCAACCCAGCTAGCTAAGAGTTTCCCATGATACCTCAAAGAGCATCACTTTGCCACATCCTCTACCCTTCTCCATATCTATGGGCCAGCCTGGGTTGAAACTGCTAAAATAAAAGATAAAGGAATTCTTCCACATCATTTCCACTTTGTGTGGTTTGAAATGGTTACCTTTGGCCAGGCGTGGTGGCTCACACCTGTAATCCCAGCACTTTGGGAGGCTGAGCCGGGTGGATCACAAGGTCAGGAGATCGAGACCATCCTGGCCAACATGGTAAAATGCCATCTCTACTAAAAATACAAAAAAAAAAAAAATTAGCCAGGCGTGGTGGCGGGTGCCTGTAGTCCCAGCTACTCAGGAGGCTGAGGCAGGAGAATCACTTAATCCCGGGAGGCAGAGGTTGCAGTGAGTAGAGGTTGCAGTGAACCAAGATCATACCACTGCACTCCAGCCTGGGTGACAGAACAAGACTCTGTCTCAAAAAAAAAAAAAAAAAAAAAAAGCTTATCTTTGCCATATTCTTCTCATGGAATTCAATTTAATGAAGTGCTTTAATTACCTAGAAAACGAAACATTGGTGGAGTTCCCTAGGGCGAGCATGATTATTTCTGAATGGGATGACTGAAAGTAAGGTTAATTTTAGGAGAAAAGAAAAAACTGCCTGACTTCCTTTTTGTCAAATCCAATCAGTTTCTTTCACCAGCCACAATGCAGCATTGACTGTATCAGAACACCATTCCTTGGTGCCCACCTGTGATCGGAAGTTCTGCTGATCAGGCAGAACTGCCTGGTGGGTAAGAGCGTGAACTTTAGTATCAGAAAGACCAGCTATGTGACCCTGAAGAAGTTACCTGGATTCTTAGAGTTCGTTTTCTAACAGGTAAAATGGGGTCCATAGTTGCCCTAGTTGGTATCCTGATTGTTCTCATTGGTGTTCTCCTGAAAGCAGAGCCTTAGTCATGAACCTGTGTGCAGGTAATTTACTTGGAAGGTGATATCAAAAAGGAAGAGTGAGCAAGTGAGAAGGAAAAATGCCATTTTATGACTGTATTTTCAAGGTCATTGCCCTAGGCAACAGGGTCTTGATTTTGCAAGGACCTCGGAGAAGTGCACGAAATGCCTCCCAGGTCTATGCCCATGGAGAATGGGAGGTTAGAGTATTTATTCAGCTAGTCCCTGCACTCCTAGACAGAGCTTGGCTGCCACCTAGCAGGCTCAGTGTTAGAAATGACCTAGGACAAATGCAGAAACACAGACAGCAAGTCCCTGAGACTGCCGCCTTAAGGTGAGTCTAAGTTCATGGGGGAACTATCCACCGCTGCTGAGGCTGAAACCAGAATTGACTGGTAATGTGCACCGTGGCATCTGTGACATGTGCCTAGAAGTCTAAAAAATAAATGAGATGAGCACAGCTCCGGGCAGATAGTAAGCACCCAATAAATAACAGCAGCAAGTGGTAGTGCTAAGTAACTTGGCAATTCCACAAGTACTACTACATGGTCAGGCAATCTAACAAATGGGTTTCCTCCTTTCATGTGCCAACACTGTGATCCATTGGGATTGGCTGCTCTATTGTGGGAAGGATTCTGAAACACCATCTGAGCTCAGTGGGAAGAAGTATGGTGATGGACTATTGATGTCTGCCAAGAGAGTGGGGTGGAGAGTGGGGGTACATAGGTTACAAATCTTGTATGGCCAGTTTTTAGAATATGCTATTTCAGTTGGGTGTGGTGCCACTTTGGGAGGCTGAGGCAGTTGGATCACTTGAGGTCAGGAGTTCGAGACCAGCCTGGCCAACATGGTGAAACCCTGTCTCTACTAAAAATACAAAAATCAGTCGGGCGTGGTGCACGTGCCTGTAATCCCAGCTACGTGGGAGGGTGAGGCAGAAGAATCAATTGAACTTGGGAGGCAGAGGTTGCAGTGAGCCGAGATCGTGCCACTGCACCCCAGCCTGGGCGACACAGCGAGACTCCATCTCAAAAAACAACAAATGAAATGAAATGAAATGAAATAGAATATGCTATTTATCTCTGCAAGTTTTTCATGTCATACCTAGAGGGTAAGCATCTTCATCTGTAAAATAAGGACAATAACATGCTTGACCTTCCTGTTTCACAGGCAGACTTTGAAATCCTAAGTTTGAAAGTGTTTGGAAGGATATAGGCTGTACATTAATGCGAGAGCTTTTTAGTCAGCTCTCTCCTCCCCACTTCATGGTGTTCTCCTGAAAATACCTTGCGGGTAAAGTGGCTCCCTAAGCAGACAAACCTGGTTCTCTTCATCTACTTGAAGGTACTGAAGGAGACTGATTCATGGCTCACAGACTCTTATATGTGGCAACAAACCTTGCAGTTGTTTTTCTCTGCCCATCACCCTTTAACTTTTCTCATAGTAAAATGGTCCCTAAATTCCTCTGTGGATCCTCCATACAATCAGTCCATGTGGTTTGGAAAGGGTTGATGACCCTACTCTTGCTCCAGAAATAACAGTTTTATTGGCCTTTCTAAGCCAAGAGTCAGCAAACTATAGCCTATGGGTCAGTCACCTGATTTTACAAATACAGTTTTATTCAAAGACAGTGATGCCAATTCGTTTACTTATTTTCTATGACTTTTTTCATACACCAACAGCAGAGTTGTGTCGTTGCAATAGAGATCACATGGTTCACAGCCTAAAATATTATCAGGCCCTTTAAGAAAAATATGCCAATCCCTGGTCTGAGCTAATCATACTGCCCATTGAGCTAATCATACTGCCCATTTCCTGGATACCATGATTGGTTCATAGATCAAATTTAACTCCAATCAGGCCAATGAAGCTCAAAGCTCTCTTTCCTTTGAACATGAGGCTGAGAGGATGTGAGGTCTGGAGCCCTCACAGCCATTTTGCAGTTATGAGGAAGGATTTATCTCTCTTCCTTCAGGGATCAAACAGAGGAGGCAAGACCTACACAGTTGACAGACACAATGGAAACCGTAGAATAATGAACATATAAGGCTTTGGAGAGAGACTGCATAGATAAACAATGTTTAGAGGAAGCTTCCGGGAGGTAGTATGATTGAGGCTGGACCTAAGAACTAGCAGAATTTGAACATAAGGAAAAAAGGGAAAGGATGTATCAGGTTGAGGGGGAGGCACAGCATGAACAAATGTGGGAGTGAGTAGAGAAGATCAGTGGTGTTATAAGGAGTGCCTTACTGGGGAGAACACTATTCAAATCATAGGGATTTGAACCCACATTCAACCACTATGGAGACCCTTCTTTCAAGCTTCAGGCTAAAACAATATTCCCAGAAGCTTGAATGATAGAAATTGAAGAGATTCATAGACATAAAATGCTAGCAATAGCAATGACAATTGTGACACAGCAGCTCATCATCCCTGGTGCTTACGGGTTTTTTTTCTGAGGGTAGACTGTAGTCCCCAGCTGGAGGAGTCATTGGGCGTGCACTAAGCACCAGGCTTTGTGCTAACTTGATTCCTCAACAGTCCTCTAAGGCACCCCTGTTGTTATGCCCATTTCACAGAGGTAGAAACCAAGGCTTGGACAAGTTCAACAGTGAGCCCACAGTCAGGTTTCCGGACCAAGTTCATGACTACCACTTCTCAGCAACATCACTGCCTTTCCCTCCCAGCCCCCTTGTTGCTGGTATGTGAAGGAAGCCACGGAAATCCCTACATTTCTAGAATGTGCTCCCTCCTCGGCACCCTTCTGTGCCTCTGTGGCTCATGTTATCATGGGGGGCTAGGTGATGACATTCTGTTTACCTGGATACAGCTCAGTCCTTGTGTGGAAATTTCCATGCTGGAGGCATTTCTCTGATAAGGTGGGAGAGGATTAAGGGGACATTCCCAGGGGGACAGATGGCACCCAAATGCCTGTTCAGGCCTCTGATGCCCTTTCCTGAACCATCATTCCCAGAATAGAACCCAGACTCATCACTATGGCCCAAGGTCATTCATCCTTGGAATCCAGACTCATGAGAACTGTCTCTTATTCCCCCCTCTACCCTCTAGGATTCCTTCTTCCTTCCCTATTCCTATTTTTTAAATAATAGAGACAGGGTCTCCCTCTGTCACCTGGCTGGAATGCAGTGGGGTGATCATAGCTCACTGCAGCTTCCAACTCCTGGGCTCAAGCCATCCTCCTACTTCATCCTCCTGTGTAGCTGCACCTACAGGCATATGCCGCCATGCATGGCTAATTTTATTAGCCTGTATAAAAGCTGAAGAATTGCAGGTGCTTCCTGCTGACCATGACATTTTGTATTAGCGGTGCATGGTGACACATGCCTGTAGTGGCACTTTTCATGTTTAATTCCTCACTTATCAAGCTCCATCTGCTGGAGCTATGAACCCAGCCAATGGGAGGTCATGCTATGTTGCCCAGGCCGGTCTCGAACTCCTGGGCTCAACCAATTCTCCCACACCTTGGCCTCCCAAAGTGCTGGAATTACGGGAATGAGTCATCATGCCCGGACCCCCATTCTCATTCTTGAACCCCTGAAGAAGGCTCAGTCAGGGGCTTCCCAGGAAGAAGCATTCTCTTTTCTCAGGAGCCCAACCCAAGACGGCCACGACCTGCCTGGAGATTACTCAGATGAGACTCATGCCTTAACCTTTGCTCTGAGGTCTTGGTCAGCAGGAAGTACCTGCAATTCTGCAGCTTTTATACAGGCTTATTATCTCCTATTGGCAGAGTTCACCACTCCTACAGATGGAGCTTGATAAGTGAGGAATTAGACATGGAAAGCCCCAGTCGGTTGGGGGAACAGAAGGAGGAGCTGACTGCATTTGTTCCCACCTGTCCTCTGTGCCTCTGTTTCTCAAAGCTATATCTTCATTTTTCCACATCATATGTGATTGTGAAAATTCAAATACAAAGAAACTAAAAATGTCCGCGTAATCCCTTCTCCCATTCATATCCATAGTTACCAGTTTGATGCATTCTTCCAGCCTTTTAAATACATTTTTAGATAAACTAGATTATACTACACATATTATTTTGTTAACTGCATTTTTCACTTGTGTATAAAACAGGCATGTCTCCATAGCAATATAAAAATATTGACATCATTTTTCTGAACAGTCACCCATTTATTCTATTGTTTGGACATACCATAATTTATTTACCCCATTTCCTGTAACAGACATTAAGGTTATCTTCAGTTTTTCAGTATTATAAACAACACAGCAGTGGACATCTTTGCCTATACATCTTTGCACCCCTATCCTCTGTTTTATTTCTTTGTTTTTGTTTTGGAGTCCATTCCTGGAAGCTGTGACTGCAAGGTTAAATGGGACTCACATGTTTAATTAAGACTTTCCTCTAAATCTAATTCTCAATTTATTGTCCCACCAGCAGTACGTAAAAATGCCGGTTATTCCACATCCTTGGCCTTTAAATAAGGATGCAGCACTGAAGGTTTTATTTTTCCTTTTAAGTCTTGAAAAAAAAGTTGTACAAAAAATAGTACAGAAAGTTCCAGTATACTCTTCATCCACCTTCCTCTGGAGTTGACATTTTATATAACCATAGCCTGATTATCAAAACCAGGAAATTAACAGTGGTACAGGACTATCAATTAATCTACACAATGTATTTGGATTTTAACCAATTTTTACTAGTTTTTTTCTCTATTCCAGGATCCAATTCAGAATCCCATCTGACATTTGGTTAACATGTTTCCTTAATCCCTTCCAATACATAACAATTACACTTTCTTTCTTTACCTTTTTATGGCATTTTAAAAGAGGACTGCCCAGTTACGTGGAAGAATGGTCCTCAATTTGGATTTGTTGACTTTTCTTATGATTGGATTGCGGTCATATATTGTGGGCAAGAATATGACAGAAACGATGTTGTGTCCTTCTCAGTGCATTGTATCCAGAGGCTCAAGATGTTACAATGTCTAATTACTGGTGATGCTAACTTTGACTACTTGGTGTCATTTGCCAGGTTTCTCCACCGTAAATTACTATTTATCCTTTTGTACTTAATACAGATCTTGGGGGAAGATAGTATAGTCGGGATCATGCAAATATCCTATTTCTCCTTCAACTTTGGCCCACTTGTCTCAGTATCCATCCACAGATCTTGTCAGATGCAGCATCTTTTAAAAATCGGACAAATAAAATTTTTAAAAAGTGGATAAAACATGCCAGATTAAACTAAGCAGTAGACAGTGAGTAAGTAGATTAATTTACTAGCAGACTAGGTACAAGCACAGACACTCACCCTAGAAGACATTATTTCCTTTATGGTGAGCACTGCAATGTCCTACCCCAGCTGGGAGATTACCCATTATGAGGCCAGTAACATGGCAGTCTAGCAGGAATACGTGGGAAAGGGCTGGCAAGCCAAAGCACTCACCATCTTTCTTTAGCTTTCTTTTTTCTTTTTCCCTCTTTCTCTTTTTCTTTTTCTTAGCTGTTTCCTTTTCCTTTCACTTTCTCTCATTCTTTTCCTTTTTTTCCTTCTTTTTCATTTTCTTTTTGCCTTCCCTTCCTCCCTCCTTCTCATCCTTCCTTCTTTCCTTTTTTTCTTCTTTGTTTTATGTGTTTTTCAACATTTACTACACACCTCTTTTGTACCAAATCTATATTAAGCATCAAATAAAGCATGGTCTCAACTCACTATGCATGGTGGCTCACGCCTGTAGTCCCAGCAATTTGGGGGGCTGAAGCAGGAGGATCGCTTGAGCCCAGAAGTTCGAGACCAACTTGGGAAATATAGCAAGACCCTGTCTCTACAAAAATAAAAATTTAAAAAATAGCCAGGCATGGTGGTGCACACCTATAGTCCTAGTTACTTGGGAGGCTGAGGCAGAGGATCACTTGAGCCCAGGAGTTCAAAGTTGCAGTGAGCTACGATTGTGCCACTGCACTCCAGCCTGGGAAACAAAGCAAGACTTCGACTCTACAAAAAAGAAAATGGTCACAACACATTTTGCCAAGGATAGAAAAGGAATACTAATAGAGCATGCAATGACATGACAGCAGGAAAATTACAGGTGCGAGGGTCTGTGAGCATGGAGCACTTCCTGTTTATGATGGAACCCCAATAACTATCACCTGTACATTTTGATGGTATATCCAATCAGTGAAATAGTTTTATTATGCACCCACACTACACATATGCTTAGAATATAAATGATATATTTGTGCAAACCCACAATCCTTCATTCAAAACTCTTGGGCCCAAAGGTGTTTCGGAAATGAGAATTGTTTTGGATTTTAGGAAGAGAAACTGGTGCGTGTATTGAATATTAGCTAACATCCCTATGGAGATATGGGTTAGCACTCTAAACAAACACAGAGAAAGAGACAAATATGATCAGTTACACTAAAGAGAATAAATACTCTCAATGGCCTCATATCTATTAGGATCAGGTATTGCCAAATAAGTGTATCTCAAACTTACCAAAAACACTTAAGAACTTTCAGCAGTTTATGGATTTTGGGCTTACAGATAATGGATTGTGGACCTGTGCTTCTATTATTGGTTAATGTCCCAAAGTATGCTACGTACTGTAGGTAAGATTTATCTTTAGGAATTGTAGCTATAAACCCATATTTCAAATGGTCTTCTTGATAATTTTTAAGATTTTGGCCAGGCCTTAAACTAGGAATTAGAGACATGTCAGCTCTGCCATGTTATTTGTTTGCACTTATGTATCTTCCTGGTTTTATTTCTTCTTTGTAAGTACCTTCTTGTTTGCAATAATACCTTTTTAATACAACTTTCAATACTCAGATATTTTACAGGCATCTTTTCTAAGTTATGATGCCATAGGTTGTTTAGCTGTGGGCACTAAATGCATATCAGCACCAATCAGCTGACATCAGCTCCAGAGGTGACAACCAGCTGAGGAAACACTTTAGAGATATGACCCTCCCTCCCCAACTCTCCTTCCCAAGCCAGGCAAGTAGGCCGAGCTTGCAAGGAGGGGGCTCAGCAGGCTCATGTTCAAATCCCGGCTCCACTACTTGTTAGCAATGTAATCTTGGGTGACTTACTTCACCCCCTGTGCCTCAGTTTTACCATCTGTAAAATGGGGATAGCAGGAGTACCTACCTAAGAGGGTTGTTGCTAGGACTCAATGAGACCATGGCCAGAACACCTGGCAGAGAGTTAAGTGCTCAATGCACAATAGCAGACACTATTATTGTCATGCACTTTATCCAGTTGTTTCCAACTGCTTTTGAGGAATTCTTCACCCTTAGTGTCTTCTTAAGTCACGTTAAGGGCTACCCAGCAAAACCCACTTGTTTTACAGAAGAGCAAATTGAAGTTCCAAGAAGGTGAGTCATTATGGGGAGATGGCAGAATGGGAAGGTGATACGCTGGTTTCCATGCCATTACCTTTTCCACTGAGGAATTCTGAATACCCAGCAAAATTCAATCAGAACACTTCAGAGATTCTACTCTCCATCTGCCTTAGTCAGAATTGTTTTTGTGGAAGTAACAGAAGTCCAACTCATACTGGCTTAAGCAGAAAAAGGGGAACCTATTAGCTCAATTACCTGAAAAGTCTAGGAGCAGACAAGATTCAGGCATGGCTGGATCCAGGGGCTCAAGTGAAATCATTAGATTATGATACCTCCTCCACTGCCCCTTATTTTAGAGTTCTATTTTTATTCATCCTCAAGAAAATTCTCTCTGCAGCTCTTCTAGTAGCTCTAGCCTTATGTCCTCTCGGGTCCAACTCTTCTAAACAGAGAACACTTCTTTGCCAACAGTTCCACGAGTCCTAGGATGGAATCTCAGTAGCCTGGGATGATAAGTTATGACTAGCCCTATAAAGCAGGCCTCACAGCAAAGATGTAGATAAGAAGACATGGCCCCAGTGCTGTGTTCAAGGCCTAGAACCTCAGGGCTTGTTGATGTGGCTTCTGAGTTACAGAATTACTGCCTTATGTGTAATAAATCCTGATCCCGACTGCTGATGTGGTAGATTATAAAAGATAGCAAGTCTGTTCTGCTCAACTTTGACACGGCAAACATCTCAGTCTACTGAGGCCACCAAGTGGCCACATGTGCCTCAATGAGATCCTGAGGGAGGAAATGGGATCCACCTGCAGGCTTCACCACCTCCAGGTTTGCTTCTTTATCCCATTATATTGCTTATTAGCTGATTTAGTTGTGAAACAAAAAGCAAAAGCCACTAAAGTTCAAAGGATTTACTCTTGTCCACCTTCAAACCTGAACTAGACCCTGGACTAAACGTAGGTCTGAACTCACTGGGGTTGGGTCACATGCTCTTCTCTGAACCAACCACTGAGGGATGGAGCGCTCTGATTGGTCCTGTGCTAGTCCCTGGAGTACAGAAGTGGTATCTACTTTACCTGAACCCCCGGACCTAAGACTTAGGTTTTCCTTCAAAATAAAAATAAAAGTAAAAACAACATGATAGATGCTGGAACCAAAAAAGAACATGTTCCAGTGTTCCATCTCTGCCAAAGGCATCAATTAGTTCCAGCTATCTCTGTCTCCAACCCCATAACCAAGGAGTGGCTGCTGTCTCAAAAGGGACAGAGTTGCAGCCACCAAAAAAGAACAAAATCATGTCCTTTGCAGCAACGTGGATGCAGCTGGAGGCCATTATCCTAAGTGAATTAATACAGAGACAGAAAACCAAATACCACATGTTCTCCCTTATGGGTGGGAGCTGAACATTGAAGCTGAACATAAAGATGGCAGCAATAGACACTGGGGACTACCGGGAGAAGGAGATGGGAAAAGGGCTGAAAAACTGTTGGGTACCATGTTCCCTACCTGGGTGATGGGGTTATTCATACTTCAAACCTCAGCATCATGCAGTACACCCATGGAACAAATCTGCACATGTATCCTTTGAATCTAAAATGTTGGAATTATATTTTAAAAGAATAAATCTTTTTTGAATCTAAAATAAATGTTGAAATTACTTTTCAAAAAATAGTATTAGTTGTAGGTGTCCATTACCAGGTTGAGGTAGTTATATCTATTCCTAGTTTGCTGACAGTTCTTTTTTTTAAATCATAAATGAATGTTAAATGGTAAGTTATTTTTCTGCATTGTATTGTCTTTCTCATATAAGTTTTCTTTCATTTCTTTCATGTGGTGAATGACACTGATACATGTTTTTAATATTAAGCCACCCTTGCATTATTGGGATAAACTGTCTTTGGTCACAACGTATTATTATTTGTATCTATTGGTAGGTTTGACTTGCTAATAACTGTTAAGAATTTTAGTGTCTGTGTGTAGTGTCTGTGTGCACATGGAATTATAACGTAGTTTTTTCTTGTCATTATTTTCTGGTATCAGAATAGTGTTGGTCTCCTGGGAAGTATTAGAGAGTGTTCCCACCTTTCAAATTTCTGAAAAAAATTGTAGTACTTATTCCTTAGATGTTTGACAAAGTTCACCAATGAAACCATTTTGGATCTGGAATTTTCTGTTTGGGAGAAATTTTAATTATAAATTCAATTATAGAGGGCTCAGCCATGTTCTATATTTTTCTTAAATTCGTTTGTTAATATGTATCTTTCAATGAATTTGTTCCTTTCATCTAAGGTTGTAAACTGTCTCAACACAAAATGCTTCAGATATTTCCTTGTTATCATTTTAAAAGAAACTATAGTGATATCTCCCCTTCATTAATAATTTGTATTTCCCCCATTTTCATTAATTTACCTAGAGATATATTAATTTTATTGTTCATTACAGAAAATTTATTTTTCTCCATTGTTTTTCTGGTGTTTAAAAATAATTTCATTGATTTCTGCTATCTGTTACTATTTCCTTTATTCTATATATTTGGGGTTTAATTCATTCTTTTTTTAATTTAGGATGGACCTATCATCTTTCCTAACAGAAATATTTAATGCTATTAATTTCCCCATAACCATTTCTTTAGCTGTATCCCACATGTTTTGAGATACTGTGTTCTCATTTTCATTCAGTTCAAATCTTTTCTAATGTCTTTTGGGATTTCTTCTTTGATTCATGTGTTATTTGTTAGTGTGTTATTTCCAAATTTAAAGTAAATTTTAGGTATCATTTGTGATTGATTTCCATTAAACCCACGCTAACCAAAAGGGTTAGAGTAATTTTATTGTCATCAAGTCCATCACCATTACCAATGCTTGACCTGTGACAGCATCAGCTGGGTTGTTTGGAAACAGACTTGCTAGACAGGATCCTGGCATCCAGGAGATCTGGACCGAAGCCAACCATGCCTAATCAACTCTGATCACTTGGTGATACTCTATAGTGCTGTATCCAGATTGAAGCTCCGTGTGGAAGAGTGCAACAATTGATTAGTAATGTCTGCCCTGGGCACAGGCAAGAGGAATATGGACGTGTTTGTGGTGTATTTACTATCAACAATTATCTCAACAACACCTTCCTACTCTACATACCAAACTCCAGGTCAAGGCAATAAATATTTGAATACCCATTGTGAATCACTCTGGGATAGGGGAAGAGGAGCCATACAAAATGAAGTAGATACAAGATTTGTTCTATTCCAGAGCTTACTTTTAACTGAGAAGACCAGGTATTTAGGAAAGCATCTGGATGTAGGAATCTTGGCCTCAAACTTTCCCAATAACTCTTGCCTACTTCCTCCATGTTTAATTGTCTCCACCTCCCAGGAACATCTCGAGACTTGCCTTGAGCCTATCTCTGTTCTTGCCTGTGGATTGGGGGTACTCTTTATAAGGTATTCAGGACAGATAAGCCTCAAATACAGTCTCTCTTTCGATGTAATCAGAAAACTCGAAAGAACACTGACGAAAAGAAAGGACATTGTGTGTCCAGAACTCAGTTCCCTCTTATGTCTGAATCTTTAGAACAGGCATATTCTCTGCCTGCTCTTGTTTTTGGAAGTCCCCAGTACAGAAGCCATTCAAGGAGAGGGTCTCATGGATGAAACAAACACATGCACACATGTAGAGGAGAATCTGCTTTGACCACCCTTATACAGCCTGACCGTGTACACAAGTCACTTGGGACAGTGTTAAAATGTGGAGTCTAATTCACCAGGTCTGGGATGGGGCCTGAGGTTCTGCATCTCTAACAAGCTTCCAGGAGGTGCTGGTGTACGGACCTCACTTGGGGATCAAGGGGCTCTGTCACCAAGGATAGAATGCATGGTGCAGACTAGGTGCTGTAGGAAGACAGAGACTGGGACTTGGGAGAAGGGAGGGGGCGCTCATAGCACAAGAGGGCACAGTGAAGAAAAGGGCAGGAAGGGAAAGGAGTGGCTTTCTGAGCATCTGTTTGGAAGTGCCAGCCTACAGCCTGGCACATGCCATAAAAAATAAATAAAATAGAAAGTTCCTTTCTTCCTATCCTCCTCCTTAATCCTCATGGTCTTAAGGAGTAGGTGGAATAACTGTTTCCACCTTCCCCCCACCTGACACACCTTTCACGTAGGGAAACAGACTCAGAAGGACGGGTAAACAGTCAAGCCCAGAATGGCAGAAGCCAGCTCCTGCCTGCCTATTTCCACTCCTCAGAGCTTGCAACCTGGAACCTGAAAAGAGCCTGCAGGGGATGTGGTGATGTTTGCAAAACTGGCATAAGGGCCTTTGTCCAAACGCCTCCAGTTTCCCAAATAATGAGGCCAGTTGGAAGCTGTTAACACAGATGGGAACCAGCCAGCAGCAGGTGAACAGCCACTCAACCTATCAGCACTGCTTTAACCTATAACATGCTCCTGGCTTCTGCACCCCCATTTCAGGGGTCCTGAGCCCCAGGTGCACCTGCCAGTCAAGGAATGGTGTCCAGGCAAGAGGTGTGGGTCTCCACCACTCTGAACTGGTTTCCACGTTCTCCCATTTCCAGGAGCCCCTTGGGAGAACAGTTTCTCTGGGTTAATATATAGTGCTAATGACGGGTAGCCGGCGGGAAAGAGTAAGGTCTACTTGATCCAGGGCTTGGAATGAAGCCAGGATCTCTCTGGCTGTAGATTCTCTCTCTCCTTCCAGGTTAGTGTGCAGTGTGGGGAGATTAAGATGTATAGTCTGCAAATGAACTAACCTTTTCCAGGCCTCTTTAATGAGGCTTCCTATAATAGGGCCATTTCTCTTTCTTATGTATGTGTGCATATTCACACACACACACACTCCTTAACATAATCCATATGGAAATAAAAATCTCTCTGTTGCTCTATATTTTTAAGTAGACTGTATAACAGGTAAAACTTTTTTCTTCAAATGAAAATCCACGGTTCAACAACATGCATTTCCAGCGATCAAAAACGTAGTTCCAGCCAGCTGGCTAGGCTCCCTCTTAAAACTCAAGGGTAAGGGCAGCAAGTAACCAAATGGACCAACAGTTCTTCTACGGCATAGCAGCAACCCAGCACAAGGCAAAGTCAAGTCCTCACGAAACATCAGTTCTGTGACTCTCTCTCTGGACAAAGGAACATAAGCAGCCTCAAACCCTAGATCCTTGTAGACAGGGAATATGAATTCTATGTCATTTAGACTTTCACCTACCTAAAGGGATGTATTAGAATGTTTTCACGCTGCTATAAAGAGCCGCTTGAGATGGGGTAATTTATAAAGGAAAGCGGTTGAATCGACTCACGGTTCAGCATGGCTGGGGAGGCCTCAGGAAACTTACAAGCATAACAGAAGGTGAAGGGGAAGCAAGGCACCTTCTTCACACAATGGCAGAAAGCAGCGCTGAGTGAAGAGGGAAGAGCCCCTTATAAACCATCAGATCTCGTGAGAACTCATTCACTATCAAGAGAACAGCGTGGGGGAACCGCCCTGGTGATTCAACTGCCTCCACCTGGTCTCTCCCTTGATCCATGGGGATTATGGCGATTATAATTCAAGATGAGATTTGGGTGGAGACCCAAAACCTAACCATGTCAGGGAGAAAATTCTAGCCTCCGATAACATTAAGCATCTTCTAACTTTAAAATGTACAGGGGGAAAAGGCAGATTCTCAAACCGCCCCTCTAACGCTTGATTCCTCAACAGCCATCACGATAATCTGTGTCAGCGCTGCGAACAGGAACCCCCTGAGGATGTCAGCTATTCCAACTTCATCCAGGATCCGAGACCCTTCTGACTTTAACCCTCCTAAAGAGCAGGGACATTCTCAGGCCTGTCTCTGAGCGTCTGAACTCAAGACATCAAGCGATGAGCAGTTGCTGAAAATTGGATTTTCTGACCGCAAGGTAATAAAACTAGAAATTACTTTTTAAAAAGTATTTTGAAAAACCTCGACCACTTAGAAATTTAAAGGCACTCTCCCAAATAATTTGAGACAAAGGGGAAGTCAAACCCAACAATTACAACAAAGAAAATAACAATAATAAGAATACCGCGTACTTTTTAAATCGCAGGGTAAGTGCCCAAAGCTGCAATTAGAAGCAAAAGTTATAGTATTAAATGCTACTATTATTATATTTAAAAGAATAAATAAATGTACTGAGCATCAACTCAGGAAGTTAGAAAAGAATAACACAAAACAAAGTTAAAAGGGTTATTAACAAAGGGAAAAGGAGAAATCATAAATTTGCATTATAAAAATTCAAAACGAAGATACAAAGATCCAAGAGGTTTAATCAAGAAAAAAAATAAGCAAGATACACATAATTAGGAGGAAGGCAGTTGGCGAAATAACCACTAGGATGGAAAAGATTAAAAAACAGCAAAGCCTCTTGATCATGTGCAAAAATCTATGCTAAAATATTTGCTGCATCCAGAAAGTTACTATTTTAATTATAAAAATAGTTTTCCCTATTTGTAGACAAAGCGTACTTGTAATAAATTAGAAAAACAACATTTCCACAATAGAAAAATGAGCAAAAGACATGAATAGGCAATTCAGAATAGAATAAAAACATAAAGGTAATTAACATTTAAGAAAATGCCCAACCACATGGTAAATCAAAGAAATAAAAGTAGAAAAGAACTGTGATGTTATTTTCCCCCCAATCAAATTAGCAAAGTTTTGGTTTTGTGGTGGTTCTTGCTTTGAGTGGCTACATCCAGAAAGAACAGAGATGAGGTAAATTATTATAGATGCTCTCATACATGGGTGAGAGGAACATAAATTAGCAAAATAATTTATCCCTTCTGAAAAATTTTTTGTAAGCATCTCAGGTGAATGTCTAGCAACTTCCCTTACAGGGAGATACTCGATAAACACTATGGGGCAGGACCTGATTTCTACAGATTTGAGGATTCCAAGCTACCAAGAGAGTCAACTTCAGGGCAAATTATTTAACTTCTTGCTACCTCCATTTCACCACCTGGGTAATGTGGGAGCTGAGTTTGATCTTTAAGACCTTCCCCCACACTGACATGTTTTATTCTCTTCTCAATGCCAGGGTCTTCTTTAGGATGGCAACATTTCTGCACAAGAGGGAAGGAGAAAGACTAACGGGGCGAAGTCAAGAAAAATGAACTGTGAAGTATGAGAGAAAGTTCTTTTTTCTCTGCTTCATTTTCCACAATTCTTTTTCTTACCTTTATCATCTCTTCATTGAAACATTTTCTACATCTCTTAAATAAGCGATAATGCTTTTTTACATTTAAGTGCTCTGTAAATATTCATTAAATTAATTAATTTATAGAATGAATGAATGAATTATATCAAAAACCTATTTTCATACATCTTTTTTTTCTCATCCTCAAATCACTGGAAAATACAATTTAAAATATTGATAAACTGTTTAGGCTCTCTCAAAAAGAAACTGAGCCAGGGAAGGATATACATAGACTCCATTTCCTCACCCCAAATCAGGACTTACTTATCAGTACCACAAGCAGAGTAAATGCCAACCACTATGGCCAAATGATCCCAAAGCAGTTGATCATTTCGGAGGAGAGATAAAATCCAATCCGGCCAGCTGCAGATGATTCTGCAGGGCTGGGGGCTTTGTGGCCAGTGGTGTCAGCCACATAGACTCAGCTTTGTCCACCCACTTCTTGGCCTTCATCACCACCAGGAAGCACTAGCCACTCCTTGGCTTGGTGAAACCTCGGTGGTCAGATTAGGAGGAAATACCCTGGGCAAAGCCGCATTCCAGATTGCTCTCTGTGACTGGATGGGCTAGAAACAAATCACAAAGCAGGTTAACTCAAGCTGGCTTCAGCCAAAAGGGCTGCTTGAGTGGCATTGCTCCCCAGGCCTTTATACACAACATACCTCATCTCAATCTTTCACACTGTGCCCAGATAGGACCTCAGAACCCTTCTCAACACTATTCCTTCCAGGTCTCCAATACCAGCTAAGAGTCCTCACATAACACAAAATATGTCTGTGATTCCAGCTTCAGAGAATATCTGATTGTCCCAGCTTTGTCCCAGCTCAATAATGGGTAGTATGAGGTGACTTGTTTTGGCTCCCCAAAATTCGTATTCTGAAATTCTCAGTGTAACATCTCAAAGTGTGACTTTATTTGAAAACAGTGTGGCTGGGTGTGGTGACTCACACCTGTAATCCCAGCACTTTGGGAGGCCGAGGAGGGTGGATCACTTGAGGCTAGGAGTTTGAGACCAGCCTGGCCAACATGATGAAACTCCATCTCTACTAAAAATACAAAAATTAGCCAGGCATGGTGGTGCACTTCTGTAGTCCCAGCTACTTGGGAGGCTGAGTCAGGAGAATCCCTTGAACTCGGGAAGTGGAGGTTGCAGTGAGCCAAAATCGCACCACTGCACTCCAGCCTAGGCGAGAGTGAGACTCCATCTCAAAAGATACAAAAGATAAAAGGAAAAAGAAAAAGAAAACAAGGTCTTTAGAAAGATAATTAAGTTAGAAGGAGATCATTAGGGTAGGCCCTAATCCAATGCAACTGGTGTCCTTACAAGAAGAGAAAATTTGGACATAGACAGGTACAGAGGAAAGGCCTTGGGAACACACACAGAGAAGGTGGCCACCTGCAGGCCAAGGAGAGAGGCCTCAGAAGAAATCAACCCTGCCACAGTTTGATCCTGGACTTCCAGAGCAGAACTGAGAGAAGCGTCATTCCTGTTGTTTAAGCCATCTAGTCTGTAGTACCTTGTAATGGCAGCTCTGGCAAACTAACGCTCTGGGTGTGTTGATAATTTGTTAGATTTTAAAAGGCCAAGTTATAAAAGAGAACTTAAGATATAAGATTTGTGTAATTAAATCATATATCCAGTGTGCATGTGCATGTGTGCCTGAAAGTGTATTCCCACAGAGAAAAATGTTTGGAATGTTAAAGACCAAAATGTTCAGAGCGGGCTTTCTCTAGATTGGGGAGATTACAGGTGATTTGAGGGAGTAAGGTTGTGGTCTGTGTTCTTTCTAATCAATACTGCTTGATCAGTGACCATATATTTGCTGTGATATTCAAAAATATTTAAAATGGCATGAACTTATCTAATAATAATCATAGACAGCCCATATATAATACCATGTGCCAGGCACTTACTCTTCTATCTATTCGAACTCATTTAATCCTCACCATCACCCCACAAGGTAGGGACTATATCCATTTTCCAGTTGAGGAAACTGAGGTACAGACAGGTTGTGTAACTTGCCCAACATTACACAAAGCTGACAAATGGCAGGCCAGGCCACCAAACTAGTTGGTTTGGTGTCATGTCCATGACCTTAACCACAAAGCTACCCTACCCCACCCCACTCTAGAAGCCTAGTGAATTCATTGGTTTACTAAGAGTTTATCTGAGCAAATTTGGTTGAGTGTGAGATTTGATACAAGCATGCATGAGCACACACAAACATACTCAGCAACATTTGGCTGTTCTTCATGGTTTATCAGAGTACTGGAGTCCTTTCCATTTGGGGTTCACAATTTAATTGGATTCAAGACCCCATACCTGACAGGGTAACACCGCTCTCGTTAATATATGGAGGAAGATCTCAGACACTCCACTTTCCCGAGTTCCAGGGAGCTGACCTGTGTGCTCTTGAGCAGGGGCAGGGTAAGCAATCCATTCATATTTTATAAGTTTGTTTAATGGAGCCTTATTTTTTGGGTTATGTATTTTTAAAGACTGCAGAGCTTAGATTGATGGAGTCACTACACCGATTCTCCTCTTACAAGCCAGAGAGCTGGAGGAAGCTCAGCCCTTCTGGGGCCCAGGAGGGACAAGAAAGAGTCGCAAATGGACAGAGCTACCTAAATGCCCATCAGTAGGGAACTGGTAAAATAAATTATGTTCATCCCCATAATGGAATCCATGCAGCTGCTAAAAACAATGAACTAGGGCTATAGGTACGATCAAGGAAAGGTGTCCATGACAGATCATTAAGGAAAAAAAGGCAAGTCAAAGGTCATTAGAAATAAATAATATGATGCTATTTGGTGATAGAAAATTGTATGTGGGGTGCGCGTGTGTGTGTGTGTGTGTGTATGTGTTATAATAACAGGATTTGGAAAGTGGTTGAACAGACTCGAGTTCACATCCCCAGCTCCCTTACTAACTAGGTGAGTGACCTCAGGTTTTCTTAACCCCTCTAAGCCCCAGTAGCCTCATCTATAAAATAAGGGGACACCTAGTTCCCATCCTGTGGATAATATAGCCTGAGGACAAAAGGACAAAAATGCATGAAAAGCATTTTCATGTGCTTGACACGTATTAAGCACTCAAAACATGCTCGTTCCTCTTCTTCTTGGTTCATAGAAAGGGTGCATAAGAACGCTTGCCCATCTCTCCCAGGGTTCATTCCTGGAAACTGGTGAAAGAAGACTCACTGTTCACATCATATATTTACACCATATTTAAATTTCTACAATGTGCACGTCATTAAACGTCACATTGTAAAATTCTGTAAAACGTGCACATTGTAGAATTTTAATTGTCATTAAAATACAATAAGGTGGACTTTTTAAATAAAGGAAGCTGACTGTCCCTTCAAAAGGAAACATTTGAATTCTGAAATGTCCAACGGTCTCATTTCCTGTGAGCTAGCTGGACATCGCCACAATCCTGGGGCAGGTATCCTGGGTGGGATGGAGGACAGCTGAGTGAGTCTTTCTGAATCTCTTCGGTGGGAATTGATGAGGGCATTTGCATATTCCCAAGATATATGCATCGGCAATAAAGTCTGCCCTAAATTAATCCGTACCTGCCCCTATTTCAGCTCAATTCAAGCCTTTTAAACAGATGAGGCTGGGACAAGCGAGCAAATGTAAAACCATTCAAGGGCCGTGAGAAGAGCTGGACAACAGCAACAACTTCCTGAGCACTTAAAGTGTCCAGCGCTGTGCTCGATACTTCTGTGTCATCTCATTTCCTATTTTACAGAAACCCTTTAAGATAAGTAGCGACCAGTGCCCTTTTTACAAAGGAGGCAACTGAGGCTCAGAGAGTTGGTGGTACTTGCTCAAGGTCACACAACACCCAAAAAAGCCAGAGTTTGATTCCAAGTCTACTTGGTCACAAAATCTAATCTTCCCTGGGGTGCACAGTAACAACCTGTGTATTCTGTCATAGGGAAGAGGGGATGGACTCTTACCATGGGAAATTAAAGACATAAATATTCCCTGCTATCTAAATCATTGTATGAATTATATTATATTTGTGACGCCCCTTCTCCTTGAAATTTTCAAGATAGTCCCAGTTCAGCATTTCCCAAATTGTTTCTGGGATACCATTTTGTTTTATATGATACTAGTTAAGTGTTCTGTAAAGAAAGGGGTTCTAAGGTCTAGTAATTCTAGGGAACGTAAGTTCTAGGAGTTTAAGTCCATTTGACTTCCCAAGTAGGTGCTGTTGAGCCTAGCATTGCCCAAATTTATTTGGTCATAGAACCCTTTTCTTGGGAAGCATATCCCAGAGCAGAATTTACTTAGGCAAATGCTAACCTAAATAAACATGCTTTTCTTTGTCTTGCTTGCCTTTCCAAGCACACTCAAAATAGTAGAAAAGTGTAGACATGTTTAAATCTAAAACTGCAGGAAAAAGCTTCCAAGTCTTTCCCCAAATCATCCCTATGCCTTCAGAAATACACAATATCTTATATATGCCTGGATATAAGACTATGCCACATATAAGACGTCCCTACATATAAGGAGAGCCCACGCAAAAGAATTTTTGACCAATATGAGTTTACAAACTTCTAGGGAATAGATGAAAGAGTCAAATACTTATCATGTGAAATTTATCAATTTGATGTATTTTTTAATTACATGCAGTGTAAAATAATGTTGATGTAGAAAATCTACTTTTTCCCATTCTACATCTCAAGATCCCTTTTTTCCCCTTTATTGATATACGATAATTTACATATTTATGAGGTACATGTGAGTGTTTGTTACATACAAAGAATGTGTAACAATCAGTCAGCGTAATTGGGGTATCCGTCAAACTGTGTATTTATTATTTTTATGTGCTGGTATCACTTCAACTCCTCTCTTCTAGCTACTTTGAAATATACATATTATTGTTGCTAAGTATAGTCATCCTAGTCTACTGTCAAACATTAGAACTTAGTCCTTCTATCTAGCTGTATATTTGTACCCATAACAGACATCTCTTCATCTCCACTATCCCCTACACCCTTTCAAGTCTCTGATATGAATCATTCTATTCTCTACATCCATGAGATCAAGTTTTTAGCTCCCACATATGAATGAGAACATGCAGTATTTGTCTTTCTGTACCTGGCCTATTTCACTTAACATAATGACCTCCAATTCCATCCATGTTCTGCAAATGACATGATTTCATTCTTTTTACTGGCTGAATAGTATTCCATTGTGTATATATTTTCTTTATCCATTCAGTTTTCTGGAGGCTTCTATCACATTTTCTTTATCCATTCATCCACTGATGGGTATGTAGATTGATTCCACATCTTTGCTACTGTGAATAGCGCTACAATAAACATGCGACTGCAGGTATCCCTTTGACATACTGATTTCTTTGTTCTTTGGATAGACCAGTAGTGGGATCGATGGGTCATATGGTAGTTCTACTTCCAGGTTTTTGAGAAATCCCCATACTGTTTTTCAGGGAACAATTTGATTCCAATTCTTTGCCTGCATCTTTTTCTTAAGAAAGCCACTTTTTGTACTCCCTTATACAGCATTTCAGTGCATGTCATAGTTGCTTCTGCCCAAGGTGTTTGGAAACACAACCATTTTTAACCCATGCATTGTACTGTCATTGGAAATGTTATCCCAGACTGCAAGTACCAATACTCATAACATGGGTCCAGCTGGGCCGGTTATGATTTTCCCCCTGTTCTTCCTCTAGGTGTCTATTTGTGATCTCTGCAACCTAACTACTTACAGAGTTGTTCATAAAGTGAGCCTTGGAAGGCTGGTTTACATGACATCAAACACTGGCAGCTCTGAGTCATAGCTCCTGAAATCAGTCTTAAGTCTTCTTCATTCTAACAGAACAATGCTAGAAGCCTCCAGAGAACTAGCTTTGATACTGAAGTTATTCCCAAATAGGACCTCACTGGTATAAATAAAAAAATTGTGGGAGTGCCCTGTAATCTGAGAGACTTTGCAGGGACCGAAATATAAGCAACTCCTTCTCTCCTGTAGGATAATCTCCTGTAGGAAGGGCCTCCTGTGCTTTCTGGACAGCTGCAGTATTTACAAAGGGAAGACTTCACTTCTAAGAGGATGACTCTCCTCCATCAGCAATGAGCAGGTTAAGTTAAGCACAAGCTTTGCACTCAAGCTTGGGAATGAATCAGACCTGATGTGGCACAGGCCTCTTTCTGCCTAGGACCAGGAAGAGTGAGGGCAAGAAAGGAAAAATTATTGATATAGGGAAAACACTCAATTGCAACCTCATGAGTAAATGGGCCATTTATCCCCCAGTCCAGAGCTCCTTGAAAAGGTGACCGTCCATCAATCCCTCCTCTGAGCTGCCCCTTGATGAGCTGTTCTATCAATGGGCTAATTTAGCTGATTACAGAGGAATTTGAGAGGAATGGGCCGCCAGAGCCTGGGTCTGGGCCAGCAATGCATTAACTCGGCCAGTGACTCCATCACCCTCCACTTGGGACCGATAGGGGCGTCTTATTCCTGAAAACATGTCCCATGATGTGCTTTTGTTAAACTCAGCTCCAGCTTATCAGGTGCTAGGGTGGAAAACCTACTGCTATGGGGCATGGACTGTTCTGTCCTCTGAGTCCTTGGTGGGGGAGGATGACCTCTGGGACCAGTGCCAGGCTATTCTCAGCTCCTGGTCAGCAGCATGTAGACACCCAGCCCTCTAGGAAGGGAGTGCAGAAGAGATGGAGAGGCCTAGGCTGAACCATCATTGCTCCTTTACTCCCCTGACTTTTGACAGCATACAAGGCTTGGAAAATGCCCCACCCTTCTTCAACACCAGAGGGCTAACTCACATTCAGGTGAAATGGATAGACAATCATAATGAGAATCTCTGTATTCCCCCAAAAAACAATTGCCTTCAAAAATCTCCCCTAATGTCTTCTAAAAGCTCCTGCAACTCGCATCGTTTGGATTAAAGGGCTTCCCTATTTAGATATTCCACTGAAAACACTGTATTGTTAGCAATTTATGCCTTAGTACGAATTAGTCTGTCCACTCTATCTAAGGCTCTGGGAACAGGATATAGAATGATAAGTTTCAAAGATATAAGTTGATCCACAGGAAAGGAGGGCTGAAGCGTGCTACAAATCAGAGAGCACACAGACATTCAATTCTCTGCACAGATGGAGCACAGCAGGTTCAATGGAAGCAAAGTACTCAAAGAGGAGGGAAGAGGACCCAGGTCTCATGCTTTTTGCATTCTCAGTTTTGCTGAGAGGGACCCCAAATCCAGAAAACCATGAATCTTCCAGCTCAAGTTCCCATTTAAAGGAATAAAGGAGCAGCTTTATAGAGGTGTCTATAAAGTGATTTGGAGTACCGTCAGTCATCTTCATTAAGAATTGGAAGCCATCCTACCCCCTTTTAGTGCATTTTCCTCCTGTGACTGTGTTGGGATACAAACAATCCCATTTGTTTATTTCTCCAACTTCAAACCCAAGTCCATTTATACTAAGAAATCTTTTGAGTGAAAGGAATCAAACTGAAACAGCTTGAGCAAAAGAGAAAATGCATTGGCTCAGGTAGCTTTTGAGTTTAAAGGCCCAGGCTTCAGGCATGGCTTGATCCAGGGGCTCAAAT
Organism: Papio anubis; assembly: GCF_008728515.1. Classification (NCBI taxonomy): domain Eukaryota; kingdom Metazoa; phylum Chordata; class Mammalia; order Primates; family Cercopithecidae; genus Papio; species Papio anubis. The sequence goes on from NC_044984.1 coordinate 110,120,259, forward strand.
GATGTTATCAACAATCTGTTTCTTTTCAGCTCCCAGCTCTTCTCTCCCCTCTTTGTTGATTTTATACCCCGACAGGCTCTCCATTTGTGGTTCCCAAAACAAACAAACATAAAAAGCTAGGAGCTCCAGACTCCCATTCAGCCAGCTTAGAAACCTGATAGAGAATACCTCAGCCGAAGCCCCAGAGCTGATTCTCACTGGACCCATTTGTGTTTCACACTCATCCCTCAATCCATCACTGGGGCTCAGGAATGGATTACACAGACTGATCTGACCAAGTCTCATGTCCAGCTCTGTATCTAACGGGAAGTCAGCCCCCAACCCCAAGCCACATGACTTGAGAGTGGAAAGAGGTGGTCTTCCAGCAAAAAATCAAAGAGCTGCTTCCAGATGAAGAAGGGGGAGATTCAGGGCAGGGACACAACAGGGTCCCTTTAAGGCTCATAAATAGATTAGTGCAATAAAGTGTACTGGGTTCCCACATGGGAAATTCTAGAGTCCAGTAGGAGTGAATACAGAGGCAAGAATAATTTCAGTGATTACAATAGACCTTATCAAGACAGGTTAATCTCCCTGCAGAGTTTGAGCCCATTTCCTGACGTCCTGAAATCTATTCATCATTTTGGGTTCCCATCTCAGTTGGCCTAACCAGGGCTTAAATGGTCTACCAAAGACTGCAGCTAATGAGAAGAGATTTGGCCCCATAGGAAGTGTGTGGGGTTGGGTTCCAGGAAAATGGGTTTCTTTCTTCATCTTAAGGAGTAACTCTACAAAAGCTGAGTGACTTCTCCAAGCCCCTTGCTCAATTCAACTCACATTTACAGAGCAACATAGAGTGGTAGCTAAGAGCTTCTTTGGGATCAAAGCTGTGTTGAGATTGGCAGCTCTACTGTGTGACGTAGGGCTACTGACTTAACCTCTCTGAACTTCAGTTTTCTCATTCATAAAATGAGGTTGAAGAGCCTGTACCATATAGACTCATTCTAAGGATTAGATTAACGATATGTTCAACATTAACGGAGCACTTACTCTCTGCCAGGATCTCTGGAGCTTATCTCCCAGCAGGGGAAACAGACAATAGACATTAAGAAATAGTAAGCTATTTTGAAAGTTAAAAGTTAAGTGCCATTGGAGGGCAACAGAAATGATAGAAAGGCTGGGCACAGTGGCTCATGCCTGTAATCTCAGCATTTTGGGAGGGAGGCCAAGGCAGGCAGATCACGAGGTCAGCAGTTGGAGACCAGCCTGGCCAGCATGGTGAAACCCTCTCTCTACTAAAAATACAAAAATTAGCCAGGCATGGTGGCATGGACCTGTAATCCCAGCTACCTGGGAGGCTGAGGTAGGAGAATCACTTGAACCCAGGAGACAGAGGTTTCAGTGAGCCAAGGTTGTGCCACTGCACTCCAACGTGGGTGACAGGTGAGACTCCATCTCAAAAAAAAGAAAAAAAAAGAAAAAGAAAAAAATGGTAGAAATAAGGAATGAGGATGGAGGAGAGGAAAGTTGCCATGTTGAATTGATTAGGGTGAGTTTCACCAAGAAGATGAATCTGGGCAGAGACATGAAGAAAGTGAGTGAGGAAGTGAGGAGGTGGGGAAGAGTATTCCCGTCAGAGAGAACAGCAGTGCAGTCCTGAGGTAGGAACGTGTTGTCTGGTACAGTCAACTGCAGCAAGGAAGTCACTGTGGCTGCAGAAGGGTGACCAAGGAGGTGGACAGGGAAGAAATAAGGATGCAAATCCTATAGGGCCTTGTGACCACTGTCAGGATATGGTCACATGTCCTGTTACTAAAATGGGACATGCTTAGTGTGGCCTGGCCCAGAGAAGACTCCAAGAAGTGGAAGAATGGCAATGAAGATGATGGTGAAGGCGCAAAGAGTATGATGTGCTGTCCAGCACTCCAGCAGTAACATCCAGGCTAGCGCAGGCATACCCTCACCCTCCTGAGCTGTTCTGAGGATGGCAGGATGAACACAAGCAGTTTGCACTCTGAACCCATGCTGAGAAAATTACTCTGAAAACATAGGGTGTTTCCTGCCATCACAAGTCTTTATCATGCGTCTGACACCATTATCACCAAAAGGTCACCAGGTGGCACCCATTAGCAGGGCTAACACTTCTGCTTAAGCAGCCCATTTCTTCACTTCCTCCTGATATCAGCAGAAATACCCTGAATCCAACCTACCCGCCCCATGGATAGTGTGTGTTCCGCACTCATGGCCTTTTGCTCAAACCAAGGGGGCCATTGCCCGGGTAATGTGTTGTATACTTATCCAAATTATCTGAATGTTATTGACACCAACTGACAAGGCTCCAGGCTGCCAGTATTGACATCATCAAACCTGCCACCTATCTCGTCTTGACTCTTGACTCCTGGAAGCTATGGCAAAGTGCAGCTAATTCTTCTCAGATGGCTATTGCCCCAGCTGAGTGGTATCATAACACCATTTCTCCAAAGAGGCATTTCCCAGACTTTCCAGCGCACAGACAGACCACAGATGAGGTTGTCGAGGCATCCTGGGAGAATGTTTTCACCCATCCCCTCTCAACTGGCTCAATGAGCCTCTTGCTTCACCTAAACTCATTTTCCAAATCCATTACAGGGGGAAGGCTCATTCTGAAATTGAAGTCTGATATTGTTGAAGTATTCCATGTCTTCCTAATTCCCATGGAAGGTCCAGATTCCTTAGAGCTCCAACAAAGTTTAGGCTCTTTCCTGCCTCTCCAGCATCATCTTCCCCAGCCTGCATTCACCTCCAGCCAGGCTGAGAATCAGGGGCCTCCTGTACATGCATTTCCTCATTGTACATGCTGTTCCCTCAGCCTGGCAAGCTCCCACGTGTCCTTCAACTTACCCACCTCCGCCTCCTCCACAAATCCTGTTTGCACGGATCTAGCTGGGAGCCCCCGCCACAAGCACTCTGAGCATCCTGTCTATAACTTCCTTGCCACTTCTGTCGCATATATTGTGTTCTGTTTGGAGGTGTCTCTCTCATCTGCTGAACATGGTATCTCATCCCTCCTTGAGTCTCCACCTTTGAAAAAAGAGTCTACTCATAGTAGATGCCCAATAACTATTTGTGGCTTGCATAGAAGAACCAGTGGTGTGTTTGATTATATGTCATCCCCACTTTAGCCCCGGAAACAAGTGTAGACATACAATTCCTAGCAGGCTGGTTCAGCAGACCTGGGTTTGGATCCCTGATCCACCTTTTATCAGCTGTGACCTTGGGTAATTCAATCTTTTGAGTATCAACTTTCCCATCTCTGAAAGTGGTAGTATGCACCACTTCTTAGGTCTGTGGTGAGGATCAAATGAGAAATTCTAGTGCATATTCGATGAGGGTTAATCAATATTTTTTACATTCTCCACAATCAACCAAATGGTTACCATGTCCAGAGAGCTAGGGATTCCTGTCTATGGATTCCCTAATGTATCCCAAATGCCTATCACAGTGCCTGGTACATAGCAGGGGCTCAATAAACACGTGCTGATGAAATAAACAACCTGGTATTGCCCGACTGAGGGAGAAGCTCCCTGTATTCCTAGAATTTTTAGTTTCAGCTGTAGAATTCTCAAGATATCATTTCCCCATTCCCAGAGACACTGATTTGGCAGAGTTTGGGTGGAGCCCAGAGACCTGCATGTGAATGGGTTTCCCACGACCACTCGGTTCTCCATCATTTAGGAACCTTGACACCCGATGATTCAAGTCTCATTACCTCCTCCTCGTCTCAGCTCACCACTATCCCTTTCCAATTGCAGTCATCTAAAAGCCCAATCTTAGTATCAGTAACGAGCATTGTGCTGGGGCTAATATTATTTTCGCGAGGCACAGAAACCCAGCAAAGGCTTTTAAGTGAATACTTGGTAATAGAACAATCAAGTTAAAAGATCAGTGTGACACAGAGCATGAAATAGGAAAGTATCGTGGCCAATTGATTTGGACCACACTTATGGGTTTGTGAAATGAATTTCATTTTCTGGACGAAATGGAAGCCCTGCTTATAAATCACTGCCGGTCTTGGAGATTAATAAAGGAAACAGGCTTGATTAAGAATTCAGAGCATTGGTCCCATTGCAGATTTATAGACCCAGAGGTCTTGCCACAGAGATTTCAAGAGGCCCCACCTGTTAATTGTCATTTAGGAAGATTAACCCCAGGGCTTCTGGCTAAGAATTGAGGACAGGGCCTGAGCTCTGCCTGGGGTGGAAGGTAGATTCTAGGAAATGCATTTCTCCATGCTTTTCCAACCCTCCCAGAAAGTTGACAACTCATGTGCCCTTTGATATAACATTGTGTAGAATTTTTCCTAGATTCTGGACAGACGGGAATTTTTATTTAAAACCCCTTCTGCATCTATCTCTACCAAAACTTGGCAGAACAGAGTTGACTCAAGATTGAAAATTAAAAACAAGACAAATGCAACAGTGCAGGGGTAGTAACGGTGTTTCATGAAATCAACTAAATGTAAAAGATCTCCATCCGTTCTCTGATGCCTGCATAACCCTGCGCGTGGAGATGTTTGCATTTAGTGCTGAGACGTTTGGCATTTGAGAATATTTTTGAATTCCTCATCTGTCAAAAAGCTGATGTTGGCCAGGTGCAGTGGCTCACACCTCTAATCCCAGCACTTTGGGAGGCCAAGGCAGGTGGATCGCTTGAGGCCAAGAGTTCGAGACCAGCCTGGCCAACATGGAGAAACCCTGTCTCTACTAAAAATACAAAAAAATCAGCTGGGCATGGTGGCACTCACCTGTAATCCCAGCTACTTGAGAGGCTGAGGCACGAGAATCGCTTGAACCCAGGAAGTGGAGGTTGCAGTGAGCCGAGACTGAGCCACTGCTCTCTAGCCTGGGCGACACAGTGAGACTCTGTCTAAAAAAAAAAAAAAAAAAAGCTGATGCTAAAGACCAAAAAGAGAGAGCAGAGCTTGTGAAGCCAGTGTTAGGAGAAGGGACAGGACCACTTTAACAAGTTTGTTGGGACAGAGCCAACTCAGGTATTTTGGTGAAATGTCACGGTTTGGGACTCAGTATCGGCAGAAGTGTGCTCTGCAAACCAGAATGTATGTGATTTTAGCACTCCACTCTGGAATATTATTGGCCCTGATGGTTTAAAGTCCAGCACAAGTTAGAAGTCAGAATGGTGTTAGTAAAGTCCAGAAGGGAGCGTGAGGTGGGGTTCTGAGGTGTCACCAGTGTTCAGCAACTTGATATGGATACGTTCAGTTCGTGAAGTTTTATCAAGCTTTACAACGAACATTTTCACTTTTCTGATCACCTATATTTCAATTAAAAAGTTAAAAATTTTGAAAGCAGCAAGAAAACGAATGGGTATATCTGGTTATTCTGCAACATACTAGCATTGCTTGAAACTGAAAACACCAATTAGGAAGCCTTGTATAGCAATTCCCTTCCCTCTCTCCCTTCCTCCCTCCCTCCCTCCCTCCCTCCTTTCCTTCCTTGCTTCCTTCCTTCCTTCTTTCCTTCCTTCAGCAAATCCTTTATGCCTACTCTGTTTATTCTATACGATTCTGTTTCACTTTCTTTAGAGCACTTGTCATTATCTAAAATTATCTTGTAATTTGTTTTGCTTACTGGTGTTACATCCGTCCCCCCTCCCCATAGAATGCAACTTCATGAGGAAAGGTACCTTGTGTTTCTCATTCGCCACTGCATCCCCAGGGCCTAGCAAGCGCCTGGCACAGAGCAAACACTCAGTGAACATTTGCTGGTTTCACAAACCAAAGAAATCAAGGCAGCATGCTAAGCCTTGGACTTTTTTCCAACGTGTACCTCGATTGTAGTGCTTGGTTGCATGGTCATTTTAAACCTGCAAATATTACCGAACCTCTGGAATTGTGGCAAAGAACAAAACGGAAAGTCCCGTGCACTCTCCCAGAGCTCAGTAGTTTAAAAAGCAATTAAGGTAACAGGTGATAAGACTTGTAAAAGGGAAAACCTAAAGTGCTGCTGGAGATCAGGAAGAATGCACTTAGAAGTGAGACAGAGGCTGGGCGTGGTAGCTCATGCCTATAATCTCAACAGTTTGGGAGGCAGAGATAGGAAGATCGCTTGAGGCCAGAAGTTGGCTACCAGCCTGGTCCACATAGCAAGACCACATCTCTATAAAAAAAAAAAAAAAAATTATTTGTTTTAAAAATAAGTGAGACAGAAAGGAGCACATGCTCAGTAAAGAGCTGGGTCACCTTGATGGCAGGAGCTAGAACAGAAATCACAGACCAGCTTCTGAGCACCCTACAGCCCCTCTCATCAGGAAGCTTTCCTGGGTTCCCTATATATTCACAAGACCACGTACCTCAACTAAGCCTAGGTCAGAATCTCTTAAAGGGTTATGGACTGAACTGTGTACCCTCTAAATTCATATGTTGAAGCCCTAAACCGCCAGTGTGACTGTTTAGAGATAAAGCCTTTAAGGGACTGCTCTCCTTATTAGAAGAGGAAGACACTTCGCCAGGCGTGGTGGCTCACACCTGTAATCCCAGCACTTTGGGAGGTCAAGGCAGGTGGATCACTTGAGCTCAGGAGTTCAAGACCAGCCTGGGCAACAGGGCCAAACCCCATCTCTACAAAAATATATACACACACACACACACACACACACAATTATCCCAGTGTGGTGGTGCGTACCTGTAGTCCCAGCTACTTGGGGGGTTGAGGCAGAAGATCTCTTGAACCCATGAGGTTGAGGCTGAAGTGGGTCAAGATTACAGCACTGCACTCCAGTATGAAGGAAAACATAAGACCGTGTCTCAAAAAAAGGAGAATGGCGGGGGTGGGAAAGGGGGGGGAAGAAAGAAGGAAGAGGAGGAGGAGGAGGAGGAAGACGAGGAGGAGGGGGAGGAGGAGGAGGGAGAGGAAGGGGAGAGGGGGAGGAGGGGGAAAGAGGAGGGAGGAGGGGGGAGGAGGAGGAGGAGGAGATGACACTGGAGATCCACCTCTCTCTACGCACAAAGAAAAGGCTATGTGAGGACACAGCAGCAAGAAGATGCCGTGTGAAAGCTGAGAAATGAGGCCTCACCAGAAAGTAACCCTGCTGGCACCTTCATCTTGGACTTCTGTCCTCCAGAACTGTGAGAAAATAAATTTGTTGCTTTGTGGTATTTTGGCATGGCAGCTCTAGCAGACTAATACACCCAGTGTATCTGATTTTGTGGCTTTTAATTATATATATTAGATGGGATTCTGCTAATGCTGTGGTATCACAAAGGTCTTCATGAGAACAGCTTTTATTCACTCAGTAAGAATAATTCACCATCAGTATATTAGTAGATAGCCTATAAATTCTGCCAGAGATGAGAAATCAAAAGGCATTATTGGAAGTGGTTTAAATATTGCCCCTGTTACATTGCTTACCATATCTTTCTTCTGGGTCATCCATTCATCCAACGAACATTTATTGAATGCCAACCATGTACCCAGAAAAGAGCATTGACCAAGTCCTTCTCTCATGGGGCTGTGCCTGGCCAACAGGAAGACCAAGAGAAAGCAATTCAGGCAGAGGATACAAGTGCAAACTCCTGAGACAGAAATGAGATCATATAAAAGCCCCTTTGGCCAAAACTTAGAATTATCACTGAGTTTCAAGGGTGGAGCATACGCTCAATAACTATTTGTTGCTTGAACAGAACATTTAATCATATTCTATGCTTGCCTTATCCTCTGGACCTGATACAGGTATACCAGAAGTCCTAGAGCCTTGTAGTGGGCTGGATCCACAGACATGGGTTTGGATTCTTGTCCTATCTCTTGTCAGTATCAAGGGCTATTGAGGGTCTAGTATACATGGAAAAGGAAGCCATCATTTAATGCCGTTGGATACCATGTATTCAAACCTTGTTGTGTTATCCAATCTTGTTATCCAAAGTGTGGTCTTCAGACCAGCAGCATCAGCATCAGCATCACCTGGAACCTTACTAAAAATGCAGAATCCAGGCCAGGTGTGGTGGCTTATACCAGTAATCCCAGTATTTTGAGAGGCGGAGGTGGGAGGATCACTTGAGCTCAGAAGTTCAAGACCAGCCTAGGCAATATAATGAGATCCCCGTCTCTCCAAAAAATTTAAAAATTAGCCAGGCACAATGACTCATGCCTGTAGTCCCAGCTACTTGGGAAGCTGAGGTGGCAAGATCACTTGAGCCTGGGAGACAGAGGCTGCAGTGAGCTATGATTGCACCACTGAACTCCAGCCTGGATGGCAGAGTGAGACCCTGTCTTTAAACAGAGAGAGAGAGAAAGAGAGAGAGAGAGAGAAATGCAGAATTCCCAGCCCTACCCAGACCCACAGAATTTTTTTTTTTTTTTTGGAGAGGGAGTCTTGTTCTGTTGCCAGGCTGGAGTGCAGTGGCACGATCTTGGCTAACTGCAACCTCTGCCTCCCAGGTTCAAGCGATTCTCCTGTCTCAGCCTCCAGAGTAGTTGGGACTATAGGTGCACACCACCACGCTCAGCTAATTTTTGTATTTTTAGTAGAGACAGGGTTTCACCATGTTGGCCAGGATGGTTTTGATCTCTTGACCTTGTGATCCACCCACCTTGGCCTCCCAAAATGCTGGGATTACAGGAGTGAGCCACCGCGCCCAGCCCAGAACCTGAATTTTAGCGGATTCATGCAAACATGATAGGTTGAGGCTTGTTGCTCTAGAAAACACTTTACATTCATTATTTTATTTCATCCTTGGAAGAAAGACATTAAATGTGGACTCATGTCGAAAATATGACAATGTCATCCTCTCCCTCATCTTCGACTCATACCAACCTTTTTAAATAGCCTGTGAGAAATACAATGATCATGTGGGATGCAGAGACAAGATTCAGAAGATTTGGATCTGAAAAGAGCTGCTAATGCAGGAGGGCGAGGAAGGAAGGAAACTCAGAAGTGTTTGGTCTCCATTTCTTGTTAGGCTTGTCCCAGAAATCAGAGTCAAACAGGGAGAGAGTCCCCTGAGATAAACAAAGACCAACCAGCCCTCACTGAGTCATGGCTTGTGTGCTCTAAAGGGAGCAAGGGAGAGTGCTTTGGAATAAGCTCTTGTAATGTTTCAGAGAGTGGACAATTACGAGCATTGGTTACATACTGCTGCAGGGTCTCCAGGCCTTCCAGGTCAGGGGTCTGTCCTCCCTGGGGAATCAGATTGTGAATACTTGTGACTCAGTGTTATCTTTGGTGAGTAGGAAGCCCTAGGATTTGATTAGACACAGCTGGTGCAGCAAAGGGTCATTTGTCCAGAAAATTAGGGCTGTCTTGCCTGCAAAGCTGTAAGTGGGAAAAGTGCAGGGTCAGTTGAAATGGTTTCAGTATCCATGGGCCAAATTAAAAGGCACAAAGCAGAGTATAATCTATAATTCAGGAGTCCAAAAAGAGCAGGACAACTACACCAGAGAGAAAAGCACACACATGCAGGATGGGTTCCATTGCCTGAATGTCTTCGGGAAAATGATTATGATTATTTTGCACAGGAAGGAAAAATGTTTCCAAGAATCGACGAAGGACACTGTTCAGAAATGCCCACAAGCTGGCATAAGAGAAAGCACAGGAAGGGCCCGAGGATCTGTTTTACAGATCATTTAAAGGTGCTGACAGCACAGTCAATTACTCGGGCAATTTTCTAACTTTAGAGCATCATCCTAAAGGTAGATTTTTCCATCCCCACCCCTCAAATTCCTCCTCTCAGAATAGTCAATTTTGCTGAGCCTTCAGCAGCAGATTGAGAGAGTAAAGAGATGAACCATACAGTAGGGTGGCTCACAAAAGTTCAAAAGCTTCCCCCTTGACCACCTCCTCCCCCTCATTGGATTGGGATGAGGATCAATCAGGGAGGAAAATGCATACCCCACCTCCAAAGTCACAGCGGTGGAAAACCACTGGGCAATATAGATTCACATACAGATTCCACTGAGAGTCACCTAGACCAGGAGTCAGCAACTTTTTTTTGTAAAGGGCCAGACAGTAAATATTTTAGATGTTGCAAATCATCAGGTCTTTCCATTGCAACTCTTCAACTCTGTCATTGTAGGGTAATAGCAGCCATAGATGATATATAAGTGAATGTATATAAAGAGTTTCAATAAAACTTTATTGACAAGAACAAGTAGTGGGCCACATTTGGCCCACAGGCCAGAGTTTGCCAATCGCTGATCTAGAAAAATGTAGCCCTGTCTTCTCATTGTGCAGATGGATAAAGCAAGACTCAGGTGAGAAATGACTTGCCGAAGGTCACACACCTCGGTAAAGACAGAGCTCTAGGGGAAAGCCTAAAATGTTGACTCTGTCTTCTAAAGCTCTCTCTACCATACCACGTGGCTCCTCTGTTTCTTCTTTCCTGCCTTCTTCCCCTTTAATACTTAACGCTGGGGGTACCATACGCAAGCAAACAGTGCCTGTATGCACACAGCTTTCCGCCTGCTGCTACACTAAGAAACCATTTTTTAAATAAGCTTAAAGACTGAGCATTAAATTTGTGTTGGTTTACAAATGTTAATATTCTAAAACCACTGCAATTAAATTATTAGAATAGTGCTGTCATGAGGCATGCACTACCCTTAATATGTTTTCTTGTTGTAAATATGTAATTATTTGTGGATTAATTATTCAAATAATTGTGTTCGTTGAAAGGAAATGTTTTTCACGTAAATAAGGCGTGGAAAAAGAAATTGCTCACTATCCCATTATTCAAAGATACCCACATTAGCAATCCGCTGTGATTTCTTCCACTTTTTCACATAGCTTTACATAGGCATGGATAGATATACGAGTATATATGTGTGTGTGTGTGAACATACACATGAGTGTGGTGTGTATTGGGGGCACAACAAAAATGGGATCCTCCTCTTTGTACCACTTTGCACAGGCATAACATTGCTTATGTGGTGAAATGCCTATTCATTCCTGTCAAACAACCTACAATAAACTTTTGGAACACAGCCTGCTCTTGTCATTTGCGTAAATTTCTTTCTTTCTTTTTTTTTTTTTTTTTGAGACGGAGTCTCACTCTGTTGCCCAGGCTGGAGTACAGTGGTGCGATCTCGGCTCACTGCAACCTCCGCCTCCTGGGTTCAAGTGATTCTCCTGCCTCAGCCTCCTGAGTAGCTGGGACTATAACCGTGTGCCACCACGCCCAGCTAATTTTTTGTATTTTTAGTAGAGGCGGGGTTTCACCGTCTTGGTCAGGATGGTCTCGAACTCCTGACCTCGTAATCCACCTGCCTCAGCCTCCCAAAGTTCTGGGATTACAGGCGTGAGCCACCGTGCCTGGCCTTTGCCTAAATTTCTTAAGAGCCTTTGGGGCCTAAGAAGAAATAGTGGTGGTGGTGGTTGGGATGAGGTAGGCATGACTTTGTTGATCCAGATATAAACATACCGCCATTAGCAGAGAGCAATCCTTGCAAAGATCTAGACCCATGAGCAACCAATGATAAATCATCCATTGAAGGGAAATATTTTGGCATGGGCCTCCGGGGAGTGGACTGGGATCTTTTTTTAACATTCTCCATCTCAAATTTATGAATCTGACAGGCAAGGAAAACATGAGACCCTCCGAGGTTGGGAGACTCAGGGTTGTGGCAACTGAAACCCCCTAGCTCAGCGGTTTCTTCCTCTTTGAATGGTGCCTCACGTTGTATGAACCGTGTGTGTCTTGATCCAGTTCAAACAGGACCGTTTTCTGAGGCTGGCAAAGGGAAGTTCTGTGATCTGTACTGATTAATTCCATCCACCCGTTTTGAAGCCCTGAGTATACACGTGTATTCCTGAGGATTTTCTCAGTCGTGGGCAACAGAGGCCAACTCAGGATTCCATAAGCAAAGCAGGACATTCTTGTAAGATGAATGAATAGGCTCATGAACCCTGTAGAAAGGACTCAGGAAAGACAGGAAGCAAGGCATTGTGCCAAGGGACAAGGAACCTATAGTGACATTCTTCTAGGGCATGATCGTCTGGGTGAAATCAGCTCCAACCCATTTTCAGTCTTTGCATCACTCTACTCAAGACTTCAGTTTCCAGGACAGTCCAGCGGATCTTCCTGGGCCTCATTCTCACCCCTTTACTAAGGAAGGAACAGCACCTTGATCAACATCTCCAGCTGGGGGAGAAAGTGCTCCCAAAACAAAACTAGAGTAATGTTCCTAGGAAAAGGAGAAACGCATGCTAAGAAGGCAGAAATCACATATGTCTGCCACTGTAGGTAATATACTAGGATAATAAGCTTAAATAGACCGAAGCTCACACTGCACAGATACATGGTTGGTTTGCCTTCCATAGCCTAGACTCCCCTTCTTCCTTAGAACTGTGATGCCTGGGGAGGTGGCGGGGACGGCAGTGGTGCAGGGGAGCTGCATTGCTCAGCTTCTGTTACAGCTAGAGGTAATCATGTAATTACATTCTAAGTTTCAGTCAAAGCAAAAGCAGCTTTGCTTTTTCTTCTGACTGGAATAAGAGTATGATGGCTTGAACCAGAGCAGCCATCTTGAGCCACGAGGTAACTTTGGATGTGGAGGCCATCCATGGCAAAGCAGCAAGCTTGATCCTGACTGCTTACTTCTGAACTTTTAAAAGGGAGAGAAATAAATATCTAGCTTACTTATGAAAAGACAATGTGGAGCTTTGTTACAATCTAATCCTAAAGAATACAGGGTCCATCTACGGCAACTGCTATTAAAGAGGAAAAGCAATGGGAGATCCGGGAAGCCAAAATCCTGAGCTATATGGAGATGGGGAATCAGGGAAGGCTTCATGGAGTAGGCACTTGTGGAATGGAAAAGGGACAGGAGTGAGAAATGGGTCCATTAGTCCAGTCAGTGAGGATGACTGGGGAAAGACAAAGAGTAGAAGGGTTTCATTGAATGTACAAGACCGAAACAGATCTTTCATACACAGGAAACTCATCAATTTAACATCAAAAAGGAGGCTGGGTTGGGTCTGATTCTAGATAGTTTTGAACTCTAGGAAAAAGAGTTGAAACTTTGTCCTCCTGGCCAGAGTTCAACAAATTTTGTCTGTAAAAGTTCAAATAGTAAATATTTTAGGTTTTGTGGGCTTCATATGGTCTCTGTCACAATGACTTCACTGTTGTCATCACAGTTAATACACAATATGTAAATGAATAATAGTCATCACTGCAATCCAGCAAAACTTTATTTCTAAAAACAGGCATCCAGACTATAGACCTTGTCTTGCTGACCCCTGCTATAGGCTTAGGGTCCCCAAAGTATGTCCCTTTGACCACTTGTCCCTAGAAATGGTTCAACAGAAACATGGTTCTGTTAGCAAATGAGGTTGGGAAATGCTGCATTCTTTATCCATCTCCTAAAGAGTCACAGTGCATCTTTGTATGGTAAAGGCTCTGACAAGTCCTGCAGCAAGGAAACCTACTAGACCTTGTTTAATCCCTGCACTTTCCTAGCTTATTTTAAAAGACCTCTTCAGTTCCAAAGAAGAGACTTTGGCAGCTTTGTGTAAGTGATGGGACCCCACTAAACCAAAGGTTTCCAAAAGTGAGTCTGTGGAAATGTTTCCACTGGCTCTCTGTGAAATGATCGAAGTTACATCGTCAGCCTAGTCAATTTTTCAAAATGAGAAATTTATTTTATAGCTCTATTCTTAATTTTAAAATTATATCCCTTCTACTTTGATGTTGAATTTTTTATCTCTTATGAAGTGATGACTTTAAAGGGAGGTAGCCATCATTCTATTAGATTTACCTATTAGGTGAAACGAAAACCTGAAAACTCTATGACAAGCCCAGATAATAGTTTTGCATTCATTTTTAATTGTGAAATATAGCATATATACAGAAAAGAGCAAAAAATATAGCTGTACAGCTGAACTATCAAAAAATGAAAACCCGTGTAACCACAATTTAGGTCAAAAAATAAAATATTTGCCAGCACCCCAGAAGCCCCTCTGCTAGCCCTTCTCCTCATCATCCCCTCACTCATCCCCAAAGGAGAACACCACCCTGATTTCCAACACGAAGTCCTGCCTTTAGTTTTCTATTTCAAATAGATTATAACTGATATATTCTTTCATACATGGGTTTTTTTGTCCAACATTTTTCTTTTCTTTTTTTCTTTCTTTCTCTTCCTCTCTCTCTCTTGCTTTTCTTTCTTTCTCTCTCTCTCTCTCTTTTTTTTTTTTTTTTTTTTTTTTGAGACAGGATCTCACTCCATTACCCAGGCTGGTGTGCAGCGATGTGATCTTGGCTCATTGCACCCTCTGCCTCCCAGGCTCAGGTGATCCTGCCTCCTCAGACTCCTAAGTAGCTGGGCCCACAGATGCATGCCACCACACGTGGCTAATTTTTGTATTTTTTGTAGAGACAGGGTTTTTCCATGTTGCCCAGGCTGGTCTCAAACTCCTGGGCCCAAGCAATCTGCCCGCCTCAGCCTCCCAAAGTGCTGGAATTACAGGCATGAGCCACTGTACCTGGCCCCAATATATCTCTAACATTTCTCGTTGTTGTTGTATTTCACACAGATTAGTTCGTTTTTGATGATGCACAGTATTGCACTGCATGAAGGGCATTCTGGTTGCTGCCAGTTTGGAGCTACTACAAATAGTGCCACTGAGAACATTTGTCACTTGTGCACACATTTCTGTTGGATATATACATGCACATACACAGCTAGGTGTGGATTTGCTGGGTCATACACATGAATATCTATTTTGATGAGACTAATTGTGTGTTCAAGGACTGTCCCAATCAATGCCTGGGGAATCAGTGAACACTTCCCCCCTTTCATTCCTGAAAGTGAGCTGGTTTGGATAATAAATTATAAAGCCGCCCTGTCTTTAGTGGAGAACAGCAAACTGCTTTCCAAAGAGGTTGTGCCAATTACACTCTCACCAACACTTATGAGAGTTTGAGTCACTCCACATCCTTGCCAACACTTAGTATGGACAGTCTTTTAATCCTAGAAACTCTGGTGCATGTCCTTAGTCTGATATTGTTTGTCTTTTCCATCTGAGCCATTCTGGTGGGCGTGAATAGCAGCTTATTGTGGCTTTAATGGGCATTTCTCTGACTCCTGATAGGACTGAGTACCTTTTCATCTATTTATTGACCATTCAGATATTCTCCTTTGGAAAATCCCTGTTCAAGTCTCTTGCATTTTTCTACTGAGTTGTTCTCCCATTTTCTGATGCGGGGAGATCTTAAAATATTATTTACAGAACCCCGTACCAGTCATAGTCAGTGCAGATATTTTTCCAGCTCTGTGACTTGGCTTTTCATTTTCTTAGTGTACTTTTAAAAGTTCTCGCTGGTCTATGAAATCCAACTGTCTGGGGCTTTTCACTGATCTAAAAACAAGGAAGGGATGGTGCCCTAGTCCTCTGTGATTCCCTAGACCAGAGCTGTCTAACAGAACTTTCAATGAATGATGTGGCTAGTGAGCACATAGGCACATCTCAGTGAGATGGAGCAACTAAGTCTTTAATTTTATTTAATTTTAATTTAAAGGAGCCACATGTGGCCAGTGGCTACCCTATTGGACAGCACAGTTTCAGAGCGCGGTACACCGTAAACAATGAATGTGTCTGAGTAGGGAAATGGCTTGATGAAAATGGCCTGTTTGGAAGAGTAACCAATCTGAAGAATTCAGCTGAAACTCCTGGGCACAAATACAATAGGTTCTAAACTGTTCTACATTTATTCTTTCCTACCACCCCCAAAATTCAGTTTCCACACAGCAACAGAACAATAATGTTAAAATTCAGATCCAATTACATTTGCCCCTTGGTTAAAACCCTTCACTGGTTTCACATCGTCCTTCATGTAAACTTGCCCACCACGTTTGGGTGAAGTAGGGCGCCAGAATCTGAACACTTGGCTTCATCTTCCCACCCCTCCCTGCCTCCCTGGTTCCACCTTCCCAAATGCGTCAGGCGCCTTCCTCCCTTGGGAATTTCGCACATGCTAACTCTTCTTCCTGGGTTTTGTTTCTTCTTCCCTCTCTCCTACTCTCCACTCCCTCCTCACTTGACTGGCACCTTCCCCTCTGTATTCATTTGCTAGGGCTGCCATGACAAGGTACCACGATAGGAGTGGATAAAACACAGTTCTGGAATATGAAAGTCCAAGATCAAGATAGCAAGCTCCTTTTGAAGGTGATTTGCTGGCAGTTTTTGGCACTCCTTGGCTTGTGGAAATACCAGCCTGATCGCTGCCTCCTGTTCTCATGTCCTTCTCCCTGTGTGTGTGTGTGTCTGTCTAAATTTCCCCTTTTTATAAAGATACCAGTCATATTACACCAGGGGCCCACCCTACTCTACTCTAACCTCATCTTAACTAATTACATCTGCAACAACACTATTTCCAAAGAAGGTCACATGCTGAGGTCTAGGGGTTAGGACTTTAACACAGGAATGTTGGGGAGAAGAGGATGGAATTGAACCCATAACAACACTCTTCCAGTCTGAGATAAAATGCCACTTACACAGACAGTTTTCCCCTACTTCCCAGACCAAGTGCCACCCCTCCCTCCCCCATCATTATACCTGTGCGTTGCCTTTATGATACTTCTCAGAGCTCAGATCAACTACTTGTTTTATGTTTGTCTTCCACCACCAGATTAACTTTCATGGGGGTGGGGACTCTATTACCTCCTCCAGGAGTATCTGGAGGAAGTATCTCCAGGTACTGGCACACTGAGGGGCACAGAGTAGGACTTCTAACCATTTTCCTCCAATGGACCGACCAGTCACAGACGAGCCACAGAGTGTCGTGTGATGTTTACCAGCTCAGATTCCAGAGGCAGACAAACTACGTTCAAATCCCAGCTCTGCAACGTCTTAGATGAACAATCTCAGTCACATCACTCACTTTGTCCATGACTCAGTTTTCTCCTCTGAAAAATACCTTCTCCATCGCGTGTCAAGTAAGCGAATACACATGAAAAGTATAGATAGCAGTACCCGGTGCAGAGCAAAAACCCAATGAGGTTAGCACTTCAGACAGGGAGTGCCGAAATCAGCATCTTCTGTATCATCACTCCCTTTCGAGACAATTCTCTCATTTCACAAAGTCACCATTGTCAGTCTCCTTCCATCCCTGCTTTTTGTATTCTGGTGGGTTTGGCCATGCTTCTCATTGGAATACAATTTCATGTGGTTTGGGACGAGACGATGTTCCTTGAAACTTCCGCCCCGTGGTTCTCTCGAGATTTCTTGGAGATAGAAAAGTAGATTTGGCTCCGTTCAGAACCTGTTTGAACATTCGTTGCACATACTTCAAAACCGAGACCCTTGGACTTCTCACCCATTTACTCTTGGCAAAAGGCAGCTTCCTGCTTCTGAGAAGTTAAGCTTTCAAGCTTAGGGGAAAAGGGTTTTTGGACAACAAACAGCCCTGTAAAAACAATATTTTGATGAGTTAAGTGTAAATGAATCAGAAACACATGGATTAAGCTTCTCTTGATGTACACATGGGTTTAATAATTATTGGGGGTGGGAGAGAAGGGAAATGGGGCTGGAAAAGCTGTGTCTTGGGTTTTATCAAATCTAAAATGTTTGAGAAGTAATTCAAGACATTCCACACACCCCCAAGTGTAGCCAAATTTTCCGATTCCACTTCCAAGGAGCCACACAGGATCTTTCTAGTAACAACTGAGTGCTCCACAGTGCCAGGTTTTCATGGCTTCTGATTGGCTGGGCATAGAGCTATGATTTATGAGACCATTCAAAGATTTATATATTGCCATTATAACAAATTCCTTCCAAACGGAACGGTACCCAAATGCAGCTTTAAAAATATCTTTCCTGTTAGAAGACTCCTTTCTATTCACAAAACTCTCCTTCTTTTCCTTTTCCCCAGCCCCTCCTCAAACCACAGATCCCCCCACGAGGTCTCAGACCAATGAAGACTGAGGGAATTAATTTTACCATGACTGAAACGTGTTTCACTTTGGATTGAGTTTTAAATGACTTGGGTCTCTATAAACTGAGGGTCACAAGAAGGTTATAGCTAAAGGGCTTATAAGTTAGGTGAAGGGTGGAAGGGGTAGAATTTTATAAATGCTTATTGCTTTCATAAAAAGAAAAGCTAAGTTGTGTTCGTGCCGAACACAGTCAAACACTTAATATATCAGGGCACACTGTTTCCTAGAGGAAATGTTCCATACTGATTTGGTGGGCTTCCGTCTTCCTCCATTTCAATGACATCATCAGTGTTGGGCATCTGGTTAGGATAAGTAACTTCTTCCACATGTCACCATCCGTGTGTCCTTCCCCAAAACAAATTTTGAGTCACTCCAAGCTCTGAGGTATTCTAAATCACTTGGCTTAACAGGCAGCAAAAAAGTGAGGTGAGAGGTAGTGGGAAGAACTTCCTGATTTTCTGATTCATTGTCCCATAGGTCTTGCTTCAAATGGCATACTCACAAGTCCCACCCAGCATGGAGTACAGAGGTTATCAGAAGAAGGAATAACAGAGTTAAGCCCCCATGAGTTTCATGGCAGGCACATGATTGCAAAATTGGAATCAGAGAGTTGACTGTTTTAGCAAACACACAAGTGGTGGCAATCCAACATATGAAAGCCATTGCCCAAATGACCCAAGCCATCTGTATTAGTCAGCTATGCTACAATAATGCTGCATAACAAACAATCCCAAAACTCATTATAAGGACATTCATTTATTATCATGTTCACAGACCTGTAAATTGACTATAACCAGCTGAGCTAGGATGAACTTAATGCTCTAGATTCTGACTCTGGGCTCCAGGCTATAAACTGGGTTTAGATCTGTTTCAAGTGTCTTTCACCCTCCCCGTACCAGCAGTCACCTAGATTATGTAGCGTGCTCTACATGTCACATTCTAGAGCCCAGGTCTACAATTCCTTCTCAGATACAAACATTGCTACTACACTACATTGCTTCTTGCTGTCTATAATATATTACTTAAGTACTAAAATGTCTAATGAGTACGTATATTCTCACGTCTAGCTCTTACCATGATGTCATCAGCTCAAGGCTGCATGACTTTTATAAAAACAGCAGCAGCTACTTGGACCTGTTCTTCACATAGTGCATCACCACAGTACAAGAGGGTCAAGGTCAACTGCACAAGCACATTCCAAGTCTCTGCTCATGTTGAAGTCTCTGTTTACCTCACATCTGCTAGCACTCCATTGGGCAAAACAAGTCCCATGGCAAGTATTAGAGTCAGGGGACAGGAAAGTACCCCCACCCAATCATGACGCCATGGCAGGGTTGTGGATGTGTAATATGTCTTTAAGGAACTCAAGAATTGGGACCAATTATTCAATCAAATCACCCCAAGTGTTTCTTGACCCCTCCTCTCCATCCATACCATATATCAAACCACCAATCCTACTAATTCTACCTGCTTATCGTATCTAATCCATCCATCTCTCCATCCCCTTACACTACCTTTCCTAAGCCCCCAGCGTCTCTCATCTGGACCACTCCCATAGCACCCTCCCTGGTGGTGCCACTTCAAGCCATTTCCCACACTGTGACCAATGTGGCCTTCCTAAAAGGCATATCTGATAGTGCCTCTGCTCTACCTTTTGATGGGCTTCCCTTCATACTCAGGATAAAGTCCAGAAGCCTTACCTTGATCCACAAGGTCTTATGTGAACCAGTCTGTCTACCTTTTTGTTCTTATTTCTTGCCTGTTCTCCCTCACTCTCTGCCTCAGTCACACTGTCTTCCCCTCCAAGCTTCCAAAACACATGTTCTCATCTGTCCTAATGACCTTCTCTCTTGATGGTATAGGAGGCTCTTCCTACCCTCTCCTTCCTGGGATAACTTCTTCCTATTTTTCATGTCCCTGCTGAAGAAATGTGTTTACAAGGAAGCCTCCCTTGATGCCATAAATCAAGATAGATCCTGAATGGTTTTTACATGTCTGAAAATGTCCATGTAGGAGTCTATTTCCGCTCTCCTTGGACCTAAGAGGGACTTTGTGACTGTCCCTATGAGTAGAATACAGCAAAAGTGACATTGCATGCCCTCTGAGGCTGGGTTAGGAAACCATGTCACTTCTGCTGGTTTCTCTTGGAACTCACCCTTGAAACCCAGTCTGCATGCTGTGAGGAAGCCCAGGACACATGGAGAGGCCCACGTGGAGGTAAACTGAGGCCTCCCAGCTAACGGTCCCAGCTGAGCTCCCAGCTAACAACAAGCACCATCTTGCCAGTCATATGAATAGGCCACTTTGGAAATAGATCCCCCAGCCCTTAGTCAACACAACCAATGCCACATGGGGAAGAGACAAGCCTTCCTCACTGAGACCAGCCCAAGCTTCTGATTTGTGAGCAACATTGCTGCCATTGTTGTTTTAAGATTGCTGTCGTCTTAAGTCACAAAGTCTGGGGGCAGTTTGTGACTCAGCCTTAGCTAACAAGAACTGTGCCCCACTTTACGGCTTTTAAGTCACTGTGATATCCTGTCACTCTAACACATAAGATATAAAGGCACAGACCATGTGTGTCCTACTTACTGCCATAGCAACCTGTCCCTGTTACACGACAGGTGCTCAGTACATATTTTTTTACCAATGACAGGGATCTGGGTTTTGGTAGGAAAAGCCAACCACCTCTGGGAATGCAGGCTCATAAGCAAACATCCCCCGCCTTCCCTTGCCACTCTGTTCCTCATCGCAGTCACAAATGACACCTCCAAACCTACTTGTATTTTAAGTAAAGTATCTATAAGAGTTCCAGCACAGGAAACAGTACGTTCAGATTAGAATAATTTGAAAATAGTGTAGTTTTCTGTGGCTACTGTAACAAATGACCACAAACCAAGTGTCTTAAAAACCACAGAAATTTAAACTCTCAGTCCTGGAGACCAGAAGTCTGAAATCAAGATGTCAACAGGGTCACATTGTCTCTGACAGCTCTAAGAGAAGGTCCTTCCTTGCCTCTCCAGCTTCCAATGGTTCCAGGCATTCCTTGACTGTGACTGCATCACTCCAATCTCTGCCTCTATCTTCAGATGGCCTTTTCTCCTTTTCCTTATTTGTCTCTCCTTTATTTGTCTCTTGTAAGGACACTTGTCATAGGATTTAGGGCCCACCCAGGTATTCCAGGATGATCTTATCTCCAGATCCTTCACTACATCTGCAAGGACCCTGTTTCCACATTCATGGTTTCAGGGAGTAAGATGTGGATACGTATGTCTTTTGGTTTTTTGGTTTGTTTGTTTGTTTGGTTTGTTTGTTTGTCTTTCGTTTTGTTTAGTTGAGATAGAGTCTCGCACTGTCACCCAGGCTTGAGTGCAGCGGCACAATCTCGGCTCACTGCAACCTCCACCTCCTTGGTTCAAGCAATTCTCCTGCCTCAGCCTCCTGAGTAGCTAGGATTACAGGCTCCCGCCACCACACCTGGCTAATTTTTTTGTATTTTTAGTAGAGATGGGGTTTCACCATGTTGGCCAGACTGGTCTCGAACTCCTGACCTCATGATCTGCCTGCCTCGGCCTCCCAAAGTGCTGGGATTACAGGCGTGAGCCACTGCGCCTGGCCTGACATGTCTTTTTGAGACTATCATTCAACCTACTACCTAGGGCTAATTCAGGGGCTACTTTTACATGCATGGGAAAGGGTCCGTGTTTGAACTGATGGGTCCTTATTCTAACTTGCTTGATCTGACATGAATTTTTTTGTTTTGTGAACCAATACATCCTCCTTTTTGGTTAAGTCTATTTGAGTTGGGTTTCTGTCCTTTTTCAGTAGATGGTATGCTTCTGACTATCACCGGCAGCCCCGCTACCACCATGAGGCCCCACTTAATTTACAAAATGACCAATTCTGAATGGGCAGCATGCTTATAAGGCAGGTTATAAGAGGCTATAACCTCAAGAAGGTTTTAGTCCATACAGTTCACCCCATTATTGGGTGGAAGGGGCTGTGAATCCACCCTCCATGGGATTCGAGAAGACATCGATTGGGTTCCAATGTCATGATTATTTAGACAAATACATATTAGCATCTGCTATGTGTTAGGTTCTCTTCCAGGGGCTGGAAAGCAGCAGAGATAAAAATCTGCCTCTGTGAAGAGCACACATTTTCCCACCTGTTCCCTTGTTTGAACTTCAGGCCATCTGAGGCAAGCAGGGCACGTCAGATTTCCCTCTTTTGCAGAAGAGGAAAGGAAGGCTGAGAGAAGAAAAGTTACTTACTTCAGGTCTCCGACTTCTGTGTGGCACAGCAGGGTCAAGGGTCCAGGTCTCTTGACTCCTTACAGGGAGCCCATTCCATTCTGGTTGGAAGCTTCTGTATTATACCTGCAAGCCCATGTGGGATCCTCTTGTCCTTTCTTTTCTGAGCACGTTTGTTCCAGATCTTTCCTGCTTGCCCCTCCAGCTCCACTCTCCATCTTCCTTTACTGTCTGCCTAGGAAGCTGACTCATGCAGACGGCACTGTGGACTCCCTTGCCCTCTGGTTTCTAGGTTGGGCTTGACCAAAGGCATCCTAGTGGAGGGAAGATAGGAGGAAGAGAGATTGCTCCCTTGACTCTCTTCTTGGGTTACCTTGGTCTGCTTGAGTCCTTGGACTCAAAGTCACTACTTTTCTCCAGAAAGCCCTCTTCTTGGAGGGACACTGTCTCCTGGAGAGTTGCCACATACCTCTCTTTCTTTGAGGACCCAGTTCCTCTCTCTCCCTCTCCATTCTGTCTTGGAAACTGTTAGATTTGAACAGCGTTTGCACACATTTGGATGTGTGTACAAGGCCCTCTGATGCTCTAGAAACTTCCTTTCCATTAGCAACACAGTGAATACATGGCTTCCCCACAGCCTGAGGAGGAAAGAGGGTCTCCTCTGGTAGCTTCCTCAGAGGGGAAAAGAAGCCTGTCAAAAATCCAAACAAACGTCTTCTTGCATTTCACAGGCCAATGTGAAATTGGTTCAATACTCACCCTGAGCCAATGCTTGTGGTCTGGGCTGAGGGCGTGGTGGAGGGAGATTTGCACATTGGCTTGCACTAGTTAGGTCTTGAAGCTGGGTGTTGGGGCAGTCCCACCCAAACCACATGGCTAAGAGAGATAAACCTGTCCAGAAAAATGCTAGACAATGCTGCTAGGAAGAACAGATTGAATGCTGGCGAACACACACAGACCACTGCCTCACATTTGAGTTACAATTTCCAAAGCTCCTTTCTCACACGTTGTCTCTGTGGACCCTTACAGAAGCTCTCTAAAGGACAGAATGAAGCCTTTTTGGCTCTAATATTTTCCACCATGCTTACTAAGTGCATGCACATCTCTTTCCCAACTCTGCATTCAGAGACATTGTGTTGGTAGCTTGAAGACAGCCATGCTGGGAATAGTTACACCACGGGAACTGGCAAACAGTACACAGCAGGTAAGTTTCGTTCAGAAAGCTGATTTGCTGGCCCACTGAAGAGCTTCTGGCTCTAAGATTCTCCACGAAGTTCACCAACGGGGTCAGAGAAGGGTTTGTTTACCAGCCCCAATCGTCCTCCATTCAACCCCTACAGTAGTCATTTGAGAACAAGACTAGGACATTTCATGACATTCTTTCATAGCTCCCTATTACCTTCAAATTATCTTTCCAGATTCATTCCTTACCCATCCTCTGAGCCCTGGTTGTCAGTCATTTGCTATTCACCAGGCTCCAGCTGTTTTCTCACCTCTGTGACTGTGCACATGCTGTTTCCTCTGCTTGGAACACCCTTGTTTCCATCCTCAACGTGAGGGACCCTTCCTCCTCCACCAGACTCAATGCAAAGGCTGCAGGCATTCTCTTCTTCCAGGTAGCACTGGCCGATCTGTCCTCAATGGTCCCACTGCCTCTCCACCCCAGAACTGCCAAATTCTTGCGAGAACTTAATTACTCATCTACATATCTGTCACCTCCAGATGACTGCCTGGCTGGTTCACTGTTGTATTCTCTATGTCTAGCACAGAGCCCAGCCTACACTAGATAGTTCAAAACTAATGCTCGGATCAACAATGAATAAAACAAAGAAGTATTTAGCACTTACTATACGCCAGATACTGTACTAAGCATTGAAATTTGTGAGAGGGGTCAAGACATGGTCCTTGACCTCAAAGAGCTCAGATTATGCACATAAATAAGCAAGATTAAGACCTATGCTAAAATAAGCAAGATAGAGACATAAGTTAATCATCATTGCATCCCTTCTACTTAGCACTTAATATGTGCTAAACAACTGTTTGTGGAAAGAACGATGGTTCAAAACCCCCTTGATTTATTCAGGCCAGCAGAGGGGCATTCTTGACTCAGCTGTCATTTGTAATACACCATCATCACCAGACACTACTAAGCATCCGTGTGGTATAAACACAAAGTGAGTTACAGAGACGCAACCCGTGATGTCTGTGAGTCTGCGTTAAACTAATGACATCAGCTCTCGGCAAGCAGGAAAGAACAAACAAGCAGAGAAAGAAGTTGTGTGCTCCACGGTGAAATGGGAATGAGTAGCGCAAGCTCATGATGGGATCACGGCACAGGGACATTGAGTGCCAGGGACTCAGGCCAGCCGTCCTTTTTGAGTAGGATAAAGAGCATGAACCACCACTGCATTCCCACTCTAAGGAGAAATGAAATGATGAAGACTTGAATAAGAGGTGTGTAAGGCTGAGAAATCATAACAGTAGTCATCACTGACATTTTCTTCAGTATTGCTTGTGCACCAGTTACCATGCTGGCCACTGCATCTCTAGCAGGTCATTGAATCCTCACAATAGTCCTGAGGTCAATATTCGCTTTATACAAATTAAAAACTGAGGCTCAGAAGAGGTAAGTCACTTGCCCAAAATTGCACAGCCAATAATAGGGAAGGCTGGGTTTCCAACTCAGATCTAATTCCTGAGCCTGATTTTTAGCCATAGCATTATACTACCTCAGAGAAGCTAGAAAAAAGTGCAAGACAAGTTTTAACCCTATTTTCCAAGAGGGAAAGAGTTTGGGTGAAATATACACAAGTGTTTGGCCGGTGAGCCTCCCTACGGCCAGGATGCAGAACTGCTCCATCACCACAAAGAAATTCCCTCATGTTACTCTTTGTAAGCCACACCCTTCCTCAGTAGGCAATTTGGTTTACAGCTGACAAACCTAGTCAAGCAAACCAGGCTAGCACAGGTATCTCTTTATTTTTGGATCTACTAATTTCCTTTTGTGCTTCCTCCAAGCAGCTGGCTTGTAAATTGCACATCCTCATGAGGGGGTCGTCTTAGCATTCCCCTTCCTTTCTCCCCTTCTCAAGCCTAAAAGGCCAACCAAAAGCCTTCCAACTGGGACAAGAGATAAGAAATGAGGAGGCAGCCGGGAGCATGAAATGATCAGGGTGCAGAGGTAGGAACAGCCCGTGGACATGCCTAGTGGCTGGACCAGTTGTGTGTGGTGGTGAGGCAGGAAAGGGTGAACCTCAATGCCAAGTCAATTTTCTTCTTTTTTGTTGGAAAATTGCAAACCTATATTTGATGCAGACTCAAATTCACACACAAAGAGAAGCCAGAGTCGAGAGCTGCAGGCCCCAGGTTCCAGACTGGTCGAAGAAAGCTCACTGTCATTGTAAATCTTCCATGGGAACAATCCTGGTAGTGTGTGACTGTTAAAGGCACGGGCTTTGGAACTGGTCCTGTCTGGTATTAACTCTCTGTTTCAGTACGTGGTAGGGATGTTGCAGTGAGTTTGGGTAGTGCCCTGCCCACTCCCCTACCACCAAAAAAAAAAAATTCCGCCTGGAACCTCGGAATGTGATCTTATTGGGCCTAAGAGTCTTTGCAGAGATAATAAAGGTAAAGCTCTCTAGATGAGACCATCCAGGATTAGGTTGGGCCCTAAATGCAGTGATAGATGTCCTCATAAGAGACAGAAAAAAAGAAGACAGACCCACAGAGAGGTAGCCCATGTGAAGACAGAGGCAGAGACGAGTGACGGAGTCACAAGCCGAGGAACATCTGGAGCCGCCAGAAGCTGGAAGAGGTTAGGAAGGATCCCTGCTAGGGCCTTCAGAGGGAGCACAGCCCTCCAACACCTCAATTTCAGACATTTCCCCTCTAGCACTGTGGGAGAATACATTTTGTTGTTTTAGGCCACCAAGTTTGACAGACCTAAAAACTAATAGGAGTGATGCCAGGTAAGCCATTTCATTTTTACCTCTGTAAGACTGTTTTCTCATCTTTAACATGCTTAAAATGGATATGTATTAGGCCACAGCCATTCTCATATTGCTATAAAGAAATCTCTGAGACTGGGTAATTCATGAAGAAAAGAGGTTTAATTGGCTCACCATTCTGCAGGCTGTTACAACAGCATGATGCTTGCATCTTCTCAACTTCTGGGGAAGTCTCAGAAGGTGAAGGCGGGGAACAGGCACCTGGCAGAGCCAGAGCAGGAGCAAGAGAGAGTGGGAGGAGGTGCCACACCCTTTTAAACAACCAGATCTCTTGCGAACTCACTCAAACATCAAGGGGATGGTGTTAAACCATTCATGAGAAATCCCGCCCCACAATCCAATCATCTCCCACCAGGTCTCACCTTCAACACTGAGGATTACAATTGAACATGAGAGTTGGGTGGGGACACACATCCAAACCATATCGGGGTGTAAGAATAATATCTGCCTTTCAGAGATGGCAGGAAGATTCAGGGCAGGGCTCTGTGAACAGTTGCTGCTATCATTACAAATTTTATGAGCCCATCAATTACAGAAGGATGTCCACAAACAGACTCTCCCCATGCCCTGATAACAAATGTCAAGGGTGAGGGGAGAGAACATGGGGTGCAATGTGTCAGTCTTGTGGACTGGAGCCCAGGACATCAGAGGTAGTAGCTAGGAAGGGTAAAAATGGTGAAACACTGAGAGAGAGCAAAAGAAGAGTTCCTTCAAACGCTTCTGAGAGGGCCTGAGACCCAGCTACATATGTCTCTGTGCCTCAGTTTGTTTTTCTATAAAGTGGGGATAATAATAGAACCTCCCTTGTGAGGCTGCTCTGAGGATAAAAGGAAATTCTGTGTGGAAAGTGCCTACTACAATGTCTGATATTTATTCACTCATTCCATTGATAATTGTAGGACCCTTCTGTGTGCTGGGCACCATGCTAGGCATATGGGAAGCACTCAGTGAATGATCCCCACTGTTTTTATTTTTGTTACTGCTTTTTTCTTTTTTTTTTTTGAGACAGAGTCTTGCTCTGTCACCCAGGCTGAGGTGCAGCGGTGTGACCTTGGCTCACTGCAACCTCCACCTCCTGGGTTCAAGCAATTCTCCCGCCTCAGCCTCCCAAGTAGCTGAGACTACAGGCACATGCCACCAAGCCCAGGTAATTTTTGTATTTTTAGTAGAGACAGGGCTTCGCCATGTTGACCATGCTGGTCTCGAACTCCTGGCCTCAAGTGATCTTCCTGACTTGGCTGGGATTACAGGCACGAGCCACCGCACCTGGCTTGTTATTACTATTGGGTGGGCTGAGAACATCTCTACTGACTGTGGGCTTCCCTGACTGTGGAAGAAGGGTGAGAAGAGATCATCCTTTCTCCTCCCCATTAATCCCAGTCAGCTCACAGATGTTCTCTTCGGCATGTCCCTTAGGGGCATCCATCCATCATGCAAATATTTTTCAAGACCACAAGGAGGGGAACACTGTGGCCAACCTTCCCCACCCCCAGGACCATGGGAATCTGCCCTGAGGACATGGCTCCGTGGCTTCCCAGAAATACAACAGGAGTTGGGGGCAGCATAAATCTAGCAAAGTGACTTCAAGCTATTCAAGCTGCTCAGCTAAGAAATAGGACACAGGGATGTCACAAGCTCCATTGTGCTTCTGGACCCCAATAAGAAAGATCACTCCATTTGTTCTTTCATTCGTTCATTCTTTCAATAAATATTGAGCTTCCCTCTGTGTCAGGAGCTGTTCTAGGCTCTGAGAATTCAAAGAGGAGAATAGACAGACAATATCTTCTCCATCATAGCAATAACAGTTCAGTTAATTGTACACATAAATATATTACTGCAAACTATAAATAAGTACCCCGAGGGGAAGTTACCCATCGTAGTAAGAGTGTTTACAAAAAGATCTAACCATAGAATTCAGGAGAGGGGACTGATCAGGGAAGGTTTCCTTAAACTGAGGGCTGAAAGAAGTTTAAAAAATCAGAGTGGGCATGGAGAAGGGTGCCAGGCAGTGGGAACAGCTTGTGCAAAGGCCCTGTGATTGGGGGCTGAATTGCTGGAGGGCAGAAAGGAGGAAGGGCTTGTGGAGAACAAGGAATGAGATACGACAAAGAGAGCAAGGGTAAGACTTGCAGGGTCTTCTAAGCCTTGGAAAACACCAATCTTTAATCACAGAGCAAACATTTACTGAGCACATCCTTGATGCCAGGTGCTGTGCCAAGTGTTTTGCACGATCAGCCTCTGTCAGTATTTGTCACAGACTTGTGAGGTTGTCACAACGTACCTCAGCTCAATTTCACAGGTAAGAACCTGGGTCAAGGAGATTTATTTACTTGCTCAAGCAGCAAAAGAAGTCCTTGAAAATATTTTAGCTCTGGGTTTCAGGGTTTTGTTTTGTTTGCTTGTTTCCTTAAGCAAAAGAAAGATAGGGAGAATTTTTGGAGTTTAGGGGGTCAGAGTAAGGTGGGGAAGGGGTCAGCATGCATGACTTGAACACACTCTCCTAGAAAGTCAGATGGAACAGAGTAATATTAACACTGCACATTTGAATAGCACTTTCTCTTCTTTTGATAGTTCCCTCCAACTCTCAAGGTAATTATTATTATTATCCCATTTTCTTAAAGGGGTAAACTGAGGCAATGAAAAGATGAATGCTGTGCTCTGAAACATAGAACTCATAAGTCCTAAGAGCTAAAGTCAGAACATGAACTGCGCTTTATTTGACTCCTAAATCAGGGCTCCTTCTGCTCCCTCTGACTTCCACTCTGGGGCTATCAGCCTTCCTTGCCTTGAGTGTGTCATTCTGGTCACCATCTCATTCTAAGACTCTTCTCAGAAATTCACAGAGATTAATCAGAGGAGGGCATTTTCAAGAAGAGCTTTAATAAACTCTAACCTGGTTTCTGTACTCTTAGACAGCAAAGGATAAAACACAATGGTTTAATGTAATTCCTGATAAGGACTTTTATTTTTCTAACAGGAACTTTGTTATAGAGCAGGATCCGTATTTTATCCTTGTCGGTCACACTTTTCACACCTGTAATCGTAGCCAAGTTTACCTGAACCTCTCTGAGTTTCAACTCCCTCGTTTTGTCAAAACGAGAAAACAATCCGTGTGAAGTCCTTGGTGCACAGAAAATGCTATGCAAAGTGAGCCCTTACTGCTACTATCCCAATGATTATTCCTACTATTAGCAATGACTCTTCATACCTTGTTGGGCAGTGACCCCACAGTTCAGAATGATGAATGAATGAGCTGTCCTCGAGAACTTTCCAGCTAAAAAGAAGCGCCAAGTATTGTCACAAGACAAGGCATCAGGCCATGTTGGAAAGACCTTTAACAAACAAGCTTTAACAGATAATAAATGACCTGATGAACTCTTCATTAATCAGGGGAGACAAATGCATATGATCTTAAATCTGTGCAGTAGGCTGCTCACACATGTGATAAGCTAACAGACAGACCTCTGCTGGGATATTTTGTATGCCCACCCCACCCCCCGCAATAACATACCAAGAATATCCCCTTTGGTTAGCTCAGGTCCCCCAGCCATAAAAAGAAAAAGTGGGTTTGGCCGGGGGCGATGGCTCACACCTGTAATCCCAGCACTTTGGGAGGCCAAGGTGGGCGGATCACCTGAGGTCAGGAGTTCAAGACCAGCCCGGCCAACACGGCGAAACCCTGTCTCTACTAAAAATACAAAAATTAGTCGGGTGTGGTGGCACACGTCTGTAATCCCAGCTATTCGAGAGGCTGAGGCAGGAGAATTGCTTGAACCTAGGAGGTGGAGGTTGCAGTGAGTCGAGATCGCACCATTGCACTCCAGCCTGGGCAACAAGAGTGAAACTCTGTCTCAAAAAAAAAAAAAAAAACAGTGGGTTTACAGCTACCTTTTACTGAGCACTTTTTTCCAGATATTTACAGACATTTGCATACATTACATCCCAATTAAGCATTCTCTCAACCCTCTATGATATTTATTCCTGCTACTTCCGTTTTAGAGATGAGAACATTAAAGTTTGTTAAGTCACTTGTCCAAGTGACAGAACCAGGTTTCCAGTTCTGGGCTGTTTGATCCAACACTCTTAGACCACTTTGCTCTACAGCCCCAGTTATTGGCCTCCAAGCCCTCTCCAGCTCTAAAGACTGCACAGTTCTTGGGTATAAACCCATCCTTTGCACTGCGTCCTGAAAATCCTCTTTGCTCTTCTTCCTGGAAATCATTGCAAACGTTATTCTTCCGTATGTCAGCCTTGGCAGCCCCAGGCAGGGTCAGGGGACAGCCAGGCCAGAGAAGCTGAGTTTCACTAGCCATAAATCCTCTGTCTCCGACATGCCCCTTAACTGCTTATCTTTGGAAAACATGACCCAGGACAAGCCAGGAGAATGGCAGGCGAAGTCACAAAGTCACCGGCCAGGGAACACGAGGTGTCCAGGGTTGTGTTCCCAACATCAGACTGTGCAATGTCAGTCATCCAACCCACTCTCCCTCCCCCCACAAAATGTTCTGGCCCAGAGAGATGTCATGGGAACGTCACCATAGGTCTCTCATCTAGTCCCCAAGACATTCATTCTTGCCAGATACCCTCGCGGCCATTACCCTGCAGTTGTCCTTCACCCTCTGATGTGTTTCAGATGTGTAAATATGATATGAAAGCTCCGATTTCAAAGCCCCTGTGGACTGAGTCTTGGGCCTCTTGGGCCTTGGGTTCTGCACTAAGTGGCCTTTCCCATGGATGGATGGTCCCATCAGACATCCCTGCAGTGGGCCATCTTCCCAAAGGCCTTCATCTTTCTGACAGAAAGGGTACCAGAATCCCCTCACCCCAGAATGAAACAAGGGGAAGAAAGCTGGGGAAAAGATTAAACTCTCGCTAACTTAGGGGGTGCACAATCAGAAGGCTCAAATGACCACACATTGGGTTGGAGGTGTAGGGGGAAGGAGAGTGCCCAATAAACCTGTAATTGTCGGAGACTGTTTCCTAAGAGCAGCATCGGGGGCAGGGCTCCTCAAATCTGGCTGCACATCAACATCACATGGAGAGAGTTTTTAAAATACTGCTGCTTGGACCAACCCCTAGAGATTCAGATTTGATAAGCCAGAAGTTGGGCTCATTAAATGATGTTGGCAGTTGTCATTGTGTTTGTTCAAGTTCCTTAGGTGATTCCGTTAGTTTTCTATTGTAACATAATAAAGTACCCCACGTTTGGGGGCTTCAAAGAACACATACTTATTATCTTACAGTTTCAGTGGGTCAGGAGCCCAGGAACGGCTTAGCTGGGGCCTCTGCTTCAGGGTCTCATGAGGCTGTAATCAAGATATTGGCCAGAGGTGGGAACTCATCTGAAAGCTCAGCTGTGGATGGATCATCCACTTCCAGGCTGCTCAGGTTGTTGTCAAGAAGCAGTTTCCTGCAGGTTGCAGGACTGACAGCCTCAGCTCCTTGCTGGCTGTTGGCTGGAGACTGCCCTCAGTTATTTTCCATGTGAACCTCCTCACTGTGGCAACCCACTTCATCAAAACCAGCAAGGAAGATAGGCAGCTAATAAGATGGAAGCTACGATCTTATGCAACGTAATTATAGAAGAGATATCTCATGCCCTTTGCCATGTGCTATTGGCTAGGGCAAGCCACAGGTCCAGCCCACACTCACAGTATAAATCTCCAGTGGTGAGACCATTTCAGGCCATCTTAGGGCCTGTCTACCACAGGGAAACTAAGATGCAGCCAGTGTCAAGAACCATTCATTTTGGGCAGTGGTTGTCAAATCTCTCAAATCAGATTGGCACTTCTCCTGCTTTAAAAAGCTTATAAATCTCCTGGGAATCTTGTTAAAATGCAGATTCTGGCTGGCACCTGAGACTGCATTTCTAACTTAGTCCCGGGTGATGCCAATCCACTGATTCTCAAATGACACTTTGAGTCATGAGGATCTAGGGATTGTCATGGGGCCAAATCATTTTTTTAAGGTTCAATTCCCACACTGTCGTCAGTGTCACTAGGGTTAGAGTGTCGTCCCCAAATGTTGCAAGGTATAAAGCTCACTTTATCAGAACATTGGATTAACCAGAATCTCATATTCAATAATGCATCACTGAACACATGCCCTACTTCTAGTCAACTGGGGTAGTAATAAAACCCTAATAATTTGTGTTTTGAGATATCTGTGTATCAATCGAGTTTATAAAATGTAAATCGGATCAGATTCCTCCTCTATGAAAAACACACTTACGGCTCTTGTCTTACACAAAGTAGAATCCTTGCCATGGTTTATGTGGTCAGGCTCCTGGGATCTCTCTGACCTCATCTTCCACTTCTCTTCCTGTCATTCACTCTGCTTTGGCCACATAGACCTCCTTGCTGTTCTCTAAATATGCCAAGCATGGCCAACCCCAGGGCCTTTGCACATGCAGTCTCTTCTGCCTAGAACACCTTTGCTCCAATATGCTCATGTACTGCATCCTCATGTCCCACACATCTCTGCTCAAATGTCACTTCATCAGGGAGGCCTTCCATAGCTACTTTATTTATAAAAGCACTCCTGACCCTGCTTTAGTTGCCTTTGTAATAATTACCCTTTCTTTCTTGTCTGACTCCCTAAACCAGAAGGTACACTCCCAAAAGGTGGGGCTTTGTCCACCTTATTCACTGCTGTATCTTTGGCACTTAAATAGCATCCAGGCCATAGGTGTCACTTGAATATTTTTTGAAGGATTGATACATCGATGCTGTCCTTGAATTAAGAACCTATGATCTTTTGGTTTTTTAAAGCCTTCTATAATGTGATTAAGTAAAAATGGCTGTCAACTGAATTTACAAATAAGGAATCTGAGGGTCAGAAGGATCAGGTCATTCACCCAGGTACCAAGCTGGTAAGTGGCAGAGCTGCCATTTGCATCCTTGTGGCTTGAAAGCCCCAAGGCCTTCCTACTACAACACTGAGGGCCAGATGTAATGTCAGAAGGGACAACTCAGGCACAGCTAATGGGCAGAGCTGTTGTCCAGAGAACTAAGAGGGCTGGGAATCCCTAGGTCCCTGGCTATCTCCTCAGGAGCCTTAGCCACACTTGGCACCTGGAGGTAGGATAGCAAATACCCAAACTAGATCTCTAGGTGGAAACCAACGCTGTTGTCATGGAAGATCCTCCAGGCCACAACCCGGAGAAAGGAGTGAGGAAGTCATTCACCCAGCTCTTCAGAACCTTGGGCAGAGAACTTTCCTCTGGCTGTGTCACCCACCACCATCACAGTCCCGGAATGGAGACAAATAGCTCCTAAGTTGCTTTGTAAAAGTTTATTTAAATTGACCTAGATTAAACCACCTGCCATTTTAACGCCATATAAAATCCAAAACCAAAAAACCATGCATTGCCTTTCAAGACCTCTTAACAGTTCCTGCCAAGACACACACCAGCAACTGCTGGGATTTATAGGGAGGCTCTACAGACCTGTGTTTAAATCCTGTCGCTGGCACCTACCAGCTGTGTGACCTTAGGCAACATACTTAGCTTCTCTGTGCCTCATATAAAATGAGGATAGTTCTAGTCCCTATAGGATTGTTGAGAGGATGCAATGAGATGGTCTATGCAAAGTGCTTGGTGCATACTAAGTACTCCATAAATATTAAGGCTTAATTTATTTCAAATCCATGGGGTGTGTTATCCTTTATTGAGAACCAATTGTGAATACCTGTGGTGGCAGGGCTTCCACTGACATTATCTCATTCCATGCTCACAGCCACTCACAGTCCGGCTCCACAAATAGCCTTCTGTCCCAAAACATCTTCTCCATAGGGGAGAAATAGTATCGCTCCAGCATGCAATCAACATGAAAAATGCATTCGTGAGATATTTTACATTTTGAGTCATTGGTAGGTCTTTGAAATTCGGTGTGTGTTTCACACTTTAGCACATCTCCATGTGGACTCACCATGCTGCAAATGCCCGATAGCCACACATGGCTTGCGGCTATGACACTGTACTGGACAGCATGCAGTTTGTCCTGAATGCAAACTTTTGTAAGTGTTGTCTGAGATTGCAATGCTTCTCTCTCCAACAAGTCCTTCCCTCCACCCGGAAAGCTCCTGTCTGTCTGCAATCAGCCAGCTGCTCCCAATAAATGTGGAGAACCACAGCAGGGGCAGAGAGCCCCTCCTCATTCTACCTATGGAGGGCCCAGCCCAGGCACAGTCTCCACCAGGCAGTGAGAGGAGGGAGATGCTTGCATTGCCGTTTTAAGTGTCTGTCCTCTCCTCCTAGCTCAGCACCAAATAAGAAACACAAGCCTATGAAGCTGGCATCTCAGTATAAATACATAAGCTTACACAGTGGTGTGGTGGGGATTGCAGCAAACCAAAACCCATGTTGCCCCATCTAAAAGGGCCACCCCCAATCACCTTCTGTTGATTTGCTGCCAGTTAGGACCATGCTATTCATGGCGCCGGACTGTGAGTGGCTGTGAGCATAGAATGAGCTAATGTCAGTGGAAGCCCTGCACACCGTAGGTATTCACAAACGATTCTCAATAAAGGATAACACATCCCGTGGATTTAAAATAAATTAAGACTTAATATTTATGGAGTACTTAGTATGCACCAAGCACTTTACATAGACCATATCATTGCATCCTCTCAACAATCCTATGGGACTAGGAGTCCAATGTGGTAGACCAAATCCTACTTTTTCAAGTTAAGAAATTGGGACAGTTATATGAAATTTTTTGATGTTAGTGTTGGGCTCAGTAGGTTTTTTTAATTAAAAAAAAAGACTTTATATTTTTAGAGAAGTTTTAGGTTCACAAAACTGAGAAGAAAATACTGATATTTCCCACACACCC
Source organism: Papio anubis (assembly GCF_008728515.1). Taxonomy (NCBI): domain Eukaryota; kingdom Metazoa; phylum Chordata; class Mammalia; order Primates; family Cercopithecidae; genus Papio; species Papio anubis. Next base: position 110,155,253 of record NC_044984.1, read on the forward strand.
TCTACCCTGACACATGCACAGCATCCCTTATTACTAACATCCCTCACCAAAGGCTGCAGATGTTACCATCAATGAACCTGCATTGACAAATCACTACCAAACAAAGTCCACAGTTCGCATTAGAGCTCACTCTTGGTGTTGTACATTCTATGGGTTTAGACAAATGTGTAATGACATTGACATGGTTTGGCTGTGTCCCCACCCAAATCTCACCGTGAATTGTAATAATCCCCACGTGTCAAGAGCAGGGGCAGGTGGAGATGATTGAATTATGGAGGCAGTTTGCCCCATACTATTCTCATGGTAGGAAGTCTCACGAGATCGGAAGGTTTTACAAATGGGAGTTCCCCTACACAACCTCTCCTGCCTGCCGCCATGTAAGACATCCCTTTGCTCTTCCTTCATCTTCCGCCCTGATTGTGAGGCCTCCCCAGCCATGTGGAACTGTAAGTCCATTGAATATCTTTCCTTTATAAATTACCCAGTCTTGGGTATGCCTTTATTAGCAGCATGAGAAACTAATACAGGCATGTCTCTCTCATTTTAGTATCATACAGAATAGTTTCACTGTGCTGAAAATCCTCTATACACTACCTACTTATCCCTCCCTCCCCAAGCCCCTCTCAACCACTAATCTTTTCACTGCCTCCATCGTTTTGCCTCTTCTAGAATGTCACATAGTGGGAAGAATACAATATGTAGCCTTTCCAGACTGGCTTCTTGCACTTAATAATATGCATTTAAGTTTCCTCCATGTCTTTCCTGTCTTGATAGCTCATTTCTTTCTAGTGCTAAATAATATTTTATTGTCCGGATGTACCAGTTTATTTACCCATTCACCTACTGAAGGACATCATGGTTGCTTCTAAGATTTGGCAGTTATGAATAAAGCTGCTATAAACATCCATGTGCAGGCTGTTATGTGGACATAAGTTTTCAAGTCCTTTGAGTAAATATCAAGGAGCATAATGGCTGGATTGTACGGTCAAAGTATGTTTAGTTTTGTGAGGAACTGCCACAGTGTCTTCCAAAGCAGCCGTACCATTTTGCATTCCGGCCGGCAATGCATGAGCGTTCCTGCTGCTCCACATCCTCACCAGCATTTGGTATTGCCAGTACTCTGGATTTTGGCCATTCTAATAGGTGTGTAGCGGTATCTCAATGTCTTTCAAATATATTTTGTTAAACACCCAATGAGCTCCCCTAAAAGGGAAAAAGAGAAGACTTCCACTGTAACCAGCACTTCTGTTCTAGGAGGGTGAACTGAGTGTTCTTCAGAGCAGATCTGCAAAGTGAGGTGCACAAGCTCCAAGGATGTGCAACATGATCCACTGGGAAGTAGGAAAATAATAGCACTTGGATTTGGGATTTGTGGTGTTCAAGTTCTGGTTTTGTGCATCCTGTGTATTTATAATGCAGCAGCTATCACGGGGCCATATGTCACAAACCTTTGGCTCGCCCCAGTTTTGGCTGCAACCACGGTAGATGTTTGCATTAAACTGAGTTTCCTTTGACAATGCCCCACCCCAGACTCACTCAACTTTCTGCCTTGTGCCCCAGGGCTTTGGCTTTCTGTAGCGCTTGTTCCACCAGTGCAGCCCCAGAAATGCAGGGACATGGACAGTCCCGGGAGGCAAAGCTCCACTGATGGGAGGCAGAAGCAGGTAGATAAACACCTTAGCTTCCTGTTATCTGGACAGAGAATTCCAGGAGACAAAAATCAAGCCCAGTGTCCACAGTGACAACCCACTCACTAACTCATTATTATATTGATTTGCCTCTGTCCTGTATCTCTCTCCCCAACTGCCTCACTCTTGCTACCTGGGACCACCTTCAATAAACTACCTGTACCTAAGCATTTGTCACAGGCCCTGTTACAAGAAGAATGTGAACTAAGACAGCATGCAATAAATTAATACAGTCATTCATGGATAGAGTTAAACATAAATAGATGTACATGCATTGGCAGTACATGTGCAAAAACAGTTTTACTGATAATGGTATGGAATCAAAAACGTGTAGCTCATGCCTCTAGTGCATCCCATACATGGAGATTAGAATGAGTCCCATGCAGAAGGATGTCGTCATTGTCGTTGTGTTAGTGTTGTGCTATACTTTGTCACGAGAGCATACAAATTGCCCTACCTGTGGCTGAACATTTTTAGAGGACATGGTTTCTGGCATATTTTTTGATAATAGACTATTTTTTAGAGGAGTTTTAGGTTTATAGAAAAATCACACAGAAAGTACAGAGGGTTCCCATATACTCCCCTCCCTATCTCACCTCCCACACAGTACTTCCCATTATTAATACCTTGCATTACTGTGGTGCATTTGTTATGATTGATGAACCAATACTGATACATGTCCATAGTTTACTTTAGGGCCCACTCTTTGTGTTGTATAGTTCTGTGAGCTATGACAAAGTTTTTTGTTTTTTGTTTGTTTGTTTTTTGTTGTTTTCTTGTTTTTCATTTTTTAAGAAACAGGGTCTCACTCTGTTTCTTACTTCTGTCACCTGGGCTGGAGTGCAGAGGCACAATCAGCTCACTGCAGCCTCGAACTCCTGGATTCAAGTGACCCTCCCATCTCAGCCTCCCAAGTAGCTGAGACTAAAGACATATATCACCACACCAGGCCAATGTTTTAATTTTTGTAGAGATGGGATCTCCCTATGTTGCCCAGGCTAGTCTCAAATTCCTGGCCTCAAGCCATCCTTCCCCCTTGGCCTCCCAAAGTGCTAGGATTATAGACACAAGCCACTGCACCCAGCCCTCTTTGACAAATGTGGAATGACAAGTATTCACCATTATGGTATCATACGTGATAGTTTCACAGCCCTGAAAATCCCCTGTGCTCTGCCTATTTACCCTTCTCTCCCTCCTCCCAACCCTCTGGCAACCACTATTCTTTCCATTGTCTTTATAGTTTTGCCTTTGCCAGAATGTCATATAGTTGGCACCATCCTATATGTAGCCTTTTCATCTTAGTCTTTCCCACTTAGAAATATGCATTTAAATTTTCTCCATGGTTTCTCATGGCTTGCTATGTCACTTTTCTCTTTATTGATGAGTAATATTCCACTGTGTGGATATCCTGCCGTTTCTTTATCCACTGACCTCTTGAAGGACATCTTGGTTACTTTGCCATTTTTCATTTTAGGCTTGTTGCCTTTGCCATCTTGGGTTGCTATAACAAAATACCATCGACTGGGAGGCATAAACAACAGACATTTATTTCTCATCTCATAGTTTTGGAGGCTGGGAAGCCCAAGATCAAGGTGCCAGCTGATTCAGGTCCTGGTGCAGAATCTTTTCCTGGCTTGTAGACAGCCATCTTCTTGTGTCCTCGCCTGGTAGAGAGAGGAAGCTCCAGTGTCTCTTTCTCTCCTTATAAGGGCACTAATACCCTCATGAAGGCCTACACTCATGACCTCACCTAAGCCTGATGATCTCCCAAATGCCTCATTTCCTAATCCCAGTACAAAGGGGGCGAGGGCTTCAGCATATGAGTTTTGAGGGTATGCAAACATTCAGTCCAAGTTTTTCCCAAGTCTCCTGGGGCCCAGGCCAGGCTTCCAGCCCATGGGGTCCCCAGAAAGAATCAGCTGTACGCTCCCAGGAGGCACTGCACCCTCCCCATCCTGTCCGAGAAGGCCCCTCTGTCACTCATTCCAACAAACTTCCTGGAAGTCCCTCCTATCATTTTCCAGATAGACCCAAGTGTGTCTGAATGACTGTGGCAAAGCATCTCAAGCCCAACTTTAAAATAGCCACCAACACCACCCAGAAAGGGGAAGGGAATGGAGAGCTGTGCATGCTTCTGAGCTCCTTCTCCAAAACTTATGTTTTTCAAAGGCTATTGGGCGCTGATAAAATATAGAAAGCCATATGAATACACAATTAAAACATCAATAGTCAATTGAGGATCATGTAGAGAAAGTCATTAAAGAGTGACTTTGGTCACACACACCTCACCTACCAACAGGGCAGGCCCCAGCCTGGGTTCCCTCTGCCGTGTTAAACCCAGCTCGACTGCCTCCACCACTAGCATCATCCCAGCTTCCCAAGATGTAGGGTGACAGCTCCTTATCTCCAAACCAAAGGGAACATTTAAACTCCAGACCACCATGACACAGTTACAGCTCTTTCTAGGCCCCATCTGGGGTTTCACATAGACCTAAAGAGGTTCTCTGTTGGTGTGTCAATATGTCCTATGACACCCTTGAGGACTTAGAAGATCATAAAATGTTAACTCTATAAGGATCTTTCTAGATCCTCTCTCACCCAGTTCTCTATTTAGTCCTCTGAAAATCACATTGAAGAAATGACATGCGGTCACACAGTAAGTTAATAACACAGGTCGAACAAGAATTGATGCCCCAGACTCCTGGGCAAGGATAATTTTCCTTCTTAATTTCCCCGACAATTAAGAAATAGAAAAGAACTGCTACCAACGTGCATTCTGAATCTCAGTTGTCAAGCTGTGTCATTGAGAAATCTTTTGGTTTAAGACAACAGGAAGTAAAATTAAACAATAAAGAGAAAAGGGAAGGATTCAGGTGTGGCTTGATCCAGGCCCTTAATCCTGTCATCAGGATTCTTCTCTGACTGTCTTACACAGTGTCATCTTCATCCTAAAACTGGATATTCCGGAAGTCAACAAGAAAAATCCTAAGCCTCACTCAGACTTGACCCTTTTCGTTACACACCCAATCTAATCCAATCACCAGGAAAAGGGATGGAATTACTGGCCCAGTGTGATTTGGGCCCGTCAGAGTCCCACCCTGCAGCTAAATACGGGCTTTGTCCTTCCACTCTAGTGGCTGCTGCCCACCAATGAAAAGAGAGAATCAATGCTAAGGGGGCTACTAAAGAGATCACCCTGCAACCCTTCCCAAAGATTAAAGAATAGCCTGAAGGTCTACAGGAATTGAGCTCTCTGTATCTTCATAAAATATTGACATGCCCCTGTTTCGTCTGACTCCCTAGGGTGAGTTTGCCTAAATCTGTAAGCAGACCCTTCCATGGAAATAAACACCACTGGCTTTCAGAGAATCAGTCTCCCCAGGCTGCCAATGGGCTTGGAATTAACCAGAAAATGCCAGTCCCTTATTTTGCTTTTATGGGCAAAAGGAAAATGCCATAGACTTTTTGCTGGCAACTCCAGCGAAGGGCTCTTTCCACAGCCTGCTTCTGATTCGTGATTTCACAACTTTTTCAAGTGGAATGCACATTCCACTAAAAAAAAAATAAAAATAAAAATAAAAAGAGTACCTCTCTTCTCTGTCTTGTTGCTCCTATAAAGGATTACTAAAATTTTTAAATAAATGCATCCTTTAAGCAAGTACATGGTTGTTGTGAAAACCTTAAGCAATAATATAGAAGCATAAAGAGTAAAATAGTTCAAGTCCCCTGTAATCTCCCCCAGTCCCACCTCCTCTCCAAATCTGGACACTGTCCACATTTTAGTATGTGTTTTTCCGGACATTCTCTTGTGCATTTATCTACAGCTGTATAGACACACATAAATAAGCTATTTTGGGCTTAGAGGTATTTTTACTCACTCAGTATTTTTAATATATATGTGTTTCTAAAAATATTTAAGAACGCAGTGGCTCACGCCTGTAATCCCAGCACTTTGGGAGGCTGAGGTGGACAGATCACTTGAGGTCAGGAGTTCGAGACTGGCCTGGCCAACATGGTGAAACCCTATCTCTACTAAAAATACAAAAAAAAAAAAAAAAATTGGCTGGGCATGGTGGCACATGCCTGTAATCCCAGCTACTTGGGAGGCTGAGGCAGGAGAATTGCCAGAACCCAGGAGCCAGAGGTTGCAGAGAGCCAAGATGGTGCCACTACACTCCAGCCTGGGGGACAGAGTGAGACTCAGTCTTGAAAAAAAAAAAAAAATTATACCTTGAAGATCTACACACTGGAGACATATCTATATCAGCCCATACACATCTACCTCATTCCTTTTAAAAGTTGTATAGAACTCTCTTGTATGACTGGACCATGGTTCAGTTAATTCCAGTGCTGGGAATTCATACATATTAACTGATTTTAATCTCGGATAGTCTCTGTCTTTCATCCCTCCTTCTTTCCCCATCACTAATTCTACATCCTACCAGCTTCTTGGCTCTTCCTCAAACACACCAGGCAGGGTCCCACCTCGGGCCTTTGCGCTGACTGTTCTCTGCCTGGAATGCCCAGAGAGTCACACGTCTCTGTCCCTCACTTCCTAGTCTTTACAGGAGGACATTATGTTAAGTGGCAGGACATTATGAAATAAGCCAGACATGCAAAGACAAATATTGCATGTTCTCACTCACATGTGGGAGCTAAAAATAAAAATAAAAATTGAACCAGTGGCAATAGAGAGTAGAATGATGGTTACCAGAGGCTGGGAAAGGTAGTGGCAGTGGGGTATTAAAAGGAGACGGTTAATGGGTAAAAAATACAGTTAGATAGAAAGAATAAGATCTAGGCCTGGCACAATCGCTCACGCCTGCAATCCCAGTACTTTGGGAGGCCGAGGTAGGTGGATCACCTGAGGTCAGGAGTTCGAGACCAGCCTGGCCAACATGGTGAAATCCTCTCTCTACTAAAAATACAAAAATTAGCTGGGTGTGGTGGCGCACGCCTGTAATCCCAGATACTTGGGAGGCTGAGGCAGGAGAATCGCTTGAATCCAGGAGGCGGAGATTGCAGTGAGCCAAGATCATGCCACTGGCAACAGGGCGAGATTTTGTCAAAGAAAGAGAAAGAGAGAGAGAGAGAGAAAGAAAGAGAAAGGGATCTAGTATTTAGTAGCATAATATGGTGACTATAGTTAATAATTTATTGAATATTTTTAAATAACTAGAACAGAATGTTCTTAACACAAAGAAATGATAACTGCTTATCACACGTTGTATGCCTGTATCAAAACATTACATGTACCCCATAAATATATACAACTCTTATGTATTCATAATTAAAATTTTAAAAAATTAAATGTTAAGATCTATAACAATAAAAACAAAAATAGCGAAAGCTACTACCTTGTTCATGAGACTTTCCCTAACCACCTGTCTAAAATTCCAAACTCTACACCCCCGTCCTAAATCTTCATTCCCCAATCCTTTTTTGTTGTTGTTCCTCAGCACTTAACACTAGCTTGTATATTTTCTGTCACCCCTTAACCAGAATGTCACTGTCTACCAGGACAAGGGTTTTGTCTGTTTTGTTCATTGCTCTGTCCCCATTCTGGATCAGCGCCTGCACATATGAAGTGCTCGATAAACACCTGTGGAATGACTGAACAAATGATAGTGGTGTGTAATTAGTACTACTCTTAGTCCTGTTTTACTAAAGAGGAAACTGAGGCACAGAGAGAGGATGAGGACATACATGTATGGTCATAAGTCTTAACACACCAGATGCAACTATTTTATCCCGAAAAGCCATCAACTGGACTGGGCACAGTGGCTCATACCTGTAATTCCAGCACTTTGGGAAGCCAAGGCAGGAGGATTGCTTGAGTCCAGGAGTTCAAGACCAGCCTGGGCCACATAGCAAGACCCCATTTCTACAAATAAATTTTTAAAACTAGCCAGTCCTGACGGTGAATGCGTGTACTCCCAGCTACTTGGGAGGCTGAAGGTGGTAGGATTGCCTGACCCTGTGAGGTCGAGGCTGCAGTGAGCTGTGATAGAGCCACTGCACTCCAGCCTGGGCAACAGAGCAAGACCCTGTCTCAAAAAAAAAAAAAAAGAAAGAAAATCAACTGCAGTCTTAGTTGTTGATTGAATTCTTTTGATTCACTCGTGTAATAAATATTGGTTGAGTTTTTACAATGAGTTTGGCTCTCTAGTAGGTTTAGGTGACAACTCAGTTCCTGCCCTCAGAAGTTTAATTTGGTGGATGAATAAGACTAGAAAAATGACAGTGACAATTCTGAGGCTATTCAGGAGAAAGCAAGCAGCATTAACAAGGCATAGGGGCTAGGAAGGCTCCCTGGAGGTGGTGGCATTTAAGGCACAACCTGACTATGCACAAAGCAAAGTGTACTCTAGGGAGAAATGGATGTGCAGAGTCCTGGACGCTAGGAAGAGAGAGGAATTAAGTACATATAGGCCTGGACTGGAGAGGAAAACTGATTGCATTTACCAAAAGGTCCTTTCCTCTACGATCCTTCTGTGTATTGCCTGCTTGAAAAACCCAACCATTCCCAGCCACCATTAATAGGGAGAGCTGGGACATTGTGCTAGCGCTTAAACTGTCCCTGACACTTCCAAATGCTGGGGGCTCCTTCTGCTTTAATCCATGGAATTAGCTTCTGGCCTCACTGGCACCATCCCTTGAATTGCTGGAGGGCAGAGGTCAAGGCATTAAGCAGGGTAGATTAATACCCGGCTATAAATTCCAGAAGCTGCATTTAAGCGGCAGTCATATTTCACACGGGATCACCCCAGCCATTGATCGGCCCATCTTTTGGAGAGAGAGAGAGAGAGTGTGTGTGTGTGTGTGTGTGTGTGTGTGTGTGTCCCGGGCCGTGTTTACAAGCTTTGCTGAGCCCTCCTGGGCAGCGCCCCCCACATGCCGCCCTTTGATCAGGGAAATCCAATACCTGAGGTCTGGGCTTTATGGGCACGTAAGTCTAGATTAAGAGAATTAACCACAGTGGATCACAACTAATAAAATGGTGCCTGGGCCCCACCGCAGCGTGGCCCTGGTGGACAGGTAGGGGGCGGAAGGGACGGGGGAGAATGGCTGCCCAGCGTCCCGCCCAGGGCCACCACTCCCCTGTCCAGCCCAGAGCTGCGCTTGGCAAGGGTGTGTGTGTGTGTGTGTGTGTGTGTGTGAGAATGCGTGCTTTAATCTAAATTCTCTTGTACATTTCTTTTTCCTGTTCCACACTCTCTTTTACGTGACAACACAAATTCAACATTTCCTCAAAAAAGAGGGACTCCTAGGCAACCTGTTTGTTTCTTTCTGCGTTCAGTCATTCATTCCTCAAATATTTACAATGAACAGATGAAGCAGACAGTGTTGGGAGTTAAATATTATCCCCTGAAAAGATATGTTCAAGTCCTAACCCTCAGCACCTACGAATGTGGACTTATTTGGAAATAGTGTCTTTGCAGATATAATCCAGTTAACATAAAGTCATATTGGATTAGGGTGGGCTCTAAGTCCAATGACTGTTGTCCTTAAAAGAAGACAGAGAGAGGCGTATAGGGCACAGACCATGGGAAAACAGAGGCAGAGACTGGAGTGATGCTGTTGCAAGCCAAAAAAAAAAAAAAAACAAACCACCAAGAACGTCACAGCTGGGGCTGAGCTCCCCAAAACAAACGAATGCTGCTGACACCTTGGTTTTGGACTTCTGGCTTCCTGAACTGTAAGAGAATAAATTTCTGTGGTTTTAAGCTACCCAGTTTTTGATACTTAATGACTGCAGCTCTGGGAAACTAATACAGTCACTGCAGACACAACCAAGAGCAAACCAGACTCTGCTTCAACCTTCAGGAGACTCCAGTCTTCCTGGGAGACACACAGGGATGGGCAGATATAATACAAAGTGATGAGTTCTGGGAAAGACAGAGCTCAGGGCCATCTGGAGGGCACAGGAGGACTACCTAGCATGGAGGTATCATGGAAGGCTTCCAGGAGGAGGTGAGATTTATGCTGAAGCCTAAAGATGATTAGAGTTGGCTAGGCCAAGGAAGGGAGGGAACAGCGCTCAAGGCAGGGGGACTAGCCAAGGAGAGGGTTAGGAAGTGAGAGACAAAATGCGGCCTTTGAGGAGATTAGAGGAACCTAGCTGCTAGAAATGGAAAAGAGGGATGAAGCTGAGACAGATTTTCCATCTTAGTCCTTTTAAGCTGCTATAACAAAATACATTGGACTGAGTGGCTTTTAAAGAAAAAGAATTTATTTATTTTTGAAACCAAGTCTCACTCTGTTACCCAGGCTGGAGTGCAGTGGCGTGATCTCGGCTCACCGCAACCTCTGCCTCCCGGGTTCAAGCAATTCTCCTGCCTCAGCCTCCCAAGGAGCTGGGACCACAGGCATGAGCCATCACGCCTGGCTGCTTTTTACCATGTTGGCCAGGCTGGTCTTGAACTCCTGACCTCAGCTGATCCACCCGCCTTGGCCTCCCCAAGTACAAGGATTACAGGTGTGAGCCACTATACCCGGCTAAAAGAATTTACTTCTCACAATTCTGGAGTCTGGGGAGTCCAAGGTGAAGGCAGATGTGGTGTCTGGTGGGGACTGCCTTCTGGCTTGTGCATGGCACCTTCTCACCGTGTCCTCACATGGTAGAAGGAACAAGGCAGCTCCTTGGAGTCCCTTTACATAGGCAAACTTGTCCCATTCAAGAAGGCTCTACCTCAGTGACTGAATGACCTCCCCCAAGCTTCACCTCCTAATACCATCACCTCGAAGGTGAGGATTTCAACATAGAAGTTAGGGATGGGGCACAAACATTCAGAGCATAGCAGTGAGGGTTGGTGGGTGCCCAGCCAGGGAGGACCCTGTCAGTCAGAGCTAAGGAGCTTGGGTTTATCCTACAAGTAGAGGGAAGCCCCCAAGGAGGTGAGCGATGTAGCCGGGGCTATGGTTAGAGGTGATTCTGACAGTGGTATTGTGTTCATTGCAGCACTGCTAAGTGAGGCTGGGGGTGCCTTCGGGTGAAGGAAACACCATGTAGGATTCTGCCTATTAAGGGCTGAGGGCTTCAAAGCCCCATTGCTATCATCCCTCACTCCTAAAATGTGGAAAGTTCTGCAAAAGGACTTGCTGTGCTCCCAAGCTGTGCACATGGCCTGTGAGTTATCTCCCAGGCAGCACAGCTGCCCGGGGGAATGATGTCTCCACCGCCGAGCCCGCGTGCCCGGCGCTAAGCTGGTGTTCAGCAAACACTCCTTGAGTAAATACTCTGTATGTGAGTCAGATGGGAGCATCTTTAGTCAGGACTTACTGGGACGTGTTCCGGTTTGGTGATCTGCCCTCAAGCTGGACCAAGGGTGTCTGTAGCTCCACTCAGGCTATTGCTGGGTGTTTGCCAAATGCCTGCCTGATACAAGTACCGGACCTCTATCAAGGTTCAGTTGCTGCTTCTTGGAACATATTGTGGTCTTGCACACTGTTTTTGTTTGTTTGTTTGTTTTGAGATAGAGTCTCACCCTGTCACCTAGACTGCAGTGCAGTGGTGTGATGTGATCTCAGCTCACTGCAACCTCCACCTCCCAGGGTTCAAACGATTCTCCTGTCTCAGCCTCCTGAGTAGCTGGGATTACAGGCATGAGCCACCATACCTAGTTAATTTTTGTATTTTTAGTAGAGACAGGGTTTCACCATGTTGGCCAGGCTGGTCTCAAACTCCTGACCTCACGATCCATCCACCTCAGCCTCCCTCAGTAGGAAAACAAATCCCAGCCATTGATTCATACACATTCAGTCCTCCTTAAGGGATAGCCATTTCTGGGTTGGCAAAGCAAGAAACAGATCGACTCTTGAAGCTGAGTCTAATGCTTTAGGCAATGACCCCACATTCAAGTGTGATCTACTGACAAAGGTCCTCCCTACATGTGGTGAGCCCTTCCCCTTCCCCCTTCTCTCTTCCCACTGCACACACCATGACTGCAGGCTTTCTTCAAACAATGAGAAAATTAAAGATGTATGACAGGCAGAATAACCATCCTCCAAAGATATCCACATCCTAATCCCCAGAACCTGTAAATATGCTGGGTGACAGGGCAAGGGGGTATTAAGGGAGCAGGTGAAACTGAGGCTGCTCATCAGTTGACCTTAACATAGGGAGATGACTCTGGATTATCTGAATGGGACCAATGTAATTACAAGAGTCCATGCGGGCTGGGCATGGTGGCTCATGCCTGTAATCCCAGCACTTAGAGAAGGCCAGGTGGGAGGATCGCTTGAGCCCAGGAGTTCCAGACCAGCCTGGGCAAAATAGTGAGACTCCATCCCTACAAAAGAAAAAAAAAAATTAGCCAGGCATGGTGGCACATGCATATAATCCCAGCTACTCCGGACTATAATTGGGAGGATGAGGTGGAGAATGGCTGAGGTGGGAGGATCACTAGAGCCAGAGAGGTTGAGGCTGCAGTGAGCCATGATCACACCACTGCATTCCAGCCTGGTAGACAGAGCAAAATGCTGTCTCCAAAAAAAAAAAAAACAAAAAAAAACAAAAAAAAAAAACTGTCCTAACAAGTAAGGGTGAGGCAGAGGAGAATCAGTGGCAGAGTGAAATGATATCAGAGAGACTCGACCAGCCATCGCTGGCTTTGAAAATGAAAGAGGCTATGAATCAAGGAATGTGGGGAGACTCTAGAAGCTGGAAAAGGCAAGGAAACTGATTGTTCCCTAGAGCTTCCAGAAGGAGCAGAACCCTGCCCAGGGAGGCCCATGTCTGACCTGCAGAGCTGCAAGATAATAATATTTGGGGTCATTTTTACAGCAGGAGTAGGAAAATAATACTAGAGGGGAGGCTGGGATGGACATGGAGCCTATGAGTGATGAGTGTGGGCAAAAATGCATGTTGTGGGCCTAGATTTGGGCATGGTTCATTCATTCATTCATCCATTTACCCATTGTCATCAATAACGTCCCATGTGCCCCTGGCATCATGCTGGGGATAATAACGGTGAACAGAGGACCTTGTGACATTTACATTCTATCCAGGGAAATTGTCATTGAACAAGTAATTGAATAACTAATAACGCAACTGTGATTGTATTCCAAGTCCATAAAATGGGAAAACTTCGTCCAAAACGCTGCACTAATCAGTCTGCAACAATGATGCCCATTCATGCGGCTGAGAGTCAATGAGTCACAGAGAACACTACCAAGTACAGGATGCTCACTCATTCATTCAAGCATTTACTGAGCACCTACTGTGTGCCAGGCGAGGTGCTGAGCTCTGGGGATACCTGGATAAACAAGACAGAGTCCCTGGTCTCATAGAGTTGAAAGTCCAGTGGGCGATACACATCAAACAGATATTCACACGGTTAAGTATCTCACTGTAATTTTGATACATAAAGAAAGAAGATATGACCTAAATTGGGGAAAGCCACGGAGGGCTTCTCAGAGGATGGACTGGGATGGAGGAAGAAGGGGACGGTGCCTCAGCATGGACCTGGTGAGTTCACAGAGGGCCAATCATGCAAGGCTCTGAAGATTAAAGCAAGGTTTGGGGGCTTTCTCCTCTGAGCGGTGGGGATGCACAGAAAGGTTTCAAGCAAGAGGACACGATCAGATGTTCACCCTAAAGCGACTGCTCTTCTGCTGGGTCGGGAAAAGATGGGCGGGGAGGCCAGCGTGGAGAACAGGAAATGAACAGGAGGCTGTTGCTGTGGCCCAGGCAGCAGCACTTGGGGCTGGCTGGTGTGAGCAGTGCAGGGGAAGAAGAATGGCTCCAGGAGGGGTTGCAAGACTCTGGCTTGGGCAACGTCATGGGTTGAATTCTGTCCCTCAAAAAGATATGTCCAAATCCTAACATCCAGGACCTCTGATTTTGACTTTATTTGGAGAAAAGGTTTTTGCAGATGTAATCGGTCAAGCTAGAATGAAGTCATCATGGTGAACCCTCAGCCAATGACAGTGTTCTATTAGAAGAGGAGGGGGCACAGTGACACACACAGTGGAGAAGAAGGCCATGTGAAGATGGAGGCAGAGATTAGAGGGATGCAGCCACAAGTGGAGGAACACCAAGCATTGCCGGGAGCCACAGAAGCTGCAAGAGGCAAGGGGGCATTCTTCCCTAGGGTTTTTGCCAACACCTTCATTTTAGACGTCCAGCCTCCAAAACCGTGATAGAGTACATTTCCATTGTTTTAAGCCACCCAGTTTGTGGTGATGTGTTACAGCAGCCCAGGTTACTAAGACGGGCAATGACAGGTATCACCCACCTGCCCTGTCAAAGCCACCTCTCCCTGCACTGGTGCAGAAGCCTCCTGCATGGCCTCCCTGTGTCCAGCCTGGTCCCTCCACCATCTGTTCTCCACCCAAAGCCAGTGGCATCCCGTGGAACCTGAGATCCCATTCCTCCTCTGCTCAACCTTCCATTTGTTCCCCATCTTTCTCAGGATCAAGGCCCAAGTTCTACCATGACATACAAGGCCCTCCATAAACTCTCTGGCTTCGTCTCCCTCTGTTTTCCCTCCCTGAGTGATGCCTCGGGGCCTTTGCACTGGCCACTTCCACTCCCTGAAACCGTCTCCCCAGGTATCCTCATGGTTTGCTGGCTCACTCCCTCCTTCCCACACGGCCTCAAGTGTCTCTTTATCCAAGACACTTTTCCTGGCCTCCCACCATAAATCAGCAATGCCCACCCCCACGAATGGGTGTGACAGGCAGAATAACCGCCCTCCAAAGATGTCCACATCTCAACCCTCCTTTACCTTTCTCCATAACTCTCATCTCCACGGAGCACGTTACCTGTTTACTTGTTCACTTAGTCACTGCCTGTCTCCCTTATTGTCCTATATGTCCATTAGAGCAGGGACCACTGACTGTTTGCCACTGGATTCTCAGCACCTAGAACAGGGCCTGGCACATATGTATTTGTAAAATACATAAATGGCTTATTTACCGAGACGGGATCACTGAAAGAGGATCTTTTGGTGGGGGGACTAGTATGAGTTCATTTCAGTTAAATGCCACCATTGACTGGGGCACCAGTTAAGTGCATTCTCATTTTTGGTAATCAAATCCAACTTTTGGCCAGGTGCAGTGGCTCATGCATATAATTCCAGCACTTTAGGAAGCTGAGGCGGGCAGATCGCCTGAGTTTCAGACTAGTCTGGGCATCATGGCAAAACCCAATCTCTACGAGAACATACAAAAAATTTGCTGGCCATGGTGGTGCATGCCTGCAGTCTCAGCTATTTGGGAGGCTGAGGTGGGAGGATTTCTTGGGCCCGGGAGGTCAAGGCCACAGTGAATTGTAATCATGCCACTGCACTCCAACCTGGGCAACAGAGTGAGACCCTGTCTCAAAGAAATAAAAATAAAAATATAGGTATGAGCTGAGAGGAGAAAACATTTTTAACAATAATAAAATATAAAATCCAACTCACTGAGGCTACAAGGACTGCTATGTGTGGCTATGGCTACTTTTTGGTCTTCATCTCCAGCCATGTTCCCCTTCATTCATTTTTCTTGATACAATGTGCCCCTTCCCTGTTCTCCAGCAGGCTAACTACGCTGCCTCAGGACCTTCGCACTTGCCATTCCTTCCACCTGGCATTCTCCAGCTCTTTGAATGGTTAAGTCTCTGTGATCACTCCGTTTCTGCTCCATGTCGCTTCTCAGATTGGCCCTATCTGATACTCTCCACCAACACACACACACACACACACACACACACACACACAGTCTTCTCACATCATCCTGTGTGTTATCTTTACACAATCTCCCTTTATCACAATCTGCAATTGTCCTGCTTGCACATCTGCTGCCACTTGTCTGTCTCTCACCTCTGGCCCAATTAGTTCCTTTAAGGCAGAATCTTGTCTCTCTTACTCCCCATGAAATCCCCAGCACTGGAACAGAGTCTGCCTGCAGCCAATGTTTAACAAATACAGAAATATTGGTGTTTGAGGAATTACCTGAGAACGTCATGTATTTGTTTCTTATTGCACATCACCCTAACCCATAGAATCATAAAAATCCTAGAACTAGAAATGATCTTGTCCAATACCCAAATTTTTCTGACACAAAAAATCAGGGTCCAGAGAGGCGAAGTAACTTGTTCAAGACCACACAGGCTGGGCATGGTGGCTCACGCCTGTAATCCCAGCACTTTGGGAGGCCACGGCAGGTGGATCATTTGAGGTCAGGAATTCAAGACCGGTCTGGCCAACATGGCAAAACCCCATCTCTGCTAAAAATACAAAAATTAGCCAGGCATGGTGGTGGGCACCTGTAATCCCCGCTACTTGGGAGGCTGAGGCAGGAGAGTCGCTTGAACCTGGGAGGCAGAGTGAGCTGGGATTGCACCACTGCACTCCAGCCTGGGTAACAGAGCAAGACAACATATCAAAAAAGAAAAAGAAAAAACAAAAAAAAAAAAGCACACAGCCAGGAAGCAGCCGAGTGGGGACTAGAACCTGGATCTCCTTCCAGCTGAACTCTACCCTCTCAATCAATTATCCCTGTACACACTTAGGGTTCAGTTACTGATTTGTAAGCTTGTCAGTCTGTTAGTAAAGTCCTAGAAGATCCTGAATTTCAACCTTACAGGATAACTTTTCTTAATAACCTGAAGAAGGCTGTATGACATGGCATGCTTTTCAATACACAAACCTAACTTGCTTTAGGTCAGATCAATATAGGAACATGCCATTTGCACACAAGGGAAAAGAAGAAGAAGAAGGATTGTTTGCTTCTCAAAGCAAATATCCTATACAAAATAAGAGCTCTCAGTTCTCTCTGCTCTTTCCAGCCTCTGAACTTTTGCTCACTGTTCTTCCCTCTAATCGGAGTGCTGTTTCCCCTCCCCATAGCCAAACTCCTGCTTATTCCTCTAAACTCAGCTTACAAATCACTTCCTGGGGAGAGATATTCCTGAGCCTCTTGACCTGGTTCATTTTGTTGATGATACCTTCGCCCCCAGCATTCATTCTTCCCATAGCCCTCAGCTCACTGATAACGGCTGTTCAATGTCTGCCTGTCCTGCAGGATCACATGCTCCAGGGCAGAAGACGCCTTGTCCATCTTACTCACTCTCACATCCCCCAAAGAACCACCTCCACGCCAGGAACACAGTAGCTGCTCAGTCATCACCTGGGAATAACCTAGACTCCTCTTTCTTCTCATCTTGCTAAATGTTACCCCAGCAACCGTATTAGAAACTTGGTCTACTCATTTACCCACACCTAGTGCTGTGAACTCTAGCACCTCAAAAGCACTCACATCTATCCCGTTTTTTGTTTGTTTTTGCTTTTTTTTTTTTTTTTTTTTTTTGTCAGAGTCTCACTCTGTCGCCCAGGCTGGAGTGCAGTGGCGCAATGTCAGCTCACTGCAACCCCCGCCTCCCAGTTTCAAGTGATTGATTCTCAGCCTCCCAAGTAGGTGGGGCTACAGGCCTGTGCCACCACATCTGACTAACTTTTGCATTTTTAGTAGAGATGGGTTTTCACCATGTTACCCACGCTGGTCTCAAAATCCTGACCTCAGGAGATCCACCTGCCTTGGTCTCCCAAAGTGCTGGAATTATAGATGTGAGCCACCACTATCCCCTCTTCTTAACTGTCACTGCCAATGTACTGGTTTAAACTCTTATTACATCTTCTCTGGAGTACTACAATGGCCCCTGGGGACCGTTAATTTTACACATCAACTTGGCTAAGCTGCAGTACCCAGATATTTGGTCAAATTGCTGTGAAGGTATTTTCTTAGATGAGATTAACATTTAAATTAGTAGACTTACAGTAAAGCAGATTGACCTCTAGAATGTGGGTGGGCCTTGTCCAATCAGTTGAAGGAATTAAGAGGAAAAAAACACAAACAAACTGAAGTTCCCAGAGGAAGAGGGAAATCTGCCTCTGGACTGCATTCAGTCTCAAGCTGCAACATCAGCTCTTCTCTCAGCCTCTAGCCTGCCTGCCTAGCTCGCAGATTTTCAGCTTGCCATCTTCCGTAATTGTATAAGCCAATTTCTTAAAACAAATAGCAGTCTCAGTCTCTCTCTCTCTCTCTCTCTCTGGATTAATATAGGTGTGTATATAGATACACACACACACAGTGTGTATCTATATACACATATATATACACAAACTCACATATATGTGTGTATATATGTACACAAACTCAAACTATTTTGTGTGTATATATTATACAATATATATAAATAATCACACTAGTTATATTTATAACTATGTAAATATATACACACACACACACACACACATGCATGCTATTAGTTCAATTTCTCTCGAGAGCCCAGAGTAATACAGCCTTGCAGCCTCAAAATCAATCTCCCAGCCTGAAGCTTTGTTCTTCCTGTCTGTTTTCACTTCCATATCTGTAGTCATGAAGCATCCTTTGTTTGGAATTATCTCCTTCCCAGAGACTCTCCTCCATCCCCCACTTTCCAGTCCCCTGGATTGTCCCAACCCCACACACAACTGACCATCCAAGATAAACCAGGATCAGACATGAATACAGGTTGATCTGACCCCAAAGTCCACCCCAAAGCCCAAAGAGTAGTCAAAACTACTCTTGCTCAATGGTACACGCACAACCTGATTCAAATGCAATGTGTTAGATAAGTGAGCATTTCTACACTTTTTATTGTGGAAATGTCTAATGTATATAAAAGTAGAATAAATAGTGTCATGAACCTCTTCTACTCATCTCCCAATTTCAAAAATTATCGGCTCACGGCTATTCTTTCAGCTACATTCTCTCTTCCTTCAACTCTTACATTATTTTGAAGCAAATCCCAAACATTGTACCAATTATCAATGTATTTATGAATATTTCAGAATGTGTCTGACAATAAAGACCATTTGTTTTAACATAATCACAATAGCATTATCCCACTTCAAAATCTGACAATCACCTCTTTTATTGGTGGCAGCAGTGGGATACAATCATCTTTTTTTTTTTTTTTTTTTTTTTTGAGACACAGTTTCACCCAGGCTGGAGTGCAGTGGTGTGATCTCAGCTCACTGCAACCCCCATCTCCCAGGGTCAAGTAATCCTCCTACCCCAACCTCCCAATTAGCAAGGATTATAGGTGCCCACCACCATCTCCAGCTAATTTTTGTATTTTTAGTAGAGACAGGGTTTCGCCATGTTAGCCAGGCTGGTCTTGAACTCCTGACCTCAAGTGATCCACCTGCCTCAGCATCCACCCAAAGTGTTAGGATTACAACTATGAGCCACCTTGCCTGGCCTACCACCATCTCTTAATATAATCAAATGTCTGATCCAGTGTTCAGATTTCTAGTTATCTTATCAATGTCATTAACGCTTTTCGGGTATTGTTTGTTTGTTTGCTTGTTTGTTTGTAGCAGTATCCAAATAAGGTCCAAAGATTGTGACAGACTGTTGTGTCTCTTAAGTCTCTATAAAACCATAGGTTTCCCTCTGTCTTAGTTTGAGCTCCACCAAAAGCATATCTGCAGACAAGAATTTGGGTGCAAACAGTTGATTTTGGCAGCAGTTCCAGGAAACATGGTAAGGAAGTAGAGAAATGACCCAGAGAGAAGAAATATGACCCAATAAGGTGCACCTTCAGAAACAGTAGCCACTTGGGGCAGATGGTGTGAAATCCTCAGAGACAGGACCTTGGAGACACTGTCCAGCTTGGGAATCGGAGCCTCTATTTACCAACTCCCATCCCGCCTTGGTAGAAGGTTGCTCCTGGGGCATGAACTCTCAGCACTTCCTGCCTGCCCTGTGGACAGAGCCAGCACAGTTCAGCAGCCAGAGTTACCCTCAGGCAGAGACACAGGAAGCCTTGGTGTGTGCAAAAGCAGTGTGCGGCTGACCTCCAGTACCAACTATGGGGAGGCACCGACAGCATCAACTACAATCTCCATTTCAGATGTGCATTTTCTTTGTTGAAATAAACAGGTCATATTTTAGTTTCCCATTTCTGCTGCAACAAGTGACCACAAGCTTAATGGCTTAAGCAATGCAAATGTATTATCTTACAGCTCTGGAGAGCAGAAATTCGACACAGATGTCAAGGGGCTAAAATCAAGATGTCAGCAGAGCTGTGTTCTTTTCTGGAGGCTACAGAGGAGGATCCATTTTCTTGTTTTTCCAACTTCTAGAGGCCACGTAATTCAGGGCCCCCTTCCTCCACCTTCAAAGCCAGCAATGCAGTTGAGTCTTTCTCACATGACATCACTCTGATATTGACTCTACTACCTCCCTCTTTCATCTATAAGCATCCTTGTGACTATGCTGAACTCATTCAGATAATCCAAGAGAAATCTCACCCTTCTCAGGGTCAGTTCATTAGCAATATTAATTGCACCTACAACCTTAATTCTCCCTTGCCACATAACCTAATATAGTCACAGATTACAGGGATTAGGATGTGGACATCTTTGAGGAATCATTATTCTAATCACCAAAGACAGTCTGGAATTTGGTAATGCATCCTTGTGGTGCTATTGTTACATGTTCCTCTGTCCTCTGTAGTTTCTGTAAATTGCAGTTGGAATTAGAGACTTGATTGATTCAGGGTAAATTTATTTTTGGCAAGACTATGTCATAGGTGGTATCAGGAGTGTCCACATTGTAAAAATTACCTTGCAGAATGAGGCACACTTATGCACACTAAGTAGACCGAGAATTTACAGCTGCTTATAATCAATCCTCCTGTTACAATTCACAGGATGTCAAAAAATATTGGACTAGGAGAAATTTTCAAAGAAAGATATACATTCCTTTTATTCTTTATGTGGAAAAAATAAAATCATTTTTGTTCCCATTTATGGGCAAAAAATAATCATCATCATCAAGAATAAGAAACGTTTTTGAAAAAACATTTGCATGGTTTAGAGGAAAAAGAACTTTCAAAACAAAGCAAGAAACTTGCATTCCCAGCAGTCTCTAATCGGGAGTTCTAAAAGCACGTTCTATCTGAAACTCAATTTTTTTCAGCACCAAGGGCTCCCAAGTTTTCTATAAGATGCCCAAAATTCATGACCCACTGCAAGAAAGGTACCCAAGTACACACAAAACTGAAACAAAATACAGCTGCATCTCATTTCCTCACCATTTCAGCCACTGGAGAAGACCTAGTCTCCAAATTAGGTCAGAAGGATAACAATTTGCCAAGCAACATGTGAAGAAGAGATCTTTCCGGCCCAGACATAATGAGAAAGAAGAACCACTCGACTCAAGGAATGAGCTTAGTTTTGTTTTCTTTTGTTGTTGTCATTCATGTTTTCAATTTTCTAAAATTGCTTACTTCTCTGGGTTTTCAAATGTCAGAGGCAGAAGGTTTCTCACCTTACAGAATCTCCCAGAACTCTGTCATCAAATTAGAGTGGCCAACAATGATGTTAACATTTATCTATGTCACAGATGAACATCATATTTCATAGAAACTGGTCTTAACAAAAAACAGTGTGAGCAACTTTAGACCACAGGACATAGACTTGGCCAGAAGAGTGGAAAAAGTAGCAAGCAGGAAGAGAAAAAAGATTTTCAAAGAGCTTTTAAAATGGGGAGGAAAAGTCATTGGTGATAAAATACGACTCTGTGAAATGAAAGCAACATAATTTAAAAGACAGTGTGGATTTACCCACACTCATGGATGGAGGAGAAATTAGTTGAAGATGTACTTTGCAAACGCTAACAGAGTAGCTATACAAAGTAACAACAACAACACAATAACTATATAAGAATTTACAGAACTACATCTACTTAATACATACTTTTTTTATTCTTCATTTTTATTGGATTTTCTGATTAAAAATATTTAACCCATATAGAAATGCATAACTTAAAAAATATAAACTTTTCAGCCAGGTACAATGGCTCACACCTGTAATCCCAGCACTCTGGGAGGTTGAGATGGGTGGATCACCTGAGGTCAGGAGTTCAAGACCAGCCTGGTCAACATGGTGAAACCCTGTCTCTACTAAAAATACAAAAAACAAACAAACAAACAAACAAAAATTAGCTGGGTGTGCTGGCATGCAGCCTGCAGTCCCAGCTACTTGGGAGGCTGAGGCAGGAGAATCACTTGAACCCGGGAGGCAGTTTGCAATGAGCCAAGATCCCACCACTGCACTCCAGCCTGGGTGACAGAGCGAGACTCTGTCTCAAAAAAAAAAAAGAAATTTTTCGGCAGGGCGTGGTGGCTCAAGCCTGTAATCCCAGCACTTTGGGAGGCCGAGACGGGCAGATCACGAGGTCAGGAGATCAAGACCATCCTGGCTAACACGGTGAAACTCCGTCTCTACTAAAAAAAATACAAAAAATTAGCCGGGCAAGGTGGCGGGCACCTGTAATCCCAGCTACTCAGGAGGCTGAGGCAGGAGAATGGCGTGAACCCGGGAGGCGGAGCTTGCAGTGAGCCAAGATCCAGCCACTGCACTCCAGCCTGGGTGACAGAGCGAGACTCCGTCTCAAAAAAAAAAAAAAAAAAAAAAAAAGAGAAATTTTTCATAATTCTATCACATAGAAAAACTTTGTTAACAATACTGGGTAAGTTATTTCCAATATACAATCATATATGCTCATGTACATATATAAATGGTTACTGACACATATATACAACATATATTAAATTACATATCACTTTTGTATGACAAAAAAATTGTCTTCAAAGATAGGATCATGTAAAACATATCTTCAACTTGCTTCTTTAACTTATCAGTGAAGCATGGATATCTCTGTATATTGACACATCTGTCTTATCTGATGTTTTGAATGACTGCATCATAGGCCATGAGGAACAGTGCTCATTAATATAACTTCTCCCTATTAATGGGCATTTAGGTTATGACCTTTTGAATGATCTTCTAGGGAAGACAAAGGAAGAGTGTATTAAATCCTTTCTCAAGTAAAAGCAACATAAAATACGCTTTTTAAAACTGTTTCTTCAGCCTACCCACATGGAACTTGGAAAATTTAAATGCTGTCCTCTCTTAATTTGAATTCCACTGATGTCAGTTTTGCTTGTTTGCACAGATTGGGCTCATTATAATATTTGGTATGATGCATTATCTCTGATCTATGCTTTTATTTAATAATTTTATTAGTCATTTTTTAAAGAATATCATTAGCTTATAGAAACTCACCATCAACAACAAAACCTAGGACCCTGTCAACAACTCACATCCAACCCTGTGATCTCCCAAGCCCATCTTCCTACGCCTCTTACCTCATGTACCACCTTCCCGAATCTCACAGTCATCAATGCCTTGCTTGCATTTTTCTTTTCACTTATACCCTAAATATCAAAACTCACTAGGTTAATTTCTGTTGATGAAAAATATTGCCATCATTGTGGTTGCTTGCATTTTTACACTCTTTTTGCATCTGATGTGTGTTCCTAAAAGTATGGGGTTTTTTTTGGGTTTTTTTTGTTGTTTTTTTTTTGAGACGGAGTCTCGCTCTGTCGCCCAGGCTGGAGTGCAGTGGCCAGATCTCAGCTCACTGCAAGCTCCGCCTCCCGGGTTCCCGCCATTCTCCTGCCTCAGCCTCCCGAGTAGCTGGGACCACAGGCGCCGCCACCTCGCCCGGCTAATTTTTTGTGTTTTTAGTAGAGACGGGGTTTCGCCGTGTTAGCCAGGATGGTCTCGATCTCCTGACCTTGTGATCCGCCCGTCTCGGCCTCCCAAAGTGCTGGGATTACAGGCTTGAGCCACCGCGCCCGGCCAAAAGTATGTTTTTATTTTAGTTTTTAACAAATGAGTATCAACTTGCATGTAACTTCTTGGAATTTTTTCTTCCTCTTACCTAATATGACATTACCAAGTGCCTTCATTTGGCTTCTCCCAAAAGCTGACTGAGGACAAGGATTCAAGTACAAATTGTTTGGGATGGAGGTAGAGAAATGAGGCAGGGAAGGAAAGACAGTCAACAAAAGCACAGCACATGAGAAGCAGCAGCTTCATGAACATGGGTTTCCCTTTAGGATAAGGAAAATGTTTTGGAACTAGAAAGAAGTGGTGGTTGCACAACATTGCCACTGAATTGTTCCTTTTTAAATGATTAATTTGTGTTATGTGTGTTTCATCTCTTTTTTTATAAAAGTGCAAAGGCATAAGAATTATATAATGGACTTTGGGGACTCGCGGGGGGAAGGTTGGGAGGGGGTGGTACACTGCTCGGGTGACAGGTACACTAAAATCTCAGAAATCACCACTAAAGAACTTATCCATGTAACCAAAAAACCACCTTACCCCAAAAACCATTGAAATGATTTTTTTAAGTGCATTATCAAACCAGCCACCACTGAGGACAACTGGAGCTTAACCTCTCTGGGGAAGCTCAGGGTGTACATATACATACTTCAGAGTTATCTCACCCAGGCAGTGAGGCAGCTGGGGTTTACCAACTCCTGTCATTCAAAGATTGAGAACTCTTCCAAAGGAATGTCAATTCCCCGGGGCTTCCAGCCTGCAATGGAGATGGCAAGGTGCACTCCAGCTGGTGGGCACTGAAGATTGTGAGCATGAGGGTAGAGGCAGGACAGGTGCAAACACTGCCAGCTGTATCGAAGTTCACCACATTGTTGCCTTTTCCACTCTTTGTGTTTTATTTTTTGTTGTTTTCTATTTTTCTGATTTACTTTTTTTTTTTTCTTAACTTTCATTTTAGGTTCAGAGGTACATGTGCAGGTTTGTTATATAGGCAAATTGTGTGTCATGGGGGTTTTGTGTACAGATTATTTTGTCACCCAGGTAATAAGCATAGTACTTGATAGGTAGTTTTTTGGTCCTCTCCCTCCACCCTCAAGTAGGCCTCAGGGTCTATTGTGTCCTTCTTTGTGGGCATATATACTCAAAGGTTAGCTCCCAACTTACAAGTGAGAGCATACAGTATTTGGTTTTCTGTTCCTGTGTTAGTTTGCTTAGGATAATGGTTTCCAGCTCCATCCAGGTTGCTGCAAAGGACATGATCTCATTCTATTCTATTCTATGGCTGCATAGTATTCCATAGTGTATATGTACATTTTTTAAATCCAGTCTACCATTGATGGGCATTTAGGTTGATTCTGTGTCTTTGCCATTGTGAATAGTGCTGCGATGAACATACATGTGCACGTCTGTATGGTAGAAAGCTTTACATTCCTTTGGGTATATACCCAATAGTGGGACTGCTGAGAAATACAAATCAAAACCACAATGAGATACCATCTCACATTAGTCAGAATGGCCATTAATAAAATGTCCAAAAAAAAAAACCAGATGCTGGCAAGGTTGGGGAGAAAAGCACTTGCACACTGCTCATGGGAGTGTAACTGAGTTCAGCCACTGTGGAAAGCAGTTTGGTGACATCTCAAGGAATTTAAAACACCCTTTGTGTTTTTGTTTTTGTTTTTTTGTTTGTTTGTTTTGTTTTGTTTCCATTACTGGAAAAATCACACTTTTTCATCCACATTCTGTTATCTGGTTTGTTCCCAACTGATATAAGAAAACATGGCATTAGGGGAAAAATTGTGTAAATTCAAGAGATACAAGTACAGTTTTGTTACATGGATAGATTGCCTAGGGTGAAGTCTGAGCTTTTAGTGTAACCATCACCAGAATAATGTACATTGTGTCCATTAAGTAATTTCTCATCCCCCATCCCCTCCCACCTCCCACCCTTCCAAATCTCCAGTGTCTATTATTCCATGCTCTATGTCCACATGTACACACTATTCAGCTTCCATTTGTAGTTGAGAACATACAGTATTTAACTTTCTGTTTCTAAGTTATTTCACTTAATGGCCTACAGCTCCATCCATGTTGCTGCACAAAGCATAATTTCATCCTTTTATGACTGAATACTATTCCATAGTGTGTATATATGTGTATACAACATTTTCTTCATCCAATCATCCATTGATGGACACTTTGATTGATTCCATATCTTTACTATTGTGAGGAGTGCTGCATTAAACCTCATAGTGCATATGTCTTTTTATATAACTATTTCTTTTCCTTTGGGTAGATATCCAATAGTGGGATTGCCAATCAAATGATAGTTTCATTTTTAGTGCTTTAAGAAATCTCCATACTATTTTCCATAGAATTTGTACTAATTTACATTCCCCCTAATGGTGTATAAAGCATTCCCTTTTCTATGCATCCTCCCAGCATCTGTTATTTGGTGACTTTTTGTTAATAGACAAAAAGTCAGTGCAGTGGCTCAAGCCTGTAATCCCAGCACTTTGGGAGGCCGAGGTGGGAGGATCACTTGAGTTCAGGAGTTTGAGACCAGCCTAGGCAACATAGCAAGACCTTGGCCATACTAAAAATCAAAAAAATTAGCAGCACATGGTGGCTCAAACCTGTAGTCCTAGCTACTCAGGAGGCTGAAGTGAGAGGATCGCTTAAGCCCAAGATATCAAGGCTGCAGTGAGCTGTGATCATACCATTGCACTCCAGCCTGGGTTGCAGAGCGAGACCCTGTCTCAACAACAATAATGATAATTAATAATAGCAATTTAGACTACTGTAAGATGACATCTCATTGTGATTTTAATTTGCTTTCTCTGATGATCAGTAATGTTGAGTATTTTTTGATATGCTTGTTGGCCTTTTAGGTTATATCCAGAAGAAAAATTACTAGGTCGTGGGATTATAAATTTTCCAATTGAGTTTATAACACTAAACTGTTTTTTCCAAAATTGATGCACCAATCTGCATTCCCTCTGCAACTCTACATCCCTGTAACCCTTAGTTTGTCAGATTATTTATTTATTTTATTTATTTATTTATTTATTTTTGAGATGGAGTCTCACTCTGTCATTCAGGCTGGAGTGCAGTGGCTTAGTGGCGCGATCTCGGCTCTCCGCAATCTCCGCCTCCCAGGTTTAAGCCATTCCCCTGCCTCAGCCTCCCGAGTAGCTGGGATTACAGGTGCCTGCCACCATGCCCAGCTAATTTGTATTTTTAGTAGAGACAGGACTTCACCATATTAGCCAAGGTGGTCTCAATCTCCTGACCTCATGATCTGCCCGCCTCAGCCTCCCAAAGTGCTGGGATTACAAGCATAAGCCACCGCACCCGGCCTTGTTAAAATTTTTACCAAACAAATTCGTGCAAAATAATATCTCATTCTGGTCTTACTTTGCCTCATTATTAAGGATGTTCCACATCTCCTTATACATTTGTTAGTAGTCATATATGTTTCTACATTTGAAATGTCTGTTCTTGTCATTTGCCCATTTTTCTATTTGGTTATTGAGCTTTGCTTATTTATTTCTAGAAATTCTTTACATATGGCTCATTAATACTCTCCCTTGTTAGCTGCATGTGTTGTGAATATTTTCTTCCAGTTTGTAATGTCTTCCACCTTTTCATGAGTCTGTTGAGAAGCAATATTCTTCGTTTTAACAGTCAAATTTATCAAACGTATCAGTTTTAAAAATACTGTCTGACCACAGAAAGCTAATCAAATAAACTATGGTACATCTATACAATGGAATATTTAATAATAACTATTAAAATTTATTTTGTTGAAAAATATTTCTTTAAACTGAACTTTTTTTTGCAATTTAATGTTACGTCAAAAACAGCATACCAAAAAAAAGTAGGTATATCAAGATCCCACAGTATGAATTTTTTTAAGTCTAATAGATACACTATGTTAGCAAGTTTCTGGACACATGACCACTCTTACTCACTCCTGGTGAAGGGTATAAATTTCTAAGATCTCTGTAACTTGCAATTTGCCAATGTCCATCAAAAATTTAAATTTATGTGTAACTTGACCCAGCAATTCTCCTTTAGGATATTTACTCAACCAATATCCTCATATGTGTGCCAGGAGGCATACATACAATTATATTCATTGCAGCACTGGTCAATAGCAAAAGACAAAATTATAAAACAGCCATACAATGGAATACTATGTAGCTGTTAAAAAAGAACAATGTTGTCTATATGTATTATAATGCAATTATCTCCAAGGCACATTGTTAAGTGAAAAGAGCAAGATAGTATTGTATATCATTTGCATTAAAAATATTTAGTGCTATGTAAATCCTTTGCTTGTATTATTTGCGTAGAGTGTTTCTGAAAGCAAAAAAAAAAAAAAAAATAGTAATTGATTAGTTGCTTCCTACGAAGGGATTTGGTCTACGGGATATCCTCACAACCTCTTTAGAAAGTAGATATTATTATTCTATTCATTAGACATGAGGAACCTGGAACAAGAGAACTCCGGAAGTCTCCGTGGGACAAAAAGAAAAGAATCCAATGAGATCATCACTATTAATTCACTCCCAGTTTCTTGACTGTTGTCCCTGTGCCAGGTTCTCTGGAATCACAATAGCACCTACAGCACAGAGGGGTTTGGTGATTAAACGAGACCCAATAACCAGGAATTTCCTCCCCACAGATGCTTGATAAATAGGAGCTGGGTTTTATAACAATGTAATTAATAGTATATAGTCATTTATTTTGCAGCTTATCTCATCTGGTTTTGCCAACAGCACTGTGTATTAAGTAAGGCAAGAGTGGTTGCTATCATATCCATTTTACAGAAAACTGAGGCTCAGGAAGGTGAAGTTCATAGGGGCTCCTCATGCAATCAATTCTGGAGCACGCAGAAGAGGCTTCCTGGAGCTGATGGTGCTCAACCACTAGAGGGCTCAGACAGAATCCTGGCTCTGCCCCTCACTCGCTGTATGGCATCCTGAGCAAGTTGCTTAGGCTTTCTGTGCCTCAACTTTGGCAACTATAAGACGGAAACAAACGAAAGCACTGCATCTTAAAATGCTGAAGATGAGATGAATGAATATGTATCAACGACTACAACTAGTGATTGCTTTAAAATGTAAGTCAGATCCTGTCACTCTTCAGTACAGATCTTTCCATTGGCTCCCATTTACTTTGCAATAAAATCCAAAATCTTCACTGCAAATGGCCCATGGAACTTCACATGGCCTGGCTGTCCAGCAACT
Organism: Papio anubis; assembly: GCF_008728515.1. NCBI lineage: Eukaryota > Metazoa > Chordata > Mammalia > Primates > Cercopithecidae > Papio > Papio anubis. Next base: position 110,183,870 of record NC_044984.1, read on the forward strand.
TTCTCTCTGTTCTCAGCCTTTGGCTCACTCCTCCTCCACCAGCTGGCTTCCTAGCTGCCTGGAGACACACAGAGCTCAGCACTGCCTCCAGGCCTTAGGACATTTTGTTCCCTCTCTTAGGAACACACTTCCTGGCTCCTCTGTCACCTCTCAAGCCACCCTTCCCTGACCACTTTCCCCATCACCCTCCTCGTCCTGCTGGATTTCTTTCTCGTCAGCACTTATGGCCGCCCAGCAGACCACACGGTGTGTTGATCTGTGTATTCATTTCTGGTCCACCGGCCCTGCTCTTAAATGCAAGCTTGATGAGGGCAGGGATGGGCTGTCTTGTGCATCACTGCATCCCCAAGACTTGGAACAGTGCCTAGCACCTTGCTGGCCCTCGGTAAATGTTAGGTCTCCCAAAAGGCAGGAGACACGGTCACTATAGGCAATGAGCACAGCATAAGCAAAGGCCTGGTGGTGGGGACAGAGCATGATCCAAGCAGGGACCCACACAGAGTTCCTTTGACCTGGTGCTGCCACCCTGGTTAGGGGAAATGGGCTCTGCTTACCACCAAGACACCTCGGACACACGGATTTCTTAGAAGCCCAGTCAAAATGCTCTGGGCTGACTCCTTCTCCCATATTTCCTCATCCCCTGTTCTGTTTGACCCCTCATCCTTTCCTGGGGTCACTGCTGCCTTCATCTGCAGCCCAAGGATAGGGGTACAGGCAGCCAGGGCTGGGGGTCCCTCAGTCCCAACTAGCAGCTTTGGGGGTCTTTGGAAGGCTGGTGTCTAACAGAATGAGGGGAAGACTTTGGGAGGGAAGAAACCTCCCCAGGGGAAAGCTGCCTTGTGCAGAACTCACAGCTCACAGCCATAAAAAGAATAAAAACTAGAAGAGGCTGCATCTCCTTGGCCCCTTTAAGAAAGACACCTTGGGATTCTGGCTGGAGGTCACATCAGGAAACTGAACATGCACGGAAGGGGCTGCCCAATAAAATAAATAATCATTTATTAAGGTACTTATCTGCACAGCAGGAAATCAGCACAGGGAGTGTGGGTAGGGGAACAGAACCTCCCTGAAGAAGACAGCCATCTTTAAAAGAGGGGAGGCTTGATTTGAAACACTTGTCTCCAAATGGGACCAGTAATCCTCAGCCCTTAGCCTCATTCCAAACCTCCCAGGAAAAGGAATAGCAGTGCACAGCTTTCTAGAACTTTCCAGGGCAGAAAGAAAAATGAAGAAAGAAGAGACCTTCTTCAGGCCACCACACTGGCTCCCCTCCAACTTGTGCCCATGAGTTTTGGGCTGGAGCTGAGATGGTAGCCTAGCAACATGTTTTATTTCTGCAAAAGGAAGTGATCTTTGAAATGGAGCCACAAGAAGATCCGAAAAGGGATTTCCCAATCACAGCCCTAGGTGAACCATCTAGGATGGAGCTTCCTCCAAAAGCCAGACTGGCTAGGGCACCACGGCACCACTGCTCCCCTTTGTTGAAAGCTTCATACTTTCTCCTTCCACAGAGGCTGTGCAGGATTTTCTCTCTTTGCCTGGAATGTTCTTTCGCTACCACACACTCCACCACCTCCATCATCCCTTGCTTCCCTTGGCCCGGGCAACTTCTTCTCCATCTTCTAGATTTCAACTCAACCAGGGAAGCCTTCTCTGATCACTCTTAAGCAACCAGCTGAGCTGCTACATATGGGCTCTCGCATACCCACCCTCCCACCACTAAATTGTGTATTGCTCAGTGCTTATCATGGCTGGCATTGCACACTTTATATGGGTGCAATAGTTTATTGCATCTCTTCTCCACTGCTTCGGTTGTACCTTACACTATAGCCACAATGCATGACACATCGTAGTCCCTCAATGAAGATGTTTTGAATTAATGAACAAATGGACCTTTGGGAAAAATATATCAGTATACTTCAGTCTCCTAGTTAAGTATCCAAACACTTGAATGCATGCATGAGTGAGGGATGAATAAATGAGCAAGTGAATGAATGAGCAAATGAATAAATGAACGGGTGAGTGAATGAGTGAGTTATTGAATGAATGAGTGAATAAGTGAGTAACATAGTGACTGCATGAGTGAAGGGGGAAGTAAAAGAGTGAATGAATGAATGACAATGGCTCCCTCGAGGGTGGTCCTATTAGTTAATGCCTTTTTTCTGTCTCTCCTTTTCTCTGTATGCAGAGAAACAGGTAGAAGAGGTTGGCATGAATGTGACTCTAACCAAAACACATGGCAAGGGAAGGAGGGCATTTCCCAAAGGGGCACCTGGTGGTGGGGTGCGGGGGGATGCTTCCAGGCAGAAGCTGACCCCCAAGGGGCAGCTCTGTCCCTGACCCCTTTCACCTTCCCTTGTTCTGATCTTTATGGGGCCGTCTGCCTTTTAGCATCAAAGGAGACAGCAGGGCCGTGACTTGTCCCACAGCAGTTCTATAAAAATGTAATTACCCAATAACCCGCTGTCTGCAAAACAAACCATCTTCCTGTTTCTTCTCCCATAAAAAGCATTTGACAGCCCTGTTCTATCAGCTTATAAAACCTGGAGAGAGTTGGCTTAGCCCCCTCTGAAATGAAAACCCTTAGCGGGGAGAGTCCCAAGTGGGGAGAAACACACCTCTGACCCTCCAGGCAGTTGCTTCAAAGTCACTGGAGGTTTTCAGAGAAGGCAAAGAGAGCAACCTCTCTTGGAAAAATGGGTGACTGGATAATGCAGATCACACCTAAAAAGGGCAAAAGCCTTGGAAACTCTAAGAGCCCAGGCCTGCTGTGGGCACAGGCAGCATCATTGTATCTCACCAGAAAGTCATTCTTTCATTTATTCACTCAATAAACATTTATCAGGCACCTATGACATGCTAGGCATTAGGCTAGGCCTTGAGGGTAAGACTGTAGTGTAATAGGTGCTGGTCCTTTAAGAAACTCACATCTAAAATATACATTTATTTTAAATAATGGAGCACTTTGATCTGAATTTATTGACATGTAAAAAGTGCATATAATCCATCACTACATGGGTGAGGCAGGTTATAAAACAGTAAGTAGTGATGGATACATAACATCAAAAATGTACTTAATGCCACTGAATTGTACACTTAACATGTTAAGTTTTATGTTACATATATTTTACCAATATCTACATTGGTAGATTTTGATTGGTAAGACTATATTGATAGATATGGCTTCATTTTGACTTTTTTTCATTGAAAGAGAAACAGAATGCAACTGGGGGTGGTGATAAAATTATTCTATATCTTGACTGTGAAGCTATCTAGTGGGTTCATGTGTCCCCCACAAAGATATGTCCAAGTCCTACCCTCTAGTGTCTGTGAATATGACCTGATTTGGAAATAGAGTCTTTGCAAGTGTAACTAAGGCAAGGATCAAGATAGATTATACTGGATTGAGGATGGTCCTAAACCCAATGGGAGTGTCCTTGCAGAGAAAGGAGAGGGGGATTTGACACACTTACAAAAAGAGGTCCTGTGAACACGAAGGTGGAGATTGGCCTGATGTGGCCACAAACTGGGGAACGCCTGAAGCCATCAAGAGCTGGAAGACACAAGGAACAGCAATTGCGGGAAACTAACCCCGATTGTCTACCAGACAGCATGCTTTTTCACAGAACTGTTCACTAACAAGGGTAGTTTTGCTGTATTCAAATTATACTTTGATTTTCAAAATATCTTTTAAATAGAAACAGAGGGATTGAATAGACATTTCTACTTTTGTACACATCTCCTCTGTTGCAATAGCAGAAGCACACAAAAGGACACGCATATGTCCTTAGGGAAGGCAAATCAAAGCCCTGGTGGGATATTACTGCACACCCATTAGGGTGGCTGTCTTCAAAAAGGTTGATAATGATAAGCATTGGTGAGAGTGTGGAGAAACTAGAATCCTTCGTATTGCTGGTGGGAATGTAAAACGGTACAGCTGGTGCAGTGGAAAACAGCGCACTGTGGCTCACGCCTGTAATCCCAGCACTTTAGGAGGCCGAGGTCGGAGCATCATCGGAGGTCAGGAGTTTGAGACCAGCCTGGCCAACATGGTGAAACCCCATCTCTACTAAAAATACAAAAATTAGCCAGGTGGGGTGGTGGGCGCCTGTAATCCCAGTTACTCGGGAGGCTGAGGCTGGAGAATTGCTTGAACCCAGGAGGCAGAGGTTGCTATAAGCCGAGATCGTGCCATTGCACTCCAGCCTGGGCGACGACAGCAAAACTCCATCTCAAAAAAAAAAAAAAAAAAAAAAAGCACTAAACCCTAAACCTAAAATTACCATGTGACCCAGCAATTCCACTCCTAGGTATAAACCCCAAAGAATTGAAAGCAGGGACTCAAACAGATGCTTGTACGACAGAGTTCGTTGCAGCATTATTCACAGTAGCCAAAAGGTGGATGCAACCCAAATGTTCACCAGCCGATGAACAGATAAACAAAATGTGGTAGTATGTCAGACATTGCAATATTATTCAGCCATAAATTTTTTTAAAATCTGATACATGCAACAATATGTTGAGCCATGAAGACATTATGCCAAATGGAAGAAGATAACCACAAAAGGACAAATATTGTATGATTCTGTTTATATGAAGTACCTAGAATAGGCATTTGGAGACAGAAAAGTAGAAGTTACCAAGGACTGGGGAGAGTAGGGAGGGCATTACAGGGCTCCTGTTTGGGATGATGAGAAAGTTCTGGAGATGGATAGTGGTGATGGTTACATAACATCAAAAATGTACTTAATACCACTAAATTGTACACTTAAAATGTTAAGTTTTATGTTACATATATTTTATCAATATCTACATTGATAGATATTGGTTGGTATAGATAGGTAATAAGATTTTATAGGTAACAAACTATAGATAGATATCGATATATCTATATGTAGAGATATCGATATATCTATATCAATATAGGTAACAAGTTTTATGCTAAACTTGATAAAGTTACCTATATGATATGTATATGATAAAATATAGGTAACAAGTTTTATGTTACCTATATTTTATCAAGGTAAGTTTTATGTTACCTATCTATCTCAATATAAATACAGATATTGACATACATTTAGATGTAGACAATGGGGAGAGGTGCCTAGATGGTATCAGAGATGTGGAGGCAGTTTCTGTTTTTATAATTTCTGATGTTTCTCATACTTGTTTTACTGTGAATATACATTGTATAAGGAGCTCATGGTCTGACGAGTGAGACAGGTAAGAAAATTGACAATTGGAGGATATGAGAGCCAGGGCATCTAAATCAGACTGGGGAGGGGGTTCCACGAAAGGGTTCCTAGAGAAAGGACAATGATCAGGGATAAGCCAAGCAAAGAAGTAAGGGTGGAGGAGAGAGGGCACTCCCAGTACAATGGGCATTGAAAGTACCTGCATCTTACCAACCAAGCAACCAGGTCAGCAAAGTCACACGGCTTCAAGTTCCTCAGCCCTAAAAATGGTGACCATAATCCTTAATATCTCATAAGGTTATGGGATGATTAAGGGAGGCAATGTGTATATAAGACTTTGCAGAGTCTGATATGGATTAAGTACTGGAAAATGCCAGTTATTGTTAATATTAGTATTAGCGTAATCAGCTGCAGCCAGATTGGTGGGTTAGAATCTTGGCCTGGCCACTTGCTGTGTGACCTTGGATCTGCTAGTTAACCCTTCTGTGCCTCAGTTTCCGATTCTGTAAAATAAGGATAAATAATAGTACTTACACCTTAGGGTGTTATGAGGATTTTACAATTTAATACCTATAAATCAATTACAACAGCACCTGGCATATGACAAAGACCATATAAGAATTAGCTATTACATTTTGTCATGACTATAAAGGAAAAGAAATGTCTGGAAACAGTACAAAAGAGAAGTGGAATGGCCAAACATGCTTAGGGAAAGAGCAGTGTAAGAATTATCTTCATGGAAAAAAAAAAAAAAAAGCAAATAAAGCCTTTGAAAAAAAAAATCATAAATCTGAAAATAAAGTGTCTTATGATGATGCGGTTGCATTTTGGATCAAGATATTTTTAGCTAACAAAATCAAGTTAAAATGGGTTTTGACAGAGTGAAAAGATGTGGGAAATGCATAAAGGAATCAGGCTTGAAAGGCTGAAAGTAAGTCCTCCTCTTCGTTAGAGAAAGTTTCACTGTGTTCAACATTTGAAATTGATGACTTTGGTGGTTTCCTTTGGGGAAGAAAATATCCTGACATTTCCTGGTAAGTCTTCCTTCCTACCTTCTTGCCCTTAATGATATTTTCTATCAGCCTAATGTCCCTGCTTGAGCACTGATGGGCTGTGTGGACACAGATAATATCCAGAATATTAGCAGTTTGGAAGGCTCAGAGCAGCATCCGCCACCTTCATAAAGATGCAGGCAACACTACCGCATAAGCACCTCTTAACATGCAGTCACAAATCACTGCTCAACAAATTCCAGAATTTCAAAGCTGTGGCATAAATTTCCAAGCCAGAAGAACAGCATGGGAGCCTTAAGTGCTGGGTTTCAACCCTCTAGACTCCCTGGAACCACTGTCTGAGGTTCTGGCAGCATCAATATGGCCCTTTCAGCCTTCTAAGGAATATGAATGGTGTGTTAAGCCAATGAGAGACAGCACGTAGTCTTTGAATGGAATCCACAGTGTGTACACCAAGGCTTTTGGCTCTGCTTTGAAATTTTGAATAGCAAATCCCTGCTCCTCAATCCTCTGCATTATCGTCTTTTAAATGGGTGTAGCAAGTTTTATCCTGGCACAGAATAGAAGGTCTTAAAAAGTCTTTGGGGGTAAAGGGGATGGGATGAGAAAAAAAACAAAAACTATGACTATTGGGATTTTATTTTGCCTTTGACAGAAATCTTTAGAAACATCATTTTACTCATTAGTAATATATTCAGCTCCAAGGAGTAAGAATGCCTCACTATATCCCTTAATTTAATAGTCCTTTCTTACATAATGAAACTTCCAGAAGCGGTCTGCTTCATGTTCTGGTTCAGCAGCTCAGCCACGTCTTGACCAATATTTTGACAAAACAGCTGCTGCAGTTCCAGCCATCACATCCAAATTCAAGACAGGAAAAAAACGGAAGGGGAAAGTGCTGCATCTTCCCTTTTACCAGGACGATAAATTTTTTTTTCCCCAGAACATTTTGCAACCAACCTTTTGGACAGAGCTGTGTCATATACCATCTCACATGCAAGGAAAACTGGGAAATTAGAGAACAGAACTTTGACCAATTATAATCCATAGCCTGGGTCTGGGCTCAGTACTGCTCTGAACAAAACCTGGATCCTCTTAGGAAGGGGAAAGGGCAATGGATATAAGGCAGGCAATGAACGGTCCGCCCAAGTCTTCTATCCCAACATGCACACAACTTCAGTGATCAAAAAAAAAAAAAAAAAACAGAAGAAAAGAACCCGAAGCAAAAATAATAACAATATGACACTATCCATTTCTTGAAGGGAAACTGATAAATCTTATATGTGTTGGTCTGATACCAGGATACATTTTTAAAACTTGTGAAAGTGAAAGCAATGAAGGCAGTATCTGTAGAGATGTTCTGAAATAATTCCAACGGTGAGCAGTCAGATTCCAAGCTTCTCGTCTAACTGGTATGAATAAGTCTCACTGAATTACTCTGATGGGAAAGGATATTTTTCCCAATTCATAGAACCCACAGTGAGACATGAGAGAAACTTGGCATAATCTTTCCAGTCAACGGATATGTATCGAGCAAAGCAGACATGGTTCCTACCCTCACAGAGCAAACAGTCTAGCAAGGCAGATAAAGAATCACGTAGACAAACACAATGCTATAAACTAGCACTCTACTAAGTGCTATGAAACTTAACAGGATGCTCGGAGGCAGAAGAGCCTAATTGAAGCTGGATAGGATCAGGATAACGATTAGAAGCACAAGCTTCAGAACCAGGTCTGGGTCAACTTCCCAACACGCCACCACGCCCAAGACCAGTGAACTTGGATCATAATAAAAACAAGTATTGACTAAGCACGGATCATGTATTAAACACCACACTCAGCCGTTTAATCACCGTGACAACACTTTGAGGTCAACTAGTCCCATTTTAAAGAGAGGATGATCGGGGATAGAAATTTACCTACCTGAAGTCACAGAATTGGTAACTGGAGGAAGTTGGTATGAACCTGTGTTACTCCTTCTGCAAAAGCCAAAGCCATGCCAATTCCCTACGTCTCAGTTTCTCACATGTGCAGATATCAGGCTGGTAGATGAAATTAGGTGAAATGATCCATGGGCAGCAGCGGGCACCATGCCTGGCACACAGCGAGTGTGCAATCACCGATAACTATTATTCAAACTCTGAGTCTCTGGGATTCATTTGATCATTTCTTCAAGTCCTCTTGGCCTGGGAAGTCTGAATCCAGCCAAGCCAACTGATCCATCTTCATAGGGGCTTTGAGATCTCAGGGGTCAAAGAGACAGGAAAATCCATTTTTTTCTTTCTGTGCAAATCAGGAAACACCTAAGTTAACAGCCAACAAAAATAAATCAGAGTAATGAGAGCTTTAGTTCAACATTTTAAAAAACACAAAACAACTACCAGATCTCTTAAAATGAATAGTAGTCAGGTAAGTTCTTGAAATTAGACCCAAGGACTTTTCTTGTTTTGAACCGTGAAGAAATTTTTCAAGAGATGAAATTGAGGACATATATCTTGAATCATTTGGGGATCGAGGGACTCATTAAGCCATGTCAATAAGAGGAGTTATTTAAGCAAATGGATAAAAGCCATTTATTATTTAGCACTTTATATTTGTAAAGGGCTGATCCATTTTCTCTAACCCTACCTGCTCCTGACCCCACATTACTTGTGAATTTTTTCAGAGCTTCTCACTGATGAACAGGCATCCTTCAGTGCCTGAAGTGAGCAGGTGTTCCCATTTTACAGATAAAAAGGGTGAGGCAAAGAACAAAGCCCTCAAATGAGAAGACTGGAGCAAAGCATGGTTTACCCCTGTTGGTCAGCTAAGGAGATGAAAGCAGAGACTGATTGGGAGATTGAGCTGAACCTAGGTAAACTTGCCCCAGATCAGCCAAGATGGCAGCCCACACATTCTGCTCTCAGGGTCCACAGTCTCAGGTAGCCCTGCTTAGGAAATCAAAGCTCCATCAAGTTCAGAGGGTAATGAATACCAATGACAATACCAGAAATAAGAATTCTAAAAGCTGCTGTTCCTTACTGAGCCCTCACTATGCCAGACACTGGGATAAGCCCCTTGTATTCACTGCCTCTTGGATATTCCAACAACCTTATGAGTTAAATACTATATATTATCATAAAGCCCAACTTTACAGATGAATAAGCTGAGGCACGAGACAACATGTAACTTGCTCAGCATTCCTCAAATAAGCAGCTGCAGAATGGGCATTTGAACCTAAGCACTCTCAAACCTGTGACTACATTTCAGGGGGATTGAAAGGGTTCCAGGAATTCCAGAAGCATTTGCCATCCAGCCAAGCCCTTATTAACTTCAGGAAAATAAATAAATAAATAAATGTGAAATCTACAAATGTTTTAGGAAGGTGAGCAAAGGAGTCCAGCTCTAAGTTGTTACTGTGTATTGGGAGCTTCCTGTTTCCCACCAATAGGCACAGCACACCAAACACTTGCTCTTAGTCAATGCTGCTGGCAGCCCTGAGGAGGGAGGGATCCCCATTCCACTCGATAGATGAGGAGCTTGAATGTCAGAGAAGCTGCCCTAACCAGCAGATGGCAGCGCCAATATCCAATATCATGCCATCTCACTTCTGCAAAGAAAACTTGGGTAGCTTTGCAATACCCTTTCAAACCACTCCTGCCATGAGGAGAAATCTGGAGGGAACTCATATCTCTATGAAAATAATGAGTAGGAACTTGGAAAGACCCAAATTTCCCATCAGAGTCCCAAGCCTGTTCCTCTGGCTCCCAGCCTAGCTGCTGCCAGTCTCCCAGGAGTCCTGAAAGCCCCGGTGGTTCTGGGACACTGTGTTAGTGTGTGTGTTTGTTCAGGTCCTCTGAGAAACAGATGCCAGGCAGGATCACATGTACAAGGATTGCACAGAGGGAAATGCTTGTGTGAGAGAAAATGAAAACGGAGCTGGAAGAGGCTGGCAGAGCTGTCAGACTGAGATAGATGCACGCCCAACCTTGAGTGAAGGGGAGAGCAAGGGGAGTTGGACAGAGGCCTCCAAGACTGATGAACAGTGAGGATAGCTCTGCAAGGCCCTTGGGGAGTCCCAGAGCAAAGTCACTGCTGGAGGAGTCCCGTGTCTCCCAGAAACAGGCCTGCCTTCACATCCCTCCTCACTCAGTTATTGGCTTGGAGCAAACAGTGGGAGGCCAGGCCTGGCAACAAAAAGCCATGGGTGTCAGAGTAGCAGCTGGCACCCTTGCAAAATCACACTCCCTGTAGTTGGAGGTTGGCGAGGCACAAACATCTTCAAGGCTTACAGGAACTCAAGTCAGGCAAGTGTTCCCAGGGCTGCTCTAAACCAACCTCCATGCTAGGGTGACACTGTCGTCCAGCTGCCTTGGGAACTGGCAAAGTCTCACTGAGGTAGAAGGCAAGACTCAACTCTGGAGGCAGGGCTCAGACATGGAACCAAATTGAGGACTAGCTAAAACAGAGACAGGGAGGAAGCCCTTTTCCATAAGCCACGCCCACTAGTATGCCATGTCAGTTTACCATTACCATGGCAACACTCAGAAGTTACCACCCCTTTCCATGAGGTAACCTGACAATCCAGAAGTTACCACTCTTTCTAGAAATTTCTGCATAATCTGCCCCTTAATTTGCATATAATTAATATAATTGCATATAATTAAAAATGGGCATAAACATGACTGCAGAACTGCCCCTGAGATGCTACTCTGGGCACACTGCCTGTGAGGTAGACCTCTTCTGCAAGGAGCAGGACCTCTGCTGCTGCTGTACACTGCTGCTTCAATAAAAGTTGCTAACACCACCTGCTCATCCTTGAATTCTTTCCTGGGTGAAGCCAAGAACTCTCCTGAGCTAAGCCCCAGTTTTGGGGCTTGCCCGCCCCGTATCACCACCTGTGACCTCCCAGCTGCCAGTGGAGGAGGATGAGTGCCCGCATCTGGAAGATGACATGTAGACCACCCTTGCGATGGGCAGTTCATGCTGGAAGCAAGTTCATGCTGGACCCAGTCCCTGGAGGTGGGAGGAGGAAAGGGAAGTGAAGGAATAGAGAAAGTCTTGCAGGGTCTTATGTCGAAGGCAACCTGGATACACGCGTCTCCCTGTCAACAGGCTGCTTCTCTCATGCCAAGCATGCTGATGTACATGGTACAGCCAGCCTGCATGTCCGTGGAGTTCATCCTGAAGTGAGATCTGATACTCTAGTGGTTAAGAACTTAGGTACCAAGTCAGACCAACACGGATTTGAATTCCCACCTCCACTGCTTACTCCATGGGTGGCCTTGGGGAAGATAAAGTCACCTTGCTGGGCCTTAGTTTACTCATCTTTAAAATGGGTTCAACACCACCTCCCAGGGTTGTTGTGGAAAATAAAGGAGAGAAGTTTGTAAAGTGTTTAGCCCTTCCCCTGCCTGACTGTACTCATCCAATAAATGCTAGTCTAAGTCCCATTCAACATTAAGAAATGAAAAAATAACCACCTTATAGAATTGTAAAAATGGAGGGAGATAATGTATATTAAATAATTAGCACAGAAACTGGCACATGGATGCTACAATAATCATTTTAGTATCATAAATAATAACCAAGATAATTATTTCCTGACAGATCTGTTGGCTGGGGCCGAATAGACCCTCTAAGTGTGTCAGAATTCGATCAGGTAGGTCAGCATCCCAGCTGGAAGCAGATAACAGACTCAAACTGGATAATGTCAAGCAGACACTGTTTACAAAGCTGTAGGTGGAGTGTGGGGAAAACACAGAGGATAGTGAAGCACCACAGAGCTGCTGCCACTGTGAACTGTTACCATCCCAAAGGCCTGAAGGGCAAAGGCAGGGAGCAGTTCCCTCCGGAGGAGGTTGTCTGCAGAGTGGCTGCTTACCAGGGACTGTGACCTTAAGCTGAGGGACACAGTAACCCCTACACCAAGGGAGCTAGGGGGTACATGCATAACCCTATTCTCCTGCCAAGGCTCCCATTGGTCAAGGCCACCAGGAAGCCAGGGGGCTCAGGGACTGGTCTGTGAAGTGACAGAGGTCAGCACCCCAGGGCAGGGAGCTGGATGGAGAAGGGTGGACAGTGGATCTGGAGGGGAAAACGGGAGACACTCTGCTCATTATCGGAATCGGCTGGGTAATGCTGGCTGCTTGGGGACCCCAACACCTGAAACTCCCATGCCCTCCCCCTGCCGTTCTCAAGTTTGTGACCAATAGTAGTAATCCAGTGATCGTTTTGGCAATGGCAAACGCTCAGCATGCAAAAGTACAAGGGCTTGCGCAAGAACATACAAGCAACATGCACCGAGTACCTACAACATGTCAGTCCCAGTGAACAAGCCACACAAAGTTCCTGCCCTTCCAGATCACAGAGTGGCATGGAGCACACAGACAAGCAGACAGGCAATGGCAGAGTCATAGGACAGAGATAGCCCAGAGACAGCTGTGGGGACCCACAGCAAAGGGTCCCAGGAACACCTCGTGGAGAAAGGGGAGCCTATACAGGATGGGAGGAAGAGAGAAGAGGTCAAGTGAGGAGGGTCAAGGTCCTGGGGGCAAGAGGGAGTGGGGCTTAAAGTAGCTTTAAACAGCTCATCTGGCCAGAGTGCAGCATTTGAGGCAAAAGTGGTGAGAGATGAGCCTGGACAGGAAGGCTAGGGCCAGGTCACACAGGGCCTCGTAGATCATGGAAATAAAACGTGGGCAGAAGCCCAGCAGCAAGTCCAACCATGGAAGAGTTTTGAGCAGGTGAGTGATGTTTCCAGATTTGGAGTGTTCTAAGTGCCACATGTACGAGATTCCTTACTGGGGTGGGGGGGGGGGGGAGGGAAGGAGGGACGGGGGGGAGAGAGAGAGAGAGAGAGAGAATGCATATGTGTTGGAAAGGATCAAGTGAACAGGAATGGAGCTCTGCCTGGAACCCAGAGATGGGGTGGGAGTGTGTCTAGTATCTAATTTCTGCTGGCACGAGCAGCTGGGAGAAGCACATGTATGACCTGACCTGGGAGGTCAAAGTGACCCACAAACAGCTGAACACCCCTGATCCTTCTATTTCCAATCAGGAGGTCGTTTTCAGAGCTCAGCAGCTTCCTGCCCTCTACCAAATCCACCCACAGCCATCATCTCCTAAGTATCTTCCCCGCTTACCTCCCCTTGCAGAACTGAGAGCTCACCCAACTGCCAAAAGGCAGCAGATGGAGACAAGTTGGAGGCGGTGGCTGGGGGAAGGGAGGGGGAAGAACGGGAAGAACACTTCAGGACTCTGAAGATGACACAACACAGCTTACTCAGACAGAAATGTGATCTGTCCTCCTGGGGGCTGGCACTACTAGGGGGGCAATGAGCTGCCAGGTATAATTAGACTAAGCCCCAGCAACAGGCTCTCTGCCCCACTCATGTCAGCACCCTCTTTCTGGCATCTGCTTCTGGTCCCTATGCAGCACGGCTTTATCCAGTGACTGACCTGGAAGAGTCTCACCACAGAGAAGGGTCCTGTGGTTTGTTTCCCTTACGGTCATTACTCTAGGAAAATTAATAATTGTTAATAATGATTAATGACAACAGAAATAATAACAATGCAATCATAGCAACTGCTTTTTGAATATATACTTTCTGGCGGATACTTGGCAAGGTATTTAACATACATAACCTCATCTAATCCAACCAACAACCCTATGGGGAAGGTAATATTATCCTCATTTTCCAGATGATGATAATGAGGTCTAGACATTAAGTGATACAAGCAGAAATTAGGTCAGGTGCAGTGGCTCACACTCGTAATCCCAGCACTTTGAGAGACCAAGGTGGGCAGATCACCTGAGGTTGGGTGTTCAAGACCAGCCTGGTCAATAAGAAGAAACCCCGTCACTACTAAAAACACAAAAATTAGCCTGGTGTGGTGGCAAGTGCTGGTAATCCAAGCTACTTGGGAGGCTGAGGCATGAGAATCGCTTGAATCTGGGAGGCGGAGATTGCAGTGAGTCAAGATTGCACCACTGCACTCCAGAGCAAGACTCCGTCTAAAAGAAAAAGAAAAGCAGAGATGGAACTTAGCTTGTCTGGACTTCTAAGCACAGGTTCTTCACTGCTCTGTCCTATGGATCTCCCCTCCCACCAGACACCAGCAACTTGATCTGCTTCTGAAATGTGTCGTCATTTTTCCAGGTTGGGAGTCAGTTCCAAGCTCTAATCTAGGATTCTGAGAGCTGGATTTGTGGGATTCTAACCCACAGCTAAGAGTCTTTATCATCCAGGTTGATGCCGCCTTGCATAAATGATGGATATAGTAGGAGAAGGGTGAAAAGGAAAATTGGCCCCTGACCTTAGAAGGCGTTAAAGGTGTTTGATGGAGACAGTGAAACAAACTGAGCTGGCCTCTATTTTGATGTCTGTAGGTCTGAACACCCTTCTCCAAGTCTAACATTTGTAACAGGCTCCATGCATATGTACTCAGATCCAGCAAGCATTTATTGGGCCCCTGCTGGACACAGTAGGCTGCTATAGACACTATGCAAAATGAGAAAGAGTCCAAGTGATCACTTTCCAGGATGGTCTAATCCCTGAGGCAGGAAGCAGTTTCCCCAAGTAATGCAAAAATGCTAGTCACGGCCTGCATTTCTAATAGCTGCAAACTGCTGCTTTGTGGCTTCTAAAGCAGGCAGGTGAGCTGGAGAGAGCAGGTGTCCTGATATCCCAACATTCAGCATCCACAATTTTCCCACATCTTCACACACAAAAAAAATAATCACTGCATCCTTCTCTGCTCTATCTATCCTTGAGGTAGGAACTAATTACCCCCTGTAACTTCGGGATCATCAGCATGATTTGGGGCAGATATGCACACAGAGGCTGATAAAATCAGCCAATTCCTTCCTATGTCAGAATGCCTTGTTTACTCATTAGTGGAGCTTTGGACACTAGCAGCAGACAGGCTGGCTCCAGGGCATTTAAAAGGTCAAGAATCAGGAGCCCAGGAAGTCAGATCAACTGGGATTCAGACCAACAGAGCATCCAGGGATAAGGGCAGTTTCCTAAATGCACCAACAATGCACTTTGTCCTGGAAAAGAATGTGACCCAACAGAGGCAAGCCTCTCTAGGAAATGTCCTTTCTCTCCAGCCCAAGGTGGCTAATAACCCTTGCGTTCCTGCCTTCAACTAGAAGCCTTGCCTGAAATCACTTTGACCTTGTGGAAACCAAGACTGCCTTGGGGAAACTGAGCCAATAAAAAAAGGAATCCTGTAGAGTCTGGAACCCACTACAATCCACAAGAATGATCTCTTATTCCAACCAAATAGGATAGTAATGACTTAAACTAACAAGCAGAGACAATTTAGCTCACTTTCATGCACCATTCTTACTAAACACTCAACATGCATCCTTATTTAACACAACAGTCCTAAGAGGTACCTACGTTTGTCCTCATGTAATGGATGAGGCTCAGAGAGGTTAAATCTTTCACTCGAAGCTATCCAGCTAGCTAAATGGTGGAGCTGGGATTTGAACCCAGGTCTCTCCAAATCCAAGTTGGCCTAATCCACTTTGGTGGGAAGTAATAGCTATTACCCAGCACTGGGGCATTATAAAGATGTTGGGGCAGTGAGCTTGGTGAAGCCCAGATTTGAGGGAAAGGATATTTTTGTTTGTTGTTTGTTTTTCCCAGCACCATTCAGAAGAAAGAGTGCCCCAACAGGCTGAACCGGTTATATTATGGTGGACTTAGAGGATGGATGGATGACTCACCACCTGAAAGTTTTAAAGCTGGTGGAAAACACAAAGAGAAATTTGTCGGCTAGCATCTTAGAAAAAAATAACCCTGCCTGATAGACATAGAAACCACGCCACAGATGGAAAGTGTCCTGCCCAAATATGGACTTAGATTGCTGGGGTTTCTCCTGGTTTCCAGAACACTGCTTTTTCAAACAACAACAACAACAGTAGTAGTAGTCCACATTTTACTCAGTGCTATGTGTCAGGCTCTATCCTAGGTATTTTAAGTACATTACATTTTATGTACATTACATTGTTCAATTTTCACAAAAGCCCATGGGTAAGTTCCAAAGCTCCAAGAGGTTGAATCAATTGCCTAAATCACACAATTAGAAAAAGGCAGGAGTAAGATTTTAAAACAGAGACAGCCTGACTCCAAAATCTGAACTCCTAACTCCTAACCTGTACTTCCTCTTTAGAGTAACATTCATTCAACAATGTTCAACCAGAACACTAAGCAGAATGTTCCAGGTGAATGAAAGACTGCCTTCCTTTCAGGAGCTAAACAGCTCATCAAAGAGACAGACACATACATAGGTAATTGAATACAATGTAAACATGCTTTAATGGGGGAGGAAGCAAATAACAGTTTCGGTGAGTTGGACAAAGTCCACCAAGAGATGTTCTATGAGCTGAGTTTCAAGGGATAAGTAGGTGGTGTTTGCTTAATGAAGAAGGGAAAAGCATTCCAACAGAGGGAATAGCAAGGCATGAGGAGAGAGCTAGGAAGCATTATGTGTCTCTAGAGAAAAAGAAATTCTAATTGGCTAGGGTATTAAGTAGGAAATGGAAACAGATGAGGCTTGGGGAAAAAAAACCAAATGTTTATCAATAGGTAAATGGATTTTTTAAAGTTTTGTGGTATAACTATACAACCGAAGACTACCCTACAGAAAAATAAACTAATACAAGCAACAATACTGATGAATCTCAAAAACATTATGTTGAGTCAAAGAAACCAGACACAAAATAATATATACTGTATGATTCCATTTAAATGACATTCTAGACAAAACACAACTACGTGATAGAAGGACGGGTGTGGTGGCTCACACCTGTAATCCCAGCACCTTGGGAGGCTGAGGCAGGCGGATCACCTGAGGTCAGGAGTTTTAGACCAGGCTGCCCAACATGGTGAAACATCTCTACTAAAAATACAAAAATTAGCTGGGCACAGTGGTACACACCTGTAATCCCAGCTGCTCGGGAGACTGAGGCAGGAGAATTGCTTGAACCTGCGAGGCGGAGGTTGCAGTGAGCCAATATCGTGCCACTGCACTCTAGTGTGGGCAACAGAGCAAGACTCCAAAAGAAAAGAAAAGAAAAGACAGAGAGGAAGAGAGGAAGAGAGAGAGAGAGAAGTGAGGGAGGGAAGGAAGGGAGAGGGGGAAAGAGAGAAAGAGAAAGAAGGAGAGAGAGAAAGAGAAAGAGAAAGAAAGGATGGAAGGAAGGAAGGAAGGAAGGAAGGAAGGAAGGAAGGAAGGAAGGAAGGAAGGAAGGAAGGAAGGAAGGAAGGAAGGAAGAAAGAAAGAAAGAAAGAAAGAAAGAAAGAGAAGGAAAGAAGGAAGAAAAGAAAAGAAAAAAGAAAGTGACTGTGATAGTAATCAAAAACAGTGGTTTCCTCTGTGGGACAGTGGTTGACTAGAAAGGAGAAGGAGGTGATGATACTTCAGGGTCATGGAAATGTTCTTGATTACAGTCATGGTTACTTGGGGGTGTAAATTTGTCAAAACTCATAAAGCCAAACTCGTAGAATCTGTGCATTTTATTAAGTGTAAATTATGCCACAATTTCAAAAGAGAGAGGAGAGAGAAGAGGATACAGAGAAAAGAGAGGATAAAAAGTCTGATTTGGATCTAAGTCTGAAGGACTATGTAGCCTGGCTAAGGAAATCAGACTCTAGAGGGCAGGAGAGAAGCTGCTGAGATGTTTAAGCAGAGGGGTGATCTGACACAGCTTGATCTGAGGAAGATCACTCTGGACTCTAAAGGAAGACGGAGAACTAGGTAAAGACAAGGAGGACAATTAGAAGCCTAGTACCCAGCAGCTGGGTACTATTCCATTAGGGCAGTTGCCACGGCAAAATAAAAAGGTAGGAACATTTCAGCTTGTAAAATTTAGAATGTCTGGATGTCAACTATGATGTGGAAAGTAGCAGGCAAGGGAAGGGTGTGGACAACTCTGAGGTTTCTGGGTGACCATGTAAATGCCAGCATCCTTAATAAAGATGATAACTTTTATTTTAAGGTGGGCATGTTTAGGGACACAGGAGGGAGTTAGAACAATTAGTTTAAGTTTACACATGGTGAACTTAAAGGACTTTTTTTTTTTTTCTGAGACGGAGTCTTGCTCTGTTGCCCAGGCTGGAGTGCAGCAGCGCGATCTCGGCTCACTGCAAGCTCCGGCTCCCGGGTTCACACCATTCTCCTGCCTCAGCCTCCTGAGTAGCTGGGACTACAGGCGCCTGCCACCACACAGGGCTAATTTTTTCATATTTTTCGTAGAGACGGGGTTTCACCTTGTTAGCCAGGATGGTCTTGATCTCCTGACCTCGTGATCCGCCCGCCTCGGCATCCAAAGTGCTGGGATTACAGGCGTGTTGAAGGACTTTTGAGACATTCAGGGGAGAGAGGCAGATGAATAAGGACAGAAAAGAAATTGGGGACAGAGAGAAATGCAAGAAACAAAAGTAGTTATACTAGTTATAACTTGTATACAATGGCCAGTTACACAAGTTGCCATTGATAATGTGCTTCCTATGTGCTTCATATCTCTTGGTCCTCACAATGCCCCCGAGGGAGATGCCCTTATAGAGGGCCACATGAGTTGCTCAAAACATCCAGCTAGTAAGGGAGGAACCAAGATTCAAACTCAGGCCAACCAACCACAGTGCTGAGAAAAAGATTCCTGACAACCATCCCACGAAGTGGATAGGAGCCCTCCAGGTGAGAGTGTGCACTGAGCCTAGCCAAAGCTTCCGTTGGCCCACAGCCCCAGAGGCAGGGTCTCCTCCCTCCTAATGCAATTCAAATTAATAAAACCTGATTGAGAACCATAGACTTCAGGAAGCACCCAGTTTTAAAGAACAGGGTCTGCCCCTCCAGAGCTCACACACAAATTCCAGGCCATCTTTGGACTCACTGATTTGAGGAATCCTACATGCCATGAAGGGATTCCTCAAGGCTACGTTTGGACCTGGTACCCAAAATAGACTCACCTCTCACTATAAACCAATTCTGGGCCTATTATGTATAATATAGTCTTGTATAGGTAGCAGCAACCTGAATCTGTCCTGAATATACAATTCCTCAACAACTCACTCAACAAGCATGTGTTAATTGCCAGCTATGTGCTAGGCATTGTAATAGGCACTGGCAAATGCAAATGTTTAAAAACATAGTGCTTAAAGTATCAACAAAGCAAGAGCAGCATAAAACTGAGGGGGAAAAAAACTCTTTTAAGAATTTCATATTTTATGGCTGCATAGTATTCCATGGTGTTGAAGCTGGAAACTATCATTCTCAGCAAACTAACACAGGAACAGAAAACCAAACACCACATATTCTCACTCATAAGTGGGAGTTGAACAATGAGAACACACGGACACAGGGAGGGGAACATCACACGCTGGGGCCTCTTGGAGGGATGGGGGGCAAGGGGAGGGATAGCATTAGGAGAACTACTTAATGTAGATGACAGGTTGATGGGTGCAGCAAACCACCATGGCACATGTATACCTATGTAACAAACCTGCATGTTCTGCACATGCATCCCAGAATTTAAAGTATAATAAAAAATGAATTTTATATTTTATATCTACTGTAGTTATTAACCATATATTTTATACTTAAAAATTGGCAAAAGTAGATTTTAAGATTTTAAGCATTCTCAGCACAAAAAAAATGGTACATATGTGAGGTAATGCATACATTAACTAGCTTGATTTAGCCATTTCACAATGTATACATATTTCAAAGCATATTATATATCATAAATATATAGTTTTTACTTGTCAATTAAAAAATAGAATATATTTATAAATGAGTTGTAATAGCAAAAAAAAAGAAAGAAACCTAAAAAACAAGTAATTATCATAATAAAAATCAGAATTTAAATGGCATCGTACTCTTCTCAGTATGAGTCTCTAAGGAAAGACATTGGTCTCTGCCTTTCTGGAACTGGGTGAAACATATGTTAGGGGAGATTTGAATATGGTAGAATTTTTGAGTTACATGTCTTGGTTCAAATCCCAATTCTGCCACCTTCTAACTATGTGATCCCTAAATTATGAGCCTTGGTTTATTCATTTGTAAAATGTAGATAGAATCAACTTAGAGTTGTTATAGGGACTTCATAAAGTAGTGTCAGGAAAGTGTATGGTGTAAGTCAATATAAATCAATATAAATCAAAATCTATGAGATTTTCCTTCTCCTAGGCTGTATTAGTTATCTATCACTACATTAAAAAATCACCATGAACTTAGAACCTTAAAACAACCCACATGTATTATCTCCCAGTTTCAGTGCATTAGGAATCAGGCATCATTTGCCTGGGTTCCCTTTCTTAGATCTCTCATAAGCCTGAAATCAAAACACTGGCCAGGGTTAAGGTCTCATCTGAAAGCTCAGTGGAGAAGATTGTACTTCCAAGCTCACTTACATTGTTGGCAGGATTAATTTCCTTTGGTATATTAGACTGTGAGCCTCAGTTCAAGCTGGCTGGTAGCCAGAAGGCACCCTCAGTTTCTTGTCACATGGGCATCCCCAACATGGCAACTAACTTTATCAAAGCCAGCAAGGGAGACAGTTTGCTAGCAAGACAGCAGTTCCAAGCTTATATAATGTAATCATGGAGGAACATGCCATCTCCTTTTCCATATTCCACTGGTTAGAAGCAAGTCTCAGGTCCTGCCTACACTCAAGAGCAGAGGATTTCACAAAAGTGTGAAGAGTAGGGTTGGGGACCAATGGGGCCATACACTGGCTGACATTTCTCACTCCTTCAGCACAGTCTTCTACTATTGGCACATCAAAAAGGATGCACCTGCTTTTCAGCCCAAAAGATCTGTGGCATTAAGGCTCCCTCCAACATGGCAGTATAGGTTGGCCACCAGCTGAAAGGCGTCTGCAAATCCAGTGTCCTTGTCTTTGAACAAGACTGAATACAGGCATATATCTGCCTTCTGAGATACACGTAAGCTTCATGATCTAACTTGATGTGTGTCATCTCATCTAAAGGCAGATTAAACTTTGCTTACAGATATTTTCATAAATGAAAGTGTCCTATTTGAGATTAAGCAGAATCCCATAAAACTTAACACTTTTGAGACCAAGTTACGTTTTTTCATTCAGCAAATATTTAATGAATATTTACTTAGCGCCAGCACCATTCTAGAGCTAGAGCATACTGTGGTAAACAGAACAGAGAAAGCCTTCATCCTGGAGCTCACGTTCCATTGGAGGAGAGGTCAGGGAAAGACAGTAAAATAAATACACAACATGTTTGCCAATGTTAATAATCTGTCAAATGTGATTCCATTATAAAGTGTAAACATGAAATTTTAAATCCATGGTTTATTTCCAAATATGAGAATTAAAAAGTTCATTGACAATCCCAGTACCTACTGCCTCAACAGAACAAAGTTTCTCCAAATTGAAATTGTTTTAAACTATAAATATCTTAGTTGAGGTAGCAAGTACATGAATATATACATTTGTCATAATGCACTAAAATGTTACATTTAGAATGTGTGCCTTTTATTGAATATATAATTAATACATCTAATAAGTTTATGAATTATACATCTAACAAAACAAATAAATAAAAATAGAAAGACAGAAATTTCAGAAAGAAACTACCTAAGAAATACCATCCCTGAAGACAGATTTTCCCAGTTTGGCATCATCCTTGAGAGATCACGAATTATCCGAAACTACTGATTATAACCATATAGTTAGCCATTGTGCTGACATGAGAACAAGAAAATACATATTGCATCATGAATATACAGTAGTTTGTGAAATACATACGCCTTGAGTTTACTGCTTATGCAAACATCATTGGCCTGTTAACTGAACACCAAGTCTTGTACAGTAATAATTAAATTCAGTCATCTTTGATATTTTGTCAAACTTCAGTTATATAGAAACCATATTATTACACAGAAAAAAATTGTATTTTGTTTTCAGATGTTTATGTACACATTGGAGCCCAGGACATATTTTATTCAACAGTTTGTTAGTTTGCATTATAACATTTAAATTTTAGACATTTAGTGTGTGGATGGCCCTGTATTCTCTTGCCTGGAGTCTCACAAAGTGAGACAGTGGTATTATAAGTAAGCCATATTTATCTCACACTTTCTTTTCTTTTTTTCTTTTTTCTTTCCTGATAGGATCTTCCTCTGTCACCTGGGCTGGCATGCAGTGGCATGATCGTAGCTCACTGTAACCTCAAACTTCTGGGCTCAAGCAATCCTCTGGCCTCAGCCTCCTGAGTAGCTGGGACTACAGTTGTGCACCACCATGTTGGTTAATTTTGATATATTCATTTTTTTATGGATGGAGTCTCACCATGTTGTTCAGGCTGGTCTCAAACTTCTGATCTCAAGGGATCCTCCTGCTTTGGCCTCTTGAGTATCCATGACTACAAGCATGAGCCACCACATGAGGCTCATCTCACACTTTCAAATATGTACACCCTGTGATCAGGTAGAGCCCTCAGAATCACTCCATCTGCCCGGAAGGGACAGGGATTTACAGAAGAGCCCCTTTTCATTGCTGGGGAGGATGAGGCTGTGCTCCAATATTGGAGGAGCACATTGAAACCCATCAGACCTGGAAATCAAGGTGCATCAGACAGCAGGAGATGGAAGTAGCTGAAACCACAAGGTCTGGGGCAGGGGTTGGCAGTCTTTTCTGTAAAGAACCAAATAGTAAATATCTTAGTCACTTCAGGCCAGCAGTCTCTGTGGCAACCGTTCAACTGTGTCATTGTGGCAAAAAGCAGTCATAGATGATGCACCAATAAATGGGCATGGTTGCATCCCAATAAAACTTTATTTACAAAAACAGACAATAGGCTAGGTTTGGCCCCTGGGCCATAGGTTTGCCAATCCCTGATGTGGGATTTGCCAGATGGAAGGGTGGCGAAATCCCAGCTGTCCTTTCTCACTTCTCTGAGCCTCAGTCTCCTTACATGCAAATTCAGAAAAATAATGGCACCAGGTTCACAGTGCTGCTGTAAGGATTGTTAAATCAAAGAGCTCAGTACCATTTCTGGAACTCAGCAAACCATGATAAAAGTCAGCAATTACTCATGTCTGGTCCAGACTGAGGAGATTTCAACCATGATGCCACAGTCTGAATGTTTTTGTCCCCCCAAAATTCATGCATTGAAATCCTAACCCCCAAACTGATGGCATTAGGACGTGAGGCCTTTGGAAGGTGATTAGGTCATGAGGGTGGAACCCTCATGAATGAGATTAATGCCTTTGTAAAAGAGGCCCCAGAGAGCTGCCTTGGCCCTTCTACCACGAGAAGACAACAAGAGGTGGCAGCCATGAACCAGAGAGCAGGCACCAAATCTGTTGGTGCCTTGATCTTGGACTTCCCAGCCTCTAGAACTGTGAGAAATAAATGTCTGCTGTTTATAAGCCACTTAGTTTATAGTATTTTGTTGTAGCAGCCTTAATAGAATAAGACAAATGGCTCCACCTCTTGCAAGTTAGGTGACCTTGGGCATATGATGTAACCTTCCTGTCCCTCAATTTCTTTCTCATATCTAACATGGGGATAATAATATTTGTGAGAACTAAATGAGACAAGAAATGCAAAGTAGTTAGAAAAATGCATGTAAATGTGCTAAAAAGTTAGCTTGAATTATGTTTGCTATACTGTGATTATAAATTATTATTTTATTATATTATACAATTTATCATAGGGAAGGGATTGAACAGAGTAAGGGAGAGAATCCCTTCTTCAGCAAAAAATAAAAAACTAAAAAATAAAAAATCAAAAACAACAACAACAACAAAACACAGTACCACAAGGCCAGCTTTTCCCAAAGCCTCTTAAGACTTGAACCTTTAGTCCAAGACATTAGCTGTAAAAATGCTTTTCTCTGCACCCACAAAGCAGCCCGAGACACCAAACACAGAAACAAACTGAGCCAAAGCTGAACTGTGTTCATCTTCGTAGTGTAGTTTTGCCTCTAAATTGTTACCAAAGATAAAATGCCATGTCTAGAACCTCCTTGGGAGCTTTGAGAAAAAGCCCTGTGACAGGGGGAAGAAACCGGCCTACTTTAACAAGCAGATGCTTTTTAGATGGTTTTAATCTTAGTTTTGCATTGGTTTCATCCTTCATTTAGTCTCCAGAATTTGCATCAGGCTGCCAAACAGCAGTGATGCCTCTGCAAATACATTATCTTCTTTCACTAATATCTACGCTAGGTCTACTCAGACGGGTGTTCTCCTAACACGCACAGAAGCCAACACAATTAACTTTCCTAAAAGGAAATTCAATCACCTTTGCAGAAAACAGTTCTTGAGCTCCTTCTCTGGGTTGATACAGCAACACACACACAAAAGTCCAAACAGCACTAAAGTAATTAAAGCAGCTGGGATTGATCGGGGTTCTGAATGACCTTTTGGTAACTTACCTACGCCTGCCATTTAGAGAAGGAATAATTTATGATGCAAGTCAAAGTGCAGAAAACCAAAGCAGACAGAGAGAATTCTGATTAGCCTTGGAAGGGTGAACTGTCAGGAAGGGCCCCCCGGAGCCCCTCGTGAAAACAGGGAACAAAAGCAGTAAACGTCCAGGTTTGCCCAGACACAGGCGCCTGCGGTTCCTGGTGTGTGTCTGCTCCTCTGGTTCATAGAATCCAAGAATTTCAGGTCTGGGAAGGCCTTAAAGGTCTAAGTGAGCCTATTCCTTTGACAAGTGAGGAAACTAAGGCTTAGAGCAGGGATTTCTTCTAGGTCGCCTGCATGCTAAGCGGGAAGATTTTACCACTTCATCAGACAATTGTACTCAAACCAAAGAGAACTTCAACCCCTAAAATGCCCTTTATGTGTAAATTCCAAATAAATTTGCAATTAAAATTACAAATTAAATTTGTAGAATACAAGCCCCATGAAAGCATGAATTTTTTTTTTTTCTGTTTTGTTTACTACTGTAACCTGAGCAGCTAGAATAATTGCGGGCACCTAGGAGACACTCAATATATTTTTGTGCATTAAGATTTTAGAATTAATTATCCTGGAACTCAAGAGGTGCATGAGTCAATACAGAGCTGAGTAGGCTCTGTACCCAAAATGGTGCCCATTTGAGGGGCCAACTCATGAAAACAAAAGATTTAGATGCCCAGTGTATTTTACTGGCACTAAAGATTAGTCCACAGCCTCTCAATGAAAAGTCCCTGAGACATGGATGACCACTAGTAAAGTCTATGCACCTGGGATAAATGACTATATGGTTGGGACTTCCTATAATGCCTTCCTACAAGTTCCCTACCTTTTCTTATGCTGTTACTTCCACCTTGGAAACCCTTCACTCACCTCTGAATCTTAACACTTCATCCACACTTTAAACCTCAGCTCCTCTGCAGTCTCCTCCAGGAAGCTCTCTTTGCTTTCTCCTAGACAGAAGCAATTGCTTCCTCCTTAACCTAACTCCCACACAGCCTTTAAATGGCACTCTGTCAAGGGGGCCTTGCATGACCCTCTGGATTAGGTTAGATTTTCCTACTCCCTATACTGTTACTTGCATAACACTAATTATGCTTTATTTATTGCCTGTCTTCCCCCACTGAACAGTAAGCCTCATGAAGTCAGAGACTACATCTTATTTTGCCATTGTATCGCAGCACCCAAGACAGTGTCTTGTCCACAAGAGACATGAATAAGTGAATGGATGGACAAAGGGACATATGGATGGATAGATTGATCAATTAATAAATAATTGAACGAATTAATCAGTGAATCAGTTAATTAAACAAATAAATCCATTAATCAACCAATCAGTGAATCAATGAATGAATCATGTAT
This sequence comes from Papio anubis, assembly GCF_008728515.1. Classification (NCBI taxonomy): domain Eukaryota; kingdom Metazoa; phylum Chordata; class Mammalia; order Primates; family Cercopithecidae; genus Papio; species Papio anubis. The sequence goes on from NC_044984.1 coordinate 110,209,875, forward strand.
ATGCTATTTACCCAATCTCTAATATGCTGCTGAATTTATTAATATTTCTCTAAGACAGAATAATGCAGTGGTTGAAAGTGTGATTTCTAGAGCCTGGCTGCCTGAGACAAAATCTGGTCTCTCTGTACAGCCTGTGTGACCTTAGGCAAGCTACTGAACATCTCTGAACCTCAGTGAGAATGATCATACTGCCCATACTTTGTAGGACCATAGGATTAAATGAGATAATATGTGTAAAGTGCTTTCTACAGTGGTTGGCACATAACAGTTACTCAATGAATGTTAGCTTTCATTGCTCTGATGTTATCTTAGGGCAAGAATTGCCAAATTTGTCTTGGTAAGGCCCAGCAACTAGCACAGTACACGTACGTATTGGGCTCCCCCCAAAATATCAAATAAATAAATGGATATTTTAAGCCTCTCTGCCAGGACACTTCAAAATTGTGGGAATGTCAAATTTGCTCATGTCATAAAGGAACCTGAAAAGACATGACGGCTAAATGCGATACAAGATGCTGAACTGGATCCTAGAGGAATGCCGAGAACAGTATTGGGTCCATTTGCAAAGCTGGACTACAGATGGTAGATGAAAGTATTGCATCAATGTTATCTATCTATCCAAAGTAGATAACCACAATGTGCTTACATTACAGGCTATCTGTATTCTTAGGAAATACATGGAAAAAAGTAGATATAAAAAGCCATATCGTATATAACAAAATTATATATAAAAAGACTTGCAAATTGTGACACGAATGTGAGAGCCACCTGGTATTATAGTTCTGGGTTTTCAAATAAAAGTTGAAAATCGAAAATAATAGTCAAAGATAATAACAGAAAAGCAATCTTGGGAACTAAAGTAGGGAATCGGCTGATAAGCCTGCAGAGGAGACCAACACACGACATCCATTGCTCCATGATGGCAACTGTTACTAACGAATATGGCATCTTTTCTCAGTAAATCCAAACACAGCCTCAGAACCCTTCTCAACGCAGCTGCTACGTACTAAACAAAGTTGTTCTTCTGGATGAAATAACCATGGATGTAACCCCCACCAGAGATTTTCCTGTTCCCGTTGGAGATACATTAAGATTCAAAGCCTTTCTAATGAAGGTATTTCAGCTCTTGGAACAACTAAGTAGACAGTCTTCAAACCACAGCTCAAAGATCTCTTTGATACTTTATGCCTACCAAAACTTAACATTGATTTTATTTTAGAGAAAGAAGGTGCTGTGAGGTGGGAAGGTAGGGGTGTGTGTGTGTGTGTGTGTGTGTGTGTGTGTGTGAATCCCAGCTCTGCCACCTTCCAACCTGAACACGTTGTCTTACATTCCTGTGCCTCAATTTCCTCATCTGTAAAAAAGGGCCAACAACCCCGAGGCTTTTGTGAGAACCAGCGAAGTTCGTGAATGTGAGCATCTTGTACCCTTTACAGATAAATTCTATGATTATTGTGATCATGATTATCAACATCATCATAATCATCATCTTTCCCCTTTTTCTTCTTTGCAATTACCCGCAGCTAATGGAGTCCTGTTTCTCTTTAGAGGGTGAAGAGCCATCTCTGCCCAGAACATTTCCAGCTTCGGTTTTTCAACAACCCACGGAGCTCTCCTGCCTTGAACTTGAATCATGCTGGAGTTTCAAGAGAGCAGTTACATGTCCATTTCCTTCAATTATCAGCAAAAGATAAAGTGCCCTGGCTCTCGGCCCCAGATGCCACCTGGCCTGGCCCGTCTAGGGTTTCCATTATGAGCCAAGGTAGAGAAACCGGGCCTGTGGGTTTATTCTCGGTCCCTGGCCCTCTAACTAATAGGACTTCAGCCACTCGCTGGAGCATAAAGCTTTCTCTCTGGGCAAAGCCAACCAATTTAAATGGCACTCACAGCTCATGTCTGTATGTCATGAGCTCCTGAGTACTGCAAGGGGCCAGAGCAATAAATCTATTAGGTCTCCTTTGTCCCATCTTGTCGTGAACTTCTAAGAAAAAGGCACTAAGAGGATCAGTACCCAGAAAACCTTCATAATTGTGGCTTCTACACGGCGAATGAGGACAATTACCAAGGCAACCGGCCAATCATTCCGGTTAAGGGCAGAGAGAGTTTAGTCAAGAAGAGGCTCTTGCGAACTATATTGCGCTGTAATCAGAGGGTAACCAACATTTTAAAAGGCCCTTGTGCAAAAACAGGAGAGATGGCAGGGAAGGGAAAAAGAAGAGGGGGGGAAATTAATTTCCTCTCATTTCCTGCCTGGTCCATTGATTGCGGTCCAAAGGCAAGATGATGTGCTGTACCCTTGCACCTGGGGCCATGGGAGCTGGCAGAGGAGCAGGCAATGTTGTCTATCTTATGCCTGCATCTATTTACTTATCTTCCCCTCTAGGCTCAGCATCTGTAGCAGAGATCTCACGAAAAGAGTGAAAAAGTTTTCAGTAAACATCTTTAAGGACAGTATAGAACCTTTTAAATTATCTTATAGTCCCTTGAGAAAGAATAACACATCCGTCTTTATTCAGTCTTCCTTACCTTAGTTGCTGGTTTTGCCAGATCATTTTGTTACCCAAGTCATTTTGCTCATCAGAGTGTCTCCTATGAAGTTACGTTGTAAATCAGGGTAATAAAAGGATAATTGGGACAGTGGGAGTACCCGAAACTCCAGCTGCTTTTCCCTTTTCAGGACTGTGAGGATTCTGGTTGCAGACTGAGTTAAGGACCCACATCTTCCTCCTGGGCTGTACAAGGCCCCTGGGAGGGCTGATCATTTTGGTGAGCGTTTGTCTTTGATTCACAGGTCATAATCCTGTATCTCTTGCCTCGCGTGCCAAGGACAGCAAAGCACTCAATAACCTGCCCTATGTTTGCTGAGCTTCCCAGTAGAATTAACAAAGCCATCCAATAACACAGGAAGCTACCTTGTCCGTTAAGGAGTGTCATGTAACAGGAGGCATGAAAGGAGAGACATCCCTAATTGAAGAAATTCATTTATTCACTCAACAAACACAGGCCAGATGTATTCTTCTAACATCAGCTAGGAAATGATTTCCTTGGTTCTTTCCAACTACAAGAGCCTATAATTCTAGTTACATTGGGATAACAGTAACGAAAGGAATATTAGTAGTAATAATGAGGGCAATAGCTACAAGTGTATGGAACATTCACTAAGTTCCAGGCCACGTATCTGACCTCTCTGAAGCCTCTAGGATACTGTTGTATAACTCGGGGTCCCAGCAGGACACTCAAAGGGTTTAATTGAGGAGAGTTTAATAAACACAGGTGTGGGCAGGGCTAAAGAAACCACCAAGAGATACTGAAATTCCTGAGGGCCAGCAAAAGTGGGAAGCTGTTACCACTCTTGGCTAAAGAAAGGAGAATATTGTTCTTGGACCACGGGAGAGGAACCACCCAACAGGAGCTGAGGTCAGGGAGGAACACAGCATAACCTAAAACCACATCCCACAGGAAGGAGCTATGGAAATAGGCTATTCCAGGCTTCTCTTCTGCCCTGTAATCTCACCAGTGAGTCCATCGGCCAATGCCAAAAGCAAGCCAGAGGCTGAGGGTACCTGCTGATCAAGTCTGTGCAGGTCAGCTCCCCAAAACACAGAGCAGGGTGAGAAGGGTGAAGAGTTGTTATGGGGGCCGGGGAAGGGCACGGAGAGAACAGCCAGCACATCCATGTCCCCATTTCACAGAGATACGGAGTCCTGAGACAGGAAAAACTAACCAAGGTCACCCCACAGGCAAGTGATGGCATGAGAATTTCAGCGTGTATCTGCTAGACACTGAAGCCGTATCTAGGATGGGACCCAAGGCTTATAGACGATGACCCTGAGGAAACTAACAAGCATGTGAGGGGTGGGACAGTGGTTCTCAACTGTAGAGAGGCCCAGGGTCACGAGGGAGCTTGCTTTATTTTAGGTTCTGGGGTACATGTGCAGGATGTGCAGGCTTGTTACATAAGTACATGTGTGCCATAGTGGTTTGCTGCACCCATGAGCATCAAGGGGAGCCTATTACAATGCAGACTCCCCAGGCCCTGTATGCAAAGATTCTGAGAGAAAGGGTTGGGTGTCCCCATGGCTACTGAAAGGCTCAGGTCCCATCTAAAGGGGGCTAGGTTCTGGCTGGGCGTGGTGGCTCACGCCTGTAATCCCAGCATTTTTGGAGGCTGAGGTGGGTGGATCACCTGACGGCAGGAGTTTGAGACCAGCCTGGCAAACACAGCGAAACCCTGTCTCTACTAAAAACACACACACACACACACAAAAAGAATTAGCTGGGCATGGTGGTGTCCACCTCTAATCCCAGCTACTCGGGAGGCTGAGGCAGGAGAAACGCTTGGACCCGGGAAGCAGAGGTTGCAGTGAGCTGAGATCGCCCCATTGCACTCCAGCCTGGGTGACACAGTGAGACTCCGTCTCAAAAACAAAAGAATAAAGGGGACTAGGTTTCATCTAAAGCCACTGCTCAGCAGCCGGGCTCACACCTGTACTCCCAGCACTTTGGGAGGCCAAGGTGGGCAGATCATGAGGTCAGGAGATCAAGACCATCCTGGCTAACACGGTGAAACCCCATCTTTACTAAAAATGCAAAAAACATTAGCCGGGCATGGTGGCGGGCACCTGTAGTCCCAGCTATTAGGGAGACTGAGGCAGGAGAATGGCGTGAACCCAGGAGGCAGAGCTAGAAGTGAGCGGAAATTGCGCCACTGCACTCCAGCCTGGGTGACAGAGCGAGACTCTGTAATAAAAAAAAAAAAAAAAAAAAAAAAAAGCCGCTGCTCAGCTTCACCCACTTGTAACCCTGCAGGTTTGAGAACCTGGTTTGTTAGCTCCTCCAATTTTCCAAGAGAACCCCAAAAATCCAGAGTCTCAGGCAGAATCTTCCCCTTTTTAAATGAAGGCAACTAATTCAACAAGCAGCACCAAAACAAAACAAAGCGAAATCACCACGGTGGGGCCACACAAAGCGTACCTGAAGGGCACCAGTATGCAGCCTTCCTTGCATTGTCAGGCCCTGGGACAACGTCCTGGCCAAGAAGTCGGAAGAAACCTAAACTCCTGTCCTGGCTCTGCAGCTGGCTCCCTGTATGTCCTTGGGTAATTCCTGTCCCCTCTTGAGACTCCAGTCTCCTCAGCTGTCTACCTGAGGGAATTGGAAGACGACAATCTCAAAGACCCTTTTCCAGAACTTTCATAATTTGACACGCCTTTCCCTCAGAAGGAAAGCCATTCAGTTGTATAGCCATTTCTGAGGAATTTCCATCATGCCCTTCAAAAGCTGCTTGTCTCATTCCCTCCTACTGATAACGCATGCATCTCCTTTCTTAAAGGAGGAAAGACGCTTAATCAAAGCCTATGGAATAGATATTTCTATTTCTAAAATCCTCTAAGGACAGTATAGCGTCTCTTAAAGAATCTTCTAGGGTTGACCAGGCGCACCCAGCACTTTGGGAGGCTGAGGCAGGTGGATCACCTGAGGTCAAGAGTTCGAGACCAGCCTAGCCAACACGGTGAAACCCTGTCTCTACTAAAAATACAAAAATCAGCCAGGCATGGTGGTGGGCACCTGTAATCCCAGCTACTCGGGAGGCTGAGGCAGGAGAATCACTTGGACCCAAGAGGCGGAGGTTGCAATGAGCTGAGATCGCACCATTGCACTTCAGTCTGGGCGACAAGAGCGAGACTTCACCTCAAAAAAAAAAAAAAATCTTCTAGGGTCAGTTATGATGGCTCACACCTGTAATCCCAGCACTTTGGAAGGCAAAGGCGAGATCACTTGAGCCCAAGAGTTCGAGACCAGCTCTGGCAACATAGTGAAATCCCATCTCTATAAAAATACGTAAAATTATCCGGGCATGGTGGGGCACACGCCTGTGGTCCCAGCTACTCAGGAGGCTGAAGTGGGAAGATCACTTGAACCCAGGAGGTTGAGGCTCAGTGAGTCATGATTACACTGCTGCACTCCAGCCTAGGTGACAGAGAGAGAGAGACTGTCTAAAAAAAAATAAATAAACAAAAAATAAAAAAAAAAAAGAATATTTTAGCCCCGTGAGAATAGAAATAATGGTGTCACCTTCTGAATCCAGCTGATGTCACTTCATTTGCTGGTTTAGCCAGAACGTTTCATTATCTAAGTCATTGTACTCATCAGAATGTGTCGTAACAATGTATAGGAAGTATGTTGAAAATAAGGGTTATGGATGTAATTACTAATGTAACACTAATAATTTAATGATGTGGTTATTAATGTAATATTAGTAATAACATAATAACTAATAACATCTCTCAATGTTGTTCAAAGTGTACAAAATTTCATTTGGGAGCAGTAAGTTCAAGACATCTGTTACTGCACAACATGATGGCTGTAGTTAACAATGTATTATATTACTAAAAATCACTAAGAGAGCAGATTAAGTGTTTGCAGCACAAAATAATAAGTATATGAGGTAATACACATGTTAATTTGCTCAATTTAGCCATTCTACACTGCATACACATTTAAAACATTGTGTTGTAAACCATAAATATATACAATTTTTGTCAGTTAAAAAATAAATAATTTTTAAAATAATAACACTAACAATGTAATATGACCAGATGATATTACGGCCAGAGGATTCAGGAATATTGGAATCCTGTCCCAGACCACATGAGGTCCCTGAAGGAATGATATGCACAGATAGACATGTGGAAGGTGGTCATAGACTCCTCCTATGCTCAACTCAAGTTAACAGGGCTGGGTCACCTAGAAAGAAACTTTGGTTACAATAGCCTTAAGTCTATTGCAGACTCAAAGCCTTTTCTACTTGTTTCACTCCTTATACCCAAGTTCCAGAATCATGGCCATTGAGGCAAGGATTCACACGCCCCTCCCCTCCAGGGCTGCCACCCTGGCCAACCCCACATCACTTCCCTCCTTTCCCATCTGGATCACCCCACAGCCTTCTAACTGGGACCCTGGTTCTTTTTCTTAAACTTTCTCTAAGGTTGTTAACTAATGCTTTACTTTGTTTTTAGATTTAACAAGTATATCATCCTTGACACAAAAATAAAAGGCCAGGCATGGTGGCTCACACTTGTAATCTCAGCACTTTGGGAGGCTGAGGCAGGAGGATTGCTTGAGGCCATGAGTTTGAAACCAGCCTGGGCAACATAGGGAGATGCTGTCCCTAAAAATAAAAATAAAAATAAAAATTATCCAGGCATGGTGGTGCACATCTGTGGTTCCAGCTACTTGGGAGGCTGAGGTGAGAGGTTCACTTGAGCCCAGGAGGTTGAGGCTGCAGTGAGCCAAGATTGAGCTACTAGACTCCAGCCTGAGTAACAGAGTGATATTCTATCAGAAATAAGAAGAAGAAGATCGCATACAAAGCATGGAAATTATAATATATATGCCAAGAATGATCTAATTATTCAAGTTTCCATAACTTAAAAAGTAGAATGTTCTAGAGAAGAAGGGAGGTAAACATAAAACAGATGAGGTTTGAGTAGAATTTACTATAAAGGGACTGTAGCTGGGCTATGTTCCTGAAGAATCTCTGCTTCTAAATGGCCTCCTTCCTTTCACGTTGGTCCCTGCATTCATTTTCTACAAAGCTGCCAGGGAGGTCATCTTAAAACCTAATTTAGACCATGTCATCCCCTGCTTCAAGCCTTCCAGTGACTTCCCATCACATTTCAAAATAAATTCAAACTCTTTCAAGACCCTAGTAATCTAGACCAGGGATTGGCAAACTGTTTTCTGTGAAGGGCCAGATAGTACCTGTTTTCAGATCTGTGGGTCATGCAGTGTCAGTGGCAGCTACTCAACTCTGCTGGGATTGACCCCAGGAGCACTGGTTTGCTGGCCCTGATCTAGATTCTTGCTACTGAAAATGAGGTCCAGGGTCCAGCTGCATCAATATCACCTGCATTTGTTGGAAATGCAGAGTCCCAGGCCTCCCCAAGACCCCCCTGAATTAGAATCTGCATTTTAGCCAATCCTAGGCAACTTACAGGCTCAGGTCCAAACTTTTGCTCCAACACCTAATGTAACCCCCTTCACTCTCTCCCCCTCACTTTGTTCTTCTATCCAGGGCCACTTGCCTCAAGCTCCCCCCATGGCTGGTTCCATTTCCAGCAGAGCTTTTATCACCATCTCTAGTTATCTTGCTAAATCTTTTGCTTACTTGTCAATGGTTTGACTCTCCCTGCTGAAACAGAAGCTCTGAAGCCAGGGACCCTCACCGACCTGCTCACTGTCGCATTCTCAGCGTCCTAGAACAGTGACTGATGTAAGCTGCTTCTCAAGAAGTATTTGTTGAGCCAAAGATAAACAAAAGCAGAAAGCAGAGAATTCTTTTTTTCCCCCAAGGAAAGAAGTGCAGGGCTGTGTAAAGAGGAAGGAAAAGAAAGAATTCTAAGAGCCAAGTCTAAGCACCTCCCCTGGTCACAGAGTCTGGGTTCTTCTAAAAACACCACACCCACTGATGTCCTAATCCCTGTGGAAGACTGGAAATCACAGCTGCAGTCGTTTGTAAGCTCCTTCTGTCAAAACAGAGTCTGTAACCCCCCTGCTCAAATCTGGGTTTGCCTTGTGACTCGCTTTGACTAATAGAAAATGGTGGAAATGGCATTGAGTGAATTCCAGAATCTGGGTATTAAGAAATTTTCAGCTCCCACTTCCATGGAAACCCAGGCCCCATGCTGTCAGGAAGCTGGTCTAGACCACTGGAAGAAGTGGGACCACATGAAGAACTGAGGCCCCAGCCAAGAGCCAGAACCAACTACTAGATGTGTGAGGAAAGCTGCCGAGGACATCCCAGGCTCAGCCACACGAGTGGCCCCAGCCAACACCACACAGAACAGAAACGAATGTTCTCTGCTGAACCCTGTGCAAATCACAAAACTGTGAGCAAATAAATGGTGTTGTTTAAGACATAATCCTGTTATAACAAAAGATGATTGAAATAATTGCCTTTAAATATCCATGCCCAGGAAAGACTTCTCCCATCAATATACTGGAATCTGATTCATGCAAATTGGTGATTCTTATCCCTGGGGTGGAGGAAAGGAAAATGTGAGGGATGGAAGGAGACGTCTTCCCCTAGAAGCGGAGAGAAAGGACCAAATCTTTTTTACCTTTGAGAGTCCTGATGTGTGAGGATGGCTGTTGTACATACCAGCAAAAGCCACTCACATGAGTTGTGGGGGGGTTTTATTGTAAAATACATACAATATAAAAATTAGCATTTTAACTATTTTAAAGTGTGCATTTCAGTGGCATTAAATGCATTCACAATGTTGTGCAATCATCACTACTGTCTAGTTCCAGAACTTTTCACCCCTCCACCCTCACTCCCCCAGCCCCTGCAACCACCAATCTGCTTTCTGTCTCTATAGATTTACCTGTTCTGGACATTTCATATAAATAGAATCCTATGATATATAGCCTGTCTCATCTGGCTTCTTGCATTTAGCATAATATATTCAAGGTTGATCCATGTTGTGGCATGGGTCAGGACTTCATTTATTTTTATGGCTGAATAATATCACGGCATGGATACACAACACTTTGTTGACCCAACCATCATTTGACAGGTATTTGGGTTATGCTCACCTTTTAGCTATGATGAATAATGCTGCTATGAAGACTCTCACACAAGTTTTGATCTAATCCAGTGGCTCTCAACTGGGGGTGATTGTGCCCCTGAGGGACGTTCTTGATTGTTCCAAATGAGGGGAGGTGCTATTAACACCTAGCAAATGGAGGCCGGAGATGCTGCTAAACATCCTAGAATGTACAGGACAGCTCCCACCACAAGGACCATTCATCCCTACTTGGCGCAGTGGCTCATTCCTGTGACACCAGCTATTCGGGAGGCTGAGGCAGAAGAATTGCTTGAGCCCAGGCCTTGGAGGCTTCGGTGTGTCGTGATCACACTGCTGCTGCTCTCTAGCCTGGGTAACAGATTGAGACCTTGTCTTCCCCTAATTGTTTTTTAAAAGGAAGTCTTCAGCCCAATGTCAATAGTGCCCAGGTTGAGAGGCCCTGGTCTAACTCAACCTTCCCCAGCCTCAATGGCAGCTCAGGGCATTACACCAAACTTACCCTTTAACGTGAATTCTTTCAGAGCCCCCCAATAAACAGAAACTTTATCTCCTTCTCATCTCAGAATCTACAACCTGGTGGCCAGTTTAGCAACATGTGATTCTTTTTTAACACCCCCCGTTCATAAGAGGAAAATCAAAACAAAACCCTCCAAACAAATTGCGGGAAAAATAAAAGGATATTTCTGATGTTTTTCTAGGCTTTTCATCCTTTTTAAAATGGGGGCGGGGGGGGGTCAAGTGGCAACTGAGGAATAAAAACAAGTGTTCAAAAGCATCAGCGACCCAAAGTCCACAGAAAATCAAAACAAACCCAGCTCTCAGTGTGCGTAATTACGGATACAATCAAGTAATGAAAGGTTTATTAGTTTAATGTGATTCCATCAAGTACCAAAAAGCGGGAAGGAGTGGGAGAAAGAAAGAAAATGGATATGAAAGAGGGGAGGGAGAGACATGAAAGAGGAATATGAGTGGGCAGAGATGGCGACATTAAAATGCATCTTTATTTAAACTGCAGGTTCTGGGTGTTGAACCAGAGTTGGTCCAAGGCAGCTGCAGAGGAGCCAACCTGAGTGCCTTCTGCAAAACATATGCCTTTGCAGTCGTCCAGTGGATGGTTTTTTAGACTATGTACTTGACCCTGTTTTGGGCTGTGGGGACCCAGCAATGAATGAAATAGACAAAAATCCTCCTCTTCCCCACTCTACCCCCTGGAACTTACATTCAAGTGAGGAGAACAGACATTCAATGAAATAACAAGTCAAATGTATTATTACACGGAGAAATATAAAGCAGGGAAGGGGGATAGGAAGTGTCAGGGATGGGGGAAGCACTGGAATTTTAGAGCAGGTAGCCAAGCAAAGACTGGAATGGAAGGACATGAAGGAGTGAGCCAAGGGCAGACCTCGGGGAAGAGCATTGCCAGCAGAGGGCAAAGGAAGTGAAAGTGTCCTGGGGTAGGACATGCCTGTGGGGGAATAGTGAGAAGGCCAGTGTGGTTGGACCAGAGCAAGGGGGAGGCAACAGGAAATAAGGACAGATAGGTCATGGAAGCCAGATCCTGTAGAAACCTGGAGGGCACAGGAAGGTCTCTGGCTTTTGTGTTGAGTAAGAAGGGAGCAAGGGGAGGGTTTTGAACAGAAGAGAGAGACACCATCACCCTAGCTGCTGAGCAAAGAGAGGGAAGCAGGACTGAGACCAAGACAAGGCAAATTAAGCATGTAAGGAGCACAATTTTAGAATGCACCCACCCTCAGGGCATGCAGTGACTCACCCGTCTCTCCCTATCCCAGCCCTGCAGTGAAGGGTTATTTAGACCTTAAGGTAAAGACTCTGTGATGGACACAGACTATCCCCATCAAGGAACACCCTGTCAGCAGACAGCCTACAGCGATCAGCCTCTCCAGGGATGGCTCAAAGTGCAGAAAGTCATACCCTTTCTCAGGGTGTGTTTTTATTTTTTATCTTTTTAAAATTTTAAGTTCTGGGATACATATGCAGAACATGCAGGTTTGTTACACAGGTAAATGTGTGCCATAGTGGTTTGCTGCACCCATCAACCCATCACCTAGGTATTAAGCCCTGCACGTATTAACTATTTATCCTGATGCTCTCCCTTAAGGTGTGTTTTTAAATGTAGGCTTTATAGTTCTCATTATTATTATTCAGGTATGACAAAGTCAACAGATAGGAGGCCATTGAGTATTAAAAAGATAGTTTGCTACTCACAGATCCCGTGTGAGAGCTTGTCATGCCATGCAGTGGCCACAGGGGAGCAGCACCAGGGATGTTCAGGAGGGAATGGGTGAAAAAGTAGGCAAGATCCTTGACTGCTGTTTCTGAAGGAAGAAACAGGTGAGGCAGGTAAGCAGGCTTGGGATCGGCTCGTTAATAACTTCAGTAGGTTCTGGGGCATAGCACTGCCCCCAGTTGTCTGGCACCTGGCCCTGTACAGTGATTAGGGTAGGTGGATAGTGGCCCATAGTGGGAGAGCCAATAAAGGAGGTGGTGGGGCCTGTGGGCCTTGGGCTGGTTGGTTTGCATATGAAAGCTGCATTTGAAGTCCACTCATTTACTCTGTCAAGGAATTGGCTGGCTTTAGGAGAGGGAGTCTCTGCAGAGCCACCAAGGGTCCCAGGTGTGAAAACATGAGAATGAAAAGGCATGCTTGATACATGGTGGCCCACATCCAATGACCAATGTATGTTGGAGTATAAAGGCCCGGCCCTCCCAGCCCAGCATGGGACATACCCAAAGGAGCCACTTCAGCTCCAGAGCTCCCCATGGGGTCACTGGGCCGAAGCTGTCATTAAACCCTCATCACAACTCAACTTCCCCATCTGCCTATTCCTGCTTCTTCTTTCCCCAACCTTCCACAGACGTAGATCCCCATGGCACTCCACAATAAATACCCTGCCACCTAAACTCTGTCCCAGAGTCGGTCTGCTTCCTGAGGACCCCAGCCTAGGACAACATGAGAGGAAAAAAAAATGTGAAATACATCCCCAAAATGTCAGTGGGCAGACAGTGAGATGGCCAGAGAAGACAGTCATGGGGTGAATCCCCAGCCGCATCCAGCCTGGCCCACGCCCTGGGGTCTCTCTCCCTGGCGATAATTCTGGGTCTTTCTCTCTCGCTCTCTCCTACCATCTCTCTCTCCCTTTTTACATTGTAAAGTATAACACATATACGGAAAAAATGTACAAGTCACACAGACACAGATCAGTGAATTATTACAAAGCAAACACCCAGGTCAAGAAAAAGAACATCAACTGCAATCCCCAAACACTCCACCATTCCACCTCCAACCAAAGGTAACCTTTTGTCCCTCCTGAGTTTTAACACCCTTAGTTTGGCTTGTTTTGGAATTTTATACATTTGACTATAATGTCTATAGAGCACATATTTTTTTAGCTTGCTTCTCTCCCTCAAAATGTATACAAAATGTGTATATGTGTGTTGTGTGTATGAAATGTATCCATGTCACTGCAAGTAACTATATTTGATTCATTGTTCATTGCTGTATAATATTCTATGATGGAACCATGGTATCTCATTTTTCATTCTACTTTAATGGACATTGGGGTCAACAGGCGTGTGGCAAAAGGATTTCTGTAAACAGCCCATATACACTGGAAAAGAATGTTCAACATCATTGGTTACCAGGAAAATATCACTTCAAACCAAATTCCTACCACCAAATTCTGGTGGCTACTACCTATCCACCAGAAGGACTAAAATTAAAAAGTCAGAGAATACCAAATGTTGGTAAGGATGCAGTGCATTTGTGTTCGTCTTCCACCAAGCCAAGCTGTGTGGTAACCAGGTTGCTAGGTGTGAAGTCAACCATGTTCACTACAGCCAAAGGAAGCCAAGAGCAGCAGCAATTGCTCAGAGACTTCAAATCATCAAATAGCATTTTCATATAAACAAAGACACCAGGCAAATCTACCAGCCCTTCATTCTACCTCGTCAGCATCTCACCCAGCTTTGTTTTCCCAGTTAAAACAATACACTCAAGTGCAGTTGAATAAAGACATATATTTTGGCCTGAGCACCAAATCAAAGGGGTATGGGATGAATGTGCTGTCTCAGCTGCAGATGCACACCTGAACCCTGAGTCTGGGGGCCAGGTGGGTGCACACCCGAACCCTGAGTCTGGGGGCCAGGTGGGTTATATGAATCGTCACATCACCTTGACATATCACCTGAATCAGAACCACATAAAGTCTTGTCCAGGTCTAGTCATTCTATTAGTCATCCAAGTGGCTTTCCAAAAATAAAAATAGCCTAAGCATTTACAGTGACACATATTAAAATCCAAAAACCTAAAAGCCTACTGATGACGGCACTCCAGGTGGCTTGGAAATGGGTTTTATTTTTTTCCTTCTTTTAATCTAAATCATGTTCCCAGACAGTGCCAAGACTGGTATAAATTCTCTTCTGCACTGATCTTTTACATACTTTTGTGCTTGTCTGCGATGATTGAACGTGACTCATTCATAGCTCTGTTTTCAGCCACTGCTGCTCTCTTCCAGTCAGCCACATCTGTTTCTTTGCAGTAAAAGTCTCCCTTTGTCTATCACTTAATTCCGCAGTGTTCTTAGGAGAAAGGGAGTCCACAGCAAGGGCTGGTCACATGCCAGCAACTGCCACGCGTGATAGTGGATCCCAGACCATCTGCTCTATTTATTGATGGTGATATGAAATGGGATGTCAGCTGAATGAGAACTGCCAGCTCTGCAGTGTAGACTGGTGGTTTTCAACTGTTTGTTTTTGTTGCAAACTCTTTCTTTCAAACAAAATTTAAATAAAACTTGTAAAAGGATTCCTGTTACGGAGTGGGGGAGGGATACACTCTCCCCTTTCCCCTCCTGAGAACTCCCAGAGTATCTTCTCTGAAACTGTAGTGCTCCAGGAACATGCCTGACGCCACCAGTGTAGACTAAGTTCATGGTAGAGTAGCGGTTAACACGGGTTATCTCTAGATGATTTTTATGTTCTTCGACTTTTTCTATATTTTAACTTATGATGAACATGTATAACATTGCAATCATAAAATCAATGGAATGTCTTACAGAATACTAGTATTGTATGATATTCTTTAAACACATTCTACAAAGCATCAAGCTGGTTTCCGGATATTGGCTGATAGTCATTTGTGCTGTGTTCTGGGCACCATTCTCAGCAGTGAAGATACAGTAGTGAGCAAGACACACAGCAGCTGACCTCAATGACCTGACATTTTAATGGTGGGAAGACAGGCATAGGAGTGTCCTGCCCACATGGCTCTGCAGGGACTCGCTTGGGGATTTGTGCTTTCCATCCCTGCAATCTGGAGTTCTGTGGGTCTAGCAGCCCTAGTACTCAGAGGGAAGAGGCTTCTCCAGAGGACAAAGTAAGAATCCCACTCTACTCAGGTAGCTGGCCCCCTGTGCCAGTTGGCCAGAAGGCAAAAAAATAATAATAATAATCACTATACTGGTGAAGGCAATTGATCCTGATCATCATGAAGAAGCCAGGCTGCAGCCACATAATGGAGCCAGGGAGGTCCATGCATGGTGCTCAGCTGGTTCGCTGTGCATCTCTTGCTACTCTCATGCCTAGAAGTAACTGTAAATGGGCAATGCAGCCTGATCAGGACATGCAACCATGGCTCAGACCCCTCTCAGATGAGAGTCTGGGCCACTAGGTCAGCCACTTAGACCAGCAAAAGGAGAGGGGAGTCTAGAATGAGTGTTGGAGTAGGAAGAGGAGTACAAGTGATGCCCCCGGGCTCACTGCAGCAGTAGGGCCTCTAGTTCATGCCTTTCTCACATAAGCTTCTTCCACAATTGTGGCCAACCAGAATCCTGGAGAAACCATGCCTGGATAAAGTGAACTTAAGTGAGAAGCAAATGGGTGGACTGCAGCAGATGCAGGTGGTGCTCCAGACCCTCCTTACTGGAACGTGCCCTCGTCCCCCATCTGCACTGTTGTTGGCTGATAACTCATAGCTGTCACGCTCAGCCAAATCAGAGACACCTCTTCTAGAAGGCTAAACTGCCCTCCCCTTCTGGGAGACCAAATAAATGGCATGGAGTACAAAAGCCCAGCCCCCACGCCTCAAAAGAGAACCAGCTCCAAGGTGCAATTTATGTTTCGGAGCTCCCTGTGGGATCAGACCGAAGTTGTCTCCTATTACACTTTTTTCGGATACTTTGTATTACTTAAATTGACAAAATTTGCATATAATAAAATACAGACATGAAATATAAAATTCCATGAGTTTTAACAAATATCTTCCAGTAACACTACCCCCATCAAAAATATTTCTATTACCATCTCCTGCCTGCTTCCAGTTCATCCCAACTTTTTTCATAGCCATTTTTTTCTGATTTTTAATCAACAAGATTTACTTTGTCTACTCTTGAACTTCATATATATGGAATCATGCAATATCAACACTTTTGCATGTATCTTCTTTTATCCAATGTAATATCTTTGAGATTAATATATGCTACGTGTATCAGTAACTCATCTTTTATCAAACATTTTACTGCCAGAAGCAAGTCATCTTCTATTGCTTAGTATTCAATTGATGCAACAATTTATTTTTCTGAGACAGGGTCCCGCTCTGTCACCTAGGCTGGAGTGCAGTGGTATGATCATGGCTCACTGCAGCCTTGACATCCGGTGCTCAAGCAATCCTCCTGCCTCAGCCTTCCAAGTAGCTGGAACCACAGGCACACACCACCATACCCAGCCACCTTTTTGTGTACGTAAAGACGGGGATTTCACCATGTTGCCCAGGCTGGTCTCGAACTATTGTGCTCAAGCAATCTTCCTGCCTCAGCCTTCCAAACTGCTGGGATTACAGGCATGAGCTATTGTGTCCAGCTGTCCTATCTTCCTTTGATGAAAATTGAGGTTTATTCCAATGTATAGGCATTATGCTATCAAAATTCTTGCACATAATTTTTGTGAATGTATGCTTTTATTTCTCCTTGGTAGATAAGTAGGAATGGAATGACTAGGTCATAGGGTGGACGTATAACTTATAAGAAACGTTTTTTCCAAAGTGGATGTACCATTTTACACCAACAATGTGAGGGTTGGAGTTGTTCCACATCCTCGTCAACACTTGGTGTTATCAGATTTTGAATTTTACCCATTCTAGTGAATGTGAAATGATATCTCACTGTGGTTTCAACTTACATTTCCCTAATGGTTAATAATATTGAGTGCTTTTCCACATGCTTACAGGCCACTCATGTATCTTTTCTTCTAAAGTATCTCCTTCAAGTCTTTTGCCCATTTCATTGTTTATCTTTTCATTATCAATTTGTGTTTTTAAATATATTTTGCATACAATTCCATGACAGATACATGTGTTAAGAGTAATTTCTCCTAGACTGTGCCTCGTGTTTTCATTTTCTTATTGAGGTCCTTTAATGAAAAAGTTAATTTTGATGAAGTGCAATTCATCTATTCTCTTTTTTGATCAGTGAATTTTGTGACTTTCCTAAGAAATCTTTTGCCTATCTCTAGGGTGGCTTAGTCTCCAATGTTTTCTTCTAGAATTTTTGTAATTTAGCTTTCATATTTAGGCATACAGCCCTTCTCAAATTAGTTTTTGTGTGTAATGCAAGGTAGGTGTGGAGAATTATTTTCAAATATTTACTGAGTCATTCCAGTGCCGCTGGTAGAAAAGCCTTTCCTTTTCCAATGGCATTGGGGCATTTGTTGAAAGTTATGTGTGTACGAATCTATTTCTGGATTCTGGATTCTGTTCCATTGGTCTATTTGCTTATCCTTGAGACTGATTTCTTGTTCTTGCTTGGCTTTTTTCCCTGTCTTATCCTGTCTCCCTCACTGCTCCCCTGGCCCTGAAAGAACCACCTTAATAAATCACTTGAATTACATTCCCATTTCAGGCTGTTTTCAGGGAACTGGATCTAAGACAACAGACAACAGACATGCAAGTTAATAATTAAATGAGATACTTTGGGGTGCTAATTAGTGTTAGGAATAAGATGAAATATGGTGATACTGTCAAAAGTAGCTTGCAGGGAGTAGAGTTCAAAAAAGGCCTCTCTGAGGAGGTGACATTGAAGTCAAGTTCTGAGTTTTGACAATATATATGGGTTGTTGAAGTGCAGCAATACAGCCATCATTAGAGCCAAGAAGTTCTAGGAACTGAGACATTAGGGTGTTGGGTGGTTCGTCAATGTCATTGCTGAAGCCACTGAGCATGATAGTAAAAGTGATGGTGGAAAGGGAGCCAGAGAACTAGATGCTAACCCAGGCAGGAGTCTATTCAAAAGCTCTTTAAATTAGCTAGGATTTTTTTTTTTTTCTTTTAGAGATAGGGTCTCACTCTGTCGCCCAGTCTGGAGTGCAGTGGTATGAACATAGTTCACTGAAGGCTCAAACTCCCGGGCTCAAGCCATCCCCTTAGCTGGGGATTTTGGAGGATTACGAAGTAAAGAGGATTTCCAAGTATCCGTGGGAAACAGGAAGGACACCTACCTTATCTCCAGGTGCTGAGTCCTGGGGAGTTGGGAGGAAACCACAGCCTTGATACAGAGGCTATAGGGGAAAGGTATCCTCAGGGAGCAGCCAGTTTTTATTTAGAGCAAGAATTTGAGGGGATGTTCCAGAGAAGATATTTAGGATGTAGAGAAGTGTGCAGATCATAGGTCATATGCTCCAAAGGGCACAGGAGAGGGGCCCATGTGCAGAAAGATGTAGGAGAGTGAGTCATATTCGGGATGTGGGGAGGTGGGTGGGAAGGAGAATCCTGTGATGGAGGCACTGGGGTCTTGGACTTCTAGGTGTCTCAGTAATGAATAGGATTGGTCCTGAAAATAAAGCATGCGGCATTTGAAGATTTTGTGGGCATCTACTGAAGACATAATGGCATCCAGCAGTGTCCAGTCATTAAAGACATCGGGAAGGCTGGACAGGACCAATATCCTTCATAGCAATGTTTCTTAAACATCAGTAGACCACATATAACCATCAGGATTTTTGACATACTTGCAAATCACTGTATATTTACATAGTAATTTGCTTTCATTTAAAACTTAAAATTTACTAAGGAAAAAGAGAATATCCTTAAAATCTTAATTTGATGTGCTGACTATATTTTTGAATACTCATTAAAATAATTTGATTGAGATAAAAATTAGATCTGCTAACATGATCCTGAGTATGTGACCACATCTGGTGAAATATTACACTAGTTCCGAGTCGCCGCCATATTCTGTAGGCCACCCCTGCCAGATACTAAAGTCATTCATCAGACTGCAGATGCCATGGTCAATCAACAAGGAACCTAAAGTTGAGTGAGGGGTAGAGAGAAGAAAACCATTATCATACATTGTGGTAAGTGTTATGAGGGTGGTGGAGGGCATGAAAGGAACCCACAACGGAAAGAGAAAGCCCTCAAGTTTAGAGAAGTGCAGGTGGACGGTATATCTATTAAGGGTGCTTCTGGCAGGTTCGACTTGGCTTTGACCAGTGGTTCTCAGGCTGAAGCATGTGGCAGAATCACCTGGAAGACTTGTTAAAACAGATTGCTAGGAGAACTTGTGAAAACAGATTTCTAAAATTTCTTGATGACATGCCTAGATGTGGGTCTTTTGTCATTCCTCATGCTAGGTACTAGATAGACCCTTTAAAGTCAACATTAATGTTTTTAATTTTCTTTATTGTCTTGTATTGTTTCTTTGTAACTTCCAACTTTTTCTGTTTTTTTCTTGCTGGAATTTATTTTAATTTCCATAGGTTTGGGGGGGAACAGGTGGTATTTCAATACATGAGTAAGTTCTTTAGTGATTTGTGTGATTTTGGTGATTTTGTACCCCCACTATACACTGCATATATTTGTATATATTTGTAGTGTCTTTTATCCCTCACCCTCTCCTACCCTTTCCCGCAAGTCCCCAAAGTCCCTTGTGCCATTCTTATGCCTTTGCATCCTCATAGCTTAGCTCCCACTTATGTATCCCACATATGTTTGGTTTTCTATTCCTGAGTTACTTCACTTAGAATAACAGTCTCCAATTCCATCCAGGTTGCTGCGAATGCCATTAATTCATTCTGTTTTTATGGCTGAGTAGTATTCCATTTATATGTATGCCACAGTTTTATTTATCTACATGTTGATTGATGGGCATTTGGGTTGGTTCCACATTTTTGCAATTGCAAATTGTGCTGCTATAAACATACATGTGCAAGTAGCTTTTTCATATGACTTCTTCTGAACTTAATCAGATGTTGAACTGCCTGGATTAATTAATATTGTTTCACTTTTACTTTTTATCCCTTCATATTTAACTTCTACTTCTAAGACTTTTTCTCAACTTTCTCTTCCCATTCCTCTACTGAGTGTTTTCTTGATGTATTGATACATGTATGTATTTTTGAGAGCGCTTAGTTATTCTGAGTGCTCCTTTTATGGCATCCAGTTCTTGTTTCATGATTTTAAAGATATTAATTATGATGTTTATAGAAATGTTTTTCTACCTTCTGAATTGTCTATGTATCCTCTGAGTTCCACTTTTCTTCTGATTTGTCAGATTTGACCTCCACATGTCATTTGTTATATGAGGCACTAAAAGTTGATTGAAGGTTCAGTCTCTTTAGGTGGAGCTTTCGACTTGTGGGCTTTATGGAAGGGCAATAGGGTGACAAGCTAGCTCCTTCCTAGAGGGCCACCCAAAAAGCATTTTCTGTGGGTGTTTTAGCTGGGATGTTCAGTCCTCCCAGAGAGGACCTGTGGCTACTGGTTGGAGGCCAAGTGAGGGAAGTGAACTGGGGCGTTTCTGTTCACCTTGCAGATTTTCACTGAATCTTCCTGTTGTCAGTTCCACGTCTCTCCCCATCCTCAATGTACAAACCTCCACATTTTAGTTAAAGTGAAGGGAATGCAGTCCCCTGCACTTGCAGGGTTGGAGAGGGGATCTGAGAGTCCGGCTCCCCTTATGTAACTTCTCATCTATTTTCAGCCCATCTCTCATTCCCAAACTCAGCAGTATCTGGTGTCTCCAAATTTGGAGCTTCTCTGAAAAGTTACGAGTACAAATCTGTTCGCTCATGGTTGGCTTTTTTCCCCACCCTCCTGCATCAGTTATCTGCGGCTACACCACAAATCTCCCCAAAACCTGGTGGCTTAAACACCTTCTATTTTACAGTTGCTTGACTCTGACTCATGGTTTCTACAGGTCAGGAGATTGGACACAGCTTATCCAAGTCCTCTGACTCCTGGTCTCTCATAGGCTGTAATCTAACACATCCGCTGACATTTCAAAGATCACCAGGGGAAGAAACCACTTCCAACCTCACACACATGGCTGTTGGCAGGATTCAGTTCCTCATGAGCTACCTGATTCAGAACCTCAGTTGCTCAGTAGCTAGAGGCCACCCTCGGTTTCTCCCAACCAGGGTTTCTCTTTAGGGCATCTCGCAACATTGCAGCAAGGAAATAGGAGAGCTAGTGAGTACAGCACTGCAGGATGACTATAGTTAGCAATAACATCTGAAATCATTTCAAAGAGCTGGAAGGAATATATTGAATGTTCCCAACACAAAGAAATAATACATGTTTGAGATGGATATGTAGTTATCTGATCTGCTCTCTATACATTGTATGTATTGAAACATCACTATGGACCCCATGGATATAAACAGTTATTATATGTCACTTAAAAATAAAATAACTATAAACAAAAAGACAAAGAGAGGGACACAGAAAGGCCACCCAAGATGAGAATCATAGTCTGTTAAATCTAATGTCTTCTATTTTCTTTGATCTTATAGGTTTGTGCTCTTGAAGATTTATTTCACTGTCATTTTTAGTGAGCTTCCAGTAGGATCTGAGATACGTAAGTTTTCAATTCACCAAGGTAACAATGTTGACTTTTCATAGAATTACTTACAAGTCCATACAAACGAGTCTTTACAAACCTCTAAGATGGAAAGTGATTTGTAGAGAGAGGAAGATGGACACGCTACATATCACCATCTATCACTGCTTTGGCCACTGTGGTCCACCAGCTGTTGTCATTTCACAATGAAGATTTTTATGTGTCCAGAGCAAAATGGGAACAATGAGGGGAAGAAATTTGATTTTTGTTTTTTTGTTTTGAAACAGGGTCTTGATCTGTGGCCCAGGCTGGAGTGCAGTGGGTGAAATGCAACATTCACTGCAGCCTCCACCTCCCGGGCTCAAGCGATCCTCCCACCTCAGCCTCCTGAATAGCTGGATTACAGGGAAGTGCCACGATGCCCAGCTAATTTTTCTATTTTTTGTAAAGAAGTGGTTTCACCATGTTGCCCAAGCTGGTCTCGAACTCCTGGGCTCAAGCAATCCACCCACCTTGGTCTCCCAAAGTGCTGGGATTACAGGCGTGAACCACCATACCCAGCCAAAAAAAAAAAAAGGAGTTTGTAAGTAAAGCTAAACATGTTCATGACCCTATATTCTGAAAACGTCTTGCCAAGTCTTTTGGTGTTAAAAAATGTGGTTTTTAAAAAATGAACAGATGATTTTTACATGGCAAGGATTTTTTATTTTTTAGTTTCTGTCAAAACAAAGTTGACAACCTTATGTTAGACCCTCTAATTTTTAAAAAATTACTCTACTGTATAGGATACCAAAGTCTGGGAACTATTGTACTGAAGTATTGTAGCAGTTAAATGGGTTTCACCTCCCTTGCCCACATCCCGGACCACTATTGAGTGGGATTCTGAGGCCCCTTCTGATCGTACAGGGAAGCCTGCTCACAAAAAAATGCCCTAAGGATACCAGAGAGAGAATGTGGTGGCTGAGACAAACACCCACTCACTACAGAAAACAACTCATTGTAAGGACCAGAGATGGTATCAAAGACAGAAGCAATCATCTTATTATAAAGTAGATGCTGCTTATTGCAAAAATGTGGAACTAGCCCAAATGCCCAATCCACGAGTGGAGTGTGTGTGTGTGTGTGTGTGTGTGTATATATATACGTGTGTATATGTATATATATGTGTGTATAGATATATGATGGAATACTACTCAGAAATAAAAAGAAGTGAACTAATGGCATTCATAGCAATCTGGATGGAATTGGAGACTATTATTCTAAGTGAAGTAACTCAGGAATGAAAAACTAAAAATTGTATGTTCTCACTTATAAGTGGGAGCTAAGCTATGAGGATGCAAAGGCATAAGAATGATACAATGGGCCGAGCGTGGTGGCTCACACCTGTAATCCCAGCACTTTGGGAGGCTGAGGCAGGTGGATCATCTGAAGTCAGGAGTTCGAGACTAGCCTGGCCAACATGGTGAAACCCTGTCTCTACTAAAAAATACAAAAATTAGCTGGGTGTGGTGGCACATGCCTGTAATCCCAGCTACTCGGAAGACTGAAGAAGGAGGCTTGCTTGAACCCAGGAGGCAGAGGTTGCCAAGTGGCACTGAGCCAAGATGGCACCATTGCACTCCAGCCTGGGTGACAGAGTGAGACTCCATCTCAAAAAAGAAGCATGATACAATAAACTCTGGGGACTCAGGAGGAAAGGGTGGGAAGGGGGTGAGGGATAAAAGACTACAAATTGGGTTCAGTGTATACTGCTCCAGTGATGGGTACACCAGTATCTCACAAATCATCACAAAGAACCTACTCATGTAACCAAATACCACCTGTTCCCCAAAAACCCATGGAAACAAACAAACAAAAAAAACACCCAAGGTCTCCTAAAAAATGACAGCATCCATCAAAAAATTAAAGTAGATCCTGCTTGTCCATAGGAACAATGGATAACTGGTGGACCTGGCCAATGACCGGGTGAGACCAAAGCAAGCCAAAATATAACATGCAGCAGCACTATGCATATAACAATTACAAAATGTGAATAGCGGCTGGGCGCAGGGGCTCATACCTGTATTCTCAGCACTTTGAGAGGCCAAGGCAGGTGGATCATCTGAGGTCAGGAGTTCGAGACCAGCCTGGTCAACATAGTGAAACCCCCCATCTCTACTAAAATTATAAAAATTAGCCAGGCGTGGTGGCGGGTGCCTGTAATCCCAGCTACTCAGCAGGCTGAGGCAGGAGAATCACTTGAACCCAGGAAGTGGAGGCTGCAGTGAGCGGAGATCATGCCACTGTCCAACCTGGACAACAGAACGAGACTCCATCTCAAAATAAATAAATAAAAGTAAAATAAAATGTAAATAGCATCTAAGATATCCCGCTTGCACCAAGAACCAAGTTCTGCCCTGTTGGGGTGATACAGCTAGCCCCCTTCTCATAAGAGTGCATATGTAGGGGCTAGACAAGGCCAGGAATGATTTGCAAGAAAATAGCAACAGCAATTCTCCTCCTTCAGGGGGTGCTACTGATGACTGGGGCGCCAGAGAGCGAGGGAGACTCACTTTTAACTGTTACCCTCTTTGAATCCTTTAAGCCATCTGTGTGTCTTGCCTATTCAAACACACACTTCAAAAACATAAAACCATCACTCACTATCATTTCATGAGAGAGAGAAGGCACTGGCCAATGCCCAGAGGGAAAGAAAGAAGGACACCACCTCAGAATAAAAGATTCTTCCCCATAGAGGAGAGGCGGCAGCTTTATGCTGGATCAGAAATAAAGTGTACAGTTACGTTTTCCTTTTTTCCCCAAATGCAAAAAAAAAAGTGACTTATTTTGCTGTATTATATTGCATGTAATTGTCAAGAAAGAAGTGTTGCTTGTGGGGGACTCTTAGGCAGTATAGCTTGAAGGAAATCCCATCCAATTTATTCTGGCCAAAGATTTTCATCATATCATTGTCTGAAAATCCACTTTCCCCAATGAACGTGGGAACCATTGGAATTGACACTCTCATTGATCTTTCACTGAGCCTTAACTATTCTGGGAAAAGCTCTAAGAATTCAGGAATCAAGCCTGTAAATTTCTGGTTACCTCCCTTGCCCTCTCCCTGTGGGGCCAGGACAAAACAGTGGCTACAGGTTCCAGCCAGCAAGTGTTACAATGAAGACATATTTCTTGGATTAATCTATTGAAAACAAAACGAAACGAAGCCAGACCAATCTCTAACCTACCACCTGCCCCTTTAAAGGTCTATTAAGGTCCCAAAGCAGCCATGTGAAGTAGCTACCGCATCACCCACATGACGAAGGAGAAAACGGAAGCTCAGAGTAGTTAAATGACTTACCCAGGAATGCACAGCACTTAAGGAGCAAAGACAAAGGTCAAGCCCAGCTCAGCTGGATTACCAGCCTTCCTCACTTGGAACCTGGCAGGCACTTGGTGGGCGCTCGCTTAGCGTTGGTTCTTGTCTCCCATGTTTACTCCCACTGGGTCCTGCCAGGAGCATGGCAGCTGACGGAAGGGGAGACAGCCAAGACTCAGGCCTGAAACTTGTGTGTGGGGTTGGGAGGGGAATGGGCACTGGCCAGTCTTTGGACTTGGTGCTGCAGACAGCCCCACGTCTAGCTGGGTTTCTCCAGAAACACAGACCCTTTGTCAGGGCCCCCTGGTCCAAGCACAACTGAAATTTACCCCAAAGAAATGACTGAGGGACATCAGGCCCCGTGGCTTCAATGAGCAGGAAGGGTGTTTTGTTTTGTTTCGTTTTGTTTGAGACAGTATCGCTCTGTCACCCAAGCAGGAGTACAGTGGCACCATCTCTGCTCACTGCAACCTCCATGTCTCAGGCTCAAGCAATTCTCCTGCCTCAGCCTCCCAAGTAGCTGGGATTACAGGCATGGGCCACACCTAGTGTTTTTTCTTGCTTGTTTTTTGTTTTCTGTTTTTTGTATTTTTAGTGGAGACAGGGTCTTGCCATGTTGGCCAGGCTGGTCTCGAACTTCTGGCCTCAAGTGATCTGCCCGCCTCGAACTCCCAAAGTGCTGGGATTATAGGTAAGCGCCACCATGCGCAGCTGGGAAGGGTCTTTTAATACATGTATGTATTCAAAATCCAATTCATCCAGGCTCTGACAACCACCTCTCCTCCTATTCCATCCCAAGCCTGAAAACCCTTTCTTACATATTAACATGTAGCCTCTAAGCTGGGAGATTAAAGAAGAGGCAGCCTTCTTATCTCAGGTTGGAGATTTGGAGCGGCCTTCCTGGTAGAACTGTAACAAGATCCCTTCACGGGAGGAACTAATCACTGTGAAAGCTTCTGACAGTAGAGGGGATGGGAAGAGCAGAGAGACAGCTCCAACCAGCAGCCTCTTTTTCCACAGTGTCCCACACGAGGAAACACCTGCACCTGCTGGATCCTGTGGTGCTCAGCCTGACCTTAGCTACAAAGCGAGGGGCTACAAGCAAGGAAGGGCAAGGGATGGCCAGACCCATCTCACAGATGAGGTCCATCAAGTCTCAGAGGGGCAGCATATGAGATGGCACTCCTAAAAGAAATGCCTGGGGCCGGGCGCAGTGGCTCACGCCTATAATCCCAGCACTTTGGGAGGCCAAGCTGGACAGATCACCTGAGGTCAGGAGTTCGAGACCAGCCTGGTCAACATGGAGAAACCCAATGTCTGCTAAAAACACGCACAAAAAAATTAGTCAGGCGTGGTGGCGTGTGCCTGTAGTCCCAGCTACTCTGGAGGCTGAAGCAGGAGAATCGCTTAGATCCAGTAGGCAGAAGCTGCAGTGAGCCAAGATTGTGCCACTGCACTCTAGCCTGGGTGACAGAGCGAGACTGTCTCAAAAAAGAAAAGCCCAGATACCCAGTAAGCCACCAGGGCTGTAGACAGCTTGCAGATGAGTAGGGTCCTCTTGCAATTGTAATAACCAGCCTGGCTGGACTGAAAGGTGATCTTGGAGTGTGCTGGGGCTGGCAGTTAAGTAGGAGTTTGGGAATTGGTTATTGAACTGTTGGTGCCCTGAAGTCAGTCATGGTGGGGGTATTAGACCATGGAAATCAGCACACACACAAATCAGAGTTGTTTGTTTTGGGTTTGTCTCCCCAGAGAACTAGCTTACTAACACACCACTACGTGAGAAGGTAAGAGTACTTCAGACTGAAGCCAGAAAGACTTGGGTTCACATCCTGGTTCTTCTGCAGTAAGCCTGAGACCTTGGCAAGATATTTAACCCTGTGGGCCTCAGTTTCTTTATCTGTAAAGTGGGGCTGATACTAGTGACTGTGTCAAAGGGCATGTGAGGACTAAACAGGATGTGTGACATGCTTAGCATGGGCCTCGCTGACACTGAATCCATGTTAGCTTTCACTGCAATTAAAGTAATAATCATCTTTGGGAGGCCGAGACGGGTGGATCACGAGGTCAGGAGATCGAGAACATCCTGGCTAACACAGTGAAACCCCGTCTCTACTAAAAAATACAAAAAACTAGCCGAGCGAGGTGGCGGGCGCCTGTAGTCCCAGCTACTCGGGAGGCTG
Source organism: Papio anubis (assembly GCF_008728515.1). NCBI lineage: Eukaryota > Metazoa > Chordata > Mammalia > Primates > Cercopithecidae > Papio > Papio anubis. The sequence goes on from NC_044984.1 coordinate 110,236,855, forward strand.
AGGCAGAAGAATGGCATAAACCCGGGAGGCGGAGCTTGCAGTGAGCTGAGATCGCGCCACTGCACTCCAGCCTGGGCAACAGAGCAAGACTCCGACTCAAAAAAAAAAAAAAGTAATAATCATCTATTCATCAGTTTCCTTCTCACAGACATTTCTTTTTACTGCTCAGAATGTAGGCGGATTTTCTCTTTGGAATCCCACTTCCCTGCCTATGTGATATTAAGGCAGAACAAGGGGACCTAGAAACATGTGAACATTAGAGCCCAAAAGTCCCAGAATGAGGTCCCAGCATCTCAGTCACTTACTAGTGGCAGAATCTTGGGCAAGTCACATGAGTCCTCTGAACACTCTATCTGTAAGGCTGTCGGAAGGATTCAATGAGATAGAAGTTTGCAAAGCACACAGCACCATTGCCCAAGAGCAGGTGCGTGCTAAGTGGCATCACATATGATGATACTGACATGAGGAATCATTTTCATGACCCCCCTGCTACCAGATTATGAGTTCTGCCAAGGCAAGCTCTGTGGCTAACACACAGTAAGTGCTCAATAAATTCTTATTGAGGGAAATCAGTCCCCCAGAATTAACAGCTGTCCTGCTCACCTCCACTCTCCAAAGAGGCCATCAGCCTCATCTAAGCAGCTGTGCTGCTGTGGGAAGGGTTTTGCCTTTAAAAGGAGCCAGAAAATTGGCATCCATCTAGGCAGTGCCTTCAGAAGCCTATGACATCACAAGACAGAAGTCACCTAAGTCTACCCAGGCAGCCATTAACAAAGTACCATACACCAAGAGGCTTAAACTACAGACATTTATTTTCTCACAGTTCTGGAGGCTGGAAATGCAAGATCAAGGTGTCTGCAGGGTCAGTCTCTGGTGAGGGCTCTCTTCCTGGCTTGCAGATGGCCGTCTTCTTATGGCCATTTTCAATGCATTTACAGAGAGAGATATCCCCCTGTTCTTAAAATCCCCTACTCTCATGAGTTCATCTAACCCTAATCACCTCCCAAAATCTCCATCTCTAAAGCCAGTCACATTAACGGTAAGGTCCAACATACTCAACCTATGAACTAGGGGTGGGCGCAATTCAGTCCATGGTGCCAACTTTCTAATCAGTAACTCTTATAAGTAAGCAGTACATTGGGACCAGCTGTTCTGGTTTCTAGTTATAATCCCCAGTCCCCAAAAAGCTACACACTATCTCACCTCCATGCATTTGCCCAAACCCTTCCTTCTTTCCTTCCTTTCTCCTGTGAAAACTTCTCTTCCCTTCCCCATGTATGGAAGTCCTGCTCATCCTTCAAGACTCAACTGAGGTATCTCCACCCCAGGGAAGTTTCCCTTAAAAAGGAAGGAGCTTCCCCTCTGGTTAGGGACATGCTGACTGCATGCATGGCTACATCCTCTGCTCCAGGTTAAGACACAGGCTCCAGGTGCATATGCCTGGGTCCAAATCTACTATGGGTGACTTGGAACAAATCATGTGTCTTCACAGAGACTTGATTTCTTGAAAAACTTCCCCGAGCTATTGCAGGCATTAAACAACAGCAAACAAAAGGATGTAAAGCCCAGTGCCTGGCCTCAGCAAGCCCTTGACAAATAGTAGCTGGTATTTTTACTAAGGGTAAGGCCCATTTTCTCCACCTCCACCCCAGCACACACACACAGAACATTTAGAAGAGACCTCTGAGTTCAGCATATACTTATTGGTGGATGGCTGGTGACAGAAGACAGCAGAGGGTGAATCACAGGGGGTGACCAGTCAGTAAGTATGACAGTTCTCAAACACATCTTTGGAGCACCTACCATATGCAAGAAAAACACACCAGGGAATAAGCATGATGAAGAGACGAACCAGAGTGTTTGAGATGTGAGGGAGACCGATTCGTAATGGAAATGAGGCTCCATCTGCTGCAGGAAACAAGAAACAATCTCTCAACCACCAAATTATAAACATTCCCTGAGTCTCAGTTTCCCCATCTGTAAAAATGAGGATACAAACAGCTTCCATGGGATGGCTATGGGAAGGAGTGAGCATTGAATAAAATAATCCACATGAAGTGCTGGCACAGAGGAAGCGTTGAAGACGTTAACCTTTATCAGTATTATTATTACTCGTGGAAATAAACCCTAGAGGGTGGCCAGGTGCGGTGGCTCACACCCGTAATCCCAGCACTTTGGCAGGCCAAGGTGGGAGGATCACTTGAGGTCAGGAGTTCGAGACTAGCCTGGCCAACATGGTGAAACCCCATCTCTACTAAAAATACAAAACTTAGCTGGGCATGGTGGCGGGCAACTATGATCCCAGCTACTCAGGAGGCTGAGGCAGGAAAATCGCTTTAACCTGGCAGGCAGAGGTTGCAGTGAGCCGAGATCACGCCACTGCATTCCATGCAGCCTAGGTGACGGAGAGAGACTCCATCTCATAAATAAATAAATAAATAAATAAATAATAAACCCTAGAGGGTAACATCACTAGGTACCTCGAGTTCTTTGGAGTTTTTACTCCAAGATCAATGAGAAGAACATTAGGAAATTTGCCCCGTCTGGCTTTCCATCTTTAAATAGGGAAGGCGCAGGAATGGTCATTAACGGTTGGGAAGTGTTTAGCTGCAAACAGACACCTCACCATGAGTGCCTTCAGCCATGGGGTTGGATTTTCCTGAATAATAAGTCTGAAGTGGGCCATCCAAGGCTTTCTGCACCTCAAGGATGCCAGAGCTCTGGATTGACATCATTGCCATCCTGGTGGCTTCGACTCAGACTCAGCTCCAGCCACAACTGTCAGCCTCTTAAACACAGTGGGGAGAGGAGAGAAAGGACATTTCCCAGAATTTCCCAGAGCAGCTGACATTGACTCCCATTGGCCAGAACTGGGTCATATGGGTTCCCTCGGCCAGTGAATGGGTAAAAATTCTTTGCCAAGGCCAATGTCAAAAAGGGTATTTCCTAGGTTTTCTTCCAGGATTTTTACAGTTTGAAGTCTTACATTTAAATATTTCATCCAACTTGAGTTGGTGTTTTCATATGGTGAAATGTAGGGGTCCGGTTTTGTTCTTGTGCACATGGCAGCCAGCAATCCCAGTGCCATTTGTTGAACAGAGAGTCCTTTCCCCAACAACGGGATTTTATAAGCAAGCAGAGTGGGGTAGCCAGGGGTGCCCACAACAATCTTCTTCCCTGGGATGCACTTATGGGGAAGGGGGAATATCAGAGGCACCAAGGATCCCCATCCCCAACTTCCCCAGGAGATGAAGGTCATCAAGGCCTCAGGTGGTACTTAGCAGATGGCTCCTGTGTGTCTAGCCTCATGCCTGACACAGAGATGTACAGGAGACATGGGCTGGTTCCTAAAAGAACAATGGAGTCAGGTGATAGAAACAAGACACACACAGGCACACAACATGCACACACACGCATGCGCACACACGCACACAACTGTATAAAGAGTGGGATCCTCAGTCGCTGCAGGCTGGCCTGATATAGTGGGTCGCAATGCCCTGGTCCTTGAAGAGAGGGAGGGTAGGGGGAGGAAGGAGAGGCAAGGGCATTCCAGGCAAGGGGCCCCGACTGAGCAAAGGCAGAGAGGAATGTGTGATCTCAACCAAGAGCCTATTTCCATATTGAAAAGACTTCTGTTGAATGGGAAGGTCTACACTGAATGCCAAGTACACAGAGAGAAGAATCCCAGTCCTTGTCCTTGATGAGTTCATGGTCTTTCAGGCATCCATTCACTTCTACCCCCTGCCCACCCCATGCAAAATAATCGATGAATATCATTTGCTGTAACCCAAGCACAGTGCTAAGCACTTCGCAGACATAATCTCCATTGATCAGCACAACAAACCTACCAGTAGGAACCATTAAGACCCTCAGTTTACAGTGGAGGAAACAAATGGGCACAAAGAGGTTAAATACCTAGAGAGGCAGGAGGAGGGTAAGAGGGTATCAGTGGGGTTCAAGAATACTGTGTTGCCTGTAAATGTATATAATTATGATTTGTCCATCAAAAATATTAATAAAAAGCAAACAAATAAAAATACTATGTGCCAATGTTAGTTCAGCCACAAACATTCTGTGTGACCCCAGGCAAGTTCTCTCCCCACCCTGGGCCTCAGCTTACCCACCTGTAAAAGGGATGCATAGTCTCGGAGCTGCCAGGCTCTGAGGTGTGAAGGTTTCCAGATGCTGCTGTGCATTAGAAATCCCTGGGGACCTGCTAAAAGTCTCGATGTCCTGGTCCAAGCACAGGCCAATTAAACCAGAATGTCTATGGATAGAAACCAAGCACAGCTTTGCTTTGTTTTGTTTGAGACAATGTCTTGCTCTGTGGCCCAGGCTGGGGTGCAGCAGCGCAATCATGGTTCACTGCAGCCTCATCCTCTTGGATTCAAGTGATCCTCCCACCTCAGAGGAGCTGGGACTACAGGTACTGCCAACATGCCCAGCCATTTTTTTAAGAGTCTCCAGGTGATTCCAAAGGTGAGACAAAGTTTGGGAACCACTGGTCTGAGGATTCCAACTTCCTGGCTTTTTGTGATACCACGGGGATAGCCTGAGACAGGATGAGGGTATTGAGCCAAAAATTAAATTAAATTAAATATCCAGAATATGCAAATCCATGGAGACAGGAAGCAGATGCACAGTTGCCAGGGACTGGGAGGACAGGAGAATGGGGTACAGGGTTTCCTTTTGGAGGCAATGAAAATGTTGGGAAACTAGATAGTGGTGATGGTTGCACAACACTGCATGTGCTGAACTGTATGATTTAAGAAGGTGAAAATGGGGCCAGTCATGGTGGCTCACGCCTGTCATCCCAGCACTTTGGGAGGCCGAGGCAGGTGGATCACTTGAGGTCAGTAGTTCGAGACCAACCTGGTCAACATGGCAAAACCTCATCTCTACCAAAAAATACAAAAATTAGCCAGGCATGGTGGTGGGCACCTGTAGTCTCAGCTACTCTGGATGCTGAGGCAGGAGAATCGGTTGAACCCGGGAGGCCCAGGCTGCAGTGAGCTGAGATCCACCACTCCTCTTCAGCCAGGGCAACAGAGCAAGACCCTGTCTCAAACAAACAAACGAGATGGTAAAAATCAGAATCTCTATGCTATGTGTGTGTTACTACAATGTTTTAAAAAAGAAAGCACGGAGGGAGGGAGGGATGGAAAAGAAAAATCGAAATCGCAGTAAAAATAGGGCATGACTTGCGGGAGGTCAGAAATTTAAGGTCGAACAGGGGGACACCCAGGATAAGAGCTAAGCCTCTGGAGGCCGACCCAGGTTCAAATCCCCACTCTACGACTTGCTAACTGGGTGCTGTGTGATCCTAAGCAAGTGACCTCCCTCTCTGATCCTCTCTTGGTGCGTCTGTAAAACGGAGGTAAGCAAAGCACCAACCACAGCGAGCGGCCGCGAGGCTGGAATAGCAAACGCAGGGCATACCCGGCTTGATGACTGAATGTCGCTGTGACGCTGGGCCCACGGGAAAGCATCTCGGAGTTTTGCGGAGCCCAAGGACAAGGGAGGAGAGGCCCCCAGCGCGAGGCCATCCCCACCCCAACCCCGCGGCCCGGGGGCCCTGACTCAGCGCGGTCCCGGCCTCACCTGGCGCTGCTGACCGCCCACGCCCGCCGCCCGCCTTTCATCTCCCCTGCCCGTGGCTCCGGGCACTGCTTTCCCAATTGCCCGGACGACGCCAGCGCCCGGGCTCTCGGCTTCGCGCGGGGCTGGGCGGGCGGAGCGCGGCAGCCTCCAGGTGGGGCCGCCGCCAGGTGAAGCCGCGCCGCATCGTCTCTTCCCGGTCTGTGGCGACACCTGCTGGTCGTCCGTGGAAGGACACACCCTCCGCTCCCACCACCTGCTTCCTCTCAGCCCATTCACTACTCGGCCCCTACTATGCGCCCTGTAGGTATCGCGCCAGGTGTCCGGGACCTTCAGGCAGAGAAATTAAGCAAAGAAAAAAATGCAAGTTGCATCATTTCTTTTTCAGAGACAGAATAATTTTAGTTGGGGAGATCCCAGCCAACTTAAAAGAAGCTAAGAAACTCTCCATGGGATGGGCGTGGAACTAATCCAAGCATCAGAAACAGCCTGTGCAAAGGCCTGGAGATAGGAAGGAGCCCCGCTCTTTGGAGGAAGTGAAATCGGCCAGGAAACTTGAACAAAGTGGCATACAGCATGAAGTTTGCAGCGACTAGGTGGGACCTTCCTTCCGTGCTCTCATTGCTACGTTGGAACAGGCCTGGAAGGAAAGGGATCTGCCCTGTTTTACAGACTGAGGTGTTGACCTAGAGGGGTTCTCTCCAGCCACATCTGCTGTGGGTGTCTGAGAATCATTTATTCATTCAACAAACTTTTCTTGAGCAGCTTTTATGTGCCGAGAGCTGTGCTAAGTATCAAATGCACGATGACAATGAGACATATTCCTTGAGGTGCTCCTAATCTTGTGAGTATATCTAACTGGACCAGGAAGACGGGAGAAGGCTTCCTCTCTCAGGAGCTCTTACAAGCCTCCACATCCCAGCCCCCCAAGACAAACACAAAGGAATGAATCCATAATGGTGGAAATGTGAAACAAGCGGAGGGTAGTAGAGGAGGTATTTGAGCTCTTGAAAGTATGCTCGAAGAGTGACTCAATCCCTATCCCCACTGCGCTCCAGTTTTGTACAGGAAAATAAATAAGCCACAGAGGCACTGAGTCAGGACACCAAGCTAGACCTCTACGGATATGTCAGGATCTGCGTGGCAAGTGAAGCTCAGAGGACTTGTCTTGGTAATAGGGGTTCACCCCAGTTCTCGGACAGAACTTTGGCGAGAGGATTCTCAAAACTCACCCACCCAAGGCAGGCTGATGGAGCTCACACGACGCACCACCATCCTCTACACCAACTGCAACTTGCCCCGAACCAGCTCCCAAGTCACTAATTGATGAAACCAAAGAACGTTTATTAAGCAACAGACCCTGTTCCAGTCTTGCAGTTTGGGGCTGGAATATGCTTACAAAGATAAAGGCCACCTGTGAACAGCAAGGGGCAGATTGATGTTTAAACGAATTATTTCAACCTGCTGTGATAAAATGAGGAAACTGAGGTGATTTACAATTTTTAGGAGGCACAGTAAGCTGTAGGATTCATCCTGAGAGGCCTTAAGTATTCATCTGTTTTCGCACTGTTATAAAGAATACCCAAGACTGGGTAATTTATAAAGGAAAGAGGTTTAATAGACTCACAGTTCCACCTGGCTGGGGAGGCCTCAGGAAACTCACAATCACGGTGGAACGCGAAGGGGAAGCAGGCACCTTCTCCACAAGGCAGCAGGAGAGAGTGAGTGTGAGAAGGAGGAAGTGCCAGACTTTAAAACCATCAGCTCTCGTGAGAACTCACTATCACGAGAACAGTATTGGGGAAACCGCCCCCTTGATCTAATCACTTCCTTCCATCAACACGTGGGAATGACAGGCCCCTCCCTGTGTTTTAACTTCCCTCCAGGTGATTCTGATGCCCTCTGAAGATTAAGAACCTCTGATCGAGGAGGAAAAGTCCAGAGGAGCCTATAAATGTGTTTTTAACAAGCTACCCAGGCGATTTTGTATGACCCATGTGTCTGGAAACCATACTTCAGTTGAGGCCACCGATTTTTCTTTTCACCTTTTACATTGCCTATTTCTTCTTTATCTCAGAATGAATGTCTCATCTTCATTCTATAAGAATGTTTATTCTCATGAACAGTCACGTACCACACCAAAAAGCAAAGAGAACAGATGGTATCAACTAGAGAAATAGCAACCTGGGGCTATCCCGATTTTAGCACTGAACGTCTCATGTCCCAGGAGATCCTTAAGTTCTGAGCAAACTGGGACAGCTGGTCACCCTACATGGATATTTATACATGGGCATTTACTGTGACCCAAAGAACAATCAACATAAAATGCTGAGAGTCTTGAATTATATTTTCCACAACATTTTCATGCCAGTCCTAATCCTAATTCACATCTTGAAATCTTCATCATCGTTATCTTTATGACTTACTATTTCTGATCTACTTTAATTAACAAAGCTTATAGGCAGAATGCTACACATTTCATTGTTCTGGCCATTTGACTTATGAATAACATTCAAACTTAACTGTGTAAATTGAAAATAAACATTCTGTGATTTAGCAATTGCACTCTTAAGTTTCTAGGAGAAACTTCTAGAGAAGTTAGGTAGAAGACAGTTCCACCTGGCTACATTGTCTGCAGTCCTCTTGAAATATAGAAGCAACATAAATGATCAACAGGAGAATAGATGACTATATCGTGTTGTTTTGAAACAGGAGAATGCTACATGGAACTGTAAAGTAAATGAACTGAAGCCACACGTATCCACACGGATATCTCAGAAACTTAGTCTTGTGTGCAGAAATCAAGTTACAGGAAGCTATATCTACCTTATTCATATGAAGTATAAATGACTGCAACTGTTGTATAAATCTTACAGATGCAGAATATGTAATAAAAATATATAAATAGATATGAAAATGATACACACAGTAACATACAGTATGATGGCTACCTCCAGAGGCAGGGAGGAATGGATGAAGAGAATAAGACCTAAAAGTCCATTTTAAGTGGATCTTAACTGTATATCTTATCTCTTAAGCTGAGACACATGAATAATCATTGGTTATTCTCCAAACTTTTGGTATGTCTCAAATATTTCATCATAAGTATTTTGCATACTTTATCCTTTGTGCAGGGATCCATGCTGTTTTTAACATATAAAGGCCCCATGACTTGCTAATATTTTAAAACTGCTAGTCTATCTAAGCTAAAATTGAGTTTCTTGTACTACACTAAGTTTGTATGTTAAGGAAACAGTCTGTATGTTTCTTGTTCATCACTGAATTCCCCATGTCTAGCAAAGAAGTATTTACAAATGAATAAAATATTGACTAAAACATCTTCATTTTATAGACAAAGAAACTGAGACTCAGAAGTGACGTGGTTTGCCCCAAACCAGATACTGACATAGAGGGAGAGCCAGGGACTAGAACCCAAATATCCTAAATCTTCCAGGCCACTGATTGTTCCAGTGCACTAGTGGTTCTTGAAGGTTGGTCCCCTAGTCTGCTTGTTTCTGTCAAGCCCAACGGTATACCTTCACAGTTTTGCCTCAGGGCAATGCCAGTTCTCCTATTTTGTGCCAGAATATAGTCCACAGAAGTACTGAACTCTTGGCTCACTGCACTGAAAATATTACACTGATTGGCTCTGCTGAGCACTAGCAGAGTAGCTGGGTACTTAGATGCCCTAGTAATACATGCAGATGAGAGGGTGGAAAATAAATCTCACAGAAATTCAGGAGCACACCTCCTCAGTGAAGTACCTGGGGCTCAATGCTATGAAGAGTGTCAAAATTTCTCCTCCAAGATGAAAGACAAGTTGCTGCATTTCACACCACCAAAAACCTAAAAAGAGACATGATGATCGGTAAGCCTTTCTAGGTCCTGGAGGCAACATGGAATGCATCTGAGTGTGCAGTTTTGACCCATTGAGAGCGTTACCCATAAGGCTGCTAGATTTGAATAGAGTCAGAAACAGAAAAGGCTCTGCAATAAGTTTAGGCTGCAGTAGAAGCTGCCCTATAACTTGGGCCTATAATCCAGACAACACAGTGACACAATAGTGGTTCTAGTGGATTGAAGATGAGCCTACAACCTGGACATTTCGGACTCCTTATGCCACTGAACCAACATGAAAAAAGTGGGAGGGGTTAATTTATTGGCTGGAGCGATTGATGCTGATAACTAAGGGGAAATTGGGTTGTGATATGGCTTGGCTCTGTGTCCCCACCCAAATCTCATGTTGAATTGTAATCCTCCATGTTGGAGGTGGGGCCTGGTGGGAGGTGATTGGATTATGGGGGTGGTTTCTCATAGTTTAGCACCATCTCCCTAGCACTTGTTGTTTAAAAATGTGTAGCACCGGCCGGGCACAGTGGCTCATGCCTGTACTCCCAGCACTTTGGGAGGCCAAGGCGGATGGATCACGAGGTCAGGAGATCAAGACCATCCTGGCCAACATGGTGAAACCCAGTCTCTACTAAAAATACAAAATAAAATATCTGGATGTGGTGGCATGCACCTGTAGTCCCAGCTACTCGGGAGGCTGAAGCAGGAGAATCGCTTGAACCTGGAAGGCGGAGTTTGCAGTGAGCCAAGATCGCACCACTGCACCCCAGCCTGGCGACAGAGCGAGAGTCTGTCTCAAAAAAAAAAAAAAAAAATGTAGCATGTCCCCCTTCATTCTTTCTCCTTCTCCGGCCATGTAACACATGCCTCCTCCCTCTTCACCTTCCACCATGACTGTAAGTTTCCTGAGGCCTCCCCAGCCATGCTTCCTGTACAGCCTGCAGAACTGTGAGTCAACTAAACCTCTTCTCTTTATAAATTACCCAGTCTCAGATAGTTCTTTCTAGCTATGTGAGAACAAACTAATGCAAGTTGCTTCAACACAGCAGAAGCAAGGAGGACTATGTCTAGAACTGGGGAATTCTCTAGATGCCTCTTAGTACTTCCATGCCAAACAGTAAAGGTTTAAAGGAAACTGCAGCAAGCAAAATATGTCAGGATGGTTCAGAACTCAGATCCTTCTGAAACAAAGGTTTTGGTCACTCCACCAACTAAAGAACCCCAACCAGTTGACATTCTGACTGAGAGTGGAGTAAATACAGATGAGTAGTAGGAGAAAGATGCCATAGATATCAATTACGACCTCATGACCATGATTATAGGAATGAAAATGTAATGTTGCATATTTTCTACCTGCTTGTGGTATGCATGTGTTTGTTTGTATACATCAACCACATCCTTCTTTTTCTTTCTTCTAATTTTTATTTTACAGATAAGTGTTTAGAAGTTAACTTTACGATTTAGCCTTTAGGCTAAACAGGATATCAGTGGGATTGGAACTAAATTTCAGGAATGGTTTATATACTCAATGACAGCTACAAAGACTCCTGAGACTGTGTATCTCCTCATTTTGGAGAAAAAGATGAGAACTTAACTTGCAGGAGGCATAGCTCTATCTTGTTATGTAGAAACATAAGATTGTTCTATTGTTGTCTATAAAATAAAAATGTGTGGAGTGCATATGAAAGCTAAGTAGTCAAAGGAAGGGACATTTTCAACGTATTGCCTCTTGATTCCAAATTCATCCTTTTTGCCTTCTCTGTAAAAACGAATCTGGGCCTTTTAAATATTTTTCCCTTTACCAGATGGTCCAATATAAAGTTTGCCAATAGATGGCGCTGGAGAGACATTGCGGGATGAAAGGGGTTTGCTTTCCGTGGCTGATGGGCAGCTCACTAGGTTTCTTTAGGTCTCCCCTAACGCCCTGTTCCTGTAGCTCAAGAGGCTTCCCTAGCCCTGGCTCCTGCAGTGCATGGCAGCAGGTTGCATCCAGCAGCCTCCCCCAGCAATCCCCTTCACTCAACCACCTTCCAGCAGTTTTGTAGCAGAGTGCCTCCAGTAAGACACCTCCCAATAACAGCTTTCTCCAGCACCCTGGAGGTGGATTTCCAGAACATTCCACCAGCACAGTATCACAGCACCTCTCTGGCATCTGCTGAACCATGGCCATGCCTGTCCAATAAGATCTGGATGTCAGCCCTGTTGGTGGAGGCTCGATCACGCCCTAGAGGTAGTAGCTTCCCCTTGTATTTGCTATTGCCATGTCTTTAAATTCTTCTTTACTTACTACATCCTCACTAATATAAGGCGAGTAGGAATGGTCCTTGGGGAGGGGGCTTCTCAAAAGAACATCTCAGCCTGTCCTGCCCTCTCCTAACCCCTCCCCTGCTATCTTCCTTCCCTCCTTCTCTACTCCTCCCTCTCAGAGCCGCCCATCATCTTCCTCTCCCCTCATTCTCCTTCTTGTTTCCTCTTTCTTCTCCTCTCCTCTGTCTCCTTTCTCCCTACCCCCTCCTCCTTCTTCTCTTCTGTCCCTCTCTCTTCCCCTCCTCCCCTCCTCCTCGCCTTCTCACCTCCTTCCTACCTCTTTTGAAAACTAAACTGCACCACCCGCCCTGTACTTTACGCAAACATCAGATGCATTCGTGCTTGGCAGAGGGCTTCCTTCCTTCCCTCTGATGTCATGTAGGGAAAAGGTGGACAGAGGCACCAGGCAGACACAGCAGGCCGCTGGTGGTCACCTCCCCAGCCTGGCCACCTGCACAGCGCTGGCCTCCCTTCAAACACCTCTAGGCAATTGCATCTCCCAGACATGCTCCTGCACTCTGGCCCCAATCACTGCCTCTGCATGTCCCCCACTGGCCCGGATCACTCGCTCTGAGGGTCCTCCACTGGGTAGCCAAGGATCCACGGGAGGCCACAGGGAGGAGGCAGAGACTCAGGGCTTTTCCAGGCAGGGACACTCATGGAGCCTTTTCCCCAAGCTGAGGTGGCAACTCAGGGTTGATTTTGTAAGAGAAGGATGTGTGTGTGTGTGTGTGTGTGTGTGTGTGTGTGTGTGTGTAAGAGAGAGAAGAGGAAGAAGGAGAAGAAGAAGGTGGAGGAGGAGGAAAGGAAGAGGAGGCGGCAAGACAGAGACAGAGAAGAAGAGAAAAAAGAGGAGGAGGAGGAGGAAGAAAACAGAGAAGAGAGAGGAGACAGCAAGACAGAGAAGAAGGAAGAGGAGGAGAGGGAGAAAGAGAGACCGAGAGAACAGGAGACAGACAGAGAGGGCAGGGAGACAGAAAGATCAGAGAATGTAGGTTGAAAAATCTACCTGGAAAGGTCTAAAGAAAAGTCGAGGCCCACAGACAACATGCCACAAGGCGGGAAGGGGCTGAAAATTTCATTCTGGAGCCAGAACTCTCCCCAGAAGGGTGAGGAAGCCAGCGCCCCGTGCGATGTTCTGTGCACCACCCCCCACCCCCACCCCAGCCAGGTGTAGCGTCAGGAGATGAGGAGGTGAGCAGTTGCTACATGTGCGGTCGCAGCTGGTTTTTGATAATTGTGGGATACGCTGTGCCTGCCCACTGGGAGGGCTGCTGGGTGGATTACAGCAGAGTCTTGCACACTGGAATGCAAGGTGTCCACCTGAAGAAGGAAAGGGATAGGTGTGTATGAGAATGGAAAATTGTCTATGATGTGCTGATGAAGAAAGAAAAGCAGTTTGTAAATGTATGTATGAACACAGACATTTTTCTTTTTTTGAGACAGAGTCTAGCTCTGTTGCCCAGGCTGGAGTGCAGTGCTGCGATTTCAGCTCACTGTAGCCTCAAACTCCCAGGGTCAAGCGATCCTCCCACCTCAGCCTCCCAAATATCTGGGACTGTAGGCACATGCCACCATGACCTGCTAATCGTTTTTGATTTTTAGTAGAGATAAGGCCTCACTATATTGCCCAACTCCTGGGCTCCAGCGATACTCCCACCTTGGCCTCCCAAAGTGCTGGGATTATAGGCGTGAGCTACTGTGCCTGGCCAAACATGGACAATTTTCATTAAAGCTGGAGGGATGAAGCATCACCTAGTGAACAACCATAGTCTCAAGAGAAAAGGAGACGAGGAATGCAGAGATCTTCACTTTCAGCTTCATAGGCTTCCGTAGCATTTGACTGTTCTACAATGTGCATACGTCATTTTGTGATAAAAGTGAGAAATTTCTCACTTGAAAAATGAATATATAAAATGCACAAACTGATGCAAGTCAAATCCCCTCTCCAGGCCTCAGTTTCCTTATCTCTAAAGCAGGGGTGACCTCCACTCCCTCCCAAGGTTTGATCTATTTAACGCAGTCTTACGTAACACTATTTCTGTGTTGGGTACCATTCCACGCACTTCACAAACATTCATTCACTCAATCTTTATGCCACATCTACAAGGGCGGGACTATTAGTATGCCCGTTTTACAGATGAGGAAAACTGAGGCACGTAGAGGCTGAGTAAACTTGCCCAAGCACACTCAGTCAAGAAGTGGCAGAGCCAGGATTCAAACTCAAGCAGTCGGGCTCTGGAATCTGACTTTTTAGCTACTAGGCAACTTTGTAAAGTGTTGGTGAGAAAATGTGTATAAGGTGGTTACCATATAATACGTATCAGTAATTTTTGGTGGAAGGCGAGATGCTTCTCAGACTCTGCCTAAAAGTGTGTGCTCCCACAAACCCCTGGCATGGCCTCTGGCACACCAAAGCACCTGGGACCTGAATTAACGAATGCATGAATGAATGAAACCACAGCTATTTGAATTCCAGCCATAAGTTTCTTAGCTTTTATGCATCTCCAGCATCTAGCCCAGGACACAGCACACAGTAGGGCTAAGGGGTGGAGACAGGGAGAGAGCTGAATGCCCATGTGGCGCACAGTAGGCCCTCAGGAAATGACTGACTCTTACAGCAGGATGGTTTTTTCTTCCTCCTGGAGCCCCATCCTGACTCTCCCAGTAGACTGTGAGCACTAAGTGGACAAGGACCCCAGCACCCAGGCCAGGGCCTGGCACACAGTAGGGGCTCAATGAAGGCTGAAGAGCACATGGCTGAGCACCTGAGTGGGTGGGGCCTGAAGGAGAGGGCAGGCCAGGGCTGGGTGGGCCTCTGTCCTGGGAACTCAGACTGGGTGACCCCAAAGGGCCAGCACCCTTGCCTCTGAGTGCTCGAGGTGGCACCAGGCTGTGCCCTGGGCTGGGGGTGAGGGGTAGGGCCAGCTGCATCTTCCTCTCTTAGGGGAGGAGAGTGGCGAGGCCATGGCAGGGAAGGGAAGGAAGCCTGCAGGTTGTCGATGGTGGGTCTGTGGCTAAGAAGAACTCCCTCCCCCCAGGTCTTTTTTGGGGAACTCCTCCCTGTTCCCTCCAGGAAAAAGCATCCTAACCTCGAGGAAAAGGCTGTTTAAGGAAAGTATGTGCAGGCTTCTCCCAAAAGGCCTCCTCCTCTCTCTGTGTCACCCAGAGAAGCACCTGTGTCCACCCTGTGAGAAGTCCCATCCAGGCAGCTAGGCACAGTGGCTCACACCTGTAATCTCAGCACTTTTGGAGGCTGAGGCGGGCAGATCACGAGGTCAGGAGTTCAAGACCAGCCTGGTCAACATGGTGAAACCCCGTCTCTACTAAAAATACAAAAATTAGCTGGGCGTGGTGGCATGCACCTGTAATCCCAGCTACTCAGGAGGCTGAGGCAAGAGCATTGTTCGAACCCAGTAGGCGGAGGTTGCAGTGAGCCGAGATCATGCCACCGTACTCCAGCCTGGGTGACACAGCAAGACTCCATCTCAAAAAAAAAAAAAAAAGTCCCACCCAGGAAGGCTCCCCTGCCTGAGTAAAGCCCCATGGGTAGTGTTAAAAATCCTCTCTATTTTCCAGGCCCCACCCCCCCGCCCAGCCCCAAAACGTGATCTGTTTCAGCCCCTTTCACCTGCTTCCCTACTGTGGAAGAGACTCCCATCGGCCCTGGCCCAGGAGAAGGGCCCAGTCAACACCTATGCTATCCTCATTCAGGGAACATTTCCTGAGCACCTTCTCCAGGCAAGAGCCACACTGGGTGCTGGGCAGGCAGTGGGGAGCCTGGGAGTGATGGCTTAGGAGCTTCCAGTTGGGTGGACTGTGGAGCTTCCGGTGGGGTGGATCTGTAATCAGATCAAGGCCATCCATGGTACTGTAGACTCTGCCTGGAGCCCAGAGAAGCCCCAGAGCCAGCATGGAAGGCTTCCTGGAGGAGGTGATGTCTGAGCAGAGAATGGGAGGAAGAGCTTGAGTGGAAAGAGTGAGGTTAGAGATGGAGAAAGTGGCCTGAGTTAAGAGAAGGCCTGGTTTAGTGGAAGAATTGAGAGTCGCACCATACATCAGGTAGAGGAGTGGGTGTGTGCAGCCAGGATGGGGAGGGGAACCTGGCCAGGTTCATTCTGCCATCCGAGGGGGCAGAGGTGGGGACACTTGTTCCAGTCCCTCTGGTCCTCGTGCCTGCCTTTCCTGCAGGACTGGCCAATGCACTGAGGCTTGAATTTCTAAGACGCTCCTTCCCCTTTTGTCCTCATGCCTGATATGGGTTGAATTACGTCCCCTGAAAAAGACATGTTGAAGCCCTAACTCCCAGTACCTTCGAATGTGACTTTATTTGGAAATAGGGTCTTTGCAGATGGAATCAAGTGAAGATGAGGTTGCACCGGATTAGAGTGGGCCCTAAATTCAATGACCAGAGTCCTTACAGGGAGAAGGAGACTTAGAGACACAGACGTGCACAGAAGGAAGGCGGCCACGTGATGATGGGGGCAGAGACTGGAGTGATGCAGCTACAGGTAAGGAGCGCCAAGGTGCAGGAGCCACCGGGCTTTGGAAGAGGCACGAAGGATGCTCCCCTAGGGCCTTCGGAGGGAACACGGCCCTGCCAATGCCTCGGTTTCAAATTTCTAGGCTGCAGGATAAATTTCTGTTGCTTTCAGCCACCTGGTTTGTGGCGATTTGTTGCCCAGCCCTTCGAGACTAACACACACCTCAAGAGCTACATGGGTCATTCCAGCTCTCATTGGCTGTTCTTTGGAAATCAGTACCTGGAGTTTGGCAGGACCAAAAAGGGTTAGGGACTGGCTGGGGATGATGGTTTCCAATGCCACAGTGTCAGTCACTTTTCTAGGGTTCTTGGCCCTCATAAAATAGCTAAGCTGGCCGGGGTGGCTCATGCCTGTAATCCCAGCACTTTGGGAGGCCAAGGCGGGCAAATCACCTGAGGTCAGGAGTTCGAGACCAGCCTGACCAACATGGCGAAACCCCATCTCTACTAAAAATACAAAAATTAGCCAGGTGTGGTGGCACATGCCTGTAATCCCAGCTACTCGGGAGGCTGAGGCAGCAGAATCGCTTGAACCGGGAGACAGAGGTTGCAGTGAGCCAAGATCGTGACATTGCACCCCAGCCTGGGCAACAAGAGCAAAACTCCGTCTCAAAAAAAAAAAATGTAAAAATCACCAGGCTGAGTTAGCCACTGAGCCTTCACTTTGCTGGGAATCTCATATCTGCCACACGACCTGTCAAGTTGAGTTGAATACAAAATACTTGAGCTCAACAGAAAGACACAGGGGTGGGGGCCTGGATGACCCCAAAATTTTTGTCTGCTTTCTTTTCCAAGCTTCTTCTGCAACCCCCTGTGCCCCTAGCAAGTCAAAATCTCTTCCTGAATTCAGAGCTACTGTGAATATTTTTTCCAGAAAGGAAATGTGTTTAAATGCCTTTGCTAAGTAAAAAGTAAAATACATTGGTTGTTTGTTTGTTTGGTTAGTTGGTTGGTTTTAATCAGAAAATACAAAGAAGAGCTAGGTGTGGTGGTTCACGCCTATAGTCTCGGCTACTGGGGAGACTGAGGCAGGAGGATCACATGAGCCGAGACCAGCCTGGACAACATAGTGAGACACCTGTCTCTAAAAAGGGAAAAAAGAAAATACAAAGAGGTAGTAAGGAAAATAATTCAGCTCTAATCCTACTCCACAGATAGAAAGAACAGGAATTTGCTGGTGTGTTTCCCTTTAGACATTTTCCTTATAACATATAGACATATATTTTTTCCTACTAAATATGCATAATATATCACAGTGCGTGTGCAATGGTATATATGCAACTTAAGAATATATTATTCCAGCTGGGCTTGGTGGCTCACACCTGCAATCCCAGCATTTGGGGAGGCCAAAGTAGGAGAATCACTTGAGCCCAGAAGTTTGAGGCTGCAGCGAGCTATGATGGCACCACTGCACTCCAGTCTGGACAACAGAGTGAAACCCTGTCACTAATACACACACACACACACAGACACACACACACACACACACACACATATATAAAATACACACACATATATATAAAATACGCACACACACACACACACACATATGTATACACATGCCCTAAGAGCTACATGGGTAATTATACACACATACATATATACACATATATTTATGTATGCATGCATGTGTATACATACATGTTATATGTACATATGTATGTTATATCTGTGCGTGTATATACATATATGTACATGTACATATAATTGGAATTATACATGCAGTTGCAACTGAGGCTGAACATTGCCAGATTTTTTTCATGCTCTAACTTTTCCTCTTTCCCAGAGACAACCACTCTCCTGACACTGGTGTCTATCATTCCCACGTAAGTTTTTATAGTTTTGCCTCATATACAAGTATCCAGAAGCTACATGTACTATTGTTTTGTGTGTTCTGAAATTTTACCCAAACCCTTGTTATTGAAATGCAGATTTTCTATTGCAATCTGTTCTCACTTAGCACCATGCTTTTAAAAATGTTGATGTCCATAGATCTAGTCCATACTTCTTGTGATGGTGTCTCTCTGAAGAATCCTAATACACCATTCAATAGGGTTTTTTTCAGGCTCTGAAATCGAGGCAATAATTAATAGCCTACTAACCAAAAAAAGTCTAGGACCAGATGGATTCACAGCCGAATTCTACCGGAGGTACAAGGAGGAGCTGGTACCATTCCTTCTGAAACTATTCCAATCAATAGAAAAAGAGAGAATCCTCCCTAACTCATTTTATGAGGCCAACATCATCCTGATATCAAAGCCTGGCAGAGACACAACAAAAAAAGAGAATTTTAGACCAATATCCCTGATGAACATGGATGCAAAAATCCTCAATAAAATACTGGAAAACCGAATCCAGCAGCACATCAAAAAGCTTATCCACCACGATCAAGTGGGCTTCATCCCTGGGATGCAAGGCTGGTTCAACATATGCAAATCAATAAACATAATCCAGCATATAAACAGAACCAAAGACAAAAATCACATGATTATTTCAATAGATGCAGAAAAGACCTTTGACAAAATTCAACAGCCCTTCATGCTAAAAACTCTCAGTAAGTTCGGTATTGATGGAATGTATCTCAAAATAATAAGAGCTATTTATGACAAACCCACAGCCAATATCATACTGAATGGGCAAAAACTGGAAGCATTCCCTTTGAAAACTGGCACAAGACAGGGATGCCCTCTCTCACCACTCCTATTTAACATAGTGTTGGAAGTTCTGGCTAGGGCAATCAGGCAAGAGAAAGAAATAAAGGGTATTCAGTTAGGAAAAGAAGAAGTCAAATTGTCCCTGTTTGCAGATGACATGATTGTATATTTAGAAAACCCCATTGTCTCAGCCCAAAATCTCCTTAAGCTGATAAGCAACTTCAGCAAAGTCTCAGGATACAAAATTAATGTGCAAAAATCACAAGCAATCTTATACACCAGTAACAGACAAACAGAGAGCCAAATCATGAATGAACTTCCATTCACAATTGCTTCAAAGAGAATAAAATACCTAGGAATCCAACTTACAAGGGATGTAAAGGAGAACTACAAACCACTGCTCAGTGAAATAAAAGAGGATACAAACAAATGGAAGAACATATCATGCTCATGGATAGGAAGAATCAATATCGTGAAAATGGTCATGCTGCCCAAGGTAATTTATAGATTCAATGCCATTCCCGTCAAGCTACCAATGACTTTCTTCACAGAATTGGAAAAAACAGCTTTAAAGTTCATATGGAACCAAAAAAGAGTCCGCATTGCCAAGACAATCCTAAGTCAAAAGAACAAAGCTGGAGGCATCACACTACCTGACTTCAAACTATACTACAAGGCTACAGTAACCAAAACAGCATGGTACTGGTACCAAAACAGAGATATAGACCAATGGAACAGAACAGAGCCCTCAGAAATAATACCACACATCTACAGCCATCTGATCTTTGACAAACCTGAGAAAAACAAGAAATGGGGAAAGGATTCCCTATTTAATAAATGGTGCTGGGAAAATTGGCTAGCCATAAGTAGAAAGCAGAAATTGGATCCTTTCCTTACTCCTTATACAAAAATTAATTCAAGATGGATTAGAGACTTAAATGTTAGACCTAAAACCATAAAAACCCTAGAAGAAAACCTAGGTAATACCATTCAGGATATAGGCATGGGCAAGGACTTCATGTCTAAAACACCAAAAGCAACAGCAACAAAAGCCAAAATTGACAAATGGGATCTAATTAAACTAAAGAGCTTCTGCACAGCAAAAGAAACTACCATCAGAGTGAATAGGCAACCTACAGAATGGGAGAAAACTTTTGCAATCTACTCATCTGACAAAGGGCTAATATCCAGAACCTACAAAGAACTCAAACAAATTTACGAGAAAAAAAACAAACAACCCCATCAAAAAAGTGGGCAAAGGATATGAACAGACATTTCTCAAAAGAAGACATGCATACAGCCAACAGATACATGAAAAAAATGCTCGTCATCACTGGCCATCAGAGAAATGCAAATCAAAACCACAACGTGATACCATCTCACACCAATTAGAATGGCAATCATTAAAAAGTCAGGAAACAACAGGTGCTGGAGAGGATGTGGAGAAATAGGAACACTTTTACACTGTTGGTGGGATTGTAAACTGGTTCAACCACTGTGGAAAACAGTATGGCGATTCCTCAAGGATCTGGAACTAGAAATACCATATGACCCAGCCATCCCATTACTGGGTATACACCCAAAGGATTATAAATCATGCTGCTATAAAGACACATGCACACGTATGTTTATTGCGGCACTATTCACAATAGCAAAGACTTGGAATCAACCCAAATGTCCATCAGTGACAGACTGGATTAAGAAAATGTGGCATATACACACCATGGAATACTATGCAGCCATAAAAAAGGATGAGTTCGTGTCCTTTGTAGGGACATGGATGCAGCTGGAAACCATCATTCTCAGCAAACTATCACAAGAACAGAAAACCAAACACTGCATGTTCTCACTCATAGGTGGGAATTGAACAATGAGATCACTTAGACTGTGGTAGGGGAACATCACACACCGGGGCCTATTATGGGGAGGGGGGAGGGGGAGGGATGGCATTGGGAGTTATACCTGATGTAAATGACGAGTTGATGGGTGCTGACGAGTTGATGGGTGCAGCACACCAACATGGCACAAGTATACGTATGTAACAAACCTGCACGTTGTGTACATGTACCCTAGAACTTAAAGTATAATAAAAAAAAATAGGGTTTTTTTCTATTATGAAAAATCCACAGTTTGTTTAACCACTCCCCTGCTGAAGGCAGTTGGGTTGTTCAGGATGACTGACATGTTGCAATGAGCATCCTTTTTACGTCTCTATAAAGGTTTCTTAGACAAGACCCCAAAAAGTGGGATTACCACACATCTCCCATGACCCATCTTTAGTGCAATTGAATACAGCAAAAATTACCCTTCAAAGAAATTAAGCCAATGTTACTCCCACTATTCTAAGAGATCCTGTTTGCCCACATTGTGGCCAACTCTTGAGGTTAGATTTTTGGTTTAGATTTTGCCAATAGGGTGAGAGTGAAATGATACCTCATTCTTTTTATATGACTTTCCTTAATGTGTGGCACGTCTTTTCATGTTGATGGACAGATCAGACTTCTTCCCCTGAATTGGCTATTGATAGCTTTTTCCTATTTTTCTACCAGGCTATTTTGTCTTTTTTCCTGCTGATTTTTATATATTCCTGAAACTGATTTTTAGTCTTTTCTGTGTGTTGCAAATATTTTCTCTGTAGCTGATCTTTTCACATTGGATGGAAAGTTTTTTTCTATGGAAGTTTTAAATTATGAGTTTGACTTCTTATGTTCTTTTTTTAAAGAGTCTCACTCCAACATCATAACAATATTCTGGCCAGGTGTGGTAGCTCCTACCTGTAATCTCAGCACTTTGGGAGACTGAGGCAGGGAGATCGCTTGAGACCAAGAGTTTGAGACCAGCCTACTTAACATAGTGAGATCCTCATTGCTACGAAAAATACAAAAATTAGCTAAGGTTGGTGGTGCACACCTGTAGTCCCAGCTGTTTGGGAGGCTGAGGTGGGAGGCTTGCTTGAGGCTGGGAGGTTGAGGCTGCAGTGAGCTGTAATCACACCACTGCACTCCAACCAGGGTGACAGAAACCCTCAGAAACCCTTTCTAAAAAAATAAAATTTGTTTTCTTTTAACAGTTTTAAGGTTATGCTTTTCGTATATAGCTCTCACTCCTCTCAGACTACTGCAAGAGTGGCATTTTATCTTTTTTTTAACATATGGAGAACCAATTTCCCAGCACCAATTATGTGTACCTACCTAGGTGTGGGACTGTCTGAACTCAGTTTTACTTTCCCATTGATTAGGACCACTGTTGTCATAAAACAGGCACACTGTGTGTCAGGCTCTGGGTTCTGGGCCATTGACCTATTTGTCTATTCCTGCACCAATGCCATATTGTCTTAGTAACTACAGTGTTATCATAAATTCCATATCCTGGTAGGATGAGTCCTTTCCTTTTTAGACTTCCCTTTCAAATTTTGTCTTGCCTAGTCTTGACACCAATCTTCCAAAGAAATTTTGGAATCAGATTGATACGTTTCACATACACTGTCTCTCTGCTGCAATGTTTATTAGAAGTGTACTTAATTTTTTTTTTTTTTTTTTTTTTTTGAGACGGAGTCTCGCTCTGTCGCCCAGGCTGGAGTGCAGTGGCGCGATCTCGGCTCACTGCAAGCTCCGCCTCCCGGGTTCACGCCATTCTCCTGCCTCAGCCTCCCGAGTAGCTGGAACTACAGGCATGTGCCACCACACCTGGCTAATTTTTGTATTTTTAGTAGAGACGGGGTTTCACCACATTGGCCGGGCTGGTCTCGAACTCCTGACCTTGTGATCCGCCTGCCTCAGCCTCCCAAAGTGCTGGGATTACAGGCTTGAGCCACTGCCGCTGGCAAAGTGTACTTAATTTATAAAATAATTGGGAAGATTTGATCTTGTCATGGTATCAAGACTTCCTGGTGGTGGCCAGGTGCAATGGCTCACACCTATAATCCCAGCACTTTGGGAGGCCAAGGTAGGTGGATCCCTTGAAGTCAGGAGTTTGAGACCAGCCTGGCCAACATGGTGAAACCTTGCCTCTAGAAAAAATACAAAAATTGGCCAGGTATGGTGGTGCATGTCTGTAGCCCCAGCTACTTGGAAGACTGAGGCAGGAGAATCACTTGAACCCAGGAGGCGGAGGTGACAGTGAGCTGAGATCCACGACTGCACTCCAGCCTGGGTGACAGAGTGAGACTCCATTTCAGGAAAAAAAAAAAAAATGTCCTGTTGGTATTAGAAGAATCCTAACAGACAGACCCTGATATATCAATGGCTTAACACATTTGTTTCTTGCTCTCACAATGACCAGTGTCCATCAGTTATCTCTGCTCCATCTTGCAGTTTACAGCTTGAGAACACATGCCTTTCAGGGCACTCTGGCTGGGGAAGAGAGGACAATGAAAATGAAACCCATTCCTCCCACTTGCAACCCATTGGCCAGAACCGTCACATGGCCCCAACCTAGCTGCAAGGGAGCCTGGGAAATGGCATAGAGTACATGGAATATTTGTGAAGACAGTTCCTGTCACATGCTCTATCTCTGCATATTTTTAGGTCTTATTAAATTGCTATCAATTTTTCTTTGCTATTTTAAGTACCTTTTTATTCATTGTGCTTTCTTATCATTTGTTGCTCATATACAGAGACTATTTTTTGTCATATAAATTTTGTAAGCAGCAAAATTACTGAACTCTTTTATTCTAATGATTTTTGTGTGGATTCCTTTGGAATTTCTATGTAAATGAAAAATTGTGAAAAACAATTTTTTTCTCCTTTTCAAATCCTCATTCCTTTGAAGTGACTCTGATAAAACTACCAGTACAATGTTGAATAAAGACACTTGATTTTACATGTGACTTCAAAGGGTTTGCTTTTAACATTTTGCTAAATTACATAACCCTGCTGCGACTCACTTGTCCCATCTATAAAAGGAGGATTATCATAGCACCTTTTAAAGGGTTGTTTTGAAAATTAGGCTGGGCACAGTGGCTCACGCCTGAAATCTCAGCACTTTGGGAGGCCGAGGCAGGCAGATCACCAGAGGTCAGGAGTTCAAGACTAGCCTGGCCTACATGGTGAAACCCTGTCTCTACTAAAAATATTTTTTAAAAAATTAGTTAGGCATGGTAGTGGGTGCCTGTAATCTCAGTAACTCGGGAGGCTGAGGCAGGAGAATTGCTTGAACCCAGGAGGTGGAGGTTGCAGTGAGCTAAGATTGTGCCACTGCACTCCAGCCAGGGCCACAGAGTGAGACTCTGTCTCAAAAAAATAAAAAAAAAAAAAGAAAGAAAGAAAGAAAAGAAAACTAAGTAATATATATGACATGTAGTTAGAACAATTATTATCATTGCTACTGCTATTAGTGTTAATAATGTTTGCTATAAATAACAAAGTAGATGTTCTTTACCAGATTAAAGAGGTTCTCATCTCATACTAGCTTGCTAAGAGGGTTATGTTTTAATCACAAATACTGTTGAATTTTATCATTGTTCATCTATTCTTTCATTTTTTAATAAAATTATTTGTAAAGACAGGGTCTCCCCATGTTGCTCAGGCTGGTCTTGAACTCCTGGGCTCAAGCGATCCTCCTGCCTCAGCCTCCCAAAGTGCTGTGATTACAGGCATGAGCCACCATGCCTGGCCAGTGCATCTATTCATATTGATAAAATAAATTACATTTGTAAATTACTTCAATGTTGCATCCTCCTTGTGATACTCAGTTGATGATGACACATTTATTTTTTAACACCATTCTGAATTATCTGGGTAAATATGTTATTTTGGATTTTTCCATCAGTGTTCTAAGTGAGGATAAGTCTATAATTCTTCTTTCCCTTGGAACTTTCCTCTTCATCTCTTCAACTTCTATGTGTTCTCCAACAAGGAAGTCTAGCCTCCTCTTTTCTCTGTTTGCACTCCCTCTCTGTGTGACTGCCCTGCAGCTTGAACTCAAATTTTATATTCCTCGGTGATTTACTGCTTTTGCTAAATATCATTTTTAATAGCTGGTCATGTTGATGAATCTAGCTGCAGTTCATATTTACTACGAGTTAGATAATATTCCACTGCCTATAACGACCTCACAGTTCACTGTGGATGAACATTTCTAGTTGGAAGCTATTGTGAATAATAATGCTATGAACATGCTTAACAAGTCTCTTGGTCCATGAGTTTCATTTCTTATATCTCTAGGAGCTGAACTGCAGTTGTTTAGTATTTCAGTTCATCTTTGCTGTGTTAACAAACCACCCGGAAACATAATAGGCTAAAACAACAATAATTCTTCACAGTTCTTTGGGTCAGCATTCTGGGAAGATCCAAAGAACGATGGGATCTTTGGCTGGGACATTTGATTCTCTTTCATGTGGTCTCTACTGAACACTAGCCTGGAGTTTTTCACATGGCTGTCTCAGGGCAGCAAGAGACTGAGAAAGGAAGCTACAAGGCTTCTTGATGCCTGGCCTTGGAATGCTCACTATGTCACTTCACTGAATTTCACACGGGACCCACTGCTGGCTCAGACTGAAGAGTGAAGAAATAAACTCCACTTCTTGATGGGAAGAGCTAGAGAAATCACACTGCAAACCATAAAACAGAGATTGGAGGAATTTGTGTACTCTTTTTGTAAGCCACCATATTCAACTTAAGTAGATATTTTTAAACTATTTTCCAAAACTGTTTTATTAACTTAGAAGTCTTTTTTTGGAACTATTTTCATACCTCCTTAGGTGGCCTTAATATATATGTATATACCAGGCTAGTCTCAAACTCCTGACCTCAGATGATCCGCCCACCTCGGCCTCCCAAAGTGCTGGGATTACAGGCATGGGCCATCACACCTAGCCAATATTTTGTATTTATATGTTCTTCTGTCTCCCAGATGCTCTATTTCGGGGGTCAGCAAGAGCCAGAAAAAGCTTGCAGGCTATCTGGTCTCTGTCACAATGACTCAGTTCCACCATTGGAGTGAGAAAGCAGCCATGGAAAATTTATAAGTGATGACAAGTGGCTGTGTTCCAATAAAACTTTATTTGTAAAAACAAGTGATGGAAGAGGGCCTAGAAGTAGGTTCACCTAACTGTGATCAAATGATCTTTGGCAAAGGAGCAAGTTTTTCTCTCAATTTTGCTGTGAAAGGCAATAGAATGGAGGAAAGATTGTCTTTTCAACAAACAGTCCTAGACATCCACATGCAAAAAAGGGAATTTAGACATAGATCTTACAGACTTTGCAACGTTAATTCAAAGTGGATCATACGCCTACATACAAAATGTGACACTACAAAACTTGTAGGAGATAACATAGGACCACACCAAGGTGACCTTGGGTACAGTGCTGACTTTGTGGATATAACACCAAAGACACAATCCATGAAAGGAGTAATTGATAAGCTGGACGTCGTTACAATTAAAAGCTTCTGCTCTGTGGAAAACACCCTCAAGAGAACGAGAAGACAAGCAGAGACTAGGAGAATATATTTGCCAAAGACACATCTGATAAAAGACTGTTAACATCTGTTACACATCTGATAACAACATGTGTAAAGAACTCTTAAAACTCTATAATAAGAAGGGCCAGGCACAGTGGCTCATGCCTGTAATCCCAGCACTTTAGGAGACTGAGGCGGACAGATCATGAGGTCAGGAGATCGAGACCATCCTGGCTAACACGGTGAAACCCCATCTCTACTAAAAATACAAAACTTAGCCGAGCATGGTGGCGGGCGCCTGTAGTCCCAGCTACTTGGGAGATTGAGGCAGGAGAATGGCGGGAACCCAGGAGGCGGAGCTTGCAGTGAGCTGAGATCCGGCCACTGCAGTCCAGCCTGGGAGTTTTGTTTTTCTGAGACCCTGTCTCAGAAAAACAAAAACAAAAACAAAACAAAAAACTCTATAATAAGAAAACAACCTTTTTTTTTTTTTTTTGCTGGGGGGACAGAGTCTCGCTCTGTCACCCAGGCTGGAGTGCAGTGGCAAAATCTTGGCTCACTGCAACCTCCACCTCTCGGGTTCAAGTGATTCTCCTGCCTCGGCCTCCCTAGTAGCTAGGATTGTAGGAGCCCACCACCATGCCCGGCTAATTTTTGTGTTTTCAGTAGAGATGGGGTTTCACCATGTTGGCCAGGCTGGTCTCGAACTCCTGATCTCAAGTGATCCACCCACCGCGGCCTCCCAAAGTGCTGGGATTACAGGCATGAACCACTGTGCCTGGCCCACAACATGACTTAAAAACAGGCCAAAACCCTTAACAGACACCTCACCACAGAAGATATACAGAAGGCAAATAAGCACATGAAAAGATGTCCCTCATCTATGTCATCAGGGAAATTCAAATTAAAACAATGAAACCACTACACACCTGTTAGAATGGCCCAAATCCAGAACACTGACAACATCAAAAGCTGGCGAGAAGGTGAAGCAACAGGAACTCTCTCATTCACTGCTGATGGGAATGCAAAATGGCACAGCCACTTTGGAAGATAGTTTGGTGGTTTCTCACAAAACTAAACCTACTCTTACGATACCAGCCAGTAATCGCATTACTTGGAACTTACATAAAAGAGTTGAAAACGTTGGGATGTTCATAGCTGCTGCACATGGATGTTTCTAGCAGCTTTATTTATAACTGCCGAAACACAGAAGCAACCTTGATGACCTTCAGTAGATACATGAATGAATAGTGATCTTCCAGACAATTTAATATTATTCAGTGCTAAAAAGACATGCACTATATGTTAAATGCATATTACTAAGCAAAAAAAAAAAAAAAAAACCGGTTTGAAAAGGTTACGTGCTATGCAATTCCAACTATATAACATTATAGAAAAGCCAAACTGTGGAAACAGTAAAAAGATCAGTTGTCACCAGGGATTAAAGGTAGGACAGAGGATTTTTAGACCAGTGAAACTACTCTGTATGATGCCACAGTGATGGATACATATCATTATGTATTGGTCCCTGTATTAGTCTGTTTTCACACTGCTATAAAGAACTGCCAGGGACTGGGTAATTTATAAAGGAAAGAGGTTGAATTGACTCACAGTTCAGCATGGCTGGGGAGGCCTCAGGAAACTTACAGTCACGGCAGAAGGTGAAGGGGAAGCAAGGTACTTTCCTCACAAGGCGGAAGGAAGAAGTGCTGAGTGTAGGGGGAACAGCCTCTTATAACACCATCAGATCTCATGAAAACTCAGTCTCACGAGAACAGCATGGGGGAAATTGCCCTCATGATTCAATTCCCTCCACCTGGTCTCTCTCTTAACATGTGGGGATTATGAGGATTATAATTCAAGATGAGATTTGGCTGGGGACACAAAGCCTAACCATATCAGTCCCAAACCCACAGAATGTACACCAAGTGTGAACCCTAATGTGAGCTATGGACTCTGGGTGATAATGACGTGTCCCTGCAGGTTCGTCAGCTGTAACAGACGTTCCACTCTGGTGCAGGATGTTGATTATGGGGAAGGCTGTGCATGTGGGGTGGGGGGCATATGAGAAATCTCTGTGTTTTCCTCTCAATTCTGCTGTGAACCTAAAACTGCTCTTAAAAAAATAGAGTCTTTAAAAAACAAATAAAAAACAGATGGTAATCTGGACGTGGCCCACGGGCCATATTTGGCAACCCCTGTTCTATCTCATTAATTGTGCGTTCTGAGAGCTCTGCCCATGCTGTTGGGCTTCCTTAGATAAGGCATTTTATTTGCTAAAGCACAGAGGCTCAAGGAGGGTTGTGGAGCTTTCCTGTCAGGCAGGAATCTCTCGGCCTCACTGAGGCTCCAAGGATGTAAAGCTGTCTTGATCTTGCCCCCAGGTTGTGACTCTCTTCTCTAGATGCTGCTTGATTGTAGGAGAGGGAGCCACAAACTGGTCTGTCTGATGGATCCCAGATGACCCCAGGACTTGTTCACACACTTGTTCACAAACCACTGGACTCTAGCTATGAGCAGCTGTTTCAGTCCAGGAGAGACAAGTTACTTGGTGGTGTGAGTTGTGGGGAGGGAGCTATTTTGGGTGGACACCACCCAACATATTTGCCTGGATAAATGCACAGTATTTGCCTGGCTGATATTTTTCTGTCCTTGTTCCAGGATCCCCTGCTCTTCCCTCTTCCTCCTTGCATGAATGCCTGTGTGACTGCTGAGCCTTGCTTTTTGGTCTTGTTCATTATGTGATTAATTTTTGTAAATGCTTGAAGAAGATATGCAGTCTCTAATTATGGGGTTCTGTGCATGTCCATTAGATCTAGGTTGTTAATTGTGTCACTCTCATCATCCATGTTCTTATTTACCTTTTGTCTGCTTCAGCTCTCAATTACTGGGAGAAGCATGTTAAAATCTTCCACTGTAATTGTGGATTTGGGGTATGATGAGTGCATACAAGTTTAAAATTATTCTAGCTCCCTGTTAATTAAATCTTTTCACATGATGGTGTAAGTTTCTTTATTTCTGACAGTGCTATTTGCCCTAAAGGTTTTTCTGCCTGACAGCAATTTGGTCATACAAGCTTGTTCTCAGTATTTGCTTGGCTTATATTTTTCTGTCTTTGTACTTCTAATCTTTCCGAGTCTTTACTGTCTTAGCTGTTTCTTTTATAAACAATGTATAGCTGGTTGCTGTTTTTATTTTTGCTTTTAATCCCATAAGACGATGCTTTTTGTTGATATTACTGATATATTTAGATTTATTGTGACTGCTGATATATTTGAATCTATTTCTAGAGTCTTTTTTTATATCATTTATCATTCTTTCTCTGTGTATCATTTTTTTCCCTTTTCTACTTTCTACTAGATTGACTTAGTTTTCCTTATATCCCCTTTGGCCTTTCTGTGGGGTCAGAAACTGTACATTCTGGTCCTATGATTTTAGTGTCTACAATTAAATTTTTAATATATCCCCTTGACTTCAGGCTAATTGTGGATAATTGAGTTAATCAATGTTTATGCCTTCCTTTCTGGCAATAAGAAAACTTAGAATATTTTTATTCAGATTATCTTGTAGCAGTATGTATTTCCACATGGTTTTATGTCCTTGAAAACACTCACTGCTCTTGCTTTGTACAATTAGAGCATTTGGATTTACCCACATATTTGCCAGTTTTTTTTTTTCACCATTTCGTCTCATATTTCACTGATTCCCCCTGGATCTGATTTCCTTTTCCCCAAGTACATGCACTGATAGTTATTTCAGCATGTCAGTCGATGATAAAAAGTTTACCTTGTGTTTATTTGAACATGACTATTGCAACTCTCATTCTTCAGTGATAGTTTCACTGGGTATAGAATTCTGGGTGGTCAATTACTGTTTTCTCAACACTTTGAAGATAGTTACTTTTATCTTCTGTCATTGCTGGTGAGAAGTTTGGTGTTAAGACTTTGTTGGTAATCTTTCCTTACCTTTCACTTGATTAAGATTTTTTCAATTGATTACAATACCTTTCTTTGGCTTTTATGTTCTGCAGTTGTATTATGACATGTATTTATTTTTTCTTATCCTGCTAGGATATTATTGGACATCTTGGATTTAAGGATTCATATCTTTCATTAATTATAAGAAAACATGTTTTGGACAATGCCTCTATTCAATGTTTTCTGCTCCCTCCTGCTAAAATTTCTATTACTTGCCTGTCAGACCTTCTCATTCTATCATCAAAGCTACTTAATCTCTTTTTTCATATTTTCTGTCACTTGGTCTCTTTATGTGGCATTCTGAATATTTCCTCACATTTGTCTTTTAGTTCGAAGTTATGATTGTTATTGTCTGCTGCTAAATCTTGTTTTATGTATTAATGTAAAAGTTCATATTCAATAGTACAATAGAGAAATTATGGTTAATAATAATTTATTATATAATTCAAAATAACTAGAAGAGAAGAATTGTAGTGTTCCCAGCACGAAAAAAAGATAAATGTTTGAGGTTTTGGATACCTCAATTACCCTGATTTAATTATTACACATTGTGTATATCAAAACATCATGTGGCCCCAAAATATGTACAGCTATGTCAACTTTTAAAAAGGCTTAATATAAAAAAAGTTTATATATTACTCTACCAGAATTTTTTTTAATACTTAAAGTGCTCGTAGTCTCAGCTACTTGGGAAACTGAGACAGGACAACCTCTTGAGCCCAGGAGTTGGAGTCCAGCTTGGGCAACATAAGGCGACCCCATCTCAAAAAATAAAAATAAAAATAAATTTACATGATGGTGGAATACAGTTATTTGTTTCCTTCATCATTGTATTTAAAACATTTAAGAATATCATTCTGAGAGGGGATCCCTAAGCTTCCATAGACTGCCATAAAGGTCATGGCACACAGAAAGTAGAGATTCTCATCTAAAAGGATGGGTTCTACATGTGATCCAAAATTTTTAGGTATTTTTTAAGCAGAAGTTTTTGGTTTGGTAGTTCACAGTGTTGCCTGAAAAAAAGCCACATCACTGTTGGAGATGCCCAGGTGCATCCCCAGCACTGCCCGGCCCTGACCTCATGGATGGGTCTGGCAGAATGGGGATTGGGGGCAGGAGTGCCCCAGGCTTAGTACTGAATGAGTCTGGCCTTCAATTAGGCCTCCTAGTTGAACAGGACGTGAAGGTGAAGATAGCTGGCCTGACAGTAAAAAATACATTGACAGATACCCAAAGATAATTTCCTTTGGAAGGACATTCTTCATGCTTGAGAGCTGAGAAAGGAAAAAGTAGGGGCTGAACTGCAGTTATGTGCCAGAGACTGGTCCAGGCATGGAGAGACAGGGATGTATTCATACAAGGTGTGGATCTCAACTCTGAGGAGTTCACAGTCCAATAAAGGAGAAGATCATTTATTTAAGGGGGAAACTGAGGCTCCCAATTGCTCACTAACTGTAATGGAAGGTAAAAGTGCAGATGTGCAAAATGCAGATATGTAAACATCTTCATAGTTTACAAACTATTTTCATTCCACAGAAGTCTAAAGAGCTTCCCTTTTAAAGATGGGGAAACTGAGGCTCAGAGGGCAAATCATGTCACTTCGCTGTGCCTCAGTTTCTTCATCTGTCAAATGGGGATAACAAGGGCACCAACCTGTTTGGGCTGATGTGAGAATTAAGTGAGTTGGTATACATGAAGTGTTTTCAACCGAGTATAGGAGAGGCAGCACAAGTGTTTGATTAGTTATTACTCACCCATCACCCAGAATCTAGCCCTCCTCACTGGCCCTAGACACTCCCTACTACAGAACCTTGTTCCGTTTTCTTTACAGCACTTATCCTTGTCTAAAATTATCCTTTCATTTACCTCTGTGCCTGATCATTATGAATCCTCCTAAAGATCACATGTACCTAGAGGACAGAGACCTCATCTGCAGCCCCAGCACCCTGGACATGGTGGTGCTGGACAAATACTGCTTGTCTGCAAGGGACTAAGAAGCTGGTGGAGGTTGGATTTCAGGAAATCTTCAGTTAACCTCGAGCCACGGGCCAGCCTCCTGCTATGAACCACGGAAAATGGCCTGGGAAATGCTACACACCTGATCAGCCACAGTCATGACTGTCATCAACGCCACCATATCCAGCCCTGTCTCCTCCAGTGGTGTCCTGATTCCTGTGCTCCTGATGCACTCGGCTTAGATTTCTATTTATAATACCTTTTGGCAATGATTGGTTTCCTGGACAGTCTGGGAAGATCCTTATAGGCAGGAACTAAACTACAGATGGACCAGACTTGCAACAGTTCAACTTTCAATTTTTCAACTCTACAATAGTGAAAAAGCAATACATATTCAGCAGAAACGACTTCGAGGGTCCATACTACCATTCTGTTTTTTATTTCCAGTACAGTATTCAATAAATCCCATGAGACCAGATGCGGTGACTCACACTTGTAATCCTAGGAGGCCGAGGTGGGCAGATCACATAAGCCCAGGGGATGGAAACCAACCTAGGCAACATGGTAACCCTGTCTCCGCAAATTACAAAAATTAGCCGGGCATGGTGGTATGCACCTGTGGTCCCAACCACTTGGGAGGTTGAGGTGGGAGGATCACTTGAGCCCAGGAGGTCAAGGCTCCAGTGAGCTGTGATAACGACACTACACTACAGCCTGGGTGACAGAGCAAGACCCTGCCTCAAAAATCAATCAACAAATAAATTTAAAAAAATTCCATGAGATCTTCAACACTACATTGTAAAAGAGGCTTTGTGTTAGATGATTTTGCCCAACTGTAGGCTAATGTAAGTGTCTAGAGCACATGTAAGGCAAGCTAGGCTAAGCTGTGATGCTCAGTAGGCTGAGTGTACTAAATAGATTTTTTTACACAACAGTGTTTTCAACTTACAATGGGCTCATTGTTACATAACCCCATAGTAAGTTGAGGAGCATCTGTTATCATCTCTGAATCCCCAGCCAGTGCCGGGCATGTGGAAGGTGTTCGAATGAATGAATGAATAATAGGTAACACCAGGATAGGGTTGCCAGATGCAAGACACCTAGTTAAACTTGAATTTCAGATAAATGATGAATGCTGTTTTACTATCAGTCTGTCCGAAATATGGCATGGTAAATACTTATACAAAAAATATTTGTTTTCTGAAATTTAAATTTAACTGGACATCCTGTGTTTTTATTTACTATCGATAAATCTGGCAACCTTATACCACCTGCAGCAAAGGACAAGAAGGGGTGGCTAGACAGAGAGGTCCAAGTTAAATGTGAGCCTGGGCCTGCTGGGGAGGTGGGCGTGGCAGGCACCACAGCGGTCAGCGCAGTGGTTTCTGAAATGTGGCATTGGAGGATCTGATCCAGGGAAAGTGGCCAAGAGTCTAGGGTCAACCCCTCTGCCTCTAACCTCACAGGGATAGTCAGTGAGGACAAGATGAAAGGCAATAAGACCAGGGCTCCAGCTAGTGGCTGCCAGAAGGGAGGGGAGAGGGAGGAAGATCACTCTGGGTAAGGGGAACACTCTTATTTCAGGTCTAGCACACAACAGGCCCTCAAGAAAGGTATCTTCACCTGCAAACACCACACACACACACACCCCCTGTGGCCGGCTCCATTCTGTCTTCCCCAGGCTAAGCATAGGCTTCGGAAACCAGCAGCAGCATGAAGTACTGTGTTTATCCTCAGGAGTCGCCGCTACCTTCCAACATTGACAAACTGCTCCATACATTGCTACAGAATTTTATAGCTTTTTGCAATTTAACTTTTTTTTTTTTTTTGAGACAGAGTCTCCCTCTGTTGCCCAGGCTGCAGTGCAGTGGTGCAATCTCAGCTCACTGCAACCTCCACCTCCTAGGTTAAAGTGATCCTCTTGCCTCAGCCTCCCAAGTAGTTGGAACTACAGGTGCACACCACCATGCCCAGCTAATTCTTGTATTTTTAGTAGAGTCAGGTTTTTACCACATTGGCCAGGCTGGTCTCAAACTCCTGACCTCAACTGATCTGCCCATCTCAGCCTAGCAAAGTGCCGTAATGATTACAGGCATGAGCCACCATGTCTGGCCTCCTATTTAACTCTTTATTATGGAAAATTTCAAGCATACACAGGAGTAGAAAAAGGATAACAAGCCCCCGGGCCCTTAGCCCACATTTGAGGGCGGTTCTCCCACCCTTTGTATCTGTACTATCCCTCCATCCCCTGCATCCACTCATGTCCTCTGTGCACATTTAAAGCAAAGCCCCAACATCACATCATTTTATCCAACTTCACAACTTTTAAGGGCTTTACAAACCCACCGAGCCCTCCCTGAGAGATGGGGATTGTCAGCCCATTTTACACATGTGGAAACTGAGGCTCAGAGAGGTGAGGTTCTTGTCCAAAGTTACAGCACTGCCGAGGGGGGATTTGGCGCCCAGCCACCCAGCCTCCCCAGGCCCTGAGACCCCCATTCTGCCCCACGTCAAGCCCATCGGGGCACAGAGCTGAGCCAACTCTCCTCCTCTTCCCCAACCCAGGGCTCCAGACAGCTGGACTTTGATCCTTGCCAGGGCTGAATTCCAGATGGAGGGCTTCCCGGCTGCTCGGGCAATACAATTGATGGGGTGTTAATGATGTCAGGGCTATAGACAAACTCCAGCCTTGGCCGGGTGCAGAGGGCCAATTGTCAGTGGTGATCAGAGCCAGGCACTCCAGCCCCATCAGCTCATGGGCGGGGAAGACGTAGGGAAGGGGGCACGGGGACTTCTCGCAATGGAGCAGTTGACAGAATCAGAAATACCTGCCAGGTGAGAGCCGGAGGTGCCTGTGCCTTCAGGGTCTCAGGGTGGCTTCATGGTGAAGGGAGATAGGAGTGTAAAGGGGCATTGAAACCCTCCATATGGGGTTCGTAGGAAGAGCACTGGATTCAAAGTCCAGCCACTGACTTGGCTGCTGAGAATGACCTTGGCTCCCTCCTTCCCTCTCTGGGCCTCAGTTCATGCATCAATAACAAAAAATGATTGTACAGTTGGACGAGATGAGAGGTCAGCAAAGTTTTTCTGCAACGGGCCAGACAGTAAATCCTGCAGACTTTGCAAACCACACTGTGGCAGGAAAGTAGCCATAGACAATACCCAAACCAGTGGGCATGGTGGTGTGCCAATAAAACTTTATTCACAAAAACAGGTGGCGGGCCGGGTTTGGCCCTCAGGCTGTAGTTTGCTGACTCTGGGTCACAAAAGTTTATCTGAGCTCCCCAAAATGTGGGGAACAGATATGTAGCTCTCTGTTAGGGTTCACAAACTCACACCTACAGGGACAGGGCAGGGAACGTGAATGAATAAAACAAACGTCAGTGCAAGGCATTAGGGCATGGTAAGGATTGCAGCAAACTGGCCAGTCTATGTCCAAACTAAAAAGGGATGGGCTGGGGGGCTTCTACACTGCTCCAGACTCCAGTCAGTCACAACCAGGTGGAAATAAAGATCTTGCTCCCAGATATAAGTGATTGCTCAAGAGAGGGTAGAAATCTGTTTTTTTCTTTTCTTTTCTTTTCTTTAGAAAAAATAAAGTGAATTATCCTATTTTGAAATGCTGGCTACTGATTCAAACCTTTTACAAACACTGTGCAGTCCAAATCCATCCTGCAGCAGCAGAGGCCATATTAGGCCCAAGGATCACCCATTTGTAAGCTCTGCCCTACGTTTAGAGGACATGTTTGCCCTTCAGAAACCACGTTAGTAATTTTCAAAAGCACAGGGATGATTTAGGGTCTTGTGCCCAGTGGACAGTATTGCTGTTTTCCCGACATTGTGGACGTCCACAGACGGACGGAAAGAAAGGTCAGGAATACAGATGAGGAAAGAGTTGATCTGGCCTCAGCTCAGAAGCCTTCACAAGGTACAGAGACCTTACCAGAGAAATCTTCCTGCTTGCTCAGTTTTGCCACCGGCCTGGAACAAGTGACCTGTCAGGCTTCTATGCCTAGGACTGGAAGGGACATGGAGGCTTCTTTACTTGGAAGGTGATAGGGTTTGGCTGTGTCGCCACCCAAATCTCATTTTGAATTGTAGCTCCCATAATTCCCACGTGTCATAGGTCGGACCCAGTGGGCGGTCATTGAATCATGGGGGCGGGCCGTTCCCGTGCTGTTCTTGTGATGGTGAATAAGTCTCGCGAGATCTGATGGTTTTATAAACAGGAGTTCCCCTGCACACTTGTACACTCTTGTCGTGACTTTGCTCCTCCTTTGCCTTCAGCCATGATTGTGAGGCCTCCCCAGCCATGTGGAACTGTGAGTCCACTAAGCTTCTTCCCTTTATAAATTACCCAGCCTCAGTAGGTCTTGATTAGCAGCGTGAGAACAGACTGATACAGAAGGGAGGAAAGCAAGAACACCTCTCCAGCAACCCAATCAAAAATCTCAGGACGGCTCAGGCCCCTGGAGGCTTTTACTGAGTCAAATCCTCAGGAAGGCCAGCACTGCTCTTGTAAATCACCGTCTTCCTGCCTGGGCAGGAAAGGGACTGGGAAGCCATTGTGCCCAGCGTGCCAGGGTTTCACTGCCAGCTGTCGTTAAGGCCACATCCAACCGAGATGTCCAGTTCCAAAAATGTCCACAAGTCAGGAGGTAGAGTGGGACAGACGTGTGGAGCTGGCCCAGGACAGGGATGTTTGTTTTTGTTTGGGGGCCTGTAGGCCTGGGAGCCATTAACAAATGCCTATTAATCTTCCCGTTGGTTTCAGGGGGCAAAATTCGAGCCAGAAACGAGTCTGGAGCTACAGGGACCTAGGGAGAAGATTTAAAAGCCCCGCCCCCACGCACTGGGAAGGAAGAAAAGTCACCGTCCCCGCACCATTTTGGTGTGAAAACCAGTGTGGCGCCTCCTCAAACAACTAAAAACAGAACTACTCTAGGATCTAACAATTCCAAAATGTGTAGTACGGCCGTGTCCATTTTAGCATTAGTCACGATACCCAAAAGGTGGGGGCAACCCAGTGTCCACTGACGCCCAAAGGAATCAACAAAATCTGGTGTATACACACAATGGAGTGTGGTTCCACCCGGAAAAGGGGGAAATTCCGGTACCTGCTACAACAGGGGTGAACTCGAAGACATTATGCCAAGTGAAATAAGCTGGTCACAAAAGGACAAATACTGTGTGATTCCATTCATAGGAGGTGCCTAGAGGAGTCAAGGTCACAGAGACAGAAAGAATAGTGGTGCCAGGGACTGGGGAGTTAGCGTTTGATGGACTCGGGGTTTGTTCTGCAAGAGGAAGAAGTTCTGGAGATTGGTTGCACAGCACTGTGGAGCTGCTTAACCCTACCGAGTCATACACTGAAAAGTGGTTAAGGTGGTAAATTTCACATTCTGTGTATTTTTACCACAGTTCAATTATTTTTTAAATGCGCCCATCTTAAATGGATAATTCCCTGTGCTTTGACAAATATAATACCTCCAACTAAAACAGAGATGTTCCCCTCGCTCTACAAAGTTCCCTCATGCCCTTTTGCAGTCTATATTATTTTTAAACATCGTATTAGATTAAAATTTAATTAAGTAGAAATGATATCTCCACTGCCCTGGGTCTGGTCCAAGCCTAAAATCTCTGAGGCTGCCAGGAGCCATTTCACAGGCATGTCCCTTTCTGCCCTCAGCCCAGCCTTTCCCAAGGTGTCTGTGGGGGTTTACAGGGGCAGGGAGGCACCACAGGAAGGATATTTGCTTTGGTTTCTTCAATTCTAATGAATGCCCAGGTATTGAATGTAACAACATTAAACCTCCTCCTCCTCTCACACACATACACACACATGTGCATGCACACACACGTGCATGCACACTCATGCACGCACACATGCACACACACATGCACACGTGTGCACATACGTGTGCACACAAACACACACACCCCCTTGGCAGCTGCCAGCCTCTTAACCCAGTCTTCTATGCACTATACATTTGCCAAACCAGATTGCTCTTCTCAGCCACCCCTACACCTGGCACCTATGCCCAACCGGGAATCTGTGCCCTAGGGCTCTTCACCCAAATGAGGGCTGCCCTGGGAGAGTGGACTCAGACCAGGCCCCCAGAGCTGCTCCCCAGGGCCTTGGCCTCCTGCTTTCAAATCCCTTGACGTTTGCCCACTAAGATTTGTCAGTGAACGTCGTCCCCTGGTGGAAAATCTAGGACATAACAAATATGTATCTGAGCTTCTGCGGTATTTCCTGGAATTCATTCATTCCAGAATATTTGCAGGGGGAAATAACTTTTCGGTGGAGAAACCCAGAAGACATAGCATTAACCAAGGGTTCAAAGTTAACATCACTTGTAACTGGACACGATGACATCTCAAACCCTCCCAACACCAATGCATTGGGAAGGACTGTCATTTCCATGGTGTTCTTGTCCCAAGATGTATAACCACAGTTTCGCCACTAGAAAATATCAGACTAACCCAAGCTGAGGAACCAAATAACTACAAAATAACTGACCAGTCAGTTTTGGGCGGTTCACCCAAATGAGAGCTCAAATGAGAACAGTTCTGTCAAAGTCACAAAACAGTAAGGAAAGGCGGAGGATCGGTCACAGATCAGAGGAGACCAAGGAGACATGATGAGTGAACGCCGTGTGGGGTCCCGGATTGGACCCTGGATCGGGAAAAGGACCTTGTGGGGAAACGTACAATCTGAGCAAAGGCTGAGGCTGAGTTTACGGTGATGCCCGAATGTCCATTTCTTAGTTCTCATTCTTGTCCTGTGACGATGCAAGATGTTAACGCCAGGGGGAGACGAGTGAAGGGTATACAGGAATCTCTGTGCTGCCTTTGCAACTTTTCTGTAAGTGCAAAATTATTTCAAAGTAAAACTTTTTTAAAAATTGCAGGCCGTTTTCCAAATATGGAAGGCCCCGGTCTACATGCTGGGAATACAGTTCCTGCTCTTATGGAACTTGCGTTCTAGTAGGAGAGACGGCACACAAACAGACCGAGTAGGTGCGTCTGCATTGAGTAATAACCCCTACAAAGCAAAGTGAGGGAGTGCCAGGGGCTGGGGGAGGCTGGGGGCTGGGGGCTGGGGGCTGGGGGCTGGGAGGGAGTGGGTCAGGGACCAGCTCTCTATGGAGATGACTCTGGAGTAGGAGCCTGAGTAATGGAGGGTAGCCCCCGCCTCCAACCCAATTCATTCATGAATTCAGCAGCTACTGTTTGAAAGTCTGCCACATGCCAGGCACCTGGGGATATGGCAGTAAGCAACACGGACTCAAATCCCTACTGATGTCCTAGGGGTGCTCACATTCTAGGAGGGGAGAGAAAGAAAAGTCATTAAGGAATGCGGGGTGTTCCACTGGGGAGGAGCTGGCAGCATGGGGGGGCCCTGTGCTTTTCAAACAGTGCGTGCTATTAACAACAGACCTTACAGAGTAAGCGACAGGGAACGCAGGCCTGGAGGAGCGGGCAGAGTGAGAAATTCCGGTGAAGGGAACAGGACGTGCAAAGGTCCAGAGGTGGGAGCATGTTTGGCAAACTCAGGGATGCCAGCGAAGCTGCAATGTGGCACAGAAGGGGGCCAGATACAGCGGGCCTTGTGGGCTGCAGTTCGGATTTTATTCCTGCCCTCTGGTGGATTCTGGGTAGAGGAAGGACAGAGTGGCTCCATCCTTTGTTTGAGACTACCTGGGATGATCTGGCAGGCAGTGAACGTGCTTGGCACTGTAAACCAGTTCCCCCACCCTCCATCTTGGTTTCTAAATGGTGTCTGAAGAACATTCTGGGCAAAAGGCACTCTGTAAGGACAGGGTTTAGCCGGAGTTGGAAGCAGGTAAAGGTCTCTGCTCTTTCCCATGTGCCATCTCCCACCTTCCTTGGCTACAGGCTCTCCTTTGGCCTCCTGCTCTGCGAGATCCTTTTTCCGTCCTGGAAGACGTGAGATCTTCCCTCTTGTAGCTAAGCCCGAGGGCTACCTTGACACACTGTTCTGAGCTACAGGGAAACCCAGAAGAGGTCTTTTCCCAGCTGTGCGATCAGGGTACTCACTCGCGGCCTCTGATTCCGCGTCCTCAAAGTGGTGTGGAGGGAACAGCAGGACTGAGAACTGCGCTCTCCATCCCGCCATCCTGGGGCAGGGAAGGTGTATTAGTCCGTTCTCAGGCTGCTATGAAGAAATACCTGAGGCTGGGTAATTCATAAGGAAAGAGGTTTAACCGACTCACAGTTCCATGTGACTGGGAGGCCTCAGGAAACTCACAATCATGGCGGAAGGCACCTCTCACAGCGCGGCAGGCAAGAGAATGGGTGCCCAGTGAAGGGGGAAGCCCCTTATGAAACCATCAGATCTCGTGAGAAATAACTCAGTATCACAAGAACGGGATGGGGGAAACCCGCTCCCATGCTCTAATTGTCTCCACCTGGCCCCTCCCAGAACACATGGAGATTATGGGAACTACAATTATGATGAGATTAGGGTGGGGACACAGTCAAACCTTACCTGAAGGAAAAGCTGGTAACCCTGCAGAGAGGTGGGTACCGCTGTAAATTCGTCGTCTCAGGCCCGCTCGTTGTTCTCCTCGGTTCTCATCCCTGATCTGCACCAAGGCTACTGTACATCATGAGGCCTACCCACCACTTCCATTTAACATGCCTTGGCATCCTCCTTCACAAGGAAGGGAACAAAGTCATCCACCAAGTCTCTCTCCACCAAGCTTCCGGGTCCCTCCTCCTTGGACCCTTCCATCTGTCACTCATGTCCTTCCTTGTTCTGGCAATGACGTGTGCGCCAGGTCCCAGCAAATTAAAAAGCAAACCAACCAGCCCCCCGACACCTCCATGTCCTGCTCTGGCTACCTGCTTTCTCTCTGCTTTGTTCCTGCATGCACTGCAAGTCTGGCCTCTGTCCCTGTCCTCCCCACTGAAATCATTCTCTGCAAGGTCACCAGTGGCTGCCCTGTTCCCACAGCCATTTTGAGGACAGCTGTCCAACTGCTGAGGCCAGAAACCCCCCACGTCCACAACCCACTTCTGAAACCCCACAACCTACTTGGTCAATAACCACTTTCTGTTGATTTTTAATGGCCCTGTCTCCCTCTTCACTGTCCATACCGGGGTGTAGCCCACTATTGTTCTAGCCTCCATTATTACCCCCTTCCGATAGCCATAATAGTTGATCTCACTCTGTTGCCCAGGCTGGAGAGTAGTGGTGCAATCTTGGCTCACTGCAACCTCCACCTCTCAGGTTCAAGTGATTCTCGTGCCTCAGCCGAGAAGCTGGGACTATAGGCGCCCACCACCATACCCCTGCTAATTTTTGTATTTTGGGGTAGACACAAGGTTTCATCATGTTGGCCAGGCTGGTCTTGAACTTCTGACTTCAGGTGATCCACCTGCCTTGGCCTCCCAAAGTGCTGGGATTACAGGCGTGGACCACCGCCCCCAGC
The DNA here is from genome assembly GCF_008728515.1 of Papio anubis. Lineage (NCBI taxonomy): Eukaryota > Metazoa > Chordata > Mammalia > Primates > Cercopithecidae > Papio > Papio anubis. The sequence continues at coordinate 110,278,601 of NC_044984.1, forward strand.
CATGATAGCTCCTCTAAAGGGTCAATCCGATGATTAACTTGCTTAAAATGCCTTCGTGAGTCCTCATTTCTCTCAGACGTGTCTGATTGACCTGCAGGGGGCTCCTGTGGCCTCACGTTTCTGTATATGCTGTATCCTCCACCTGGAACACTCCCCACTCCCACCTCTGACAGCTGCCTCCCTTTGGCTCTGCGGAGCTTCTGAAAATATCATTTTCCAGAAAGCTTTTCCCAGAGTGTAAGCACTCCGCCTTCACCCTATCCCAGATTCCCCACCAGGCTGCACCCGCTCTCACCAGGCTATGCGCTGCCCCAGGCCAGGGATGATGCCTGCCTTATTTCTTGTGGTTCCCCCATGCCTGGTTCCAGAGAAGACCTGATGACTTTTAGAATGGACAATCCGAGAATGACAAAACATGGGGATGAGGGGAGAAGAGGGAGAGACATTCAAGATGACACAGATTTCAGGGTTGATGAGCAGGAGGAGAAAGAAGAGTTTGAAGGAAGAGGTTCAGGGCTATGTCTGGAGTGACCCTGAGCTTCCAGGTCGAGGCATCTTGTAGGCAGATAGAGATACTGAATCTACAGCTACAGATGTGGGAGTCATGGGGGGAAGGGCTGAGATTGTCTCTGGAAACTATAGGAGAAGGGTCATGCTGAATTTTAACACAATGGCAGCTGGATGTCCTGTCTGCTTTACCACCTGCCTGCCTATCCACACTGTCCTAGCAGAAGTTAAGCTGACTTGGACAGATGTTTCTCAAAGTGTGGGCCACCAGGTCCCGGATCCAAGTCACCTGGGGAGGGAGGGCATTAAAGGCAGATCTGTGGGCCCTGCCCCCACCAACTGGATCAGGACCTGGGGTAGCCTGGGAAGCTGAACACTAACCAGCTCCTGGAGATCAAGGATTGAGACTTTGCAAGAGAGATGCAGAATAAGCAATGGGTGAGGAATTAAAGGTGTCAGCAAGACAGTGGCTGAAATGGATGGCTTGGTTATGGTGACAGACTGGACATGGGAGGCGCGTGTCCTGTGATAGCAGTAGGCTGCTGGGGACATCCCAGAGGACGCGTAAGGCTCACACAGTGCTCGCATAGCTTTTTAGAGGACAGTTCCTTGTGTCACAGATGCTGACCTCCTAGACTGATTTCCACCTTCAAGATAGGACTAGAGTGGGGGCTTCATGTATCTCTTTATCCCCTAGCTTGGGGCCTGGCACTTTAGGGGCACATAACCTGTTAGCAGAATCATCAAATTCTTTCTTCAAACATGTTACGTTTATGTGTAACAGCAGCTGGGGATGCCTAATGGTAAGACAGTCCCTGAGTAACACTGACTTCCGCATTTGCTGGGGGAGAAGCCTGTGACCAAGGGAGTTGCCTAAAACTGAAGGGCAGTGTCCAAGGACAAGGATGAAGTAATTTGGCTCTGACTAGCAGGCGTTACCCTGTGGCCTAGGAAATGAACCCTACACAGTTTGAGTTCACAGCCATTAAATCCTGAGAGAATGAGAACGGGGTTGGAACGGGTGGATCCAAGGTGCTGTTTTTATTAGGATGGAACCTACGGAATAAGAAGAACATGGTGGATGTCTGTGGACTGTGTAAAGGTCATCACTAATGGAATTAGGTAATGGAGGTTTCTTTCCAAAACATGTTAAAAAAATAAAGGCAAATGGTAGAGTCCATACACAAAAAAGGCAAAACCAAAGAGTTAAAGGAAGCAAATAAATCTGTACGTGTATTTATAAAAATTGGCTGGCAAGTCAAAGTATAATATGGAACAGGAAGTGCAAAGGCAAAAATTACCCTATTCAAATAAAAATATTGTTCTCTTAGGAAATAAAATACAAGAGCTTGTACGAAGTACACCTAACACAAAATGACAAAGGTTGAAAATAAACGGTGGGCCAAAGATATAACACTGGCATTCTAATCAAAGGAAAGAGGGGCGGTATTCATATAAAAGGATAATTTAAAGCAAAAAGCATTATGTAGAATAAAGGGTCACTATACAGAGATAAGTTATATAATAGATACACATCACTAAACCAATAAGGAAGTACAAAGGAAGACCAAACTTTCAGTGGGAAATTTTAACTCCTACTGCCTGTGACAGAGCTTGAGGTCTAAATGGGGTGTAGAAAACAAGAAAAAATGTACTCAAGACAGAATTAGTTGCTACCAAATCTTACGCCCCAGCTGTACTGGCCCATAGGATCACCACTAGCCCCATGTGACTGTTAATCAGTTTGAAATATGGTGAGTGTGACTGAGAAACTAATCTTTTAATTTTATGTAAGTCTAATTAATTTAAATTTAATTTAAAAACAAGCAGTGTATTTTTTCCGCTAAACCCCATTTTTTTTTTTTTTTGCTAGAACTACATTTTTCTTTTAACCATTGAAAATGTAGTATCCAAATGTAGATGGGCTGTAAATGTTAACTACATACAGATTTCAAAGACTTATTGCAAAAATAAGAATGCCACATAGTTCACTGATAATTTTCATATTGATTTTAGGTTGAAATGGAATAAGAATTTGGATATATTTGGTTAAATAAAGTATATTAAAATTAATTTCACCTGTTTATTTTTACTTTTTAAATGTGGCTTCTAGAAAATATTAAATTATATGTATGGTTCACATTATATTTCTATTGGGCAACACTGCCCATGAAATAGGACACACCTTGTTTTGAAAATTTCAGAGAATGTTCACAAAAACGGATTACTAGATTATGCTGTAGTGTAAGAGAATATTACAGTGTGACAGACTTTAAGAGAATGTTCCTTAACAAAAATGGATCAAAAAAGAAATAAAGAACCAAGAGTATAAAAATAAAAATGAAAACATTAAGCATCAAGACTTGTAGGATGTAATCAACTTAAATCTAGTGCCAGATTTTATCCCTTTCAGCGTTTGACATCTCAAATGATAAAAGCAATTTTATCCCTTTTAGCGTTTGACATCTCTGAGAATCTGATACAAAGACTGTCTCCCTAAAAAAAAAAATGCACATAAAGAATTCTGCATATAATTTGAAGAGGGCCAACACATCCCGAAGCCTCCAGGCTATAATGCCTATATCATCAAAAGTGAAAATAAATTAAGCAGGCAATTAAAATTCGAGGACAATGAAACATAACTCTCAAGGAAACTAGGAAAAAGAACAAGAAGACAAAGCCAGGATACGAACAGCAGAATTGTTAAGTCCATGAGCTGTTTCTTTGGAAAAACCAAACAAAAACTAAACAAAAATCAAACTGCTAGAAAAGTCAATCGAGGGGGAATAAAAGCATTAATATTGCTAGAAATGGAAAAGTTTCAGAATTAAGGGGGTTTTCTGCACCATTGCATAGCAATACATTTGAAAAACTCATTTTTTCCTGTGAAAATCTAAGTTAACAAAATCGACAAAAGAAATGGAAACCCCAAATCAATCAAAAAAAGGAAAAAAAAAAAAAGCCGTGTTTTGTAAACCGCTTCCCCAAAAGGCATCAGGATCTGATGAATTCACTGGTAAATTATTTCAGATTTTTGAGGTGCAACTAACTACTCTTTCAACAGTATCAGTGTTCCACAAACATTTCATGAGTGCCTACTTCAGTCCTATATTCAGTCTCAGTCCAATATAAAGTTGGTGTCATGAAAGATAAACTCTTTGGGTTCACGGAAAATGATGGGAAGTTCATTGGTTCATCTTGTGAAGCAAACGTGACCTTGACCCCTAGACCTAAGGAGAACCTCCTACGCTTTGTAGTAATACAAGAAATAGCAACAACAAAAAACATTGGTGTATATCTAATTACAGAAACAGTGTCTTCTCTATGATTAAAAAAAATTACATACTTCAAAGGAAGCAGACAGGAAATTATATAAATAATGTATCTAAATTAGTAAGAATATCAAGACCTCGAAGTGAACAAACTAAGATTTAAGAGAAGCTAACAGGAAAATGCTTACTGAAAAACGTTATGGCCTAAATTAAGACAATTACTATTTTACATGTTAAATTATTTAAATTGACATTCCCCCACAACGAATACTTCCTTGTGTTAGGCATTTTTTTTTTCCCAGAGCTTCTGTTCTAAGCTCTGGGGTGGCCAATCTTACTGAATATTGTCTAGTCTTATAAAACAGGTGGATTGAAGCATGCCTCACCCAACAGCAACGCAAAAGAGGTATACACTAGGCAGCAAGAGCCAGAGAAATGCTCAGAGATGCTGCCAATTCCACCAATTTCAACGTGTCTGCATGCTGTGAGCACTGGGTGAACTCCAGGACAGACGTGGTTCAACCCATATGGGTAACAGCCCGGACAAGCGCCACGTTAGCAGATTATTAAAACTGAACATGTTCTTTCCTCACTTCCCTGCTTGTTTGAAAGAAAACAAAGAAAAAGTGGGACTAACGGGAATGTCTGTCTTGGGGTCTTCCCATCACCTGGGAACTTAAATTCATTGAGGAAATAACCTTAACAGAGAAAAATCAATCCTTTGGTTCTTCCTGGAGATTACACTTTCTTTCTCATCAACTTCTATTTCTTACCTGCTTCATGATGTAGCGTTCTAGCTAGAAGCTGTTAAGTGTCAAAAAATCTTTTTTAAACTTGACCCTGGAATTTTAAGCAAAGCGGAGGAAGACTGGTAAATCTGGTTCCAGGCAGAGCAGGATGCCCAGGGCAAACTTTACAACCCTCTAATTACCTGGCACGACAGAATTTTCTAGTGGTGTCTCATTAGGTATTAATAACATGAAATAATTACTGTTAAAGTGACCTTTTTGTCAAGGGGATATAAACAAGAGAATCATTTAACACCAAGATAACATGGTAATAAGTGAAAATTGCATCTTGATAGGATTTCGGCGTGCGGTGAATTCCAAAGCACAATTTCCTTTCTATACTGGCTTGACTGTAAATGACAAGAGGCAAAGACTGTTTTCAGTATGTGGCTTATGCTTCTGCAGTATGTCTTATGAGAAGTTTGCTTTTAAAAACCCATAGACGAACTGCACTTTTATAAAGACTTTTAGTGGTTCTTCGATGCCCAGTTGGTAACAAATATCTTTGCTCATGACTTCCTGAATAGTAAAAACATAAAACTACATAACCACATGGTTGGAGGGAGTGAACTGGTGTGAAGAGCAGAATCTGGGTGATGCAAACTGCTGAAGGCTGATGGCTTATCTACATCTAACTTGCAAGATATTGAAATGCATTCAGTAATTAATTTATCCTACCTCAAAGAGATTTTGCTGCAGTTGCTGAATTGGTACATATGGGGCAGTTAGGAAAATGACATTCCCACTATAAAGCCAACACTCATCGTTGAATATAGTACCACCCAATGTATGAGCTAAGCATTGAAGCTACTGAATGCTTGTAAAAGTACCTCCTAGTTCTGATTATTTAGTTGTTGCAGGACTATATGAAAGTTATATATGTAAGGCAGTAACTGGATGAGATCACTATTACCTTTTAACCAAAGAGTTAGCCTCACTTTTCTCAGCCTTTCTTCAACAGTGCAGCTGTAACATGGATACAAGCCGTTCAGTTTGCAAAGCATTTCTCATGGAATCATCCTCATCCCTCATTTGCAGATGAAATAACAGAAGGCTGAGTTGTCTCAATAGCTTTATCTCTGGATTCTGATGTTGTTAGGTTCAGAACAACGTATATTTCTAAAATGATGAAGGGAGATTAAAAGCAAGGCCTTTCCAATTATTCAAATGTTTATTGTAAGCTCTGCCAAGTCCTGGGGTTTAACCATTTTAATGAGAGATTTTGCAAGGGCAGTATACAAAATATACCCTCGCAACTCTCGCTAGAACATGTGGCTTTTCCTAGCTGATGGACCCAAGAAGGGAACAGCATGGTAGATAGTGTGCAGCCAACAGGGACTTGTGTGTGGTGTATCAGATGCCAAACCCCCGTTACCAGCCTGCAAATCAGGAAAACAGCAAAGAGAGATGTATCTGTCATTTCTAAGAGACATCGAAAAGAAACTGGCTGAGGCTGTGAAGAGAAAGGCAGTGGAATATAAAGATAGACTTGTCATTTGTACTAGGATTGACCACAATCTTACAGCTGAGAGACACCATTAGATCTCATCGACTCACAACAGTTGATTCAGTGTTGTGTGTGTGAGCATCTAAAAACTCATCCGGGAATGTACTTGTGCCCTGGAGTCTAAGAATACAATTTCAGAACAGCTGCTGGGGGTGACCAGGGCGGTAAAATTCTACATCCGTTTCACTGACTGGAAGGTAGAGCCTGGCTACTAATCTAGGGCTATTCAATCCATATACACACACCTCTTGAGCAGGTGTAGATAATTTTATACAAAGGCAGGAGGGGAAGGGAAAAAAGCCACTCAAAGTTTCAGTAATTCAATAATTTATTCCTCTAAAAAAGTGTGTAAAAGTATATAGCTCTCATCCACAAGGTATATATGAATGACATTTAAAATGGAGGCCTTTTATTATTGTTTCTTTTTATCAAAGTCTTTTAGTGTACTGTACCAGCGCTATACTGTAGTTATTTTTTTAAATGAACTTCACATATTTTTGTATTCTTTCAAATTGTTTGCTATATATAAAAGAAGCTCACTGCAAAATGCTTGAAGGAAAAAAGGAAACAAAAGAAATTCAGAACTTCCCAGAAATGTACAGCTTTTACATTTAAAAAAGGTTCTGAAATATACATACAAGCATGCTGGACAATCCCACCCTTCTCCCCTCCCCATTTCCCCTTTTTTTGTTCAAACCATGGTAAGAGTTCTGATTTCTGCAGAATTTCCAAAATTAAAAATAAAAAAAAATAAAATAACTTCTCACTCTGTAGCAAATCCAGGGCTTGTACATTTCAGATTAATTCAGTAAAAAACTCACAAGTAAAATAATGCATATTTAAGGGAAATATTATACAGACTTTTTCACACAGAAGTACATAATAAGATTTTTTAAAATCTATTGCCATTCATTTATTTTTGCACAAAAACGTATAAATATGTCACCAGCTTTTCTTAACTTAAAAAACTTAAATAAAAGACACCAGATGAAAACTACCCTTTGCTGCCATTTTTTTTTAAGTTTTTTGTAGGGGTTTTTTATTTTTTATGTTTTTTTTCTTTTTCTGCTTAGAATTGGGTTTCTAGGGAAGAAAAGCCCCTGCATTAAAAACAGCCCATTTAAAAAAAAATTCAAAGTTCTGATGAATTCCGGGAAAAAAGCAACCCCAAAGTGGTAAAAGATTACAAATATCTACTTTACAATTTGTCTTCTCACCAAGATAATTTTATACAAGTTTACAATCTTCATCTTCTTATGCTCTTCAAAAGGCCTTGAGAATTTTCCTTTCTGATTAAGAAAAAATAGCACTGCAATATTTTTAAAGTCAATTTTACACTGTACACATTAGATACAAATGGTTTGATATATCAGATTTTTTATCCTATACATTGCGAAAGTCAACCCCCCCTTCAATTGGTGGCACAGAGAAGAAAATTATCCATTTACAAGTTATTTCTCTGCTTTCACATTCCCACCACACAACTTTTTTTTTTAATATAATGTTTTAAACTTTAGATTATTTCAAGAAAAATACTTTTACAAAATCATATCAATTATTACATTTTTCCTTTTTTGTTAATAACCAGGACATGGAAGTCTCTTGGAAGAACTTTTAAAATTTGCATGATTCTCTCCACAGATGACAAGAGCTCAAAGGCCTGGTCACAGTGGCTCCCGGGAGGCCAGTACACACCCACTGCCCTCAGACAGAAACACACAACACAAGGGTTAGAAACAGGGTTTCAAAGACAACCCTCTGGGCCAGGAATGAGGAGTCATAAAATACTTCAATTAGCCATTAATGCTTTAAAAAGGCATTTTTTAAAAAGTCCCACCACAAAGGCTCAACTTCAAGTACTAATTTAATGGTTAAGTTGTAATATTTCTTTGAAATAATATTCCTATGGTCCAGAAAAAATTCACCATATTTATAACTGATTTCATGAGCAAACACTTTCAATTGTTGTATGTACATAAGTCCCTTTTGATCTAATGAGAGGAGAGACCTGGCTTTCGATAAGAATTCACTAGAAAATATATTTCCGTTGTGACTATATAAAACTAATTAAGGTACTTGCCTCCATGGCTCTGAGTTGAGCTTGACTGCCTTCTGTATAAAAATGTTATCCTTCATGAAATGCTGGCCACTTAACATGGCAGAACTTTTAAAACTCAGTTTGTTGTTAACAAAACCTACTGCTGGGTGGTTTTGAATATATTACTTTTAGGCATGATCTCCCCAATGTGTTTTTACTCCTTTTCCGGCTTCTAGGACAGAGGTATGTAGTCAAAGAATCCTATGGTGGATCTGAATTGGGTTTCAGCTACTGTACCTGGTCCTCGTGAATTAAAAAAACAAAGTCACAAAAACCATATGACAAAACAAATTAAAATAAATAAACAAAATGAAGCTGTCTCCAGACCTTCTGCATCCACACACAGGTGTGAAGTCAACCGAAGCACTCATGCCAATCTGGATGGGAGCACTAGGGAGACAGGAACCCCAGTATGAAACCATGTACTTGAGCTGGTTCTTAGTTTTAAAAAGTCCCAGATTATGGAGTTCAGGTAACCCACAGGCCATACACCAGTAACTAGAGGATTTCATCCAAAGGGCTAGACTGCCCTCAATTGTATACAGAGGCTGAAAACACAGACTCTTGTGCAAAAGGACACTGTCTCTTCTGTTTCCCGCTGAAAAGCCACCAACAACCACCACTTCCTGGGACCAGTGGTTGGGGGCTACATATACCACCGCACTGGCTGAAAGTCACCACGTATGGAAGTTTCCAGGTCCATGAGAGAAGTGTCAAGGAGTCACTCTGGTAATGAACACTGCAGAATTGACATGTGCCTGCTGAGAAGGAATCACAGTGCAGGACTGTGGAGAGTGGTCTGAAGAAAAGGATGTGGGTTATTTGCAGAGTGTAGCAGGTTCCTTGGACTGAGGTTGCAGGGAGAAGGAACTGAGCCAGAGAGAACAAGTGCTTTTCCAATTAAAGTATATTCATGATGGCATTGTACAACTGAGTGAGCACCACAAAGTGGACGGGAAGGCAGGAAGTACGGTCCTGGGTGGCCGGATTGCACGTGAGCCAGGACAGAGCGTTGTACTGCTCCAAAACAAACCTGCCAAAGAGAACACACAGAGCAGGGGCATGAGCCTCAAGAGGGGCAGGCTGGTTCTCAGATTCTAACACATTCCAGATCTTAGCAGGAAGGAGGTCTCAAAGGCATCCTTTAACCTGCCCCAGGCTCTTTCCCTCATCCTTGTCTCATGTTCCTCCTTCCTTCTAGACATGGACTATCCAGTACAGTAGCCACCAGCCACACATGGCCACCGAGCTCTGCCAGTGAGGCCAGTCAGAACTTGCGTGGACTGCAGGTAAAAGTAGGCACTGGAGCCCAAACACTTAGAGGCCAGGTGCAGTGGCTCACGCCTGTAATCCCAGCAACTTTGGGAGGCCGAGGTCGGTGGATCACCTGAGGTCAGGAGTTCAAGACCAGGTGGCCAACATGGTGAAACCCCATCTCTATTAAAAATACAAAAATTAGTCAGGCGTGGTGGTGCATGCCTGTAATCCCAGCTACTTGGGAGGCTGAGGCAGGAGAATCGCTTGAGCCTGTAGGCGGAGGTTGCAGTGAGATCATGCCACTGCACTCTAGCCTGGGTGACAGAACAGGACTCCATCTCCAAAAAAAAGAAAAAGAAAAAAAGAAAAGTATGTAAACATTTCATGAATATTTTTATATTGGTACATGTTGAAATAACACTTTGAATATATTGAGTTAAATAAAATATATTATTAAAATTCATCAGTTTCTTTTTACTATTGTAATGTGGCTAGTAGACAAATTTTAATTAGATTTGAGGTTCACATTATATTTCTATTGGGCAGTGTTCCTCTAGGGCAGCAGTCTCCAACCTTTTTTGGCACCAGGGACCGGTTTTGTGGAAGACAATTTTTCCACGTGGTGGGGAATGGTTTCAGGATGAAACTATTCCACCTTAAATCATCAGGCATTAAGAGTCTCATAAGGAGTGCACAACCTAGATCCTTTGCATGTGCGGTTCACAATAGGGTTTGTGCCCCTATGAGAATCTAATGCTGTTGCCTGACAGGAGGCAGAGCACAGGTTGTAATGCTCGCTCGCCTGCCACTTACCGCACGCTGTGCGGCCTGGTTCCTAACAAGGCATGGACAGGGGTTGGGGACCCTTGCTCTAGGGGGCCTGGAAGCCAAATTTATGTTGATCAGGTTATTTTTATCCATAACTATAATTATACATTAATCTATAATGTACAGTTTCTTATCATTTCCTAACCATTTAAGAGTTATAAAACATTAGAAAAGGCCTGTATCTTTTCTCAAGGTAGATGAAGAATGTCTGTGGTTTGATTAATACCCATTTCTGGGATGCATTTCCCTACTATGTCATTTATGTTCTAGTTCATTTAAAAAAAAAACATAATCGGTAGCTCACGTCTGTAATCCCAACACTTTGGGAGGCTGAGGTGGGTGGATCATGAGGTCAGGAGATCGAGACCATCCTGGCTAACACGGTGAAACCCTGTCTCTACTAAAAATACAAAAAAAAGCTGTCACCCAGGCTGAGGCAGGAGAATGGCATGAACCTGGGAGGCAGAGCTTGCAGTGAGCTGAGATCGCGCCACTGCACTCCAGCCTGGGTGACAGAGCGAGACTCCGTCTCAAAAAAAAAGAAAAAAAAGAAAAAAGAAACAGGAAGCATAAAAAGTATTTTCAATGTGAGGTGCTTTAAAAGTTCCAGATACTGTCTTCTAACTATCCACCCCCGAGATCTGACCTCTCTTCATCACCGTGAAGTGCTTGCTCTGAACGGGAAGCAAAGGCACTTATAACTGCCTAACTGAATCCAATGTGTCACACTCCCTGTCCCATGCAGCTATGGGGGACTGCAGCTCTCACTGACTCATCAGATACTGTTTCACTGCACAAATGGCAGCTTCTTTTCTATGAATACCACACTTAGATTAAAACACCTTGCAAAGACAACAGTAAAGGAATATCATTTCAAACTGCACTGCTATGATGCCTAGGTTGGTATCTACCTTAAAACATCAGACGTAGTTTTGGAGTCAAGAGGGTGTGGAACCCGCTGAGAATTCCTGGCAGGCAGAAGTTCGTCTGTCTGTGCTACTGAAATGTGGTGATGCAGCGAAGCCTGGTGAAAAAACAAAGGGAGTTACCTCTCTGGTCTAGACAATCACAGTGCAGAAGTGAGGGAGGCCATGTCTGCCAGAAGCAGATGCTCCCAAAAGTCCTTAGAAGTCAGACTTTCTATGAGTCTATAAATTTTAACCTGCTCAGTAACCCCCAAGGTAATCCCAAGTAACTTCTCATCCTAGGGTTGGGGGGGAGGGGGGAGGCAAACTTTTTGGGCTTTTTTGGTCTACTGTATTTTGTTTCTTCAATGGAAATAGTCTAGCACACACAAAAATACTCTAATATATTATAAGGTCCCATGAATTGATATCACCAAGATGTAACAATTATCAATATTCACCACTTTTTTGTTTTCATTCTTCTGAATTATTTTAAACAAAACACAAATATTACCATCTCTACAAAACATTTAAAAAAAAATAGCTGGGCATGGTGGTTTGTGCCTCTAGTCCCAGCTACTCGGAAGGCTGAAGCTGGAAGATTGCTTGAGCCTGGGAGGATGAGGATGCAGTGAGTTGTGATTGCAACACTGCACTCCAGCCTGGGCAACAGAGCAAGACTCTGTCTCCAAACAAACAAACAAACAAACAAAAAACAAACAAAAAAACCCATAAAACAAATATTGTATCTTTTTGCTTGTAAAAAGTCAGAGATATCTCACATAAGGACCTTTAAACATAACAGTAATTATCACACAATAAAAATTCACAATGATTCCTTAATATTATCACCCCAATCACCCCATCTGCAGGATAATAAGATAATGCTCCCTTATTATCTCAAAAATGTCTTTTTATATTTGGTTTACTAAAATTATGAGCCAACATGATCTGTACGTGACAAATGATTAAAGGCACGAAATGTCTACTGTCCCACCTGAAGTAACATGATTCATCACTGGGTTCAGGTGGTACCAGCGTACTACATCCATCATAAAGTTCCTCATCAAGTTTTCACCCAATGGTTTTGGTATTACTTTATATGTAAATGAAAGGCAATATATAAATGCTTTCTCTTTATTTTTTATTTTCAGACTGAGTTGATGCTCTAGCAGTTAAAAATGACTGATTTTTTGTTTTCCAACACAATTATGAACCAAGGATTTGTTTCATTCTATCACTGTCATCATTTGTTTTAATGATCACACGGTCCCATCCTAGCCCTGGACAATCGAGCTGCCCTCTAAGATGGCTCCTGAGGCCCTGATGGACCATCATGATCTTTGGTAACCTTCTTGCTTTTAGGTGTGACAAGATGCCCTAGGTTCATTGGCAACATTTCCTGCTTCATACCTGGAATCAGTCATCTTCAAAGAACCATAGTACCTTTAAGTGACAACAGTGTGTAGGAACCACAACTGTGGCAACAGAGGTGTTTATTGCTGCTAAGCTTTTTCAGCAGACAGAGCTAAAAAAAATGTGTAAACCTTTTTAGAGAGGAAATATAAATCTACGCTCATACTGATAATTCTAATTCAAAATACAGAACACATGCATTTTTATAAACCTTCTTTGATTTTATAATAGTATGTTAAAGTCATTAGGAAAAGAACATTGCTTCACTTAAGTTTTTGGTTTGATTTCCATCTGTTTTTGAAAATATAATCAGCTGTGTGTGTGTATATGTGTGTGAATACGCATATCTTATAGATTACTCCACGGTAATCGCTACTCCACAGAATGATTACACAGAAATATTCTCCATTTTGTTGCAAATCATTAACATTTCACTGTCTGGATGTGCCACAGTTGATTGAATCAGTCCATCACTGATGACACTTAGGTTCTTTCTAGTCTTGGACATACGTCATTTTCTGTTTTGGCGAAGAACCTTTGGGCTCTTCCTTAGAGGTGGGAATGCTGCCCTAAAAGGGTAGTGTGTAGGGCTGTATTATTCAGCAATTCCACCAACACCAGGGCCTGCTCCCCACATCTGTGCCAACACAGTATGTTGCCAAATCTTTGTATTTTTGCCAATCTGTGGGCAAGAAATGGATTTCATTCTAGGTATTGCTGTTTTTAACACAAACTGCAAATAGGGGATCTTTTGTTTTGAACCTTTAAAATTGGGATTAAAAGGTTCCAAGAAATATAAAGGAAGGAGGAAGTGCAAATGTGTGATGTTTTTAGCCGACTCTTACCCTGCTCTAATGAAGAATGAGAGGAGTCCATGGCAGGGGAGGAAGAGGACGGCTGGTTACTTATACCCTCGAGGCAGGCTTAACTTCACTGATAGTGACGCAATATAGACTTGGAAAAAGACCATTACACTGAACCCCATGTATCCACCCTAGATTTACCCTTTGGGCCCCACTGTCTCCTCCTTGGGCTACTGTGATTCATTTCTTTGTGACATGGTTTTGGGTCCTCCTAAATTCTACTCTCCACCTACAACTGTAAAATTTCCTCAGAGTGTAAGTAGATACAAGAGAAAAAAGAACAGAATAAGATTATGATGCCTAAAACTGAAATTTCTAAGCAAAATTAAATTTAAGCATAAATCACTCATTCCTTGCAAACTTCTAATATGATACCAAACCAACCTTTAAGAAGAGAGGGCACTGGTTTTGAGCCTGGGGACACGATGACCAAAACCACTGGGGAAGATTCTCAGCTTTGGCAGTTGATACAAAATACCCAAGGGCCAGGGGCTGCTGCTTTAGTTCCTCTGGTGCTTCTCTAGAAAGAAGACGCTCACCCTGGCTCTGAAAAACAAAAATCCCAAAAGCATGATCAACATTTATCTTAAACCTTGAAAAACAAACTTTCGTCAGTTCACTCTGCACACTGCAGTGAGTGATCCCCTTTGTGGCAGCATCTCACAGAAAGCCACAGGTGGCTGAGAAAGGAAAGCAGGGCCGGCACTGTCTTTGCTGCACACATAGAGAAGATGCCAGCAAAGCTGACAGCCTCAGTCAACTAAGTACAGATTTATTTGCTTGGGTTTCTTTTCTATGGGATGGAAGATCAATTCCATGGCATCGTGATGTAACAAACTAAAATGGAAAGATTACAATCTCTGACAGCAGAAGTTTCTACCATACGCAGGTGCTCTTTCACCAGCAACCAACCACAGACACACGAGCTCACCAGCTTGACCAGGACAATGTGACACCAGTACGTGCACAGCACAAATGTTCCTGAGCTGCCAGTAGTGCAAGATCTGCTCACAGAGAAGCCATGTTTCCATCTGCAGCATTCCCCTTAATAAGAGACTCCTGGAAGAGGCTCACTATGTTTTGCTGCAACTGACATTTTTCTTATCTGTAATCCTTTTAGCTAGCTTCAACAACTGAAAATGTACCTTTCATGTAAGCAATAAGTAAGCCATTTGTTTTTGAAAGGCTCTGTTTAGGCTGGGTGTGGTGGCTCGCACCTGTAATCCCAGCACTTTGGGAGGCTGAGGCGGGCAGATCACTTGAGGTCAGAATTTCGAGACCTGCCTGGTGAACACGGTGAAACCCCAACTCTACTAAAAATACAAAAATTAGCCAGGCATAGTAGTGCATGCCTGTAATCTCAGCTACTCAGGAGGCTGAGGAAGGAGAATCCCTTGAACCCAGGAGGCGGAGGTTGCAGTGAGCCAAGATCACGCCATTGCACTCTAGCTTGAGCAACAGAGTGAGACTCCATCTCAAAAAAAAAAAAAAAAAAAAGCCTTCTGTTTAGAAGGAAAAAATAATCTGCAGCTACTACATCAAACTGTATCAATTCTGAGTTGATTAAAAAATAAAAAATTTACTGCCACTTCGAAGGATTCTTTTCCCTGCTATGTCTTAACTGGATATCAAAGAATGTTTAATGCTTCAGAAAAAGGAAATGCTTAAAGCCTCTTGGAGGTCACCTGGCTGCAGGTGCTCAGGATTGAAAAAGGCCACCTGGCTAGCTTCAGAGCAGCACTGTCTAAATCATGACACTGAATTAAAGACTTTAGTGCTTAAGGCTCCAAAAAAAGGGAGAAACACAGCATACCTCTGTTTCTTATACAACTAACATTACACTTTAATGACCAATTCTTTGTTAATGCATAAACTGAATTACAAAAACAGGTACTGGGAGGTAGTTGCTATTATTCCACTTCACAGATAAGGTAACTCAGGCTAAAAGAGGTGAAGTTAGGTTGTCCAAGGTCACAAAGCCCGCAGGCCCAGACCTGCAATTCAGAATTGTCTTTAACAGACTCTGGGGCATGCATTCTTAGCTACCACGCTATTTGCCTACAGAATTCAAATTAAACCTAACTTTAAAAAAATAGGCAATGTAAAATTTGTGGTTTTTGTTCCTATCACAACCATTTCCCATGAACAAATTGTCATTAACTGGTAAGTAACTGCAAAGGAAACAGACTTAAAACCCCTTCCTTCCAGAAGAGGGTAACAGCGGCAGGTATAACATGGGAACACTCTGAGATGCCCTCCTCTGGTCTCACCTGCTCTGTGACTAATCTAAATTAGAAACCTTCTTTTTCTCCATCGTCTAATAAATTCAGTGCTGGGAATAAAAGTCCCCCCAGTGAAAACTTTAGTCCTTTATATCCATCTTTGTGTCTAAATAAATGAGTGTGAGCAGGGTTGCTTATGCTTGTTCAGTCTAAGACACCAGACATAGCTATTTTTCTAAGTCTTAGCCCCTCAATCTCGTAACATTTTAAATAAACAGTACAATACAGTGATGCAGCAGGAATCATCTAACTGAAGCAAAGTTACCACAAGCTGTGGCAGAACCCTCTAACTCTTAAATCTTCTGTTCATTCACCTCCAATATCCCTGAGATATTTAAAGATGAAACCAGTTGTAAGCTCTGGTTTTTTCCTTAATACTCTGGCATTAACCTGGACATATCTGTAAAATCAATCTCCTGGCGGCTCTTGCCATTCCTGTGGGTCAGCTAGAAAGAAGAAGGCTGCAAAATGACTAAGCCAGGACACGCAAAGAGCATGGCAGGCTCCTTTCAGAACAAGCCATCACCAACAACTTGTTCTTCAATCAGCACAGTTACTGTTGAATAAGTACGGTTGTTGTACTGATCTCTTAAAAGCCACTATTTTGGCAAAAAATAACATTGAAAAAAAAAAACAACTGGGAAGCAGCAAGCAACTAGAACTAATTTTTGCTAAGAAAACAATGCATAAAAAACCCTTGCATCTGTAACAGGACTAGTCTTCTGATAAAACTTATTCATCAGAAATGATAACACATTTATTTCAAATTCCTGCCTTGTATTCAAAATGGAACTACAGTCAGTTTCCCACACTTATTTCACTTGTACCAAGGACCCAGACCATCAAGAACTGTGCGTGTAGGAACAAGACGATCGGATGTCAAGCGAATTATCTTCCTGAAGGCTGTGGTTGTCTTAAACAATGTACTCCAAATCATCCTTACCCGACTATGCTGGAAGTGAGAGCCCACACCAATTCCAGAAGGAGAGCCTGGGGAGGGTACTGGGGAGGAGTTGGGAGAGGAATGGAGGTTCCCAGTCATTAATATGCCAATATCATTGTCCATATCATCTGGGAATGGAAGGTCAACAAACATATCATCTAGAGGGAAGAGGGGGGAAAAAAAGCACAAAAATTAAAAAGATAGTCCATATCAATTATCATAATAATCCAACTGAACCTATGTCATGTTTTGTTGGCATATGGCTATTCTGGACACACACAGTTAAGAACTGAGATGCAGGAGGACCTACTGAGGGCAAGCTATTACAAATTATTCTCTCGCTTTGTGCTCTCTCCAATGATCTCCTTATGTAAAGTATTAACAGAATGCAATCAAGAATGTAACATAAAAACCAACACTCTACATAGCCTCCAAAGGCACATAAAAACATGGCTAAAGAGCTAAAGCAGCAATTTAATCATTAAAGTTGACACCATTCAAAAACACAGTAGACTCCATCAATGTATCCAATTAGCATCTAAAACACCAGAGGCTGAATGAATGCATGTTAATGGGTGTGAACTTGCCCTGAAAATGGAGACCTATTCCAAAAGCAAATCAAAGCACAATGTTTTTTCTCTCTCTCTCCCCTCCCCCCCCCCCCCTTTTTTTTTTTTTTTTGAGGTGGAGTCTCACTCTTTTGCCCAGGCTGGAGTGCAGCGGCACGATCGCAGCTCACTGCAACCTCCGCCTCCTGGGTTCAAGTGATTTCTGGCTAATTTCTGTATTTTTCATAGAGATGGGGTTTCACCATGTTGGCCAGGCTAGTCTCAAACTCCTGACCTCAAGTGATCCGCCTGCCTCGGCCTCCCAAAGTGCTAGGATTACAGGCATGGGGTGCACCTGGCTCAATGTTTTCATTAAAGAAATCCTCCCCGACACTATAAAAGTAAGGTACATCCACAGCAGAAAATTTCTAAAGAAAAGTATAAAAAGTGAAAACCATCACCTAGAACCCAATCACCATGACCTTTTTTTTCTATGATTCTTTTATTTTCTCATAAATTTGTTAATCCATTGTAATCATACCAGACATAAAATTTGGTATCCTTTTCCCCATCCCCTTTACCATAAGTAAACACTGGTAGGTGTTACAATTTCTTCAAAAACAATGCAAATGGATGCACAGTATTGAGCATTTTATAGTTTATAAATGATCATTTTTTAAAACAGATGCCTTAACAGATACTCAAAAATTTCCATTAAGAATAATCAAATAAGGAGTTTCTCTATAGCAAATTAGATTCCCACCAACTAGCTAAAGGAAGGTGCTCTCTTCATATTGCTTAGTACTTCAAACATTTCAAATCACATCTTCAAATATTTACTGAAAGAGTGGCACCCAAGTACAGAACACTGCCACACAGATATTATTTTTTGCCTTTAATGAAAAACAGAAGAAAGTCAATTGCCCAAAAGAGGAAAATATTTATTTGGTTTTGGTAATTGTGCAGATAAATTAAAGCTTTAAGACCAAAAAGATTCTCAAACCATCTATCCCCTCTTTATAGTTCCTGGGTTGTTTATTACAATATAGAAAAGCCATGTGGCAGGGCAGCCCAGTGATTCCATAATCCAGCTCTGCCCTGCACGAAGGTGAGCACTATCCATACAGGTCTTCTACTCACCATTGTTGGGGCTAAACCCATCTTCATTGGGGTAGTTGGCTGGAGCCACCTGGATGGTTGATGATGTTGGGAACACCAAGATGTGTGTACAAGAAGCATCTTGAGGGGTGTTGAGCTGAGATGACTGCATGTTCAGTGCAGTACTTCGGCCAAAAACAGAGCCCATTGTGACAGCATCTTTAAAGAAAAAAATAAAAAGAATTGTATCAATCAATGATCTGGAGTGGTACGAGTCTGATGAAAATGCCATGATAAATACACACTCAAAGTTGAGTCCAATTGTTTAAATATCTTCAAAGAAACGGACTCAGAGCACATAGCTATCTATAATAACCCAAGTTTCATTTCACATTGAAAAGGTTAAGATAAAATTGGATTAAGTCCACTAAATGTTTTAATTACTTACATAAGAAGTATTTCTAAAAATAAACCCCCTACTTTCTTTCCTCCTCTGGTTGTTCACAATTTATAAAGTACTGTTCTAAATGGTTAACAATCCTATAGAAATAGTACCATAAAAATCAATATATGTTGTAACACTTACTGAATGCTTACTACATGCCAGCATTTGTGCTAAACTCTTCATTCAAGTTATCGCATTTGATCACCACAGCATTTGAAGGTAGGAACTATGATCCCCATTTATAGATGACGACAAAAGCACAAAGAAGTTACGTAACTGCCCAAGTGGTAGAGGCAACAGAGGTAACCTATGGTCTAATGAGGACATCTGTCTCTCACTGGATTGATGACAAGTAACCCCATTCTCACACCACAATACTATTGACTTTTATAAGGAATAAGTGGGGAAGGTCCCCCATTGGATTCAAGAAATATCTGGATGGTAAAGATAGGTTATAAAAGCATAAAATCGCTTAGTTGCTGGTTTTAAAAAACCAGCCAGATTCTTAAGAAATTCTGTGGTCACATGTTTTGGCCATCCACAAATGACACCTACATCTATTGAGAGCTTACTGTGTACCAGGTACTGTGCTAAATTGCCTTCCCATTCATCTTCAACCATATCAGAGAGACTACAGAAACATCCCTTCGAGGCTGTTGTGGGATTCTGCCAAATGCATGTCTTCAAAAGGATATTCAAATATGCATCATGCTGGGGTCTGCTTTAGTAGTTCTTTGGAGGGTGATCTTCATATACTAACAACAAACTGGGGTCAGGTAACAGTCATTAGCCATGATTCTATGAGATCTCAATTATACTCAGAACTTAGTCTTTCTTCCGAGCTTTGGTCAACAAACATGATAAAATCACAAACCACTCCCCATGGAAGGGATCGAACATTTTCCATCTTTAAGCCCCAAATACAATCTTCTCTCATAGAAATATAATGAAGACAATTCTACGCTTGTCTGTGGACTTAAGTTTGAGTGGACTGAATTGATGTGATATGTAATTAATGACAATGACACGAAGAAATTTACCTGGCATCACTACAAAGGACCCCTGGGGCTCCATGGCAACCAGGCAGGCACTAAGGATAGAAGGAGAGTCTGCGGCAGAGATTCCACACATCCGGCACACATCCTTGAGCTTTTTGCTGATTGTCTGTAGTGAACATTCTCCAAGGAGGATACTCCAATCTGAAATCAAATATCACAGTCATACACAGTCTTTAGAAATTCATACTGATGGGAGATTTGAGCTTTTTAGCAGTTCTGCCCGGTAATTGAATTTCCAAGGTTGGGCCCTAAAGGGAATGATGGCTTTACAGAGGTTCCCCTCCTTGCTATAAAGAGAATGTTACTCGACTTCTATTACACTTCATTAACAAAGGAACAAAGGCCTACTATTCTGTAGGCTGATGTCATGTCTGAAGTGACCTTTGAGAGTCCAGCACTAATCCAGTCTAATCTACCTAGACCAGATTTAGGCACTTAGAGTGCTTTTCCATGATGGCAGCAGTGTTAGCTGCCCTGTCCTTTCTCCTCCTTCTCAAGGTTCAATTCTTTGAGTACTCTGCTCTGGAGGAGAGCACTGGTGGGTGGAGGTAAACCTGAGTTTTGGTTATTGCTGTAGGTTAGTTATTTCCATGAAAGGCAAGCAGCAGCAGAAATGAAGAGAAATAGTTCTTAGAACACCCAAAGAGCTCACAATGAGTGTGAGTAAAGTGCTCCAAACGATGCTGCACTAATAGCGGAGACTGAAAAGTTGGCATACATTTTCTTTCTAATGTTTACTGCCTCCAAACAAAAGCATTACACCTAACTGGAGCACTGTGGAGGATTATGTTACTCTGAGAAGTGGAAAGCACTTGGTCCCCTCTTCCTACCTCCCTTACACACATGAAGTATGTGCCATTCCTATGCATCGCCCCTGCTCTCGGATCCCATCTTGCTCATAAAATGCCACACCAGTGCAGGCTGCTCTACCTCCACACTCTTTTTTTCCCCCAAATAAGCTGCCATTTCTCCCCTTAAAGAGCAAGTGAATGGAGAACTGTTCCCATATTCCCAAAGAACCCAAAACTGAAGTGGCTGAAATAAGAGTGGCCAGGAACATGAAGAATGTGTGTTTTAAAACTATGGAAAATCACAGATGTGAGCTTCATATTTCAAACCAAGTAAGAAAGAAAAGGCAGTGTGTATTTCATTATAAAGACTCTGGAGATAAGAAACAGAAATTCACAAAGCTGACTCTGAAACCTCAGTCTCCTGTTGCACACTGTCCCATGGAGATGCAAAGTGGCACAGACCTTGGATCCCCAAAGGAAGGAGCTGTAGATTAGTAAACAGATTTCCTGTACACTAGGTTCTTCCCATGTTTTTATTCCTGAACATACATTTTCTTTCAATCTTTTGATGGGTTCCTCCAGTCACACATTCCTCTCCACTAAGAGATAAGGAAGAAGAATGTGCCCTTATAAAAATCATACAAGAGAAGGAGATGGCCTTAATAATTTTCCAAAATACCAAGTGACTAGACTATTACTCTATATTTGTATCCTCCCTCTTCTTTCCTATTATAGTCTAACTTTCCCCAAGGGTTAAGAATAGCTCAAAGCCTTTAAGAAATAAGATTGACTGAAAAAGCAGACTGGGGAGGAAGACAGAAAATTCTGACAGAAATAAAATGATGAATCCCCTAATGTATTAGACCTCCAGGCACTTGATACAAGATTCATTATGACAGTCCTTTAAAAAATGAAAAGGGTCTATTAGTCTACAGTACAACTTATTACTTAAAAAAAAAAAAAAATTGTAAATGCCAAAGAAAACATTTACTTAATACATATGATGTAATATTTATATAAACTGCTGCTAAACCTTGAAAATTTGACACCAGATTTAATCTGCATTGTAGGAAGTGAGGTACACTTAAGCACTCCTACAGTGCAAGTTATATCTGTACCAGTGATTTTTGTTTAGGGAATCTACAAATACCTGATGTGAATTTCCTATAAAGAAATAACGTACATAGTCTAATGCAGGGGTCAGCAAACTATGATCCACAGGCCAAATCCTGCCTCCCGTTTGTTTTTGTAAATAAAGTTTTATTAAAACACAGCCGTCCACACTCATTTAGGTATTGTCTAGAGCCGCTTTGACGTTACAACGGCAGAACTAAATAGTCAGAACAGCAACCATCTGGCCTGCAAAGCTGAAAATATTTACTATCTGGCCATTTACGAAGAAACTTTGCTGACTCTGCTCTAATGTATTTGCACCCAGGAAGCCACTAAGCTAATTTGTGACATAAGTCTTTCTTTTGTGAAGATCTTAGGAAAAAACTTCTCCCATCTGAATGCATATATTGAACTTCTTATAAATGTGTCATTAATTAATAAGGCTTTAAAAATAATCTAAGCTTATTGATACTATTCACATAAACCTGTACAAGTAGCTACACTGGGATAGTAAATGAGCTGGGCTCAGCACCAAGCAAGGCAGCTGCTGGTGGTCAGTTGTGTTGTGTTACAGTTAAAGTGCTTCCTAACCGACTGTTACATTTATGAAAAAGAATATAAGCAGTGGTAGTTGGGGACTGAACTTCAAAAATCTGCTCTTTTAAGCTTCCAGGCTGAAGAACATCAGACAGTGGCAATGTGAATAAACACTGCTTCTACTGACAACTACTTGTCCTCGTGAAACAGGATTTCCTTGCTGTTGTGCCACCAAAAAAACTAAAGAAACACAAAACTCATCATCAACCACCAAACAAATTGAAGGCTGTTTTTATATGACTTCAACTGTCACCTACAATCACTGATATAAAATTTTTGTCTTAAAACTGACTAGTTCTTCTCATTGACTCAATATATAAATAAATGTTCGAAATGTGAATTTACTATCATTTTTATATTAATAAAACTCTTTTTGTTTTATATATTGGGGCTCAATATTTAAGATTTTATTTGGATAAATGATTTTGTTGCCAAAGAAGAGTTTAAAACTGCTTTATCCTGCACATATAAAAGAACCATAAAATAGAATCTGCTTAATTCTTACTACAAATTTAAACATTTCCTCCCTTAGTTCAGTTAATGACATCAGCTCAGCCCTTTTCCTCTGTTTTCTGCAAATACTTCTTCAAAAACTTCTCACCTTTAAGCTCCCCATGGCCAAGACGCCCAAGTCGCCCGATTACAACTCTCCAGGGTAGAGATGTCATTTGGACAATCCCTATGCACCATTCCCATAACTTCTGTAGTCCAATTTTACGTGCAGATACTTTACTCCTCCGTGACCTAACAAAGAAAGAAATGGGAAAAGGGAAGGGGTCCCTAGATAAATCAGAGTTATCACTTGTAAGACAAACACTAGAAATTCCAAAGAACCTATCCATGTGTACCCACTTCATTTACATAGAAAACAGGAAATATTCATATTTGAAGACTGGTACAGCATCAATTTACATGCACCATAAACATCAAGCCTTCTCACCTGCTTGGTAAAGCAATATTTACAACGCAGGTCTCCAATAATTCCCCATGGAGGTCAGTGCAGGAAGCCAAAAGCCAGCGCTGGTCATGAGATAGACAATAGCCCACGAAGAGCACATTGTATTTCTGGCTCGCCTCACCAAACGTCTCTCCCAGCTCTGTCTGCTTGTCTTTGATTGGGGCCAATATAAAGGGAGGGGAGTAAAGCTGGATTGGGCTGGGCCGCTGAAATCAAAACCAAAATCATTATCAGTACAAAGCCACACAACTTAATGATCACAACAAAATCCAGAACGACACTGAGGGGACCCACAAGGAGTAATGGTAATAAATCGTTTCTCTCTTTCTCTCCAGTACTAGATAAATAAATAGTATTGATGACACATAATGAAATGATTATTTAAATCATATAAGCTGGGAAACTCAATTAAGCCAGTATTTCCTTATTAAAAGAAATTACTATTTTAGAAAGTACACTGGCCCAACTTCATTAGTTGTTAGGCAAGTGGGAAACTGAAATCACAATGAGATAATGCTACACAACCACCAGAATGTCGAAAATAAAAAAAGAGAAAATATTGGTGAGAATATGGAGCAACAAGAATTTTTATACATTGCTGCTTAAGCTGAACAAACATATACTCCCTTTGAACCAATAAAATGCACGTTTACCAAAAAACAGGTATAAGAATATTCACAAGAGTATTAATCACAATAGCTCCAAATAGAAAATAATCTGAATACTCATCAACAGTAAAAGAGATAATAAATTGTGATGTAGTTAACAGAATCAGAATATCAAACAGCAATGAGAATGAAAAAACTATAAGCAACAAAACAGATGAATCTCAACAATGAATAAAAGAAGCCGAATGTGAAAGAATATGAAGTAGATGATTCAATTTATATCAAGGTCAAAGACAGGCAAAACTACACTATTAGAAGTCAGAATAGTGACTATCTTTAAGGGATTGGAGAGGCCACAAGAGGGGCTCTGGATATCGATTATGCATTTGCTTCTTGCGCTTGTTAAATGGTATTTTTTTTAATTACTGAAAATTCATTAAGCAGTATACCTATGATTGAGTACTTTTCAGTACATATAGTTTAATATGTGTGTTTGTGTATGTAATTTTAGAAATCAAATCAACAGCTGTTACCAAATATAAATATTTTAGATTAACTGTGAAAATTTTTTAATTGTCATTTTTTTTACAGCTATCATACACATCTTACTATTTAATAAACTACAACAGGGGTCAGCTAACTTCTATAAAAAAGAAAACCAGAGAATAAAGTTTAGATTTTTATGGCTGTCACACATTCTCCTTTTTGTAAAAATGTACTCACTGGCTAAGTGTGTTGGCTCATGCCTGTAATCCCAACACTTTGGGAGGCTGGAGTGGGAGGATCACTGGAGCCCAGGAGTTCGAGGCCAGCCTGGCCAGCACAGTGAGACTCTCCCTCTACAAAAAGTAAAATAAAATTAGCCAGGCATGATGGTGCATGCCTGTAGTCCCAGGTACTTGAGATGCTGACTGCCTGAGCTTGGAAGGTCGAGGCTGCAGTGACCCATGTTCATGCCACTGCACTTCAGCCTGGGCGACAGAGTGAGACCCTGTCTCAAAAACACCAAAAAAGTAATAATCATTCTTACCTAGCTGGTCATTCAAGTACAAGCTGCAGGCCGGATTCAGCCCAAAGCCATAGTTGCTGATCCCTGAACTACACAGCATTAGGCACGGTAGTAACAGAATGACACTATTTTAAAGCTAAAAGAGACTTTGAAAATAATATAACCCAACTCATTCATTCATCACAGGGATTCAAAACTCAGGCTGAGAAATATTCAATGACTTGCTCAAAGTTGCAAAGCTAATCTAACACTAATCAATTCACTCTCCACGTGACCAGAAATTGCACTCTTAGGTATTTACCAAGAGAAATAAGTCCACACAAAAACCTTGTACACAAATATTCATAGCAGCATTATTCACAAGTGCCAAAAAGTGGAAACAACCTAAATGTCCATTAACTAATGAATAGATGAACAAAATGTGGTATAGCCATACAATGAAATATTATTTAGCCAGGAAAAGAAATGAAGTACTGGTACATGTTATGACACGGATGAATCTCAAAATCATTACGCTAAATGGAAGAAGCCAGACATAAAATATCACATATGGCCAGGTGAGGTGGTTCACGCTTGTTATCCCAGTACTTTGGGAGGCTGAGGCGGGCAGAATGCTTGAGCCAAGGAGCTCAAGACCAGCCTGGGCAACATGGCAAAACCCCATCTCTATCAAAAAATTACAAAACTTTAGCAAGGCACAGTGGCACATGCCTGTAGTCCCAGCTACTCCAGTGGCTCAGGCAGGAGGATCACTTGAGCCTAGGGAGGTTGAAGCTGCAAGTAACCATGATCTTGCCACTGCACACCACCCTGGGCGACAGAGCAAGACCTTGTCTCAAAAATAAAAGTAAAAAAATTGGGGGAAGGACTGCTTGAGGCCAGGAGTTCAAGACCAGCCCAAGCAATATTAATGAGACCCTGTCTAAAAAAGAAAAAAAAAAATCATATATTGTATGATTCCATCTACACGAAATGTCCAGAACAGGCAGCTGCACAGAGACAGCAAGTAGACCAGTGGTTGCCAGGGACTGGAGTAGGGAATGAGTAGTGTGTGCTAATGAATACTGTGTTTCTTTGAGGGTTGATGAAAACGTTCCAAAATTAGACAGTAGTGATGACTGTACAACTCTGTGGAAATACTAAAAACCACTGAACTGTACAATTTTTTTTCCTTTTTTTTGGAAACAGAGTCTTACTCTGTCACCGAGACTGGAGTGCAGTGGCGTGATCTGTGCTTACTGCAACCTCCACCTCCTGGGTTCAAGCAATTCTTCTGCCTCAGCCTCCCAAGTAGCTGGGATTACAGGTGTCCGCCACCACACCCAGCTAACTTTTTTATTTTCAGTGGAAACGGGATTTTGCCATGTTGGCCAGGCTGGTCTTGAACTCCTGACCTCAGGTGATCCGCCTGCCTCGGCCTCCCAAAGTGTTGGGATTACAGGCAAGAGCCACCGCGCCCAGCCTAAACTGTGAAATTTTTAAAAAGAATTTCATGATATGTGAATTGTATCTCAATAAAGCTGTTACTAAAAAAAGAAAAAGTCCAGCTGAGTTTGCCTGGAGTTTTTTACAAAACAAAAGGCTAAATGTGAAATATCTTAGATGTAATAGATAGCTTCTGAAACACCAAATAAAATATGATTCCCAAACTGTGTTCTGAGATGTGAGATATTCCATGAAAAACAAAAGATAACAGCAATTGTATTTGAAAATTTGCATATAAATACTATAAAGTAGATTCTTTCACATGTGACAACTTGTATAAAACTGTGCCACCAGAGAATGAGAACTGCATGGAGGCAGGGGCCTGTTTTGTTCACCCCTGCATCCTCAGTATCTAAGAGAGCACCTGGCACACAGTAGATGCTCAACCATATTTACCAAACGAGAACACAGTGTTCTAGCTGCAGACTGAGGCAGAGGCAGAGGCAGCATTGACCAACTAACCATTACCTTAATGCAGATTAAAATGTATAAACTTCAGGCTGGGTGCAGTGGCTCACACCTGTAATCCCAGCACTTTGGGAGGCCGAGAAGGGCGGATCACAAGGTCAGGAGATTGAGACCATCCTGGCTAACACAGTGAAACTAAAAATACAAAAAATTAGCCAGGCGTGGTGGCAGGCGCCTGTAGTCCCAGCTACTTGGGAGGCTGAGGCAGGAGAATGGCGTGAGCCCAGGAGGCGGAGCTTGCAGTGAGCCAAGATCGCGCCACTGCACTCCAGCCTGGGTAACAGAGTGAGACTCTGTCTCAAAAAAAAAAAAAAAAAAAAGTATAAACTTCAGCAAATATTTATAACATTTGGTTCTTTTGTTTCTAATAAAGTGAAATCGTTTCTCTCTTCCTCTTTCAAGCAAAATGGAGAAAAAGCATACTACTCGAAGTTTTTTTGCCATTTATTTTAACCTAAACCTCACTTTATCTTATGAGCTCCTGATGGTGCTCTGAGAATAATAACCTTTAGAAAGGCAATAATTCATAATTTCTGGAAACAAAATGAAAAATAAGTAAAGATGTTTATTTTTGAAATTCTAGAAAAATTTAATAGAGAAAACAGATGAACTGCTCATAGAAGTGAAAACTTTAAACTCAAAGAATAAACTAAACTAAAACTGCCTAAAATAGAAATTTTATATAACGCTGGAGTGAATGTAGGTCATCGGCTGAGCAGCTTTTCTCCCTTGGGACTAAGCTGACCTGAACCAAGTTACAACAAACACAGTATTAACTACTTGCATCATGTTTCACTTCCAAGCATTTTACTCATAAACGTGCAAGCATTTCATAGAGTTGTTCAGAACAACATTACCAACTAAAAATAGCAATTGGTGTTTTAAGAAGCTCTCTTATGGTAAAGAGGTATTTGCTGGCTTTTACTAATCGGGTATTTTTCATGTAATAAAATTGTGGGAACTGATTTTTGAAGGCTTTGAAAATTCTGAACATTGCCCTGTATACCTATCTTCAAGATAAGGTGATTAGAAAAACAAAGGAAGTGTAAAACTTTTGTTTAAAACATGTTTAGCTTTGGTGCTGTAAAATTCCCTTTGAAATCCACACATATCTGTAGGAAGTAGGTTTAAAAAGATGGAGCGAAAATGCATTCATTTACATACCGAAGCACTGAGGCAAGGAAAGGAGAAATCAACTCCCTGTAAGTATGTGCATCAGAAAATGAGGGCCCCCTGCAGAGTAAACACAACTACAACTGCTGTCTCAGGATACAGACCAGAGCCAGAAAATGCAAAGGATTTCTGATCTAAGACACCGAGTAGCTTAGAAAAATAAAGAAAATAAATTTAGAAAATTCAAACATTAAGAACTAAAAGCAATACATATATTATTGCCTAAAGTCCTACATAAAAAAAACAGTAAGAATTTGCTTGCCTCTTTTCTCAAAAATTCTTAAAAGTTCAGAGAAATATCTCCTCTATTTAAACCTAAGAGTTAAAGAAACCTGCCAACTCTTTTTCATTCCCCGCTTGAGACAGGGTCTTACTCTCCAGGCGGAAGTGGCTGTGTGATCACAGCTCACTGCCATCTCAAACGCCTGGGCTCAAGTGATCCTTCCGTCTCAGCCTCCCAAACAGCCAGGACTACTGGCACACATCATCACTGATACCTGGCTAATTTTTTTAAAAACATTTGTGGAGACGGGGTCTTGCTATGGTGGTCTCAAACTCCTAGGCTTAAGTAATCCTCCCACCTCAGCCTCCCAAAGTGCTAAGACTACAGGCGTGAGCCACCACATCCAGCCTAGCAACTCTTATATCAAGGTAGAAGGCCAACTAAGCAACCAGCCAATCTCTAGGTTAGATAAAATACCTCTCCTAGCTTGCATTTTAGTATAAATTTTCTAAGCTTCTGTCCTGCCAATACCCACCTCAGGGTTCTTGAGGGTCATCTCAATGCTGGCTGCAGGCCCAAATCCCGTGAGGGATTTAATGTGGATCTGTGTAGGCAATGGTCGCCTGCACTGGCAGTACACTGAAAATGCCATGGACTTCAAGTATTGAATGTAGAAAACTTGCTCATCCTTCATTGTCTGCAGCATGTACTGGCAAGGCACAATCTAAAGACACAAATACAAAAAACAAAACAAAACCAAAAACCTAGAAACTGAGATCTAACACGCTAACAAGCAAGCTGAAAAAGGAAACGGCATGAATTCCTTACCACAATGGGGAGAGGTAACCTCAGCCCTAAAATATATCAGTGTCACACACAATATAATTAAATCCTAATTCCTTCCACTGACATAAAATTCTCTATCACCAGCAATTTCGAAAGATGTACAATTATATGGGTCAAGTTATACTGTCACTTAGAAACTACCACGTTCCCATTTTAGAGGTAAGATCTCAATTTATTACAGGTATTACCATGGCCCCCAAATTGTATTATATTTCTCCTTTTTATAATTACACAGTGTGTGTGGCATTTTTTGGAATTATTACCTAATCATTTAGGATACAGACTTCAAAACAATGGAAAACTATCAGCAATGTACTCTGATAACTTTAATTTCAATCTTTTAATTTTCCAAGATAGCTTCAGTTAAAGTGACATTAAAATGAAACCCAAACATCCGAAGCACTGTTTTTCATCTATATAGAATTTTTAAAAAAATCATTACACTATAAAGCTGTCAAAGGTGCAGTGAAAATAAGCATACTCATTCACTGATGAAAGGAAAGTAAGTGTAATCTCTTTTGGAATGGAATTTGGCAATATGTGTCAGCATCTACATCTAAGAATCCATGTTAAAAAATGACCTGAAATGTGAAAAATAAGATTATACATAAATGTGTACTATGGTTTTATTTATAACAGTAAAGAAGTGGAGATATAGGAATGGCTATGGAAAATATGCAGTCATTAAAAATGCTTGTAAGAATTTAAATAACATGAAAATGTATTCATGAATAACATTAGATAGAAAGTAAGTTATATTAAAAGTATGATCTCAACTGTGTAAACAAAAATAGAAAAACAAGCTAGAAAAACACCAAAATGGTAATGGTGGTTGAATGTAAAAGTCGGAATTATGACTATTTTTTCTTTTATACTTTCAGGTACAGGTTGAATATCCCTAATCAAAAAATCTGAAATCCAAAATGCGCCAAAACCCACAATTTTTGGAATGTCAATAAAACGCCACAAGTGGAAAATTCCGTATCAGACCTCATGTGATGTGCTGCAGTCAAATTTAATCAAAACTTTGTATAAAGCACAAAATTATTAAAAATATTGTATGAAATTACCTTCAGGTTAGTGTATAAGGTGTATATAAAACACAAATTTTATGTTTAGACTTGGGTCCACTGCCAAGGTCTCCCATTACATATATGCAAACATTCCAAAAAAAATCAGAAATCCAAAACACTCTGGTCCCTAGTATTTTGGTTAGGGGATAATTAACCTGTACTTCTATTTTTTAAGAAAAACCATAAGCCTGTATTTATTTTCACAACAACAAAAATATCAACATCAAAAGTAAATAATAAACTTGCAAACAGTAACCTGGAGAATGAAAGAATTTCTCATATGCTCAGGTAAATTATCCAGCATTTCTGTGTAGCAGCGCATCAAGCTCAACAGCCAAAAGTTCCCAGAAGTGGAGTCCTCCTCCGCAGCGTAAGTGAATGGGTCCACCATGTAAATGACAACGGCTGGAGGGTGGGCATGGCTGTCTGCAGAGTCAGGCTCCGTGGGAATTCCTATTCTCTCCCTTTCTGTAACACTGGCGAGAGAGTCACTTGTGAGACACACAAAATAAACATAAATTACATGAGTATGAAAAACAAAAGTGCTCAATTCTAGAGCACACAGGCTCCCTAAAGAATGTTTACAGATTAAATGTAAGAGTAACATGTATCACCTTACCAAAATACAGGCAAACCAAGCCAGAGAGCATTGAAGGCAGATGGAAAATGGCAATGTACTCCTCTAAAATGGGAGATATCTTTTTCAAACTCCCCTTTCTTTTCTGTGGTTATGTTGTACAAAGTTGTTATTAATTAAGTTGATAGTAAGTTTAATAAGGTTTATAAGTCATAATAATTTATAAGAAGTCTCAAAATTTTAACACTGCAGCTTTAGATTGACCATTACCCCTTTCTTTTGAGAAGAAGAGAAATAGAGCACTTCATAGGATTCAGAGAATCATGAGGTCAAGGGAGAAAAGGTGCAGAAGAAGAGAGAAAGGGTCTGAGCTGAGGCCACTCGTCTCAATTAGTGAGTAACATACCTCTCTTGTCCATCCTGTGAGGGCTGAGAAGAGCTCTGCCCAGGGTCAGTGTCTCCGCCACAGCCTATGCTCCCTTGAGTTCTATCCGTAGAAATGCCCCCAGTGCTGGGGTTCTGCCCTCCAACACTACCACTGAATCCTGAAGAAGAGGTAGTGCTTATCTGGCTAATACCAGGAGCAGAGGCAGACGACGAGACCGGTGGCACAGAGGAACCAGATGCGGAACTACTTGCTGCAGGATTTGTAGTACTACTATTCGAGGTGGGGTTAAATGCACTGCCAGCTGGGGGAGCTGCTGATCCATTTGGAGCTAAGGGCCCAGCATTCCCAGGTGTAGCCTGTCCCTGTGCCGCTGCTGGTGGGGTCTGGTATTTAGGTGGTATCAACAGGCTGCTATCAAGCTGCAGAGTGGCTAAATAAGGTGCTGAAAGAATACATGCAAAGAGGTGACTTTAGTGATATTCTGCAGTGTCGACTAAACCAGAAATCTAGAACGGTCACTTGTAAAAAAATTATGCTTTCAAGCTGCAATACTCTGATTACAATACACAAAATACTATCTTCCACACTCATGCTTATGTATTCTGCAAACATGGAAATGCACATGGAGCAACTTATAAATTCTACAGAAGAGGCCTGTTTGAAAAGAGAAAATCAATCACTTGTGATAGTCTCCTTTCAGATTCCATATGCCTGCCCTGAAAAATGAGAAGCTATATATTCCACAGTCATCACGGGACATTATACTCCTAGGTTTACAAGCTTCTAAGATTCTCTTCAGAATATGGGTTAAAACTAAGCAGCTAACACCAAGTCATGCTGCTAAGTTTTCAAAATGTGGAGTAAATTAGACATGATTAGGCAACTTTGAATAGTTTTTAAAAATATATGTACATATAGAAATTAGCATTAAACTGCTCAGAACACCAAAATGGACCTTAACAAATACAGCATTACTTGAGGCAAAAGAAATATAATGTTGCATCTATAAAAGAAAGGATGAGAGGGATTTGCTATTTTACTTCTCCAGTTCTACTTTGCCAAATAGATTCCCATTTACCTAGGTGATGGCGGCAAACTTGCGCATAAAGTTTGAGTCTGGAATGATTGTCATTCTCCTCGCCGCTCCAAGGCTGGTTAAACCACTCACTCACAAGCTCATCTGTCAGCTTCTGTGCCACGGTTTTTCCCACGCGCATGATCCCGTCACGTAGCACTTTGCAGATGGGCTTGTGCTGCCCAAGCCTACACATCTGATATCATAGACGAGATCATTAGTTATAACAGGGGCCATTCCTTCATTCGGTACCAATGGTTAGCAAGGCAGATTCTTTAACATACATATGGAAGCATTTTCCTTTTCCTTTTAGGGTTACTGCATGCAATCAAAGCAACATTAGAAGTTGGTCCTTTCAGGTAATTGTAATGTACCCTTAAATTGCTATCTGTCTCTCTAAAACTTGGACTAGGCTCTCTAAAAAAAACAAAGTTTCTTCACTCAAGCCAATTCCTCCTGTACAAGAGGAGACTGCTGAACACTACCTGACTGCTAACGGACAAAGGATTAGCAGATTCCTGCCACAGTGGGCTGACTGAGACATATGTCCACTAAAATCTCCTAAGTAATCCCTACTCATAATGTTTTCCCATAAGATAACATTAAAATTTTATGGGCCATCTGTTCTGTTACAGACATTTGGAGATCACCAATAGCAGGGGCCACTGAAGCAGTGAGTACGCTGATCACTTTTTTTTTTTTTTTTAAGTGAATAGGACAAGGAGATTCTGCTATTAATCTCCATGACGCTAAATGGGAGCTTATGGCGGGGAATATAATAAACCTGCAAAAAGTAAACTACCTGTTCACCAGCAGGAGAGCCCACATTATTATCCCTTATTGGAGTAGATGAAGTGAATGCTTACTAAGCCCTGACAAAATCCTCTAGTATATACTCTTCTTAAGGAGGTATGAATCACTGCTGAATGAGCAACCCTAGTGAAGTCATTACGAAAAATTTAAAGAGTGTCTGCACCCTCTTAAAAAGATCTGGCAGTGGTTTTTACATTTTGTAACTTAAGCTGAAGGTTCCATTCAAGGGAATGGCTGGGCTTTAAAACTGCTTACACAAATGTTCAGTTAATTATGGTTTAATAGTGTTATATATCCCCTGACCAGACACTGTTCCGAAATTAATGTATTCAAGGGCTTCCTTCAGTGACTTAATTGATGTCATTACATCATGTTAGCATCTCATTTCTTTGTAGCAACACATAAATTTACTATTCCATGCCTACTCATACATTTACAGATCATGAATGTCCTCTTTTGGAATATTTGGGAATTCAGCTTGGAATCTTACTTTAAAACCACTTTCATAATGTTTACGTGCCTATCATAGTTCTAAACACTTTACAGATATTAATTTCATTTTACCAAATACAAAGACATTAGATGTATCAGATACAAAGAACTTAGTGCATATATACTTCGGCATAAGAAATGTAGCACTTATTATTCAAAGACAGACATGATTTTATTTGTTTAAAGCAATAGGAATTCATATACTAAAGATGTAAAATTATCTGCCTGGTTTTTACATTATTAGAGGCATTATATTTTTAATCAGTATCAAAGTTTCAGTATTAAGATGTCGTGTTAAAACACAACGGGGACATGATTCATTAAACTTATGTTTCAATTCAGAAATTTTCAAAAGAAACATTTTTATACTGTTGTCAGGAACTCTCACCACTCACCCTATCCCTCAATCCATCCAATAAATAAATAAAAAGAGTAGATGTGCTCTTTTTGTAAAGCTCATCTTCTACATTGCCACACTTTCCCCTGGTGAGCAATATTCTTCACCTTTTAGCACATAAATGGAGAAGAGAGAACTGATGGGATTTTAAGACGTATAGTAAGAATGGGAGAGGAATGTTTTCTAAATCTAACAAACATAAAGCCAAGATGGGAAAGCAATTTGCTTCCAGAAAAATTTGTCAATTCAATTCTCTTCCTCATCCTCCTGTTTGCGAATTTTCTTTGAGATTTACTTTCAAGACGTTTGTCTTGAAATTTAGTCATCACTAGAAACAATCAGAGGATCCAAGTCATGAAAAGTGATTTTCACAGTAACTTCCTCACCTCGTATACAGCACTCAAGTCCCTGAAGAAAGTTTTGGCTCCTTCGAGCAAGGCCTCATTTTCTGGACACACCACAATATAGGCAACATCACGGTGGCCCCCATATGGGTCCAACAAGAGCCTCTCCCAAAATGGCAAGGAGAATGGCGAGATGGTGAGGAAATCCTTGTCATAGCCTACCAGCAGAGTGGGAATGGGCAACGGCTCAGGAGATTCTTCTGAACCTAAAATGACATTGTAGTTTAGGAAGGTGCTAGAGAGTTTTTCCCACAATCTGTACAATTTTGAAATTCCTGGTACACTGGTCTTAATTCTAGCATCTGAAATGTCACTCCATGTTGACAAGACATTCTTACAAGTATTTTTCAAATCATCTAATTAAATGGTCACTGATGAGGACTCTTAATTAAGTCAGAATTTGCTTACAAAGTTCAGTAAGGTCAGAGGGCAGACTAGAACAAGTTAAAATTAACCTTCCAAGCAGCACTACATCACTTCCTTCAAGATAAGCATTATGATCCTAACTATGATGAAGTACACAGAACTGGCCCAGAAGTCCATCCAGACGAAAATGCAATGAGGATTGGGAAGATGAGGAGAATCTAAGAAATGCACTTTTTAGGGATTATCTTCCTCACTGACCTGGATTACGCCAAGGGTGTTAGGAAACTTAACTCTAAAATTAACTTTAGGAAAACAAAGAGATTATAAAACTTAATGGTCATGAAGAAAAAGACTCCCCTATTTTGTTAGTGAAGCAAGGACTTGACAGTAACTAAAGCTGCTCTTCACTGAACAGCACTGAAGTCAGAAGGAATTTTAAACAGGACAAAGACCCTACCGTAGGTTCCCCGTCCTGCCATCTTATGGAACTGCTGCCAAGTGAGTGGTCCCTGCACATGCTGGATGTTCTCCCAGGTCCTGCCCGTGCGCTTCTTTTGGATGGCATCTTGGAGAAAGGGCTGCAGGGACAACAGCATACGAACCACATCCTGGGAGGAGAGCATGCTGATGTCCAGCACTGGAAGAGAAGTGAGAAGAGACAGAGAAGATAAGGGGGCTGGCACCCTCCTCTTCCTCGCCATCACCTCAAGCCTCAGTTAATAGTCCAGAACAACGTTATTAGCTGTAGTAGATTCTAAAATATTTGAAATAGGAGTCAGGACGAGAGATATTCTTCTACTAAATTAGAGAAAATAATTGATAATTTAGTATCAAAAATAATAAAAGGAGAAACGGATTACTCTCTATAAAAAAGTTTAATGGAAGAATTGTTTAAAAGTGGAAGAATGGATAGGTGCGACTTTTTAAAACCATGTAAAACTGTTTCCAAGGATTTTCACAAGACAGCTGCAAGTTTCTTAATTATTACATTACTTTTATTTGCAAATATCAATGTTTTGTTTATATGAGTAGGAAAAAATGGAACTTAAACAGAAGCTTTTAAAAACTCTTTAAATGCTCTTAATTGTAAAAATATTTTCACAAAATACAGAATGCATAATAAAGAGAAAGCCAATCTTCAGTGCAGCCAGACGCACGGGGAAACACAGCTGAAGTCCCTTGAAGACCAAAGCCCTCTGCAGGCATGGATGGGATTCACTGCCTTCTAAATGTAGATGACTTCAGTCCCAGCAGTAGCCCTGGGGAGGGATTTTTAATCTAAAATTTGAAAGTTGTCTGAACTGTATGCAAAACCATGCAAACACGTTTGGACATATGTATTGTTTTTTTCTCAGGATGGAGGGTTCATCATGCTCATCAGATTCTTAACAAGGTCTGCCAAAAGAGCTAATTATGCTGTAGGTGATGTGGTGTGAATCTGCACAGCTGGATTCCTGAAGACTTTGCCTTCCTCTTACTCTTCTGGCTGATTAGGGAAAGGGCATGGAAAGAAATCTAAGATTTATCTGCCAACTAAATTTGAAACACAGGATGATTAAGGATTCTTTTTTTTTTTTGAGACGGAGTCTCGCTCTGTCACCCAGGCTGGAGTGCAGTGGCCGGATCTCAGCTCACTGCAAGCTCCGCCTCCCGGGTTCACGCCATTCTCCTGCCTCAGCCTCCCGAGTAGCTGGCACTACAGGCGCCCGCCACCTCGCTCGGCTAGTTTTTTGTATTTTTAGTAGAGACGGGGTTTCACCGTGTTAGCCAGGATGGTCTCGATCTCCCGACCTCGTGATCCGCCCGTCTCGGCCTCCCAAAGTGCTGGGATTACAGGCTTGAGCCACCGCGCCCGGCCATGATTAAGGATTCTTAAGACTTTTTCAAATGTGTCCCTAAATCAGTAAAGCATAGGTTGCAAAGTGGTGGTCCACAGGATATTCTGTTAAACTGTGGAACACATCCCTCCAGGACATTTCATACACAAATCTAGATTGCCAGCTTCCCCTGAGCCGAGAGACCCACACTCCTGCATAATCACCACTTGCTGGAGCTGAGGAGCAGCTGGTCCCCTTCAGCCACCTCACGGCCCCTGTCCTGCCGTCTGCCTGAGTCTGACGCAGTGTTCATTGCCTTGTATCTTCAGCCGGTGCTTCTTTTTACATACAGTAAGAACAACAGTGAATACTTCTTGTATTAATGGCTCTACCAAAAGTGGGAAATCACAGACCAAGAGAACCACAGATTTGAGGAAACTAAAAGCAAGCATGTTTCTTATGAACCCTATTCCTGTGCCTGCAAAAGAGAAAGTGAGTTTTGGAAAGACAGCTTAAGGCACTGCCTTTTGCAAATCTGTCTCCCATCTCATTCATTTACATTATCTGGTACTTTTAGGCATCTTAAAATTTGAAATCCAGACCTCCCCTGCAATAAAATGTCCTATTTTTCATCCTGAAAGACACCACCACTGATTCATGCACACAGACTGCTTTTCCATCTGAAGGCCTATCTAGTAAAAGGACTCACCCAAGCTGATCATCCACATTTTTTTTAGGGGAAAGGCTGCGTTTTCTTCACTTCATAAATCCATTTACTAGAAACTGATTAAGGGCCTCCTTAAGTATAAGGCACTGTGCTTAAACCGAAGCAGTTATACAAATGAGTACAACCCTTCAATGCTTCCTTAGTCATCTCCACCTCCATGAAAGCTTCCTTGATTGGCCTAGTCAGAAAATACCCATTACTCCCCATACTCTACTGACGACCTCTGGACATACTTTTTATTATTTCAGATTTCTACCTGTATTTAAGAATCTTATATAACTTTCTTCCCTGCAAGACTGAGAGTTGTTCAGAAACAGGGTTCCCACTTCATTCACACAACCCTTCCAGTCTGGCCTCTGCTCCCACCACTCTACAGAAACAGCTCTCACCACGGTCAGAAGACATGTTTAATCCTTACCTTAAAATCTTCACTTGTATTTTAATGCCTGTCGATCACTTCCTCTTTCTTGAAACACTGGCTACCCCTGGCTTCCAAGAGCCCAAGAGCCCCTCTATGGTTCTTCCTTCTCCACTTCCTTGATAGGCTCATGCTTCTCTGCCTCACCTATACCTGTCAGAATTTAGCTAAGCTCTACTAGGCCCTCTTCGCATTCTATACTTTTCTCCTCCTCCTCAATGAGCTCATCTGTGCCCCCTTAATTGAAGTTATCATCTATATGCCAACTACTCCCTCTCTCCTGAGCAAAAGGCCCAAGAGTCTATTTGATACCTCTACCTGGATATATCAAAAGGGATCTTTAAAACTTCCAAACTTCCATAACTCAATTTATAAACTTTCTCTCCAGATATAGTCTTCCTCCAGTGTACTTATTTTTGACCACCACCGACTATCCAGGTGTACTAGTAACAAATCTGGGGCTCCTCCTTAACATCTATCTTTCCCTTATCCCCAAAACTAAACCCATTATCGAGTCCTGCAATAATACTTCCTAAACCTCTCTTGAATGACTCCGTTTCTTCTCCATCTTCAAAAGGACACTAAGGCAAGCTATTGTTTCTTACTAGGTCTTCCTCAATAACCCCCTAGTCTCCCCAAATCCATTCCTGCCATTTTCTAATCCATACACAGAATTACAGCCAGTGCACACGGTTATTCTTCTTTTCTAACTACACAAATCTGACGTCAATGTTTCTTCTTAAAATCTTTCAATGACTTTTTATTGCTTTGAGCAGGAAGACCCAACCCCTAGCGTGCCTCTAAAGAGTCACTGTAATCTAGCCCCTGCTGGCTTCTAACCTCGCTTCAGCTTCTAAAGGTCCCAACCAAGGCCTTTCCCACTTGCAGCACCTTCCGTCTCGGACACATGCCTTGCTCCCCATTCTCCTTCCTCAGTTAATGTGTACTCATCATTGAGATTCTCCTTCCTCAATTAATGTGTACTCATCATTGAGATCTCCAAACAAATGTTACTACTTCTTCAACAAAGTCTTCTCTGACCTTCAGCCTAGAGTGCCCCCTCTATCCCATGCTTTTATCACTTATAAAATGGGTTGTAATAATATGCGTACTTGTGTAATGATTTAATTAATGTCCACTTCCAGAATAGATCAGAAAGTCCATGAGGGCAAGTGCCTTGTTTCTTTCAGTAGCCATTTTATTCCCCATGATGCATTGCAGTTTAGGCAGTGAATGAATAAGAAAAGGAAATAGCAAGTTGCTTGGCACTCTTACAATCCAACTTCGAAAATGTTTGTCAACTGGAACTTTTAATAATACAACCAGTTATATGTCCCAGTAACCACAATGCAAAGTAAAATGTGATTTTGTTATAAGAGATGCAACAGAGGGGGGAACAGAGAAGGGAGAAGAGACTCTGCAAATGGGTAGAAGGCTTCCTGGAAGAGGTTCCTTAGAAACTTGATCTGGAAGAATGGTGGATTTAAGCGTGCGAGAGCGTGCAAATTATCCGTCTCTAAGCTCCTGACGACTCTGACACTCATCGGTCACAGGTTTCCAACAAGGACTGCTTACTTATGAGTTACAAGAGGAAAATTTCAGAAAACAATTACTCTTCTCCAAAGGTGTTTCAATATAAAACATTCTCCCAGTCCTTAAGTTTAGGATGAAATAAACATAGCTCTCACTTTAGGTTCTTTTTTTCCCCCTAAAGACATGAAATTAAATCTTTTTGTCAAATACAGTAAAGAAAGCTTTTAAGTTATGATCATACCAAGATACTCCTCAAAGTAAATTTGTGTTCTGGGACACCTACCATTGCTGTGAGGCCAAGAGTGCACAGTGGCACTTCTCACCAGAGCTTCGTCCACTTTTCCACCAGTGGGGTTATCCACATACTGCCGCCCCTGCTCCAACGCATTAAAGCATTCCGTCCAGTAATCGTTATTATCTGCTTGCACCCGGTCATAACTCCAGCTTACACAGGGAAGAGTTTGGCGATTGTTAGAGGAAATGTAGTCCAGGAAACTCAGTGAAGCAAAAGGTTGTGTGTGTTGATTCTGGAGGAGGAGGAGAAGGCTTATGGGTGGCTCCTGGGGTTTTCTGGTTCCTTCCACCTGAGGAAGGAAGGTGGACTGACACATCATTAAGCGCCTCTCTGCAGCCTGACCAATATCAGAATTCTTCCCAAAAATATCCAACTCATCTTCAAGGAAGAGTCCCGAATTGTAGCCAAGTTTGCGGTTCATAATCGCACTAAACCCACAGGTACAGCGGTACTGGTCCTCATTGGAAGAATCGGGGATGTAAAGCCCGACATCTGCCCCTTTGATGTTCATGTTGCAGGCACAGATGCAACAGCTGTCAAAGTTTCTGTCTTTAAAGATATTCATCACGGAATCAGAGAGAATCAGGGTAACATAGAGGCTGTGGGCTTCGGGAATTGGTTGCATGGTGGCGGGCTCCACAGAGTTGAGGGGCCGCGTAGTAGAGGGGGTGGAGGCTGGTGACCCTTGATCGGTGCTATCATACTTAACAGACCCTTGACCACTGGCAGTGCCCCCACCTCTGGGAGTTCTTGGGGTCCTGGGGGTTCGTGGTGTGGGGACAGAGAAGCGAGGGGTTGCTGGAGATGGTAGGACTCCTGCCCCACTATTGCTGGCTGGGGCAGCGCTGTTCAACGTCACAGGTGTGTTCATCTGTGGTGTGTTCAGATAGTCTGGATCTGCTAGGCTCCCAACACTAGGCACGTTACTACAAAAAGAGAAGGCACCAAGTAAGGAATGGCAGCATGTCACAGATGTTGAAGTAGATACACAATCACCCCACCCATGTACTGCATGTTTCTCGTTTGTTTCTGCTATCACTGGTATACACTGGTATATTTAATTTTCTCTTAAAAAAAAAAAGATACAAAGGTCAGTGCAGTGTGTAAAGAAGTAGTAAGGTATGAAGAATAATTCAACAAAGCACTTTCCTTCTACTTATTCCACATAGAAGCATCCTCATCCTAATCTCTTGAAGGAACTTTTACTATTTTTGTAAGAAAACATGGCACTGGGTTTGGTCAATGTCATTTGAAAAGTTGTAACTACTAAATGGAACTTCACCTATAAGTTCAGACACTAAATTAGCTAGAGGACCACAGGATGAAATTTCCATCTAATTTGCAATTACATTTTTGTCATTTTTTTTGAATCTGAAAGTCTGCCAGTGTACTCGTTCTCTGAGGCTATAATCTATATATACTATCAAAGTAGTTATAATCAAATACACATGAAAATTTAACATTTCTCTAATTTTCAAAATGCAGCCCTATCTAGGCTTACATTTTTATAGCAATGAGTGACCAGGAGGGAATTACATTTTAGGTAGCCCATTTACCAGTACTATACTACAACTGATAGGAATATTACATATGCGGCTAAGAGGCCTCAGTATTAATTAGGTGGTTGCACAGAAGTACACATACTATATCAGAGTTTCCAGCTTCCAACAGTTTTCTGTGGGGTGGTAAGCACTTCATTTTTCACTTTTCAATCTGTTATGCATTGCATACAGTGTAATTATTTTAGCTGCCCAAGACTGACTGGGCTACGGTATCTACTTTCTCATAAGCAGTGACTTCTTTTTGGAACAGCTAAACAGAAAACACTGACTGCAAGGTTCTGCTGTTTCATTATCATAAAACATTGTCT
Source organism: Papio anubis (assembly GCF_008728515.1). Lineage (NCBI taxonomy): Eukaryota > Metazoa > Chordata > Mammalia > Primates > Cercopithecidae > Papio > Papio anubis. The sequence continues at coordinate 110,319,932 of NC_044984.1, forward strand.
TGATATACAGTTGGCCCTCTATATCCACAGGCTCCACATCTGCGGATTCAGCCATATACAGATGGGAAATCAAAATAAAAATACAACAATTAAAAAATACAAATCAAAACAGTAAAGTACAACATTTATATAGCATTTACATTGTATCAGGCATTACGAGTAATCCAGAGATGACTTAAGGTATACAGAAGGATGTGTGTAAATTATATGCAAATACTCTGCCATTTTATATAGGGGACTTGAGCATCTTCAGATTTTGGTATCCGAGGGGGTCCTGGAATCAATCCCCCAAGGATACCAAGGGACGACTGTACTTTCTTAGATGTGTATGTATATTAGCATATGAGTCCATTTTTTCTACTTAGAAGGTATCAAAAGAATAGAGATCTTAAAAAATTCTTAATATTCTTCTATATATATTAATACTGTACTTAAACCAATGCTCCTCCAATAAACTCTTCAAATAATTTTCTTGTGATTTTTAATTAGTTATGTCTAAACTACCAGCCTAAAAGTCCAAATCAGGCACTGTAAAGAAATATTAAATCTGAGGCACAGTAGTATCTTTGAGTACAGATAAAAAAAAAAAAAAACTTGATTGGCAATCACTGCTCTCTTAGAGACCAAAACAGTAAGTGTGTAATAATGATCTTTAATTGGACTCCTTTCAAATTTTCCTGTTCAACAAAACCCTAAAATTATTATGCAGTTCAGATCAGAAAAGGAACTATGAGTACTAACTGAAAACCTGAAAAATTAAATTGCTCCCTGGGTAGTAAGAATGGTTTATCTTGTAATCTGATTTTTCCCATTTAATAAAAATGAACTGAGTAGCAACCCTACACTAGAAGCTGGAGAGTTGAAAGTGAAAAGGAGAAACAAAAGGTGGCTCATAAGCAAGTGATTGCAGGGGTATTGCGTGTGACAAAGGAGTCCACGGTGATGGCGAGCAGAGACCACAGCAGGATTACACACACTCTAGAAACATACTGTTCCAATAAGGTAGCCACCAGTCCCCATGTCCTAAATTTAAATTAATTAACATAAAACAATTCAGTCTTGGTCTCACTAGCCACATTTCAAGTGGTCAACACCTGCAGCAGGAAGCTGGTGACTGCCATAGTGGACAGTGCAGACAGGAATCACCTTCACGCCAGGTGCAGTAGCTCATGCCTAAGGCAGGAGGAGCACTTGAACCCAGGAGTTCAGGACCAGTGTAGGCAACATAGAGAGACACAAACTCTGCAACAAAATTTCATAAAAATTAGCTGGGTGTGGTGGCACGTGACTATAGTCCCAGCTGCTCAGGAGGCTGATGTGGGAGGACTGCTTGAGCCCAGGAGGTCAAGGCTGCACTGAGCTGCAATTGTGCCACTGTACTCCAGCCCGGGTGACACAGTGAGACCTTGTCTCCAAAAAAAAAAAAAAAACCCAAAAAACAAAAAAAAAACCAAAACCTTCATCACATAAGGTTGTACTAACAGAGCCAGTTAAGAACACAAAGAATCTTTGGGATGGCAAATGAAAGATGTAATAGATCTAAATAATGACCTAAATTATTTAAGCCATTATACAGCAAAAGCTTGCATGTGACCTTTTTGGGGAAACCTGTATGCATGAAAGAGATTAAACTGTTGAATGGGTTCTTAAAACTGCTATGTCATTTACTAGCAACTGTATGTGCTAAGCTAACCCCTTATGCGTGCACCAAGGTGTTCCAGCTGTGTTGTGCCAGGATCTAGCTGAGTAAGCTAGAGTACAATTGGAGCACAGCAGCAGCACACCAGCCAGGTGCTCAGGGTGCTTTTCAGCACGCTCTTTATATTGCTGGTGCATTGTTATTTCCATGGTACTTCTACAATCACTAGTTGCTGAAGCACTGTGAAAGTCTTGTGTGGGAGGCAGAGCAGGATTACTTCATTTTAAAGGGAAGACCCATGTAAAATGGTCATTTAAGGTCATGCATATAATTTTTACAATGCAGGAATTTCAGTATTATAATACAGTAACTGTAGCTTCCTAAGTCTAGGATTCCTCTGTACTTTTCTGTCACAGTTTTTCTTTCTGACACTGACTTTATATACACAAGCAGGAAGCCTTGTTGTAACATTAAAATTAACTTCATCAGGATGATTTTACAGAAGGTCACAAACTTGCAGCCCACAGGCTGAGGTAGGACCACAAATTTGTATTATTAGTTCCTTAAGCTTAACTTTCTATTAGCTGACAACATTTTAAAGAAAGGAAAACATACAAAAATCCAGATTTCAAGTGACCCTCAAAAACAGCAAGATCTGACCACAATGACCCCAGTCCTGCCTGACAACAACCCTCTGCACTTGAATAGCAAACATCCCTTTAAATGGGGTTTCACACTAGACTTCACTTGCTTCTCCTCCTGTCACCCACAATGGTGCTGAGTATCAGTAGTACCAACGCTTTTGCATTTACCCTGTCCATTTCATCTATATACTGCTTACCTGACCACAGCAGAAATCTGAATTTGTGGTCTTTCATATCATTCGAATCACTTTATTTATTAAGAAATTATTTGTCACAGGGAAAACTGATTCCATCATAGTTTAGCCTATCTTTGTTTCTGTGATAGGGTCTCACTCGGTCGACCAGGCTGGAGTGCAGTAGTGCAATCTCAGCTCACTGCAACCTCCGCCTCGTGGGTTCAAGTGATTCTCCTGCCTCAGCCTCCCAAGTAGCTGGGACTATAGATACACGCCATCATGCCCAGCTAAATTTTTGTATTTTTTGTAGAGACAGGGTTTCGCCATTTGCCCAGGCTGGTCTCAAACTCCTGAGCTCAAGCAACCCATCTGCCTCGGCCTCCCAAGGTGTTGGGATTGCGGTGTGAGCCACCACACCTGGTGCTAGCCTGTCTTCAACATATTCAGAACACTTACATTGGCCCACCATTGGGGAAATCATCTAACTCAAAGCCTGTTTTACAATCAAGTGCAGAGTATCTCGTGTAATTTATCAAATACGGTACTGAAAGTGAAAAACAGAATGGTTGTATGGGTTCTTGAAGTACAGCGTCTCCTGAATGTGTATTACTTTTACATCATCATAAAGTCAAAAACTCCTGAGTAAATCCACTGTAAGTCAGGGACTGTCTGCATACAAAATTTCATTTAGAAAATAATGCACATTTTCCAGCACAAAATAATTTGCACAAAAATATGAAAGACCAATAAAGGAAGTTTCAAATGATAAGCTACTTGTCATCATTTTTTTTTCTTTCTGAGACAGAGTCTCACTCTGTCACCCAGGCTGGAGAGAAGTGGCGTGATCTTGGCTCACTGCAACCTCCACCACCTGGGTTCAAGCGATTCTCCTGCCTCAGCCTCCCGAGTAGGTAGGATTACAGATTCCCGTGACCAAGCCCAGCTAATTTTTTGTATTTTTAGTAGAGACAGGGTTTCATCATGTTGGCCAGGCTGGTCTCAAACTCCTGACCTCAAGTGATCTGCCCGCCTCGGCCTCCCAAAGTGCTAGGACTACAGGCATGAGCCACCACGCCCGGACCTTGTTATCATTTTTAACAAACACTTAGTTAAGATAAAAATTCCATCAAATATGGCAAGTAAATGACGCAATGCCTATACATACTTGTAGCCATCTCTAATGAAAGTGGCTGCAGGGGGCATGGGCAGTTGTTCAATTTTAGGAGGAATTGCCCATGAAGGCCGAAACAGACAGGCATCAGGTATCTTCAGAGGTAGCAAACAATGGCTCGGCAACATCTTCAGTGGAGCAAACATGGAGGATCCCATAAAAGGTTGAAAGGATGGAACTTTGTGCACATATGAAAAGTCCTATGACAACAAAGTGGGGTCAGTGTTAATACTGGTAAACTCTGTAGAACACACTACAGTGGCATAGTGCTATCATAAAAACAGCAACCAAAATGATCGTTTTTCAGTATTTCTCTCCTTTGATCACTAGAAAATGCTAACACAGAAATGTTAAATCAATCAAAACACACTATTTAATATGCTCACTGGTGTGCCTCATGTTCTAATTAAAAGGGTTCTTAGGAACTTATGTATATATGGCACATAGATGATATGCCATTTTAAAGCAGATGTACATGAATCCACTTGGAAACCGCTCTGCCCTGGAAATGTTAATATACTGAATATTACCTTAATTTCCTCAGGCTTGGGACTTCCTAATCCATCCTCCACTTCCATTTTGAATTCTGTGAGTTGTGTTGAAACCATACTGACCATAGGGCTCTCCATCATGCCTAATGCTGTCACTGTCTCTGAGCTGATCCCATCTTTATAATTCATCACAGGAGAAAATGCAGGATGCTGTTCCAAAGATGGTGGAGTGGGAAACATCCTTTGCAAGTCTGCAACTGCTAAAAATAAGAAAATAAAAAAATTTTGTTTAATAGGAAGGGCTTCTAAAAAGTCCTAGTTTATAGGCAGGCACACTGTTTGGCACAAAAAAATAGTGCTAATTAAATGATCACATCAGTTCACAAAAGAATATTAATAATGGAAGTCTGATCCCAGCACTTTGGGAGGCCGAGACGGGCGGATCACGAGGTCAGGAGATCGAGACCATCCTGGCTAACACAGTGAAACCCCGTCTCTACTAAAAATACAAAAACTTAGCCAGGCGAGGTGGCAGGCGCCTGTAGTCCCAGCTACTCGGGAGGCTGAGGCAGGAGAATGGCGTGAACCCGGGAGGCGGAGCTTGCAGTGAGCTGAGATCCGGCCACTGCACTCCAGCCTGGGTGACAGAGCGAGACTCCGTCTCAAAAAAATAAAACGATGAAATCAATATACAAAAGAATATTAATAATGGAAGTCTCTAAGAAGAAGGCCATCAGCAGAGAATTACCTTTTTCTGGGTCTTGTTTCGCTTTGTTTCTTGAGACAAAGTATCACTGTATCGCCCAGGCTGGAATGCAGTGGCGCGATCTTGGCTCACTGTAACCTCTGCCTCCAGCGTTCAAGCAATTCTTGTGCCTCAGTCTCTCAAGTAGCTGGGACTATAGGCATGTGTCACCATGCCTGGCTAATTTTTGTATTTTTAGTAGAGACAGGGTTTTACCATGTTGCCTAGGCTGGTCTCAAACTCCTGGGCTCAAGTGACCCACCTGCCTCGGACTCCCCAACTGCTGGGATTACAGGTGTGAGCCACTGAGCCTGGACTTTTTTTGGTCTTTATCACCAACTTCTTGATGTTTTATGGTCTGGCTTCACATTAATTCAGTGAACAGTCTACATAACTTACCTTTTTCTTCCAACAACTGACTCCCTGAAAAGTCTAAGTAGAGAAATTAAACAAAGTGGAGGCAATTAGATAGTTACCACTACTAAAGTTCTATCCCTGTTTTCAAGTATGCATAAAATATTACAAAAAATAAAAATTGTTTGGAGCCAGACTTGTGGTTTATATATAAGAGGATTACTCAGCTAGTTTGACAAACCCACTACACTTACAGCTGCTCTTTTGGTGAAACTCACAGCTGCTCTTTTGGGGAAACAGTTCCATATTTTTTCCAGACAGGTATTAAAATCAAACTTCATAGTTTCTTTTAAGAAACACTTAAAACAGCAATTCTGAACTCCTTTGTTAAAAAAAAAAATTCCTTTAATACACCTGTAGTAAAAAATCATCACTACAGTAGCTCATTAAGGCACTGATTCTTAAAAAGTAGACCTAATGAAAAGCAAGTTGTAGTTGTAAAATTTGGCCACTAGGGGGTGGCCTATGCAGCAAATTTTGTAAGTTTGGAGCCACAGGTTTTTAAATCAGTGATTTAATGTACCAGTTTCCTATCCTATTGCTCTTTCCAACTTCAAGATTTAAACAGACCAATAATAACCACTGAATCGACTAAGATCTGACTCCTAGCTCCAAATCAGAAATTAACACTGAGCAACCGTACCATGTACATTATGTATGTAAATGTACATTAAATGTACCATGCTGTGCTCCGGGCTACACAGTCCAGGTGCTGGGGACATAGCTCTGCCATGGTCAGGTCACTTCCTCCCTTGGGGCCTCGGTTCCTTCATCTAACAGGGAAGGCAGTGCTAGATGGATGATTCTCAACGGGCCTACTTGCTTTGCTTCGTTTGTGGGGAGAGAGGAAAGCTTTCAAACATCTCAGCACATGGAGGCAGAAGAAAAGGTGAGAACTTCTGGATTACATAATCTTTACTGTGTTTCTAAGTGAAACAACTGTATAATCCTAAATCCTTTAGCCTCTCTTGGCCTGTGGAGCTATTTGCAAAATAAGGAGAAGGAGAGGCCAGACAGCAGGGTTGTTAATTCAAATATTCATTTCCATTAGCGATGCTCCACAGCTACTTATTTTCTGTAACAGGAATCTGTATCTGATTTCATTACACACAAAAAGTACCTGCTGCTTCCAAAAAAAAGCAGAAGTAAAAACTCCAAAAATCCCAAGTTGATCTTCAAGGCACCTTAAAAATTTATAGAAGTAGAAACAGGAGCCAAGCCAAACAAGAAATTGGCAGAGAACTATCGGAGACCCTACATAACCGATACATTCTGAGGTGGAAAAACAGGACTTCAAATGTAGCAGGAACCAGATCAGTAAGTTTTCTTTAAAACAAAGTCAAGATCTTTAATACAAAGTTAGTCTACACTGGAGGCCAGGTGGGGTGGCTCACACCTATAATCCCAGCATTTTGGGAGGCCAAGGCAGGCAGATCATTTGAGGTCAGGAGTTCGAGACCGGTCTGGGCAATATGTCAAAACCTTGTCTCTTAAAAAATACAAAAATTAGCCGGGCATGCTGGCAGGAGGCTGAGGCACAAGAATCTCTTGAACTGAGGAGGCGGAGATTGCAGTGAGCCGAGATTTCGCCACCGCAATTCAGCCTCGGTGAAAGAGCAAGACTCTGTCTCAAAAAAAAAAAAAAAGTTCATCTACACTTGAAATAAATCCATCACCTTTAACCTTTAGTCCCTATTCCTCCTCCCAAGCCAAAGAACAGCTACTAAAAAACTGTAATATAATTTGTGTTATATTTTAAAACGTTAATTCTGCTTCACAAAATCTTCAAAGTCACATTGCCATAAATCTTAATAGCCAATGTAGCTCTTTGTGAAGTAGAGAAATTGTATAAATTCTCTTTAAGTTAAAAGGGTGAGCTTAAACATAGCCTTTTTTTTACTTACAAGTATCCTGATATGACACAAAATTTTGCAAAAAAAAAAAAAAAAAGTTCTATTAAATTTGTTTTTACATTTCCTCTAAGAAACATAGTAAAAGCATTTCCACCGACATAGGGTTAGCTGACTTCTTTGATCTTCCTGAACACATGCATATATCTCAGTTTTCAAAGCCTCAGCCACCCTGTTAATTTTCACCAAAGGTAAACAGAAAACACACAAAAAAGCAGAGATGAAATTCTACCTCCGAGAGAGCCACTTCACAAAGTGGTCTTTATCGTTCTTACTATCAGATATTCTTAAGGAAGACTCAGTCTGTCTCGCTTCATTTTCCTAATCTGTAAAATGGGAAAAAAATCTACTTCATATTTTTTGAGCATATTAAATGAGATAATGTATGCTCAGAAGTGAACACTTTGCTGCGAACATCTAACCATTCAGTAAATGATGAAGTTAGTACAAATTAATTCTCCCTCCCAAACCTGGATTGGAAAAAGATGGAACTACTGTCAAGTTATGGGAATTTCTGAAAATCTATGACCCTAAGATGATCAAAGGGAACTGGACTCAAAAGTGGGTAAAGCAGAAAGAACACTGAGACTCCAAGAAACACTTTGGTCCTCCAAAATAGAAACATGATTTGTCTGTTCAATTTTCTTCCCAGAAAATGGCTAAAGCAAGGGTGGAAACAGCCACCAGGATGGACTGCAGGTGAGCTGTGCCACCCACAGTGCTCTGCTTTCTCCCATCCTCCCGAGCCTGCAAGACCTCTGCACTTCAGCGGGAACTCATAAGACACCCACCTGCTCCTGCCCAGCACTTCATGTATTCATGCACAGGATTGAAGACCTCCAACAAAGCAGCATCACTGATTTCTTAGTGTTCTCCTCACCCCAGAGCATATGCCCAAGTCCCTTCCAAACAGTAGGACTCTTGGAAAATAAACAAATGAACCAACCCCAAAATTCAACTCTTTCCTTTTGTCTATTCAAAGACTCATACTTTAAACTATTCAAAGACTCATACTTTAAACTAATGTGCTTTCAAATACAAAAATTTGTAAGAAAGTGGTTAATAATAAAATCTAATAAAAACATGTTTTTACTATAACACAATACTACCTTAACATAAACTTCATACTAAAGTAAACCTATTTGTCACTGTTAGTTGCTGTCTTCAGCATTACATTCACAAATGAATAATTAGGAACCTATGCGTTCCAACACAATATCCACTGGCCACATGTGGCTACTGAGCACCCAAAATGGGGCTTGACCAAATAGAGATGGGTTGCATGTGTAAAACACACACTGTATTCCAAAGACTTCATACAAAAAAAAAAAAAGGTAAAATATGTACAACCATTACATATTATATTTTTATAAAAAAAGTGAAATGCTGCAATAATTTTATACTAATTACATGTAAAAATAATATTTTGAATCCTTAAATAAAATACTGTATATTATTAATTTTTTTAAATAGCCACTAGAAAATGTGAAATTGCACATGTGGCTCTCATTTGTGGCTGGCTTTGCATTTCTACTGGACAGTAGAATTAATGTCTAGAATTAATGTTCTAGACATTAATTTTGCTTTGTTTCTGTTTTGTGAGACGGAGTCTTGCTCTGTCGCCGAGGCTGGAGTGCAGTGGTGCGATCTCAGCTCACTGCAACCTCTGCCTCCTGGGTTCAAGCGATTCTCCTGCCTCAGCATTCCAAGTAGCTGGGATTACAGGATAGACATTAACTTTTTTTTTTTTTTTTTTGTGATGGAGTCTTGCTCAGTCACCCAGGCTGGAGTGTAGTGGCACGATCTCCGCTCACTGCAAGCTCCACCTCCCGGGTTCACCCCATTCTCCTGCCTCAGCCTCCTGAGTAGCTGGGACTACAGGCGCCCGCCGCCATGCCTGGCTAATTTTTTGTATTTTTAGTAGAGACGGGGTTTCACCGAGTTAGCCAGGATGGTCTCGATCTCCTGACCTCGTGATCCGCCCGCCTCGGCCTCCCAAAGTGCTGGGATTACAGGTGTGAGCCACCGCACCCGGCCGACATTAACTTTTATAATACATTTGTCTTCCCACCTCAGTGCCCAAAAAGCTTTTGCTGAGATTAAAATATCTTGCCAGGCTATTTTCATTGTCATTTCTTGGGAGGAAATACTGTGTGTTCCCCTGACTCCCCCACCCCATCCCACAAATACACATGCTCTCACAAATACATATTTATATATATGCTTTGTACACATTAAAACGATCCTCTGGATTCTTGCATATCTGGGTTTTCCTGGTGTTAATATTCTGTGCTACATTTCAAATTCATTCATTTTTATAACGTGTACTTTATCATAAAATTTTAAATTTTGAGTAGCTTCTTTTTGAAATAATTCTTTTTTGGATAGAAATGAGAAAAAGGATAGAGCACACAATATACTTCACTGCGCAATGCCGCTAACTAGCAGGATGTCTGTGAGTGTAAAGCCTTGGCTGAGTTACCAGACATTCTAACATTTCACATCGCTAGGTATCACGTCATGACAGAAAGAGTAAATGATCAATTGATTCAAAGAGGAAAAACATCTGACCTACACACACCTATTTTAATACTGTTTCTTTCAATCTGTGATGTTCCGTGTTTGTGAAATTCTGCAGTGCAGAGTAATAAAACAAGAAAAATGTTTAATTAAAAAAACTACAGCAACTGGCTGGCTATCATTATTCATTTTCACCCATGTCATGCTTGAGAAAGCTTTGCATATTTTAAAAAGCTATGGATCCACTAAAGCTGTCAAAATCCAATCTCTGTATACTTCCCACTTCTAGATTTGAGTAAATCAGCACTACATTTATAGGTTCATAAAGCTTTTTGACTCATCCCTATGACATGGTGGTTTTTCCCCTCAATTTGTTCTCATTACCAGCTGAAGTTAATGAGAAGGTGTTAAAGAATGATTTGCAATGGAATTATGTTTCTGCTTCAGAGTATCCACATAAGCTACCCTGACTTTCTTTTCTCTTGTAGAATGATGTGGTTTCTTAGGGCAAAGAATATACTCGAAAAAAGGAGGTTCCTCTCTTTGTCAGCATATATAATAAAACTAGTTGATCTCAAAAGGAAACACAAAAACTTCAGTATGCATCTTGAAAAGATGATTGAAATCAAATATCCAATATCCTTGAGTGAATTACATTTATAAAAACAGAAACATTTTACACAGTCTTATAACAGACTACCAGTTTGAAAAATCACTTGTGCAGCATTTATTCTACTAGGAAAGGACTATTAGAAAAACAAACCTGAAACGTGTTTTTCTACATTTTAAGTTATAAAAAGCTAATTCTTAATTGGAAAACAAAGGAAAGGAATTCAAATTAAGACGGTTTCTGTATATGATTAGCTGCCTGCCATCTCAGAACACCAATTTGTACAGGTTTTAATTCACAGTTAGAATTCTGCCAAAAGGAAGGGGAATTTCAGATAAAGATAAAGCACCACTGAGTATGAGCATATTATATCTAAGTTATATATAGGCAGCGAGCCACAATGGCTCAGTCAAGTTTCTCTACTTACTTGGTGGATAAGGAACAGCAGCTCTTCCATCCTTCCCAAGAGGTCGGTCTTCTGTCCCAACTGTAGGAATTTTTGATGGGCGCAGAGCAGGTGATACAGCCTAGGAACAGATGATGTTATTAAAACAGAGTGATGTGTATATAAGTATGGCAGCACTCAAGTATTTCCTAATGTATGTCTATTGGCAGATGCCTCTTGGTAGAAGCGTTTACCAGCTGAACTTCTGGAAATACCAACAGATAGTGAAACAAAGGAGATGGTTACAAGCTTATCAAGTGTAAGAAACAGTGAGTTGAATGGATCTTGTGAGGGCAGATTGTGCCACCAAAGGAGAGCTTGCAGACCTTAAACAATTCTTCCCTCCCAGGTCAATTTTCACGGACACAGTGTTACATTGGGGTGGTGCCTCCAGTAGTAACTGACAATTGGTCTGGTTTCCCTTATACTTGGAAGCAGGCAGCTAAAAGGCATAATCTCAAACCCTCCAAATCTTTTTTTTTTTTCATTTATCACAACAAACTATGTATCTTCTGTACCTAGTTACAAAAAATAACTATCAAAATATCAAAATTGATCTTCACAAAAAAACCCTTATTTTGTAAAATTATTAAAATATTCAGAAGAGGTTTTTCTCTATTATTCAGAAACAAACCAAGTGCATTATTGCGCAAGATTATCTTTAACATTAAATGAATTGGTGATGAATTAAAATAAAATATAAAGCAAAAATGATTTTTACAAATAGAAGGTCTTTTATTTATTTAAACTTATACAATGTCACAACATTGAAACGTAAAATTAAAATTAAATTCAAAGACACTTGAGATGACAACTCAGCCAATAGCCTCCCAACTCCATTTACGAGTAGTAAGATGGATTAGCAATATATTCTAAGGTAAACTGCTCATGTGATTAAATGCCTGATTAAAAATCAGAGTAAAGCAAAAACACTCAGAGAAATGAAAATTTGATTGAAAATGTCCAATTCTCTCCTTTGTATGTTAGTATTACTAAAAGTATATTCCCAACAGTTAAACATTTCCTCATTAAGCCTAATAGTAAATCATAATTTATACAAAGAATACGTTCAGTGGCCCAGAGCAGAAACAATTACCAGGACGGTGGCCATGAACAGATCAGGCAGGCCACTCCACAATGCTTGCTCTGTTCCATTTTTTCTCCTCCTTTGACTTGTACCTCCTTTTCTTTTCATATTTGATTCCCCTCACCACTGCCAAAGCACCTATCCTAACCCTCTGGATCTTTAAAACCAAACCCAGGCAGCACTTGGCCTCTGGTGGATAGTCAAATTCAATGCCTGGATCAGCAATGAAGAAATGAGTCATTTCTTCTACCAGAGTTTTTCACATTGTCATGTCCTTTTCCTTCATGTAGCCACTGTATAAATTCAGATTCTAGTGTTCTAATCCAACAAAAGTTACCAGATTAGAGGATTCCTGCTTTCTGTAGATCAGACCGCCCCGCCAAAAAAAAAAAAAAAAGCCCTTCTGCCAGTTCAGTTCTATACTCAGTAGCCCTCAGAGGAATGCATATTGATGAAGTTTAAAATTCAAAACTTTCCTAGACCTATCAGTCTCTAACCATCATCAAAAAAACAGACCAATGGTCTGTTCCTTATCCCTGAAAGCTAATCTAGTTCATTTTTGTTGCTTAATCAAGGCTCATTCCACACTTAAACTAATGTCCCTCCCCCATTCCTCTCAATGACCCCAGTCTTTCCACATTTCAAGTACAACCCATTCTCCCAGGCCATTATGATCTCCTCATCCTCTAAGTACTTATAACAGTAATGGTGTATAATATCTGTTAGATACATTTTATTTTAAAGTTAGAATGGGCTTTAGAAATGTTTCCTACTTAACTTTCAAGCCTTAACTTAAACACTGTTCCCCATCACTTCGTACCTGAATGTCCAGCAACTTCAGATTCAGGTCTATTACTGTACTCACAGCAATAAGTATACTACAACTCTATGTGCCATTTCTCCTTACGTCTGTGAGTCTCTCAAGTATAAGGGTGGTAATTTAATCATCTTTATAACCTCAATTATTAGCCTTAGTACCACCACAAAGGATTTAACCATCAATTAACAAATGTATGTAAAATGGATGAATATGGAGGTAGATAAGTGAATAAATGAAAGAAAAATAAACTAATAAGCTGAGCTTTTTGAAAACAGAGCCTATCTTATTCATCTCTAGGTCTCCCAGAAAAAACAGACACTTGTATTTGCCCAAAGGTACAGAGTTGGTTAGGAGGACGAGAACACACATTTCCTGACTCTTATTTCAGCTGATCTCCAAAGGATTATAATAATTATTCTTCTCTGTCATTTTAATCATACGCTGCCTTGAATTATTTAACTTCTATGTATATAAATTCTATTCCCCTATAATGATGCCATGATCTGAAAAAGTATAAATCATATTTGCATATCTAACCTCTGACTTATTAGATGAAAAAAAGTTATATGGGCATTACTTTAAAAATCAAACCTAAGGGACAACATAATACATTTCTAGTGGTCCTGTGATATTTAGAAGAATTTATTAAAATAAATATGAAAGATTTTAATATGTACAACTGGAATACACTAATGAAAAAGATCCTTCAATGAACAAAACTCTAGAGGTGGATAAACTACGCTAATAACCTTTACAATGTTTTCCAAGTATACAAACTTTTTTTATACAGCGTGACTAGACTCCAGTATACAGACATTTAAAAAGAACATTCAGAACCCGAAATAAGAGCCCCCAAATTCAGGAGACCAAACTATAAGGAAATACTACAACACTGACATAAAGTCCTTTCACGTAGCAAAATTTTTGTGTATGTAGCTCTGGCAAACTCACCCCAAGTTCGTCGTCATCAGAATTATCAAAGATGTTGTCTAAGTCATGCAGGGAAGGTGCCAAATCTGTTACCTGCGTAAGGCTACTGGAGCCAGCTCTGCCAGCAGCATTATCCTGCCGGACATCTGTAGGAAAGGAGGCAAAAGACACAGAATAAACAACTCCACCAAGCGCAAAGGAGTGGGGAGAGGACACGGATCTCAATGAACATGACCTGCCTGTGAGTTTTTCCCTACGGTTTTAGTTAAATTTAGAGATAATTACTTCCAAATATGTTTATCAGTTTTGAAAGGAACTGAAAAACAAACTATGAAAAATATATTAAAGATGAGAAGAAATTCTTATTACAATAAGAATAAAATTTTACATTGAGAAGCATCTCCTTTGCATTTTATTTTAGCAACAATCCAAGTGAGGCAAATAATCATTGTACACACCTGTTTTAGTAGCAGAACTGAAAATAGACATGGCATTTTTCCCATCAGGCACCGGCGTGGAATGACCTGGTGTAGTGACATCCTTGGTACCAAATCCATCCTCTGACTGTATAATAAATTCAGCCAAACAAAACACATGAACACCAACCCAAAGTGTGAAATATGAGGGAGAACACAAAGAATTAGAGGGTAGAATGGAACTTGTTATGAGCACAAGTATGATAAACCATGGTCTATGCAACCAAAGGAAATAAAAGATAGGTCCTTTCTCTCGAATTTCAACAGAACCATGAGATCCCCACTTTCCCCTCAATCCTATGGGGTATTCTGAGTGAATCAGTGTTTTATGTCTAAGCAGTACTGGTGGCAGTTGATTACAGACCTGCCATGGTGTTAAAAGCTGCCTTTAACAACATTTTAGATGCTAAATTATAGATTCAGCTGTCTGGATCTAGGGAGATCAGTATAAAACAATCTAAAAAGCATTCCCCTGAACCATACTGGCCTCTTATAATTGTCTTACTTCCTTGATTCTCAAGAATACCTATTTCAATGGCCCAGTATTTTAGAATGTCTGAAAATTTAAAATTAAAGACAGCAGACACAACCAGTACTCATTTTTATGATGATGAAACCAGTAAAATTAATACTGATAGTCTATGGGTAGAGTCGATATTAATCCAGAGAATACATAGGTATAGCGCTTGGCACAGTAAGGATAAGAAGCGCTCGATAAACTGTATATACATACTGTTACCAACATTTTTTCCTTTACATTTTGGGTACTTTTGAATAATATTTTAAAAGAAATAGGGAGCATAGGCCAACAAGAATTAGCATATGAGAGGAAACATGCACTGTACAAGCTATAGTCTGGAAAATATGAGGCTTCATTTATGTTCGGCTGACTTTTAAACAAAGGTGAGCCATGACATAAAAAGGAACAATACGCTGTTCAATACAATAGTACCAAGAGCATGAATATGGGGACAGAGCAATCAGGCAAGACTATCTCAAACGTTCTGCCTCCAAAGTCTTCCCACACATGTTGTACTGACATAGATAGAAACCCACACCCTGCTGGACTCTCTCTCTGTTAAATGGTACCTTATTCTTTTTCAGGGAATCTTTCTCCGTCCCTTGTTTGCATTTCTTGTTGGCTGTAAAGATGTATTTTATGTCACCATCTTCGAAGGTATATGGGTCATTCACTTCTCCCAAACTGTCTCCAGGTTGTTGCGATAGAGGCAATGGGTCAAGGAAGTGGAGTGGCTGCATCTGGGGCTGTTTGTCTTGCCAGATTTTAAACCGTTTGTTAGGTTGTGCTAAGAGTCTAAAAGACAAAATGACAATTTAAACAAGATAAACAAGGTTAAATCAGTTTCTTTAAAAAAAAAAAAAAGCATTTATGACTTAAAGCATTTACAAAGCTTAAACTTTTTGTAAAAACAACTAAAAATTCACCGATATAGTTATTTGCTTTTACAGTTTATATTCATGATTAAATAAAAATTAGTATACTTTGTCAAGAATGTATGTTTTTGTCTCTGAGTCCATCGATTCCACTTAAGAGCACAGGTTCTCAGGACAGACTGCCTAAGTTCAAATTCCATGTGTATCATTTACTAACTGCATGGCCCTAGTTTCTCAGTTATAAAATTAATAGAATAATATGGTACAGTGAAGATTAAATGAGATAATCTATGTAAAGTTTTAGAATGGGTGGCTCAAAAGAGCTATAAATATTATACTAGATACATGACACATACACCTGAATGCAGGCAAAGCGTTCCTCAAAAATGTCAACATACAAAGAAGGCACTGATGGCAATATGGAAAGTCTCATAAAGCTATATTATTTAATTAACAAACAGTAGGGCAAAAATGTATTAATATATTCGGAGTGTACTAAAATGGCATAAAGAGTTCTTTATATGCCCATGTGTTAAATCACATGTGTGCTCATCTGTATGTAGGTCAAAGCATTTGACCATTAAACATTTTCCATATCCAGAGTCAAGAAGGACAAAGAAAAGCCTACTTCAATTTTGAACCTGAAAGTTTAGCAGGGAGAGACGGGGAGGGAGCCCCTGTCCTTCCAGAGGATGGGTGGGTGGTGCAGAGGGCTGTCTTACCTTTGCAATGCAGTGCTCTCTGAGTTTACCTCCATTTTGGCATCACATCTCTCACCCTGGAGCTCTGGAGGCCTGAACTCAGCATCATCACTGGGTGGGAGACGATAACTATGCCACCACTTTTCTGATGACTCTGGGTTCGAGGGCCTAATCCCACAATATAAGGCTGTCTCGCTGACCTCTGCCATGAGAGGCAGTCTTTGGCCTACGAGGACAGTTCTGTCATCCAGAGTAGACAACTGCTGGAGTTCTAGTCCATTTCCATAGAGGGCTGGATTCACAGGGACAGACGGTGGGTCCAAACTCTCTGTTTCCTGACCTCGTGGCTGAGGGCTGAGTGTTGGCGGCAGAGGGGATATAGGGGAATGAGGTGAATCCATAGGATTCAGATTCATTTGCTTGCTTGTATTTCTGGAAGGCACGGCCATTTGCTTATCATACTTCCTACTGCTAGACACCTCTAAGGAGGAGTCAATCCCTGCCAACCCTAGTTTCTGTCCTGGCGCATCTTGCTCCATGCATAACTCTTCGGCCACGGAGGGCCTATGGTGAAACGGGATTAAGGGTCTCTTCTGCAGCTTGTCTCCTTTTTCCTGTCTTTCTGTTGTTTTGTGCTTAGAAGAAGCAGGAGGTGGTAAAGATGAAGATGATGATGGTCCTGCACTGAACCCTGGCTGAGACATTGTGGGAGGTCGATTGGGTCCTACTGCACAACGTTTTAAAAGCTTATGCCTAAAATGAGAGTAAATAATTACATCATTATAACATTAAGAAAAGAGATTCTCTGACAAAATTTTGCCTTTTAAAGCATACATTAGATGTACTAATACATATAAAAGGGCTCTAGTTTTTATTATGTAACTAAAAAACAATACACCCCAATGAAAAATGAAGAATCAATCACATACAAGTTAAGCAGATAAGAAACGGGCATAACAAAAGATGTAAAGTACATTGTTAACCCCTACAAATCACTGATTCAAAAAAAACCCCAAATCTTTAGATTTGGTGAGGGCCTCAGATAACCTATTCATACCGTATCTTAAAACCATGAGAGTGGAGTCATGAGATTCTCTGCCAAGAAAAAACAAAGTTTCCAATTTCTATTTTATAACACTCTACTAACTGTAATATAGAATGGCTTATAATGGCTTGTAGTGCTGTAAATTGGGAATAAAATAACTATGCAACTAGTCTGCCTCAAAGTGTAGAACTAAAACAGTAAGTTCCAATCCTAAGAACATTTAATAGGATAAATATACTAGAAACTTTATGTGCCACTATATCTAGGCAAGAAGGGATAAAAGACAACTTTGGATCTTACAGACACATGTTAAAATGATAGAACTTAATACCACACATACACAAATGCACCTGAACCATCTAAGCAGAAAAACCAAGTCGGCTCACATCCTAACACACTTCTTGGCAAGCATGGGTGTGAAAAATGGCTCCGTAAGAGCCCACTAGATGATGCCAAGGTTTAATCTGTACAACAAAGTTATACTGCAGGTCAGCCAGCACCTCCCAATATATAAATCATTCCCGGGGAAAAATGTGAGCTCTCCTGCCGGTGTAGTAGTAACTCTCTGAGGCCACTAGGGTGGCATTAAATTACTGCCGCATTGCACTAAATGATGCCCTAGTGAGCAGTAAAACGGATTTGTGGGGCATAATGGGATGGTTTAGTGGGACAGCAGGATGGCTGCCCTGCTCCATAAGGCCATTAAATAGTGGAAGGAGTGGTCTGTACCATAATGGGTTCAGTAATCCTGCAGCAGATAATCTGAAAATACTCTTCCCAAAGTCTTTGCTACTCAAAGAAATAAAAAAAAACACTCCTGAACTTCTTGTCTTTAAGCCCAACGAGCACGGTATCACAGTAACATGTGAATGTCTCCTCAGAAAATATCTCAATATCTTATGAAGGTACTTATTTTAAAACCTAAAATTTTAGTCTTTTAGACTTTTTTTCTCAGACAGCATTTACCCATACTAGTTCTTTGAGAGACACTTTACGATACCCTCTTCAAAGTAAAGATGTTTTGCAAAGTGGATAACCTAATCATAAAGTTAGTTTCTTCAACTGTATTTAATGATTCAGCTACATTGCAAAAAGGTTAGAATGAGGAATGCACAGTAGGTAGGAGCGAATCGCAGCGCATCTCAGCAGGAAAGGAACCTAGCACAGACAGTGGGGAAATCAGAGGAAGGCCGCACACTATACGCGTGACTGGTGGTAAGAAGAAACCTGAGGCAGGGCCCAAACATGCAGAAATAGATCATGACTAAAAGAACAAGGAAAGGAGGACTACAATAGACATTTCAAAGGAAGTCAGTGTGAAATCCAGTGACAAATTAAATCTAAAAAGTCTGTACGCTGAGAAGAGAAAATTGTGATAAAAATGACCACAATAGGGTTCCGAGTTTGTGGGGAAGCATATATGGCAAAAATTAAGGATTTTTCTTTTTTTTTTTTTTTTTGAGACGGAGTCTCGCTCTGTTGCCCAGGCTGGAGTAGAGTGGCACGATCTCGGCTCACTACCACCTCCGCCTCCCGGGTTCAAGCAATTCTCCTGCCTCAGCCTCGTGAGCAACTGGGATTACAGGCACGTGCCACCATGGCTGGCTAATTTTTGTATTTTTTAAGCAGAAATGGGGTTTCACCATGTTGAGCAGGCTGGTCTCAAACTCTTGATCTTGTGATCCGCCTGCCTTGGCCTTCCAAAGTGCTGGGATTACAGGCGCGAACCACTGCACCCAGCCTAAGCATTTTTCTTAAAGGCATCCCCCAAAATACAAGACTCTCTGAAAGTCAGGTTGGTACAGAAGTTGGAAAGTCAAAGGAATGGTGCCTTGGTATGCATATGGTTATAAAAAAAAAGACCTGAAGATATGTGCATTTGGCAAAGAAATACAGCAATAATTCCAGAAAACAAAAAGGAAAACATTATTTGTTTATTTACACTTAATGTGTTACAAAAATAATTCCAGGTAGCTAATAAAAACGTGTAAAAATCAGTAAATAGTTTATTTTTTTAAGTGAAAAAATCTGGGCTAAGGTAAGCACAGGGAAAATAAGATGAAAGAAAAGTTAAATACACCACAATTTATATCCTATGTATGTGCTAAAGCTGGGCCTTAACTTGGCTGTGAACTGTCCATAAATCAAAGTTACTGGGAAAATACTTTTTGTCACACAATTCACAACAGCCTAGAGACAAGAGTAAAGTAGTATTCAGCTGTAGCATACCACACCTACTAACACCAGAGAGAGGCTCTCACATGCTCAGAAAGGGAACCCTTAGTGAGCAAACAACTTCTTCAAAAACATCCTCCCTGAAAAATCAATAATGAGATTCATTAGGCTTATCTTTACATCTCTCAACAAGAGGCTGCCAAGGCAGAGCTTGATAAAAGAATCACCTCAAGAGGCAGCGGAGAAGAGGAAAAGGTGTCAAAGCTGTTCCCTAAGTGTACACATGCAGCAGTTTGCATATATGCAGGGGGCATATGGACCACCTCCTCAGCGTGAAGCCAACTCACTCATGCTACATTAAGAAGCCCTGATCTCACTAGAGACATGAATGGCCATCTTCTAAATATGCTTATCTCACCTGAACTTTTTATCCACATTGAACAGTATCAAATTTGAAAGTGTATATTTCAGAGGCAAGGCTACTCAAAATAGCCCAGTCTAGGTGAAAAATCACTACCACTTCTTCTAACTGTCAAATGAGCTGGGGGATAAGACTTAAACGCCCACTTAAAGAATTTAAGAACCCTAATGAAAATCCATAACGATAAGATTCTTTACTACAACAAAGAGTGGCAAGTCAATGGAATATCCAAGAAGAATATAAAAATTTTCTACAAAAAAGCAATCTGAGGCCATATCCAAAGAACTAAATGAATAAGCAACTAAGATACCATGACTGCAACAATTTTAGCTTTTAGCAGTTGTGACCAAATACCTGTCTCAATCAAAAAACACCACTGCTAGCAACAAAACAAATTATCTACAGAAAATCTCTTTAATCCAAATTCTATTGACTCAAGTCAATCTGTTTTTAATGTGTATCTCTACTTTAAAATTAAGAGTAGTTAAATAGTCATTTAAAGGGCTAAGAATTGTCTTGTCAAACTGATGCCTTTAGTTTTGAAGCTGCTAACCAGAAAAAAAGTTGTGGGAGCAATTTGTTAACAGGGCCGACTGTCTAACAAACTCTGAGTCCTGACGATAAAACTGTATCATCTGCATATAAGAAAAAAACTCTTTTTCTTCTGTACTGGAGGAGAATGGAGAATCAGGAAGAACTGATCTGTGAGACCAGGAGAGGAATCAACAAGATGCGCCATCATTCGATCTTACTACTATTTTGCTTTTTTTATTACCTACCTGGAACAAGAACAGCTGACTCTTTGGGTTGGATCCACAAAATCCCAAGTAGCAGGATTGCTAGCAGGCTCTTCTTCAAGAGTTGGAGTTGACATTTGGCTCCTCCTAAAAGGGTTAAAAATGTGACTTATGTGTGAACATAATACCCATACTCCTGGGGAGAAAAATGTTCAGGAGTTGAATACATTTCACTCACACAGTAACGGTATCCTGTTCAAAATGTTTCTATTTGGCTGGGCGCATGTGGTTCATACCTGTAATCCCAGCATTTTGGGAGGCTAAGGTGGGCGGATCGCTTGAGTCCAGGAGTTTGAGACCATCCTGGGCAACATGGCGAAACCCCATACATACAAAAAAATACAAAAATTAGCCAGGCACAGTGGTGTTTGCCTGTAGTCCCAGATACTTGGGAGGCTGAGGTGACTGCTTATCTGTAGCATATAAATTCTGAGTCAGGAATGATGGTGATGCTGAACAACCACAGATTATCCACATGGGTGGCTGAGATAGACTACCTTTGCTTACCGATGGTTCAATGTACACAAACTTTGTTCCATGCACAAAATTGTTTTAAGACATTGTATAAAATTAACCTTTAGGCTATGTGCACATGAAACATAAAAAAACTTTGTGCTTAGACTTAAGACTCATCCCCAAGATATCTCACTAAGTATATGCAAATATTCCAAAATCTAAAAATCTGAACAAACACTTCTGGTCCCACGAACTCTGGATAAGATACTCATCCTGTAAAATATTTACTAGCATTTAAGAGCAACACTCCTAATGTGAAATAAAAAAACAGAAGTATCTCCTACATATCACTGATAATTGGTAGCAAAAAGCAGATACCTTTATTATACAATGAATTAACAATAAGGGGCAATATTTTTGGATTGTTGATTTTGCTACAGCAGATACTGCAAAGTGTTTCAACAGAGGCTCTATAGGGCGTTCTCCCACTCTCTGCCCTCCACTGCCCTCCTGGTTGTCTCGTCTCCCTGTTCTGTGCTGCTGAGAGAGTGACTATGATCTGTTAAGAGTTGTGGAGGTGTAAAGTTGATGGTGATTAAAAATCAAAGATGATAAATGAAAGGAAAAGAAAAAGCAAATGTTTACTTGGAAATAATCTAGGCATTGCAGATGGAAGTAAAAATATCTGTACCAATTATTCTAAAGGAAAGGATCATTTTAAAGTGACTAGAGATAGCTTTTTAATTCTAGAACGTGACATGATTTTCCACTACAATTATTTTACAGCTATCTACTACATCTTCAATGGCCTATTCTAGAATCAATTTATTGGCCAATAAATATTTAGTATGAACTTCCTAAAAGCTGAGGACAGGTTTTAAATATGTATCAAAACTTGGAATAGTAGTCACTTAAGAAACATTTCATTGGCTTCTACATGAAGGAAATTATTGGAAGTTACTGACACGCATGTCCATATTCATTCTGTTTCAGAGAATCAAGACTCATTTGTCTACTTTCATTAGTCAAGAAAGTAGACATCTACTCATATTAAAACAGATATAAAACTGTGCTGATTATGTTTACATAAATCTTGATAAGCGGAATAGCACTTATTGACTACTGTTTGTCATTATCGTTTAGGCAATAAAATAATCATCAGCAGTCTTCTCTAAAAAATCAATTCTCCCCTTTTTCCAAAAGTATGTTAAAGAAGAAAGGCAGGGAGATTGGAAAGGAAGGAAAGTTAGGTGGGGGAAGAAAAGAACATAATTTTCTCAAATCAACAAACAGGAGCACGGCAGATAATAAACACCCCTCCAACTGTCATCAGTCTAGTTCAAAATGTATTGTTAATTACAACTAAGGCCAGTACACAATAGTAAATCAGCAAGGAAGGTTCTTTCCCTTCATAATAGGGAAGCACTCATACACTGATATACAAGGAAAAACCAAACCCACTGGTTACTGTCCTGACACCCACAGTAAATCTCTGTGCCAGCTGTGCTACAAAATGTCAGGTCAACACCATGCCAATCTGTACAGTATCAGGAACTTCGAAAACTTCCTCAATAATGAAATCAAGTACAGTAAATGTCTTGATTTTAACATCTTTATTTCAAATTTTGTTCTATTAAATTCAAAAAGATGCAATACTAATCTGGTGACTTCTCAAATCTGGTCACACAATAGTGCAATGTGATTGACATTTTTCAGGTAGCAATCAAGGAGATGGTTACTAAACTATGATCTAGACATAATCGAGAAAACATACTTGGACTGGGTTCTGTTGAGGATGCATTCCTTCCAGACTCGATGGACCATATGATTGTGGAGTTTTGGAGGAATCTTCCCCGATCTCTTTGGACTGTGCATAGTTATCATCCCCCCATCTTGGGAAACTAGGTGACTGGCAGCACTCTGCATACCTCCACTCTCACCTGAAAAAAAAAAGGCAATTTGGAACGTTAAGATTTTCTGAAAAGGTTTCCTACTTCATAGACTACTATCCTATTTAACATAAATATGCATTTTAATTGTTGAAAGTCACATACATGTCGCTTTTCCCCTATTCCCTGGCAATAACACTATCTGTAATTATGAGTAAAATTTGGGTCAGAATGGATTTTTTCCCTGAAACTTTGACCACATGATTCTTTGTTCTCTCCCTAAATCATCTAATCAGATGAACACTCACACACCCATAAGGGCACACACATAGAGAGGCACTCCTACTCCACATGTATTGGATACAACTCAGAAGGAAGGGTTCATACATCACAATATTAAAGATGTAAACTTCCACTGACTGTTTTAGATTTTTAAATCTTAACACAGTCAGTGAGTTTCGAGGCAAAAGGAAACAGTAGAGGGAGCTTTATACTCATGTAGCTAAATGGCTGTGGATCAGCAGCACACAGTGCGCTGGATAGGAAAAAGAAAAGTAATGGCACAAAGCTTTTAACAAGGTCAAATTTCAAATCTGTGTGTGGTACTGTTTGTCCTTATGCCTGACACCATGTATTTAAAACTTAGTACTAAAACACTGAGAGAGGTTGTCTTGACATTTTATGTCAGAGGACTAAAAATTCATTGGTTTCTCTCTAGTAACTCCACTTAGTTTTTCCAAATACAGTGGTTATGAATATAATCTATTTCTTTCAATTATGTTCATTATGATTGTTGACGATACTGGTTGTTGTTTACATTTTGAGTATTTTACTACTTCTATCTTATATAGGACAAATACTAAAGTCAATTTCCAGTATTAAATTCTGACTGAATCACTTTTATCTATTTGACTTAGTAAGTATATTATGGATTTTCTTCTCAATAGAACTATGATGCAAAACATCTTAACGAAAGTCAAGATGAAAAAGAAAGAAGCAACCTTATAACAGAAACTAAGTATTCTTATTATCAATGAAAGATGATGATAATATGAGCTAAATGATCAGGCTTACGTCTATTAAAAAAAAAAAAAGATCCAAATGCTTATATTCTAAGGAAATGAAGCACTCGTTTCCGATAAAAGTATTACCATATTACAAATGAGATAAGAAATTTGAACTTTCTTTGCTACCTTTTATTTTAAAAGTTCCCAACTTGGTTCATGATGCAAAAGAATTTCAATTTTACAATTGCTTTCCAACCACCAATTATAAAACTAGGCAAACTGAAGAAACAAACAGAAGTAGATAACACAGACCTTCTCTCGGAAACATCCTACAATACAGCTAAAGAGATCATATGCCCATGGTATCATAAAGAAACAATTTATGACCAAGAAAAGAAACAGTAGGGAGAAACAAGCCACACAGACTCTTCTGACTAAAGCTAGGCTGAAGCTTTTCAGTAGCACTTAAATGACTGAACTAAAATCTGAGTGGTATCTTAGATGGAATTAAATAAGACTTGTTACTCCAAGCTGTTAAAATGCATGTTGAATGTTGTTACTTGCAATTGCCTCTACATATCAAAGAGGCAAGTGGATATACCAATCCAGATAAGGTATGAGTAACATCATTAATACCATTTGGCCCTACTAAGCCCTCTGCTAATCCAGGAGAACCTTGGCGTTTTTTTATAGGACAAAGTAGCCCATTCTGTCCTATATCTAGAAAAACATGGCATTCAACTACAGAATGTCAAGGCTGACCAGGATACTCTCCAATACAGCATTAAGACTCCTAACCTGTAATTCAACACCCTATGATATGAAAATTTAGGCAAATTCATTTTACTGCAACGATATTGGCAGCTTTTGTTCAGTTTCGTGTGTTTATTTTAAGGAATAAGGCGACGACATCAGGGGATTTATTTATCCAAGGCCTAACACAATAGCATACAGAGTTAGGGGGGAAGGAATTTGAAGATCCATAGTTAATTATTCCACATTGAAATTCCCCATCAACAAAACCTCTTGTTTCTGAATTATGACTATTAAGACTTCTGAACCGACCAGAGGTCAAGCATCATGCACACAGCAGACCTTCAATTTTAAGTTGAATACAAATTTCACTAAGTACAAGGCAAAACAAAAACAGACAAACAAAAGTGGATAACTTAATAATGTAGTACAATTGTTAAAAATCCAAATTGTGATGTGACATTAAAAACTTTTCAAAATACTGATAATTCTAATTTTTATATATATGATGATTACTACAAAAGACTGTGAAAGTTCTTTTTTAGTTGAATACAGTTGATTGATGACAAATCCTTTCAAGGAATCATCCAGATTCTCTGCTCTACTAAATGAAAGCTGGAAGTACTTTTTTATTTTTATGAGACAGGGTCCAGCTCTGTCGCCCATGCTGGAGTGCACTGATGCTATCTTGGCTCACGAAAACCACCTCCTGGGCTCAAGCCATCCTCCCACCTCAGCCTCCCAAGTAGCTGGAATTACAGGCATTTGTCACCACGCACAGCTAATTTTTGTTTTTTTTTTGGAGAAACAGGATTCCACCATGATGCCCAGCATAGTCTGAAACTCCTGAGCTCAAGCGATCCACCTGCCATGACCTTCCAAAATGCTGGGATTACAGGCATAAGCCACTATGCCTGGCCTTGGATGTACTTTTTTCTTTTTGTTTTGTTTTAAACCACCTCAGCAAATACATGGCTCTAAAAAACAGACATGTCCATTTCCATTCTCCCACAAAACATCTGAGTAATGTCCTCCAGATAATATGTGCTAAACTTCGAGTTTTGAATATTGCTTTAAATTATTGCTATCACTTGTATATGACTATTGTTTACCAAGCACTTGTATATATTACCTAATATGTACTACAATCCAATAAAGTACGTATTTATCAGAAAAAATAACTGAGATTCAGAAAAACTATGAGAATTAAATAAGGTCACTCACCTTGTGAATGATATAGCCAGGTTTTATAACTAGGTGTGTTCAGTCACAAAGTTTATGCTTTTCCCCAATATCTTCTTTAACTATAAACATTTATTTAATGCCCACTACTTGCCACGAATTATGCTAGAAACTTTGAAATTTTGTCTTACTCTGGTAATTTTCATGAGGATTACGTATGTATCACGCTTGATAGTTTATTTTCAAAGTTTAGCAGCCAAGGCTTTATTTACTCTAATGTTCCTGCCAGCTTGGCCTACATTCAATGCTTATAAATAAATAATCTCATTTCAGCTCAAGTATGATGAGTATCCTTTCCATACTGACCACATTTCTAATTAAAGTGAGGTCAACTACAACAACAACAAAGTTAACAGAGGAACTATACCACTCAACAAAGAAGACAAAAATACTCCCAATTTAAACAATTTCTGAATTTTTCCATGAAGACAGGCAGTTCCCACTGTCAAAATTGTCCCATATAATTAATATTTATTATTAATGCAGACATATTACTGACAGGAAAAAGTATTTATTTAGAGCTCCTAATCGCTAGTCTAACTTTACATCTAACAGGGAAAAGAGTTGCCCAAGGCCTGTCCCTGGCTGACAATGGTCACTGGGGCAGAGTCTTCAGTCATTTTCTGATTTAGTATTCTTCAGTTGTTCAAAATTATTTAAAAAAACAACCTACATTTTATCTGTATGTGAACACACACACGTAAAGGGGCAGACCTTAAAAGAATCTAAACTATTTAATAACAATAAAGACTAATATGGACAGAGTTAAAATTCTGAAGTATAGGAATTCTGTGTGTTGATAGTTTTCCTTCTCCATTTTGTAAAATCCTTACGTTACTCTACTACCTCCATCTCTTCCAAGAGGAATTTCTGTTTTCTCACCTGTTCCATGGCAGGTAGACTATACAATTGTCTGGGATCTCTTCCCCCCAGGACACTCCTGGATCCTACTTACCTAGGATGGCCTGTTCTGGAGAGGTGGGAGGGGTCAGAGGCATCCCACAGTTACTTGGGTCCTTCACACTACCAAGCCCTTGCTGCCCAACTGTAATGTGGCCTCCAGCACTGGCAACACTCTGAGGAACCGGGATGTCATTCTGAGAGATCAAAACAAATGCTGAAGGGTAAACCATCCGAACACCACCTATAAGCAAAGAGAACAAGGAAAGAACCAGGACTGAGAAAGACTTCACACAAGACTCCCAATTTTATGATTCTAGTGGTGAAAATGAGATGCTCATGAAGTACTGCCAAAAGTGATAGGCTCCATTCTCTCGTAAGTTAATAGCTGTTAAACATGTGTTCCAACATGATGCATGTGGAATACAGGGACCAAGGGTGCTTCAGGCAAGATAACTACTCAGCATATACCATTGTGTCAAGAGAATTTCTTTAAAAAGATGGGAAAATTATGGAGATTATTTCTGATGAATCTAAATGATTATCTTTTTAAATTAAGGAAGAGGAAGAAGAACAAAGTTCTTCAGGCAAAATATTTTCTCTTACCAACAATTACTTCAACTGCCACAGGGAAATCATCATCATATCCCAACTCGTCTTCCTCTTTCGATTCCTCTTTCTTTTTTAGCACCATCGGGTAGAAATACTGCCATTCCTCAATCAACTTACGAGTGGCTGGATCTGACATCTTGTATGCTTGGCCTGTTAGTGTCCCATTTAATCCATAAGGACTTACCAGTACTATAGAGGGGAGGAGAAACACATGCTAAACATTAGAGAAATAATTCCTACTTAAGTGCAACACTACATATATGGTAATTTTAGATTACAGTATCACTGAATGTACATTGCTCTTTATTTCCTAACTCTATTTAAAGTATGATTTAAAACAAATTTTTAAAAAAATTATTTTTGTAGAGACTGGGTCTCCCTATGTTGCTCAGGCTGGTCTTGAACTCCTAGGGTCAAGTGATGCTCCCGCTTTAGCCACAAAAGTATGATATTTTGAAGTCTCTTATTTTAAAATTTCTTATTATTTATACACCTCTCACTTCTCACAATTTTTAAAGGAAATAAAATATGGACAGTCCAATGTTATCAGACAGCTATGTTTTGAAGCATATACATATGTTTAATAATAGCTTGTACAATATAAACACTGAATCTTCCAAAACAGAAGAAAATCATTCAACACATATACCCCAAACGCTGCCTAAAACTTGAATACTCTTGTGGTTCCTGAGACTCCCTAAACATCTGTGGTAATCAAAGAATAACATATAAATAAAATTTCTAACAGTAGGAAAGTCTTAATATAAAAAAGCTTAAAGCATAATAGTTATCATTTCTGTTTTGACTGTTTTAGAAGTCTGTTGATAAAACAACTCTAAGTAAAATTTTATTTAACTCAACGTAAAGGACCCAAAATCCATCTTCTTTCAGTATTTGACCTTGATGTCATTTTCACTGAGTCTGACACAAAAATATAGTTAACATAGTACTGTGAATTACCCAGCCAGTTCATAGCCTTGGAGTGAGTACTTCAATCTTCCAAATAATACTTTCCTAAAGATAAAGACTACTTTTCTTAATTCTAATTTTTTACAAAAACTCAGCATGGTCATTAAACGGAATGTCTTCTTTTTTTAATTTTTTAAAGAGCTAGATCGTATGTCACATCAATCAAGAGAGAGATAGCTATAGGCATTACATGTATCGTGGAGTCTTTCTGCTGTTCCTCAATGATCCAAATGGGATAAAAATACTGACTCCAACACACACAATTAATCAAATGTAATTTTTTTGCAATAATGCTTCCAGGAAATTCCCACATCAATTGGGATAATTATGCTCATCATAATTATCCATAAGGACAGCAACTGCCTTAGTATGGTCTTCCTCCACACCAATCATGGAAAATAAGCAGAAGAATGCTCCACAAAAGTATTCTAAGACTTCCATCAGTGACAAAAATCAGAAAAACTAAAAGTGGTCTATAGGGACCTGGTATTCCTAACATTATTGTTCCCAACTTTGAAGATTAGAAAGTAAGTTCTCTTCCCTCGTGACTAGTTATTTCTACTGTTATTACCATAACTAAATGCTTTTATTCTGAGTGATAAAATGTTGGATGAAGTCAGATGGTCCTGAGCACTTTTACACTCAAGAAAACAGTATTTTAAAAATTCTGACAAGCCACAATTTGCAAATACTGTACAATTTGTACTACACGGTTTAAGAATTGGGTTTTGAATATTCTAGTAGTTCATACACTAAACACCTAACTTTACACAGCTTAAAATTTATTGCAGTAGGGGAGTTGGAGCTAAAAATTAGGACACAGTTAAATGTGGATTCAATGTTCTTTCTTATCTCAAAAAAAAAAAGTTTTATTATCTTTGGGGCAAGAAACAGATGCTTTCATTGAATTAAATCAGAATAGTTTATAGAAAACAAAAAATAAACACAATGGAGGCTAAATGCTCATGACAGGCTGTTACAACAATTATAAAATTTTAGTCAAGTCTGTTAAAATATCAGTGTTTTTTAAAATTATATTGTGTGATATGCTAAGACCATTTCAACCAGACATCTCTAATAATGACATATGACTGAACCAAAAAAAGATTGTCTCCATATGGTTCAATCTAATATAACATTTAAAAGCTGTTACTCACAGAAAATTCTGAATTCCAAAGACAAAACAAAGATTTGTAATGCTCAGATCAAAAGGACATGAAGTTATTTTGGTGATATCTAGGTGGTAAAGCTGAGAATTAATGAAAATATGAATGTATGAGTTAAATTACAACTAAATACCTATTACCAATGGAGTTTAAAATTAAAACAAAACAAAGGAACATCGCTAAAGAAACTATACACTGTATAATTCTAGAACTTTGATTCTGATTGAAATTTCAAATACTAAGTATAATGGTAATCTTCTATAAACCATTACATTCCTAAAACCTTGTTAATAAACACAACAATGAAAACCTTTAATTTGTGACTTTGGTCAATTACTCATTGAATTATATTTTTCAAGTATTTACTGATTTTCTTTTGTTCTGAAGGAAATTCTACATTTTATTCTTACAAAAGAATATACATAAGACCATCTTATATATGCGAGAAGCTTCAGCAAAAAACTAACACACTATTACTACTGAATTATGAAATGGTAGTCTTTTCTTCCTTCTTCAAAATCTGACCCTTATGCTTAGTTTTACAATGTCCATTTAAGATAATGTCTCACCCTGCAAAACTTTACTGGGCAAGATGGTTATCCACTGGGTGGTGGATAGGGGTGGAGAGCAGGAACATCCACACTTACCTTGAAATGGTGCAGGTGAAGACTGAGCCATGTGTATATGCTCCTCATTGATCAAATAAATTGGCTGGTGCTGGGCAATCTCCACACTTGTGCATACATTACTTTCTCCATGTAGAAAAAATGTGAAAGCACAGGACAAATGCTCACTACAAAAGAGAGAATGAGAAACTCAACTTTATATTTTGGTAGGAAATGGGTGCTAGAAACAGGAACTACAGGTAAGATACAACTCTACTTTATCAACCGTCCAGTAAGGCTGACTTCTAATTATGGGCAAAACAGAAACTTCTAATTCATTATTGACAAACTAAGCCATCAGAAAAATCTGGAAATACGAATATACTGCAATGAGAACTTCTGTAAGTTACTGTACAAAATGTTTCCAGTTTCATTTGCACAAAATCTCTTATGCCAACTATAAATACCTAAGAACAGAGAATTGAAATAGTTTTCTATTGTCCCAGTGTCCAGCACATGACAAGCCAGTGGTCACTGGGCCACTTTAAAAAGTAAGTATTTTAAGTGTTTATTCATTTATTTGACAAAATGTGTTCAGTCAAATAAATGAATAAACACTTAAAATACTTACTTTTTAAAGTGGCCCAGTGACCCAGCATAACAGCTCACACCTGTAATTCCAATGTTTTGAGAGGCTGAGGCAGGAGGATAACTTGAGCCCAGAATTCAAAACCAGCATGGACAGCATAAGATCTCATCTCCACCAAAAATAAATAAATGAATTAGCCAGGCACGGTGGTGTGTGCCTGTAGTCCTAGCTCCTGAGGAGGCTGAGGTGGGGGGATTGCTTGAGCCCAGGGGTTCGAGGCTGCAGTGAACTGTGATCACGCCACTGCACTTCACCATGGACAACAGAGCAAGACCCCTGTCTCAAAAAGAGTGGCTTACGAACAAGATCAGAAACCAACCCCTCAGCACACTTTTTCAAAATTGTAACTCTGGCCCTAAGATAGCCATACGTATCTCCATTTCTCAAAACATCTCATAAGAACATTTGCCTGATAAAACAAAATCATTTTTACTAAATAAAGCCAAGCAACCACAATTTTTAAAAGTCATCTCAAAGATGCTGCTTCTTTCCAAAACTTCTCTAAAATACTATAAAGTACATTTGGAGTATGACTCAAAAAAAAAAATGTTGTTTCAAGTGCAAAATTATAATGCTTGAAAGGAAAAAAATGAAATAAAATTAAAATGTTTCTCTATCACACAGTGACATATATATATTCTTCTTTGACCAGTATGTTTAGATAACATTTTTTGTTTTACCAAAATATGACATTTCACCAAAGGAAACACCCACAGTCTTGGTATCTGGGTATTTAGCACGACAGAGTAAATTCAAGATAGTGACTACAATTTTAAAAGAATTTTGAAAAAAGTTTTAAAAACCCTTGATACCATACTTCTAAGTTTATAAAGTTCACAAAAGCAAAAATGTACATAATTTGAACATCTATAGGTATAAAATAATATAAAAAGCAACACACCATCTTCTACATACATTATACCTGGCACATTAAATAGGACCAAAATATAGTTTTACTGATTGTGGATTGGCTTATTTTTCAACTGTAAATTTCGGCTAAGGGAGTTTGAGCTGACTTATCCCTATTCATGCCCGCTATCCCATGTAGTTACTAGCTTATTTATAAGAAGCTGGTGGGAGAAATAAATGTAGGCCATAGCCACAGAACATGTTCTCTATTCCACCAAGTCCCAACTGTGCATGAGAACAAATACAACCAACATTTATCTAAGAACGGTGCAAGGAGTCTGAAGTGACACTGAAGAAAACACAGTCCTTGCCCTCAAGGAGCATATTCACCAGCAAGAGACTGATATGAAAGCATACAAATAAAATAAAATAAAGCCAGGCACAAACATACAAATAATAATAAAATGCCATAGAAAGGCTAAGGAGTAGTGATTTCTTCAATTAAGAATATACGAATGCTTTAAGAAGACAAGAACAAATGAAAATTTGAGAAATGTCCATTCAGGTATTTTGCCCAGCTTTTAATCTGGTTGGTTTCTGCTACTGACTTGAGTTCCTTAGATATTCCACATATTAATCCCCTGTCAGATATATAGTTTGCAAATATTTTCTCCTATTCTGTGGTTACCCTTTCACTCTCTTGGTCAATTCCTTTGCTGTGCAGAAACTTTTCAGTTTTATATAATCCCATTTTCTATATTTGCTTTCATTACCTGGACCTTTGAGGTTTTATTTTTAAAATCCTTGCCAAGATCAACGAATGTGAAGAAGGATTTCTCCTATGGTTTCTTCTAGTAGTTTCATACTTTTTAATTTTTTTGAATTGGTTTTGTATGTGGGGAGAAATAGGGGTCTAGTTTCATTTCTCTGCATGTAGAAATTCAATTTTCCTAGCATCATTTTTTGAAGACATTATTCTTTCCTCCAGTATGTGCTCTTGGCACCTTTTAAATCAAGTATCTGTTGATAAGTGAATTTATTTCTGGGTTCTCTACTCTGTTCCACTGATTTATGTGTCTGTTTTTATGCCAGTGTCATGCCATTTTGATCACTATAGCTTTATAGTATATTTTGAAGTCAGGTAGTGTGATGTATCCCCCCACCACCACTTTGTTCTGAAAATAAAACATGCAAACGGCTAACAGGTATATAGAAAAAATGTTCACATGAGTAATCAGGGAAATGCAAATCAAAACCACAGTAAGATATCCCTTCACTTCAATTAAAATGGATATCATCAAAAAGATAACAGATAACAAGTGTTGGCAAGGATGTGAAGAAAAGAGGATATTTATACATTGTTGGTGGAAATGTAAATTAAGACAGCAATTATGAAAAACAGTATAAAGATTCCTCAAAATGTTAGAAATACAACTACCATATGATTCAGTAATCCCACCACTGGGGATATACACAAAGGAAATGAACTCAGTATGTCGAAGAGTTATCTGCACTCCCATGCTTATTCATTATTATTCACAATAGTTAAGATATGGAATCAACCTAAGTGTCCATCAACGGATGAATGAATAAAGAAAATGTGGTATATAATACACAATGGAATACTATTAAGTTATAGAATGAAATCCTGTCATTTGAGACAACATGGATGAACCTGGAGGACATTATATTAAGTGAAATAGGTCAGACACAAAAAGACAAATACCACATGAATCTAAAAAAGCTGATCTCATATAAGTAGAGAGCAGAATTGTGATTATTAGAGGCAGGGGAGGGGAAGGGAAAAGATGGAGGAGGTTAGCCAACAGTTACAGTTAGGAACAATACGTTCTAGTATTCTAATGCACAGTTGGGTAACTAGTCAACAGTAATGCATTGTATATCTCAAAATAGGTAAAACAGAGAATGTTCTTACCACAGAGAAATGATAAATGTTTGAGGTTATGGATTTGTTACTTACCCTGATTCGATCGTTACATACTATATACTGGTATCCAAGTATCACTTTGTAGCTCATAAATACATACAATTATTATGTGTCAATTTAAAATAAAATAGAACTAAAAAAAAAAAAAAGAAAGAAAATAGGGTTTAATAGTAGAAAGAAAAGAAAAAGTAAGAGAAACCATGAGGCAAAGAACAGATGTGGTTACGAGAAGGATGTTGTTTGGAAACTCTTAACAGGAATGGTGGGATGTGACCGGAAAGGAGTCAAAAAAAGGATGTTGGAGGCCATCCCTTGAGACATCGAAAGACTCGTATATGCAATAACAGAGAGTTAATTTTAAGGATTGGTTTTAGAAAGTTTAAAGAATTCTTATAAAAATTTCAAAATAGTTTTCATTTGAATTTGCCATGTCCCAAAACACAAAGAGAAGCATAAATTTAAAAAAAAAAAAAATCAAAATCAAATCAAGTTATCTTTTATATAGATAACTTAAAAAAACCAAAATGTTCTTTTAAAAGAGACACTGAAAACAAGAAAAATAGAAGTTATAGTGGAGCAGGGCGTGGTGGCTCACGCCTGTAATCCCAGCACTTTGGGAGGCTGAGATGGGCGGATCACGAGGTCAGGAGATCGAGACCATCCTGGCTAACACGGTGAAACCCCGTCTCTACTAAAAATACAAAAAATTAGCCGGGTGCGGCGGCGGGCACCTGTAGTCCCAGCTACACGGGAGGCTGAGGCAGGAGAATGGCGTGAACCCAAGAGGCGGAGCTTGCAGTGAGCCGAGATCACGCCATCACACTCCAGCCTGGGGGACAGAGTGAGACTCCGTTACAAAAAAAAAAAAAAAGAAAGTTATAATGGAGATATAACAGAAGGCACCAGTAATTATACAATTTTTGGTAGGTTATTTCATCACTCTGATCGGTTTCCATATATGTAAAAGCACCTGTCAGTGCAGACTGCTGGGCCCCTGAGGCTCTGATTCAGGAGGTTTAGGGTGGGCCCCATAAATCTGCATTTTTAACAAGTTCCCATGTGATGCTGCTGCTGCTCCTGGCTCAGAGGCCACACTCTGAGAATCACTGGATTTGATAAAGCCTAAATCCCAACTATTAAATTCTATTTTTTCTAAGATCATGTAAAACAAGGACAGGAATGACAGCACTGACACTAGAAAGTTGAATCCCCCGTGACCTAGCAACAGCACTTCTAAGAATTTATCCTACATATAAAACTATGGTACTGAGTAGTTATAGATTATAGCACTGCTTGTAATAAAGTCTGAAAAACACTAAAATGTCATCAGTAGAGAACCTGTTAACTAAACCGTGGTATATAAGCTACAAAGTAATGCCCTGCAGCCATGTAAAAGGAAATGATCACACTGATATGGAAACACCTCCAACAAGGACTGTTATGAGAAAAAAGGAACAAGGCACAAAACAGTATGAATAATATACACCCAGTTATATAAAATGGGAAAGTGGGGAGAAAAATATTTCCACACACAATTTGCTTACATTGGCATAACATTTTTCTGAAAATATCATTCAAAAAACCTAATAATGGCTGGGCAAGGTGGCTCATGCCTGCAATCCCAGCACTTTGGGAGGCAGAGTTGGGCAGATCACTGAGCTCAGGAGTTCAAGACTAGCCTGTGCAACATGGCCAAAACCCCATCTCTACAAAAAATACAAAAATTAGCTGGGTGTGTTGGCACTGCCTGTAGTCCCAGCTACTCAGGAGGCTGAGGTAGGAGGACTGCTTGAGCCTTTGAGGTTGAGGCAGCAGAGAGCCCAGATCATGCCACTGCACTCCAGCCTGGGTGACAGAGAGACTCTGTCTCAAAACAAACGATTCCTAATAACTTTGGTTCCCTCGGGGAATGAAATGGCATGACTAAAGGAGAAAGAGATAATTCACAATATTCTTTTATACTTGTTGAAATGTGGGGTCATGTGCCACACAGAAAGCAATGTGAAGGCAAGATCTGAGGAAGCCCTTGCCTCCTATCCTTATGCAGCGCTGCTTGTTTGGCCAACCAGGGGAGTGCTCTAGAGGAATCCGCGATGCTTCCATTTGGCATACTTGGCGCTTAGTCAAAGCCTGCTGAGACCCTGATTTTGTAATCCAACATACTGGTTACTTGATTAGCAAGCCATCAATATCTTTATCCAAAGCAATGCTAAAAATGGTGAAATAAAAACTGCACTGAGAACCGAATCCTGTGTCATCTCATCAGATAACTCCAAGTTACAAATTCAACAGTGAGTTGTCACTCATTCTGCTCTAAAGAGAATAATCAAAAAGGTTATGTCAAATGTCTTGATAAAATATGGACACATAACTATCATATTTCTCTGATCTAAAAATCTGCCTGTAAGTAAAACCCAGGTGTTTTCATACAAAGTCCAACCTCCCCCATTTCACAGATCAAATTTGAAATTGTTAAAATGAGATCAGATTTGAGAATGAACACTGAAGGGGTTCTACAAATAAAAAGTATAGATATGTTAGGGTATATGAGAAGTGGGAGGTAAATCTTTATTACAAGCTCTATACCATGTTCTTTCTTCTTGTCACTTATTACTCACTTTCACCTGAACCTTTACTCACCCCATTTCTCACCCCATTTATTTCATATACTTTCATTAAAAATTTTAAGAGACTATGGAGATCATTAAAGTCAACCTCTTTCTGATTCGGAGGAAGGCAACACTGCGCCCAAAGTTACACAGCAAGTTCAGAGCACAGTTGGAATAAAAACCTGGTCCTTCTTAACACAGCGTATAGTACATCCAAGATTTTCTACCTTCGATCAATGCTGCCTTCACCCCTATTCAACATCAACATAAATCAGACACAATGTAACTTAAACTAGTCCCTGCATCAATTCTACTATCTCCCTTACTGCTATAGGCTAGAAGATACTATCAAATGAATACACAGAACCAAAAACATGGCAAGGTCAAAGGAAAATCGGAGCTTCACCCCTGTTCTCTTGGGGGCACATCACTTGACAAGTATTCCACGCCTTCTCAACTCTGTTTATTCTCCACTCTACTCAGTAAATCAGGTCTGATTCAACTAATTCCTTGTTTAACCTCTTTCTCACCTTAAAAATCTCTGCAGTTAAACTTCACTCACCCTTCCCTAGAGATTCCTTTCTTTCTGTGAAGGCACTCCTATACTTACTCTCTTCCATCACAAATAATCTTTATTTCTTCCTCAATTTGCTTCAGGTAACCCAACCCTGAAGCACCTCCTCTTGATCATGCTACCCTTTTTTTCACCCTCTACCAACTAATATCAAGTAACTAACATATAAATAAAATGATAAAAAATGGAGACATTAATACTAGTATCATCACTAAATAATCTACACAGAAATGAGACAAATAACTTTTCTAAGTATTATAAAAGAAATAAATAAGGAACTAAGAAAATAATGAGAGTTGGGGTCTATTCTAAAAAGGGATTGGTCAGAGCAAAGCTTCTCTGAAAAAAGAAAAAAGCAGGGGAAGGAAGCATTTAAACTGAAGTTTGAATCATAAGAAAAAGCAAAGTGGTAAAAAACTATTACAAAAAAATTGAAAATTGTATGTGCAAAGGTATGGAGTTGAAAGGTTTGCCATTTACAAAGACATTTTTAAAAGGCAATGTGGCTACATCACTGAGAAAATGAAAAAAACTGGTGTAATTAAACCTACTGGAAAGACAAAGATTATCAGAGTAGCTAAAATAAAATAAATCCATCTACATATTGCACAAAAGGCATGCAAAGTAAAATTACACCAAAAGTTAAAAAAAGTGTAGAAAATCATATGCCAGATGAATTCTAACAAGAATAAACCTGGTATAGGAATAACAATAAATAAAACAATGAAATATTTTAAAACTTAAGTTCATCAATAAATATATAAAGAGAAATTCAAGAAGAAAAGTAATCAACCATGAACATGTACACAGCCACAATGGCATGCTATATTGCTCAGAAATACATACAGAAAAAATCAGAATAAGGAGAAACCGACAAGTCTAAAATTAATAATTTTTTTTTTTTTTTTTTTTTTTTTTTTTTGAGACAGAGTCTCGCTTAGTCGCCCAGGCTGGAGTGCAGTGGCGCCATCTCGGCTCACTGCAAGCTCCGCCTCCCGGGTTCACGCCATTCTCCTGCCTCAGCCTCCCGAGTAGCTGGGACTACAGTCGCCCGCCGCCTCGCCCGGCTAATTTTTTGCATTTTTAGTAGAGACGGGGTTTCACCGTGTTAGCCAGGATGGTCTCGATCTCCTGACCTCGTGATCCACCCGCCTCGGCCTCCCAAAGTGCTGGGATTACAGGCGTGAGCCACCGCGCCCGGCTAAAATTAATAAATATTTTAACATGTCTTCTAGTGAATACCATGGCTTTCCAGAAAGAAAGAACGTATAATCTTTCCATGAATACATGGAAGAGCTACAAAAATTAAATATGTAACAAGACACAAGACAAGTATTACATTTCAAAGAAATGATGATACACACAGTCGACATACTCTTATTGGTTGGGTTTTGTTTTTTTTTTTTTTCTTTTTGGAGACAGAATCTCACTCTGTCACCCAAGTTGCAGGGCAGCGGCATGATCTCAGCTCACTGCAACCTCCACCTCCAGGAGCTGGGATTACAGATGTGCGCCACTACGCCCTGCTAATTTTTGTATTTTTCGTGGAGACAGGGCTTCACCATTTTGGCTAAGCTGGTCTCAAATTCCCAACCTCAGGTGACCCACCCACCTCGGCCTCCCAAAGTCAGTATACGTATTCTTTAACAACAGTGCAATTTAGTTAGAAATCAACAGTTTTGTTTTTTTTAAAGGTTAAAATAAAATCCTTTTGTTTGAAAACTTAAACGTGTACTTCCTAATAAATCATGGGTTACAGAAGAAATCACAATGGAAATCACAAAATATTTAAAACTGTACTAATAAATCATGGGTTACAGAAGAAATCACAATGGAAATCACAAAATATTTAAAACTGAATGACAACAAAAGTAATACATGTCAAAATCTACCAGAAACAGTACTTACACAGTAATTTATATCCTTATAGGCCTAGAAGTCTTAAAAGAAATGAAGAAAGCAAAGAGTAAACACAATAAAACAGAAGGAAGAAAACAATGACAAAAATATGTATTATTAATAAAATAGGAAAAAGCAATAGAAAGGATTAACAAGATAAAACTTCTTTTTTGAGCAGACTAATAGATGACAAAAATACTAGGTATGACTGATTTAAGGAGAGGGATGAAAGATGTATGTGCAGGGAGCGAAGTGGTCTAATAAACAATCCTGGGAACAAAAATAGAGGAAATAACTACAAACAAAGAATGAACACTTTTAACAATAAACACACTATAAATACAGTAACTTTATGCCGATAAATCAGATACATATGAAATAAGTAATTTTCTATAAAAATAAAATAATTTGAAAACAGTAAGTAAAAAAACCCATCCACCCACTTCAATACCATCTTAGAAGGATTTACCGAATTTTCAAGGCTCGACCCATTTCTCTTATTCAAACTGCTTCAACAAATGATGTGATGAATTAACATCAGCAAATCTATGAAACTACTACAATGCATTAACAGATGAATGAGAAAAATGAAAGAATCCATCTCAATACCTACGAAAGAGCATGTTAAATTTCAGGAAAAAAAATTCAGTAATAATTATTTCTAAAACTCTTTGGGAACTCTGGGAATCAAAAGGAATTGACCAAAACGGATAAAGCAATTGTCTTGCTTCATGTCAAAACTTTACAAGAATCCCTTTTAAAAAATGGAGCAAAAGAAAGATAAGTGCTTTTCCACACAACACTGCCCTAGATATCCAAGTCAATGCAATAAGACAAGAAAAGAAAAAAAAAAAGGTGGTATAAAAATTAGGAAGGGGCCGGGTGCGATGGCTCACGCCTGTAATCCCAGCACTTTGGGATGCTGAAGTGGGCGGATCACGAGGTCAGGAGATCAAGACCATCCTGGCTAACACAGTGAAACCCGTCTCTACTAAAAAAAAAAAAAAAAAAAATTAGCCAGGAGTGGTGGCGGGCACCTGTGTCCCCAGCTACTCGGGAGGCTGAGGCAGAAGAATGGCATGAACACAGGAGGTGGAGCTTGCAGTAAGCCGAGATCGGGCCACCGCACTCTAGCCTGGGCAACAGAGTGGGGGGGGGTGGTGGGGAAGAAAGAAAAAGAAAGGAAGTGGCAATGCTATCCTTATTTGCCGATGGATATAATTTTCTTGGATTTCCTATGTAGACAATATATAAACTAAGAGAACTAACAAAAGAGATCAAGAAAGTAGATAAGGTTGGTAGATACAAGTTTAATAATAGTTGTATTCCTACAAAAAACTTAGAAAATATAATGGGAAAAATATATCCTATTAGCAATAGCAATAAAAACTGTAAGGTACCCAGAAAATAAACCAACAAAAGACAGCTTAGGTTTCTTGGAGAAATTTATAGAATAGTCTGTTTCAAGAATATAAAAGAATATATAAAGTCTTTTAAAAGATGTATCATATTCCTGGATATAATAAATACCATAAAGATTATAATTTCCCCAAAATGACCTAAAAATTCCATGTAATTCTAATCAATAGCCTAAGTTTTTGACAAGCTGATTTTAAAATTTATATAGAACACAGAATCAAGAATAGCTAACCCGATTTTAAAGAAAGAAAAAAAAAGTGAGAGACAACCTGCTAGTATCACTATTTATAATTAAACCATGGTGATTGTAACAGGGTAACAATGACTCAAAGACAAATAGGCCAATGGAACAGAACAGGAAACTCAGCAATCAACCCTCCAATGGCCCAGTAATCCCCAACATCCAGCCCCAGTTACCCTTCTAACCAAATTGCCTATTGCTCTTTCCCCTTTCTTCTCTGCATTCCAGCCTAATAAGCTTTCTATTATTCAAACAAAACAATTACAATTTGAAATTACTGTTCCCTGTAGCTAGAACTCTCTTCCTTTCAGATATCAACATGGCTCCTCTCTTTACCTCTTACAAGTTTTCCTTAAATGCCAAGACCTCATCAAGACTGTTCTTCCCCACAAAATTTAAAGTTACACTCCCCATGGGTCTCTTCCCTAATTTTTTTTTCCAACAGCACTCATCACACAGATACACTAACCACAATGCTCAGAGGCTCTGTGGACCTAAAAACAATTTGCAAACTATAAGGCTCTCGATATATTATGTTCTTTCTATAGATACTGGAAACAAAGGGAGATGAGGGTGAGAGTGACAGGAAAGAGGAGAGGAGACAAGGAGAAAGGAAAAGATGGATAGCGAGAGGAAATGATGGTAGAGCAGAGAGGGAGAAGAATATAGGAAAGGGTAGTGGGGATAAGGAAGTAAAGAAGAAGAAGAGAGGGAGAAGATGATGGGGTAGAAAAAAAGGTTTCTGGGATCTACTTGGGACTGTGGTGTATGAGTTTGATTAGGTTTTTTGTTTTTTTTTTTTAAATCACATTCAAGAA
Organism: Papio anubis; assembly: GCF_008728515.1. NCBI lineage: Eukaryota > Metazoa > Chordata > Mammalia > Primates > Cercopithecidae > Papio > Papio anubis. The sequence continues at coordinate 110,361,149 of NC_044984.1, forward strand.
TATAATTACAGCACTGGAAAGCATTCTTATTAAGGACTTTATAGAGGTTTTTTCCATAGCTTTACACTTGCCACCTTTTTTATTTTTAAAAATTAAAGTGTAAATTTTGAGGAATAAAAGTAAAACAAATGCTAGAATATTTATGACTAATAAACACCTGGGCTTACACCTGAAATTTGTTCACAAGAACATCATTTTAAGTGCCCTATCAAACACTATTGATAAGAGAGGAAACCACTATAAAAATCATAAAACTATTTTCAAAATAAAAAATTCTTACTTCAAGTACACTACATGACTTAGGGAAGTTTATTCAAGCTAAAAACCCTTTTCACTGGGTACCTTATTTTCATATTTCACATGTGTTACAAGTATGTCTCCAAATATTTCACCAGATGTTTCTAACTCTTTATTCCAAGCTTCAAAGATCCATTTTTTCCAGAATTAAAGTTAGAAAAAGACCATCAAAATATATTGTTTTAAAGTACTTCTGGGTAAATATGGTCATGTCAGTTTGTGAGTAGTACAAGACCCTCACTCCTCCACTTCACCCTGGAGCTTCCCTAGACATCAGAATTTTAAAAAACATATTTTTGGCTCTCTAAAGTATGACTCATGAGTGTGTGTGTGTATGTGTGTACATATATGCCTTTTAAAAACATATAAAAGGAAACTGTGTTAGAGAAAGCCCATCTACTGCTTAAGTGCTAAATAGCTAAACACAACATAAACTTATTCCCTCCTGGCAATTAGTGTAAAAAGGAAACATTCAATATTAGCACTGCTATACAATCACTCCATGAACTACTTCTCCAGCCTCACTCAGTCAAACTACTTCAAGACGGAATGCTCTCTGTGAGTGCCACTCTGGTTCACACCTCTATGGTTTTGCTTGTGTTGGTGTTTTGCTTAGAATAAACTTCTCCTATTGTTCATCTAACCCCTATTTATCTTTTCCATGAAATTACCTTTAAAGCCCCAGAGCAGACTAAAATGCTCCTATACATCTCTGTGTATAACTTAATCACACCACTTCCATTTTTATAAGTTTATGTTTAGCCCATCTCCCTAAATTTTGTGAGGACAGGAATCATATTTTACCTATCACTTTGGACCCCAGAACTTAGTATGGTGCTTGCCATTGGTAGATGCTACATTAGCGTTTCTGACACATTATAACATTCCCCTAAAATTTTCTGGCATTTTACTAGAAGACGCAGAAATAAAGCCTAGAATTCTGAGTCATGAGGTGCGGAAGAACACAAATGTAAAGCTCTGATAGTCCAGCGAGGAATATACCAGGGCATACACATCGTTAGCCTTGAGAATTTCTGATAATCTCTCTAAGCATTCTTCTGAAGGGAGCCTGCATGAGGCATATTCCAGACAGTCATGGAGAATAATAGTGTTGACTTTCTTTGTAGCCCAAGGTAGCCTACATTCTCTGGGCTAGAAAAGCAACTAGCATAGCAGTCCAACATCTCTTCCACTTTCTCCATAGAGTCTTCTCATCTTAGCTCTTCCCACGGAGATCTCTTTCTTCTCTGCTACCAACAGTACTCACCTCACGCTGGGCACCCATACTATCAGAGAAACTCAGGCTGGGTCACGCCCGTAATCCCAGCACTTTGGGAGGTCAAGTGGGCCTGAGGTTGGGAGCTCAAGACCAGTCTGGCCAACACGGTGAAACCCCATCTCTACTAAAAATACAAAAATTAGCCAGGCATGGTGGTGCAGCCTGTAATCCCAGCTACTCGGGAGACTTAAGCAGAAGAATCGCTTGAACCCGGGAGGTGGAGGTTGTAGTGAGCCGAGATTGCACCACTGCACTCCAGCCTGAACGAAAAAGCTAGACTGTCTCAAAAACAAAAACAAAACAAAACAAAAAGCAGAGAAACTCACTGAACAAACATTCACTAAGCACACCTATCTCTGTGCCAGACACTGTACTAAATTTAGGGATGTATACATAAATAAGAGCAGATAGCCCTTGGGTATTTTAGTTTCCTGAGCAAACTACATAAAAACCTTCAAAAGGAACAAAAATATACAAGCATGGAACTATGGTACCCACTGGCATGCACAGCAAGAGCCCAAAGACTTTAAAAGATGCAGAAATATAAACGTGGAAAAATTCTGGTAGGACACCTCAGGCAAAATTTTGTACTTTAATATCAAATCATTAAAAACAACAACAACAAATCCCTCAACATATAATTATAATGCTGTATCTTACACTGGTTTGCACCCTACGCAATCTTGACAGTTTCTATAAAGAATGGCTGCAACTCATGGAACAAGGCAAGAGGTAGCAGGATACATTTTCCTATCAGTTATAAAGTACTATGTAACTCACTTAAGCTATATAATATAGTCTGTAATGGCCAAAATTCTATATTCTCGAGGTCCAGTAAGTAAAACTAAAACTATATTCTTATTAATTGATTTATTTATTTAGAGACAGGGTTTCCTTCTGTCACTCAGGTTGGAATGCAGTGGCGTGATCATGACTCACTGTAGCCTCGACTTCCCAAGATCCAGCGATTCTCCCACCTAAGCTTCCCGAGTAGCTGGGACCCCAGGCACACGCCACCATGCCAGGCTAATTTTCATATTTTTGGTACAGACTGTGTTTCGCTACATTGCCCAGGATCGTCTCGAAGGATCCACCCACCTCAGCCTCCCAAAGTGCTAGGATTACAGACATGAGCCACCACACCCAGCCAAAAACTATGTTCTAATAGGGAAAGAAATTTGCTTTCACTCTATCCTTCTAACTTCATATCTCACTGCTTTAATTTATATGTCCGATGCTTCCACCATTGCCCAGTTTGCTTCCTTCACAGGGCTTGTCAAAATTTACAACTATTAATATTTCATTTATTTTGATGGTCTCCCTCACCATAATGTGAGCCCCATGAGGCGAGAAACCATGTCTGTCCCCTGCCCTCTGTATCCCCAGCAACTAGCATACTGCATGGCACACAAAACCTAATATTCACCGGATAGATGAATGCAGTTTCAGTCACAACCAAAGATTAAATTACTTTTCTTTAGAAAGTTCCATCATGAGAAAAAGAAGAACAATTGACATACAGTGAAGATTTTTAAAGCTGGAAGAAGTTTAATTATTAATAGGAGAAAATAATATGTTTAGCTATTTAAAAAAGTATCTTTTAAGACTTTTTACTTAAGAAACACAAGGGATTGGTGTGGGTTACAACTGGGGTAGTTGGGAAAGGACTTGTATAAATGCAAAAGAAAGGACTAGTGTTCCAGATCATTTTATTCTCTTACAATATTCTAAAGCCTCTAAAAAGATATTTTTACTTCTCATGTTGAGTTTTAGAATGCAACTATTACATGTGCTTTCAAAATTTATTATGATTATTAATAAACTCCTGTTCTTTTCATGGTGTATAAGTGTTCTGATAACAGACTCAACGCAAAATGCATTCAGATAATTGTATCTAAATGCTTTCTGTGGTATGAACTTATCATATTAAAATTTTCAAAGTTGCCATTAATCAAGCCTCTTGCCAGAAGCAATTTGCTTCACTATATAGATCCTTATTTGGGAATATTTGGTAGTATTACTTTACCACTTACTCTCCTTAAAAATGTAGTTGACTTTGGCACCACTCACAAAGACTGTGTTGAGGTTCTTTGCTTGCAGGTATACTGAGCTTTCTCTTATCGGACAGGCCTTAACTTTTACCTCCATTTCAAAAGGCGGTGGCATTATAGTATCCACATAACGAGACTTGATGAAATTATTTTGTGAAGCTCTGAGGTGCTCTTACTATTTCATATATCTCCTCGTTCAATTATAAGTTAAACCTGATTACAAGGCAATGAAAATGTCCAGGAAAGTTAATTGCACATAATTTTCTAAAATGAGGCATAGTACTCGTATTGTAACTACTAAATAACCATTACAGTTCTATGAATAATCACCCTTCTGAGAAAAAGTTACCAAGTACATTATTACAATACAAAAGCGCCTCATGGAACATTTTACCTACACCTACAACTACACAAACACATACTGAGCATCCCTAATCCAAAAATCAGAAATGTTCTAAAATTCAAACATTTTTGAGTGCCTACATGACACCACAAGAAAACTCCACACATGACCTCATGTGACAGGTCACAGCCAAAATGCAGTCAAAACTTTGTTTTATGCACGTAAATATTTTTTAAATACTGTATAAAATAACCTTCAGGCTGTATGTACAAGGTATATATGAAACAAACGAACTGCACATTTAGACTTGGATTCCATCCCCAAGATAACTCATTTTGTATATTCAGATATTCCGAAATCCAAGGAAATCTGAAATCCAAAACATTCTGGTCCCAAGCATTTCAGATATGGGATACTCAATCTGTATAAAAGCAAAGTTAGCAAGCCCCATGATTGCTGTTTTCTACCCTTCTATCCTCAATTCTGAGTTGTTCTCTGGCAGTAAGTTTGGCACTTGGGTAGTGCATTATAAATTCTTCCAGATTGTAGGGTACCATTCCTGGCACCATAGTGGTATCAGGGAAGCAGCATACTTTGTGTTAATGAAAAAATGGTGCTACTGACCTACGGGATGTAATCCTCCCTGGGTACATCACTTATTAAGAGCAAGTGACAGTGAAGAGGCTGTGACTCAGTATGTCCTCAATTCAAAGCCTGGAAGAGTCTGAGGGGTCCCACTCCAGTAGTAAAAACTAATACAATTTTCAAGATGCCAAAATAGATACAAGAGCTGTTCTAGTCAGTGATGCGTGCTTGAATAACCAGAAGCCAACATATGTAAGATTTCAGGATTCTGAAAGTCACCTTACTAAAATATCTCCTGAGGTTACTACACTAGCTAGATTATCTAGTCACAGTCTCTGGACAGCACTTTGAGAATTCAATGGGGAGTGAGTTTGATAGGACACACAGATTAAAGTGGTATTTATATTAGGTAAACTGTAACCACCAAAGTATTTTTATTGCTTACTTTAAGACATGCTTGGAATTTTTTTTTTTTTTTTTTTTTTTAAATATAAAACCTTTAGTCCGTTTCAGAGGTTACTTTAAAGATAGGGACAAGCAAGGTGTAAGACATGGGGGATGATGAGGAACCACATAAATTTTTCTACTGTTTTTCTCATTAAATACTAAGGCATTATATATCACTACGAACAATCAAGGATCAACTGACACTGAAATACTGACAAGACTGCACATATCCTATTGACTCCCTGCCTAACCCCATAGCTCCCTATTGCTAAGCTGAAATGGTGTACCTTCCCAAATTACAAAATATGTCTTATTGTACACCTTAAAATCATGAATGTTTATGTTTTACAAAAACATCCAACCATTATGACAGATTCTGACACCGATGGGCGAGCAAGTGGCAGTCACAGTGGAATTCTGGCCAGCTTGAAAGAAACATCGGGACAGACCTCTGACATCTGCCCAGATTCTCAAGCCTGGCGCACAGTGGGAGAAATGACCTACCAAAAGAGTGTAAAACAGATGGAAATTCCAACATGCTGCCCTTCACCAGGCGAAGAGCAGCAAGCAGGACTTTACCTATGTGGTCAAATGGCCAAAACGAAAAAAAAAAAAGGAAAACCTGCTAATGAGTACTGGTGCTAGGTATGCAGCGTTTCTTATAGAATGTTATTTCTGCATAATCTACTATTGCATTTTCCATTCATCCTTATTTTTTTCCACAATCATTATTTCCTCATCTATTTTTTTCCTGCCTCGTTAAATTTATTACATGTAAGCTACCTTAACTACTTCTCTAACGAGATGAAGCAGGAAAAAAAGGAGGGAAGGACCCATGTTCGTATTCTTCCCCCCACACTCTAATTCTATCTAAAAAACTGATAAAGCTATAATATTTATTTAAAGGAAGCTAGTATATAACAACTGTACAACATAAAATTATTTTCTGTGTCTATTCACTGTAATGGTTCCAGTTATATTTTTAAAGGCACTGCCTAGCACAAATATAGCACAAAAGAAATCTACCTTTAGAGATCACTATTTCAGAGCTAGCAGCTGGCACTCACTGTGGCTGGGCATCTTCTTTAAAGGCCTTCCAACATTTGGCATTAGCCTTCCAGAGACCAGGACCTTTCATACTCAGCACCGCTGCAAAATGTCTAGCTCACTAGTACTCAAAGAAGGTCCCAATTTCCCAGCAAAAGAGAAATAAAACTGGAGCTTACGCTTATTTGATAGAATGCTGTTATCAGCAAATATTTGTCTTCCATACTCTTCCCATGCCACAGAGCTACACCAGAGGCAGGTTTCCTTTTTCTTTCATCAAAACACAGGATGGCCTTCAACCATCTGCACTGCTCATGATCCCAAATCCTCTATCCCTAACATAAGTCTGATAATTCTAAATACATTGATAAGCCCCTAGAGGATTTAAGACAAGGAAATTACCATGGTCTCATTTATATTTTGAGAAGATCACTTTAGCTGCAATTCATTATGAAGGAGTTAAAAGGAGAGGCAGAGATGGCAGCTAGAAGGCTATGATGGCAGCCCAGGTGAGAGAAAAGCTTGGCTTTTATGAGGTGGTAGCAGTGGAGATGAAAAAAGCATGAGTTTAAGATGTTTTAGAAACAGGGCTGATATGACACTCAAGCAGAGACACCATGAAGGCGGTAAGACACATTAGTTAGTATGGAACTGAGGAAAGAGGTCCGGGCAATATATCAACATTTTGGAGATGTCCCTTACAGATGGTATTTAAAGGCAATGGGGTGAGTAAGGGCACCCAGGTGTGAGTCTGAGAGACTGTAGACGCACAGAAAGTGACGTGGCTCAACCAGTGCCCTACCGCCGTCAGCTTCTTTAAGGGGGATGGGAGAAAACAAATGCCACAACGTTTTCTGTAGCTAGTACATGACACATTATCTCTCAGTGATACGTCTTCCAACAATAGGGAAAGAGAAAAAAGAAAACTGTGGTGTTTTTTTCCTTAATTTTTGTTTATTTTGCTTATTCCTTAAATTTTGTTTATTTTAGTAACAGAAGCTTCCCCTTCAACCTCATGTATACATACACTTACAACGGCAGCTGAGTAAATTTATTAGCTGAATCAAACTAATCCATTCATATTTTCTCCTTTTAAAAAGTTAGAATTCACTTAGTAAGAAAATTCACTGAAAACAAATAATGAAGTTAAAAGATACTATTTGAATCAAATTATCAGTTGAATACAGAATTTCGTAATTAGTAATCACACCTACAAAATCTGATTAATATCACAACCTCAATAGTAACTAACAATAAAGTACATTTCTACTTTAAGTTTCTCCTTTCCTAATGCTAATAAAAGTAGTATAGGAATTCAGTAGTCATTGCTTTTCTTTGGATCAGCCAGGTCATTTACTCCAACAGATCTATCACTTTCCCACTGAATGACTCAGACTGACTTATTTCCTGATTTTAAACTCATATCAGAACTGGAAACAACTCAAACTCCCATCGATCCATGCTACAATGGATAAATTAGGGTACAGTCACACAGTGGAATAGTATACAGCACATAGAGTTGGCCTAAAATTCCACTATAACTTGTGTATGTTTGGGAATCCTCAAAAAAAAACAAGGAAAGGGGATTTTAACTGATAACAGGAGGCAACTACATGTGATTGGCAAATCAAGCAAAGGTACCTGTACGATGCATCAATTGACCTAGATGTAGAGAATCTACAGAATTAGTACTGGAGGGACAGTAATGAGAACCCCATGGGAAAGTGCTTCTCAAGCCCATTTCCCCTAAAAACCATAGGTGCAGGAAGCATACATGTTACTAATGAATATGTGCTCCATACATTAGACAGGCTGGGGCAGAAAATGCTAAAATCACTAATTAAAAATAAGGGACCGGATATGGTTTAGCCCTGTGTCCCCACCCAAATCTCATCTCGAATTATAATCCTCATGTGTTGAGGGAGGGGCCAGGTAGCAGGTGACTGGGTCTTGGGGGTGGACATCCCTGTTGCTGTTCTCATGATAGAGTTAGTTCTCAGGAGATCTGGCTGTTTGATGAGTATGTGGCTCTCTCCCCCTGCTTTGCAGTGGAAAGATGTGCCCCGCTTCCCTTTCACCTTCTACCACGATTGTAAGTTTCCTGAGGGCTCCTCTGTTATGCTGAACCGTGAGTCAACTAAACCTATTTTCTTTATAAATTACCAAGTCTCAGGTAGATCTTTATAACAGTGTGAAAACGGACTAATACAGGCCCTAAGAGATCTGTTCTACTCCAGCTCTGTGCTAACTGGACCATGCTTGGAATGTTCAGTTTAATTCTGAATACCACAGTTGAAAAGGACGATACAAAGTAAAACATGCAGGCTCGGGCATGGTGGCTCACGCCTGTAATCCCAGCACTTTGGGAGGCCAAGGAGGGTGGATCATAAGGTCAGGAGATCAAGACCATCCTGGCTAACACGGTGAAATCCCATCTCTACTAAACATACCAAAAATTAGCTAGGTGTGGTGGTGGGCACCTGTAGTCCCAGCTACTCGGGAGCCTCAGCCAGGAGAATCGCCTGAACCCAGGAGGCAGAGGTTGCAGTGAGCCAAGATCGTACCACTGCACTCCAACCTGGGCAACAGAGCAAGACTCCGTCTCAAAACAAACAAACAAACCATATTCAAAGGAGAGTGACCAAACGAACTTAAAACCACCCAACATGACAACTGAAAGAAATGGAAAAAATTTAGCCGAGAGATGAGACAACTCAGGAAAGAGATAAAAACGATTTTTCAGTGCACAATTTATACTCAAGTACACCATGCCATGAAACCTATTTTACTCAGCATTGTATTTTAAAACTATTGTGAGAATAGTAATTGGCCTCCTCCAATTATGGTAAATATAAATTTTAAAAATTGATCAAAATGTGACAACAGACTGGTCAATACTTCATAGTATACCAGAGAGCTCAGGCACACCAGCCAAGTACCACTGATGCAGACACTGCAGAAAACAGATTTCAACTCAACATAAAGACTAGCTTTCTAACTGGGTTATTTAAAGAATGAACAGGCTTACAAGAAAGGTACCATCTTTGCTATCCCTGAAAGTGTAATGAAGGAAACTTTGGAAGGGATGAGGGGCAGGAAGCCTTTAACGGCACCTTCAGTCCTATGATTCTAATGATTCTGTACCTCGATTCTCAGATAAGCTGTGCCTGTTTTAAAATATCCCATGTAGACTGATTACTCAGAAGCAGATAGAATAATGGAAGGCAAGGCACATCAAATTATAAGGGGAAGATGTGGCGAGACAAGGTAAAGAGAAATATCTTGAAGATACCATTCTAAAACTTGAAATTTATATTGCTAGTAAAGCCACATATACATGAATTATTAAATCAGCCCCCTGAATCAAACTTTTCTGCTTTTTTATTACCAGGAGTACTATTTGAGAGCAGAAATTACATGATTTACATTTTGTTTATAAAAGCAGCAATATAATAGAGGTGAATAAACAAACATTTCTTCTCCCTGGAAAGGACAGATGAGGCTGATAGCTTAAAAAAAAAAAAAAAAAAAAAAAAAAAAAACCCACCATCCTGTCTGACTGAATGAAGTATTAGCCTATGAGGTAGAATGAGAAAAATCAATATTGTTTGAATAGAAATAATTATAAAAAGGAGGAAATTTTATCTGGGTGTGGTACCATTACACTGTTTACCCACAAGAGCTATAAAGTCTCAGTTCAATTCTTTCAAGGATAAAGGGCTGTATTTACCCATTGTTAGCCAATGTTCATGTTGAACAAAGCCCTCACAGAACATAAACTTATAATTTTTTTTTATTTAGTAAAATTTAACTTCTTTCTGTGCCTGGGGTCATCACTGGTAAGCGTTCCAAGAAATATTCATTCTTTGGAGATACATTCAGCTATCCTGGAAGAAGAACTGCACCATCTTAAACCTCAAATGATTTTTGAGGTTTAATGGTTCTATCCCTCTCTCCCATTTAATCACGATACTCTGAATCCCTTCTGCATCAATTAAGCATACAATAGAGTACAGTACATAAAACTACAATAAGCAATACAGAAAAAAAGGATTAAAGCCATGAAAAATGTATTAATTTATTCTATGCAATGCACTTGTAATTCTTCCACTTTCAGTCAAGATCACAGTACAGTTTAATAGTCTGGTTCAGGGACCAATTAATCCTTTTATATTTAAATCAATCACTGACTCCTCTCCGAATAATTTAGCTTCTACATGCTGCCTCCCATTTGATGTCTTTGGGGGAAAGAGCACAGTTAACACTATGTGGTACATTAATCATGTTTAGTAACAGAAAAAGAAATGTATTATCAGAGAAATCTAATACAAAAAGTAAAACATGCTCTAAAACATGTTAGCATAATCACTACATGTGTCACATTTTTCTTAATAAAAACAGGCAGGTTAAACCGGGAACCAAGAGTATACACTTCACCTGGCTTTTCATAGTATGTGTGCATGCATGTATCTATTTATTTTGACTATGTATAAATAGATATCCAGGAATAAAGTCACTCAGCTCAATCCATACCCCTATGCACTGGCAGATTCTTCTCTATCCCAACCTAAAGCAAATGACTTGATGATGCTCAAACAGCGGGGAAGGGGAAAAGTAATAGAAAGGCATGTATTTTATTCAAACTGGCATGTGTTTGGCACTTTGCCACAAAGCTGAGTCCTTTTCCTAGAACAACTCAGAAGCCTAATTAATAGGGTTAATTCAATGCAATATTCATGTGTAGTCTAAAGATTCTTACCACTGCATATAAAGCAGATGTCCATGTTTTAAGAATATTTTCTCTAAACAAATGTGTCAAGAAAGCATTAAGAGTTCATGTGACTAAGAATAATGCCATTGTACTATATGCTAGCTCTTATTTTAACCAACAGCAAAAGAAGGAGGTCCTCTTTTTTGTTCCTGGATCTTAATCACCACAAGAATAAATCAACTTTGTATTCTAGTGCCCATCCCATGGATTACAAATGCAGGATTTAGTTTCAGAAATTTCAAAGCCAACATAAGCACTTTTCAAATGTTCCATAAGTAAGTGTTTTCAAAAAATTTAACCAATTAAGTTTCTAAGTAGATCCAGCACTGAAAAAAGTGAAGTCTGTATCTTGGCATAACCCGAATGTATTGCTGACTCAGGAGCTCTGCCAGTTCAAACAAATGCACACGAAAGAAAGCGCAAGTGAATGTTAGCTCTATGTTCACTTCACTCTGACACAGAGAAATCAAATGGTCAAAGTTTAAGACCAGCTCTGTGGTACTAGTGGGAAGAAGAGCGAAAAAAGAGGCCACACTACAGGTGGTAATCCTAACTCCTAAGAACACACGACAGCATCTAAAGACAGATTCAAAAGCCTGGCTAGATTATCTCACTGAAGGAATATTTCTCCGGCCATGTGAGCTGAGACGACCTTTGAGAATTTGGTAGACAACTATGATCCGTAAATAATCAACAGGTAGAAAAATATTAAGTGTCATCCTCACTAATCCTCAGAAAAGTCATATCAAAGAAACATTTGGAAAGAACCCAAGTCTTCTGTTTCTTTTTTAAGCCTCAGAATAGAACAGAACACCACTAATCAAGATTAAACAAGTGAACTTTCATCAACTAATCAAGATTAAACAAGTGAATTTTCATCATCAAAAATCATCTCATCCCTAGAATATGAAGTCATATCAGCTAACAAGCTACTTTCAACAGAAGAGTCTTATGTCATTTTCATGGTGGCTGGGTAAATTTGGGTGGATCCATTCATACTCCTCTGTCTAGTTATGTCTTCGTAATTATCTGTCAAATGGTATGCAAAGTATACATGTAAAAAAGGGCGTAGTAAGAGACCCTACAGATAACTACAAAACACACACAAATCTAAGGAGTTAAATGCAAGGAAAAGAGGGGGCCCCTCCTTCTATATTTATTTGTTTGGGTAAAATGCACCCTTTATATTTCAGTGACTTTCTCTCTCAGTTAGTAAATCCAAAGATGGAAAATATTACATGTTCTTTCTGGAATCAGTATAGAATAATGTTCAAAACAAGATCATAAAATGCCTAAAATCCTTTTGAACACTGGTGTTCCTTTCCTTTCTCTGCTTTTCATCTAGTCATCCCAATCCTGGGCCTACATAGTACTGAGTCTCCCTGGCTGAGACAACAAATGAAAGCCTCAGCACATCCACAAACTGCCCTTCTCTCATGCTTAGCTCCCATCTGAGCTGCTCTAAACAATTCCCTCCCATCCTCTTGCTGGCAGAGGCTGTACTTAGCTTCTAGATAGGGGTCTTTGGTGCTTCTTAACTGCCTCTGATTTGGTAGGAGCTCTTCCTTTACTAGACCCTGTGGACTTGTAACTAATTCTTTTTATCTATGGACAGTCAGTACTGAAAACTATGGTATGACATAAAATATGAGTCACAGTATATTTGGTAATAGTATATATGTGGTGAAAAATGCTCTGCTGTAAACCTCACATTTAACATAATTTGACCAACATTAAGATACCAAATTTTCAAGTAAATAACATCATAAACATTATGATTACCAAACAGCATCCAATGCAGAGTTACTATTGTATCAGCAGCAGTCTTTACACAGGTTACAAGTAAAATGGGAAAAGAAAAATATGAATGCAATAAAAATTAATAACTCACAAAAAATGTTTAACCAGCCTTTCAAAATCACCAAAAACAAGACATATTTTAGGTAGATAAATATGTGTATTTATATAATAAAGTATTTCTTTTACTACCAACTACCTAATAAAGTAGTAGGTAATCAATAAAAATTACATGCATGAAGTGACATTTCTAAGTCAATATATAAAACCAACTCTGGAGAAAGACATGCTGAAAAAGGAAAAAGCAGGCTTAGCATTTTATTTGTAAAGCCAATATCAAAATGTAGTCTTATCATTCTCTAACTACTCTTTAACATACCATGTCTATGTCAAAATATGGTAGGCTGGTTCATAGTCACTCAACACACATAAAAGAATGTTCTGGTATCTGTGAAACCGGAGTTCTGTTTGATGAGTGCTGAGTTTTTCATTTTCAAAAGCTGAATCAGCTAATTTTGAACAGTGTGAAAAACAAAAACATAAAGATGTTTATCAACATAAATAATATGAAGACACCCATCCACTGAAACATTTTTTTTAAAAATCACAAAAGAAAAAGTTAATGCTCTGATACAAAATCCAAAGCCAAATGGATGTAAATAATTCCTCATCCCAAAATAATAGGAGAAATGGCTATTTAAAAGAAATGTTAAATATTTAATGGCTTTATCTTTTGTTACTTCTTTGTTACTCACTCAGCATAACTCCAACTTCACATACATCAGAACATTTTAACAATATATGCAGTAAAACATAAAAAGATATTTACTTCAATTTGTAAGGGAAATTTCTTGTAGTGCAATTTTAGTAGCAGGTGAAATCAGTGTAATATTTCATTCTCACTTCTATCTGTGTATGAGTAATTAAAAATGCTTTTTAAAAGAAAGAAAAAAGAAAATGCCTTCCTTTACTTGATAGCCAAGTAGGCTCTTCACCCAAGTTAGGCATCTCACAGGAATATAAAAGATGGCCAGGTGCAGTGGCTCACGCCTGTAATCCCAGTACTTCGGGACACCAAAGTGGGGAGATGGCTTCAGTCCAGGCGTTTGAGACCAGACTGAGCAAAAGAGCAAGACCCTATCTCTACAAAAAGAAAAATAAAAAATTGGCCAGGCCTGGTAGCGCATGCTTGTAGCCCTAGCTACTTGGGAGGCTGAGGTAACAGCATCACTTGAATCCAAAAGAGCCACGACTGCCACTGGATCCCAGCCTGGGTGACAGAGAAGAGCCTGTCTTCAAAAAAATAAATAAACAACAACAACAAAAAATAAAGACAAAAAGATCAAGCTAGCTGTTTTACAGATTTATTGAAGAACTTTGTTGAGAGCAAGAAAACACCATTTCTTTAATTTATACGCGGGTTTTCTTTACCCAATATGCATACATCAGCTACACGATTACAAGTGACATGTTCTTGATAGTAAATAAAATTTCAGCCAAAATAATGCTAGTAATAAGAAACGGAAAATTAAAGAAAATAGATTAAGATAACAGGGAAATAAAAATAGAGGCTGATGATAACGGTGTCAGGAAACAGGACCCAAACAGATTCTCCAGGGTCTTCTGACAGATCTAAGGTGTTTACCTAACGGTTTCTGTCCCATTATCCCTCTTCGCCCTCGCACAAAATCCTCCTGACCAAATCCCAGTCCTCACTCACTACCAGAAGTTTTGTCCATGTTCCACTGCCACATAACAAGTATATTTCATCTGAGGCATTTAGAAGTTGAGGTAAGTTTCCAGTACAGCCTTCCCGCTCATTTTCTCTTTCAATAGTATGGAAAGGATAGATGGAGTTAAGAAAAAGAGTAAGGGAAGCTTGACCACAAAACATTTATTGAATGTGTTTTTATTCACGTTACTTTTCATCTGGTGTTGGGAAAAATCAGGTGAGAGTTATACCTGCAAACATCAAAGATACATTTTTTTGAGACAAGTTGAAAAGCTTGTATGTTGAACTACAGCAAGCCCAGCAAAGTTATTTTTAATTGTTACTTCTAAAAACCCATTTACTATTCTCTGAACAACTTGGAAACTAAAATTTGAAGGAGAATAAATAAATCTGTGCCTATCACTAGTCACAAAGGGGAATGAAGTAGGTAATAGTCCCCACTCTAGGAACTGAAAAAGGAATCAGTCACTGGGGCAGTGCTTCAGAAGACACTGTATATTACAGTGGGCTGAACTGGGACAGGAAGAGGGGATAATCAGAACTTAAAACTGGGGAAAAAAGAGACTACACCTATCAGAACCTGCCAACCTGTACACTATCACATCAAGGAAGAGCCAGGGTAAAGGCAGGAGTAGTAAGATACAGGGCAAGGAGGGGGTAGTCAAAACATTAGGCTAGTGCAATAGCTCAGAATGAAGTGATAGAAACTTAGAATGTGACAGTGAACATGGAAAAGAAACCAAAAAACACATTTTGTAACTAGACAAACCAAGAAGTATACTTTGTGATACCACATGGGCACCTTTTTCAGTTGATAATGCTTAAGAAATAAACATCTATAAATCAGAATGAAATTTTTGTTTTTTTAATATCCAGAAAAACTCTTTGGGGCTGGAGGTTAAGGGCAGAAAAATTGACTAATAAGTTACCAATATTTTACTTGCTACTTTTTCTTTCACCTTTCAACTGGAAAGTGAGGCAGTGCCTAAGTTACAGACAGCCATTACCATTATTGATTTCTATTTTTAAAATCAGTGTCTTTAATATTACTTTAAGGAGAGACAATGATATTCTAATATTCTTGTACTGTCTCTACTTAAACCTTGTTCCCAAGGAAACAGCTAATGTCTCAATATCAGACCCTGAATAATTATGACTACAAAGGAAGTATGCTACAATGAGACATTTGCACTTTTAGCAGAATGAAAATGACCAGCTTCTTTTGCCTTCGTAGCAAACAAAAGTCTCTGATTTTCATACAGAGGCCAGCCCTTTCTACTAGACATATGCTGACAGGAACAGGTTACAGTATTAACATGATCTCATGTACAGAATGTTACTATTTTCAGTGGCATTCTGTTCCAGATGAAAACAAAGACACAACTGAAATCACCTTTATTTTTAGGCATTACTGACTGCCTCTTTGGGAAGAGGTTCAGTTTTGAAGTCAGTCTTGTTAAAGCATAAGTGGAGATAACTGCTCATAAACCATTAAGGATGAACATATTTCCCAAAGCCAAAAGGCTTGAAATTAAAATGACTTAAATAAAAACAATTTTACAGATTTTTATTAGCTAAAAACCCTCACAACAAATAAGCACGGATCTTCTTAAATGTATCACATAATTTTTTTAATACTGAGTACACTTCTTCCACCTTTTATAACCAGTCCTTTTTCCAGACGAAGCACTTAAAGTATTGGCATGGCAAAAGAAAAAAGTGATATATGAACCACTTGCAGTTAGGAAAAAATAGACAAAGTATGGAAAGACTTTCTTTTCATAATTACTGGCAAAACCTCTAATTTACACTTCTAAAGAAATGCTTTTTGTTAAGGATTTACAAACACTCAAACCAGACAGTTCATGCATGGACATTTTATCTTGCCCAAAATATTCAAAAAATTATCTTGCCCAAAATATTCAAATAATTTAGGAAGGTGGACCAACTGAACACTTAGCCTCATATACCACTATAGTTGAAGAAAATGAAGTAAACACTAATTATAAAAACATTTGAGGACTAAAATTCTAAGAGTTTTTCAAATGGCAGGAATCATAAAATCAATTTAATAGATTTCAACCAAGATTTATTAATTAAATAGAGTAGAATTGAAAATGTGAATAAAATTTCAGACTTATATTTTAAGAAATGAGAGACAAAAACATGTATGTATTACGTTGCAATGTAAGATCTATTCCTTTGAATGTAGTCAAAAAAACTGGAAAGTTCTTGGAAGGATCAAATATTGTGCTAAGCCTCAATTTAACAATCCAAAAACATGAGGATTTTTCATTATACTGGCCTGTTAAATGTTCTGTTAAAGCCCGAAACCGTAATTCATAACTAGATGGTTCTAGGGTACAACTCCATGGAAGTTAAAATGATGACTGTAAGAGTTGAATTAACTCCTTAGTGGAACAAAATATAGCACAGCTTTCCCAATAATGGTAACCTAGCAGATCAGGACAGTATATACATTTAGAAAATATGTGAGAAGGCACACAAAATGTTAAAATTGAAATGACAATTTCACCAAAACTTTACTGGACATGTCTGCATGCAATAAAATTTTTCTGTGTACACATGGAACAGGTACCATCAATACTAAAACTCTAGAAATAAAATGTATCTACTGAATGTGAAACTACGAATGAACACCACTGAGACATTCTAATAACCAGTGGCAAGAAGCCAAGTTTGGCTAATAGAAAAGTTGTAAAATTAACTAAAGACTTCTCCCCCTGAATAAAAAGTATGCCCTATTTAGAAGATGGTAATTCTTTTTTTTCTAATTAAATGGTTACACAAGCTCTACTTACAGGTATCAAGAGTCTCTAATGTAAGTGTATAAGGGGAATTTACATCCTTTCGCCAGGCTCAGAGGATCACACTTGTAATCCCAGCACTTTGGGAGGCCAGGGAGGGTGGATCGCCCGAGATGAGGAGTAAGCGATCAGCCTAGCCAACATGGTGAAACCCTGTCTCTACTAAAAATACAAAAAAATCAGCCAGGCGTGGTGGCACATGCCTGTAATCCCAGCTGTTCAGGAGGTTGAGGTAGGAGAATTGCTTGAACCTGGGAGGTGGAGGTGGCAGTGAGCCAAGATCATGTCACTGCACTCCAGCCTGGGCAACAGAGTGAGACTCCATCGCAAGAAAAACAAAAACAACACAACAACAACAACAACAAAAAACAGAAATTTACATTCTTCAAATACAAATGCTTATTTTTCAAACATTTAACAATGTATCTTTAAATGTATAAAACTGTATGCATAATACGGAAAAATACCTAAATTAGGAAGCCCAAATTTTACAAGTCAAATCCTAAGAAAATGGGTTGTTTATAGATTCTCGTACATCATAAGCAATTTCCACAGCATTAAAATGTTAAAGAATATTACATAACATTTTAATATAGCATTTTTCTAAGATAAAAATAATAGAAATGAATAGGCCACGCATGGTGGCTCATGCCGAGATCCCACCACTGCATTTCAGCCTGGACGACAGAGCAAGACTTTGTCTCAAAATATTAATAACAATAGAAATGAATTAATATTTAACTTCGATAATTTTAAAACTAGAAATACAGTTTTATTCTCTCCATAAGGGGAGGAAATAGCCTCTGCAGTTTCCTTTTAAATCACAATTTTAAAATTCTAATTAGCCTAGACATAAACTCTGAGGAGTAAACATTGGCAACAGATCATATGCAAACAGCAATGATAAATGGCAAGCAAGTACAGGCTGAATATCCCTTATTCAAAATGCTTGGAACCAGAAGAATATCGGATTTCAAATTTCTTTCAATTTTGGAATATCTGCATACACATAATAAGATATATTGGGAATAAGACCCAAGTCTGAATATGAAATTCATTTATGTACATTTATATTACATATACACCTTAAGCACACAAATCCTGAAGGTAATTTTACAAAATAGTTTAAATAATTTTGTCTGTGGAACAAAGTTTTGACGGTGACCCATCTCATGGAGTAAAGCATGGAATTTTCCACTTATGACATCACGTGCACACTCAAAAAGTTACAACTTTGCAGTATTTCAGATTTTGGACTGAACAGAGATAGTCACTGAGGAGCCAAGCTGACTGATATGAAGGCAAGGAATAAGATGAAACATAGCCAAATTTCTAGCATTTAAAGAGATGTATGTTAAGAAAACAGTTGCCAAAAAGCCACAATCAAATTCTAGTTTGCCCTTCATTTCTAACAGCAGCAGTGGTAGCCAACCAGTTTTGTTTTTGAAATTTAATGTTTATTATGTACTTACCTGCACACATACACACACACATATAAAACTATATAAGAACATTCTATACAGCTAAGAAGCAGAAAAACAGTTTCTTAGTGTTAAATGACTTGGATAATGCAAAGGCGTCATTCAGAGGCAAGGATTCGAATTCAAAGCCAGGAGTGACCCACCTTTTGTTAGCTCAAAGACATGACCTCACACACAGGATAGAGAAACAGAAAGGTCAGACTAAAAGGATGATTAAAGTCATTAGAAAATACAAAGGATGTGAGGGAGTGTTGTTGAGTCCTATATTACTGGAAGTCGGTCTCTCACTAGGTCAAAATTTCAATTTTGCCTCTAGGAATTTATTTGGTTCTGCAGGAGATAGAACCTAAAAGCATTAACTTACGAGAAAATTGCTCTAATATTTTACTCAACTATTCTGTAGAAATTAATTCTTCATAAGCCATTGAGAAAAATGTCTTGGTGTCATCCTAAAAAGGTGTTAAATCCATTGTGATCTTTGTGTGGGAAAAGTTGGAAAGCATCATTCACTCTTAAATGTCAGCCAGTTAAGAACAAAAATCACTAATCATGTGTTAGATTCTGGTTTGCATTACACCATTTTGACAAATTAACCATTCCAATTTTGCTTTGCTTAGGCTAATAGTGCAACCTACTTATATATGCAGTCTCTGAGACACACCCAGAGACTGGGAAGAGGAAGCAGGGCAACAGGGTGCTGGGTGCCTGGAAGATGCTAACCAGGCATGAAAAATTAACAAGGAAGAATTTACAAGAATAATCCATACATTAATTATGGAGTGTTTAATGTACTTTGATTAAATGAGAAAGTCAAATGCATTTCGGTAAAACTGATGGGCAATGTATTAATAGTAAGTCATGTAAGGCAAGCATCATCACATTAACGTCTTACAAAAGCACTGAATAAGCTTAAGACATAGCCTAGAAGATAAAATATATAATCCATTATTCCATTTATTATGCAAATATCTGACTTTCTGAAAGATTTACAGAAAACATTTTCTCCATGTGTCACGCACTATGTAAGAAATCAAGAAAACCACAGCACTAATTATAGTTTCTTATTAAAAAGTAAAAATTCCTTTTTATTGAATGACTTCTAAATTATTGCACAGATACAAGTGATTACAGAGTTAAAAACATGAGTAAAACATAAAACATAATCCCTATCCTTAAGGAATTTATACTCTTCTAGAAGAAAAAGTAAAATATGACCATAAATAAGTATAATCGAAGGTATACATAAATACCAGAAGAAAAGCTTAAGAAAAGCTTAGGTCTGTAAAATTTAGGAAGACATTATTCTGGCTGACAGAATCAAGAGGCTTTGGGGAGGAGTTAGAACTAAAGTTGGGCCTGAAGGACTTCTACAATTCAGATAATATGAGACTAGATGCTTAGAAAGGCAGGCTATCCAGGAAATGAAATACTAAGAGTAACTAATATTTGAGTGTTTACTTTGCCGGGCACTATTCTAAGTGTTTTAAATATATCCTTAAATTCTCACAACAACTCTGAGGTAGGCATTATATTATTACCCCTACTTTGAAGCAGAAAGGAGGAAGGGGAAAGCTTTACTTTCAAGCATAATCAGAAAAGAATAGCTTTCATGTAAACATTAATAACTAGAAACTTAACAACAATGATTTCCACTGTCCATCTGAAATCCTTTTAACAGATACAATCATCAGTAAAAAGCTCAAGGGCACCAGAATGATTAAAAGAAAAGACAATTCTAAATGCGGACAAGGACAAACAACAACTTTCATATACGGCTGGTGAGAATCTAAGTTGGTACAGCCACTTTGGAAAATTGCTTGGCAGTATCTATTAAAGCTGAACATGTGCCTGCTACTCTGTTTCAATATTCCACTCCTAGGTATATACCCAATAGAAAATACGTGCCAGAATGTTCTCAGTAGGATTATTCATAATAGCCCCAAAGTAATAATAAATCAATGTCAACCAATAGTAGAATACACAAATTAATTGTGGTGTATTAACATGCAAGCGATTAAACAAAAATAAAAACAAACTGCAACTATACACAACATGAATAGATATCAGAAATTTAACACTGAAAGAAATAAGATACAAAACTCATGATAAACTACATGATATTACCTAAATAAAGTTTAAAACTATGTAAAACTCATCTACAGTGGTATTGAAATAGTGATTCCTTTGAGAGGGCAATGACTAAAAAGAGGCATAAGGGGTGCTTCTAAGAAGTTGATAATATTCCGTTTCTTGATCTGAATGCTAGAAATAAGGAGGTATACACCTTATAAAAGATGATAAAGCTAAACACTTATGATATACAAACATCTTAAATGTGTATTTCAATAAAAAGATTTTAAAATAATTCCAACAGAACAAGTGTTTTCAGAAAGTCCACTGTAAATAGGATAATTAAAATAGGCACAACTCAGAAGAAAAAGCATATTAACATGTAAACTTTCGATCCCTACTTTCAGAGACACAGAGGAGTCAAAGCACATTCACAAGAGAAGTTACTTCTTTAAACGGTACACAATCCCTCCCATGAAGACCAAGATTTTAACAATGGTTTCAACCAGCCTTTCCAATAAAGAGTTACAGAACTAATACATTTCATAGCTGGGAAGGCCTTTAGAAAATGCCATGACCGGCCAGGTGCAGTGACTCACACCTGTAATCCCAGCACGCTGGGGGGCCAAGGTGGGCGGATCACCTGAGGTCGGGAGTTCAAGACCAGCCTGGCCAACATAGTGAAACCCTGTCTCTATAAAAATACAAAAATTATCCAGGCTTGATGGTGGGTGCCTGTAATCCCAGCTACTGGGGAGGCTGAGGCACGAGAATCGCTTGAGCCCAGGAGGCAGAGGTTGCAGTGAGCCAAGATTGTGCCATTGGACTCCAGCCTGGGTGACAGTGAGATTCCGTTGAAAGAAAAGAAAAGAAAAGAAAAGAAAAGAAAAGAAAAGAAAAGAAAAGAAAAGAAAAGAAAAGAAAAGAAAAGAAGGGAGAGGAAGGGAAGGGAAGGGAAGAGAGAGGAAGGGAGGGAGGGAGGGAGGGAGGAAAGAGCGAGCCATGACCACGCCAAAATGAGCTTATTTACTGATTCACTAAACACCCAGAATGATATCCATAAGCTCCACGAACAGACAACCACAGTACATAAGCAGAAGAGGATTAAAAGCCAAGATTTCATGGGTGGTTTAGTAAGCTGCTGGCAGCCCAAAGGTAAGTTTGTTAGGGTAGGACCCTCATCACCACAACACAGCAACAAACCACAGCGATTACAAGCAAGAGTGTACAACCTAGTTTTAGTACACCACAGCGACTAAAATGTTTGTCCTAATAATGTATGCATTTTCTAATGATTTATAAAGAAAGTTTCTTTTCTTGTTTTTGTTTGTTTGTTTTTGAGACACGGTCTTACTCTTTCAGTCAGGCTGGAGTGCAGTGGCACAATCACAGCTCACTGCAGCCTCAACCTCCTGGGCTCAGGTGATTCTCAGCCTCCAGGTAGCTGGGACTACAGGCACAGGGTTTTGTCACGTTGCGCAAGCTGATCTTGAACTCCTGGGCTCAAGCAATCTGTCCAGCTCGGAATTAGCAAAGTGCTGGGATTACAGGTATGAGCCACTGTGCCTATCCTGATTTATACATAAAATTTCTTTATTCATAATACCTGTCTACATTTGTAGGACCTCAGCTAAGACATGATTAAGTATGAGAACTAGTTCCAACTGCTGCTGGTGATAAACTCACAATCTACCTTCACTTGTTTTCTCTTAATTCTCCAAGAAGTAATCAGATGAATAAAGAATCATCATCAGATAATAATCTCCAAGATTCTTTAAGAAATTAATTTTTATCTAATTTTAAATGATTGCATGATTATAGGATAGAAATTACTATCTTGGGCTCTCTAATTCAAATTGCTCTTAATGATCCTAGAGAGAAATGAACTACTAGAGATAAAAGATAAATTGTATTTTGGTTTGTGATCTTTATTTCTTTCCTTAAAACTTAACAGATCTCTTTAATTTGTCTAACTCAAAAGATTTACTAAAATATGGAATATACTTCAGTTACTTAACATATACTTGGTTATTGTATTTTCTCCAAACTGACATAAAGATCCTAAATCATTCTGGTAAAAGAATAAAAATGGTCTCTTTCTCTCGTAAGATTTAAATGTATCACTACGTGAGACAAGGTTAAATCAGAAGCAGAATCCCTTAAGAAAGCTAGTAGAGGCATTTAACAGAAAATGAAGTTGGCTAACACCTGAAGGAATAATTGTAGTAGAGTATTCCAAGTCACTCGAACACAAGCCCATAAAATAAAGTCCTATGAGGCAGACAGGATTCCCAAAGAAATTGCAATTAATAATCCTCCTGGAACAGCAGAAGCACATTTCACATGAAATGGTAGAAAAAGGATAACAAAAAGAGCAGCAGTAAGCCTGAGCGAGTATGTCAAATTTCCAGCAACCAAACTGCAAAACTGTATCTAAAATATTAGTTATTTTCTTCAGGGGTAGAGCTAATTAATTAGCTGCACTATGGATGTTCAGTATCCTTACGACATCCACAGTTGGGTACCCTCTGACTGACTGATGGCAGAATGTTCTGTCATCAGCACTTAGGTTCCAGAGAGAACTTTCTAGGCAATGGTCTAATAAATAAAGACGTAATGTTTTGTTTATGAGATGCTGTGACTCAACGCCTACTAGATAATCTTAATCTACCCCAAACTTAGACTACTGGTCATTATTATGGTCTCTGAAACAGTTCATACATGGAGATAGACAGCCCTAAAGTCTATTTCCATACCCTTACTTCCATCTGGCAAAATTTGATGGTTTCCTTCACTTACTAAATTTGACTCTCAGAGGTCAAAAAATATGTTCAGGTTTTCAAAAACTTGGTATTCAAAATGCCCAAATTTGGTAAAGAGACCTAGGATTATTATTATTATTATTTTTTAGTTACGGTGCTTACAAAATAAAGTCTTATTTTAAATCATTGAGCTATCTAGTAAATTTCTAAATAGAATTCAGGTGGTTCAAAATACATTATTTCATTTAAAATTTTAGGATCCAATGTGTTATGTACTAAGCTAGCTTTATTATATAGTCAAGGATTAAATCACGAAAAATTCATTTACTTATTTCTGGCAAGATGTATAACAGAAAACTCTTTAAATCTTTTAAATTACTAGAAGGATTCAACTATAAACAATCAAAAGAAATAAAACGTATTTTCTTCCTGATGAAGAAAAGGAATCTGGTAGCAAACTTAACAGTGAAAAGTGACCATGATTTACTGTTTAACAAGTTCTAAATAAAATGCATCAGACTGAAAATCAGGATAAGGTCTGCCATTCCTTTTAAGGCACACATCCTTCTCAGCTCATGTGATTTCCTACTTTATGTAGTAAAGAAGGACACAAAAAATATGCTTCCATTTGTTTATTTCAACCTAAGCAATATTCAACTTCAAAAACTCAAAACTACTGTTTTCCCCATATATATGCTGAAGGTGCCTTTGTAATTGCTGTACTGATGAGTCTGTAGACATACAAAACTTAAAATAAATGTTGAGATTTGAAGTATAAAATAGCTTACACTATAGCATAAACTGGCAATAAAACCTGTCATTTTGTAATCTCTATCTTTATCCATAATGGAAAAGAAACAAACAAATCTATCACCTTCTTAACCATTTAGATGACCTCCCACAATACGTTTTTGAAGATCATCAAAAGATGCAATGAGAAACCTTTCTTGCAGATTAAGTTAAGTAAGTGTTCCCAGAAAGAGAATACCAGTCAATGGGGAAAGTTGAATTCAAAATAGTCTAGCCAACTGTAAAATAACAACAGCATAATAGAGTAGATGGTGGTTTATGGACTTCTATATTTAGCATTATATTATCATATTCTCCAACCCCACTCAAGTAGTAGTCTAAAATATTAGTGTTTCATGCCTTAAGCAGACTGACTCATGACTACATATGTAAAATATGAATACATTAATTAGAGGTCAAAATATGGTACAAGTATATGTATGCTTTACTAATAAAGCAATAAGGTAATGTGCTTATGAAAAACACATAAAATAATGGTTTCCATTTATAAATTGATATGCAATAGATTTAATGGAATGAAAGTTTACAATCTGTACATCAAGTCTGCTTAAACACATTTTCCTTTTTTTGTTAAGACAGGGCCTCACTCTGTCACCCAGGCTGGCGTGCAGTCATGCAATCATGGCTCACTGCAGCCTCAACTTCCCAGAGTCAACTGATCCTCCCACCGCTCAGGCTCACTCCCAAGTGTTTGAGACTACAGATATGTGCCAACACACCCAGCTAATTTTTTGTAGAGATGGGGTCTCGCTGTGTCGCTCAGGCTGGTCTTGAACTCCTGGGCTCAAGTCATCCTCCTGTCTAGGCCTCCCAGAGTTTTGAGATTACAGGCATGAGCCACCATGCCTGGCCTGCTTAAACAAGCTTCATTTCACTGTCAATAATCCTCCAGTAAAAATTATACTGTACTTTTTTTTTTTGGTGAGAAGGAGTTTCACTCTTATCACCTTAGCAGGAGTGCAGTGGCTGCGATCTTGGCTCACTGCAACCTCCGTCTACCAGGTTCAAGTGATTCTCCTGTGTCAGCCTCCCAAGTAGCTGGGATTACAGATGCCTGCCACCACGCCCAGCTAATTTTTGTATTTTTAGTAGAGACAGGGTTTTACCATGCTGGCCAGGCTGGTCTCAAACTCCTGACCTCAGGTGATGTACCTGCCTCAGCCTCCCGAAGTGCTGGGATTACAGGTGTGAGCCACCACGCCCAGCCTAAACAATTCTTTTACACTATAAAAGTATTTCATGCTTTTAAGTATACTTTTAAATACATATGCTTTTAGATAAATTATTAAATTTAATTAATATTTGAAGAATAATGGAAAAGAAAAATGGATTAAGAGTAAAATCCATACAGGAGGCACGGAGAAAAGGCTTTAAATTATTATTTAAATCTGATTTGTACACTATTACTTTTTACATAATACAAACAGAAATATACAAGAAACAAAACATAAATCATTTGATATAGAACCCCTTAATGCTTGGAAAATCTTTGTCTTTTCTACACTGCAGCGCAAAAACCCCTCTAATACTAGGAGACGCAGTATGCATTTTCACTGCTGAACTGTGTATACTGTGAGAGGAATGCAAACTAAGTGCAAGATTGCTCCTGGAGGCACCACAAAACACTGCCCAGGACGCTCTCAGCATTCTGTGAACCTGGAGCATTCTCTGGATTACTAAATCTGTCTGAAGTAGTTGCCACTCTATTTGAATTAGACACATTTCTAATAAGCCTCAAATTTAAAGAAAAAAAGGTAATTTTGAAAAATTCACAAAAACAGCACAGGCATAGTAACTCACGCCTGTAATACTATCACTTTGCGAGGCTGAGGCAGGCAGATCAATTGAGGTCAGGAGTTTGAGACCATCCTGGGCAACATGGTGAAATGCTGTCTCCATTAACATACAAAAAAATTAGCCGTGCACTGTGGCAGGTGCCTACACAGTCCCAGCGACTCAGGAGGCTGAGGCAGGAGAATTGCTTGAACCCAAGAGGTGGAGCTTGTAGTGAGCCCAGATCAGGCCACTGAAATCCAGCCTGGGTGACACAGTGAGACTCCAAAAAACAAAAAAAAATTAAAAATTTGCAAAAACAATATAAAGACAATGACTGTGTACATTTTTTTCACATCACAATTAAGTGAAAGTACTACTTTGGGTTAAAAACACTTAGTATTAAAAATTGGAGAAATATTTTAAGGTCTGAGATGTTAAGAGCAACAGTATGTACGCCAATAAATTAACCACAGATTAAAATTATTAAGACTGTATTGTGGAAGGGAATTTATGGAGCTTTGACTTTTGCCAAATTAATTCACGAAAGATAAATGGAAGTGAAAGCAACGAGATGAGAAGGAAGATATGACACATACATGGCGTCATCTTTAAAACGAGAAATTGAAAGCTCAAGATGGTGGCATAAGGGCATTTATGTCTTCTTTTACTCTCTATCTCCTGCCTTCTTCTCCTTCCATCTCTGAGACTCCATTCACACCAATAAGCGAGCTGATCATTAAGTTAAAGCCTTCTATATGAGGTCTCAGGAAACTAACTTAATAAGACTATAGATTACTTTTCTGATCTTTAACTGAGAACATTCTAAGTTATTTTAAAGCAACTGGGTGGGTACAGGACAAGATTTAACTTTCTTTTTTAAGTCATGAGACTCATTTATTTTCAAAGCTAAACACTCATTAACTGTTTTTTATAATTCCATATTATAAAATCGTTGTATTTAAATCCAGATGCATTTTTATTTTTAAATACAGTTCCAAATAACATGTATCTCTTATTGTTAAGGTATACAATAAATTCTCAATTTCTCAACACTAGGAAAGGCGATCTCAAGAGAGTTATACAATTAGGCAGAATGGAGTTCACATCTTACCTATTATAAGCTGCCTTAAGTCAATTAACCTCTCAGTATTTCAGTTTTCAATGCTACAAAGTAAGATAATAATGCCTACCTCATAGATATATAAACATAAAATAAGATAAAATAAGTGATAACACTCAGGACGTGATCGTTACTAAAATTAATTACAGTCTCCACCACAAATCAGAATGAAATCATCCCCTCATCAATGAGCATCCCAAATTACCTAATGTGAGTTTGGGAACAGATTTTAAATTTTACAGTTTAAATAAGCAAGTTACAAAACATATTAGAAAGGAAAATTCAAGGCCAGGCGCCGTGGCTCACGCCTGTAATCCCGGCACTTTGGGAGGCCAAGGCAGGTGAATCACGAGGTCAGGAAATCGAGACCATCCTGGCTAACATGGTGAAACCCCGTCTCTACAAAACAATACGAAAAATTAGCCAGGCCTGGTGGCGGGCACCTGTAATCCCAACTACTTGGGAGGCTGAGGCAGGAGAATAGCATGAACCCGGGAGGCAGAGCTTGCAGTGAGCAGAGATCGCACCCCTGCACCCTAGCCTGGGAGACAGAGCGAGACTCTCGTCTCAAAAATAAAATAAAATAAAATAAAATAAAATAAAATAAAATAAAATAAAATAACATAACATAACATAAAATAAAATAAAATAAACGAAAATTCAATCCAAAATCCAAATTATAAACTATTACAGTCACATGTTAACATTAATACCTTGAATCAATTCTGTTCTATTGATTTTCTTTTTTCTGGATGTGGTGGCGCATGCCTGTAGTGCATGTAGTGCCTGGAGTGCAGTTTTTTGTTTTTCTGAGACGGGGTTTCGCTCTGACACTCAGGCTGGAATGCAGTGGAGCTATCTCAGCTCACTTGCAACCTCTACCTCCCGGGCTCCTCAGCCTACAGAGTAGCTGGGACCATAGGCATGAACCACCAAGACTAGCTAATATTTTGTATTTTTGGTAGAGACAGTGTTTCACCATGTTGGCCAGGCTTGTCTTGAACTCCCCAGCTCAAGCAATCTGCCCACCTCAACCTCCCAAAGTACTGGGATTACAGGCATGAGCCTGGCCCCTTCTATTGAACAATATTACCTTCAGAGGAAATTCTATACAGTGTCTGTCTGTCTGTCTGTCTGTCTCTCTCTCTCTCTCTCTCTCTCTCTGTGCGTGTGTGTGTGTGTGTGTGTGTGTGTGTGTGTGTGTGTGTGTTTTGAGATGGAGACTCACTCTGTCACCAGGCTGGAGTGCAGTGGCGCCATCTTGGCTCACCACAACCTCCACCTCCCGGGTTCAAGAGATTCTCCTGTCTTCAGTCTCCTGAGTAGCTGGCACTACAGGCGTGTGCCACCACACCAAACTAATTTATGTATTTTTAGTAGAGACAGGGTTTTGCCATGTTGGCCAGGATGGTCTCGATCTCTTGACCTTGTGATCCACCCACATTGGCCTCCCAAAGTGCTGAGATTACAGGCATGTGCCACTGTACCCGGTCTCAATATATTTTTAAAACAGAGGGGGGAAAAAACAAAGTGGCCCAGGTTGGAGTGAAAGCTTTTTTCACTGAGATGGCCTCACAGACTAGTACATAACATGGAGTCCCAGAGGTCTTCAGACCCTGGCTAAAAGCTGCTTTCTCTATGCCAATCCAATCTGTAGAGTGCAAGATGTCCCGTACCCAAGCTGAAGATCATTCTTGGAGGCTTCCACAAAGCCCAAAACAATCTTACTCTGCAATGCCCACCCAGGCCCTTAGCACAGCAGCTGGCTATTTGATATCCAATTTAGGACATTTCTGTCTTCTTTCCCCACCCAGTCTCATCCATAATAGCAAGGTCTGTGTTAGCCCCTGGGCAGCCCAGAAGACCACTTTTTTGTATTGATAGTAGATAATACTTACATAACCGGATTGAGGGAGGAAAAAAATTAAGCACTGTTTTGGGCCAGTGCAGAAGATCCCTTAAACTCAGGAGTCCAAGACCAGCCTGGGCAACATAGTGAGCCCTCGTCTCCACTAAAAATAAAAATAATTAGCTGGGCATAGTAGCCTGTGCCTCTAGTCCCAGCCACTTGGGTGGCTGAGGTGGGAGGATTGCTTGAACTCAGGAGATTCAGGTTGCAGTGAGCTATGATCGTGCCACTGCACTTCAGCCTGTGCAACAGAACAAGACCCTGTTTCAAACAAACAAACAAATAAATCAGAAAGCATTGTTTGGATATCTAAGCCACTGTTTCCTTTGAGTATTAATAATCTAATTTTATGTACCTCCAAAACTGACTCTCACTGACCTCGATAAACAGTTATTATAAGCCCTAAGACTAATCAGGCAAAAACCTTTTTAAACCACCACAACCTCCAAGGAAAAAAAAAAACTGTTTATCAAAATACACACCTTGTTTTCTAATACTTAGTATCATTAACTATGGCATTGTTGTGACATTACTAACACAAAAATATAAACAGTGGTACAGTCATCCCATTGTATCTATGGGGGACTGGTTCTAGGGCCCCCCATGGATACCAAAATCCAGACGCTTCAGTGCCTTATATAAAACGGTCTGCACTGGGCACAGTGGTTCATGCCTATAATCCCAGCACTTTGAGATGGTGAGGTGGCCAGATTGCTTGACTCTAGGAGTTGGAGACCAGCCTGGGCAATGTGGCAAAACCACATCTTTACAAAAAAAATTAAAAAAAAAAAAATTAGTCAGGTGTGGTGGCACATGCCTGTAGTCCCAGCTACTTAGGAGGCTGAGGTAGGAGGATCACTTGAACCTTGAAGTTGAGTCTGCAGTGAGCCATGAATGTGCCACTGCACTCCAGCCTGGATGACACAGCAAGACCCCATCTCTAAAAAAAAAAGTCTAGTATTTGCATATGACCTACACATATTCCCCTGCATACTTCAAATCATCTCTAAATTACTCACAATACTGAATACAATGTAAATGCTATGTAAATAGACTGTATTATTTGGGGAATAATTACAAGAAAAAAGTCTGTACATACTCAGACACAGCCAGCCGAGTATGTACAGAGTACTTTTTAAAAATATTTTCAATCTGTGGGTGGTTGAATCCTTGGGTGCAGAACCCACAGATATGGAGGGCCAGCTGTACTTATTTCTTATGAAAAGAGGTCAATTTGATTAAGCTTCTGTGTTCCTAAAAAATTTAGAATCTGGGGCCCCAGATGCTTGGGGAAGAAAGCATGGCCGGGAAGGCAAGAAGCTTTGACAACAGCTTACTTGATGTCTCAGCTGGAGAAGGGACTTCCCAGGGTCTCGCTAATACTCAGCAAGTCTAACAGTGAACTACTTTGGTGACGGCAGACAAGGAAAATTGCTTAAACACACAACAAAGCAACTGAGCCTTCTACGGTACTATACTGCCAAAGAGCAGATTCTTCTCCTTACAGTTCTTCCATCTGACACTGGTACAGCACTGAGACTCATCACACCATTTATGTACCTGATCTCCACATTGTAGAGCACTACTCAACTATAAATGGTGTGAGGACAAGGGCCCCAATTTTGTCCACTGTTACATCCCCAGCATCCAGCACAATGTGTAGCATATATAGTAGGCTTTAAAATAAATATATGTGTCTATATGTATATACAGACAAGCAACAATGAAAGTACCTTTTAAGAAAAGCATCACTAGGTGATTCCATTGCTGTACAAATGGAGTGTACCTAGACGAACCCAGATGGTATATATTTTATTCATACAAAAATTTTATAGGTAAAATCAAATGTCCCAGCACCATTATTAAATATTAATCATTTCTCTTACTTGATCTGCAATGCCAGTATCAAGTGCCATACATCAGGTTTCTACATATGCTCCATCATAATCTTTTGGGACTACTGTCATACATGCAGTCCATAGTAGGCTGAGGTGTCATTATGCAGTGCGTACGTGTGTGTATATGTGTCTGAAAATACTATTTACATGTATGGTATGCTCTTAAGAACTGGGAAGATGGCAAAATACACACACACACATGCATATATACGCTGAGTATAATAAATAGATGGCAAAAATAAAGAAAAGTATCTTACCACTTCACTTTCACCATCACAGTGTCATACTGATTTTTCACAATATGATCTGAAGATAATTTGAAGAAATTATGTTAAATATGAGGTATCACATTAGTAAATTTCCCTCCAAGGCAAGATTACATGTAGACCATTTAATATTCCTTCCGACCAGATCTGAGCTTTATTTATAAACAGTATGTAAGATTCTGAAGAAAATATGATTGCAATACAGTAAGATCTCCTTGTGTATTCTGGCAGCACATCAAAAGACATGTCCCAAGAGGCCTAATACTGCACGGTCAGTGAAGAGGAAAAGTGAAAGAAGTCTTCTACTTTGCTGTTTCTCTGAAAAGGGAATTATATTAGGCCATTAAGTAGTCAGATACATTATTTTATTGCTTGCAAAACCCTTGGGTAATAAAGAATGAGTACAAATTGCCACAGGCAGTTTTGGAAGAAAAACAGAACTGTGCAAAACAATGACAGCTGCTCTACTGCAGCACTGGACAAATGCAGTAAAGAAAACAGTACATCAGTTGTAGTTTTCCTGCTTAAGTAGAGCGCTCTCCCATGTGTAAGCAGCTATAGAAGCACGTAACTCTGCAGAATCTGTGTGTAAATGCACAAGTAGAACAAGGGTGATAGATTGTAAATGGATTTGTAAAAGCTATCAAGTCATATTCAGTCTTTGACTCTTTCTCTCTCTCTCTCTCTCTCTCTTTCACACACACACACACACACACACACACACACACACAGAGTTCCATTTTCTTCTAAATAATAAGACTGAGGAGCAGCTACAGTGAAAAGCCTGTGCACTCTGAACACACAAAAGTAAAAAAGGTAAACAGTTTTCATTGAGAGGAACATTAATATTTTTCAACGAGGATGCTTGCTAAGACAAAAATAAAGAGTGATATTTCTTTAATGTGGCCTATGAGCGAAGAAAACAACTTACTTTCTATGCAAAGAAAACTCGTTTGTATCACACCTTGTACAGGTAAACAGCAAGAATGAGTGATTCATTTTCACGGGATTAAGAGAATGAAACTGGACTCATATTTTTAGCCTTGCTTGAAAAATGCTGTTAAATGTCATATGTTCTTCTAAAGATTACCCAAAGTTCATTATTGTGCTACTTTAAGGTATTATGTGAGAATTTTATTTACTTTCAATGTCAAGAACCACAACTACTTTTGCACCAATCTAATATATACTTCTACAGTGTTAAATTTTTCAAAGTATGAGAATCCTGTAAAACTATGATTATAAACAATGTGAGAACTTTACATTTAATTACAGAATCTCATAAGAGCTTTTTATCTGTAACAAAAAACAGAGGACCCCTAACTTGTGAATTTTCAACTTTCAAAATTGTATAATAAAGAAAGAAAAACCTCTAGAGCAAAAGCACATCAACTCTACCAGCTACCAACAGATGGCGAAAGCAGTCACAGGCAGCCATTCCAACACCACCTGCTACTTCACCTTCTACAGTTGGACAGGTTCATGCTTAGTTTCATGAAGTTTTAAATAACTGACTCTATTAAGTTTAACAAACAAAAGCATTACAAATAAGAAACGTATAACCAACCACAACAAAGTAAGAGATTTTAACAACTGAAGGTGATGAGAAAATGATGAATGTTTTTGAAAGTGGAAACAATTGTGGAGGACAAACTGAACCATGCAACACTGGAAATACACTGACACACAATCAAAAACAATCAACAAGAGATGAAAAAAAGCTCTAAGAGAATTATAAACAGAGAAAATGAAACCTGTAAAAACTATTTTATTAAACACTCCTATCAATTAAAAAATACATCCATAATATTTGTATATTTGTTTTTGTAATTTTCTACGTGTACCTCTGTATTTCATTCAATCTAAGAAATACATCAACTATTAGAACTAATGAAGTATGGTATTTGACTGATGTATTATATATGTTATAAAGCATATACAAAGTTGGAATTTTCAAAGGAAACAAACAAGAGACACAGGGATTCTAATATTCTTCTCCCAGCACTTTAACAGACCTTTTGCACAACAGTTTGGGGATCCTCAATCAGAATACAGGATGAAATAAGTACAATGGTAGATGTTAGATCTCAATATAATGCTACTGAAAAGCAGATGCCTCATCTCCCCTATTACATTTATTATATATTGGATATCAACATCTGTGATAAACCTGACAAAACAAGCAAAAAAGCATGAAACAAATATTTCTTATAAAGTATCCCCACAAAGTTATTCATTAGAGTAATGATGCTATAGGAATGAAAGGCATAGATTTTAGAGTAAGACCAACTTGGATTTGTAGCATGGTTATCTATGCCAGTCACTATTAAACACCAGACACTTGCGTATTCTCATCTATAAAATGAACATAACAATCCTTACTTCACAGAATGAAAATAAGGATGAACTGTGAGTAAGTGCATATACACAGCTTGTAGCAAATGTTCGGAACCCAACAAGACTCAATAAAGGACAACAAAGAGATTATTCATGGCAACTTACTTCATCTGTTTAATCACACTAGATTATCCAAAGTGCTAGCCAGAAAGATGGTATGTGAAAGGGTTTGACTTTAACCAGTCTAATTCACTTAAGTCACTTTTAGGTACCACAATTTCTGACAGAGAGTATGAACCCTCAGACCAAAGCCCATTTTTGCTTATAGATTTAAGTAAAGATAAATACAGGAAATGCACCAACAATGAGCAAACATACTGGCCTCTTTATCCAACATAAGGTTCAGGGTACAGGGGCTCTTCATTAATCTAGCACTGGAAAGTTCTATGTGCCTGCTGTAATCAGCCTCAGATGCATCTGACAGCTGACAGTACCAATGGAACAACAAAGCACACTGTGAACAACACAGGCCAGAAGAATCTCCACAACAGCAAGGCTCATTTCAACAGGACAGTTTTCTTAATAAGTGCTTTTAAAACAAATACCAATTAAATACAAATTTACTGATAATATGATCTGTAAGGCTACATATTTTGCTAATTATCATTTATGAAGCACTACCACTTCTTTCTTAAACACAAACACTCCTGATACATTGTTTAAGATTTCCAAAATGATCAACTAAAGGATTATTGGGCACAAACCAAAGTATGGATGGCAAAAATCTTGACACCACTAGTGGGAAACAGGACAGTAGAATAACTGGCCTATGTACGTGTTTTCTGACCTCTGCTGCCTCTGTTTATTGCCCTAGGATTGGCAACAGCTACGCTCAGAATAAGAAATCTGAATTCCATCTACTAACTTGAATTGACTTTCTACATGTGCTTCTCAGAATGTCAGTGTTTTAAATTTGAACTCTTAATATACATTTTAAGGACTCCAGTCTATACTCTCCCTGAAACTGTCAAGATTCTAACCCGAAATAATACCTGTCTGTTCTTGTTGTGTACTACCATACACTACCACTGGCATCGCTTTTAATGTGCTCATGGTGGTTCACAAGAAAAGAATGTATGTTTCCAAACTATAAGCATTTAATTTGGGGGGCTGGGTGCGCGTCCCTAATTTAAAGTTCAAAACTTGAGAACTCTGGTTATAACCTGGGGAATGAACTGGATACAAGAGTGAAAGTAGTCAAGAGAATGCAGCACTAATGTCATTACTGAGTGCCATGAGAATGAAAAAGACACTGCCTCCCTTTAAATGTCTGGGAAAACTCACACCCCAAGAAACGCAGAGCCTCTGTCTCATTCAATGTGGACATCTTCTCCCCACAACAGCCCATAAAAGCAAAGTCTACATGCCAGAAACAAGAATAGAAATGGAAGATAATGC
Source organism: Papio anubis (assembly GCF_008728515.1). Lineage (NCBI taxonomy): Eukaryota > Metazoa > Chordata > Mammalia > Primates > Cercopithecidae > Papio > Papio anubis. The sequence continues at coordinate 110,396,213 of NC_044984.1, forward strand.
CAAAAGAATCCTGAGCAGCCCTATTAAAGATGATACGTGGAACCGAGACTCGTTGGCTGGCTGAACTCACTTCCCATTAAGAATAACTCTAACTTTTGTCCATCTCTCTAGTAGATGCTGCTTAGCCAACTCCCTTCACGTGTCACTGTTGAGGAAGATGAGATTTAGTGACATGTATTAACAATGGGTAAGCATGTAGGCAACTTTAAGTATCACCAACCGTTGGTTTTCTCATTTTATTTATTTTTGCTTCATTAATAAAGCTTATTTGTACTTCCCATTTGTTTTCCTTTGCACTTCTTTTAAGTATTAGGCAGATGAATGCTTTTCTAATAAAGTTTCTTATAAAGACTGGTTGAAACTGAGTCTTCTTTGGTACTGACGGTTTAGCTATCAATTACTTGCACAGATGATTAGGGTCTAATGAATGTGTTCATTTGTAGTATTTTGTGAATATAGTATTTGATATATTTACCATGACCAATCTATTGCTTTTCCCTTTAGTGCATTCCAAATTCAAAATGGTCCAAAATCCAAAACTTCGTGAGCACCAACATAACACCACGAATGAAAAATTCCACACTTGCTGTCACATAATGGGTCATTACCAAAACAGTTGAAACTGTTTCATGCACAAAAATCACTAAAAATATTGTATAAAACTACCTTCAGGATACGTGCATAAGATGTATAGGAAACGCAAATGAATTTCATGTTTAGACTTGGGTCACATTCCCAAGATACCTCATTATATATCTGCAAATATTTCAAAATCCAAAAAAATCCAAAATTTGAAACACTCCTGGTCCCAAGCATTTTGCATAAAGAGTACTCAATTTGTACTGCTGGTTTTCGAGTACTTCTTAAAAATTTTTAAATGAAACCACCAAAATGCAGTTATAATTACATTCAAGTTTTATAAAGTGTAAGTATCTCTCACTCTTGGCATGATTCATTAAGGGCTAAAAGAGATAAAGTAACTGCCAGGGGTCATGTCCAAGGGCAGGAGCTATTATAAGACAGGCAACTAACTGTAATCCCAACACACATTTTGGAGTCCGAAAGTCCAGAATTTAAATCCCAAATCCACATTAATAGCTATCTGACCTTTTAGCAAGTCACATAATCTCTCTGAGCTTTACTTTTAACATCTGTAAAATGGGAATGCTATCATTTACCTCTCAAGGCTGTTAGGAGGATTAAGTGAGGTATTTAATTAGCAGATACACATGAACTAGGTCAAGGCACTCTCCTAAGCACTTTTTAATATTAACTCATTTCATCTCCATAATCCTAAATTCTCTCTTTTACAGATGAACTAAAACAGAGAGGTTAAATAACTTTTACTTCTCTAAGGTACAAAGCGGCAGTCAAGATATGAATCCAGGCAGTCTGGCCTCAAAGTTCAGGCTCTTTAGCACCACACTAAGATGCTTCTCATAGGATCTAAAACACTTGCCTGGCACCTAACATAATGATGAGAATGATGATAAACCACACAACGCCAAGAATAATATATAAGCATACCGCACCCTAGAGGCCCTTAAAGATGGTCTTGATTGAGACAGCATATGAAGTATACAAGTACATCTAGATTAAATTTACATGGCACAGAAATCTTTAAAGATACAAATTAATGCCAGCACTTTAGGAATTTAGAAGAAATCATCAACATTCCAAGTTCAAAAATCACTGTTTCCCAGCATGAGTGCCTAGATTTTCTCTTGACATTGTTAAGTGAATGTTACAAATAATTGGCAGCTAATATTTTGGTCCTCTCAATATGTAGCACTCAATTTCAATTACAAACTAATGATATTAATTTTTGAAAGAAAATAGTCAAGTGTACTTTAATATAAAGATTCAGAAGAGAATAAAATTTACTAATTTCTTTTCAAAAAACCAGTATTTTTTAATAAAGTAATAAATGTTCATTGAAGAAACTGAAATATACCAGGATACAGAGAAGACAACATCACCACCAGCAGTTCAGTATCAGCTTTACTTTTCAACGCAGTTTGAGACATTAAATTTTACAAATAAATGACTTCTTTATTTTAATTTTGGAAATAGATGAAATTTCATGAACCGAAATATCAGTCAAGGTGTTTCAAAAAAGAAATGTGATTCAAACAGGTGAAACATTAACTCCACATAAAATTGTTTTAAAATAATAAATAATTTTCTCCACTTGCTTTTATTGTTGTTGGTTTGGTTTTGAGACAGTTTTGCTCTTGTTGCCCAGGCTGGAGTGCAATGGTGCAATCTCGGCTCACCACAACCTCCGCCTCCCGGGTTCAAGTGATTCTCCTGTCTCAGCCCTCCGAGTAGCTGGGATTACAGGCATGCACCACCATGCCTGGCTAATTTTGTATTTTTAGTAGAGACAGGGTTTCTCCACGTTGGTCAGGCTGGTCCCAAACTCCAGACCTCAGGTGATCCGCCCACCTCGGCCTCCCAAAGTGCAGGGATTACAGGTATGAGTCGCCGCGCCCACTCCACTTCTTATGCTTAACGTAAACTAAGTTCAGTCAGATGATGTTTGACTAAATTCAAATAAAATGTTTTTTAAAATTTCAACTTTATAAAATGAGTCATATGTTTACAAACTGATTACTAATTAATGACAAAACTTGGAATTAAAGTTCATTCTCTTCCACAGTACAGATAAGGCCAAATCACTCAATAGGCATTACCCAAGCATAACATGTTTTAGCTTCTAAATATGGGACACTCTTATGAAAACAGACTTTCAGGGAGAACCAATACTATTTATATTAACACCTATTTACATTAGCACCTATTTACATTAACACCTATTTAGAAGACCTCTATGCTTTCAACACCTTATATCAGCATTCCTTTTGCCCCTGTTCCCAAAGGCCAATCTCAAAATCTAAGCCTAGCATCAGTAAATAAAACGCAAGGAAAATACAAAGTAATCAAGTAAATTGCCCCTTTCTCTCTTCCCCTCAAGCCCTGTTCAATTGGCAAACACTGATAGTATTATAAACTCTTTCTAGGTCCTACCATCGAAGCTAAAGGCTGATTTAATATTATTTTACTCTAATTTATAAGGCAGATAAGGCTATTTCTGCACCTTTCAATGTTCTAACTAGTAACAAGTAACACTTAATGTTTCAAATGATCCTTTAAACATCTTTTATTGTCATTTTCAATCATGAGTGAGCTCAAATCAATCAGATTAGTAAAAAGCACTCCAATACGGTGGTGACTCAGAGTTCAGAATCAGTCTGGAGAAATAGCTCCTTATATCTCAGGCAATTTAACTTGAAAAAGTTCAGCTTCTACACCTTATTTGATTTAATGTTAATCAAGCTAGAACTAGTTTTTATTATATGCTTAAATGGTTTTCTAAGCAAGTGTTTTTATTTGCCATCTAAAGAACAAGCAGGCTTCTCATTCTACAGATACTCTTGTTAAAGACCCTTTATGCACTACGTTCAACTACAGTGACAAGCCTCAAGGAATATTTTCATCATATTATGTGATTAGTGATTAAACAAAACAAGCATCACTTAAGAGGAATTTTATAAAACCCTGGAGTTTCCAGAAACATTACATATGTATATGTGCCAAAACTGATTAGCATACTAAATTACATTTTATGTCAAGGTGATGTGCAGAGTCAGACCCAGTCTGGGCCAGTAAACATTATTTTATATGGGCCATGCTCTAACTCCTTCAAACTACTATTACAACACCAATACCACTACTTAAATTCCCTTTCTGCTCCATATCCCCATTTCCAGCCATACTACCCTGGTATAAGTACTACAGGCTCATAAATTAGCTCACTGAAGGATACAGAAGTTGTGATCTGATTTGAAATGCATGGGATTAGATTTTTATTCACACTGGATGTTGCCTAAACAATCCTGGCTCCATTTTGCAACTTCCCGCATTTGTAAAACTTCCCTTTAACTGGAACAAGCAACTGGAGAAAAGGATTAATAGGAAACCTGGCACTGTAGTTCACCAAATAACGCAGTACACAAGTAGACACAGGCCTGTAGGGAAATACAATCAAGACCAGCCACTGAACGCAATTGTTTTTTGAGTCTAAAGATAAAACAGCTTGATTCTTGGATTGTCTGATGACAGCATGAAACTAAAAATCACAGGCATTTATTGTGGGAAAGGTCCTTTAAAATGAAATGGTCCAAACCCCTTGTTTTCTTGATGAACAATGGAAAAGGATTAGACTAATTTCAATCCAAATATTCACGTGCCTGCTATATACTGTGTATTAGTTCACAAACTGAATTTTGTAAAGACACTTATTTAGTATACACATGAAACATGCCTGTTTACAATACACAGTTTTTTTGGTTTTTTTGGCGGGGGGGCGGATGGAGTCTCGCACTGCCGCACAGGTTGGAGTGCAGTGGTGTGATCTCGGCTCACTGCAACATCCGCCTCCCGGGTTCAAGCAATTCTCCTGCCTCAACCTCCTGAGTAGCTGGGATCATAGGCACATGCCACCACGCCCGGCTAATTTTTGTATTTTTAGTAGAGACAGGGTTTCACCATGTTGGCCAGGCTGGTCTCGAACTTCTTGTAAGCCACCATGCCAGACCCACAAGTTCACTTTTAAGTCTATAAAATTAACTAAGAGGCAGTACAGATTTGTGGGAAGAACAGAAATCCAAGCACTGGAATCACTTAGTAAATTAAATACTGTGGTGCTTTATGCAAATCATTCAACTTCTTACTTATTATAGATGGGCAATCTTACGTCACAAGTCCTTCCAACACCAGTAACAAAACAAATTAGGTTCATTTGTTAAAAAAATAGCATTGAGTCATTTGAAAGTCCACACTTGGATACTAGGAATTTGAATTAAAATTAAAAGTATTTAATTCTGCTTAATATTATGGTAGATTATGAGTAAAATTACTTGTATATGGATAAAATATAAGAATATTCTGAAAGAATATATTAGAGACCATTCATTGTGAGTATGTCTGGTGAAAAGGGGAAACAGAAGGTAAAGAATAGGACTTCTGTTTCTCAACGTGCAGTCTCTTACACTGCCTAATTCTTTCATGGGTATGTATTATTTTTATAATTTTTCAACTCTAATTTTTAAAAAAAAGTACTTAAATCATGGAAGGCAATGCAATATAGCAGAAAGTTCTTTCTACTGGACTAGAAAAGGAGAGAAAAGACTTCTAGTCTGGCTCAGTTAGCTCTGTAAGCTTGGGACATCTATATAAGCTTGGGAAGTCTATACGAGTTCCAACATTCTCTCTTATGAAAACAAGAATGAAACTACACTGCTGTCACCATCCCACTGGACTCGATGTTATATTAACTGGTCTTAGGTTACTATTCTCTCATTCAATTGTTCAGTGCATTCATCAAACACTAAAAGAAGAACAAGAACTAAATGAATGTAAGAGTGTAGAAATTAATTTCTCTATAATCAAAATAATTGATAGAAAAAAAACTATCAGAGTTATAGAAATGTTTAATTTGCGAAAGGAGAGAAGAAATAAAAGATAAACTTGGTGAAAATCCAAAATCTATTATTGAGGAAGGTAAATAAACATATGTTCAGCCCTTGACCTGAGGTGATTTTATCAGAATGCTTTCCAAACATATGTCAGTAATTAAATTTTTGAAATCTTTTAAATCACATAAATTACACCTCTGGTAGGGATTATGAGATGATATTATCTTCTGTTTCCTAATTGAGTGATGGATCATACCTTCTTTCTCTAAATACTAATTCAATTACTTATCTCCCTAATGATGGATCTGAATGCATGAAATTACTCTTTTCAACTTAAGATTCATTCATCTTGTATCAGAGAAGAGTAAGATGCATGATTGCATTTTTCTTCACAGCTTTATGTGACTGCTAACAGGGTCATGTGGTTATCAAAGCCACTTTCTTGCGATTTATTATTAATATGTATTTATTGCAGTTTTCTCCCCAATCACATACCTTAAATAAAACATACTGTTAAACATTAAAACTTGAAGTCTGGCTGGGAGCAGTGACTCATGCCTGTAATCCCAGCACTTTGGGAAGCCAAGGTGAGGAGATCAGTTGAGGTCAGGAGTTCAAGACCAACCTGGCCAACACAGCAAAATCCCGTCTCTACTAAAAATACAAAAATTAGCCGGGCGTGGTGGTGCGAGTCTATAGTCCCAGCCACTCAGGAGGCCGAGGCAGGAGAACTGCTTGAACCCAGGAAGCAGATGTTGCAGTGAGCCAAGATCTTGCCACTGCACTCCAGCCTGGATGACAGAGTGAGACTCTGCCTCAAAACAACAACAAAAAACTCAAAGTCTTCTTTAACATTTAAAATATGCCCAATTTTTAAGTTTTAAAAGAATACTTTTTCTTTTATGTCACCTAATAGACAAAATGAATAAAGGAGGGGAAAAAAATGACACCTTTTTTCTTCCATAACTCTAAGTTTGGCTAAATGTTACAAAAAAACGTATCTGTCCTCCAAAAAATTGTATCTTCTAATTTACTATTAAGCACCAGTCACTGAATATCTAGGCAAACGTTCAAGAGGCAGACAGAAAGCCTAACCACTCCATACTCCTGTTCTCTATTCTTTTGACCCTAAGATTCAAATTGATTGGAGACACCTGACTATACTAAAAATTTTCACTTTGGCAGCTCTAAAGGAAGGCACAGACCATGTGACTACCACAAGGGAGCCCTTGACAGAACAGCATCCAGCTTAGCCTCTTAGAGCAAGTATGCAGACCGCTGCATATAAATTCGGAGAATGTGTAAGGATGGAAACCATTTTCTTCTTCCTAAATATGTATTTAAGTACCCTGCTTGGAGCTTTACTGTGCAAGCAAGGTTCATTTAAAACAAAAACAGAATTAGGAATCTTCTTCAAAGTCTAGAAGGCTCTACAGTGTCTGGTCTCCACAAATAGTTTGTTCATTGTTTGCCATTAAACTTTCTAACCCAGAGGCTAAAAAAATGAATGACCACTGTTTTTTGTTTCTTCTTTAATATTTCACACTGAACATTAAACCACTGTATCTTACCTTTTACATTTTTGGGGGGAAATGAGGTATTTATTATTTCTTTGCTAAGATTAAGTGCAAGAAACTTGGAATCAGACTGTTCTAGCAGCTGCCCCTTTGCAGTGTGACCTTGGTCAAGTTATTTATCCCCGTGTATCTCAATTCCTTTAACTAAAATTAGGAGTATCACTACTACTACCACTTAATCTCACAAGGCTACTGTGGGGGCTAACAACACATAAAGACTGTACAAGTAGTTTGCATAAACATCCTGCCTTTCTCCTTTAAAATGTGCTCTCAGCACTTTCTAGATCTGTGTAATATGATTCCCTAGGACTCCATTTCCTCAGCTGTAAAACCAAAGAAAATAACACAAAGTACCAGGTATGTAGTAAACACTGGAAATAATTTATGTAAAGCATTTATCAGCACAGTATCTCAAAAAATGCTAGTCCTAACTTACAAATAATAGATCCTTTTCCTTCCAACTTGAAGCTGTGCTACTGAATATCTTCACGTTGTAGTTTTTGATCCTGCCATTTCAATTTGTCTTGTGGGTACACATCTAGACCTGCAAGCTCCAGGAAATAGACTTCCTTTCTGCTAACCCCTTCCCTTAAAGTTTGAAGAAGATGCCAAGTGATTGAATCCATCCAGAGAAGCTACAGTGGCACCAGATAATACCATAAAGAATATGCTATAATAGGTTTCAGGTGTTTCTCAACTGCAGTAGTGTGAGATACGCTCCAGCCTCAAAAAATTAACATGAGCCATAGGAGCCGGAAGATTTTAAGTGCTAAAATCCTTGGCAGCAGACAAAATAAAATAATACAAAAGACACTTAAATGGGGGCCAAGCATGGTGGCTCATGCCTGTAATCCTAGCATACTGGGAAGCTGAGGACAGAGGACTGCTTGAGACCAGGAATTCAACACTGGCCTAGACAACATAGTAGGACTCTATCTCTACAGTAAATACACAAATTAGCTGGGCACAGTGGCACACACCTGCAGTCTATTACTCAGGAGGCTGAGGCAGGAGGACTGCTTGAGCCCAGTAGTTGGAGGCTGCAGTGAGCTATCATCACACTACTGCACTCCAGCCTGGGTGACAGAGCAAGGTTTTGTCTTACAAACAAAACAAAACCCAAAAACTACAAAATGCACTCACTAAAAACAGTCCCAGGGCACATTAATGAATTCTGCAAAAGCAAGGGGTCAAGAGCAGTTGGGAGAAGTTATATATGAATCACCATAATATTGTAACAAGTTTGAACTAAGCCCTCAAAAGAAGGCTTGTTTTTGAGGGTTTTTTAAAGCTATTTTTTTAATCTTTAAGTATCAAGACCATGTTTATCTGTAACCCGGGAATCACACAATTTTAACAAGCAACTATCCCAATTTTTCAGTCATTACTGCCAATTCTCGAAAGCAATTCACCATCTTTTATACATCTTGAGCCCAAAGGGCAGAGCACAAACGGACATAAAATAATATCTCTGCTACTCTCTGGGTCTCAGGAGTCCTATTTTCAGGGCAACCTCTTCATATCTTCCAAAGCTGCTAAGCATGCATTTTCCTCTCCAGTCAGTGCAGTCTTTCCTTGAGACACCACGGTGACGTGTGTCTTCTTACTGCTGCTTCCCTCCTCTTCATTCCAACCCAAGCCATCTAAACCTTACAGGCTTGTCAAAACCAACTTTAACTTCATAAATATCTCTTCTTTACTAGAGCCCATATCAGTATCTACCTGTTTTCACCTTCTTACCATCTATTTAACAGATCAAGATACTAATTATAACAGTGTCTTGCCTCTAATGGCTTTAAATGCTTATGTCTTATCTTCATAATACTGAGTTCCTTGGCAGGACTTCATAAAGTTATTTTACTCATGCCCACTAATGGCCAAAGCAAGATCATTTTTCTTTGTGAAAAACTACTGTTAGAAGAGCTACTCACAGAATATAGATAACAAACCACATATATTAGGAAATTAGTAAATAAGGTAGAACAAGTATTTAGAGTGAATATAAAGTATCTTCTTGCTTTCAGTTGACAGTCATATATGCATATGCTCGGACTGAATGTCATAACTATTAAGTAAAAATAAAGGAATGGAACAATGGGCAGAGTATGTATACCACTGGATATACTATCTGTATAAGAAAGGGAATATATACATACACATTTGTATACATACGCACAGACTAATCTCTGAAAGGATGGAAATGAACTGGCAATAGGGTTTAACACTAAGAAAACTGGGTGGCCAGGCAGTGGATATAGAAGACTTACTTTCTCACCCTATACCATTTTATGCTGCTAAATTTTGTACCATATACATGTATTTTCAATTCCAAATGATAAACAGAATAAAATAGCTTATTTATTGAAAGGAAAACATTTTTTACGTATACATATTTTAGTAAATTAATTAAATAATTGGCCGGGTGCTGTGGCTCACGCCTGTAATCCCAACACTTTGGGAGGCCAAGGCGGGTGGATCACTTGAGGTCAGGAGTTCAAGACCAGCGTGGCCAAGATGGTAAAACCCCGTCTCTACTAAAAATACAAAACATTAGCCACACATGGTGGCACCTAACTGTAGTCCCAGCTACTCGGGAGGCTGAGGCATAAGAGTTGCTTGAACCCCGGAGCTGGCGGTTGCAGTGAGCTGAGATTGCACCACTGCACTCCAGCCTGGCGACAGAGTAAGACTTTGTCTCCAAAAAAAAAAAAAAACAAAACAAAAATTAAAATGCTCTTCTGTGCATAGGATTTATTATGATAAAGACTCAAACATTCATCCAATCATTTCTTGGGCAATTATAAATGCCAGCCTCTATGCAATTTTGTAGAGATGAATTATTTTAACACTTTATAATTCATAATCATTTTTACATATAATTTATAAACATTATTAGTGAAAGCAGAATAAATAACTGTGAAAAAATAGTGCTTATGAAACTAGAAAGGCCTGAATTTAAATCCAGGATCCTAGACTTTGTAGATGGGGCATGGTTCTCAGCTAATTACTTAATTTGTCTTAACGCTAATATCCCTCTTAAGAGCAGAGTTAAGCAAACTATAACCCCAAAGCAAATTACATCCGGCCACCCATTTCTTGTAAATAAAGCTTTACTGGAACAATCCATGCGTATTTGCTTACATATCATCTATGGCTGCTTTCTCAGTACAATGTGAGACTTGACTAGTTTTGATAGAGCCCATGTACCCCATAAAGCCAAAAATACTAATTATCTGGTCCTTTATTACAATAAAAGTTCACCCGCCCCTCCTAAAAGTAAAATGCATACAAACCACATCTACTTTGAAATTGTCTAAGAATATAAAATCTCAGGATATGTATCCTAGAGCAAAGAAAAAGAAAAAAAAAAAAAAAGAATAAAAAAGACTAAAAATTTTAAAAAGACTATAAAACGCCACTCCAAGTAGGAAGCAGATCAAAACTATTTCAGAATGACATCAAGACATTATTAATCTTTTTCACTCCTCCTCCAAGTGTACAGTGGAGTTTTCCAGAGGCTACATGGAACTGTGATGGCAAAAGACTACAACACAGCTGTATTCACTTAAGCCAGATATTAAAGAAATCTGCAAAAACAGTGCCATTATTCTTACCACATTTTGTTTTAAAACATAGTTATTTTAGTTAAAATATAGTCATTTATGTTAACATGTAGTGGGTTTATTATTATTATTATTATTATTTTAAAAGTCAGACATAACTTTTCTCAGTTTTATTTGTGTTGTTGGTGGCGGTGGTGGGTTTGAGACGGTCTCGCTCTGTCACCCAGACTGGCAGCGGTGTAATTACAGCTCACTGTAGCCTCAAATCTCCCAGGCTCAAGCAATCCTCCCACCTCAGCCTCCCAAGTAGCTGGGACTACAGGCACACACCACCATGCCCAGCTAACTTTTTTTTAACCTTTTGTGGAGATGGGGGGGGCCCATTATATTGCTCAGGCTGGTCTCGAACTCCTAGGATCAAGGGTAGGATCAAGGGATCCTCATGCCTTGGCCTTCCAAAGGGCTCAGATTACGAGCATGAGTTGCTGCACCCAGCCTTTTTCTTCATTTTATTATTATTATTTATTTTATTTTTTTGCAGCAGGATCTCTGTCACCCAGGCTGGAGTGCAGTGGCAGGATCACGGCTTATTGCAGCCTTGACCTCATGGGCTCAAGTGATCCTCCTGCCTCAGCTCCCCAAGTAGCTGGAACTTCAAGCATGTACCATCATGGCTAACACTAGTATTTTTTTTGTAGAGACAGGGTTTTACCATGTTGCCTAGGCTGGTCTCGAATTCCTGGGCTCAAGCGATCCACAAGGACCTTCTAAATTTTTTAGGAAAACAAAGTAACATCTGTCAGAGAACATGCAAACTACTAGCTCAAGTTCACAGTTTCAATATTAGACTGTATTAACTTACCTTCAATAAAGTCAAATATTTGTGAAACTGGTTTTTCGGTGGTAGCTGTGATACAAAGTAAAATCAATGCAGACAGAAAACAAGAGTAGTGATTTCCAGCCTGATTCTTTGGTTTGAGTTGTGCAGTGCTCAACAGGCATACACATCCTGTTAACAAGCAACTGCAGCTATTTAAGAATAAATTTTATTGTTTTATTGCAGTATGTGCATTATTTGCTTAAACAGTACATAAATACTTATTATTTGGACTTAGTAACTAGGACTGTTAAGTATTTCTTTTGGCCTAGGAATACCATGAAAGGTATTCCTAGGGCACTATAAAAACAATCAAGTTTAGGAACTTCTGGTTTAAGGGAACATACTTTGCACAATCCACATTTCACTGTTCTTTAAAGGTCACAAATTTAGTGAGGTTTTACATTAACTTGTAGATTTGTGGCCAGTAGGAACAGTTTCTGTCCTGACAAACAGAGCGCGCTCATTATGGCTTGCAGTCCTCAGGACATTAACCACTTTTGTAACTAACTCAGCAATCTTATCCATATTTTTCCTTTTTTTTTTTTTGAGACGGAGTCTCACTCTGTCTCCCAGGCTGGAGTGCAGTGGCGCGATCTCGGCTCACTGCAAGCTCCGCCTCCCAGGTTCATGCCATTCTCCTGCCTCAGCCTCCGGAGTAACTGGGACTACAGGTGCCCGCCACAGCGCCCGGGTAATTTTTTGTATTTTTAGTAGAGATGGGGTTTCACCATGTTAGCCAGGATGGTCTCAATCTCCTGACCTCATGATCCACCCACCTCGGCCTCCCAAAGTGCTGGGATTAGAGGCTTAAGCCACCGCACCTGGCCTATCCTTATATTCTTTTATAAATTTTCTATAAAGTCCTAACTAGTCTAATGCTCCTTAAACTGCTTCTAACATCATACCTGTTCCCTCACTAATTAATGAGTTATAAAAATGTTTGGCAATTATTTGTTTCATATTTGCATTAGGATGCTAATTTTGTCCTTTTGTAAACTGTACTTTAGAATGCTGAAGTCCTTTTCTAGTATATCTAGAAATAACTATTTTTAAAAGCCAAAATTTAAAAATTTCACTAATTACCAAGTACTTTGGAGGAATGTATATATAAGAAAATACAAAGTATGGCATAAAAAAAGATTCTATACATACTCCTGTATTTAAATAGTGGATATATCTATATGTTAGAATATAATCCAACTATCTTGTAAGTCTATATGGTTTTCTATATTTTCTACCATTTAATAAATATATTCAGGCTGGGCACAGTGGCATACACCTGTAATCCCAGCACTCTGGAAGGCCAAGGCACTTGAGTTCGAGACCCGTCTAGGAAACATAATGAGACCCTGTCTCTACAAAAAATACAAAAATTAGCCAGGCATGGTGGCATGCGCCTATAGTCCCAGCTACTAAGGTTACTGAGGTGGGAGGATCACCTGAGCCCAGGAAGTTGAGACTGCAGTGAGCTGCCATCCTGCCACTGCACTCCAGCCTGGGCAGCAGAATGAAACTCTGTCTCAAAAAAATAATAAATATATTCGATCCTTTTATAATCAGAAAAATACACAATAGACTTGTTTAAATGTTTGGGATGATCTATGAACACATTCTTTTTTAAAAAGTGCTATTAATGCAAGTTTTTAAAAAAGAATGAGGGAGTGATATAGAATTAAATTCCCTCCAAAGAAACATTTTAGTACTATTCATTAAATAGAGGGCTAAGGACAAAAGAATAAATGGCAATATTTGTATAATTAGTTACTTCCAATGACAGACTATGCCAGTAAACTAAATATAGAGATAACAACTTATTTTACTCTCAATTCTCCACTTATTCTTTCTAATTTTTTTTTTACTTCATGTCAAACATTCTTATCTAGATCACTCTTTTCATTTGAAGCTACAGAAGTGACAAATGTGCCTAACAAGGGAGAAGAAGGGGAAAAACTTTCACTTTGGGGGTATACTTATGAGGAACAGGTCAGGAGGGAGCAAAGTAAAAAGCAAATGAGTAAATATGTCTCTATATGTACTGAATCATGTCCATCCAAATGAGAAAAAAAATCTAGAAGTGTTGGTGGTTTGTAAGGAACTTGCTTCTTTCCACATCTGATAACTGACTCTGGATCCACTCCTTTCTGGGTCGCTTTTCACCTAGGCTGCCTCCTTTATTACCCAGAGTTGCTCTCTCATCTTATTAAAGATACTTGGCTCAGCACTACTTAGAACTTCCTCTTGTTCGCTTCAGAAGCATATACACGAAAATTGGAACCATACAGAGAAGATTAACATGGCCCCTGCACAACGATGACATGCAAATTCATGAAGCAATCCACATTTTTAAAACTATAAAAAGAAAAAAATAAAGAGAACTGCATATCATGCATGAAATACTGAAAATGGACTACCACACTTGTCGTGGGTCTAACAGTCAAAAGGCCTCTTTACAACTACATGTGAATGTAAGACCAAAGTCAAACCTCTGAAAACATTTGATCTAAGGGAGGGAATGTTATGGAAGTTCCACCATCTGCTTTCAATGAATGATTTATAGAACAAAAGACCTGAATATATGTAAACAACATCAAATGATTTGAAAAAGGATTAATAAAATGTTACACACTACTATCCGTAAATTAGGATCATTTCATTTTGACAAGTTGATAGGTCTGACTCATAAAACTGCATAAGGTACTATGAGAACCAAGAAAAATTTATGAAACAGGCTTTCAAAGAGTTATCTAGTCATTCATTCAGTTATTTACATCTATTATCTCATTTAATCTTGTGCAGGCCAGGCGTGGTGGCTCGTATCTGTAATCCCAGCACTTTGGGAGGCCGAGGTGGGTGGATCACTTGAGGCCAGGAGTTCGAGACCAGCGTGGCCATCTGGTGAAACTGTGTGTCTACTAAAAACACAAAAATTAGCCAGGCATGGTGGTACATGCCTATAATCCCAGCTACTTGGGAGGCTGAGGCACAAGGATCATTTGAACCCGGTATGGAGGCTGCAGTGAGTCAAAATCGCATCACTGCACTTCAGTCTGGAAGACAGAGCGAGACTATGCCTCAAGGAAGAGAAAAAACAAATCTGCACAACAAACGTCTGCCATTTATTTTCAGAGGAGCAGGCTATTGGTTGGCAAATTCAGGTCCATCAGGAAAACTCGTAATAATGCATACGTTCATCACATCCTGAAAATGCTGCATGTACAAAAAGTCATAATTCTTGAGTTAAAAATGTAGAATTCTGAGTATTTATCGTGTGGATCAGGACAACTGGCCCGTTCCTCTGCCTCCCTGTACCTGGCATCACCCTAACCTCAGTTACAACTTGGTCCCTCAGTACCTTCAACTGCTTCTGAAAATGCCTGACATGTTTAAAGGAGTTACAGGTGGTACTGCATTCCTCCTTAAAGGAGATCAAATATACAGGATGCCAATGTCTCAAATGAAGACTACACAATGATGTACCCAGAAGAATTAAAAGAGCTCTGAAACATGTAATGCTTGAATTTTATAGCAAGTCAAAGCACAAATACAGAACTCTTGGTTCTGCATCATCTACAGAGCATACCTTGTATTGTACTTCAAACACTGAGCCATGTTCAAACTTACCAGTGTAATATTCCTCAAAGGAAGAATCCTCTAGTTTGAAATGTACTTAATGATTTTATCAATTTTTTACTGGGTAATTTTAGCACCATGTGGTTCTACGGGTTGGGGAAAAGGGTGAGCCTTTCCACTATTAAAGTGTCCTTTGGTAACTTACCTTTTTGAACCCACAAAACATGCTTGAAATCATCAAGGAATAATGCACGACAGTACATATTCATTCTACTACTTGAGCACACTCACGTGTTCAAGTCAGTAGTATATGCTTTCAGAGAAGGGGTAAGGGCTGCAGGTAAAGTTGAAAACGTAAAAGTATATACAATCCCAATTTTTCTGTTTTCACATATTGTTAAGAGAATTCATAATGTCTTGTTTCTTTCACTAAAGAATTCTAGTTGAGTGTGATTTTTTTCAATAGTGAAATTAAAGCCCAGAAATACTATTTATTCAAGAACACAACAAATCATTAGCAGAAAAAAAGTTATGTGGAAGAGGTAAACTATTTTCTGACATAAAGCTTAAATCCTAAAATATAAAAATCAGCCGGGCGTGGTGGCATGCACCTGTAATCCCAGCTACTCAGGAGGCTGAAGCAGGACAACTGATTGAACCCAAGAGGTGGAGGTTGCAGTGAGCCGCCAGCCTCCAGCCTGGGTGACAGAGCAGCACTCTTTCACCAAAAAAAAAAAAAAAAAAAAAAAAAAAAAAAAAAAAAAAAAATAAAGGTGGGGAGATGACACGCTACACTGAAACTGATGTTTTAAATCACAGGGACAAATACCAAAATTTACCAGCCAACAGCCCAATTTTCTTTTAGTGAAAAGTACCCCCTATATAGCTAGTCATTTTTTAAAAATCTCAGTTAACATGGAAATACTTTTAGCCAACTGTTTTCAATTACATATACTGTGATGTCCCTTTATTTTTCTACATTCTCAATACCAGTTAACACTAAATAAACAATACTACTCAATTTCAGGAGTACATAATTATCCCTCAAATGTTGCCTAACAATGTTCCCTCTAGGGTCCTCTGTGTGCAAATTCCTACTTTATATATGAAGCACGTTTAAGATCTCAAAATGTGTTGAGGCTATTTCTACTACAAGAATCGCAATTCACAATCCAGCATGACAGGGGACAAAGTCCAACAGTACTGTAGGCTTCCTATTAAAAAATACTCATACTAAAATAAGCGTCACAAACAGCCCAATTGCTCAAACCACTCAATATTGAATAACACTGACAAATAACCACACGAAACCAATTATTATAAGAATCAAAAGATCTTAACCCAACTATAAAATGTAGTTTAAAAGATCATCTTTTAACATCAAGAATGGTGAAGACACTATTTCTATTTTAATGACATAACTCAATTTTTGTTTTATGTTAGATTACTTTTCAAACCTCATTTACCACTTTGATCCTAAAGCATATGAAACAGATTTACAAAGGAAAAGCATGTACTATTCAGTTCAACCCAACCTATCATACCTTTTGTGCTGGGAATTATAGATCTTGACTAGAAAAAAAGGTAAAATTATGATGTATACTGGAAACTAAAATAAATGATTCTATATTAAAGATTCAATTTAGGAGTAATGTAGGAATGGGGAAAGGAGAAAGACTAAATTCTCATCTTCTATAGTATGAATTCAAGAGAAGACTAAAATCTCACACACACACACACACACACACACACACACACACACGACATTAAGAACAGCAGAATAAACATGCTATTAATAAATTTAGATGTAAAATGCCACAACAAACAGTTAGAAATGTTATTTCAGGGGAGCAACTCAAGAAGAGAGATGGAATTTAACTTGAATTGCCAGGGAAGACAGAGTGGGTGGGAGAGAGAGAATATGAGCAAAGAGAAAATGAGTTTAGACTAAGCTAGAATTGTGAAGGGCAACTCTGGCTGGATAAAATGGCTTCTGCTGGGGAGCAGAAACGCTAGACAATGCTTGGGCGATCCCTACACAACTGACACACATTATGTTCTTCTGTTGGACAGTGCTTCACCAAAAGTAGTCTAACCAAAGTATATACAAGGGCAGGGTGATCTGAGACAAAAGAATCTACAAGTCAAGAGACGCAGGTAGAAGACAACAACAGACCTGACATTCTATCAAGGAGGCAGTTCCACCGTTTCCATAATACTTAGTATTTTAATTTAGCACTCAGTTTTCCATGATATTTTTTTTTCTTTTCTTTTTTTTCTTGAGATGGAGTTTCGCTCTTGTTGCCCAGGCTGGAGTGCAACGGTGCGATCTTGGCTCACTGCAACCTCCGCCTCCCGGGTTCAAGCGAATTCTTCTGCCTCAGCCTCCTCGGTAGCTAGGATTACAGGCATGCACCACCATACCCAGCTAATTTTGTATTTTTAGTAGTGATGGAGTTTCTCCATGTTGGTCAGGCTGGTCTCAAACTCCCGACCTCAAATGATCTGCCTGTCTCGGCCTCCCAAAGTGCTAGGATTACTGGCATGAGCCACTGTGCCCAGCCCATGATATTCTTTAACCATAAACATCAAGCTGTTATACTTCAATCTTATACAACTGTTAATAAAATCCTAAATGAAGCATGCAGCCACACTTAATAGACAGGTTCTGAGAGACAGATCTAATAATTTCTACAAACCATACTTAAAAGCTTTATTTTTATAATATCCTTTAACACTCCACAACAAATAGTTATACTGTTATAATATACATTACACATTTTCAAAAATTTTTCCTTTGACTCCATAAAAGGATAGCAACAGAACCACAATGCTAGTAAATACCATATTTTCAAATTCATACCAAAATCATGGTGATTTCAAACATTTGGCAAGACTACTTCTTTAAAATTAGAAAATAGCTGATGTCATTATTTTAGCGGTAAAATCAGTATACGATATGACATTTCTTATACTGCCCTTATGTAGAAAGATTTATAGTAGAAATACCTACCTTATTTAATGTAAACTGTGTAAATAAAAACTGATTCATAAATATTTGGCAAGCTTCCTCTAATACAAGAAATTACCAAAATCATAAAAAAATCCTTAATTTTTTCTAAATATTACTACCACCAGTTTCACTAATAATGGCAAATAGCTACCAATACACAACAACCAGATGTTAGGTTCTGTATTAGCTACTTCATTTATGCTATCTTATTCAATCCCACAAGATTCATCTACAAAAAAGGCAAGCTTAAGGTGAGTAATTTTAAGTTTAATAGAATTTATGTATATAATCTTTTTAATTAACATTTTAAATTGCTTCCTTAAACTAATGAGGAAAAAAGTGTTAGAAAAAAATATGTAAAGTCAACCAAAAGCAACAGTATGAAACTGTATTCTTAAGCATCTTTTCAGAAATGAATATTCTTGTTGAAAGAGAAATGTTCTGAAATCTAACTCTAATCTGTAATGCTTTCCCCTGGTGCCAAGTTGCTACGCAGATGCCACAGTCAGAAAATTTTACCAAGCGTGATCACACTTTTCAAAGAAAGGACCCCATTTACTAACAGCACACTACGAACCACACAGGCAGCCGTCCCTCAATCGCCTCCATTCCCCTTACAATCATATCATCTGCCTTTCAGCCTTGTTTGCTCACCTCCCAGACCTTTCTTCCTCTTACTGGTCTGTCTCATTTCTCATCATCCTACCTCATTCTGGAAAAAAAGTTCATAAGGGCTGTTAAGAAACATTTGTATAGAACACTAAAAGTGCATCAGGAAAAGGTTTTATATAAATGTTAACTCGAAATATATAATAAAGATCTTTTATGTCTATACATTTTTTAAAAGATGATACCCTCCTTGACAAAGGATGGTATGCAAAGTTTTACATCCTAAAATACATATCAGGTTCCCCTCCCAGTAGTACAAACTAGTTCCTTCCACTCCAACACGACACTCCCTTTAAAAAAATAACTATAAATTCTGAAGAAGATATTTAAAACTGCAAAAACCTGAGATACCAAATGCAGGCAGATCCTGGGGGAGGAGCAAGAGTTTACCACCAGAAGGAGGAAATGGCACTGAATCAATCATCCTCATTCTCATGATAGTGTCCACCTACCCCTGCACCCTCCTTTTTAAACAGTTTGTAGCATAGGGCAGACTGAACCACAATAGCTAAAACTGACAGAAACCCCACCTTGAGTCTTAATGGCAAAGAACCAGAGGACTGAGTTAAAGAGCCTACCGCTGCTAGAACAGAAATTCTGGAAGGAAGAGAATCAGAGACACAAACTCTGCCCAAATCTCTGGCCAACTCCTAAATTACTGCATGGTGCAGGCTCTCAACAGCCTGGGAAGGCTAAAACAGTGGTTTTCAACCAGGGGTGACTTGCCCTCCCAAGGAACATCTGGAACTATCTGGAGACATTTTGGGTTGTCACCACTGAGGGAGGAGGGTGTGACTGGCATCCGGGAGGGAGAGATCAGGGATGCTGCTGAACACTCTACAATGCACAGGACAGCTCTCACCACAATTATCCAGCCCATGAGTCAACAGTGCCAAGGCTGAGAAACCCTAGGATAAAAGAAGCCCACCACAAAAGAGACAATAGTCTGGAGTCTGAATTCAGCCAAAGTTAACTCCTTGAGAAGCGAGAGGGGAGGGGAGGGGAGGAGAGGGGAGAGGAGGAGAGGGGAGGAGAGGGGAGGGGAGGAGAGGGGAGGGGAGGGAAGGGGAGGGGAAGACCAAAATTCAGCCAAAGTTAACTCCTTGCTTAAAAAAGAAAAAAAAAGAAAAGGCCAAATTAACAATGTTCAAACATAAGAGAATCCAGAGTCTCCACACTATATCAGTGTTCAGAATATAATTCAAAATTATTCAACATATGAAAAAAAACAAGAAAAATCTAACCCATATTCAAGAGAAAACAAAACCAATGGAGAAAATCCAGATTTTTTTAGTAGCAAAAATGTGTAAGCAATTATTGTAAGTAGCTTAAGGACATAAAGGAAAAGTGCTCACAATGAATAAACAAATACAAAATGACAGCTGAGAAATGGAAATGATAAAAAAGGTCCAATGGAAATTATGGAACTGAAAATGACAATATCGAAAATAAAATATACACTTTCCAGTTATTTAAATCTTCTTTCAAAATCTGCCTTCTTTTATGTCCACACCATAGTAATGTTCACTAAATTCTTTTCTATAAAGATGGTATCTCACTGTGTTGCCCAGGCTGGACTTGAACTCCTGAACTCCTGGACTCAAGCAATCCTCCCGCTTCAGTCTCTATGGCATATGCATATAGCTAGGACTATACGCATATGCCACAGCACCCAGCGATTTTCACTAAATCTTGACTATAATTATATAAACCAGAAACTAAATGGAAATGAAAAGGATGATATCATCTAAACAACCATTTGATATTATTAAACCAATGGGTTCAGTCTGAAAACATACCATAAGTATCCTTTTAGGATTAATAATACAGGTGGCAGAAATATATGGTAGACTATAACAGGAATTCATAAGTAATAATAAGCCACACTGGAAAATCAATTTATACTTACTACAGCTGAAATTTTCCAAATTAAAATTAAGACAACATTCCCCTCTCGCCTACACAGATGAACTGTTTTCTCATTTTGTAAATACAAAATAAATGTGGAAATGAAAAAATATAGTAATAGCAAAAAATAGGAGCAGTCATTTCCCTCAGACAAGTCTGTTTTTAACTTGCCATAAAATTCCCCCCATGTTACTGAGATGCCATGAAAAAGGAATGGAAACAACCTTCCAGGCATATTCATTTTTACACTTTCTCTAAATTCTAAGATACTTCAGCGAAGTATGCTGAATTTAGCTACATTTACAAAGCAGAGGATAAAACATTCCTTTTTAAAATGTAGTCAACTTCTAGAGTAATCCATTTCATTAATCTGTAAGAATGATCTAGTTGATATACTGCAATATCATTCTATGGTACTTAGGCTCAGTCTATTATTTGGTCAGAAAAACATACCAGGAACAACATCCTAAATGAGGCTGAGATATGAGTAAACTGAACAGTACTTCCCTCATGCTACTAAAAGGTTAAACTTTGAACCTTTATTCATACACACTCTGAAGCTTCAACTGACTTTCTTTCCAACAGGGAAAGTGGCTTTTGGCTAAAACACCCTAAGCAAAGGTGAAAAGGTGGTCACCTCTGTAATAAAAACTGAAATTAACACCTCAACTCCCATTTGGTACCTACAATTTCCCCTTCCATTTCTTAATCTGACTACGAATATCGTTACTCGAGTTAACACAATCCTTCCCTCTCTACAAACATGTTCTTTTAAAATTTTCCAACTTTTGGGAAGAATGGAATCAAATCTCCCGCATTGGTGAATACAGGAGTTACTTTCTGCTTATAGCAGAAGTAAATACCACAAAGGCAACACGCCCTAAGTGGTAGAGAAAAAAAGAACGAAAGATCTGGATATATACAGAGACATACATGGATAAGACATGTCCAGACTTCACCAAATTCACTTCACTTAGAGAATCAGAGAATCTGAAAGCTAAAGGACAATTTAGAAATAAATGCTAAAATTGAAGTCCCAAGGGATTCACTAAGTCCCACAAGGTCAAATAGTTAATGGAAAATCATCTATACTTCTGGATGAATAGTCTACTGAACAAGGAGAGATTTGTTTCGGGCTTGGTTTCAGTTATCTAGCCGGAATATAAAAAGGAATTACAATAATGGTATTCTCTCAATCTCTCCAGTATATTAAAAAACAAGGTATAGGTCAGGTGTCATGGCTGACGCCTGTAATCCCAACACTTTGGGAAGCCGAGGCAGGTGGATCACCTGAGGTCAGGAGTTCGAGACCAGCCTAGCCAACAAGGTGAAATCCCATCTCTACTGAAAATACAAAATTAGCCAGGCGTGCTGGTGCATGCCTGTGATCCCAGCTACTTGGAAGGCTGAGGCAGGAGAACTGCTTGAACCTGGGGGACGTTGCAGTGAGCTGACATCGCACCACTGCACTCCAGTCTAGGCGACAGAGTGGAACTCTGTCTCAAAAAAAAAAAAAAATTAATTTAAAAACAAGGTATATCTTTTACTATAAAAAAGAATTTAAAAACCAGGTATATCTTTTACTATAAAAAAGAATTTTAAAAACAAGGTATATCTTTTACTATAAGGTATTTTCAATCATTCTTGAAAATAGCATATATTTAAATATATTTTACTTTAAAGTGTAAAAATCAGTAATTAATGTTGACATATACTGTTTAGACCACTAATAGCACAAATGAAAAATAAAAACTAACAGTCATAACTTCTTTTAAGGTATTAAGAAAAAAAGAAAAAACTAGAAGAGTTAGCTAGAAAGCAAATACTGTATTTAACTATCATCGCCTCTGGTTGAAGTGGTCTTTCAATTTAACATTCCCCTATATATGTTTATGAAACTACAGAGCAGTACCTGGCACACGGAAAATACTTTTAAAAATTATAGCTACTACTATTAAGCTTTATCACAAGCCCTTATTAAGTGTTTGTCTGCTTCCTTCTTGGAATCAACAGTTTTGTGTCTTGCAGCTACTTGTAAAAAATATGGCAAGAGCTCTACATTCAGTATCTTCACTTCAACTACCATTTATAATGCAAGCTGCTGCAATCGGAATTTCACCACTTGAAACTGCCCATGTTATAGTCACCATGACTACATAATTGCCAAATCTAATAGTCTTTATAGTACATGTTTTACATGCCTCTATGGCAGACACAGCTGATCAATCTTGAAACTTTAAAATTCCATGGTTCTGGTAACACCAGTCTCTCTTGGTTCTCATTTCCAGTTGACTCTTCAGTCTTCTTTATGTATTCTTGTTTTTCTACCCATTTTAAAAAAGTTGATGATCGCCCAGACTCTAACTTCATCACTCTTCTCACTTTTCACACAATCCCCAAATATATTCAAATGGCAGAATACCGTAACTCCCTAGATAGACTTGCAGAAAATGACTAAATATTTTACAGAGCTACAAGAAAAAAAGCTGTAAAACTATTATGCATGATTACGTAAGTCCAAATTGTCCCATTAATATTTATCTATGGATTTCCCATCAGCAAGCCCTTGTTAACAGATAGGCACCACATGTGCAAAGTAAATTTATGAGGAATAGAGAAAAAATTATAAATAGCTACTGTTCTCATTTTTCTAGACACTAGAAAGAGGCTTGTTTTACCGTTCACATTTGAAGTGTCTGCTCACCTTCTAGACTAGGGAACCATTCACTGCCTTCTTATCTGGGCACCTCTACAAGCTAAATAACACAGATGACTGGGCTATAATAGAGTTTGGGGAGAAAGAGGAGGATGGAGAGAAGGCGTACCACTCAAGAGCAGGGCAGGTTTGCCCGTGAGTCAGTGATAGCAAATTAATTCAGAAAATGGAGTACCAGGTTGTTATCTGTGAGGAGATAAAGGGGAGGATAAGAAAGGAAAGGAAATGAAAGTTTCAAAATGCTAAATATGGTTCTCCTACATCAAAACACTTCTGGTATGAGCTAATAATGTATTGCTACACAAAATACACGCTTTGCTATTAAATCAAAAAATGTATTTACATTTCTTAAATATGTATGTTAGGTAACGTAAGAAAATAAAAAAGAAGTTTTAAAAAGTCCAGAGTTAAGAGGAGAAAAGACAAAAACCATAAAGTAATATACTTTCAGTGTGTATGGGTGTATGTGTGGTGGGGGTGTATGTGCACATGTGCTATCAGCACATACAAAAGTAATTAGAATATTTGAAAACATGTGATGCTCTCTGGGGTTATCACCCAAGAGCAGAGTAGGTTTGCCCAAGAGTCAGTGACAGCAAACTAACCCAGAAAAATGAATTAGCAAGTTAACTTAGCTTCTGTATACCTGATACCAAAAAAGATCAAAGGCCCACTGTTACTGAGGGCAATAAACTATTTGCTAAAAATGACATTCAAAGACTAAAGTATATAGATTTCAAAATCTCCAGTAATAAAATGTGGATTGAAATTAAATTAGAAAACAAATGCCTTCCCAACAGAGAGAACCTGCATGATTGGAATAATTTCCAAATGATTTTAAAAGAATTTATTTTTCACTGGTTTGTTTTAGAACATATTCTGAATGCAAAAACTTTTTTTCAAGTTCAACACAGACCTCAGAAAACAGAAATTTTGTATGTTTGATTTTAGTTCGTCACCACTCTTGAGGGCAAATCCAAAGTTGTCTTTTCTACTTAATCTTTTCCCAAGGATATGAATAACAAAAGATGTCAATATAGAGAAAAAATTATATTGAATGAATTTCTATGTTTCTAAAACTACCTAATCAAATACATATATGTAATATATAATATATAAATAATCTATTTTAGAATTCTCATGAACATCAACTCATATCAAACATTAAGAACTCTTTTAGGAGTCCATTAGTAAATGAAATCATAGCACAAGAACTTTAAAGGAGTACAGAAAGAAATTATAGCACAAAAAATCATATGCTATTATTCCAACAGGGAGAACTCATTCATCAGTATTTTTTTCACCATGATTAGAATATCTAAAATATGCAGTATGACAAATCAGTAATATTAATAATCAGTAATGCTAGTAATCCTAGCAAATAGATAGTATATCTATATAGCATATATATCTATATAGCATATATATCATATACAGTATATGCTAGGATTATAGGCATTATATATAGATACTATATGCTAGTATTACACTATACTTAGAAATAAGAGCTTTTCTAAAATATAAATTGGTACATTTAATTTGTTTAGCACTGGGCAACAGGTTTTCCTCTCCATTAGTCACTAAACAGATCTGTTCCAATGTACCAAAAAAGACACAATTAAACTTAAGAAAAATTAATTCATTTCTACTTTCTCTCAACTAAATTATAAACTGCCACATAAATTATCTAATTTAATCTTCACTATAACCCTCTTAAGACATTACGATTTTCAACTCAATAACAATCAAAGTTCAGCTGAGATAAAGTTTGTCCAAAATCTAACTTGCAAGTGGAAGAATAAGATGTGAACCCAATTCTCTTCTAATGCTAAATGCTCTGCTCCACAGCATGACTGTCCACTTAAAACTGTCCATCTCAGACATGACTACTGAGATCCTATTTCAACATCTACCAAGAGGCTCTATTTTCCACTCAGAGAATAAAAGGAGGAAAAGGTCATCATACCTAATAAAGTTTTATTAAAGAAATGCCAATTTTTAAATTCATCTTTGGTTTAAATTTTCTAATTGTTAAGCTTTTCTGAAATACTATTTCAAAATAATTTACATTTCTGCACTGTAGGAAAACAAAGTCCCATATTCAATCATGAATATAAAGTCTAAAATTCATTCAATCACAGTGCTCAGGTATCAGCAGCCTCCCACTTATATTGAATCAAATTCCCAAATACATTACATGTATTATTTACATCAGGCTTGCTAAAGTTATGAAGATTTTTGGAGCCTAAATGAGTGGAAAGATATACAAACTCCATATAAAATTGGCTGATAACTATATTTGACTTTTTAACATTATTTTTTACTATTAACATATGAACTGATACTCCTTCAATCCCTATTTTGTAGCTACATTTCCTCTTCATCCCCAGTGGCTGTCAAATCATCCTGTATTTTATGATCTAAAGATATTTTATGACTAGCTCAGTTAACTCACCAGTGACACAATCCATGCTAGGCATGGACAGATGCACTCAGAATGATAAAGAAGGTCACTGGACTAAAGCACTCCATATTTAACTCCGCAGAGTCTTAAACACCTCAGAAAAATTTAAATTTAAGTCCACTGTAAATTTAAGGAGAATGCTAAGATGAAAACTAAAAACCAAAGGCCAGGCATAAGGGTTCACACTTGTAATCCCCAGAACTTTGGGAGGCCAAGGTGGGCGGACTGCTTTGAGCTCAGGAGTTCAAGACCACCCTGGCCAACATGGCAAAACCCTGTCTTTACAAAAAATTTAAAAATGAGCTGGGTGTGGTGGTGTGGGCCTACAGTCCCAGCTACTTGGGAGGCTGAGGTGGGAGGATCACTTGAACCCAGGAGAGAGAGGTTGCAGTGAGCTGAGATCACGCCACTGGCACTCCTGCCTGGGTAACAAAGCAAGACCTTGTCTCAAAAAAAAAAAAAAAGTAAAAATAAAAGTAAAAACCCATGAAACACATTAGTTAAGCCGAATCAATATACATATATATATAAGGGAAAAAAATCCCATTTCATCAAAGTATCTGTAAACAGAATCAAACTTTTACACATCCATACACATTGCTACCTTTTAAAGGATTTTGAATGTACTGAAAAGCAAAAGTGCTTCAAAAAAGTTTATGGTGATTTGACAAAGAAAACTTCCGGTCCCTAATTTATCTGCTTTGAAAATTTTCATAAATCATGTTTGGTTAATGAGAAGATTCCACAACCATTTCATTAAAGATTTAAGGCAGACAGGTTGAGTGAGAAGACTACTAATTAAGTCTCTGCTAGAAACTAGGAAAGTTAAGCAAGCAAAGGTTCCTAATGAGGCAGGAGTTTCCAGATGAAATTTTGCAACCAAAAGAAAAGGCCTAATCTTAAAACTACTATGTAAGGCTTACGGGCTCTAATCTGCACCCAGTACCTGGGACACTTAGGGCAAGTACACTGATAATAAAACAGAATCTAAATTGAATACCATGCTCATCAATAATGAATATTCACCATCAACTTATGATTCCAACTATGTGTATGCTACATTCAGAGGTAGCCAAAGTAAATTTTAAATTTTGAGGGTTCTGTTTTCAGCTTCTGGTGTGACTGATCTAAAACTCCATGTCTGTATAGTATCAAGGACTGCATTTAAACACACACACACGATGGCTACAAGTTTAGGATTGTTTAGGAAAGTAATTCACAGTTCTGGTTTTACAATCGTCAAGGATGTGTCGATCTTCTTTAAGGGGCACCAACGAATTCCACAAAAATTGTCACCATGTCTTCACTGTATTTAAACTTATGCCATATAACACTTTTAAAAAATTAATGATGAAGCCAGGCGCAATGGCTCGCACCTATAATCCCAGCAGTTTGGGAGGCCAAGGCGGGCGGATGGCTTGAGCTCAGGCATTCGAGCTCAGCCTGGGCAACACAGCAAAATCCCATCTCTACCAAAAATACAAAAAATTAGCCAGGTGTGGTGGCACACACCTGTGGTCCTAGCTACTTGGGAGGTTGAGGTGGGAGGATCACCTGAGCCTGAGAAGTTGAGGCCGCAGTGAGCAAGATGGTGCCACTGTACTCCAGCCTGGGTGACAGAGTAAGACCTGGCCTCAAAAACAAAAGTCAAAGATGAGGAAGGAAAATGGAAAATAACAAAACAGATTATTTCAATTCCAAATAGTATAGTAATATGTGTTTGAACATGAGTATATTGGCAATCACCTTTCTTATCAATCTTTAATATTGAATATAAATTTAATAATATAGTATTTAAGAACACTGTGATCCAGGAATCTATTTGAGTATATCTAAACTACTAACATTATTAGGAAATAAATAAAATCAATAAGCTGTTCTCCCACCCACAAGGCCAAAGAAACCAAAAAGCCAAGAGCATTCTAAAGGCTCACCTTTTGTTGACTGGCTTTTCATCCTTTTCGTAGGGTCGGACAAACCATTTCCCAATCCTAACGAAGTTCTTATCCATTAGGCACCTAAAATAATGACATCAAGAATTACTTTTATAGTATCAACAACAAATTAGTAAGTCGCTGAAGCAATACACCAGATGAGATACATCACCAAAAATAAAAACACCACCAATTAAACTATCAAAATCTTTTATCACTTAAAAGTTTTACGTTATACTTCCCAAAAGAACTCTCGGACACTGGGCATAGAATCTTATGCCCACGTAAAACGGAAAATGTAAATGCAAGTAAGCAAAATAAATTGATGTATTTCTAAAACATCTTACGCTTCAGAATTACTTCAAATAAAATCACACTTCTGCATAATTTCAATTCTTGCATCATCAAGAATGTTAGGAATATAGCATTTATTAAGAGAACTTCAGAGATACTCGTCCAAGCCACTGACACCCATCTTCCAAGTTGTTTTTTTTTGTTTGTTTGTTTTTTGTTTTTGTTTTTGTTTTTGTTTTTATGAGACAGAGTCTCTGTTGCCTAGACTGGAGGGCAGTGGTGCAATCTTGGCTCACTGCAGCCGCCACCTCCCAGGTTCAAATAATTCTCCTGTCTCAATCTCCCAGGTAGCTGGGATTATGGGTGTGCACGACCATGCCTGGCTAATTTTTGTACTTTTAATAGAGACGGGGTCTCTCTTAAATGTTGAGCCAGGCTGGTCTCGTACTCCTGGCCTTAAGTGATCCACCCACCTCGGCCTCCCAAAGTGCTGGCATTACAGGTGTGAGCCACCGTGCCCAGCCCATCTTGCAAGTTTTAATACTGGTTTTTTTTATGTTTTGGCTTGGCATGTGATAGGCAATGCTTTTTATGTGACAAGGATCTCAGTGACAAAAATACAGCACAGTTTTATCTTAGGTATTTTCTTTTTGTAGGCACAATAAAGTACTTGATTATGGCTTTGCGAGAAACAAGGAATTGCAATTGTGTCTTCTATAATGAATATCTGCTTTACTCATATACAAGCTATGGCCCACTTCTGTATGTCATTTTAACATCAAATCACAAGGTATTCTAACATGTATTTTTGAAGACATGTTAAATGGCAAGTGAACCCAATTCTTGTAACAACAATAATACACACAATTCAGCTGAACTGACAACAATACAGAGAGTTATGACCAAGTTCACTCATGTACAGGCAAATAACAACTATATGTTAACTGTCACCTGGCCAACGGTGGATGTCATGGATTGTAAGGAGTATAACTGATTTTAAAAACATAAAGATGAGGCTGGGTGTGGTGGCTCATGCTTGTAATCCCAGCACTTTGGGAAGCCGAGGCGGGCGGATCACCTGAGGTCAGGAGTTCGAGACCAACCTGGCTAACATAGTGAAACCTCATTTCTGCTAAAAATGCAAAAAATTAGCTGGGCGTGGTTGTGCACACCTATAATCCCAGCTACTCGGGAGGCTGAGGCAGGAGAATCACTTGAACCCAGGAGGCAGAGGTTGCAGTGATCTGAGATCGCACCATTGCACTCCAGCCGGGGCAACAAAAGAGAAACTCCATCTCCAAAAAAATAAATAAATATAAAAATAAAAATATAAAAATGTGGGGGGACATGGGGGAAATGTGTACACTTGGAACTAGTGAAATACAGTTATCTCTAACAGTATTCAATGAAATTCTACATATTTTGTAAGAAAAGATATCAGAAGACTGAATGTGATTCTTCTATACAAGGTTCTACCTACCAGCAAAAGAGTTATATAGCAATTCTTTACTCCATATTGAGGCAATTCTGCACATGGCTTTTGCCTCTGTAATTTCCATACCATCAAGGAGGATGGAAACAATTCAAGCCCTCACCCAACTCATTACAGGTTAGATGGGTTAGTAAATGGTAATAGTTTCTGATGACCACAATGGAACTCCTTTTGGGCACAGTCAATTTGGAGAATCAATGTACCAAAAAGTCACTGGGCTCAACTGGTTTTACTTTGAAAATAAATTTCTACTGCAATCTTCATTGTTCACAATGAAGAAAATCATTTTCAGAGTAACCAAATATGTTTTCCTAAGGTTGTAAGTTAAAAAAAAAAAAAAAAATGCTTTTTAGGGGTAAAGGCTGTGACTCCATTAAATTTAGAATAGGAAATAAGGCACACCCACCCAAGGAGGAAGTACTCAAGAAGCAAAACTGAAGAAGTATCTCCACAGTTTATTCACTAGCTAACAGACTTAATTATATTTTTTATTAGAGTACATATAAACATATTTCCACTAGAACTCTAGTGTTTGACACCAAGTTTCTGCAATAATATTATCAATAACTGCTACCAGAATCACTATACCACCACTACCTGGTTGATTACCAGGCACAGTACCTCATTCAATTCTCGTAATAGTAATAAAAGATGGGTGTTACAATAGCAATTTTTATAGATGAAGAAGCTGAGGCACAGTGAGAATGTCATCCAGATAATAAACAGCAGAGTTGCACACAAGCCCATGTATACCTGATCACAGAGCCAGGACATCTAATAATTAGCATATACACCAACTCTCATGCTGTCACATTTTCCCAATTCTTTCCTTATTTCTTAAGTCCAAATGTACCTTGTAAATTACAGGTCTATTTAATGTGATAATGTTTCTTTATTCTCCAAAAGCCATTGTTAAATTGAAGATGTATCTTAAAATTGATAATGCTAAGAATAAAAGCAATAGGGCACGTAACAGGTACGGCATCACATCAAACATTGAACAGTCTTCCAGTAACACACATCCTCACTTAGAAAATACTGTTTTTAAAAATATTTATTTCCTCATATTATGTCTTGAAGGTCAGAATTCAAAAGAACCATTTATCCAATAACAAATCATAAATTTACAGTGTACAGAAAGAAAAATCCAAGGCTATAGACAGTATAATATGAAATAAAAGCAGATAAAATATCTGTGACTAAAGAGGACAATGTGTGAAAGTTTATCTGCTCTTCTATCAAATAAGTCACAAATTCTATATGCTGACTTCATTCCAGAAAAAACAAACAAGGTCTGGAGGGTGGAAGAGCAGTGCACAGTCAAGACCACTTAAGGACAAAAGCAAAAGGCAAAAAGGCTGATGAAAACGCTGTCAGAGAGTCCAACACTGTGTGAATAGATCTCCTTGAGTTCCCACTGCAGGTCACATTTCTTCATCAGGCAATGTCAACAAAAGGTTGTTATACACAAAACAGCCATGGAAAATACTAATGCTTATCTGAAAACCATGTGTTTCCAAATGAGAGTCACAGATAACTTACATGATTTTTCATTTGCTAATGAGATTCCCTGTGATCGATGATTTCCCACACAATGAAAGGAAAACATGACAGCAGAGAATTGCATGAAGTAGTGTTTTCACTCAGTTTTTTAAGTATTGTGGCAGAGATGGGAGATACACACAGAGTCCCTCCAAGATTAGGCAGTATAGAAAGTATTTCCACATGGTTATAGGAAGAGATGAGAGAGAAGGTGTGCCTTTGCTAAGGAAGACCTAACTGATACATGGGAATATGTTGACTCAACAGTAGCCTATATTGAGGCACAAAGTCCTTGGTTCTCAAACGTTTTTGGGTCATGGATCTACAGTTTTTTAAAAAATTGGCGGGGCACGGTGGCTCACCCCTGTAATCTCAGCACTTTGGGAGGCCGAGACGGGTGGATCACCTGAGGTCAGGAGTTTGAGGCCAGCCTGGCCAACATAGTGAAACCCCGTGTCTACTAAAAATACAAAAATTACCTGGGTGTTGTGGTGGGCACCTGTAATCCCAGCTACTCGGGAGGCTGGAGCAAGAGAATCGCTTGAACCCAGGAGGTAGAGACAGCAGTGAACCAAGATCACACCACTGCACTCTGGCCTGTGTGAAGAGGGAGACTCCGTCTCAAAAAAAAAAAAAAAAAAAAAAAAATTAATGAGCTAGGCATGGTGGCTCAGGCCCGTAATCCCAGCACTCTGGGGGGCCAAAGTGGAAGAACAGCTTGAGGCCAGGAGTTTGACACCAGACTGGGCAACACAGTGGAACCCCGTATCTACAAAAAACAAAAATTAGCTGGGTGTGGTCACGTACACCTGTAGTCCCAGCTACTCAGGATTCAGGGATCTGAAGTGGACAGATCACTGGAGCCCAGGAGGTCGAGGCTGCAATGAGCTGTGATGGCACCCTTGCGCCCCCGCCAGGGTGACAGAGCGAGATCCTGCCTCAAGAACAAAACAACAACAAAAATTAATGAAAGTCATTATAAATTCTTTCCTCAGAAAAACGTGTGGAATAGCAAAACATCGTTCACAATTACATAGGGTTGGTAAACTATGAAGCATGTCCTTGGCTCTGAATTTCTATATTAAATACTACCGCTAATGTCTATTAACCCTTCTTTGGCCTGAAATCTCTTTCTTCTCCCTTCTCCTCTAATTTGAATTCTATTCATTCTTTCTGTCCTGAATCAAGCCTGCACACTACTCTAACATCTACAAATCAGCACTTTCACCACTGAGTTGTAATGATTAAGTTCTACAGCTTAAAACTAGCAGATAAAACTGATAGTTTTGTCAGGGAATAAAGTACAGATGGTGTCTGTCTTATTCACTGACAATATTCAACAAATATTTAACTACCCATTATGTAACATGCTTAAATGTATGCTCTATATTGGGAGATGTTCAATAAATATATGAGAAATGAATGCCATATACCAAGGAGTATTTTCCTATTCATGTAATGCTGGTATTTTT
This sequence comes from Papio anubis, assembly GCF_008728515.1. Taxonomy (NCBI): domain Eukaryota; kingdom Metazoa; phylum Chordata; class Mammalia; order Primates; family Cercopithecidae; genus Papio; species Papio anubis. The sequence continues at coordinate 110,428,787 of NC_044984.1, forward strand.
CTTGTTTATAATCAGTAATCATGGGTAGTCTTGTACAGTTAGTTGAATTTTCTTCTGTGTATGTATTCTCGCTAATGCAACATTGGTGTTTGAGGGGAAAAAAATCTACGAATTTCACTTCTTTATAGCCCATCATATCCCACTGAAGATTAAAATCATAGCAGAGTCATAGACACTAAAAAATGTTTAGTATCACCAGCACTGCTGCCCAAATGCTTTAATGATATTTTAAAGAATATAATTTGCACATCTTTTAATGACAGATAATTCTAAGATATAAAAGTTACATCAGAAATATAATTTCCCATTTTTAAACTGTATCAATCTTTGAGGGTCAAAATTTATACTTAACTTCAAAAATAAGTAAGTCAAGCAGACACACTCCATCTGCCAAAAATTGTTTCAAATCAATATCATCATAAATAGTGCTAAGACTATGTATCAATTAACCCTGGTTCTCTACTCAGTAAGTAATCCCAGTCATTATTATTGAGATTTTCTGAATGACTTCACTTTCCAAATATGATATAATGCTGTAAAGTAGTATAATATTATCTGGCAAGATCATTGTGATGCCAGATTTACAAAATGGTCTTTAAGCAATAGGAAATTATTTCTGTTCCCAATCCCCGCCACTTCCCCAAAATCACTGTTTCAAAAAGAAAAGAGCTGCTGAAAAATGAAAATGAAATCAGGCTGTGTGTATGTGTGTACCTAATGTTTCTGTGTCATGCCATATGGCTCTGAATAATTAAGCACAAATGCAGCCTGATTCCAAAGTTGGCACCCCCAAACTCTAATCCCAAAGCCACAGGCAGATCTGACGTAAGATTACAAATGTCACCAGAGCAGCCACAGCCTAGCTCAGGAATCCATTTCCCAGATGAGACAGTTGGGAGGTATAGAAGGCAGCCCACCACTAGCTCTGTTCTTTTCTGGGCCCTTCAAATTATTTAAGTATGACAGTTTTGATAGATTTCGCTATCATAACCGCAACAAAATTACATCTTCTGTTAACCATGGAGTTACAGGGCAGTTCATATAGAATAATTTTACATTACTTCATACTAGAATATCTCCACCAGCATCAAAGCCTTTTGCTCACCATTCCAATCCAAATCAAACATATATGCAAAGAAGTCTCCTTCCTAGAAACTACAATGCTCCCAAATCCTAAGCAAATAAAATAAACCTACATAATCAAGCGACTGAAGAAACTTTTCCCAAGTGATCCCTATATTTTCATTTTCTTTTTCTATTGAGACAGAGTCTGGCTCTGTCACCCAGCCTGGAGTGCAGGGGTGTGATCTCGGCTCACTGCAACCTCTGCCTCCCAGGTTCAAGTGATTCTCCTGCCTCAGCCTCCTGAATAGTTGGGATTACAGACACGACCCCCTACGCCTGGCTTATTTTTGTATTTTTAGTAGAGATGGGGTTTCACCATGTTGGTCAGGCTGGTCTTGAATGCCTGACCTCATGATCCACCTGCCTCAGCCTCCCAAAGTGCTAGGAGTAAAGGCATGGGCCACCGCGCCAGGCGATCCCTATATTTTCATTACTTTAGGCTACTACTGTGCCCTAGTGGATATAATCTCCTCTCGCCAGGCAAGGCCTATTAATCCCATCCTCTCTAACATGCCTGTCCGGTTAGCCTCTTTCACAGGCCTAGCCTCACCTGAAATGTCCATTCTAATGTAATTTCAAAAACTTTACCTCTCCTCTAGTTTTATATTTTTAGTGTCTAATCTCATTCTCCAACTACCAAATTATGTACTTATTTATTTATGTTTAGAGACAGGGTCTCACTCTGTTGCCCAGGGTGGAGTGCTGTGGCAGATCAGAGCTCACTACAGCCTCAAACTCCTGGGCTCAAGCCATCCTCCTGCCTTGGCCCCGCAAAGAGCTGGGACTACAAGTGCACATGTCACCACAATCAGCTAATTTTTATTTTTTATTTCTTTACTTTTAATTTATTTTTATTTAGAGATGGGGGTCTCACTTTGTCGCCCAGGCTGGTCTCAAACTCCTGGCCTCAAGCAATCCTCCTGACTCAGCCTCCTGAGTAGCTAGGCTTAGAAAGGCAAAAGCTGCTGCTCCCAGATCAATTTTGTTTTTTTTAATTTAAAGTCTTAATTCCTTCCCTTGACCAAAAAATATTCAATAAATATCTGATTAGTCTCAGGTTGAATGTTTCTTTCTAGACATTTACAAACAGACATGTGCTTTCAGTCACTTGTGTCTACGATATTTGTACTGTCTCTTTCATTAAAGTATATGCTCCTTAAGTCTAAAGACTCATTTTCCTACTTTCTTTAGAGAAATAAACACTGTTATTTCAATAAAGTTGGTATTTATCGATTACTGATTTCTTGCTCCTGTTATCACATTATACCCAAGGACTCTCAATGTTACAGTATTACCTCACGATTTCTTCAACTAGGGTGGTACATCCCACCCTGCTCCAGTGAATATGTAATTCTGAAATCCCTTCACCACCACATCCAAGGCCATTGTTCATTTGCTTTTTTTTTTTTTTTTTTTTTTTTTTTTTTTTTTTTTTTTTTTTTTTTGAGATGGAGTTTCACTCTTGTCACCCAGGTTGGAGTGCAATGGCACAATCTCCGCTCACTGCAACCTCCGCCTCCCGGGTTCAAGTGATTCTCCTGCCTCAGCCTCCTGAGTAGCTGGGATTACAGGCATGCGCCACCACACCTAATTTTGCATTTTTAGTAGAGACAGAGTTTCATCACGTTGGTCAGGCTGGTCTCAAACTCCTGACCTCAGGTGATCCACCTGTCTCGGCCTCCCAAAGTGCTGGGACTACAGGCATGAGCCACGTGCCCGGCCTCATTTGCCCCTCGATAATCACCTCTATTGCATCACCTGTATTACAATAACACAACATATTGAAAGATAGGAAGAGACAAATATAATGCTATTGTTATCATAATTGTAATTCCAATTTTCCCAACATTATTTTCACTGTATTTTCCACGTAAAATATCTTAACTCTAAACACTGAATCTTGGCAAACAGAGCAGCTCTGGGCCAAAGGCAATTTTACAGCTGTGTTATAAACTATCATGGGGTAAATACACTAACAACCCATTAGTACAGCAGCAGCAGCTGACTGCTCTTAAGAGCCGTTATGTTTTACAAATATCAGATACCCACAGATTAAAGTCTCCCTAAGTAAGTATGGACATGATAAAGCATAACAACTTCAAAAGACCCAAGTAATCTTCTCTTGTATGCAAAGCAATAATTTGCATTTTAGAGGGAAAAAAAATGAGCTTTCTATTGAAATTAACTTATATATTTTATTCTAAAAAGTTAAGAAAATTTAAAGTATACTACTGCACATAATGCCAGTTTGACAGCACCGTGTCAGACCTTTTAAATATTTCTACATAGCTAGAAAAGCAAGACTTTCCTAAGTCCCATATGTGGTACAAATCACTGAAGCACTAAGAAAAACTCTTCAGAAGTTTTTGAACTGCACATATTTTCTGGCTTTTTAAAACCTTTTACCTCCAATATTTTATTTTGATAGAGTTAGGTGAAAAGGATATGGTATATTATGAAAACTTATACTAACTATCCTAACAAAATAACAGCCATTAGGTCTGCAATACTAAAAATGCCAAATGAAGAAACCCTTGAAAAATGACCGCAGATTTTTTCTTCCCAACATCTATTGATAGCCAAAGTACTTTCCCCTAAGGAGTGTGAGGCAATCTGAACTTAAAATACAAAGTGTAACCTTCGAGAAGTTCATCATAAATACCTAACAAAATTTCCCTAAATTGAAGACTGATGAAGAACAGTCTGAACTGGTGCATTATTAGAAAGGGGGGAAGGATAGAAAGAAGTAGAGGGGACTAGCAGAGACTCTACATAAGTAAAAACTACATTAATGGTATTTTATCATTCTGGGCATTTTTCAAACAAAAAAAGATAAGTGATCATTAAGAAAATAGGAAGCACATTTACTTTCTCAAAAGAGAGGAAAAACAAGCGTAATTGCATGATCTAAAACTATAAAATTCAGAATGTCTAAATACTCTCAGATACTGAAATTCTGACAAATTACAAATTTAAAAATGACAAAAAGAAGTCAAGAAGACTCAAAGTTTTAAAAACCAGGTATAAATATAGCCATAGGTATGTTTCAGAAACGTATCTGTTTCAGTAACATAACTGGCCAGCTGTCTGGAAGACAGATTACAGTAACAGAAGGCGAAGATAACTCAATTAAGAGGTATGGTAGATATATTCTTTTCCCAAACGTACACTATCCCAATGTATATACTATATAAATAAATGCTATCCCTTTCTGTCCCACTGATATCAAGCCTGGCCATGTACTTTCGGTATCTTCCTACTGAAAGATGATACCTTGCCATGCATTAGATTTTAAGCTTGGTGCTGAATGTCTCGGCCAATGAAATGTGAGCAGAAATGGGGCATACCATTTCCAAGCAAAAGCATTAATGGGCGACTATGTGCTCCGCCACTGCTCTGTGCTCTCTACCATGGACCCACCAAGTCCTACTCAGGAGGGTGCCCTGTCAACATGAGTTGCGGAGGATATAGTACTATAATCAATTACTCACAATGAACACGAAATAAACCTCTATTGGATGAGCTAGTAAGATCTTTCAGGTCTTCTGTTACTACTGCATAACTGAGCCTAACCTGACTGAATACTTCATAAAACATTTACGGTATCCTGAAGCAGGCCAAAATGAAGAGAATGTGACCAATTGGATGGACATCTGGAAGGCAGGCAAGAAAAGGCAAGGAATTCAACATTATATATTAAGAACCACAAACAGAAAAAGAAAAATTCAGGAGGGTCGAGATATCAAAAAGGCCATCACATGGATGCAGAACTGGTTGCGTTATAAATGATCCCAAAGAACAGAGTTAACAAAGAAATGAAAGTTAGAGGAAGACGGACTTCTGCTCAGTGTAAGACTTTCTAATATTAAGTACTCTTTAAAGATAAAAAGAACTCTTTGGGAAACTGTGCTTAACAAAAAGTATATATCCAGTAAAAAAGATATAATGCCTGGTGCAGTGGCTCACGCCTATAGTCCCAGCAATGTGGGAGGCCAAGGTGGGCAAATCACTTGAGGTCAGGAATTCAAGGCCAGCCTGGCCAACATGGTGATACCCCATCTCTACTAAAAATACAAAAATTAGCCAGGTGTGGTGGTGGGTATCTGTAATCCCAGCTACTGGGGAGGATGAGGCAGGAGAATCGCTTGAAACCGGGAGGCAGAGGTTGCAGTTAGCCAAGATCGCGCCACTGCACTCCAGCCCAGGGAACAGAGCAAGACTATGTCTCAAAAAAAAGAGGGGAAAAAAAAAGATACTATAGAAAGGGATTCCAGAATTACTTGGGCAAATGGGATTCCAGAATTAGCTGGGTAAATGGACTATGTGACTTTTAATGTTTGTCTCCAACTCTGAAAAGGTAGTATCAACACTTCTGTTAGCTAGTATCAACAGCAGTTAACCATTTATTGAGCTCTTAAAATGAGAAAGGTACTGTGCTGAGCCAAAGAACCCCTCCATCACCATGTTACTGGTGAAGGAACACGAGCTCAGCAGGCTTTAGTCACTGGCATGTGTCACACACTTAACTGGCAGAACTGAGACCCAAAATGTCTCTTATCTCTGAAGGAAGTGAAGAAAAGGACTTAAACAAACATGTACCCCGAAAAAGAGACATAAAATTAAAGCTAACTACGTTCTCTTCTGTCTGATATCTTTATGGAAAATGCTCTTGAGTAAGTAGCAGTGACCTTTCTGGTGTTTTTAATGGACTGATGACCCTAGCTAGATATATACAATATAGTTTCAACAAACACTGAAGAGTTACAGGAGAACTGAGTAAGTGAAAGATGAAAATATTTGAAGTCACATTACCGTAGAATTTAAAATATTCTACACAGCATCAATATAAAATTAGCTCGGCACCAATCAATAGCAATGACAAATGAAATTGTATTATTCTGTGAGAAATTTCCTTAATTTCTATAGTAAAATTATTTTTCAATAACTCACTTCAGCGACATTATTCTGTATACAATAGAAATTGAAGCCTTTTGGAAAGAAGGTCAATTTATATGGCTCCTGCTTAGCTGTGAGAGATTCTCAAGGTAGTAAATGAAATTCCCTTTTAATTAAACCTATCTTAGGCTTAAAAAATAAAAAGCAGAAATAATAGATCACAATACAAACTTTGTTAACATGCAAACTAAGGAAAAAACGGCTGGGGATCCACAAACACTCTCCAAGTGATAAAGTCCTTGATGATCTGTTTTAATAACCTCAGTTCGGCTGGGCGCCGTGGCTAATGCCTGTAATCCCAGCACTTTGGGGAGCCAAGGAGGGAGGATCACAAGGTCAGGAGTTCAAGACCAGCCTAGCCAATATGGTAAAATCCCATCTATACTAAAAATACAAAAATTAGCTGGGCATGGTGGCACGCGCCTGTAGTCCCAGCTGCTCAGGAGGCTGAGGCAGGAGAATTGCTTGAACCTGGGAGGCAGAGGTTGCAGTGAGCCGAGATCATGCCACTGCACTCCAGTCTGGGCAACAGAGTGAGACTCCGTCTCAAAACAAACAAACAAACAAACAAAAACCCTCAGTTGTAGCTTTCAAGCCAGAAACTCTCAATATCTACATCTTATCTGAATAGAAATGAAAAGACATAACATAAAATTGCCAGAAATTAGATAGTAAACTGTATCTCGATAAATTCATATTATACACAGATTTTTCAAAGACTACAATAAATGGTTGTACAGATATCCAATATTTTGGCTTCCCTGGGTCTCACTGGAAGAATTGTTGTGGGCCACACATAAAATATATTCTAACACTAACACTAACAATAGCTGAGCTTTTATATAAAAAAAAACTGGGGGGGCGGAAGCCGTGCATAATTTTCATGATATCCACCACCACAGATAAGCAAGCATATATTAGTCCTTCCAACTTCTATTGACAATGAATAAACGGAGCCAACAACAATTATTTAAATTTGCTTTCCTATCTCATAAGCAGGGTAATTTTCATTCACAGAACAAAGCTACACTAAGTTTGATAAGAGAAAATTATCTTAAAGAACAACAGGATTAGTACCATTTTTCAAAAGAATCTGAAGTCATCCATACAAACTGTACAAAGATGGTTTGTTTGATCATTATTTTCTAAAAGAAAAGATGTTTTATTTGTTTCAAAATTAACTCCTGTAGGAGGGTTCAAATAGAGCATTCTGGAACTACTTTAATGAAATTTGAAAGAATACAAATCAAAGTATGTACAATAATAAATTTACAGTGAAAATAGTTACTGGCATTAACAGTATGGGAGGCATTATGTGGCACACATGATATATATTTATTATCCAGCAAAAGCTCACAGTACATGGTGTCCTGTACTTAATTATTATATGTTAACTAAGGCTTAGTGAAATTAGGGTAACTGTCCAAGAAACAGACCCTGAAATAAAGCCAAGGAATACTAAAATTCTTTAGAACTATACCAAACTTTATATGTCATAATTAATTTCCTGTCTTTGTTTGTTTGTTTGTTTGACACAGGGTCTCACTGTTACCCAAGCTAGAGTGTGGTGGCACCCAGGCTAGAGTGTGGTGGAATGAACACAGCTCACTGCAGCCTCAACCTCCTGGGCTCAAGCAATCTTCCCACCTCAACCTCACAAGCAGCGGGGACCAGAGGCGCACACCATCATGCTTGGCTAACTTTTAAAATTTTTGTAGAGACATGGTCTTACCATGTTGCCCAGGCCGACAATTTTCTTATAAATAATAAAGTTTAATTTGACCTGACTTCAATTTCCAACAAAAATTCTGAATTCATGAGCTAAAAATAAATGAATTACCTGCATTTCCCCTCCCTCCCAGTTTTTCTGCTCTTCTAATTGTCTTTCAACAAAGAAACATGCTACCATTGCCAGTACAAAACTTAAAAGAATATAATTCATCTTCGCATTTGTTCGTATGCTTCTGAAAGGAATAAATCTTGATATTTAAAAAAACACACAGTGAGCTACAATTTTAAAATATACTTTGTTCCACATACCTTATAACTTTGCATAAAAAGAATTGTGCTTAAAGGTGTGTTAATTATTGCAGAGATATCAAGAGCTTTATTCTGGTACAGGATTATGGCAACAGTAAGTTTTCTACATTTTCTTGGATAGAGTTTGTGTGTACTTTTTTTGTTCTACAGTCGGAGACAGAATTACCAACTATTTCGAATACTTAAGAGTACTCAACTCTTAAATCAATGGTTCCACATTCATACTATGCCTTAGTAACAGATGATTTCTACGTCTACTCCAAATCACAGATTTGGAGGAGTACTCAGAGAAGCTATAGTTGAGAATGAGAAATAGAGGAATCTTCGGTGAGAAAAGTCTTTCTGAGCAACTGAAATAACATATCAACTGTAGCTCAAGTATCCTAAGCAGTTATATTATAGCGGTAACCACCCTAGCAAACAGCTTGGATAAGAAACTGGAAAGTCCTTTCAGCTCTGATTACCTAAAAGTACTACATATAGATTCAGGAAGAGAAGTAAAAAGTTTTTCTCATACAAGCTCTTAATGAACCCATTCTTTGTCAGCTACTTCTCCCCTCAAAATACTATTCAGAGCCTGGAACATATCCTTATGCCAGAAAGTAAGGGGATGCTCCAAGGATGGGATCGTGTCAAAAGGACATAGGAGTGAGCCATGACAAAGAGGCTTCCTCTGACCAAACCTGGAAGAATTTAAGCACCAAAATAAATGATGGTAAAAATCAACTATAATCCATTGAATAAAATAACAACCCATGGGTTCCAATTTACATAGCAAGATAAATAAATAGGGAAATAAAATGGAAGAAAATGAAAAAGTTCTTCCTTACAACAGGATGCTGACTAATAAAAGTAGAAAGAGTGGTGGCATTTGAAAATGAACATTACAACCATAATGGTAATAAATGATTTAAGCAAGGACTACCAATACAGGCTAAAACAAATAAATGAAAATTTGATGAGAAATAGAATAATTACACAATCTCATTGTATCTGGCCACAAATTACTTATTAATTACAAATAACAAAATTGACAAAAATAATAGTTAACAAAATACTTAACTAGTTTATAGCAGAGAAACTTGACAGAACATTACCTCAGTCAAGTGACAGAACATGTTAACATCACTAATAATGGGACACTGATGATATGAGCCTACTGAAAATACAACATCACTTCTATGATATTCCTACTACTAATAAAAAGCATAACCTGAATTTAAGCATGAGAAAACTATCTACAACTGAAAATCAATATAAGGTTTGAACTCATCAAAAATATCGATGTCAAGAAAGAAAAAAAAGGCTAAGGAACTGTTCTGGATTTAAAGAGACATGAAAACTAAATATAATGTATGATCAAGGATTGAATCTTAGGGGGTTAAGCTATAATGGATGTACCTGGGACAACTGATGACATTTGAATTGAACTAGGGGTTAGATAATGGCATTTTATCAATGTTAAATTTCCTAATTTTTATTATCATACTGTGCTAACATACCTTTGTCCTTAGGAAATATACACCAAATACTTAAGGGTAAAAAAGAACATCAAGCTTGAGCTTACAAATATACAAATGGTTTAGGGAATACATTTTGAAAATAAAAAGTACCATTAAAGGGCAGGGAATATGGGAGTTCTTTGTACCATTCCCAAAACTTCTCTAAATTTCAAATTATATCAATAGAAAGAGAAACTAAAGATTTATATAATTTAATTTTCATACTAGTAATAAATCACTGCAAGTGAAAAGTTTTTGAAAATTACAGGAAACTCTCAGTATCTAGCAATATACTTGGTTGTCTGCAAACCACTGTCTGCTGTTCCTTCTCTTACCTTTCTAACAGATTGTGGATCGCTTTGAAGAGCAGCGTCCTACATTCATAGGAAAGGCCATTTTCCCAGAGTCCTTCTTCCACAACTGAAAAAAAAAAAGAAAAAAGAAAAAAACAAAACAGTAAAAAGGACATCCAAATAAAAAGAAACTTTTGAAACATTTTTCTAAAGCAAAGTTCATGAGTTAATTTAAATGACTTAAATAATCTCACACTGAAACAGAGAGTGGAATTTAAGTATTTGCCCAAAGTTATAAAATACTTATGTACAAAAAAGAGTAATGTGTCTTGGTTTTAAAGTCTGAAATATGAGGCATGGTGCAACACTCCTCCCATAAATGTCTTTACAATCTGCTTCTTGAAAGTTTAAAATCATTTAAAATTCTCAAATTAATCTACTTAAGAGTATCACAAAGACTAATTTTGTTAAAGTTCTATTTAAAGGTAAAAAAGAATGTTACAAATTAATAGTAAAGTTATAAAATGTTTTATAGAGGGAAAATCAAAAGGAAAAAAATTCCAGAAGTGTCAGATTGACACAAATGTCTTTACATGTTTTGAAGGTCTAAAGGACATGATTTTAGAGACTATCAGGAAATCACATCTTCCCAGAATATCAAATTTATTTCCTAAATTTATAATTTTGTTATTGTTTGACATTTTGTGAAGTATCTTGTTTGCCTCTGAAATTTAACACTGAGCAACAAGTAACTCCAACACCAAAAGAATCCAACGTCTTAACAATGCCCCATGCATTCCTAAAATTACTTTTATTTTCATAAATATATAAACAGATACAAAATGTCCTAGAAGACAATTAATTTCCTTTTAAATTACACCAGTTCAATGCAAGATAGCAAAAAATTGGAAGGATGAAAACATTTACAGAAGAAAAATTTCCTCTCTTTACTTGTTATCTTGACAAAAGCACTCAGAGGAGAAAATTCTGACAGAATTAAAACACACATTATATCCACAAGGCATATTTAATGCTTTTACCACACCAGCAGACATACCAAAATGCATCTCCATATTCTCAAATCAGACAGCATTTGAAAAACTACATTCGGCCTTTTATCTATTAGACTTTCTGAAAATTACAAAGCTGAATTTTTTTTTCTTGGTTATGTCAAATAACTTTTTGTCTTCCTGCCTATGTGGCTAATCCTGATTTACCAAATTTTCCCAAAGCAATCTCTGTCTAAAACAGTTATGTTATTTATATAAAGAGAAATAAAGTACAGCAAAGAGAAAAACATTCCTGCTAACAACTGGGAGTCTTTGCTCAAGACAAAACATTCCGAAATTTCCAACAATGCTCTGCAGGTATCATGAATCTATGTTCCCTCTGACACATTTATCCTTTGGGTAGAACTTTTCTGGGTTTGAAAGAGAGTTACTATCTCAATAAAAAGAACACCCCACATTAATTTGCTTTTCTTTCCGAATGTATTTCACTGACCCCGAGGCACCATCAAGTTTAAGATACACCATTATTTTGCAAACCACCAGCAGAAGAGGGGAAGGTGACAAACTATAACATCATTCCTAACATTTACAATTTTCACTTTCCAATTATTCAAAGAGCTCCTTTAAACTTATTGAGTCCTATTCATCATATTCCACTATTATGCATACATAAAACAGATAATATAAGCAAAATAAATTAGTTAAAAATTCCTAAAACTACATCAATATTCCAAGTCTACCTCTTCTGAATCACTCTTCAACCCAGTCACTGGTGCAGTATTTTCCTACATAATCATTCTCTGTGCCATAAAGAGTGCTGGTGATGCAGCATTTGTGAAGAGTGTGCCACTTTTATTTCCAGAGTTTTCTTCCACTGGTGACACCTATTCAGCCCACGGTTTTAAACTTCTGATATTAAAATCTTCAAATATACTTTAAAATAGGGGGCTAGATGTGGTGGCTCACAACTGTAATCCCAACATTTTGCGAGGCTGAGGCAGAAGGATTGCTTGAGCTCAGGAGATCAAGACCAGCCTGGGCAATACAGCCAATTCCTGCCTCTACAAAACAAAATTAAAAATTAGCCAGGTGTACTGGTGCACACCTGTTGTCCCAAGTACTCTGCAGGCTGAGGTGGGAGGATTGCTTGAGCCCAGCAGGGTCAAGGCTGCGATGAGCCATGATCATGCCACCACTGCACTCCAGCCTGCGTGACAGAGTGAAAGACTGTCTCAAAAAAAAATAAATAAAAAGGAAGGAGGGAGGGAGAAAGAGAGTGGGGGGGGGGGGGGGGGGGAGGGGGGGGGGAGGGGAGGGGAAGAGGGAGAGAGAAGGGGGGAGAGAGAGAAAGAAGGGAGATAAAAATAGAATAACAAGTCCCAATAAATCCCTAAGCCAAATTATCAACATTATGTCTCCTGCTACAACCACCCTTTTTGTTTATTTTGATATACTTTATGGCAAATCCCACTCTTAAATACTTCAGTGTGCATCAAATCATATTCTAAGCAAGGTCTGCCAATTATCTCTTAAGTCTTCTTTGATCAAGTACTGCCCATTTCCTTTTTTTTAAACATGCAGTTGACTTGGTGAAGAAACCAGATTACTTGTCTTAATATCTCATATTCACATCTAATTCCTTCCTCATGATATCATCATTTTGCAAGTTTTAATGTTGGTGTTACCTTGACCTTGTCCGAGGATGTCAAAGGAAAGTTTACAAACAGCAAACTCTCTGAAATCATTCTCAAATACTTTGTCAAATGAAATACTGAGGTGTTATAGCTCTCCGGGCATGCACTGTGGAACACTGAACAATTAATGAGCATGCACAGGCAATGTCAACTTTATCACAATTGCTGTATGGCTGACACGATTTTAATATATCATTAAAATTTAATCCTGATTTCTACAATTTTAAAATAGAACCTAGAATAGACTTATTTCTTCAATAAAAGAACAACAACAACCAAAAAAACACTTAAGAGAGTAATTAACCAAAACCTACAATTAACATCATACTTAGTGGCAAAAGACTAAATGAACGGTAAGGATATCTGCTCTCATTATTCCTATTCCACATTATACTTGAATTTCATCCAATACAATAGGGCAAGAAAAAGAAACAACAGGCATACAGATTGGAACGGAAGAAATAATTGTCTCTATTTACATATGACATGACTGTCTATTAGAAAATCCTAAAGAATCAACAGAAAAAATCTACTAGAACTAAAACAGAGTTTAGCCAAATCACTGAATACAAGGTCAATAGACAAAAAACAATCACATTTCTATATTTAGGAATCAGTAATTAGAAACTGAAATTTTTTAAAGTACCATTTACAGTAGCACCAAAACCCATAAAATCTTTGGGTATAAATCTTACAAAATATGCTGAAACTACAACACTAATAAAAGAAATAAAAAAGATAAATTGACCACAAACTAGAAAAATTCTTGATGCCAATTCTTCTCAAACCAATCTATAGAACCAACTCAATTCCAATAAAAAATCCCTGCAGAATGTTTTATAGAAATAGACTAGCTAAGTCTATATATTTATATGAAAAGACAAAGGAACTAGAATCACCAGAACAATGTGGTAAAAGAAAAATACAGAAGTACTTACATCAATCCAGTTCTAGGTTTATTATGAATTAGGATGGAGTAAGCAAGCCAGCACAGTACTGTAGAAAGGATATACATCAATAGAACTGAGTTCAGGAATTGAGCCACAAATTCATTTTTTTAATTCAACAAAGGTGCCAAGGCAATTCAGTCAATTCAGTAAAGGAAGAAATGAAAAAGAACCTCAAATTACACAGAAAAAGTAACTCAAAATGAGATCACAGACCTGAACGCAAAACCTAAATCTGATATTTCTAAAATACATAGGAGATAAATTTTGGGAGCTTAGGGTAGACAAAAATTTATTAGATATGACACCAAAAGCATGATCCATAAAAGAAAAACTGATAAACAGAGTTTCATCAAAATGAAGAACTTCGGCTCTTCAAAAAATATGGGAAAGTTATGTTAAGCTATGGAAAAGACATGCCACAGATGGGGAATAAACAGTTACAAATCACATATCTGACAAGGACTTGTATTCAGAATACGTTACTTTTTTTTTTTAATCTCAAAACTTAACTACCAAAAAAAACCACAATTTTTAAATGGGCAAAAGATTTGAACAGACGGTTCACCAAATAAGACACTAGATGAATGGCAAATAAGTATATGAAAAAGTGCTCAACACCTCATTAGTCATTAAGGAAATGTAAATTAAAATCACAATGTGATATCATTATCCATTAAAATGGCTTAAAAGAAAAACTGACAATTCTACGTGCTGATTAACATATAGAATACAGTAGCCAAAACTGTCATATTCTGCTGGTTGGAATGCAAAAACAGCACAGCCACTTTGGAAAAGGTGCCTTTGGCAATATTTTGTAAAGTTAAACATACACTTACCATACAACCCAGCAATATCCCTTTGTAATATTGTGAAATATATATTTGGTCCTGTTTCCTGACATATAGCTCCTAAAATCCTTGAAACCTCTAGAGTGCTAAGAATGTGTTTTGTACACTAGTGGCTAAAGACATGACAGGGGGCCTAGCTAGCCTCAGGATGAGGGCTGATTATCAGGGAAATAATCATGTGACCAGAGGGTTAGAACTTTCTATCTCAGCTCCCTATTCCCCAGCCCCCACCCTGACCTCTAGGGAAAAGGCTGAAAGTTCAGTTGATCACTAATGGACAATTAACAATGATTTAATGAACCAAGCCTACATGATTATGTAATGAAGCTTTCATAAAAACCCAAAAAGGCTGAGTTCTGACAGCTTCAAAATAACTGGTCACATGGAGGTTCTTGGAGGGTGGCGCACTCAGAGAAGGCATGGAAGCTCCTGCCCCTCCCTACATACCCTGCCCTATGCGTCTCTTCCATTTGGCTGTTTTCTGTACCCTGTGTAATAAACCAGTAAACTTAAGTAAAATTTTCCCCTGAGTTCTGTGAGCCATTCTAGCAAATTAACAGAACCCAAGGAGGGGGTTGTAGGAACCCCAGATTTACAGTCAATTGGTCAGAATCTTGGGAAGTCCAGACTTACTCCTGGCATCTGAAGTCCCACAGTCCTGTGGGACTAAGCCCTCAACCCGTAAGATGGGATGCTATCTCCAGGTAGACAGTGTCAGAACTGAATTGAATTAGAGGACACCCAGGTAGTGTCCCCTGCAGAACTGATTGATTACCTGATGCAGGGGAAACACCTGGCTCTCCACCTCTGCAACATTTGGTCACAGAAGTGTTTTGTGTTGTGCGAGTACAGTAGGAGAAAAACAGGTTGTTTTTCCCTAGAACCTTACATCCTTCTAGGTATATACTCAAGTTTGGAGGATGTAAGGTTATAGGAAAAAACAAACTCTTTCTCCTACTGTACTCTCACAACACAAAACACTTAAACTACAGCAAATGTTTATAGTAGTTGTATTTGCAAATGCCAAAACCTGGAAACCATCCAAATGTCTCTCAACAGGGGGAAAAACAATGAAATATCTATACAATGGGCTACTATCCAGAAATAAAAAGGAACTTCCAATAAAAGAAAAAATATGGATGAATCTCATTATTCTAAGTAAAAAGAAGCCATACTCAAAAGACTATATGTTGTATGATTCATTCATACAACATTCTCGCAAAAGGCAAATTTAAGGTACTGTAAACTTTTCAATGGTTTCCAGGGATGGAGGTGGTGAGACAGGTTGATACCAAAGGGACACTGGAAATTTCAGGGGTGATAGAACCACTCTATATCTTGATTATAGCGGTAGTTACACACCTGCATACATTTGTGCAAACTTGCAGAAATATTATTTACTAAATCATGTATTATTTACTAAATATGGTAAACTTTACTCACAATCTTTTACTGTTCTAAATTATGAAAACTCATTTTACTATTGGGCCAAGTTTCTAGACTTAAACCATCATGAATATGCTAATATTGACCTCTTTGTTTTCTTAGTGTTGAAAATGAGAACAGCATGAAATCAAAAGGACTCCTACTCTAAATTTATATATAAAAAGCATTTTTTTTAAATCCAAAAGACTTGGTATTTCTGTGATTAACCTGCATTCATAAAGTATTAAAAGCAAAAAAAAAAAAAAAAGGTTGAGCAATTAACAAGGAAATTCAGACTGAGGTAACTGTTCCTAGAGCCCAACGTACCACAGTTACATTCTTTACTTCATATCAAATACTGTATATGATGCAAATGTAACAAAATATAAACACCTTAAGGCAATTTTTTAATTTTTTGAGACAGGGTCTCAGTCTTTCACCCAGGCTAGAGTGCAGTTATATGATAACAGCTCACTGAAGCCTCGACCTCCCAGCCTCAAGCAATCCTCCTACCTCAGTCTCCCAACTTGCTGGGAGTTACAGGCATAGGCCACCATGTCCAGTTACTTTTTTATTTTTTTGTAGAGATGGGGTCTTACCATGTTGCCCAGGCCCAGGCTGCTCTTGAACCCCTGAGCTCAAGTGATACTTCTACCTCAGACTCCCAAAGTGCTGGGATTACAGGTGTGAGCCACTGCACCCAGTCAAAATTTTTATTTTTTAAATGATAAAAATTATTTTGAAAAATAATTTTACGGTCATTCTCATCTGTTCCTTTATATTCTATAAATATATAACATATAAATTAACACAAAGTTTGGCCACTAAGTTAATATAAAATAGGAAAGTAGTAACACAAAATAAAACAAATCATACTACATTAAGCCCTTTCTAGGGAAAGTATACTAAAGCTTAGAAAACAATAGAAAATTATAAATTATAAGTTAACAAAATTTAAATATAAATCAGTAGAGATAATTTTAAAAGTATACAGTGTTTGGATTTAAATTTCCTATGTCTTATATATGGTACTCAAAATTACATACTAAAGATTCAAGAGTAATCAATTGATTATAAAAAAAATTATCATAAGCCAATAACCACACTAATAAATACTATCAATTTAGGCTACGAAATTAAGGATAATGCATTAATTTGCTGCCTCTTTCAATCTACTATCACTAACAAACACATTTGTCAAACAGAATGTAAATCAGACCATCCTTTTTTTTTTTTTTTTTTTTTTTTTTGAGGCGGAGTCTCACTCTGTCGCCCAGGCTGGAGTGCAGTGGCGCGATCTCGGCTCACTGCAAGCTCCGCCTCCCGGGTTTACGCCATTCTCCTGCCTCAGCCTCCCGAGTAGCTGGGACTACAGGCGCCGCCACCACGCCCGGCTAATTTTTTGTATTTTTAGTAGAGACGGGGTTTCACTGTGTTAGCCAGGATGGTCTCGATCTCCTGACCTCGTGATCCGCCCGTCTCGGCCTCCCAAAGTGCTGGGATTACAGGCTTGAGCCACCGCGCCCGGCCCATCCCTTTTTTTCTCATGATCAGAGTTTCCAAAAATATAGGAGCAGCATTATATGTTTCAATAAATCTCTAAAATTTCAAAATAAGTTAAATCTGCAAAGACATGCTTGGAATCTAATAACAGATAATTTGATCAACATTAACTAGACAACAGTTCTTGACCGTGTTACGTGTCAAGCACCAGGCTAGGAACCAGGAATGCTCTCAAAAAGCTAATACATGTACGTGCAAACCACTGGGAGGCAAAAACTATTCTGAATACTTTGCAGAACAGTTACTAAGCATAAAATGTCTTATATTTTAAATTAACAATTAAATAACATATAATCAAGGTTGGTTTTCTATCCAGAAAACAATCGTTCTTATTTTATTTTATGTGCCAAGCTTTGAATTAGGCACTACATATAAATGGGGAGGAGGGGGAGACTACTCACCACAACACTATGAGACAAAGTAAGAGACATCCGGCACACTTTTGTCACTCAGTGTTGGGCTTCTTCCTTATCACTATCATTAAGAGTCCTGGTTGGGATCAAATATAATCACCCCTAACGGAAACTAAAAATACTGATTCTCTCTTTTCCATCATCTCCTACAGTGTAGACAAGGACATATTATTCTAACCCCTACCAGATGCTCCTGGTCCATACCTTTGACTCTGAATCCAGGGACAAAAAGGAAGTCGATGGAGATATCTTTCTGACAGCTCTAGAAACAGAGGCTTCCAGATCAAGTTTCTGGTACTGAAGTGCTTGGTGGTAGCTAACAGTAGCTTTTTTATTGAACCAGTTCTGTAGCGCTAATCGTAAAAGGGCCAAATAGTTGGACACCCAACATTCTTTTAATCAATTCCTTTCCTTAGTTTGAAGCTAAGAACTCTGATGAATACAGTTGATTCTAATCTCCATTTTATAAATGAGAAAACTAACAATCTTAAGAAGGCACAGTGCCTTACACCTGTAATCCTACCACTTTGGAAGATCAAGTGGTAGGATTACAAGACTCCAGCTCTAAAAAAAACTTTAAAAACTTAGCTGGATGTGGTGGCACGGGCCTGTAGTCTTAGCTTCCTGGGAGGCTGAGGCAGAAGGCTCACTTGAGTCAAAGAGTTTGAGGCTGCAGTAAGCTATGATAGCAAGCCACTGTACTCCAGCCTAGGCAAGAGAAAGACCCCATACCTTAAAAAATATATATATATATATATATTTATATATATATATATATATATATATAAAATGAAACTTGTCCAAAGTCACATAACTAATAAGTCTTAAGAATCTGTAGTCAAACTGAGCTACAGTCATCAGCATAAAGGGATCAAATGCTTTTATATCTACTACTACAAATAATAAATACATTAATTATTCCATTAACTGAATTCCTCAAGGGGAAGCAATTTATTTTCATAGCTGCTGTGGCTAGAACTTCTCGGATATTCATAAACATGCATAGAGTTGACTTGATTATGTATATTTCAAAATGTCATTGAAATTAGCACCAATCTGAAATTTCCTCACATCTACTTAAAGAGGATTAGTGGTACAGATGGGATTCAAATCCAAATGTTCTGACTCTGACACCCATGCTCTTTCCACTATACAACACTTAGTGTTAAGCAAATCCACTCACTCAACCCTTCTTTAACCATTCTTTTATTCTTAGCACTGGATAGAAAGGCAATGTTAACACTGAAGTTAAATTCTCCTTTGGTTCCAAAATTTGAACCTAAAATTAATGTGTTCTAGTTACATGTAACTTTTTCAAAGGCTAAGTCAGACAAAACCACATTTTGGCTTTTTAAAATAATTTATCTCTCTCTCTCATACACACACACACACACACACAGAGAGAGAGAGAGAGAGAGAGAGAGAGAGAGAGACAGAGAGAGAGAGAGAGGGAGAGAGAATGTTCTTCAGGGGAAAATACATAAAGAGGGACAAAGTAGTTAGCCTACGTTTCTACAAATGAAATGCATTCTCCCTTTCAAGGCAGCCTGAGAGAAAAACGACTACCAAAAAGTCTATAAGAAGGTCCTATCTTTATGAAACCTACAATCTCTCCACAGCATGCTGTCTCCATTCCAAAAGAAAAAATAAATAAATAAAAAACAGGAAAAAAAGCCTTTCTAATTCCTTTGATCTTTCCAGTTTCAAGTTAAATGCTTATAATACCTTAAGAATATAAAGTAGCAATAAGACTATCTCTATAGACTATGTTTATAAGTCTAATTATGTATAATGGGAGAATTTTCCTAAAATTTTGTTGGTCTCAAAAGATAAAGAACCAAGAGATCTAAAATGCATGTAAAATAAATGTGTGACAACAGTCAATCAAAACGAGGAATTTCTAAATTAAAACATTCTCCTGCTGTTATTTTGTCTATTACAGTCAGATTAAAAACTAAAACTAAGTACTACTACAGCTGCCTATTTACGAAGAAAAACCATTTTGGCACTAAAGTTACCTCACTTAAATTTAAAAAGCTATAATAAGAATGTGTTTACATTGCTGTTACTCAACCTCTTTTACTATAGTTATCCTCATAATCAAATATTTAAACTGCAAAAGTAGTATATAAATTTTTTTAAAAGAAAAGACAGTGTTTATAAAGGACAAATTTTAAATGGTAGTAATTAAATGCTTAGTGCCCAAATAATTTTTCAAAATCTTCGTCAATTGTCATATAACTTCTTTCGGTATGTCTCCTTACAGAATTAATAAGCTTATTTGAAAGAAAAATACACATAAAAGGTTCAGGGGGAAAAAAGTCAATATGGCAAAATATCAAAGCAGCATATACTTCAATGATTTTGTGTTTCCCAGCAGAGATCTTGGAAAGATATCCCTTCCAATTCCATAAATGAAACTGACATACTTTACTTGAAGTGGAAAAAAACGAGAGGAGGGAGAATGGAATAGGGTAGGGAGGAGCATAAAGATTGTGAAACCTTGAAGAAAATCAAGCTTATGCTTTTAGAATTCAGGTCACCCAGCCTTACACAGTTTAAAAGTAGAATTACTTTCAAAGAATACATATTTCCTCTGAGCTATGATACATATTTCCTTTTAATGTATCATATTGCAGCAACAGCTGAAATGAACGTCTAGACATCAAAAACACTTCTTACTCCCACCTACTGCTTTTTTACCTCAGGCATCAAAACTAATGAAACCTATTATCCAGAACATTGAGTTCAGCAACCGCATTGGCCACCGCAAATATTGGAGGTGGGGGAGGGGCACTTTCAGGGATGGCACTCCTTATTCAGCCATTAAAATTATTGAAAATCAAATTTCATTCAAAACTCCAGAAATACAAGTAAAGGAAGGCACACGAAACAAGGACATTGTTTCCTAGTTAGATTTCAGTAACTAACAGCTAAAGACAGCATAGCTCTGAATCCAAGGTTTATCATTTGCCCACTGCCTTTGTTTTCAATTTCTACCTTAAACATATAAAACGCACTGTAGCGTTAAAAAAAAAAAACTTCTGAATTATTAAATCTACTTCCAAAAACTACACTAACCAGATATTACAACAAGAAAACATGTATCCACTTAATCTAACTGCAGCAAATGAAGGATACCAAGATAAATAAACGATTTTGAAGTATCTGCTTTCTTAAAAACTGACTTACCAAAGAAATTGAGTAAAAGGAGCACAGTGCTACATTAATTGTGAAATATAGCACTTCACACAAAAAAAAATCCAATGACTTACAACACTACACTACCATGACTGATCAATTTATGCTGCCATCAGTGGCCTGGTAGAATCTATATTTGAGGTCATTAATAACTAAATGGATGTATTACTTATATCAACTTCAATCAATTTAGAGCTCTGATTTCTTGAATTGCTCATGAGTGTAAAATATTCAGTATCACTTAACAAATCTATGTTGGAAACGGATTGTAACCTTCCCGATGTCAATTCATCAAACAAATAAGAATCATGGATAGAAAATACATACTAAAATGCTCCATTTATTTCAACCTATTTGCAACCTTAAATGATTACAAATATTGATACTATTTGGCAGACAGAAGCACAACTGCAATTCAAAATTGTAACAGTATAATATATTCCTAAGGAATCAGCATGGGTTCTCTGCCAGTTGCAGGATAACCAGAATTTTAATGACAGTTTCTACACAGCATTGTAGCAGTTGAGACACCACCCAAGTTAGCATTTCAATGGATCACAAGACTCCCTGTAAAGCCAGCAAACTTTAAATTGAAGGAAACCATAAAACTAAATTTCGAGATAAACTGTACAAGGCCTTCAAAAGACAACTGCTACAGAAAACAGGCTGCAATGTTACTTTAATAGCTGCACGTTGAAAAAGAAACCCTGCACAATGGCTGTTACTGACTTCTCAAAACCAAATTTGTCCCCATTTGCTACTTCTTTCAAATATTTTAAAAAATGATTACCATTTTTAATCTTTAAAACTATCAACATGCTCTTAATATGCTCTAGAATGTATAAGCAAGTGTCTAGAAGGATTAAAATTAACAGTTATCTCTGCTAGAATAATGATTGTTTTCTCCTTTACCTCTTTGAGTATTTTCCAGATTTCATGACAGGCATTACTTTTATAAGCCTACATCACATTTGAAATAAATTTTTAAAATAAGGCTACTATATTAAACAAGGCTGTATGTTCAGAAATTACAAGGAAGACCAATATTTTTAAAACAGGAATCATCACAAGATAAATTTTGAGATGGAAAAGCAGACATGTGATTCAGTTAGAACATATACATTTAAATTCATCAATGCTACAAATAAACATTTTATAAGCTTCCTCTAGGACAATGATTTTAATAAAGATGACTCAACTATTGATTTCAACACTGGCACAATTGAGCAGTAAAAATTTAAAATATATCCTTCCACTCTTCAGACACAAACTAATTTGAATAAAAAACACACGCACATGCACACACACGTGCACACAGAAGCTTGCTACTAAAATTCTGACAGGGCAAGTCCCCAAATTGCCTTTTACACTAAAGCTCAAACAGTTGTCTGTCAATGCTATTACTATGAGTAATCCTTGCAGCTGTAACTGTTTGAAATGCAGCTGTCTCGCTGGCATTCTCTCCCCACCCCCAGTCATCCAGCATTTCTGTTCTTGCTACAATAATCTTAAAGAGCATTTTACAGGAGGCTTAGCCCTCGCCGAGGGCACTCTACGGCGTGACCGAGAGAACATGGAAACACGATTCATTAGACACGCCTGGAGTGATAACAATGGTGCTGCTTCTTACTGCCTTTCATTTCGTACATCAGGCTGAGACTAATGCATTCTCGTTACACAACAAGCACATTTATAGACAGGGGAAAACTGTAATCACCTTTGATTAAGAGACAGCATATTTTTCCTATATAAGCCGCCAGCCATACTGACATAGTAATTATTTTTTAACTGACAGGTTAAAATAGCAAATGTAGCAAAAATAACATCTGCAGAGAGAGAGAGAGAGAGAGAGAGAGAGAGAGAGAGAGAGAGAAAAGCTGACTACTGTGAAGACTTGGTGCACAAAGGTTTCTTTAGACTAAACTCAGTGCCATCTCCTTGAGACCTGATAGGCACTTTGACTTTTATTTCAGTTTGACGGTCTACGGCAAATATTACAGAAGAGACTCACGGAAATTCATTCTATAAATCCAATTCTTTGGAGGCAGAAATTACAAAGTTATTTTTGTCACTGAAACTGTAATGACTATTGATCTATCTTCTTTCCACTTCTTTCACCATAGGACTTGAAAATTCAACAGTAGCATCCTTTTTTTCTATTATCTTACAACAAAATAATTTTTTCTCTTCACTTTGTTATCTACTTTTACTAGATAATGTTTTTCTTTATATAAAATGCTACTCCAAGTGAGAAAAAAAACCTGCTTTCTACTATACCACAGTTTTTAAAATGTAACTTTGATTAAAAACAAGAATGTAGAATCAGTAGATCAGTCTATCATTTCACTTAACGCCCATCAATCACTGTACCTGGTGAAGGTTTTAACTGTAAATATAAAGGGCCTAATTTAAATTAGAAAAAAGTCATAAGCCACATTACACTGACAACATATAAAGTCAATTTTCTTAAGGAATTTCAAAACGTGAACCACCTTTCCACACACACAAAGGCAATCTTTCGTTGGTTTACACATGTGTGTTGCTGAGTTGTAGTTTATACAGAGTTTGCTAGTTGACAGGAAAAAAATATTTGTCATGAATTGAAAGATCATAGTCAAACCAAAATATTGGAAAATAATTTTTCATAGTTACCAAAGTCTGTATAATTAAGCAATTAAAAATAGTCTCTTTTTTAAGCTTTCTATAACACTATTAATTTTTACACTAAGAATGTGCTACAAAAAACAATTTGCACATGTGAAAATCTATTAAGACAGTAAAGAAACAAAAATAAGCAAATAACAGAAAAAGTTAAGTCTGGTTCACAAAACTTTGACATCTGAAATAGCTTTTTCAAAAAATAATTACGTAGCCAGACAATGTGGCAGGAGTCCATATTCCCAGCTATTCAGGCTGCTGAGGCGGGAAGATACATGAGCCCGGAAATTCAAGGCCAGCCGGGGCACTATAGTGTGATCCCATTTCCATTAATCAATCAATCAATCAATGCAAATGGTCATGTACACACAACAAACAAATTTTTGTAAAACAGCAAAATGCTTGAACAAATTTAAACAGTAGGATTTTAGAGTTTTCTGACCTGTGCTACCACAGCAGGTTAGAAACTAGAAAATGTGTAGCCTAACTCTAATATGTCTATAAATGGATCACTGAACTCTAATGTGCACTTAAACACAGTGTATTTTGAAGAGAAGTTTTTATATGTCCCGCACAATTTTAGAATTACACAAGCTTAAAATTTTTCATCATCTGAAATCAAACAATGAGCCTTATTACAGAAGATAGCATCTATACAATTTCTACTGTCGGTGCCCAATCCATGTCTTTCTCTCTTACTTTGGTTTTCTGTACTGTGTAAAGTCATGACTCCCCCAAAATTAATCAACTTACTTCTGCATACTTTCCCTGCTTGTTTTCTTTTTGGAAAAGACAAAGTTAATCATCAATATAAAACATGTCACCACACATTAAAAATTTTTATTTTAAAAACATTTCAGTTTAAATATATTCTTAGTAATCAGAACATTTTACTTTCATAAACAGCTATGGTTTACATATGAATTTCCATTACAATTATCTGGCTCTTAAAAGAATCACAAATTATTATTCTCAACTTTTAAAAGACAGAATGTACAATTCTCACTTCATGGCTTCAAAATTAATTTGTTTATGAATGCAAAAACAACCTATTGGAAAGCAATAAAAGTTTCTCAAAACTTTAAGTTAAAATATATTCAGGAAAAAGTTGTCATTATCCAAAACTTCAGCCAAGAAGTTTCCAACTCATAAGCAAAAAAATTTATAAATGACCTAAATACACCAACACTGCCAATATTTTTACTTCATGTTTGTGTTTCAACACTACAAGATTCCTTTGCATTAACGAGTCGATACGAAAACTGCAAGTCCTTTAGGAAATAAAGGTCAGTTATTTACACAGTCACAGTGGCGTGAATGAGTTCAATCCTATGTTCTTTCCAACATTGGCTAGAATGGCATTATTGACTAGAAAGTTAAGTGACACCGTTGTTTTGGATAGGGCACAGTCTGGAGCCGGGCAGGCCTGGGCGGCTCCCATAACACAAGGTGCAGTGGTTTCTTCCTGTGGTCCTTGGTGCACTAGTCCTGTGGAAGGGCCCCAGTTGAGTCCCTCTGGCCCTTTCCATCTCCATTCTCAAGGACAGCTGCGGTTTTATCCAATTGTAGTTTCAGCCATTATAACTTAGGAAGTTCTATAGAGAGTTCACTTGAAAAGCTATTATAAATAAACACAAAGAGTTTGCCAAGAGGATAGTATTTGTAAATTACCAGAAAAGTTGAAAGAATCAAACTAAAAACCCAAAAAGCCTGAGCCACCGGGCAGTGGCTTCACTGGCTCTGTTGCTTCTTTTGCAGTTATCTTTACTTTCTTTGAGATTCTTTCCCGCTCAAATTGCGTAATTCTGACCAACTGCACTAGAATGTGGGAAAGCCTTCCAAGATAGATTCTGAGGATTTTAAATGTTTATAAAGTGAAGTCCTAACCAATCTACCCCTTCTAGTTACAAAACCCAGGACCCAAACCAACACTGGTTAAGCATTACAGACTAAATCAGTTTTGATAGGCCTTACAATCTATCCACCATTCAGAATAGATTTTTCATAGGTTAAAAAAAATGTATTTTCCAAATAATTAACTTATAAATTATCCTTTGAAACACAGGCTATCAATACTTTGTCAATTGATGCTTGATTATATTAATTCTTCTTTCCATAGTTTAAATACCAGTTATTAAAAAGTATAACAATAAAAGTTAATTTATCACTTAAAAAGACAGAGTTTTGATAGTGATGGAGTTCTCAAAGATTTTTGGTTGCCTGTAATATTTCTTGGAAGCTATATTAGATCTGCTATATAATAATTCATTTCTTTTGTATGAAATTTTGTTTGTTATAACTCACTATTTAAACTTTTTTCAACTCCAGTTCAAAAACAAAAAATACATATGGGATAATAGTTTAAAAGTTCAACGGTATATATACCATGATCTCAACTTTTAAGATGCATGCTTAAATATCTGTAATGGAATAAACAAAAATTATAATTACTATAAATCTTTACCCAAACTTTTTATACTAAATTTTAAATATAAGTACCCCTATATAATCCGTTAAACAGTTACTACTCTAAAAAACACATATATTCAAAGGCAGTATCATCCACTAAGAATGACTCAGCAGTTCAGATGATAAAGAAAATAGCCTAAAGAAACGCAGTAAACATAAACAGATGTTGTTTGGACAGAAGATATACTAACACTTTGTAAAGTACAGAAATTGTCATCCCATTTCTTTTATAATCCAGCTTTATCAAGAAGCAAAGCTTTTTAGTCTCCCTGCTTTCACTCAAAGCACCTGAAGTCTATTCTTCATGAGAGCCAAAGTAATCTTTTTCAAACCTTTAGTTTTTACATAGTAGCATCCTGCCTCTTAAAGCCTTATTTTAAGGGCTTCTCATGGAATTAATAATCTAGTTAATAAGTTCCTTACCATGGCCTACAAGGCTCCACCTGATCTCACCTCTGTCTACCTCTTCCATCTCCCTCTGTGTACCCATTTCAACAGCACTGGCCTTCTTCTTTCCGACAAAGTGAGCTCAAGACATCTGACTTCCTTTTCCTGTACCTGGCTGTCTCCTCCAAGAGGCATTCCCTACCTGACCCTCTAATGTAAAGTAGTCCTGTCCCAGTCAGTCACTTTCTTATTTATTGCTTTGTAGCAGACAACTGTAAGAAATTACTCATTTACTACTTGTCTTCTTACCCACAAAGAAGAATGTCAGCACGATATGTACAAGGGCAATGTCAATCCTTGTGTGCTTACTATACTGCAAAGAACCTTCCACTGAGAAAAACATTGTGACCCTGAGAAAAACATTCAAAGCGGAGCAAAATGCAACCTAATATGATTCTAAGGATTTTTATACTATGCAAAATAGCCAAACAGACA
Source organism: Papio anubis (assembly GCF_008728515.1). Classification (NCBI taxonomy): domain Eukaryota; kingdom Metazoa; phylum Chordata; class Mammalia; order Primates; family Cercopithecidae; genus Papio; species Papio anubis. The sequence goes on from NC_044984.1 coordinate 110,455,816, forward strand.
CGTTTATAAAAGACTTAGCTTTTCTTCCTACTGACAATTGAAGGCTCTTACTTGAATCCTTGATAATCAACAAGATTAGAAAGACTAATGAAGGGTATTCTTGAGGAAAAAAAAAATTTAAAAAAATTAAAATACCACAATAAACTCACAACTTAAAGTAGTTGCTGTCATGAAGTGGGTCTCCTAAGAGGTTAATGTTTTAAAATCAGGCAACTTTAAATTATAAAACTTCTATCCCAATAAGAAACATTTAGAAATGGAATTAACTCTTTATTCTCTTTCCTATGTATAATTCATTCTACTGATCAACGCTATAGGCTATTATTATAGATGACGGCTCTTAATCACTATAAATTTACAACTCCTATCAGTCGTGTTCATTATATCTGAAATAACAAAATAAAGTTACATAATTATGGGGTGATATTAAATTAAATTCGTATTACATATTGATGTAAGTGCATGTAAACAAGAATACGGCATATGTGTTCCATGTTCCATTCTATTAGGTACAATGAGCTAAGGTCCCTATAGTATTTATCATAAGCCACATCTACAAAGGTTGAGGAATCTTTTATTTTCCCTTGGAGAATGAGGGGGAACATAATGCAAAAAAGTAGAAAAATGCTGTAGAAGCATTTTTGTGGACGTTTTAGTAATTTTATATTTTATATTATTTTCTTCCTGGAAAATCAGCTTCCATATAATAATTCTCAAGTATCTCCGGCTTATTCATACACCACATTTTTGTGATTCTTTCTCACCAATTTTTAAAACAGAATTGTTTTTAATAAAGTATAACTCAAAGCTGGGCATGGTGGCTCGCGCCTATAATCCCAGCACTATGGGACGCCGAGGCAGGTGGATCACAAGATCAGGAATTCAACACCAGCCTGGCCAACACGGTGAAACCCCGTCTCTACTAAAAGTACAAAAATTAGTTGGGTATGGTGGCACCTGCCTGTAGTCCCAGCTACTCGGGAAGCTGAGACAGGAGAATTGCTGGAACCTAGGAGGTGGAGATTGCAGTGAGCCAAAGCCTGCGCCATTGCACTACAGCCCGGGCAACAGAGACTCCGTCTCAGTCAATCAACCAACCAATAAAGTATAACTTAGACATACGTACATCCATTGTACATTCTCAATTTAAAAGAAAACAATGAAAATATTTATTTCATCTATTTGAGGATAACCCAAATATTATACTCTGAGATAGATTACTAAAAATCCCATTTTCAGGAGAGTTATTAAAATGAAGGTGAAGAGAGAAGAAACTGAAATACAATGGTTCTTTTAAATCAGCTAGACAACTATTCACTATTCATATTCATTTTGTATCCTTCAGCCTGGAAAAAGCAAGGCCCTTTTTAACTTTCAATTAGTCATACACTGTCCTGTTTATTTTTTCTCTAACCACTTTGCCCCTTTGGAGGTGAACGTAAATTAAATCAAAGACATATAATAGACAGACAGCAATTTGGGAGTGCATTTTTGCCTACCCAAACCAGACATTATGCCTTGCCAAGGGAGCAACTCTGTATAAATAAGACTATTCACAAGATAGAAATGATCAGCATAGGCCGGGCACGGTGGCTCACACCTGTAATCCCAACACTTTGGGAGGCCAAGGTGGGCGGATCACCTGAGGTCAGGAGTTCGAGACCAGCCTGGCCAACACAGTAAAACCCCATCTCTGCTAAAAATACAGAAAATAGCTGGACATGGTGCTCTGGAGGCTGAGGCAGGAGAATCACTTGAAACCGGGAGGCAGAGGTTGTATGTAGTGAGCTGAGATTTGTGCCACAGCGCTCCAGCCTGGGCAACAGAGCGAAGCTCTTTCTCAAAAAAAAAAAAAAAAGAAAAGAAAAGAAAAAAAAAAAGGAAAGAAAGAAATGATCAGCACATACCCATTTACCTCAAGGGTAGTCACCAAAACTTCAAAGTGCCATTAAGAACAGAATCAATGCTTTTGTCTAAAAGATCTCAGAGGCTCTATAACAGACCCTTGAGATCATAAACATTCATGACTTTCCAGGAAACCAATAGGTTTCTTAAACTCACAAAAAACTGCCTAAACATTTTTGATTAACTAAGAAAATCACACTCTCCTTCTTTGAAAGTGATCATACTTGTATAAATTTAAGAAAAAAAATCTTGGCCACACTGGAATGACATAAAAATGTTTTATACTTGCTTTACTTTAGTTAAGGTTAAGAACAACTATTTTAAAAATAAAACTCTCCAGATTGTGCAGTTTCAATTTTCCACTGCTCATTTTCTATGACAATCTGACCAAGAATTCCCCACAGCCACCCGCCAGGAGGGGGAAAGAAAAGCTGATACCCTAAAACCTCATTCTCAGAAAAATAAGTATCTCTGATAACGCGTCTAGTTTTTCCAAAAATATTAATGAAAAGGTAATGGTATCATAAACTGAAAGGCTGTTTTAGAAATGAGCAAGTCAAGCTTGTCAAAAGGCCAGAAAGGACTTTCTGGAAAGAATAATAAGCATCTTGGAATCTCACTTCTCTCACACACTGAGCTCCAATCTGCAGCCTTTTCCCTCCGAGCCAATGCACTTGATGGGTGTGATAACAGATGGATCATTGTATCTGCCAACTTCCTGTGATGTACTGTATGGGGACTGATAATTTAGTGACTACAGAAGTTCTACAACAGACAATGCAAGCAACACTGGCATTCGGTAAGTAGCTGCATGCAGTCCTGTAACAGCCTGTAGGTGCTGAATATACGTGGATTATTGCACAATATAAGCTCTGAACAAGTATCTAAGGCATTAAAAAAAAAAAAACCTTAAAACTGGGCAAGCTAAGAACTAATTAGAAAAATAAACAGGAAGGAACAAGTATATCTTATATTCAAAGTGACATTTTCACTTAAACATACATGAAAAACCTTTGAATAAAAAATGTTTTATTAAAGTTTTATAAGCAAGTTAACATAGAAAAATGCATGCATATTTTAAAAATATACATTGTGGGCTTCGTTTTCAGGCTTCACAATCTGAAGTTATAAAAACCAAAAAATGTCTCCAACCATTGCCAAATGTCCTCTGGGGGGGGAAAAGTCTCTCCTGTTGAGAACCACTGAAGAAGGCAGACTAAAGTTCCACTAGTTCAATTCTAATGCTTATTTTAGAGGGAAGGGAGGGATTATAAGGAAAGGAGATTGTTTATTTATGGAAATTATACACAAAATAATCAAACATAATCCATATTGTATGTGCCAGCTAAGCACATATTATAATACTAAACAGAAGAAAGGCTATATAAAGATTCAGCATGCAAACTGTTCACCAGGTTGCACAGCAAATTGGAAAGGCAACTTCCATTAACCAGCATAAGAAGTATGCTTACTTCTCTTTGCAAAACAGGAAAAAATTCACAGCTCTGCCACAACACTGTGTACAAATTATACTAAAGGTACTTTCTTCACAAATGCTCATCAAATAAACTCTGCATTATGCTGGGCACAATGTACAGAACTGTCATCTTTAACAGATGCTACGATGAAACTCTCTATGTTTTAGGTTCTGGTTAAAAAAGAACCTTCACATTTATGTATACACGTATGTGTTTGTGTGCATGTATCATTCAAAACCCCACTGCAATCACATTTTAGAAATAGCAGTACCAAGGTTGGGCACGGTGGCTCACACCTGTAATCCCAGCATTTTGGGAGGTTGAGCTAAGGAGCTCAAGACCAGCCTGGGCAACATGGCAAAACTTCGTCTCTACCAGAAATACAAAAAAATAAGGCGGGAGTGGTGGCACACCCCTGTAGTCTCAGCTACTCAGGAGGCTGAGGTGGAAGAATCACTTGAGTCTGGGTGGCCGAAGGTTGCAGTGAGCTGAGATCGCATCACTGCACTCCAACCTGGGTGGCAGAGTGCAACCCCCTCTCAAAAAAAAAAAAAAAAAAAGAAAAGAAAAATGCCAGGCGCAGTGGCTCATGCCTGTAATCCCAGCACTGTGGGAGGCCAAGGCAGGCGGATCACCTGAGGTCAGGAGTTTGAGATCAGCCTGGCCAACATAGTGCAACTCCGTCTCTACTAAAGGACAAAAAAAATTAGCTGGGCATGATGGCGGGTACCTGTAATCCCAGCTACTCGGGAGGCCGAGGCAGAAGAATCACTTGAACCTGAGAGGCAGGGATTGCAGTGAGCCGAGATTGTGGCATTATACTCCAGCCTGGGCAAGACAGCAAGACTCGGTCTCCAAAAAAAAAAAAAATTCAGTATCAAATTACATGGACTACTTCACCGGGTTGGACGCTGATGGTTCACGCCAGGTCCTGAAAGATTCGGGAGGTCGAGATTTAGCGATCACCAGGTTTTAGACGAGACCATCCTGGCTAACACGGTGAAACTCCGTCTCTACTAAAATACAAAAACTAGCTGGGTGAGGTGGCGGGAGCCTGTGGTCCCAGCTACTCGGGAGGCTGAGGCAGGAGAATGTGGCTGTGAACCCGGAGGCGGAGCCTCTTGCAGTGAGTTGAGATCCGGCCACTGCACTTCAGCCTGGGCACAGAGCGAGACTCCGTCTCAAAAAAAAAAAAAAAAAAAAAAATTAAATACTACCACATTATTTTACTGGCACATCTCTGGAACCTGCCACACGTACTCAAATTATTGGGCAGAGAATTAGTTTGTCATTTTTGCAGCAACTCTACCGTAATACCATTCTCTAAGTCTAAAGTACAAAATCTCTTTTAAAATATTATTATTCGATACTACAAAACAGTATCATTTGGAGTAAATGTCCTACACTCAAACTAAGTACACTATTTCCATATGGAAATGTGATTTTCTTCTCTTTCCTGCTTTTTTTTTTTTTTTTTTTTTCCTTGCAATTTCACTATATGCTAATCCTGAGCTACAAGGTGATAAGAAAGTGAAGAAACAGGTCGGGTGTGGTGGCTCACGCCTGTAATCCCAACACTTTGGGAGGCCGAGGTGGGTAGATCTTTGAGGTCAGGAGTTCGAGACCAGTCTGGTCAACATGGCAAAATCCCGTCTCTACTAAAAATACAAAAATTAGCCGGGTGTGGTGGTGTGTGCCTGTAATCCCAGTTACTCCAGAGCCTGAGGCAGGAGAATCACTAGAACCCTGGAGGCAGAGGCTGCAGTGAGCCAACACTGCATTACAGCCTGGGCGACAAAGCGAGATTCTGTCTCAAAAAAAAGGGTGGGGGGGGGTAAAGGGAGGAAAGGAAGAAAGAGGAAAAACAGACTAACTGCAGGGAATGAAACAGTATCACTTGCTGCACAGCTGCAATTCTCTTTTTAGGAAAAATTAAAACTAATAATATTTGAAAACTATAAGTCTGATTTACTACTGACAACACCAGGCATAAAGAGAAGAATCTTTGATCACTCGATAGAAGGAAAATGAGTGAAGGGGCACAATTATCTTCAACGAGAAAAAGCCAACAGCACTGTTCAAAAAAAAAGAGAACCAATTTCACCCGAGTTTGTTTTCTTTTTACTATGTGAGCAGACTTGACTTTAAAATTTCCGAACTGTACCCACAAAACAGAGTACTTTATCTTGCAACACTTTCCCTGCTAGTCAACACTGCCTAAAACTCCAATATTGAGTTTTCTTCTACCTGTAGGACTGTTAACGTAAGTAAGAGGAGAAACAGGAATTGCTAACAATCTGGAAACTGCCTGTGCCTGAAGAAGAGCTCAATCCAGCATGAAGGTAGACCAGGCTGGTACTGTAACTCTTGGTTCTGCTCAGAAGCTGGTCTTAACAGGCTCTAGGACCATGGTAACTCATGTGAGGCCTCCAGATACAGGCAGACAGGCCCCTGAGGCCACAGTTCACCCCGTCTGACAAACAATATTTTCCAAAGACAGCTCACAATAGATCCCATATTACATGCCTTTTCTTACAGTGCAACACTATCAGTCTTCCTATCAAGTGGTAGGATCAATATTCCCTCCCCTGGATCTGGGTAGCTCTTTGTAACTGCCTCAACAAACAAAATATGGACGAAGTGACTGTACGTTAGTCTCCAAGTCCAGAGTGTAAGAAACTGATAGTTCTCCACATCTGCACTCAGGAAGATCACTTTTGGAGTGCAACCACCCTGCTGTGAGGAAACCAAGTCCACACGGAGCAGCCCCGTGTGGTTCTTCTGGCCAACTGTCTCAGCTGACATCCCAGCCAAAAACCAGCATCAACCACCAGCTATGTGAATAAAAGCACCTTCCGAGGCAATCAGGCCCAAGTCTGATCGAAAGACTGCAGTCTTGGAGTCTTTCCAGTGGAGTCCTCAGACATCCTAGAGCAAAAACTATTGGTCCCTACTATGCCCTAAGTTCTGACCCCCACAGTCCATAGGCATAATAAAATAAACTGTTTTTTGCTACTGAGTTTTGATATTAGATGATACACACCCAGTGCAACCACTGTCCCAGGCAGAACAGATTCATAACTCATTCACAAAAACAAAATTATAGTACTTCACACTAGTTCTGCAGTAACATAATCTGGATGATTATTGTTGGATGATAAATCATTAAGGTAGAAGTAGTATACTGAGACATGAACTAAATTTCAAAGGTACCCAACTTCATTTTAGTAAGCACATTATGAACAAAGATACAGATTCAGTGAAATGAAATGCTGAATTTATAATTTATATTACATATTAATAAGAACATTTTTATGAGAACCCTTGTGATATAATAGGGTACTAGGATGGTCTCAGCGCTGAAGCAAACTGGCTATGTGGCTAAATTTTAATTCACGTATCTATTCATTCAACAAGTGAATGGATATGATATCTTAGGCACTATTTTAGGGGCTGAAAATTCAGCAGTGAACAGATTTTTCATAAAACTTTCATTTTAGTTGAGAGAGGCAGAGAGTAGTAATTTTACTTATATAAAATTATTCAAACCCATGTTAAATGCAAACTAAGTCTTTTACCTTATTTACCTAAAAGACAAAATGTCTTTTAACCCATGTTAAAAGACAGTAAGACACGATGGAAGGAAGGTCAATGAAAGTAGGATTCATATGCTACTTACGATGATACGGCAGTTTTAAAACAAGACCCCAAGTGTCTGACACTCCTCCCATTGAGAGGTAGGGCCTATATTTCTTTCCTTTAAAAAATGAGATTTATAGTTGCTTCAAGGAAAGAGTAGGATGAAAGTGACACCATGTGGCCGGGCGCAGTGGCTCACACCTGTAATCCCAGCACTTTGGGAGGTTGAGGCGGGCGGATCACAAGGTCAGGAGATGGAGACCATCCTGGCTAACATGGTGAAACCCCGTCTCTACTAAAAATACAAAAAAATTATACGGGCATGGTGGCACGTGCCTGTAGTCCCAGCTACTCCGGAGGCTGAGATAGGAGAATCACTGGAGCCCGAGAGGTGGAGGTTGCAGTGAGCTGAGATGGTGCCACTGTACTCCAGCCTAGGCAACAGAGCGAGACCCCATCTCAAACAAACAAAAAAGCAAGTGACAACACAGTTTCTGTGAGTAGGTTAGAAAAGCTATGCAAGCTTCCACCTCACTCGGTGGAACACTCACTTTGAAAGTCCTGAGGTAATAAATCTAACTCCTCTGAGGCCACTATGCTGAAAAGAAGCCTAAGTTACATGGAAAGGTTACTTGTAGGGACTCCAGTCAACAATCCCAGCTCATCCCTGCCTTCACATGAGTCAGATACGTGAATAAAAAGGCCTCCAGATGATCTTGGCACCCAGCCTTTCAATTATACTAGTTTTGCCAGCTGAAGGTCAAGACATAAGAGTGCTGAAACAAACCATATCTATTATGCCCTTTCCAAATTCTTGCCCTAAAGAACCTGTGAACATAATGAAATGGTTGCCATTTTATGCCACCAAATTTGGGGTGGTTTGTTACACAGCAATGGAAAACTGGAGCAAATCGTAAGATCACACTATAATATAAGGAAGTAGTATTTGTTCTGAGACCTAATGCTATCAAAGAGCCAGGCTCATGAGATGAAGGAATAGCTATTCAAACAGGGAGAGGAGCAAGTACACGTCCCTAAAGCAGGAAGGAGCTTTGTGGTATAAGTCAATTAGATACATAAGGCTAGCTGATCAGTTTTGTGACACTTGATGAGTTATCCAGAATTTATGTTCAGTATACACAGAAGCCACTGTGCTGCTTCAAGTGGGGCTGTTTTTCAAAGATTCTTTTTTTTTTTTTTTTTTTGAGACACACTCTCACTCTGTCGCCCAGGCTGGAGGGTAGTGGCACAATCTCGGCTCACTGCAACCTCCGCCTCTGCGTTCAAGCAATTCTTTACCTCAGCCTCCTGAGTAGCTGGGTTTACAGGCCCCACCACTATGTCTGGCTAATTTTTATATTTTATTAGGGATGGGGTTTTACCATCTTGGCCAAGCTGGTCTTGAATTCCTGACCTCGTGATCCACCTGCCTCAGCCTCCCAAAGTGCGGGGATTATAGGCGTGAGCCACTGCACCCGGCCTCAAAGATTCTTTTGGCTGTTGTGTGTCTCTTGATGTTTAATGAGGAAACTGAATTAAGTGCTATGGTCCCTTCATATCTACCATGCAAGTAAGTGTTTCTCAAATTTGGGCTCTAGAAAATCCTTAAGATTAAAATTAATGCTTAATTGTGCTCATCAGAATGATCTTTTCATAACTGAGTATCACTACACAATCTCAATGCCTGTGTGTGTATGTATAGTTCCCACTCAAAGGCTAATGAGAAAAGAACACAGACCAAAAAATATGTGTGTATGAGAGAAAGAATGATGCATTCGCACCAAATGAAGCTACAGTAAGTTATGCTAAAGTGTTACAGCATTTCAAACAGGAGGAAACGGTGGAAGACTTGAGTCATCACACCATCCACAGAACAGGCAAGCCAAAATTAAACAGATTTGTTTCTAAGAAGACAGTACCAAATTTTTGCTATGAACAGAAACCTGCATTCAAGTAAACATCAGGTGGCATTTAATATTATATTAATCTGTATTTTTATCAGTTATGCAGTTTTGATTGTATTTAACCTATAAAACGGTTTCATTATTATAATCATATAATAGCTAGAAGCACAGTGGTATCCAAAAGCCTCTAAAGTCATAATATAATCAAGTGTTTACATTAATAAGAGTGAACATAAATTGGTGACCTTCGCAACATAGTAACACATATTACAAGCACATTTTCATGAACATTTGATTTTCCTGAATAAACTTGAGATCCTAGCTGAACCATACGAATTATTTAAAGTTACCATAAACAGAAGACAATTGAGGTAAATCATCAGTAAACATTTAAAAACCAAAAATAAGTTATTTTGAAATAATTCTGTGTTGGAATAGTCTTCTCCTTCTAACTTTGTCTTTACACGGCTAAATCTTTTTCATTCTTCATTCCCTGTATGAACATTTCAGGCCACTGCAGCCCAAATTTTCAGCATCTCTAAACTCCCAGATACTGTCTATGCCATTCCTACACCTGCTGCTTGACACTGTTAGCTATTTTATGCATCCTTTTTGTTGCCAAGATGAATGATGATGTGATGATAATGGAAGTAGTGGCGGTGGCATGATAAAGATGAGGACAACAATGGCAGCAGCTATCAATTACTCAGTGATAATTTATGTTCCAACCACATAATTCTCTTATGAGGTAGATAAATATAATCTCCACTTTACAGATATAGAAATCAAGTAACAGGAATTATGTAATTTTCTCAAGGCCAAAAAGATAACAAATGAATGAGCTAGAAATAGAAAACTCTGGTCTCTTTTCTAACACTCGTATTAAAAAAAAGTATGGGCCTTTGAAATCGTAGGGGGTTTCAGAATCACAGAGGGTGTGAAGGCTGGATAAAAATTATGAGGTACTCCAAATGACATTAAAATCCCAGGTAAACAGGCTTTGGAATTTATTAACAAGCTTTCCAAGTATATTCTTATATTGAAGATTAAGCAGTAGACTGCACCCAGTGTTATTTTGCCAGCATCTAGACTATGGCATTTCTGAGAACACAGACAACTTCTATAAACTTGTCTAAAAAATACGGTATTGTACGTTCGAAACAGTAAGAGCTCAATAAATGCTTGTTATTTTTATACCTTTACACTGACTTGGTTTTCTTTTTTTTTTTTGAGATGGAGTTTCACTCTTGTTGCCCAGGCTGGAGTGCAATGGTGCGATCTCAGGTCACTACAATCTCCGCCTCCCGGGATCAAGCAATTCTCCTGCCTCAGCCTCCCAAGTAGCTGGGATTACAGGCGCCTGGCTAATTTTGTATTTTTAGTAGAGATGGGGTTTCACCATGTTGGCCAGGTGGGTCTTGAACTCCTGACCTCAGGCAATCCGCCCGCCTCGGCCTCCCAAAGTGCTGGGATTGCAGGCATGAGCCACCTCGCCCGGCCTGATATAAATTTTTAAAACCCATTATTTAAATTATATATTTGTTAAAATCTAGCAGGATCTAAATATTCTACAAAATAAATTTTATAAAACATAGCACTATTCTTTAGGTATTTAAAGCCTAGACTTAGGAGGAAAAAAATTGTAATTTCAATAATTTTCAAGGACTTTTTACATATCAGGATTTGTGGTTGTTAGGTACAGAGACTGGAGTACAGGACAGGGAAGGGTGGTAGTAACATTGAAGCTGTAAAGAAAGTGAAGGAACTGAAAACCTCTTGGGTGGTCCCTGGAATTCTCTCAAATGTTCTTTTCTGCAAATGAAGCAGAGGCCAAGCTGGAATGCTCACAAAGCTACAGCGTCTTTTTATGGGTTCCATCTAGCTCTAGAGTTTTATGATTCAGTAAGGTGGGTGGTAAATTAAGCTACTGCTGTCTTCCCACAGAGTTGTTTGTGGCCATCAGGACAAATCTGGGGAAGCTCAATTAACACATGTCTGACCTTGGTCAAGTCATAATTCCTCAAAAAACATCTGCAATATTGTGACCTACCAGAAAATTCTAAGCAAATGTTCGTCATTGACAGTGAAAGGTGTGAACACTTTATTCTGCAGCATTTTTTGTTTCATTTTGTTTAACCAATCATTCTAAGCCAGTAAAGTTCAAGGTGTTTTAAGATAACTAATATCTCTGATTTAGGATGTTCTCTTTAGTATTTAAGAAGAAAGGAAGAAAACAGTGATTTCAAATCAAACCACCCTTAAGTGCCTATTTGACTAGTAACTGCTGAAATTCAGGGTGATTCGCACATTTGGTTAATGAAGGACACCACAAAACCTAACATGGTTGAGACAGATTTCTCGAATTTCTGAATCCACAATGATTACCACCTTTGTTTTAATAAAAGTGGTCAAGAAGAGACTGAACTGTAGATGAGACACTGAGCTTTCACCAGAAAAACATAAATACACTTATATGCCAGGCCCTCACACTGCTAAGCTAAGACCCCCTGAATCAAGAATATCACAGAGCATGCTCCTCAAATCTTAACTATCCCAACATTTCAAGGTTTGAAAAAAGTAAACTTTATACAGTATCCTATATGTTACTGTTGCATAAACTAAAAGATAAAACACATGGCAATTCAATGATGATTGATGAAAACTTTGAAGGTTTGCTAAATTACACTCACCAGGACAACAATGCATTATAATGCAGATTCTTCTTTTTTCAAAGAAGGGTATCACATTCTCTAGAGAAAATATTGCCTTTCAGAGGGGTCAGTATTATAACCCCACCAAGTGATCCTATTTCAAAATTGAAAAGTTTTGTCACCTAACATCGAACCTTTAAAAATGTTTTGTTACACATACTTTCATTTAAGAAAAAGGATAAATGACCCTCTTACAGTTACCATAAAATATTATTTTTAAAAATATCTTCACAATCTGATTTTAAACTCCTTAAGGGTAGAGAATATGTCTTTTATCTCGTTTCATATAGTACCTAGCAACAGGTATTAACAATATGCTTGCTGAGTGTGCTTTAAATATTTGCTGGATAGGCTGCACATGGTTGCTCACGCCTGTAATGCCACTACTTTGGGAGACCAAGGCAGGTGGATCACCTGAGGTCAGGGGTTCGAATTAGTCCGGCCAATACAGTGAAACCCCATCTCTACTAAAAATACAAAACTTAGCCAGGCGTGGCGGCGCACACCTATAATCCCAGCTTCTCAGAAGGCTGAGGCTGGAGAATCGCTTCAACCAGGGAGGCAAAGGTTGCAGTGAGCTGAGATTGTGCCACTGCACTCCAGCCTGGGCAACAAAACAAAACCTCCAACTCAAAAAGAAAAAAAAAAAAATTGCTGAATAAACAGATGAATGCCAACTAATACAGTTTCCAAAGGCAGACAGGACCTTTAAAACAATTTTAAGAATATACTTTCTTTTTATAACTCACCTAGGAACAAAATTATCACAATGAAAAATTTGCATAAAGTGAGCAAAAACATACTCCCTCCCCTTTCCCAGTGTGCTCTATTCTCATTATCCTGTTTTATTTTCTTCCAGAGCATTTACCACCATCTAACATACTTAATATTTACGCGTGATTATTGTCTATCTCCTCACCCCATCCCCAATTAGAGTGTAAGCTTAATGAAAGTAAAGATTTGCCTGTTTTGTTTCAAGGTTATATCCTAAGTACACAAAATGTGTGTCCTGGGATACATTAAACATTCAATGACTATTGAATCTATCTTCAGGATTCTTTACCAGTGTTACTGTTTGTTCTAAAAGTATTTTTAGAGCTCTAGTTACACAGTGACAAATGAGGATGTTTTACAGACATGTACATATTATGTGTACACACACACACACATACAGATACAAACAAAAATTATTTCATCTCTCATGAAATGTTGCTATCTCTAAGGTGTAATAAGGTGTAAACAGAGCAGCTACCAGGAAAGGAACATGTTAGAGAAAGCAAATCACATCCAAGTCTAACCACAAAAAGGACCCAGAAAAGTAGATAATTACTAAAACTGGTTTAAAAACAAAACTTTCAACAACAATCAGTCATCCCTAAAGTTAAATCTCTCTGGAGCAGAAACTGATTCAGCATCGACTTACAAATCACCGCATTACTAACATCAGATCTTGCAACAACTGAAGTTATCTTAGGGAGGCTTCCAACTAAAGTCCATCCTATTCTGTAGGAAAAGTGGCTGAAATGATAGTCATCATATTTAATCTCATTAATTTTTAAATACTTAACTGCTTTGTTAGACTATAAATTCCTTGTCCAAAGGGGCAGCTATATCTGTTGTGCTGTTTGTTTCCTTCAACTGCTAATTATTTCATTATTTGTTTAAATGTGTGGATTTTTAAAAATCTGTCTCTAATCATGAGAGCAGAGAGACACACAGTGCTGAGCACAACAAATAAATATGTGTTGAACTGAATTCAACACAGAGATCAAGATGCCAATAAAATTAACCTTCAATCCACAACCTTATGGCAAGGCAATTCAGTTATCATATTAAATATCCATACAAGGTACCTAATATGAAGGCAATTAGATAAGCAACAATTAATCTGTTAGCATTCTGTATTCAAACCAATATTAAAGCTATGTATAACTAGTTATTGTAATTACATAAATGAAGGGCTACAAACATTAGGTGGCAGCAGCAGTACACTGTATCATCATCCTGAAACTGATTTTTTTCATATATAGAAATCTGACCCAGAAATAGGGTTACACAAATAGCTTCACATATAAAATATACAAAAGGAACTGAAAACACAGTAACAAAATATGCAAATACAATTATTCTTTACATCCAGATGTTTAAATTATTATTTCTATAAATAAGATAATTGAGCAGTGTAAAAGTGTTGGCAGTTTTCTATATATGTATTGAAATTTCTGCTTTATCCTAACTCTCTGACAGTCTACATCCAAGTTGCCAGCTCCACCTTCGAAATGGTATCTAGAACGTGAGTACTTCTCACCACCCTCACCACAGGGACTCTGGTGGAAGCCGTCCCCATCATCAACCTGGATCATGACAACAGACTCCTGTGGGATCTCTGCTTCTGTTCTGGCTCTCCCCAACCCAGTGTCTTCTCCATGTGGAAGCTAGAGGAATCCTTTAAAATGGTTAAGTTAGCTCACTCGTGAGCTAACTCGGTCTGCTCAGAAGCCTTCAATGGCTTCTCAACTCCAAGAGAGTTCTACTCTGGTCTTTGGCACCCTTCATAAATTGTCCCCCACACCCTACCCCAGCTTCACGCCCACTACTCTTCCCCTTGCTCATACCACTTGAGCCACACTGGTCCTTCATCAGACCAATTACACTCAACCCGATGACCTTTGTATTTGCTGTTCTCTCTCCCTGAAATGCTCTTCTGACAGATATCCATCCCCATACCTCTTTTAGGTCTCACCTCATATGCCACCCAGTCAGACTTTCTCTGACCACCCTACTTAAAATAGCAACCATCCTCCTTCACTGCTTCATTTTTCTCCATGTCACTAATCAGCATCGGGTATATTTTGTGTGTTTATTTCTTTACTATCTTCTCTACCAAAGCTAAAAATCCACAGGAACCAAGATTTTAGTCTGTTTTCTTCACTATTTTATTCTCAAAGCCTTAAACAGTGCCTGGTAAATAGTAGCACACAAATACTTGTGAACAAATAATTTCTCTCATCAAATAAGCATATAGCAATAGTTCTATAGCTGTTCCCTGTTTTGACATTAAAAGCCAGACTTAGTGGCTCACACCTGTAATCCTAGCACTTTGGGAGGCCGAAGCGGGTGGATCACCTGAGGACAGGAGTTCGAGACCAGCCTGGCCAACACCGTGAAACCTCATCTTTACTAAAAATACAAAACTTAGCTGGGCATAGTGGTGCATACCTGTAATCCCAGCTACTCAGGAGGTTGAAACAGGAGAATCACTTGAACCAGGGTGGCAGAGGTTGCAGCAGGCCAATATTGTGCCACTGCACTCCAGCCTGGGCGACAGAGTGAGACCCAGTCTCCAAAGAAAAAAAAAGTTCACTTTATTTATTACTAAGTTCAAGTATGCACAATTGATGTATGTGTGCATAAAAATAAAGTGACACTTTTACATTACATACAATTTAAAAGCAATGTTAAGTCAAATTTGTTAAATTGACCATTATAATATGATGGAACTATATGTTTAAAATTTAAAACTATTCTTACAGTGTACTTAATTATTAGAACACCAAGCAACCAAGCTCTTCCTTATATTCAAATCAAATAGGTGAACTCAAAATTGACTTTTATCTTATCTACTGACAAGATTTGTGGGCTCAGGCTCTGTTGGCTTCAGAAAGAAAGAATTACAGGTTTGCTCTCAGCCAAATGACTCTATAATTGGTGTTGATTGCTTAATTCTGAACTACATCAGTAGCTAACCACTGATTATGAAATGCCCAGATTTGGTTTATTTACTTTACTGTTTACATACTGTAGAATAAACATTTGGGCAGAAATAGACACAAAGGACCTCAAGAAATTTTCAAAATATAGTACATCTGCCAGGCACAGTGGCTCAGGTCTGTAATCCCAGCACTCAGGGAGGCCAAGGCAGGTGGGGGTGAATCACTTGAGCCCAGGGGACACAGTAACACCTTGTATCAAAAAAAAAAAAAAAGGAGAGGGAGAGTGAGAAAAAGAAAGAAAGAATAAATGACTACCAGAGCCACAGAAATTTAGCATGCTCCTGCTTCTTGAAAGTCTACTTAGAAAAATCCCAATTTATAATGGGTGTGTTCCGAACATTCACTTGTAAGTCAACGATTTGAAATCCAGAAAGTTGTTCTCCCACAGGAACAACATTAAGTACATTAGCTATGTTCCCGGCTTGTCCACAGCAGCTGATATCACATTAATTTATACTTCCTCTCAGAGCTGACTCATTTCCATTATTCTCTGGGACTCCCTTCTAAAATGTTTCCATCAAATTTTTCATTACTTAACTTTTGTGGCCTAACCGATATAAACAACGATCCTACTTGCTACACGTCACTATGAAAACAAACTAACGGCAGGGCAAGGCAAGAAAGGAAGAATAATTGAGATTACTTATAGCTCTAGAGAGGGATGGACCTCACTAGGTTGTTCATATTCACAGACAGCATATTAAAGTTACAAATCCTGAACCATCCAAAATGAATATACAAAAACTATTTCCATGTAAGAAAATCAGAGCAACTTGCACCTTAAAGGTTATGGATTGGCTAAAAGAGACCACACACTGGTTCACCTCCTTTAAATCCCCAATTATTTCACCAGTGCTACAGAACTTAATAGAAGCCAGGTGATTACCCAGAGCCACAGAACAGGCACACAGGCAGCTTCTTTTTGCTTGGTCTTTCCTTTGCCCCTGTGTTCCACACACAGCACACAATGAAGGATTCTGACTGAGCTGAGAAATTCCTGCTATTTCACTGCCCCAACAGCTTAATTCACAGCCCTGAAATACTCACACCATTAACTCATGTGATTCCATTTAAAAGAATGGTTCACAAAACCTTTCCTCATTACTAAATGAAACTCAGCCATCACCGATAAAAGTCCACACCCTCACTTTGGATGAGAGGGTAAGGGTGGTGCCCAACTACTCCTCAAATTTCCCCCATCTCTTGTCCTTCACTGTCCCAAAGAGCCCAGCTCAAAACAGTTCAATCATGATAGTGAACTGAGATCTCATTTCTGAAATTCTGGGTGATTCCAAAACTGAGTTTGGTCTGAGAATCTTTGTCCCAAATCTATTTCCTAACAAAAAAAAAATTCCCTAAGGAAAGAGCATACCCCAAAACTTAAAATCTTTGCTCAAAGCACGCTCAATGTAAGTTCTCCATGTTTGTGGTTAATCAATGTGGCTAATACAACTAATAGCTGACCTACTGTAGTTTCTACTATGAATTCAGAATACATTTTCTCAAACTCCAACTACTTTATGAAAACATTTTTAAAGATTAACTGAGATAACATGTAAAGGTGCTTAAAATAGTGTCTCTGGCAGAGAATATGTTCCATAAAAGTGAGTGGGTTTTGTTTACCCAAAAGGTAAGTCATCTGGGCACTGAATCTGATATGCAATTAGCAACATGAAATAACCTCTCTCTGACTGCTGTAGGTTAACATATCTAAGGAATTTAACTTATTTGCTATCTAATAATCAAAATGTATGCTACAACATAGCTTCAAGTTGCACTTCACTGCATCACTGTACTGTTTCTGTCCCATGGTTGCTCCACTTAATTCATCCCATATCACTTAAAAGGTAATTACATTTATCTGTGCATCTCACAAAATAGGAACATACTCTGTTGTCAGTACACTGACTTCACATTACAATCCTATTTTCTTCATATGGCCATTTAAGTAAAACTGGCTTATCCAACATCATCTCCTTCAGAACAACAAATTAATTATCTGCCTCATACCAAATACGATGGCCAAACTTCTACCTACTATCTATTGTTTGATAAGGCAATGCCAGTGTCAACCAAACCAATAATAGTCCTAAATGGCAGATGGAAATCTGTAACAAGGAATCCTGATACTGAATCTCTATGCACATCACTATATATCCTTAAGAAAAGGACTCCATGGTGTGCATACAAAGATTTCTTCATCACAGGCTGAAAAACAACCTAGAACAAATGCTCTGGAACCACGTCCAGGGGAGGGGGATGCCTGGCCTAGCTCATCTAAAAAGTTCCTTCCAGTACTAAAATCCTAGGCTTTCCTGCTTCTATACAGTTGTTAAAATAAATGGCATACAGCTCCTCAGCAGTTGCTTCAAGTACTTTTTTTTCTTTTCTCTTTGAGACAAGGTCTCATTCTGTTACTAAGGTTGGAGTGCAGTGGGACAATCATAGCTCACTACAGCCTCAAACTCCTAGGCTCAAGTGATCCTCCCACCTCAGCCTCCAAGTAGCTAGGACTACAGGCACATGCCACCACACTCAACTTGTTTTTTTTTTTTTTGTAGAGTCTTGCTAAGTTGCCTTGGCTGGTCTTGAACTCCTGGCCTCAAGCAATTCTCTGCCTTCATCTCCCCAAGTGCTGGGACTAAATCTAGGTGAGAGCCACTGTGCCTGGCCTCAAGTACATTTTTAGTCTAAGCCTGACAAAGTTTAAAAAAAAAAAAAAAAATCCCCACACATAGAGGCATGTTTTAATAATATGTTCCAGGTTCTCTGCAATAAATAAACCAAATGAGAAAAATGTAATTCTTTTCTATTTGTGACCCCCAAAAAGATTTTTAAATTCACTAGCAAATAGACTTTAAATCAAGCTTGTCCAACCCATAGCCCGTGGGCTGTATGAGGCCCAGAACGGCTTTGAATGTGGCCCAACACAAATTTGTAAACTTTCTTAAAACATTATGAGCTTTTTTGAGATTTTTTTGTTTTTGCTTCTGTTGGTTTTTTTGAGATGGAATCTCGCTCTGTCACCAGGCTGGAGAGCAGTGGCGTAATCTCAGCTCACTGCAACCTCTGCCTCCTGGGTTCAAGTGATTCTCCTGCCTCAGTCTCCCAAATAGCTAGAACTACAGGCATGTGCCACCATGCCCAGCTAATTTTTCTATTTTTAGTAGAGACGGGGTTTCACCATGGTGGCCAAGATGGTCTCGATCTCCTGACCTTGTGATCTGCCGGCCTTGGCCTCCCAAAGTGCTGGCATTACAGACGTGAGCCAACGCACCTGGTCGAGTTTTTTTTTTTTTTTTTTTTTAAGCTCATCAGTTATCCTTAGTGTTCGTGTATGTTATATGTGGCTCAAGACACATATAACACATACGTGGCTTCTTCCAGTATGGCCTACGGAAACCAAAAGATTGGACACCCCTGCTTTAAATCTTGATTAAATTCCCTAAATAGCCGACCATGGTGACTCACGCCCGCAATCCCAGCACTTTGGGAGACCAAGGCAGGGAGATTGCTTGAGGCCAGGAATTCGGACCAGCCTGGCCAACACGACGAAACCCCATCTCTACTAAAAAAATACAAAACTTAGGTGAGCATGGTGGTCCACACCTATAATCCCAGCTTCCTGGGAGGCTGAGGCACAAAAATTGCTTGAACCCAGGAGGCGGAAGTTGCAGTGAGCCAAGATCGCACCACTGCACTCCAGCCTGGACAACAGAGCACATATACACATATACACAGACATTTACTTATTAGTTCAGAAGATTAATAAAATTCAAGTATTTCCTGAATTTCTAATTAAGTGTGCAGATAACTCAACCCTCTCCCCTACAATTATATTTTGCTTTTAAAAAAGAGCCAATATTAAATACATTTGTGTGGAACTACACAAAGCCATACATTAAAATTATTTACATAATTGTTGATGGTGAACCTTATAAATGGGATTATACTTCTCTCCTACAAAATGAGGAGTGCTACTGCAAGTGCCTCAAAAAGGAAAAAGAGAAAAATTAAGTTTGAAAAACTTTCATGTCAATGATAAAGAAGTGTTTTATATAGTAACCAGCTAAAGAAAAAGTGACGTCAAGTTGACAATCCATACTAAAAACTTCTTTGCTTGTTTTATATATATCTCTACATACGTATCTCTATGTCTATGTCTATATCTATATCTATCTATAGATATAAGTAGTTTATCTTGATTTTGTTATTTTGGGAAAGAGGAACGTAAAAGAAAGGAGAAATAATTGGAATTTAGGTTATCTCCGAAGAAAGGAGGCTTTGCTTTAAGAAGATGGGGGATGTAATACTCTATTCGTCTAACCCATCAATAACCACACTTCGAATCTTTTTTTTTTTTTTTTTTTTTTTTGAGACGGAGTCTCGCTCTGTCGCACAGGTTGGAGTACAGTGGCGCCATCTTGGCTCACTGCAACCTCCTCCTCCCAGGCTCACGCCATTCTCCTGCCTCAGCCTCCCGAGCAGCTGGGACTACAGGCACCAGCCACCACACCTGGTTAATTTTTTTGTAGTTTTAGTAGAGACGGGGTTTCAACGTGTTCACCAGGATGGTCTAGATCTCTTGACCTCGTGATCTACCCACCTCGCCGTCCCAAAGTGCTGGGATTACAGGCGTGAGCTACCGCGCCCAGCCTGAAATCTTTCACTTGTCTTCCAATAGCCACGTAGATCTGTTCCTCAGTACTGCCTCTGATCCATTCTTCTCACCAATTTCCAAGTCACCTTACTAAAGCATGGCTCTGATCATGTTTTTAAACTCACTAACTAAAAATAGTCTAATGATCTTATAACTGTACTATTTTTGTCCCACCTATTTGTTCAGTTTTCTCTGTATACTTCCTTCTATTTCCTAGCCACTATCAACTCATTATTTGAGATACTTTGATCACATCCGGTATTCACACCTTTGCTCATGCACCGTACCATGTGCCCAGAATAGGTTACCCTGCTCCCATCTCTGCTTATTACTATGCCATGTTTTCCATAAGACTTTCCTCATATCCCTCCAACTAGACTAACTTCCCTCTTTCCTGACTTAAGGCATTCTTGATTGTGTTTGTATTCTAGAACTTCTCGTACTTTGTCATATATTATAGTTGGCCATATACAGTTAAGTCTCACACCCCACTAGATTAAAGGCTTATAAGAAGGAATTGTCTAGAGCTCAGCTGTCATGACCTATCGTTAAACATATTCCCCCAATAACCTAGAAAGGAATTCTGCATGGTTTAGATAATATGTTTGATTGATTCACCTCATCTTCTATCTGTGAAGCATGCTTCCCACATTTTTCAATTCTCATTTGACAAAGGCGGCTGGCTTTAAAAAGAACAGCTCAGGCTATGTCCAAAAAGTCAAATGATTACTAACTTTAAAAACAGTATCCGGTATTTGTGAAAGAAGAATTTTACAATTCATCTAAGTACCAAATCTCCCAATAATATTACATCAGACCTTAAAGGGTGGGTAACATTTAGAATAAGTAAACAGGGAGATTAAGGAAAGATGGTGAATACAGATGACCTAAGAGAAGAAACAACATGAACAAAAACAAAGAAAATAAGAGTTAGGCATTGAGAATGGTTTGGTTAGAGATGAGTAAGTGGACATTAAGTTCCTTTCAATATGCCCCCATAGTGCCTGCAGCTTAGCTGGCAATAAAAAAATGTTTAATGAATGAATGATAAAATAACATATTTTTAATGGGCTGAGGAAGAAATAGAAGACAGAAAAAGAAAGGTGTGTGATATTTCTTTCACTTTGCCCTCTGATAGTTACATCTTTTAAATGTATCCATTTTAATGAATGAATAAATTCATTTCCCTTGAAGTGGATCAAATACAAAATTAGACCCAAGTACACATTTAATAAATGCACACATGGACAGATTTAGTTGTCAAAAGAATGGCTCTAAAAGGAAGAATCTCTGTAAAGACCTAATTGGAATCAGAGCTGACGCTGAGATCGCTGCGATACCAGCATGGCCCTAAGCCAAATCTCTTTTCTGGCTGACCATGCAGGCTGTGTCACTGGACATTAACTTCACACAACATGTAACAAGCCACCAAGTGTCTAGTTCTCTTGTGTCCGCCTAAGGCCAGAGCCTACCTTCCCTTACCGTAGTGCCAGCTTATCAACGTACTCAAATTTTATTACAACAAAGTCTTGGAAAGCAAATCTAAGGCGGCAAAAAAAAGTCATTTCTACTCTCCTTGTTAACATCTAGATCTTGTCATAATTTAGTAAACCAAACTTCTATAATCAATGATGTGGGTAAGACTCAGTGCCCCAGGCTGGCATTCTAAACCTCCTACAACTATGTCTGAGCTTCCATTCTGGTCTCGTGTTCCACTACTCCTCCACTGCACCTCTGCCACTCAACTTCACTAAGTGTTCCTATACAAGATCCTCTAACACTTAGGATAATCTGTTTCTCTGACCTCTCACAGAATTCAGGCACACCACTCTCACATCTGGCATTTCCTCATTCTTACCTGTTTGTACAGCTCTAAGCCAGAAAATAGTGAAAACTTATTTTTATTTATGGGCAACCTAAAATTACAGAAAGATACAAGCTTTGAAATTGGTTTAGTCTAGATTTGAAACCCACATATGCTACTTCCTGGGTGTGTGGCCTTAGGTAGGTCGTGTAACTTTCTCAATCTCAGTTTCTTCTTTTGTAAATGCAATCTAGAACTAGAGCTGTGGTATGTAAAGCACCTAGCACTACACTAGGCCCACAGTAGGGACTTGTGTGGATGCCACTACTACCGTTCAACTTTGTCTCCGACTCCAACCCACTCCCCAGAGGTCTATCACAAGATCTTATGATTAAAAAATGGGAAAACTTCAGAGGACCAGAAGATTAAGGGGGGGATGGGATGAGAAAACTACAGAGAATAAACTAGTCCCATAAATGTCATCGTAACTAGGCTTACGGCAAGTAAAATCTCTTGGGAGTGGGGAGAGGAGATATTTAGTTATGAATTTCTGTTATTGAAAATAAATGTGTATAAGAGGTCTTCATAAAGAAGTCAATTTTCATATATAATTGGTTGAGATCAAAGATGTCTTAAGTTACTATAGAAATGCCAGAACTGTTAAATGCTTTAAGTGAAAATGTTTCTTCACATCCTACCTTCAAATTGCCTCCTCAATGAAAAAGAAAATTATTTCAAAAGGTATCATGAAGAAACTCCATTAGCAAGGGGTTAGGACAGAGATTTAACAATAAACACATATAATAAAACTCCTTTGTTACAGTGATTTTAGAATAAAACACAGCACAAACTATATTACATATGGCCTTTAGAAAAATGCGGCTCCTACAGAGTGGTTGAAATTGAGCAGTAAGAAGTCACATTACAATGGACCTAAAGGCAGGAATAAATCTACAGCAAGTTTTGGAAAATCAAAATTAGCCATAATGTGCAAAAACAAAAGGATGCCATCTGCCTATAGCAGCTATGGGAACGATACAGACTAATGAGTGCCTTATTTTTAACCTTCCTAAGGGTGAAAGTCAACAAGTGAAAGAACAGAGACAGAGGGGCAAAAGGTAAAATAGGTCTTTTAGAAATACATTTTCTAAATCTAAGGACATTCAGATACATCAACACTCAACTTCTACTCCCTATCCTTTCTCACCTTTATACTTCTGTTTTCTCTGGTTTGTCCAAGATTCTCAAATGCAAATTTCTGAATGCCAAATCCTACTTATCTGGACCCCTCAAATACAACCTCTTTCTTTACCACTATACATTCAATGAAAAGTCGTCCCTCTCCATTCATAATCTCCTAAGCATTTTCACTGATCCTGTCTTTTAGTATTTGCAGACTCTATCCTATATGGAAATACATTTGTTTCATACAGGTTCTCTCTCCCCTGCTGGATTATAAACTCCTTGTGGATACAATCTCCATATAAATCCCCAGAGGGCTGTGAAAATAGAGTAAATACTCAGTAAATGCCTGCCAAATCAAAGAGGAACAAAAAGTAGTTTTTCCAAAGTCTGAAATTATTTTCAGCATAATTTTATTATACCATAATTATATTACTGTTTCCATTTCTAAATAATCTTTAACAGCAGCAAATGGTTCATATCCTGCTAACAAGAGGTAATAAGATATTGTTTGCGGTTTTTTGTTTTGCTTGGAGATAGGTGATTAAAGTGTCAAGTTTTGTCTGCAGCTAAGTTTCTTCAACTTCAAGAATATGTCTACCATGCAAAGAATGCAAGCCACAGTCTGGTACATTTCGTATCATCCTTGGGGGATTTCCTACTCACTTGCGGTCTGCCACCTTCCCTGCACTGTCAGAAGACCAGAGGGGCATAGAGGTCAAGATTTGGAAACACGGGACTCCATCTTTACAAAAACCCAATGGTGTGGGGGGAAAAGCAACCAAGGATAGGACTGTTCAATGTTGGAAAACAAATTTAGGAGAAATAATTAAATGAAACCTGAGTATTATAGTATGGTTAATAAGAAAATGCCCTTTTTTTAAAAGATGCATACTGAAGTATATGTTATGGTTTATGAGACTTGCTCTAAAACTTTCAAGAAAAAGTAGACAGAGTAAATCTTACAAAATATTAACTAGTATTAAATATAGGTGAAATGTAAATGGGAGTTCAGCACAATATTCTATCTAGAGTTTCATATATTTGACATTTTTCATAATAGAAGTTAAAAAGAGCAGAAAAAAAATTCTGAGTCTGTGAGATCTTAAGTCCAGTCCCAGGTAGGACACGCACCAGGTAGGACATGTAAGAGCAGAGATAAGTTACTAAACCTCTCCGAGTCATGTTCTTCATCCATGGAACGATGACAGTAATACGAGGCTCAGAATTCTCCAATAATTAAATTAGTGTGTAACATAATGAGGGCAATGACATCATATGTAACAATACAATAAATGTTAGCTATTATTACTATCCACATTCCTGCTGAAAGGTGGAATGACCTGATTAAAGAGTCTTTGTCACTATACACAGAACTTACTGAGGGGAGGGAAGTGTTTAACTGGAAGAAAAGATTGCTCACCTTTCTCAGTCTATTTGCCAAGAGATTATGGTAGCAGCTAAAAGCCAAAAATTGGAACAAAAGAAGGAGGCCAGAGTGCCACCTTCATTAGCAAGCGAAGGCAGAGTGCACATTCTGATAGCTACCACAAATCCCCATCCCACCACCACAAATAACTGCAGAGAAGAGAACAGGAAGCAATCAATTTCTGTAATAGCAATAACCAGATATATGTCATTAACAACAAAAATCAGTTTTAACCACATGCAATACAGAATTAAAGTTAAGTGTTGTGCCCCCTTAAAGGCCAAAAGCAAGTTAAATACACTCTCCTGGAAGAAACAGCCAGTATTCCTATGGCAACTCCTCACAGGAAGTAAATGATTCCTGTTGAAAGACACAGACTAGAACAAATATATACACACTTGCTTCTATTTTAACCCATTCCTCCTTACTGCAGGAAATTTTGAAACCAAACAGAAAATCTTTCTAATTTTAATATGCAAATAGTGTATCTGGTTTAATGCTCCCTTTGTGCTGAGAATATATTTTCCTATAAGCACACGGAAGACTTATTGACACCATGGCCTCACAAGTTCTTCTCATCCCCAAACTGACAACATTCAGATAAAAAGAACAAATAACTCCTTCATTAAAAACAGAAATGGCCTTAACGCATATACACAAATCAATGTCAGTGAAAGGAAAACTACTCAATAGGAGGTATAACAACAACAAAAATCACAGCTGCCTGGAGCACTGCTCTTGTAGCAATAGCAGAAATAGTGACAACATTAACAACAGTTTATACTTACTGAATTTTCTATGAGTCAAATGCTGTGCTAAGTGATTTCCATGTGTTAACTCACGTAATCCTCACACTCAATGAAGTATTGTGACTCTTAATTCCCCACTTTGCAAATGAAGAAAATGAAATGTGGTGGTTTGCCAAAACAAAAGTCAAACAGTAAGTATCCAGGAGACAGAGAGGATTTTAACCCACACCTGACTCCAAAAGCCCATCCTATTAATTGCTGAACTACATTGCTTCTCTGGAATGGATCCTCACTCACACCTGCAATAAGCCTGGAATTTGGAACTCTGTTGTTACCAAGAGCAATTGGTGGCACTAACAATGAAAACCTAGATTCAACTTCCCACCACCCAATAAACAATTAAGTTATTTCCAGTCAGCATACTTTTAAGAAAGGAAAACTCTACTTTTTTAAAGAAATAATTCCACGCAAACTATTTGTTTTTCCCATGTTGTGAGATCAAACTCACCTTCTCCAGGAAACTCTGTTCAGAATGACATTCTCTGAGGGTTCCAGATAATTAAGTATTACTTAAGAATGAAAAATTTGTGACAATAGTGCGTAAGAGACACATTAGTAACTCAATTAAATGTCAAATACCAACATAACATAAAAGACACATATTCTTAACTTTTGACTTTTTAAAATCTATGAAAAATTAGGTATTAAATCCAACCACAGAAAATAGGTACTGAACTTTTTAAAGCAATATTTTTGGATAAAGATATTCTTTTTATTTGTGTGTTGGTGGTAGTGGTGTTTTTGTTTCTATTTTTGAAAAAGAGTCTCACTCTGTCACCTAGGCTGGAGTACAGTTGGCACAATCTCGGCTCACTGCAATCTCCGCCTCCCGGGTTTAAGCAATTCTCCTGCCTCAGTCTCCCAAGCAGCTGGGACTTCAGGCATGCACCACTACACCTGGTTAATTTTTGTATTTTTAGTAGAGATGGGGTTTCACCATGTTGGTCAGGCTGGTCTCGAACTCTTGACCTCGAGTGATCCACTTGCCTTGACCTCCGTGTTGGGATTACAGGTGTGAGCCACCATGCCTGGCCAAGATATTCTCTTATGGCTCATGCCAGTAATCACAGCACTTTGGGAGGCCAAGGTGGGAGGATTACTTGAGTCCAGGAGTTCAAGATCAGCCTAGGCAACATAGAGAAACCCTGTCTCTACAAAAAATTTAAAAATTAGCCAGGTGTGGGTGGTACACACCCAAAGTCCCAGCTACTTGGGAAACTGAGGTGGGAGGACTGCTTGAGCCCAGAGGTTCCAGATTGCAGTGAACCACGATCATGCCAACCACACTCATGTACTCCAACCTGAGTGACAGAGCAAGACCCTGTCTCAAAAAAAAAAGATAATCTCTTTAATGTTCTGAATACTTCCAAATGCCAAATTTCTTTTAAATCAATTAAATTTAATGATAAAAGGTCAACAGTCTTGATAGAGCAAACATACCACAGTTCAGTCACACAATACGTATTTGAGGTTTTCTCATGGAAACGTTTACAACACTAAAATAGTACCTTTTGATCCAAGCCTGTTAGTGCTGTGGGCAGTGCTAGAGTTCATTTCACTGCTGAAGTTACATTTTGCCACACAAAGTCTTCAACAAAGAGTGTATGGTTCTCACTTTTCTATAACCAAGATTTAAAGGAAACAAAACCTTGAAACTGTTAATATATTAAGTATTCTTTGCTGTTGCTATTCATAAAAATTGTGTCTGTTCTTCAAAACACAAAAACCTAAATATATTGATTCTAGGTCCTAAGTATTTATTCACTCTTCCATTTTAATAAAATAATCAGATACATAATTATACAACCAATATGTATTTTGATATTAGAAATACTACGGTGGTGGGTAGAAAATATCATTTCCATTATTGTGTATATAAATTTATACTCTATTTTTCTTATTCCACTCAATAAAGGAAAAATTTCTGCACAATTACTTTCATGTTTCTATAGACAATTCACTCTAGAATGGTTTTTCTTAAACCTTTGACTTTACTTCATGCTATTATCATAAACAACTGTCATGTTTTTATTTGTACAAAAACATGAAATTCTTTAAGTTTATAATATTATTAGCAATATGTTAAGGTTCAACTTCATCAATTTTTTTCAATTTTTGCATTGGTATAAATATCTTTCCAACTATATGATGAATGTCTCCAGCAAAAGAAGTTATAACTTGCAACTTTCCACTGAAGCATATATCATACATAAGATATGAGTACATCCATTAGGATTCCATTTTTAACTCCAAATTAACAAATGAAGGAATACTGAATTGCAGGCAGCACAGTATAAATGTAAAGTCTCCAATTTCTTTAAAAAAAAAAAATTTTATAGTCCAAAATGAAGTTCAATACATCTGATGGGGACGCAGGGATATTCATTTCAAAGTTTAGCATCAGTGGCAAGTTAAGGAAAAGATGTTGCACGCTGCAGGCCAAGTTTCCAAGTACCAACCTCCTCCTTACACACAAGTATCAATGAATCAAAGGTATAAACTACTAAGCAAAGTTTTAAAAGAAAATGTTTAAGTTCAGAAGAGGTTTTGTGTACCTTATTTTGTAAGAATATTTAAGCTCAGAGTTCTGAAAATGCAATATATTTTATCTGAAGTGTTCCCTCAAATTAGAGGATATATAACTAGCAAGTACTGACTTCTTATCAGCCCTCCCTCCTAAAGTAGGGGTGGCCATTATGCCTAACTCATAAACTGCAGAGTAGAGCAAAAGTAATATCCCCTCCATTGGCCTATCTCCCTTTGCCTTTTTCTGTGATGTGGACACACAATGTGGCTCCAATGCTGGAATACAAGACAGAAGCTGCACATTGAGGATGAAAGAGCAACTAGACAGAAGGAGCCCAGATTCTTGACACCATGGTAAAACTACCATAATAGTCCTGGGCTTTTGCTCTCAGGATATTGAGAGAGACAGTGAGAAAGAGAGAGAGAAACTAGTATCCATCCACTGCTGTTATTTTAGGTCTTGTACTATAGCAGTCAAGCTGTATCCTAAAAATCCAGATTGCACAGCCTCAACACTTGCCACCAAAACATAAATCAAAACACTTTTTCATCTTTATTGTCATATTTCCCATACTTAAATGTTCTTCCCTTCATTAACCACCGTGTTACGCCTTTCGTAATATTCACAGTATAGTGACTAACTATAGTATACTAACTAGTATTTACTTAATATATTTATCCCTCAAGTATAGTTCACTATACTAGAATTTACTTGATTTACTTATTATACTTATCTCCCAAAAAATAAACTGTCTGAGGACAGGGACCATGTCTCTCTTCACAGCTGTATCCCCACCACCAGCACAGTGCCTACTGTATATCTGAAAAACAGAACAAATTACACAAATCCTTCAGCACTCCAGCCTTTGTTAATCTCCCTCTTTCCTAAACTCCTAAAGGATCTATGCTTTATGCCATATACAAGTCTATCAGTAGTACACTACTCCTTTCTTTGGCAAATGTTTTGTCTAATCCTCCTCTTCTCAACATAACTGAACTACCTGAGTGCAAGAGCACTATGCATCCTACTACCTCTCTGTTTTACAGTAAGCACACAAATACCTGTTGAATGGTGAAGTTGTTTCTCACAAAGGTGAATACGCCAACATTCCCCCACAATATTTAGTCTTATAATGCAAACATTACATTATGGTGCTTTTGTGGTTCTCACAAAGACAAACTTTTATTCTCTTCAAACATCAAACTGTACTTCTGGAGAAAGGGGTGAAAATCCCAGTGTGTTTTGAAAGATACACGATCAACACTGAGCCCTTAGTGCCCAAGCATAAAGTCAATGTGAGGCAAGCCCCTTGCACCAGCAACAGTAGGAGCAAAGAGGCAATTATTATACATAAGATGGAGGTGAGAACTGGCAGGATCAGAATACTGGTTGTCACAGCCCACTGATATTTTCTGAATAGAAGACAGTCCAGAGTAAAAACAAAACAATTAAACTGGATATTGAAAGGTAAGCAGTAGATGGGGAGTCTTGGGATGCAAGCTGCAAGGATCCAGAAACCAAACAGGAAACAGATGAACGCAGGTCAGAGGAGAAATTCAAGGGAAAAAAAAAAAAAATCCGGAAACAGACTGTGGTCATCTCTTATTCTATATACTGTAAGACAAGGCAAGAGCTTATCTCAAAACCTAGGATGACTTCAACTGGAAATGAAGGGGAAGGTGAAAGGAACAGAGGATGGGACATTTCGGGCATTTGAAATCCAGTTTGACATTATCAGTAATGAACTAACTATTAGAATTCTGGATGAAGATTGCTTCTTCAGAATTAGTATTCAAAGAAAGTATCCTATTTCAAAAATCCAACTATTTAAATTCAGAGCCAATCTCAGCACGGTCCTATTTGCTGCTAGTGACAGTAGTGGAGTATATGTGTACGTCTGTAGAAGCAATGGGCAAAGATAAGTCTGATTTGGTGATATTTAAACAATACATGGTATTAACTCTAAGAATCTGAAAGAAGAGAAAAATTGAGTATATGATGCACTCCAGTGAGATCATATTCATAAAAGATTTAGTATCTGCAAATAAATCTACCAACAAAGTAACAGACAAAAATTAGGGATAAAATGAAATAAGGAAAAGAGGCAATGAGGAATCAAAATTAATGCTCATGTGACTAGCACTGTGGTAATGTTGATAATTTTCAAATAGTGGAATTTACTATGTCAGTCACTTTAAATATATTATCTCACTTAATTTCTGTAACCTTAATATCGCCCATTCTACAGATGATAGTAATGCACAGAAAGCTAAAGTAACCTCACATGGCTAGTGAGCAGTTCAACTGTATTTAGATATTTTTCTATTCTGTAACAAACCCAGAAATTTAAAAAGAAATGGCTCATGTCAACAATCAACCAATAGTTCTTAACATCTTATTTCTCTAGGGAAACTGAAAAATATGTTCAATCCTACCTTCCTTCAACAACAACAACTTCAACAAACAAAAAATCACCACCACAACTTTCTAGGAAAGGATTTTCTGAGTTTGTCTAAGTTTTAAAACAAGGGCAACATTAAGAGTTAAAGATCAACAGTATTCCATTTATTTAGAAGCCTCTTAAAATAAATAAATGAATTCTCTATTTTGTGCCACTGAATACTACAGGATCAAAGTAAAGCTTCTGAGATTATTATGTCCAACAAATAAAGGTCGCAATCTCAGAGTTTATGTAGACATCACAAAAACTGTCTCAATAGAAGTCGTTATTTTAGAACTGGCTGTCTGCCCAGAGAATGCCAGAATACATTTTCACCAAGTGGTCAGAAAAAGAAGCAGATGGATTTGAATTCTATTTTATATCGACTAAAGTCTAAATAACACCAGAATACAATTTCCTCTCATTACTTTTATATATAATTAGACTTAGAAAGGTGAGCAGGTAATTAAAAGAAAAATGTATAATTCACTTTTTATCACTCTAACTTACAGTTCACCACATTCCCATATACTTTCAACTTAATTTTAATTTAATTTTAGAGATTTTAAGAAAAAAGTATTCAAGTATCATTACTGATACCTTGTTTTGAAAGCTAACATTTGTCAAAATGATTTAATATTTAAAAGATATGAAAGGTATATTTAAATGTATGGAATTAAAAAGGTGGTACTGTGTGTGTGAATACAGTTATTTACAGACCATATCAGCCACATCTACATATTTAATTCCCTAACAGCTTCTCTTGCTTTTTAAATTAAATCTTCAATTTTACAATAACTGATTCTCAAGAGAAAGGGATTATAAATGTACCATATCCTGCTCTTTATTTAAAAGCAGCAGCACAAAATAATAAAGAGCTAACTAATGTGGTCCCAATGATTACTGTACATTTCATTAAAATTTCATCTCTCTGTCCCATTTAAGGACTCACTACACGCTTCTGGCCTACATGGAATTTGTAACACAGACCCTGTGGTTTCTACTCCCTGAAGATTACTTCACTACTTGCACAGGAACAAAATAATATAAACTAAAAAATAATTTATACCATATTTACAGCTGAGTTTTTCAATAATTCTGCTACAATTCAAACTACCAACATATCGTCAGGTTAAATTCCATTACAATGAAAGAGACAGATATTTAAATTTTTTGACAAAGGAATTTAAAGTCCCAAATAACTGTTCATTCAATTAACTAATAGTTTTAAAACAGTAACTAATTCTTAAGCAATAAGGTCTTTTAACTGCTACGGTTTTTTTGGTTTGTTTTTCTTTTTTTGGCAACACATATTTCAACACTACTGAATAAACAAACTTAGTCCAAACAAAACCATTTAGGTGAGCCACGATGCATCATGATAGTGGCCAACTCTGGAGAGCCCTGCAATAGTCACCCGAGAAGGAGCACGATGTAGCAGGAAACCTGGATCTGCCTCTACTATGAAAACTGGACAAGTCATATGAAACTGAACAAGTCATACGGAACTGGACAAAACACTTAGCTCCTTTGGGCCTTGGCTCTAATCTGTAGGAAGAGGCTGGACTGGATCCAAATTTAAAAAAAAAAAAAAAAAAAAGTGTCTCACCCTGTCACCAGGCTTGAGTGCAGTGGGCATGATCAGGGCTCCCTGTAGCCTCGAACTCCTGGGCTCAAGCCATTTCATTTCTCCTACCTCAGCCTCCTGAGTAGCAGGACTGCAGGCACACATAACCACACCCAGCTTTTTTTTTTTTTTTTTTTTTTTTTTTTTGTAGAGACAGGGTCTCACTATATTGCCTAGGCTGGTCTCAAACCCTTGGGCTCAAGTGATCCTCCTGCCTCAGCCCCCCAAAGTGCTGAGATTATAGGCGTGAGTCACCGTGCCTGGCCTGCAAACTTTCTAAAAAGAATTCTGGCTATAGTAAAGCCTCCAGTATAAATGGGCAAAAGTAGATGTCTTAATTTATTTTATGCTGCTATAACAGAATATCTGAGACTGGATAATTTATGAAGAAAAGAAACATATTTCTTACAGTTCTGACTGAGAAGTCCAAGAACGTGAGGCCTGCATCTGATAAGGGTCTTCATTTTACATCATCCCAGGGCAGAGGGCAGAAGAGCAAGAGACGGTGCACACTCCTTTATAACTAACCCACTCCCAAATAAAGACAGTAATCCATTCATAGGGGCAGACTCCTCATGACCTAATCACCTAATAGGCCCCAACTCCCAACACTGCTGCACCAGGGATTAAATTTCTAACACACGAACTTTGGAGGACACATTCAAACCACATCAGTGGACCTGCACTGACCTCCTTTCCCACAGCAGCTCCTAAAACAGTTCTTAGGCGATGGGAGGAAAAAGAAAAGAAACACAATCTTGTATAACTGACAATGGCTACATCCATGTGAATACCCCATATGAGAATAATAACTTTTCAAGTGTGTATACATAAATGGAGTACACTCATGCCAACCACCTTCCAGTATTAACCCCCAAATTCTGCATACTGTAAGTAAAGTAGCATGAAGATCTCCAACAACAGATGAGTTTTTCCTAAAAACAGGAGATTCTAGCCTGAGTCAGAATAAGAAAATACCCTCTGCTTTAACCCTTAGAAAAAAAAGTAAACTGAAGTCGTCTATTGTTAACTAATCAGCTTCTTTTTCCTACTCTTCCGTTTCCTCATTCCCACCTCATAAAACCCAATAGTCTGCCATTGCCCAGTGGAAGCTCTGATCCTATTAGAATGGAGGCTGCACCGATTCATGAATCGAGAATAAAAGCCAATTAGATACATAACTAAATGAGTTTTAATTTTGTCTTCTGACGCAAGAGTAAAAGTGGATATGGAAATATCCATGTGAGTACGGATTAAATACAAGAGGGTTAACGATTGCTAAGCCTACATGGTTTAACTCCATCCATGGATTTCATATTGAGGGAAACGGCATAATCTTTCAGGCCCAAAGACATTTTAAATTTTTTAATGTTATCACATGTTCCCAACTCAACTTAGAAATCATTTAATCAATGTTTTGAGAAGAATTAAGTACTTACTATTACTTCAGAAACCAAATTCATATTACTTCAGAAACAATAAAATTCATATATCTCCAAATAAACCTATTTGGAAAATAATATAATATGATCTTATCTTGACCATTAATCTGTACATACAATTCCTCATGTTATACTTTTATGTCAAGTGACTTTTTCTATTTTTCTCTTTTACTATATCTTAACATTTTAATTGGTAAAAATTCAAGTTGAACTGATCATTAAAGTCTTATTAAATCAAGACTTTTAAAAATAATAAAAAATAAAGAAAGAGACACGGTCTTGCTATATTGTCTAGGCTGAACTAGATTCAAACTCCTGGGCTCAAGAGTTCCTCCAACCTCAGTCTTCAGAGTAGTTGGGACTACAACTCAGGTCACCATGCCGAGTTTAAATCAAGACATTTTTAATGCAAAATACAATTATTTCAGAATTTTTTATGACTTGGGACAATGGCAAGACTGAAGTTTACTTTTGCTTAAACTATTTCTTCTCAAATAGTTACAAAATACAAACAAAACTGCCTAATATATTCGTGAAACAAAACAAAGGTTTAGGTATGACAGAAGACACCAGAGGCAGGTATTTACAAATCAGTAAGCTAACTGCACTATCATCCTTATTAACTAAAAAGCCCTATCAAGTCTATGCCATTGAATATATCTCTTTATACAATAAAAATTCATGAATAATTGCACTGTTTATAAGGTGAAGAATTTTTTTTTTTTTTAAGATGGAGTCTTGCTCTGTCACCCAGGCTGGAGGGCAATGGCGCAATCTCGGCTCACTGCAACCTCTGCCTGCCGGATTCAAGTGATTCTCCTGCCTCAGCCTCCTGAGTAGCTGGGATTACAGGTGTGCACCACCACACTCAGCTAATTTTTGTATTTTTAGTAGAGACAGGGTTTCACCATGTTGGTCAGGCTGGTCTCGAACTCCTGACCTCATGATCCACCTGCCTCAGCCTCCCAAAGTGCTGGGATTACACCACACCCTGCCAAAGTGAAGAATTTTTAAGTGTATTGAAAAGGGTATTTACAAAACTTCATAGTAAAGCTCTTCTAAATAGAGAAGTACACATATCATACGTAATAACTGCTTAGAGGTGAATTAAGCTGAAATTGCATTTTTGAATTTTTTATAAAGGAGACTATTTCCTAATATAAACCAATCTCCCGGTAATATCTTCAAATTGCTAAGCCTATACTAAAGAAATCAAATTCACAATAATGGTATACTTCAATGCCATAATATCAAATGAATAAAGCAGTAATTTTCTTCATTCACTGAAGGCAGCACAGGACAAAAGAAGTAAAACTGAAAATGTTCTTCTTGGGAGAAAAAGGGAAATATTTTAAGTTCAATGGTAAGAGGTGACCTATGTAAAATTCATCAGAATATTTATCAGAAATTCTTACACACTTAAAAAGAAACAGGTCCATTCACAAGTTCACAAGCTATGACTGGGTTCAATGCTTGCTGCTCTTCGAGCACAGTACTTGATCATATCCATTTCATTTCCCATCAGCACTATGCACCAAGACACATCAAAGTGCACATCAAATAAAAAAACTGAATAGTTTCTTACCACAAAGCTTCATTTTTGTTATTTCACAGATAGATATAAAAATGTATTTAAACAATCTCAAATCATTCACTCATGAGATGACCCCCCATCAACAATTCAACTTCCTCAGCCAAAACCCTGTAAGTATGGAAAAAAAAAAAAAAACCAACAACAAAAAAGGAGACTTAGGAACATAATAATACAAAAAAGAAACATATTTTGTTTATTTTTTTAACTGAAACAGAGGCTGCTGCAGCTGCAGGAGCCTTTTCTGACTGATGTGACATGAGTTGCTACATTTAAAACCAGACGCTTTAAACAGATGGCTATTCAGTTAAAGGCTTCAGGCATTATCTCCCACACTTGGTCACAGTTGCCAAGGAAGAGGGCACTAGTTTTCCACTACGGCTTCAGTATAATTGCACACAGGACCACAGATTGACCACTGACAATTACATACATGACATCACAGATTTGGTGAATGTGACTGCTAACCGATGTCACACTGTCTTTTAAGAGTATTGCTAGTTACAAAGAAAGCACCAAGAAACAGACATTAAAGCCTAGGTATAGAATGAATTTTAGCCTGAAATGTAAGCTATAGCAAACACACAATTCAAGAACCACTCTATACTAATAAATATTTCAAGTTATGTTTACTTTCAGTCTTTTGTTCATGTCTGAATTTTCACTGCCACAGCAATAATGAGCAACAAGTGTAGCTGGAGTATAAACCAATTAAAGATCACCTTGTACTCATATAAGTTCTTTGAATCAGCTTCCAAAAGCATATCTGCAATACATGCTTAAGAATATTATAGTCTTCATGTACCTACTTTTGGATTATGAGTCAATATTAATCATCCAAAGAAGTACAGCAGTCTTCAGCACTAGTGCTGCAGTAGTAAAACTTTGGAAGAACTGACATTCAGACTTCTGATACAAAAACATGATAGAATCTGTCCTCAAGAAATCTGATAGAAACTGCCCCTCTGAAGTTCTGTCCAAGACAGAAAGGGCTTAAGGCAATGAACAAGGCACCCCCCCGCCCCTTTTTTTTTTGGACTACTAGACAAACTTTCTGACTAGAATGCCTATGTCCACCTTTTTTTTTTTTTTTTTTTTTTTTGGAGACAAGAGTCTCGCTCTGTCACCCAGGCTGGAGTGCAGTGGCATGATCTTAGCTCACTGCAACCTCCGCCCCCCGGGTTCACACCATTCTCCTGCCTCAGCCTGCTGAGTAGCTGGGACTATAGGCGCTCGCCACCAAGCTCGGCTAATTTTTTTGTATTTTCAGTAGAGACAGGGTTTCACTGTGTTAGCCAGATGGTCTCGATCTCCTGACCTTGTGATCCACCCGCCTCGGCCTCCCAAAGTGCTGGGATTACAGGCATGAGCCACCACACCTGGCCTGCCTATGTCCACTTTTGGCATGCACCTCTGCCACCTTGCACATTGTAAACTAACAGAGTTTCACCATTCCTGTCTCATTTCCCAACCATTCACCTTCCTCAAGACCCCACCTTCAATTTCTGTTTAAAATATGTAACATGGATTCTCTTTGTCTTTTTAAGATAAAGACCCAAATCCTTATCACTGCCTGAAGGCCCTTCTGTGGCTACACTATGCCTAGTCTATCCCTATCTGCCCTCAGGTGGGCCTCATCTGATCGCATGCTCTCAGGTATCCTCTCCACTACAGCTACATTGGTCTTTCATTCCTGGAATACAATATGCCACCTGCCACCAAGGGCTGCTGTCCTTTCTGCTATAAAATATTGTCATTCCTCTCCTCATCTACTTCAAGTATATTCTACTTTCAGATCTCAGTTCAAATGCCCCCTTATCAGGTAAACCACTTTTCTGGTCAGGCGCAGTGGCTCATGCCTGTAATTCTAGCACTTTGGGAGGCTGAGGCAGGAGGATCACTTGAGGCCAGGAGGTGAAGAACAGCCTGGGCAACATGGTAAAACCTCAGTGTGATGGCTAATACTGAGTGTCAACTTGATTGGATTGAGGGACACAAAGTATCAATCCTGGGTGTGTCTGTGCAGGTGTTGCCAAAAGAGATTAACATTTGAGTCAGTGGGCTGGGAAAAGCAGATCCACCCTTAATGTGGTGGGCACAATCTTATCAGCTTCCAGCAAATATAAAGCAGGCAGAAGTTCTGTCCCTCTAAGAAAAACCGGACTAATACACCCATCTCTACTAAAAATACAAAAATTAGCCAGGCGCTGGCCCGTGTAGTCCCAACTACTCGGGAGGCTAAGGCATAAGAATCGCTTAAGCCTGGGAGGCAGAGGTTGCAGTGAGCTAAGATTGCAATGCTGCATTCCAGCCTGGGCAACAGAGCGAGACTCTGTCATTCATTCATTAATTAACGAACCATTTTTCTGGCCTCTTATTAAGTCTAATCACCATATTATCTATACAGCACCATACTGCTCATAATCGTACTTATCTTCATTGCAGTTTTATTTGTGTTATCTTATTAATACCTGCCCCCTACCCAGCCAACAACCTAAATCCAAAGATTGCACACACCAAGTTTGTTTTTACTCCCCAGTGCTTTAACTACAGTGGCTGGCACAAACTAAGCACTTAAGAAATATTTGTTGAATGAATAAGTACAGAGAAGGATTTAAAAAATTAATATGCATCATTCAATAGAAAAATTTAGTATCACATTTTTCAATCGCAGTCCTACCATTCTTTATTGAAATAAAAAAAATTGTGAAAAGAACTCTTTAAGGATCAAATTTCTCATCCTTTGACTTCAAGTATGAAGATAAAATTCTTCATACATGACCCCATAAATTTATACCACGAAACTCTATGCTCAAAACTAAAATCTTTAAAAACCAGACTGTGCTTTAGAGAAACAAAAAATTAAAGATGAGTTTGTAAAGACAGAAAAATGGATTAAAAAGAAATCTCAAGCAGAAAAGAAACTCTTCAAAAGAGCATAAATGTTTTATAGAGAAGAATGTATTTTATTGTTACAATACAAAGATACTAGGGTATGGAGTTGTTGGTGAGATTAATATTATGTTTACAAATGAAAAGGATCCCTCAAATACAAGCAGTTTAAACAACCGTTTGATCAAAAGGTAAGGGGTGCAAAAGATTTGATGCCAGGCTATTAAGCAGACAATGCTCTATTTTAAAAAATGCAACAATGGACAGGCCAGTAGCTACTGTGTAACATTCATTTTTCCTCTTTAGAGCTATGTTGACTTACAGATTTGGAGGTTTAACGTTTCCCCACAATATTTACACTTTAAAAATATCTTGTTCTTTCAGTAAGGGCCATCACTTATAAGTATTTATTTTATGTGGAGATCACTTTGAGGTGTCAAAAAAATCAATTCATCATATTCTGTGGACTATACTCCATTAGGACATGAGTGCTGTGGAGAGACCTAACTATAATTCTCAAATGGTAGCCATGTAAGTTTAGCTACCCTAAGACAGACTGCTACTGCCATGTAGATATTCCACTGTAGTCTTTCTTCACCTAGATTTTTATTTTCTTGACTTTTTCATTATTGCTTAATTGCTAACAATTCCTTTTGACATGTATTGATCATGCTAATAGCTATAACATGGCCTTTTGTGCCTAAAATTGATGGACTATATTTAATACAAATCTATATGTATTGACAAACAAGTTTATTTAATGATGTTTATTCAAAGGAATGACATTTTCTAGACAGCACTTTTCACATTTGAAATATTGAAGATAAAATGCTAGCTTTAAAAAAAAATAAAAATCATTTTAACACTTATATATTGATTCGCCACACACAATTTTCCTAAACACGTTATTTTCATAGATAGCTAAGCCACATGTACCAATCCTACCACCATCGCCTACTGAACCAGTCTAACCCTG
This sequence comes from Papio anubis, assembly GCF_008728515.1. Lineage (NCBI taxonomy): Eukaryota > Metazoa > Chordata > Mammalia > Primates > Cercopithecidae > Papio > Papio anubis. The sequence goes on from NC_044984.1 coordinate 110,494,605, forward strand.
TGTACTACAGACTACCAGAAGTATGAAACAAAGAGTCACATGAATATACCTTTCAAGGTTCAAAAAAAAAGAAATTTTTATTTATAAATATAAACACTGGATGTTACAAAGACTTAACTAAATTAATAATGAGAACAAACAAATAAGAGCATTAAACAGAAGTAACATGCCTTTTATTTAACTCCACAAACAGTGTCTTGTGCTTAATAAACATTTTTCTGGCCAAAAAAAAAAAAAAAAAGGTACAGGGTGACGAGAAGCTATTAACTGTCAAACAAAAACAACACTAGATAATAGAGAGAGGTATCACAGAAATTTACTACTGTGAAGCAGAGATACACTAACAGGCCTTCTTATAACCTGAGTAAAAGCTTCCGGAAACAGAGCTGATTCCTCTGATCCTGTATTCACCAAGCAACGTTTTGACTCCTAGCTTAGCTTCTCGGGTACCAAGACACCATGAAAAAGAGGTATTAGAAAGTAATGACTATTCTAATCAATGAAAAAATACAACCACCCCACTGTCAATTAACAAGCATCGTGGATACAAATCAACTTCTTTCTGAATATGATAACTGGTTCAGGTCCCCAGAGCTCAATCAAACCAGGGCAAATGGATGAAACTACAAAGTTGAAGACGCTAGCCTAAAGAAGTGATCTCAAACTCCTTGGTTTTAGGGTCCCTTCATAACTCTTAAAAATTATAGACGACTCCAAAACGTGTTTGTTCACATGGGTTTACTTACCAGTATTTATTATATTGGAAATTAAAACTAATAAAAAATTTAATATCTACTTATTCATTCATTTAAACACACTAATAAGCCCATTCACAGCAATATAAATAACATTTTCAGGAAGGCAAAGCACCAGGCCTACTGCAGGAGTGTGAAGGAGGCCACAAATTCTGTTTCAAGATAGCTCTGAGCCCACAGAGTACACATTATGAGCAAAGCTCACCCTCTCAAATCCAAAAAATTACAGACAGGAAGCTACTGAGACTAAATGATAGTAGATATGTCCAAGGAATATTGTGAGGATTTGATCCATTTAGGAATTTTGTGATGTATGTGTGGAGATGGCAACTAGTGGACAACGCAACAGTAATGGAATGGTGGTAATATAGGCAAATAGTAACATCATATTAGAGGCCTAGGCTACTCAGCAGAAAAATCCATGTTCCCTCTCAAAGCGATCTGTTCTACTATGAGGCAAAAATCAGGTCATGTACATTTTCATATTAAATTTTTTGTTAAACAAACTTCTGTAATCATCAAACGATTTTTGGAAATACGACTAACATATATAAATTTAGTGAGAAGAGGTACATTGATTTTCTTTTTCACAAATCTGTTTTACATCTGCTTTAACAGAAGACAATCATATTATCATATCTACTTCTGTATTCAATATATTACAATGTGTTGCTTTGGTAGAAGTATACAAAGAAAATCTGGCATCACACAAGCATGTAGTTGGAGAAGGGAGGTGCACATTAATAACCTTTTCAGTTAGTTGGAGATACCTTTCTCTAACACTATACCAAAACTAAATAAATGGTATTTGCTAAAAGGTTAGTTGAAGTACAAAACCTAAAACTATCAAGCCGGGTGTGTTGGCCCAGGCTTGTAATTTCAGTGCTTTGGGAAGCCAAGGCAGGAGGATCACTTCAGGCCAGAAGTTCAAGATCTGCCTGGGCAAAATCTGGCGACTCCATCTCTACAAAAATCTTTTTTCCAAAAATCACCAGGGCGTGTGGCACGCACCTGTACTCCCAGCTACTTGGGAGGCTAAGCTGGAAAGATTACTTGAGCCCAACAGTTCGAAGCTGCGGTGGGCTACGATCACGCCACTGCATTCCTGCCTGAGCAGCAGAGTGAGACCCCGTCTCATAAATAAATAAATAAATAAATAATAATATCAATGAACTTTCTATATTCCGCTACATTAAAACCCAACAATCTATCATACACTTTGATTATCAAGCATTGGTCATTTGGAAAATACTGGTTAACTGAGTTACACACAGATTCTATATGTTGACACATTTTACCAAACACTATCAAAAAATAACAATTATTAATGCCACCAATAATCTCAGCAGAAAAATCTTTAAGTATTGAGAAGTTATCAGCTCACAGTGGCCAATGCAAGTCTCCCAAAACTCTCATTTTTGCATGAAATCACAAATTTTATCATAAGCAACAAATACTGTCAGCTCATAATCTTTATATAGAGTTAAATACTTCACCTATAACTTACATCTTCTTCTTATGGAATAACATGAAATAAATTCCTGCCTACAGTGGAAACTATTTTACAGGTCTCCAAAAACCCAGCACTATTTTTCCTCTCTAGGCTAAACAAATCCAGTTGTTTAAACCATTCCCCATTTACAGAATCCTCTAATTTAGCCCCATCCCAACCACCTTCCTCTTGTAATGGCTCCAGTTTTTTAAGTCCTTCTTAAAACAAAGCTTTCTAAAATGAGCACAACACTCCAGATATCTCTGATGAAGATAAAGGGAACTGAAACCATTAATTTTCCTGATCTGGGTACAATCCTTCTCTAACACAGCCTTGATATCATGTTAGCTTTATTAGTCACATACCAAAACATTCAGCTCTTTTCCACTCACAGTACTGAGAAGCCCTATTTCCCCCTTCAATATCTACCAATCATTTTTTTTAAAAACCTCAATGCAGAGCTTTACACCCATTCCTATTAAATTTTGCCCAGTTTCTGACATACACAAACTAATGATAATCTTTTGGAAATGTGAGTCTACCACAAATACTCACTGTACCTCTCAGCTTTATTTTTTTAATCAACTTCATGAAGATTTTATAAATGACTTCTTTCTTGTTATCTAAGACTTTTGTTACTGTTTCTAATCAGTAAGTATTGAATAAGATAAAACCACAGATAGAGCCCAGTGACCTAAAACTGCAGCTCATCATTCTGGTTCAAACAACTCAATGAAGATCCACTTAGGTATATAATTCCCTAACACACACCTTATATAACACACTCCTATTTCATAGAAGTCAAAATTCTACATAACTGCTTACTTCTAATCAATGAGTCTAAAAAAGAACCCAGGAGTTCTTTCGTAAAATGGAAGAATCACATTTCCGGATGTAAAAAATTCAACCAGATGAGAACACCAGCATATGATTCACCCCAGCCAGCTATACTGAGAAAGGCCATGTCAAACTGCCACTGCATTATTCCAGGTAGCCTGCTATGTCACTGCCGCAGAGATTTTTTTGGCTATATAACCTAGACTATCTGAAGGGACTGCCTCTTCCAGGTTTCACTCTCTAGAAATGAGAAACTTCCTGTTTTCTGTAAATGGTTACAGAAAATGTAAGTATATTTTACACAATTTAAGTCTCTTTCTATTCCACATTAGTTACTTCGTCGGGAATGCTAAAAGCATATAACTCCAGGCAAGACAGCATAGTAGAAAGCTTTGAAGGCAAGAGTCCTAGCTTCTTCACCACTTAAAAATGAGTGACCTTACACTTTCACTTTGCATCTATGTGACTTAGAATCTGTAAATGTGATGGAATCGCGACAGACTCAGAAAATTGCATATATCATAGCATTACTGTGAAGAATAATCGAGATTATATATATATGAAAATAACCTCATAACCTGTTTGGTACAAGCAAAGTCCTCAATACACATTAGTTTCCATCCTTCCTGCCACAGAGTCTTGCAAGGAATAAGCACTCCCACATTGAAGCATTATGCTCCCTTCCAATCCATTTAAGACAAAAAAAAAAAAAAAAACAGGTACTATTCCATGTTCTATGACAGATAAAAGTTGTCACTCCCAGTACAGGAGCTAAGATAAGCAGAAGATATTACATACTGTGAAGTAACAGATCAGAAAATACACCTTGCTTATTTTAGGATACAAGTGCATGGCACACTAGAAGAACTCAGGAAAAAAAAAAAAAAAAGTCTGCCAAATTGGTGATTCTATATCATCCACCTAAAGAAACTATCACTCATGGAAAAAAGACATAAAGTATAGGTTTAGGAATAAAATATTTACAATCAAAAACTCCTTTCTCATGTTTAAAAAATGGCATTATGACTTTAAAATAAAAACTTCAATGGCTAAATATAACTTGACCAAATACGGCATTATAGGTTTTCTTCAAATGAAACTATCACATGTATCAATAAAACCACTACAGACAGAGACAAACTCAAGAAACTATGTTGCAGTGATCCAGAGACAAAGGTAAGGCCATAGATAGGACTTAGTATATTTTAATAAGTCACAGGACTGTCTTATTTTAAGATGGTAGTATATAAATCAATAAAACAGGCACTTTATAGCATAAGAAAAATGGGTTATAATGAAAACTAATTATACATTTTTGTTTTATAGTTCTATTAAACTTGTCTCCTTCTTTCCTTGCAACAGTGGTAAAAGCATTTCAAACCGAGATGTTTAAAATACTGCAATTCGTTTGCTCAACTGCCTTACAGAGCATGCATTTGCTGGGTAACAAAACAAGAAACATGAGATGCATGATTATTTTCTAAAAATTCATGCAACAACTGATAAAATATCATCTATTCAACCAATTTTGCTTTCATTTGCACCTCACCAAATTAATAAAATTCCCTATCCCACTGTACTATCACACAGGTTGCCTTAATTTATAAGGAATCAGGAGGACAAAGGACTATCCATACAAAGGGTCGACTGGGTAAATATTCTCACGTTACACCGTATCGGAGAAACAGAAGAATGGAAAAGCCAGGATACCCCAGAGCAAACACGTATATTAAATCTGAGCTTTGGGAGGCCAGGGCGAGAGGACTTCTTGAGGCCAGGAGTTTGAGACCAGCCTAGGCAACATAACAAGACACCCATCTCTACAAAAAATTAAAAATTAGCCCAGTGTGGTAGCACTGTAGTCCCAACTACTTGGAAGGCAGACGCAGAAGGACTGCTTGAATCCAAGAGCCCAAGTTTGCAATGAGCTATGATCATGCCACTGCACTCTAGTCTGAGTTACAGAACAAGACCCTGTGTCTATCAATCAATAAAAACAAAAACTCAAAAACTTAACCCCAAATTTTCAGGCAAAAGTTAACAGAAGTACTACACATTTTAAAAGGCAGTAACCGGCCGGGCGCGGTGGCTCAAGCCTGTAATCCCAGAACTTTGGGAGGCCGAGACGGGTGGATCACGAGGTGAGGAGATCGAGACCATCCTGGTTAACACAGAGAAACCCCGTCTCTACTAAAAAAAATACAAAAAACCAGCCGGGCGAGGTGGCGGGCGCCTGTAGTCCCAACTCGGGAGGCTGAGGCAGGAGAATGATGGGAACCCGGGAGGTGGAGCTTGCAGTGAGCTGACCCAGTGGCGCAGAGTGAGACTCCGTCTCAAAAAAAAAAAAAAAAACAAAACTTAATTCCGACTAACAAAGAATATTTTAGGTAGAGGTAACAACAAAAACTAAGAGAGTGAAGTATCTGAATATACAACAAAGAGAAAAATTTAAACGGCACACTGAGCAGTTTCTACTTTTCTAAATAAAATGGGGCATAACTGTTTCTGAACCCAGGAGTATTGAGACCTTAACTTTTAAGAAACGTTAGCTCTTCAGGTTACCTGAAAGATGCAGATTAGAGATAGAAAAGGCTAAAAAACAAGGAGACAAGTTAGGATGTCCTTGATGAGGACCCAGAAAAGCAGGTATAAGAAGAAAACAGAGCAGTATACTAAATACATCAGAGAAGGAGAACTGGCAGAACTTTAGTGACTACAATTATAAGTGAAGAAAGAAGGAGGAATTCAAACACGGGTAAATAACTGAGAAATGATGCCGTTAAACCTTGACAGGAAACACAGTAATGTGTAATAATAATAGGAGGGTGGTTAATAAATGCAGATGATTAACAAAATCACGTCAAATATGAGATGCTGAAAAATTCATACGGAAGAGTCCAACGTAACACCAAAAATATCAGAATCGAACTCAAGAAAACAGTCTGGCTAGAGATGGTATCAAAAGTCTCAACCCCAGAAAGGCAACCAGGGAAGCTATGGGAGTGGAAGAGACTACTGAAAAATCAAGTGGAGTAAGAGGAGAAAAAAGCAGATTAGGAACAAAACCGGACAAGGACTCACTACCTGTGTAACAGAAAGCAAGCTAGACTACCTGGAAAGAAATCCCAGACCTACCACTTAACCTGTGTGAACTCGGACAAGTTCCTTAAGCTTTTTGTGCTTCGGTTTTTTCACGTGTAGAACAGGGATAACAGCGGACCATCCTTTGTACTGTTGTTGAATTAAGTCATTTTGTCTTCATGTAACCCACACGTAAAACATTACAGAAACCAAGGTTCATATGTACAGTACATATAACAGTGTCTGACTTACATTAAGGCCCAATAAATATGAGCTCCCATCATCATCATCATCATCATCATCATCACCAAAAAAGAACAGTAAAAGGTAGAGAAACAGAAGAGTACCAAAGCAAAAGGGTGAACTACAAGAGGATATGAAGAATGTAAGCTGAATTCGACGAAGGCTAAGAACTGGCCTTGGACAGGGTCTTTGACTGTAGTCTCAGTAGGTTAGCAAGGAAAAAAGCGAGATTGCCAAGGGTTGAGGATAAGCAGAGGCAACAACAAAAGTTACCTTTGGAGAATTTTGAAAAACAAATGGAAAAATGATAGAGCCTTAAGGAGCAAAGGCAAAGAAAAAAATTCAGCTGAAGGACCAAAAGGGTGTGGATCAAGAGTAGGAAACCACTGGGCAAGGAAAATAGAAAACAGATGAAACCAAGTCATGAAGGAGTTGAGAAAAGACAAGGGAGAGGAAGGGGAGGGAACCAGTTAACTCAATGGCTCTGACTTGTGGTACATACGCAGAATCAAGAACTCAGCCAAAAAAAAAAAAAAAAAAGGTAAATTTCTTGCATTTGTTTATGTGCCCGGAGTATAAGACAACCATTCCATATACACTCTCATCCTCGAGTTCTTAAATACTGCACTAACTTGGTTAAATTAGCTTCTATTGCATTTTTTGTTAATTGGGTAAATGTTATCTAAGTATCCAAAAACACACATACAAAAAAAAGTACAGGTATGTTGAGGGTACAGTTCAATTAATTTTCACAAAGTAAACATACCTGTGTAACGAGTACCCCCTCCCCCACCCACCAACACCGAAATACTGGAACAAAATCAACTTCCTAGAACCCTAAGTCACCTCCCTCATGACCCCTCCCAGGCACTACTCCACAGTAACTGTACACATGATCCTGATTTCTGTTATCATAAGTTAGCTTTGTCTGTATCTAAACTTTATACAAAAGAAATCAGAATACCACTTGTGAAGAAGCAGTTCTCAAGACCATCATAGCAATTCAAAATCCTTCCAAAGCTAAGCATTCAGTCTCTGTCTCAGAAATATTCTTGGATAAAAACAAATTTCACATAAATTATGTCCATTTTGACCATTACTCATCTGTGTCTCCCCAATGAAATACTTTTCTCTGTCCCTAAGTAAACCAACAAACATCACTTTGCCTTAAATCTCCGTCATTTCACATGAAAGCTTCTCAAATAATAATGCTATTTATATAACTTTAAAATTACACTTTATGTTTATATTAAAGTTATATAAATAGCATTATTATTTGAGATGCTTTCTAAAGTGTAATTTTATTTACTTGGTGCCTAATCATACTATTCTTACTGTTTTTAAGATAGGCCTCTTTCATTAATGATTATCTACCTGAATAGTTTAATTCTGTTATTAAAAATATACAAAAAGGTAAATCTGACCTATGAGGAAAAAGGTAACACATTAAAAGAGTTCACTGTAATACTCAGAAAAAAGTCAGTGTAAGGAAAAGTATTTAATAACAACAATCTTAAATCTGTTATATCAATTCCTTCTTTGGAATTCCCAAGAAACAATTGTTTTTTTTAAAAGACAGAATCTCACTCTGTTGCCGAGGTTGGAGTGTACAGTGGCACAATCACGGCTCACTGCAGCCTCAACATCCCGGCCTCAGGTGATGCTCCCCTGTCAGCCTCTCAGGTAGCTGGGACTATAGGTGCACATCACCATACCCTGCTTTTTTGTTTGTTTGTTTTGGTAGAGACTGAGTTTCACCATGTTGCCCAGGCTGCTCTCGAACCCATGGGCTCAAGCAATTTGACTGCCTCAGCCTCCCAAAGAGCGCTGAGATTAAACCACGCCTGGCCTCCCAGTCACAACTGTTAACAGAGGTCACAGAATTTTCAGCATCAGTTCCATAGATATGTATTATGTATATGATGGTCAGCTATTACAGTACTCTTTGATACTCCACCAAAGGCTGGTAAAAGTATTTTTTATATTGAAATATTTGCAGAAATCTGTCTGTACTCTTTGGCAAATAATTTCAGTTTTTTTCATAATTTGGAGGAGCCAGAGTCCTAAGGACTTGCGGAGCAAACTCTTCTTTGAATTGAACTGCAAAGCTATGTACCAGACAATTCTGAAAATTAAAGTCAATTTCGGAGCTTAGTTCAACTGCATAACTATGAAAAGCTATGCATAATCATTTAAAATGAAAAACAGCAATTTCCCTACTCATGTTAAAAGTATCCAACATACAAACAGAAGAACATGAATATATCTTTGTTAGCAGCAAAATGAACACTCTAATCCTGTGATACTTTTACACTGTTCTTACAACCCACTTACCTTGTCTTCACCTCATAGTAAAGAATTAAGTCTGTCTGTATTTTCCTCCCACTAGCTTCCCGACAAAGGACAGTGTCTTAAGCAGTATCCAGCACATATGAGAAATTCCAAAATATTTTTGCTTAATTGAACTGAATATTCACTTCTAAAAGATGGTGACTGCTTAGAGTTTGCAAGACAGTCTGACATGAGAAATTAATCTAACGTAGCACACTCTGAATATAAAGACTGTATTAAAGATTACATAGTTACACTGTTAGCAAAATCAAAGTGTATTAGAATGAATTTGTGCCATGAATTCATGTTTCCCCTACCCATCCTGAATCGTGTATTCTAATTTTCTCTACTGAAGCTGCATTTTGAAAATATATTCACAAATATAACTTCTGTATAAAACAAAAGTAAATAGGAAACAGTGAAAGAAGAATACAGTTATTCAACCTGGAAAGGTACTGGATAACTCTGGTTATACTTCTTAATGAATTAAATCCAAAGTTTTAAGTTAAGAACTTCTTACCACAAAAGAATTTAAAATTCGACAATTTACCTGTGTGTGTGTATGTACACAATTTTTTTAAAGAAGAATATTTTGGTGTCAATAAATACAAGAGATTATATTTTTCTTCCTTAACTTATGTTATAATATAGAATCTGGGCCAGGCACAGTAGCTCACGTCTGTAACCCCAGAACTTTTGGAGGCCCAGGCAGGAGGATCACTTAAGCTCAAGAGTTTGAGACCAGCCTGGGCAACATCGTGACACCTCATCTCTACTAAAAATCAAAACAATTATCAGGCATGGTGGTGCACACCTGTAGTCTGTAGTCCCAGCTACTTGGGAGGCTGAGGCTGAAGCAGCACTTAAACCGAGAAAATAGAGACTGCAGTGAGCTATGATCATGCCACTGCATTCCAGCCTGGGCGACATGCAAGACTCTGTCTCCAAAAACAAACACTCTATGAAGGCATTTCAAAGCCAAACAGTGGTGTCAGATAATGGGGACATTCAGGTACCTGAGCAGTGAATAACCTTTTTTTTTTTTAAAGGTTACAAGAGAGGAGAATGGAAGAAAGAAAAAAAAAAGAGAAGGGAGGAGAACCAAAGAGATGAGGCGAAAGTCTTACATACAATCCTACATGGATGGATATGGCCATTCTCCATGGGACAGTGCCTCATTAGATAATTAGTAGCTGTTTGCCCAAATACAATCAGCTATATTCTGAGTCTGTCACCATGTCTATTAAAAGAAGTGTAAGTAACTACCCAAAAGAACTGTAAAAAATTCCAATGACATACAAATAACACCAGTAAGATGCTGGTCACGTCTCATAAATTTGAATTTCCTTTATTTGAGAATCTCTACAATCCAAGTGACTTACTTTGTGGTGTTTTGCATTTCAAAATTGTTGCAATTAATTAAGCTAAGAGGAAAAGGTGGAAAGATTTCACCTTAATCACTGTGGCTCAGCAGCACTGCCTTGGTACTGTTGGCATCCAATGGCAGGGGCCAGAGATGCTGCTGAACACCCTACAATACACAGGACAGACAGCTCCACAAACAACATCCAGCCCAAATGTCAATACAGGTTGAGCATTCCTAACACAAAAATCTGAAATCCAAAGTGCTCCAAAACCCAAAACTTTTTGAGTGCCACCATGATACCGCAAGCAAAAAATTCCACAACTGACCTCCTATGACAGGCTGCAGTAGTCAAAACTGTTTCATGCATACAATTATTTAAGATGCTGCATAAAATTAACTTCAGGTTGTATGTACAAGGTGTATATGAAACATAAATAAATTTCATGTTCTGACTTGAGTTCTATCCCCCAAGATACCTCATTATGTATATGCAAATATTCCAAAATCTGAAAAAATCCAAAGTCTCAAACACGTCTGGTCCCAAGCTTTTCAAATAGGGGACACTTAACTTGTAGTGCCAAAATTAAGAAACTGTGGCAGAGATGAGGTATGCATGCTCTTAAGTCCCTCCAGATCTACACGAGATCCCGCCCCCTTCAACTACTAAAAGACACAGTTCCTGCAATTCTAACTGCTCACTACTGCATCTACTTGCCTACAAAAAAGGCAGAATCTTGATTAAGCGGTTTCAATAGATTTTTAAAGTGATATATATTGTAAGATATCTAAAGTATCAATTAAATCTAAAGGGCTAGTCAAAGTTGTAACAGTTCTTCCTTACTATATAATTACATTGTTTATATGTGATAGAAATTTCTGAGGAACCTGAAAATGAGTTATTTCTTTTTTTTTTTTTTTCTTTTTTCTTTTTTTGAGATGGAGTCTTGCTCTGTCACCCAGGTTGGAGTGCAGTGGCACGATCTCGGCTCACTGCAACCTCCGACTCCCAGGTTCAAGCAATTCTCCTGCTTCAGCCTCCTGAGTACCTGGGATTACAAGCACACGCCCACCACGCCAGGCTACATTTTGTATTTTCAGTAGAGACGGGGTTTCATCATGTTGGTCAGGCTGGTCTCGAACTCCTGACCTGGTGATCCGCCCACCTCGGCCTCCCAAAGTGCTGAGATTACAGGCATGAGGCATCACACCCAGCAAAAATGAGTTATTTCTTAAACAGAAAACAGTCCCCTCAAAATCTAACCTGTACACATCATTTATAAATCATCTTTTAAAAAAAAGTGGGCAATCCAAGTTTTAAAAAAGAAACAATTATCATTCATTTAATCTTCTGTTCAAGAACACACAGGTCATCACCAAACCTACATTTCCTTTGCATATCAGCCAACTGGAATCTGGTAGTGGCAAGTTACACAACAGGAATACATAACACTCTTTACTATTATCCCAGTAATTTCTTTAAAGTGAATCAAAGTTTGTTTTTTTGTTTTTGTTTTGTTTTTTTGAGACAGCGTTTCGTCTTGTTGCCCAGGCTGGAGTGCAACGGCGCGATCTTGGCTCACGGCAACCTCCGCCTCCCAGGTTTAAGCAATTCTCTGATCTCAGCCTACTGAGCAGCTGGGATTACTACAGGCGCATGCCACCACATCCGGCTAATTTTGGGGGTTTTTTTTTTTTGCAGTTTTAGTAGAGATGGGGTTTCATCATATTGGTTAGGCTGGTTTCGAACTCCTGACCTCAGGTGATCTGCCCACCTCAGCCTCCCAAAGTCACGGGATTACAGGCCTGAGCCACCGCACCTGGCCATAAATCAAAGTTTTAACTAATGATTGTGAGTTGGAACAAAATGAGAAAAACCTTAAGACATTTCTTCAATCTATGATTTTGTTTAAAATTGGAGCCCTACAAGAATCTCACAACAAAATTTTCTTTTGATTGCTTGCTTAAACATACTCCAACTTCCAATGCTGAGACCTAAAACCATATTGCAAACTGCTGTTTCCATAGTGAGGTTTGCGGAACTGGAAAACTCCACAGGTCCAACCACCTTTCACTATTCTCCACTTGCCTCATGCCTTCTCCCTCTTTCAGTTGGATTGCCTGTCATTATAATCACTCCTGTGCACATGTCCCCACCTCCCTTGACCCTCTCTCATCTAACTCCGACTCACAAACCTAATCTATGCCTGAACTTGTGCTGTTGAATATGGTTAGAAAAAACCCAAACCCATTCAAACTGGTCTTACTTTAATTAATAACCACAACTCAAGTGGGCTCTTGACATTGTGCAGAAATCAAATTACACTTCCCTAAGCCCTTCCCTTAGCCACTCTCCTCCATGACTAACCATTTTCTTAGGCATTCTCCACAAACCTCTGACACTTCTCCTATTTTTGGTCTCAACTGATGAACTTCCTTCCTTTTTCATTGACATAAACCACTGAAAGAGAAAATCCACATTCCACATCTACCACCTATCAGCCTCCGTACTCCATACTCTCTCCTTTCTCTTATTCTAGAGAAAATATATCCTTTGCTCTTACCTGTCGCCAATCCCCTACATTTCTGTACTTTTTCCCATTTCCTACAGCTTACTGAAGAACACTGCTCCAGCAATTCTACTCTCTCTCACTCTCTCTCTTTCTCTCTGACATGTCAATTTCTCACTCACTACTATATCAATCCCAACAGAAAGCAAGTGAAAAGTAGAAGGGTGACAAACTTGGAGACCCAAAAAACACAATTTGGAAACTAATGCACTCTAACATATATTACATGTTTACTCTCCTCACCCCAAAATCCTAGCCACAATTCAAGAATGCCCCCCACCCAAGTCTTCCCTCCCACCTGAAGTTCCTGTGGGCACTTTCAGAGCACTCTGATCACCCTGCTAACATGCTGCTCTTCATGTACTACAAAAAGGTATGCAGCTTATCTCCCCTCTTGAGATTTTTAAGCTACTTGAGGTTAAAGACTGTTTTAGTAACCACACAGCAGACAGGCAGTGAATGTTAATCAAAAGAAAGAATGCATGTATTTTTGCATGTGTTTCTTAAGAGTTTACAAATTTGGGAAAAAAAAAAAAAAAGACCAAAAATTGTGGAGACAAGCTGATTTAAATGTACCGAAGCCAAATTTTAAAAGGATCGGAGAGAAATTTGAAAACAACAGGAGTCCAGAACTGACAGCAGTTTATAACAACATCTTACCTGGGTTGAAAATACTGGGAAATAAATTCACAGTGGTTAAAGCTACTCTGCAGATTATATGTGTGCCAAAACTTGAGTTTTACACAAACCATGCTGTGGCCAAATAATACAGTTTTCAATTGGAATATCACCTATGAGCAACTTCTTCAGTTCAGTGATACTCAAATATCAGACTCATCAGCTACACTGTAAAAGGCAAATTTACAATGTCAATCTGTAAAACTGAGTTAAGGTATGAAATAGCATTATAAAACATATCAAAGTAAAATGACTAGTATTACCAAGAATGATGTCTGATTTTGAAATACCAAATTTCTGAATATCTCCTTATAAAATCCTAAACTGACAATTCTTAGCAACTATAAACAAACATGTGTTTTGATACTAAGACCATTAAATCAACTTTGTATCACAAGCAAAACTCCCTTTAAGGTGAAACGTCATTTTTCAAAGACAAACATTTCAATATGCTCACAATATCTGTTTATTTTTAAAATTTTACAGAATTCAATGAAATTAGGTAGCACTGCATTTTTAGAGGCAAGGGGGCAAAAAATCAACATCAGATTATTTCCCTAAGTGAGTCATAAATTCTTGCATAGAAAAAATGGTGTGTGGGTAAAATGAGATTTTAAAAATATGTGGTGTGTGTGTGTGTGTGTGTGTGTGTGTGTGTGTGTGTATATGGGCTTCCTTGACAAAAAGATGACTGTCTTTCAGATAACCAGGTTATGAAGAAATTCTGAGGTTCGTACATTACACTTAGTGGAAGCCAGCAAAGCTCCAAATACAGTTTACAAACCACTATGCCAACTCCCCTTAATCCTCATTTAAGGATTACCACTTACAATCTAACCTCACTGTGCCACTGTTTCAGTGGTGAATCCAATGAACTGATTTTAAACAAACATGGGGTTTCAACAAATGTACTATTCATTAGCTACAGAGAACACAATGAAGAAGGCTACTTCAGAAAGGCAGAACCCCTCTGGTAAATTTGCCACAATCTTTAGTTAAACCTTCAACTTTTAGGATAATTGCAATCAATCTGCAGTAAATTCAGTGGATGATATTCTATTACAATATTAAATAAAGAAAGCAGAAGTAAACTAGCAGTTACAAAATACGGATAGTAGCCAAAATAAAGTTTTTTAAAGTGAATAAATGGAGACTATACTTTCAGGAAATGTGGGGTTTGTACAACAATGAAGAGAGGGATGTGTTTAGCTAAGTGGCAACCAGCCAATGTCTCACTTTGAATCAAATCTGTCACTGAAATGAGGTTTTCCAGGAAACAATAAGAATAAAAAAACTTTAGGCTTGTTCAAAGAAATATAGCTTAAGAAAAAATTTCGTGGCAAATCCACAAAATGCCAGTAAGGTAACAATAAACCATTTATCCAACCTGGAACGTGAACAGTTTTCGGAGATGTCAATTATACCAGACCTCTAAGTTGCAGGTCTGAACTACTTTTCTGATGTCAAATATTCACCACACTTAAAAAAAAAAAAATTAATAAAAGCCATTATTTTGATTTAAATCACATATCTAAAAACCATTAACTATTTATCACTTGAATTGGCATTCTCAGTTTTACAAGAGAACCAAAAGTCATTTCTATTAAAGTTTCAATATAGTGTATGGCTTATTTGACAATCACTACCAAATATTTTATGACCTATGCCTGTTGGAGATAGTATTGTGTATGGTGGTGGAATTTTTCACAAGGACCCAGTGTCTGGATTTCAAAAGAATACATTTAGAAATATATTCACAGGAAGTGTCTATGTTAATGAATCATAGAAGTTCTAAGAAAATCCAACAATCTAAAATATTTGTTTCATATAGCAGCAGACAGCAAACCATATAAATTATATCCAAAATGTACACCAAGAAATTTTAACAAACATCTTTATCCTCAAAGTGCCTCATTTGATAAAAATTCATAAAATCAGGGTTTATTTAATCAAGGTATGAAAGACTACAAAATCTTTACTACCTACGAAGTGGTCAGTAGAAAGCAATATGATTGGATAACCAAAGGAAACCAAAAAGAAACACCTTTCTTATTTTCTTATTAGAATATGAATAACAAGACTTACTTGATCACTATAACACAGGTTCATTCTTTTTTTTTTAATCTACATTTCAGAGGAGAGAGGACACAGATTCATTCTTGAAGTATAATTTCCAACACACAATTTTACAAGACTCTAAAGATCTTTGTAATATGACTGTTAACTGCTATTAGGTAATACCTGATGAAAATCAACAGGACTGCTGACCATGACACTAATAACACGCAGATTCCAAAATTCCTTAGTATACTACTCAAAGTCCTCAGTAATCTGGTCTCATTTTACCTTATTGATCTATTTCCTGTTACTCCTGGTAAGGCACATTTAATTTATTAGAAAAATATCAATTTTTTTCATCATATGCTTTTTTTTTTTTTTTTGAGATGGAGTCTCGCTCTGTCACCCAGGCTGGAGTGCAGTGGCGCAATCTAGGCTCACTGCAACTTCCGTCTCCCGGGTTCAAGCGATTCTCCTGCCTCAGCCTCCTGAATAGCTGGGATTACAAGCACACGCCACCATGCCCAGCTAAATTTTTTGTATTTTTAGTAAACTCAGGGCTTCACCATGTTGCTCAGGCTGGTCTTGAACTCCTGACCTCGTGATCTGCCCACTTCAGCCTCCCAAAGTGCTGGGATTATAGGCTTGAGCCACAGTGCCCAGCCCATCATATGCTTTTCTTTCTCCATGCTTTTATTCACTCTATTCCCTTCTCCTGAAACAAATACTCTACCTCTTCCTTTCTGCATTTCATCATACACTTCTTTCAAACCTCATCATTTTGAAATACTACCTCCTCCTCAAAGTCTTCTCATTTCCCCAAAGCAGCAATCATTGCTGAATTAACATAGCATAGCTATAATTATTTCATAAAACATTTTATATATAACATTTTACTTAGTTGTGTATCTTTATGTTTCCTCTCTCCTACTTGACTGGAAACTCTGCGAACCGATCACACCTGCTGAATGAAAATAATCAACTGATTGAACCTAAAGTCAGAAGAGATTAGACATCAGATTTACAGAAAGAAGCAAAGACTTCCTACACACACCACTGGGGGAGGGAGGGTGACAAAACACCTCAAGTTCTATACCTGCTTTTTTATTCCTGTTTATGGGCTTTATTACACAGCAAACTTTTTTTTTCCAGGAATAATTTATTTAGATCCAGTAAGTTAGAAGACTTGAAACATCATATTTAATTGTCACAGAAATCCTGAGGTAGACATGTGACACTAAGTCCACTATACAGCCAAGGAAATTAAATCCCAACTGGTTAAGTAACCCATACAACATCTTTAAAGTGAGGAAAATGGAAAAGCTGGTACTAAAGTCCAAGCTTTGTGATACTTGGTTTACCGTTTTTGTTTCACTACACCACCCTGTCTCTGGACAACCAAGAGCAAAAGGTCAAAACCTAAAATACAAAAAAGGGTAGACACATACACACTAAAGAGCACAGATCCAATAATAACCTTTATAATCTCCTCTAGTTCTAAAAGTCCATATTTAATGTACCACTGTTGTTCCTTTCAACAGCAACCTAGAAAATGTGTTCCCAAGTCCACGCTCTTCCATTCAAAATTCTTTCTCTTAACTAATCAAACCCATCTTTTCTACTGCTCTCCCAAACAAACCTTCAACTCCAAACAGCTGCTTCCTGCTATGCCGCACACAGCATGTTTATTAATACCCAATGCTTTGTACTCAGGCAGCTAGCACTTTCCTACCCACACTTGCCCCGTGTTGTTTTTGCTGAACTGCCTTAATGACTCCAGCTCACCAATTCCAGGCTATTACCTATAAAGTGAAATTTTGCATTTTATTACAGCTATAATGTGGTCTATTTTCTCTATGGAAGTCAATACAAAATAGTGGTTGAGACCAAGGACTATGGAGCCAGAGCCCCTCCTCTCTCACTTACGTGTTCTTTGGTTTGAGAGATTACTTGACCTCTCTATGCTTCAGTTTCCTGTCAATCAGCAGGAAATCATAGTATAGTCCCTACCTCACAGTAATGATAAAATGAGTTCATACATAAAAAGTGCTTTCAACAAAGCCTGACACACAAATAATGCTCCTATATCAGTGTCTATCATTGTCATTTCTTCCAGTATCATGGTTTTAATAGATTGCCTCAGAAGTATAAACTATCCCGCAATGCTGGACACATATTGTTTTATGTAGAAGCTATATATTAGTCATATGCTTTTAAGTCTTTCCCCGCAAAAATTCAATTTATCAGGTTTTCTCTAACATACTTATTTTATAATGCACAAGAGTATATCCTAAAATTATATTTCTATAATATAGAAGATGTAACTATGCTAATCATAGGGGATGTCTAGAAGTGAATATCTGCTCCATTAAATCTGGAATCTGTACTGACCCAACTGTTCCATTTAATCAAACACCATGCAAACTATTAAGAGCTCCCTCTGACTTTAACAGCCAATTTCCCAGAGAAAGAGCGACTCACTACTAAAAGATCTTAATAATACACAAGGCCTAGAGAGTATTGCCTTTTTTCTTTTTCTTTTTTAAGTTAAAAAAAAAAAAAAAAAAAAAAAGACTTTTCCTGTCAACAGAAATCAATGAAAAGCCTCTTGAACACAGCAAGAAGGTAGGCTTGATTTTAGCCACAATGTAAGTCCCTGCAGAATTTCAGAGTGCCAACAATAGTGTCACTTTTCTCACTCATTCATTGGATTCGTTTGTGTTTTTTCAGGACTACAATAATCTGTGCAACATTACTGGCTCCTCACCAGCACTACATTTTACATTACATAATTAACAAATTATAAAAAAAAATCACTGTCCTGTCACAGCTGCTATTATTAATCCTGAAAAGAAATTATAAACATAAAGGAATAATTATATTACGGCTAACAAGACCAATTTTACATTTCTAAAACCGTGTTTTTGAATACTTTGAGCATAAGTATTCATGTGAAAAAAGTACAGGGAAAGAAATCTACACCAAAATTAAAGGATCCATTGTTCAAAGATGCTCAATTTTCAACAACTTACAAAGAATGGAAACAGTCATAGAAACAGATAGTGATCTCAGTTCAAATTTTATATACCCAGCAATATATACGAATGCCAAGAAGCTAGGTAAAATAGCAAATGAGTCCCTAGCTAGTAAGGGGAAAAGTAATTCACTTATATTAATTTCCAATTAAGTTTTAGTTTGTGTGAGATAATCACAGATCCACATGCAACTGTCAGAAATAATAGCAAAAGATTCAGTGTACCCTTAACCCGGTTTTCCCAATGCTAACTCTTGCAAAACCATAGTACAATATCACAACCAGCATATTGACACTGATACAGTCAAGATACAGACCATTTCCATCACAAGGATGCCTCATGTTCCCCTTTTATAGTTTCACCAACTTTCCTCCCACTTCCACCCCTCCTAAACCCCAACAACTACTAATTTTGCTGTATCTTTGTCATTTCAAGAATGTTACATAAATGGAATCATACACTATATACACTATATAACCTTTGGGATTTTATTTTCCACTCAGTATCATTTTCTGCAGATTTATCCAGGTTACTGTATATCAAGATTTTGTTCCTTTTGTCATGCAGTAGTATTATATTGCATGGATATACAGTTTGTTTAACCTTTCATCTGCTGAAGGAGACCTGGGCTATTTCCAATTTAGGCTTTTACAAATAAAGCTGCTATAAACATTATGTATAGGTTTCTGTGCAAACATACGTTTTCACTTCTCTGGGATAAATATCCAGGAGTACAACTGCTAAATTGTAGTTGGCATGTTTTGTTTTTTAAGAAACTCCAAACTGTTTTTGTAGACCCTCCAGAAACATCCTCTCCAGCATTTGGTGTTGTCACTAATTTTTCATTTTAGTCATTCTGTCAAGTGTGTAATGATAGTTCATTGTAGTTTTAAATGGCATTTTGGTAAAAACTAATGATGCTGAACATCTTTGTATGTGCTTACTTGCCATGTGTACGTATATCTTCATGTCTTTTGCCCATCTTCTAATTGTACTATTTGGATTTTTTTTTTTTTAATACTGTGTGTTGAGAAATCTCTATCTATTCAAGTACTAGCTCTCTGTCAGGCATGTGGTCTGCAAATATTTTTTCCCACTCTGTAGCCTATCTTTTCATCCTCCCACAGGGGTTTCTTGCACCACAAAAGCTTTAATTTTTGATAAAGTCCAATTTATCTTTTTACCGACCATACTTTTGGTATCAAAGAACTATAATCCTAGATCCCAAAGATTTTTTTTTTCCCCAAAAGTTGTATAGTTTACTTATTCCATTCAGTCTGTGAACTGTTTTGAATAAACTTTTGCATAAAGTTTGGGACAGGTCAGGAGACATTTTTTGGATTATGGATGTGCAACCACTCCAATAGCAATGGTTGAAAAGCTGTATGTAGTTTTTAGAGTTGTCAGATTTAAACCTAAGCAGTTTTTTGAGCAATTTGAAATGGTACTGTATTTTTAATTTTTGTGTACACATGGTCATTGCTAGTACATAGAAATTCAACTGATTTTTGTGTGTTTATTTTGTTGTACCCTGTGACCTTGCTGAACTCACTCATTAGTTCTACGTGTTTTTTTGAGGGGAGGGGAGAAGTTTAAATAGATTCCTTGGGATTTTCCAGGTAAACAGTCATGTTATCTGGAAATTGGGACAGTTTTCTTTCTTTCTGATCTGTATGTCGTTTATTTCTTTTTCATGCCTTATTGCACTGGCTAGAACTTTGGTATTACATTGAATAAAAATGGCAATAGTGGACATTCTTGTCCTGTTCCTGATCTTAGGGAGGAAATTATTCAGTTTTTCACCATTAAGAATAATCTTAGCTATAGAATTTCTGTAGATGCTCTTTATCAAGTTTCATAGATACAATTTTATCAAGTTCTCCCACTACAATTTTTCTGACATTTTAAAAATCATGAATGGATGCTTATGTTTGATAATCATCAATGGATTATTGTGTTTGATGGATTGTTATGGATTATTATGTTTGATGTTTGAACCTGACTTTTTCAAAATTTGCAAAGGAAATTAATGAAGTATTGCTTTGAAACAGTTTTCAATTAGGTTCATTCTTGTTAAGTATGGAGCTTCTGAATATAGAAAAATTGTTCACTACATCAAATCTGAATTAAAACACATTCCTCCTTATTATGCAACATATGCCTTACATCAACAGCTTCAAGCCCTATTTTTTTCAGGAAGCAATCCAAAACACTATCATTTAGGCAACTTGTCAAACAATCTCATAAGTTTGGTTAAATCAATGAATCAAAACTAAGTACTCCTTCGCATTTCACGCTTTTAAAGGTTTACTTGTTTTAGTTACCGCATAAATTGTGATGTACAAGTACTTTGTAAAAAACATGTGAAAACAATACAATTTGACCTTGTCAATGCAAGTATGAGACTTTCCTATCCTGGGATGTTTCTGTTGCTTACCTTGAAGATTAGGGCTGGGCACAGGGGCTCACACCTGTAATCCCAGCACCATGGGAGGCCGCGGCGGGTGGATCACCTGAGGTCAGGAGTTCCAGACCAGTCTGAGCAATATGGTGAAACCCCATCTCTACTAAAAATACAAAAATTAGTCGGGCGTGGTGGTGCGCACCTGTAGTCCCAGCTACTCATGACGATGAGACAGAAGAAGTGCTTGAACCCAGGAGGTGGAGGTTGCAGTGAGCTGAGATCACACCACTGCACTCCAGCCCAGGCAAAAGAATGAGACTCTGTCTCCAAAAAAAAACAAAAAGAAACAAAAAAATCACTGCTTGGTTCAGTCAAGAAACAGTAATTTCCAAATACCTCAGTATTTGGAATGTAACAGTAACGTCAAATACTTCAAACAAAATTTTACCCTCTAACTACTATTTATTTACAGTTTATTAAGTACATTGGTGCTCTCAAGGATCAGTATTGGGTAACAATAGTCAAACTTTGAATTTAAACATGCATCTATTGTTGGCGTTTTTTGTTTTTGTTTTTGAGGCAAAGTCTCACTCTGTCACCCAGGCTGGAGTGAAGCGGCACCATCTTGGCTTACTGCAACCTCCAGCTCCTGGGTTCAAGCAATTCTCCTGCCTCACCCTACCTAGTAGCTGGGATTACAGGCGCCCGCCACCACGCCCAGGTAATTTTTGTATTTTAGTAGAGATGGGGTTTCACCATGTTGGCCAGGCTGGACTCAAACTCCTGACCTCAAGCAATCCACCCGCCTCGGCCTCCTAAAGTGTTGGGATTACAGGCATGAGCCATAGCACCCAGCCACATGTATCTCGTTTTAACTATCAAATTAAAAAATCAGAATTTTTTTAAGGGCATAGAAATACGCATTTTGCCAGGCACAGTGGCTCACTGTGGGAGGATCACTTGAGCCCAGGATTTTGAGACCAGCCTGGGCAACATAGTGGGACTCCATCCCTAATTCATTGATTAATTTAAAAATCTACATTTAATTAAAAAGTACTATAGCATCAAAAGTAAAAAAGGCAAATTATTTTCAATCACCGAGGAACTATCAAAGGGAAGGCAAAGAAGAGAATACACACAAACTATTAATAATCTTTATTCTACCTAAAATGATATTAATTTTCTTAGTTAATAATGACCATAGATAGAATGTAATTAAAATGAGTGTGCTAAAATATTACTATTCAAATGCTAGGAAAGCAGATGATAGTTAAATTTTTTAAAGATGTAACACCCACTAAAACAATTAGAGCAATAAAATGAACTTACAGGGCTACGGAAGGGTGGTGGCTTTTGCCTTTGTACAACCAGTGCCCTGGATACACATCTCCCTTTCCACGAACAGACCCCATCCCTTATGTAGCCACCCGAATGTCACGGCATGTATGTCAACATTTGAAAACTGCCAACATAGTTAGAGAAAATTTAACTGTCTAGTATCTGTTATATTTGTTTTGAAGAAAAATGTAACAAGATTTCTACCTGCTTAATCTAAGACATAAACAAAGGAGAAAATATGAATATAAATGCAAAAACAAAACTAATAACAAATGAAAATTAAAATCTCATTTAAACACATTTAATAGGAGGGAAATAAAATCTCAGTTAACAAAATACACTTTATTAGTATAAAGGTTTTATTCTCTGTAACATTATAGGACTTATTCTAGGGATGCAGTGCATCCTTAAGTCACATTAGATATACCGGAAACATAAATACATCAAAGTGTTTTATACCAACCTACTCAGGAAGCTGGACAGTTCAAGACTCTTCCATTTCCAGGACAATAACAAGAACAATTTAAGGAATAATAAAAAAAAAAAAAAATCCTGACCCGTATTTCTAATATTCCAATAATCCCACCACTTTGGGAGGCCAAAGCAGGAAGACTGCTTTAGTTCAGGAGTTCAAGACCAGCCTGGGCAACACAGACAGACTCTGTCTCTACAAAAAATTTAAAAATTAGGCAGGCATGGGCCAGGTGCAGTGGCTCACGCCTGTAATCCCAGCACTTTGGGAGGGTGAGGCAGGCGGATCACGACGTCCGGAAATCAAGACCATCCTGGCTAACACGGTGAAACCACGTCTCTACTAAAAATAGTAGCCAGGCGTGGCGAAATGCACCTGTAGTCCCAGCTACTCAGAAGGCTGACAGAGGAAAATCGCCTGAACTGGGGAGGAGGAGGTCGCAGTGAGCCGAGATCGTGTCACTGCACTCCAGTCTGGGCAACAGAGCAAGACTCCATCTCAAAAAGAAACAAAAAACCAAAAATTAGGCAGGCAAGCTAGGGCACTCCTGTAATCACAGCTACTTGGGAGGCTGAAGTGGGAGGATGGCTTGAGCCCAGGAGTTTGCAACTGCAGGGAGCTGCGATCGTGCCACTGCACTACAGCTTGGACAACAAAGCAAAATCCTGTCTTCAATAATTTTAAGTTTTTAACCTGAAGCTTATTTTAGAAATAATCAAAAAATATTTTTCAATGTAATAAAAGTATTATATTGTCCACACTTTGTCTTAAAAACAAAAAATTTAAACTTTAAACTCAAGCACAAATATCAACCGAGAATAGGTCTATACTAACTTACTGTTTTAGAAGTAACTTGAAATGCGAGTCATCTAATTATTTTTCAGTATTTCCAAAAAAAAATTCAAGTAGTTTATCTAAATGCATTGTCAAATCTAGTCAAGACGAAGATTTAGTGTGAAGTAGAAATCTCTCAGAAAAAGAAAAAAAAAAACTCCTAATAATCACCAACACCTCCCTTTCTTTGTTAAAAAGAAAAAAAGGTAAGAATTTCTAATTACTAATCATCAGAGTTCCCAAAATTAAAGGAAAAAGCACAAAGAAATGAAAACCACATATCTGCTTCTCAAGAGAAAGGAAATCATCATGGGAATAGTAAGAGTGACAATCAAGAATCGCACCCAGTCCAAAGGAGGAATGCAACTCACAAGTAAACTGATCACTGGACATCAATCTCCTAAGAAATACCTTTATGAATGAACTCAATGAGAAGCTAGTCAAAGGTTAAAGCTGATCAGAGTAATTAGCAAAAAGACATTAACATAGTTCAATTTCACTATTAAAAAGCTCCAATTAACTTTCCAGCCTTTCAATAATTTATAAAACTTTACCAGAACCTAAATAAGATAACTCAATCAGAATCTTTCCATCTCCATTTTTAAAAGAGATAGATGTAAATGAAAAAAGAAGGGAAGATGACAGAAGGGTATTAAAACAAAAAAAAAGAAAAAGAAAAAAGAAACCCTGTCTATACCCACTCCCCTACTTTTTGTTGTTGTTGTTGAGACGGAGTTTCGCTCTTTTTGCCCAACCTGGAGTGCAATGGTGCAATCTCCACTCACTGCAACCTCTACCTCCTGGCTTTAAGCAATTCTCCTGCCTCAGTCTCCTGGGATACAGGTATGCACCACCATGCCCCGCTAATTTTGTATTTTTAGTAGAGACAGGGTTTCTCCATCTTGGTCAGGCTGGTCTCAAACTCCCAACCTCAGGTAATCCACCCGCCTCAGCCTCCCAAACTGCTGGGATTACAGGCGTGAGCCACTGCTCCCAGCCACCCCCCTACTTCTTTTTATGTACAGGGCATTTTAGCAGGTGCGGTAGGCTCACGCCTGTAATCCCAGTACTTTGGGAGGCCGAAGCGGGCAGATCACGAAGTCAAGAGATCAAGACCATCCCTGCCAACATGACGAAACCCCGTCTCTACTAAAAATACAAAAAAGTAGCTGGGCGTGGTGGCGTGTGCCTGTAGTCCCAGCTAATCAGGAGGATGAGGCAGGAGAATGGCGTGAACCCAGGAGGCAGAGCTTGCAGTGAGCCAAGATCGTGCCACTGCACTCCAGCCTGGGCAACAGAGCGAGACTCCGTCTCAAAAAAATAAATAAGTAAGTACAAGGTATTTCCTAATCATAGTAAAAATCATTCAGGACTACTTTATCTACAAATCCTCAATCCATCTGATCAAATTCACCTTAACCACATTCAAAAGCATCACAAAAATATTAAGCCCATAATGCTAAATAAACTCTGGCTGAACTGCATAAAGGGAAACATTTCTATGTTCTAGAGAATATGAAAAGATTCACAAGATTGTTTAAAAAATCAAAAGCTGGCCGGGCGCGGTGGCTCAAGCCTGTAATCCCAGCACTTTGGGAGGCCGAGGCGGGTGGATCACGAGGTCAGGACATCGAGACCATCCTGGCTAACATGGTGAAACCCCGTCTCTACTGAAAATACAAAAAACTAGCCGGGCGTGGTGGCGGGCGCCTGTAGTCTCAGCTACTTGGGAGGCTGAGGCGGGAGAATGGCGTGAACCCGGGAGGCGGAGCTTGCAGTGAGCCGAGATCAGGCCACTGCACTCCAGCCTGGGAGCACAGCGAGACTCCGTCTCAAAAAAAAAAAAAAAAAATCAAAAGCTTGTTAAAAATAAAGTATGATGGAAATATAATAAGCTAGCAATATTTTTTTAATTTACTTGAACTTCCAATCAAGATGGCATCATAAATTGCTTTGAAAACCCACCCTGTTTCAAATACAAAGCAACGACAGATAAAATCCAGGAGAATTTTAAAGACATACCTAACTTAAAAAAGACCAGCATCACCATGAAACAGAAATATGTAACAGAGAGGGGGCAGAACGTATAGGGCTGCTAGGCTCTGGTTTCAGAAGGATACCAGTGGAGGCCTAGGTTTCAGATCCTATAGAAACAGGAATAAAAGTGGCCCACCTAAGATCAGGGACTGAGGTTGAAATTAGGCTGAAAATAAACTGCTACTAACAGCTGCCTGGGGGTAAGTAAGCTGTGTGGGCTTTCAGGAAGCATGTCTTCTCAGAAACTGAGTGCCTAGGAAAGTGAGGATACTAGGGCTTCAGCCACACTATCCCACTGCCTGGCCAACTGGAACAAAGATGCAGGTGTATCTACCATCAGTGGGAGACAAGTGCCCTCTGCTGCCAATCTAAGACCTTGGTGGGGGCGGGGGCAACAGGGAGAAGGAGTTAAGGAAAACTACTAGAAGGGACTGTGGGGAGCAGGGGGACTTCCCAGTCAAAGCTGTACCGTGACATAAAGAAAACGAATAAAAACACAGCAACTGAAATACAAAATCCCTTCAAACAAAATAGGAACAGAAAAGCCTGGAAAATACCTGAAAATAGTATGCTTAAAATTTCTTTTTTTGAGATGGAGTCTGGCTCTGTCACCCAGGCTACAGTAGCACAATCTCGGCACACTGCAACCTCCGCCTCCCAGGTTCAAGCGATTCTCCTGCCTCAGCTTCCCAAGTAGCTGAGATTACAGGTGTGTACTACCACACCCGCTAATTTTTATATTTTTAGTACAGACAGAATTTTGCCATGTTGGCCAGGCTAGTCTTGAACTCCTGACCTCAAGCGATTCACCCACCTCATCCTCCCAAAGTGCTGGGATTACAGGCATGAGCCACTCTTTTACTCTTATAAAAGAGTAAAATTTCTTTTATAAAGGGAAAAGAATCACAAAACAAGCAGAAGTGAAACAAAGCTAGGTGGAAATGAAAAAGAATTTAAAAGCTAAAGAATGAATATTTTAACTTAAAGGAAGTTTTAAATAATTTCAAAATAAGTAATGGAAATGAAAAACTGAATAACAGATAAAGTGTAAACAGTAAAAATTGAAAAGGAGTTAATAAACTAGAAAATAACGAAGAATTTAACTAGAAAGTTGCAGATGCAAAGAAGTTTTAAAGATATATTATGGAGGCCAGAAAACAAGATTTGACGACATATGTAACAGCAGTTTCAGAACAAGCAAAGAAGCCATGAGAAGAGAAAAGAAAAAATTACACTGAATCATATATTATCCAGATCAACAACATAACAAAGAAAATTATAACCTAATGGAAAATCTAACTTTCAAGTAGCAAGAAAAAAAAAATACTAGTTTAATTCATCCAGCCTAATTTGTAAATTATATTTTTTACTGGTGACCTCACTTTCGAGGGCCAAATTGTGTACAGAATACATGCTACCCAAGAACACCACAAAGGTCCTCTGGGTATTTCCACAGAGCAAAACTGAAAAACAAGGCCAATAAATAAGGTGCAATTAACAACAACAACAACAACAACAACAACAACAACAAAAGTCTGACTGGCCCAGTCTTCGGCTGCAACTTAACAGTCCTTTAAATTCAGTTTCTAACACCCAGAGAAATGAGGCATGAGATAAGAGTGTGGCTGAAGCCCTAGTATTCTCACTTTCCTAGGCACTCAGTTTCTGAGAAGACAGCTTTCCAAAACTGTGGCAATAAAACTTGTGACTGGGGTAGAGGAGTACTAGAATAGTAGATTACAGAATTGAGTAACAGGATTTCTTGTTAACTAAAACCAAATATACAAACAAAAAGCAAACCTAGTGCCATCAACACAATTTACTCAATCAAAAGTATCTCTTAACCTTTCTCTCCAAATTTAAAATAGTCAGAAAAGTAGTAAGGCTGATAATTTAGGCTGCATTTACATTATAAAATTTTAACTCTCTTTTTGGTGGTCCAGCTGTGCCTACATAGCTTAAGAATCTGATGGTTTTATCTAAACTAGTTAAAATGTACAACTGGTTAAAGTTTTGTGTATTTTAGGGGCACTATCAGATTAATAAAAGTACATTAATTTTAGTATTATGCAGACATGTCTTCAAAATTTGAAGGCATTTATATCTAGTTATCCACTTAGTAATTTTTTTGCTGGGAATACCTAGCAATGGGAATCTTTCAAAGATATATAGTAATTTGAACAGTAACCATATTAAGTCTGAAAACACAAACTATAAGACAGAACATCATTTCAGCATCTCTCTCTCAAGACAAAGCATACTCTTTGCTGGTGATAAACAGCACATTCACTTTACTTTAGTCTAAGCCTCCACCCACATAATCCTTAAAATTATATTGAGCTTCGGTGGATGAAAATACAGCAGCAGTCCTGCAGCCTAACTGCAAAAATGAAACCATGTACCCAGCGGAAGGGCTGGTCTCCCTAACTAGCACAGTTCAGTCAGCATCTATCTGACAGCACAAGAAACACATCACATGCTTTCTTTAGTTATCTGTAAATGTCAGCAGGACTCTGGCCCACTGCCATAAAGAATCTCTATCTCTGTTCTCTGCTTTATC
Source organism: Papio anubis (assembly GCF_008728515.1). NCBI lineage: Eukaryota > Metazoa > Chordata > Mammalia > Primates > Cercopithecidae > Papio > Papio anubis. The sequence continues at coordinate 110,522,693 of NC_044984.1, forward strand.
TCTTTGCCCATTCTTCAGCCATTTAGCACAACCACTACTCTATTTTCATCAGTAAGATGTTCTTCTGGGACACAAATGGGAGCCCCAATTACTTCAAAAGCAGTTACTAGGCCAGGCGCGGTGGCTCACGCCTGTAATCCCAACACTCTGGGAGGCCAAGAGTTCAAGACCAGCCTGACCAACATGGAGAAACTCCATCTCTACTAAAAATACAAAATTAGCCAGGCATGGTAGCACATGCCTGTAATTCCAGCTACTCGGAAGGCTGAGGCAGGAGAATCACTGAACCGGGGATTCGGAGGTTGCGGTGAGCAGAGATCGCGCCATTGCACACCAGCCTGGGCAAAAAGAGCGAAACTCCGTCTCAAAAAAAGAAAAAGAAGGAAAAAAAAGCAGTTACCACTGCTAGCTAAAAATTATGAAAATTAGAAAGCAACACTTTACAATTTTTTAATCAACATAGTGTAACATTTTAAATTGGCATTTATCACCCAGCAATCCATTTCTTTTATAGAAAGCCAAAAGAATTTTAACATGTTCATATAAAAGCAAGAATTTCCATTGAAAAGAAATTTTTACAGAGGAGAACACTTACTTAGCAAACACCTATGAATGCACAAACTCATTAAGAGACACCAACAATAGTGTTTATGTATGGCAGATAACCAAAACATGGTATGTTACTTTCCTTCCACACACCAAGAACCCAATAATTTTTACTGCATATATATATATATATATATAGTACCAGAGAACTACAACGTTAAAAAAAAAACAACAAAACATTCTTTTTAAAGTATTTCATCTTTTTCTCCTGCTTAGGTCTCAACTGTACCATCGATCTTATATCACAAGCTGTCCTCAACCTACCTTTTTCTCCCCTGCTGACACAAAATTCTATTTCAAGTGACCCAAGGGTATTCAACATATCCCACACACATATCACATACTTTAAAAAAAAAAAAAAAATTCATGCCTTTCTTGTGTTTTCTGCTTAGAGTACCTTTCCTTCCTTCTTTCCTGGTGGAATCTAACTCTTCTTTAAAGGCAGAAGTGCCACCTACATTTGCAATATTTTCATCAATCCCAAACAGAATAAATTGCTTTCTCTTCTCTGACTCCCTACAGAAGTTTAGACATGTCTCTTCACTGAGAGTTGTCTGACAACTCCACTCATGGGGTCAAAGGAGTACAGTGTTTCTCCTGGGAAGCACGGCATCCTGACTATCAGTTAATGTTGCCGCAACTTACAGTTTTATAATTACATCTTTCTTAGTGTCCATCGTCCTGCCTCTAACACCTCCCCTAGACTAAGAGTGCAGTAAAGAAAGGGATCCAAGAAATTCCTCTTACAGTCAAAGATCTTATGACTTGCCCTCCACATAATAAGCATGCAAAACCTATTTGATGAATAATAACAACACTGAATGGACACACTTGAGGAGAAATAGTAAAATGAATTACAGCTGCAGCTTTGGAAAAAGATATAGATGCTAAGGAACCTAAGTCATTAAATCTTAGTATATCAGAGTACAATTACAGAAAGTTAATGTCTCCTACTGCCTCTCTTTAAGGCCTGATTCCCAACCTCTCTGCCCCTAGGAACCACTGAAGTTTCTATGTCTACAGGTGGGCACACTGATTAGGGACTATCAAGTAAAAGTTACTGTCTGATCCATTTAGAGAAAAAGTTACCATCTTCTTACTTGCTTGTTCTTTCTCCTTGCTCTGGGAATCTAATACTGGCCACACCTCTGCGATTCCCTTTCCATTCTGGCCCCTTTTTTTTCTCTCGTCTCTTCCATCTTTTGTCCGATATCAGCTTTTACATGAGAGAGCTGGTCTACTTTATACAGTACTAGTCAGTCAGAGAAACACATTTTATTCTATGCAGTAAATCAAGCTTTGATTTTAACAGACTTTGTAAATCCAATCTCGGCCATTTCTGCTTAAGAAAATCAAGAGGAGAGTTTACACAAAAGTGATACAGCACACTTCACACACACTTTATTTTTAGGTCAAATAGCTTCCTATTGCAAGATCCTCATCTGCAAGAAACACTAAGTCCCTATTTAGGAATACTAAATTGTGTCACCCTTGAGGCTTATGCAAGCTTATCATCTGACTTTTAAACATTTTCTATCTCTTAGAAAATACTCTGATCAAATGCCTAAGTTTCTACTTTCAATAAGCATGTAAAAGCATTAGCACTGATTGCCCTACAGCACTTTCGGGAAAACAGTTCCCATTTGGTTAAACAGTCATCAAATTTTAAGACCAGGAAGCCACACTTTTTAAATACTACCTTTTTTTTTTTTTTTTTTAATTCAAACCTACACCAGGGGAAATCATTTTTTGGTCCAGTATCAAAATCTAATCTCCACCCCTCAAGAAATAAAGAAATCTATCTGCCTTACCATCATACTTCCAACATTTAAAGAAGCCAATCAATTACAACTAATACCTTTATACACCAAAGAGCGTCAATCAAAAGGACAAATTTTCTCAGGAAAATAATTTCGAGTTCAAGGTTATATGAGCATTTTGAACTGTTTTCTAGGAAATATAATTTAAATCAGCAGAGAGCCAAAAAACATTGTCATGGATGAATAAAAGGAGGAAAAGGCAGGGCGCCATGGCTCATGCCTGTAATCCCAGCACTTTGGGTGGCCAAGACAGGAGCATGCTTTTCCAAAAAAAAAAAAAAAGGAGGAGGAGGAAAAAGCAAACATATTTTAAATAGCCTATTTTTTAAAAAGTTACATGACTAAATTATCTTAGCAACATAAGATTTCTTTAATAAAGTGCCACCAATCCTCTGCCTTTTTTTTAGTTACTGCATTTCCTTATTACACCAGGAAAAAAGTAATAATGGCCACAATGCAGTCATTCAACACTTCCAAAGCACTTTTGTACTCTGTACAATGTTTACAATCTAGTGTATTCACCTTTCTCATCACACATTGTAAGACATTAATTATATTCACAATAAATTTTCACACTTACTAGTAAAATACCATTTGTAGTTCAAAATAATTTGAAACTTCAAGAAAAACAGGTGAAGAAAAATAACCTTTCCTGTCAGGTCTAATTTGTGAAACTTTCTGAATTCATTCAATTAGCAATTGTTCAACTATTGTTGAATTACTTGACAGGGACTATGTTAAAAGTGCTAACAGAACAATATATACGTAAACTGTCCTCAATGAGCCTGTAGCCCACAAGGAGAAAAAGAACACAATAAGCAAAGCGTTCTGGTGCATGAAACCTGCAGTAGCACACACTGAGTCTATACTAAGCACACTTCAAAGACTCACTGTGCCTCAATTTATATTTTAATCAATGAATCTGAATTTTTTAATGATTAAAAATAGTTTATAAAATAAAAACACTACTCAGCAAGTTAAATTTTGTTAATACAGGGCTAGAGAGGTACAGAATGTCATAATTCCTATGACATAGATCAGATAGCTATTGTAATTGTAACTTAAAACAAGAGGGATGGTGTGAGCAAAAGGGCACATCTTCTGGGTTAAAACAGATACAGATCACATCTGGAGAGAGAAGGTTACAAAAGAAGAACAGTCATCCTCAAGATTACTTAGTAAATACCCATGCTGGCCTTGAAACTGTAGGCATAATTCCAGATTGTAAAAGAAAACTGACTGTACATAGACTAGGATCAAATGAATATAAAAATACATATCCACCAATAAAAAAAAAAAAAAAAAAAAAAGCCCCCATGGGTTGTCACATGAGAGTATCTATCTCTACCAAAGTCTTAATTTTCTTTAAAGTCCTCTATCCCAAATTGAAAATATTATTTGAAAATGTTACACGAAGTAGTATAGAGGAAAAGTCTTCTACAAGATTAGATCTGGTAAGCCTATGTACTATAATACCATATAAATTTTGGTCATTAATTCATCCAAATAAGGGTTGTAATAACAAATGAAGAAACCCTGAAATGGATAAATTTCCTTAACTAAGAAAGAAATTACAAGGATGAAAGAAAAAGAATAAAAATAGACATTAACCCCAAGAAATAAAAATGATACATGTAGATCAACATCATAAAACATTTGATTTTAAAAATGATCCAAATATTCAACAAATCTATAAGCTGTGTCTAAAGAAAGGTAACTTATGTGCACAGTCAGCAGCATTATTAATGCATTTAATAGCACATGTGAAGCAATGGACATCAAGGAGGCAGCAGGCTTCAGAGGGATCTGTACAGGTGAGCTTTACCTCCCACAATTGTACAGAGTTTTAGGAGCACGTGTATGGGTGCTTTTTCTCTAGGAGACCATCCAAAGCTTTCTGCACATCTTCAAATGGGTGAATGACCTGAAAACCCTAAGAGCCATCCATATAAGACTATAAAGTTTCCAACATTACAATATGTCTTTTCCTTGAAAATGTGCAATATAATACAGTAAGAAAATAAATTCTGAAAAGAAATAGGTTAAAAGCAAGGTTAAAACAAGCTATCATCAAAATTCCATGAAAGTCTTTTTATCGCATTAAAGAAATATACTTCCTTCTCTTTGTAAGGTGTAAATTTGAAAATTTAAAGTTTTAGGAAACTAAACTAGCTTTACAAAACAGATGTTGCCGCCTATGCCATTTAATCAATTCAAGTCACATTCCTAGAAGACAATATAGCCATCTGATGAGTTCAGCGTCAATGGAATGAGCCAAATCCACACAACAGCATTTTACAAAAATAATCAGCGGTTTAAAGCAGGGCATGTGCAAAATTCCTGAAATAACACATACATAATTCACTGCCAAACTCAGATCAATTCAGAATCTGCAGAGGCAAGAAGCATTATTATGGCTCTGAAATCCATATTCAGTAAGGCTGTGTTCAGAAAGTTTCATTTCAATTTCAAGAAAATAAATGACTAGAGAAGCTCAATAATGATTTTGGCAGATATAAGTACCCTTCGTTCAAAGCAGAATCTTTTACAGAGCTTAAGATTTTTTAAAAAGATAAAGAAAAACACCAATTTATAAGACCTAAGTCTTGAATTTAAGGATGAAATGTCATCAACTTGAGAAATATAACACTATATCTACTCAAATATTATAGCTATCCAGACAACAGTTAACGGCAAAAGAGTACAATGGAAATGGTTGAAAAAACACAGGCTTATTAGAGATCAGTTAGAATTGCAATTCTAACTGCACCACCACAAAGCGGTATGACACTGAGCAAGTTACTTCATTGTCCCATGCCTCAGTTTACGCATTTTTAAATCTCCTGTGGCTGTGATGCACAAGGAACTCCCCTCTCTCTCTAAAATCCACCAACCCTTAACCTTCTTCCCCTGCCAGCCTCTCGGGTTCTTCACGGTCAGCATCTCCCCACAGATTCACTCAAGTCCTCCTATTCAATAAGGCTTCAGAAAAATTAAAAACTGCTTCTCACAAAAGGCTTAGGAGAAAATGCAAAGTCAGAAGAATCTCAAAAACGTAAGAAAATCTGGCAAATGAAGAATACAAGAGAAATCACAAAGTTTTACAAAAGCACTCCTGTTCTTACCAGGACTCAATACCTGGAAGGCAGATGAATGGGCTTTGCTAAAACTTTTCAGATTTATTTTATGCTTGCTTGCCACAGAAACCAACACAGGACCTTTTAGTCTGAGTTTCCTCTTCTACAAAAACAGCGGGACCAAATTAAATCAGAGTTCTTCAAACTGTATTCCTCCGAACTCTCGAGTTTCGTGAAGGTACCTCAGAGACCTCAGGACAAATGCCTCCATACCATCTTCAGGCAGGAATGTTAACAGTTTTCTATATGAGGGTTCCATGTAAGATTTGGTTTTACAAGTTTTGCTTATAAAAGGCTGGCAAATATTTACAAAATAAATAGGCCTTAAACTTGTAACATTCTGTACACGTAATATCATCACTTTGTGGTGGTGTTTATTTTTCTCTACTTGATGCTAGAAACACAGTAACTTTTCTGAAGGTTTGTTTTAAAAGATGTTTTGGTTTTTTGAGTTTTTTTTTTTTTTTTTAAATAAACATAAAAATTTTAAAAAAAACACAGTCCAGTGCTAGAGCTGGTGGCAAAAGTGAAACATATAAGGAAAGACTAAAGTTACCCCGAAAGACAAGGGTGAGGCTGGGCGCAGTGGCTCACATCTGTAATGTCAACACTTTGGGAGGCCAAGGTGGGCGAATCACCTGAGGTCAGGAGTTCGAGACAAGCCTGGCCAACATGGCGAAACCCCATCTCTACTAAAAATACAAAAATTATCCGGGCATGGTGGCAGGCACCTGTAGTCCCAGCTACTCAGGAGACTGACGCAGGGGTAACTGCTTGCACCCGGGAGGCAGAGGTTGCAGTAAGCCGAGATCGCGCCACTGTACTCCAGCCTGGGCGACAGAGTGAGACTCCATCTCAAAAAAAAAAAAAAAGACAAGGGTGAAAAGTCACTGAGGAATCACTCAGAGTTACGAATTGAACCAGTTAACCATATGCTTAGTAAGAAACAATAAAAACCAACTGCGCAAATATTTCTGGTGAATAGGCCAGCCAGAGCAAAAATTTTATTTTATGGAAGAAAATTACATGTTGTAATGGTATCTGCAAAAGTGGGGCTTTCAGAAGGCTTCAAGTGGCATTTCTTTGAAATGCCAGTGGTGGGCATATCACAATATCTACTGATCTGCTTCCAAAAGTCAACCTAACTCCAAGTTTCTGCACACGAACGGATTAAGGTTTTACGGACCACAATCTATAGCAATCTTTCTACTTTGAGAGAGACCAAAATTAACAGAACCTAGCCTAACATAAAACTCCAGTGATTTAGACCAGCTGCTCAGGAGTCAGGAGCTGCCAGATGTGAACTGAACTGCTATATTCCATGACTGCTATCAGCTAGGAATAGCTACTGCCCAGGAACAACTTGTAAGAACTTTCCTGGCTAGAAAAAGACTGCTGTCTCAGTACCCATGTTGTAGGCAGTTCATGGCAATTCTTCCAACAATCCTATTTTTCAGTGTAGACGGATGTTCTAATTCCTAAATTATAAAGCTTTCACCAACTGCCTTTCTTCTAGTATGTGTTCTGGTGTTTGCTGCCATGACTTTGAATACAATGCCCCACTATAGGCTCCTCTAGTTGCTATGTGGTCATTTTTGGTCTCACTCTCCATTGTATGCGTCTTCCTTTGGTGTACCCCTATCTTCTTCTGACCCACTGTATTCCCTAGACCTGGCTCCTGCCCTTTATCCTAAACCTTCCTTGTCCTGTCTGCAGATCCCTAACTGTAGATAAAGAGATACTTAGGTATTATTATTATCTTATTTTCTTAAGCTAACCTGGCCAGAGTTTTCAGAATTGGCAAATAATAAGATGTGTTCCCTTTCAGAATTTATAAAATGGCTAATATAAAAGAATAGAAGAATAATATCGCTGCCAAGAAAAAGCAGCAAGCAGTGTAGTGTCAGTGGTGATCACAGTTGGCACAAATACTGCTTCTTTGCTGTCTCCTCCGGTGGCTACCTAGAACACTATAAACCCTTTCTTCCAACTGTACCTGGCCTCCTACTTACTCAACTACTCATGTGGTTTGCCTTCTGGGACACAAAAATTCATCTTCATATTGCTGCCAAATCCTAACCAGAATTCAGAAAATGGTGAACAAAAATGGTGCCTATTAAAGAGAAAGAGAAGTCAGATTTCATCCTCATCCATTTGCTCTAGGAGCTCTGATGGCAAAAGCACTTCAAAACACCAGTTAACTATGTATTCCAACAATACAGGATAAATGAGAAGGCCCTTCAAAAAGAGGTACTGTAATACAAATTTTTTTCAAGTCATGTTTTTTTAAACGTTTTTCCTAGTTTTTTTACACTCAATGAGACTCAAACAGAACTAGTCCTCTTCTCATCAGCTACTTGGGAACAAAGACATAAGTTCTAATTAGAAGATTCCTTCCCTCGCCACCCCATAAAAGCACAATGGTCCACTCCCTACAATAATCACCTTCTCAACTGTTCTACCATTAAAAAAAAAAGAAAAAAGGAAAGTCTTTTAAAAAGAACAGCTAAGTCCTTTTCCTCCCTACTGTTTTTGGCCAGAGGGAGGGAGAAACTCCGAGCTACCAGTCCATTCAGAAGAAAATGGGTTACAAACAGAATGATAAAAACAGGTATACTTTGGTAAATGGCCACCAATCTAATCCATTTGAATGATTCCAATTGTTTTCCTACCTTATCCTTTCATTCAAATCTATCTTCTGCCATTCCTGGAGCTTGAGAAAGCAATAACACTTCCTGCTCTGAGGAAATGAAAGCCTCCTCACCACTGAGATAATCATAACCATACATATTAACTCCTTCATTAAAATATATTTATTACAAATACAGCAGTTTCTGCTTTGAAAAATTTACAATGTACTGCATAACTAAACACTTTTTTTTTTTTTTTTTTTTTGCTTCCTTTGTATAAAGAAAACAAAGTGGCAATGATAAATTGGACAAAACTAAGAAACATACCAAACTTTTGGGGACTAACTTTAGCAGATATAGAGACACTTACGTATTAATTTTTTTTTTTTTTTGAGATGGAGTCTTGCTCTGTCACCCAGGCTGGAGTGCAGTGGCGTGATCGTGGCTCACAGCAACCTCCACCTGGGTTCAAGCAATTCTGCCTCGGCGTCCTGAGTAGCCGGGACTACAGGCATGCACCACCACATCCGGCTAATTTTTGTATTTTGAGTAGAGACGGGGTTTCACTGTGTTGGCCAGGCTGGTCTTGAACTCCTGACCTCAGGCGATCCACTTAGGTATTATCATATTACAGAAGTTGTCAAACCAAAGGAACATCTAAAACCTTACCTTAAGCACAAGCTAATGAAGCCAAACTGTTACTAATTCTTTCTGGTGAAGGAATGATACTTCTTCAAATGTGAGACAGAAGTAAAGTTATTTACACCAATACATTTAAGAACCATCAGTTTCATGAATGAACATCTATCAGTGAAGAAGGATAAAGAAAAGTTACAGACAGTGGGGAAAAAAAAAGGTAACAATATACAAAATTAGTAAGCCAAAGGGCTGTTGGGGAAAAATAGCCAGTAGCCTCTTTTTTTTTTTTTTTTTTTTTTTTTTTAAACAACTGCCCTCCTCTTATTATTAAATCTAGGGATTCGGAGCATTAAAAAGTTACCAAAGCACTAATTTACAACTGAGTATCTGTTTCTATTTAAACATCCTGAAAGAAGACAAAACGCTAAAATAAATCTGCATTCTCTACAGAGTTCACTATTTACAAGTTAAATAAGAAAACATTAAACTTCTTTATGCCTTGTTTTGTAGATTTGACTTTGGAACCACATTTCATAACTACAAAACGATTAAATTTTTTTACATATCCCCCCAAAAATGAGATGAAACAAAAGCACCTCACTGTGTAACTAGTTGGTGACAAAAACCACAGAGAGGAATTATTCTGAGTGACTTTAAAGCACAGTAAAGACACATGCATAATGAAATATACACTAAGAACAAAGAAAATCTGTAAGTATACGAATACAGTCATATGCCACATGATGACGTTTCAGTCATGATGCACCATACAGATGATGGTGGTCCTATAAGACAATAAAACTGAATTTTTACTGCACCTTTTTTTTTTTTGGTAAGATTTTTTGTAGAGATAGGGTCTCCCCATGTTGCCCAGATTGGTTTCAAACTCCTGGGCTCAAACAATTCTTCTGCCTCACCCTCCCGCAAAGTGCTGGAATTACACATGTGAGCCACCGCTCCTTGCTTTTTCTATGTTTAGGTATGTTCAGAAACACAAATATTTACCATTGTGTTACACTTGCCTACAGAATTCAGTGCAGTCACATGCTGTAGCCTGTGAGCTACATAAAGCCCAGATGTATATAGTAGGCTATACTGTTTTTGTGTAAGCAAACTCTGTTGTTCACACACTGACATCACCTAAAGAGGCATTTCTCAGAGGCATTAAGTGACACATTGCTGTATTTCAATAACAGATGATAACAAAAAAAGAGTTAGCATTTCTAGTAATATTGAAGGCAGTGTTGTTATTCTAAGAGTGCTGTATTTATAGCACGGGATAAAGCAAATAAAAAATTATGTTGAGAACCAGCAGTTTGGGCATGAGAAAAAGAAGATACAGATAGATATAAGAATGATATTAAGTAAAAATTTTATAGACCTGAACTTGAATTGCCAGGTATCAGTATGAATTACTATGTAATTTATGTTTTAAAAAAAGAGAAAAAAAAAAAAAAAGGCATGTGTCTAGGTCTGTTCAGTGAAAAGGCCTAAAAAGAATGACTAAGTTAGTAGCAACAGGAATCCTCAGTGCTCAGACTGTGGTCTCTAAATACCATGCCCCAATTAAAGGAGCCATAATTCCTTAGCAAAATGGCTAATTCCAAAACTGGAGCATAAAATGTTTAAGATAAGCGAGGAACATGCTGTCATACCAAAAAGCAAGGAAGGTATCAGTGACTAGAGTCGTGTCAAAACTACTCGGAGGTCACCTTCAACAGGTTTCCACTGGACAAAGACAGGAAAATTTAAACATCAAGAAGGATAACAGGCTGGACGCGGTGGCTCACCCCTGTAATCCCAGCACTTTGGGAGGCCGAGACAGGCGAATCACCTGAGTTCAGGAGTTTGAGACCAGCCTGGCTAACATGGTGAAACCCAGTTTCTACTAAAAATACAAAAAAATTAGCTGGGCATAGTGATGGGCGCCTGTAATCCCTGTTACTCTGGAGGCTGAGGCAGGAGAATCACTTGAACTTGGGAGGTGGAGGTTGCAGTGAGCCAAGATCGTGCCATTGCACTCCAGCTTGGGCAACAAGAGCGAAACTCCGTCTCAAAAAAAAAAAAGGGGGATAACAATAAACTGAAACACAGTTTGTTTTAATCCATGAGTTCATGATAATATTCAAAAATAGGAACTCACAGGTCATCTTTGGAGCAACAGTTAACTATCACCCCATAGGGGAAAGTTAATGTAGATACATCTCTCTGAAAACCTTTCTTCAAATGCTATTCATATCATGCCTGTCATTTCAATTACTCAAGTAAAATTCAACTGTTCGACTCACAGCAGAAAGAGGATAAAAACTAATTCAAATATTCTATATAAAGAAAAAAGCATCTGGCTGGGTACAGTGGTTCATGTCTATAATCCCAACGCTTTGGGGGGCTGAGGCATTGCTTGAGGCTGGGAGTTCAAAACTAGCCTTGGCAACATAGCAAGATCCTGTCTCTATCAAAAAACATTTTTTTAATTAGGCATGCATGGTGGTGCGCACCTGTGGCCCTAGCTACTTCAGAGGCTGAGATGTGAGGATCACTTGAGCCCCAGAGTTTGAGGGGTCACAGTAAGCTATGACTGTGCACTGTACTCCAGCCTGGGTGACAGAGCGAGACCCTGTCTCTAAGGAAATATAAAGCATCAGGGAAAAAAAAAGGAAATAGTATTACCTGATTCAAAGTATGAGGTAAAAAATGGAAACATTAAAGCCCCCCACCAAGTCTTCATTTGTATTTTATGCATTCCAATTAATGTATCTTTATAAATATATTTTGATGAAATAAAATGCACCTACGCAAAAATCATCAATGATTATGAGGCATGCTCAGAGCCTAATGTTTTTTTTAAATCGCCAACAGTTTAGGTACCATTATCTGCGGACTTGAAATGTTGCATGTACATTACAGAGAGAGTTCGCTATGACATTTGATTCCTAAGGAAAAACTACAAACCAAGGAGGTGTACCTCAGTATTCAATATCCTTAAATAATTTCCACTTTAGATTAAATGAGACCCCTAAAGCCACAGTGAGGAAACATTTTAAAATTATATCCAGAAAAATCCCATGTGCTAGAACATATATCCCTTCATGCCTTTGTTTTTTTAAATAGATGACTATTACAACTATGCCACATTCTCAATCTCTGGCCCTTTCTGATGCCTTGACCCAGTAACCATTACCATCCCACACTTCTCTGAAGCAGTGCCTCGAAAATCATGGCTCTTCACTCAGTTTACATATTCTAATCCATCTATCCTCTTCTATCCTTTCCTTCCTATTTTCTTTATTATTCCTTATTGCTTCCTACCAAATGCTGAGGGAGTGGTCAGATAACTATTAGAGCCCAACCTTCTACCACAGTGAGATCTGTTTCAGAAGTACTTGAAAGTCCCAAGGCAAAAATAAACCAAGATGATACTTTCTCAAATGATACAGAGCCCTCAAACTTTGGTAAAGCCCAGAAGACTTCCAAGTGGTCCTACTGTACTCTGTCTTACCCTATTCTTCCAAGTGGTCCTAACCTAGAATGTTAGGATTCAAGATTTAATCATGGCTTAACCAAAATTGGGCTTCTTCCTGAAATACTCTTCTAAAAGTTCTAAGAGAGTTAACCATTTCTCCTCTAAATTTTTCTAATGTTTTGGGCAGTCAATTCCCACAAACTAGACTAAGCCCATTTAAGGGAAAACAATTCAAGACCAAATCAGCTGCCCTCCCTTCCCACTGCAACTTACATGTGACATGAGATACAACATTGTGGGAAAGGGGCAGGCAGGACTATTCAAAAAAATCTTAATGGTTATATTCAGTTAGCAGAGGTACCTTGAAATGATTTCTAATCACTACAATAGTACACAGATATTCTCTAAACTATATTCAGAAGATCTGAATCTTCAGTGAAATCACTGCAGGACAGAGTATAAACTGGACTGTACATCTGGATCTGCAGCTACATTCAAGCAAAGTCAACTGCTTTGAAATGTTGCCACAATTACATTCTTAAAGGAAATCAGAAAAACCACTAAGCAAATGGTATGCATAATATTGCTACTTCTCTCAAACCTCTGAGAGCATTTAATAAATGTTTGTTGAATGAATCACCTTATTTCATGGAATACATATGTTATCTCCTAAGCATTCTGTTTAACATCTCCCTAAAATTTGAAAGAAAAAAAACCAGCCCAAAAGCTGGTTTAGAACGTAACCAATATATACATATATTTCTATATAGTGGTATCAGAGAGCCCTAAAATCCAACCACATGCCTTCGGGGAAAATGCGTATGATCTGTACAGCACCTAACATTAATCCTACAAATACACTACACAAAAGCAGTCAAGAACTCCAAAATTCAAAACTAGTACAATTAATCTATCACTCTTATTTTAGCACACAAGCAGAAATGTGCCAAAATAAGGCTGCCTGAGTTTAGGGAAAATTTAAGTAGTAAACTGGCACGATAATGAATAAAGAAACTTCGAAATAAAGCTAATGAAAGTGGAGCAGCATTTATAAATGAAAGCTCACCAGGAGACACTGAAAAGCACTCTCGTGGTTTACCACCTGAAGGTATCAACTTGAAAAGTCTGCAAAAATCAACAAAACTAGTTTCCAACCACAATGAATAAATTCATCACCATGTCAAAAAAGGAAGAAAGGAGATGAAGAGAGGGAGGAAAGGACTACGAAGAGATCTACGGAAACTTCGTGACACTCTAATTATGCCACTAGCCAGAAGAAAACTTCCCACTGCACTTCTGCTCAATGATTTTCTGTTAGAAGACCTTTAGTCCCTGTCCTTAAGATAGTGCCCAAAATGGCCTTTCGGACCTTTCCAACCATTGCTGAAACCCAGACCAGCACTGTCCAACAAGGCAGCCTCTAGCCAGATGTAGCTACTGAGCACCTGAAATGTGTTCTGACACCAGGGATCTGAATTTTTCATTTTATTTAATTTTAATTAACTTAAATAGCCACATGTGATAAGTGGCTACCATACTGAATACTGCAACTTGAGAGTCAAAGTCCCTGATATTTTATTACTGAAGGCGTTTTGCTGGCAAAAAAAAAAAAAAAATGTACCTTTAAGACAGAAAGGTGGCTGATTCTGCCTTAGAGAAGCATGAACTCAAGAGAAAATAAAACAACGCAAACCTTTCTTCAAGGGCATTTCTAAACTAAGTATCGGCCTACGAGGCTCCTAAATACTAGAAGATATATCCTGAAACTTCCTGATTTATACTTTAGGGCAGCTGAATTTGGAAGTTAGAAAGAATGTTTATAATATGCAAGATAAATTAAGTGGCAAAAGAACAGGATGGAAAAATAAACCTAGTCAGTTCAAAGATTTTGCTTAAATTTCCTTACAAATAAAAGCAACTACTCATCACAAGTCCCAAACACCTCTCTCTACATTTATAAAGCTGTCCACTTCTCAAGTATACTCCTGCCTGTATCATTTTAATCCTTGACTCCAATCCATTTAACACTTTTGTTAGCTATGTCTCTGCTGGGTAGCACTTTCTAATAACATTGTGACATATTACTAAGGCTGTAAAGCAACATGAGAGTAGGTATATAATACTGTAGTTTAATAAATAACTATTAAAATAAGTTGAAATAATGAAAAAAATGTTGAAAGTTATTAAGCTACATATCACATTTTTTTCTGAGAAAACGAAATTCACCAAATAATCATATTACAGTAAGTCCTCACTTAATACTGTTGATACGTTTTTGAAAACTGCAACTTTAAGTGAAATAACATATAACAAAACCAGGTTTTTTCCCTCATCAATGTTACAACAAAATAACATTGAAGGAAAGGACATTATTCAAGGACCTGCTATATGTCATTTCACTTAAAGTCACAGTTTCACTGTATACCCCTGTAACTAAAATTTTAAGTTAGCGTATAGTATCCTCTTAGAAACAAACCCATGAGATTAAGTTGTTAACTATTAAATAATGATAATTAAGTTAATTTTCATAAATGGTAAGGTTGATAGTATTATTATTTTCCTATTTGAATAAAAGTAACTCAGGAATAAAAGCCTCGCTCACATGAAATCAATAAATCTTCTGAGCATCAGAAAATTCAATCCCACAATTTTATTTTCAGCGGAGTATACTATGACACTATCTTATAAACAACCCTTTCTACTAGAAAGATTTTTTCAGCCCAATTACAGATAGTTAAAATTATTCCATAAATACAGCACATATGGAGCAAGTTAAATAAAATATGCTTCTCCAACCTAATATGGTATTAAAAGTTAATCTCCTGCAGCTCACATAACAAAACTTTAACCTACATTCTGAGTGAAAAACATATATAGAAAACAAAATCAAGTATGTTCACCCTTAATAATCAAATCATACAAAACAGGCTTAAAATACTATCAGGAATCTCAAGTGATTCCTAAATATACATAGTCCTTACTGACAAAACTACAATAGAAATGACACAGAGAGAATTACAACATCCATTATCATCCTTCTTCTGAAACTAAAAAGAAAGTGGAGAGTTATGCTCAAGGCAACTCCCTGACACGCTGCCATTAGATCAGGCAGACTATCTCGTGTGATGCTGCTATGCAATCAGATGGCTAGCCTAAAAAGAAAAAAAACTACTCCTGTCAATTACAGTCTCAATACTAGCATCTAAAAAGTCTTATGCTCAAAGAAAAGCCACTTATAAACGAAGCATAAAGCCTACTGCTCCCAATTTGCATGGCTTGATGAACTTTTACAATTTAAACTTCATCTTCCACACTCTTCCAATAAACCAAGGTTTCCCCCTCCACCAATTCCCTTTCACAGGGAGGGATGGAGGGAGTGGAAAGGGGTGGGGAGACAAGGTGGACAAGAAAGAGGGGAGGGAAGGAAAACAAGAAGGAAGGAGGGATCTTCCAGCTACATAAAAACACACCAGAAATTTTCACCTTTGAACTGCTTGCACATCAAAGACAAAAGCAAGCATGGAGGGCCAAATGTTTTGAAGTAAAAAATACTACTACTAAAATTATTTGCAAGTTTCTTCTGAGTACAAAAGCTTTTTTTTTTTTTTTTTTTTTTTTTGGAGACGGAGTTTCACTCTTGTTGCCCAGACTGGAGTGCAATGGCGCAATCTCAGCTAACTGCAACCTCTGCCTCCAGATTCAAGCAATTCTCCTGCCTCTGCCTCCCAAGTAGCTGGGATCGCAATCAGCATGTGCCACCACGCCTGTCTTAATTTTGTATTTTTAGTAGAGACGGGGTTTCACCATGTTGGCCAGGCTGGTCTCAAACTCCTGACCTCAGGTGATCCACCCACCTCGGACTCCCAAAGTGCTGGGATTACAGGTGTGAGCCACTGCACCCAGCAAAAGTTCTTTTTTATTTTTACCACTTTGTAATTTATGATCCCAAATTCCTAAATCTGAGGCTTCTAATTTACCTACACATACTGATCACTACCAAATATGGAATCCTTTTATTTCAAGGGGTATAATATCCTTATAGAGAATTATTCAGCCACCAGTTAGAAAAAGCTGAGAAATACTTTCTGAAATCTTTGCTCATCAGCCCAGAATTTGAAGTTCATACCTAGCAAACAGTGTTACATCCATCTTGTATAGATTTCCCTTAAAACACATACAAACACACACACACCCCTTGAAAAACTGTGAAGAATCTTTAAAAGTACAATTTAAGTCACAGCTACTCTGCCTATGGGGTAGCCCTGCTGTCTATGGTGCAGTCATTTTCCTGTACTCTGCTGCTCTAATAAACTTGCTTTGCTTTCACTTAAAAAAAACAAAAGTCACAGTAAATAAGTGTAGGATTCCTTAGTAATATAAATAAATCCACCGGATACAAAGTTCTAAAACTCACTTTTTAATTGATAACTTGGGTTAAACAATAACTATAAAATATAATATTCGTCTACCAATATGTTGTAGTCATGGTAACAAAAACTACTTCTTGGACCATCTGACTCATCTTGTTATGTAGTAACTGAGTTCTTGAAGTCAAGAGCCATTTAGTGAAACTGGAATTCTTTTGTAAGAAACCTTCTCTCTTCTCTTAGACAAAACGGTTAAAAATTTTAAAAGCTTCAGAACACCTATTTCAAAGGCTGAAATAGGTGAGGCTGAATCGAATATTTTCATAATATAAACCAAGAACTTAGTCAAACACAAAATCAAAATTTTAATACTATATTTATATATTCATCCCAAATCTGGATGAAATATATGTAATACCAAAATTTCCCACTATTCGCCAGTAATGTCTAAGGAAAATATAGTTTTTCAATAATAGCTTTTTTTCTCTTGATCTCCTTTAAACAACTCAGACAGGAGTAAGAATGACTGGCTCAAAATCACTTCACTCAACATGCTCAGAAGCAAAAAACAGTACAGTTCACACTGTACCTAAAAACCTTCTACCTAAACTCACTGCAATTTCTATCATATGGTCAATAAACGTATTTGGTTAGTTCTGCACTATTTTATCGCCAACAAAAAAAAAAAATTCTCAAACATAATAATCTTTGTTGCCTCACAGACATGCACTTTTATTGGACTGATAAATTCAGGTCACCCTATTTAAGAATGTAAGTCTATCAATCTGGTCTCACATAACTACTATCAACTAATATACCCTAATGTTCAGGGCACCCTTAAATTTACAAATTATCAAAATCTGCATTAAAATTCCAAAGGATATCATTATATATGCATAAATTAAACTAGCAGTAGGTTAATTCCTTTTAAATGTTCCAATAAAGAGGTTTGTTTTTTGGAAGTGGCAGTCTAAAATATCTTATTTTTGCTTTAGTTACTATCAATAATCCAATATAACATAATATCTTTGTGCTTTTTAACCTACAAATGAAGCAGTCTAAATGACAATCAGTACTTCCTCTATTCCTCTAAGTGAACATTCCTTGTTTCCTTCGCAAGTGACAAAACCATATCACATCCTATTTTTCTCAGAAGTCTTGGAGAAATCTGTTACCACATATTCCATAGAACCTTCAAAGGCTTTGTCCATTGTCTAAGGAATTAAGCCAAAGAAGTGTTACACAGTGTGGTTCCTATCTATCTTTCCAGCATCAAACATCCTCTTAACCTGCCTCTCTTATAGCTGATATCCTATAAGCTCTGAACACAAGGAGTTACTAAAATTCCAATTCAATATCTCCTATTGTGCTAAAATACAAAAAAAACCTAAAATGCTGGGATCATATCTTCCTTACTTCTACATCCATAATGTCTAGCACAGCATCCAGGAAAGAGTAATTGTTCAATGTACGTTTAACAGATAAAATGAAGCCAAGCCCCTTTCCCTACACTGAAGTGGATTATTTTAATACCAATAAATTAAAGCTCTTTCACACAAAAGTGCAATATTTAAGGATCAAAACACCAGATGTGATTAAAAATACACAAAACACCAATTTAATGGTCCTCACTGCATCTTCCCAAGAATGAGGAACCACCTCTGAATACTCTCGTTACCATCAATGTCCCAGCCCCAATTTATTTAACATATTGTAGCCCAGATTAATCCTCCCAACTGTTCACCTAACTCTCTTCTCAAGACTCTCAAGAGATCCGCTAATGGTCTACTGAATGGTCGTAATGTATTAACCCAGTATTCAAGGTCTCCCATGATCTGATTTAAATTACCTTTTCAAACTGTTTTCTTCCTCTACTCTTTATTACAACCTCTCAACAGACAAGCTGAAATTCTAGCTATGACCTATACTTGTCCACTGCGTCTCTGCTCTTGTGACACTTTTACTAAGCTATCTTTCCTCTCGTCTGCCCCTGAAACCCACATGTCCTAATTTACTCTCTGAAGCTTTATTTATTTATTTAGATACAGGGTCCCACTGTGTTGCCCAGGCTGGTCTCAAACTACTGGGCTCAACTGATCCTCCAGCCTTGGCCTCCCAGAGTGCTGGGATTATAGGCATGAGCCACCACACCCGGCCTGAAGCATTATTTTTACTGCTACACCCTCCATAAGACTTGCTTAATCCTGGTATCTAGAGGTCACCTCTACTCTTCCCAATTCCCAGAGGACTTTATCTGTAGCTCTATTACCATGCCTACTAAGTGTAGTACATCCTGTTTCTGATAGTCATCACTCCTACTAGCATCTAAAACTTCAAGAATCAATGCTTGGCTCAAGAAAGAAGGGGACAAAGATGCTTCTGGAAGAAAGGTATACAAAGGTCCAATAGTGGTTGGAAAAAGTGAAAACCACAGTGACGGCTGCTCACAGAGCACATCAAGTTTAGTTTAAACATGTACTGACTGCTGGGGCAGAAACTGTGAAAGGTCACTTTACTGATCAATGTAAGAAGCATAAAGTCATGCGGGGTATTAAATCCACTTTCTGATGTACCATATTCAC
Source organism: Papio anubis (assembly GCF_008728515.1). NCBI lineage: Eukaryota > Metazoa > Chordata > Mammalia > Primates > Cercopithecidae > Papio > Papio anubis. Next base: position 110,541,937 of record NC_044984.1, read on the forward strand.
AAACATTCTATTCAATATAGGGGATTCAGTGCCTCAAGAGAAATCTGGTGGTTTGAAAACTAGTTACTGTAGCAAAGACTAATACATTACTATATTTGATTTGACACTGAAAATCTCCAACAAAGATGTATCTAACCAGCAAGAAAATCCCATATCAATGCATAAAAATATCCCACAGTAATACATGGCAGCAAAGTTACTAAGGACAGAAAACTTTAAGCAAAAATCTACTGTTGTCCTCAAGAAAGAAAAAGTTTTAATACTTTGACTTTTTTCATGTTCTGCTGAATACTTTGACTTTTTTAATGCTTTGGTGATAATTTGGGAAGTCTTTTCCTTTATCTTGATAGAATATTAACTGAAGACCCTAACTCAATCGTGCTGGAACATGCGCGCTCTGCTGTGACAGTTATCTCTGCCCAGGAAAGACAAGCAGCATGATACATGAGCATGACCAAGAGGGTGCTTGAGCACCCACCCAACTTGATGAAGATAACAACCTATGAGGGAATGAAACAGGAGCCCAATGTGAGCAAAGTCAAGTTTTTTATAAGCAGCTATCTAGGGGTATTCAAGGGTGCAACACGGCAAATCTTAATCTTGGGAAGCTGGTAGAGAAAAATGACTAAGCACATTTTTTAAAAAAACTGTATTTCAGACCTGCAAATTTGGCTGTCTTGAGACATAACTACATCCCTTTAAGTTTCAAACAAGATTAGTAAAAGTCCTATCCGCCTCCTCCCATACCCACAAAAACAGTTCATGTCTGGCCCATCTTTGTATCATCCCAAAATGATGACATCTTATAAAAGTCAAAAAAATTGGCTAAACATTTTAAACAAGAAAAACAAACTGCTGATGTTGCAGCAGGAACAAGAACTTGGAAGAGGCAAAAACATGAACAGAGGAGAAGTACTTACTTCCCCTATCACAGCATTTATCACACTGTACTGTACCTTCCTGCTTACTTCTTTAATTGTCCCATTAAAGGATAAACTCCGAGATGAAGAACCGAATGACACAGTCCAACAGTGAATGCCCAATACCTAACACATTATCTGGCCCTTATTTGAAGTGCAATAATATCTGATGATTAAATAAACAAAAACACACAGCAAGAGTAAAGAGAACCCACTAAAACCTCATAAGCATCCTGAGAACTATATCAAAATAAGGTGCCTTAAATTCAAAATGCATTAATTAAGTTTCCGGAAAAAATGAGCAACCAGTTATATACCTCAGTCTCCTGGAAGTAATTAACCATGTCTTTCCCAGCACACTTCATAGTTGTTTAGCACTCAACACATGCTTGTTGAATTGAATTTTACACTTCCCCTCCTCCTCCAAGTATAAGAGATTCGATAACATAACAAGATTCAATAGCATAACTATCGAATCAGCCTTTCTCTAATTAAACTTTTGTCAAGTCATTTTCCAAAGTATGTAATTTTTTTTAACCCAGAGGCATTCAATGATCAAGTTTACTTCATATAATACTTTCTGCAAAAGCCAAAACATAGAACAAAAGATAATTAATAAAATGGGATTTTTTATAGCTCTCAAGAATATCCAATAACCTTCAAATCTAATATTTAACACACTGGCAATTATTGCCCACTCCTTCTAAATATAGCAAAGTCAAGGTCAGTTTTTAACTCTGTTCAAAACAACAGACACTCAAAGATTCCTGCAATGCCAACAATTATAATTATGTCAACCAGCCAACATTTACAACAAAAACATACTTTTTATATCTAACATCCCTTTACCCTACCTCTGAGACTCACAGTTCAGTACTCTATGTACTTTTTGGCATCTTCCAGAAATTCAGTCTTCAGGGAAAAGTTTTTTTTTCTTTTTGACACTAACACCAAACTTTTCAGAAAAAGATAAAGAACCCAACACAAAATCTGTAATTTAATAGGAGGGCTTATCAGCATTAAGCAAAGCAATAAATTTTTTTTTTTTTTTTTTTTTGGAGACAGGGTTTTGCTCTGTTGCCCAGGCTGGAGTGCAGTGGTGCAATCTCAGCTCACTGCAGCCTCTGCCTCCCAGTCTCTAGTGATCCTTCAGCCTGAGCCACCTCAGCAGCTGGAATTACAGGCATGTGCCACCACATCTGGTTAAATTTTTTTTGTATTTTTTGTAGAGACAGGATTTTGCCATATTGCCCAGGCTGGTCTCAAACTCCTGACCTCAAGTAATCCACCCACCTTGGCCTCCACGCCCGGCCTATACTGAAATTCTTACAAGTTAGAATGAAAAGTGTCAAGGTAAAAAAGCCAATTACATACATCATTCTAGTCAGGTCCAAAAATTTTGGAAGCTGATAGAATGTCAATAATAAAGAGACAAGCTTTTTAAATTTTTTCTGTACATAACTGGACTTATTGTTTTTTTTGTTTTTTTTTTTTTTTTTTGAGACGGAGTCTTGCTCTGTCACCCAGGCTGGAGTGCAATGGCCAGATCTCAGCTCACTGCAAGCTCCGCCTCCCGGGTTCACGCCATTCTCCTGCCTCAGCCTCCTGAGTAGCTGGGACTACAGGCACCCGCCACCTCGCCCGGCTAGTTTTTTGTATTTTTTAGTAGAGACGGGGTTTCACCGTGTTAGCCAGGATGGTCTCGATCTCCTGACCTCGTGATCCGCCCGTCTCGGCCTCCCAAAGTGCTGGGATTACAGGCTTGAGCCACCGCGCCCGGCCGACTGGACTTATTCTTAATTTATATAGTGAATTTTATGAACATCTAATCAAGGGAAGTGAAATAAAGAGGAATACTCATAAACATAAAGAATTTAAATTATATTCATGTTATCAGTATGTATTTCCACATTTTTAAAAATCTAATTAGCATACTGTTAAAGGTAAAAATAGGCAGATGCCTATTTACACCAATGTTCTAGTATTTTAACTAAAGCTAGATCAGCCTTACAAATATAAAAATAAATAAATTTATTTCTGAAGAAAATGAAGACATCTATACTCAATTCATTCATTTTATTAATCTTAAGTGATTTTTAAGATTTCTTTACAAAGAGATGTGAATATAAAGATTAATTCATTGTTTATGTCCACAATGTAGACATTAAAATCCCTGGATAACCATCAAACCTAATGTTCAGAAGCATTCATTTATTGTATACATATTAAATGTTTGGAATTTAAAATATACAGCATTTCCAAACCATATTATTTTGAGAGTAAAATGTCAAAATTGAACCAAAGTCCTATTTAGAAAGTATTCAAGCTTTTAATGCCAAAAGCCATATTTAAAGAAGTTCTTACCAAATTAAGTTCAACTGCCAGTTTTTTCGTTTTGTTTTTTGAGATGGAGTCTTGCTCTGTCGCCCAGGCTGGAGTGCAATGGCGTGATCTCAGCTCACTGCAGACTCCGCCTCCCAGGTTCGAGCAGTTCTCTGCCTCAGCCTCCCAAGTAGCTGGGATTACAGGTGCGCACCACCACGCCCAGCCAGTTTTTGTATTTTTGGTAGAAACAGGGTTTCACCATCTTGGCCAGGCTGGTTGTGAACTCCTGACCTCGCGACCCACTCGCCTCAGCTTCCCAAAGTGCTGGGATTACAGTTGTGAATCACTGTGCTCCGCCTACCAGTTTTTAAAATGAAATAGCAAAACTATCTGTAAAACTGCTTAAATGAACTAAAGTTATAACAGACTAACTTAAGCTGTTAATGCCGTTATAAACTAATCTTTTCACAAAACACATCAAATAATCATGGGATCAATTAAAATCTCCACAAAATAATAATCTTAATTACTATTTAAATTAATATTTACGTCTTCTAAACTCTATTGCCTCTTACTCAGAGATCTCCAAGAGAAAACTACTATTTACATAGCCAACTTTCAGATTCCCACTTCTCTTAGACCATCAAAATACACATACTGGATTTTAAAAGAGGACACAGGGCCAGATGTGGTGGTTCACGCCTATAATCCCAACAGTTTGGGTGGCCAAGGCAGGCAGATCACTTGAGGTCAGAAGTTTAAGACTAGCCTGGCCATCATGGTGAAACCTCATCTCCACTAAAAATACAAAAATTTGCCAGTCATGGTGGTGCGCATTTGTAATCCCAGCTACTTGGGAGGCTGAGGGAGGAGAACTGCTCCATCCCGGGAGGCGGAGACTGCAGTGGGTCAAGATTGTGCCACTGCACTCCAGCCTGGGCAACAGAGCGAGACTCTGTCTCAAAGCAAAGGGACCATAAACAAAAGTTTTTTGCTTTGTTCTACCTATATTGGCAGAGGTTACATTTTATATATGGTCTACTAACCTGAGAATTAAGTAACCAAATAAGTTACCAGGTAAAATTTTAGGCGTAATACTTAGTCTTATGAAAACCACACAGTTGGAGTAAAAAACTGTGTGGTTCTGCATTTTTAAACAAAGCTTCTCAACTAATATACTACTGAACTCAAATTTCAGTGATTAGTTTGCAGTCCCTCTAGTGTTCAACTAGGTTAAATTAACGATGGTTAATTTGTTAACCATTATGGTATGGTAAAAGCTGCCACTTATTTGGTAACTACTAACTCTATCCTACATATTAAATAAAAATGAGTTTAATAAGCACAAAAGTATAAAAACAAATTAGCAGCCGGGAGTGGTGGCTCATGCCTGTAATCCCAACACTTTGGGAGGCTGAGGCGGGTGGATAGTTTGAGCCCAGGAGTTCAAGATCAACCTGGACAACATAGTGAAACCCCACCTCTATAAGAAATACAAAAATTAGCCATGTATGGTGGTACATGCCTATAGTCCCAGCTACCCAGGAGGCTGAGGTGAGAGGCTCACCTAAGCCAGGAAGTCTAGGCTGCAGTGAGCCGTTATCGCGCCACTGCACTCCAGCTTGGGTGACAGGGTAAGATCCTGTCTTTAAAAAAAAAAAAAAAAAAAAATCAGTAGTATCGAAAATTTCCCTGTAAATCATTCAAGTTAATATTCAGAAAGAATAAATCCAAAACTACTTTACACTGCAAGATTGATCACCAAGCACCTACCACAATGCCTAGTACATATGAACTAACCATAAATATTTGATTATTTTCCGGTTCCCAATTTTCAATATATAATTCTTTTGAACCTTCATTCATTCCTAGTTTATTGGTACTATAAAATTAGGCACAACAAGCACAAATAAAAATTATTCTACAAACAAAAAATCAAATGTGGAAAAGGAAATAAGCTTATTATATATCACGCAGCATGAATCTGGAAAAATAATCTTTGTTAATCAAATACTCTTGCTTATTCTGTTTATGTGATACTAATAAAAAGTTTAAAAACACTCTGATCAACTGATAATTAAGAGACATCAAACTAATTTTCAAGGGATTAGATCACAATCTCTATTTAAAACAATATGAAAAAGTATTCTTTATTCAAATCCCCATAAGGAGCAAGGGCATAAATATCATAATCATTCTTGCACAGCCAAAGACAGAAAGTAGTTACAAAAGACCACATTTTAAAATGTCCAATGCCCATATATAATTTAATTAAGACTATAATGACAATGCTAGGTGGAAAACAACTCAAATTGTATACAAGTAGAAAGTATAGCCAAAACTATGAAAAGCAAAATTATATTCTTATTTAGCATCTAAAATCATGACGATTTTAATATTTTGACAGTAGAGTTCATTTAAAAATATATGGCTATAAAATGCATTTACACAACAGTTAAATCTAGCTGCTTTTCACACTCACTTCATGTTGTACCATAAAATAAAGACGTAATTTCCATAGTATAGACAAGAATGAAGACAAGCAAATGTAAATGTCTTGTCTGCAATGACATGTCACAGGAAGTGGCATTGTATGAACACTCCATTTCTTATTTTTACTTTCTACACTCAATCCTATGACCTCTACCTCTCCATAGGCGAAAGATAACAGAAGAATGATAGATTTATTTCTTCCCAGCCTCTGTTCCATTTTGGATATGTGAGGGTGAACAGAAGGGAGTAATCCAAAATCCGTGACCTATATTGCAATGCCAGCTGAGCTATGTTCACAAACTGAAAAGAGAATAAGAGATGGCTCCTGGCCAAGAAAGTCTGACTCACTAATGATACAAGTACTCTTTGAGCATCTTCCGGAAAACATGGTGGCATTTCAGGTGTTGCCAAACCAAAATTTCAACTAATATATGGAATTCAAGCAACTCCAGGTATGTGTGTGAGTGTGTTTGCAAGCATCGTTGGAGGAGATATATCTTGTTTAACATGTACCTTGTTAATAATCTTTGAAATATGCCACTTTAAAATCATACAACTTGCAATGTACTAACTTGCTATCTTAAATATTTAGAAAGGAGATGCAACCCAAAGGCTGTTTTGATAAACAACTCAGCAAAATATGTACACTGTCACTATAAACTATTAAAGATTTCATTGAAAATGTTTGCCTAAATCGTACAATCTCATTTTATCATGTAGTCTGTTGCCATGACACTTACAGAAGCTAGTAATTAACTCAGGATTCCAGAGTGAAAGATAGAAAACTCAATGAAAGCCACTGTCAATTTGATTCTATAGTGAAACATTCAGGACTTTCTCAGAGAAAGCCTCAGCTAAGCAATATTACTCGTCATTGCCATGCAGCAAATATCAACTCCAGTGTTGGAATGGCAATTTATAACTTACGTAAGACAGTCAATGTCATTCAATCCATGATGTATTTATAAGTTAATGTATTTATAAGGATTCTGACACATAAATATTATTAAGCACTTTAACCTAACAAATAGTGCTCTTCCATAGCCATCTGTTCTACGGGACAATTACAAAATATGATTTTGTTCAAATGCTCAAACTACTTGCTATCTACAATACTAATAAAAATAACATATGGAGAATTATTCAATTTTTTAAAAAAACTTTTTAAATTTCCATTTAAAAAATTCAACTACAGACTATAAAATAAGATACTGCAGGCCTGGCATGATGGCTCACACCTGTAATCCCAGCACTTTGGGAGGCCAGGTTGGGCAGATCACCTTGAGGTCAGGAGTTCAGAACCAGCCAAACACGGCAAAACTCAGTCTTTACTAAAAATACAAAATTAGCTGAGCATGGTGGTACGTGCCTGTAGTCCTAGCGGCTCAGGAGGCTGAGGCAGGATAATCGCCTGAACCCGGGAGGCGGAGGCTGCAGTGAGCAGAGATCACACCATTGCACTCCAGCCTGGGCGACAAGAGCAAAACTCCATCTCAAAAATAAAATAAAAAATAAGATACTGCAAAAAGAGAAGGAAACTACATCACTGTTTTTTCAAAATGCAGTTAATAAAGAATTCAATGCATCAAGAAAATATTTCAAATGTGGCCACATCCTGTCCTTAAAACAGTATCCTATAACAACATCATGTCATCATGTTTTCCTATGTGTTACAGGACACCAGGGAGTCTTCCCAGCATGCAACGGTGCTAGACTGATAATCTTTACACAAACTTCTATTACATTCATTAAATCTGCTCACTGGCTTATTCAACCAATATGTACCAGGCACTACATTCCAATTTTAGTGTATGTGCTGCCAAAGCAGGCACGTGTAACCAGGCATTACGATGGTCCTGGAATTACAATGATGGGCAAAAGTCAGATGCAGTTCCTACCCCCATACAGTTTATAAACTACTGGGAGCTTCTATCTAAGTCCTATTCAAAAACCCTCTAAGATCCCAACTACCTATGAAGCCCAAACTGCTTGGCCTAGTATTTAAGCTCCAACAGGCCCAAATGTTCATTGTCAATCAATTTCTCATGTTTAACTCTTCCCCAATACACATTTCAAAATTCCCTACTCTAGATCCTTGAATGTGCAGTTACACACACATGCTTGCCCTGACATAGCCATATATCCAAATTCTATCTACCCTTTAAGGATATTGTACTCAAAAATCAACTCTTCAAGGCTCAGCCTCTTACATAAAACTCCAGGAATACCATGGGCCCCACATAGGAAACTTTACTTTCTACCCTTTAACAATGCTCTGTGTGTATATGCTATCTCTTCTACTAGGTTCTCGGCTCCTGAAATGTAAAAATGTTTCCGGTTCATTTCTGTATTTTACATAGCACCTAACATAATATAGGCTCAAATAAATGGTGGTAATTTTAAATATAAGAGATCATTTAACAATGGTAATACCTTACCATTTGGGGTTTGTTGTTGTTATTGTTTTGTGTTGTTTTGTTTTTGAGACAGTGTCTCAATCTGTCACCCAGGCTGGAGTGCAGTGGCAAAATCTTGGCTCACTGTAGCCTTGACCTCCCAAGCCTAGCTGATCCTCCCACATCAGCCTCCCAAGTAGCTGGGACTGCAGGCACACACCACCATGCCCAGCTAATTTTTTCATTTTTTGTAGACACGAGGCTTTGCCATGTTGCCCAGGCTGGTCTCCAATACCTGGGATCAAGTGATCCTCTGGCCTCAAGCGATCCTCCCACCTCAGCCTCCGAAAGCGCTGGGATTACAGGTATGAGCCACCAAGCCCAGCACACCTTACATATATAAAGCTTGAAAAGTACTTTTTAAAACATCCTCTCATACACCATTTGACTGTTACGACATAATACTATAATTCTAAATGTGTGGGCAACTGAGCTGAATCAGTACTGACCCCAGGACATCCTATTAAAGTGTTTTTGCTATGTGCTAAGCTAGCACATTGTCTCAACCATACTGGGAATCAAATAGATATCTGTGTATATTGGGACTAATCACTGATACTGCTATATTTAAGTCATTTAATCTTTTTTTTTTTTTTTTACAAAATGGTATGTGATTACTGGGGATGAGGGGGTACTTTTAAATTTGTTTCAGGGCTCCAACTGAGTTCTAGCCTTTACCATAGGGATGAGGATAACTGCTCCCAGCCACCTCTGTTACCCAAATCAAGTGCCCCTCTTTGTTATACTCTTCGTGAAACCAATAAATGGCATGACAAATGTTTCCAAAATAGGAGTTATTGTCAACAAATGCTATTTCCTCCCTAAACAATCAGAGTTGTATGTAGTTTGCCCAAGGATGCCAAGGCAGGCAATCTTTTTATTATAAATATCTACTGGGCTACTTTTAAGATAAGCTAAAAAATACAGTGCCTGAAATTTAACTCAGAGTATCTAAATTTTTCTCCTTTAGACTAAATATATTTCAAAGTGAATAACATGCCTTATTAAAAATAGCCAACAGCAAAGCAGCTTACATTTAAACAAGTTCAAGATTACCTGTGAAAAATAAAACAAACTTAAGAAACCTCATGCTGAATAGGTTCACACTTCCCTTATTCAAGCAGTCTTTCCACAAATATTTGCTTTTTTTCTCTTGTGTCAGAAAGCCTTCAAGATTAGCAAAAGTCTTACTTAAGTCCCCCAAGTGCTAGCAAAGTCAAAAATAAAATTTTTAAAAAGGAAAATATTTTGCAAGACATTATATAAATATGAGGAAAAGACTAACAACGACAGATTTATGAATACTCTAACCTTCCTTTTACCATCATATACATACAATCTTTTTCAACACAAAGCCACTTCATCTTTATCTAATTTTTATCTTATTCTTTTTTTTTTTTTTTAAATCAAGCCAGTTCTGCTGCGTGATTAACTACAAACTGCAGGGTATTATTCTACCACAATACCCTGGCAACCAGCTCATATTCAGTTACACTATCACAGCACAAAAAAAGGAGAGGGAGAGAGAGAACTAATTGTATGATCATGTGGATATTGTAGAAGCCCTTTAGTTCAATCCTAGATGGGCCTCAAGAGGATAATGCTTATTCTGTTGAACTCACTGCCAAATCCCAATATGAAAGTGCCAGGATCAAAACAAGACCCAATTATACAAAGAGTGCATTTTATCAACGTCGGGTTTTTAAGAAATAGGTATGTGGCCCTCTACTTGTGGAAAATTGTTCAAAAATATTTACACAGATGGAGCTTAAAGAAAATTATGGAACACTTGCTAGCCATAATGATATTCAATGAGAATCCCTTCAGGTAGCATCTGGACAGCAGCTCAGTCATGAAATGCTTAAAGCAACAGAATCCAATTTCATGATGTTCTAGTACTTAAAACAGATTTCGGCCAGAAGCGGTGGCTCACGCCTATAACCTCAGCACTCTGGGAGGCCCAGGAGGGCAGATCACTTGAGGTCAGGAGTTCGAGACCAGCCTGGCCAACATGGTGAAACCCCCATTTCTACTAAAAATACAAAAATTAGCCGGGCATGGTGGCACGCATCTTTAATCCCAGCTACTTGGGAGGCTGAGGCAGGGGAATGGCTTGAACTCCAGAGGCAGAGGTTGCAGTGAGCAGAGATTGTACCACCACACTCCAGCCTGGGCAACAGAGTGAGACTCCATCTCAAAAAAAAAAAACCAACAACAGATGTCTATAGTATCTGGATTTTTTAAGAGGAAAAAAATATTTGTTATTTCTACCATTAATTTTTTTTAACCTTAGGCCTAAAGATACTTATGGCTGAGTATATCAAGTTTTAATTTCCATTTGCTCAGCCACCGTAAAACAATACCAAGTGGAAACCATCTGTAATTACATTTTCAAACAATTATTCACAGAAAGTTAAGCACAGAGATCTATATATCAGTTTAGTCTATTATACTTTAAGCAGATCCAGAGACCATAAAACAACTCAAAGGTAGCCTCCTGCTTCACCAATAGTTTTCCCATTCTTTTGCTATGTATCTCTGATTTTTCAGTATCTGGGCTACGAAAACAGATATCTACAAAGAAAAAATAACAGGGAAAGATAGCAGATATGTAATTCCAGCTTATCAACGACCTCAGTAAGATACAGGAATATCTCATTTCATTGCACTTCACATTATTTCGCTTCACACATGGTGCACTTTTTACAAATGTAAGGTGTGTAGCAACCCTGTGGTGAGCAAGCCTATCGGCGCCATTTTTCAAAAAGCATGTGCTCAATTCTTGTGTCTCTGACACATTTTGGTAATTCTTGCAATATTTCAAACATTTTCATTATTATAACATCTGTTATGGTGGATCTGTGATCAGTGATCTTTGATATTACTATTATATTGTTCAGGGGCACCACAAACCACACCCGTATAAAACAGCGAACTGAACCAATTGATCACTATTGTATGTGTTCTGACTGCTCCAGGACTGGCTCTTTCTCATCTCTCTTATTCTTCTCAAGCCTATTTGCTAGAAACAATATTAAAATTAGGCCAATTAATAACCCTACAACAGTCACTAAATGTTCAAGGGAAAAGGAAGAACTGCCCATCTCTTACTTTATATCAAAAGTGAGAAATGATTAAGCTTAGTGAAGAAGTCATGTCGAAAGCCAAGATAGGCTGAAAGCTAGTGCTTTTGTGCCAAGAAGCCAAGCTGTGAATGGGAAAAAAAAAAAAAAAAAAAAAAAAAATCTTGAAGGAAATTACAAGTGCTACTCCAGCGAACACATGAATGATAAGAAAGTGAAACAGGCTTATTGTTGATATGGAGAAAGTCTGGATGATCTGAAAGATCACACCAGCCACAATATTCCCTTAATTGTCAAAGCCTAATCCAGAACAAGGCACAAACTCTCTTCAATTCTACCAAGACTGAGAGAGGTGAGGAAGCAAACCTGGGAGCTAGCAGAAGTTGGTTCATGAGGATTAAGGAAAGATTCCATTTCCATTACATAAAGGCACAAGGAGAAGCAGCAAATGCTGATGGAGAAGCTGCAGCTTCTCCATGCAGAATATCTTGCTAAGATCATTAATGAGGTGGCTACACTAAACAACAAGTTTTCTTTATTTTTTTCTTTTCTAGAGACAGGCTCTTACTACTGTGTCACTCAGGTCGGACTGCAGTGGCACTATCACAGCTCACTGTAACCCTGAACTCTTGGGCTCAAGTAATCCTCCTGCCTTAGCCTCCCAAGTAGCTGGAACTACAAGGCGAACAACAACCATGCCCAACTACTGTTTTTCTTTTCTGCAGAGACAGGGTCCCACTGCAGAAGAGGACACTCGTTCATGACCACCAAGATCCATTCTCCACTTCCTCCTTCCTAAGAAAACCCTAGTTTTATTTTAGGGAATTTTTATTTCATCCCCTATATAAAATAATGTGAACAGTACAACCAACCTAATGCCATTTATACACATCAACAGTGAATTTGTTCATAAGCAGAAGGTGTTATTCTCTATAAATGTGTAGTTGTACTCCACTGAATTTTAATGTTCTAAAATGTAACTCTTTCTTGAATTATTTAGGCCCTAAATTCTACCAATATTTAAACCTTTTCTTCGATTTTCCACATTCAGATTCTTACCTCACCTTCCCTAAGAAATAAAACTAAGAAAATATTTTACTAAGAAAAAAAACACCCTTTACCTGTATCACTACGCCATCTTAATGTTCAACAATCTCTTTTTTTTTAATTTTTTTTTTTTTTAACAGAGATGGGATCTCACTATGTTTCCCAGGCTGGTCTCAAAGTTCTGGACTCAAGTGATCCTCCCTCCTCAGCCTCCCAAAGTGCTGGGATTACAGGCATGAGCCATCGCACCAGGCCACAACAACCTCTTCTAAATCTTAAGGTTTTCTAAGAAAGTACAAGCTTTTGAAATAAAATATACACAAACGGTGAGGGGGGGATCAAACATGGCTACACTTAAAAATGTTAGACTAAACACTTACCTACAAGACACGATATATTAATCATAAAAATTACTCACATTTCAAAAAAGAATATAATATACCAAATAACAGTTAATCTAGTGTTAAGACAATTTTCAACCGTATTTGTTCCAATGGTGACTCTAACACCTCATTTAAGGGGATTTTACTCAGGTTTACTTTATATAAGTAGGTGATTTCATATCAACACAAAACGTTAGGTAGATCATAATAACTATACTTCCCAACGAACTGAAAATTATAATTTTTCTTACCAATTGCTTAATTTTCACATCATTAGAACATAAGCCCTTTACATGCTATTTCACCACAATCTCAGTATAAATGTCTCATTTTTCATAGAAAAAAACTAATTACACGGTTCAGCAAGTTGCCAGTGGTAACACATCGATTTTACTTACACTCAAAAGTTAGACTTAGCTTGTTCTCTCAATTTCAAGCATATTTACCTTAATAATTTTATCTAATTCACTAGATCTTTTTCAATTCTTTGTCTGAAAGAACTGAGATTATCTTACCATAATTCTACAATATGAATGTATTATTTACCAAAGTCTTAATGAGTATGCTATTTTTTCTTTAAAGTATATAATTACATATTAAGTCTAACATTTAATAAGTAGGCACTAGAACCATTCAGATAACCATCACACAATGAAAAACTTAGGACTTTATAGCTTTGGCAAACTCATTCTTTCAAATACAACAGAAAAACAGAACAGTAATATAATTATTAAAAGAATCAGGAAATTTACATCAAAACTTGAATAATTCAGATCCAAGAAAAATAAAAGTATACTTTATAAACTACTTAGACCTACCTACCATTTACCACTGGATATGTGTTTGTCCTGAAAGTACTTGTTTCTCATGAAATACAAATATGTTTTTCACTATTATCCACAAAATAATGACAAATATGAAAGGTAAAGTAGCTGAGGATGATGGCTCACACCTGTAATCCCAGCACTCTGGGAGGCCAAGGCAGGAGGATCACTTGAGGTCAGGAGTTCAAGACCAGCCTGGCCAACATGCAGCCCTACTCAAAAAAAAAATACAAAAAATTAGCTGTGCATGGTGACAAGCACCTATAGTCCCAGCTACTTGGGAGGCTGAGGCAGGAGAATCACTTGAACCAGGGAGGCGGAGGCTGCCATGAGCCGAGATAACACCACTGCACTCCAGCCTGGGCAACAAAGTGAGCCTCCATCTCAACAACAACAACAAAAAAGTAAAGTGAAACTTACTTTTCAGCTGCACTGTGATACCAATCTAAAACACTACAAATCTACAATGCTGTTGTAAAATGGTATCATTCCTGTTATCAAAATCACCAGAATTCTACACTTGAAAAATAAATAAATCAAAGTACTATTAATATGACTCCTTTCCAATTCAGTCAGTGATTTCAATGACTCACAAATTCAACACCATTAAAGAAAAAAGATATAAAAACAGAGTGAAAATGAGTCAAAGATCAGATTTTCTCCTTGAAAGAAATTTTCAAAATGAATGACATTTTACCAAGAGATAATTTCATTCCTGTCAATTTTATATCTAAAATAGTCATTATTTTTACAGAAAGCAACTTTTTAATTTCAACTGATAAATTCATATATAATATTGATGAAATTATTTTTACCATTTAGTTAAGGATAACCAGAAACCATCAAAAATCAATTGAAAGTTCACAGACTCTAAGATACACAGTAATATATTCCTACATACTTTATTGTCTATGATTTTGGAAAATTCAATGTCAACACTTCTCTTTTTAGGTATGCTAAGCAACAGGGGCTATTCATTTTCAGAGCGTGACACTGCCATTATAATTTGCCTTTGGCATATCTTCAATATTTTTATTCTCTTCTCCTCTTGAACTCTGCTGTGACTTAAGAATGCAGTCTTCATCTGATTTCAACTGATTTTCTAAAAGCAGGTGATTCCTGAAGTTTTCAGTTGGTTTAAACAGGCTCAAAATTAGGCTCTTTTGAGGAAAGAGATATTCACACAATCTCCAAGTTTCATCCCAAATTTACTTAACAATTACAAAAGGAAAGGATATCTTTACACTGGAGAAATCTGGCAGACACTACCTTAATCAAGTGATCAAGCTCAGTACCATCAATATTGAGACAAACTGACATGACATGTTTCTGATGTGATGCCATGGAAAGTACACAACATCTACTCAATATTCTTGCCGAAAATGTTTATCCTGACTCTAACTGTAAGAAAACAATTAGACAAATTCAAAATGTGGAATATTTTACAGGACAACTAAACTGCTCCCTTCAAACAACATCAATATCATTGATTCCCAAGACAACTTCAGGAATATTCTAAATGAGAGGCCATCTAAAAATGTGTGATCCTGATTGTATTCTGCATCAAAGAGAGAAAACTATAAAAGGCATTGCTGGGACAACTGGGGAATTTGAATAGGGACTGAATATTAGATAATTTAATTATATTGACATTAAATTTATTGAGCACGACAAAAGTGCTCTGGTTATGTAAGAAAGTGTTTCACTTCAATGCTGAAGTATTTAGGGGCAAAGGTCCACGAAGTCTGAAAACTACCTTCAAATAGTTTATGTGGCAAAACAGGCATATGCATATAAGTGTGCAAATATATTTATTTAAAAATAAAAAGCTAGGAGGAGTGGAGAAGTTAGGTTCTTGCTTGGAGTTATCTAAACAAAGGTTTTATCAATCCCACCATTTGGAATTGTAGACTGTAATCTATAGATACAGATTATAAAACTAAAAAAATTCAGCCTTCCCACACTCCTACAAAATGCCCAGTTGCAATCAGTTCAATAAACAATAGTACTAAGTACCTTAAATTATCTTACGCCGTGGTCACTGTCAGAAAACAGATCCATTTTTTCAAGCTCTCTTATGTCTAATGTTTTTACAATTGCCCACACCTCCTGGCATAGGTGGCAGCACTCTCAAAAACAGAAAAAGCTATATTTATGTCTCTAAATTCACAGCAAAGGGTAATAACTGCCAATCTACCCATGCACTGACAATAAAACCAATTGAGAAGACTTCTGATACTGTTATAGGGATGATCATTTTTAGAGTTGTACAGATGTATTCTTAATTTATATTTGTCTAATAATCAAAAATAGAGACAACACAAATTTTAAAATTGTAGACAGGCCGGGCGCGGTGGCTCAAGCCTGTAATCCCAGCACTTTGGGAGGCCGAGGCGGGCGGATCATAAGGTCAGGAGATCGAGACCATCCTGGCTAACACGGTGAAACCACGTCTCTACTAAAAACACAAAAAAGTAGCCGGGCGAGGTGGCGGGCGCCTGTAGTCCCAGCTACTCAGGAGGCTGAGGCAGGAGAATGGCGTAAACCCAGGAGGCGGAGCTTGCAGTGAGCTGAGATCGCGCCACTGCACAGAGCAAGACTGGGGGACAGAGCAAGACTCCGTCTCAAAAAAAAAAAAAAAATTGTAGACAGTCCATATTTAGTGCTAAATATTTTTGGTAGAAAATATACCAAAAAAATTGGCTATTTCTACCCCCTTGGGAATTAAAACCAGAAATAATATGCCTTATTTTAACTAGGCTTCAATATCCTCACATTATCAAATCATTAAAAATTTTCACAATTTGATTATAAGTCAATCTTCTGGAAGTGCAATACTGCACACTACATTAGAACCTCATAAAATAGGTTTCATTAACTAATTCAAAAAACATTTTAAGCACATACTAGGCTGAATCTGATACTTCTCCTTCTGGAACAGAGATCTGTAATGCTTTGGGGCAAGCAATCAGCAGTTCTGTGCTTGCTCTCTGTACTATGTTGGGTTTTCCAGATTGCATGTGTTTCCCACCACTAACTAACAGGCAGTGAACTGGCCAGAATATTGTGTTTATTTAAAAAGTATTTGTTGCCAGGTGCAGTGGCTCACACCTGTAATCCCAGCACTTTGGGAGGCTGAGGCGGGCGGATCGCTTGCGGTCAGGAGTTTGAGATGCCTGGCCAACATGGTGAAACTCCATCTCTACTAAAAATACAAAAATTATCCGGGCGTGGTGGCACACACCTGCAATCTCAGCTACTCAGGAGGTTGAGGCAGGAGAATTGCTTGAACCTGGGAGGCAGAGGTTGCAGTGAGCCAAGATTGCACACTGCACTCCAGCCTGGGCAACAGAGCAAGACTCCGTCTAAAGAAATAAAAAAAAAAAAAAAGCTAAGAAGTATTTGTTTGGTAGATGAGGAGAAGTCCATTCAGCACACTGTATTAATCTCTAAAACTTATATTAAAATATAGAATTTAGTCAAGCCAAAACAGCAAAGGTATAATAAAAGTGTTAAAGACTAATTATTAATATGAATTATAGTATATAATCATTAGTATTTTTAAATTTAAATAAATCTGTATCCTGAACAGAATATTTAAGTTTATATTCTAATTTAGAATTTTAAAATCACAATATTATGGTTTCCCTGTACACATTAATCCTGTATATTACTAAATTAATCTTCCTAATTGTATCTCTTTCCTGATCAGAAACCTTTAACTCCTCAAAATCTATCAAATTAAGTCCAGATTTCTTATCCTTGGTTCTGTGTACTCCACACTATGACCAACGTACTCAGCCTTTTAGAGGGAAGACTATTTCACTCCTACCCTAAGACCCAGGTAACCTGTTCTTGCCACAATTCATTCGCAGCCTGTAGGTCTTTGCACAGTAGCAGTAGCAATAGTTACAGTTATAGATTAACTGCTATATATGCTGCTCTAAGTACTTTTAATTTTTCTTAACCTCATAACCTAATTCACAGTGAGAAAACTGAGGCACAGTTTAAGTTAAATAATTAGATTAAGAATACACAGCTAGTGATCATGCAAGCATTCAAACCCAAGCAATCCGGAGTCCATGCTCTGAATCACTACACCATACATATTAGCAATTCCCCAGACAAGAGCGCAAAAGTGTTTATTCAAGTGACAAGGACAGACTATAAATGTGTTATAGTCTTCTCTCAGACTATTTCACAGATATTTCAAGCAATTAAACAAAAAGTATATCATAAAACTAACTTGTGTGTGTACCCTGTAGGATTATTCTCATTTTATGGGGTACTTTATACATTTAAATGCAAGATGGTTGCTTTGGTATTATATCTCACTGTGAGGTTTCTTGGTAGGACACTTCTTGGAATACACTATGAAGACAAAGGGAAATGCCAAATAACATAACTAAAAAGCAATTTAAGAAACAGTAAAATGTCCCTATTTTAAAAAGTTACAAATAACGGTAATGCCATGCTTAATTTAAGCTGGCTAACAGGATTCTGCTACTATTTATTTATTTATTTATTTATTGAGATGGAGTCTTGCTGTGTTGCCTAGCATGAGTGCTGTGGCATGATCTCAGCTCACCGTAACCTCTGCCTCCCGGTTTCCAGCGATTGTCCTGTCTCAGCCTCCCAGTAGCTGGGATTACAGGCACCCACCACCATGCCCAGATAATTTTTGTTTATTTTTACTAGAGAGGGGGTTTCACTATGTTGGCCAGGCTGGTCTCCAACTCCTGAACTCAGGTGATCCTCCTGCCTAGGCCTCCCAAAGTGCAGGAATTACAGGCATGAGCCACCGTGACCAGCCAGGAAATGCCAAATAACATAACTAAGAAGCAATGTAAGAAACGTAAAATGTCCCTATTTTAAAAATGTTACAAATAATAGTAATCTCATGCTTAACACTGAAGCCTGCTAGCAGGATTCTGCTACTATTTATTTATTCTATTTTTTTGAGACAGGGTCTCACTGTTGCCCAGGATGGAGTACAGTGGCATGATCTCTGCTCACTGCAACCTTGGGCTCCTGGGTTTAAGTGATCCTCCAGCCTCACTCACCCGAGTAGCTGGGATTACAGGCGCAGGTCACCGTACCTGGCTAATTTTTTTTTGTATTTTTTGTAAACACAGGGTTTCACCATGTTAGTCAGGCTGGTCTCGAATTCCTGGCCTCAAGCAATCGGGCCCCCTCAACCTCCCAAAGTGTTGGGATAACCAGCATGAGCCACCATGCCCAGCCTGTAATTTATTTTACCCAAAATAAAATGACTCAACTATATTAGAGAATGAAATAGATTCTAAAATATCCCCACTTTGTATGGCTACCAATTAAAATATTCTCTTTGTATCCTTCAGTTTTTCATGACTGCTATCACATTTCCCCTTATTTGAAACAAAGTTGTCTTTATGACACTTATTTTTCTAATTAAGGCTAGATATGTTCTGTTATTAGGTTGAACCATGTATTACCTTCTTCAACTACTTTTACCTACAAAAATGGACACTTCATATAAATGCATCTAAAAACTTGCTCAAAATTCATATTAAAAAGAGCAGACACAGTCAATGAAGTTATAATTATTCCATTACTGTAATACTTTCCCAGTAGAATACAAAATATAAACAGCTTATACCACTTTCAAACTTAAAAGAAAAGTAATCATTCTCAAGAGAAAATGTTCACAATACTACACTAGAAAATTAGAAAAACTGTATGGTACCAGTTTCATTTACACATAAAACATCTAAAACTCTCTCAGACTTCAGTATTTTTATTTCTTTGTTCTCTCCATATGATGATTCTATGTTTTCCTAATTTTCTAATTTAAATGTAGCGCTTCTGGAATTTTTTAAAAATCTAAAACTAATTCAATCTTTGCTTAACTCTTTATCAAAAAATACTGAAGATATTAATCTACACATGCAATCTAAAGCAACTATACCAAAATTTAAATGCCCTATCCCTTTGTTAACTCAGTAACAAAGCCCATGAAAAATAACAATAATTTCATAAGCTATTTCTAAGAACACTGACAATTTTCTTTGTTGGCATACATAAATAATTTTATTCTATGGTATCAATTAAATAAGCCTAATTAGCAGTTGGGTTTGGTTTCCTCATCATTGCAAAATGACATGTACCACACTAACAAAGAGCAGACCAAAAAGCTAAAATGTAAGAGATTAATACAGAGAAACAGAAGATGACAGTCAGAAACAATCATGAAAAATAAGAAAGACACTTTTTTAAAAAGCTTTATACGTCTCTACTACATGGGAAAAAGTTAAAAATATGTTTCCATATTTTAATGGACAAACAAAAATGTTGTGATTATCTTCTAGGCGACATCTTATTTTTAAAATTCTGATAAACAGAATCCAGATGTTCTGAAACTCTAATTTTACCTAAGTTAACTGCTAACTACATAAAACAGGCTTTGGGATGAACATTAAGTTCTGGGATTTTGCTGATTACCCAGCTAAGCAAGCAATGTCACCTAGAATGGGTTCTTATATTTATAAACCAAATACCCTAAAAAACACCAGAATAAAGGTCTGAGCTGAACAGACAAATGGACCATAAAGTAAACAGCTCAATTAGTCCATTGTGGTTTACCGCCCTCTGGCTGCTGTGGCAGGAGATATCACAGATAAAAAATGGTTGCCAAGAAAAACCAGCAAGGTGTCAAGCAAAAGTTGGCAGGAAATCCTTTAGGCAAATGTAAAAGCTTTAGAACAGAGCCTCGAAAATACATTAAAGTTAGCTTTACTCCTTCCTTTAAAAAAAAAAAATTAAAAACATCAAATAACAGAACATTTCAAACACGATCTGAAATTTTTCAGCCACAGATTAACACAATATAGTTTGGAGATAATAAAAGTTGGCTCTAGGAGACTAAGTCAAAAAGAGTTAATACACTAACTGAAGATTAGAATTAGTCTTGCTTTAGAAAATCCCTTGGCATACTAAATAGAAACATTTAGAAAGGTAAAAATTTTTACCAGAAATTCAAAGACAACTGATAAAATTTCCTGCTTATAAAACTGTGGTAAATATATAAAGCAGCTTAGAAAAATGAAATTCTTATATTAATTCAGTTTCCAGATATCAGATGCAATCTGAAGCTAAAAATCAGGCAACACTGGAGCCAATGTTTCCTGGAATCACCAAATTACATGAAAAGCAGAAATAAAAACAAGAGAAAATTTGCTACACCAAATTCAGACCAGATCGCATATATTCATCTTTCCTCAAAATACTATTCAATGTAATCTCACAATTTTGTCCAATTAGGCTCAAAACTAAATTTCTGTATCTCTCCAATTTTCCACCAAACAGTTCAGCTGGCAATGAACCATAACAACCACAGTACAAGGAAAAAAGCAGTAACTGTTCAATTCACTGTCTTGTTAGTTACTCACAATTCACTATCATTTAAAAACAGTGGATCTTAGCCTGGTTTCCACCCCACCACACCCAGGAGACACAATACTCTCATTTAATTTAAGCAGTGGTTCACAAGGTTCTGATTCTCAGCATAACTGGAAAAGGACAAGAGTTAGGAAAAAAAACAGGGATAGGAGGAAGAGGGGTGAGAATGTTCCTTTTGAGAGAGATATCCATGAAACACTTAAAATCTTGCTTTTAGACAAGTCTTAATAATCTGTTTGAAATTTACCAATGTTCAAAAAAATATGATGCAAATAATTTTTAAGAAAAAAACAGAAACCTTACCCTGCAGTTCATGATGGATTACACCCACTAGGTTGGGTTCATCTCCCCACCAGAATATCCATAACTCTTTGCAATCTGGTTTGACATCACGACGCCATACACAAAGCAGGTTAGCTTGCAGACAGCGGATGAAACTTAACAGAATTGGATCATCTTGGGCTGGGGCTGAAATTATGGGTCCACAGTCCCCATGCCCTCCAAAATTGTACCTACGCCATTTGATTCCCGTGAGTTCAGCCTGGAAAAAGACAAAAAATTGTAATCGTTTTCTCTTTTTACTTACAGACCACCAAAAACAGTCTTCCATACAGAAAAGCAATTGTGCTAAAATAAATATTTACATGAAACTTCATAAGATTCCTCCCAGTGAAGAACGTATGTCAAATCTTCTCAAATTTTAAGGTGGGAGAAAGTTAATTTCTATCAAGATTTCTACATAGTTCTTTACATTAAATACTAACATAAAACAAGCTGATAATCACTATTTCCTGTTGAATCATTTGTCTAAACATTTACTAAAAAGTCCCTATATAGAAAACTACTCTCTATGTTATCATTCAATACTCAACTCACAAATTATATTTAGAAATCAAGTAAGATTTTAAAAATAAGTTTGTATAAATGAAATGATTTCTTTCAAATAATTTCTTCCCATCCACAAGCTACAGTTTCAATCCTTTTTTAATTAGGGAAGCAGTTAGCATGAAGCATGAGAGTGTTTCATCATGAACACCAAGTCTATGTAGGTAGAAGCAATTAAGAAAACTGATGCTAAGTTATCAGAAATTTATTCATGTTTTTTAACATGTAGCAAACAGAAAAGCTTTGCTTCTGTAACAATTCCCTAATGTAGTTTGGTCTTTTATTTTTTACACACATTGCAACCAGCAGAGAACAGATACTGTATCTTTGTTCTATTACATATGTTTACATTTCAAGATTTCTTAAATCTTTAAGAGCTAAACTTCAAAGAGTGAACACAAGCGAAAGCGAAATAGTTAAAAAGTACAACTATATATTGAAAACTACTAGTAAAACAGATTCGCAATTTAATTCTGTACCAAACAGCCCAGGAGGTCCTTGCATTGAATCCTTACTCATGCATCTCCTTCCTCACAAGGTCAATTATTTTTGTTAGCAAGTTGTTTACAAAAAAAACAAGTACCACTCAGTAGAAAACAGCCATATCTTCTACTAACATAACTGAAACATACTAAAAGTGCTAAAGCAATCAATCACTATAATGACCACATTTAAGAAAAGGAAAAATCACCTTTCATTTAATCCAAATTAAAAAGGCTTTGCTTCAGGTCGAGCACAGTGGTTCATGCCTGTAATCCCAGCACTTTGGGAGGCCTAGGCGGGCAGATCACAAGGTCAGGAGTTTGAGACCAGCCTGACTAACATGGTGAAACCCCGTCTCTACTAAAAATACCAAAATTAGCCGGGCATGGTGGCGCATGCCTGTAATCCCAGCTACTCAGGAGGCTGAGGCACGAGAATCGCCTGAACTCGGGAGGTGGAGGTTGCAGTGAGCTGAGATCGCGCCACAGCACTCCAGCCTGGGTGACAGAGCGAGACTCTGTTTCAAAAATAAAACGAAAAAAAAAAGATTTTGCTTCAAAAAAGTTACAAAAATATACAAACTAAAAATACCTAAAATTCAGTAACTTATATTTTACACTGAGATATGCAAATCTAAATTTTTAATGAATATGTTTAAGTAAAAAGCCGGCACTGGCATCATTTAGGGTTTCCCTGTATGTTACTTAGTTTCCTCTAAATATAAAAGCACTACATGGCCAATGTAAGAAGTTCAGAAGTAATACATCATAATCACGTTATAATGATCATTAGCATCCTACTGTATATGTCCTTCCTCTTTTTCTGTACATATACGCTTTAAAGTTGGAACCATATTGGATGATTTATATCTTATTTTTTCACTTATTTTTTATATATTACTAATTATTCTTCAAAACACTTTTAATGTTTGCATAATATTCTATTCATTGTAAAAAATATAATTTAACCATTCCATAACAACTGGACAATCTTCCATTTTATTTCCACTATTGTAATTACTATAATTGGTTAACATCCTTGAACACTGTTATTTTCCTGATTATTTCCTTTAAAGAGATTGCTTAATACTGAATTACCAAAGAATATGAATATATCAAGACTCATGATGAATGCCACCACATTACTATTCAGTTAACAGTCTCCCCAATACAAACAGCCACCTCCCAAATTGCATGCCTTTTAAAATATCTGCCAATTGAATAGAAGGGTATGTACTTCTATTAATAGGTAGCCCTTGTTCTGCTAGGAGGAAATCAGTATGTGGTATCACATCTTTGATCAGATGGGGCCACCCTTCCTGGGTTTGGGTCCCAGCTCTGTACTAATTCATTGGTTCAATGAGTCAGTATACATATGAAGCACTTAAGACAGTGTCTGGGACATAGCAAAAACTGTAAATGATATTTTCATTATACCAGTAGTAGTAGTACTATTTCTTTCACTTTGAGTTGTCTGTTCATACACTTTGTCCATTTTTCTATCTTACAAGTTCCTTTTTTTTTTTTTTTTTTTTTTTTGAGATGGAGCCTCGCTGTATCACTCAGGCTGGAGTACAGTAGCACGATCTCGGCCTCCCGGGTTCAAACAATTCTGGTGCCTCAGCCTCCTGAGTAGCTGGGATTACAGGCGTGCACCACCACACCCAGCTAATTTTTGTATTTTTAGTAGAAACGGGGTTTCACCGTGTTGGCCAGGCTGGTCTCAAACTCCTGACCTCAAGCAATCTACCCTCCTCGGCCTCCCAAAGTGCTGGGATTATACAGGCGTGAGCCACTGTGCCTGGCCAAGTTCCTTTGTTTCTTCAAATAAAAGCAATGTGTGTATTTTAATCAGAAACCCTAACATCAATCTTTAAACATCAAAGAAGGAAACAAAAATAAAAAGTTGAAATCCAAGAAGGTAAGCCAAAGACTAACTTCTTTTATCACCTAAACTAAAGAGTATTCTGTGCCTAAGAGCCTTGTGGATGAGGCTGCGCCAACAGGCCAGGCGCAGTGGCTCATGCCTGTAATCCCAGCAT
The DNA here is from genome assembly GCF_008728515.1 of Papio anubis. Taxonomy (NCBI): domain Eukaryota; kingdom Metazoa; phylum Chordata; class Mammalia; order Primates; family Cercopithecidae; genus Papio; species Papio anubis. The sequence goes on from NC_044984.1 coordinate 110,566,314, forward strand.
TTTGGGAGGCCAAGGCAGGCGGATCAAAGGTCAAGAGAAGGAGACCATCCTGGCCAACATGGTGAAATCCCGTCTCTACTAAACATACAAAAATTAGCGGGGTGTGGTGGTGCACGCCTGTAGTTCCAGCTATTTGGGAGGCTGAGGCAGGATAATCACTTGAACCCAGGAGACGGAGGTTGCAGTGAGCCGAAATCAAGCTACTGCACTCCAGCCCAGCAACAGAGTGAGGCTGCGTCACAAAAGAAAATAAATAAATAAATAAATAAATATGAATCACTAATAACCTTATTTAAAGGGTTAGAAAATTAGTATCAGAGTTTTAAACATCAGATGAGTCAGTCCCCATGAAAATCTATGCACAGTAATTTACTCACTACAACACTTTCACCTGTAATATCCGGCAGTAGAGCAGACAAAATATTTAACATTGTTTTAGGAGAATGGTTTCCTAATCCTAGTACTTCCACTAACTGCCTATCAGTACCATCTATGCTATCAGTGGCAAAGGGAAGTTGCTACCACCTGCTCTATATTTTTTACAAAGTTGTTCTAGCAAGTGATATCTTACAAATGCAAGTGACACAATAGCAATGCTACAAACTTAAACACCTCCTAATTCAGCTAAAACAGTTCCTTTAAAGTTAAAACTAAATATCATTATACTGGTCTTCATGGAAAAATGTAACAATAATCAAGCTTAAAAGAGGTAACTAAGTATAAAACCGGCGTTCGAAGATTTAGCTTTAAATTTTGAATTAATGTTTGGTAAAAAACAGCTTAATGATATTGAAACAGTTTGTCCAAGAAAAAAAAAAAATCCCATCATGGATGTTTATTCAATTAAGAGTAAAACGTCTTCACAGACCATGATCATATTTATAGTTAAAAAATCAAGTGCACTCCAAGTTCTATTTTTTTTGTTGTTGTTTGGTTTCTGGGTTTTTTTTTGTTTTGTTTTGTTTTTTTTTTTTTTGAGATGGAGTCTTGCTCTGTCTCCCAGGCTGGAGAGAAGGGGTGTGATCTTAGCTCACTGCAACCTCCCCCTCCCGGGTTCAAGTCATTGTCCTACCTCAGCCTCCCAAGTAGATGGGATTACAGGTGCCCGCCACCACACCCAGCTAATTTTTCTATTTTTAGTAGAGACGGGGTTTCACCATGTTGGCCAGGCTAGGTTCAAACTCCCGACCTCAGGTGATATACTCGCCTTAGCCTCCCAAAGTGCTGGGATTACAGGCGTGAGCCACGGCGCCCAGCCATACTGTCTCAATTTCTGACTAATGTTTATCTCTAAAACACAAAATTCTTTACCTAATGATTTCAAAATTTTAAAGCAAATCTTTAAAATAATTCTAGATTCAAAATTATCCCCAAACACAACTATTTCTCACTGTCAAAAAACAATCCTTAATAATATCTAAGTATTAAACTACATGGTTTCTAAAATATAGAACCAAAACGATGAAATCAAAATATACAAAGAAGGAAACCCATATGCACATTACGTATAATAACCACCATCATTATTTACCAAGCATCTACTTAACACCAGGGGCCATACGAGTTTTCACATATTATTTCTAATACCAAGCACCATACTAGTGACTTCCTATATAATTTATAAACTTCACAACAGACAGCTAAAGAAATTAGGACTCAGAAAGGTTGAATAATTCTCCCAGTGCCACACAGGTAGCAAATGGCAGATCCCAAATAAAACTAGACTTAAGCTGTAACTGAATTTAAAGTATAAATTCTCTCCATTCTGCCATGCTACTTCGTAAGGCAAATGGTAAAAATTAGCCCTAGAGGATTATAAAATAGTACAAAGAAACTGTCATCAACTCAATTTAGCAATGACTAGAGCTCATGGCCATACTTTCTAATTTAAGAAAGTTCATGAATCTTTCTTTAGTCTTCCTGAGGTATTAAGAAAACTGGTATAAGAGTGCCCACATATCATCCCATAAATAGAATAAACTTTTATTTCACTCAGATAATTATATGCCTTCTTTTACAAGTTACCACTATAAGATGGTATCTACATAAACTAATTCTTAGATAATATGTATAACGAACCAACAAAATCATTATTCTGATAGCAAGGGAGGCTGGAAGGAAATCTGCTCAGCAATGGCTGGCATGTAATATAGGGTAGTCACGGTTCTCAGAAAATTGAACTTAACCCATTTACGTGGGAGGATGTAAATTTTTTTGTGAAAAATCAGACCTTGGCGATGACCTTGAGCAGTAGGATATAAATAACTCCCACAAGTTTAGTGTTCCAATAATGGAACACTAGGCATAAATGGGTTAAGTGGCAGATACTCCCCTGGCCTAACCAAAAGATCACTACAATCAGTTCCGAACAGTTCTAATTAAATAGATTACAACAAAACAGGGATAAAGCACTTCCTAACTGACATAAATGTGATTCAAAGAAAATTTATATTGATTCTTAGTGTTCTATTCTTCACACACAATATGTAGGAAATGAGATCATTTATTTACAGTGACCCATAGCAACTAGATCCCTTGTGACCAACACCATATACTTGCAATATGGCTCCTCAGAGTTAAAACCACATTCAGTGATTAACGAACACAGTAAAATCGAGACATTGATTAGAATGAACCCATGGTGTAGTATCATGGAAAGAACACTGGCTGGAAATCAGGAGGTCTAGGTTCTAAGGCCTGGTTTTTCAACCGTTTACCTAAGCAATGTTAGAAATCTACTCTACCTCAAGACACCTCAGATTCAGGACCAAAAAGTGACAGAGTTGACCTAGATACTACAAATGAGTTTAAGTCTCCTGGCCCAAGCTAATTACATCCCACTCATAAAGGCAACTTGTAAATGAGATGGAACCCTTACTACCATCAAGGACAGAAAAGCTGCCAGAAGATAGTCAACACTTCAGGAAACTATTCAAAGATTCCTCAAAGTATAAACCAATTAGTTTAACGTATCAATCCTGGGCAGGATTCTAGGCTGGCATGTAGAAAAGGCAGCTGTGATCATTTGAGGCTGACAAGCATGCACTAGGAAATTCCAAGTGGGCCCCACCTCATCTCCTCCTATGATTGGGTTACTACTCCAGTAGAGCAGGTCAATACAGTAAACATATTAAGTCACCTCTCAACTTAGAGGAAGGAAAAAAGTCACATGTAACAGAAACTTCTGTTAAAACATAACTAATCAACTCCAGGTAAAGACAGCAAAATAAACATACACATCTGCTTTTGCTCTCTCCTAAACCCCTGTAAGACACCAAGAAAAACATTTGTTTCATTGTTTTATTTCATTAAATGACATAATTACAATGGCAGGTGGAACAAGAGAGGATACAGCATCAAAATTTTGAAGGCTAGGTTAGCAGATGCTCTGATAAGGAGATTTACAATACCTAAGAAAACTGAATCCTAAACATGAAGAAAGAGATACAACCCAATTGACACAGAATCCCCTCAGCCTCAGGAATGGAAGTAGGGTTGAAAGGCAGAGAGGAGATTAAACAAGGAAAATTGGTTAAAAGCCTGCTTAAAAAGTGTTCAGCTGGGCACAGTGGCGCACGCCTGTAATTTCAACATTTTGGCAGGCCCACCGCAGGAGGATCACTTTAGCACAGAAGTTCTAGACCAGCCTAAGCAACACAGTGAGACCTCAACTCTACAAAAAATTTAAAAATAAGTCAGGCATGGGGCTGCTTGCCTGCAGTCCCAGCTACTAGGGAGGCTAAAGTGAGCGGGTCTCTTGAGCCTGGCAGGCTGAGGCTGCAGTGAGCTATGATCACACCACTGTACTCCAGCCTGGGCAACAGAGTGAGACCCAATCTCAAAATAAAATTAAAATTAAAAAAAAAGAAAAAGGCACTCAGATGCCCAGGTACTCTCCCTACTGCACAGAGCTGAACAACTGCCCCTTCTTCTTCACCCCAGAAAATAAATGCAAATGTATAAATTATCTGGAGACAGTAAACAGAGGGTACCTGGACTAGAGGACACAGGCAAACTGAAAGCAGGGAACCAGAGTGAAAACAGGGCACTAGATGAAATATATAGAATGAAGGCCAAGGACCACCCCTCCCTACCATTGCCCTCTAAGCACCCAGAAAACTAGCAGCCAGTCTTCACTCCTCAGAAAGGAATTTAGAGAAGTCTTCTCTGGGAAATCTTAGCTCCACAGAAAAGACCTCAAGATACCGAGATCAGAGATCCCCCAACTAAAGAGCCCACTCAGATCAGTGAAGTGCACAGTTAAGCAAATGTCTGTCACATGCTCAGAAATTCCAAGCAGATTCTTAGTCCACCATTCCTAAACATGAACATACAACCGAGAATTGCTAAATAATTGAGGAAAACCACTGAGGAATTACAGAAACAAAAACAAATCAAAAAGCAACTAGAAGGAAAGACAACATTGGGAGAAGAAAACTTTAAAAACACCAACAATTAATATTCTCAAAAAAATAAAATGGTGCAACCATTTAAAAATAACAGGATGCTATTTCAGCAGAGAATTTTTTAAAAGCTCTTGGAAATTTTTAAATAATGATTCCAGAAATGATAGAACTTAGTAAAATGTTTAGAAGATACAGTTTAGGAAATCTCCTAGAAAGTCAAGCAAATAAACAAAAATGAAAAATGGGGGAAAGCTGAAAATCCAAATACAAGGAAGCTGAAATCCAAATACAAGAGCTTTCAGAAAGAGAAAATACACAAAATAAAGAGGAAATCACCAATAAAACAATTCACAACAATTTCCCAGAAAAACAGAACGTGAATTTCTAGATTGAAAGAGCTGTCTGCGTGCTCAGAACAATGGATTAAGAGAGACTCGCGGAAGGCATATCACTGTAAACTTTCAGCACACTGCACACTAACAGAAGATCCTCCAAGTTTCCATATAGTAAAAAGAGGTCACATATCCGAAATCAGGATTTCTAACTGCTCAACAGCAATACCACAAGCAAGAAGGCGAAGGTGCAATAACTCCAAAATTCTAAAGAATTATTTCCAAACTAAATATTAAATGGCTACACCAGCCTAAACTATCTATCAAATATATGATAATAAATGCATTTTTAAATATGAGGAAAAATTAAAAAGCAGCAGCACAATTTCTCAGGCAGCTACTGGGTATGTACTTACCAAAAGGAGGGAATCAACCAAGAAGTCATAAGATTCAGGAAACAGACCTAACATGAGAGGGAACAAAATAAATTTCTAAAATCACAGCAAATGACGACTCCAGGTTGCCAACTACACACCAGTGCAGAGGGCAACCGATCAAGATTATGACAGGTCCGTAAAGACTTCTTCAGGAAGGTGAAACTAATAAAACACCTGATACATCTGAGAGTCTTAAAGGGGTTTCAGACAATAGGCAAAAACTTTGGGGATGAGTTAAGTTATAGAAAAGTAACCAGGCTGGGACCTGTGGCTCATGTCTGTAATGCCAGCACTTTAGGAGGCCAAGGCAGAAGGATGACTTGACCTAGGAGTTTGAGACCAGTCTGGGCAACACAGCAAGACCTTGTCTCTACATACAGACTGACAGACATAGCTGAAGCATTGTGGCACACATATGTAGTCCCAGCTACTCAGGAGGCTCAAGCAGAAGGATCACCTGAGCTAAGGAGTCAGAGGTGGTGGTGGGCTGGGGGCAGAGGTGGGGAGGGGAGGGGAGAAAAAGGAAGGGGAAGGGGACAGGGACAGAGAAGGGAGGGAGGGAGGGAGGGAAATTTTTAGAAGAGCATCTGCTTTGTAGGAGGCAGAAAGAATGAATTAAATCCTCTTCAATAGTGGAAGATCTAGAACTGAAAAATCTAAAAGTAACTATCACCTCAGTATTTAGAAACATTTAAGAAAGAACCAAGATAATCAACAAAAGAGGGTCATGTTTGCCTCTAAAGAAGGTAAAACAGGGGCAGGAGCAGAATATTGTTCTTATAAACCTTGTAGAACTATCTGATTCTTTAATTGAATTGTGTAAGAGTATATAAATCTGCTTAAAAAAAAGGAAATTTAAACAAAAATTAATCAAAATGGGGTAATAAAATATAAAGCTACTAATATTGAGAACTCACATTACTTCATAGACTTATTCTAGACAAATTCCTAAACTGAAGAACAATTTAATATCCCATAAATTGTGCTGCAAAAGCCAAAAGGTTATTTAACCATGTGTTAAAATAATGTGGTGTTGTTGACTGTTTCTTTTCTCCATTTTAGACTATTAAAACCCAGCTGGACCGAGACATCTTTCCAGCTGCATACTCCATCCCATCTGGCTCTGCTCAAATTCTTCTCAGCCATAGCTATGCTGCTGGCCAAGGATTCCCTGTGTAGATGGGCTGCTGACGAGACAACGGGCCTCCCATCCGACTGGTTATTTCCACGTTGCGAGAAATACGATGTGGTATTCCTCCATACAATGAGGTCATATATAAAAGATGCTTTCTAACAAATATATACACACACATATGCATATGTACTGATTCATAATAACTGTTTTCCTCAAGTGTCATTTTATTTTCACTGCTCAGTTTACCAATATTAACCAAAAAGTATAAAAATTTTTTCAGGTTGGTTTATAGCAAAGGTATGAGTGCAAGGGCTTAGAGATTTTATTTGACAATAAGTTTACTACAATTAAACAATGTGAAGTCAATATTTAAAAAGTAACTGCCACCTTAAGCTACATTAATAAAAGTAGAAAATCTTGATCCTATTCAACAGATATAAATTATCAGTCATTATTCAGTACTGCTTTCAGCTCCTAGCTCCATACTTTAAGAAGAATCGAGGTAAAATGCAACAAATGAAGAGATGAAAGACTAGGCTGGTGAGGAAATCTAAACATGTCATATGGCTAGAGGCTATCTAGCCCCACATTCAATCCTTTCAAGCAAATTAACACAGCAACAAGAATAAAATAGAAGAATAAAGCCATGTGATAAAAATAACACAGCTGAATGAACTTAATACTCAGTTAAAATGATTCTGAAGTTGCTTAGTCTTCTATTATATGGAAGACTGATATGTAGAACATTAATTACATTTGCTCAGCACAGTCCCAAGTGGTAGCAACAGAACCAAATGGAAAAACTGATGATTAAAGCAACAACAACAGTGAGAGCTCCCTCAAGAAATAAATCCCTGACTGAGAGTTAATCATAGATATGGGAGTTAAGGAGAAGCTGGTCAATACCAGATTATGACACTGTAGAGTGGCTTCAAATATCAAAGGGCTAATTGAACAATGTGACTTAAAGGGTTCCTTTCACACCTGAAATAAGAGTCTCAAGGATTCCATCCAACAATAAGATTTCATTTTTCTAATATCATTTGTATTTCAGTCAACTAACTCAGGGGCTAGCAAACAGTGGTCTGGGGCTAACCACCTGTTTTTGTAAATAAAGTTTTATCAGTACACAACTATCCCATTTATTTTGCATATTGTCTGTGGCTGCTTTCAAACTACAACCACAGAGTTGTAAGTGGGGCTACAGGGCCCAGAGCCTGAAATAATTACTCTGGTTCTATAAGAAAAAGTCTGCTGATACCTGAGCTAGGATAACATACATAGACAAATGTGACATTTAAAATATAAATAAGAAGCACCAATTGTTCTCCCACTATAAACAACCAGAAAACTAGACAGAATATGCAAAATTTCAGACACTATTCAACAGGCAGTACAGAGCTAGACTCCCTGAGAGAAGGCATACAATGAGGTGGGCCCTACAAAGGCCAAGACAGCTGGAATTTGTGGAGGCAGATCACCATAAAGAAGAATATTCAGGAAAAAAGCTCCAAAGATCTGATAGCGGTTCTTTTGCAACTGTTCCTAAGCACTAAGCTGCACATTCAAACAGTAAAATTCAACAAGGTCAGGCAGAGAACTACTGGGAGCTATCATTCCAAGAGTTCACCTAAAGCTGGGAGGCAGTCAAGTTCTGAACAGCCAGAGAGAAAAAACATTGTTAAACACCTTGGGCACTGAATAGAGACCATAAAATGACCATACCTCATAAGGAGGAAACCAGTGCTAGCATAAAGTCTATTCTAACCCACACTAATAATCAAGCCTCAGGAAAAAAGTATACTAATAATAATAGGCTGATCTTATTAACTGCCAGTAACTTAACTACCAGCCAATACAAAATTCAACTCTTTAAAGGAAGGAAATAAAATCCAGACTTTCAACAACATTCACAATGTCCAGCAACCAATAAAAAATACCAGACATTCAAGAAGTAGAAAAATGGGACTCATGACTGTAAGAAAAGTCACTTAACAGAAACAGACATAGAAATGAAAGTAATGATGAAATTAACAGACAAGCCAATTAAAACAGCCATTATAAATATGGTCAAGAATTTAAAGAAAAACACAAACATAAGGACACAAATGGGGGACTTTTTTTTAACTAAGTAAAATTTCTACAGTTCAAATACGCGAAATATAAAATGAAAAATTTGCTGTGAGTTTAACAGCAGATTAAGCACTACCCCCCCCCCAAAAAAGGGGGGGGGGTCAGGGCTTTAAAACACACAATATTAACTATCAAAGCTGAAAAACAAATAATGTGTATAACAAAACATAATAAACAAGCCAAAGTGACTTCTGCAGTCAGCACAGTATCAGGCAATCTAACATACATGCCATTAGTGTCTCAGAATGTGGGAGAGAATGGGAACAAAAATTATTTCAGAATAAGGACCACACTGTCTCCGAGTTTCATGAAATCAATAAACCTGTGATCTAAAGAGTTCAGTGAACTCTAATGCAGCACAAACTAAAAAAAAAAAAAAAAAAACTCACACCAAAATACAACAAAATAAAATTTGTAGCAACCAGTGATAAAAAGGAAAATATTAAAAGTGGGCAGAGAAAAAAAAGATACATTACACAAGAAAAAACAATGATAATATTAACTACAGACTTCTCAGCTGAAAATATGCAGGCCAAAAACAATGGAAAAATATGCTAAAAGAAAAAAATAGTTCCCAAATCTAGAATTTTAGATCAAAGATGAATATCCCTCAAAAATTAAGGTAAAATACAGACTTATTTTTAGATGAACAGAAGCCAACAGACCTGCAGTAAAATTAATGTAACTAGAATACTTTTTTTTTTAATTCTTCAGGTACAAGGAACATGACACAAGATAGAAACCTGGATCTACACAAAAGAAGAACAATTACCAGGAATAGGTAACATATAAATAAATATAAAATATTTGTTTTTTCATCTTTAAATTTCTTTAAAGGCTTATTAACTGTTTACAGCAAAATGATAATGCCTTGTGGACTACATGTCAGATATAGAAAGAAAAAAAAAGTATGACAACAATAGCACAAAGGCCAGAAGGAGAAAATGGGAGGTTTTTACATTATAAATAAAGAAGTTTAATATTATTTGAAGGTAAACTGTGGTAAGTAAAAGATGCACATTATAAACCCTTGATCAACCCCTAAAAAGTAAAACAAAGAGGTATATCTAATAAGCCAATTATTCAATAAATGATAATGGAGCCATAAAAAATACTCAAAATAATCCAAAGTAAGTTAAAAAAAGAAAAAAAAAGCAGAGAATGAAAGGAACTAAAACAGACAGGACCAGTAGGGAGGAAAACAAGACAGTGTACTTAAACCCAAGTAAATCAACATAATTATATTAAATATAAATTCTCTAAGTATTACAATTAGAAGGCAGAGATTCTCATCATGGATCTTTTTTTTAAAAGTAAGGCCCAACTGGCCGGGCGCGGTGGCTCACGCCTGTAATTCCCAGCACTTTGGGAGGCCGAGGCAGGCAGATCACGAGCTCAGGAGATAGAGACCATCCTGGCCAACACAGTGAAACTCCATCTCTACTAAAAAAAAATACAAAAAATTAGCCAGCGTGGTGGTGGGCGCCTGTAGTCCCAGCTACTCCGGAGGCTGAGGCAGGAGAATCGTGTGAACCCAGGAGGCGGAACTTGCAGTGAGCCGAGATCGCGCCACTGCACTCCAGCTCTGGGCGACAGAGCGAGACTCCATCTCAAAAAAAAAAAAGTAAGGCCCAGTTACATGTTACCTACAAGAAATGCACCTTACATATAAAGACGCATTTGGGTTAAGAGTGAAATGACAGAAAAAAGATATACTGTGCAAATTATGAGAGAGCTAAAGGGGCAACATTAATATCAAAGTTGACACCAAGAGAAGTACTATTACTAGGAATAAGGAAAATAAATTGTAACGATAAAAATGTCAATTCTTCAAAAAACATTAAAAATCTCAAATGCATAGGCACCTAATAACACAGCTTCAAAATACATAAAGGAAAAAAATCTGAAAAAGAAAAACAGAAATCCTAAATTATAATTGGAAACTTCAACAGGCCTCCTCTCAGCCATAGAACAAGTACATAAAATTAATAAGGATATAAAAAAAAACATGAACAACACTATCAACCAAAATAACCAAATTGACATTTATAAAACATTACATCAACACTAGCAAAATACTTTTTCTTCAAATGCACATGGAACATTCACCGAGAAAAATCATATGCTAGTCCATAAAACAGTGTTCAAGGAGAAATCTGTGGCTCTAAATATTTATATTAGATAGGCAAAAATCCAGCATGGGCAACATGACAAAACTTTGTCTCTACTAAAAAAAAAGAAAAAAAAAAAAAATAGCCAGGTGTGGTGGCATATGCCTGTGGTCCCAGCTACTCAGGTGTCTGAGGTGAGAGGATCATTTGAGCCGGGACACTGAGGTTGCAGTGAGCTGTGATTTCTCCACTGCACACCAGCCTGGGTGACAGAGTGACAATGTGTCTCAAAAAATAATAATCATAAAAGGGCATAATAACAGTGATCTAAGCATCTACCCTTAGAAGCTATGAAAGGAAGAAGAAATTAAACCAAAAGTAAATAGAAGAAAGGAATTAATGTGGAAAAAAGAAGAAATATTAATAGATAAGATATAAAACAAATTTGACAATACAGAAAAAAAGAAAACAAAAAACTGGTTCTTTAAAAAGATTAGTAAAATTAATAAATGCTCATTAGACTAATCAAGAGGGAACGAACAGACACACTACCAGTATCAGGAACAAAAGGGGAAGCATTACTACACATTCTAAAAACAGTAAAATGATAGGGGAATTATTACAACTTTTGTGCAATAAAACTCAGGTTAAATGAACAAAATTCCTTTACCAAATTAACAAAGAAACAGAAAACCTGAACAACTCTATATCTATTAAAGACATGGAGGGCCAGGCGTGATAGCTCATGCCTGTAATCTTAGCACTTTTGGAGGCCGAGGCGGGTGGATCACCTGAGGTCAGGAGTCCAAGACCAGGCTGGCCAACATGGCAAAACCCCGTCTCTACTAAAAATACAAAAACTAGCCAGATGTGTTGACGCGCACCTGTAATCCCAGCTACTTGGGAAGCTGAGGCAGGAGAATATCTGGAACCCAGGCCGTGGGGGGAGGGGTACAGAGGCTGCACTGAGCCGAGATGACGCCACTGCACTCCAGCCAGGGCAATAACAGCGAAACTCGGTCTCAAAAAAATTTAAAAAAGACATGGAATTCATGGTTTCAAACCTTTCCACAAGAGAATCTCCAAGGCAATATTGCTTCACTGGTGAATTCTATGGAACATCTAAGGAAAATATATCACCAGCCCTGCACAAATTCTTTCAGAAAACAAAGGACAGACTATTTCCAAAACTATTTTGTGACACCAACATTACCCATGATACCAAAACCGAGATTATAAAAAATGTACATGCCAATATCCCTCATAAACACAGATGAAAAAGCCATTAACAAAATATTAGCAAATCAAATCTAATAACACATAAAATAATACACCATGAGCTTAAGTAAGGTTTGTCATGGAATTCAAGCTTAGTCCAACATTTAGAAACCCATCAGTATAATTCACCATATTAAAAGAACAAAACCTATGATCATCTCAATAGATGCAGAAAAAAACATTTAACAAAAATCAACACCCACCTTCATGGATTTTTTTTTTTTTTTTTTTTTTTTGAGACAGTCTCACTCTGTCACCCAGGCTGGAGTGCAGTGGCGTGATACTCGCTAGCTGCAACCTTCACCTCCTGGATTCAAGAGATTCTCGTGCCGCAGCCTCCTGAGTAGCTGAGATTACAGGCGTGTGCCACCATGCCAGACTAATTTTTTGTATTTTTAGTAGAGACGGAGTTTCGCCACGTTGGCCAGGCTGGTCTCGAACCCCTGACCTCAAGTGATCCACCCACCTCGGCCTCCCGAATTGCTGGGATTACAGGTGTGAGCCCAGTGGCTTTCACAGTATCTTAAAAACTAAGAATTAAAGAGAACTTTCTCAACCTTACGGGGATATCAGAACATTCAAAGCTAATGTCAACAATGAGAAGAGTGAATATTTTCTGCCTAAGAATAGGAACAAGACAAGGATGTATACTCTGACTACTTCTATTCAATACTGCCCTGCAGGTCCTAATCAATACAATGAAGCAAGAAAAAGCAGTAAAATACAAATTACAAAGAAAGATATAAACCCATCTGTATTTGCAGAAGACACCATCAGGTATATTTTTAAAACTCCAAGGACTTACAAAAAAAGCTACTACAACTAACAAAGCTTAGGAAAGTTGCAGTATACAGAATCAACATCCAAAAATTAATGGCATTTCTATATACTAACAGTAAACATGTCAAAAAATACTCTCAAATGGCCGGGTGCAGTGACTCACACCTGTAAACCTAGCACTTTGGGTAGCCAAGGCAGGCAGATCACTTGAGGTCAGGAGTTCAAGACCAACCTGGCCAACATGGTGAAACTGTCTCTACTAAAAATACAAAGAAATTAGCCAGGCATGGCGGCACACACCTGTAATCCCAGCTACTGGGGTTCTCCTGGCTGAGGCAGGAGAATTGCTTGAACTGGAGAGGCAGAGGTTGCAGTCAGCTGAGATCGCACCACTGCACTCCAGCCTGGGTGACAGAGTGAGACTCTGTGTCCAAAGGAGGTGGGGGGTAATACTCTAAAATAATAGCCATCAAAACAGCATTGAAAAACACAACCTACTTAGGAATACATATGATAAAAATATGTTCCAGATCTATATACCAAGAACTACAGAACAACGTTGAGAGAAATTAAGTATCTAGAGGAATGAAGAGCCAGATCATGTTCATGAACTGAAAGATTTAAAATCATTAAAATGTCCATTTTCCCAATTTGATCTACAGATTCAACACAATCACAAATAAATCCCCATAGAAAAAAAAAAATTTAATTGACAGGCTGATCCTAAAACTTATATTGAAATGCAAAACACCCAGAAGAATCAAAACAATTTTTAAAAAGAACAAAGTCAGAGAATTTATCCTAACTAATTTCAAGACATATTATAAAATTTCAGTAATCATTACAGTGTTGTACTAGCACAACAGACATGTAGATCAAAGGAACAGAATGCAGAGCCCAGAAAAAAACAAGGCACACACACATTCCGTTAATTTTTAACAAAGATTCTAAGGTCATTCAACAGGAAAAGTCTTCAACAAATGATGTTTAAATAATTTGCCATACATATGCAAAACAAAACCAGAACGTCAATCCTTACCTCACACCATATAAATTAACTCAAAATTAGTTACTGGATGGCAAGCGTAAACCTAATTAACTAACGCTGTAAAACTTCTCAAGAAATCATAAGAAAAAAACTTTCCTACTTTGGGATGGCAAAGATGTTTTAGGACATGAAAAGTATAGACTATTTTTAAAAAGTAATATTGGACTTAATGAAAATTTAAAACTTTTGTTCTTCAAAGAACACAGTGAGAAAATGAAAAGGCACACCACAAATTAGAATACATTTGTAATAAATCTATCTGCCAATGAACTTGTATCCAGGATATTCCAAGAATTATTCCAAATCAAATAAGAAAACAACCTAATTTTTAAATTGGGCAAAAGATGTGAAGAGACATTTCCCAAAAGACATAGCACATGCAATGATGTTAAACTTCATTTGTTATCAAAGAATTACAAACTGAAACAAGTTACTACATACTGCACATCCCTAATTCAAAAATCCAAAATGCTCCAAAATCAAAACTTTTCACATGCCAACATGACATTCAAAGGAAATTCCAAATTTTAGATTTTCAGAGTAGGGATGCTCAACCAGTGTAATGCAAATATGCCCAAATCTGAAAAAATCCAAAATCCAAAACACCTCTGGTTCCAAGAGTTTTAGATAAAAGATTCACGACGTGTACCACACACCACAAGGATGGCTGAAATTTTTTAAAATTCATTGTACTACATGTCGCAAGAATGCAGAGCAATCAGAACTCCTATACTAACTGGTGGGATATTAAATGATACAACCATTTTTTGCAAGTTTGGCAGTTCTTTATAAAGTGAAACTCCTAGTTATTTACAGAAATAAAAATATATGTTCCACACAAAAAGCAGTACATTAATTTTCATAGCCAACAGCAAATTGTGGCATATCCAGAAAAGAGACTATTATTTAGGGGGAAAAAAAAAAAAAAAGCTACCTAAGCAATAACATGAAACCAGAACTAAGGATTACATACTGTATGATTCCATTTATTAAAAATTCTACAAAGGGCAAAATGATTCTATAGTAACAGCAGATTAGCAACTGCCTGGAGGGGAGGAAGGCTGAGGGGCAAGGGGGAGACCCTGACTGCAAAAGGACATGTATGAACTTTTCTGCATCATAAAAATGTTCTCTACTTTGATTTCAGTGGTTTCACAGACGTATACATTTGTCAAAATTCTGAAACCATATACTTAACATGAGTGTATTTTATTGTATGTAAAGTATGTCTCAATAAATAAAAAATGTACGTATTAATGGAAGAATCCATGTAAACAATCTCTCAAAGGAAAGAAACTACTCTTTTTTTTTTTTTTTGAGATGGAGTCTTGCTCTGTCGCCAGGCTGCAGTGCAGTGGATTGATCTCAGCTCACTGCAACCTCCGCCTCCCGGGTTCAAGCGATTCTCCTGCCTCAGCCTCCAGAGTAGCTGGGACTACAGACATAAGCCACCTCCCCCAGCTGATTTTTGTATTTTTAGTAGAGATGGGGTTTCACCATGTTGGCCAAGATGGTCTCAATCTCTTGACCACCCACCTCAGCCTCCCAAAGTGCTGGGATTACAGGCGTCAGCCACTGTGCCCAGCCCAAAACAAACTACTTTTAATAAAACCAAAGTATCATCTTGCGCATCTCCTAGGTAAGTGTAAATCTTGTAGAAAGTATACACAATATTTTCAAATAAATTATTTTCATGTCTGACTATTCCAAGACACTGGTTAAATGATCTGTATATGTTAGCCTTAACTAAAAGAGAATTCTTGTGAAATTTCTGGGAACTGAACTCTCTTTTTAATAAAGTTCATTAGTGACATTAAGATGGTTCGCTTCCCAGCTGCAGTAACAGACTATAAACAGAAACGTATATTATTTATGAGGCAGGCACTGTCTACACAAACATGAATGGCTCCTTCACCCATAGTAACATACACTTTACACTGCTGTGGATAACAACATGCCCACTTAAAGAACTACATCTCCCAGCCTCCTTCAAGTTAAGTAAGGCCTTGAAGTATCGCCAGAAGTGCTGTAGGGAACTTGCTGGAGGTTTCCTTAAAGGACAATGTGTCCTTCCCACAGTTCCACCCCCTTCTAACCTAGAATGCAACCTTGATGACTGGAGTCTGAACAGCCATCTTGAACTATATGCTACTAATGGCATAAACTAAGAACAGTGTAGTAACAAGACAGAAAGAATCCAGATCCCCTGATAACCAAATCAGTTGTAAAATGCATGCCTCCAAGCTGCCTGCAAAGAAAAAGAGATTTCTTTTTAAGCTGTCTATTTTTAAATAAGCATATGATGTGATACTAAATCATTTTGATATTATAATAACTGGCTTATTTTTTTAAAAACTAAAAGGCTTTTATCAAGGTGATCGTTTTTATTTTTTAGATCACATGGTTATGTAGGTTTAACCTTGCCCCACTCATCAATCAAAACAATAAACTACCTTTCTAATTTTTCATTTTCCAAATGATTCCTCAATTTGGAACAGTGTAAGAGAAAAAAAAATCTATTTCCCTATCTCTGGGAAGAAATTTTAGGCTGTATATTACTCCATTAATCTCTGATGAAACTTTAAAAAAACGTAAACTGTATTATCACTCCATTAATCTCAGGCAAATCTATATGCTCCAGTGATTTCTACCTTAGCACTTGTACTAAATTATATGGTCTACACTGTTAATTTTTAAAAGGCTCAGAAAAGAAAGAGACCAATAATGTTTGGAATAGCTAGGAGGAGCTTCACTGAAGTCCTAAAAGAATTTACATAGAAGAAAAACATAAAATACATATGTACTCCTGGTTAAAAGTTCAGGCTCTGAATCAAGAGACTCAGCTCCTGTGTGACCTTGGACAAACTACTTAAATTTCTTGCTTCAGTGTTCTTATCTGAAAAATGAGAATAGTAGAACTTACCTCAAAAGGACCTTGTGAGCATGAGAAAATGCATGTAGCTGGTAGTTAAGCAGTGCCAAGCCTGCAGCAAGCACTCTTCACAAACAGCAAAAGCTCTGAGGTAAGAACATGTAAAGGCCTGACTTGAAATACAGATTCCTTTTAGTGAGTGGTTGGAAATTTTATTATATTGTTTTATTATTTTGGCCGGGCGCGGTGGCTCAAGCCTGTAATCCCAGCACTTTGGGAGGCCGAGACGGGCGGATCACGAGGTCAGGAGATCGAGACCATCCTGGCTAACAAGGTGAAACCCCGTCTCTACTAAAAAATACAAAAAACTAGCCGGGCGAAGTGGCGGGCGCCTGTGGTCCCAGCTACTCGGGAGGCTGAGGCAGGAGAATGGCGTGAACCCGGGAGGCGGAGCTTGCAGTGAGCTGAGATCCGGCCACCGCACTCCAGCCTGGGCGACAGAGCCAGACTCAGTCTCAAAAAAAAAAAAAAAAAAAGGAAATTTTATTATAAAAAGAGAAAGAACGGCCGGACGCAGTAGCTCACACCTGTAATCCCAGCACTTTGGGAGGCCAAGGTGGGCGGATCACCTCAGGTCAGGAGTTCAAGACCAGCCTGGCCAACATTGTGAAACCCCGTCTCTACTAAAAATACAAAAATTAGCCTGGCGTGGTGGCACGTGCATGTAGTCCCAGCTACTCGGGAGGCTGAGGCAGGAGAATCACTAGAACCCAGGAGGCAAAGGTTGCACTGAGCGAGATCACACCACTGCACTCCATCCTGGGTGACAGAGCGAGACTCTATCTCAAAAAAAAAAAAAAAAAAAGGAAGAAAAAGAAAACAAAAGGCTTTTTAGAGATTAAACACTTGAAAAATAAACTCACAGAAGAAATCTGGATACCCATATAGATGAAAAGATGCTCATAATCTCACTAGAAATCCAAAATATGAAAATTTAAATATTGAGGGTTTTTTTTTTTGTTTGTTTCGTTTTGTTTTTTGTAGAGGCAGAAGTTAAAATGAGTAAGTTCCATTACAGGCAGGGACAGAAAAAGATGGGCATTATATATTGTCCATAGAAATGTAAATTGACACATCTTTTTAAACTGTTTATGGCTATAGCTTTCCAATTTTAATGCATAACTGTACTGCACTGCAAAAAATTGAAAGAATCTTAACGTTTCTCATAGTTGATGGTTAAACAAACAACAGTACATCCATCTTATGAAACAGGATACAACTGTTCAAAAACGTAATAAAAATGAGTAAACTATATCTAAATTTACTGACATAAAAATACTTTAACACAATGTTAAGCGGAAAAAGCACGTTGCAGGAAAAGGTGGAGAATTATTTCTTATCTGTAATTTTTTTAAGTACAAATCTGTCCATCACCAACAGAATGCATAAACTGTGATATGAGAACTACAACTGTAGAATTGTGGGAATATAACATTAAAGGCAGTTTGCGAAAGAATATGATTCAATATTAAAAATTCAAAAACATGTAAAACTATAAATACATATGTAATTAAAGCTTTAAAAATTAAAGAATGAACACATGAAATTGAAGTAAGAGTTACTTTTGAAGGGAGAGAAAAGAGAATGGGAGAGGAAGAGCACAGACAGGACTCCATAAATGGTGAAAAGTTCTTTCTCTTAAACTGGGTATTAGGTACATGGGTGTTCACTGTATCATGTATCTTTCTACTTTATGTGTGATTTGCACATGCTCTTTTTAACTACTGAATATCTAATAAAACAATTTTGACACATGCGAAAGCAAGAAAAAAACTTGGAATAATACAAATTACCTCTGGAAGTTACCTTCTTGAAGGTGAGGGGAGGGATCCTTCATGTTTTATGTTAGACACTTTCATATTGTTTGAATCTGACACTAATTACGTAAAATTGTATTAAATTTTTAAAAGAAATTACTTTTCCACTAAAATTGTAATTATGAAAATTATAAGCACATGGGAAATATGTGAGTACAGCTGAATAAAGAATTCTATTTACACTGTGATCATATCTATGTACAAAAATGTGCACGTTAACAAAAACAGAAGAATTGGGGTAAATCTGATCTAATGGAGTGGCTGGAACATGGGCAAATGTTTTACAGTTTTCATTTCTTGGAAGTTGTATTTCTTGGAAATATTTTGTATTTCATTAGTACTACCTCACTTGCAGAGAAAGTAAAAAAAAATGACAACTGCAGGAAAGCCAACTCTTTACCTTCAGGGTAGCCAAGTGAAAAATCTCCCCACATAGGAAGGCTGAATTAATTTACACTGATCTACAACGGACAGTACACACCATGCCAATAAGTGCCCTCAGAACAACTGGAAAGGGCCCCCACCACACCGAGGAGATTACATCAAAAGGTTCTGAAGTGCATATGTCCATTTTAGCGCTTAAGTGAGCACTGCTGATGCACATAAAAGCCCAACAGTTGGGGTTGCACTCCTGAACACAAGGAGCCCAGGAATGTGCTGAAAAAAGGAAAAGGGGGTATGGAGAGAGAGGCATGGAATGAGGAAGGAAAAATTTCTCCAACATGTGAGGCAAAAATACAACATGGCATAGTAATTACACACTCAATAACAACAACAAAAGAAATGTACACTCAGAAAGCTAAGTGCCAAGGAAACAAAGAATAGAATGATAGGAACAAAAATTTGAAGGAAACCAAAATCAATATAAGGAATAGGTACCAATGATAAACATTGGTTTGTGGTCTCTACAAATGCCCCCGCTATCCTATCCACTGGTTCCCCAAATCTGGCCATTTCCACAAAGGCATGAAGCAAAACAGGCGGAATGTCTATTTCACCCTCTTACCAAAAATATCACTGATTTGAAATTAATATAAACAAAACCTTCATGGAAAAAATTAAACAAGAATATCCCAAAGCAGATCTGCAGGAGGAAAATGCATCTGCTTTCTGAGCTTACCACTACTAAAAGTAGACGCTCTAGGTAACAAAGGCTGATACAGAGCCAACTGCTGTGAGGTTACCCTTTTCTTTCTTCCTATTAGGACTTTTCCATGCCCATTTCTTACAACCAAACTTTCATGAATCTTCCCCTATCAAAATTCACACCTCCAATCACCACCGTCTCCACCCACGACCTGCCAAAGGCCCCACTCTACTCATCTCACGAGATTTGCCTTCTCCTTTCTTCCCCACCTTTTTTCTCTGCCCCTCCCTTCCCTTATAAAACCTACTCTTATTGCCTCAAATATTTTCTGGAGGCCGGGCATGGTGGCTCATGCCTGTCATCCCAGCACTTTGGGAGGCCGAGGCAAGTGGATCACTTGAGGTCAAGAGTTCAAGACCAGCCTGGGCAACACAGTGAAATCCTGTGTCTCTACAAAAATACAAACATTAGCCGGGCATGGTCATGGGTGCCTGTAGTCCCAGCTACTCAGGAGGCTGAGGCAGAAGAATCACTTGAACCTGAGAGGCAGAGGTTGCAGTGAGCCGAGACTGTGCCACTGTACTCCAGTCTGGGCAACACAGAGAGACTCTGTCTCAAAAAAAAAAAAAAACTCTGGAAACAGGCAGATTATAAATACTAACGTTTGACGTTTGTTTTCACTTTCTTTTCACTACTCCCTGCTTTAAAACTGTGATTTCTGTAGGGTTTAACAGCAAGAACCCAGGCTCAGTGAATACTTTCCTATAGACACATTTGTGATCAAAGCTTAAGTCTACTGCTTAACAATTTCAGCAGATAGATGTCGCCAACTGTTCCTCCGTTTTGCATACACAAGAATGCAAATGCCATAAAACCAAGAACATCTGTTTATCATTTGATTCCTGTTCTATGGCATATTTATAATTGATCACCAAAGCCTGTCAACTCTACCTCCAAATTATTACTCGATCCATTTCCTTCTCTCCATTCCTACACCGGCCCTGCATTATTTCTCACACACAGACTGTTCTAAGAGCTTCTTCCTGCCTTTGGTTTTTCCCCTATGACAATCCATACTCCACAGGGCCCACATGGGTTTTCTCTCTAAAACATAAATCTGATCATGCCATTATCCTCTTTAAAACACTTCAGGCATTCCTCTGTGCATACAGAATTAACTCCCAACTCCTTCATGTCCTTCAATCTGGCCATCAATCATCACATTATCTTCTACCTATTAAAAAATAGGTATTAAAGGAAAGGTAAATTTAATAAAAGAGAATATTTGCAATGATGTCTAAAAATGTTGTATGATCTATTATTGTATTATTTACATAATTATTTATATAACTAAAAAATTCATTCGCCTCCATCATACAATATTATCACCAAATTCAAACTTTTACAAAATGGCTAAAGAGTTATGTTCATGTAACATATTAAAACTAGATTGGGCTGTTTATTTCTATTTTCAATTCCAAAATTAAAATATAAGGTAGATTACAAGGAATCTAAATCAATAGATATTTTCTAAAATGGGTGTTAACATATATAACTAAATTTCTCACAGCTTTCTGGAAATTGTTAAAGTCAGCTCTGTGGGTTCTTAACAGCATATCACACCTACCATATGAGAAAGTTTGGCAACAAAATCAAAGTTACTTTAGAAGATAAACGCCTACCTTAGTGATTCCCACTTGTTTTTCCATCTGGAATATTCCTTGAGTTTACCATGTAAACCACTAACACAAGCTATTCATCTCAACATTCATTAGAAAAGTTTCCTAAAATAGGTAATTCTTCTACTTCAAATCAAATTTACACAATTTACTAACGCCAGCTTATTAGCTTATATATAACAAACTATGGATTCTCATGAGAATCATTTCACTGTTTAATTAAATGTTATAGGATCTTGCAGATTCAAGAATAGCACCATCTGTCTCGGTTGCAAAGCTCAGTTTCACAACCTTATCACCAAATAGCAACAAAATATCATTTTCATACATATCTCTCTCAAGTAATTTATAGACAACTAATGAATGTAGTCTATTTGGGATCATGAAACCTGATTCAATCTGTGCAGATGATTACACTTTGTAGGTTAAAGAGACATACTTTGAAAACTGTGTTTTTAGTAACTGAAATGTTAGTTAAGAACTTGTATCTCAGGAGGCAAATATTTGCACTCTTTAGTTTCTAAGATGAAGATCCATGCTCTGATATAAATTCTAAATGCTAACGGCTCAGGTGTCATAAATTTGCAAATTTTTAAAGTACCTTCTCTTATCTGTTTAGAGTAACTATTATGTAGCTAAATTTTCCTAAAATATCTATAGCTCTAGGATTACACAACAACACTTTCTGACAGGATTTCCATTCTCTTTTATTATGTAAAAAAACTTTTAAAAAATTATAAATTAAACTATCTATGTAATCTGAAGACCAAAAAAAGTAAAACTGACTGAGGAAAGGTCTAAAAATCTCATTATATTTCTGAAGTGAAAAACAGAAATACTTGCCACTGCAACCTGTAATCTCAACAACTAGCAGAGACATCCCTACTACAGGTAAAGGGTCCTCTGCACCTCCTCCCACACCAACTATTCAGGCAAACTACTACAAAGTATAATTCTGAATTCTATTGTGCTCATCTCCAACTGTGGAAGAAACTACTGAGACAACATGTATGGGCTAGCTACTAGCTAGCTTACTAGGCAGTCTCCAATGAATAAAGCAACACCAAGTGGTCAAAGGTAAGAAGTTGGATATCATACAAACCAAACTTCAGTTTAAACCATAAGAGATTATCTCAACAGGATACATTTATTTATCCCAAGACTCTAAAATGAGCCTCAATTTGATGCCTGACTCTTGCTAGTCAGACAGAAGACACAACATAGAATTCTACTCTACCCTTAGGATAATTTGCCTTGATCCTCAAAAAGCAAAAATACCACTACCACTTAATTGGTCCCAATATCCTGTCTTGCCAATCAATACATTGCTAAACCCACTTCCACTGAAGCTGTATGAAAACAAAGTACACTGAACCACTAGACTCAGAACCTGAGAAGGCAGAGATTCAAGCAAAGCTGGAATTCCTGGCATACATTCACAATGTATGTACGCCAATATACCCAAAATGGAGCTTTCCCTGGGCTTTCACTCATCAGCAGCAAGGCCCCCATCAGAAGGGTACTAAACTGTTAACTCTTAGGCAGCAGTTTAGCGCAAAAAGCAGAACTAAAACAATAAACTGCAAAGAGAAAAGACACTGACTAAAGAGGTAAACTTTAAAATAAGATTTTCTGGGGTAGTCAGCTCAACTGTCTCTAAAAGCAATTCCAAAGGAAAAGGACCAAAAAACTATTATAAACAATGGCAACATTATTTGATCCATTTCAAGGGGGCCTACTTTGAACAATCCTTCTCATTTCAGCAGATATGTGTTAGTTCTGATATTTCGAGTTCAAAATCAGTTTTATACTTGTGAAGTTGTAAAACTCTTTAAAACCTTTAAAGGAAACTAACAAAAATAAAATGATTGCTGCAATCAACTTGCAATATTTTGCAAAACAAAACGGAAAATTTCTAGCTAAAATTTTAAAAACTGATTTTTATTTGGGCTCAAGCTCACTACTTTTAATCCTTGAACTCAAAAAACACTCAAGTTATAAGACCGAGATTGTTTCCCACTTCCTTCACTTATTCCTTTCTTAGATCATCACATCTTGTATTTCTAAGAGGTGTCTTAATCTTTTCTAGTACTAACACATATCGACTGGGTTTTTGATAACCATCCTCCAGCCAGGCTTGTTTTATCAACTTTTCTTGTATCTTACATCTTTCCTTCTGTCTTTCCACTATTGTTGCTCCAAAGTCAACAAACACAAATCTACCTTTCAGGCTCTTACCCTCCCCTACTCCCCCATTCCTGCTTGCTTCACAATCAACCTCTGAATCAAACTTAAAAGTAAGCTGCACACAATGGTGCACGCCTGAAATTCCAGCTACTCCAGAGGCTGAGGCAAGAGTTCAAGTCCAGCCTGCGTAACACAGCAAGACCCCACTGCCCATCCAACCCCCATCTCTAGACAGATTAGATAGACAGACAGAACTGCAGTGTCTGTACTGGCTTATCTTGCTATTCATTCATTCCTCAACCCACTTATCCGAGATTCTACCCTCAACAGTCAAATATAATTATTTGAACTACCGAGCTGCCCAAATAGCAAACTTCCCATCTCTCACTCCTTACACCTCTCCCCTTCAAGGTTCACCACGATTGTCTTTGAAAATCACCGTTATTTCATTTCTTTACTTTTATGTCAGAGAAAGCAAATCAGACTGTCTATTTAAAGCACATATAACCTATACCTTCACAACTTAAAAGCCTAGGCTTCATGAGAAGTAACCCTGAACCAAAATCGAATTTGTTTTCAATGCACAGAATTTAAACTATGAAGGGTTACACAGTTCAACAATTCTGATTTGTCTATTTAAGAGAGCAGTCCTAGAAAGGCTTTTAAACACATTATTAAATGTAATACCATTTAACACACTTGTTTTTCCTCAATTCACTTCTCATAATAGTTTCTATATCGTCTTGGATTATCTCCCATTTTAGTTTCATATCCCATCTGCTCATTTAAGATTCACGTCTGTCCAGTTTCTGAAATATTTGTCACTTTAGTCGTTAGCATTTTGCGTAATATAGCACTTTTTCAAAGTTCAGAACTGAATTATTTTAGAAAACTGAAAATTATTTTAACATCACTTCTTAATCTAAATTGGCCTGCCCACACTTCAAATTTTCCACCTAATAAAAATTCAATTTCAGTAAGTCTTTGTACTGTTTTTTAAAAGAAAGCCAAGAACTAGGACCATAAATTAGAAGTGTTCTCCTACATACCACTTCAATAAAGATCCTCAAGAATAAAGACTAGGAATTGTCAAGCTTCCAAAGAATGCCCTTCCCCTTCTTCTCTAGCAAGCCACATCCATCCATTCCTTCAACATCCAGTTTTAAAACTCCCCTTTTGGGGCCGGGCGCGGTGGCTCACGCCTGTAATCCCAGCACTTTGGAAGGCCGAGACGGGCGGATCACAAGGTCAGGAGATCGAGACCATGGTGAAACCCCGTCTCTACTAAAAATAGAAAAAATTAGCCGGGCGCAGTGGCGGGCGCCTGTAGTCCCAGCTACTCGGGAGGCTGAGGCAGGAGAATGGCGTGAACCCGGGAGGCGGAGCTTGCAGTGAGCCGAGATTGCGCCACTGCACTCCAGCCTGGGCAACAGAGCGAGACTCCGTCTCAAAAAAAAAAAAAAAAAAAAAAAAACTCCCCTTTTGGGTTTCTCTGGCTACAAGGTATTATCAGATATTATGCGGTCCATGTCACTCTCCCTCTGCAGAAACTAAATAGTGCATGCAGATCTTTTTTCCGCATATCAGTCTAGCCCTTTTGTTAACCCAAGCTAGATTTTAATAATTTCTGATGTACATTATTCCAAAATACATGTCTCAAATTTATCTAACATAGCATATAATACATTAACATTTCTAAGTATTTGTTTACTGGCTACCCCATCCAATCTCAGCCCTAATTTCCTTTTCATCTCATTGGATCTCAGAAGTCCTCATTTAGCAAACATAATAACCAGCAGAAAGCTTGTTTCCAGGGCTGAGTGAAGGAGGAGAGGAAAGAGAAAGGAAGTGCTAAAAGGCAAAGAAATACACAGTCTTTTCCTGATGACATCACAGAACCTGCCACTAGTATCAGCATAGAGAAAGCAGCAGTGGGTGCCTGCAAGCAGGGAAAGGAAAACCTGCCTTAAAAACTGCTGCTCTTCCCACAGGGAGCCATCCTCACCTCTCCACACTCTCTTCAAGCCTTTTTCACACAGCAATCCTCTCCCTGGCCTAGAAGAGGGGCTATAGCCCCCGCTGCCTGCAGCAGAGAAGTGTCTGCTCTGACTGCCAGGACTATAAGTCAGAGAAAAGGTGCTCCTGACACTACATGAGAACACTAAGTGTAAGTTCATTCCCATAAAAAACGGCTGCCATAAATAGCATTTGAGTTTTATAACACACCTAATTAAGTGCAATATACAAGGTAAACAGACTAACCATCATTTGTAGCAACAGAAGGGAGTTTTGTGAAAACAAACTTACAAATTAACTTTTTCTAATATTTTAGAACACAGGAGACAACCTACATGTAAAATTTTAAACCTCTAGATACAACTTAAGACACTATTCATACTCAACATGACTAATACAAACGCTACAGATTTGTGGGAGGGCTTTCCCTCCTTCAACAAGGCTAAACAATATTTTTAGATACTGCCACATTATTAAACAGAAAATAGAAATTAGCCAGTAGCTGCGTTCTCTCTATTCAAAACACAGTAAGGGTTGTGACATGCGTGTCAAACTAAAACATGATTTAGTCTTTAAGAAGAAAAATATATTTATTAAGTACTATTCCTGACATTCCCTGAGACAAATCTCAAAATGTTAATAGAACTGCTATTTAAAGTTCAAAGAGCACTGCAGAGCTGCCAAGGAATTAATAGCTTAAACTACCAAATAAGAGCCACAGTTCAATTCCCAATCTCAGCCAGCTACAGCTCAGAGTTGGTATAGCAATATCACCCAGCACATTAAAGGCACACCATGCAACTGTGAATCTTATATGGTTGTAACGAAAAACTGTTAAAAACTAAAGATAAATTTCAAGTTTTTCTTCTCAATCTTGGCTTATTTATGAGGAAAGACACAAGAACAATTTAATTCTCTGCTCCCTAGAAAAAAATACAAACTCACACATAAATGCTATACTTAAAACAAGTCATTTTACCATTCCAACTTCCTGGTTAACTGCCTCGGGCTACTCTGTTACTTTAGTTGTAATTTACGAAAGGTCTCTTCCTATTAAAGAACATTATGTAGTCATCCAAAGTGCCTTCCTTAAAAGGTACTCAAAATGATTTTTCACACCTCCTGCCCTCCAAATTAATACCAAGTTTACAGGAGAAACTGAGGCACAGAACTATTATGTGATTAAGCTGGCGAGTCACTAGTAAAAATGTTTAATACAACTCAAGTTTCCCTATTACCAGTTCATTTCCCATTTTACTGGGCTCATAGAAAATAATCTTTTAAACGTTGAACAAAAGCCCTGCTTAAAGAATGAAAGTAAGGGAATTCTGGATCAAGCCCCCAAACAAAATCCCCAGAAGGCTCAAAAATCTATAGGTTGCCTACTATGCTACAGAAAATATAAATACTAAATGAATTCCTATTCCTTTGAGGAGGAAGAACATGTCTCATGATCAGTTGGAATTGTCTTTAATAAGGAATTTTTAGACTTCATCTAAAACATTACCAAGCCACAGTACATACAGTCTAGATAAAATATATTCAGAACACAGAGTTAATCATCAAAATAAGCTGAAATAAAAACAGCACGCTTGTGATCAAGACCCAAATCATCAATAAGAGCTCCCTTGAGGAATGGAGAATAGCTGTCCAGGAATTCATTCACTTAACAGATAGTTAACAAGCACCTAGCAAAGATGATTCCGACAGGGTCATTCTTCTGCAGAAGCTCATCTGATTATCAGAGGTACACAGAGGGAGGTACACATCAGGTGCCAGGGTAACTAGTTCTGCCTGTGGTAGTCAGAGGAGGTAACATTTGAACTTCTTCATAAGTAGGACTGTGCCAGGCTTATATGCAGGCACAAATACTAGGAGCTAGTTCCAGAGTTAGATATAGTTTTTCCTTATTTCTCTTTAGGACATGAAAATTCAATAGTTAAAATTGTCAACATAAAATGTTTTGTCAAACCAATTATACTATTTTAAATACCTTATTAGCTCTCATATTAAGTTCACATAGGTTTAATCATCCTTCTTAATAAAATAATAATGAACTATGAAGAAGCCTCCTGTATTATACTCAAAAATACTTCCTCATACTCACACCTGTAATCCCAGTACTTTGGGAAGCCAAAGGGAAGGATCATTTGAGGCCAGGAGTTTGAAACCAGCCTAAGCAACATAGTGAGACCCTATCTCCCCTCATCCCCCACTGCCCCGCAAAGAAAAAAAAAAAAAAAAGCTTCCTCATAAATTTGTCAATGTTCTTTAAGGGAGAAAAAAAGAGCACAATAATTATTCAGTTTAATATCCTTTTAGATTACCAATTTTTGAAATTTCTACTCAATATCATAAAACTTGTTTACAATAACATTTTATTTGAAATAAGTCTGCTACTCAAATTTAATTTTAATATCAAATGTCTTAAATACATTCAACTCAGTGACAATACAAATTTAGACTTATTAAGTAAAAAGATCTAACGAAGACTTAAAAGGAAATATTTTCCTGCTTTACCTTCTCCTATCAATTTTTTCCCCATCAACTTTTATTTTAAGTTCTGGGGTACATTTGCAGGTTTTGTTACATAGGTAAATGTGTGCCATGGTGATTTGCTGCACAGATTTCCCATCACCTAGGTTTTTTGTTGTTTTTTTGTTTTGTTTTTTTTGAGATGGAGTCTCATTCTGTCGCCAGGCTGCAGTGCAGTGGTGCGATCTCGGCTCACCGCAACCTCCACTAACTCCCTGGTTCAAGCGATTCTCCTGTCTCAGCCTCCCAAGTGGCTGGGATTACAGGCACATGCCACCACACCCAGCTACTTTTTGTATTTTTAGTAGAGACAGGGTTTCACCATGTTGGCCACAATGGTCTTGATCTCCTGACCTCGTGATCCGCCAGCCTCCGCCTCCCAAAGTGCTGGAATTACAGGCCTGAGCACTGCACCCGGCCTATCACCTAGGTATTAAGCCCAGCATCCATTAACTTTTCTTCCTGATGCTCTCCCTCCTCCCCGCCCCCCCCATCTACTTTTAAAGTTAAAGCCACAAATTTAAACCATGCAAAAAAAAAAGACACAAATGAAATTTTGATGCAATCAACTCAAGAGGATCCTTTAACAGTAATGGAGGCAGAGAACAGTGGCTCACACCTATAATCCCAACATTTTGGGAGGCTGAGGTGGGAGGACTGCTTGAGGCCACTGCACTCCAGCTGGAGTGACACAGGGAGACTGTCTCAAAAACAAAAAAGAAAAACAGTAATGGAATTTTACTATACTGAAAAATAGTACAAAATGTAGAAAGCTGTCAGCCAAGGCTCTGTGCTATTTCAAAGTAGTAGAATTACAGTTTTGATAAGATTCTACACCACAATTCATCTAGAATGAGAAATAAACATTCAGAAACATACATAGTAAACCAGAGTATGGAAATGCCAATGAAATAACATTTTCCCTTAGACACAACTGACTCTCCTGTCATCTATAAAGAGGTCAACGAAAAAATAAAAGGCATTTTTCTTTTATTTTCCAAACTAAAATCAAAATATATTCTAAAAAACACTTTATTAACTTAAAAAAAGGTGGACAACTCTACTCCAACAAAGATAACTACAACATGCTAATATAAAAGCAAGAAAAACAGGAGTTCCTAAAGGAGGATTATTACAGCCACCTGGTGAGGATAAAATATATTCTATACTACAGATAATCTGGTTTGTTTTTTGTTTTTTTTTTTTTTTGAGACAAAGTCTCGCTCTGTCGCCAGGCTGGAGTGTAGAAGCGCCATCTCGACTCACTGAAACGTCTGCCTCCTGTTTCAAGCGATTCCCCTGTCTCAGCCTCCCAAGTAGCTGGGACTACAGGTGCGCACCACCACACCCAGCTAATTTTTTTCTATTTTTAGTAGAGACGGGGTTTCACCATGTTGGCCACAATGGTCTCGATCTCCTGACCTCGTGATCCACCCGCCTTGGCCTCCCAAAGTGCTGGGATTACAGGTTTGAGCCACCATGCCCAGCCAGATAATCTTAAAGTTCAGTAATACAACAATGGAGTAAAGGAACAAGAATTTAAAACTATTTTTCTATCAACTAAAGCAAAGACAGAAAACGCTGATGTACATAAGTGACTTCATACTTAAAAATTGGACAGGCATACATATTTCATTCATGCAAATAAGTCTGAATTCAGAATTCCTCGTTTATGTTAATATTTACTAAGATTAATGAAATATCATCTCCCCTATGTAATGAAGTGAATTCCCCCAACAGAACAAAGCTAACACCTTTAAATCTTTCAAATAAACAATGAAAGCATATACTATAAAAGAAAATTATCAGCCGGGCGAGGTGGCTCGCGCCTGTAATCCCAGCACTTCGGGAGGCCGAGACGGGCGGATCACAAGGTCAAAAGATACAGACCATGCTGGCCAACATGGTGAAACCCCGCGTCTTCTAAAAAATACAAAAACTAGCTGGGCATATAAGTGGCACGAGCCTGTAGTCCCAGCCACTCGGGAAGCTGAGGCAGGAAAAACGCTTGAACCCGGGAGGCAGAGGCTGCAGTGAGGCAACTTCACACTACTGTACTCCAGCCCAGAAACACAGCGAGACTCCGTTTTGAAAATAAAGAAAAGAAAGGAGGAGGAGGAGAGGGAGGGAGGGAAGGGAGGAAAGGGAGGGAGGGGAGGGAGGGAGGAAAGGGAGGGAGGGGAGGGAGGGACGGAAGGGAGGGAGGCAGGGATAGCTGAACAAGCTCAGAAAGAAGTTAAATGACTCAGGAGAGGGGAAAATGTCCTAAATTCCGAGAACACATACAAATATTGATTCGCTAATTCTGAAACTCTAAGCGAGTCCTATGAAACAAGTATGTGTTGTGTGTGCGCACGCGCACGCTACCATACTATACAGACACCTTTTTAGGCTACCTAACTACCTCACTTTGAAATACATTAAATGTAATTTCTTAAAATCAAAATTTTATGACAGGCCAGGTGCGGTGGCTCACGCCTGTAATCCCAGTACTTTGGGAGGCCAAGGTGGGCGGATCACGAGGTCAGGAAATGGAGACCATCCTGGCTAACATGGTGAAACCCCATCTCTACTAAAAATAGAAAAAAATTAGCAGGGCATGGTGGCAGGCGCCTGTAGTCCCAGCTACTGGGGATGCTGAGGCAGGAGAATGGTGTGAACCCGGGAAGCGGAGCTTGCAGTGAGCCGACACCGCGCCACCGCACTCCAGCCTGGGTGACAGAGCAAGACTTCGTCTCAAAAAAATAAAAATAAAAATAAAAAAGAAATGTTATGACAAAACAAATTCTGGTGGCCAACATCACACAACAGTTTGTAAAGCAGATTTGCACACAATACATCTGAAATAAATGACACTAATAACAACGCTGCATATATATTTTTCTTCATTTCTACGGTTGCAATGCGCAGTTCAACAATAATAGTAATACCTAATACTCAACCATACAACTAATTCTCATAAAGTTTGTCTGATCTCACTCACTGGTTAGGTCCTGTGAAATAAAATGAAATAAACTTTCAGTACTCCTACTACTAGCTTAAAGTAGGGGAACACTATTATTGCTATTTTCTTCAATCAAAAATAAGTCAAATGTTTCAAAGAAAAATCTATCTTTGATTCAAAGTTTTGAGAAACAGCTGAAATAACTGTTCATAAAAAATAAACAATTTTTCTGTTGTCTTTAACAGTTTCTCTTTACTATTTACATATTTACATTGAGATAAGAGTTTCATCTCAATTTTAAATTATTAGGCAAAAATAATTATAGAACAAACTTAGCTTAGTTACCACAATTTACAGCACTAGTATAAACTGGTGAGAGAGCATCTTCTTTATTAAACTCGAGTGGAAGAGATATCTGAAAGTGTTTAAAGAATACAATTTAAAACCAGGCTGGCCACATGCACTGGCTCATGCCTATAATCCCAGCACTTTGGGAAGCCGAGACAGGCGGATCACAAGGTCAGGAGTTCAAGACCAACCTGGCCAACGTGGTGAAACCCCGTCTCTACTAAAAATACAAAACTCAGCTGGGCATGGTGGCGCATGC
This sequence comes from Papio anubis, assembly GCF_008728515.1. Taxonomy (NCBI): domain Eukaryota; kingdom Metazoa; phylum Chordata; class Mammalia; order Primates; family Cercopithecidae; genus Papio; species Papio anubis. The sequence continues at coordinate 110,597,778 of NC_044984.1, forward strand.
CTGTAATCCCAGCTACTCAGGAGGCTGAGGCAGGAGAATTGCTTGATCTGGGACCCGGAGGTGGAGGTTGCAGTGAGCCGAGATTGCGCCACTGCACTCCAGCCTGGGCTACACAGCGAGACTCCATCGCAAAAAAAAAAAAAAAACAGCTAAAGTAGTCAGTGAACAAAAAAGATCAATTTCTCCATAATAAATTAATATAATACACAACCAAAACTTAATGTTATTTAAAGGAATGCCTTAAGAGGTAGGTTTTTTCCCCAAATAAATACCTAATATGTTCATTAATAACCAGAACATTCCAAAGAAAATTATAAGCTAGGCTCATCACACCTGTAATCCCAGCACTTCGGGAGGCCGAGGAGGGTGGATCGCCTGAGGTCAGGAGTTCCAGACCAGCCCGACCAACATGGCGAAACCCCATTTCTACTAAAAACACAAATAAATTAGATGGGCATGGTGGCAGGCGCCTGTAATCCCAGCTGCTGGGGAGGCAGAGGCAAGAGAATCGCTTGAGCCAGGGAGTCGAAGTTTGCAGTGAGCCAAGACTGCGCCACTGCACTCCAGTCTGGGTGAGAGTGGGACTCCGGTCTCAAAAAAAAAAAAACCAAAACAAAAAAAAAAAAAAGCAAATTATAAGCTATATAAGCACCTGGCATAAACTCAATAAATACATACTATCCTAAACGCACCCCCCTGCCCATTCTTCTCACAAAGAATAGACCCTACCTTCTTCCCAATGAGCACTTCAAGCAACATCCACAGCAAAATATTTGTAGCATACAGGCCTAAGGTACATTATTGTCTCTTTAAAATTATGAACTCATCACACGTACAAATGGCTCTTTAAAACGGTCCAGTAAACTGCTACACTATGCCTTAAATTGCTGTCTATTATGTACTTAAAAATATTTACTAGCAATTGGAGGTTAATATGGCAACTATTACCGGGTGGCAATTATTGCTATTAAAAATATATAAATACTGTAACACCATGTGCTACTAACAACAAAATGCTAAACCAAAAACATACATTAACAAACTGTAAATATTTTCATTACAGAAAATGACGGCTGGGTGCAGTGGCTCATGCCTGTAAACCCAGCACTTTGGGAGGCTAAAGCGGGTAGATCACCTGAGGTCGGGAGTTCAAGACCAGCCTGATCAACATGGAGAAATCCCGTCTCTACTAAAAATACAAAATTAGCCGGGCGTGGTAGCACATGCCTATAATCCCAGGTATTCGGGAGGCTGAGGTAGGAGAATCGCTTGAACCTGGGAGGCAGAAGTTGCGGTAAACTGAGATCGCGCCTTTGCACTCCAGCCTGAGCAACAAGGAGAAACTCCATCTTGAAAAAATAAAAAATAAAAGGAAAGAAAATGAACCATCATAGGAAAAAAATGCTTTAAACATAAATTATAAAATCACAATGAACTTGTACAAAAAAATACCTTGTGTATTTTAGCACTTTGAAAATTAGAGAAACCATTCCCTTTTCCTAGTTTGCCTTTTATAGTCCACCCTATTCTAGCTCAAAAAAAAAAAAAAAAAATTTTCGAAGTTTCTACATTTGCAACTGTCTTCCCTTTCTGGGGAAAAAAAAAAAAAAAAAACGCTTAAGACAAAAAGAAATTAGGTCAACAATAGATTACCTTAAAAGCTTCAAATATAGAATTAATGGTCTTCAATAGGAATTATGGACTAATGGGTGCACGAGTGTCTCAATCCAGCAAGAATTTGAGATTATCACCCAATTATCCATAGTCAGGAAGATTCTAAGCAAATAAGACATGAAAGTGGAGGATACATATCTAAGAATTAGAGATCACTCCCTCGTATCAAAGAACACATACTTAAGTCTAGTTAAAGGGCACAAAATCACTTTCTCCGTATTAACTCAATAGAGAAAAATACATACTTAACATCCAGAAACCAGGTCTTCTCGCAAGAATGAGTTCACATACCACAGGATGCCCCGTTACACTTTTCAAAAAGGCAGATTTAACACACTTTGAACGATTAACTGAGTGAATATATGAAAAGTCACCCAGAAATGTGATGGACAGCATAAGAGAATAGTTTTGCGTCCGACAGGCAGAGCCAGGCATGTACTTAATGCAGCAGCTACAAATCTCACGGTTAGAATAAGAAACACATACAATCACCCATATCGTATATACACAAGGGCATTTTTCACACGTTAGGAAAAGGGAATGGATGTTGAAAAATTAATTTAGGAAATTTGATTCCATGCAATAAAAAATCAGAAAATTAAGTAAAAGACTAGCAGAAATCTTAAGGTGTCTGATTGACTGCGCAATCAACTTTTGGTAAGCCATAATGAACACCTCAAGGTAATGGAAACTGGGTGTTATTACCATGGTACAGAACTTTAATTTCTTATTTCAATCTAAGTAATGAGAGTATTTAGGTAAATTCTTTATAAATACTTTTCTCTGCTTTAAAAAAAAAAAGGAAAAAAAAATCTGCAGGCCAAAAGAAAAAAATGCAAGCTATGATTAAACCATAAAGCGTTCTTATAAAAAATATGCTTTATTTTGAACAAGGGATTAGATCTCCTTCAGAAATAACTATTATATACAATGTACTTTAGGCAACATACTTTTAATATTCCAGGTTGCTGCTTCTGTATAGCATTTTCAAAAAAAATATCAATTTGGAATCAGAAAAATGTACCAGTCAGCAGTTTAGATTTCTTTAATAGCACCTTATCCACACTCCATGTACAAGACAATGAAGACATTCTACATTCCTTTCAAAAAAAAAAAAAAAATCAACTAAGCATTACTACAGTTCTCTATTTCAAAGTTGCTACTTAAAAAATAATTATTTTTAAAAGAGCATATTCAAAAATCAATCCTTTGGTTTAAAGAGGTTTAGGGGAGAAATATCTGAAACACAAACCTTTAGTCAGTCAAAATCAAAGTACAGAATCCTCTCCTACAAAACTGCTTCTCCAAAAGAATCTCAAGCATGTTATCTCTGTAACGTTATCATTCTTACTTAAGCTTTTTTAAAAAAAAAAAAAAAAGATAAAAGAAATGATATACCCTAAAAGACTGGCTATACATACACTTTCATACGTCTACACAATCTGTATATACACAGTCATTACCAGTCAGCATAATATATGATAATTTGGGAGATCTATTTGGTTATTTTAATTACCTGTGTCAATGTGATCACCAGTAACCACACAAAAACCATTTTAAATATCCCTTGATCAATATGTTTGCTAATCTGTGAAAGTCCCTGAACCTGACTGATACCAAATGATAAGACTGAGGAGGGAAAAAGAAGGGGCAAAAGGGGGTTTTACTCCCACATACCAAAAAAATCAAGGGAAAATTATCAAAATACTAAGAGAAAGAATTCCAACTTATAACTGAATTTTAAGATGAAATATCTGGATTAAAATATTTCATTTAAAAAAATTTACCTGATCTTACTAGAGTGGGATCAATGATACTATGTCACTCGGTCTTTGTAGGTAAAAATCGCATGTGTTGATTTTTTGGTCTGCATTGTAACACATTTAATAACATAATACTTTCATTTGAAAAGTTGGCGAGAATTTGCATTTCTCCATTAGTCTCATAGCAAAAAAGCATCTAGGCCACCCATAATTAAATGTAACTAATTACAATTTGAACACTAAATTATCCAGTGTAAACAAGGATTAAGAGGGAAATGATGCTTCTATCTACAGCGGGGGTTACAGAAAATAATTTCCAAAATGTATGTTTTCCAAAAGGGACTCACCTCCCCCTAAAAAAACCAGGGTACACAACTAAGTTGGGTGTTTTTAAGGATAAATTAAATAAACTGTTCAGCCAATTTTCCAATTACATTCTACGCTTGAAACGTAATTGCCTTACATCTGTTTACAAATCTTTGCTCAATATTTAAACAAATTCGTACTCTCCTGGGCACATAGCTATACATACAGTAACTCATGCACAAAGCACATATTTAAAGACCACGCACTGCAATTATTAGCCTAAACGCCAGGTTTAACAACGTGAATGTTTTCAGAGGTAGGTAATACGACCCAATAAAAAGCAAAGATGGCATTTACCACCAAATGTCACTGCCACCGCCAGGAAAGAGTTGCTGGAGCCCTATACATTTTTAATTTCGATGAATCTAGACGCCGTCGGCGGGTGCCAGGCTTCCACGAGAACAATTGACACCCTAACTGCTTCAAGATTAAGGCAGGCGATTCAAATCCGAAGGAAAAGTTGTCAATTATCAGAGAGAGAGCGCGAGAGAGGCGAAAGCAGATAAAAGCGATGTTATCAAACCGCCCAGCTTGTTGCTTTTGTGTGTGTGTGTGTGTGGATTCGTTGTTAGGACAGAGAAAACAGTTTTTAAAAGACACAGAAGGAGAGAAAGAAAAAAAAGCTTTCTCCACCTTCCGTCGGCTCGGTGCAATGGCTTTACGGCTCTCCAGCGTAGTAAGCCCCGAGAGGCAAGCGGCTGTCGATGTTTACAATCGCGGGAGCTTCGGGTGCAAGAGTCCTTTCCTGACACAATCGCATTCAATCAACTGTTTTCGGGCGAAATTGCAGGTGTCATTATGGAATTTAAAAAAATTCAAAAGGCAGGCGGGCGGGCGGGCAGACAGCCGATCCGACAACGGGGAAGAGGCTGCCGATCGGAGGCGCGGGCAGCACAAGGCAAAGCCTTCCACATTTACGGGGGGAAAAAAAGGGGGGAAAGGGGAGGAGAAGGGGAGTGCAATTGCAACAGAGGGTGGGCGTTCGAAGTGCGACCCAGAATCCGCAGCTCCGAGACTTCCACATGCAAATTCCACGCCGAGCGCCGCGCTCACAAATGATTTTTAAAGAGCCAAATAAACACTGGATGGGATCCAAGGCGAGAAAGAGACGATCCAAAAGGGGGAGAATCGGCGAGAGGCGAACGGCGGGGAGACGCGAGGGAGGGGCGAAGTCCCGGCGGCGGGAGGAGAAAGTTGGTCGGCGGCGGAGGTCGGGGAGCCCCCCCTCCCCGACACAGCCCCCTCCCCGCAGCCCGGCTACTCACCAGCGAAAAGAGGTTGGAGTGACAATCCTCCAGGCTCGCCCCGTTCGCCACCCAGTTCGCTGCCGCAGTCATGATCCTCCGCGAGCCCGGCCGCCAGAGCGGGGCATGTCAGGCAGGCGTCGAAGGCGGAGCCGGGCCGGGCGGCGGCGCTTGCTCGCCGGGGAGCGATGGGGCGGCCGGGCCGCCGCCGCGCCGCCGGGGGTGAGGCGCGAGGGCCGGCGGGCAGGCGGGAGAGCCGCGGCGACTGCCGCGCCGAGGCAACGGGCCCGGGCTGGCGGGGGTCCGCAGCGGCCGCGCGGCTCCTTCCCGCTGCTCGAGGCGGCGGCGGCGGCTGCGGCAGCTTCGGCGGCGGCGGGGGGCGCTGTCCGTGCGGCCCGGCGCCCACCCCGCCTCTCAGGGCCGCCGCTGCCTCCCGGGCCGGCGCTGCGGGCCGGCCGCCGCCTCCGCCTTCCCTGCTCCTCAGCCGCCGCCGCCGCCGCCGCTGCCGCCGCCTTGTTTATCTCCAGCCACCGACTCCCCCTCGGCCCCCGCCGGCGCGCGAGGGGAGGCGGGCACCGCCGCCTCAGGCCGCCGCCGCCGCGGGCGGGCGCGAACTCGCCGAGGGGGTGCGGACGAAGCCAGCGGGCGACCCCGGCAGCCGAGCGACGTCCTCTTCCTGCTTCCCCACCCCTCCTCCCCAGTCAGCCTCGCTTCTCCTCCCTCCCCGGGCTCGCTTGCTCTGACAGCAATGGCGGCCGCCGACCGCGGCTCGGCCCGCCATTGGCTGGCGCCGGGTCACGTGACGGGCGCCGGCCGCGCGGGGGGAGCAGGGGGCGGGCGGGGGAGGGGTCCGGAGTGGCGGCGGCGGCGGCGGCTCGCGGGAGGCGCTGCTGAGCCGAGCGCGGCCGGGTCCTCGGGCCGGGAAGAGGGAGGGAGGGAGGCGGAGAGGGAGAGAAAGAAGTGCAGGCGGCCGGGCTCCCCGGCGGGCGGCGGACTGCCGGCCCGTGGCTGCCGTGGGCTGCCCCTCGTGGCCGCCCCGCCCCCTCGCGGTGCACTGATCGTGGCGGGGCGGGACCGTGGGTCCGGGTCGCGCCAGTGGCGGCCGCGGAAGCGGGCGCGGGGCCCCCGGCCTGTGTCCCCACAGCCCAGGCCGGCTGGCGTGGCGCGGCGGCCGCGCTGTGGACCAGGCAGCGGGTCCGAGTGCTCTGGGAAGTGTGTGTCTTCGGAGGCTCGCGCCGCCGTCCGCCTTTTACAGAGAAAAAAAACTGAAGCACAAAGGGATTAAGTCACTTGCCCGAGGTCGCACACCTGGGAAGAGGAGTCCAGATTCGAACCCGCGCACAGTGAAGCCAAGCTCTTGGACTAGGTTTCACAGTCTTTGCCCAGGGATATTCACGGCTGCCACAGAGGGAGCGCTTACTGTGTTCCAGGCACTGTGCGTTTAATACAGAAATGTGTATTGAGCCCTTTCTCCTAGTTACTGTGTGCACTCATTCATTCATTCATTATATAAATGTTTCCTGAGCTCCTACTATGTGCCAGAATCTATTACAACTTCCAGGCACTGTGTTAAGGCCGTGTTGGGAGCAGACCCTTCCTCTTGGCGTTATTCATTCAATAACCAACATTTCCCGAGAGTATATGACCTGGGTGTCCGGAGGAGTGCTGCTGTGAAGAGAGGCTCTCCCAGTCCTCAAGAAACGGATCCCCAAAAAGGTGGTGAGGAGAAAACAATGTCTTCACTAATAAGCCTCCAAACATGGAACAGCTAGCTGTTTCAGGTAGATTAAACTAAAAGAGGAAGAGTCGATGGCTGGCACAGTGGCTCACGCCGGTAATCCTAGCCGAGGTTTAACACCAACCTGAGCAATGTAGCAAGACCCCCGTTGTGACAAAAAAAAACAAAAACAAAAAAACAAAAATTAGCCAGGCATAGTGGCATGTGCCTGTAGCCTTACCTACTCGAGAGGCTGAGGTGGGAGGATGACTTGAGCCCTGAAGGCGGTGGCTGCAGTGAGCCCAGTGAGCCCCGAGTTCGCATCACCGCACTCCAGCCTGAGTGAGAGAGGCCCTGTCTCAAAAAAAAAAAAAAAAAAAACAAATAGGGGAAGAGTAGAAAGCAGGGAAGAGATGAGAGTGCATAATGAAAGGAGAGAAGTCTTAGACACGTGAACTTAGCTTTGGAACTACCACAAAAATTGATCCTGATTGCTGGCCCTTGGGAGGTAATTAACATAAGGGTGGAGCCCCCATGATGGAATTAGTGCCCTTATAGGAAGAGACACAAGGGAGTTTGTTTCTCTCTCTGTTAAACACTCATGAGCAACATGTTATAATGTGTATTATCATGCAACGTATTGTTACAATGAACATCCTTACCTACATTATTTCACATAATCAGCAGAACAACCACCTAAAGTAGATACTGTTATTATTCTTAGGCTGTAATTAGGTAAAGCTCAGAGGTGTGCAGTGACATTTCCAGTCTCTCAGTGCATGGCTCAAACCCAGGTCCATCTGACTCCAGAGCCTGACCGTAAATTCAGGAGGCTCCTTAGAAAGATGCCTCTGGCTGGCTTTGCCATCACTCTAATTGCATTACTTTGACCAACATAGTTTAAGTCTTTGAGCCTCATTTCCTAACCTATCAAAAATTGATCCTGATTGCTGGCCCAACAACCTCAGGCCAATATTGAGAATTTCTGTTAAGATACTGTTGATGGTCGGGTGCAGTGGTTCACGCCTGTAATCCCAGCACTTTGGAAGGCCAAGGTGGGCAGATCACCTGAGGTGAGGAGCTCGAGACCAACCTGCCCAACATGGTGAAACCCTGTCTCTACTAAAAATACTAAAAATACAAATATTAGCTGGGTGTGGTGGCGTGTGCCTGTAGTCCCAGCTACTTGGGAGACTGAGACAAGAGAATCGTTTGAACCCAGGAAGGAAGTGGAGGTTGCAGTGAGCAGAGATTGTGCCACTGCACTCCAGCCTGGGCGACAGAGCGAGACTCCATCTCAAAAAAAAAAAACAACACCACTCTGTCAACATACTAACATACTTGTTACTTAGGCCTGAGCAATACAGGGGTATAATGCCCGTCATATCCAGGTTCCATATATTTACATCAGAGGTGAAGGTGGTTTTGTCCTACTCACCTGGTGACCAAATTGTCATTCTTCAGCAGGTTTAGGTTTAAGTAAAAATAATAATAGGCCAGGTGCAGTGGCTCACACCTGTAGTCCCAGCACTTTGGGAGGCCAAGGCCAGTGGATTGCTTGAGTCCAGGAGTTCAAGACCAGCCAGGGCAACATGACAAACTCTCGTCTCTACAAAAGATACAAAAAATTAGCCGGGTGCACACCTGTAGTCCCAGCTACCCGGGAAGCTGAAATAGGAGGATCGCTTGAGCCTAGGAATTTGAGGCTGCAGTGAGCCATGATCTTGCCACTGCACTTCAGCCTGTGTGACAGAGACCCTGTCTCGAAAAATCAAATAATAATGATAAATCTTTCAGAGCAAAATCTAATAGAAACATGAACAAAGGACTTAGACAGTTTACAGAATAGAGAAGACCAGCTTTTAAATGCAGTCATGTATTGCATTTTGGGCAACAATGGACCACATATATGACAATGGTCCCATAAGATTATAATACCATATTTATACTGTACTTTTTCTAAGTTTAGATGTGTTTAGATACACAAACACCATTATGTTACGACTGCCTACAGTATTCAGTACAGTAACATGCCGTACAGGTTTGTAGCCTAGGAGCAATAGGCTAGACCATTTAGCCTAGATGTGTAGTAGACTATCTCATCTAGGTTTGTGTAAGTGCACTCTATGATGTTTGCACAATGAGGAAATCACCAATGTTACATTTCTCAGAACACGTCCCCATCACTGACACTTGATTGTATATAAAATGATACTCAATCTCACTCATTGTTATGGGCTGAATGTTTGTGTCCTCCCCAAACTTCATATGTTGAAACTCTACTCACCACTGTAAAGATATTTGAAGGTGGGGCCCTTGGGAGGTAATTAGCATAAGGGTGGAGCCCTCATGATGGAATTAGTGCCCTTATAGGAAGAGACACAAGGGAGTTTGCTTCTCTCTCTCTGCTGTGTGAAGACATAACCAAGAAGAGGGTCCTGCCGGGCGCGGTGGCTCAAGCCTGTAATCCCAGCACTTTGGGAGGCCGAGACGGGTGGATCACGAGGTCAGGAGATCGAGACCATCCTGGCTAACACGGTGAAACCCCGTCTCTACTAAAAAAATACAAAAAACTAGCCGGGCGAGATGGCGGGCGCCTGTAGTCCCAGCTACTCGGGAGGCTGAGGCAGGAGAATGGCGTGAACCCGGGAGGCGGAGCTTGCAGTGAGCTGAGATCTGGCCACTGCACTCCAGCCTGGGTGACAGAGCGAGACTCTGTCTCAAAAAAAAAAAAAAAAAAAAAAAAAGAAGAGGGTCCTTACCAGGAACTGAAATGGCCAGCCCCTGATCGTGGACTTTCCAGCCTCCAGAACTGTGTGAAGTAAATGTCTGTTGTTTAAAGCCACCCAGTCTATGGTAATTTGTTATAGCAGCTGGAGCCAACTGACATACACTCATCATAAGAAAAAGCAGAAATTAAAGCCACAAGAAGTATTGACAGTGTTTTAAAAGCTTAGACGAATGTAGAGAGAAGTAGGACTCTCATACACTGCTGGTGGGAATATAAATTAACACCATAGCTTTGGATGTCCATTCAACTAGCATCAAAATCTGTAATACACACACCCTTTGACCCAGTTGTTCAACGTCTAGAAGTTTATCCAACAGAGATACTTGTACGAGTGTATAAAGACATGCAGTGCAGGGTTATGAACTATAGCATTATTCGTAGGGCACAAACTAGAAACATTTCCATCATTTGCGGAATAGTTAACAATACAATTTAATCTCATACAGCCATTAAAAATAATGAGTTAGTGCTATTTGCACTAATATGGAATAATCTCAAAAATAGGTTATTGAGATACCTCAGGAAGGGTAACAAGAAATTAGTAGTAACATTAGTTGCCTCTGAGGAGGGGAACTAGGAGGACTGGGAGTTGGAGTGGGATTACTTTTTACTGTACTGTTTGCATTTTCTTTTTTCCTTTTTTTAAAATAACCAAATGTTGGCCGGATGCTATGGCTCATGTCTGCAATCCCAGAATCCTAGAACTGAGAGGACAAGGTGGGTGGATAATTTGAGGTCAGGAGTTCGAGACTAGCCCGGCCAACCTGGTGAAACCCCATCTCTACTAAAAATACAAAAATTAGCGGGGCGTGGTGATGCACGCCTGTAATCCCAGATATTTGGGAGGCTGAGGCAGGAGAACTGCTTGAACCCAGGAGGTGGAGGTTGCAGTGAGCTGAGATCGTGCCACTGCACTCTAAACTCTAACCTGGATGATGGAGTGAGTCTCTGTCTCAAAAATAAATAAATAAAATAACCATATGTATGTATAACCTATTCAATGCAGTAAGTTATAAACAACAAAAATCAATAAATAAAATTAAAAACAGAGTAATCAGTCAAATAGCATCATAAAAGTAAACTTAAAACAAATAGACAAAACAAGATAAAAAAGAAGAAAGGAAAACACCCTCATCCACGAAGATTTCCTTGGCTGTCAAAGGCCCAAAGAGAAGGAGAAAACACTAGAAATGCTGCTTGTGGTTGTGCTGACACCATGAATACAGAATGGGAACCCAAGGGTACCCAGTTCCAGTCTCAAATGCACTACGGAGCAACCTATGATCTTGGACAAGCCAGTCAAACTTTCAGGGCCTCAGTTTCCTCCTGTGTGAAAACAGCAACTCGGGTGATCTTTCAAATCATTTCTAGCAATGAAATTCTTTGACACCGCACGGTTAAAATTACTGATAAAGATCCACAGAATTCTTACTCCATAGAGAAAGCAATGGGAGTGGATGAGAAACCTCAGGAGATAAGATTAAAAGAAGACAAAATAAAAACCGTCAACTGACTAACAGGAAGCAGCAAGGAACAAGGCTCACAGACGTCTCAGTCCAGTTCCCTATGTGGAAGGCATCTGATAACCATCCTCATGACTTGGTTTCCCCATTTGTGAGATTGCCTGCTGCCCAGCGGGATACTGAAGTCCCAGGTCTTACAACGACAGGTTAGTTCCCTTTCATGGTTACTAAATGTAATGGCAGAGAGAAAATGGAAGCAAAAATATGACCAGAGGAGGAACCATCTATTAGAAAGACCACAGGAAGCTGCCACAGCTGCAGTGTGGGAGCATTTTGTAGGAGTTAAGAATGTCGCTTCAGAATAAGAGACACCTGGGTTCCAATCTCTGCTCTGTTGTGCTCTAGCTGTGCGGCCTCGAGCAGGTCGTTTAACCCCTGTGACCCTCATTTCTTCCTGTACATTGACCTCCCAGAGCGATAGCCCAGGGAAAGTTCTTAGCACAGTGCCTGACTCCGAAGGCAGTGATCAATACATTATAACCCTCACAGCCACTTGTGCGTTCTTGTACGGGAAGGAGCATCACCCAGTCACATCACGTGAAGGGTTTTTCCCTGTATAACCTAAACTTTACTGGATTTATTTCATTGCAGATAACAAAAGTACAGAATGCCAGCTATAGAAATATACCAAGAAAAGGGGAATACTCTTCCCTCTACCCCACTGAGATAATCAAAGTTCACACGTTGTTGTAGATAGTCACTCTCTTTCCTCTAGACTCATACCAACCAACACAACTGAAAGACACATTTCTAAGGGAATTTTTTTTTTTTTTACTCTTTGTGAAAATGGGATCGTGTCACATATATTACTTTGCAATCTGCTTTTTCCACTTAATAGTTTATCACAAATACACCTGTAGACCTATATATCTGCAGCTAACTCATTCTTTTATTAGTTGTGTAATGTTTCATAGAACACCTGTGCCATAACTTATCGATCATTCCCCTATTCTTGAACATTCAGGGATTTTCCAGTGTTTTCCTACTTTAAATAAGGGTTCAATAAATAGCCTTATCCATATATCCTTATGTACCGACACTTTTATTTCTGTAGAATAAAATCCCCAAAATAGGATTGCTTTTTATTGTTAATAAATGTGTGTTTTTATTGTTAATAAATACAGCCAGAAGACTTTCCCCCAAAGGTTGCAGCAATTCACATTTCACAGTCCCTAGAGCTATACAGGAAGAGTGTACACTTCCTTACAATTTTGCCAGCATTTGGATGTTGCCAATCTTTTAAAATTGTTGCCAACCTGATAGGTGAAAAAAATGGTATCTTTTTTGTTGTTGTTGTTGTTTTTGAGACAGAATCTCCCTGTCAGCCAGGCTGGAGTGCACCAATGTGGTCTTGGCTCACTGCAACCTCCGCCTCCTGGCTTCAAGAGATTCTCCTACCTCAGCCTCCCTTGCCTCAGCTCGGATTACAGGCGTGCACCACCATGCTCGGCTGATTTTTCTAGTTTTAGTAGAGAGGGGGTTTCGACATATTGGCCAGGCTGGTTTCAAACTCCTGACTTCAAGTGATCCGCCTGCCTTGGCCGCCCAAAGTGCTGGGAATACAGGCGTGAGCCACTGCACTCGGCCTGCATTTGCTTTCCCTGAAACTCTAGTGAGACTGATATTCTCTTAGGCATCTCACCAATTTGCATTTCCTCTTGAGTTGTTTGATGTTTGAGTCAGCAGCTTAAAACAAAAGAGAACCAAGTTTAGTTCCAATGAGACCAATAAGAAGTTTGGCACAATGACAGAACCTGGTCTTTGGTCACTCTTCCCTGGCATGGACAAGATAATTCACTCCATAATTGCATAAAGATTTTCTGAACATCTTTCACGCGGTAGGCCAATACTTTTCATTCCCTTTCATAATTCAATTTTTAAGTTGAGATGTTTCAAGTCTCCTCTTAAATGGTTTTATACTAGCCGAGCTAGGCTGTCTTGGGCAATAACAGTTTTGCTCATAACCACTAAGGATTTCCTAATTGTTCCCTAAGACAGTACAGAGGATGAAGTAAACACAACAGCAGTTATCGCTGATTTGGAGAGGCAGTGTCTGCAGGTCACTGGTTGAGGGATGGGTAAGAGCAAGTGCTTTTAGAGTTGGACAAGATCTGGTTCAAATCCCAGCTCTACCATTACTCTTCTGACCACCGTGGGTTGTGATTTAAACTCTCTGTACCTGGCTTTTCTCATCCCTAAAGCAAGGTCATGTTCATACCAGCCTCCTAGAACTATTGTGGCCATTCAGTGAGTTACTGTACACGAAGCACTTGGTACCTGCCTGACACATCGTAAGTGTTAATACATGTCAGCTTTACCATTAACCTCCAGAGCTCCTTTCGTAAAACAAAGGAGGAGGCCGCACTCCAAGAAACACCACCAAAGAAGTAATTTAAGCAATGATTTGAGTTGTTAGAAGTTCCAATGAGATTAATTTAACTGGATTTAGTGGCATTTTACCTACACCTTTTGTACACTTAAGAAGGCCTGTTTGCCTCGGGTAATGCTGATTCTAGTAGCCCACAATGAATTGCTTTCAAATACCCCATAATAAGGCCTAAGGAGGTTGTGAACAGTGTCCCCTGATATTTTTCTTTGATGACATTGCTGCCGCTTGACCAAAACAAGGTGAACTATATTTCTATATTTATAATTTTTTTGGCCTCCACTAAGTTTCTTACACATTGCAGGCTACGGCCATCACAGGTGATGAAATGTGTCAACTGGAACTAAATTCTGCTTTCTCTGGACAGACATATATATACACACACGCACATATACACACACCAGAAACCTGAACGGTCCCAATGTACAACAGCCAACTCAGGTTTTAGGGGAACAAAATCATTTTTTTTTTTTTTTTTTTTTTTTTTTGAGACAGAGTCCCGCTCTGTCGCCCAGGCTGGAGTGCAGTGGCGCGATCTCGGCTCACTGCAAGCTCCGCCTCCCGGGTTCACGCCATTCTCCTGCCTCAGCCTCCCGAGTAGCTGGGACTACAGGCGCCCACAACCGCGCCCGGCTAATTTTTTGTATTTTTAGTACAGACGGGGTTTCACCGTGGTCTCGATCTCCTGACCTTGTGATCCGCCCGCCTCGGCCTCCCAAAGTGCTGGGATTACAGGCGTGAGCCACCGCGCCCGGCACAAAATCATTTTTAAGAAAAGAGAGTGAGCTCATGCCACAGCACTACGGCCTGGGTTACAGAATGAGACTCTGTCTTGAGAAGGGAGGGGAGGGGAGGGGAAGGGAGGAGAGGGCACGGTGGCTCACACCTGTAATCCCAGCACTTTGGGAGGCCGAGGCGGGCGGATCACGAGGTCAGGAGATTGAGACCATCCTGGCTAACACAGTGAAACCACGTCTCTACTAAAAATACAAAAAAAATTAGCCGGGCATGGTGGCAGGCACCTGTAGTCCCAGCTACTTGGGAGGCTAAGGCAGGAGAATGGCGTGAACCTGGGAGGCGGAGCTTGCAGTGAGCTGAGATCTCACCACTGCACTCCAGCCTGGGTGGAGCCTTGAGACTTCATCTCAAAAAAATAAAAATAAAGGGGAGGGAGGGGAGGGGAGGGGAGGAGAAGGGAGGGGAGGGGAGGGGAAGGGAGGGAAAGGAGAGTGTTCAAGAGGGGTGGATTCTCTAACATTTTTTCTCCAGGAGTGTGTTTAAGTATAAATTCAAGGCTCTTGAAAGTAAGGGGCTGTCCAGGTGGCCCTGAGCCAGGTCTCACTCTGGTAGGGAAGATGCCAACTTCTCTGCCAACTCTGCCAGAACATCTCACCCTTTCTGTTTTCTATGCTCCAGGCCAGGTCCAAGCGCCCAGGCTCCTGGAGGGGCTTTATAAGGAAGACAAATGTCTCTTTAATGGTGACCTTAATTAGGGACTTCAGCAAGGTCTGGATGGGTAGGAAGGCAACTGATCTAGCCACCCCACCCTGGCGATACTCCTTTTTGAGTACCCACATCCAGATCCTGGCATGTTAGACAAAGGCCACCCACCATCCTCCAGGGATCACACTCAGTTCCTCCAAACTGTCTGGCACCTTGAGTCCTCAGGCCTGAAAAGACATTTCCTGTTCCCAAGCACAGGTGTACTGGCTTCCTGCTGGCTGGGTCCCTGTCCCCGGGGCCAGATCTTGCTTTCTGCAACAGATAATTTTATTTAAAAGCACCCCTGCCCAGGCGCAGTGGCTCACACCTGTAATCCCAGCACTTTGGGAGGCCAAGGCAAGCAGATCACTTGAGGCCAGGAGTTCAAGACCAGCCTGGCCAACATGGTGAAACCCCGTCTCTACTAAAGATACAAAAATTAGCCGGGCGTGGTGGCGCATGCCTGTAATCCCAGCTCTTCAGCGGGCTGAAGCATTGAACCCAGGAGGCAGAGGTTGCTGAGCCGAGATTGCACCACTGCGCTCCAGCCTGGGTGACAGAGCGAGACTCCATCTCAAAAAACAACAAAATAAAAACAAAATACCACATGTGAAACTCAAGTCATCCCTTTGTCTTCCCTTTGCCCCAGTGTTGGTTGGGCTTCTCTAGTCACTTGGGTCGTAAAATCTCATCAAAGGTGATGCAAGCAGGGGAGCTCACCTCTCCTGCTTGGGTCTCAGCTTTCCCTTCTTAAAATGGATTGCCAATCTCTTAAGATGCTGGAGAGTCATCATCAGATGGTTTTTTAAATTGCGTGCACAATTTCTCTATTTTCAGATGCGCTGACTACAAAAGTCTATCGTGGATGGAAATGGAGTTTGTGTACAGAGTCACTCTGTTGCTGCTGTCGGTACAGATCGCTTCCCCAAGGAAATAAATTACATTCTCTATATATTGTTTACTTTATAGTCTCTTGATCTTACTTTGCTGACTTCTTGTTGTAGATTTTTCGGTAGCTTGCTTCCCACTTAATCACAACAGCTTCTGTAAATGTTAGCGAGTTGTGTTATGGGGATTTGCTACCAGCATTTCACAATGGTTACTGAACATGGAAACCCCTTCTTTATTCTACCAAAAAAAAAACAAAACAACAAAACAAAACAAAACAAAAAAACCTTGGTGAATATTCCCCTCACTTACAAAAAAATATAGACCCCTAAAATGATTTTCCAATGAGCAGATTTTATTTCATGTTAACCATGCAACAACTCAAAACATATTTAGGGTTGTTCTGTATTTGTGGTTTTATGAGGAGTTCACTGTTTACTTAGCATGTGCATTTCTGATGAGCCTGTTCATTATAATCTAATCAGTCACTATTCAAAATTCTAACAGAAGAAAGACTTTCTTCTCCCACCTCCTGGCAGAGCTAGTTAACCAAGACACACCCAGTTATACTGTTTCTTATCATGCTATCTTTTCGGAAGGCTCTTTTCTGAGTGTGTTTATCAGATTCATTTTATGCTAGGCATCTAATCTTCCCAACTATCTTAGGAGATAAGCCCTATCCCAGAACCCATTTTACAGATGAGATAACTGAGGCCCAGAGAGGTGAAGTGATTTACCCGAGGGCACACACCCCGGAAGTACAAGGCAGAACATGAACTTTGGCCACTACGACCTCCTGTACTAAGATGAAGCAAGAGAACTCCCCTGCCCCCAGTGCTTCAGACACTCTCTGCCCCTTGTTCCGAGTTCTCCGCCTTTTTTACCAGCCAGGTGTGACCCCCCACCCAGTTGTCTTACAGGGGCCTGCAGCAATACCGCTGGGCCACTTAGCAGCCACCCGCTCTTAAGTGGCCTCACCATTCAGAGACTCTGTTTTCTCATCCATAATGTGGGCGTAATTATATGGACCTCACGGGAAAGTTAGTAATAATAATCAGCACGGGCATGTTTACTAAGATCTTCGAATGTGCCAGGTACTGAGCCAGGTACTTTGCACCATGGTCTTGTTGAATCCTCCCAACACCCCTTTGAAGTAGATACTATTATGATCAGTCTTTACAGATGGGAAAACCAAAGAACAAAATGAAATGTCCAGAATGTGCCACCACTCAGACCTAAGCCACAGTCCCTTCGTTGCTGTCACTCCTTCTGCCCCTAGCCCTCCTAAGTTCTATTCTCCACACAGCAACCAGAGGGATCTTGTTCAAACCTAAGTTGGATCATGTCACACCACTGCTCTAAACTCTTCCATGGCTCCCATCTCCCTCAGACACATCGCCATGTCCTGCAGGGTCCTATGGAAACAGGCTTTGTGTTCTGGCCCTCAGACCTCGTTTTTTCCAGCCTTCCCAGTGCACACCCTGCTACAGGTATGCTGACTGCCCTGCGGCTGTTTCACACACTCAGGTCCCTGGCCCTTGCAGAGCCCTTTTGCCCAGGGCATTCATACGGCTCCCTTCCTCGCTTCTGTTGGGTCAGATGCTCCCATAAGAGAAGCCCTCTTAGACCACTGCACTGAAGACATCATGCCCCTCCCTCTCACACCCCTCACTATGTTTACTTTTCTTCTAGCATCTAGAGTCACCTGACTGGCTGGCAAGGTGGCTCACACTTATAATCCTAGTCTTTTGGGAGGCCAAGGTGGGAGGATAGCTTGAGGCCAGGTGTTCCAGACCAGCCTGGGCAACATAGTGAGACCCTGTCTCTACAAAAAATACGGAAAATTTACTGGGTCTTTACATGTGATAGAAAAATTAAAAAAAAAAAAAAAAATTCCAGGCTTGGTGGTGCCTGCTGGTGGTGCCAGCTACTCAGGAGGCTGAAGTGGGAGGATCACTTGAGCAGTTGAGGCTGCAATGAGCAGTGATCACACCAATGCACTCCAGCCTGGGTGACAGAGTGGGACTCTGTCTCAAAAAAGGAAAAAAAATTTAGGCCGGGCACAGTGACTCACGCCTGTAATCCCAGCACTTTGAGAGGCCAAGGCGGGCAGATCACCTGAGGTCAGGAGTTTGAGATCAGCCTGACCAACATGGAGAAACCCCGTCTCTACTAAAAATACAAAAATTAGCCAGGCATGGTGGCGGGTGCCTGTAATCCCAGCTACTTGGGAGGCTGAGGCAGAAGAATCACTTAAACCCAGGAAGTGGTGGTTGCAGTGAGCTAAGATCATGCCACTGCACTCCAGCCTGGGCGACAGAGTGAGACTCAGTCTCAAAAATAAAAAATAAGCCAGTTGCGGTGGCTCACTCCTGTAATCCCAGCACTTTGAGAGGCCGAGGCAAGAGGATCATGAGGTCAGGAGATCAAGACTATCCTGGCTAACACGATGAAACACCGTCTCTACCAAATATACAAAAAATTAGTCGGGCATGGTGGCACGCTCCTGTAGTCCCAGCTACTTGGGAGGCTGAGGCAGAAGAATCGCTTGAACCCAGGAGGCGGAGTTTGCAGTGAGCCGAGATCACGCCACTGCACTCCAGCCTGGGCGACAGAGCAAGAGTCTGTCTCAAAAAAAAAAAAAAAAAAAAAAAAAAAAAAAAAAAAAAAAAAAAAAGATAAATAAATAAATAAAAATTTTTGAAAACTGGAGAGACGCTTAAAGTCACCTAACATATCATACGTTTATCTTTATATATTTTTGCCTGTCTTCCCCTCCATCTATTAGAATGTAAACCTCATGAGGGCAGGGTTTTGAGGGATTTTTTCCCCTGTTTGTTTACTGCCATATCCACAGTGCCTATAATTTTGCTGGCATTTAACAAATATTTGCTGAAGGAAGGAATACACAATAATCCAGTACTATACAGTAAGCCCCCACCAGTGCTTGGCATAAAGTAAGTGTCAATAAATGCTAAGCTGTTATCCTCAGAGGCGTTAAATCACCTTGGGCCACAGACAGCTCTTCTCCTTGGCAGGAGGATGAGGGCCCTGTCAACTCCAAGCCTCACTCCACCTCTGTTCAGAAAAACTCACTTCCATGGGAGCTGGAGGGCCAGTACCTCCCACCAGTAGCTGAGAGGGGACAGTAGCACTTTGCCGCTTGGCCTGGGGTGAGGTTGGGGTCACCAGACCACAGAGGAGGGATTTTCCTAGGTTTCTTGAGGAGTTGCAGGGGTCAAACTGCATCTTCAGCACCTTGAGCAGACCCTAATTCTGACTGCTTCCCGAGTCAGAATTAGGGTCAAATCATAGTCTAAGTATCTCTAGTAAGTTCTGTACGCCCTCCACAGCAACCTGGCTAGCACTGGGAATTAAATTTTGTATAATAATCTGATTTTCTCTCTAATTTTGAAAGTAACACATGCTCCATAAAATATGCAAACATCAAAGAAATATGTAATTTAGAAAATGAAACACCCCTTTTCCCAACCCAGATAGCTACTATTAACAATTTGGCGTGCTGGATATTCATCTAGATTTTTTTCTTAAGCATATTCTATCATATATTATTACTATTATTACTTACAAAAATGGAATTATCTTTTATATTCCTTTTGCACCTTGTTTTTCCTTAAGTTTATTGAGATGTAATTTACATGTAGTAAAACCCGCCATTTTTAGTGTAGTTCTCTGAGTTTTGACAAAATATCTACAGTCATATAAGCATTGCCATAATCAAGGTTTAGAACAGTTCCATTAACACCTTCCCCACCCCAAATTCCCTCCTGCTTCTTTGTAATCCATCACTTTCCTCATCCTTAGCTCCTGGCAATGATTATTCCATTTTCTGTCCAATTTTTCTTTCCCATAATGTCATATAAACAAAATCATAAGGCACAGAACCATTTGTATCTGGTTTCTTTCACATAATACATATAAGGCCCATCCACATTGTCGCATGGATCAGTGGTTCATTCCTTTTTACTGCTGTATAATATTTCATTGTATGGATGTATCACAGTTTGTTTATCCATTGACCAGTTGAAGGACATTAGGGTTGTTTCTAGTTTTGGTATGATTACAGATAAAGCTACTATGAACATCCACATACAAGTTTTAGTGTTAGTTTAGTTTTACTGTTTAAATGCTAAGTGTTATTATTATTACTTTACTTTTTTTTTTTTGAGATGGAGTCTTGCTCTGTCACCCAGGCTGGAGTCGGTGGGGCGATTTCGGTTCACTACAACCTCCACCTCCAGGGTTCAAGTGATTCTCCTGCCTCAGCCTCCCGAGTAGCTGGGACTACAGGCACCCGCCACCACGCCTGGCTAATTTTTGTATTTTTTGTAGAGATGGGGTTTCACCATATTGTCCAGGCTGGTCTCGAACTCCTGACCTCGTGATCCACCCACTTTGACCTCCCAAAGTGCTGTGAGCCACCGTGCCCAGCCCTTACTTTACATTTTAAATACCCTTTTGTCATTTCTCTTGGCTAAATACCCAGAAGTGAGATTGCTGGGTCATAGAGTAAGTATATATGTTTATAAGAACCTACTAAACTGTTTTCCAAGGTGTTTTTTCACAGTCCCTTGCTTTTTATTTCCTAACCTAAGAAATATATATTGCCTGATAATATGTATTTATTTGCTTGTGAAATCTTTCCCACTAGAATGTAAGGACATGGTCTCCTTTGTTCCCCATTGCATCTTCTTTACCTAGAACAATGCCCTGCACATAATATATGCTCGAGAAATGTGTGTTGGGGGCCCGGCATGGTGGCTCATTCCTGGAATCCCAGCACTTTGGGAGGCCGAGACAGGCAGATAGCCTGAGTTCAGCCTGGCTAACAGGGCGAGACCTGGTCTCTACTAAAAAAAAAAAAAATACAAAAGTTAGCCAGGCATGGTGGTGCATACTTGTAATCCCAGCTACTTGGGAGGCTGAGCAACAAGAATCGCTTGAACCCGGGAGGCGGAGGTTTCAGTGAGCCAAAATTGCGCCCTGCACTCCAGGCTGGGCAACAGAGCAAGACTCTGTCTCCAAAAAAAAAAAAAAAAAAAAAAGCAAAACAAAGAAAAGAAAAGAAAAGAAATGTGTGTTGGATGAATGAGCCCCATGGAGCTTCTTCAACGTGAGGGCAAGTAGATACATATCATTAACCTGCAAGTGATAGCATCATGGATTTCACTATTGGGTGTGTCTCACTTGACTCCATCATTCCGTTATTAGTGGATCCTTCGTGCTCCTCTGTTTTCCACTACTACAAACAAGGCTACATCCATGAGCTTGCATATTTATTTGCAAACCTGCATGAGTTTTTCATTAAAACAAACTTCCAGAAGTAGAATTGTGGGTCAAAAGACATGAAAGATTGCAATTTTAGTAAGTTTTTGCAAAAGGTGATACTGATCTGTACTTCCACCAAGAGTGGGGGAAGTTACCTGCTTCAGAAGAGTCCTTGCCTCACCGCAGCCCTGCCAGCACTGAGTATTACTGATGGAGACGAATATCAAATCCATGCTGCTGAGGGGCTCAGAATCAGCAAGACCAGCGCCCTCCTAATTATTGGATTTCTTACAGGCTTCCAGTTTCCTGAGAGAGTTGTGGAAACTGACATAGGATTGACAACTTCTTGTTTTGCTAAGAAAGAACCAAAAATCAAAATAAAACCAAATCTACTATCTACAAAACAGAGTACCTCCTCTCATCTTATAAATAAAAGGACATTTTACTCCATTGAAAAATTGGAAAGACAAACTCTGAGAATAAAAGAAATCAAATCATAATACATTTGAACTTTGGTTTATTATTATTATGTTATTATTATTTCACTGTCAACTGGTGGAAAGAATGCAGCAAGGGGCTTGTGGATGGGTTTGGATGGAAGCTTAGTTACTACCAGTAGGCCTGTGTAGGTGACCCTGTGAGGGCTCTAAATGAGAACAAAAGGTAGTTGGAAAAAAAATGAAACTGAACAGGGGAAAGAAATGAAAGTGTTACAATTAGCTAATTGGGCCCAGTTCTTCTGGATATAGCTTTATCTCCCCCACTGTGCACGGAGCTCTTCTCCACATCAAAGACCACTCGCACGCCTGGAGAATTGGAACCGATGTTTATGGAGTGCTTTGAAGATGTAAAGTACTGTTTAAATGCTAAGTATCATTATTATTACTTTAAATTTTAAATACCTTTTTTTTTTTTTTTTGGTGGGGATTTTTAATACGTTTGCAATTCTGATTTAATGTGTGAGCAAGCCTGTCTGCTACATCATACTTCAATTCTGGCTTAGGTGAGGCAAGGAACCCAATGTACCTTTGGAATACAGAACCAAGCTCACCACCTTGTCCTTGTAAATTGTGTTTTCCAGGAAGATGAACACTGTCAATCAGATGCTGTCAGTTTATGTAAGAACATGTCTCAAGATCTAATTGAAATACAGTATCTTTCCAGGCAGAGTTGATAGAGTTATCACATTACAGATTTTATTTGACTCTGCATCTCAATTCATTCCTTTGTATAGTTTCCAGATTTCTTCATAAAACAGAAATTAGACACAGTCTTGACATTAGAATTTCACGAAGAAGCAATCAAATCCAAATTACTTCCAAGAAAGAAAGGACTATAAAAGTAACTAAACAAAATGAAAGAAAAAGACATTCTGGAGGGCCCTAGTCCATGAATTAATTTTGTTATTTGGTTCTTGGGACAAATCCAACTTAATTTAAGAGGTTGCCAGACATAAAACACAAGGAAAAACTTTTGCCTCTGTGGCCAGTAGGAGCTTAGAGAGAAACACGGTAAAGTTTGAAAGTTTTGTTTGCTTTTTCATCTTTGGTTTTGCATAGAACTCAGACAATAAACTGGTCAGTATCCCTTCTTCAGCTTATACAGACTTGACTGGTCAGTATCCCTTTCATGTGTTCACTGTGTGTTAATAGATTTTTTTTCCAGCATTGGTGGGGGATTTTTTAAATTAAAAAATCATCAAAGCTTAAATGAATTCCTGGACATAAAACTTGGATCTGAAATGGAACATAGTCATTGGACCTTTTCAATTTCCTATGGTAACCAAAGACCAAACTGTGTTTTAAAAACTGTTGTAGTAATGAGATTCACAAGAGGTATCGAGTTACTAAGTGGCTTTTAGCCTCTTTTGAAACTAAAGCAAAGGAAAATCTCATTAATTTGAACTGTGCTAATAATGGCATTTGTTATAATTTGACCTGGCCGGAGCTGCAGTTTACCTTTAGTGTACCTGTGAATAAAAGTTTACCAGAGTAACCGTGTCAAGAAGATTGTACAGGGTGCGTTTCATGTCTTCAAAAGAATAAATTGTCGTAAGGCTTTTAGCACCTCACTCTTACCCAAATAAATTCCTGCCAAATCCAGATGAGTTTTAAATGTTGATTAGAGCAGAAGAAAAGTACCACTACTTGGAAACCCTTTCTTTGTCAGGGTCTCCTCTGTACTCAAAAGGAATAAAGGTTCATTTTGTTTAAGGATTCTAAACAGTCTCTTTAATACAGAAAGACCTCTTAACCTGCCCTTCACACCAGTTGTTATGAACGCATGAGGTTTCATTGAAGCAGTAGCAAAGATCTGTAATTACAAGCACTAACAAGGGAATGAACTCAAAGGAATGTTTTTTCCCACTTGTATGTGTCAGGCCATGAGCTTAGCACTTTCTGATTTCTTTACATTGTGCCTAGTGCCTCGTTACCAACAGATTCTTAGCAGAGAATAATGTTTGCTATTAATCTGTGTCTTTTTCCAGCTATACCAGAACATTAACATCCATTGGCCTCATTGGCATCAATGGCCAGGTAAAAGATTGTCAAAGGAAAAGGAGGGACTTATGTATGAAGAAATAGATAATAGATGATAGACAGATGGATGGAAGAGTAGATAGATAGTAGGTGAAGAGAGATGGATGGATGATGGAGGTTGGATGAATGAGCAATGGACAATGGATGGATGGGTAGATGGATGGAGGGTGGAAGATGGATGATGGATAGATGGATGATGGAGGAAGGATGGATGGATGGATGGATAGATGATGGATGGATAGATGAAAGGATGGATGGATGGATTAACGGGTAGATGAGTGATGGATGGATGAATGGATGGATGGATGGATGGATGGGCAGACAAAAGTATTCAAAGTAAAGAAACGTTAAACATACTATCCAGGTGTCAGTGAGTAATCTTTCTTTCCATTTCTTCAGTTTTCCATTGAATCAAGGACAGTGGCAGGGCACATTAGATATCTGTGAAACAAGAATGGCACAGCCCTTCTGGCTATCGCAGTGGACTCTGTATCAAGTGCTCATCTGATGAGGTCCAAAGGCTGTAAGAAACCAACAGGAGGAGCTGAAGCAGACTAGATCTCAGTCTGTTGGGGAAGCTGGAGAAAGGGTCAGTGTGACAGCTGCACGCACCAAGTAAACACAGAGGTTCTGCTAACTTGAAGGATTGGTTTGATTCTGTAATGCTTGAGTTTTGTTTTCTCGCCTACAGTATTATTTAATGGGTGCCAAAAGTCTCCAAATCTCTCTTCCCTACTAGAAAGAAATGCCTTAAATTCTCACCATTCCATTCACTTTTTTTTAATTCAAAAAGCTTTTTGCTTTATCAGATTATAAAAATAACATTAACAAGTAAATAAATGAGATACAATGAGAGAGCAAAAGGAAAAGAAATGTAAGCTCTCCATTAAATATTCAAACAATATGGAAGAATATTAATAAGCTAGTGAAAATGACCTACAATTCCATCATTCAGTGATATGCACTGCTAACATGTTGCAAAATATCTAATGAAGCAATAAAAACAGTATATTTAAAGATTTACCATGCTCCAGACACTGGATTACAGGGGACAATGTTTGTCCTTCGGGACTTCATAACCTTCTGAAGGAAATAAATGAAGTATAATAAGTGTGATGAGTGTTTTGTAACTTGTTTTTGCACTCAACAACGTGTCATAAGCATCTTCGTGTGTATGTGTGTGTCTGTATGCTTATATCATGGATGAAAATATGACTAAGTATTTATCAGCTTTTCATCTATTCTTTCTTCTAAAGAAGATTCTGCCTTTGCCTGCCTAATCCCTAGACCTTTTGTTGGAAACATCAAGGACTGGAGAAGCTAAGAGTGAGTACATTGACTTGCAATTTGCACAAGGAAGGACCTGAAGCCCTCTGGGGTAGAACAGAGTAGATCAAAAAGGGAGTAAGGCCAGGCATGATGGCTCATACCTGTAATCCCAACTTTTTGGGAGGCTGAGGCAGAAGGATCACTTGAACCCAGGAGTTCGAGCTTGCAGTGAGCTATGATGGGGTCACTGCACTCCAGCCTGGACAACACAGTGAGACCCTCATTGTTACAAAAATTTTTTTAAAAAATTAGGCATGGTGGCACCTGCTTGTGGTCCTAGCTACTTAGGAGGCTGAGGTGAGAGGATCCTTTGAGCCCAGGAGTTCCAGGTTGCAGTGAGCTATAATGGCACCACTGTACTCCAGGCTGGGTCATACAACAAGACCCTGTCTCTTACAATTTAAAAAAAAAAAAGTGGGGAGGAGTGGATGAATCAAGAAGGAAGGAGTGCCCGAAGAAAAGAATGTAATAGCCCAGGTTGAAATTGGGAGAAAATGAGGAGAAGCATTTAAGGAAGTAGCTGTTACAATGAGGGAGACTTGAGGATCATAAAGATTGCTCAAAGAGACTTCAATTCAGATGTCAATTATTTTCCAAAGCTTTGTGGATTTGGTACTGGTGATTCTTTGGTATGTGATTCTTTGTGGTTTTTTTTTTTTTTTTTTGAGACGGAGTCTTGCTCTGTTGCCCAGGCTGGAGTGCAGTGGCTGGATCTCGGCTCACTGCAAGCTCCGCCTCCCGGGTTCACGCCATTCTCCTGCCTCAGCCTCCCGAGTAGCTGGGACTACAGGCACCCACCACCTCGCCTGGCTAGTTTTTTGTATTTTTTAGTAGAGATAGGGTTTCACCGTGTTAGCCAGGATGGTCTCGATCTCCTGACCTCGTGATCCACCCATCTTGGCCTCCCAAAGTGCTGGGATTACAGGCTTGAGCCACCGCGCCCGGCCAGGTATGTGATTCTTTGGTTGAGACTGGCCACAATTTGGCTCATTGTAGTCTGATATCATGTAAAACTACCTCCTTATTTTTGATGGCTGTATAGTGTTCCATTGTGTGAGTGTAAACAAACTTTATTTACTCCTTTCCCTTTAGGCTGAGATGTAGGTCATTAGATCTATTTTTGCTATTAAATATAGATGCTGTGATGGACATCTTTCCAAATAGGCTTACTTCTAAAAAGTGAAAGATAGGTAGATGAATGAAGACAGGGAAATAAGAAAGGAGAAGAAAGAAAGAAAAAGGAAACAGAGATGGAAAAAGAAAGAGAGAGAAAGAAAGAAAGAACAGAAAGAAAGAGAGAAAGAGAGAGAGAAGGAAGGAAGGAAGCAAGGAAGGAAGGAAGGAAGGGAGGAAGGAAGGAAGGAAAAAGAACAAACTGTGGTACATCCATACAACACAATACTACTCATCCACAAAAAGGAATGAAATATTGATACACAAACATGGATTAATCTAAAATTAATTACACAAATGAAAGAAACTTCTGTATGTTTCCATTTCTATAAAATTCTAGAAAGAAAGCACACCAGTAGTTGCCTGGGTACTGGGATGTGGGACAGGAGAGGGGGATGACAAAGGGGCATGAGGCCATTTTTGCGAGTGATCATATATTCATGATCTTGATTGTCGTGATAGTTTCACAGGGGTACGCATAAGTTAAAATTTAAACTTTAAACATGTGCGGACTATTGCATGTCAATTATACCTTAATAAAGCTAATAAAGTAGATGATGATAGGTAGACAGATGGGGGTGGCCTTTTAAGGTGAACGAGAGAAGAAAGGGGACCTAGCCAAGTGATTTAGGACAGTTGGGTTGGGGCCTGGGGAGAAAGCCAGAGAGTATACTGTGGATTTCTGTGGGACACCACAGTGCAGAGGGGCATTTTTAGAGGGCAGCCCTGATAAGACGGCTTCCAGGGTTGAGGAGATGCGCAAGGCTAAGACCCGAGTCCCACCCCATACTAATTTCCCAGCTGCAGCATAGATCTGTTTTTGACCCCTCTGCAATAGAGAACTTGAAGTGGTTAAAAGACTGGGGCAGCCCTGGGTTCATGTACTAGCTCTGCTCCTTTTTGTTTGTTTGTTTTTTGAGACAGGATCTCACTCTGTCACCCAGGAGGGAGTGTAGTGGCATGATCATGCTTACTGCAGCCTCGACCTTCTGGACTCAAGCGATCCTCCCATGCCAGCCTCCCGAGTAGCTGGGACCACAGGCGTGTGCCATCATGCCCAGCTAATTTTTTATTTTTATTTTTTATAGAGATGGGGTCTCGCTATGTTACCCAGGCTGGTCTCAAACTCCTGGGTTCAAGTGATCCTCCCACTTCGGCCTCCCAAAGTGTCAGGATTATAGGTGTGAGCCACCGTGCCTGGCCTGACTCTGCTCCTTTTTAACTTTGTGGACTTGGCAGGTGAAGCCCCCTTTCTGAGTCTCAGTTTTCTCATCTGTAAAATGGGGATAGTAAGACGTACCTACAATAAAGTGCTTGTAAGACATCATGAAATAAAGGTACAGAGTGCTTAGCAAACTGTGTGGCACATAGTAGGCACTGAATAATAGTTTTTTTTTTTTATACAATATTTAAGAGATTAAGAGCTGGGACTCTGGAGTCAGGCCAACCCAAATTCAAATCCTAGATAATCAACTTTGAGCAGGTGATTTAAATTCTCTGAGTTTCATCTCCTCATCTATAATCTGGAGACAATACATATGCATTGGTTAGGAGCCTGGAAGGAAACAGAGGGCACACTCAAACTGAGTAATTTGAGGAGAGTTTAACAGATTATTTGCACAGGTGTGGGCAGAATGTAGGACTATCAACAGGGTAGAGTGCGATACCTGGGTTGGCAAAGGGAGGCACTGTTACTATCCCTGGGCTTGCCAGGACTAGAAGGGGCAGTTGCCAAACCTGGAAAGGGGGAGCTGTATGGAGAAGGTCACCCAACAGGAGATGTGGCATTTGAAAGAGGCACAGCCAGCCCACGGCAACATAGAAAGGAGAAGTGTGGGGGACAAGTGTCCCAAATTCATTGTCTTCCTTCCTCCGATCTCCTGCCAGTGCCTCTTCTCTCCTTAGACAAACCCAACTAGGGGCCAGAGGGCATGGGAGCCAACGGGAACAGCTCAGCCCCAAAGGCTCAGAGAAAGAGGACAAAAGGATGAGTGAACCTAGAGCTGTGAAAAGATTACATTCAATAGGTAAAGGTCCAATCTCATGGGACTAATAGCAACTCCTGAGTAATCAATGAGATCATGGTAATAAAGCATCTAGCACATAGTAAGGCTCCCCTAAGTGGCAGCAGCCCATGGTTACCCTGGAACCAACCCTAGCTAGATTCTCAGGGTTGCTGCCAGGCCAGCCTTGACCCAACCCACAGTGCTGGGAATGGAACAGAGCTGATCTTCTCCTACATTCTGTGTTTACTTAGAGAAAACTTGGCTGCTTAGAGCCAGAAGAGGTTGACTGTGGTTTTCTGCAACAGCTGGGGGTGAGGGGAGGCAGAGAGAGGGGAGCTGGAACATATTAGGAGTCCTGAAAGCCAAGAGACCCCAGAGCCCGGGAATCTGAGAAGAGTCCACACGCCGAACAGCATTTGCTTACTGTCTCTCTGCCAAGAGATTGTGGATTTCAGGGCTGAGTGGCATGTCCTGGGACCTCATCTCCAGGAGGCAGGGCCACGGGGCTGCACCCAGCGCCGGGCTATGTGGAATGTGCCGCTCTTGGAAGCGACTGAGGCTCTCGCTTTTTAAAATTGGCCTGTAAATCTCCGTATAGTTTTCAGGGTTTAGGAATTTTATTTTATCTGGATTAAAGTCATGTTCTGCTTTGGCATCGGAAGGCGTTTATGACTGTTAAAACAAGAAATGAAAAATATAGGCTTGGAATCAGAGAGGCTGCCTCCTGCCAGACTTTTAGGGGTTTGTCTCGGGGGCCAGGCTGAAGGTTTTCTGCCCCTTCTCTTACTGCTCTGGTGTTTCTTGATAAAGTTGGGGCTGCCTGAATCTGAGCAGCAAACGCAATAGCCTGGGAGGGTCTGTTAGGAAGGAAACCTGTATCTTTGCTTAGGTGAGCTCTACCATTCGCTGTTTTCCCCCTCTAGGGAAACGCACGCTCTCTGGAGCACTGTTTAAAGGGTTTTCTCACATTGCAGGCACCTGGCTGCACTTGGTCTAGGAGGCAGATGGCTTAGGACTTTTGATTCATCAGGGCTTGGGATGACTTTACATTCCCCCAAATTGCCATTTTGGGCAGGATTTACATAACTGAGATTCCAGCTTTCTCTGGCCTAGTTTTGCCATTTTCTCTACTCCCTCTTGCTTCTAAAGCACACATGCATTGAGTGTGCACACACATGCATACGCACACACACACATTTCTTTCCTAATGGTACAAGTTATACATGCTTCATGGAGAACACTTGGAAAGCAAAGGAAAGCACCACGCGGGGGTGGGGGTGGGAAAGGAACTGGAAAGCAAAAAAATCACAAGAGAAAATCACTACACATTTTGGCAAAGATTGTGCTAATATTTTTCCTCCTATCCAGCTATCGTCTATCTATCCTATATTCTTTATTTTATTATTATTATTATTATTTTTTTTTTTTTTGAGACAGAGTCTCGCTCCGTTGGCCAGGCTGGAGTGCAGTGGCACAATCTCGGCTCACTGCAACCTCTGCCTTCCGGGTTCAAGTGATTCTCCTGCCTCAGCCTCCCGAGGAGCTGGGACTACAGGCATGTCCCAACACATCCAGCTAATTTTTGTATTTTTTGGCAGAGATGAAGTTTCACCATGTCTGCCACACTGGTCTCAAACTCATGACCTCAAGTGATCCACCCATCTCAACCTCCCAAAGTGCTGGGATTACAGGCGTGAGTCACCACCATGCATAGCCTACTTATCCTTTTTTAAAAAGTATCACAGATTACATGCAATTTTATTGCCTGAATTTATACCTTTCCATTTTTATAAATAATATGTTGTATTTTGTGATAATAATAATAACTACTACTTATTACATACTGAAATTCAGTGCTTAATTCAGAGCCTTTGTAATCAGAGGGATCTGGGTTCAAATCTCAGTAGGACTCACTTTTCATTGCGTCTTTGGGCAAATGACCTAACTTTGAGGAGCCTGGGTTTCTTATTCTATAAAATGGTGATAAAACTGTTATCTGCCTCAGAGGGAGGATTGCTGCAAGGATCAAATAAAATTCTGCCAAATAAAGAAAAGCCCGGGAAATGCTTACGTCCATAGTAAGTGTTCAATAAATTACAGTTCATATTCTTACCACGTGTGCAGTGGTGATGTATGTAGGACATTTGTCTGTGTTTTTCTTTTTCGTGATGGTGCTATGTGCAGCATTCTCTCTAAACCAGAACTTTGGGCCCCACAGTATTTGATTCACGGTAAGCAGCTAGATGATTTTAAACTTCTATCTTCCCCCAAGAACAGTCGACAAAATTGGCAGTCTGTAATATGCAAAAATCCACCCAGAAATGGAAGAGAGGGACATTTGCACAAGCTGGGTTGTGTCTACAGAATTAGAAGACACAGTTGGACTAATTTTAGTGCCTAAAAATTGGAAACATTGGAATCATGCTCTATGGGAAATGCAAGTTCTTGAAAGTGGCAAAAGGAAACACCAGGAATGATTGAATTTGAGGCCATTCCCTCAAGGTTTGGGCACCGTCTTCATCTGTGGGTAGACTCTATTTGGCTGGAAGCTAAAAAGGTTAGGCAGGGGGAAAGGGTTAAGCATCTTTCAAGTCCTCAGGTTAGGAATGAGAGATCTCGTTCACATTGCCTCTTCATTGTCTTGATTTTCCCAGCTATCTGCTTTCCTTTGTCTTGCCATAGATAATTTTGATCCTGTGACCAGGCTCTTTGGTATTTTGTCCTTTGGGATTTCTGAGAGGCGCGGGCCCCTGTGATTGACCTCACGTGGGCAGACTGCACACAACTCACTTTGTATCTGAGGAGCAGAGTGGGGGCCTAGCTCCCTTTCGTGCAGCCAATCAAGCCGGGGCTGAGAATTTATGAGATGAAGGCGAACCACTTTGAAGAAAGGCGCCCTTGTCTGCCGCTCCGCCATTGCTCCGTGGTGTGCGTGGGGAGGTGGAGAGGGGTGGGCACGGGGAGAGGGGCTGGCGCCCTGGGGATGGATAGGGGAAGAAAAGAATCCGAGAAACCAGGGTCAAAAGTCTTTCTGTGAACAGGAAAGAAAACTGAGCAGCCTGCCTTCCTCCTTGCAGGTGTGTGCTCACAATGGGGGAGCCACAGGCCCTTCCCAAAGGTCAGGGAGGAAGGAGCGCATCACAGCGGCTGCCTGTATTCACCCCCAATCCTCCCACTCCTTGGAGACTGAAGAACTAGAGAGAGCCAGGAAGGCAAGATCACTTCTAGAAGCAATCCTGGCCACCAGTAATCTAGATGCAATAGTAACTCCGCCAAGTCAGAGAGGCATAGCTTCAAATTCTGGGCTTCTGCCTGGGGAGAGCAATTGCTTCATTTCCCTGAGCGTCAGTTTCCTCATCTGTGAAAAGGGGTGGTTAACAACAGAACCTCCTTCCTCCTTCATCAGGCTGTTGGGAGAAATTTGTAGAAAGCAGTCAGCACAGTGCCTGATATACAGTAAGTGCTGAACAAGTAGAAGCTACTATTAATAGCAATCATATTTGGTTTCAAAAGAGATATTCTGCTTTCATTAAAGCCAAAAATAAAGGCCATTCATTCAGTCGTTTTTTTTTTTTCGTTCATTTGTTCAGGCAATCAATAAACATTTAACAGGGCCTGCTATGTGTTGGTGACTTTAATGAATTAGATAATAATAGTAGCTAACGCTTGCTAGGTGTTAGGCTCTGTTTTATTTTTATTTTTCAAGACAGAGTCTCACTCTGTCACCCAGGCTGGAGTGTACTGATGTAATCATAGCTCACTGCAGCCTCAACCTCTCTGGCTCAAGCAATCCTCCCACCTCAGCCTTTTAAGTAGCTGGACTACAGGCACACACCCCCATGCTTGGCTAATCTTCTCTGACTTTCTGTAGAGATGAGGTCTTACTATATTGCCCAGGCTGGTCTCAAACTCCTGAGCTCAAATGATCCTCCGAAAGTGCTGGGATTATCGGCATGAGCCGCCACACCCGGTCCCTGTTAGGCTCTGTTTTAAACTCTCCATCTGTCTTAATTTATATAAGCTTCACGACCACACGGTGAGGTAGGTACAAAGAAGTTTATCATGGCCACGTCACACAGCTAGTAAGATTAGGAGCTATCATTTAAACCCAGGTGTGCCTACTGCCCAGTTCTATGTGGTAAGCACCTTGCTAGTCCAAAACTAATAAATAAAACATGACTCCTGCACCCTAGGGCACCACTGTCCACTAGAACTTTCTGCAATTATAGAAATATTCCATATCTGCACTGTCAAATATGGTACCCACTGTTGGTAGCTACTGAGGACTTGAAATGAAGCTAGTGTGATAGAGAAACTGAATTTTAAATTTCATTTAATTTGTACTAATTGCAACATAGATTTAAATAGCCACACATGGCCACTGCCAGCATATTGAACAGCCTAGCTCTACTCAAGAGTCTAGTGGAGGAAATTCACTTTCACTAAGGTGATGAGGTTATGCTATGTGGCCTTGTTCAAGCCCTAAGAACACAGGAGGACACAGCTGTGGTGTGGAGTGTGGCCCGGCATCACAGGAGGCTTCCCAGAGACAGTCATCTCTGATCTGAGTCTGCAGGAAGGAGGGGTTGGTAGGAGAGGAAGGGAGGTATTTTTAAATATGTCCAAATATGTTGGATTTCACAACAGGGTCCGTGCTCAGCCAGGACTTTGGTGGAGATTGAAACTTGTAATCAAGAGCCAGAGTCCTCTTTGAGCTACAAGATAACCAGCACTTACCCCTGAAGGATGAAACCGTATTGGATTCAGAAATTTGTCTACTGTTCTTTTTGGCTGCAGGTATTGCTTGTTTTTGACTTTTAACCATCACCTTTCTGAGGACATAAAAACACCTGAAAAGTGAATTTGAAAAATTCACTGGTTAGTTTGAATGCTTTGTTAATATGTGAAGCAAAATGTCCAAGAACCCCAAACCAGCTCTAGGCAGACAAAAGAGTAGTAATAATCATAAGGATAATGAGGATAATAATGAAAAACTCTTACTACTTATTAAGACACTTACTTTGTGCCAGACCCAAAGTTAAGTGCTTTTGCGTATTGATCGTCTCACATACTCCTACAATCTATTCTCTGCATAGCAGCTAGAGTGGCCTTTTTAAGACATAAACCCTAAATCAGATCATGCTAGTCTGCTGCTGAAACCCCTTAAGTGCTTCACATTGTTCTTAGAATAAAATCCAAGTTCCTTGCCCAGGCCTGCAAGGCCTGACCGCAGCCTACAAATGCTCCCATTCTCCACCTGCTCACCAAGCTCCAGGCACGTAAGACCCCTCTCTGCTGTAAAGCTCCAAGCTTTTGTCTGCCCCAGGGCCTTTGCACTTGCTGTTCCTCAGATTGGCAACTCAGCTCCCCACCCTAACCCTCTACTAGAATGAAATATGTCAAAGATCAGGGACCTTGTCTCTTAGGTCACTGTTGCATCTCCAGCCCCCTAGGTCAATTTGTCATACGATTGAAAGAATTTGAATCCTATGTTATGAGGCATTGAAATCAATGCAAGTTAAATAAATTTAAAATTCAGTATGAGGTATTATGAGGCATTATTATCCTCATGTAACAGATGAAGACATTGAAGGTCAGAGTGGTTAATTTGCTCAAAGCTTGTGAACTTCCCACTATATACCTGGAGGACTCCAACTATTTGCTACTTGTCAGCTATGCTGAGGCTGCACAGCCACCTGGAGAGACGGAAGATCCTTCAGGATGTGGTTTTCCTTCCCTCACTCTGCAAACAGCCCTGCTATGCCTCACTTAGTCCTTCATTGCCAGAATCTGTCTATATAATGAGAAACCTTAGCCTGCAAAACTACTCAGTTCCCTTCTGGCTTTTACCGTATGTTTTTCTTTGATTATAAAATGAGTATTATAGAAAGAATGGAAAGTAGAGAAAAAAGATAAGGAAGCTGGTGGAAAACCCACTCATGATCTCACTACCCAGAAGCAATTCTGTTAGCATTTCGGTTTCTTTTTTTCTTTTTTTTTTTTAAGATGGAGTCTGGCTCAGTTGCCCAGGCTGGAGCACAATGGTGCCCTATTGGCTTACTGAAAACTCCACCTCCTGGGTTTGAGCGATTCTCTTGCCTCAGCCTCCTGAGTAGCTGGGATTACAGGCGCATGCCACCATGCTGAGCTAATTTTTGTATTTTTAGTAGAGACAAGGTTTTGCCATGTTGGCCTGGCTGGCTTCAAACTCTTGACCTCAGGGGATCTGCCCACCTTGGCCTCCCAGAATGCTGGGATTACAGGTATGAGCCACTGACCCAGCTTCCTTTTTTTTTTTTTAGAGGTGGGGTCTCACTATGTTGCCCAGGCTACCCTCAAACTCCTGGCCTCAGGGGCTCCTCCTGCCTTGGCCTGCCAAAGTGCTGGGATTACAGGTGTGAGCCACTGCACCTGGCCAAACACAGTTTTGTTTTGTTTTTTTCAGATGGAGTCTTGCTCTGTTGCCCAGGCTGGAGTGTAGTGGTGGGGTCTCAGCTCACTGCAGCCTTTGCCTCCTGGGTTCAAGTGATTCTTGTGCCTCAGCCTCCCAAGTAGCTGAGATTACAGATGTGCGCCACCATGCCTGGCCAGTTTTTGTATTTTTAGTAAAGACAGGGTTTCACCATGTTTTCCAGGCTGGTCTAGAACTCCTGACCTCAAGTGATCGGCTCACCTTGCCTCCCAAAGTGCTGGGATTAAAAACACGAGCCACTGCACCCAGCCCAAGCACAGTTTTTAAGGCCGTGTTGACTCTCAGTAAAATCCCCTTGGTTGCCTTGTTACCTACCTTCACAGTCACTAACTCTTCCCAGGATGCAACTGCTGCCACTGCCCCTTCCACTGCAACCAGGATGTAGGGTGGAAAAGGGCCCAGGATCTGGAGGTCAGAAATCAAGGTTCAAAGACTTAACTATGTGCCCTTAGACCAATCACGTCTCATCTTCTCTGCAGAATGAAGATGATAGTCCTTGCCTCTGAGAACAGTGAAAGGCAAATAAAGGATCAGATGGGGGGAGTGTGTAGTAAACTCAAAAGTGCTATAAAATTGTTTGGAATTCCTACAATCCAATGAGTTATGACCACAGCAGTTATTTAAGAAGACTTAAAGGTTAGCAGAGCCAGTGTTCTCCAGCCCAAATCCTCAAAAGACTTGCTCTTGTTATGAGATGACATATATAAAATGGATTAGTGGGTCCTCTGCTTGCAGTAAATCCTTGGGGGTTTGAGAGAGTGGGTGTACCTGGCTTGCTAGCTGCCCATCCAGCATCCATGCCTTACCGCCCTCTGTCCTAACAGAAACCCTGTTTGGAGCCAGACACTTCGGCTCATGCCTGTAATCCCAGGACTTTGGGAGGCCAAAGTGGGAGGATCAATGGAGTCCAGGAAATTGAGGCTGCAGTAATCCATGATCACACCACTGCACTCCAGCCTGGGCGACAGAGCAAGATCCTAAAAATTAAAACCCAATCAACCAAATGAAAACCGTGTTTGGGTCCGGCATTCACCCAGTCCCCATTCAGAATGGGACACCAGGCAAACTGACTCTGCCCTCAGCTGCAGGAGTGGGCCTGATTGGTCAAAAATAATCCCTCCCGTTGCTGGTGATTGGTTCTGGCAGAGGTCATGTGACCCATTCTGGTAGCTGAGATGGGGGACGTATGTCAGATAGGGAATGATCTGGTTCCTAATAAAGTATCCCTGGAAGATATATAGAGAGTTCTATCTATCTATCTATCTATCTACCTATCTATCTATCTATATACTTTTTTGAGGCAGTTTCACTCCTTCACCCGGTTTGGAGAGCAGTGGCTGTGATCTAGGCTGACTGCAACCTCCGCCTCCGAGGTTCAAGTGATTCTCCTGCCTCAGCCTTCAGAGTAGCTGGGATTACAAGTGTGCACCACCATACCCAGCTACTTTTTGTATTTTTAGTAAAGACGGGGTTTCACCATATTGGCCAGGCTGGTCTTGAACTCCTGACCTCAAGTGATCCACCCGCCTTGGCCTCCCAAAGTGCTGGGATAACAGGCATGAGCCACCGCGCCCGGCCGAGATTGTTTTCTCCTTTCTCTGGCTGCCACTCCTTAAAGTGCTGCAGCCCTCTTGCTACCAGACTGGCAATGAAGCCAATACGGAGAGGGGAAGTGCAGAGAGTGGATGGTAGTAATAACAAAAGCCACAAACATTTATTGAGCATTTAGAACTTGCCAGAGAGTATTCTAAATGTCTGATTTCCTTTAGTTCAGGGAGAGGACCCTGCCTGTTTTCATGGCCCATTAACTAGTTTTTGCATTTTTTAAATGGTTAAATAAAAATCAGGCTGGCCATGGTGGTGGCTCATACCTGTAATCCCAGCAATTTTGGGAGCCCAAGGTGAGAGGACCGCTTGAACCCAAGAGTATGAGATCAGCCTGGGCAACACAGTGAGACCCTGTCTCTACATAAAAATAAAAAATCATCTGGGTGGAGGCTGAGGCGGGAGGATCATGTGAGCCCAGGAGTTCAAGGCTGCAGTGAGCCTTGAATATACTCACAAAAACCATATAAGTTGTTGTGTTATTATTATCCAGTTTTTCACAAATGAGAAAGCTGAGGCTCAGAGACATAATGCAATTTGTTCAAAGTCACATAGCTATCAAGAGGTTAGCTATTCAAATCATACTGGCTTTGGAACCAGTGCTTTTAATCACTTTGGGGGAAAAAAACCCAATTCCCAGCGTCACTGTTGAGACGTCGAGTCAACCAACCCTAAACTCACCTCACCTTTAAACTTCTAGGTTAAAGGGGCATATGACATTACTGTATTATTGAAACCAGTTTGAAACTGCATTTCTGCTCTTTGCAGGTGAAAGCGTCCCCTTGGATGCCATGAGAAAGCACGTAAGAAAGGTAAGAGCAAAAAGGTAAGGCAAGCTATCAGCTTCTTGGACCAGCAGCCTTTTGTCCTTGCTTGGAGAATAAAAGCTTTCTTTTTCCAAGCACTTCAAGGCTCCACAAGGTCCCTTTAAAAGGGATTATGAAGGAAATCCTATTTTAGAATTGCTGCTGATTTTGGCAATTTGCAATATTAGCCTGATGAGGAATTACACTCACTAATAAAATATCTCAAGTTGGGTTGAACCTAATTGTTGCAAGTGTTAGTAGTAATAGCCTGTCACGGGGACTTCTGTGCCGGCGCATCCCTCGCTTGGCTACAGCCCATGTGGAAAATCAATTTCCTCTAAATGTTTGAAGAATGGCACAGAAGGACCTGATTTCTTTTCCCTCTGCTGGAGTCAATCTGGAGACAACGAACTTATAAAATGAATGAAAATAGCTATGGTTGCAGGATGCAGGGTGAATGCCGAGTTAAGCAAAGCCCCATCTAAAGCTCAAAGTTCTAGCTTTTTTGTCCTGAGGCCAGAGACAATATACGTTTGTGTCCCGAACTGACGTGCTGCTAAAAAGTCAAAGAAAAGAAAGAATTTTCCTTCAGCCCAGCAATTTCACTTCTAGGAATCACTCCCACAGAAAAACTCCCACCAGTATGCAAGAATATATGAACAGGGTGTTCCTCACAGCCTGGCTTGCAATGGTGAAAAATTGGAGGCAAGATAATTATCTGACAAGAGTGGACTGGTTAAATAAATGGTCATATATCCATGCTTTGTAGCCATTAAGAAGAAAGAGATAATCTATATGTATTCCTGTGGAAAGCTTTTTCTGATATGGTATTGAGTTTAAAAAAAAGCAAGTTGCAGCCAAATATATATATTATATATATATATTATATATATGCACTATATATAGTATATAGAGTATATATAGTTGCAGCACTACATATAGTATGAGTTCATTTTTGTAAAAAAACCTCAAAAGTTCAACAATGATGTGCACATTTATATGTAGATCTTCGTACGTGAGTAGAGAAAGGTCTGAAAGGATGTACACCAGGTTGTAGATGGTAGTGATTAAACCCAAGGATAGAAATGGTAAGAGGGGAGATGTCCCTTCTATATTGTTTAGATGTTTTACAACAGGGTATATGGCTTTGGTAATGAAAGAAAGAAAGAAAGAAAGAAAGAAAGAAAGAAAGAAAGAAAGAAAGAAAGAAAGTAAGTAAGTGGCTGTTCAGCTTGTCAGAATAGCATTGTACTAGATGTACCACCATTTCTGAGGAAAGGGAGGATCAGGCCTTGACTCCACAGGGCTGGCAATAAAATCTAGCCACACATGCAAGTCTGTTACACAGCCTAGTCTGATACATCATAGCTCTTCCTAGTCAATAATCGCCATGAAGGGACTTAATCCTTAGCTACCTGTCTACCAAATCAGAATCAAGTTGAAATGTCCTGGGGCCAAGGCCAGAATTTAAAGATTTACTTTTTTAAAAAATTGGGAAAATATACATAACATAAAATGTACCACTTTAAATTGTATGATTTATTGGCATTCAGTACATTGGCAATTTTGAGCAACCATAAGCACTATCTCATTCCAGAACATTCTCATCACCCCAAGCAGAAACCTTGTGACCATTAAGCAGTCACTCCCCAATCCTTCCGTACCGCAGCTGCTGAAAATCACTAATCTTCTATCTGTCATGGACTTTTCATATAAATGAAATTATTTAACATGTGGCCTTTTGTGTCTGGTTTTTTTCACTCAGCACCATGTTTTCAAGCCTCATCCATGCTGTAGCAGGTATCTGCGCTTCATTCCTTTTTATGGCTGAATAATATTCCATTGTATGGATAGACAACAATTTGTTGATCCATTCATCAGGTGATGGACATTTAGGATGTTTTTATCTTTTAGTTAGCATAATTAATTCTGCTATGAACATTCCTGTATGAGTTTTTGTTTGAACACCTGTGTTCAGTTCTTTGGGGTTTATAGGGAGGAGTGGAACTGTGAGGTTCTGTGGTAATTTTATGTGTAATTTATTAAGATTTGCCTTTAAAGTTCCAGAAGCCTCGTCTCCTGACCATAGAGGACATGCAGTGAGTGGGAAAAACTTCCCCTGAGTTTCTGGATTATGTCCCCTGAGTCTAGGCAGTTAAGTACATAGATTAAGATAATTGCTATGTAATTACCTTATCTATACTTTAAAAATCATCTGCTAAAATTCCACTTCTTTTAGACTATTCCAAATATTTCTTTTTTTCCCCTCTGTTACCTATTTGTCCCAGAGCACCAAATATTTCTATTACATATGAGTTTGGGGAAGCTGTTATTCAAAGTATATTAATTAGGGCCGGGTGCAGTGTCTCACGCCTGTAATCTCAGCACTTTGGGAGGCTAAGGTGGACAGATCGCTTGAGTCCAGGAGTTTGAGACCAACCTGGGCAATGTGGCAAGACCCCATCTCTACAAAAAGTACAAAAATTAGCTGGGCATGATGGTGCATGTCTGTAGTCCCAGCTCCTCAAGAGGCTAAGGTAGGAGGATCACCTGTGCCTGGGAGGTTGAGGCTGCAGCGAGCCATGATTGCACCACTGCACGCCAGCCTGAATGACAAAGTGAGACCCTGTCTCAAACAAAATAAATCAACAAACAAAATACATTAATTAAATGATTAATTCGTAATTTCTCATGTAAAAATCCTGTTTTGCATTTGTGGAAAATTAACACTTCTGATGACTCCTAGCACAGTAGGCATTAACACTGAATTGGTCAAATATCAGACCAGGTCTTGCAAGGTAAGCAGGGACTTGAAATGGTCTTTTACTGAAAAGTAGCCTATGATAAAGAGTGGGCCTAACTTATAATTGCTGCAAACATAGCAGGTAAGTTGCTTTGGATGTAGGACCTGGGCTGAAGTCCCAACTCTGACAGTAACTAACTTACCTTGGGAAAGGTAAAGGGTTAGGTAAACCCTTCTGAGCCCTCAGTTTCTTCCTCTGTAATGTGGGACTGCTTATAGGACATACTTCATGGGTCATTTATTTATTTATTCATTCAGTAAATATTTATTGTACACCTATGGTGTGCCCCATGCTATTCTTAGTGGTTACTAAAACAAACAACAGTAAACATAATAAGTAATTTTAAGATAGATGGTGATATGTTTTATGAGAAAAGGTAGAACAGGAGGGCCGAGGGAAAGGCTGGATTTTTTTATTTATTAATTTTTTTAGAGACAGGGTCTTGCTCTGTTGCCCAGGCTGGAGTGCAGTAGCACAATCACGGCTCACTGCATGAACTCCTGTGCTCAAGGGATCCCCTGACTGTAGCCTCCTACTCTGAGTAGCTGGGACTACAGGTGTGTGCCACCAAGCCCAGCTATTTATTTATTTAATTATGGTAAAGATGGGGTCTTGGCATGTGTCACTATGCCCAGCTATTTATTTTATTTATTTATTAATTGATTGATGGTAGAGGTGGGATCTTGGTGCATACCACTATGTCCACTTATTTATTTGTTTATAGTAGAGATGGGGTCTTGGGATGTGCCATCATGCTCAGCTATTTCTTTATTTCTTTATTGTAAAGATGGGGTCTTGGTGTGTGCCACCATGCCCAGCTATTTATTTATTTGTGGTAGAGATGGGGTTTTGCCATGCTGCCCAAGCTGGTCTTGAACCCCTGGGCTCAAGTGATCCTCCTGCTTTGGCCTCCCAGAGTGCTGGGATGACAGGCGTGAACCACCGCACCTGGCCTAAAGACTGAAGTTTGAATAGCATGGTCACGATAGGCTCCACTAAGAAGGTGACATTTCAACAAAGCCTGGAGGAAGAGAGGGCATAAGTCACATGGGTATCTTGTGGGGAAGGAACAGGGAGTCCACAGGCCCTGAGGCAGGAGTGTTTGGCCCTGTTCATGAAAACGCAAAGAGACCAGAGTACCTAGACCAGTGTGTGCAAGGACGAGAGGAGGAGTTTTGGATTCAACTTGGAGCCAGATGGGGAGCCCTTGGAGGCTTATGACCTGAGCTGACTTGTATTTCAAATGCATCATTCAGTCTGCTGTGTTGAAAAATAGACCACAGACAAGGGCAGCAGCAGGGTAGCCAGTGAGGAGCCTCCTGCAGTCATCCAGGTGAGAGAAGATGGGGGCTTGGACCAGTAAGGTGGCATGGAGGTGCTGAGAAGTGGTTGGGTTCTGAATACATTCTGCAGGCAGAGCCAGCACAATTTCCTGCTGGAAGGATTAAATAAGATAACGGGGGCAGAGCTCTGCGCACAGAGCCTGCATGTAGATAGTACAGAATAATGGCAGCCACAATTATGATCAAGATGGGTATAGTATGTTCCCCTGCAGGAAATGATCAGGAGCAAAAAAGAAACTGAGCAAGGGAGAAGCTATTAAGGTTCCCATGTAGTTTGCAGTGAGTTACAAAGGCCAACAGAGGTACCAAGGCTTTAACACAATGCAGACAAGGGCTTCTGCAGTATCCAGAGAACTAGGGATCCCAAAGCAGCAAAGCCACATCATTTAGACCAAACTAGAGACTTTAGAACCAAGTTTTACAGATAATTGTAAATACTTCCTTTTTTTGCATTAGGTTGGTACAAAAGCAATTGCAGTTTTGCATTAAAAGTAATGGCAAAACTGCAAACACTTTTGTACCAGCCTAATAGTATATGGAAAGCAACATCAGTCAGGAAAACTGTTTCTAGATTCCCTGGCTTTAGAAATATTTACTGGCAATAATATCATGGCAGCTCAGGTATTTAGTTTCGGTTTTTGGTTGAACTGCCCAACTTCAGGATTCCTTTCAGAAAGAAGACCCAGTTGCCAAGAGAGGATTGGAGTCCTTTCAACTCAACTTCTCTTTGTTCCAAATTCCAGCGACAAGCGGTCTGTCTGAGGATGATAGAGATGGATTTCT
Source organism: Papio anubis (assembly GCF_008728515.1). Lineage (NCBI taxonomy): Eukaryota > Metazoa > Chordata > Mammalia > Primates > Cercopithecidae > Papio > Papio anubis. The sequence goes on from NC_044984.1 coordinate 110,639,762, forward strand.
CCAGGGCAATGCCAACCTTGCTCCTCCTGCTTCTAGTAATCAGACCTCCAGTTTATCTTCTGCCAAACTCTTCCCATTGGACATCTGGCCCCAGCAGGGAGAAACAGAGACCAAGGCACTTATTTTGGCTTTGACGTCAGCAAAGGAAGGCTGATGAAATTCATCATCAGTGCAGATGAAAATCCACCGAGCCCTATCTCTCTTCCTTACAACACCTCCGTTTCTAAAGCTGACAGAGGTCTCGCTTTCCTTTTGTTTTCATTTTGCTCTGGATTAAGGTTTGAATTTTTTCTATAGTCAATTAGAAGATAATAACGCCAGCGAGCTTATTGTTAATTATTTGTATCTGTACTTAATACTTACAAGTGTACTCAGTTCTCGCGAGCTAATATTTGGCTTGTCAGATGCGTTAGTCATTGTAATTAATTGAGCCCATATACATTTACTGGGGCTGTGGGTAGAGTTATAAGAACATCGGCAGATATGAAATGTCTCCCCTGTCTTATGCTTATCGCTAAACAGAGAATTTGAGGGAAGCGAATCCCTCTTGCAACCTTCACTCGTCACCTGGCTGACTTCTTTCCTCGTTCCTCCCGAGAGGATCTTCTCTTTAAGACCCTCTATATCCTCTTTCTCTCGGCTCCTGTTAATTTCCTTTGGAACGTCAGGCCCAGCTGCTTTGTTCATGGGACCCAGTGCAAAATAAAAACACAGAGCCCCTCGTCCAAAAACTATTAAGAATTTAAACATGGCGACGGCAGAGCATTAAACCAAGCCTGGGGGCCCCTGTGACTGCAGAGGCTGTGTGCCCATCAAGCTGGTTCTGCACACCATTGACTGCTTTTGTCCTTTCTCCAAAAGGGAGCTCCTCCACCAGAATGTGCCCCGTCCCTCTTCTCTACAGCTAGAACAGTGTGCAGCATGCAAAAGGGGCTCAAGAAGTGGGTAAAACAATTTTCCAAATGCAAACTTGAAAAACGCTAAGTGTAGCCATGCCACTCCCCTGCTTAAAATCTCCCATGGAAGGGACAGAGGGAAGTTCCTGGAGGAACAGAGATGTTCTATACCTACACCTGTGGAGGGGTGGTGGCCACACAGGGGTATATACCCTGTTAAGACTCATCAAACTGTAGACTTAAGAAGAGTCTGTTATACTATGTATAATTACACATCAATAAAAAATAGCATGCTTACAAAAACCCCAATGTCTCCACGTTATCCTCAAGGTAGTCTATTCTCTCTCATATGTCACACAAGGTCCTTCCCCAGGGGCTCATTCTGAGTCTTGCAGCCTCACCTCCAGCACTTCTGTGGCTTCCTGTTTTCCAGCCGTGGTGACTGCCAGCATGTCCCAGGCCTACGTGCCATCTTACTCAATTGCTCCCCAGCCCAGGAGTTAAAAAAAAAAAAAATCAAAATACGTGTCACCCTGTAGGGCACCAGCACCAACTGGAAGGGACTAAAGAGCAGGAGTGGGGCAGAGTCTCAGAGTTTCTTGCTGTGCCAGATGTTAACCCTTTAATGTCTGCATCGTGGCGAAGTGAGCAGAGATCCAAGACAGAGGAGGTAGGGAGGGGGCCACTCGGTGGGCTCTCAGCCCTCACTGTTTACCAGTCAATATGGAGGTAATCAAATATTTAACCTAGCATAGTCACATTGGCGTGTGCCTGCTGAACATCAACCCACCACCCAAAATGTGGGCCAGGCCAGGCGCAGTGGCTCACGCCTATAATCCCAGCACTTTGGGAGGGTGAGGCAGGCGGATCACCTGAGGTCAGGAGATCGAGACCTGCCTGGTCAACATGGTGAAACCCCGTCTCTACTAAAAATACAAAAATTATCTGGGTGTGGTGGTGAGCGCCTGCAGTCCCAGCTACTTGAGAGGCTGAGGTGGAAGGGATCGCTTAAACCCGGGAGGTAGAGGTTGCAGTGAGCTGAGATCAAGCCACTGCACTCCAGCCTGGGCAACAGAGTGAGACTCTGTCTCAATAAATAAATAAAATGTGGGCTAGCCCTTCCTTCTCTGGCTGACACCTACCTCTTCCTTCAAATCTCAACTCAAGTGTCTTCTCCAGAAATCCTTGGTGGCCCTGTCTCTTTCTTGGTCTCTCTTGCATTTGCTATACTGTCCTGGATTAATTGATAGACATTCCAGTCTTAACCTCTGGAAGGTAGGAACTATGAGTTGGGCAAGGTGCCTAGCACTCACAGAATCCGGGGCACACATATGGATGAAGGGATTTTCCTGTTGGCTTTCCTGGCACATAGTGCAGACACTAGAGACGGATGAATGAATGGATGAATGAGTGAATGCGTTAATTTCTTCTTTGCTTTATCTATATTTACTTTCATTGAAACAGTGGCAATTCTTGAGACATGGGCTTAGAGAGAGAGTATTGCAGCAACTAAGGTCTCAGACTCTGAACTCAGGCAACCTGGAGGGATTCTAGCACTTGCCGATTGTCAGTTCTGGGTGTGTAACTTGGCCTCCCTGAGTACTAGATCAGGTCATTATTGATCTGACTTCACAGGGCTGCTGAGAAGCTCTAAGCGCTTAGCCCTCAGCAGCTCTGACTGTAAGAGAAATTGTATCTTGTCCACCATGGAGCCTCAATCGGTGGATGTGGTCACCAGATGCCAGGAGAAGTCACCTGCCATTTGCAGCCATCCTCAAGTAAGCATATCTGGTTTTACCTTCCATCTACCCAGTCTCTTGAGTCAGATGATTGCACAGCAAAAATGAAATATCCCTGCGATAAGAATATATGATTGGCAGATGTTACTGAATTGAAATCTGTGAGACAGTGAAAATGGATATTTTCTCATTTGCCTCCAACTTCCTGGTGTTTCTGCCGGAAGGTACCAGTTTCAGCCATGAGAGAGAGAGAGAAGGAGAGACGGAGAGAGAAAGCATTGAGGGGAGTGATCCTCAGCTTCATCAGGTGAACCAACTTGTGGATTACCTTTCCAATCAAAAGCCTGCTTTCAGCCTTTCAGGAAATTCTGTGCAAGAATAATTCTTGGCTAAACATAGCATAAATTGTCCCATCACCCCAGACCTCCACTTCCTTCCAAACCTCAGCTTCTTAACCAAGTCCTACATTTCCAAGAAAAGGCATTTTAGCATCCTGCATAAAAACCCAAGACTCCAGAGCCTGAAAGATTGAAAGTTCAATCCCACCTTTACCCATTCCTGGCTGTGACATCTAAGGCAAGGCTCTTAACCTCTCATAGTTTTATTTTCTTACCCTGTTCAGTGAGGAAGAACAGTTTCTGTTGCAGGGTACCTATGAGAACTACGTGACACTTACTAAGTGGCAGGATTTGGTGAGAGTTTCTTAAATATTGGTTATGATACTCGTTGGTTTCAAAAAAGGATATGGAATAGTGGAAATATTTTTTTAATTCTATAATGATCCCTGCAGATCTGCAAAATTGGAAAGACTCTTATTGAATGAATTACCTCATGTGCCACTGGCATCTTTCTGCGTGGTAGGCTGAAAAATGGCCTCCCAAAAGATCCAGGTTCAAATTCCTAGAACCTAGGGATGCGACCTTATTTAGAAAAAAGAGGCCCAGCATGGTGGCTGACACCTGTAATCCCAGCACTTTGGGAGGCTGAGGCAGAAGGACCGCTTGAGGCCAGGAGTTTGAGACCAGCCTGAGGAACATAAGGAGAACCCATCCCTACAAAAAGTAAAAAGGTTAGCTGGGCATGGTAGTGCATGCCTGTGGTCCTGGCTACTCAGGAGGCTGAAGCAGGAGGATAGCTTGATCCTGGGAGGTCGAGGCTGCAGTGAGCCTTGATGGTACCACTGCACTCCAGCCCAGGTGACAGAGCAAGATCCCATCTCTAACACAAAAGAAAAGGAAAGGAAAACAATATTTACAGGTATAATTAATTAAGGAGCTTGAGATGAGACGATCCTGGATTAAGATGAGCCTTAAATCCAAGAGAGATGCTTTTATAAGAGACTATAAGGGAAGACATGCACATAGGCGAAGGCCATGGAGGCAAAGATGAGAGTGATGCAGCCACAAGTCAAAGAGTCCAGCAACCACCAAAGCTGGAAGAGGCAAGGAAGGCTTCTTCTAGTCCCTTTGGAGGGAGAACAGCCATGCTGATGCCTTGATTTTAGACTTCTGGCCTCCAGAGCTGTGATTGAATAAATGTCTGTTGTTTTAAGCCACCTAGTTTGTGATAATTTGTGATAGAAGCCCCAGGAAACTGATACATCCTATAGCATCTTTAATGGGGAATGCAACCACTTGCCTATACTGGGCAGTTCTAAGGATGAAGAAGATGATTCTGCAACATGTGTACCTTGAGCATTTTGGTAGAAGAGAGCATGGGGCCCTTAGGGTCTAATCATTAAGAGTAGACAGACTTTTTTTTTTTTTTTCTGAGACACAGTCTCACTCTCTTGCTCAGGCTGAAGTGCGGTGGCTTGATCTTGGCTCACTGCAACTCCCGCCTCCCGGGTTCAAGCAATTCTCCTGGTCAGCCTCCCAAGTAGCTGGGATTACAGGCGCACTCCACCACACCCACTATTTTTTGTATTTTTAGTAGAGACAGGGTTTTACCTTGTTGGCCAGGCTGGCCTCGAACTCCTGACCTCAAGTGATCCGCCCCGCTTGGCCTCCCAAAGTGCTGGGATTATAGGCGTGAGCCACGAGGCCCAACCAACCAGACAGACTTGTGTTCAAATTCCAGCTTCCCTTTGAATAGCTGTGAAATCCTGGACAAGTTACTCAACCTCTCTGAGCCTCAGGTTCTTCATAGGGGAAACAGGGGTAGTGTTTTGCCTACCTAGGGAGATAGGGGGATGATTCATTAGCTATGCCTGGCATGTGCCTGGCACGCAGAAATTGTTTCGTGAACGTCTGCTGTGATGGCAAACCTTTTGGGCAGATCCATCTAGCTTCTCACGCGTTTGGCAAGTGGCTGCCGTGTTTACCGAACGTCCTGTGACTGTGGGGACCAGCAAAGCTAAACGGCCTGAGTGGGTTGAACTGTGGCCGCACCTGGTTAGCCCTGTTCTTTATCTTCTTCTGAAGGAAAGGCGGGGCTGTCCCGAGGTGCCTTGTGAAATAGCCAGCCATCCTGGGCTGCCGCTTCATTATTCCTGCTGAAGCCAAAGGTGCCAGAAAAGCCTTGACATCGAACTCCGCACTCCCCAGTCGTGACTCTGTGTCTGCGACGAACGTTCTCAAGGCAGTGGCTTATAAACGAGCAGTACTGACTCCATGGCGATTCCATCTACTTCCCGAGCGTGTCTGTGTTCAGAACGCTCCGCCATCCACAACCTTCCTACTTACTGGTTAGAAGGAGTACCTCCTTTCCACTCACTTAAAAGGACATTTTTCCAATGAGAGCAGGTCATATTTCAAACTGCATTGCCAAGGTACCAGGAGCCAGTAAAAGGGGGCATTTAACACGGTATTTATCTTGACTGGCAGAACAGGTCATGGCTGTAAAAGAAACAGCTCCGGAGAAGGAGGCAGCCTCGCCGACTCTGGGCTCCCTCTCCCTACCCACCCCCCTCCCCACACTGTTTAAAGCATTCTGGAGCCGCTGCCAACTTTCCTGGCAAAGCTCTTATTTCTTTACATGTATGTTGCATTCCATCTGTTTAATGTGCGTTCTGTGCCATTCACGGATTTTGGCAAGGTCTGGCGAGGTGGCATGGCACGCTCGGGCTTGTGCTAAGCCAAACAGGGCATGGGGGAGAGGGACTGGAGGCCGATGAAGGAGTCCTGCTTCTCCCTCTGGCTCGGGGAGGCCTGCAGTTGCAAAGACGGAATTGGAACTGCGTAACAGTTTTCCTCCAGATGTGATTGAATCATGCGTGTGCCACTGTTGCATTTCACCCTCCACAGAGGGGTGGCGGGGTGCGGTTTTGCAGTTTCTGATACACAGCCAGAAAAATCGAAATGATGAAGCAAGGTAACAGTAGGGAAACCCACTCATACTCATGGATCTGGGGCTTCCCTAGAAACACTGCAAGGCCCTGAAGGCCAGAAAATGCTAACACCTGGATCTGATAGTCCCAATGCCTAAAGAAAAACTGATCTCAATCTTTGCATTATTCTCAAGAACCATTAAGTACTTGGTTGGTGAAGCGGAGGCAACGTGCTGTGATTTGGATCCAATTTCATCCAGTTGGAAGGCAGGAAAGCCAGGTTTTATGCACTGCCAAAACATCTGGTGAATTCAGTTAAAAAAAAAAAAAAAAGCACCAGTTTGGGGGGGGGAGAAAACAAAACCCTCTAGAAACAGTTGTTGGGTATTGGGTGACCAAAAACATTCTGTTGATTGACACCCAGTGTTCACTTTTCCGTTGGTTGCTGGTTGAACAGAGCTCTTCAAATGGGGAAAGCAAGACTTAGGCGAGAGAAAGGCAGATGACGGGGTTAAAAACATAAAGGTTCACACTTTAAGAAAAAGTTAAGTGCACATTGCTTGACTCCAGCCAAGAGAATGAACAGAATCTCCCTGTTAAGAAGTGGAGTTACTCACCTGATTCAAGAGAGGTGACATGGCACAGGAAAAAAAAAAAAAAAAAAGGTACAGGCTCCTAATAAGAAACAGCCGCATGTGGGATAAAATTAGTGCAAGTTGTATAATCCCAGTTGGCCAGTTGTAAGAACAGGGAGGAGAAAGGAGCATGGGGAACATGTTTCAGATGTGATTCAAGAGGTCCTGGAGCCCGTCCTGACCCTCTGGGTTGGAATTTCTGACTGTCTTCTCTGCCTTGACTCAGAATAGGAAACCGAATCCTGACCGCGCGTTTCTTTTAATAGAATTAAACTTTCTTGCCAACTTCCTCCAGAGCACAAGATTACCCCTCATCGTCTCTAAACAATACGCCAATCATCAGATGGAAGTGAGGGGGTGCACTGTCCTATTTGCACCAAACATAACCCAGGCCCCCGAGCAGAAGACAAACAACGGGAACAGAGTTTGGCTTTTGTACCGGGCCTGGTAAATACAACATGTTCTTACAGGTTGGAAAACCGTCTGGTTCCTCTTTGTACTTTCCCACTTTCTCCCACTTCTTCTAACTTGAATCTCATCATTCTGTTTCGACATTGGCCAAGTTCACATTTGCCAGTTGCCGAGTGGATAATGGATGGTTTGTAAGATGAGTCGTATGCTAGGGAGACAGGCAGCTGAATGTATACTGTGTGAACAAATGACTTCTTTTGAACCTGAATCCCCACCCGGCCCTGTAGGCCATCCATGTGCTGATAGACATGGAAGAAGATGACAACAGAATGACTTAACGCCCATTCATTCAGTCGTCATACTTGTGCCGAGGAGGGAAACCTGCAGAAAGTCCCTTGCCGTGGTCATCAGTTAGCAGGGGTCAATCCTTGTGTGTAAGGTGTGCTGGTGCTTGGAAGCCCAAAGGGGACATTAATAGAATGCAAAGTGTTTGGTAGTTCCTCATTAAAAATGGATTTTGTTTTCAGTGCTTTGAGGATGGGAACAGTGAAGTTGGAAACTGTGCTTGTAATTGGGAGCAGGTCTCCTGCCAGATTCTAACAGCTTTAAGGGATATCCAGTTTTGGGTTTACAGTACTACATTCTGGCTCATTGAAATTGCATCTAAACGTTGCCAGAATGTGTCATAAACTACAAAATCTGTACAAAAATATATTGACATAATGACTCTGTAGCCTTAAGTCAGAGGGGTGGGGGAGCCATGTGGCCCCATCGGCATTGTTCTCGCTCTGTCTTACGGCAGACTTGGGTCACCTGGGACAATTACCATTCGTGGGATTCCGACCCTGGTCTGACTAGTTCTCGCAGCTGCTTAGAACAGCTTCACCCTGTCCCATGGTCACAAATAGCATCCCTGCCTGTGCCACACTGGATAAGGGGCTGGGGATCAAGCCCAGCAGAACTGTTCCCACTTGCTCCTAGAATAAAGTCCCTCATGTCCTGCTGACCTCACCATTCTCAGCTCTGATCACTCTTCACTTGCTGAACTCCAGACACAAAGCATCTTCTTTCTTTTTTAGATAGAGTCTCGATCAGTTGCCCAGGGTGGAGTGCAGTGGCGCAATCTTGGCTCACTGCAAGCTCTGCCTCCCAGGCTCGAGCGATTCTCTTGCCTCAGCCTCCCGAGTAGCTGGGACTATGGGTGCCCAACATCACGCCTGGCTAATTTTTGTATTTTTAGTAGAGATGGGGTTTCATCACGTCGGCCAAGCTGGTCTTGAACTCCTGACCTCAAGTGATCCACCCACCTCGACCTCCCAAAGTGCTGGGATTATAGGCGTAAGCCACCATGCCTGGCCAACTCTGCAATTCTAACAAGTTCCCAGGGGATGCTGATGCATGGACCATGCTCTGAGTAGCCACGGTACCAACCTTTCTCAATCAGAGTTCCATGACAAAATAAAGCCTGACTGAAAATGAATTGAGCTACTACTCTCTCGGTTCACCTAAGGATGGTGCTTAACTAGAACCATTAGCTACAAGTTAATTCATTACATACCTTAGATGCCTTAGGGTAGGTGATTTTGTTTGTTTGTTTGTTTTAATTTTTATTCTTTTACAGACAAAGTCTCACTCTGTACCCTAGGCTGGAGCTGGAGTGCAGTGGTGTGATCATAGCTCCCTATGGCTTCCAGCTCCTAGGCTCAAGCAATCCTCCCACCTCAACCTCCCAAGTAGCTGGGACTACCAGTGAACCTAACCATGCATGGCTAATTTTTTATTTTTTAATTTTTGGTAGAGATGGGGTCTTGCTATGTTGCCCAGGCTGGTCTTGAAGTCCTGGCCTCAAGCGATCCTCCTGCCTCAGCCACCCAAAGTGATGGGATTATAGGTGTGAGTCTCTGCGCCTGGACTGGGCAGAGTCCTTACCACTGACATTTGGGCTGGAGAATTATTTATTGTGGGGGCTGTCCTATGCATTGTAGGATGTTTAGCAGCATCCCTGGCCTCTACCAACTAAATGCCAGCAGTACCATCCCCAAGTTGTGACAACCAAAAAATGTTTCCTGACATCGTCCAAGTCCCCTGGGGGGATAATGTTGTCCCCGCATTGAGAACTACCATCTTAGGACATTAGGGTGTCATTCTCTGGCAGTACCAGGTCGAGAGGGGTTGGGAAGTTGAAGACAGTGTTTTGTTCATGGCTATAATTCTATCGCTTAGCACAGCACTCTGCATATGGCAGACCCTCAATATGTGTTTGTTGATTGATTGAATGAATGAATGAATGAATAAATGAAAATAAATGAATGAAAATGAACTCCAAAATCATGCTTGGCTCATGGGTAAATAGAATTCTCTTCACACAGCCTCCAACCTCCTCCACCCCACTCTCCTCCCCCCAACCTCAAATCAGCAAAACTTAGTGGGCTTGTTGTCATCTAAGGCACAATTTTTCTAAATGTAGCATTTTCCAGGGTAAATATCCCTTTGAAAAAAATGTGAAGAAAAATTCTCGCTTGAGATCTTTTTTTAAATGTCTCCAATGACTAAAATCCTCTTACAGTAAGTACCCAGAGAATTGCATTTGCTTAAAGAAAAAAAAAAAAACTGCCGGTTTTAGTCAAGAATGTAGAAAGTACTTGAAAATCATATACTTTTTTTTCCCATCTTACTGAGCAAATTATGAAATGGTAGAATTGATTTTAGTTCTAGATTGTTTTTAAAGCTCCACCTCAGACTGAGGCCTCGTGGATAAAGTGGTACTAGGGACTTATTCAGAAAAAAAAAAAAAAAAAAAAAATCCCTATAGTAATAACACTGGAAATTCAAGGAGGAAAAACAGTAGTCGTAGGGTTTTTTATTTGTTTTATTTAGGGAGCATATCTTGTATGATTTCAAGAGGAAAATTACATATAAATAAAATCTGCATTTTGCTTAAAACTGTGGATTCAGGCTGTATTAAAAAATAAGGTTAAGCCGAGCATGGTGGCTCACACCTGTAATCCTAGCACTTTGGGAGGCCAAGGTAGGTGAATCACTTGAGCTCAGGAATTTGAGACCAGCCTGAGCAACATAGCAAAACCCTGTCTCTACAAAAAATACAAAAATTATCTGGGGGTGGTGGTGCGTGCCTGTAGTCCCAGCTACTTGGGAGACTGAGGTGGAAGATCACTTGAACCTGGGAGGTGCAGGTTACAGTGAGCTGAGACTGTGCCACTGCACTCCAGCCTGGGCAACAGAGCAAAAGCCATCCCTCATCTCAAAAAAAAAAAAAAAAAAAAAAAAAAAAGTGAATTCACTCAATTTATGTTTCCACACACTCAGTAACTCTGAGGCAAGCTTTCAAACCAAATGGCCATGTAGAAAGCAAAACCAGCTTCTCCCTCTTCTCTTCCAAACCTTTGGGCAAATGAGCAGGCCAAGCTCACAGTTACTCAGGGCAGTAGAGTGAGATTTAGAGCACTGAAAAGGTTTCTGGAAAAGAATGTGGTGGTGACAATCTTTCTGTGCTCTTCTAAGTATATCCTTCTTTACTTAACAGAGGTTAAAAATCATTTCTGTTTTGCATGCTTACCCTGACATCACTTGGCAGTGACTGCCTGAATGGTTTTGGGAGAATATTGTGACTCTAAGTCTGGGTTCTCTATGTGGGGAGGGGAAGGGTGCTGTGATGGAATGGTAACGTCTGCCGTGAGCAGGGCCATAGAGAGTGGTGGACGGGCTGTGTATTTGTCATTCCTGGATCCTAGTATAGTCTTCTCTTCTATCATAGCTGTTCTAGTAGAAGGAGAGCTTCAAGGAGAAGGTGCTGTGCTTCCGAGTATAATGTGTCTCACTCCATTTCATACAGATACACCAAGTCAGCATTTCAGTTCACGAAAGCTCCCGAGACAGATGTGAAACAGGAAGATGCCATGGTGGGAAAATCCCTTTCCTTCTCTGGACCTATCTAAATAGGCTGTTCTATATGTGACTCCCTCTCAGGGTAAGTATGGCTAAGACATGCTATATCCCTGCATTGGGTTACTCTAGCATTTGACTCTGTCACGGTGACACCATAGGCTGCCAAAACATCACATCCCTTCCTTTGGAATAAAAAGGTCTTTTCGTAAGACTTGTTAAGTCTGAATATTAATCATATTCCTCATTATTCAGTCTGCCTGCTGTCCACAATACTTAAATGAAGGGACATTTTAAAAATAGAAAAAGACAAGTTTAGGAACTTCAAGACAATGATGAGAAGGTAATGAGGGGGAAGAAAGCAGTGGTGACCAAACCTATATTTAAAAATCTTAAATGAAAAAAAAATTAACAAGTAGACTCTTAACTTTCAATGTTAGTCTTTATTTCAGAAATAAGAGGAAGAGTGATTAAAGAGATGAATTCACATTTGAATAGGATCCAAATGACTTAAGGACTATTTGGATTCAAATATTTCAGTTGGACCAGGAATGATGTTAGAGTTATGTGATGCATTAGGGGTTGAAGTGAAATGGAAATATTTCTTTCCTTTAAAAGCAATTTTCTTGCTTTTGTGGGCCTTGAGAGTTTTCTAGGCTGTGCAGGCCAACCACCCTCCAACTCCCTTGCCTTGGACTCATGAACTCCCATTTCAGATCCAGCCTGTTAGGGGGAAGTAGAGTTTGTATTTGTGACAGTTCCTTTTGCAGAAATCATGTGGTGCAAGAGAAGGCTGTCCATATAGAGCTGAACAGTTGTTAGTTTTGAATCCAAATTAGAAAGTTTCTGTACTAGGACTGGGCATGGTGGCTCACACCTGTAATCCCAGCACTTTGGGAAGCCAAGGTGGGAGGATCACTTGAAGCCAGGAGTTAGAGAGCAGCCTGGGCAACACAGCAAGACTTATCTCTACAAAAATTGTTTTAAAAAATTAATGGGGTGTAGTGGCACGTACCTGTAGTCCTAGCTACTTGGGAGGCTAAGACAGGAGGATCTCTTGAGCCCAGGAGTTTGAGGCTGCAGTGAGTCGTGATATTGCACTCCAACCTGGGCTGGAGTGAGACCCTTCTCTTAAAAAGCAAAAGAAAACAAAAACAAACAAACAAAAACCAAGAAAGTTTTGGTACTAGTGATACAGTGGAATCATAACCGATTTTGGTTCTGGCTTCAGAGCCTCTCATGTAAGATGCCACCATGAGAACGAACACTGGTGAACAGGGTGAAACAGAAAGCGCTTTGCTTGGAAAGACAGGAAGCAGGTGGTGAGTTCTTCTCCACCACATTTCAAAAAACAGAGTGTATGTAGTAGGCCCCATCAAGTAAGCTTTAACCTCAAACCCAGCAATGTTTATTAAGCACCTACTGTGTGCCAGGCCCTGAGCTAAGGGCTCTTATATATGGCATCTAATTAAACCCCAGGACAAACAGAAACATCCTAGCAGACTATACCCATCCCTCATTCCTAAGTGTGACTTGATAGTAGAGCAGAGCTTTTCAACCTTAGCACTACTGGTATTCAGGTTGGATATTCTTTGCTCTTGGGGGCTGTCCTGTACACTGCAGGATGCTGAGCAGCATCGCTGGCCTCTACCTACTAGATGCCAACAGCATACCTTGCTCTAGGAATGACGATGATAAAAAATGTCTCGAGACATTGTCAAATGTCCTCCAGGGGACAAAAGTTGCCCCTACTTGAGACTCGCTTCCTTAGAGACAGAACGGTTGCAATGCCCAGGCAGCTGTAGGTAAACATATCTTTCACTCCCTTCTATGGTCTGACTTAGTGGCTCTCTAACCTGAATGTTCTATAAACAATATCATATATACCTTACTTTATGGGAAGAGAATTTTCAAGGGTAATTTAACCTGATTCATTTTTGCCTTACATGCTGACATGAGAATCTAACCTCTCTTTTATGGGGAGGGGTGTGTGTGTGTGTGTGTGTGTGTGTTTGAGATGCAGTCTCACTCTGTTGCCCAGGCTGGGTTGCAATGGCATGATCTCGGCTCACTGCAACCTCCACTTCTCAGTTTCAAGCAATTCTCGTGCCTTAGCCTCCCAAGTAGCTGGGATTACAGGCACAAGCTGCCACGCCTGGATAATTTTTGTGTCTTTAGAAGAGACAGGCTTTCGCCATGTTGGTCAGGCTGGTCTTGAACTCCTAACTTCAAATGATCCACTGGCCTCAGTCTCCCAAAGTGCTGGGATTACAGGCATGAGCCACTGCACCCGGCCATAACCCCTCTTAAACTGGACACCACTGGTCTCCCTGAAGAGGTCAGAGCAGTCACAAAGGTCTTTTCAGCATGAAAAAACCCCTCTCTCCTGCCCAGGCTTCTTCTGCAAGGACAATGGTGATTATTGCCATTATTGAATGCTTCCTGTGGTACCAAGCCACCCTACTGAATCCTCACATTGACCCTATCAGGTAGGTGCTATTGCGGCCCATTTTTCAGAGGAGACCCTGAGGCTAATAAATGCTAGAGCCCATTTGATGCCAAGCTGGACTACTTTTCTGTAGAAAATATGCACAGCATGCACTCAATAACGAACTACTATTTGCTAGTGGAAAACAAATCTGTTTGATTTAATCATGAACAGTCATTCAAAATTATTTTCCTGAACCAAAAAAGACTGATTGAACAAAGTTTCAGGATACAAAATCAGTGTTCAAAAATCAGTAGCATTTCTGTACACCAACAACATCCAAGTTGAGAACCAAATCATGAACACAATCCCATTCACAATGGCCACGACAAGAATAAAATATCTAGGAATACAGCTAACCAGAAAGGTGAAAGATCTCTATGATGAAAATTATAAAACACTGCGTGAAGAAATCAGAGATGACACAAACAAATGGAAAAATATTCCATGCTCAGCAATAATCAATATTGTTAAAATGGTCATACTGCCCAAAGGAATCTACAGATTCATGGCCATCCCTATCAAACTAATGGCATTTTTCACTAAATTAGGAAAAACTATTCTAAAGTTCATATGGAACGAAAAGAAAAAAAAAAAAAAAAGCCCAAATTGCAAAGCAATGCTAAGCAACAAGAACAAAGCTGGAGGCATCACATTACCTGACTTCAAACTATCCTATAAGGCTACAATAACCAAAACAGCATGGTACTGGTCCAAAAACAGACATAAAGACCAATGGGACAGAATAGAGAGCCCGGTAATAAAACCACATATTTACAACTGTCTGATCTTTGAAAAAGTTGACCAAAAAAACCAATGAGGAAAGGAGTCCCTGTTCAATAAATGGTGCTGGAATACTTGGCTAGCTATATGCAGAAGAGATTGCAGCTGGACCCCTTCCTTACCCTACATACAAAAATCAACTCAAGATGGATTAAAGACTTAAATATAAAGCCTAAAACTTGTAAAAACCCTGGAAGGTAACCTAGGAAATACCATTCTGGACATGGACCCTGGCAAAGATTTCATAATGAAGATGTCAAAAGCAAATTGTAACAAAAACAAAAATTGACAAATGGGACCTAATTAAACTAAAGAGCTTCTGCACAGCAAAAGAAACTATCAACCAGAGTAAACAGAAAACCTACAGAATGGGAGAAAATATTCACAAACTATGCATCTGACAAATGTCTAGTATCCAGAATCTATAAGGAGCTTAAATTAACAAACAAAACAACAAACAGTTCCATTAAAAAAGTAGGCAAAGGACATGAACAGACACTTCTCAAAAGAAAACATGCATGTGGCCAATAAAGCATATACAAAAATTCTCAACATCACTAATCATTAGAGAAATGCAAATCCAAACCACAATGAGAGCATCCACACCAGTCAGGATGGCTATTATTAATAAGTCAAAAAATAACAGATGCTGGCAAGGCTGTAGAGAAAAGGGAACACTTATACACCTCTGGTAGGAATGTAAATTAGTTCAGCCATTGTGGAAAGCAGTATGGCGATTTCTCAAAGAAATTAAAACAGAATTACCATTCAACCCAGCAATCCCATTACTGAGTATATACCCAAAGCAATATAAACTGTTCTATCATAAAGACATATGCATGTATATATTCATTGCATGCGTATATATATTCATCGCAGCACTATTCATAATTGCAAAGTCATGGAATCAACCTAAATGCCCATCAACGGTAGACTGAATAAAGAAAATGTGGTACATATACATCATAGAATACTACTCAGCCATAAAAAAGAGTGAGATCATGTCCTTCGCAGCAACATGGATGGAGCTGGAAGCCATGATCCGAAATGAGCTAACGGAGGAACAGAAAACCAACTACCACATACTCTCACTTATAAGTGGGAGCTAAACATTGAGCACCCGTGGACACAAAGAAGGGAACAACAGACACCAGGGCCTACTTGTGGGTAGATGATGGGAGGAGGGAAAGGATAGAAAAACTACCTATTGGGTACTATGTTTATTACCTGGGTGATGAAATAATCTGTACAGCAAATCCCCGTGACATGCAATGAACCTATACAACAACTCTGCACATGTACCCCTAAACCTAAAATAAACGTTAAAAATAAATATTTCTTAAAAAAGACTACTAATTGTACTGGTCAATCCTCCTAATGTCATGGCTTGGAAGGATATACATATTCAGAGTGTATCTATAACCCAAATTGTGTTTCTCTTCCAAAATGTATAACAGAAGCTGTCCAAACATGTATTAACTAACTGTCAAAACAAAACAGATCATTTTATTTGAAGCTACAAAAAGACTGGAGTATTGGCAGGTGCTCAGAGATAATGGTGATCACGCTTGCCACGTCATAGTGGCATTATACATTTGCTATGACACCTTCTCCACATAGCTGGGTGCTTCTTGAGGTCAGGGACTGACTTAAACCCTTAGACTTAGTCCTTTAGACTCACTTAGACCTTGGTACCATGCTAAATTTGTTGAAATAGTAAATAATACATGAATGCACTTTCTAGTTTTTTGGTTTTTTTTTTTTTTTTTTTGAGACGGGGTTTAAGCCTGTTGCCCAGGCTAGAGTGCAATGGCGCAATCTTGGCTCACTGAAACCTCTGCCTCCCGGGTTCAAGCAATTCTCCTCCCTCAGCCTCCCTAGTAGCTGGGACTACAGGTGCACACCACCACGCCTGGCTAATTTTGTATTTTTCGTAGAGATGGGGTTTCTCCATGTTGGTCAGGCTGGTCTCGAACTCCCAAACTCAGGTGATCCGCCCATCTAGGCCTCCGAAAGTGCTGGGATAACAGGTGTGAGCCACCATGCCCGGCCGATTCTAGTTTCTTTTAATTTATTTTTTGTAGAGATGGGTTCTCACTATGTTGCCCAGGCTGGTCTCAAACTCCTGACCTCAAGGATCCTCCCACCTCAGACTCCCAAAGTGCTGGGATTACAGGTGTGAGACACCACACCTGGCTATGAATGCACTTAAAATCTAACAATTATGTGCGCTTAACCTTCATCTCTCAGCAACTGTAGGCGGTGAATATTTTCAAGATCCTCTTTTTCATAGGAGGAGACTAACGCTGAAGGAGGTGAAGTGACTAGCCCTGGGTCACCTCCTGGTAAACTGTGGTGCCAGGCTTTGGACTCAAGTCTCATGCTTGGAACTCCAGCTGTCACACTTTTTAACATTTTTACCAGGTAAAAGTGGATTGGGAACTCCAGATGCCAAATGTGGCCTGATATCTACCATTTCCGAACTGTCTTAATATTAAGCAGAATTAAATATAGGGAATTGGGCTGGGTTCGGTGGCTCACGCCTGTAATCCTAGCACTTTGGGAGGCCAAGGGAGTGGATTGCCTGAGCTCAGGAATTTGAGACCAGTCTGGGCAACATGGTGGAACCATGTCTCTACTAAAATACAAAAAATTAGCCGGGCGTGGTGCCTGTCTGTAATCCCAGGCTGAGGCACAAGAATTGCTTGAACCCAGGAGGCAGAGGTTGCAGTAAGTCGAGATGGCACCACTGCACTCCAGCCTGGGAGACAGAGTAAGACTCTGTCTCCAAAAAAAAAAAGAAAAAAAAAAAAAAACAATTAAACACAGAAAATTGCATCCCATAAGCCTTTAATGTACACGGACTCAGTCATGTATGTTTGTGAAGAGAAAGTAAGAATAATATAATAAGGACAGGCAGTTTGCTTCTGCAGGCTGTGGAATGGGAGCATGTCCAGGGTGAGGTTAAGGTGGCAGCTGCAGATGGCTGATCCACCAGCTTCAGGAATCACCAGCTTCTTTTCCCATGTGGCCCTTTGCTGCCCTGAGTAGGAGTCCAGTGTTTATACATGTTTTTACAATAATGAAAGATTAACATTTCCCCTACAATTTGACCTCTAAATACAAGGAAACGGCTTCATCTGGTTCCCAACCAAATAATAACGTGGGATCAACTGGCTGGGCAGGACTTACTGTATTGAGAGATGATCTATGGATGGCCAGTGTAGCTGCTTCCCATGGGACTTGTGAGGGAATTTTGGGATATATGTAACTGTATTAGGGTTCTCTAGCGGGACAACACTAATAGGATAGATGTGTATATAAAGGGGAGTTTATTAAGGAGTATTGACTCACACGATCACAAGGTGAAGTCCCACAATAGGCCGTCTGCATGCTGAGGAGCCAGGAAGTCAGTCCGAGTCCCAAAACTTCAAAAGCAGGGAAGCCGACAGTGCAACCTTCAGTCTGTGGCCGAAGGCCTGAGAGCCCCTGGCAAACCACTGGTGCAAGTCCAGGAGTCCAAAAGCAGAAGAACTTGGAGTCCGATGTTCCAGGGCAGGAAGCGTCCAGCACGGGAGAAACATGAGGCTGGAAGACTCAGCCAGTCTAGTCTTTTCATGTTCTTCTGGCTGCTTTAATCCTAGCCATGCTGGCAGCTGATTAGACGGCGCCCACCCAGTTTGAGGGTGGGTCTGCCTCTCCCAGTCAGATGTTAACAGACACACCCAGGAATAATGCTTTGCATCCTTCACTCCAGTCAAGTTGAGAATTCATATTAACCATCACAATGACCATCGCCAAAAATCACCATGCTGAGTTTTGATCCCAAGGTATACCTGAGAAGTATGGGGGAAACATCAAAACCAGACACAAATTAAAATACAAAAGAAAGAAAACTTTGACATTTTTTTGAGTGCTAGACATTCTTCTGAGAAGTTCCTGTATACTAGCTCATTTAGTCATCAGAACATGACTATTAGGTAGGTACTATCATGATCCTTCCCATTTCACAGATGAAGCAACTGAGGGACAGAGAGATTCAGGAACTTGCCCAAGGACCTGGCTGGAGTGACAGAACCATGATTTGAATGCAGATAGACTAGGCCTACCACACTAAACCACATTCCTATCTCCCCAACCAGACAGTGATCTCCAGGAAACTTGAATTAGGGTTCCTCATCTTTTCATCTTCCCCAGGTCTGGCCCTGTCCTGTGATCACTGGGAATTCAATAAAGGCTCTTTTCAACTTGAATTGACTTCTTCGGTTGTTGACTATCCTTTAACACATTTTGACAAAGGAAAAAGAACAACTGCCCAGGAACTCAGCATTTAGAGGCAATCTATAGCTTCTTAAACACAGCAAAAGGAGTGGAAATAGGATAGTAAAATGAAATATAAATAGCTTCACCATTATCCATAGAACCCACTATGAAGCATAACAGTGGCTGGTCTCTCTCACTCTCTCTAAAATACAACCTCTTTGCAATGTTTTGTTTTTGTTACTGTTTCTGTTCAGGTAAAAGGATTACAAATAAAGGGTTAAACATTTTAGTGAGAATTGTATTAATTGGGCCAGAGGTTGAATGTAGGCCTATATTTGTCCTAACACTGAAAAATGTTTTGCAAAGCCGTATCATGTATTCGAGGTAGCAGGGGAAAGGCTTAGCCTACTCAAGACAATTGGTTTTGTTTGTTTGTTTGTTTTTTGTTTTTGAGACAGAGTCTCACTCTGTCACCCAGGCAGGAGTGCAGTGGCGTGATCTTAGATTGCTGCAACCTCCACCCCCAGGGTTCCAGCAATTCTCCTGCCTCAGCCTCCCGAGTAGCTGGGACTACAGGCATGTGCCACCACGCCCAGCTAATTTGTTTTTGTATTTATTGTAGAGATGGGGTTTCACCATGTTGGCCAGGCTGGCCTTGAACTCCTGGCCTCAGGTGATCCACCCGCCTCGGCCTCCCAAAGTGCTAGGACTACAGGCGTGTGCCACCATGCCCAGATAATTTTTTTTTTTTTTTTTTGGTATTTATTGTAGAGATGAGTTTCACTATGTTGGCCAGGCTGGACTTGAACTCCTGGCCTCAGGTGATCCACCCACCTCGGCCTCCCAAAGTGCTGGGATTACATGCGTGAGCCACCACGCCCAGCCAAGACAACTGTTTTCAAGCAAGTTGACAACCACTTTGCCAGAGTTCCTTTAATGAGCTAATTACAAAGGGCTCTTCGGTGTCCTCTGAAGCCAGTTCTGGAGGAGCTCCACTTAAGAGACACTGAATGAGTCATTAGCACCTGAAATACTATACACACTGTTGGCTCTTGGAACGTGTAATGGAATTAATGTTTTTGCCACTTCAGACTGATCTTCTGTAGTAGTCAGGGAGTTTTCAGTTGTAAGCAACAGAAAACCAATTCAAATTGGCTTACACAGAGAGGAGTGTTTGCGAGCATTAGGCATGGCTGAATCTCTGTGCTTAAAGGCTATCAGCAGGAATCTGACTGTGTCCATTTCTTGGCTTTTCTTCCTTTGTGTTTGTTCCATTCTTAAGCAGGCTTTCTCTAAATGGTGTTAACACTGTTTCTAGTAGTTTCAGCCTCATATGCCATCACCTAGCACCCCAGTGGAAAGACAGCATCTACTTGTCAATAATTCTAGCAAAAATTCCAGGGCTAGAATTCCTTGACTCTGATTGCCTTAGCTTGGATTACATGTCCACCCTTGAGCCAATCCTGGGGGCCAGAACAGTGTAATAGTCTTATTGGTCAGAACTGAGTCAAACCAAGACATGAGTGGGCCCCACTGAATCACATGGTTCTAGATGGAAGGCGGTAGTTTCCCAGATAAATATCCAGGTTCAGATGCCAGATGATGGGGATAGGAGGTAAGGGGGATTGGAGACCGGGCAGGCAAAACTAATGAACGTCCCTGGAACCTTCCCCCTAAATAATTTCCAACAAGCCAGGTGTTACCAGTCTGAAGGACTTCATATGGTTTATAAGCAAAACTTAGATATTTGCTCAGATATCTGAGGTTTAAAACATGGCCTATATTGGCTACAACATTTTGGAAATATTTTCTGCAAATTGTACTCACCCACATGGCTTGAAGTTTGGGGGTTTTCCTTTTTTCTTTTATTAAATAAAAAAATTTTTTTTAAATTCTTGGAACAAGTCCTTAAGAAAAAGAGGAACAGAAATGCCACAACATGATTTGAAACAGACGACTCTGAGAGCAAAATTTGCGTGGCAAATTAGCACACAGTTGACATTCCTTCTGTCCCGATGACATTTCTGATGTTGAATAATATTCTTGGGATTCCTCTCTAAACTATTATGCCTTTTATTTTTTATGTTAATGACTTTGTTCCTAATTACAATAGCAATACTTGCCTAATTCAGAAAGAATTGAATGTATCAAGAAAGTATCCACAGTGAACTAACACACACACACACACACACACACACACACAGTTCATTGCCCACCATTCTCGTTAGGAACATCTGTTTAATAAGCGTCATGCCCTAGGTGTTAGATAGTCCCTGTCGTAGTCCCATTTCACAGATGGGGAAGCTGAGGCTCACAGTATTCAAGCTGGTAAGTAGCGGGGCTAAGAATTCAACCCTTATCTGTCTGAGCACAAAGCCTTGGCCTTAATCACTATATTATTCCTCCACTCTACCCTGTTGCCCAAATATTTTCAAAACTAACCTTACAGAAATGGTGTATTGTTCATAATGTTTTATAGCTTGCTCTTTTTTTTGAGATGGAGTCTCACTGTGTCACCCAGGCTGGAGTGCAGTGGCATGATCTTGGCTCACTGCAACCTCCGCCTCCAGGGTTCAGCAATTATCTGCCTCAGCCTCCCAAGTAGCTGGGATTACAGGCGCCTGCCGCCATGCCCGGCTAATTTTTTGTAGTTTTAGTAGAGACGGAGTTTCACTATCTTGGCCAGACTAGTCTTGAACTCCTGACCTCGTGATCCACCCACCTTGGTCTCCCAAAGTGTTGGGATTACAGGCGTGAGCCTCTGTGCCTGGCCAGCTTGCTTTTTAAAATACCACATTTTCTCATGTCATTTAATACTCTTTCACATAGTTTCTTTTGGATTGCACTGCGTCTATCACATGGACGTGCCATCATTTACTTAGCTAATCCTCAATTGTTGGACATTTAGGTTGCTCCTAATTTTGAAACATGTATTTGTTTATTTATTTATTTTTGAGATGGCATCTCACTCTGTTGCCCCAGGCTGGAGGGCAGTGGCGCTATCTCAGCTCACTGCAACTTCTGCCTCCCGGGTTCAAGCAATTATCGTGCTTCAGCCTCCAGAGTAGCTGGAACTACAGGTGTGTGCCACCACACCCAGCTAAATTTGTATTTTTAGTAGAGACAGGGTTTCACCATGTTGGCCAGGCTGGTTTCCAACTCCTGACCTCAAGTGATCCACCTGTTTCAGCCTCCCAAAGTGATGGGATTACAGTCGTGAGCCACTGAGCCTGGCCTAATTTCTTTAGTAATATATATATACATATGATAGACACATACATACTATATATATACACACTTACATATACAATATATATACACACATATATATACACATATATATACATATATATACACATATATATATATATATATATTTTTTTTAGATGGAATCTCGCTCTGTTGCCCAGCCTGGAGTACAGTACTGTGATCTCAGCTCACTGTAACCTCAGCCTCCTGGGTTCAAGTGATTCTCCTGCCTCAGCTTCCTGAGTAGCTGGGATTACAGGCGCGCACCACCACGCCTGGTTAACTTTTGTATTTTTAGTAGAGACGGGGTTTCACCGTTTTGGTCAGACTGGTCTCAAACTCTTGACCTCGTGATCCACCTGCCTTGGACTCCCAAAGTGCTGGGATTACAGGCGTGAGCCACCACACCTGGCTTAGTATTATAGTAATGCTGCAGTGAACCACCTTGGAGAAATATTTCCCCATACAACTCTGATTACGTCCTTAGGACAAATTCCTAGAATTACTGGATCAAAAAGATTTTGTATATTCAGTGTTTAATAACTATTGCCAAATTGTTCTTTAGAAAGGCAGACCCAATGTGCAATCCGAAGATAACTTCCCTCCCTCCCTCCTTCCTTTCTTCCTTCCTTCCTTCCTTCCTTCCTTCCTTCCTTCCTTCCTTCCTTCCTTCCTTCCTTCCTTCCTTCCTTCCATTCTCTTTCTTGAGACAAGGTCTCGCTATACTGCCAAGTTGGCTTTGAACTCCCATCTCAGGAGATCCTCTCATCTCAGCCTCCTGAGTAGCTGGGACTCCAGGCGTGCACCACTGTGCCTGGTGAACCTGTGAGTTTCTACTTTCCCACTCGGGCCCATTATACCTCTTCTTCAGAGATGACTAATCATGAGCTAATTGTGCCTCTCATCTCCTGCAATGGGGAATAGAGTCCCTTTCAACATATAAATCATTCAGTAGTATTCAAATGGCTTAATGCAAATGCAATGGTAAAAAAAAAAAAATTGCTCAGTGATAATTTGCATCCCAACCATCACCACTGTCTGTATTAGGAGAGTTTATAATCATTTTTCCCCAACCTTTGTGACTGAACCAATGTCCTGGGTATAGGATTATAGCCAGCACCATCAAGGTAACTCTGGGTATGGGCCGGGCACAGTGGCTCACGCCTGTAATCCCAGCACTTTGGGAGTCCACGGTGGGCGGATCAAGAGGTCAGGAGATTGAGACTGTCCTGGCTAACATGGTGAAACCCCGTCTCTACTAAAAATGCAAAAAAATTAGCCAGGCGTGAAGGCGGACACCTGTAGTTCCAGCTACTTTGGAGGCTGAGGCAGGAGAATGGCATGGACGCTTGCACTCAGGAGGCTGAGGCAGGAGAATGGAGGTGGCGCTTGCAGTGAGCCGAGTTCGCGCCACTGCACTCCAGCCTGGGCAACAGAGCAAGACTTGTCTCAAAAAAAAAAAAAAAAGGTAACTCTGGGTATGAATCTGTTGCTAGTGGGAGTGATGCGCTGTCTTCAGTGAAGGGTGATGATGTGGCTAATCTGCTGCAGCGACCTTCTGACTGTAGGTGGTTATGTTGACATCCCTGCCTGTGGTGCTCTGCTTTGAGGAGCCATGGTCAGCTGTTTTCTGTCTAATTGGACTGGGCTCATGACCTACCGTGTAGTCAGACTCAAAACACAAGAGAATCAGAACTCTCTGAGAAATTTATTTATTAATTCATTTACTTTTGAGACAGAGTCTCGCTCTCTCACCCAGGCTGGAGTGCAGTGGCATGGTCATAGCTCATGGAAGCCTCAACCTCCTGGGCCCAATTGACCTTCCCACCTTAACCTCTCGAGTAGCTGGGACCACAGGCGTGCGCCACCACGCCTGGGTAATTTTTGTATATTTTTTATTTTTTTGTAGAGACGGAGTTTCAACATGTTATCCAGGCTGGTCTTGAACTCCTGGCCTCAAGTGATCTGCCTGCCTTAGCCTCAGCCTCTCAAAGTGCTGGGATTACAGACGTGAGCCACCATACCTGGCCTCTTTCAGAAATTTAAACTTGAAGAACTGAAACAATTGAAGGCAAGCAAAGGGTAGCTGAATCCAGCAGTGGAAAGGGGAAAATCGAAGGGCAGATTCCGTAGTCCAAGAGTTCGTGACTCTATGTCAAGCACAGGCTTGGCACGCTGTTGATGTTCAATACGTATTTGTTATTGAATGAATGAGCGGAAGGATTTGATGATAGCCAACCTCTCTCTTCTTTCTGCGTCCAGGGTGCCTCCCCCTTCTGGTAACAGCATCCCCATTCCTTTGGGAGCCTGCCTAGAATGTTAATTCTAGCTGGGGGAGTTCTAATTGTAATTCTAAAATGTAATTCTAGCAGGGGGAAGGCAGGTTCCCTAAGAAATGGGAAAGAGAGGTTCACTCCATATGGATTGGCACTGTCTACCTGAACCACCTGAATTAAGAAGGGTGGTATCCTCAGCTCTTGAGGCTGCCCGTGATGTGACACTAGTGTCCTTTTCTGCTTCTATGCTCACACTCCTGCTTGGCTTCTTTCCCTTCCCTGGATGTCCCCTTTTCTGTTTTGTTTGTTTGTTTGTTTGCTTGTTTTTTTGACACAGAGTCTCACTGTGTTGCCCAAGCTGGAGTGCAGTAGCGAGATCTTGGCTCACTGCAACCTCTGCCTCCTGGGTTCAAGCAATTCTTGTGCCTCAGCCTTCCAAGTAGCTGGGATTACAGGTGCCCACAACCATGCTCAGCTTATTTTTGCATTTTTAGTAGAGATGGGGTGTGACCATGTTGGCCAGGCTGGTCTCGAACTCCTAGCGTTAAGTGATCCACCTGCCTCTGCCTCCTAAAGTGCTGGGATTACAGCTGTGAGCCACCGTACCCGGCCCTAACTCTTGTGTGAGCTTGGGAAAGTTAATTAACCTCTCTGAGCCTCAGTTTCCTTAGCTGTGAAATGGGGATAAAAGTGAGATAACACCCATAAAGCAGCTGGAACAGAGCTGCCACTCCGTGTCTTTTGTTAAATATGAGCCCTGCCCCATCCCAGAGATTTGGGGAATAACTGCAGGAAAGTCCATGGTCACGGCGGGCAGTATAGTGTGACAATTAAGAGCGTCAGCTCTAGCTCTGTCATTTAGTAGCCCTGTGACCTTGGGTAAGTTTACGTAACCTCAGTCTCCTCACTTTAAAGTGGGATAATAATAGCGACAACATCTGAGAGCCATTGTGAGGAATAATGGAGAGGATTGAGAAACGTGCCCAGGAGGTGGGCTTGGCTCTGAAGAAGCACTCGATGAATGGCAGCTATTTTTTGGCGGAAACCATGGGGAGAGATGCTTTCTTTTCTCGGTAGGGTTACTAAACTGGTAGAATGTGAGCCTAGAGCTGCTAGCAGCCATCTGTGGGAGGCCCTGCCTGCGAACAAAGCCAGCCCAAAGAAGGCTGAGCAGCAGAGAGGTGGACAGGGAGGGACTCCTGGTGACTTTTTTTTTTTTTTTTTTTTTTTTTTTGGTAATGCAACTTTTTTTCTTTCTTTTTTTTTTTTTTTTTTTTTTTTTTCCTCGAGTTTTACTCTGTCATCTGGGTTGGAGTGCAGTGGCATGATCTCAGCTCACTGCAACTTCTGCCACCCGGGTTCAAGAGATTCTCCTGCCTCAGCCTCCTGAGTAGCTGGGATTACAGGCGTGCGCCACCATGCCCAGCTAATTTTTGTATTTTTAGTAGAGACGAAGTTTCACCATGTTGGCCAGGCTGGTCTCACATTCCTGACTTCAAGTGATCTGCCTGCCTTGGCTTTCCAGAGTGCTGGGGTTACAGGCTTGAGCCACTGTGCCCGGCCTGTAATGCAATTTTTAAAAATAACACTAAAAACTTATTACTGTGGGGTTGTACCAGACATGCATTTAACTCATGCAAATCCAACTCTGCATGCTTGCCTTGGTAATGAGGAAGTGGGTATAATCCTCCAGAACCAAACGGCCAGGGAGGAGGCCTGAGTGCCAACCCAAATGGGTTGTAGAGGACTGAACTCCTCTTTCCCTGGCTTCTGTAGCTGAGGGAGGCACAAAACCAGTGGTTCCCAACTTTATCCCAACGCTTAGTACCAAGATGCTCTTTTTATTATTTATTTATGTATTTATTTATTTAGAGACAGGGTCTTTCTCTGTTGCCCAGACTGGAGTACAGTGGTGTGATCATGGCCCACTGTAGCCTCCAACTCCTGGGCTCAAGTGATCCTCCCACCTCGGCTTCTGAGTAGCCGAGACTACAGGTGTGTCACACCAGCACATCCAGCTAATTTTTAAATTTTTTGTAGAAACGAGTCTCGCTATGTTGTCCAGGCTGGTCTCGAACTCTTGAGCTCAAGTGATCCTCCTGCCTCAGCCTCCCAAAGTGCTGGGATTACAGGTGTGAGCCACTGTGCCTGTCCAGGATGCCCTTTTCTAAACCTTTAAAAATATCACCAATCTGCACATGAGTGTTTTCTCATGAGAAAAGGCGTAACAACAAAAAGCTACTATGAATTAGGGTGTACTTTTAAAGAATTTTTAAAAATTGCACTAGCGCTGAAAAATTATTCATGTGTCTCTACGTGGGAGATATTGTTTATTCATTCTACAGACCATTCCATCTGCACTTTGGGTATGCAGACTCTTGCTGTATGACTCTGGAGCCCAACCCCCAACACCTCTGCAGCCCTTGGGTTCCAGTGGTGCAGTTCTTGGTATGTGGCCTGCAGCCCACTGAGTGGGTCTAAGCTCCTTTCTACAGGCCATCAACTGATCCCAAAAGGTCACATTCTTCCTCTGGTTCTTATGAACAAGTTACACATATATCTGTCGATTTCCAGCTTGAAGCATGACTAAGTGCCACTTTCTAGGAACCTACTAAGTGAGTTACTACAATTGACTAGTCATAACTAAAATTAGAGCGTTACTGGGAATTACCGAGAACTCAGCCGCAGGGTTCTTCTGGAAGCCTGGCTCCTGCATGATGCTTTTCAACACTGAAAAACTCCTACTGCACGAGTCACAAAGCAGGAACTGGTGGCTGCAGACGGGAGGAAGGGTCTTTGGCCTTGCCTAAGTGAGCTAAAGATCAAAAGCATTTGAGAGCCACTGTTCTAGGATCTGGAAATTCAGTAATCTACTTTCTGGGGTGCTTTAGTCCCCCATCTTGATATCCCTGACATTTCCAGCTGCTCTTAACGTCATTCCCAACTTACACCTTTAGACCACAATAAGTTACCTATGAAGCATGCTTTAAACAACTGATATCATAAATAACATTAAAATTCCAGTTCTGACCTCTAAATGCCTAAGCCAACCTTCATTTAGTTAATAAATATTTATTAATACTCAAATATATGCAGGCATATATTAGATCCAGGGCATGTACTAGTCATCAAGACTGTTGCATTCCCTGTCTGCATAGAACTTATGGTCTGGTATCAGAAAAAGACACTATATAAATACACGAAGCAATCATGAAATTTTATGTGCTTAAAAAAATAAAGTATCGAGGTAGAGGCCTGGTGCAGTGGCTCATGCCTATAATCCCAGCACTTTGGGAGGCCGAGGTGGGGGGATCATTTGAGGTCAGAAGTTTGAGACCAGCCTGAATAACACGGGGAAACCCCGTCTCTACTGAAAGTACAAAAAATTAGCCAAGCGTAGTGGCGCATGCCGGTAAACCCAACTACTGAGGAAGCTGAGGCACAAGAATCACTTTGAACCTGGGAGGCAGAGGTTGCAGTGAGCCAAGATCGTACCACTGCACTCCAGCCTGGGCAAGAGAGCAAAATTCTGTCTCCAGAAAAAAAGTATTGAGGTAGGAGAATAGCATGGGAGTCCCTATTTAAACACAGTGGTCGGGAAAGATGTCTTAGTCTGTTTTATGTTGCTGTAAAGGAATACCTGAAGCTAGGTAATTTGTAAAGATGTTTTTTTTGGTGCATGCTGCCACAGGCTGTACAGAAAGCATGGTGCCAACATCGGCTTCTAGTGAGGGCCTCGTGCTGCTTCCACCCAAAGGGAGATAAATAGGAACTGGTGTGTGCAGAGATTGCATGGCGGGAGAGGGCGGAAGAGAGAGGAGAGATGTACCAGACTCTCAAGGGAACCAATAGAGTAAGGACTCTCCACAAGGGAGGGCATTAATCTGTACATTAATCTGTGCCATTAGGCCCCACCTCCAACACTGGGATCAAATTTCAACATGAAGTTTCTGGGAACAAACATCTAAGCTATAGCAAAAGATGTATCAGCCAGGGTTCAGTGATTGTAAGCAACAGAAAATGATGCTGGAAATGTATTGGAAAGATGTGGGAGACTTGCAAAAGCAATGGAAAAACTGGACCGGGTGAAGGAATGACCAGAACCAGACAAATTCTAGGAATGTAGGGAGAAAGAATGGAGTGTCTCTTAAGTGTCTCACGTACATGACATATCAATGTCAGTCATTGTCTGTCTTTGGTTCATTTGGGTCAAGGGCTCATTCATTTGGCATGGAGGGAAGGGCAGGGCAGGAAACCTTGACTGACAGTTGCTCCAAGGCCATATAGAATGCGGGAAGAAAATAGGGTTTCCATGGTGGACCCCACTGTCTGGCCAAACCAACATGCATTTCTACCTCATTCCTTCTGTCAATTTCCATTGTCAAGACTAGAAAAACTGAAATCTTTGCCCTCCTAGCCTCCCTTGCAGCAAGGGATAGGTGTATTACACAGGTCTGGCCAATGAGACAAGCTGCTGTGGATGGAAGAAGGTGTTCTGGAAAAACTTTTGTTTTTGAATAAAAGGGATAGGGTTGCCAGTACCACCACTTCCCACTTCTTCTTGTTTTGAACATGGACATAAATCTTGGAATGACAGTCATCAGCTTTCTTGCAACCATGATAGTAAATGCAAGAGACTCACAGAGATACAGGCTTTGGTATTGCTGGGTTGAATGAACTCTGGAATTACCTGAGCTAGATCTCTTGTTTTGTGAGAAAAATAAATCCCTATTTTTTAAGTCATTGTTTATCAGGTGGTCTTCTGTTACTTGCAGCCAAACATATTTTTAGGTAACTGTGGTAGATTGTATTATTGTTCCCAACTGTTTGCTCTCTTTTCCGTAATGGGATTATATATCCCTGTCCATTGCCATATAAATTTCAGTGCCTCCCAGAGGTGGTGTATCCTTCCCCGCCCCTGACAGACTTGGACACAACTTGTTTTTTGTTCGTTTGTTTGTTTGTTTGCTTTTTGAGACAAGGTCTCACTCTGTCACCCAGGCTGGAGTGCAGTGTTGTGATCTTGGCTCACTGCAACTTCCGTCCCCCGAGTTCAAGCCATTCTCCCACTTCAGCCTCCTGAGTAGCTGGGACTACAGGCACACGCCACCATGCCTGGTGAATTTTAATACTTTTTGGCAGAGATGGGGTTTCACCATATTAGCCAAGCTGGTCTCAAACTCCTGATCTGCCCACGTTGGCCTCCCAAAGTGCTGAGATCACAGGCATGAGCCACTGCGCCCGGCCACAACTTGTTTTGATCAATGAACTGTGAGCAGATATGACAAATGCCAAGTCTGACCAGAAGCTTTAAGAGAGATTGTGTGATTCAGTTCTGTCACCTGCTGTTTTCCATCTGCCATATGGACAGCTTGTCCCAAATAGAGGCTGTTCCTTTAGACTGGGTCCCAGAATGAGAGATGCATGGAGCTGAAGCAGCTGAAATGTAACAAACGTGAAATAAATGTTTGTTCTTGGAAGCCACTAACCTTGGGGTTGTTTGTTACTGCATCAAAGCTGACCAATACGCTGAAAATGATGTTGTTACCTCCAAAACTAGTATGAATGTTAGGCATGCAAAATTAATGGTATCCACTGTTGAAGGCCTTACTGAGAACATGACAATATAACTGAGATCTCAAGCATGAAAAGTAATCAGCCATGCACGTAATCAGGTGAAGAATATTCTAGGTCAGGGAATCACATACTCAAAGATCTGAACCAGGAAAGTGCTTGGCATTTTATTTTTTTAAGACAGGGTATTACTTTGTCACCCAGGCTGGAATGCAATGGTGTGATCATGGCTCACTGCAGTTTTGACATCCTGGGCTCAAGTGATCCTCCCTCCTTAGTCTCCTGAGAAGCTGGGACTATAGTTACATGCCACTGCACCTGGTTCATTTTTTATTTCTAGTAAAGACAAGGTCTTGCTATGTTGCCAAGTCTAGTCTCAAACTCCTGGGCTCGAGCACTCCTCCCACTTTAGCCTTCCAAAGCGCTGGGTTTACAGGAATGAGCCATTGTACCCGGCCATGCTTGGCATTTTTAAGAAACCAATGTCCGCATGACTTTCCTCTGTTCCCATTCTTCTTGTTTTCAGCTCTTTTAGCTTGGACTTCTGTTTCTAGTGCTACTCTCTTCACCTTGGACTTGCTGTTCCAACTCAGCCTCACTGTCCCTGATCATTCATCTCTCTAAGGACTCAGCTTGCTCTCATCTCTGGCTCATTCCACTCTTTACTATTTGGGGTTGTCCATCCCAGCCCTGACCCCAGGAACTGGGTGCAGCCAGAACCCAGCCTGGAAACACAAGGCCAGGCATCAGACAAGGAGGTGGTTTC
The DNA here is from genome assembly GCF_008728515.1 of Papio anubis. Classification (NCBI taxonomy): domain Eukaryota; kingdom Metazoa; phylum Chordata; class Mammalia; order Primates; family Cercopithecidae; genus Papio; species Papio anubis. Next base: position 110,670,013 of record NC_044984.1, read on the forward strand.
ATTTCACTCCCCAGGCTCATTTTGTGGTATTCCAATTCAGCACTAGGGAAGCAGAAATCCTTCCACATTTCTTAATTGGTGGCCACACAGCTTGTTAAACTTAATGAATGACGCATCATCAACTCATCTCTGACGCGTTGGTGGAAAGTTGAATTCTACAGACAGGTTGGGAAAACAGGTGGGTGAGTGTTTCTCTGTGAGTTTCAGGGGTAGTTTGTATTCCTGGTGGGTACTCCTGGGATACTCGGTCTAAAACAGTCAAAATCTCATGTATATTAAATGAATGATATACTTGCTCACAAATCCTGTGAAACAGACTCATTTTACTATACCTCCCTGCCCTCAAGTTCTACCCCGAGAACCCTGTCACAGCCTGGCAATGCCTCCCCCTTCTCACGCCCCAGTCCCTCAGCTTCTCGGGAGGCCTCTCAGTTACTTATTTCTCACCCTTGTTTCTGATAAACTTGTGTCTTTTAAATAAATCCTGTCTTGCTCAGGTGAGCCTGACTGGATCTCTGTTCCTTACAACTCGAGATGTACAGACGAGCCCGCCTGTCCCCCATTTTGCCCATGGCTGTCATCTGGTGGAGATCATAGTAAGATTATTTGGAGAAGTGATGGCTGCCAACCCCAATCCTCACTGTCAAAAGAGCAGAAGGCTTTGGCTCTTTTTACAATGGAGTGAAGATGAACCTAGCAAAGAGATGCTGAGAGAGGGTGGGAAAGCAGAGAGATAGAAACAAGGAGTTAGAGGCTGTGTAAAAGATGGAAGAGGCTGGCTCTTCCAGAATTCACAAGCTGGGGTCCTTGGGACCCAATTCAGCCTTGCAAGCATGTTTTGTTGGGCTGAAACCATGTCTTTTAAAAATGTTGAGTGTAAATTCTTTGATGACAAGAATGCACTTTTCTGTTCACCATAGTCCCCACCACTCCCTATTGTCCTCCCAATGGCTTCCTCCACTTAATTGGATTCTAATGGTCTAGTTCTACAGTCAGTTGAGTTTGTTGTCTGTGCTTTATGTAAAAAGCCTGAGTAGAGGCTTTTTAGGAAAGGGTTAGAAAGGCCCTATCATTAAGTTTAACCCTTATCTTACATTTGAAATCTTACACTTCTACCAGAGCCCCACCCTATGAGCCTTATCATGTCAATGCATTGAATGTGCTAAATAAAGAGTGATGTGCAAACCCGCGTTGTTAGTAAAGGCAGCATCTCGTGTTGGACTCATCTAAGGAGAGGAACTGACACTTCTCACCTGTTACCAAAGACAAGCAGGAGGACACCCTTGAAGAGTTCCCTTTAGAAGCAAAGAGGTTTCTCAGTGGGATCATATCCACCTCTCATCCATCTGACTTCACATGGGAGGAAAAGTCAGAAATGTCTTCCTAAACTAGAAGAGGGGAAAAAGAAAATGCACTTATGGACTGCCAATGATAGGGAAGAGAGCAGGGGGCACCGTGTCCAGGTCTTGCAAGAGACACTCAGGCAGCATTCCAGGCTCAGCCTGAACTTTTGACCCCATTGTCTACTCTAATTACTGGAACCAGCAGGATTAATTCCTCGGCCTACTTTCCAGTTTTGTTTTTTTTTTCTGCCACAGAGCGATAAGGCTGCACTGGGCTTCTCTCTGGCATTTGAATGCAGCAGCGAGGTTACATGCACACTAGTGTTAGAGCCAAAGGAGGGTCTCATCTTTGAACTGGGGGTTCGGGATCACTTCTTTTCAGCTGATTCTCAACAAAAAGCGCTCGAACACATGAAAACATCCCCTACTTTGAGAACAATCAGAGATAGCAATGAAAACAAGATATTATTTTATACCTGCTAAATCAGCATAACATTTAAACTGATACATTAAAAAAAATTTTTTTTAACTATCAAATGCTGGTGAGGTTGAAAGAAACCTGATGTTCACAGGTTGCTGGGTGGTACAATTTTATAATACAGCAATATATATCAGGGATCATTTAAAACGATGCTGTCCATTGATTCTGTAATCTCATTCCTGGGAAGTTGTCCAAAGGAAATGATTCCATAGAAGGAAGAGCTGTATACAGAGACCTTCACTGCAGCATAGAGAGAAGGGTGTCAAAATGACTCATACGGAGGCTAGCAAACTCATGGGCCAAATTCTGCCAGAGGCCTGTTTTTGTATGGCCAGCCAGCTAAGAACGTTTTTTCTTTAAAGCCTTTTTAAAAGAATATTAACATGAACAAAAAAGTGTAAAGTATGGCCAGCAAGTTAAGAATGTTTTTTCTTTAAAGGCTTTTTAAAAGAACATGAACATGAACAAAAAAAAGTGTAAAGTTAGCTGACCTCTAGAATAAGAAAAAATTCGGTAAAGATTATAGAACAGCATAGAAAAATGTACACCGTACATCAAGCATTGCGAAATATAAAATGGAATTTCACTATGATATCAACCATTTTAAAAGATGTCCTGTGCGTATGCAGGAAGAGAAGGCGAAGATGAAATCTGTTGTTTGGGAGTGATTTGAAGTAAGTTATTACTCTTAAATTCCTTTCTTATCAGAAACAGCCCAGATGCTCACGGGTAGGGAGTTTATTTTCTAAATGTGGCGTCCTTGTGATGGAGTACTACGCAGCCATTAAAAATGATGCTTTGGGTCTGCATTTACTGAGATAGAAAGATGCTCATGACATACTGTCAAATGAAAAGGAACATTACAGAATAGCATGCTCAGTGTGTTCTCATTTATATAAATTGAATACTGATCCATTTCCTTGTGTATGCATAGAGAACAATCTAGAAGGGCAAATACCAAATATGTTTGTAGCAATTATCTCTGGGTGATGGAATTTGGGGTGAATTTTATTTTTACTATTTGAAGGTTTGTATTTTTCTCAAGGGACTACTTATTATCTTTATAATTTTAAAAAAACTTTCCTGAAAACTTAAAAATTTGACATTGGCAAGGAAGCCAAGGCTCTAGGAATTTGCTGTGCTCTCCCCTGTCTATCTTTTCACTGCCTTCACCTCAAATGCCACTGCCTCCAGCCTCTGGCTCCCAGACACAGGCCCAGGACTTGCTTTGGCTGCAAAATTTAAGGTGATGCCAAAAAACTCAGCAATCAAGATAAACATTTTAATGCCATATTTTTAAAAAATCAAAATTAATGGGAAAATCCATGATGAACAAAATATTAACATTTTTAATAAAGGCAGGATCAGTATTATGGATTTTTCCCTTTTCCTCTGTCTCCAGTATGCCTTGGCATGGCACTGTTACTGAGTCTGTCTCTGTTTAAGACATTGATGCTTGGTTCACCATGAATTTTTGGCATTAATTTTTATTTTAAAAAATATTGTAATAAAATACTACTTATCTTGATATTGAGCTTTTTGGCACTCCCTTAAATACACTAAAAAATCATTGAATTGGACCTTTTCAAGAGAAAATTATGGTCTATAAATTATACCTCTATAAAGCTGTTTAAAACTTTATTTGTGAATATGAAAATTTGAATTTTGCCTGTCGTTTTCATGTATTACAAAAAGGCGGCAAATCTGCTGCCTGTTTTTAAAATTTTTTTGAGACGGGTCATGCTCTGTTGCCCAGGCTGGAGTGCAGTGGTGTCATCACAGCTCACTGCAGCCTCGACCTCCTGGGCTTGAGCACTCCTCCCACCTCAGCCTCCCAAGTAGCTGGGACTATAGGCATGTACCAATACCCCTGGCTAATTTTTAGAAATTTTTGTAGAGTTGGGGGTCTCACTATGTTGCTAGGCTGGTCTTGAACTCCTGAGCCCAAGTCATCTTCTCACTTCAGCCTGACAAAGTGCTGGAATTGCAAGTGTGAGCCACCTTACCTGGCCTAAGTTTTAAAATTGTTTGAGGCCGGGCGCGGTGGCTCAAGCCTGTAATCCCAGCACTTTGGGAGGCCGAGACGGGCGGATCACGAGGTCAGGAGATCGAGACCATCCTGGCTAACACGGTGAAACCCCGTCTCTACTAAAAATACAAGAAAATTAGCCGGGCGAGGTGGCGGGCGCCTGTAGTCCCAGCTACTCGGGAGGCTGAGGCAGGAGAATGGCGTGAACCCGGGAGGCGGAGCTTGCAGTGAGCCGAGATCGCGCCACTGCACTCCAGCCTGGGGCACAGAGCAAGACTCCGTCTCAAAAAAAAAAAAAAAATTGTTTGAGAGACAGGGTCTTGCTATGTTGGCCAGGCTATTCTTGAACTCATGGAAGCAATCCTTTCACCTCCGCCTCCCAAAGAATTGACATTACAGGAGTGAGCCACCACACTCTGCCTGCTTGCATGTTTTGTATAGCACACGAGTTAAGAATGATTTTTAAACTTCTAAATGGTAGGGGAAAAAATCAAAAGAAGAATGATATTTTGTGATACATAAAAATGACACAAAATTTAAATTACAGCTGACCCCTGAGTTAAAATATGGGAAATAACACAGAACCTGACTTACATCAATTTAGGCTTACAAAGGAGTCAACTGGCCTCTTGAGGCTGTTTCTCCGAGACAGGATAGGCGAATACCCAGCACTTGGGGTTGTTTTGAGGAAATGAGGGCTGAGCACCTGCACAGAAGCCTCTACCTTTGCAGGGTTGACCTTTCCAGGAGCAGAGGAGCCAAGCTACCACCCAGGCAGCCTGCTCTGGAAGCACAGGCGTCACTGAACCAGCTCCAATCACCAGTTCTCTTCCTATATATCTTTGGTCTCTTTCTGCCACAGATATTCCCCACTTCTTGCTCATATTTTTCAGCAGAGTTTTTAATTACTGTCCAAGCAGCCACCACCTAGGAGTTTATCTGCTTCATTACTGTGTGACAGGGCTGTAAAACTGCAGATAACCCTGGCTCTCCAGGCAGGAGGGCCGCTGCCTTATCAGACACCATCTACAATAATTAACCATGCGGGGAAATAAAAACAAATATTAGACAACAGATGCTTCATCTGTGACCAAAAGCCCCTGACTCAACGAAAGCCAACTGGGCTCTGCCTCGATGGCTCTCACTGAAGTGTTCCTGAAAATCTCCACCCTCAGAGCTCCTGTTTCACCCACCTGTTCCCTCTGAGTAGCAACCCCCTCACATCACCGGTCTTCCAGCTTTCATCATTTGCCCTCACTCACTTTAATTTTTTTCTTTTTTTTTTTTTTTAAGAGACAGGGCCTGGTTTTGTAACCCAGGCTGGAGTGCAGTGGCCCAATCATGGCTCACTGCAGCCTTGACCTCCTGGGCTCAAGCAATTCTTCCACCTCAGCCTCCTGAGTAGCTGGGACTACAGGCATGTGCCATCACACCCAGCTAATAAAAAAAAAAACAACAACAAAACTGTAGATCAGGCGCAGTGGCTCACGCCTATAATCCCAGCACTTTGGGTGGATGAGGTGAGCAGATTACCTGAGTTCAGGAGTTCGAGACCAGTCTGGCCAACATGGTGAAACGCTGTCTCTACTAAAAATCCAAAAATTAGCCAGGCGTGGTGGTGGGTGCCTATAGTTCCAGCTACTCGGGAGGCTGAGGCACGAGAATCAGTTGAACCCGAGAGGCAGAGGTTGCAATAAGCCAAGATCACGCCACTGCACTCCAGCCTGGGAGACAGAGTGAGACTGTGTCTCAAAAAAAAAAAAAAAAGATTGTAGAGATGAGGTCTCACTGTGTTGCCCAGGCTGATCTTGAATTCCTGGTCTCAAGTGATCCTTCTGCCTGGGCCTCCCAAAGCTCTGGGATTATAGGCATGAGCCACCACGCCCAGCCTCCAAGCTCATCTTTGAACACTTTTTTCTTATCCCTCCCTGTCTTCTGTAGTCTAAGTCTTTCATGGCCCCCAGTCCTTCCACTTCACTCGGTTGTGTCAGACCACCAGAAGGCAAAATGCCTTCCTTGATCATAGGCTGGTTGGAGGATTAAACAAGGTAAAGTACATGAGGGATCCAGCTTGGTGCCTGACCCAAGGTGGGTGCTTGGTCAATAACTCTTAGTACCCTGTCAATAGATGTCTTAAATAGCAATGCCAAGTATTTGCAGGCGTGTCATAATTCCCAGGAGTGCAGACTATCTACAGGTCAAATGTTGTTACGCAAAATGCAATGATCATCTTACCTTACCAAAATGGTTCATAATCAACTTACTCATCCATTCATGCAACAGTGAGGGGGCTGGGTGCGGTGGCTCTTGACTGTCATCCCAGCAACTCAGGAGGCTGAGGTGAGACCAGAGGATCATTTGAGACCAGAAGTTGGAGGCTGCAGTGAGCTGTGATGGTGCCATTGCACTCCAGCCTGGGTGACCAAGGAAAAGCCTGACTCTAAAAATAAATATGTAAAATAAAATAGAGTTAAAAACATAAATAACAGCAAGGAGCTTGTGTATCACATTAAGTAATTTGGACACTTCTGTAGGCATTGGAGGCATTGATGTCTTACAGTAATTTACAGAAATAGACTTACTGAAACCATGTAACTGAACATCTGCTGAGCTCCAAGCATCGTTCTAGACAGTGGGGATTAAGCAGACAACAAGAGTAACATGGTTCCTGTCCTTAGGGAGCTTAATAAAATTTAGAGGGGAAGGCTGGGCATGGTGGCCTGTAATTCCAGCACTTTGGGAGGCCAAGACAGGCAGATCACCTGAGGTCAGGAGTTGAAGACCAGCCTGGCCAACATGGCGAAACCCTGTTGCTACCGAAAATACAAAAATTAGCCAGGCGTGCTGGTGGGTACCTGTAATCCCAGCTACTCTGGAGGCTGAGGCAGGAGAATCGTTTGAACCTGAGAGGTGGATGTTGCAGTGAGCAGAGATCGCGCCACTGCACTCCAGCCTGGGTGACAGAGTGTGACTGCATCACACACACACACACACAAAACGGTTTAGAAGGGGAGCCAGGCCCAAGATGCAGGGAACTTGCAGGAAAAATGAATCAGTCCAGGCAAAAGGTAAGCTCCTGGTTTCCTGGAGGAACAGCTTGAGCTCCCCGGCAGGATGAATGGGAGTGGCCCAATGCTGAGAGGAGTTCGGGCCTCCATATCCCAGTACAAGGGAATACCACAGATGTTCCTGGCAGTGTTTTGAACGTGCTGTTATACCAGAAGCTTGTTCTTAAACATAATTTAAAAGGCTTGCTGGGCTCCCGACTTTTTTCATAAACCCACCGTGTCTACATCGTGGAGGTTTTGAGTCTTGGCTGCGTGGAATGTGGATTCAATGAAGCAACCTGTGCTTCAGGTTCTACATCTGAAAAATGGAGACAATAAAGACAACTCCACAGGGGTGTTAACAGAATAAAACGAAACAACATACTGAAAGCATTTGGAGGCAGTAAAAGCTGGATATTGTCATGTATGTTTATCCTTGCCAAGTTGCCACCTCCTGCCTACTCCTCACCCACAGGCAAAAGGAGGTGAGATAGATGGTACATAGTCCCCAAAAAAAGAAAGTTCTTTGTTTCATCTATAGCACCACTGACTTATTAATTAATATCTTTGGAGAAGAAGCTGATGCCTGCCTTTTAGCTGTTTTGACCATTGTATAGACCTTGTTAGTTAGTTACCTAATATTCATTCCCTCATTTGACTTTGCTAACAGAATGCAATTCTGCTTGGAGTAGCAATGTGCCAGCCTCGGCGGTTGGATCAAGATGAATTTAAGCAACCTGGCCATGTGACCCAGTTTTGGCCAATGAGATCTATGCAGAAAGCCTCTGCTTTTTTGACAAATGAGTTCACAGCTGGCGTTGTCTCTGCCACCCTCTTACTGCCTTGAGTTGGGAAGGTGGAGCTGTGGCAGCCACTGTGTGATCATGAGCAAATGGTGAAATCTGAGACAGTGGTCCTGATGTGACTGGGCCACTCAACCAATACCACGATTTCTGTTTCGAGAGAAGATAGATCCTTAGCTGTTTAGCCACTGTAATGGTTTTGGTTATGACAGTCAAATGTAATCCTGACTGGTTGAGCAGGGTTGATCACAGATCGTTCAGAGTCATGAGCACCAAACAAGGCATCAAGTCGTGGGTATCTGGAGTCTAGAGTCAGGTTACCAGGCAGGCTCAGGAACTTAGAACCCAAGTCCTCGCAGTGAGGCAAGGACTGGAATACAGGGGTGCTGAGCCCCATTGCACAGCCAGAAACATGGTAGATGAGTTTGGAGGAGGAGGAGGAAGTGCCTCCATCTAACCTGATAGGCTGGGGCATGCTGGGGACAGAGGCATGGGTCTCTAGCGGGACAAGAAGGGCTCAAACTCCCTGACACCTGATTGGATCTGGGGTTTTCACTCCACTGCATGTCCTGCCCACTTTTTTCCTTGACAGATCTAGTGTCTTGTTCCTCTGATTCTTTCTCATGAGGCCTTGTTTTTACAACCTCCCTTGGTCCACTTGCGGCTCAGAGTAGACAGCTGAGAGGGCACCAAGCTTAAAACTCCAAGGGGCTGTAGCCCCTCCTCCCTGGCCACCCTCTCCGTGCATAAACATTTGCTGAGCGGGTGACTGAATGCACGAACGAGCATATCCTGCAGATTCCACCCTCTCACTATCTGTGCTAATCCATAATAATTTCTATTTGACTTTGGAATGCATTATGTAATTTGAATTCTGCAAATTTACCTTCCTAATTATGTTCTTCTTTGACTAACACAGAACTTAATTTGCACAGATTGAGTGATGGTGGGGGGAGGTTTGCTAGGTGTTGGGATCATTAGGTGGCTAATCCATACATTGGCAGTCAAGAGTTGTCTATATTGGGAAGGTCAACTAGACTGATACTTGAAGCAGGGGTGGCGCGTGTGTGTATGTGTGGGCCTGGCATCTTGCTTCTGCATTAGCCAATCTGTGGAAACTGAGTCCCATAAAAACCCTGCCTGCCAGCTTGGTCTTGGCTTAGGCTTTCTGGTCTCTCCTGCCACTGTTCTGAGAGTGACATGGTAGTCCATGGCTTCAAAGGCCCAGCATTGAATTAGATTTACGGCCGGGCGCAGTGGCTCACGCCTGTAATCCCAGCACTTTGGGAGGCCAAGGCGGGCAGATCACAAGGTCAGGAGATCGAGACCATGGTGAAACCCCGTCTCTACTAAAAATAGAAAAAATTAGCCGGGCGCAGTGGCGGGCGCCTGTAGTCCCAGCTACTCGGGAGGCTGAGGCAAGAGAATGGCGTGAACCCGGGAGGCGGAGCTTGCAGTGAGCCGAGATTGTGCCACTGCACTCCAGCCTGGGCGACAGAGCAAGACTCCGTCTCAAAAAAAAAAAAAAAAAAAAAATAGATTTACACCTGGCCTTGCTCAGACTTCAGGACCTCAATGCTAGCAACTAGGTTCCCAGGTGAGTATCCTGGGTACAGGGATACTGCATTTTCCCTCCACTTGCCCAGTGCATAAAAGAGTGAATGAATGGTTGGATGGATGGCTGGCTGGATGGGTGGATGGATGGGTGGACGAACTCTTTATATAACAGGTTCCCAGTCTCAAATCTCAGTTCTTTAGAAATGATTGCTGTTTATTGACTCCTCTACTGTCCACCCACCTGGATCTTCACTGACTGAACCTTCTGTTGGGGCTGGGTCTGAAGCTCAACAGGACCTTGATTAACGGGCTCTACTTTGCCCTGGAAAGGATCCCAAGCTCCCAATCTGGTTGGAGATTTTTGGCCCTACGTGCCAGGGCCTGGAATGGCTGGTTCCTGGTCTTGTTCTAATGTTTAGATGTCGATGGGGCCTGGCCTGACCACGTGCCTTTAAGCTGGCAGGTCTCACCCCAGCTGCACAGTCAGCATTCAGTACAAATGAACCACTGGAACTCAACTCATTCATAGTCTTTGCCCTGAACCATTCGCTTTGACGTAGCTAGCTTGGCTTTTGTTCCTACTGTCTTCTAGGTATCTTGGCTCCCACCCCTATATTAACCGTCAGACTGATTTATGATTCCACGCCATTGGCTGTGATCTCATGGTTCCCTCCTGGACAATGGGTCACAACTCACTTCCTAACGCACAATCGTGTCACTGGGCTCTGCCTTTGCTCCTCGATGATGGTTCACTCCAATTTCTCTGAGTACATCACCCATAGCTGCTTTTGATTAACATTGGCCAAATCCAGGACCCTATATCCACGGCATCTTCTAGCCTTCTCTCTCCTGGGTCTATCTGGCCTCAGGAAATAGAGCAGGATGTTCATACCGATGAATTGACTTGGAACCTTAACACCAGGTTCCCCTGATCTCTCTTGGCAACTGTTATTCATCAAACATTGATTAAATGCTGACTACATGTCCAGCGCTGTGCTGGGCACTAGGGATTTAATGGTGACCTGAACATAAGCAGTCATTACACTGAACCCCATTGGAGAGGCGCACATGTAAACAGCAAGTGCAGTGTAGCAAGTTAAAGCCAGAACAGAAGTACCTGAGCTCTATGAACCAGCACAGCAGCTCCCAGCAAGGCAGAGTCAGAAACGGAATAAGGAAGATGAAATTGATGCCAGATACCTAATGGTTTCCGACTAGAAGGCCTAGGGAATTGTCACTGAGTTTCCTCTTGGGAAACCAGACCCACTTCCTCCTCTGGGTGGGGGGTCGGGGGTTGGCGGGGGGCTGTGGGGGAAGAGGCACTGATAGCCCAGGTCTTCCCCTGTCTTTACCAACCATAAGTGCCACATGAGCTGAGCTGATAATGAACTATGGACGGCCAGCCAGGCACTCTCCGCAGCTACCTGGGCACAGAGGAAGACCGTACCAAGCCTTACCATCTGAAAGGAGAAGGATTGCTCCAAGGTGAATGCGCTGTTCCTACCCCACAGGAGAGTTGGAGGAATTGCTGAACACACTATGACTGCAAAGTCTGGCCCAAGATAATGTGGAAAGGACTTTTGAAGAACTCCCTGATTCCAAGAAAAAATTAGAAGGAAGCCGTCATCTCCATGAGATAAGGTGAAAAATCAAGACACAGATAGCTAAGAAGTCCTGGAGCAAGGCAGCGTCAGAATCAAGAGGAAAGTGGATGACACAAATTAACATGAAGGTTCGTTCCCTTCTCCTCCCCCATCACTGCTCACAGCTCACACTCAGGGCATGACACCCAGAAAAATGACCTCACCCGTTTGAACTGTGGGAGAAGAGAAAATCTAAAAGACTTTGTCATTCTGTCCAAATGATAGAATTTATTTGTTCAAAGATATTACATATACTTAAACAAATTTTTTTTTTAAGAATTTATTTGGGCAGGTTTGATGGCTCACGCCTGCAATTCCAGCACTTTGGGAGGCCGAGGCAGGCAGATCACCTGAGGTCAGAAGTTCGAGACCAGCCTGGACAACATGGTGAAACTCCGTCTCTAATAAAAATACAAAATTTGCTGGGTGTGGTGGCAGGTGCCTATAATACCAGCTACTTGGGAGACTGAGGCAGGAGAATATCTTGAACCCAGGAGGCAGAGGTTGTAGTGAACCAAGATGGTACCATTGCACTCTAGCCTGGGTGACAGAGCAAGACTCCATCTCAAAAAAAAAAAAAAAAAAGAATTTATTTGGAAAGAATTAGTTAATTACTAAGTATAATAGCAATGGAAGTAGTGTTAGAAAGTGGTGGAGGGGTCTATTTTAATGAATAGATGAGGCTTACTGGAGAAGAGAACATAATTGTTTTATGAAAATTATGCCTAATGTCCTCAAGAAAGTGCTTTTCCTTCCTCTTCCTGTCTGGATGGGCTCCCCTGTACCACACACTCGCTTTCTGGAGGTGGCATTCCCTCGGAACACGAGCTGGACAGGGCACAAGGCAAGAGACGGGCTTATCAATCAAGGAAAGTCCAAGGCTGCTTACAGTGGCTCACTCGTGTAGTCCTAGCACCTTGGGAGGCCAAGGAGGGCCGATCACTTGAGCTAAGGAGTTTAAGACCAGCCTGGCAACATGGCGAGACCCCGTCTCTACATAAAATACAAAAATTAGCTGGACATGGTGTCACGTGCCTTTAGTTCCAACTGTTCGGGAGGCTGATATGGGAATTGATTGAGCCCAGGGGGTGGAGGCTGCAGTGAGTTGTGATTGAGCCACTGCACTCCAGCCTGGGCAACAGAATGAGACTCTGTCTCCAAATAAATAAATAAAAGAAGGTCCAAAAGTACGATCTTAATGATACTTGGTATGTTGTTTATTTCTTTGTCAAAACCTTTTGTGTTAGCCATGGTTCTCCTAGAAACAGAGACTAAAAAGAAATTTAAAGCAGAAAGATTTATTAGAAGAAAGGTCTGTGAGAGAAGCAGGGAGGGAGACAGAGAAAGTGAGGAGGGCCACACAATCCCAAATGAAGGGGAGAGGAAAGGAAGTTGGGTGGGGGCCTGGAGCAGTGGCTCACACCTGTAATCCCAGCAATTTGGGAGGCCGAGGTGAGTGGATCACTTGAGGCCAAGAGTTCGAGACCAGCCTGGCCAACACGGAGAAACCCCCGTTTCTACTAAAAATACAAAAATCAGCCAGGTGTGGTGGCGCAGGTCTGTCATCCCAGCTACTTTGGAGGCTGAGGCAGGAGAATTGCTTGAACCTCGGAGACAGAGGTTGCAGTGAGCTGAGATCATGCCACTGCACTCCAGCCTGGATGTCAGAGTGAGACTGTCTAGAAAGAAGGAAAGAAAGAAAGAAAGAAAGAAAGAGAGAGAAAAAAAAGAAAGAAAGAAAGAAAGAAAGAAAGAAAGAAAGAAAGAAACAAAGAAAGAAACAAAGAAACAAAGAAAGAAAGAGGAAGGAAGGAAAGAAGGAAGGAAGGAGGGAAGGAAGGAAGGAAGGGGAGGACAAGTTGGGTGGGATCTAGTTTATGACGGGTAAAAAAAATTTTTTCTTAAAAAGAAGAAATTTGGATGGGAGTGTCCTGGACTCCCATGCAGTCTGAGGAAGGTTTGGGAAGGCTCTTGGAGAATTCTCAAGCTCAAGTCATCATCGGAGGAGCCCTGCACCTCCCATGAACAGGCTGCCTTAGTGTCTCTGAGGTGTTCAGTTGATGGCTGAGAGCTGCAGAATTGGGATGGCAGAGCCAGCATCTGGGGCCCTTGGTCTACTATAGGCTGTATTACTCAGGGTTCTCCAGAGAAACAGAACCAATAGGGAATGTGTAGACATAGAGAAAGATATTTATTATGGGGGATTGGCTCACACAATGATGAAGACTGAGAAGTCCCACAGTCTGCCATCTGCAAGCTGAAGACCCAGGAAAACAGGTGGTATAGTTCCAGTCCAACGAAGCCCGGAGGCCTGAGAACCAGGGAAACCAATGGCATAGGTCCCAGTCTGAATCCTAAGTCCCCCAAACCAGGAGTGCTGATGCCTGAGGGCAAGAGATGATGCTCCAGCTCAAGCAGAGACAGCGAATTCACGCTTCCTAAACCTTTTTGTTCCATTTGGGCTCTCAATGGATGGCATGATGCTCACCTGGATTGGTGAAGGCAAACATTATTCAGATTCAAATGCTAATCTCTTCTGGAAATACCCTCATGGACATACCTAGAAATAATGTTTTACCAGCCATCTGGGCATCCCTTAACCTAGTCCAGTAGACACATAAAATTAATCATCACACATGGAATTCTAATCACTCCACATCTCTTCATAGTGATGGTGGCTCCAGTTTCCAGTCCAAATAAGTGTACATGCTAGAAGGTTTCTGCACAGCTTTTGGGTGTGGTAGGCAATCGAAGAGATCAAGTTTGCATGCTGGAATATTTCAGTTGCTGAGATATTTCAATGGTTTGTGAAGACCATGGGGAAATAAACATTTAAAATTAAAAGTGACTTGGAAAATCAAGGCAGAGTTTCTCAGCAGTAGTCCCCTGTTGACAGAAATATTTGGGACACTTGTTACAATTTCTTTATTTCTGCCCAGACTTATTTAATCAAACCTTGGAGGTGAGAACCAGAGCTCTAATACACACCAATGCTATATTTATAGTTAGCATCAAAGTAAAGGGAAGTTTGAGGTGATTTACACCAAATCCAAACTCAATGATATCCGAGTAAGTGAAATTTGACTCTATTTTAATATTGCAATCTCCCTACATTTTTCTTGCCACTGATAGCTACATCTACCCTTTTGCTTTAAATTCCTTCTATTTTCCAATCCCTTCTGTCAGACACCGAAAAAAAAAATGGTTACAATATTCTTAGAAAACTGTGCTTCAGAGAAAGCAGTGAGGTTACTCAATTGTTTCTCCTCTGTTAATTTGAGAATCTTAAATTATGCATGTTATTTTGCACACATTTGCATGTTCAATTCACATGCCTGAGTTATTCGTCTACAAGATAAAACCAAGCATAGTAATTCAAGTAACCTGTGTCTGATTTCTCTTCACCCAAATTTCAGGGCTAATCGAGTTGCAGTTAAAGAATGGATAATTAAATCACTTGGGAAGTGCAGGGGAGTGCTGGTGGATAGGAAAGATGGGGTTACTGAGCCAACTCCTGCCTCCATCCCGTCTGGATTGCCAATCCTTTCTCCTTCCATGCCCTGCTGGATTTCATAACCTCCACGAGGCCCCTTTCCCAGAACGGACTCACTGTCCTGGTTACAACCCTTAAATGTAGCTGGGCAGGAAGGCCAGGAGTGGAGTTTGTCCTCTGCCTGGGGTGGATAACCTTGAACATAAAGAAACCACCACAATACAAATGGCCCTGAAATCTGAACCAATGCCACCGCAATATGCAGATGAGAAAGTCAGAACCATTCATCCATTGGCTGACTGCCGGCCTGACGTCACAATGGCCCAGCCCAGCGTGGCCAGAAGTGCTGTGGGCAAGTTTCTGGACAAGTTGAAAGGCTTGTGTGTGTGGGTGCGTGGGGTGTGTGTGTGTGGTGGCGGGGGAGGGGTCTTTTTTTTTTTTTTTTTTAATCAGCTGGTGCTGGTTTCCTGCATTTCCTGTGTTAGAGAGGGGAAAAAGGTGTTTTTGTACAGCAAGAACTGATGAACTCAGGGCTGAAGGGCATTTTGTTCTCTGTGGCAGCTCTATCCCTTTCCTTAGAGGAGATCTATGTTAGAAACAAAAATGTCATAGGGGAAGGCTGTGAATTCTAAATGAACTGTGGGGACCTCACGAACCTCTTCAGCTTAGTGGTTTCCAGGAAGCCCCAGGCTGAGCCAAACTTTGTGACTTAGCTGGTGTGAGTCTTTGGCTGTGATCTTGACCACAAACGTCAAGATATGCAGGCATGGGAGGCTGGGGGCCTTTTTTATTTTTCTCTACTTCACTTTGCCAGGTTCAAGGCAAAGACAGAATCCAGTCCTCTGATTTGTGAACTTCTGACGATCCCTCGCCCTCAAAGTATTGCTGGTGTTCTTTCTCTTTCTCCTACCTTCCTTTCTTTCTTTCCTTCCTTCCACCTTCCTTCCTTCCTTCCTTCCTTCCTTCCCTGCCTTCCCTCCCTCCCTCCTCCTTCCTTCCTTCCTTCTCTTTTTTTCTTGGAGTCTCATCCTTAAGCTAAGGTGCAGTGGCCGAGATCTCTATCACTACAAGCTCCACCTCCCGGGTTCCTTCCCTTCTCCTGCCTCAGCTTTCCCGTGCTTTCGACTACAGGCGCCCACTCCTGCAGCCAGCTAATTTTTTTTTTTTTTCGTATTTTTGAAGACACGGGGTTTTACCGTGTTAAGCAGGTGGTCTCAATCTCCTGGCCTCGTGATCCGCCCACCTCGGCCTCCCAAAGTGCTGGGATTACAGGCGTGAGCCACCGCGCCCGGTCTTTTCTTTCTCTCTCGCTCTCGCTCTCCCTCCCTCTCTTCCTTCCTTCCTTCCTTTCTTTTTTCTCCTGACAGAGTCTTGCTTTATCACCCAGGCTGGAGTGCAGTGGCACAATGTCAGCTCACTGCAACCTCCACCTCCCAGGTTCAAGCCATTCTCCTGCCTCAGTCTTCCAAGTAGCTGGAATTACAGGTACCCGCCATCATGCCTGGCTAATTTTTGTATTTTTAGTAGAGATGGGATTTCACTATGTTGGCCAGGCTGGTCTCAAACTCCTGACCTCAAGTGATCCACCCACCTTGGCCTCCCAGAGTGCTGGGATTACAGGTGTGAGCCATCGCACCCTACCTAGAGAGAGAGAGATTTCTTATGATGTTATTTGAGCACCTGGATCCAGCTGGACCTGAAACACAACTCCTGCACATTTTTGTTAATGGAGCCAATACATTTACATTTTGATGTAAATTGGATTGAGCTGAATTTCTGTAAAGTCAGTAAAAGAGTTCTCGCTCATACCTCCAACTTCCCCTGGGCCCCTCACTGTGTGGTTTCTTACTAGTTTCTTCTGCTTCTGTCATAGTTGGTGGGGGAGGGAAAGAGTCTATGTGATGACATGTGGGTGATAGATAGGGGAGTTGAGTCATGGTGGAGTACAGCCCAGGGATCAACCTAAGGAGACTGGGATCAGATAGGACTGGGCAACGAATATCCTCTTTTGAGCCTCAGTGCTCCCATCTGTAACATGGGAAGAGAGACAGTCCTTCCCTCTTGGGGTTGTCTGCAGGTGGGATGTAGTGTCTGGGGCATAATAAGTGCTCAAGAAAAAGTGGCTAGTAGATAGTCCTAGATGGGGTCTTCTCCAGGCCTCCGGTGCGATATAGGGACAATGGAGGGGAAGGGAAGGTTTTTAAAACCTTCCCTGGGGTTTGTAACCAACAACTCTGGGCCTCTGTTGTCACTGCCAACCACAAGCACCTGCTGAGCAAACGGCATGCACCTGTCACCCGTCACTCCGAGAAGGGGCTCCAATCCAGCCAGAGCAGGCGGCCTCTATTCTAGGCCAGATCCTGGCTGTGTGCAGCGTCTGTGAGCTCGCCCACCTGTTCTGAAACCCAGCTGGGCTCCAGTCTCTGCCTGTCCCACCTCCCACCCCCAGCTTCCTTCCTGGAGCAAACGTTGATCCGACGCTTTTCATGTCCCAGGGACTGTGCTAGGAACCACAGGGATGCAAGGGCAGAAACCCAAGTTAGCGAGTTTCATACTTTGTGCCATGCTGTGTGCCCAGGGTAGGCATTGCATATGCTTGTCTCAGCCACACAAAGCCTGAGAGGTGTGCTAAACACACCCGTTTTATAGAGGCTCAGACTGAAAGCACTGCTTGGTGAAGGTGGTGGAGTTGATACAAACACTGTGTTTCTTTTCTTTTCTTTTTTCTTTTTCGAGACAAGGTCTTGCTCTGTTGCCCAGGGTGGAATGCAGTAGTGTGATCTAGGCTCACTGCAACCTCAAATTCCTGGGTTCAAGTGATTGTCCTGCCTCAGCCTCCTGAGTACCTGGAACTACAGGTATGTGGCACCACACTCGGTTGATTTTTAAATTTTTGGAGATGGGGTCTCATTAGGTTGCCCAGGCTGGTCTCAAACTCCAGGCCTCAAGCAATTATCCCACCTCTGCCTTCCAAAAAGCTAGGATTACAGGCGTGAGCCACCGTGCCTGGCCTTGTGTGTTTCTTCAAAGCCCATACTCTTTAATATGCTGCCTGTTACAATAAAGATTACATTGTGAAATGCTGTTACATTTAAAAACCTAGTGCGTAGCTGCCTGAGGTGACTCATGCCTGTAATCTCAGCTATTTGGGAGGTTGAGGTGGGAAGATTGCTTGAGCCCAGGAGTTCGAGGCTGCAATGAGCTATAATTGAGCCACTGCACTCCAACCTGGGTGACAGAGTTAGGCCTTGATTAAAAAAAAACAAAAAAACAACATAGTGCCTAGTACATAGTAAGTGCCAATAAATAGTAGATATAAATCGTACTTGGATTCTAGCTCTCACATAGCCACGGTATGTAGAGTAGGGAGTATGTAGATGTTAATACATCTACATGGTATATAGATACATTAACAACTGACTCAAAAACAGAAGGCAGGGCTGGGTGCGGTGGCTCACACCTGTAAGCCCAGCACTTTGGGATGCAGAGGCGGGCGAATCTTGAGGTCAGGAGATCAAGACCATCCTGGCTAACACGGTGAAACACTGTCTCTACTAAAAATACAAAAAATTAGCTGGGCGTGGTGGTGGGCACCTGTAGTCCCAGCTACTCGGGAGGCTGAGGCAGGAGAATGGCGTGAACCTAGGAGGCGGAGCTTGCAGTGAGCTGAGATCGTGCCACTGCACTCCAGCCTGGGCAAAAGAGCAAGACTCCATCTCAAAAAAAAAAAAAAAAAAAAAAAAAAGAAAGCAGAAAGCAGAGCTGTGCCATAGACATAGACTGTGTGAACCACATATGTAATGAAACATTTTCTAGTAGCCACATTAAAAAGAAACAGGTGAAATTAATTCTTACATTTTATTTAGCCCAATATTCCTCAAATATTATAATGCTAACATGTAATCAATATAAAACTGTTATTATTATTATTATTATTATTATTGAGACAGGGTCTAATTTTGTCACCCAGGCTGGAGTGCAGTGGTGTAATCACAGCTCACTGCAGCCTTGACCTCCTGGGCACAGTCCTCCCACATCAGCCTCCTGAGTAGCTGGGACTACAAGAATGCGTTACCATGCTCAGCTAATTTCTGTGTCTTTTGTAGAGACAGGATTTTGCCATGTTGCCCAGGCTGGTCTCGAACTCCAGGGCTTAAGTGAGCTGCCTGCCTCGGCCTCCCAAAGTGCTGAGAATACAGGTGTGAGTCACCACACTTTGCATTAAAACAATTTTTTTCTGCTTTTTTGTTTTTGTTTGTTTGTTTGTTTTTGTTTTTTTGAGACAGAGAGTCTCACTCTGTTGTCCAGGCTGGAGTGCCATGACCTTGATCTTGGCTCACTGCAACCTCCACCTCCCGAGTTCAAGTGATTCTCCTGCCTCAGCCTCCTGAGTAGCTGGGATTACAGGCATGTGCCACCACACCTGGCTAATTTTTGTATTTTTAGTAGAGACAGGGTTTCACCATGTTGTCCAGGCTGGTCTCGAACTCCTGACCTCAAGTGATCTGCCTGCCTCAGCCTCCCAAAGTGCTGGGATTACAGGCGTGAGCCGCTGTGTCTGGCCAAAAAAAAGTATTATTACTATTTTATTTATTTATTTTTGAGACGGAATTTCACCTTGTTGCCCAAGCTGGAGTGCAATGGTGTGATCTCTGCTCACTGCAATCTCCGCCTCCCGGGTTCAAACGATTCTCCTGTCTCAGGCTCCAGAGTAGCTGGGATTACAGGCACGCGCCACCACACTTGGTTAATTTTTGTATTTTTAGTAGAGATGGAGTTTCATTGTATTGGTCAGGCTGGTCTCGAACTCTTGACCTCAGGTGATCCTCCCGCCTCGGCCTCCCAAAGTGCTGGGATTACAGGCGTGAGCCACTGTGCCCAGTCAAAAAAAATTATTAATAAGACATTTTACATTTTTTTTTTCCAGACGAAGTCTTTGAAATCTCTGTGTAATATAGAGCATCCCAATTCAGGTGCTAAATTTTTATCAGAAATACTTAATCTGTATTTAGATCTCATAAAATTTATGGTTGATCTCATAAAATTTATCTCATAAAATTCAAGTGTAATTTGCATACCCAAGGTGCTCCAAGCAAAGTTTTCCAATAATTGAATGCAGTATTAGTTTTATAGCTTAAATATAAAGGTAAATAAAATTAAAAATTCAGTTACACAGTCCCACTTGCCACATTTCAGTGCCCAATAGCCATATTTGGCCATGGTGTTAAGCAGGGTGGTAGAAAGGACGCCTGTGAGGTAGAGGTTTCCAGGTGCGACTTCAGGGGTTGATATTTAGTGGGGAGAAAATACATGTCAAAACACATGGACAAAAAGAGGCAAATTCTGTGGTTGCCTACCCAATATCTGTAACTCCTTTTCCTTAGCGACTCAATTTAGATTTTTGTTAGGAGTAGCAATAGACCAAATTAAAAAAAAAAAAAAAAAGAGGCCGGGCGCAGTGGCTTACGCCTGTAATCCCAGCACTCTGGGAAGCCGAGGTGAGCAGATCATCTGAGGTCAGGAGTTCAAGACCAGCCTGGCTAACATGATGAAAACCCATTTCTACTAAAAATACAAAAAATTAGGTGGGCATGGTGGCGCACGTCTGTAATCCCAGCTACTCAGGAGGCTGAGGCAGGAGAATTGCTTGAACCTGGGAGGCGGAGGTTGCAGTGAGCTGAGATCGCACCATTGCACTCCAGCTTGGGGCAACAAAAGCGAAACTCAAAAAAAAAAAAAAAAAAAAAGAAAGAAAAACCACATTTGTGAGCTTCCTTTACAGATAGTGTTCCTAAGCTATCTCTTACTAATAGTCACTGGGAAGGCTGGAAACTGTCTCATGCCTGTAATCCCAGCACTTTGGGAAGACCAAGGGAGGACAGATGACTTGAGTTCAGGAGTTTGAGACCAGCCTGGCCAACGTGGTAAAACCCCGTCTCTAGTAAAAATACAAAAATTAGCCAGGTGCAGTGGTGGGCTCCTGTAATCCCAGCTACTTGGGAGGCTGAGGCAGGAGAATTGCTTGAACCTGGAAGGTGGAGGTTGCAGTGAGTCAAGAGGGTGTCATTGCACTCAGCCTGGGCGACAGAGTGACACTCAAAAAAAAAAAAAAACTAAGTGGGAAGTAGTTGGGTGGAGCTTCCAGGAAAGCACTTTAAAGAATGGGGCTGACTCACCTGAGATACCCTTTTGCCCTCCCTTCTTCCTCCTCCTTTGTGCCTGGAATGAAGACATGATGGCTCAAGTTACAGTAGTAATTGTGTGACCTTGATCACTGAAACCATGCTCTAAGGATACCAGAGCGGAAAGTCAGAATGAACATGGGATATTGATGACCTGGGGGACATGTCAACCTGGACTTTTTTTTTTTAACCTTTACCTTGTTTAAACCACTGTTATTTCAGTTCCCTGTTACTAGAAGTTAAGCACAATTCCTAACTGATACGAAAGTGTGCAAGTGTCAAAAAAGAAGTGAATAGTTTGGTGTGACTGGTATTATATCTGATAAACCATCCTAGGAAAAGCATTTGTTTATTATTTGCTTATTGAATACTGCTTGCAGGGCTTGTAAAGTATAACGTATGTAATCAGCACCGCTTTCACATTTTATAGATAAGGAAACTGAGACAGAAGTTAAGCAACTCGGTCACGGTCCCAAAGCTAACAAGCAGCGAATGTGGCCGGGCGTGGTGGCTCACGCCTATAGTCCCAGCACTTTGGGAGGCTGAGGCAGGTGGATCACATGAGGTCAGGAGTTCGAGATCAGCCTGGCTAATATGGTAAAACCCCGTCTTTACTAAAAATACAAAAATTAGCCGGGTATGATGGCACACAACCATGGTCCCAGCTACTCGGGAGGCTAAAGCAGGAGAATCGCTTGAACCTGCAAGGCAGAGGCTGCAGTGAGCCGAGATCGTGCTACTGCACTCCAGCTTGGGCAACAGAGCGAGACTGTCTCAAAAACAAAACAAAACAAAAACAACAAAAAACCCAAGTAGTGAATGTGGGCTTCCAGTCCAGGCAGTTTGACCAAAGGGCCGCTGTCTTAAGTGGAAGTCGAGGAATTATGGCTGAATAATGTGAAGGAATTTGAACTGGGTTCAGACACGTGGACCTTGGCCTGTATGTCCCAATCTCACTTGCCTGGTGTCCTCAGGCCCCTGTGGGTTTCCAAACACCAATTTCAGCTCATCTACTTAGGTGTGCCACAGCAGTGGTACACCAGTGTGACTGCACCAATGTGACTGCAATTGTGTGTGTGCCATTGTGCGTCACACCAATGTGACCGCACTCTAGACTGTGGGCCATTGTCCTGGGATTTGCCTCCACGCCCCTTCCCCTTCATGATACACTAACTGGCCTTGTCGAGGTGGCCTGTTGGCTGCACACTGTATTCTGCACATTGCTGGAACCGATGCCAGCTCTCCTGCTTCCCCGCAAGCTGTTTGGTCCAGCAGGGAGCTTCCTCGTTTTTGCTCTAAGTGCAGTGGCTTTCCCAGGGGGGCCCGCAGCGGAAAGGACTGGAGTCGGTCTTGTCTGAGCCATTGTTCAGTTGGTGGGCATCCGTATGCCATGCTGGGCGTTCACAGCTGGCGTCTATTCTGATTGACCAGTGGCCATGCTGTGCTGGTTATTAAAGAGTTGGAATATTACCCCAGCCTGAGTTATAAACTCTGTGTCTTAGCATTTATATGATCGTGGGCAATACACTTCACTTCTTAGTTTTAATGTACTCATCTATAAAATGGGAATATAACACATCCAGGGGTTATGAAGAGCAAAATCAGAGCACGTTTGCAAAGGACTTAGCAGTGCACCTAGCTCCCTGACTGTGCTTGGTAGCTGGTAGGAACTATTATTTTGCTAGTGACATCTTGTATCTCAAGTGTGGGCAGGTCAGAGCTCTTGCTTCCTAGGTTGACTGTGAAGGGTGAGGAACAGCCTTGACATTGAAAAACCGCAGGCTATTGGCTCTAAACTTTGGTCTGGTATAATGGAAGGAACATCAGTCTTGGATTTAGGTATTCTGGGGTCTGGTTCTAACTTAGGCTGCTGATGTGCGACAGTCCCTTGGGAGCTGTGAGTGAGAGGACATGGGACAAAGTCCCATGGGGTCGGGTAGGCTGTGCAAATGGGAGAAACTGAGCAACCGGGGACTCGGGATTCAGATACTAGGAGAAGGCAGAGGCAGTGGCCATGGGACCTGCAGATGGGGAACATTCTCTTTTAGAGACGGGGTCTTGCTCTGTGGCCCGGGGTAGAGTGCAGTGGCACTATCACAGCTCACTGTAGCCTCAAGCTCCTAAGCTGAAGTGAAAGCCCAGCCAACTTTTTATTTTTAGTTTTCGTAGAGATGGGGTTTCACTATGTTGTCCAGGGTGGTCTTGAACTCCTGGGGTCAAGTGATCCTCCCATCTCAGCCTTCCAAAATACTAGGATTACAGGAGTGAGCCACTGAGCCCAGCCAAAGGGTCCTCTCTCTCTCTCTCTCTCCCTTTTTGAGATGGAGTCTTGCTCTGTCACCCAGGCTGGAGTGCAGTGGCACAATCTTGGCTCACTACAACCTCTGCTTCCCAGGCTCAAGCAATTCTCCTGCCTCAGCTTCCCCAGTAGCTGGGACCACAGATGTCTGCCCACCACACCCGGCTAATTTGGTATTACAAGTAGAGATGGGGTTTCACCATGTTGGCCAGGCTGGTCTCAAACTCCTGACCTCGTGATCCACCCACCTCAGCCTCCCAAAGTGCTGGGATTACAGGCATGAGTCACCACACCCGGCCCCCAATGGTCCTCTCTTAAAGGAGGACAGTTCTGGAAGCCTGGGGTGGCTCCTGACAACTTTGTGAAGGGGAGGGAAATAGAAATAAACATCTATTAAGTTCCTACTATGAACCAAACTCTGTCTATGTATTATCTTAATTTTTATAAAAGAGTTCAAGAAAGGTTTTTTTTTTTGAGACAGAGTCTCGCTCTGTCACTAGGCTAGAGTATAGCAGCGTGATCTCGGCTCACTGCAATCTCCACGTCCCGGGTTCAAGCAATTCTGTCTCAGACTCCCGAGTAGCTGGGATTACAGGCACACACCACCATGCCCAGCTAATTTTTGTATTTTCAGTAGAGACGAGGATTCACCATGTTGGCAAGGATGGTCTCGATCTCTTAACCTCGTGATCCACCCGCCTTGGCCTCCCAAAGTGCTGATTTTATCCCCATATTATAGAAGAGGAGATTGAGGCCTAGAGACAGAAGTGATTTGTGCAAGGGCCGCATTGCTGGAAGGCAGCAGAGGAGCCAGAATTCAAATGCAGGCCTGACTGTCCATGGAGTATCTTTTTAGTTTCTTGAAAAATACCGATGTTTGCCCCTCAGGGTTGCCTCCTGCCTCTGTTGTGCCTCTGCCTGACATTTCCTCTGCATCCTCCGAGTGCTTCCCAGGATGGCTTCTTCTTGCCCTGCTGGTCTCTGTTTAAACATTGACCTTTGAGGAGGCCTTCCCTGACCCCTCCTCCCCCCGCCGCACCTACCAGCGTAATTCTGGCTCTTTGAGTGGTTCACTGCGTCACAAGTCACAATCACTTATTAACTTTTTGTTTGCTTCTTTTATCTAGACAAGGGCTTTACTTTCAAGGAGCTCACACTCAAATGGAGCAGAAAGGCACTGAACCCAGAAACGAATAATTATCTAGGATGGTGGTAAGTGGTGAGAAGAAAATAAAACAAGGCAGCAGGAGAGAAAGTGATGGAGGGAAGCAGAATGCAGACAGGATGATCAACGAAGGCTTCTCTAGGAGGTGATGTTTTTGATGAGATCTGAGAATTGAGGAGAAAGTTGTCTGAAAATCCAGGGAAATGGCCGGGCATGGTAGGTCACTCTGTAATCCCAGCACTTTGGGAGGCTGGGACGGGCTGATTGCTTGAGGTCAGGAGTTTGAGACCAGCCTGGCCAACATGGTGAAACCCCGTCTCTACTAAAAATACAAAAAATTAGCCGGGCGTGGTGGCGGGTGCCTGTAATCCCAGCTACTCGGGAGGCGGAGGCAGGAGAATTGCTTGAACCTGGGAAGTGGAAGTTGCAGCGAGTCAAGATTATGCCACTGCACTCCAGCCTGGATGATAGTGTGAAACTGTGTCCAAAAAAAAAAGAAAAGAAAGAAAGAAAAGGAAGGAAGGAAGGAAGAGAAGGAAGGAAGGAAGAGAAAGAGAGAGAGAAAGAGAGAAAGAAAGAGAGAAAAGAAAGAAAGAAAGAAAGAAAAAGAAAGAAAGAAAGAAGAAGAAAGAAAGAAAGAAAGAAAGAAAGAAAGAAAGAAAGAAAGAAAGAAAAGAAAAGAAAAGAAAAGAAAAGAAAAGAAAAGAAAAGAAAAGAAAAGGAGAAAGAAAGAAAGGCAGGCCGGCCAGGAGCGGTGGCTCACACCTGTAACTCCAACACTTTGGGAGGTCGAGGCGAGTGGATCACCTGAGGTCAGGAGTTCGAGACCAGCCTGACCCATATGATAAAACTCTGTCTCTGCTAAAAATACAAAAATTAGCTGGGCATGGTGGCAGGCACCTGTAATCCCAGCTACTTGGGAGGCTGAGACAGGAGAATCGCTTGAACCTGGGAGGCAGAGGTTACAGTGAGCTGAGATCTCACCACTGCACTCCAGCCTGGGCAACAAGAGTGAAACTGCATCTCAAAAAAAAAAAAAAAAAAAAAAAAAAAAAAGAAAAGAAAATTCAGAGAAAAGGTATTCCAGGCAGATGGAACAGCCTGTGGAAAGGCCCTGGGGTACAAATGAGTTTTGTGTGTTCAAGAGACAGAAAGAAAGGCCAGAGGCCATGTCAAATAAGGCCTTAGAGGCTGAGATAAGGAGTTGGTTCATTGCTTATGGTTTGCCTCCTAATTAAACTGTGAGCTCCATGAGGACAGGAACCTAGTCTGTCTTATTCACCACTGGGTTCCCAGACTCTAGCCTTTGGCACATGGCAGGTACTCAACTGAGCCAATAAATGCACGTGTCACCACATTGCCTCCTACACTCCTGCTACATTCCCCTTGTGGTTTTTGAGCATTTCTCATGCCTGGCCTTCCTGTCTTCCCCGTGGAGTCTCATTCATTCCAAGCCCTAGTTCTGAGAATGCGTCCTAACCCTGTGAGCTCATCAACTCACAAAAGCTCCAGGGTCTACTTCCAGGGAGAGCGGCATCTTTTTTTTTTAATTTTAAATTTTTTTTTTTTTTTTTTGAAACAGAGTCTCACTCTGTCGCCCAGGCTGGAGTGCAGTGGCGTGATCTCAGCTCCCTGCAATCTCCACCCTCCTGGGTTCAAGTGATTCTCCTGCCTCAGCCTCCCAAGTAACTGGGACTACAGGCGTGCACTGACTGCTACACTTGGCTAATTTTTTTGTATTTTTGTGGAGACAGGGTTTCACCATGTCGGTCAAGCCGGTCTCATATTTCTGACCTCAAGTGATTCGCCCACCTCTCCCTCCCAAAATGCTGAGATTATAGGAGTAAGCCCCTGAGCCCGGCCAAGAGCTGCATTTGAAAAGCACATTTCACAGGGGTCCGCAAAACTTTATGGCATCAAATGGTGGAGTTCCAGGCCCACGTGTCTGTGCTCACATGCACGTATATACCTCGAGGTCCTAGGGTCCCCTCAGACCCACGAAAGAAAGCTGCCCCGACCCACCAGCTGTTAGGAAACTCGGTCACATCAGTAATTCTATGACTTGCCCTACCGGTGCCCGAGGGAGTGGGAAGTTAATCAGCTTTGCTGGAAAAGGCCTGTGAAATGTCGGGAACTCTGTGGTCTGAGAACCATCTAAACTCACGGTACAGTTTGCATTCCAGCCCCAGCCCGGGCTCACTCCACCAGATCTCACACCTGCTCACGGCATTATGTGACATTTACAAACAGTGGACACTCGTGGGCCAGCGGGGGACAGGAACGGGGACACCCCTGTACTGCATCTGAGTTGTCCTAGAGTTAATTTAACGATGAAACAATCACCAGACATTCTCCTTTCTCTGGGGAGTGCAAATGGCTTTATAAACACCAGGCCTAGGGCTAGCGAGGGAGGCGGAGGTAAACGGTTTACCTTGGATGGGGAGTGAGTGTTCAGTCCATTAAGGGGAGTCCAAGAGCAGAAGTTAATGGTCCCTCCAGGCCTGGAAGTTAATTCGGCCCTGAAAGTAGTTCTCAAAACCCATTTGCCGAACACTTCGGCCCACACTGATCGCGTCCCGCCAACTGCACTTCAACACATGTCTACTGGCCATTTGCTTGGTCCGACTGACTCAGAGACACTGGCCCAGGAAGTCAACGATCTAGGACTTCTCCACTTCTCAAAGTGGAGAACACAGTCCTTTGTCTGCAGCACAGGACAGGCAATAAGGTGAGGCAAGGGAGGCGTTGTCTCAGTCCCCAAAAACAACTCTGTAATCGAGAGAAAATATTTAATGCAATATTTTTTAAAAATTAAGATCGGTGAAAAAAAACCAGGATGGACAAAATGGCAAAATGTAAAATACAGACAAGATCTTATCCTCAGTTGTTCAACTTCGACCTCTACCCACAATGACCTTGACCCTCACTCTCATGACATTGACCTTTACTCTTGAAACCCTGACCATCACTGGCCTCACCATAGTCCCAACCTTGATGCAAAGTTATTTTAGGTGGTGGTCCACCTGCGAACACTTTTTTATTTTAATAGTTAACGTTTTTTAAAAAATTATGGACAAGTCATTCCAGTAGGGAATTCACTGTTGGGATGTAACATTTTTATTTTAAAAAATTAATTTTGGGGTCGGGGAGTGGCTCATGCCTATAATTCCGTGCTTTGGGAGGTCGAGACAGGAGAATTGCTTGAGGCCAGGAGTTTGAGACTAGTCCGGGCAACACAGCAAGACTCCATTTCTACAAAAATGAAAAAATTAGCCAAGCCTGTTGGTGCACACCTGTAGTCCCAGCTACAGAGGCCGAGGTGGGAAGATTGCTTCAGACTAGGAGTTCAAGGCTGAAGTGAGCTGTGACTGTGCCACTGCACTCCAGCCTGGGTGACAGAGACAGACACTGTCTTTAAAAAAATTAAATAGTGGAAAAAAAAAAAAAAAGGCCGGGCGTGGTGGCTCATGCCTGTAATCTCAGCACTTTGGGAGGCCAAGGTGGGCAGATGGCCTGAGCTCAGGAGTTTCATACGAGCCTGGCCAACATAGTGAAACCCTGTCTCTACTAAAAATACAAAAAAATTAGCTGGGCATGATGGCACGCACCTGTAGTCCCAGCTACTCAGGAGGCTGAGGCATGAGAATTGCTTGAACCCGGGAGGCGGAGGTTTCAATGAGCCGAGATTGTGCCACCACACTCTAGCCTGGGTGACAGAGTGAGACGTCATCTAAAAAAAAAAAAAAAAAAAAAGACTCACATTAATTTCAATAAAAAAGAACTGCATTTACTTAAAGAAAAATATTGAGTAATCAATAGCACAGGTGGTCTGTGGATGTGGAGCGGATGCCTGTGAAACTGCCAAAGGCAGGGCTAGGTGACCTTCTCTTGTGTTCCTCGTTGTACAACAGCAATTTCTGACTTAAAGCAGGAACACAGCATGTGTCATGAAAAGAGCACAAGCCTTGTCAGAAGGGTGACCTGAATTCACCGAACTGCTCTTCCCCTCTAAAATGGGGATCCCGGCCCAGTGTGGTGGCTCACGCCTGTAATCCCAGCACTTTGGGAAGTCAAGTGGATCACCTGAGGTCAGGAGTTCAAGACCAGCCTGGCCAACATGGTGAAACCCTGTCTCTATTAAAAAATTAGTCCAGCGTGGTGGCATGTGCCTGTAATCCCAGCTACTCGGGAGGCTGAGGCAGGATAATCACTTGAATCCAGGAGGTGGAGGTTGCAGTGAGTGGAGATCGCTCCAGCCTAGGAAACAGAGCAAGACCCTGTCTAAAAAATAAAATAAAAAAAAAAAAAGGATTCCAACACTTGTCACAGAAGCAAGGAGTAGCCAGGCCACATCATGACTTTCGAGGTCTGAAGACACTTTTGCCTTTGTGGATCCCTAACTAAATACTAAAAATTATATTTTGGCCGGGCGCGGTGACTCATGCCTGTAATCCCAGCACTTTGGGAGGCTGAGGCGGGTGGATCACCTGAGGTAAGGAGTTCGAGACCAGCCTGACCAACATGGTGAAACCCCCTCTCTACTAAAAATACAAATATCAGGCGGGTGTGGTTGTGGGTGCCTGTAATCCCAGCTACTTGAGAGACTGAGTGATGAGAATCGCTTGAACCCGGGAGGCGGACTTTGCAGTGAGCTGTGATCGTGTGACTGCACTCCTGCCTGGGCGACAAGAGAGAGACTCCATCTCAAAAAAAAACCATAAAAATCATATTTTATGACTGCGTGGTTATAAAGATTCATACAAGCCAGACTCAATTATATCCACCTTTACATCAACACCATCAACATACGCACCTTGCTTATTTTGAGCAGCAAAATATTTTTGGGGCCTCCAGCAAAGCTCATGTCCACAAGCAGTGTGGCTGCTATGCCGAATGGAGAGGCTGGCCCTGCTGCACCGGGGCAGGTATGTATGTATGCATGCATGTGTTTTGTGACGGAGTCTTGCTCTGTCACCCAGGCTACAGTGCAGTGGCACAATCTCGGCTCACTGCAACCTCTGCCTCCTGGGTTCAAGCGATCTCCTGCCTCAGCCTCCTAAGTAGCTGGGACTACAGGCGCCCACCACCACGCCCAGCTAATTTTTGTATTGTTAGTAGAAACGGGGTTTCACCATTGGCCAGGCTGGTTTCGCACTCCTGACCTTGTGATCCGCCTGCCTTGGCCTCCCAAAGTGCTGGGATGAGCCACCGCCCTGGCCAGGGGCAGGCACTTATATACATAATCCTTTAATTTTCGCAATGCCTCAGGCAGGCACCATTAGCTCATTTTATAAATGACAATAAAGAGGCCCAGCAACATTTAGCAATTTGCCGAAGGTCACACAGCCAGTGAATAGCAAGGCAGATATTTGAACCCAGGTCTGATTCTGGAGTCTGCCCTTTGGGGCCCCCACTCTCCCGCAGCAGCCCAGGAAGTGAGATAATCTGAAGAGCTGCCAATCCCTGAGTGATCCATCATGTCCCTTGGTAATGGAAATTGTGATTATGCTCAGGGCTGGTTCCCGCGAGGCCCATAAGATGTCAGTGGTCTGCAGGAAGACCCCAGTGTTCTGACCTTGTGGTCACCTGGGCTTGTGGGGGCTTCACCACACACTCAGGCTAGTTTCTAAAGAGTCTCCAGGTGTTTCAGCTGCCGCCCCCAGACGGCGAGCTGTCCTCAGAGCCTCTGAGACACCGGGCACCGTCCTCCAAGTCTCAGACTCCAACAGAGCAGGCTGATGTTTGTTTCATGCTTCTGTGTTCTTGAAAAGGACAAAGCAAAAAAGAGAGATAAAGAACTTTGGACGCAGACCAAAGCCGCTCAGGTTTTTAACTCTGTGTCCCCCTTGCAGGCTCCTCCGTGAGACAGGCCTGACAAGTGTCACCTGAACAAGGGGTCAAAGCCATTCCGTTCCACGCATGCGGCACTGCAATTTTAAACAATTGTGGCTTGAGACAAAGATCCTCCTGAGAACACGAAATCCAAGAGTTTGCAGTTTCCAGCTTCGGCGCTCCCTGAATTATACATGGGCAAAACCCCCTTGAAGGCTGCTTTTTAAGCCGTGAGGGGAAGGCGTGTAATTTTGGTCTCTAGCATTCTGCTGAAGCACTTGCCAAGGACAAGGCCCCTTCCTCATCAAGTGGCGTTTGCCTCCGAACCAAACGGGGCCTTTGACGCCTCAAATAGCTTCAAGCTGCCAGCAGAAAGGAGGCAAAGGGGACCGGCACTTCCTCTCTTTGCCAGTCTTGAATCCTGAAGGTTCGGAGAGACAGGGAAACTGGGCTCCTGTCCCTGCGGTGGCAGCTGTGACACAGGCCAGAGTGACATTCTTCCCCTTCCTGGCTGGAAAGAGGGAAAGTGCTGTAAACCTCTGGAAAGGGGCAGGGGGCCAGGAGAAGCTGACTGAGCCAGGGCAGGAGAGGCACAGCAGAATCCAGCTAGGGTATAGGCAGCCTGGCCACCCTCTTCGAAAGGCAACCGGTCCAGCTCCAGGCTGCCCAGCACCACGCCAGGCGCAACAGGGACAGTGACACTTCCCACTTCTATAATGGAGCTACTGGTCTTCAGGGCTCTGTAGCTCCCTACCCACTGGGAGGGAGTTCTTGAGACTGTCTTCTCTCCCTGAGGTTTGCCCAGGGATAGTGGGTGACGGCATTCAAAGGACCTAAGTTGGCTGAGATCATTTGGCTCGGTGGTGGCTAAGGATACGGGCCCTGGTGACAGTCATGGGTGCTTTATAACTTATTAGCTAAAAATGTGACTCTGAGCCAGTTATTGCACCTCTTAGATCCTCAGTTTCCTCTTCTGTAGAATGGGCTGATTGCCCCCATTGAAGTATCACAGTTTGTTGTGCAGATAAAATCAATGCAGGCTGAGTGCCTGTAGCTCAGTAACTGAGCAGATTTTAAGCACTCGAAAAATGAGAGTCAGTGGGAGCAGTGGCACACACCTATAATCCCAGCACTTTGGGAGACTGAGGAGAGAGGATCGCTTGAGCCCAGAAGTTCAAGACCAACTTGGGTAACATAGTGAGACCCCCATCTCTACAAAACACACACACACACACACACACACACACAGCTGGTCATGGTGGCATGTGCCCGTAGTCCCAACTACCTGGGAGGCTGAGGTGGGAGGATTGCTTGAACCTGGGAGTTCCAGGCTGCAGTGAGCCATGATTGTGCCACTGCACTCCAGCCTGGGTGACAGAGCCAGACCCTATCTCTAAAAAACAAAACAAAAACAAAAACAAAACAAAAAAAGAAGCTATCTTTATTATTTGGATCTTGTAGAGAAATAAATGCAATAGAGCATGTGTGTGTGCATGTGTGTATGTGTTTGTGTGGTAATATGAATGTATGAATGTGTATGTGTTTGTGTGTGTATGAATGTGTATGAATGTGTGTATGCATGTGTGTGTGCGTGTGTGTGCATGTATGCGAGTGTGTGAGTATGCATGTGTGTGGGAGTGTGTGAGTATTATGTATGTAAAGGAAGTAGCCATGTATAGTATGCGTGGAGTGTATCTGTGTGAGTGTGTGAGTATGCATGTGTGTGTATGTGTGAGTATGCATATGTGTGTGTGTATGAGTGTGAGTATGTGTGTGTATGTGTGTGAATATCATTATTAATATCTGATATGAAGTATATGTATGTGAAATACATACATGTATGTGTAAGGTGTGTGTGTACATGTATGAAGTATAATACATATAAAAAAATATGAAGTATGTAATGTGTGTGCATGTGTGTGAAGTATACATATGTGTGTGGTATGCGATGTATGTGTGAAGTATACATATATTTAAATGCATTAATATGAAGTATGTGTGTAATACATGTGTGAAAAATATACATGTAAATAATGCATGTATGTGTGTCAGAAATATCATGTATGTGTGAAGTAATAATGTGTGCATGTGAAGTATCACATGTCAGAAATATGTATTAATGTAAATTTATGAAATATGTGTATGTATGTGTGTGAAGTAAAATTGTGTGTGAAGTAGGTGTGTGTGTGAGTATGTGTGTGTGTATGTGTGTAAGTATCCCATTTATTTGATGTGTGTGAAGTATAATGAAAATGTAGGAGTGTGTAAAGTATCATGTGTGTAATTGCCTATGTGTGAAATATGCGATGTGTGTATTAATAGTATATGCGATGTGTGTATGTGTACATGTGTCTTTGATGTGTGTAGGTGTGCGTGTGTGTGCAGCATGTGTATGTGTGTATGTGAGTATGCATTTGTGCGTGTGTGTGAGTATGCATGTGTGTGTATGAGTGTGTGAGTATGCATGTGTGCATGTGAGTATGCATTGTGCATTAATGTGTGAGTATGCATGTGTGTGTGAAGTATAGGTGTGTGAAGTATGCATGTGTGTGAGTATGCATGTCTGTCAGTATGCATGTGTGTGTGAGAGTATCTTTGATGTGTGTGTGAGAGTATGTGTGTGTGTGAGTATGCATGTGTGTGTGTGTGAGAGTATGCGTGTGTGGGTGCATATGTGCACACTCAAACCAAAAGGTCAGGGGAAAAACATTCTCCCCACTAGAAGCGGGAACCTGAGAAGGGCAAATGCTTCATTATTTAGATTCGAAAGCTACTCATTAGGCAAGACTAGAGCACTTAGGAAGAAAAGCTGACCTACAAGTGTAAAATGTTATTATAAGTAATGACAATGATTATAGGATGAGGGTGTGAGCTGAAAGAGGGAAAGCTGGAGAGGTTAATGTCCATTAACTACCGAGAATTAGGATATTGGCTTCTGCAGACACCTCTGGCTAAGCCCAACAGTCTGTTTATTTACCTCGTAGGAAGCTCTTAGCACATCAAAAAGGTATTTCAAACACAACCCTCACCCCCAACAATTAGCTTTGGGAAGAAGAGTAAATATGGATGCAATTTATCACTCTGAGGGCCCTACTATCCGAGACAGGTGCCTGTCAGTGAAATAAAACAGACCCCAAGCCGCGCCAGGAAGATCAACCCAGAAGCAATTTGCTAATTTGCTGATCACGGGTGGACAGTCGTTGCTCAAGGGCTTTGGTGACACACAAACAATTCATATCTTTCTGCTAATTCTCATAATCTGAGTCAAATGTTTCCTTTTGGAACCAGTAGGGGAAATAATGACTCAGGAGTGGGTTGAGTCAATTTCACTAGCTTTGCTTTGTCCCCCTTTAACTTAAAAATGTAATTAGAAAGAAACGGAACACTGATGGCAAAGAGCCATGGGAGAGGGACTTGACTGGAGGGGACCATCCATCCCAGTTGGCCCCGGACCCAGGGGTTGTCTGGAATGTAGGACTTTCTGTGCTAGGACTGGGACAGTCCCGGGTGAGTGGGGATGGTTCGTCAGTCACCCTACCTATTTCCCCCTTCCTGTGGCCCCATGCAGGTGTCGGGCAATCCCAGCCGGGAGTAATAGTGGGTAAAAGTTGGTTTGTAGTTGACTTTAAGAAATTCTAGGCTGGGCACAGTGGTTCATGCCTGTAACCCCAGCACTTTGGGCGGCCAAGGTGGGAAGATCGCTTGAGGCCAGGAGTTTGAGATCAGCCTGGCGAACATGGTGAAACCCCATCTTTACTAAAAATACAAAAATTAGCTGGGCGTGGTGGTGCGTGCCTATAGTCCCCTACTCAAGAGTTGAGGTGGGAGGATTGCTTCTGCCCAGGAGGTCACAGCAGTGAGCTGTGATCATGCCACAGCACTCCAGCCTGGATGACGGAGCAAGACCCTGTCTCAAAAGAAAAAAGAAACTCTACCTCCTCCCATATGGCAAAACAGACTGTGAACCCATTAGCAACAGGAATGTGATGTCGCGTGGGGCCTGAGTGGGAGTAGCAGCAACCGAGGGAACAAGTCCAGAGAGACTTCCGATAGGCGAGTGCGCGAGGGTCCGAGAGCTGATCCTGCACAGATGACGTTACCTCCCAGGGAACTCTTGATGGGAAACGGCAGGGCCCTGTGACATTCTGCAGATTCTGACATTTCTGTCCCCTCCTCCATCTATATCTGAGCGTGTTACAGAAACCAGGGCAATAATGCACACTTTCTTCGCGAAATGCACATAATTCTACCGTTTCGGCTGGTTCCATTGCTTCTGAGATTTCGCATATAAATATCTATGCGTGTGCGTTTGTGTGTACATTTCTTGACATATTTACGAAGCCCCAGTTTGCCAACCTTCAGGGCATCATGCAAGAACTATTTTTCATCCTAATCTGCTGTAATGACATGTTTTATTATACTATTTCAGCTGTTTCCATTGCTTTCGCTGTTTCATGTTTTATGTATTTTAACTAATGCTTTAATTTTAGTACGTTGTGCCCTAAGGTGACTTCACAAGGCTTCCTTTGGAAGATCGACGGGGATTCACAGCAATGGCAATTGAAGGTTCTACCCACACCCGGCATGATGCAGATGTGGAGATGGGAACGGAGGGCAGGGTGGGAAGGCGGGCGGCTTAGGGCCTGGTGTTTGTAATACCGAGATGTAGAGTCATCCTAGGTTTGCTCAGGGCTTTAACCCAGTTTTAGCCCTGAAAGCCCAGCATCTCAGAACCCGCTCAGTTGTGGACAAACCAGGGTGGGTTGGTCACCCTACCAAGATGGCGGGCTTGATTTTGATATTTGGTTAGGCTGCTTAAGAGGTAGGAGGTGTCTGTCTCAGTGTACCAAAGAAAGGGCCTGAGGTTTGGAGTCCCCTCCTCTTAGTTTCAAGCCCAAGTTCTGCCAGTACTGTAATAGTCATTTGAATCTGATGAAATCACTTTAGACCCTCTCTAAGCCTCCGTTTCCTCATCTGGAAAATGGGGCTGGGAAAGCATCTCTTGGAGAACTGCTGTCAGGGATAGAGGGAGCGGTCCATGTTTTCTGCCTGGCACTTAGGGAGTGGTTGAGGTGGCGGCACTTCACTAGCCAGCTGTGGGATCTTGGCCTGATCATTCCTCTTCTCAGAGGTTCCCATTCCCTGTTCTCCTACCTAATAATGAAGGAGTCAGACAGGATCCCTTTTTTTTTTTTAGAGACAGGGTCTCACTCTGTCGCCCAGGCTAGAGTGCAGTGATGCAATCATAGCTCACTCGAACTCCTGGGCTGAAGGATCAACTGATTAAAAAAAATTTTTTTTTTGAGACAGACAGGGTCTCACTCTGTTGCCTAGGCTGGTTGTGAACTCCTGGTCTCAAGTGATCCGCCTACCTCAGCCTCTCAAAATGCTGGGATTGCAGACAGGAGTCACTGTGCCCAGTCCCCAGACCAGATACTTTTGAAGTGCTCGAAGTCCACATCCCAAGGCAAAGTGAAGGGCAGAGGCCACCACCTAGACCTTCTAGATTTAAGCACCAAGGATTCCCCTTAGCCCGTTTATACCCTTCAGCAATGGGGGCAGAGGAGCACAAGAGGAATAATAGTAATAATAATAGTGGTTGTAATAATAATAGCTTCTGTTTCCAGAGAGCTTGCTGCGTGCCAGGCAAGCCCTGTGTTAAGCATTACTCTTTACCTTCCCATTTGATCCCTTCCACAGGACACATGGGAATAAGTGAGAGGATAACACCCATTTTGTAGAGGAGGAGATGGATATTCAGAGAGGTGAAGACCCCCCCTTTTTTTTTTTTGACATAGTGTCTCACTCTGTTGCCCAGGCTGGAGTGCAGTGGCACAATCTCGGCTCACTGCAACCTCCGCCTCCCAGGTTCAAGTCATTCTCCTGCCTCAGCCTCCTGAGTAGCTGGAATTACAGGCACCTGTCACCATGCCCGGGTAATTTTTGTATTTTAGTAGAGGCAGGGTTTCACCATGTTGGCCAGGCTGGTCTCAAACTCCTGACCTCAAGAGATTTGCCTGCTTCAGCCTCCCAAAGTGCTGGGATTACAGGCGTGAGCCACCACACCTGGCCTGAAGACGTTTCTTGAAGACCACATAACATGCAAGTGGTCAAGCAGGCATGTGACATTCGTGACTGCAATGTTCACCATGATATCCTGCAGCCATCTTGTCTGGAACATCCCTTTCTGTTCCCAGCCCATGGTAGTAAACAGGGCGACACCCAGTCTTTCATACCTGCTTGTCTCCTTCCTCATTTTCCCTCCAACACACCAGACTCTGGGTCCTCCTGCCTCTTTTGGGTCTTAAGCAGAAATGTCATTTCTTTCTTCTTCTTCTTTTTTTTTTTTTTTTTCTTTTTTGAGACGGAGTTTCACTCTTGTTGCCCAGGCTGGAGTGCAATGGCAAGATCTCGGCTCACTGCAACCTCCATCTACCAGGTTCAAGCTGTTCTACCTCAGCCTCCCAAGTAGCTGGGATTACAGGCATGTGCCACCACGCCTGGCTAATTATGTATTTTTAGTAGAGACAGGGTTTCTCCATATTGGTCAGGCTGATCTTGACCTCCCAACCTCAGGTGATCCGCCCGCCTTGGCCTCCCAAAGTGTTGGGATTACAGGCGTGAGCCACCGTGCCCAGCCCATTTCTTTCTTTTTAATCCCCATGCCCTCTCTTGGAAAACCTCTTCTTCACACTGCAAAGCCCAGTTCCTCTGTCCAAGGCGATATCCTCTTAGACTCTCACTCATGGCTTATCTGCTGATTCAGTTACTGGTCTTCCCTATCCCTGACATAAAATGATGGGAAGTTGATGGAAAGTTTTTGTTGGTCAGAAAAGCCGGCGGGCTGGCTGGCTGTTTTTGTCAATAAAGTTTTATTGGACACAGCCATGCGCATTCATTTATGGTACCACACACCACTGTGTTTCATTCTTACTGGGCACACTACAGGCAAGCAAAGTTAAATAGTTGCCACAGAGACTATATATAATGCTTCGCAAAGATATTTACTATTTGGCCCTTTGCAGAAAAAGTGTACCAACCCCTGTAAATCAAGACGAAGACGGAGGTTCAGAGAAGCTTTAGCAACCTGCCCTAGTTTTCTCAGTGAGCCAAGGACGGCCTGGGGCTCAAATCTGAAACCCCAGACTTTAAGGCAGGTTTAACTCCATTCTTGCTTTCTCCCAGGGCTCCCTTGCACGGAGGTTCCCGGTGCTCTGCATTCCACCGCATAGGTGGCTCTTGCCTGGTTTTGGGGGCTCAGGGCAGCAGCTAGCTGGAGACTTCAAGTACAGGCACTTAAGGCACGGTGGAACCAGAGAAAAGAAAGTTGGCTGGGGAAGTTTTGTTTATTTGTTTGTTTTCATTTTTTGAAGGCTGGAAGTGCATTTGCTAAAGAACTTCACTTCTACCAATCTCATTTTCCACGCACTTACAAACGGACCAGCGGTTGCAAAAGTGAGTCTCTCCTCGCTGAACTGCTCTGCTGTTTCCAGTTTCTGAGGGGCCATCTCGGGCAAGGCTTGGATGGGGCAGGGCCTTCTCTAGGTCTTGGGACCGCCCCTCATCGCAGGAGACAAAACTCCTTCCCACATCCCACATTCAGGCTCCTCTGATGTCCCCTCCCCCGCACCCAACCCGCACCCACCTTCCCCGTTTCAACCCCCCAACTCCCCTCTCCCCAGCATCTCCAGGGGTCTGCGTTCTCCCTCCCAGCCCTGGGAGCTTTATTTCAAGCTGAGATACAATGACAGATCATGTTCTTTTTCTCTTTCCTTCTTCTTTTTAATAAAGCTGTTTTGTGTCTCCACACCACCCCCCTTCTACATTCCTTGCATCTTAGTCTTCCCGTCCCCCTCCTGTAGGAAATGTCTAGGATTCTCTCACTGGGGTGTAATGGTTAAATTGCTACCAGCTGATTAAACAGCAGCAGTCGAAGCTGTAATCCTCAGCGTTCAGGAACCTGGGAAGGCAGGGACGAGTGCCCTGACCGCTTAGCCCCTTCTGACCCCCCTGCCAGGCGCCCGCCCAGTTTCACTCCTTTCATTTGTCCCGGGTTGCTTAATAGAATCTGCTGGGAAGGGGCGAGGGGCGGAGAAGGAGGAGGAGGGAGGAGGGAAGAGGGAAGAGGGGAGGAGGAGAGAGTCCCTCCACCCGCTCTGGCTCAACCTCCAAGGAATGTTGCTCCCACCCCTGTCCCTTTCCTGCCCCCCTGTAAAACCACACACACACACACTCTCTCACACATGCACATACTCACGTTAGCTTACACTCTCACATGTTCACACACTTACAGATATTTGCATACTCACCCACAGCCACACACACACATCCACATGCTCCCTTGTTCATACACACAGCCACGCACACACTTTCTCGAACTCATACATACAGACACACATACACACTCATGCTCACACGCAGTCACATATGCATAAACACATGATCACACAGTCACACACGTTCACACACTTTGATACCCCTCAGAGCCAGTCTCTTTCTCATTCTCTGCAGAATGAAGACCAGATGAAGGAGAAACCCCACCTACCCTGCCCCTCCTCCTGGGAAAGCTTCCTCCCCGCACCTGCCCCCCATATAGGGAAGGGTCAGAAAGATGGGAACTGTGAGATCAGAGATGGGGCTGGGAAGCGGGAAAGTGTAGGCTTTGGGTGCTGGCAGCCAGCGGCAGGATCCTGGAGTCAGGACTTCCTTTCTTCCTGCCTCTCTGTGCTTTATTTGCAGACAGGGACAACAGCCGGGCAAGGTGGCCATGGGGATCGAGTGGGAAAAGCGCGCAGCCCAACCAGGCAGGCACAAAGCACGTGTTACCTCAATGATCTGTGCTGGGTGCTGGGGTGCAGTGCAGCTGGCATAGCCTTCTGCACCCTTGAAAGCCACGTGTCCCTTGGGCTCCTTGATGAACACTTCCTACCCTTGGCTCTTCACCTGCAAACTGACCTGTGACCATCAGATGAGACCCTGTGTGTGCAAAGATGCAGCCACAACTCAGCACATGCCACGGTCCCACAACGATGGTTTTCCTGTATGATTAACGTTGCCGTCGATTCAGGCTCTGGACTAAGAATAGCAGGGGGCAGCCAGCCTCCTTGGGAAAGTTTATTTCCGTGGAAAGTATAGTTCAGATGAGTGGAGGATCTGGCCTCGATTCATCCTCCCTCCCTCACACTTAGTCAGAAACCAGGGAAGGGCCTACTGGATGGAGGGGGAATTGGCTCACAAGCACTGGAAGTTTGCCACTGCTCCAAGTACGCTGCTCTCTGAAGCAACCTTTCTCTTTCCCCTGGGAGAAAAAAACCTCCAAGCAGGGTGTAGGAGAGGGCAGAGAGAATGGCTGCCGAGGGCCCTAGGCCAGCCCTGTTTCTGTGCAGCGGGTTGAATGGCGTCTCCCATTCCTGTCCCCCTGGAAACTCAGAAAGTGATCTTCTTTAGAAACAGGGTCTTTGCAGACGTCATTCAGGTAAGAATGAAGATGACATCATACTGGGTTAAGGTGAGCCTTTTACTTTTCTTTCTTTCTTTCTTTCTTTCTTTCTTTTTTTTTTTTGAGGCAGAGTCTCACTCTGTCACCTAGGCTAGAATGCAGTGGTGTGATTTCAGCTCACTGCAACCTCTGTCTACCGGGTTCAAGCGATTCTCCTGCCTCAGCCTCCAGAGTAGCTGGGATTACAGGTGCCCACCACCATGCCCAGCTAATTTTTGTATTTTTAGTAGAGATGGGGTTTCACCATGTTGGCCAGGCTGGTCTTGAACTCCTGGCCTCAAGCGACCCTCTGGCTTCAGCCTCCCAAAATGCTGGGATTACAGGCGTGAGCCACTATGCCCAGTCCAAAGCGAGACTTAAATCCAATGTGAGTGTCCTAAAGAAAGCTAGAGAAGGACCTAGAGACTGTGAGGACAGAGGCTGACATTGGAGCGATGCAGCCACAAGCTAAGGAACTCCAGGAGCCACCAGAAGCTGGAAGGACACTGGAAGTGACATTTTGATTTTGCACTTCTGGCCTCCAGAACTGGGAGAGTAACACATTCCTGTTGTTGTCAGCCATGCAGTGTGCGGTAATTTGTTAGAGTAGCCACAAGAAATGAATACACTTTGCAAAGCATGTGTCAATGATCCCATTTTACGGACAGGAAAACCAAGGCACAACGAGGGAAAATCCTTTGTCTAAAAATCACACAAGTGGTTGGAAGTGAAGGCAGGATTCCAGCCCAGGTCTGTGTGATTCCGGCACCTGGACCCTGGACCACCGAATTCACAAAGAAGGGACATTTCTGCAGGGGACAGCCGTGGTCAAAGAGAGGAATAAAGGCAAGTGTTGGTTTCCTCATAAGGCAGCAAAGAGACGGGCAAGGAAGCTGTGGCAAGGGGTCTGGGAGATGGGACTCACCGTCTCAGACATCCTCCCCTAGGCTTAGAGCCCACCTCGGGGAAGGGTCACTGAGGATTCCATTGGAATTTCTCCCAACCCCTCAGCCACCCCTCAATCTGGAGAGCCAGGGGGTGGTTGTGAGACAAAGAAGCAAAGGACCTTGGTCACAACTGACCAGAACATTCTTCCTGTCTGGGGGCTGCCCTGATCTTGCAGTGGGCAGTGAGCTACTATAGCTGCCCTCTGGGAGGCTGAGTATTTACCTAGAGGCAGTGCTGGGGCTGCCGGCCAGGGAGCAAAATTTAAGGAGGCACTTGTTCTCAGGGCCATGCATGATGTTCAGGGTCGTGACTTGCGTGAACCTGAGAATGAGCGCCTCCTTAAAAATTGCACCTGGTTTGCCTGGCCCTATTCCTGGCCCCATCCCAGGGATAATTTATCAAAGGAATAGAGTGTATTTGGGGTCCATTGGCAGCTGGTAAGTGCAGAGTCACACAGACCTGGGCTCAAATCCTGACTTCAGCCACTTAATAACTGGGTGACCAGGCATGGGTCTGTTCTTTTACTTGAGCTCAGTTTTCTCATCTATAAAATGGGGATTATAGAATAAAACTGACCTCATAGGTGGTTGTGGGATTAAACAAGAATGTGATATAAAGTACATGGCACTCTATAATGTTAGCTCATTATTATCTTTTTTTTGGCAGCTTAGAAAGAGGAAGTTTGTGGGTTGCAAAGTGAGTAATGGCTGCATCTGGGAGCTGATCAAAGGTGGCCAGCTAAGTTGAGTAGCTGGTTCGGTGTATGAGAGTTTACAACACTGGTAATTTCCTTCTTCCTTTTTTCTCTTCTTTCTTTCTTTCTTTCTTTCTTTTTCTTTCTTTCTTTCTTTCTTTCTTTCTCTTTTTTTCTTGTATGAGAGTTTACAACACTGGTAATTTCCTTCTTTCCTTTTTCTTTTTTCTTTCTTTCTTTTTTTTTTTTTAGACAGTGTCTCACTCTGTTGCCCAGGCTGGAGTGCAGTGGTGTGATCTCAGCTCACTGCAACATCTGCCTCCCAGGTTCAAGCAATTCTCCTGCTTCAGCCTCCTAAGTAGCTGGGACTACAGGCATATGCCACCAGGCCCAGCTAAAATTTTGTATTTTTTAGTAGAGATGGAATTTCACCATGTTGGCCAGGCTGGTCTCGAATTCCTGACCTCAGGTGACCCACCCGCCTCAGCCTCCAAAAGTGCTGGGACTGCGCCTGGCCAACACTGTAAATTTCTTGCTTAAGGAAATTCCAAGCTCATACTGGGAGGATGAGGCCAGGACATGCGGTTGCAGCGGACATCCATAGCTGCAGGGAGCCTCGCTTGCTAGGCTCTTCCACGTGTGTGAAACCATCACACTCCTCTAGGCACCGCCCAGGACATCTCCTGGTGGAGGAGCACTAGAGAGTGTCCAGCTTCCCCTAGATCCACCTCTGACCATCTGATCTGATTACTTCCTAACGTCCTGTTCGTTTTCCTCTAAACCAGAGAAGACGTTGAGCTGGGTCACTGGCGATAAGGGCAGGTTGGGCTGAGCAACCGAATCTGTTCCTATCCAAGCAACAGATCTTTTCTAAAGGTCAGCTCTGGTCAAATCCACTGCCCACGAAGTGGTTCATAGTCCCACCACCATAAGTTCACAATTCTCCAAGCCAACAATGGCGTGTGGTCCACAAGCCTCCACAAATGCTGACAGGTGAAGGCAGACAGTTCCTTGGAGCAGTTGCCCTGGCTTTACTTTATTTTATTTGTTTTATTTTATTGAGACAGAATCTTGCTCTGTTGCCCAGGCTAGAGTGCAGTGGCCTGATCTCAGGTCACTGCAACCTCCGCCTCCAGGGTTCAAGTGATTCTTGTGCCTCTGTCTCTTGAGAAGCTGAGATTATAGGTGTGTGCCACCACGCCCGTCTAATTTTTGTATTTTTAGTAGAAATGGGGTTTCATCATGTTGGCCACACTGATCTTGAACTCCTGGCCTCAAGTGATCCGCCTGCCTCAGCCTCCCAAAGTGTTGGGACAGGCATGAGCCATGTCGCCCAGCCTTATTTTATTTTTTGAGATGGAGTCTTACTCTGTTGCTCAGGTT
Organism: Papio anubis; assembly: GCF_008728515.1. Taxonomy (NCBI): domain Eukaryota; kingdom Metazoa; phylum Chordata; class Mammalia; order Primates; family Cercopithecidae; genus Papio; species Papio anubis. The sequence continues at coordinate 110,712,390 of NC_044984.1, forward strand.
GGGGTGCAGTGGCACAGTCTTGGCTTACTGCAGCCTGTGCCTCCCAGGTTCAGGTGATTCTCCTGCCTCAGCCTCCCAAGTACCTGTGGTTACAGGCATGCACCACCACGCTCAGCTAATTTTTGAATTTTTAGTATAGACAGGGTTTCACCATGTAGGCCAGGCTGGTCTTGAACTACTGACCTCAGGTGATCCACCCACCTCGGCCTCCCAAGGACCTGAGATTATAAGCATGAGCCACCACACCCAGCCCACTTGACCTGCTTTGACTTTTTAAGCCCATTGATTTGCTCTCCTGTCCCTTGTTCCCACTCTAGAGAGAGAGGCATGCATCCAGTGTTCCTATTTCCAGCCTTTTTTTTTTTTTTTTTTTTTTTTTTAAGGGCTGGGCTGCCATCTGCCCAAGTCAACACCCACCTAATTTTCTGGCGTAAACTGCAGCCCTCGTTTGCTTCCTCGAGCTTGGCCTGAACCCAGCACCTTAATCTGTACCTTGGCCAGACTCCCAATGCAGATGCAATGTGTACGCTTCCCCATTAGCACAATTATCACATCACTAATGAGGGCTGCTACCATTTATTGAGCTGTTACTATATGCCAGGCTCTGTGCTAAAAGTTTTCCCCACATCATCTCATTTAGAACTGGCATTAACCCGAAGAGCAGATGATTATTTTATGAATGAGCACACTGAAGCAGAGAAATGGGAGTGCTTGACCAAGGTCACCCGTTTGGGAAGAAGCAGGGCGAGTACAGGTCTGTTCCACTTCACACTGCAGGCCCTGAACTTCCCAATCAACTACACCGTTCTTTAGTTACCTGCAACCTCATCCCCTGTACCGCAAACCATGGCTCCCTATGTTCCCTAGGGTAATGGATTTTTGAGAACAGGGAGGCACAACTATTATTTTAAAGAAATTACATGAACTGGTGGGGTGTGGTGGCTCACTTTTGTAATCCCAGCACTTTGGGAGGCCAAGCTGGGAGGATCACGTGAGCCCAGGAGTTCAAGTCCAGCCTGGGTAACATAGTGTGACCTTGTCTCTACGAAAGAATTAGAAAGATAGCCAGGCATGGTAGCACACGCCTGTAATCCCAGCTCCTCAGGAGGTGGGAGGATCACTTCAGCCTGGGAGGTTGAGGTTGCAATGAGCCATGATCACACCACTGCACTCTAGCCTGGGTGATAGAGCAAGACCCTGTCTCAAAAAAGAAGAAAAAAAAAGAAAAAGAAAATAAATTATATGGGCTGGGTGTGGTGACTCACGCCTGTAATCCCAGCACTTTGGGAGGCCGAGGTGGGTGGATCACTGGAGACCAGGAGTTGGAGATCAGCCTGGCCAACATGGTGAAACTCCGTCTCTACAAAAAATACAAAAATTAGCTGGGGGTGTTGGTGCGTGTCTGTAATCCCAGCTACTCGGGAGACTGAGGCAGGAGAATTGCTTGAACCTGGGAGGCAGAGGTTGCAATGAGCAACATGGTGCCACTGCACTCCAGGCTGGACAACAGAGTGAAACTGTCTCAAAAAAAAAAAAAAAAAAAAATTATATAAACTTACAATTAAATAGATTATATTGAAAGATGAAAGTAATAACACTAAAAATTCCTCACTTCTTAATTTACTATGTTCTCCCATTACCTATGCTCTTAAGATTATTATATCTGTTTGGTGAAAATTCTCTCCAGTGTCTGCTCCTGTGCCTGTCTTCCCCACTCTGTTCAGTGACCTCCCCTTGGGAGTTTGAGATTGACTTTGGTGGGAGTATTTACACCATGGAAATGGGCAAATGCTATACACCAGGGTTTCCTCCAAAGAACTAGTTATTAAACATTGACCAGCACCACTGATCACAACATTTGTGGTAGGAATTATAAGCCCTTTTAACATATGAAGCAACTGAGGCTTAGGAATGCTTAGTGATTTGCCCAAGGTCAATGGCTAGGCAGTGATGGAGCCAGAATGTGATTCCAGGTCACGTCATTTCTACCGCGTGGATATACCTTCGTGATTGCTGAAGAAGGAAAACATAAAACAGAAGCTCACTCCTTTCCAACCTACTCCCACCTCAGATGCTGCCTTGCGCCTGATTAGTAGAGCAGAAGGTTGTTGGAGTTGGTTCCGATAGAAGAGTGGTAAATCCTTGGCCTGGAAAGGAGGAAGAGTGAGACAAAAAGATGACAAGTTAAAGTTTTAAACAGATTGAAATCTCATTCCACTCACTGGAGCATTCAAAAGCTAGTGCTAAGTTGGCCAATTAAGAGCAATTTCATCTCTAGCGCCTATTTGAGAGTTATTTAAATAAGACTTTAAAATTAATCTTTCATTTATCCCAAGAATGAAACAACATTCTTACCCCCCATCCTCCCTCCACACACACACACACCAATGGAGCCACTCTTTTCAAAAGGATGAAGTGTGGTGTTAAGTTAACCTTATTCATCCCACACCTGAGCTTCTATTCTACCTGAACTGTGTGGACCTAGCGTTCAGTTGTTGCTTCTTTCAGTTCCATAAGTATTTTTAAGTAGATATTCAAAGTCCCTCTTGTGAATGAATCATGAACTCAGCAAACATCAGAAGAGCCTAAAACTCACCAGTTGGTAAATATCATTTGTGTAGTGTTTAAGAGGGCAGAGAACTTGGCTTGGGCACCCTAGAGGGACATGACCCTTGCTCCTGGGAATCTTCTAATCCTGTTAGGGACTAAAAGGCAAGCATATGCAAAATGGTTGACAAAGTTAGAGAGGAAATGCAATTATTAAACAGATGTGGAGGACTATTCAACAGCTATTGTTAGAAAGATGCAAACTAGCTGGGCGCGGTGGCTCACGCCTATAATTCCAGCACTTTGAGAGGCTGAGCCAGGCGGATCACGAGGTCAGGAGATCAAGACCATCCTGATTAACACGGTGAAACCCCATCTCTACTAAAAATACAAAAAATTAGCCGGGCATAGTGGGGGTACCTGTAGTCCTAGCTACTCGGGAGGCTGAGGCAGGAGAATGGTGTGAACCCTGGAGACGGAGCTTGCAGTGAGCCGAGATTGCACCTCTACACTCCAGTCTGGGGGACACAGCGAGACTCCATCTCAAAACAAACAAACAAACAAACAAACAAAAAACAAAAAAAAAGAAAGATGCAAACTGAAACAACACTTAAAAATAATTTTTGTTGGCTGGGTGCAGAGGCTCATGCCTGTAATCCCAGCACTTTGGGAGGCCGAGGTGGGTGGATTACAAGGTCAGGAGATCAAGACCAACCTGGCTAACATGGTGAAACCCCGTCTCTACTAAAAATACAAAAAATTAGCCGGGCGTGGTGGCGGGCACCTGTAGTCCCAGCTACTTGGGAGGCTGAGGCAGGAGAATGGCGTGAACCTGGGAGGCAGAGTTGGCAGTGAGCTGAGATCACGCCACTGCACTCCAGCCTGGGTGACAGAGCAACACTCCATCTCAATAATAATAATAATAATAATAATGATAATTTTTGTTGCTGGGTGTGGTGGTGCACACCTGTAGTCCCAGCTACTTGAGAGGCTGAGTCAGAAGAATCGCTTGAGCCTGGGAAGTTGAGGCTGCAGTAAGCTGTGATCATGTCATTGCATTCCAGTCTGGGTGACAGAGTGAGACCTTGTTTTAAAAAACAAACAAAAAAATAAAAATGAAAAAAGAGGGAAGAAGAGAAGAAAAGAAGAATTTTTACACATTTTCAAAACAGTGAATTTGAGGGCCAAAAAAAGAAAAAGAAAAAAACACCCAATAATATTCAAGGCTAATGAGAATTTGGTGAGCAGAATATTTTCCATTCGGGGTAAATAGTGCAAGCTTTTAGAAACAGAGCAGTAGAAAATGCCTATCCTGGCTGGGTGTAATGGCTCAAGCCAGTAATCCTAGCACTTTTGGAGGCCAAGGCGGGCGGGTTGTGAGGTCAACAGATTGAGACCATCCTGGCCAACATGCTGAAACCACGTCTCTACTGAAAAAAAAAAAAAAATGAGCTGGGCATGGTGGCACACACCTGTAGTCCCAGCTACTTGGGAGGCTGAGGCAGGAGAATCGCTTGAACCCAGGAGGTGGAGGTTGCAGTGAGCCGAGATCATGCCACTGCACTCCAGCCTAGCAACAGAGTGAGACTCGTCTCAAAAAAAAAAAAAAGAAAAGAAAATGCCTATTCCCATCTTGATGTAGACTGCAAAACTCCTTCAGTTGCAGTGTGAAAGATTGTCTTAGTCCATTTGGGCTGCTATAACAAAATTTCGTAAGTGCCATAGACTAGGTGGCTTTGGAACCACAGAAATTTATGGCTCACTGGTCGGGCATGGTGGCTTCCGCCTATAATCCCAGCACTTTGGGAGGCCGAGGAGGGCAGATCACCTGAGGGCAAGAGTTTGAGACTAGCCTGGCCAACACAGGGAAACCTCGTCTCTTCTAAATATATAAAAATTAGCTGGGCGTGGTGGCAGGTGCCTGTAATCCCAGCTACTCAGGCAGCTGTGACAGGAGAATTACCTGAACTCAGGAGGGGGAGGTTGCAGTGAGCCAAGACTGTGCCATTGCACTCCAGCCTGAATGATAAGAGTGAAACTCCATCTCAAAAAAAAATAAAAAATAAAGTAAAATAAACGTATTGCATACAGTTCTGGAGGTTGGAGGTCCAATCATGCTGCCAGCATGATTGGGTTCTGGTGAGGACCCTCTTCCAGTTGCAGAGACTGGCTTCTCATTGTATCCTCACATGGCAGAGAGAGGGTAAGAGAGCTCTCTGGGGACCTTTTTACAAGGGCACTAATCCCATTCATAAAGGCTTATTCTCATGACCTAATTACTTTCCAACCCCACTTCTTCATACCATTGCATTGGTGGTTAGGATTTCAACATATGAATTTTTTTTTTTGGCAGGGGGGATGTACAAATTTCCAGTCCATTACAAGGCCTTTGCAGTTTGTCTCTCTTTCCTTTTTATCTTTTTTTTTTCTTTCTTTCTTTCTTGAGACAGAGTCTTGCTCTGTTGCCCAGGAGTGCAATGGTGCGGTCTCAGCTCACTGCAACCTCTGCCTCCCAGGTCCAAGAGATTCTCCTGCCTCAGCCTCCAGAGTAGCTGGGATTACAGGTGCTCGCCACCATGCCTGGCTAATTTTTATATTTTTAGTAGAGACGGGGTTTTACCATGTTGCTCAGGCTGGTCTTGAACTCCTGGGCTGAAGCTATCCTCCTGCCTCAGCCTCCCAAAGTGCTGGGATTACAGGCATGAGCCACTGCGCCTGGCCCAGTTTGTCTATCTTGAACTCATTTGTCTATCTTGAACCCAGTTTGTCTATCTGGAACCCATCCTCCCTTCTTCTGATAAAAGCATCTGAATATTCCTCGGAGCAATTACTCCCTGTGTGGTAGACAGACTTCTAAGATGGCCCCGTGATCCCCGTCTGCTGGGATTCACAACCTTGTGGAATCCCTTCTTCTTGAGCCTGGGCTGAATGTAGTAATTGGCTTCTGGGCAGTAGAATATAGCAAAAGTAATGTGTTGTCACTTCTGTGATTAAGTTACAAAATATCATGACTTCAGTTTTTTTTTTTTTTTTTTTTTTTTTTTTTTAAGAGGCTGAGTCTCTGTTGTCCAAGCTGCTGTGCAGTGGTGCAATCATGGCTCACTGCAGCCTTGACCTCCTGGGCTCAAGTGATCCTCCTCCCTCAGCCTCCCAAGTAGCTGGGACGACAGGCATGCACCACCATGGCCCGCTAATTTTTGTTTTTTGTTTTTGTAGAGATAGGATTTCACCATGTTGCCCAGGCTGATCTTGAGGGCATGAGCTCAAGTGCTCCTCTGGCTTCAGCCTCTCAAAGTGCTGGAATTAAAGGAGTGAGCCATTGTGCCTGGCCTGTCTTGCTAGCAGGCATCTATCTGTCTCAGCATGCATACTGTGATGAAGTGGCTGGCATGTGGGAGAATCCATGCGGCCAGGGGCAAGGCACAAACTCCAGCCAACAGCCAATAGCCAGTGAGGATCTGAGGCCCTCAGTCCAACACCCTTCGAGGAGGTGAGTACTACCAACAACCACCCACTTTGGAAGTGGGTTCTTTCCCAGTGGAGCCTCAGATGAGACTTTGGGCCCAAGGGTAACAGCTTGATAGCAGCCTCATGAGAGACGGTGCTGGCCATTGGCAGGAGACCCCGGTTCCATGCCACACGGACTTACCCATAACGCAGCTCGCGTGTCCTAACTACATAGTGGCTGACTTCCCTCCAAGTGACTGATCCAACAGAGAACAGGGATGAGAAGCCACAGCGTCATTGGTGACCCAGACTGGAATATCTCATTCCATCATTTTCACAATATGCTATTGATTCCACAGCTCAATCGTTTTTTGTGTGTGGGAAGGGTCTACAGAAGTATTCACAGAGGCGTGTGACTACGAGGAAGCAGGAGGCAGGGATCACTGGGGCCGTCTTGGAGACTGGTTGTCGTTAGTAATCATCAGTTACGCATTTAGCTGCATAGCATAGAAAATCCCACTTTTAGTGACGTAAGCTATATAAACCTTTGCTACTTATTTAACACATGGTCAAGGGGCATGTGATCTCAATATTGTCAGGGTTCACAATGTCATTAAGGACTCTAGGCTATTTTCACCTTTTTTCTCTGCCAATTTCAGGGTACTGATGTCTGTTCTCACGGTTGCAAGAAAGCTGCCTCAGCACCAGGCATCGCATCCTCACATAACAGTGTCAAATACAGGATGAGAGAAGAAGGAGGGGTGGGAGGAGCTATTCACATGGAATTCTTTCTCCTGTGGGAAAGAAAATCTTTCCAAGACTCCCCAGCACACATCCCTTTATATTTCATTAACAGGAACGAGGTCACAGGCCCATCCCTAGACCAATTACTGGCAAAGGGAGATGACATGGCCATTTTTGTTTTCAAACTTAGCTACAATCCATTTGCTGGGCCTGGACTGACTGTTGTCCTGAACAATATCAGGGGAATTTGTCATGGGTCATGGTTATTGGATGGGTGACCAAAAGTGTCTGCCATCATCATGGTGATTATCACAGGTCCCATTTATTGGACTCTTACTACCTACCAGGCCTTGGACTAAGCAGTTCACATGCATCATCTCACTCAATCTTCACAGTTATCCAAGGAGATAGATCTACGATGGACCCATTTGTTATGGGTTGCCTTCTGTCCTCCCTCCTCCAAATTCATATGTTGAAGTCTTAACTCCCAGTACCTCAGAATGTGGCTTTTGGAAATAAGGTAACTGCAGATGGGATTAGTTAAGAGGAGATCATTAGGGTGGACCCCTAATCCAATATGACCAATGTCTTTATAAAAAGGGGAAATAGGTCGAGTGCAGTGGCTCACGCCTGTAATCCCAGCAGTTTGGGAAGTCAAGACGGGCAGATTACTTGAGGTCAGGAGTTTGAGACCAGCCTTGCCAACATGGCAAAACCCCCATCTCTACTAAAAATACAAAAAGGTAGCCTGGCATAGTGGTGGGCACCTACAGTCCCATCTACTCCAGAGGCTGAGGCAGGAAAATCACTTGAACCCAGGAAGTGGAGGTTGCAGTAAGCCAAGATCATGCCACTGCACTCCAGCCTGGGCGACAGAGAGAGACTCTATCTCAAAAATAAATAAATACATAAAAAGGGGAAGAGAGAGAGAGAGAGTCTGTGTTGAGACAGGGTCTCATTCTATCACCCAGGCTGGAGTGCAGTGGCATGATCATGGCTCCCTGCAGCCTCAACTTCCCAGGCTCAAGTGATCCTCCCATCTCAGTCTCCCAAGAAGCTAGGAATACAGGTGCACATCACCACACCCGGCTAATTTTTATATTTTTTTCAGAGATGAGGTTTTGCCATGTTGCCCAGGCTGTTCTCGAACTCCTGAGCTCAAGCAAGCCACCCATCTCGGCCTCCCAAAGTCCTGGGATTATAGTTGTGAGCCACCACGCCCTGCCAAAAAGGGGAAATGTGGACATGATGCATAAAGGGAAGATGATATGAAGAAATCTAGGAAGAAGATGATCATCTACAAGCCAAGGAGAGAGGCCTAGAACAGATCTTTTCTTCACAGCCCTCAGAAGGAATCAACCCTGCCGTCACCTTCATTTCAGACTTCCAGCCTCCGGACCTATGAGACAATAAATTTCTGTTGTTTAAGCCACTCAGTTTGTAGTGCTTTGTTACCGCAGCCCTAGCAAATGAAGACACCATTTTACAGAGAAACAGCTTGGAAAAGTTAAGGGAGGCTGGGTGCGGCAGCTCACGCCTGTAATCCCAGCACTTTGGGAGGGCCGAGGCCAGAAAATCTCCTGAGGTCAGGAGTTCAAGACCAGCCTGGCCAACATGGTGAAACCCCGTCTCTACTAAAAATACAAAAAAATTAGCCAGGCGTGGTGGCGCATGCCTGTAATCCCAGCTTCTTGGAGGCTAAGGCAGGAGAATCACTTGAACCCATGAGGCAGAGGTTGCAGTGAGCTGAGATCTCACCATTGCACTCCAGCCTGGGCAACAAGCGTGAAACTCTGTCTCAAAAAAAAATAAAAAATAAAAAAAAAAGAAAAAGAAAAGTTAAGGAAATTTCCCAAGTCAGCTAGCAATGACTCCAATCCAGCTCTCTCTAACCTCAAAGGCCATGCTTTTAGCCACAACTCTAAAATGATTTGTGTCTTGTAGGCAATGGGGAGCTATAGAAAGTTTGAGCGAGAGAGTAAGCCCATTGGAACCATGTTTTGGGAGGTGCGTCATCATTTTAGAGGTCAAGAAGTTCCTTTTCATGTCTAACATCAATCTCTGTCATGCTAGGCTGGCTGCCTGTCATCTGGTTTCTAGGAGACTGGCAGAACCCCTCCTCGAGGCCTCCTCATAAAACCCTCATGCAGACAAGAAGTAGGTAATTAAGTCCATCTTAGCCATCTCCTCCCAACTCCTTTATTCTTCCTCGTGAGGATCTGTGGTCTCGGTCTTTGATCTTCCTTTGGTCTGTCCTGAAGTTTCCCCAGCCATGGAAGGAGTCTTGAGCAGAGTGTGAGAATGGCCAGGTGGCGGAAGTGTCTGAGAAGATCCTGCTTTGATCCAGAAGCAGGGGGATAAGGAAGGAGCACTGGGTTGAAGTCAGGTGTCCTGGGACCCAGCACTGGCCCTCCCACATCAAGCCCTGGACCCCTGTCCACCTAGCAAAGGTCACATGATGTCCTGGAACCCTGTACCCCTGTACCCCTGACCTGTCCTGTACCCTGTCCTGTCCTGGAGCCCTGTCCACCCAGTAAAGGTCACACGATGCTGTCTCTAAGCTTCCTTTTGTGGTTCTGATATCCAAAGTCACTTAATAGCGTGGAGCTTCCACTTCTCCTCTTTAAAAGGTTAAAAATGTATATCAGGCTGACCGGGCTCGGTGGCTCACATCTATAGTCTCAGCTACTGGGGAGGCTGAGGTGGGAGGATCACTTGAGCCCAGGAGGCGGCGGTTGCAGTAAGCCAAGATCGCACCACTGCACTCCATCCTGGGTGACAGCGAGCCCCTGTCTCAAAAACGGTATATGTATATAAGGGCCTGCATTTTTGGTTAGGGAGAGAAAGAGAATGAATAAGAAGCTGGTTCTTGTATCTTGAGTCATTACAAACTCCTCTCTCTCCCCCTGCCTGAGGCGTCCTCCTTCTTCATTCTCTATTCAGTTCGCAAGGCTGTTATTCCTGCCAAATGAGTCATTGATGTGGGAAAGTTAATTTATTTTGGCAGACATCACCATTGCTCCGAGAAATAGAGACTTTGCACCTACTGTCGCAGAAGACGCAAATTATCGTGGTGATTCATTCATTCCTCCCTGCATTCATTCATTCCCAGAATACGTGATTCTTTCTGTAACATACACAAATGGGCAACTCTACCTGTTGTTTTCTGTCTCAGAGAGTAGATGTGAGAATTAAATGAGGTAATATGTAAAAATGCTTATATAATAATAATAATAGCTAATCCTGATTGAGCACATATTATGTGTCAAGCGGCGTGGTAAGCCTTTACCCGCTTTATTTATTGTCTTTGATCCTAACACTGCTCTACAGGGCAGGGATAATGAGTACTTTATTTTAGAGATTCAGAGACTGAAGCCAAGGGAGGTCAAGGTGACCTGGCCACAAGTCATTACACAGTGTGTAAGTGGCAGAGGGAAGCCAGCCCTGAGTCTGGACTTGAAAACATTATATCATGACCCATATTTATAAGGTATTGATCACAAGGCAGGCATTGGACTTAGAACTTGCTTCTCTCCCATCTTACTCACTTGTCACATAAAGATTAGCATCTCTGTTTTCCAGCTGAGCAAACTGAGGTTTGAGAAGTGAGGCAAGTTGCCCAAGGAGTCTCAATTACTGCCCAGCAGTGGGTGGAGGGACAGGAGTCTGGGGTCAGAGGACACTCTGTTTTCACTGTGAGCAGAGAGAGCAGAGAGCTGGCACTTGGGACACGGGTGTACTATTTTTGTTAGCCACACTTACCATCAGCACCATGATCACTCCATCCAGGGCACACACATGGTCCCAGGCAATAGACCTTGTGACAGAGACAATGCTGTGGGTTCACCAAATCTTACGTCTTCATGCTCTGAGACACACAAAGGGGCCCCGGCAACTGCTGGGCACTGACTAATGGAATGTGGGTGTAAGTGATGAAGGTCACCTCCAGGCTGAGCCTTAAAAAAACCAAATCCTGTGATCCTATATCTGCTGGCCAGACACAGCAGAAAGTCCCTTGGAAGATCTTGAGATCTTGAAGGACAATGAAACTATCAAACGGAGGATGCCTGGATCCCTGAGTGACTGCATGGAGCAAAGCTCTTCCCAACCTCCAGATCGAATTGTATTGGACTGTGGTTTGGATCTCAACCTTTACTGGGGTACCCACTGAGATGGGATTGTTTTTACAGCAGTTAGCTACCTTTACTCATACAGATGTTTTAAGACTTGTAGTGGTACAATCCTAGCTCACTGCAGCCTTGAACTCTCAGGCTCAAGTAATCCTCCCACCTTAGCCTCCTGAGTAGCTGGGACTACAGGTGCCAGCTATAAGAAGTGTTTTTTTGTTTGTTTGTTTTTTTTTTTTTTTTTTTTACATAATAATATTTTGGTCTCGAGTTGCCTTGGGAAAGGGCTTGACTCCACCAGAACTCAAGCTTCATGAAGGTCTATTCCCTTGCTTTGGCTGCAGGGCCTGGCACACCATAGGTCCTCAGTAAATATTTGTGGAAGTGACTGAATGAACCTCCCATCTCAGAGGTCCTTGGCCAACAAGGATGCTTCCTGGATGATGATGGGAAGAAGGTCTTATTCACGTGACTCAGTCCTTCATCCTCTCCCAACTCACTCCAGCTCACCTTGCATGTCTCTAGTATAGTTCTGGGAGGACAATCCTAGCAGTAACATCAGGAACCTGCCCGTCAAACAGATGCCACTCTGCAAATATCACGCTGACTTCATATCATCCCAATTGGCTGTAAAATCCAGGAAAAGCCAGGCAGAGTGGGCTCCGAGCTGCTCACACCACATTTAGGTGTTTACAGAAAACCAATGCACAAGGATTTGCTTGAAAGCTAAATTTCCTCTTAGCCAAAGCCCAGAAATACCTTTTAAACCCTGAGCAAATAAGCCAGAGAAGAAGGCATTTTCCCTGTGACTGAGCCTTCAGAGCCTGGAGATCTTCAACTTTTCAAAGAATCAAGCTTGCTGCAAAAGGCAGACTTCATGGGGATGGGACTCTCTCGCTGGCCACAACAGAGAGACTTTGCAGATTTGCCCTTTGGCCCCAGACCAGATGGCAAAAACAGCCACAAGCCCCAGGCCTGACTTCAGACTGCAAATAGAAACAGCCCTGGAACTAACGTCTAGGTCCACTCAGAGACAGAACGCTGGCTCAAAATAAAATAAAAATGAGCAATTGTTTTAAAAAAACTAACCAACCAAACAAAACCCTCTCCTGGTGGAGTGCTGAGCTGAACGTGATGTACTCTGAATACAAATTTGCTATAACCAGCACTGACATTGACAATACTGGCTGTCATTTATTGAGCACTTACTATGTGCCAGGTGATGGCTTTATACAGGAACCCCATGGAATCCTTAAACAACAACCTTCTGAGACTGGCATTTAATTATTTCTCTTTTATAGATGCAGAAATGGAGGTGAAGAGAGGCTAAGAAACAAGTTCGGAGCCGGGCACAGTGGCTCACGCCTGTAATCTCAGCATTTTGGGAGGCTGAAGTGGGTGGATCACTTCAGGTCAGGAGTTTGAGACCAGCCTGGTCAACACGGTGAAACTCTGTCTCTACTAAAAATACAAAACTTAGGTGGACATGGTGGTGCGTGCCTGTAGTCCCAGCTACTAGGGAGGCTGAGGCAGGAGAATTGCTTGAACTCAGGAGGTAGAGGTTGCAGTGAGCCGAGATGGAGCCACTGCACTCCAGCCTGGGCAACAGAGCAAGACTCTGTTTCAAAAAAAAAGAAACAAGTTCAGTAGTCCCAGCTAACTTGGGAGGTTGAGGCAGGAGGATCCCTTGAGCTCAGGAGTTTGAGGCTGCAGTGAGTCATGATTGCATCACCGCACCCTAGCCTGTGCGACAGAGCTAGACTCTGTCTCTAAAAAAATAAAAATAAATAAATACATAAAATTAAAATTTAAAAAATTGTTTTAGAAAAGTAACAAGTTTAGTTTCACACAGTTAGCAAGTGGCTGAGTCTGGATTCTAACCCAGCATGTCTGGGATTAAGCAGGTCTCAGTTCAAAGCCCAGCTCATCTGGCTCTATGACCTTGGGCAAGTTATTTAGCTTCTCTGAGCAACAGTTTCCTCATCTGAAGACAAGAATAGTAACAGTACCTATTTTGTGAAGATGATGTATGCAAAAGTACTGAGAATGTTCTTTTTCTCTCATTGCATTTGTGCATTGTTTTATGTAGAATGCATTATTCATGCTTCTGGCAGGTGGAAGCAGAGCCCTGCTGCCCGTGTCTGGGTGGGCGAGAGACTGGGGAAACATGGCCAGGAAGCAGCCCGGCAGATGGGGGCTGAGCGCACTGGCAGGGGCAGGAGGAGGTAAGTAGGCAGCTGGAGAAGAGCTAAGGGGCCCTCATGGGATTAGCCATGAGATTCCTAAATCCATAAGCAAAAATTGTGAAAATGGGGTCAGGAGCAGTGGCTCATGCCTGTAAACCCAGCACTTTGGGAAGCTGAGGCAGACAGATCACTTGAGCTCAGGAGTTTGAGACCAGACTGGCCAACATGGTGACACCCCATCTCTACTCAAAATACAAAAATGATCTGGGTCTAGTGGTGCATGCCTGCAATCCCAGCTACTCAGGAGGCTGAGGCACAGGAATCGCTTGATCCCTGGAGGTGGAGGCTGCAGTGAGCCGAGATCGTGCCACAGCACTCCAGCCTGAGCGACACAGCAAGACTGTCTCAAAAAAAAAAAAAAAAGAAAAAAGTGAAAATGGACCCCTGATGTGGCCTCCGCTAGATACACCCACCAAGGCACCCGTGCTTTCTCCTTGCAGCAGGAAAAATGGTTCTGTTGAGTAAGAAGAAAGGTGGGGGGCTGTGGACTTCTGGGATGGTCGGGCAGTGCCTGGCAGAAAGGAGGAGTCAGGTGCATAGGAAAAAACAGAAAGGCAATGTGCTTGTTTCCTGTGGCTGCTGTAACAAATTCTCACAAGCTTGGAGATTAAAACAACAGAAATTTTTTCTCTCACGATTCTGGAGGCCAGAAATCTGAGATCAAGGTGTTGGCAGGGCCACACTGCCTCTGGAGGCTCTAGGAGAGAATCTGTCCTTCTCTCTTTCAGCTCCTGGTGGCTGCAGGCATTCTTTGGCTTGTGACCGCCTCCCTCCCATCTGTGTTTCTGTCTTCACGTGGCCTTCTGTAATTGTCTTGTCTCTTCATCTTCTCTTAGAAGGATATTTGTTGAGCCAGGCACAATGGCCCATGCCCTGTAATCCCAGCTACTACAGAGGCTGAGTTGGGAGGAGCACTTGAGGCTAGGAGTTTGAGACTAGCCTGGGCACTATAGTAAGACCCCATCTGAAACGTCAAAAAGAAAAGAAGAGAATGAAAAATAAGAAAGAGAGAGCGAGAAAGAAAGAAAGATCTCATTTAGCACCCTCAAAATAAAAAAAAAAAAAGGAAAGAGAAAGACACTTGGGACCCTCCCTAATCCAAGATAATCGCTCCTTGAGATCATTAATTTAATTATGATTTCAAGGTCACATTGGAAAAAAATGCTTCCAAAGACTTTTTTTTTTTTTTTTTTCTCTGAGATGGAGTCTCTCTCTGTCACTGAGGCTGGACTGCAGTGGCGTGACCTTGGCTCATGGCAACCTCCACCTCCCAGGTTCAAGCGATTCTCCTACCTCAGCCTTCCGAGTAGCTGGGTCTACAGGAGCATGCCACCACACTCGGCTAATGTTTGCATTTTTAGTAGAGATGGGGTTTCACTATGTTGGCCAGGCTGGTCTCAAACTCCTAACCTCAGGTGATCCGCCCGCCTCGGCCTCCCAAAGTGCTAGGATTACAGGCGTGAGCCACAGTGCCCACCCCCTGTGGACATGGCTTTTGGAGCCCACCCTTCAACCCACCTAAGCTAAGGAATATGGAGGTTGATTGCTCCTCGAAACTTATAACCATTAATGATTTCAAGCATAAGAAATTATAGACATCCATTTACTCAGAACCCACATTTAACAGATGTTAACATTTCCCATTATTTCTTTGATCTCTGTCTTGGAAAAAAAAAAGATATAAAGCATTACAGACGCATTGCTTTTCTTGCTTCTCTCCTTAGAGATAACCACAAGCCCGAACTTGGTCGTTCATTCTCATGCTTGTAATTATACTTTCACTACATATGTATGTATCTTTAAATAATTTATGGTTTGTGTGTCCTTTAAAAAATTTTTTATAAATGGAATCATTATATTTAGTCTTTTTAAAATGAATAGCTTTATAGTGACAGAATTCATGTATCATAAAATCCATCCTTTAAAAGTATACAATTCAGCAGTTTTTACTATTTTCACAGAGTTGTACAACCATCAAAACATTTTCCAAAACATTTTCATCACTCCTCCAAAAAAGCCCACACCTATTAGCCATTGCTTCTCCCGCTAGCCTCTGGCAACCACGAATCTACTTTCTGCCTCTGGATTTGCAAATTCTGGAGATTTCATATAAATGAAGTCATATAACGTATGATCTTTGGGGGCCTGGTTTTTAAAATGTGGCCTAATGCTTTCAAGATGCATCCATGTGGTAGCATGTATCAGTACTTTATTCCTTTTTGTGGCCGAATAACATTCACTTGTATAGATAGGCCACATTTTGATGATTCATTCAATTGATGGACATTCAGGTTGTTACCACTTTTTTGGCTATTATGAAAAATGCTTATAAGAACATTCATGGGCCGGGCACACCTATAATCCTAGCACTTTGGGAGGGGCCGAGGAGGGCAGATCACGAGCTCAGGAGCTCGAGACCAGCCTGGCCAATATGCTGAAACCCCGTCTCTACCAAAAATACAAAAATTAGGCAGGTGTGGTGGCGCACGCCTGTAATCCCAGCTACTCGGGAGGCTGAGGCAGACGAATCACTTGAACCCGGGAGGCAGAGGTTGCAGTGAGCCGAGATCATGCCACTGCACTCCAGCCCGGGTGACGGAAAGAGAGTCCATCTCAAAAAATAAACAAAACAAAACAAAAAACAAAAACATTCATGTACAAGTTTTTGTATGAACAAATGTTTCAATTCTTTTGGGTATATACTTAGAAGTAACATTGCTGGGTCATATGTTAACTATATGTCTATTTTTTGTTTGTTTGTTTTGTTTGAGACAGTGTCTTGCTCTGTTGCCCAGGCTGGAGTGCAGTGGCACAATTATGGCTCACTGCAGCCTCGACTTCCCAGGGCCCAGGTGGTCCTCCCATATCAGCCTCCCAAGTAGCTGAGACTACAGGCACAAAGCACCACACCTGGCTAGTACTTTGTATTCTTTGTAGATACAAGGTTTTGCCATGTTGCCAAGACCGTCTTGAACTCCTGGGCTCAAACAATCTACCTGCCTCAGCCTCCCAAACTGCTGAAATTAGAGGCATGAGCCACTGCACTCAGGTGTATGTCTAATTTTTGGAGGAACTGCTAAACTGTTTTCCAAAGTACCTCCAGCATTCTACTTTCCCAGCAGCTATGTATAAGGGTTCCAATGTTTTCCCATCCTTACCAACACTTATTATTGTCCATCTTTCTGATTTTAGCCCTTCTAGTGGGTGTGAAGTGGTATCTAACTGAGGTTTTGAGCTTCCTTTTTCTGATAGTGAATGAGGTTGAGCATCTTTTCATGTGCTTATTGGTCATTTGTGTATTTTCTTTGGAAAAAATACATATTCAAATTTTTGCCCATTTAAAAAGTTGGGTTGTTTTTCTTTTTATTATTGAGTTGTAAGTGTGTATATGTATATGCCTACATATTTCTGCATTTTATTGGAGGGTTTAGTCCATTTATATTTAATGTAGTCACTGATTTGCAGAGTGGGTAATGTAATTACTGATAAAGTATCTAATTTTTCTTTCTTCTTTTTTTTTTTTTTTTGAGACAGGATCTCATTCTGTCACTCAGGCTGGAGTGCAGTGGCATAATCATGGTTCATAGTAGCTTCCACCTCCCAGGCTCAGTGATCTTTCTTCCTCAGCCTCCTGAGTAGCTGGGACTACAGGTGTACACCACCACGCCTGACAAACTTTTGTATTTTTTGTAGAGATGGGGTTTCACCATGTTGCTCAGGCTGGCTCAAGCGATTCACTCATCTCAGCGTCCCAAAGTGCTGGGATTACAGGCATGAGTCACCACGCCTGACCAAGTATCTAATTTTTCTAATTGTTTTCTACATATCTGTATCTTTTTTTTTTTTTAGACAGAGTCTCACACTGTCACCCAGGCTGGAGTGCAATGGCACGATCTTGGCTCACTTCAGCCCCTGCCTCTTGGGTTCAAGCAATTCTCCTGCCTCAGCTTCCTGAGTACCTGGGTTTACAGGGGCATGCCACCATGTCTGGCTAATTTTTGTATTTTTAGTAAAGACAGGGTTTCATCATGTTGGCCAGGCTGGTCTCAAACTCCTGACCTCAGGTGATCCACCCTCCTCGGCCTCCCAAAGTGCTGGGATTATAGGTGTGAGCCAACGCACCCAACCTGTATCTTTTTTTTTTTTTTTTTAAAACCCTCTTTTTCTTCCTCATGGCCTCCCTTTATATTAAATAGATATTTCCTTGTGTACCATTATAATTCCCTGTTGTTCCTTTTGCTATATATATATTTGGATTTATTTTCTTAGTGGTTGCCTTGGGATTACAAGTAACATCTTAATCTAAAACAATCTAGTTTAGATTAATACCAACTTAATTTCTACAGTATGCAAAACTTTACTTCAATATAGCTCTATTCCCTACCCTCTTCTTTGTGCTATGGTTGTCATAAAGATTACATCTTTCACATTATAAGCCCATCAGCACAAGTTTGTGGTTTTCCCTTTAAGCAGTTGTCTTTTAAATCAGAAAGAATGAACCAAAATTAATACCTTATACTTATCGATGCTGTTACCTTTACTTGGGTTCATTATTTCTTTGTGTAGATTCAAGTTACTGACTGGTGTCCTTTCATTTCGCCTGAAGGACTCCCTTTAGTATTTCTTATAGGGCAGGTCTCCTAGCAATAAATTCTCTTATTTTGTGTTTATCTATGCATGTCTTGATTTCTTGATTTGTGAAGTATGGTTTTGCTAAACATAAAATTATTGGTTGGCAATCATCTTCTTTCAGCTCCTTGACTATATCATCCCATTGCTTTTGGAACACTGTGGTCTCTGATGAGAAATCTGGTGCTAATCGTATTAAACTAATAGTGGCTTTTCTTTGCTTTCAAGATTCTTTCTTGGTCTTTTGCTATCAGCACTTTGACTATAACACCCAGATGTGGATCTCTGTGAGTTTATCCTATGTAGCATTCATTGAGCTTCTTGGATGTAGAGATTAATCTTTTCCATCAAATCTGGGATATTTTCAACCATGATTCTTCAAATATTTCTTCTGTCCCTGTCTTCCTCTCATTTCGTTGTGGGATTCCTTTTATGGGTATGTTTGTATTCTTGATGGAATCCTACAGATCTCTTAGGTTCCATTCATTTTTCTCCATTCTTTTTTTTCTTTCTGTTGTTTCAACTGGATACCCTCCATTAACCTGTTTAAAGGTTTGCTAATTCTTTCTGCCAGCTTAAATTTGCTGTTGAACCCTTCTAGCATTTTTTTTCAAATTCCAGTTATTGTACTTTCCAACTCCAAAATTTGTATTTGGTTCTCTTCTATAATTTCCATTTCTTTATTGATATCTTTAGTGACACATTATTCTCATAGTTTCCTTAGTTCTTTAGACATAGATTCTTTTAACTTTTGAACATATTTAAAAGAACTGATTTAAAGTCTTTGTCTAGTAAGTTCAACATTGTGGCCTCCTAAAGGACAGGTTCCTGTGTATGGAGCATATATTCATATATTTTTTTCATGTTTCATTTTTTAAAATTGAAAACTGGACATTTTAGTAATATAATGTGGCAACACTGAAAATCAAATTTCCCTTCTCCCCAGGGCTTTTGTTTTAGTCGTTTGTTGTTGCTATTTGTTTATTTAGTGACTTTCCTGGACTAATTCTGTAAAATCCATATTCCTTGTTGTGTATGGTCACTAAGTACTCTGCTGGATTTGCTTAGTGGCCAGCTACTTATTGCACAAAGACGTCCTTATAGCTAGGCTGTTAATTAACTTCTTGTAAGGAGTAGAATGAGAGTAGGAGTTACATTCTTGGTTAAAACTAAATAAATATATATATTTATGTATATATACAGCTTTTATCTGTTCCCTCTAAGGCCAGACTCTGATGGGCATCTCTGCCACTCGCCTTCTGCAGCTGCAGATCTTTTCTCAGTCGAGCTTCAGATGAGACCACAGCCCCAACCAGCTTCTTAATTGCAGCCTCATAAGAAACCTTAAGCAGAGAACCAAGATAAACCATCCCTGAACTCCTGATCCACAGAAATTATGAAATAATAAGTGTGTGTTGTTTTAAGGCTTGAAGCTTGTGGGAATATATATAGTAACATATAACTAACACGGCAGGGAAGACAGGTTGCCCACCTGTGGAATTCTATGGGTCTACTTTAGATTGAGAATTTGTGGGTCTCTCACCCCACGGGACAGCAGAGAACCTGGGTTCCAAAGGTTTTCCTTTTCTGTCTCCCTGGTGCTGAGGTCTTGCAGGCAGGAACCATGTGTATGCTCCCAGTGTCCTGTCTAGTGTGCAGCACAGCCTGGGTGACCCATCATTATTTATTGAATGCTGAATTGATGAGTGGGGCCCTATGCTCTTCATAGGATCAGGAGAAACCCAGCTGGAATACACCACAAGCAGGACTTGGAGCTCCTCAGGAACAAGGCCAGAGGCTAGGGCTATAATAGCTATTTTGTCTCTTTTTATAAAAAAATTTTTACTGGGAAGTAACAGCATGGTTCCAGGCCATGACAGTGACACCATGAGTGTGTGCTGGGTCTCAAGAGAGGCTTAAGCATTAGGGGCAGTGCCGGGTGGTGGCTAGTGGTGGCACAAGGGTGTCAGAGCCCATCAGATTTGACCCAAGATCCTGGCTGAGTCCTTCCTGGTTCCTTTCATTGTTGAGCCTGTTTTCTATCTGTAAAATGGGGTTAACAATGGTCCTATCAGCTGGGCATAGTGGCTCATGCTTGTAATACCAACACTTTGGGAAACCAAGGTGGGTGGATCACTTGAGTTCAGGAGTTTGAGACCAGCCTGACCAACATAGGGAAACGCCATCTCTACTAAAAATACAAAAATCAGCTGGGTGTGGTGGTGGGTGCCTGTAGTCCCAGCTACTCAGGAGGCTGATGCAGGAGAATGGTTTGAACCCGGGAGGCAAAGGTTACAATGAGTAGAGATGGTACCACTGCACTCCAGCCTGGGTGACAGAGTGAGACTGTCTCAAGAAACAAAAACAGAAACAAGCAATGGTCTTATCTTGTGGGTTTGTCATGAGGATGAATGAACACATAGAATTCTTAGCACACAGTAAATGCTCAGTTAATACTTTTCACAAGAAACATGTTTGGAAAGATCAGCTAAATGTAAGTTGGTGACTCCCACGCAGCTAAAATTGTGTACACTGGAGCCTGATTTTCTTTTCCTGGGGCCTCAGGAAGCTGGTTCTACCCAGCACATGCCAGATAGATGAGGAAGCTTGGAGAGAGGGGCCTGAGAAGGGAGGTGGGTGATGCTGTCTAAGAAATCAATACTTCCTCTTTCTCTTTCTTAGAGAAGTACTGCTGCCCAGACCCAAAGAGTTATTGGAAACAGAACTAGTCTGATATTAAACAGAGTAGTAACCATGCACTTGAGATAATTTGAGGGACACACAGAATGTCCACCTACCCCAGACTGACCTTGTATTAGTCTATTCTCACACTGCTATAAAGAACTACCTGAGATTGGGTAATTTATGAAGAAAAGAGGTTTAATTGACTCTCAGTTCTGGAGGCTATACAGCATGGTTGAGAGGCCTCAGGAAACTTACAATCACGGGGGAAGGGTGAAGGGGAAGCAGGCATGTCTTCACATGGCAGCAGGAGAGAGAGCGAAGTGGGGAGTGCCATACACTTTTAAACAATCAGATCTCAGGAGAACTCATTCACTATCATGAAAACAGCAAGGGGAAGTCTGTCTCATTATCCAATCACCTCCCAGCAGGCCCCTCTTCCAACATACTTCCCGTGTGTTACAATTCAACATGTGATTTGTGTGGGGACACAGTCAAACCATATCATACCCTTAGGTCTGTCATTGTGCCTTGGATTTCCACCATTCAACCTGCTTCTAAAGGTCCCTGGGAAATGTAATTTGTCAGCTTAAACTCAACCACATCTATTCAGAGCCTATTGCATGTAATCCACTGTAGGGGAAAGATCTATAAACATTTTCCTTATACTTTACATGTTGCTTTTATACAGCTAATTTCATCACTGCAACAATGTTATGAGGTAGGTATTTATGATGATTCCCATTTTGCAGAGGAAGAAACTCAGGCCCAGAGAGGTTAAGGGGCTTATTGGGAGGCCAAGCAGATATTAACTGGCAGGGCTAGAAAGCACATCTGAAAACTCCAAGTTCTTGGTGTTTGCTTGTTCATCTCAGCTACTCTCAGGAAGTTTACAGGAAACAGACAAATCAGCCAATCAAGAAATGGTCAAGGGCTTTCAAACTGGGTTCCCTGGTATTCCTCTGAGGTCTCCTGAGTGTTGAGAGGTGGGAGAGGATTGGACAGAGTGCATGGCAGTAGGTCTCGGGCTCCCCAACACACTTTGGCAGGATCTCCTCTTTCTTCTGCCTTTAGAGGGAAAAGTGTTCGATATTTCAGGGGAGATAATACAACAGTAAAACCGAACAAGAATTTCTTGAATATCTATTGTGCATTCAGCCTGGAGTGGGGTGGGGAAGAAGGTAGCTTCAGGCAGTATAAGAAGAGCTTACAAAACAACCCACATGTGAAAACTTGAAGACTGATAAGAAATTAAATAATGGCTCAATATAGCAACAGAAGTGCTGTCCCACAGCCACGTCTGGTTTCCTAATTAATGACTTCGGCAGTGACTTGGGTGGTCAAGAGAGAGCCAGGAAGTGTAGAGCTGAGTAACCCAGCCCCACCCGTGCTCAGCAACAGGGCACAGGAGCCCGGAGCGATGAAACCTGGGACAAGTTTTGACAGAAAGAAGACACTCAGGAAGGGCCTCAGTGGGAGATGGTGAGGGTGGGTTAGGTGCAGTATCATAGCAACCAGCCCCTGAAGAGAGGGCAACACCAAAGCCTGGTGTTCGTCCCCAAACACTGCAGGGCTGCACTCTGCAGATGACGACTCACCCTTGGTAAAGGGCTCCTCATCGCTGTCTGACATGGTTTGGATTTGTGTCCCTGCCCAAATCTCCTGTCGAATTTAATCCCCAGGGTTAGAGGAGGGGCCTGGTGGGACATGACTGAATCATGGGGGTGGATTTCCTCCTTGCTGCTCTCACGATAGCGAGTGAGTTCTCATGAGATCTGGTTGTTTAGAAGTGTGTAGTACCTCCCCCTTCACTCTCTTCCTCCTTCTCTGGCCATGTAAGACGTGCCTGCTTGCCCTTCCCCTTCTGCCGTGATTGTGAGTTTCCCAAGGCTTCCCCAGCCATGCCTTCTGTGCAGCCTGGGGAACTCTGAGTCAATTAAACCTCTTTTCTTTATAAATTACCCAGTCTCAGGTAGTTCTTTTTAACAATGTGAGGATGGAGAAACACACTGCCTCCCTCACCCCATCAGGTCCCCCTTCTGCTCACTGGCACATGGGATTCTGCTGGGCAGAGGCCATCCGATGAACGTTCCAGCAGACTGGGTTGACATCCCAGCCTTGCCCCTCTGTAACTGAAATACGTGGATAATAATAACACCCATCTTACATGGCTGCTTGGATAGTGAACTAGATCATGCACATAAAGAGCCTGGCACCGTTAGTTCCTGGCACATGCAAGTTCTCAATAAATGTTGTTGGCTATTATCTGCAGCTACATTCAACATGGGCAGGCTGGGAGCAAAGCTCTACTTGGCTTTAATTCACTCATTTAACAAGCATTTAATGAGCACCTACTCTGTGCCAGGCACTGCACTGGGAGCTGAGGCTAGAGACTGAAAAGTTCATTTTCTTTGAGTAGCTCCCAGTCTATTGGGAAAGCAGAAGTGTGAACTATTCCTATTCTGTGGGAGTATTGCAACGTCTGCTTGGTAATAATGATTAATAGTTAACATGTGTTGAGTACTTGCCATGTGCCAGTTATGAAGCTCTTTATAGGTATTATAATCTCATTTGATCCTTACGAGGTAAGACTTGATCCTCCATTTTACAGATGAGGAAACTGAGGCTCTGGGAGGCTCTGAATGGTCCTGTCTCTGTCCAAGGTTCCATGGCCAATAGGTGGCAAGTCTGGATTTCCAATCAAGGATGGAGGAGAATTCACCAGGAGGCAGAGGTACTGCAAACTCCAAGCCTTGAGGGTTTGAGAGATCATATAGAAGCAAAATGGATGAAACATAAAATCCTTGAACTATGAGCCCCAGAGCAAAGTCACCAGGAGTGAGCAAGGAGCTGACTCAGAAGTTCTAGCCTCACATCTGATCAGTTTGAAGCATTTAACATTTATAGATGACTTATTACTGGTCGATCCTGACTGCGCACAGTGGCTCACGCCTGGAATCCCAGCACTTTGGGAAGCCAAGGTGGGTGGATCACTTGAGGCCAGGAGTTCAAACCAGCCTGGCCAATATGGCAAAACATTGTCTCTACTAAAAATATAAAAATTAACTGGGCATGTTGGCACATGCTTGTGATCCCAGCTATTCGAGAGGCTGAGGCAGGAGAATCACTTGAACTTGGGAGGCGGAGGTTGCAGTGAGCCAAGATCACGCCACTGCACTCCAACAGAGTGAGATTCTGTCTAAAGAAAAAAGAAAAAAAGCTGTGGATCCTAAAGTTAGGTTTG
Source organism: Papio anubis (assembly GCF_008728515.1). Classification (NCBI taxonomy): domain Eukaryota; kingdom Metazoa; phylum Chordata; class Mammalia; order Primates; family Cercopithecidae; genus Papio; species Papio anubis. The sequence continues at coordinate 110,736,056 of NC_044984.1, forward strand.
GGGTTAGGTTCGATTAGGGTCTGGGTTTACGCCTGGCACAAAGTCAGGGGTCTGAGATGTTAGCTATTATTTACAGTTACAGCATTCCTTGGTTTTGCCTGGTATGGATATGCATGAATTTGAGTTACCGTGTTTAAGAAATAACAGGAGTCCCCCAAAACGTGGTTCAGATTTCATTTTCCATGGTATATCGAGTGTGAATAATTGCATCAAATGCATACTTTGCTGTTAGCTGGTCAGTCCACAAATCACTATGTAAATAACAGACGTGTATCATGACCAGCAACAATCACGTCACTTCTTTCAAAGCCTGTTGGTGTCTGGTCACGGTGCGTCTGTAATTCAGTTCACACACAGCTAAGTGTGCAGCTGTGTTGCCTCCTTCTCTCTGGGTGATAATTCACTTGACATTTTACATAAATGGATAGTAAAAAGAAGGAATTAGCCAACAAAGATGAAAGTGCAGGCTGGGCACGGTGGCTCATGCCTATAATCCCAGCACTTTGGGAGGCTGAGGTGGGCAGATCACTTGAGGTCAGGAGTTCCAGACCAGCCTGGCCAACATGGTGAAAATACTAAATTTCACCTCTACTAAAACACAAAAATTAGCCAGGCATGGTGGCGGGCACCTGTAATCCTAGCAACTTGGGAGCCTCAGGCAGGAGAACTGTGTGAACCCATGAGGCAGAAGTTGCAGTGAGCTGAGATCATGCCACTGCACTCCAACCTGGATGATAGAGTGAGACTCCATTTCAAAACCAAACCAAACCAAAACAAAATAAAACCCATAGATAGATATACTGATTGGCTCACACATTGCAGAGGCTGGCAAGTCCAAAATCTGCAAGGTAGGTTGGCAGACTGGGGACCCGGTGCAAGGGAGAATTGCTATTGCGGTTATCTGGAGGCAGAATTCCTTCTTCTTCGGGGCAGGTCAGTCTTTTTCTATTAAGATCTTCAACTGATTGGATAAAACCCACCACACTATAGAGGGCCATCTGCTTTACTCAAAGTTGACTGATTGAAATATTAATCTTATCTAAAAAATACCTTCACACGAAACATCTGGAATAATGGTGCACCAATGAGCCGCGTACCATGGCCCTGTCCGAGTTCACACATAAAATTCACCATCCCAGGGTTATAGAAGAAATAGACGAGGGACGTCACTGTGAGGAAAAGGATGAACCCATCCAGAGGAAGTGAGGCTGGCAGGAACTCTTGTGGACATTTCACAACACTGAAAGTTCAAAGGATACAATTTTGGAAACTGATCCAGTTTTAGAAAGAAATATGACAATTTGCCAAGGCATAGAACAAGATGCTCTCTCTGTATCATTAGTTAAACAAGAAGCCGGCAAGCATGGTTCAGGCTATTCTTGATAGTTTTTACACAAAGAAATACAACACACACACACACACACACACATACACACACACACATTTTTTTCTTAGGGTCTCATTCCCATCCTCTAGACTGAAGTGTAGTGGCATGATCACAGCTCACTGCAGCCTCAACCTCCTGGGCTCAAGTAATCCTCCCACTTCAGCCTCCTTGGTAGCTGGGACTACAAGCATGCACCACCATGCCTGGCTAGTTTTTTGTAGAGACAGGGTTTCACTATGCTGCCCAGGCTGGTCTCAAACTCCTGAGTTCAAGTGATCCTCCCTCCTTGGTCTCCCAAAGTGTTGGGATTACAGGCGTGAGCCACTGCTCCCAGCCTACAGTTATATTTTCAATGTTTCTAATGTTCTAAATTAAAGTATAAGAAAGAAATGTTAGTTTTACGTATTTTTTCATTTCCTTAAACATTTATAGCCAACAGTAAGAGAGTTTTGTGTTTTGACAGAAGATTGTTAAAGGTCACAGAATAATCTTATTTTATCCTGTTGGTGATTGAGATCTTTTTGCACACTTTCAGTTTGCACGGTCATCCTTGCAGTCCACACGAATGTGCAAAGTGAGATTGGCTCTGTTATTTATATCATCATCATCATCATAATTATCATCATCATGATGTTCTCCACCAGGCAAGTGGGGTAAACACCCTGGATGCAAGGCCAGGGGTTAAACTCTTTTTGACTCCCTTTCCTTTTTTCTTTTTTCTTTTATTTATTTTTTATTTTTTTTGAGACGGAGTCTCGCTCTGTCACCCAGGCTGGAGTGCAGTGGCATGATCTCGGCTCACTGCAAGCTCCGCCTCCCGGGTTCACGCCATTCTCCTGCCTCAGCCTCCAAGTAGCTGGGACTACAGGCGCCTGCCACCACGTCTGGCTAATTTTTTTTGTATTTTTAGTAGAGACGGGGTTTCACTGTGTTAGCCAGGATGGTCTTGATCTCCTGACCTCGCGATCTGCCCGCCTCGGCCTCCCAAAGTGCTGGGATTACAGGCGTGAGCCATCGCGCCCGGTTATTTTATTTTTTTATTTTGAGACAGAGTCTCGCTCTGTTGGCCAGGCTGGAGTGCAGTGGTACGATCTCGGCTCACTGCAACCTCCGCCTTCCAGGTTCAAGCGATTCTCCTGCCTCAGCCTCCTGAGTAGCTGGGATTACAGGTGCCCACCACCACCCCTAGCTAATTTTTGTATTTTCAGTAGAGATGAGGTTTCACCATGTTGGCCAGGCTGGTCTTGAACTCTTGACCTCAAGTGATCCACTCGGCCTCCCAAAGTGTTGGGATTACAGGCGTGAGGCACTGCGACAGACCCTCCTTTTCTGACTCTGGGCAGAAGGGTCTCTGCAACGTTTCAGGCCAAGGCCCTTGCAGCCCTGGCCAACATTGTCCTCTCTCTGCAGAGGCTGGGATTCTCTACAGTCCCAGGAAGTGTCCAAAAAGGAGAGCTCAGCTTACAACCAATAAAAATAACTCAGGGGTGATAAACAGCTCCAGGGCCCCAGGGGACGCTCTTATGCAATCTGCCTTGATTTCACAAGCCCTACAAGGCGCTGTCAGCAGAGGCAGACTGAGATGCACACCCTGGCTGACACCACAGGGCAAGGCCCCTCTGGCTGCAATGACTGGGAACAGTGACTTTGGCTGTGACAGGAGGTGGCTCATTTACAACAGAAGACTTGTAAAAATAGCGCAGCTGATGGATTGGCTGGTTGTTGGTTGATTGACTGATTGAAATACATAGTATTTCTTTTTCTTTTTAGGCAAAGTATACTAATAATGGATGATCTCAGTAGAAATGCAGACATTCAGAGTATGGGTAGGCCAAAAGGAAACAAATAAAAATTACCAGCTGGGCGTGGTGGTTCACACCTGTGATCCCGGGATTTTGGGAGGCCCAAGCAGGAGGATTGCTTGAGCCCAGATGTTTGAGACCAGACAGGGCAATATAGGGAGATCTCATCTTTACAAAAACCAAAAAATTAGCTGGGCATGGTGGTGCACACCTCTGGCCCCAGCTACTTGAGAGGCTGAGCCTGGAGGATCGCTTGAACCTGGTAGGTCGAGGCTGCAGTGAGCTGTGATTATGCCACTGCACTCCAGCCTGGGCAATAGAGCAAGCCCCTGTCTCTAAATACAATAAAATACAAACTACCCGTAGTCCAACCACCAAGAGAGCACCGCTGTCACCTTCAGCCTTTCAGGCTTTTCTAGAAGCCAGAAGCATATGGTGCAGAGCTTCAGCCCGCAGACTCTCATGCCAGACCACTTGAGTTCCCTCCTAGGCTGCTTAACATCGCTTGCACCATCTTCCCATCAGTGAAATGGGAATATCAGTCACAGCCTCTTTATTATTTTGTTGCATGGTTAGGGATTTTCTGTTTTTTACTGTGAAAGAGGTCAAGAGGAAGAGCCTTGCGGTTAAGTCTTTGTGTACATTCTTTTCTTTTTCTTTCTTTCTTCTTATTTTTTGAGATGGTGTCTCACTCTGTCGCCCAGGCTGGCATGTGATGGCACCATCATGGCTTACCACATCCTCAAGCTCCTGGGCTCAAGCAATCCCCCTACCTCAGCCTCTCATGTAGCTGAGACCACAGGTATATAGTCTCACACTTGGCTAATTTTTTAAATTTTTGTAGAGATAGGATCTCACAAGGTTGCCTAGGCTGGTCTCGAACTTCTGGCCTCAAGTGATCCTTTTGCCTTGGCCTTCCAAAGCGCTGGGGTTACAAGTGTGAGCCACTGTACCTGGCCTGTGTACATTTGGAATTATATCTTAGGATAAATTATTGGGAGGGCAACTACAGTGGCTAAGACAGTACCCATTTTGTTTATCTCCTGCCAAATCAGGAAACTGATTAAAATGAGCTACTTGGTGACTGGTAAATTAAATGAGCTACACTATGGCTCATGCCTGTAACCCCAGCACTTTGGGAGGCTGAGGCCAGCGCATCACTTGAGGTCAGGAGTTTGGGACCAGCCTGGCCAACGTGGTGAAACCCCATCTCTACTAAAAATACAGAAATTAACCAGGCGTGGTGGCGGGCGCCTATAATCCCAGCTACTCAGGAGGCTGAGGCAGGAGAATCACTTGAACCCGGGAGGTAGAGGTTGTAGTGAGCTGAGATCACATCACCGCCCTCCAGCCTGGGCGATTGAGAAAAAAAAAAAAAGACAAGAATCTGGCTTGGAATCCTGGCTTGGCATCCCACTGGCTGTGTAACCTTGAACAAGTGGCTTCCCATTGCCGGGCCCCAGTGTTCTGGGCGAATATGAAGCCATCTCTTAGGGAGGGTTGTCATCGGGTTAGAAATAGTGGGTGAACAGGACAGAACACATAATCTGGTGCTCATCGTAAAGATGGTAGTAGTAGCCATTATTATTTATATTAGCCCAGAAGGAGATAGATTCTCACCTGCGTAACAGAGAGAGGCAGGGGGAGCAAGCTGTGGTCACAAGGGCATTCTGCAGGAACGTTACAGACAGAAGAGAGAAGGCCTCTGCCAGAGGGGTGGAGGCTGCTGGACTGAATGTTCATGTCACTCTCAAATGCTTATGTTGAAATCTTAACCCTGAATGTGATGGTGTGAGGAGAAGGCCTTTGGGATGTAATCAGGTCATTCATGAATGGGGTTAGTGCCCTCATAAAAGGGACCCCAAAGAGTTCTCTCACCCTCTCTCCACCACATGAGGATACAATGAGAAGTTGGCCGTCTGCATCCTGGAAGAGGATCCCCGCCAGAACCTGGCAATACTGACACTCTGATCTCGAAATTCCAGCCTCCAGAACGGCGAGCAATACATTTCTGTTGTTCCTAAGCCACCCTGTCTATGGTACTTCGTTAGAGCAACGAGGCCTTTCTGTAGTCCTGTTGGAGCTGGACACACGCACGCGTGTGCACACATACACTCACAGGTTCATTCAGCTCAATGCAACCAGCCACTTTCTGCTTTTTAAGATGAGACAAGCACTGTGCTAGGTGCTGGGGATACAGACATGAACGAGGCACGATTTTGGTCCTCAAGAAAAGCACAGTTTTGTAGGAAACCACAAAAGGGAGCATGATCACATTAGGTATCCTGGGCAGTAGCTAAGATGGACTCAGGTGAGAGACATTTAACCCACCCATATGCCCTAAATCGAAATCCCATTCTGTTGCATATGCTTCCTAGATTGATTAAGAGCCAAATTTCATACACAGGAGGGGATTCTTTATTGGGGGATGTGGTTTTTTTGAGTGACATGTTCTCAGGAGAAAGGAGAGAGGAGGCAGGACAGGGCAGGAGAGTTGCTAAGGATGGCAACTGCTGGAGCCTCAGCCTGCTCCCTCAGGGAGCTCTGGATACACAGTTCACAGTTAGTCATTAATATTTCCTTCATTGAGGTAAGGGGCGGGCCCTACACACCCTTGCCAATCAGTTATTGGCTGTGGGCTGCTCTGGGGATGGGAGCAGACAAGGTGAGACTGCTCCCACTTGACCGAGGACAGCCCTCTAGGAAAGGAAAAGGTGCAACTCTGAGCTGTTAGCAGCCAAGACTCACAGTGGCAGGAAGTGAAGGCACCAGCAGCATCTTTGAACCACTTCTCCTTCTCCATCCCCAACCCTTCACATCGGGTAGGCTCCCAGGCCCAGAGACACTGCAGATAGAAAAATCAAGTTTGGCCAGGCATGGTAACTCATGCCAGTAATCCCAGCACTTCGGGAGGCTGAGGCGGGAGGATCACTTGAGCCCAGGAGTTTGAGAGCAGCCTGGGCACCAAATCAAGACTGTACAAAAATTTAAAAAGTTTACCAGATACACTAGCTTTTGCCTGTAGTCCCAGCTATTCAGGAGGCTGGGCAGGAGGATCTCTGGAATCCAGGAATTTGAGGTTGCAGTAAGCTATGATCATGCCACTGCATTCCAGCCTGGGTAACAGAGCAAGAACCTGGCTCTAAATAAATACATAAATACATAAAGCCAAGTTTGCAGCTATCACAGACTGTCAGCTGAAAAAAAATCCCTTAAAGATCACCTAATCCATCCCCTTGATTTTGATGATGACGCCTGAAGAGGCTCAGTCATTTGTCTACGGCTGTCGTGACAAACTCCAAAGCCACAGGGGCCAGGCAGGAAAATCATATGCTGTCTAAGATTCTAAGGAGTGGTGGGGACTGTGGCAAACTGGAGTCAGGGGTTTCTCTAACAGGTCCGCAGCAGCCTGGTTCCTGCAGCCACCAGGGAATAAGGGCCCAGAGTGATTGGCGCCTCTGAATTTCCCCAGAGAAGCTGGAAGTGGTGTGTGCGTGTGTGTGTGTGTGTGTGTGTGTGTTCCATGTGAAATCTTTCTGTTTTGAAATGTTGGCAACTCTTGGAAATTCTTGAGAACACTGTATGGGCCAAGGAAAATATGTCAGTGGGTGAGACTTGGCCCCAGGGTCACCAGTGTGCAGTATCTGGTCTATGGCCTGAGGCACGTGGGAAGCGCAGCAAGGATTCCTGGATTCAGGGGCTTTCTATCATGCCAGTAACAGGACGAGAGAAGAAACAGAGCAGATGCGGGAGGAGAGAAGGAAGAGGGCTCCAGAGGAAGGAAATGGGGACAGAAACAGAAACCGGGGGCTTGGGGGTGCAGGGAGACGCTCTTCTCTAGGGTCTCCAGGGGAAGCTGGAAGGGGAAGCCCAGGGCTTACTGGTATTGTTTTGTTTTTTTTTTTGTTTTTGTTTTTTTTTTTTTTGAGACGGAGTCTTGCTCTGTGCCCCAGGCTGGAGTGCAGTGGCGCGATCTCGGCTCACTGCAAGCTCCGCCCCCCCGGGTTCACGCCATTCTCCTGCCTCAGCCTCCTGAGTAGCTGGGACTACAGGCGCCCGCCACCTCGCCCGGCTAATTTTCTTGTATTTTTAGTAGAGACGGGGTTTCACCGTGTTAGCCAGGATGGTCTCGATCTCCTGACCTCGTGATCCGCCCGTCTCGGCCTCCCAAAGTGCTGGGATTACAGGCTTGAGCCACCGCGCCCGGCCGGTATTGTTTTGTTTCGTTTTGTTTAAATTAAGATGAAATTCACATAACATTAACCTTCTTCCTTTTTTTTTTTTTGTTTTTTTTTGTTTTTTTTTTTGAGATGGAGTCTCTCTCTGTTGCCCAGGCTAGAGTGCAGTGGTGTGATCTCAGCTCACTGCAACCTCTGCCTCCCGGTCCCAGTTCAAGCAATTCTCCTGCCTCAGCTTCCTGAGTAGCTGGGATTACAGGCACCCGCCACCATGCCCAGCTAATTTTTATATTTTTAGTAGAGACAGGGTTTCACCATGCTGGCCAGGGTGGTCTCGAACTCCTGACCTCAGACGATATGCCCGCCTCGGCCTCCCAAAGTGCTGGGATTACAGGCATTAACTACTGTGCCCGGCCTAACATTAACTATTTTAAAGCACACAATTCAGTGGCATTAAGTATATCCACACTGTTGTACAACCATCACCTCTATCTAGGCTCCAAAACTCTATTTTTTTTTTTTTTTTGTCTCCCAGGCTGGAGTGTAGTGGTACAATCTTGGCTCACTGAAGCCTCAATCTCCCCAGGCTCAAGTGATTCTCCCACCTTAGCCCCTCAAGTAGCTGGGAATATAGGTGCATGCCGCTATGCCTGGCTAATTTTATTTTAGTTTTGTATTTTTCATAGAGACAGTGTTTTACTATGTTGGCCAGGCTGGTCTTGAACTCCCGAGCTCAAGCAATCCACCTGCCTCAGCCTCCCAAAGTGCTGAGATTATAGGCATGAGCGACTGTGCCTGGCCCTAACACGTTTTTATTGACTCAAATGGAAACCCCATACCCGTTATCAAGCACTTCCCATTCCCTCCTTCCCAGCCCATGGCAACCACGAATCTGCTTTCTGTCTCCCTGGATGTACTCATTCTGGACAGTTCATATAAATGGAATTATAGACTATCTGGCCTTTTGCGCCTGGCTTCTTCCACTTAGCTATTTTTTTTTTTTTTTTTTTTTTTTGGCAGAGTATCACTCCATCACCCAGACTGGAGTGCAATGGCTCAATCCTCAATCTCAGTTCACTGCAACCTCCACCTCCCAAGCTCAAGTGATTCTCCTGCCTCAGCCTCCCGAGTAGTTGGGATTACAGGCATCCGCCACCATGCCCAGCTAGTTTCTGTATTTTTAGTAGACATGGGGTTTCGCCATGTTGGCCAGGTTGGTCTTGAACTTCTGACCTGAAGCGATCCTCCTACCTCAGCCTCCCAAAGTGCTGGGATTACAGGCTGTGAGCCACTGCACCTGGCCAGCCTGTTTTAGGGCTCATCCACACTGTAGTATGCATCAGTACTTCATCCATTGATGGTTATTTGGGCTGTTCAGCAGTTGGGGATAGACCCAGGGCTCACTTTCCAAGGGGAGGTAATCCACCCTAGTGTTTAGGAACATAGGGGCCACAGACCCATGAGGTACAGCAGACACAATGCCTAGGGCCCATGAAAATGTCTTCATTTCTCTCTCTCTCTCTTTTTTTTTTTTTTTTTTTTTTTTTTTTGAGACAGAGCCTTGCTCTGTTGCCCAGGCTGGAGTGCAGTGGTGCGACCTTGGCTCACTGCAACCTCTGCCTCCTGGGTTCAAGCAGTTCTCCTGCCTCAGACTCTCGAGTAGTTGGGATTATAGGCATGTGACACCAGGCCTGGCTAGGTTTTGGATTTTTAGTAGAGACGGGGTTTCGCCGTGTTGGCCAGGCTGGTCTCCAACTCCTGACCTCAAGTGATCCACTGGCCTTGGCCTCCCAAAGTGCTGGGATTACAGGCGTGAGCCACTGTGCTCAGCCAAGTGCAGTTTCCATTTCTCTTAAAATCAGAAGGGAAAAGTCCCTAACTTTCAGGATTGAATAAAAGGTTTTAATTTTTAATTCTGCCTGGATTATATTTCTCTTTATATTAATGCAGCATAAAATACAATTATGACTGAACGGGCCCACAAAGGCGGGAGTGCCTAGGACCCACAAAGACTGGCCCTGTGGGGACACAGAAAATTGAGGACTCGGGAGTTGGGAAAACTTCTTAGTAGCTTTGTGACTGTTCACCCCAGGCTAGCCCTTGTCTTGTTGAATGTCGCATCCCTCACTGCCAGAACAGTGCTTGGCCCATTGTAGGGGCTCAATAATTTTTTTTTTTTTTTTTTTTTTTTTTTGAGAGAGGTTAGCTCTTATTGCCCAGGCTAGAGTGCAATGGCACGATCTCGGCTCATCGCAACCTCTGCCTCCCGGGTTCAAGCGATTCTCCTGCCTCAGCCTCCTGTGTAGCTGGAATTACAGGCATGTGCCACCACGCCCAGATAATTTTGTATTTTTGGTAGAGATGGGGTTTCTCCATATTGGTCAGCCTGGTCTGGAACTCCCGACTTCAGGTGATCCGCCCGCTTCGGCCTCCCAAAGTGCTGGGATTACAGGTATGAGCCACCGTGCCCAGTTAATTAATCTGAGATGAGTCACTGCACTCTTTTTTTTTTTTTTTTTTTTTTTGAGATGGAGTCTTGCTCTATCACGCAGGCTGGAGTGCAGTGGCGCAATTTCGACTCACTGGAACCTCCACCTCCTGGGTTCAAGCAATTGTCCTGTCTCAGCCTCCCAAGTAGCTGAGGCTACAGGTGTGTGCCACCATGCCTGGCTAATTTTTGTATTTTTAGTAGAAACGGGGTTTCACCATATTGGCCAGGCTGGTCTCAAACTACTGACCTCGTGATCTGCCTGCCTCGGCCTCCCAAAGTGCTGGGATTACAGCCGCGAGCCACTGCACCCAGTCAGTGTCACTGCACATTTCTATGCCTCGGTTTCCTCATCTGAGATAGGGAAAGATAATTTTATCTCTCAGGGGAGTTGGGAGGATGAGGAAGCCTGCAGCATGCGGAAGCTTTCTTCCCTGTTTTTTTTTTGGCAGGGTGGGAAGCAAATTTACCAGAAGCAAATTTCCATCAAAACTGAGGAGCAAGGAAAAAAACAACAAGAAACAAAACTAAGGAGCAGCCGGGCGCGGCGGCTCACGCCTGTAATCCCAGCCCTTTGGGAGGCTGAGGTGGGCGGATCACGTGAGGTCAGGCGTTCAAGACTAGCCTGGTCAACATGGCGAAACCCCATCTCTACTAAAAATACAAAACTTAGCCAGGCGTGATGACGTACACCTGTAATCCCAGTTACTTGGAAGGCTGAGGCAGGAGGATCACTTGAACCCAGAGACAGAGGTTGTAGTGAGCTGAGAGGACACCACTGTACTCCAGCCTGGGTGACAGGAGAGAAACCCTGTCTCCAAACAAATAAACAAACAAACAAAAAACTGAAGAGCATTTGCTGGGTCTCTGTGAGACTGGAAGCACATCAAGGATTTCTGCATCTTAGCTGAGTGGTCCCAGGTCTGGAGAAAAGGGCTAATGAGCAGAAAAAGACACCAAGGAGACGTCAAGGGAAACGGTGCCGGAGAGAAATTGACAGAGAGAAATTCGGATGAACAGGGAAGGTTCAGTGAGTGTGTGTGCGAGCGTGCAGGCGTCCACATGTGAATGAGTGTGTGTGCGTGTGTGTCCATGTGTGACTGGGTGTCTGTAAATACGTGTTGGGTGCACATTTGAGGACTGTGTGTGTATGAATGTCTGTGTGTGAGTATTGTGCATGCACACGTGTCTGTGAGTGTGAGACTAAATAACGTGTGAATGAGTGTCTATGTGTGAATGTGTGTTTGAGAGCGTGCGTGTCTCTGTGTGCCTGTTGTGTGCCTGTGAGACTTGTGTGTGTGTGAATGTGTGTGAACACGTGTGAATGTGTCTCTGTGACAATGTATGTGGTCTCTGTGAACATGTGTCTGAATGGGGCATGTGAGTGTGTGTGTGAGTGCATATGTGATTATGTGTGTCTGAGCGTGACTGGGAGAGTGTGCGTGTTGTGTGTGCATGTCTCTGTGTATGTGTGAATGAGGGGCGTGTGTGTGTGATTGTGTGTGTATGAGTGTATCTGGGAGAGTAAGTGTTGTGTGTGCCCATGTCTCTAAGTATGTGCACATGTGTGAACGAGTGTCGTGTATGTGTGAATGCATATATGTGATTGTGTGTGTGTGTGTATGAGCGTGCCTGGGAGAGTGTGTATTGTGTGCACATGTCTGTGTGTGTGCATGTGTGAGTGTCGTGTGTGTGATTGTGCGCATCTGTATGAGTGTGTCTGGGAGAGTGTGAGTATTGTGTGTGCACATGTCTGTGAGTGTGAGTGTACCTGTGTGAACAGGTGTCGTGTGTGAGTGAATATGTGTAATTGTGTGTATGTCTGTATGAGTGTGTCTGGGAGAGTGTGTGAGTATTGTGTGTGCACATGTCTGAGTGTGTGTGTACCTGTGTGAACAGGTGTCGTGTGTGAGTGAATGTGTGTAATTGTGTGTATGTCTGTATGAGTGTGTCTGGAGAGTGTGTGAGTGTTGTGTGTGCCTGTATGTGTGAATGAGGGGCATGTGTGAGTGCGTGAGTGTGTGCGCCTGTGCATGTGTACCACGGGTGAGGGGATGCAGGGGTGGGGAGGAGCAGGGAGCTGAAAGTCTCCCAGGCCCACAGATCTGGGAATTCCACTGTGACTTCAGTTGCGGCTGCACGTTGGGCTGGATGCTGGGGGCAGCAGCGCAGTGAGGTCTGAAAGTGGAATGACCCTATCTGGGTTTTGTCTTGATGAGAGAAAATTATTTGCCCAAGGCAGCAGTCCCCCCTGGGGCGTGCCCTCCGCTGTGGGTGACTGAGAGCTCCAGAGAGCCGGGGGATCCTCTTCAAACCCAATTTGCATTAGAAATCAATGTGGGTTTCTTTTTTTTTCCCCCCTTGAAGCCCCAAGATGCCAAGAGCCTCGAGCAAGTAATAATGATGCTTTTCAGACCAGGACTTCAAGCTGCTTCACTGTGATTAGTCTCCTTTTAGACACAGGAAAACTGGGGTGACTTAAAGGAATTCTGCTGACTGGTCAAAGGGAGACTGTGGCCTTCCCGCCAAGGTGACCTCAGGGGTCACAGAAACCTCAGCTCCATGCTGGGTCCCACTTACCTGGGGGCCATGGCACAAGGAGATCCTGCTGGTTTCTGTGCAGAAGTAAATTGAGTGTCTTGTGGATGTCTCCAGGGCGTAACCCTGCAGGCTGGGGCTGCCTGTCTTCTGTGGGAGCAAAAGGCAGGCTGAGTACAGATTCCAAAGGCCCCTCTGTGGTCAGCTCTGACTGGAGGTGGCGGAGTATCATGGAACAAGAGGCAGCTTATCCATCGGAATGGGGTTTGAGTGCTGTGAGAATGACCTCGGTTTCCCCATCTGTAAAATAAGGATAGTATCCTCCTACACAGGGCTTATTGTCTGAGAGCTAAATTGATGTAGAAAGTTTAACACAGTGTAGGCGCACACTCAGGAGTGGTAAACCGTTAGAGTTATAGCATCTTTACCATCATCATCATCATCAATACCATCATCGACTCATGAAAAAGCCACTGCCCTAGCAAAGGAGATCCTGAGAATTCCAGAATTCCAGGATCTGAGGGGGCTAAGAAAACTGACTCCAGGCCAGGCACGATAGCTCACATTTGTAATCCCTGCACTTTGGGAGGCCAAGGCAGGAGGATCACTTGAGACCAAGAGTTCAAGACCAGCCTGGCCAACATGGCAAAACCCCGTCTCTACTAAAAATACAAAAAAATTAGCTGGGTGTGGCTGCCTGTGCCTGTAGTCCCAGCTACTTGGGAGGCTGAGGCATGAGAAGCGCTGAACCCAGGAGTCAGAGGTTGCAGTGAGCCAAGATCGCGTCACTGCACTCCAGTCTGGGCGACAGGGTGAGACTCTGTCTCAAAAAAAAAGAAAAAAAGAAAACTCACTCTACACTCCCAGCCCCTCCAGGGCAGTGGCACTGATGGATGATGTTAACTCTGCAAAAGCAGTGACAAGATTTCTGGTAGCAGGTCACCATTCCCCTGGTTTCCTGAGAACCTCGGTGAAGCGGGCTGGAGAGGTTCTGAGAAACCCACCATCAAGAATGCTTGATGTAGGGCCGGGGGGCATTGTGCATGTCTGTAGGCTACTCCGGACGCCAAGGCGTTAGGGTCCTTTCAGTCCAGGAGTTCAAGACCAGCCTGTGCAACATAGCGAGACCGTGTCTCGAAGTTAAAGAAAAGGAATCAAGATGGAACATTTTTTGATTTAGTCTCTGAAAGATCTGGACTAAGGATATGTGTTCATAGTCCCCAAATGGATGATTGGTTTGAAGGCAGTAGGTGTTCTGGAGAGAGGATGGGTTTGGAGGAAACCCTCCAAATCCTGCCGACCTGGGTTTGAATCCTGCTTCTGCTCTGTCTTAGCTCTGTGCGTGTGAGTGAACAATGCCACCTTTCTGAGCCTCAGTCACCTTGTTTGTAAAATGGCCACAGTAATAGACTTGTCAGAGGCATTTGAACCAGAGCAACTCTGTCTTGAATAGGAGCTGGGTAAAATGAGGCTGAGACCTACTGGGCTGCTTTCCCTGATGGTTAGGCATTCTAGGTCACAGGGTGAGATAGAAGGTCAGCACAGAATACAGTTCATAAAGACCTTGCTGATAGAACAGCCTGCAATAAGGAAGCCAGCCAAAACCCACCAAAACCAAGATGATGATGACACTGACCTCGGGTTGTCCTCACTGCTACACTCTCACCAGCTCCTAGACAGTTTACAAATGCCTTGGCAACATCAGGAAGTTACCTTATATGGTCTAAAAAGGGGAGACATGAATAATCCACCCCTTGTTTAGCAATAATCAAGAAATAAGGCCAGGCGCAGTGGCTCAGGCCTGTAATCCCAGCACTTTGGGAGGCCGAGGCCGGTGGATCACCTGAGGTCAGGAGTTCGAGACCAGCCTGGCCAACGTGGTGAAACCCCGTATCTACTAAAAACACAAAAATTAGCCAGGCATGTGGTGTGTGCCTGTAACTCCAGCTACTTGGGAGGCTGAGGAAGGAGAATTGTTTGAATCCTGGAGGAGGAGGTGGCAGTGAACTGAGATCGCGCCACTGTACTCCAGCCTGGGCGACAGTGAGACTCTGTCTCAAAAAACAAAAAAAAAAGAAAGAAATAACCATAAGAATGGGCAATCAGCAGCCCTCAGGGCTGCTCTGTCTATGGAGTAGCCATTCTTTGATTCCTTTACTTTCTTAATAAACTTGCTTTCACTTTACGGACTCGCCTTGAATTCTTTCTTGCATAAGATCTAAGAACCCTCTCTTGGGGTCTGGATCAGGACCCCTTTCCTGTAACAGACCCTCTTGCACGACATACATCAGATGCAGGCACACAATAGGAGGCTTAAAATAGTGGCTCTGTTGGTTTAACCCATTCAGTCAGCGAGCAAACTGGTTTGAGACCATCGAAATGATTCTTGACAGTGAAACAGGATGTTTATTCAGGCCACAAACATTTACGAAGAACCTAGTATGTGCCAGATCCCAGGAACTCCAAGGGGAATGAGACAGGACCCCTGTCTAGTGGGGAGAGAAAGATGCAAGTGAAGGGGATGAATGTCTTCTGATCGCAGGCCCCCAGGAGATGCCTCTCAGGCAACAAGCAGAGGGTGGTGTGCTCCTCCAGGAAGCTTCCCCGGCAGCCAGGCCTCCAGGGAGAGCAGACCCCCCCAGAATCTCGAGGGATGTGCCGCGGTGGTCCTCAGAGACACAGGGCGACAGTGGCGGGCTTTCGAAACCCAGAAACAAAACAATAGAAGAAGAAAACGGTTGCTAAGTTGTCCATTGGGAGGGTGTCCTGGAAAGAGAACTGCATTTAGAAACACGGACGTGTGGTAGGGGGCCGGGTGCGGTGGCTCACGCCTATAATCCCAGCACTTTGGGAGGCCGAGGAGGGTGGATCACCTGAGGTCAGAAGTTCAAGACCAGCCCGGTCAACATGGTGAAACCCCATCTCTACTAAATACACAAAAATTAGCCAGGCGTGGTGGTGGGCGCCTGTAATCCCAGCTACTCGGGAGGCTGAGGCATGAGAATTACTTGAACCCGGGAGGCGAAGGTTGCAGTGAGCCAAGATCACACCATTGCGCTCCAGCCTGGGCAACAAGAGCGAAACTTCGTCGGAAGGAAGGAAGGAAGGAAGGAAGGAAGGAAGGAAGGAAGGAAGGAAGGAGGGAGGGAGGGAAGGAAAGAAGGATCACGCCTGTAATCCCAGCACTTTGGGAGGCCAAGATGGGTGGATCACCTGAGGTTAAGAGCTTGAGACCAACTTGGCCAACCTGAGGACACCCTGCCTCTACTAAATTAGTCAGGCATGGTGGTGCATGCCTGTAATCCCAGCAACTCGGGAGGCTGAGGTGGGAGAATTGCTGGAACCCAGGAGGTGGATGTTGCAGTAAGCTGCGATCGCGCCACTGCGCTCCAACCTGGGCAATAAAACGAGACTCAGTTTCAAAAAAAAAAAAAAGACACCAGATTGGATTTAGGGCCCACCCTAATCCAGTAGGACCTCATCTGAACTAATTACATCTAGGCCTTATTTCCAAATAACGTTGCATTCATCGGGGGTGAACATGAATTAGAGTGGACTGAGGCAGCAGAACACTGTGCAAACCTATATACCACCCAAGCATGGGTGTCATAAAGCCCTGGGTTCAAAGCCCGGCTCTGACACTAGTAAGTGATGGATTTGGGGTACACTTCTTAACCTCTCCAGGCCTCTTTTTCCTCATCAGAAAAATGGGGGAATAGGTCAGGTGGAATCACTCACTCCTGTAATCCCAGAACTTTGGGAGGCCAAGGCGGGCAGATTACTTAAGGTCAGGAGTTCAAGACCAGCCTGTCCAACATGGTGAAACTCCGTCTCTACTAAAAATGCAAAAAATTAGCTGGGTGTGGTGGTGCACATCTGTAATCCCAGCTACTTAGGAGGCTGAGGCACAAGAATGGCTTGAACCTGGGAGGCTAATGTTACAGTGAGCCGAGATGGCACCACTGCACTCCTGCCTGAGTGACAGAGCAAGACTCTATCTCAAAAAATAAAAATTAAAAAATTAAAAAACGAAAAATGAGGGAATAATGTATGCCCAGCAGGGCTGTTCTAAGGATTTGAACAAATGTATGTAGAACACATAGCAGATCTTATAAGCAGATCATTTTCTATATTCCTGGAAGGATCTGCCCGGAACCTGCCGGCCCCCTGCAGCTGGCTTCTCAAATGCCTGCAGCTGGTGCAAGCCTCTCACTCCAAGATGTTTCCACCCCAGACACATCCCAGAGCCCCCTGCATCTCCTGGAAGGATGAGGATGGATGGAAGCGTGCTGCCAATGCTGGGGCACCTGCTTGCTTTCTGGGCAGTGGCCAGGAAATCGCATCCACTGCCAGAAGAGAGCACCTGCATGTCCCGGAGAAGGGAAGGGGACAGAGCCGTGTGATTCTAGCAAAGGAACACCCACAGGATTCCTTCTGTTGTTCCCAAGGTCCAGGCTCCCAGGCTGAGTAGGCAGGAAAGAGGATGTGTCTTCACACAGGAAGCCTCACTGCCCAGAACATGGGATGGATGTAGCTGGAGCTGTGCTCAAACAGCTGTGGAGGCATTATAAATCTCTCTCCCCGAGATGAGGTGCAGAGGCTCTTGACGTGCCCTACTAATGGTAAATCTGCCAGCGCCCACAGAGCAAGCCCTGGACTCTTAGAGCATCAAGATGAGACTGCCTGCCCCCCTCAAGCCTGTTAATGGCATCCGTGATGAATTCCCCTCCAAATGTGGAAGGCTGCCTCTTTCTTCTTTGGAAGCATCAAGGGAATTTTAACTGTAAAACAGACTGTGCTTCAAATCCCATCTAAATGCCTCGTCCTGAAGCTCTGACCTGCCAATTTTCTGTAAATGACACTGGGTGATTTGAATAGTGTTAGACCGGACAGTAGCCCCTGGCTGTTGTTTAAGTTTGTGTGGGTTTTGTTGTTTGTTTTAATGCAATCTGTCTTTAAATCTTCACTTTCAAAAAAAAAAAAAAAAAAGGTTGTTAGCCTTATTTTTGATTTAGACAATGTGAAGTCAGAAGTTCCCTTCCCTGATTTATTACCTCGTGGGTTTATGACTTTGAACAATCACTTCATCTCTTTTAGTTTCCTCATCTGTAGAAAGGTGATTATAAAATCTTTCTTATCGGCTGGATACAAAGATGAAATGAGATATCCTATGGCTATCAATCAGAGTTTTGAGTTGTAAACAATCTGTGGTACGCTGATAAATAGACTCTTCAAAAACAAAAAAAAAGCCCTGATTTGTAGCAGTTGCTAATTTCCATGGTGAAAATACACCCATCGTGGCCGATTTTAAGTGACCAACATGATGTCACTGAAAAATGAATTGGGAAGGGGTGCAAACCATCTCCTGACCTGGTAGGAGCTGACTCCAGCACACCCCTGAAGGCAACAGATACCAATGCTGACTAATTTTATCAGGAAAAAAATATACCTAAAGGATATGGGGTAGCTTGCAGAATTTCCAGCAGACAAATTGGATTTGGAGTTTGTGCATTCAGGAGTAACTCCCACATTGCCCCAGAAGTCGTCCAATAAGTGAAGATGCTACTGCTGTCCCCTCTGTCACAGATAGTTATATCCTCCCTTACAGCCAACAATTCTGGACACCGGTCAGTGCCACTAAAACTGCAGCCACTGACATCTCTGAAAATGCCGTGGAGCTGCTGGGCTGCTACTACTCCCAGTTAGCACTGAGAAGTATGGTTTCTATTTCCTCCACAATTAGTGTCTCATTTAATCTGGGAAAGTGCACCTGATTGGTGGAGCCAAATCATGTGTCTGTGCCCTAGCTGCAAGGGAAGCTGGGGAAGGGAGTGTGTTAGTTTCTTGTGACTGCCGTAATGAATTCTCTAATGCTGTAATGAAGTCTCTGGATGAGGATCCTTCCTTGCCTCTTCCAGCTTCTGTATCTCTCCTCTGTGTGTCTCCTATAATGTTACTTGTCACTGCATTTAGGGCCCACTCAGACAATCCAGGGTGATCTCATCTCGAGATCACACTTAAGCTTAATTACATCTGCAAATGCACTTTTTTCAAAAAGAGTCAAAAGGTAAATTATTTTCAGTGTCAAAGATCATACAGTTGCAACTACTTAACTGCTGTTGTTGCATGAAAGCAGCATAGACAATATGTAAATGAATAGATGTGGCTGTGTGCCAATAAAACTTTATTAACAAAAACAAGTGGTGTCCAGATTTGGCCCAGGGGCTGTAGATGGCTGACACCTATTCCAGAACATAAAGGAGCCCAGCTTGTGGTGAGCACTCAGTAAGTGTGGACTGAGTCTTCAGTCTACAGTGTCCTTGAAATGTATTGAACATGGGGGACCAAGCAAGGACAGAAATTAATAAAGAATTCAAACAACACTAATGCTCTGTGGCCCATATTCTTTTTTTTTCTTTGAGACAGGGTCTCACTTTGTCCCCAGGCTGGAGTGCAGTGGCGTGACCTTGGCTCATTGCAACCTCCGCCTCCTGGGTTCAAGCAATTCTTCTGCTTCAGGCTTCCCAGTAGCTGGGACTATAGGCACCATGCCACCATGCCTGGCTAATTTTTGTATTTTTAGTAAAGATAGGGTTTTACCATGTTGGCCAGGCTGGTCTTGAACTCCTGGTCTCAGGTGATCCACCCACCTTGGCCTCCCAAAATGCTAGGATTACAGGCATGAGCCGCCGCACCCTGACTTTTTTGTATTTTTTGTAGAGATGGGGTTTTGCCACATCACCCAGGCTGGTCTCGAACTCCTAGACTCAAGCAATCCACTTGCCTTGGCTTCCCAAAGTGTTGGAATTACAGATATGAACCATCGTGCCCAGCTCCACATTCTTGAACAGACTACACAAAGGTGAAAAATTAGACCTCGAAAAATAAATACACAAAAATCAAGTTTGTGAGATGAGCGTTACCTGTTTTGGAACCCAAGGCTAATGTGGCTTAAAATTCAATCCCTGGTTTCTTGCTCAGTGACAGCATCCAGCCAGAGACTAGGGTGCCTCTGGTCACCAGGAAGACCAGGGAAGAATGTAGAGGGATTTACACAAATTCACCCCATTGGAGGAGAAACACAGGCAAAAGCCTAAGTGTCACGCTGACAAAGAACAGAAACTATCAACTGCTGCTTCCATCAGGCGTGAATCACAGGAAATCCAGATTTTCTACTTCCAGGATTGCAAAACATCACAAGAAACAGAATCTGAAGGGTAGAAGAAACAAAGAATGCTAGCGTGACAAATAAATCAGCTCTGAAGGCTACCAGACCTGGGTCCAAATCTCAGCTGCCTGGTGACCCAGACCAGTCACTTTACTTTCCAAGCCTCAATTTCCATATCTGTAAAATGGGGAGTGTTAGACCCATCTCACCTCTTGGTTACTAAAATGAAACTAGACAATTTTCATCATAAACATAGTACCTGGCCGGGCGCAGTGGCTCACACCTGTAATCCCTACACTTTGGGAGGCCAAAGTGGGTGGATCACCTGAAGTCAGGAGTTCAAGACCAGCCTGGCCAACATGGTGAAAGCCTGTCTCTACTAAAAATACAAAAATTAGCTGGACATGGTGGCATGTGCCTGTAATCCCAGCTACTTGGGAGGCTGAGGTGGGAGAATAGCTTGGACCGGGAAGGCAGAGATTGCAGTGCCAAAATTACACCACTGCACTCCAACCTGGTGATAGAGTGGGAATCCGTCTCAAAAAAAGAAAAAAACAACAAAAAAGCACCTATGGAATGCTCATTAAATATTAGTTCCTTGCAAGCATGACAATGGAATGAAGACTGAAGTTTTCTGTTTTTTGTTTTTTGGGTTTTTGTTTGTTTTTAAGACGGGGTCTTGCTCTGCTGTCCAGACTGAAGTGCAGTGGCATGATCATGGCTCACTGAAGTCTCCAACTCCTGAGCTCAAGCGATCCTCCTGCCTCAGCCTCCTGAGTAGCTGGGACTACAGGCATGCACCACCTCATGTGGCTAATTTTTAAATTATTATTATTTTTTGAGACAGAGTTTCACTCTTATTGCCCAGGCTGGAGTGCAATGGAGCAATCTCGACTCACTGCAACATCTGCCTCCTGGGTTCAAGTGATTCTCCTGCCTCAGCCTTCCGAGGAGCTGGGATTACAAGCATGTGCCACCACGCCCGGCTAATTTTGCGTTTTTAGTAGAGACGGGGTTTCTCCATGTTGGTCAGGCTGGTCTCAAACTCACGACCTCAGGTGATCCGCCCACCTTGGCCTTCCAAAGTGCTGGGATAACAGGAGTGAGCCACCATGCCCGGCCCTAAAATTTTTTGTAGAAACTGGAGTCTATGTTGCCCAGGCCTCAAGCAATCCTCCCACCTTGGCCTCCCAAAGTGCTAACATTACAGGCATGAGGCCACCATCCCCTGCCTAGGAGTGAAGTTTTGAAAACTTATATAGCAGAATATATATAGCCAAGTAAGTGTGGTCCCTTAGAGGAGGACCCTGGGGAAGCCTGACCTATGACCAGCCACAATGTCACTGCACAGCGCATGTTGGAAGTTGGTCTCTGATTAGCCTTCAGTGCCTGTGCAGTTTCTCCTGACTCTCAGTGGTGGCAGATCCTCATTCTTGGAGAGTGAACTCAATTTTTAGACAGAGCCCAGGGTTAGATAGAATGGGATCTGACGAATAAAGAGATGAAGCTGGCTGGGATCGCTTTGGGTGAGAAAACACCAGTGGCCCACAAGTCTGAATAAGTAACAATAATAAATAACAAAATAATAATTGTAAACTAATGAGCAGAGTTTACTTGTGTGGCTTGGAGCTTGGTTCTGAAGGAAGTCCCCAGAGAGGAACTCCAAAAAGCCTTTGTGGCCGGGTGCAGTGGCTCACGCCTGTAATCCCAGCACTTTGGGAGGCCAAGGTGGGTGGATCACTTGAGGTCAGGAGTTCGAGACCAGCCTGGCCAACATGGTGAAACCCCATCTCTACTAAAAAAAAAAATACAAAATTATCTAGGCATGGTGGTGTGCTCCTGTAGTCCCAGTTACTTGAGAGGCTGAGGCAGGAGAATCGCTTGAACATGGAAGGTGGAGGTTGCAATGAGCCGAGACTGTGCCATGGCACTCTAGCCTGGGCAACAGAGTGAGACTCCATCTCAAAAAAAAAAAAAAAAAAAAAGGCCTTGAGTTTTGGAGCTTTGTTGAAATAAGTGACTAAGCCCCTGGAGGCACAGCTATACTCGTTTGGAAGGGCAAGTTCTGGGGCATTTACAGTCTCTGTAAGTTATAATCGTATCTTGTAGGATTCATTCAATCATTCAACTTTTTTTTTTTTTTTAATTTGAGACAGAGTCTTGCTCTGTCATCTAAACTGGAGTGCAGTGGTGTGATCTCAACTCACTGCAACCTCTGCCTCTCAGATTCAAGCAATTCTCATGCCTCAGCCTCTTGAGTAGCTGGGATTACAGGCACCCGCCATCTCACCCAGATAATTTTTCTATTTTTAGTAGAAAAATTTTTAGTAGAAAAAAATTTAGTAGAAAAATTTTCAGTAGAGACAGGGTTTCGCCATGGTGGCCAGTCTGGTCTCGAACTCCTGGCCTCAAGTGATCTGCCTGCCTCAGCCTCCCAAAGTGTTACAAGCATAAGCCAAAGGATTACAAGCATAAGTCACCGTGCTCAGCCTCATTCAACAATTTTCTTTTTTTTAAAGAGATGGGATCTCACTCTGTCACCCAGACCGTAGGACAGTGGTGTGATCACAGCTCACTACAGCCTCGAACTCCTGGGCTCAAGAGATCCTCCCACCTCAGCTTCCTGTGTAGCTGGGACTACGGGCACATACGACCACACTCGGCTAATTTTTTGTTTTTATTTTCATTTTTGTAGAGATGAGGTCTTGCTGTGTTGCCCAGGCTGGTCTTGAACTCCTAGCCTCATGCGATCCTCCTGCCTCCACCTCTCAAAGCATGAGGATATAGGTGTGAGCCACTGTGGTCAGCCCTCATTTAACATTTATTGAGCATTAACCCCTCTGCTAAGCACTGGGTGTGTGCCAAACATGACTTGGTCTCTACACTCAGGTTTGCAGCCATAAAGAGATATTATCACAATTCTAACAAGGAAACATCTAGACAGTGCCACCGTGGTCTGTACAAATGGTGCTCCTAGAGTTGTGCAGTGCACAGCCTGTATGATAATATGTGGCAGCCTTGCTTCATGGGAGGAAAAAAACATGGAAGTGAGTTATACTCATGGGGTCAGGGAGACATTTCATCTACAGCATTAGGGAGGTGAAGGAGTTTTTAAGGCAGAAGCCGGTAGAAGGGAGTAGGAAATTCCAGACTCAGGAACAGTGCGTCCTGATGTACAGAGAAGGGCAAGGTATGTTCCCCAAGTGTTGAGACATTTGGTGGAACTACAGGGAAGAGGCAGGCGGGCTGGGGGCAAGGAGGCTGAGGGGACTGATTTTTCCAGTGCATGAGTCAAGATCCCTCAGGGGCTTCTGGGGGAGTCAACGAGGCTGCTGAATGTCAGGCATTCCATTCTTCTGAGTGGGCCTCACAGCCTCTGCTGGAGGGGAAGATTGGAGAAGGAACACGGGCCTTGGCGTGGCACTGACCAGATCTGGATCCCAACTCTGCAGGCGGTAGACTGTGTGTTATCCTGCAAATTCCTTAATTTGTAGAAGAGCAGGAGTCTCTTTATCTTCAGAGGAGCAGGAGTTTCTTTATCTGCAAACTAGAGATCACAGACGGGGCGCAGTGGCTCACACCCCTAAATCCCAGCACTTTGGGAGGCCGAGGTGGGAGGATGGCTTGAACCCAGGAGTTCAAGACCAGTCCGGGCAATACAGCAAGACCCCCATCTTTACAAGAAAATTTAAAAATTAGCCAGGCATGATGGTGTGGGCCTGTGGTCTCAGCTACTTGGGAGGCTGAGGTGGGAGGATTGCTTGAGCCTGGGAGGTTGAGGCTGCAGTGAGCTATGATCATGCCACAGGCAACAGAGCGAGACCTTGACTCAAAAAAAAAAAAAAAAAAAATAGCGGGCACAGTCATGCCTACTGTTAAGGATTGATGACACGGGTAGGTGCTGTAAAAGTTATCTTCTTTCCTCTCCAACCTCTGGTCTCTGTCATCTCTTTATGTAGGTCTCTTTGTGTAGGGGACAGAAACCAATAATTAGGGTGCTGACAGCACCAGCCTTCTGCGGGTTGAGTAAGTAAGCGATTGTTGCAGTTTCTGAAAGTCTGTCTCTAGCTATTTGGCCCAAGTTACCGCATTTCTCGTTAGCAGCACGAGCCCTTTCTCTGGGGTTAGAATTGCCCTCGCTCCACAGTGGTCTTTTAAAATGCAAATCTGCCCCTTTGAGTCTCCAGTGCCTCAGGGTAAACTACTTTTATCAGTGTTTTCCATCTGCCCTGGAATGGGGAGGTAATGGGAGTCGCAAACCTTGTGCTGGGAGGGAGGGAACGACGGGGCTCGCTCATTTGTCCCCGGAGAGATGGCAAGGAGGCTCCTGGGATTGGAATCGAAAGGAAGAGGGAAAAGAGTGTCGACGGCATTGAATTTCCCCATGCATGGTGTTGTTTGGGGCCCTTTGGATGCCCCGAATTACCTGGGTCTACGCGTGCAGGCAGGCTGGGGCGGGGCTGGCGTGCAAGCTCTAAGGAGGCACAGGTCCTGCCCTCCTGGGACTCACAGTCTGGCTGGAAACCAAACATAAACAGATAAGCAAGATACAATGGGGCAAGGAGACGCTGGAATCATAATGGTTACCTGTTTTCTGAGCATTCAGTATGAACAAGGTCTCATGCTAAGAACCTTATCACCTGTTATCTCTACCCTTGAGTAACCACTTTTGGCAGCTGAGGAAACTGAGGTCCAGAGGGACTAAAAATGACTGGCCCAAGGTCAGAAAGCAAATAAGGGGCGTAGAGTCCATAAGCCAAGTTCTCAACTGCTGTGTTGGCCAGGGGTGCTGTTGCTCATGCCTGTAATCCCAGCACTTTTGGAGGCTGAGGCAGGCGGATCACTTGAGGCCAGGAGTTCGAGACCAGCCTGGGCAACGTGGCAAAACCCCGTCTCTACTAAAAATGCAAAAAGTACCTGGGTGTGGTGATGCATGTCTGTAATCCCAGCTACTCAGGCGGGAGACTCACTTGAACCCAGGAGGCGGGGGCCGCAGTGAGATTGTGCCACTGCACTCTGGCCTGGGCGACGGACAAAGACTCCGTCTCAGAAACAAAACAACACCCCCCCCCAAAAAAAATAAAACAAAATCTGTGTTTTGTAGTGTCAGAAGCGTGTGAACCGGGGCAACTCTATCTTAAACAGGAACTGGGTAAAATGAGGCTGAGACCTACTGGGCTGCATTCCCATACGGTTAAGACATTCTAAGTCACAGGGTGAGATAGAAAGTCAGCACAGAATACAGGTGATAAAGACCTTGCTGATAAAACAGGCTGCAGTAAAGATGCCGGCCAAAACCCATCAAAACCAAGATGGCGGCAAGTGACCTCTGGTCGTCCTCACTGCTACACTCCCACCAGCGCCATGATAGTTTACAAATGCCATGGCAACGTCAGGAAATTACCCCATCTGGTCTAAAAGGGGGAGGCATGAAAAATCCACCCCTTGTTTAGCATATCATCAAGAAATAACCATAAAAATGGGCAGCCAGCAGCCCTTAGGGCTGCTCTGTCTATGGAATAGCCATTCTGTGTATGTGTGTGAGTATGCGTGTGTGAGGGAGTATTGTTCTGTACCCCCAGCCGGAATGCAGTGGCGCGATCTCCGCTCACTGAAAGCTCCATCGCCTCCCGGATTAATGCCATTCTCCTGCCTCAGCCTCCCTAGAAGCTGGGACTACAGGTGCCCGCCACCACGCCCGGCTAATTTTTTTGTATTTTCAGTAGAGGCAGGGTTTCACCATGTTTGCCAGGATGGTCTCGATCTCCTGACCTCGTGATCCGCCCGCCTTGGCCTCCCATATAGCCATACTTTTTTATTCCTCAATAAACTTGCTTTCACTTTGCACTGCGGACTTGCCCTGAATTCTTTTTTTTTTTTTTTTTTTTTTGAGACGGAGTCTCGCTCTGTCGCCCAGGCTGGAGTGCAGTGGCCGGATCTCAGCTCACTGCAAGCTCCGCCTCCCGGGTTCCCACTATTCTCCTGCCTCAGCCTCCCGAGTAGCTGGGACCACAGGCGCCGCCACCTCGCCCGGCTAATTTTTTGTGTTTTTAGTAGAGACGGGGTTTCGCCGTGTTAGCCAGGATGGTCTCGATCTCCTGACCTTGTGATCCGCCCGTCTCGGCCTCCCTAAGTGCTGGGATTACAGGCTTGAGCCACCGCGCCCGGCCGCCCTGAATTCTTTCTTGCACAATCCAAGAACCCTCTCTTGGGGTCTGGAGCGGGACCGCTTTCCTGTAACAGTAGGACCCGCCCTGGAAGATCAGCCCGTTTGTCTGTGTTCAAGCCTGGGGTTTGCCCCGTCTCCTGGGGTTGGGGTCCGGCTCTGCCATTGCTTCTCATTGCAGTGTCTTGGACAAGACCGAACCCCTCTAAGCCACTATTGTCTCATTCATGAAGATGAAATAAAAGAGAGAATTGCAAATTTGAAATAGGACAATATAAAAAATATGTATGAAATGACTGGGTGTGATGGCTCACGCCTGTAATATCAGCACTTTGGGAGGCCGAGGCAGGTGGATCACCAGAAGTAAGGAGTTCAAGACCAGCCTGGCCAATGTGGTGAAACCCCATCTCTACTAAAAATACAAAAATCAGCCAGGCATAGTGGTGGGCACCTGTAATCCCAGCTACTTGGGAGGCTGAGGCAGGAGAATTGCTTGAGCCTGGGAGGCAGAGGTTGCAGTGAGCCGAGATTGCACCATTGCAACCTGGGTGACAAAGAGCGAGACTCCATCTCAAAATAAAAAAAGAAGGGCTGGGTGTGGTGGCTCACGCCTGTAATCCCAGCACTTTGGGAGGCCAAGGCAGGTGGATCACCTGAGGTCAGGAGTTCGAGACCAGCCTGACCAACACGGAGAAACCCCATCTCTACTAAAAAAAAAAAAAAAAATTAGCCAGCTGTGGTGGTACATGCCTGTATTCCCAGCTACTCGGGAGGCTGAGGCAGGAGAATCGCTTGAACCCAGGAGACGGAGCTTGCGGTGAGCCGAGATTGCACCATTGCACTCCAGCCTGGGCAACAAGAGCAAAACTCCATCTCAAAAAAAAAAAAAAAGGAAAAAACATGTATGAAATAAAGTCTCCCTTCGGGTGCAAAACGTAGAATAATGTAAACCTCTCCAAAAAAAAAAAGCATCAATAATTGCATCATTTCAGAGCTGAGTGGGCCAAATGAAGCCGAGCCATGGTGCACTATTGCCTTGTGTTAGCGACACTTTAGTTGATAAATGAAACCTTCTCAGGGTTATCCTTGGGTAATTGTATGTTTTAATTATGCAAAGATCTTCAAGAATGCATCCCTTTTTAAAATGTGACCTCCCTTATTACTGTATATGTGTATGTTTAAAAAGATGTAACACATATAAATTATGGGTTCCCATATGGCTCCTTCTACGGACTTAGTTGCATTCAAAGATCTACAGTCTAGCTATCAAATACTAATTAAATCCATACCGTATGTAGTCCAAACCCCGCAGCAACACTGAGTACAAGCTGTGCCCTCCTTTTTCCCAATCCAAACTCCAAAACTCCCAGATGACATTCCCCTCCCTCCTTTCTCCCAGCTCCTTGTTATAGAGATGAAATAAGTTTCTCTAAAAAGTCCTCCCGTCCACCTTTCTCACTGTTTCATCTCAAGTCTGCATTTTATGTATGTGCTTTGTTAGAGACAGGATCTCGCTCCCTCTCCCAGGCTGGAGTGCAGTGGCATGATCATACCTCACTGCAGCCTTGAACTCCTTGGCTCAAGTGATCCTCCTGCCTCAGCCTCATGAGTGGCTGTGACCTACAGGCACGCACCACTGCACCTGGCTAATCTTTAAAAAAAAAAAAAAATTTTAGAGATAAGTGTCTTATTGGCCAGGCGCAGAGGCTCATGTCTGTAATCCCAGCACTTTGGGAGGCCGAGGCGGGCAGATCACAAAGTCAGGAGTTTGAGACCAGCCCGGCCAACGTGACGAAACCCCGTCTCTACTAAAAATGCAAAAATTAGCTGGGCGTGGTGGCATGTGCCTGTAATCTCAGCTACTCAGGAGGCTGAGGCAGGAGAATCACTTGAACCAGGGAGGCGGAGGTTGCAGTGAGCCAAGGTCGTGCCATTGCACTCCAGCCTGGGCGACAAGAAGCAAGACTCCAACTCAAAAAAATAAAAAAGAGAGAGAGAGAGAGATAGGTGTCTTACTATGCTGGCCAGGCTGGTCTCAGTCTCCTGGCCTCAAACAATCCTCAGCCTCCCCAGTAGCTGGGATTACAGGTATGCAGCACAATGCCTAGCACAAGTCTCTATTGAATGGGTGGTCTACAAGGTTAAGGACTTTAGAGCTGTGCTGGCAAGGACTCTTGGGAGAGAATGGGAAGAAAGTGAGGAACACCTGCGTTAGTAGATTGCAGAGTTCTAGTTCATGATTATCCCTTGGTCTCATCTCTCTGCACCCTCCTGGAATCCTCTCTATGCCTTGTTGATAACAATTCTCAGCGAGGGGAGGCCCTGTCCCTCCCCTCCCCAACCCTTGGCTGCCTCTTCTGCTGGCCTATCTGCTTCTTCTTTAAGAGTGATCAGTCATGCATTGTCCCTTTTATGTTCTTTCCCTAGGGTCCCCAGGCACACGTAGCCACTCCTCAGCTCTGGATTCCACTCACATACATGCACTTCCTCGACAGTGATCTGCGATGGTTTGTCTATAGGTAAATTTCATCTCTAGGCTGTGAGCTCCCAAAGGGCAAGGACCGATTCACTTTCATCCCTCTATCCTCAGCACTGAGTCCTGCAGACATAGCAGGTGCTCAATAAATATCGCTACATACCAGAGACCCAAGACAGGCCTTTGGAATTGAACTGAATTGAAAATAATAGTGAAGACTAAAGATTCTGAGCATAAGGACTGACATTCCTCTGGAAGAGGCAGAGCAAAGGCTGACTGCCTCATTTCTCATTTGTAGCCCTCTGGACAGTCTGAGGAGGACAGCCACAGCCGAAGCCCTCCCCTATCCAAATTCAGGACATCTGAAGGATCCGACACAACACTGTACATGGGGAAAATCAATATGCCCCCAGTGCTCTTTTATTTCTTCCTTCCAATTCCAGTCCCAGGAACTTCCTTGCCATCATTCCGAGGGTGAACGAATTGAGCTCTATGCCCTCCCTTCCAGCACAAGGTATGCAACCCCCACTTCTCTGTGCCGCATCTTTCCATTCCAGGGTTAACAGAAAACACTGATAAAAGTGGTTTTCCCTGGGTGGGTAAGGAGACACCCTTGGTGTGCTGTATCCTTAACTGAGGTGGATCATTTCCAAAGACCCCATCTCATATGCTCTTTTGCAATGGATTTTGCCACTCCTCCCATCCAAAGGAAGAATTCTTTATCCTCTCCTTGAATCTGGGCTGGCCTGGTGCCTTGCTTTTAGCAACAGAACTCAGGAGAAGTGAGGCTGGGCAACTTCCAGGCCTTGCAGCTTCTATTTTCACTTTCTTGGAACCCAGCCACCATGTAAAGAAGCCCAAGCTATCCTTCTGGAAAGGCCACATGGAGGAGAACCAAGCACCCCAGCTGACAGCCAGAACCAAGTGCCAGACACGTGAGTGAGGTCATCTTGGGTCTTCCAGCTCCAGCCAAGCTCCGGGGGAGTGCAGTCACATAAGTGAACCCAGATGATACCACGTGAAGTGGAAGAACTGCCCGGGGGGCCCTGCCTGTATCTCTGGCTCACAGAACCATGAGCAATAACGTAGTTGTTATTTTAAGCCACTGTGGGTTTGGGGTGGTTTGTTACACAGCCATAGATAACTGATACATTAACTTTTTTTTCTGTATGAACAGAAAAATTGATGAGGGGGTGGTCTGTGGCTTCTGAGCTGGGACTTAGGGTATCATTAGAATTCAGGCTTCTCTGTTTTTGTTTTGTGTTTAGCTTAAAATAATACAGTCTCAACCTGGTGATCAAAGTTGGCATCCCCAGAATGAGGCAAATTGACATTATGTACCACCTGATAGGATGCACTGTGAATGAAAGCGTGTAACCTGAATCTAACCATGAAGAAACAGCTGACAAACCCAAACTGAGGGATGTTCTATAAAATCTCTGACCTGTGCTCTTGAAAAATGTCAATGTTATGAAAGACATAAAAAGACACAGGAACTGTTTCAGACTAAAGAAAGCAAAAGAGAGGACAACGAAACACCATATGACATCTGGAGCTTCTTTTGGTGACAAAGGACATCATCAGTACAAATGGGGAGACCTGGAGACAGTTTGTAGACGAGACAATATTGCTGTATCAGTGTTCATTCCCTGCATTTGATCATTGTATTGTGGTTTTGTAAGAGAATGTTGCTTGTTTTTAGGATATCCACAGTGAAGTATCTCACAGAGGTGTTATGTGTGAGAAAACAAGCATTTTTCTCCTCTTTGTAGCTGGATCTACAAAGACGGGGATAGGGGTGGGGAAAGGATAACAGTAAAGTGGTAATGTGGTAACATTTGGGAAATCTGGACGAAAGGTACATGGGAATTCTTTGTATTGTTCATGCAACTTTTTCCTAAATCTGAAATTATATTTAAATAAAAAGTAAATTGGGTTGGCACAGCGGCTTACACTTGTAATCCCAGTGCTTTGGGAGGCCAAAATGGGAGGACTGGGGTTTGTGACCAGCCTGGGAAACATAGCGAGACCCCCATCCCTACTAAAAAATAAAAAAAAAATTATCTGGGTGCGGTGGCATGCACCTATAGTCCCAGCTACCTGGGAGGCTGAGGTGGGAGGATGGCTTGAGCCCGGGAATTCAAGGCTGCAGTGAGCGGAGATCACGCCACTGGGTGCCAGCCTGGGCGACAGAACAAGACCCTGTCTCAAAAATAAACAAAGAAATGCATAAAGTAAGAAGTTAATTTTAAAAAAAAAGAAGGAAAATAAACTGTCATGTGTGCATGGCTGCTCACTAAGAGGAAAGAACCAGTCGCCTGGGGCAGGACCATTCAGGCTCTTCCTGGAAGTCCCTGGCTCAGAGCAGACTCTTACCCCTTTCCCCTGTCCCTCTGCCTCTGGTGGCACACATGTGACAAGGAGCCACTGACCAGCCTGGCTGCCCGCAAGGCCCGGAGCCGGGCATCTGGAAAGGATCAACTGCCACCGCTAAACTCACCCCTCCACCCCCAGCTCATTCTGGGAGTCTCTGAAGGCGGGGCTGAGCCTTGGGGGTTTCGCAATAAGAATCTACACATCCTCTTCTGAGGAGGCTGTCAGGAAAAAAGCCTTCTCGGGAGATCCCTGCAAGCACTTTGCCAAGCCCTCAGTGACACCTTTGCCTTCCGCGCTCATCTGAATTTTGGGGGTTCCTGTCCAGAGGCCACAGAGCACAGGATGGCAGAGGTGATAGGAGAGCAGATCTTCTGTCAGGAGGCTTCCTGGGTGGTTTAGCTATTTTGTCTGCCTGGGGCAGGGAGAGAGGAGAGGATCCCTGCGGCCCCGGGGGCATCACGAAGTCTCTCCAGACTTTTGTGCTGAAATCTACACTTTACCTCTCACTTCATCCTCGCTGCGCTTCTAATGCAGTGCAGGCGGCTTTCATGGGATTTGGGCCATGCAGGACTCCCAAGATTAGCAATGTCAACCACGCACGTTTCTGGGCAGAGCTTCCAGAGGGGCGTGGGCTGGGCTGGAAAGGGTTTTGGAATCCAAGCCAGTCAGGAGGGCAGTCTCCGATTCACCACTTCCAGGCTGGGCAGCATTGGTCTAAAGACTTCTCCTAGGGGCCAGGCACGGTGGCTCACGCCTGTAATCCCAGCACTTTGGGAGGCCGAGGCAGGTGGATCACAAGGTCAGGAGATCAAGACCATCCTGGCTAACACGGCAAAATCCCGTCTCTACTATAAATACAAAAATTAGCCGGGCGCAGTGGCAGGCGCCTGTAGTCCCAGCTACTCGGGAGGCTGAGGCAGGAGAATGGTGTGAACCCGGGAGGCGGAGCTTGCAGTGAGCCGAGATCGCGCCACGGCACTCCAGCCTGGGCGACAGAGCAAGACTCCGTCTCAAAAAAGAAAAAGGAAAAAAAAAAAAAAAAAGAGACTTATCCTAGGGCCGAGCTTAACACCCCCATATGTGTAAAACGGGAAAAACCAAACACACCTGGGAGGCGAATGAAGCGATTGGAAAGTGCCCCCGGCAGAAAGTAGATTTGTCCACATAACCAATTCTGCAACTCCGCCTGCACTTAGTGAACACTGAGGGGGAGCCAGGGATAGCATGAGGGCCCCCGCAGCACGTGCCCTCTGCCCCACAGCGTGGACACAGTACCTGCCCCTCCGTGCTGCTTCACCCTGTTCTCCTTCTCACATGACAACGCTGCAGCCCCAGCCCAGCTGTGGGAGCGTTTAGGTTCAAATCCATACCTCACCTCCAAATAATTGAGTTTAAATTACCCAATGTAACATGTGCCTGGTTTCCCTAGCTGGTAACAGGTATAATAATAGCATCCACTGGCCAGGCGCAGTGGCTCACGCCTGGAATCCCAGCACTTTGGGAGGCTGAGGTGGGCGGATCACCTGAAGTCAGGAGTTCAAGACCAGCCTGGCCAACATGGTAAAACCCCGTCTCTACTAAAAATACAAAATTAGCCAGGCGTGGTGGTGTGCACTTGTAATCCCAGTTACTCGGGAGGCTAAGGCAGGAGAATTGCTTAGAACCTGGGAAGCAGTGGTTGCAGTGAGCCGAGAATGCACCACTGCACTCTAGCCTAGGCAACAGAGTGAGAGTCCGTCTCAATAATAATAATAATAATAATAATAATGATAATAATAGCATCCACCTCTTAGACTCCTGTGGGGATCAGCTGAGTCCATACATGTAAATTCATTAACAGTGAATGCTTCTGTAGCAGATATTGCAGGCCAGACATGGGTCTACACTCTTTATTAGTATTACTCCCATTTTACAGATGAGGAAACTGAGGCACGGAGAGACTGGGTAATTTAATAAGAGGCAGAGGTGGATCTGACTCAGGAGTCTGGGTCCAGAGTCAGTGTTCCCAACCCTGAGCTTTGCAGCCACAGGCATACAGTAAGTGCTCAATTAATGTTAGCTGCTACTAATGCAGGGCCAGTTTCACGGGCATGAGACCAGTGCCCACACAGGGGCTGGTGCTTAGAAGGGTAATGCTCTCTTGAAGCTCTGATGTCACCAACTTGAACTTTGTAATAATTTTTGCACAAGGAACCCTGCGTTGTCATTTTGCCCCAGGCTGCACAATGCAGCTGCCCCTGCTGAATATCTTACAGGGACAATTGCCTGCTTCTCCCTCCTCCTCCCTCAACTCTGAGCTCCTTGGGATGTAAGATTCAGCTAAGTCATCTTTACATCCACCCCTAGCCCAGGCCGGCCTGCAGCAGGTGTTCCCATTCTGGTGGGGAGCGACAGAGGTGAGCAGAGCCACAGCTGCTGTTCCTGCCCCCACAGCCCCCTAAACACCCCAAGGATAGCTTCTAGCCCAGGGAGCCTCGGGAACGGCCTGAGAACAAAACTTTCCCAAAGGTGCAGAGAGTCTGGCCAGTAGCCACAGAACCAGGCCTTTCCAGGATGATTGGTGCCACCGGGAGACCTTGGAGCTCTCTGCAATGGGGAATCCTAGCCAGGCCTGTAAGACCCTAATCAACAGTTCATTAAGATGCCAGCTCAGAAAATGCAGGGAGACCCAGCGTAACGTGCAACTCTGCCGGTGCGGGCTGGAGCGGAGCAGGGTTTTCACAAGCTGGCAGGGCTCGCAGATAACACCGAGCCCAAAGTGCAGGCTGTGGTCGGAACACAAGGCAAACACGACCCTCCCTAAGTGGCAGACGTGATTCAGTCCAAAGGTTCAAGTACGGCAGTTACACTGGTTATGAGATTTTTTTTTTTCCCTCTTTATACAGGGAGCTGGCAGTGTGGGGGAGGGGGAGAAACCAACACTTGTTGAGCACCTACTATGTGTCTGACTCTGAGCTGGACACACATTAGGAGAAAGGGGCTCAGGGCCAGGCAAGAAGTGGGTTTAGGTATTTCTCCGGGTGGAGTTGGACATCATTTCTCTTTCCCACCTCCCTGATGCCTCCCCGCTCTATTCATAATGACTGATTTTTTTAAAAATTGAAGCGAAATGCAGTAGCAGAATAGATGGTTGTTGGCCGGGTGTGGTGGCTCACACCTGTAATCCCAACACCTTGGGAAGCCAAGGTGGGCAGATCACCTGAGGTCAGGAGTTTGAGACCAGCCTGGCCACCGTAGTGAAACCCCGTCTCTACTAAAAATACAAAAATTAGCCAAGTGCGGTGACACACGCCTATAGTCCCAGTTACTCAGGAGGTTGAGGCAGGAGAATCGCTTGAACCCAGCAGGTGGAGGTTGCAGTGAGCTGAGATTGTGCCACTGCACTCCAGCCTGGGCAACAGAGCAAGACTCTGTCAAAAAGAAAGAAAAGAAAAGAAGAATAAAGAAAACAAATGAAAAGAAAAAAGAAAGAAAATGAAAAAAAAAAGAAAAAAAGAAAGAAAACGAAAGAAAGGAAGGAAGGAAGGAAAGAAGGAAGGAAGGAAGGAAGGAAGGAAGGAAGGAAGGAAGGAAGGAAGGAAGGAAGGAAACATAGTGGCATTTAGTACATTCCCAGGGTTCTGCAATCACTACCTCTATCAAGTTCCAAAATATTTCTGTCACCACAGAAGGAAACCATAAACCCACTATTTTTCATTCACCTGCTCTGCTCCTATTCTCTCTCCTCCCTGCCCCTTTCCCTGTCGTCCCTGGCAACCACTCACTCATGTGCTTTCCGTCTCTATGGATTTACCTATGCTGGACACTTCATAGAAATGGAATCATATAATTTGTAACCTTTAGTTAATGGCTTCCTTCACTTCTTTAGCACGATGTTGCTAGATTCATCCATGGCATGGTGTGTGTCAATACTTCATTCCTTTACTGCCAAATCATATTCCGTTGTATGGCTATGCCACGATTTGCTCATCTTCCCATTCATCAATGACCATTTGGGTCACGTCCACTTTTTGGCTTTTATGAATAATATTAGGTACATTACACTTGCTATGTGTACACGTTTCCATATGGACATATGTTTCGATTCTCTTGGGTGTATATCTGGGAGTGGGACTGCTAGGTCTTAGGGTAATTGTATGTTTAGCATTTTCAGGAACTCTCAAACTGTTTCTGACGGCAACTGCACCATATTACCTTCCCCCACCAATGTAACATGTGTAACACGTAGGAATGCAGCATGGAAGGAATGTACGAGGGTTCTGATTCTTCACACCCTCGCCAACATTTATTATTTTGTTTGTTTCATAATCACCAATTTTTCATGCCCGTGGAGATGAGGCCCTGACTGCCACGGGGTCTTGTGCACAGAGCCATGTCTTCCAGATTTGCAGGAGAGCCCTGCGGAAGTCAGATTGCAAGAAGAGCAATTTGGGTCCCGCCAGAAAGAATTAATCATACAGCCTGATAGGCTGAGAAGCTCCAGGCTGCACTGGTCTTAAAGGGCCTGCCTCCGGATGGTATGTAGGTGCCTTGGGGAGAACGTGGCTGTGTGTGTGAGAGAAAGCTGGGTTACTTGGAGTTGGTGACTTGGAGGCAGCTATGCCAGGGACACCTCTGCCCAAGTGTTACTGCAGTAGGCAGCGTTTTGCCCACTCTGCCATGTCACTGATGGCCTGCGTGAGTTGGCAGACAACGATGCTGCAGGTGGTTGGAGCAGATCCAGCCCATGTGAATTAATCACGTGACATTTCCTACTCCAAAAGGAACCAAGAAGTACAATCATATTATCCTTGGAAGAGAAGAGAACTGGAACTATTTAGCAAACAGCATTAACAACTACCACATTTAACTGCCTGTAAAGAATGTACTGACAATAATGTATTGATGGGTAAGTAATAATTACAATAATGGGCTGGGTGCAGTGGCTCCTGCCTATAATCCCAATACTTTGGGTAGCCAAGGTGGGCAGATCACCTGAGGTCAGGAGTTTGAGACCAGGCTGGCCAACATGGTGAAAGCCCCCCTCCACTAAAAATACAAAATTGCCCAGACATGGTGCTGCACACCTGTAATCCCAGCTACTTGGGAGGCTGAGGCGGGAGAATCGCTTGAACCCAAGAGGTGGAGGTTGCAGTGAGCCAGGATTGCACCAATGCACTCCAGCTTGGGTGACAAGAGCAAAACTCCATCTCAAATAATAATAATAATAATAATAATAATAATAATAATAGTAATAATGTTTCCTGAGTGCTTCTTAGGTGCCAGGCATTGTGCTAAATGCACCATTTGATGAATTCTCACAGCAATCCTAGGGAATAGGCATCATGATCTCAAATGATGCTCAGAGAAGGCAAATACTATGTTAGTCTGTTATTTAGAATGCTTTAGGCTGCAAGTTATAGACCACACAACTTAGGTGGGCTCAGATGCTCTTAAGAAATGTCATTACTTCACATAATAAGAAATCCAGGCAGGACACAGTGGCTCATGCTTGTAATCCCAGCACTTTGGGAGGCTGAGGCAGGAGAGTCACTTGAGGCCAGGACTTCAAGACCATCCTGGGCAACATAGCAAGACCCCATCTCTACAATTTTTTTTTTTTTTTTTAATCAGCCAGGCATGGTGGCATGAGCCTGTAGCCCTAGCTACTCCAGGAGCTAAGGCAGGAGGATCGCTTGAGCCCAGGAGTTTGAGGCTGCAGTGAGCTATGACAACACCACTGCACCCCAAACTGAGCAACAGAGAGAGATTTCATCTCTAATTTAAAAAAAAATCTGGCCAGGTGCGGTGGCTCACACCTGTAATCCTAACACTTTGGGAGGCCGAGGTGGGTGGATCACTTGAGGTTGGGAGTTCAAAACCAGCCTGGCAAACATGGGAGAAGCCCCGCCTCTACTAAAAATACAAAAATTAGCCGGGCATGGTGGTGGGTGCCTGTAATCCCAGCTACTTGGAAGGCTGAGGCAGGAGAATCACCTGAACCCGGGAGGCAGAGGTTGCAGTGAGCCGAGATAGTGCCACTGCACTCCAGCCTGGGCGACGGAGCAAGACTCCGTCTCAATACAATAAAAAAATAAAAATAAATAAGTAAATAAAATACCCAAGGGCACAGCCCACGGCTGCGTGGTATCATCCTCAACATTGTGAGTTCTTTACAACTTGGATCTAACATCCTTGGAATCAACTCTGTCTCAGGCTGCAGAGATTCCCAGCTTTTCATTCAGACACAGAGAGGACTGTTCAGTGTCTCCTCCTTAGGAGGAGAGAAGTTTTCCGAAAGGCCCTGCAGACTTTCCTGTCACTAGATCATGTGGTCACCAGTGAACGAGTCATGGGCCAGGGGAATGGAAGTCGCATGCCTGGCGTCATCAGTTGGGTAGAATAGATGTTGGGGACATGGGGTTACGGGGAGAAGGACAGGGTCAACTATAGTGAACACAGCCACAGTTTGTACCCAGAGCTGCCTTCTTTTTGACCTCCTGAATATTCAAGCAAACACAACCCAGGCAAAGGTTGTCCTGCAAATCTCCAGCCCAGGGAAGGAAGCACCAACCTGACTTCCTTTTTTTTTTTTTTTTTTTTTTTTTGAGACAGGGTCTCACTCTGTCACCAGGCTGGAGTGCAATGGCATGATCTCGGCTCACTGCAACCTCCACCTCCCAGGCTCAATCAATACTACCACCTCAGCCTCCTGAATAGCTGGGACTACAGGCATGCGCTACCATACCCAGCTACTTTTTGTATTTTTAGTAAAGGCAGAATTTCGCCACGTTGAGTCCAGGCTGGTCTCAAACTCCTGGGTTCAAGTGATTTCCCTGCCTTGGCCTCCCAAACTGTTGGGATTACAGGAGTGAGCCACCGCACCTGGCCTTGACTTCCTTTTTAACCATGGTTTTAGCACCTGGGCATCCTCTCCCTTTGATCTGCCCTGGACACCCATGGGGTCCAGCCAACTAGTGACCCAACATGTCTATTCCAATCAGCCAGTCCAGCTCAGAGCCAGGGCAGGAAACTTCTCATTCTGCTTCTGATCATGTGTCCGCTTGCCTCAGCCTTCCCGGGCCACCCACAGGGCTGAGGCCTCTGAGAGCTGCTCCTGTTCACTCAGATATATCCAGCAGATCAGCAGTTCTGGGCCCAGGGCCTCTATGGCAGGGGCCTTTTGGATTGACTGTCTGTCCACATGCATAAGCTGATCCTGGCCGGTGGCTCCAGCACTGCCTGCAATATGGAGTATGAGGCCTGGCCCCATCATCAAAGGAAGCTGGAGGGAGCTGTGCAATTAGCACATAGCCTTTCTTGTACAGGATGTGAACGCCTGAGACTCGGCATAGGCAAGGAAATGCACAATGATGGGGAGGGTTTTGGGGGAGTGAAAGGGAGGGATGAGAGAAGAACAGAGGAAATAGAGGCTGAGCGCGGTGGCTCACACCTGTAATCACAGCACTATGGGAGGCTGAGGCCGGCGGATCACCTAAGGTCAGGAGTTTGAGACCAGCCTGACCAACATGGAAACCCCGTCACCACTAAGGACACAAAAATTAGCCCGTTGTGGTGGCACACGCCTGTAATCCCAGCTACTGGGGAAGCTAAGGCAGGAGAATCTCTTGAACCCGGGAGATGGAGGTTGCAGTGAGCCAAGATCATGCCACTGCACTCCAGCCTGGGCGACAGAGAGAGAGTCCATCTCAAAAAAAAAAAAAAAAAAAAAAAGCGAGGGGGGTGGAGAAAATAGAGCAGAGAGGGAAGGAACAAGGAGACTCTGAGATGGCAAACTCGTCTTACTCTTGTCTGCACCTCTGGCACCTATAACACAGTGGTATGTACAGTGATACGGGCACGGAAGAGTTGTTTGAACTGGCCTGAAAAATGAGGGAGACAGAAAAGATTCCAAGATAAAGGAGGAAGATGAAGGGAGGAGAGGAAAGAAGAAGAAAGAGTGGCCAAGCACAGTGGCTCATGCTTGTAATCCCAGTGCTTTGGGAGGCTGAGGTGGGAAGACTGCTTGAGGCCAAGAGCTCGAGATCAGCCTGGCCAACAGAGCAAGACCCTGTAACACACGCTCCTCAAAAAGGAAAGAGATTCAGAGAAGATAGCAACATGGCAGGGCAGGAACGGGTAACTATGACCCTACAGGGACAAACCCTATTGCCTTGTTTGTCTTTTTTTGAGATGGAGTCTCACTCTGTTGCCCAGGCTGGAGTGCAGTGGAGTGATCTCCACTCACTACAACCTCCACCCCGTGGGTTTAAGCGATTCTCCTGCCTCAGCCTCTCGAGTAGCTGAGACAACAGGAGCCCACCGCCAGGCATGGCTAATTTTTGTGTTTTTAGTAGAGACAGGGTTTCGCCATGTTTGCTAGGCTGTTCTTGAACTCCTGACCTCAAGTGATCTGCCTGCCTCAGCCTCCCAAAGTGCTGAGATTACAGGTGTGAACCACCACACCTGGACTTATTTTCTTTATGCTATCATTGCTATGGTCTGAATTTACGTGCCCCTCTCAAATCCTTACATTGAAATCAAACTCTAGGAGGTGGAGCCTTTGGGATTAGATTATGAGGGTGGAGATCTCGTGAACGGCATTACTGCCTTCATAGAAAAGGCCTGAGAGAGCTTGTTCACCCTTTTGCCCTGTCCAGCCTGTGAGGACACAGCAAGAAGGCCCATCCAGGAAGCAGAGACCAAGCCCTCACCAGACATGGCATCTGTTGGTGTCTTGATCTTGGTCTTCCCAGCCTCCACAACTGTGAGCAATATACCTCTGTTGCTGAGAAATTACCCAACTTCAGGAATTGTGTTAGAGCAGCTCAGATGGACTGAGATACTCACTGTGAGATCAGTCCTGGAATTCTGTAGTGGTTGCAATAAATGTTTGTCTTGCTGAACTGAAAGAAAAGGAAGACAGGCTGGGCATGGTGGCTCATGCCTGTAATCCCAGCACTTTGGGAGGCTGAGGCGGGTGGATCACCTGAGGTCGGGAGTTCGAGACCAGCCTGACCAACATGGAGAAACCCTGTCTCTACTAAAAATACAAAATTAGCTGGGTGTGGTGGCGGGTGCCTGTAATCCCAGCTACTTGGGAGGCTGAGGCACAAGAATCACTTGAACCCGGGAGGCAGAGGTTGTGGTGAGCCGAGATCACGCCATTGCACTCCAGCCTGGGCTACAAGAGCAATACTCCATCTCAAAAAATAAAATAAAATAAAAAAAGAAAAGGAGACAGAATAGGAGAGGAAAGAAAACAGAAGGAAGATAGATGGGGTGGGGGCCTTGGGATGATGAGAGGAGGCACAGAGACAGAGAAAGGGGAGGGGAGGAGAGGATAGGAACCAAGAAAGGCTGGGACTGGAAGGCATCGGAAGAGGGAAGGGCCAGAACAGGCAGGGATAACCAAGCAGGGAGGTGGAAGCAAAGAGGTTGGACCAGCCATGGGATCTCTAGCAGGCTCTTCCTTTGATGAAAATGCACATTAGCAAACGTGCTAGGATCTGGCAAGCACCAACAGGCCCATTGCAGAGTTAAAAAGCTCTACATCTGTCAGGGTTTCAATTTTTAAGTCAGCACTTTCCTTCTTCTCGTGCTGGGATTCTGCAACTGTGGTTTCCCCCCACCCCCACATCTCCCGCCAGTGCGTGGGGATTGTCATGGAGCCGTCAGACTTCTGAGGAGCCTGGCAGGGCAGAGTGGGTATGGGTTGTGGGGGTGGGTGGTCTACGCAGGGTGAGGACGGTGGCCTCCTCCACAGCAGCTGTTGCAGGGATGTCCTGTGGAAGGAGGGCCCGGGGAAGTGGGTGATGTGGTAATGTTCTGTGCAGATACTGGGAGCCTCCAAGGAAATGAACTTCTGTAATGGGTTGAACAGTGTCCCCCCAAATTCATGTCCACCCAGAATGATGGTGTGTGACCTTATTTGGAAAAAGGGTCTTTGTAGGTTGATATGGTTTCGCTGTGTCTCCACCCAGTTCTCATCTGGAATTGTAGCTGCTATAACTCCCAAGTGTTGTGGGAGGGACCCAGCGGGAGATAACTGAATCACGGGGGAGGTTTCCCTTAATACTGTTCTCGTGGTTGTAAGTAAGTCTCACGAGATCTGGTGGTTTTATAAGGGGAAACCCCTTTCGTTTGGCTCTCAGTCTCTCTTGCCGCCACCATGTAAGATGTGTCTTTCGCCTTTCACCATGATTGTGAGGCCTCCCCAGCCATGTGGAACTGTGAGTCTATTAAACCTCTTTTAATTTATTTTTTTAAATAAATTACCCAGTATGTCTTTATCAGCAGTGTAAAATGGACTAATACAGAGGTGTAATTGGTTAAGGATCTCCAGATGCAGTTATCCTGGATTTAGGGTGGGCCTTAAACCCAATGACTGGTGTCTTTATAAGAAGAAGAGAAGACACAGAAACAAAAAGAGGCAAGGCCAGGTGGAGACAGAGGTAGAGGTTGGAGTGAAGCATCTACAAGCAGAGGAATGCCAAGAATTGTCTGGAACCACCAGGAGCCAGAAGAGAGGCCTGGATCAGACTCTTCCCGGAAACCTCCAGAAGGAACCAACCCCATCCAAACCTTGATTTTGAACTTCCGGCCTCCAGAACTGTGAAATAATAATTTCTATGGGTTTAAGCTACCCAGTTTACAGTACTTTGTGACAGCAGTCCTGGGAGACAAATATACCCTCCTGGCCTTGGGGACATGTTTTCCCTGCTCTTGTGTCCCAGGGGGATTTGGCAGGACTGTTAGAAATGAGGGTTGAGCCTGCATTTGGCCCACCATGGGCCAAACCTCCAGAGCTGGAGAGCGCAATTTCTCTGCACTTGGGAGTGATGTTGATTCACTTCTCTCTAGAGATCAAGGTCCTGGGCTAGCAGCTGGAGAACAGGACTCTAAGGGACTTTCATCCAGCCATGCATTCAGGGACCCAATGAGGGTATGGGAAGCCACCACACCCTACAGAATCTGCGCCTGCATACTGAAGAGGGACCAACCTGGGTGCCCCTTAAGCATAGGATTCAGACTCCAACACGTCTGTTTTGTTTTTGTTTTAGAGACAGGGTCTCACTCTGTCGCCTAGTCTGGAGTGCAGTGGTGTGATCATAGCTCACTGCAGCCCTGACCTCCTGAGCTCAAGTATCCTCCTGTCTCAGCGTCCCAAGTTTCTGGGACTACTGGTGCTTGCCACCGCATCAGGCTAATTTTTACGGTTTTTGTAGAGACAGGGTTTCACTATGTTGCCCAGGCTGGTCTTGAACTCCTGGCCTCAAGAGATGCTTCTGCCTCGGCCACCCAATTTGCGGTGATTATAGGTGTGAACCACTGTGCCTGGCTTACATGAGTTTTAAATCCTACAACTTCCTAGGTGTGCTAGCCTGGATTGGTCACTCAGACTGTAGGGTTTTACAGTCTCATGTGTAAAATGAGAAGGAGAATATCTACCTCATGAGGTCACTGGGAGATTTAGAGAAAAAACACACATGAGGAGTTTAAATAATGATGATAATGAAGATCTTTCAAAGCCTGTTTCTGTGTAGCCCTGAAGGGTTACTGTGGGTCACCCTAAGGAAAGATCTATGCTCTCAAGCAAAATCAGAAGACTGGACATAAATGTGTGAAATGAGGAAATCATAAAATATACAAGATTAGCAAGTGACTAGGATTTAATCCAGGCTGACTGGAGTCAGGTTTTACATGGTGTCATGGAGGTAGGTAGGGTAGGGTGGCCAGCTTTTCTCAGTTTGCCTGAGACTTGCCTGGGTTTAGCACCAGAAGTCCCATGTCCTGAGCAAACTGGGATAGTTGGTCACCTTGCAAGGAGAAGCAATGAAGGAATCATCCACCTATCCATCCATCCACCCATTCATTCATCTATTCATTCATTTAATCATTCCATGAACATGCATTGAGTGCCCATCATGGCCAGTCTCTTTGAGGCACTGCCCAGGATAGAAGGAGCCCCTATAGCAGTCACATGCATACTTGCATTCATTCATTAAGTAAAGCATCTATTATGCAACTACTGTGTGCCAGGCATTCTTAGGTGCAGCAAAGACAAAGACAAGTGGTATCATTTATGTCATTAAGATGTTTATATCTGGCCAGGCGTGGTGGCTCATGCCTGTAATCCCAGCACTTTGGGAGGCAGATGACAAGGTCAGGAGTTCGAGACCAGCCTGGCCAATATGGTGAAACCCCGTCTCTACTAAAAATATAAAAAATTAGCCAGGTGCGGTGTCGCACGCCTGTGGTCCCACTTACTTGGGAGACTAAGGCAGGAGAATTGCTTGAACCCGGGAGGCGGAGGTTGCAGTGAGCCAAGATTGTGCCATTGCACTCCAGCCTGGGCGACAGAGCAAGACTCCATCTGAAAAAAAAAAAAAAAAAAAAAAGTTAGCCCAGCATGGTGGTGGGCACCTGTAATCTCAGCTACTAAGGAGGCTGACACGGGAGAATTGCTTGAACCTGGGAGGCAGAGGTTGCGCCACTGCACTCCAGCCTGGGTAACAAGAGTAAAACTCCATCTCAAAAATAAAAAGATGTTCATATCTAGCAGTGGAGAGAGATGGGGTGGCAGACAATTTCCTCCCACGCAAGAAAGGCTGTTGCAGCATTGGTTAAACAGAGGCCTTAAGGAGGAAGACAAATGATTTCCAATTCCACCCTAGGGTGGAACGGGTGAATAGGAAAGCTTCTGGAAAGAGGTGGTGCTGAGCTGTCTCTAAAAGGACAGCTGGCTGGAGGCAGCTAGAGAAACAAGTAAGGGCATTGATGCAAAAGGATCAGGCTGAACCATGGCGGCCAAGTGAATTCCACACTTAAGAAGTGCAAGCATGACGCTATAGGGAGGTGGGATCGACGAGGAAGGGCAAAGAGAGGGGAGGAAACAGAGGAGCTTGGTTTGTAAAGGTACAGAGATAGGGGCTTGGAAGGACTTGTGGAAGGACCAACAGTGGGGTGTTGACAGAAGGGAGGTGTTTAGATTTTATTCCCTGGCCTGGGGTGGGCCAGTTGTTCTGGCTGGTGGTCAGGAGTGAGGGCCTGCCAGAGCAAAGCCCTGGGAGAAGATGTGAGGAAGGAAAGAGATACAGGCTAAGCTTCAGGACTGACCACCCTATGGGAGAAACAAGGAGAAGAAATAAAAGTTGGGCCACTCTGGCACTGGACAGGCTGGATACCATCTTAGTTTTGGGTCTAGCTTTTA
Organism: Papio anubis; assembly: GCF_008728515.1. Classification (NCBI taxonomy): domain Eukaryota; kingdom Metazoa; phylum Chordata; class Mammalia; order Primates; family Cercopithecidae; genus Papio; species Papio anubis. The sequence continues at coordinate 110,779,827 of NC_044984.1, forward strand.
GGACAGTAAGGTGGCACTGAGTCTTCCTTGTGTTCAGGTCAAAGACGCTCATTGTCCCTACTTGCTGCATTAATTTTTTCTGTCCAGTGCAAAAACATTTATTGAGCATCTTGGAGTTGGGCCCCCCATTGCTGAGCCCTCAGTGTACAAAGAGAATTAAGATAAAAGCTCCATCCACAAGGAACTTATGATACAGTGGTGAAGACAGATGCAGACACACACACACACACACACACACACACACACGAAGAATACAATAACAGAAAGACCCATTGCAGTGACCACTTTCTCTCTCTCTCTCTCTCTCTTTTTTTTTTTTTTAAACACAGTTTCACTGTCGCTCAGGCTGGAGTGCAGTGGTGTGATCTCGGCTCACCACAACCTCCACCTCCCAGGTTCAAGCGATTCTTCTGCCTCAGCCTCCTGAGTAGCTGGAATTACAGGTGTGCACCACTACATCTGGCTAATGTTTGTATTTTTAGTAGAGACAGGGTTTCATCATGTTGGTCAGACTGGTCTTGAACTCCTGATCTCAAGTGATCCTCTCGCCTCAGCCTCCCAAAATGTTGGGATTACAGGCGCGAGCCACTGCACCTGACCATCCCCAACTTTCTGATTTCCTTTTGACTGGATCCCACTTCCCCTACTAGGGAGGTGAAGACAGCGACTCTGCAGGCATCACAGACGACTTCTCTGGGTTCTATGGCTGCCCTGAAAGGCTTGGAGTGTCTGGACAGTGGGGCACTGCCCCTGGCGCTTCGGACCCAGCCCTGTGCTCTGTTACACAGTCTTTACGTCTGCCCCTTAATTTCCAGGACTTTCAATTTCCTGATCTAAGAGAATTTTATAGACATGGTGTGCGTGGCTGGCTGTAATAACCGTCTGTTGAATAAATGACCCCTTCTGTCTTGACTTGCAGGTAGTTAAACCTCATGCTGAGAGCAAAGGTGAAAGACTCGGGGCGAGCGGGGTGGGAGTTTGCTTTGCCAGTGACCTGCAGGCTGTCTTCACTCTTTCACTTTGTCACTGACAGAACATGACTAACAATGTTTATTTAACTCCTTTGGTGTTTGGAACTGCTTAAGCAAAAATATTTGGTGTAAGAAATGCTTCCTGAATTCTGCTGCTGGGTCCCACTGAATTAGCACCCAATTTTCCTCTAGGGGAGTCACCTGTCCCCCACCTACCCCATGTGTGTATCTTGGGCTTTGGGTAATATTAAATACATCCTGGCCAAGCGTGGTGACTCACACCTGTAATCCCAGCAATTCAGGAGGCCAAGGCAGGCAGATCACCTGAGTTTTTGGAGTTCAAGATCAGCCTGGCCAACATGGTGAAACCCCATCTCTACTAAAAATACAAAAATCAGCCATGTGCGATGGCAGGTGCCTGTAATCCCAGCTACTCAGGAGTCTGAGGCAGGAGAATCACTTGAACGTGGGGGACGGAGGTTGTAGTGAGCTGAGATCGCATCACTGCAGTCCAGCCTGGGTGACAGAGTGAGACTGTCTCAAAAAAACAGAACAAAACAAACAAAAAATGCATCCTTCAGCTCTGGGGGTGCCATGTGACTCAGGATTGGCCAATCAGAGCACTGTGTTTTCCTGGCCACAGGGATCAGATCAGAGATGGGCCTGTGGTCCAATCAGAGCCGACAGGATGCAAATATTTTTGCAACAACTTTTGGAAAAGGCTCCCTAATCTTCTCCACTGGACTTGAAGCTGAGAAAATGGGACAGGGCCTTCTGGCAGCCATTTCCTGGAGACAGGAGTGGAAGCAGTATGGAAAAAAAGCCAGGCTCTGGTGAGATTTGCACCCCTAGATTCCACAGGGCCTGAAACTAACCCTGATGGTTAATTATGTATGTCAACTTGAATGGGCCACGGGGTACCCAGATTAAACATTGTTTCTAGGTGAGATTAGCATATGAATCTGTGGATTCAGTACAAGTAGACTGCCTTCTCCCATGTGGGCGGACATTGTCCAATCCTGAATGAAACAAAAGGCAGAGGGAGAATGCATTCCCTTTTGTCCCCGCCTCAGTGTTTGGGCTGGGACACCTTATCTCACCTTCTCCTGCTCTTGGACTGGGATTGACATCATGGACTTCCCTGGTTCTCAGGTCTTCAGACTCTGGCTGATTGACACCACCAGCTTTCCTGGGCCTTCAGCTTGCTGATGGCAGATCGTGGTGCTTCTCAACCTCTGTAATCACATGAGCCAATTCCTCATACGGTGTGTATAAGCATATATTATAGGTTCTGTTTCTCTGGAGAACTCTGGCAAACATACCACCTATTCTCTAGACTTTTCAGTTGTATGTGCCAAAGCATTCCTCATTTTGCCTAAACCAGCTCAAGTTGGAGCAGTGCCTACTTAGAATCTAAAGAGTCCTTGTGTGCTCATCATTTAGACTAGGGGTCAGCAAACCATGACTTGTGAGCCAAATCCAATCCAACACCTATTTTTTTCCCCTCCTTCTTTATGAACCTTATTTACATCGTGTCAAATTTGTCCATTTAAAGTATATGATTTGATATGTTGTAGTAAATATATACAGTCATGCAAACCAGCACCAAAATTATTTTTTGGAACACTTCTATCCACCCCCACAATTTCCCTCATGTCCTTTTTTGCTGTATCGGTAAATGAATTTTTTTATAATAGCTTTTTTGAGATGTGATTCATATGCCATAACATTCATCTATTTAAAGTATACAATTCAATGATTTTTAGTACATTTATAGATATGTGCAACCATCGCCACAGTCAATTTTAGAATACTTTCATCACTTCAAAAAGAAACTCTGTGTCCTGATTCCCCCAACTCCAGCCCCCAGCAACCATTAATCTAATTTCTTTCTCTATGGATTTGTCTATTGTGGACATTTCATATAAATGTAATTATCTCATGTGTGGTGACTGACTTCTTTCATTGAGCATAATCTCAAGGTTCTTCCATGTTGTAACCCATATCACTACTTCATTCCTTTTTATGGCTAAATAATATTCCCTCCTATGGATATGCCATATTTTGCTTATCCATTCATCCAGCTGAGGGACATTTGAGCTGTTTGTATATTTTGGCTATTATGAGTCATGCCACCATGAACATTCAGGCACAAGTTTTTGTGTGGACATATGTTTCCAGTCCTCTTGTGTATATAACTAGGAGTGAGATTTCCAGGTCATATGGCAATTCTATGTTTACTCATTTGAGGAACCAAGTACCTGTGGAAAACAGAACCTCGGTGTTTTGCAGAGTGGCTGCATCTTTTTTTTTTTTTTTTTTTTTTTTTTTGAGTTGGAGTTTTGATCTTGTTGCCCAGGCTGGAGTGCAATAGCACAATCTCGGCTCACTGCAACTTCCACCTCCTGAGTTCAAGTGATTCTCCTGCCTCAGCCTCCTGAGTAGCTGAGATTACAGACATGCACCACCACGTCTGGCTAATTTTGTATTTTTAGTAGAGATGGGGTTTCTCAATGTTGGTCAGGCTGGTCTCAAACTCCCGACCTCAGGACATCTGCCCGCCTCGGCCTCCCAAGTGCTGGGATTACAGGCGTGAGCCACCGTGCCAGCTGCATCATTTTACATTCTTTTTTTTTTTTTTTTTTTGAGACAGAGTTTCTATTGGCCATGCTGGAGTGTAGTGGTGACATCTCAGCTCACTGCAGCCTCTGTCCCCCAGGTTCAAGTGATTCTCCTGCCTCAGCCTCCTGAGTAGCTGGGATTACAGGCACCTACCACCATGCCTGGCTAATTTTTGCATTTTTAGTAGAGACGGGGTTTCACCATGTTGGCCAGGCTGGTCTCAAACTCGTGATCTCAGGTGATCTGCCCACCTCGGCCTCCCAAAGTGCTGGGTTTACAGACTTGAGCCACTGCACCCAGACCATTTTACATTCTTACTAGCTGGTTTCTCCACATCTTCACCAACACTTATTATGATGTTTAGATTACAGTCATCCTAGTGGGGGTGAAGTGCCTCCACCAGTTTTGTAAATAAAGTTTTATTGGAATACTCACATTCGTTTGTCATTTACATATTGTCCATGGCTACTTTTTTTTTTTTTTTTTTTTTTTTTGAGATGGAGTCTCGCTGTCTCCCAGGCTGGAGTGCAGTGATGTGATCATGGCTTCACCTCCCTAGCTCAAGAGATCCTCCCACCTTAGCTTTCTGAATATCTAGGACCACAGCTGCACAGCACCATACTCAGCTGGTTTTTAATTTTTAAAATTAAACTTATTTTAATTTATTTTTTGGTAAAGATGGAATCTCACTATGTTGCTCAGGTTGGTCTTGAACTCCTGGTCTCAAGCTATCCTCCTGCCTTGGCCTCTTAAAATGCTGGAACTAGAGGTGTGAGCCACCGTGCCTAGCCTAGGACTGGAATCTTTCTGGGACTCAGTCTCGACATCCATGAAGTGGGATACAATACCACCTTATAGGGCCAGGCCCGGTGGTTCACATCTGTAATCTCAGCACTTTGGGAGGTCAAGGCAGATGGATGACTTGAGGTCAGGAGTTTGAGACCAGCCCCGCCAAAAAGGTGAAACCCTGTCTCTACTAAAAATTCAAGAATTAGCAGGGCTTGGTGGTGGGAGTTTGTAATCCCAGCTGCTCAGGAGGCTGAGGCACGAGAATTGCTTGAACCCAGGAGCTGGAGGTTGCAGTGAGCTGAGATCGCACCACTGCACTCCAGCCTGGGTGACACAGTGAGACGTGGTCTCAAAACCAACCAACCAACCAATCAGCCAACCAACCATCTTAAAAGATGTGATGAGGCTTGTAAAGCAAGGGCAGTCAAGTGCTTGCCCCGGGAATAAATAGACATTAAACCCAGCACTTCTCTAGAACCTGAGGTGCCTGGTTCCTGATCTAATGGCCTGCACATCCCCTAATTTCTCATCCAGATACTTTTTCTGTCACCCAGCTGGCTCTAGCTGAGTTACTGGTGTTTCGACTGAGTCTTCCTTACTCTGATCTGGAAAGCCTAAGTTATGCATCTTACATAAAAATTAGAATCATGGGACAGGGTGGCTCATGCCTGTAATCCCAGCACTTTGGGAGGCTGAGGCAGGCGGATCACTCGAGGCCAGGAGTTCAAGACCAGCCCGGCCAACATTGTGAAATCCCGTCTCCATTAAAAATACAAAAATTAGCCGGGCGTGGTGGTACGCATCTGTAATCCAGCTACTTGGGAGGCTGAGGCAGGAGAATTACTTGAACCCTGGAGGTGGAGGTTGCAGTGAGCCAAAATCGTGCCACTGCACTCCAGCCTGGGTGACAGAGCGAGATTCTGTCTCAATAAATAAATAAATAAATAAATGTACACATCTGGACGTATCACTCAGCATGCAGAATGGAGTCCTCTCTTCTCTCCCACGTCCTGGCGTCTCTTTTGTCCTCTGGCACACCATCACTGTTGGCCAACAAGCTGGGTCTCTCATCTCTGCAGCCTCGTCTCCATCCTAGCTCTGTGTCAGAGGGTCAGTACCAATTATACATACACACGTTCATGCATCCCAGGACAAGGCCAAGCTTCTGTTGGGAACATGGGCTCTATTTGAAGTCAGGCAGGTAGGGTGGGGCTCTGGCCATTATACCTGGCTGTGGACACTTGAGTGTGTTACTCAACCCCTCTTGGCCTCCGTTTCTTTATCTGTAAAGCATGGACAGCCATGTTTACCTGTCAAGGCCACCCTGAGTATGAAATGAACTAACAAATGGGAAGTCAGCATGGTTTAACGAACGTGTTCTCCAGGAAACAGGGGTCAAAAAGCAGCCCTCTCTCTCTCTATTGCAGCAGTATAAAGAGCCTGATATGCATTCTTCCCATGTTACAGTGGGGACAGGGGCTCAGAGACGCGAAGTGAGCTTCCCAAGGTCACACAGCAAGTGAGTGGTAGGGCTCTGCGCCTAACTTCCTATACCACCTCAAGCCAGGTCATTCTCCACTTGGGGCCTCTGTGTCCCCATCTGTCCCCATCATTGTTCAGATCATCTAGAAGTTCTCATTCTATTCTTTTCTTTTTCTTTTCAGACAGAGTCTCACTCTTTTCGCCCAGGCTGGAGTGCAGTGGCACAGTCTTGGAACATGGGAGGCAACCTTCACCTCCTGGGTTCAAGCAATTCTCATGCCTCAGTCTCCCAAATAGCTGGGATCATAGGCGCCCGCAACCATGCCTGGCTAATTTTTGTATTTTTAGTAGAGACGGGGTTTCACCATGTTGGTCAGGCTGGTCTTGAACTCCTGACCTCAGGTGATCTGCCTGCCTCAGCCCCCCAAAGGGCTGGGATTACAGGTGTGAGCCAGCGCACCCGGCCTCTCGTTCTATTCTATATCCAGAGTCCTAACTCCCTCATGGTTCATCTCCTGGGAGGGGTGGGGACGACTTGCCCACCTGCCCTTCACCTGGCCTCCTGACCCACAGGCAGTGCCCCCACATCTATCCCCAAGGCTTCTCTCCCCTCCCTTCCCTCTCTCCTTCCTGCTGCTTAAGAGCATTATTTGCTTCCTGCAAAATGGACGCATGCCGGGGAGAGCCTCCTCTGGGTCCTACAGGTATTTCTGCTCTTGGCTGACTTGTTTTCACAGTGCCGATCTGACAGTTCTGCAATGGAAATGAGGGTTTTCTCGCATGGCTGTGGCAGGGTGCGGAAGCTTTACTCAGTTCAGACTCATGACAATGATGATTCCTCATCACAAGCCCTCTCATCTGAGTCAGCTACCCAGGAATTCTGTAAAATACGTGGGAAGAGGCCCCTGACGGGAACTTAGATCCCGATGGTCACTCTGCCTGGCGTGGCTGGTCCTGCCTTAGTTACTGCCACCTCCCTCTGCCCTTCACAGCCAATTCCTTCTTCTCCTTCGGTCCTGGTCTAAAATGTCACCTCCTCAGAGAGGCCCTCCAAGATTGCTCATGTTAAGTAGCCTCTTCTCTCCATTCTCATCCTAGCTTCCTGTTTGCTTCCTTCGGCACACTTAACCCAAATTACAATTTTACACATTCATGTTATTTGAGGGGTTGTTAAGTATTAAAGATTCTGAAAGGGGTGGGGCTGGCGACATGTTTTTCATTGATCCCTGCCCCAGTTCTGTCAGTGTCTAGCACATAGTAGGTAGTCCATGCATTTTCGGTGAATGAATAAAACCTTGTTTGGAGCAGTGAAGGCGGCCTGGGGAGGCTGCTTTTTGGCAGTGAGAACACGCGGAGCTGGAGATCCTCCTGCAGGGAGCTGACTTCATCCTTCTTGTTCCTTTCCCGAACTTTGTCCAGAGGTTACAGGGAGAGAACTGTATGTACAACTATATTTGCAGCTTTTCAGACTTCCGAACAAGCTGCCTTCCCAAGAAAACACATTACCCAGAGCCTCTTTTTCCCCTCCTGCTCAGACAGGCAGTGGCCCAAGGAATAGCGTTTTGTTTACGATAATAAAGTGGGACCCATGGCAACGCATTGTGATGTCATGGCAGTGTGAGGTCATAAATCCTTCCAGGGGAAGAATGAAGTGCATCGCACACAATGGCTTCTCAGCCTCCCCTGGCCCAACTGGGGCTGTTGCTAGATATGTTTTTCCTGTACCAGGTGGTTCATTTCTTTTTTTTCTTTTTCTTTTTGCCTCTTGATCTTTTTTTCTTTTGTCCCTAAAGAAAAAAAAAGTAAAATAAATAAATAAAAGTTTTTTAAAAAACTCTGAGTGGAAAGATTTGTCCCAGGAATTTCCTGCTGGCGAATGTCCAGTTCGCGGAGAATGCCAGCAATAATGGGAACAATGCTCGCTCGTCCTGGACCTGCGACCAGAAAACTTTCCCAATTCCCCAGTTCCGGGGCCGAAATATGGCAAAGCCTTGGAGAGTTACTGGGCTGCGGACCATGGAGTTTGCAAGGAAAGATGTCTCTTGCTCACACTCTTAGTCTGCCCGTCCACTGTCAACCTTTCTCTCTCTCTTGCTCCTTCTCCGCTTCTGTTTCTTTTGCCGCTCTCAATCGGTCTGGCTCTCTCTTATTTGCGTTTTCCGTCTGTTTCTCCACCACTCTCCGTTTGTCCCTCTCCAGCTTCGTCTCAATCTCTCTTTCTCAGTCTGTCTGTATTTTTCTTTCTCCATGTTTCTTTCTCCTGCTGAGTCTGTCTGTCCCTCCCAGGCTCTGTCCTGGTCGTCCTCACTGGTTTTGACTCGCTGTCTCTCTCTTTCCCTACTCACTTTCCTCTCTCCCTTCCCTTCGTGCTCATGTTACTGAAGCAAATCACATTTGGAACTCTGAGGACTGAAGAAGGGCAAACCTGACACTGGGGCTTTGTGGTCTGCAAGCTGAGTGGCGACGGGTCCCTATTTCCAGGGTGTGGGTTCCGCGAGGCAAGCCAGACCCCGATGCAGGATATCTACCCCCATTCAAGGAACGTGTTGAGCCTACGATACGGGAGCTGGAGAGGTGGTCACTGGCCATGGTCTGCCAGGGCCTGTAGACTTTCCAGCACTTCTCCCTGCCAGCCCCACCCATGCCTCCTCTGCTACCATCCTCCCCACCGCCAGCACACACTGCAGTTGGGGAGGGGCGGAGCTCACTTGGCGGGAGGAGGGAAGGGAGGGGAGTAGGCTCTTCCAATCTTTGGCCATCCCAGGGCCCTTGTCCTGCCTAGAGCCTCCTTTTCACAACCCATATTCTGTTCTGCAGCAGCCCTCATACATCTAAACCTGGGTTTTTCAGCCTCAGACCTACTGACATTCAGGGCTGGATGATTATTTGCTGTGGGGGACTGTCCTGTGTTGTAAGATGTTTAGTAGCATCTCTGGCCTCTGTTAGATGCCACTACGAACCACTCCCCTCGCACTGACACAACAAAAATGACTGCAGGCCAAATGTCCTGTGGAGTTAGCGATGAGGGGGGTGGGGTTAACACCACCGCTGGCTGAGAACCACTGGTCTAAACCATCTCTGCTCCTGCTCCTTCCATCCACATTCCTCCCTGTTACTCTCATTTTCTCTCTTGCTAAAACCCTCCATCGCTCCCTATTATTATTATTATTAGTAGTAGTAGTAGTAGTAGCATGAATATCATAGCAAACACCTATATAGGGCTTTCTGTGTGCCAGGGATTGGGCCACGTGCTTTGTGCATATATAACTAATTTCTTAGCCCCTATCTCACAGGGCTGTTGTGAGGTTGATCAGTACAAAGCAATACAGCACCTACCCCGGTGCTAAGAGGTTGTTATTACTATGAGTCTGTGGGTCTTAGTGTCCCTAAGCCACACCTTCTCATGCCACTATGCTTTTGCACCTGCCTTTCCCACTGCCTGGACCCACTTTGCCCCCTTTCTCCACTTGGTGCCCTTCTCCCCACTGGGACCTGCTTCCCGTCTGAGTGGCTCTCCCAAGACTTTCCTTGGGGCCTAGAGCACCCTGGGCCCCTCCACTGGAGGCTCCTATCTCCTGTCTCAAAAACAAAAAAAAAAGATTCACGCATCTGGACGTATCACTCAGCATGCAGAATGGAGTCCTCTCTTCTCTCCCACGTCCTGGAGTCTCTTCTGTCCTCTGGCACACCATCACTGTTGGCTAGCAAGCTGGGTCTCTCATCTCTGCAGCCTTATCTCCATCCTAGCTCTGTGTCAGAGGGTCTCCAGTTCAGCAGACTGGCCAGGAGCTGGAGGTGGCGTGGGGGTGATGGTTTATTCAGGGATATTGGGTCTGGAGGTTCTTCTTCTTCTTCTTTTTTTTTTTTTTTTTTGATACAGTGTCTTACTCTGTTGCCTGCCGCCTGGAGTGCAGTGGCATGATCTCAGCTCACTGCAACCTCCACCTCCCGGGTTCAAGGGATTCTCCTGCCTCAGCCTCCCAAGTAGCTGGGACTACAGGCGCCCACCGCCAGCCCAGCTGATTTTTGTATTTTTAGTAGAGGTGGGGTTTCCCCATGTTAACCAGGCTGGTCTCGAACTGCTGACCTCAAGTGATCTAATAACAACAATAATAATAGGCAGCCATGAAGGGTTTTAGCAAGAGAGAAAATGAGAGTAACAGGGAGGAATGTGGATGGAAGGAGCAGGAGCAGAGATGGTTTAGACCAGTGGTTCTCAGCCAGGGGTGGTTTTAATCCCTACCCCCCACAGCTACCCCTGCAGGACATTTGGCCTGAAGTCATTTTTGTGTAGGTCTGAGGTTGAAAAACCCAGGTTTAGATTAAATATTGAGGCCGCTGCAGAACAGAATCCGGCCTGGGTCTGGAGGTTATAATGAACAAGGGCCAGTACCCTTGGTGGGAAGCCTAAGAAGGATGAGGGCAGAAATAAGCATCAAAGTCCCACCCTACCCTCCATCCCCCCATACCCCAATCCCCACCTCAGTCTCAGGGCTACAACCATCCTCTATACTGACTCCATAGTGCCATATGACCCAAACCTGACCAATGAGATGAAGCCACACCCCTGGCCACAGTCAATGGCTTGTGGCTGTGCACGTGACTTCACTTGGTCCAGTGACATTTTTGGACACGAGGTGGGGTTAAAGGTGAACCTGGGTGCGGTTCCGTGCAGTGGTCCTGTCGGGAATCAAAGTCAAGAAAGCTGGGACTGAGATGGAGCCCGAGGCTGGAGGCGGCTATTTGAGGCTGTGGCCAGGCGGTGCCGGAAGTTCCGCCTTGGGCTCCCCATTTCCGGGGCCCTGAGTCCGTCTGTTTCCCTGAAGCTGTTGGGAGCTGACTTTTCTTCCTTCCCCCTCAGTCACGCCCCCGACTTCCATGCCTGTGCCCTGTACCCCTGGGTCTTCCCACCATGCCTTTCCAAGCCCTCTTTTCTGTGGAGCCCTGGGTTCTTCCCATCTCAGACATGAATCCTCCAGAATTAATGAGAACCCCTGCGGCCCCGCTTAGCCCTGCACACTGTGTTTGCAGACCTCCTCCCCAAGCTCGGGGTGATGCCACAGGAACTGAAAACGCATCGACGGGCCCCCAGGGAGGAGGAGGGGGCTGCCCAGTGGCTCTCACTTTAGGGTCTGTCTGCTTCGGGCCAGATCTAGATGCGCAGGCCTCCCGCAAAGCAACGGGAAAGCCCGATGTGGGGGCAAGCTCGGGGAGCCCACACCTGCACGTGTCCTTGTACAGGGTGCCCCAAGTTCTACCACAGCCTCAACGCCTCTGTGCACGGCCCTCCCCTCCACCCCTGCGCCTCCAGCTGCAGCAAAGGCAGCTCGCTAAAAAAGTGAGCTGTGGTGGGGAGGCTTGGGGGGCGGGAGGGATGGCAAAAATCACTCATGTGGATGCAACTGTACCTTCTAAAATGAAGTACAGATGGGCAAATTAGGGTGCGCATGTGTATGCAAACCCTGTGTATGAACTAACGTGCGTGGCATGCCGCAGATCATATTTTCATACCAATAGCATGGCTTTGGTGCATCAGACATAGGCCCACGTACACACACACACGCATACACACACGTATACACACCAGTATTAAGCACTTTTACGCAGCACTCCATGAAGGATTATGAAATCCTAAATTGGGGACAAATGTGTGGCAGGGTGCTGCTAAGACAGTGAGTGTTGGGAGAAGCCAAGAAATGCTTCTTCATTGTATACACGGTGTCCTCCACCTTCTCCAAATGTAAATGGCCCCCAGTATCTGGGGTTCTGGGAAGCTGGCAAAACAACCCCCAACCCAGCTACTTTCTTGCCACTTTCCACCCTCAGGCCCAGATGGTGCCCGAGATATAATCGCCATATAACCCCCCTCCCCAAGGCTTCAAGCCATGGAATAAATTTCGAGCCATGCTATAAACTGTGCTTTTGGATGTCATTGAGCGCACCCGTGCCAATGACATCACTGTTTCCATGGCAACTAATATAATTAACATGAGAGAAAGTGCAAGGAGAAAGAGAAGGAAAAGAGGGAAAACACCAAGTCCAACCCCAAACAGAGAAAATTACACGGTGGGGGAGAGGAGGGGGGCAGAGGGGCCTATAAAATGTTTTACTGCCACTTGTTAGAAAGGCCCGGCATAACTCCGCTCATAGCTGTGGGGGTAATGAGATCATTTGCAAACTGTATCTCTTGCAAAATACAGAAAGGGCTTTGTCGCCTTCACAGTTTATGGAGTTGAAACAGAGGAGCCTGCTCCAGGTGAGGCGGGAACTCCTCCATCTCCTTCCCGGTTCAAGGTTCTTATTAAGCCAGGTCTGCTCTACTCGGGACTCGAAGAGACATAAGCACACCCAGGTTTGGTCCTCTGGGTGTTCATCTTCCCAGACGGGAAATGAGGACACATTGAAACATATCCAGACATGAAGCTGAGATGGGCAAGGAGATAAAGCAAACACTCATACTTCTGTGTACAGCAGTGACATCTCATTCCCAGGCTGGGCATTCCAGCTCATAAACATCGCTGGCCAGGCCTGGTGGCTTACGTCTGTAATCTAAGAGCTTTGGGAGGCCATGGTGGGAGGATCGCTTGAGCCCGGGAGTTTGAGACCAGCCTGGGTAACATAGCGGGACCTATCTCAAAAAAAATAAAAATAAGAAGCCTGGATGCGGTGGCTCACGCCTGTAATCCCAGCACTTTGGGAGGGCGAGGCAGGCAGATCGCTTGAGGCCAGGAGTTTGAGACCAGCCTGACCAACATGGAAAAACCCCATCTCTACTAAAAATACCAAATTAGCTGGGCGTAGTGCTGGGCGCCTGTAGTCGCAGCTACTTGGGAAGCTGAGGCAGGAGAATCACTTGAACCTGGGAGGCGGCTCCATCTCTAAGAAAATAGGCTAGGCATGGTGGCGTGCACCTGTAGTCCTAGCTACTTGGGAAGTTGAGGCAGGAAGATTGCTTGAGCCCAGGAGTTTGAGGCTGCAGTGAGCTATGATCATGCCACTGCACTCCAGCCTGGGTGGCAGAGTGAGGCTTCATCTCTAAAAAAGTTAACAAAAGAGTCTCAAGTGCACTATCTTGATGAAGCTTAGTCCTAGGTGCCTGGTATTTTACTCCCATTCAACAGATGAGCACATCGAGGCTGCAAGAGGAAAGCAAACTGGCCTGAGTTGGCCAAGCTGAGGCTTGAACCCAGCCCTGTCACACTCTGAGCACAGAGGCTTCACTATTTCAGAGTTGTCGGCCCGCTTTGGGTGGAGTCTGAGGAAATCTTTCATCCAGTCCTGGCTTTCTTCCTCAGAGCACTAGGTTAAATCATTCTTCCTCACTATACCTCCATTTCTGCAGTTTCCAGTACTTGACACAGTCAGAGTTGGAAAGGTGTGGAAGAGATGCACCATCCCAGTCCATGGCCAGCCTCGGGTTGGAGCCAGCTGGGCCTGCGAGAGCGCCTCATCCAAGGCTTCAACCTCCATCTGACAGAGACGTGAGGTTCCTCAGAGAGATTTGGGGTGCATATGGGGTTGGGGATGCTAGGAATAGTGGGAGCAAGATTGATACCTAATTTGTGGTGTCCATTGCAAAATGAAAACATGAGGCCCTTATTCAAAAAGGGGGCACTGTACTGTTAAAAGTACTAAAATAATGACCAGGCGCGGTGGCTCACACCTGTAATCCCAGCACTTTGGGAGGCCGAGGTGGGTGGATCACTTGAGGTCAGGAGTTTGAGACCAGCCTGGCCAACATGGTGAAACCCCGTCTCTACTAAAAATACAAAAATTAGATGGGTGTGGGGGCGGATGCCTGTAATCCCAGCTACTCAGGAGGCTGAGGCAGGAGAATCGCTTGAACCCGCAAGGCAGTGGTTGCAGTGAGCTGAGATTGGGTCACTGCACTCCAGCCTGGGTGACAGAGGGAGACTCTGTCTCAAAAAGCAACTTGGCCATGAAGAAACCCGAGAAACTCTACCTTACCAGGTGATCAAGGTCAGCAACAACAGTGAGATCGTGTTGATAGTATGGATTCTTCTCCTGATGTAATAAGAATGACATTTTATCTCTGGATCTTCCTCCCCAAAAGGCATAACCCTGGTGTCTTAGTCTGTTTTGTGCTGCTCTAATGAATACCTGAGACTGGGTAATTTATGAAGAACAGAGATTTATTTCTTGCAGCTCTGGAGGCTGAGAAGTCCAAGGTCGAGGGGCCTGCATCAGCAACGGCCTTCTTGATGTGTCTTCTGATGGCCGAAGCGGGAGGGCAAGAGAGCACATGGGAAGTGGGGAGAGAGAGAGGGAGGGAGGGAGAAAGAGGGAGAGAAAGAGAGAAGGGAAGGAAAGCGAAAGGAGGCAAACTTATCCTTTTATCAGTAACTCTTCTCAAAATAACTAACCCATCCAGAGATAAAGGCATTCATTCATTCTTGAAGGCAGAGCCCTCACGACCTAATCCCCTCTTAAAGGTCCTACCTCTTAACACTGTTGCATTGGAGATTCAGTTTCCAACATGCGAACTTTGAGGGGACACGTTCAAACCACAGCACCTGGTCCCGTTCTGAGAAAAACATTCCCACAGACGGACTTTCTCCAAAATATCTGACTAGTACTCCTCAGAACTATCAAGGCCATCAAAAACAAGGAAAATTTGCGAGACTGTCACAGCCAAGCGGAGGCTGAGGAGACATGAAGACGTGAGTGTAATGTGGGATCATGGATGAAATCTGGAAACAGAAAAAGTGCATTAGGGAAAAACTAAGGGAATGTGAATAATAAAGTACGGGTTTTAGTTAATAATAATGTCATCAATATGGGTTCATTCATTATAATAAATGTACCATACTAATATGTTAATTATAGGGGAAACTGGGTGTGGGGTATATGTGAATTCCCTGTACTGTCTTCACAGTTTTTCTGTAAATACAAAACTGCTCTTAAAAATGAAGTCTGGCCGGGCGCAGTGGCTCACGCCTGTAATCCCAGCACTTTGGGAGGCCAAGGCGGGCAGATCACGAGGTCAGGAGATCGAGACCATCCTGGCTAACACAGTGAAACCCCGTCTCTACTAAAAAAAAAGACAAAAAATTAGCCAGGTGTGGTGGCGGGCGCCTGTAGTCCCAGCTACTTGGGAGGCTGAGGCAGGAGAATGGCGTAAACCCAGGAGGAGGAGCTTGCAGTGAGCCGAGATCGTGCCGCTGCACTCCAGCCTGGGCAACAGAGCAAGACTCCGTCTCAAAAAAAAAAAAAAAAAAGAAGTCTATTGGCTAGGCACGGTGGCTCATGCCTGTAATCCCAGCACTTTGGAAGGCCGAGGTGGGCAGATCACCTGAGGTCAGGGGTTCGAGATCAGCCTGGGCAACGTGGTGAAACCCCATCTCTACTAAAAATACAAAAATTAGCCAGGAATGGTGGCGCATGCCTGTAATCCCAGCTACTCAGGAGTCTGAGGCAGGAGAATCGTTTGAACTTGGGAGGCAGAGGTTGCAGTGAGCTGAGATCGAGCCTCTGCACTCCAGCCTGGGAGAGAGAGTGAGACTCCATCTCAAAAAATGAATAAATAAAGTCTATTAAGAAAAGACAAGACACTCCACCCTTCCCCCGCCCCCCACACACCTAGTCCAAGGCCTTCATAGAATGAATGAAGGCAACACAGTGAAGTGTTCACAATCGTGGATGCTAGAGGCAGGAGATCTGGGTTCAAATCCTCGTTCTGCTACTCCAGCTGTGTGACCTTGGACAGCTGACTTGACCTCTCTGAGCTTTAGTTTTCTCATATGTCGAAAGGAGGTGAAATTAACAGTTCTACCATCACAGAGCTGTAGAGATCAGAGTGGGGGTCTTCAAGTAAAGGCATAAGACTTGGGCTGCACCCTAAGGTGGGGATCCACCCAAAGACACAAATTAGCCAGAGCCTTTTCCATCTGCATCAGGGCAACCCTGGGACAGAGCATGTCTTTTGAACATATCTATTATACATCCAGCAATGGCTTGGTTTCCATAACGACCTTATTGAGTAATGGCAACTCTGAATTCAAAATGCCAGGTTTCACACCTGGTCACTGGGTTGTATCACTGGCCTTTGAAAAAGATGGTGTGATCG
Source organism: Papio anubis (assembly GCF_008728515.1). Classification (NCBI taxonomy): domain Eukaryota; kingdom Metazoa; phylum Chordata; class Mammalia; order Primates; family Cercopithecidae; genus Papio; species Papio anubis. Next base: position 110,795,778 of record NC_044984.1, read on the forward strand.
CAAGTTTTCTATGATAAGACACATTCAAAGAGAAATGAGGGTCAATCCAGATGCAGGAGCTGTGGTATTGGAAAAAATACTTCCACTGGATTTCTTAAGAGTTCTTCAAGCCGGGTGGGGTAGCTCAGGCCTGTAATCCCAGCACTTTGGGAGGCTGAGGCAGATGGATCACCTGAGGTCGGGAGTTCGAGACCAGCCTGACCAACATGGAAAAACCCCATCTCTGCTAAAAATACAAAATTAGCCGGGTGTGGTGGCGCATGCCTGTAATCCCAGCTACTCGGGAGGCTGAGGCAGGAGAGTCGCTTGAACCCGGGAGGCAGAGGTTGCGGTGAGCCGAAATCACGCCATTGCACTCCAGCCTGGGCAACAAGAGTGAAATTCCGTCTCAAAAAAAAAAAAAAAGTTATTCAAAAGGGTGAGGTCTCCACTTCTCCCTTCCCCTCGTCTGTGCTTCTCTCCTCTAAAGCCTTTTCATGCCTATATTGCTCATGAAAAATCTTAATGATAGATGTCCTCCCCCTTATAAGGATACCTGTACTCGCTGACCCATCTCAAAACTGATCTCTTGGGAGTTGGTGCTTCTCCATTCTGAAGATTGTTTGTAAACATAAATGGAACCATCTACTGGGTTATTTCTTGGACAGTTTAGAGAAAAGGGAGACTAACCCCCAGCAGAGGCTGTATACGTGCATGCGCTTGGACAACACGGACTTGTCTCCATTTTAGCCAAGCTTATTAACTCTCTGGAGCCTTGGGGCCCTCGTCTGTGAACGATGGACAGTAGTATCGTCCACCATCCAAGGCTATGGTAGGACTAAAGGAGACGGTGCATAGAGAATGTGGAGGCCAGAGGTGTGGCTCAAGACAAGCATTCAGTAGAGGTTAGTTATGATTTACTGAGCTCCAACTAGGAGCTATGCCAGCAGCCAACATTGATTGAATCTCAAACTACGTAACCATCCTCCAAGCAAGATCTTATCTTCCTTTCTCAGGTGAGGAAACTGAGGCACAGGGCAGTTAACGAGCTTGCCCAAGGCCCCCCGGGGAATGCTGAGAAGATGCAGACAAGCCCACGGTCTGCGTAAGGCTAAGGCACAGTGAGGGATGGACTTGTGTTTGCAAGACCTGCAGTCCTTAATTCAATTCAGCAACTGTTTGTGGAGCACCTACTATGGACTGAGTGAAACCAACCTAGAACCTGCCCTTGGCGATTCCCCCAAAGAAGAGCATCAATGCACACCCAAGACCCAGCTGCCCACTTCTGGGGTCATGAACCAAATGCAGGAAGTCGAGCCCTTGTCCAACAATGGAGCTCTTGGGTGCTGCCACCTAATACCTCAGAATGTACCCAGAGTATGGCAAGGTGCGGTGGCTCACGCCTAAAATCTCAGCACTTTGGGAGGCCAAGGTGGGCAGATCACCTGAGGTCAGGAGCTTGAGACTAGCCTGGCTAACATACTGAAACCACATCTGTACTAAAAATACAAAAATTAACTGGATGTGGTGGTGCAGGCCTGTAATCCCAGCTGCTCGGGAGGCTGAGACACGAGAATTGCTTGAACCTGGGAGGTGGAGGTTGCAGTGAGCCAAGATCACACCACTTCACTCCAGCCTGAGTGATAGAGCAAGACTGCATCTCAAAATAAATAAATAAATAAATAAATAAATAAATAAATAAATAAATAATGTACCCAGAGCTATGGTGACTTCTGGGATTCTCCTTGTGCAGTAGGGTGACCAACTCATCCCCTTTTGCCTGGGTCTTCACAGGTTTGAATACTGAAAGCCCTGCGTCCCACCTCTCAGTCCTGGGCAAACCAGGGCAGTTGATCTCCCGATAGGAAGGCAGGATGTGATGATTACGTGAATGATTGTCATGAGCATTTATCAAGTGCTTGCTGTGTGCTGGGCATATATTAGATCATCTCATTCTCACTAGCAGCCAATAAGCTAGGTTCCATTATTATCCCCATTTCACAGATGAGGAGACTGAGGCTCAGTCAAGGTCAAATGGGGCAAGCGGGAGCTAGAGTCAGCTGTGTCTTCTGGAAGAAGGGTTTTCTTTTCCCCTAATTCCCACAGTGCTACCCTATGGGCTAGCAGCAGTTCTATGAACGGAGACGGGATTTGCACTGAAATTGATGTTGCCTCAGTGACTGGGCTGTTAACCACAACCCTCTAAAGCGCCCAGATTATACTGCACTAAGGCAGCAACCCTGGCTTCAGCATTTTCTATACCTGTGGAACGGTGGGTTGAAACATTTCCTAAATCATATCCTTGGAGCTTCCCAGGAAAGGGGAACTATTCAAATCCAAGGTGATAATTTTCCTTTGCATTCATAGCACAAGGTCTGCTGTTTGGGGCATTTGGTGCAAGGTGTGCAAACACCACCAGCTGTAAATATTAATGTTGAGAATCATGGCTGAGCCCATTATCAGCAGGCTCAGGTTGACTCACAGGTGGCCTTGGACAAGCTGCAGCTGAAGGATGCAAAAGGCACCACCTGCCCCAGCAGTCCCCCGATTGGCCTGCCACAGCCTGAACTTCCCATATTAGACCTTAATGAACTCAAAGGCAGCATGCGGTTGTCTCCTGCAGGCTGCTAAGATAATGCATGTTTCCCAGGAAGGACTCTGGTTCTGCGACCTGGCAGGCAGTTGGTTTTTTTGTTTTTTTTAGATGGAGTCTCACTCTGTCACCCAGGCTGGAGTGCAGTAGTTCGGTCCTGGCTCACTGCAACCTCCGCCTCCTGGGTTCAAGCGATTCTCTTGCCTCAGCTTCTCTGTAGCTGGGATTATAGGTGTGCACCACCGTGTTCAGCTAATTTTTTGTATTTTTAGTAGAGATGGGATTTCACCATGTTGGCCAGGCCGGCCTCGAACTCCTGACCTCAGGTTATCCACCTGCCTTGGCCTCCCAAAGTGCTGGGATTACAGGCATCAGCCACTTCACCTGCCCAGGATTGTTTTAAAAAGTGGTCCCGACCCCTCTCCAAATTTGGAACCCAGGGGACGGTAAGCTCTGTGCTCACTTGGTCAGGGCATTGTACTTCCCTTGCCCTCCACCAGAAAGCACTTTGTGCAGTTCTAAAGCCCCAGGGGAATGGAAGGAACTGTTTCTCCATTCATGCTTGATGGTGCTACATTGCTTGGTCATGTGTCTCAACTTTTCTGCCCCCTCCCCTTCCAGTCTAGGAGTCTAGGGAGATATTTACACATAGCATCTGCTTCCTAAACATTCCAGTTAAGCCCATGAGTAACGTCCATCCATTCCTCTGATTGCTCTTCCTTCACTGCCCACTTCACTTCTCCACCTCTCCCCTACCTGCCTGAGTCAGGTCTCTGGTGCCTGGGAGATCTGGGTGACAAGTGCATTTCACTGGGGTGCGCTGGGCATGGGGGCGGGGAAGGAATTTGGGGCGGGAGGGTCAAACAGGTGACTTTGCAGGATGAAGGGGGTGCCTATAAAATGGGGGGACAGCTCCAAGTCAATCTGTCCAGGACAGTTTTCCCAGGGCTGCTGTGATGGAGCGCCATACCATGGTGGGATATACCTTCCTTGGCAAGATGGAAGGATCAATTAATGATGCTTGGAAAGTGCTAGGGATATGCCCGATACATAGTAAATCACTGCTCTTATTTTGGCTAATGTATTCGCTAATTGATGCCAGCATGTGTCCTCCCCTGTGCAGTGCTCACCATCGTCTACACATGTTCACAAAGCCCCCAAGCGCCCATGAGGTACCAGAGGTAGTAGGTAACACCCAGATGTGGAAAGAAACTTCCTGATCACTTGCCCAATGCCAGGGCCTTGACCTGGGTTGCTTTGCACAGCCCTCCAGGAAACCTAATAGGAAGACAGAGTGACTTTTATTTTATAGATTCAGAAACTAAGGGGCCAGGTGTGGTGGCTCATGCTTGTAATCCCAGCACTTCAGGAGGCCAAGGTGGGTGGATCACTTGAGGCCAGGAGTTCGAGACCAGCCTGGCCAACCCGGTGAAACCCCATCCCCATCTCTACTAAAAATACAAAATTAGCTGGGCATGGTGGTGCGTACCTGTAATCCCAGCTACTTGGGAGGCTGAGACAGGAGAATCCCTTGAGCCCAGAAGGCGGAGGTTGCAGTGAGCTGAGATTGAACCATTGCACTCCAGCCTGGGTGACAGTGCGACTCTGTCACAAAAAAAAAAGAAAAGAAAAGAAAAAAGAAACTGAGGTTAAGAGGCAGTAGCATTCAGTATCTTGTTTAAGGGGCGGAACTGAGCTTTGAAGCCTGCCGATGTCTGGGACCAGAGTGCGTGGCTTCATCTGGACCTCTCATGTAGAAGATACAATCCCTGCCTTTTAGAAGCTGAAGAACTGCAAGTCAGTCAATGACCTCCAATGAGCATCGATATGGGTGATGTAAGCTCAATGAAAGCAGATTTCACTGTGGGCAGGAAGGCTTCCTTTAAGTGGACATGGAGGACTCTGATAGGAGCGAGCCGACAGAACACATTAAAAAGGAGCAGAGAGAATTCTGATGCCAGTTAGACTTGGGGACAAGAGGTGAGGGAGATGCAATTTTGATGGAGGCCCAATTGCAAAGCCCTTAGCAAATAACCAACTAAGGTCAGACTTCGTTCTGGAGGCAATGGGAAACTGGTGTTGGGTTTTCGTTTCTTTTTTGTTTGTTTGAGATGGAGTCTCACTCTGTCTCCCAGGCTGGAGTGCAGTGGCCCGATCTCAGCTTACTGCAAACTCCGCCTCCTGGGTTCAAGTGATTCTCCTGCCTCAGCCTCCCTAGTAGCTGGGATTACAGGTGTCCACCACCATGCCTGGCTAATTTTTGTATTTTTAGTAGAGACGGGGTTTTGTCATGTTGGCCAGGCTGGTCTCGAACTCCTGACCTCAGGTGATCCACTCCCCCTTGGCCTCCCAAAGTGCTGGGATTATAGGCGTGAGCCACCGCATCTGGCCTGGTGTTGGTTTTTTAAAGGAAGAAAGTGACTAGGAAGCAGTGTCTTGGGAAAATCCATCCAGTTGTGTATCATCATGGTAACTGCAAATACTTCGATGACTACTTTTTGTTCGTGCAGCTTCTAATCAGGCACTGTGTTCAACCTTTTAATGCCTTATTTTATTTGTTCAAATGACAGTTTGTGGGAGGTTTTAGAATCATCCCCATTTCCAATGTCCATCTTTCTACTTTCAGATGTTGGGATGAGGTGAATATATTTTGCATGTAAGATGAACATAAATTTTGAGGGATCAGAAGATAACTTGGTGAGGTGGCTCATGCCTGTAATCCCAGCACTGTGGGAGGCCGAGGCGGGTGGATCACTTGAGGTCAGGAGTTCAAGACCAGCCTGGCCAACATGGTGAAATCCTGTCTCTACTAAAAATACAAAAATTAGCTGGGCATGGTGGCAGGCATCTGTAGTCCTAGCTACTCAGGAGGCTGAGGCAGGAGAATCGCTTGAACCCAAGAGGTGGAGGCTGCAGTGAGCCGAGATCATGCCACTGCACTCCAGCCTGGGTGACAGAGTGAGACCATGTCTCAAAAAAAAAAAAAAAAGAAGAAGGTAGACTGTAGTGGGTTGAATAGTGTGCCCCCAAAATTCATGTCCACCCAGAACATCAAAGTGCCACCTTATTTGGAAACAGGGTCTTTGCAGATGTAATTAGCCAAGGATCTCGAAGAAAAAATCATCCTGGATCAGGAGTGGGCCCTAAATCTAATGACTGGTGTCCTTCAAAGAAGAGAGAATTAGAATTATCATTTGAGCCAGCAATCTGCTTACTGGGTACCTACCCTAAGGAAAAGAAACCATTCTCCCAAAAAGATGCCTGTAATTTCATGTTCATTGCAGCACTATTCACAATTGCAAAGACATGGAATCAATCTAAGTGCCAATTAGTGGATGACTGGATAAAGAAAATGTAGTACATATACACCATGGAATACTATGCAGTCATAAAAAAAGAATGAAATCATGTCCTTTGCAGCGACTTGGATGTAGCTTTAGGTCATCATCCTCAGTAAATTAACAAAGGAACAGAAAACCAAATGCTGCATGTTCTCACTTTTAAGTAGGAATGAATAATAGGTACTCGTGGACATAAAGATGGGAACAGTAGACACTGGGGACGGCAAAAGAACAGAGGGAAGGAGGGAGGGAAAGGTTAAAAAACTACCTGTCAGATACTGTGGTCACTATGTGGGTGACGGGTTCACTTGAAGCTCAAACCTCAGTGTCACACAATATACCCAGTAACAAACCTGCGCATGTATCTCCAAATCTAAAATAATAATGAAAAAAGGAGAGGGCACAGAGACAAAAAGAGAGGAAGACAAAGTGATTAGGGAGGCAGAGATTGGAGTGATGTGACCACAAGGCAGTCGAGAAACCCCAACAATTGCTGGGAGCTGGGACAGAGGCGCTGGACAGACCCTCCCTCAGTGCCTCCAGAAGGAACCAACCCTGAGGACACCTTGATTTTGGACTTCCAGCCTCCAGCACTTTGAGAGAATCAATCTCCGTTGCCTAAAGCCCCCTGATTTGTGGTAATGTGCTGCGGCAGCCTCAGGAAAACAATGCCTATTTTGGACATTTGGGATTCTGACTTCAGGGCCCGGACCCTCTCTGCTTTGGCCTGACAGAGGGAGACAGGGACAGTGGCTGATGGCATTATGGAGGCCTGCTGGGGTTTAGAGCAGAAAGCAGGGCTGCTGCACCCATAAGGATGTGTGCCCCGGGTCCCACATGGCACCCAATGCACAGTAGGCGCTCTGCATGTGTGCATGGCAATGAAACAGTCCGCCATAGTAGGTGCTGAGTCCTACCACACAGCGGTTGTCCACTGTTATGAAGGGGAGTGTGAAGACCTCTCAGATAGAGCGAGTGAAAGGAGGAAAGTGAGAGAAAGTAAATGGTCTGGATCAGGGTTTGGAGACCAGGAGACAAGCGAGGACTGTCCCCGCTTCTCTCCCCTTCAACCATCAGACAGAGACTGGCTGATTGTAAGATTCTCACCCCCATCATGTATTTTATTTACTGATTGATTGATTTTTTTAAAAAAAAATATTTTTAGAGGCATGGTCTCACTTTGTCACCTAAGCTGTAGTGCAGCCTCTACCTCCCGAGTGCAAGCTGTCCTCCCACCTCAGCCTCCCAAGGAGCTGGGACTACAGGCATGTGCCACCACACCAGGCTAATTTTTAAATTTTCTAGAGACAGGAGTCTCATTTTGTTGCCCAGGCTGGTCTCAAACTCCTGGTCTCACAGGATCATCCTGCCTCGGCCTCCCAAAGTACAGGGATTACAGGTTTGAGGCCCCATGCCCAGCCCATCACACATTTTAGAACTTAAACCTGACTCTTTCTCCAGTGTGGAGAACTGGAAATAATTCCAAGATCATTCCAAGTGATAATTTTAAGTGCCAGCCCATTAAAATCAGATTCTTATACCCTCATCACTCCCCACAAAAACCACACAACTCTCACAGCAAAAAGTCCTAAATGGGGGCTGGGTGCAGTGGTTCAGCCCTGTAATCCCAGCACTTTGGGAGGCTGAGGTGGGAGGATCATTTGAGGCCAGGAGGGCGACACCAGCTTGGGCAACATGGCAAAACCTTGTGTCTGGAAAAAAAAAAAAAAAAAAAAATTAGCCAGGCATGGTGGCACATGACTGTAATCTCAGCTACTCGGGAGGCTGAGGTGGGAGGATTGCTTGAGCCTGAGATGTTGAGGCTGCAGTGAGCCGCGATGGTGCCACTGCACTCCAGCCTGGGCGACAGAGAGAGACCCTGTCTCAAAAAACGAAATAAAACAAAAAAGTCCTAAATGGTCCCTACAATACTAAAGGGCTAGAGAGCATATTTGTTCTTTGTTAAAAAAAATTCTTATCTCTCAGCATAGAAGAGAGATAGCAGATATTTTTCAGTTAGGCTGCTGATTCTTTTTAATCAAAAGGAAATTAAAAAAACGGGATGATATACATTTCTTATGGGGGAGAGCGTGAGTCTTATTCCTTGCCTGTCTCAAAATAGCCTGACGGAACACAGTATTTGCATTATACTCAGGGTCAGCTGCTCTGGGGACTACGGCCCAGCCCTGCCTGGAGAAAGGAGCGAGGGGCTGAGCTTTTAGATTTACTGCATTAATGCTTCTCTAGTTTCCGTGGAGTAGCCACTGGAGAGAGGCTTGGCTGCGGATGTAGTGAAAGAAACATGCAGAAATGCAGTAACAATAACTAAATATAACTCACATCTGAAATGCCTTTCACCACACCAGAGTGCTTTCCAAATATATTATCTTATTAAATCCATACAAGAGCTGAGGGAGGTAGGGTCCTCTCCTGCCCCTGTCTTATGGGCGGAACGAATTTGCAGAGCCCAGGTCTTGTGAGGACATGTTCTTTCATTGCACCTGTGGTCTTCTGCATGGGCTTCCCGGAGGATCCAGATTCTATGGAGATGCCCTGGGGGCAGACAGTGGAGATGGAGCTATGTTCATTAAGGCAATGCCAGCTGCTGTAACAAATTGACCCACAAGTATCCATGAGTTAATGCAGCATCCATTTATGTCTCACTATGCGGACTCCAAAATGGGTGCTCCTGTTTCTCAGGTAGCCTTCCACAGGGTCATTTAGGGATCCCGGCCCCTTCCAGTTTGCTCTGCTCACCCCTCAGCCTTTGCATCCTCTGTATTTAGCCTGCAGATGGGAAAGGGTTTTTATGAACCAGGCCTGGAAATGCCTCCCCCTGCCCCCGCCATCACTTCCATCCACTATCCATTGGGTAGTGCTCAGTCACGTGGCTACATTTATCTGCAAAGGAGGCTGGGAAATGCAGCCCAGCTCTATTGCTGGAGAAAGAGGACTGGGTGTGGCGAAGAGCCAGCCATTCTGTTTCGTGGGATCTTCCACTCTTTTTAAAAAATTGTTTTTAAGAGATGATGTCTTGCTCTGTCACCCAGGCTGGAGTGCAGTGGCACAATCATAGCTTACTGCAGCCTCAAACTCCTGGACTCAAATGATCCCCCTGCCTCAGCCTCTCAAGTAGCTGGGACTACAGATGGGCACCACCACACCAGGCTAAGTTTAAAATATTTTTGTAGAGATGGGGTCTTGCTGTGTTGCCTGGGATGCTCTGAAACTTCTGGCCTCAAGCAATCCTCCTACCTCAGCCTTCCAAAATGCTGGGATTATGGATGTGAGCCACTGTGCCCAGCCTCCACTTCTACTTCCTGTTCCAAGTAGGGCAGCTCTGATTTTATGCATTTCATATATTGCATTCTGCATAAAATTTAGTTTGAATAAAGGGCATCCCAGGACTTTATGAAAAATGTGTCAAGGCTCTACATCAGTGCCCCTCAGACAAGCTTGATCATCTAAATCAATCAGGAAGGTTGTGAAAAACAGATTCATGGACCACTCTCTTGGTAATTCTGATTCTGCAAATACAAGGTCCTTTGTATGTCCAGCTGGCATCTATACCAAGATTCTTCACTTGCCTTTGCAAATTAATGAATAGTTTGGTGAAGGATGGAGATAGCAGATGATCACAGGGTGTCAAAGATAGAGATAGCAAGAAGCGTTAGTGAGGATGTGGAGGAACAACTCTTGTACAACCACGTATCCAGTAAAGTTGAAGATACACACAGTCTATGATCCAGCAACTCCACTCTGAGTTTATGTTTGGAAGAACTCTTACACATGTGCACCCATAGACACATACAGCAAAGCATCATTGTTGAGATTTCTGCTACGGTTTGAATGTGTGTGTCCCCTCCAAAATTCATGTTGAAACTCAATCCCCAATGCAACCATGTTAAGAGATGGTGCTTTTAGGAGGTGATTAGGCCATGAGGCTGTGTCCTCATTAATGGGATAGCGCCCTACAGAGGAGCTGGAAGGAACTAGGTAAGCCCTTTTGCCCTTTCACCTTCTTCCATATGAGGATGCAGCAACAAGACAGCATCCTGCAAGCAGAAACTAGGCCCTCACCAGACACCAAACTTGCCAGTGCCATGTACTTGGATTTCCCAGCCTCCCGAACTGTGAGAAATAAATTCCCATTGTTTGCAAATTACTTGATCTCAGGTGTTTTGTTATAGCAGCACAAACAGACTGAGACTATTGCCAAAACCTGGACATGCCCCAAATGTCCATTGACAATAGATGGGATAAGTGACTGTAGGTTCGTACAGTGGAGCATAATAAAGCAATGAAAGCCAATAAGCTGCAGCTCCAGCAAGAGCATGTTCAAATTTCACAGATATTTTGATGACTACAAAGAAGGAAGAGAAAACAAATTGATGAGCAGGAGTCCATTTACATCAAGTTGTAAATTAGGCAAAAATGAAACTAAATAGTTTAGAGATATAAACATAGATGGCAAAACAATTCGAAATAAATATCTGAAGAATTGGGATGGGACAATACCTCTGGGAGAGACACACAAGAGATCCCTGAGTGGTGGCTGTGTTCTATCCTCCTGTCCCTTCCCCTCTCCTCCCGTCTCCTTTCCTCTCCTTCCCTTTCCTTTCATCTTCCCTGACATAGGTGAAGGTATCCTTGGATCTAGGGGCCTTCAAGATGAAGTTTGCTATCTTGAGCACCACACCCATTATCCCGCGATGGCCTCACTTCCCTATACCTGACTAAAGGAACTCTCTGCAAATATTTTTAGAACAGCAGAGGTCATTTAAATATTCCAAACACAGAATTTCCCAAGGACTCCCAGGGGACTGTTACATGAAAGCAGGATTCTGTGGTCAAATGTGTTTTGGAAATACCTAGTTACTCACAATTTAAAAGATGCCTGACTGCAGGACTTCTCAGAGCTTTTAATGTCTAAGAAAATCCAAAGGAGGACTAGAAATGCAGAAGTTCCCAAACTAACCACAGAGTTTCTGGTGAGATTGGTGTTCCCCAGAACAAAGTTTGGGGAAATTCCACTGTGGCTGGAATTTCAGATTGACAGCATAGGAAACAACACTCCTGCTTTCATTGAGTCCACTAAAGAACTGTTTCTGGCTAGGTGCGGTGGCTCATGCCAGCACTTTGGGAGGTCAAGGTGGGCAGATTACCTGAGGTCAGGAGTTCAAGACCAACATGGTGAATGAAACCCCATCTCTACTAAAAATCAAAAATTAGCCAGCCATGGTGGTGCATGCCTGTGGTCCTAGCTACTCGGGAGGCTGAGGCAGGAGAATTGCTTGAACCTGGGATTCAGAGGTTGCGGTGAGCCAAGATCATGCCACTGCACTCCAGCCTGGGGAACAAGAGCGAAACTACATCTCAAAAAAAAAAAAAAAAAAAGAAATGTTCTGTTGAGGGAAGATGAGCCAGGCAGTACCCTGGTCTCTGTTTGCCTCGCTCTACCCAGCAGCAAAATGGGTGCAGAGTCATTAAGACCAAGGCTGTCAAGAGAGTCGATTACAGTTTGTTACATGATCCAGGAAGGAGACATTATTATTATCATCAAGGATATATAATAGTGGGCAGCTTCATAGCATCATATAATTTCAGGATGACAAGAAAAGCTTCCCATTAGATCATCTAATTGTTTCCTTTGGTTGGAACAGGAAGGTTCTAGCCTATCTAATCACACCCTTGGCTTTGCGGGCACACCTTCCTCCAAGGAGCTCAAAGGGTTTCACTCTTTTTAGGGTCCAAAGTCTGGAGGGGATAGAAAAGGGGAAGGGTAGTTTCCTCAATTGCGAAACATATTCATTCCTTTAGGTTACAAAAGAAGCATCAGTCTAAGATGCTAAATGGTAGCCCTACTGGTCTAATAGTTACTAGAACCCCACAGGGGAAATTACTCCAACAATTCTCAGAATTGGATGGGTTTGGATGGCCCTGTAAGAGGTCATTTAAGTGACTTAGCCTCCAGGCACAGCCATGCCCACACCACCAAAGACTGATGCCTGGCCTACATTCTGCCCATAGCTCAAGCTATACCAGTTGCTGCTCCTTTGATGATACACAGAGGCTGTATTTTAAAATTCTCACCTACTTGATTTGGAATCACAAAGGTATTAATAGGAATGTTAATCAGTGAACAAGAGCCAGTTACAGACACTCTCTTTAACTGCTGCTGCATACTTTCTATTGAAAACCGGTACAGTGTGGCATCAAATGGGCTCCAGCATTTGCCAGCTTGCAATATAGGGCAAGTTATATAACCTTTGTGAGCCTTGGGGTCTGCTCTGTGAAATGGGCAGGAATAGTACATACCTCATAGTCAACGTGAGGATTCAGTGTAACGGCGTGGCGCCACAGGAAGTGTCCAGTAATGGCAGTAACCACCGCAGGCCTTGAAGATGAAGCCTGGGCATGACACTTTGTGCTGGAAAGACCTTTGTGATAAAGCTGAAGGTCCTTCGGGGAGACCAGTGGTGTTCAATTTAAGGGAGAGGTTAGGTTCACATGTCAGCATGTAAGGTAAAAGTGGATGGAGTCGGGTTACCCTTGAAAATTCTCTGCCCATTAAGTAGGATATATATGGATATATATTGCACACAGAACATTCAGGTTGGAGAACCACTGAGTCGGACCATAGGAGAGAGTAAAAAGAATGTTTATCTTCAGCTGCCTGGGCATTGAAATCATTCTGTTTCTAAGAAAGTGGGTCTCAATTGGGGGTGGTTTTGTCCTCGCAGTGGACATTTGGCAATGTCCAGGGAAGGACTATCATGAACTGCTGGTGGGAATGCAAACCTTCCAACCAGCTGTTCTGCAGAGCATTTTGGCAATAAGTAGCAATGACCTTAAAAAAAAATACATGTCCTTTGACCAGCAATTCCACTTCTAGGAATTCATCCCAAGGAAATAAGAAAGTGTTCAACATCTTAGTTAGCTATAAAGACACCACAGTTTTGGCAAGAACAGCAAAAGATGGGGAGCAACTTAAATTCTTGACAATTAGGAACTGATTGAGAAGTCTGTGCTGGTGCCATGTCACACAGCCATTGGGAACGATGCAAAAGTATGCGTGCATTGACATAGAAAGGCGTTTTTGATGTACTGTAGAGAAAACAAGCAGATGACAACAAAGCTTTGTAAAACATTTTAAAAGTGTATATGTGTACATATGTATAGAAAGAAGGCTGATGGCCGATAAACACATGAAAAGATGCTCAGCTTCACAGTAATCAGGGAAATACAGAGTAAAATAATGCACCGTGCTCACCCACGAAATTGGCCACACGCACAGAATGAAAGATTGATCATTTCCACTGTTGGCAATAGCACAGGGATCAGATCTTCTCATGGACTGCTAGTAGAAGTATAATCTGGTACAGCTTTTTTGGAGAGGAATTTGACAATTATTTATTTATTTATTTATTTATTTATTTATTTATTTATTTATTTATTTTTGAGACGGAGTTTCGCTCTTGTTGCCCAGGCTGGAGGGCAATGGCATGATCTCAGCTCACCACAACCTCTGCTTCCTGGGTTCAAGTGATTCTCCTGCCTCAGCCTCCCAAGTAGCTGGGATTACAGGCCTGCACCACCACGCCCAGCTAATTTTGTATTTTTAGTAGAGATGGGGTTTCTCCATGTTGGTCAGGCTGGTCTTGAACTCCCAACCTCAGGTCATCTGCCCACGTTGGCCTCCCAAAGTCTTGGGATTATGGACGTGAGCCATCACTCCTGGCTGAAAATTTTTTATTTGTAAGAGAAGGGTCTTACTCTGTCACCCAAGCAGGAGTGCAGTGGAACCATCATGGCTCACTGCTGCCTTGAACTCCTGGCTTAAGTGATCCTCCTACCCAGCCTCACGAATAGCTAGGACTACAGGTGTGCATCACCATGCCCAGCTAATTTTATTATTTTTAATCTTTTGGTAGAGATGGGGTCTCCCTCTGTTGCCCAGGCTGGTTTCAAACTCCTGGCCTCAAGCAATCCTCCTGCCTCAGCCTCCCAAAGTGCTGGGGTTACAGGCGTGAGCAACTCTGCGAAGCCTGGAATTTGACAGTTCTATCAAAATTTAAATTTCATATTACAGTGGCTCGAGAATTTCACTTCTATCAATCTATCCCACAAAAGTACTTGCACAGTGGACAAAGATGTATGCTTTGTATTAGTGATAAATTGGAAATGACCTAAATACCCATCAGTAAAGGAGTGGGCTGACCAATTGCAATTTGTTGATGTAGTGGAATGTTACCCAGTTATCAAAGAAAATAAGGAAGATTTAAATGAGTTGATATGGACAGCACTCTAGGATAGGTAAAAAAAAAAAAAAAAAAAAAAAGCAAATCACAGAAACATACATATTGCATGATCTTGTCTATGGATTTTTCATTTTTTTATGGAGATAGAGTTTCACTCTTGTTGCCCAGGCTGGAGGGCAGTGACGTGATCTCGGCTCACAGCAACCTCCGCCTCCCGGGTTCAAGCAATTCTCCTGCCTCCGCCTCCTGTGTAGCTGGGATTACAGGCATGTGCCACCACACTGGGCTAATTTTTGTATTATTAGTAGAGACGGGGTTTCACCATGTTGGCCAGACTGGTCTCGAGCTCCTGACCTCAGGTGATCCACCCACCTCAGCCTCCCAAAGTGCTGGGATTACAGGCATGAGCCACCATGGCTGGCCTTTTTTTTTTTTTCATACTACATATATAGCTGTATACACATACAGGTCTAGCAATGTATGTGTTACCGAAACATGAGGGGTTCGGTTTAAGCCCTGTTGTTTGCTGCACAGAAAGCTGATCACTGAGACAATGAGTATTGCCAAGGAAGATGCCTTTAATTGGGTGTTGCAGCTGAGGAGATGGGAGCTTAATCTCAAATTCACCTCCTTGACCAACTAAAATCAGGGGTTTATATAGCAGGGAAGAAATGTAATGATGTGTGGGAAAATAGGTATTAGGGAGAGGTAAGGAAGAGGAGGTCAACAGGAAGCAGGTGGTCATTTAGGCCATCATGTGAGGGGACTGACATCTTACTGTCCAAACGCAGTGACCTGGTAAGTTTCAGCTCCTTGATATACTATTTGGGAGGCCTGATGGTTGGTTTCTGGAGAAAGGAACTCGGATAAGACAATTGTAACTTTCTCAAGTTTTAAGGCTAGGAGGATCAGTTTCTATGTTTATTCAAAGGAGCCATAAACATCAGTTCTATGGGACAATTGGGTGAGTTTCATATGGACCAAGTTCTGACAGACTCACACTAAACAGTTAATAGTGGTTATCTCTGTGAAGGATTGGAGGAAAAAAATAAGCACATTCTCTCTTATATTCCACATCTTTTTAGATAGGTTTGCATGCACAAATGTAATACTTGGCTGATTTTTCTTTTTTTTTTTTAAGCAAACAAAAAGAACTGTGGAAAGATGTGAACACAGAGTCTTTCTGGGCAGAGCGGGTTATGGGTGATTTTTTTCGTTTCTTGTGGCTCGTCAGAATTTTTCTGCTTTTTCTACAATGAACATGTGTTAACTGTGCTATTTTAAAACATTTTTAATTGTAAGAGGAATAATAGTAACAGAAACATGTACAAAGGCATTTAAATAGAGACAGCTAAGCAAAGTATAGAACATTGCTCTCTACCTTTAAGAGTGCTGTGATCTAATGGGGTTCTCTCTCTCCATCTCTCTTGTCCCTTACACACACCTACACATACACACTCTACAAGACAGGACATAGGCAGTAAGTGTTTCTGGAGGTCAAGGGATGAAGGGAGCTGTGTACAATGGGCAGCAGGGAAGGGGGACCGTGTCCTAGGGGCTGCGCTAGTTAACACTGCCTTGTAGAAACAGGCAGGCTTTAATAGACAGAAACCCTCCAGCAATTGAAATGCTATTATCTGTGCTGGTGGCATCCTGCTCTGGGGATTAATGACCCTTATTATCAATTAATTCTTCTTGGATTCCAAGCTAGATATTGGCTTTCACGACTTAAGTGGCTTTCTATCGTGTTTATCTTTCGTGGACACGGAAACCTTTCTGTACATCTCAACAGAAAAAATAAGCTGTGCACCTCACCCATCTCCCAGATTAAGACCACAAACGAAGGTGAAGACACTCTCTCTGATGTGAAAACACAGTTCCATCCACCCCTACCACCACTGGCTAGTCCTTGATAGTAGAGAAATGAACTCCGGTGATGGTTTCGTGGGTGTACACTTATCCTCAAATTCATCGAGATGTATACATCAAATGGGTACAGCTGTTTATATGTCAATCACCCCTCAATAAACTGGTTAGGAAAGAAAAGAGACTGGGCACAGTGGTTCACACCTGCAATCCCAGCACTTTGGGAGGCCGAGGCGGGTGGATTACGTGAGGTCAAGTGTTCGAGACCAGCCTGGCGAACATGATGAAACCCTGTCTCTACTAAAAATACAAATTTACACGGGTGTGGTAGTGCATGCCTGTAATTCCAGCTACTCAGGAGGCTGAGGCAGGAGAATCACTTGAACTTGGAGGCAGAGGTTGCAGTGAGCCGAGATCATACTATTGCACTCCAGCCTGGGCAAAAAGAGCAAAACTCCATCTCAAACAAACAAACTAAAAATGAAAAAGAGAGAGAGAAAGAAGAAGGAAGGAAGGGAGGGAGGGAGGCAGGGAGAGAGAGCTCTTTGCTCTTTGAATCCCTCTCTTCTCTAGGTTTGCGTGTTTGTTATCCGATGCGTGTCTTTATCATGGGCAAACTGTATCACCTCATTCCATCCTTAAATAAACTCCAGGAGGTGGCTATGTATTGTCACCATTACACAGATGGGAAAACTGAGGCTCTGTTGACCGGAGAGATTGAGTTCAAGGCCGGGAATAGTTTACTGTGTCTGCCTCATCACAGCTTTGAACTGATGAGGTCAAGGATTTGGGTGATGTTCTCTCTGAGCTGATGAGCTTCTGAGTCTCTCTGTGATAACTACATCCCGCCCCACCTAACCTAGGGCAGACACAATGGCTTTCTGTCTCTGCAGATCAGATCAGAACAGAACGTGTCTATACTGGCACACTTCCTGCCTCCCTCTTGCCACCCTGAACAGGGGCTGAGCTTGAATATAGGCTCTGGAATCAAGAATAGAATGCATTGAAGAGTACTGCCTCTGGGCTCACAGGCAGGTGCAGGAGACAGACCCTCCAACATACAAGTTCAGTACAGCACGGGAAGTGCTATAGTAGAGAAGACGTGGCCAGGAGTTGGAAGAGGTGGAGAGAAGCTTCCTGAGGAGATGATGTGCAAGCTGAATTCTGAGAAACAAACAGAGTTTCACTGGCCAGATGGCCGGGCGCGGTGGCTCACGCCTGTAATCCCAGCACTTTGAATCACTTGTGGTGGGTGGATCACTTGAGGTCAGGAGTTTGAGACCAGCCTGGCCAACACAGTGAAACCCTATCGCTACTAAAAGCACAAAAAAGAGCTGGGCACGGTGGTGCGCTCCTGTAATCCCAGCTACTTGGGAGGCTGAGGCAGGAGAATTGCTTGAACCCAGGAGGCAGAGGTTGCAGTGAGCTGAGATCGTGTCACTGCACTCCAGCCTGGATGACAGAGCAAGACTCCATCCCACCCCCTGTCAACCCCCCAGAAAAAAAAAAAAGCTCACTGGCCAGGAAAGGAGGAAGAAAGGGGATACCAGGAAGATGGAACAAAAGAGTAAAACAGGGCATCATCCTGGGTATTGTTTATGTGCTGGCCACAGAGCTATTTGTCTTGGATCTTCTTGTGTGGCAGTCACCCAGTCCTATAAGGCAGGCACCAGTTTATCCTCATTTAAAGCAACTTGGCCAGGGATGGGTAGCTCTTAGGGTAAAGGCTAGCAATTGGACCCAGGTCTATCCAGCTTGAGAGTGAGGGGCCTGACTCTTGCACACTTCCACCTTCCACCGAGCAGTGGTTCTCAACTAAGGGTGATTTGGCCCCCAAGGGACATGTGGCAATGTCTGGATTTTTCTTTTTTTTTTTTGGTTGTTACAATGTGAGTAGGGGCAGGGCACAGTGGCTCACACCTGTACTCCCAGCACTCTGGGAGGCTGAGGTGGATGGATCACCTGAGGTCAGGAGTTCAAGACCAGCCTGGCCAACATGGCAAAAATCTGTCTCTACTAAAAATAATAATAATAATAAAATAGCTGGGCATGGTGGCACGTGTCTGTAGTCCCAGCTACTTGGGAGGCTGAGGCAGAAGGATTGCTTGAACCTGGGAGGGGGAGGTTGCAGTGAGCCGAGATAGAGCCACTGCACTCCAGCCTGGGTGACAGTGTGAGCCCCCATCCCACCACCCTCCCACAAAAAAAAAAAAAAAAAAAAAAAAAAATTGTGGGGAGGGGGATGCTACTGGCATTTAGTGGGTGGAGGCCAGGGATGCTGCTCAACATGCTGCAATGCACAGGGCACCCTCCCCACTGCAAAAAATGAGCCAGTCCCAAATGTCAGCAGTGCCGAGGCTGAGAAGCTACAGTGCTGGAGATCCGCTAAATGCCCTACGCTGGGCACTTTATGGGACACCAGGAAGGACGATACAGGAAATGAGCTATGGAGACAGGGCCACGTAAGGTCAAAGTGAGCCTTGGGCTTAGCTTGGCCCCGGCCTGAAGACTTGAAGGGTTTTGGGCAGGGCAGATCTGTACCTTAGGACCAGCGCTGTGGCGCTGTAGGGAGCATGTCTCGGAGGAGGTCAGCACCGTCCTCCAAGTGTCCAGGTGAGACTCTTCAGCGGGCAGATGCAGAGGCAAAAGAGCGGAGGGGAAGGAGAAGCAGCTCCTCTGAGCAGCCGATGGGTCGGGAGTGGCGTGTCCCACTATGAAGGATGGTACATTAAACCCTCTAAATGAGAGTAGCGACCTGATTAGAGATGGAAGTGACGGGCTCCCATTGGGATGCACGCAGATTAGCACGGTTATTCAAGCAGCCTCAGCGAGCTGCGGAGGAAGCCAGGCAGCCCGAGGGCTACCTGGCCTGCGGGTGCTGATGTTCCCTGAGCCTCCCCTTAGTCTCCGCAGGGTTCCCCCATCCCTTCACCCCCACTCCCGCAGGCCCCCATTCATGTGTCCTGCTCTTCTTCGAATCCCTTCCACTTGGTCAATATCCTCCTGCAGAGTGAGGCTGGGGATGGGGCTGGGGAAGCCGACTCAGACCCAGCCCTCCCGCAGGTGAAAGTTCCTCTCTGGTCCCGTGCCCCAGCACTGCTGCGCTTTTCTCCACTGCCGGCCCTGCAGGAGGGGTTCTTGCAGTAAGGGTTCTCGCAGGGACCAACTTCTGCGGGAGCGGGTAGAATTTATTTGTGCTGAGGATCCAGATGGAGTTGTTTAGGCTGAGCTGAATCTTTTTACTTAATTCTGAAGACAGGAGGCTCTGGAAATGGACCCCTGAGGATTCTCCAACCCAGGTTAGGCCACTGGTTGATTCATTCCAAAAAGCGAAAGTAGGTGAGGTGCGGTGGTTCACGCCTGTAATCCTGGTACTTCGGGAGACTGAGGCAGGAGGATCTCTTGAGGCTGGGAGCTCAAGACCAGCCTGGGCAACACAGCAAGACCTTGTCTCTACAAAAATTAAAAAAAAAAAAAAAATAGCTGAGCATGGTGGTGTGTGCCTGTAGTGCTAGCTAGTCAGGAGGCTGAGGCAGGAGGATCACTTGAGCCCAGGAGTTCAAGCTTAACAGTGAGCCATGATTGTGCCACTGCGCTCTAGCCTGGGTGACAGTGCAAGACCCTGCCTCAATTTAAAAAAAAAAAAAAAAAAAAAAAAAAGCCTGTGAGGCCTGAAACATGCTGTAAATACAGATGAAGCTTCATTCACTTGCCCGCTGCTCACCTCCTGCTGTGCGGCCTCGTTCCTAACAGGCCACCAATACCAGTCCATGGCTGGGAGCCTGGGGACCCCTGCTATAGATTTCTGAATTCTGGACTCTCGCGTGAATGGCATCATACCATATGTGGTCTTTTCTGACCAATTGCTTTCATTTAACATAATGTTTTTGAGGTTCATTCATGTTGTAGCAAGTGTCAGTACTTCCTTCTATGGCCAAATAGCCTTCCACTGTGTGGATATATCACATTTTGTTTATACATTCATCTATTCATGGGCATTTGGGTTTTGTCCACCTTTTGGCTATTATGAATAATGCCACTATGAGCATTCGGGTACAAGTCTTTATGTGGACATACATTTTCGTTTCTCTTGGAGTATTTGTTGTTTTTATTGCTTTCTTTTATTCCTGGTCATGCTTTATTTATTTCGAGATTTCAAACAACATTAGAACATGAAATGGTTAACAGTTATACACAGAGAAGGCACGAGTTTAACTAAGCCTTAAGAAATACTGCTCTGTGTGATAAAGTACCTTGATAAAGTGGACAGGAGCCCTCCTGAATGGCAATGATCATGGCTGATATTTCTTTTGGATCTATAGCAATTGCTCAGTGAGTGCTGGCTGAGTGACCTGATGCCTAAATCAATTCAGATTCTACAAATGTTTACTGAGCTGAGTCTTTTCCCCATGCCTGGGCACATTTATCCTGCAAGGCATAGAAGAGTGTGTGGCGCAAATATTCATTCCCATTTTACAGATGGGGAAACTGAGTGAGGAGCGAAGGCCACAGCCCTGTGGCTTTGAGGCGTATTGGAAAACTGAACCATGAGAAGTCATCAGTGCTAGAGGTATAGCAGTGCACTTTTTATTCCATTGACTTCCCCATGGAAATTGGAAGCTGGGGGGCTCTGCTTTAAGCAGGAAAATCTGGGTTGTCCCAACAGATACACGATCTGGTGTTACTCATTTTACAAAAGGTTCTTTATTGCACAAAAGAACTGAAGACCATGGTCCTTGCTGGGTTCCCGGGAGGCCAGTGCTTTTCGGTGCTGCCGGCTGCAGAGTGCATCACTTCACACGCCAGCTGGGCTTCTGGCGGAGTTGTAAGTCAAAGTTTTGTAAGTTAGATCATATTTTAGGGAACAGATAAAAGAATAAGACTCTGAATCTTTGAGAAGGATCTGTGTGTGTGGCGATAATCAGAACCAGATTTATGACTCCTGTAAAGGCGAAAATCAGAGATAAATGTCAACAACGCCAGGAATCCCGTGATAATTAATTAAGAGGCTATGTGTGTAATAGGCACTGTCCTAGCTTTCAAGATTTTTTTTTCATTTAAATCTTGCACAAGCAGAAACAATGACAACAAAAATTGTGTTTGAGGTGGGTGTTATTGATCGCCAGCTTAAGAGTTGGGGAAACTGAGGCTGGCGGATATTAAGTAACTTGCCCAAGGTCACAAGAACTAAGAGGTAGCGTTCGAATTCCAGCCAGACCCATACTTGTTTTTTTTGCTTGTTTTTTGTTTTGTTTTGCTTGGAAGCACTGGTTCTTTCCAGGAGACAGTGCATGGTTATGTGTCAACTCAGAGGTCAAACTGCTTGGCTGGAGCCCTAGCTTCATCCCTTACTCTCTGTGCATCTGTTTCCTGGGTTGTAAAATGAGCTGCAAAAGACCGACCCTAAAACATGGCTGTGAAGTTCAAATTGTTTAAAGAGCCTGGCACACAGCAAGTGCTTAATAAATGCTAGCATGCTGAACTGCTCCTATAATGAAAGGATCCTTTCATTAAATGAGTTGAATAAATTGAACTTCACAGCCATGTTTTAAGGTAGGGCTTTCGCAGCTCATTTTACAGCATTTATCAAGCACCTACAGTTCACAGCACAGCCCAATACCCCAACAGCATCCTACGCTAGGATAATAACCAGATCATCCCATTCCATAGTCACTTACTCACTGTGGGACTTTAGCAAACTGCTTAACCTCTCTGAGCCGCAGTTTTGGTAAAAAGAGGCAATAGCACTCATTCCCAAAAGGGCCTTGGTGATGATTCAGTGAGCTACACAATGTAAAGTGACTTAAATTAGGAATCACTCAGATGGCAGTCCTTATTATTATTATCATTATTATTGTTATTTGAGACGGGATCTTGCTGTGTCATCCAGGCTGGAGTGCAGTTGTGCAATGATGGCTCACTGCAACCTTAAACTCCTGGGCTCAAGTCATCCTCCCACCTCGGCCTCCCAAGTAGCTGGGACTATAGGCATGCACTGTCAAACCCAGCTAATTTTTAAAAAAATTTTTTATAGAGATGGGGTCTTGCTATATTGCACAGGCTGGTCTTGAACTCCTGGGAACAAGTGATCTTCCCACCTCGGCCTCCCAAAGCTCTGAGATTACAAGGGTGAACCACAGTGCCCGGCCAGCCCTTGTTATGATTATGTGCTGGGAACTTTACACATGCCCTTTCCAGTGAATCTCACCACTAAATCTACGTTTTAGTTTTAAGAGAAGGAGGCTGAGGTCAGAGAGGTCAATAACGCTCCAGGTGCCACCAGCGGTCTGGGGTGGAGCAGGGCTTTGTGCTCAGGCCCATTAGGCGTTGAACATGCCCTGAAGGTTACCTATAGAACAGCCATTCCTGGCCAGGCGCGGTGGCTCATACCTGTAATCCCAGCACTTTGGGAGGCCGAGGCAGATGGATCACGAGGTCAGGAGATTGAGACCATCCTGGCTAACATGGTGAAACCCCGTCTCTACTAAAAATACAAAAAATTAGCTGGGCATGGTGGTGCGTGCCTGTAGTCCCGGCTACATGGGAGGCTGAGGCAAATATAAAAGATTAGCTGGGTGTGGTGGTGCACGCCTGTAGTCCCAGCTACTCAGGAGGCTGAGACAGGAGAATTGCGTGAACCCGGGAGGCAGAGTTGCAGTGAGCCAAGATCACGCCACTGCACTCCAGCCTGGGTGACAGAGCGAGACTCCGTCTCAAAAACAACAACAACAAACTCAAAACAAAACAGAACAACCATTCCTCTCTACCCTGGCCCCTGATTTTATTTGGGTGTACACCACCCCATGTATAGAGAATGAGACTTATCCCTACTCCCAGAGGAATATGTGAATGTGGGTGTTCTGGGAATGAGATTCCAAGAGGACAATAGACGTGCAAGAAATTTACTGAGATGCCTATGATAAGGATAAGGATGGCAGAGAGAGAGAGGATAAGGATAAGAGAGAGAGAGAGAGCAGGAGTGGTCGGGGAAAATATTCAGGGTGTGATGTGGGTCTGACATTTGGGAAAGGAGAGGGGGAAGGAAGGAGAACTGGGTTGGAAGAGGTTCAGGCTGCAGCCCAGTTCTGAGAAAGTCTCAGCCAGGCTGATAGGGAGTTAGAGTCCCCCACTGGACAGAAGTGCCCAGTTCTAGGCATGGTGGCTCACGCCTATAATCCCAGTACTTTGGGAGGCCAAGGCGGGTGAATCACTTGAGGCCAGGAGTTTGCAACCAGCCTGGCCAACATGGTGAAACCCTGTCTCTACTGAAACTACAAAAATTAGCCGGGTATATTGGCACATGCCTGTAGCCTCAGCTACTTGGGAGGCTGAGAGAGGAGAATTGCTTGAACCCGGGAGGCAGAGGTTGCAGTGAGCCTAGATCGCACCACTGCACTCCAGCCTGAGTGACAGAGTGAGACTCTGTCTCAAAAAAATAAATAAATAAAATAAAAAATAAAAAACGAAAAGAAAAAGAAGTGCCAGCTCTAGAAGCCCCACTATACAGTTCCTGTCTGGCAGCAGCCCGGGGAGAGCAGAGTCTCTGTATGAAGCAGACCCGATGGTGCAGCGCCCACAGGCTGTCAGATAACTACCCTCCCCATGGGAGGTTCTCTTGAAGGGAGATCTGAGTGGTGCAGCTCCATGGCCACCACAGGTACATGTCATTAGGCAAGTCAATCAAAGCAATTTCACTGCCCTTGATAGCGTCTGGTTTGGGCAGAAGTAGATGTTGCACCTGGACCAATGAGACATATGGGAAGTCTACTGAGGGGTTTGTGGGAAATGTGTTTTTCCTCTACCTTTCACCTCTCAATGCAGCTGTATGATGATGTGGTGTCTAGAGCTGTGGCAGCCACCTTGAGATCATGAAGTGACAAGCATGAAGGCAAAAGCCAATATGCTCAAGTTAGAGTAGGGAGATGGAAAGAACATGGAGCTTTGATGACATCAGTGTGTCCCTGAATTAACCACCCTGGAATATCCTCCCTCAAGAAACTTGTCATGTGAGATCACAGGTCTCTTATTGCTTAAATTATCTATTGCTATGTAATAAATTACCCCCAAACTTAACAGCTTCCTAACGACAAACATCTATGTCTTAAACACAGTTTCCAAGAACCAGGAATCCAGAAGCAGCTTAGCTGGAAGGTTCTGGCTCAAGGTCTTTCATGAGGTTGTAGTCAAGATGCTAGGCAGGGTGGCAGGTATCCAAAGGCCTGACTGGGGCTGGCAGATCCTTTCCCAAGATAGCGCACTCACGTGGCTGTTGGCTGGAGGCCATAGAGCAGCTCACCATGTGGACCTCTCCATAGAGCAGCTTGAGTATCCTTACAACATGGCAGCTGGCTTTTTCCAGAATGAAAGTGATTCGAAAGAGAGAGAAAGAAAGAGGCTACATGCTCTATATGACCTAGTCTCTGAAATCACACACTGTCTCTTCTATCTTATTCTGTTTGTTAGCAGCAAGTCACATAGCTCAAGGGGAGAGAGATCGAGCTCCACTTTTTAAAGGGAAGCATATTGGCCTAGTGTGGTGGCTCAGACCTCTAATCCCAGCACTTTAGGAGGTCACAGGGAGAGAATCACTTGAGCCCAGGTGTTTAGGACAAGTCTGGACAACACAGTGAGACTCTGCTTCTACAAAAAAAAAAATATAAAAATTAGCCAGGCGTGGTGGCAGGCACCTATAGTTCCAGCTACACACCTGTAGTCCTCAGTCCCATGCTGAGGCAGGAGGATCGCTTGAGCCGAAGAGTTCTAGACCAGTCTGGTCAATATAATGAGATCCCATCTCTACAAATATATTTAAAAATTTAGCCAAGTGGGGTGGCACGCACCTGTAGTCCCAGCTACTCAGGAGGCTGAGGTAGGAGGATCCCTTAAGTCCAGGAGTTCAAGGCTGCAGTGAGCTATGATTGCACCACTGCCTGGGCAATAGAGTGAGACTGTCTCAGAAAATAAAATAAAACAAAGGGAGCTGTATCTATGAATTTTTGGATTTAAAACCTCCATAGCTACTTTCAGCCGTGCCCTCTTTATTTACAGAGATCCCCAAAGCGATATTCTTTACATCACACATCACTGCCAGGCCGGGCAGGGGAAATTGTGTGCTCAGGAGATTACAACAGACCCAATAATCCTCAGAAGACTTTCTCAACTGAGAAATCCTCCAGTTCCAAAAGATTCTTGCAGAATAAGTCTGCTTAAAGGTACATATGCCTGTATAAACATGCCCTACCTAAAAATAAACTTAGATGTAATCATCCATTAGGAAATACCAAAAATACACAAAAAGGGATAAAGAATAATTTTAAAACTCCCTTGACCCACCACCTCGCTTAAGAAATAAAATAATACCCATGTGATGGAAGCTCTAGATCTTCATATACTCTGATCATACTGTTCTTCTCACCCGTAGTGAGAACCACTACCCATATTGGGGTGTTTTTCATTGCCACAACTTTTTTTTTTTTTTTTTTTGGTCTTATTTTTTTGAGACAGAGCCTCTCTCTGTTGCCCAGGCTGGAGGGCAGTGGTGCCATCTCAGCTTACTGCAACCACTGCCTCCTGGGTTCAAGTAATTCTCCTGCCTCAGCCTTCTGAGTAGCTGGGATTACAGGTACCTGCCACCACCCCCAGTTAAGTTTTTGTATTTTTTTTAGTAGAGACAGTTTCACCATATTGGCCAGGCTGGTCTCAAACTCCTGACTTCAAGTGATCCGCCTCTCTTGGCCTGCCAAAGTGCTGGGATTACAGGCATGAGCCACTGCGCTTGGCCCCACTACTTTCTTTAACTGTGCCAGGTATAGACCTATGCAATATCTGGTATCATTTTGCATGTTTCTAAGCTTTGTGGAAATGGGGTCATACTGAATGTATTCTTCTGCCACTTGATTTTTTTCTCTAAACTATGTATGTAAGCTTCAACCATGCAAGGAGATGGAAAAATGGGAATCTCATACATTGCTGATGGGAGGGTAAAATGGTGCAGCGGATTCAGAAAGCACTCTGGCAGTTTCTCAAAAAGTAACACGGAATTGCTGTATGATCCGTCCACTCCTAGGTATATACCTGAGAGAAATAAAACATATGTCCATATAAAAGCCTGCATGTGAATGTTCCTAGTAGTGTTATTTATAATTTTTCTTTTCTTTAAATATCCTGCTGGATGCCAGAGTGTTATTTATAATAGTTAAACAAAAGCGGAAACAACCCAAATGTCCATCAATTGGTAAGTGGATAAACAAAATGTGGCATATCCATACAGTGGGATATTATTTGGCCAGAAATACTGATACATGCTACAACACGGATGAACCTTGGAATTGTGCTAAGCGAACAAAGCCAGGCACCAAAGACCACATAGTATACAATTCCATTTATGTGAAATATCCAGAATAGGGCAAATCCATAAAGACAGAAAGTAGATGAGGGATTGCCTGGGGCTGGGGGTGGGGAGGATTGGAGAGTGACTGCTCAGTGCGTACAAGGTTTATTTGGGGGATGGTGATAATATTCTGGAATTAGATCATGGAGATGGCTGCACAACTTTGTGAATATACTAAAAACCACGGCATTGTACACTTTTAAAAGTCAATTTTATGACATATACATTCTATCTCAATAAAAAAAGATTCAACTACGTATTCATCTGTTTTCACACTGCTAATACAGACATACCCAAGACCGGGTAATTTATAAAGAAAAAGAAGTTTAATGGACTCACAGTTCCACAAGGCTGAGGAATCACGGCAAAAGGTGAAGGAGAAGCAAAGACACGTCTTACGTGGTAGCAGACAAGACAGCATGTGTAGGGGGACTCCCTTTTACAAAGCCGTCCAATCTCATGAGATTTATTTATTATCATGAGAACAGCATGGGAAAGACTCACCCCCATGATTCAATTACCTCCCACCAGGTCCCTCCCGTGACACGTGTGGATCATGGGAACTACAATTCAAGGTGAAATTTGAGCGGGGCCACAGCCAAACCATATCAACTGTGTTAACACAGAGGCTCGATCATTCATTTTCACTACTGTATAGTAATCCCTTAGTATGACTATTGTACATCTGTCCGTTCTCCCACTAATGGGCATTAGTATTGTTTCTCACTTTGCTGCTATTCCAAGCAATGGTGCTGTGAACATTCCCAGCATATCTCTTTGTGCATGCAGGAGGGTTTCTTGAAGGTACATAGGAAGAAGTGTGGTTGCTGGACTGTAGCATTTATGCATCTTCAACTTCACACCCCCACTCTCTAAAACTCCTTCCTCAGTCTAGGGAGAGAAGAAAAGGAAGCGAGCTCTGCCTCCACCCTTGGCCCCTGCAAACCTCCCGAGGTCTCAGAAAATAGGGCAACTGAAATGGAAAACAAATAGCACAAATCAAATGGTGGGCTGTTTCCCCTGCCACCACCGTTCGGAGACCCGCTAGATGGGCAGCAGGGCCTCCCCCACCAGAAAATATTAACAGCATTTAATGAATATTCACAAGGATTCATTAAACATTTCCCGGTGCGGCTGAACAAAACAGTGTTCAAACCCCCAAGCCATTAACAAAAAAGGAAGAAGAAATATTACAGGGACGATATGCGCAAGCTAAAAACGCCACAAGCAAGAAATCACTTTTATTTTATTTTATTTTTTCAACTCAACTTCATCTCTCTCATCTCACTGATGTTTAGAAGGGGCCCGGTGTCCTGAGTCTTTGTGAAGACTTGGAATAGGACAGTCCTGATTACTATGATTATATTTTTCTATTTCATATACACAGGAAGTTGTTTCATCACATCAATAATATTTGTTTGTTTTTGAGAAAGAGTCTCACTCTGTCACCCAGGCTGGAGTCCAGTGGCGCAATCTTGGCTCACTGCAACCTCTGGTTCCCAGGTTCAAGCAATTCTCCTGCCTTAGCTTTCCAAGTAGCTGGGACTACAGGCACGTGGCACCAGGCCCGACTAATTTTTCGTACTTTTAGTACAGATGGGGTTTTGCCATGATGTCCAGGTGGGTCTTGAACTCCTGACCTTAAGTGATTCACCCATCTCAGCCTCCTAAAGGGCTGGAATTACAGGTGTGAGCCACCGTGCCCAGCCGATAATATTTAAATGAGACATTTAAGTTGAAAAGAGCTTCTCGGCCGGGAATGGCGGCTCACGCCTGTAATCCCAACCCTTCAGGAGGCCGAGGTAGGCAGATCACTTGAGGTCAGGAGTTCGACACCAGCCTGGCCAATATGGCAAAACCCCATCTTTACCAAAAAATACAAAAATTAGCCAGATGTGGTGGCACATGCCTGTAGACCCAGCTGCTTGGGAGGCTGAGGCAGGAGAATTGCTTGAACCCAGGTGGCAGAGGTTGCAGTGAACCGAGGTCACGCCACTGTACTCCAGCCTGATTGACAGAGCAAGACACTGTCTCAGAAAAAAAAAAAAAAAAAAAAAGGAAAGGAAAGAAAAGAGCTTTTCTGTGGGTCACCTCATTGGATGCACATAGCTCCCTGGTTGGATGGTGCAAGTTCTCTTATCCTCATTTAACAGACAAGGAAACTGAGGCCTATGATCATTAGTGAACTCAACCAACATCACTGTACTGAGATGAGGCTATTATATCCTCAGTGCTTCAGCATCTTCCCAGGAGAGGTGACGGTGTGACCTCAACACCCGGATCCCATAGCAGACAGGCCCAAGCATAGAGGTCTTGGATGAGAGTGCTGCCTGGCAAAGTCACCCGCCCCCACTGCAGAGTGACTGGAAGAGCCAGTTAGACACTCTTTCTGGGGAGGCTAAGTCTATTGGATGTGAACATAGACAAGTTGGGAGCTTGGACAAACGCTGAAAGACAAACAGAGGGAAAAGGCAGGGAAGCAGAGAACATGAGTCAGCAGAAGCCATGAGTCAGTAGAAACCATGAGTCAGCAGAAGCCATGAGGTCTTGGAAGCCCAAAGCAACAATCTCAGGCCCACATATTGGCTGGTGGAATGTGGAGTAGTAGACAACAGTCTAGAGATTGGGTTTGGTGGCTCACGCCTGTAATCTCAACACTTTGAGGGGCTGAGGTGGGGAGATGGCCTGAGGCCAGAAGTTCAAGACCAGCCTGGGCAACTCAGTGAGATCCCATCTCTACAAAAATTAAAATAAAATAAGAAGTAGAGCTAGAGAGTAGTTGGAGCAGTTTATCAGCAGAACACTTCAATAGGGCACTGCAGAGTGGTAAATCCTGAAATACTTTCTTTATTTTTTTTGAGACAGAGTCTCAGGCTGCCATCCAGGCTGGAGTGGAGTGGCGTGGCCTTGGCTCACTGCAACCTCTGCCTCCTGGGTTCAAGCAATTCTTGTGTCTCAGCCTCCCGAGTAGCTGGGATTACAGGCATGCGCCACCACTTGACTACTTTTTGTATTTTTAGTAGAGACAGGGTTTCACCATGTTGACCAGGCTGGTCTTGAACTCCTGACCTCAGGTGATTCGCCCGCACAGGCCTTCCAAAGTGCTGGGATTACAGGTGTGAGCCACCACACCCAGCCTAATCCTGAAATATTTTCCACTCTCAGCAAGACCTGACTGTGCCTTACTGGTGACTGATCCTTTTTCCCTGTTTCCCCATTTCCTTTTTTCTGGGCCAGTGATTCTCAATTACAGGTGACTTTGCAATTACAATTTCTGGAGAGCCTCCCTCACTGGGGGACGGGTCCTATTGGCATCTCATGGGTAGAGGTGAGGGATGCTTCTCAGCATCCTACAGTGCACAGGACAGCCCCCATCACAAAGAACCATCCAGAAAGTCAATAATGCAGAGATGGAGAAACCCAATGGAGGCCTCCTTTCAATCAGTGTTTTAGGGTAGGTAGGTTCTCTGGAGCAGAAGCTGAGACAGACTTCAACATTGTGAAAAGGAGGAAGAGAAGGAGGTGGAGGAGGAGAAGGAGGAGGCAGCAGGACTGGGCATCAGTGAGATGAGGGAGATGAAGTTGAGTTGAAAAATAAAATAAAACAAAAGTGATTTCTTGCTTGTGGCATTTTTAGCTTGTGCATATTGTCCCTGTAATATTACTTCTTCCTTTTTTAAGAAGTTGAACTGCGATGTGGGCACAAGACCTTGGCCAACCCCATGGGCATAGATGGCCTGTCAGAGTTGTCCCTGCCATGGGCCAAATTGGCCAGGCCTTTATATTCCTGCAGGGGTCGGTCATTGGATACAGGCTGACCCGGGAAGGGTACAGCCTGTGCGAGTTGGCTGCAAACAGCAGAGGCAATTCCTGAGGGGGGCTGACAGCTGTAGGCCATCTGTGAGCCACCTTCCCAGCAGCTGAACTCTAAGTCCTTCCTTGAAGGCAGATCCAGGTGGCTTATCACCATGTTCATCATAATGAATAACCATTGAATTGCTAGTTCATGCATCCACTAATTCAGGAAGTTTTGATGAGAAGAGCTGACCCCAGTTAGAACCTACACATAGATGAGTAGGTCTCCATAAGCCAATGCAATTAGCAGAACTGAAGACAAAGGAGAAGCCTGGAAAATAAAATTTATATTTCTAACTCATTTTTCCTAAGTCAAATGAGATGCATACAATGTATCTCTTGGTCAGCATTAAGATGAATGGGTGAATTGATGAATGAATGAATGAATGGTCGCAGTGGCTCATGCCTGAAAACCCAGCACTTTGGGAGGCCGAGACGGGTGGATCACTTGAGTCCAGGGGTTCAAGACCAGCCTGGGCAACATAGCAAGACCCCGTCTCTACAAAAGATTTTAAAATTAGCTGGGTGTGGTGGCATGCACCTGTGGTCCCAGCTACTCAGGATGCTGAGGTGGACGGATTGCTTGAGCCTGGGAGGTTAAGGCTGCAGTGAGCTATGATTGCATCGCTGCACTCCAGCCTGTGACAGAGCAAGACCCTATCTTAAAAAATAAAGAGAGAAAAGAAAAGGAAAGAAGGGGACATAGTATTAGTGACCATAGATTATTTAGCGTGCCAGGAGCTCTGCTAAGTGTTCTATATATATGATCTCTCAACCTCGCAAAAACCTTTTAGGGTTTTTCACCCCATTTTATGGATAATGCTTGACTTAATCACCTATTGCTGCAGAACAAACTACCTAAAAATATAGTGGCTTAAACCACTCACATGGCTGTTGGCTGGAGGCCTCAGTTCCTCCACAGGAACCTTCCCACAGGGCTGTTGAAGGCTCCGCATTCCCTGGTAGCTGGCTTCTCCCAGAATGAGTGATCCAAAAGACTCCAAGGAGGAAGCCACAAGGCACTGGGTGACCCTGCCTTGGAAGTCACACACTGTCACCTAGCCACATTCCTTTACTTAGAAGTGAGTCATTAAGCCTGGCCCATGCTCAAGAGAAGAGGAATTAGGCTCCTTCTTTTGAAGAAAGAAGTAGCAAAGAATTTGTGGGTATTTAAAACCACCCCAAGGCTCAAGCTATATAATTGGTAATTGGTGAAACTGGGGTTTATCCATTCATTCATTCATAAATAGCAGCACTTGTGTCTTTGCAGTCCAATGTGGTAGCCACTTGCCACATAGGCTGTTGAACAGTTGAAACACGGTCAATGTGACTGAGGAATTGTATTTTTTTATTTTATTCAATTTTATTTAATTTAAATTTAAAACTAAAAAGCTGATTCATTTAACTATTGGAAAACTTTGACGTCTGTTTGGAATAACTTGAGTAAGAATCTAGTCTCCGTGTACATTTTATAAAACCTAAATAAGATCAAGTATTTCCAGCTGGGCACAGTGGTTCATGCCTGTAGTCCCAGCTACTCAGGAGGCTGAGCCAGGAGAATTGCTTGAACTCAGGAGGTGGAGGTTACAGCGAGCCAAGATTGCACCACTGCACTCCAGCCTGGGCGACAGGGCAAGATTCTTGTCTCGGGGAAAGAAAAAAAAAAAAAGATCAAGCATTTCCAATGAAAATTTAGACCCAAATTGAGATGTGCTGTAATATAAAATATAAACTGGATTTTGAAGACTTAGTGTGAGCAAAAAATAATGTAAACTAAACTACCACATTCACATTTTTACTTTGATCACATGTGGAAATGAAAATGTTTTTGGATATATTGGGTTAAATAAAATATATTATTAAAATTAGTAAATTAGTTTTATCTGTTTCTTTTGACGTTTTTTAAAAATTATTATTTTAAAGAGACAGGGAGTCACCCAGGCTGGGGTGTTGAGATCATAGTTCACTGCGACCTTCAACTCCTAATAAATAAATTACATATGTGGCTTATCTTATATTTAGATGAATGGCACTGTATTCCATACTAAATGCTATGGATCCATAGTTCCTACTTTCATGGGGCTTGCCATCAAAAGAAGACAGCCATTAAGTAATTAATCCAAAGACTCAATTGAAAAATGATGTTACAAGGCAGAGATCAGGGGAGCTGTGAGTTTCACAGGGGACCTGGCCCAGATTGGCCTGTCTCCTAAGCAAGCCGGTGATTTGAGAGGGGAGGGAGTTACAAAGCCCAGGCCCGGGAGCGTCTGGTGGGAGGTGGATGACAGAGTCTCTGCACTGGGGAACACGGCGCCAGCTCCTGGAGTTCAGAGCCAGAGGAAGCGGATGCACCAGGAACGCTGTCACTTTGATGTGCAGGCAGGGCGCGGCTGGGCTGCCCTCAACTGTCAGGTTGGCACTTGCTGCTCTGCCTACGCAGTAGCCAGGCTCAGGAAGCCTCCAGGGATCTCTGGGCGTGGCCTCCTGTGGCTGTACTGGAAATCACCGGGGGTCCCACAAAAGCTAAGCACCAAGCAGGGGGTGGCCCTGGCTCTGACCTGGGGCCAACCCTGAGTTCTGGACCTCTGGGTTCTTGCCCAGGCACCGGCCTGAAGGTGCCTCTGACAACCACACAAGGGCTGGACCATGACAACTGGGACTCCCTGAGTCCCTGCTGCTGGCGGGCAGGTTGCTCATGGTAGCCTCGGGTGATTCAACCTGGCCCCTTAGCCACCTTTCTCCTTCCTTCCCCAAATCTGCCCTTCTTATGTGACCCAAATTCCTATTGTTCCTAAAACACACCAAGCTCGTAGCAGCCTCAGGACTTTTGCCACTTGCCGTATCGTCTCCCTAGAACACCTCCCTTCAGATATTGGCATAGTTGGCATCTTCTTGCCATGTGAGTCTCAGCTGGAGTCACCTCCACCCCTGACACTTTCCTAACATTCTCTCCATGCTTTGAGTCTTTATAGTGACTCTCTGTCTCATTTCCCTGTGGGTTTTTGTTCAGGTCGTACTCCTCACTACCTTTCGTTAAATAAATAAATAAATAAATAAATATAGGGCCTGACTTAGTGGCCCATGCCTGTAATCCCAGCACCTTGGGAAACTGGGGCGGGCAGATCACTTGAGGCCAGGAGTTTGAGACCAGCCTGGTCAACATGGTGAAACCCTGTCTCTACTAAAAATACACACAAATATTAGTTGGGTGTGGTGACGCACGCCTGTAGTCCCAGCTACTCAGGAGCCTGAGACAGGAGAATTGCTTGAACCCGGGAAGCAGAGGCTGCAGCGAGCCAAGATTATGCCACTGCACTCCAGCCTGGTGATGGAGTGAGGCTTCGTCTCAGGAAAAAAAAAAAAAAAAAAAGCTTAAAAATACACAAATTAGCCGGATATCGTGGTGCATGCCTGTAGTCCCAACTCCTCCGGAGGCTGAGGCAGAAGAATCGCTTGAGCCCAGGAGGCGGAGGTTGTAGTGCACTCCAGCCTAGGTGACAGAGCAAGACTGTCTCAAATATAAACAAACAAACAAATAAATACATAAATAAAGTATAGAGATGGGATCGCACCATGTTGCCCAGGCTGGTCTCCAACTTCTGGCCTCAACCGATCCTCCCTCCTCAGCCTCCTACAGTGCTGGGATTACAGGTATCAGCCACCACACTCAGCCTGGAATTATCTTGTTCATTTATTGTGTCATTCGTTGTCTTTCTCCCCCACCAGAAAATAACCTCTCCAAGAACTGGGACTTGCCCAGTTCCTGGCTCCTGGCAGGTGCTCAAAAAATAATTGTTCAATGAATTCATTCATCTTCCTAGAACGCAGATCTGCAAATCATTATGAAGCCCTCACAGGAATGTGGACAATTGTTTGTGATGAAATTTGAAGTTAAAAAAAGAGTAGAAAAATGATACCCTCTGATATTGTACGTATAAAATATATTCGTGCAGGGACAAAGCAGGAAATGGAAAATAGTTAATTTGTTGGGAAGCATAGGAGTATGGGTGACTGGTATTTTTCAAACTTTTATTTAATATGGTTATGTTATCTTTTAATAACAGTTTTATTGAGATATAATTCATCTACTATAAAGGTCACCCTCTTTTACTGCATACAATCCAGTGGCTTTTAATATATTCTCAATGTTGTACACAGGGCCCTAATTCCAGAACATTTTTATCACTCCCCAAAAAAACCGTATACTCATTAGCCGAAATTCCCACTCCCCTACCCTCCTGTCCAGCCCATGCGACCACTAATTACTTCCGGTCTCCATGCTTTGCCTACTCTGGCCATTTTGCATAAGTGAAATCATACAATATACGGTCTATCATGACTGGCTTCTTTTACTTATCCAAATGTTTCCAAGGATCATCCAGGTTGTAGCATGTCTCATACTTCATTTTTTTTTTTTTTATGGCTGAATAACATTCCATTGTAGAATATCCAATGTGGATACATCACATTTTATGTATCTATTCATCTGTTGAACACCTGAGTTGTTTCAGTTATATTATTTTTACCATGACCCAAAAAATGAAGAAGTGAAGTGGAAACTTCTCCCTCATTGCTCTACAAATATATTCTGGTCATTCCTCTGGCTCTCAAATCCTGGAGTCCTCCCAGTGCTTACAAGATACCGTCCAGCCTTTTTTGCTTACACTGTTGGTCCCTGGCTATCTTTCCAGCAAATTCTTCAGTTGCTTTCTCTGAGCCCCTGTGTGCTCTGGTGACATGCTAGCCACACACCCTCAGCCACTATGCCCTTGCCAATGCCATCTTCTCTTCTGCTTCCTGGAAAAAGTCATCTGCACACTGCAAAATTCAGCACAGAGACCAAGCGTGATGGCTCACCCTTGTAATCCCAGCATGTTGGGAGGCTGAGGTGGGCAGATCACTTGAGGCCAGGAGTTCGAGACCAGCCTAGCCAACATGGTGAAACCTCGTCTCTACTAAAAATAAAAAATATTAGCTGGGCGTGGTGATGCACACCTGTAGTCTCAGCTGCTCCGGAGGCTGAGGCAGGAGAATTGCTTGAACCCGGGAGGTTGCAGTGAGCTGAGATCACGCCACTGCACTCCACCTGGGTGATAGAGGGAGACTCTGTCTCAAAACAGAAAACAACATAAAACAAAATTCAGTTCAGATGTTCCTTTCTTTGTGAAGACTTCCCTCCTCCTGGTCCTCTGTTTACAACTCTCTCAGCTCCTAAAGGACTCCTTACCATGTTTATTCCCCTGCCTGTTTGCTGCCTTAGCCTGTGATAGGAGTACCCTTAGGGTGTCGTTCATCTTTGTCTCCTTCGAAGCTAACATTGTCCCTGGCACTGATCGGGTACTCACTGAAGTCAAATGACTGCATGTATGAATGGAGCTGCTTCTCTGATGGACTGAAGAGGAACCCAACAATACCACCTTTTGGCAAAAAAGACATTAAAATGTCAAGGTTAAAGTGTGGGCTTAGGAGTCGGAGGGACATAGTTTGAATCCCAACTCTGCTGCTTGCCAGTTTGGGTGGCTGCTTGGAAATCATTTCTTCATCTTTAAATTGGACATAATGTCTCCCACCTGATGGAGTTCTTGGAGGATTAAACGCAGGTAAAACACCTAGCATAGAGTATTACGTTGGTGCAAAAGTAATTGCAGTTTTTGCCATTTAAAAGTAATAATTGGGCCAGGTGCAGTGGCTCACGCCTGTAATCCCAGCACTTTGGGAGGCTGAGGTGGGTGGATTGCCTGAGCTCAGGAGTTCCAGACCAGCCTGGCCAACATGGTGAAACGCTGTCTCTACTAAAAATACAAAAAATTTGCTGGGCATGATGGCGCACACCTGTAGTCCCAGCTA
Organism: Papio anubis; assembly: GCF_008728515.1. Taxonomy (NCBI): domain Eukaryota; kingdom Metazoa; phylum Chordata; class Mammalia; order Primates; family Cercopithecidae; genus Papio; species Papio anubis. The sequence goes on from NC_044984.1 coordinate 110,831,910, forward strand.
CTCCGGAGGCTGAGGCAGAAGATTACTTGAACCTGGGAAGTGGAGGTTGCAGTGAGTCGAGATTGCGCCACTGGACTCCAGCCTGGGCGGCAGAGCAAGACTCCATTTCAAAAAAAAAAAAAAAAAAAAAGTAATAATTGAGTCAGGCATGGTGGCTAATGCCTGTAATTCAGCACTTTGGGAGGCTGAGGTAGATGGATCACTTGAGGTCAGGATTTCGAGACCAGACTGGCCAACATGGCGAAACCCTGTCTCTACCAAAAATACAAAAATTAGCCAGGTGTGGTGTTGGGTGCCTGTACTCCCAGCCGTTTAGGAGGCTGAGGCAGAAGGATTGCTTGAACCCAGGAAGCAGAGGTTGCAGTGAGCCAAGATTGCACCACTGCACTCTAGCCTAGGAGACAGAGTGGGACCATGTCTCAAAAACAAACAAAAAAGAAAACAATAAGTAATAACTGTTCCGTAAGTGATTGTTCTTTTAAAAAATTATGGTGTATGTCAGGCAAGATGGCACATGACTATTGTCCTAGCTACTCAAGAGGCTGAGGCAGAAGTATAGCTTGAGCTCAAGACTTTGAGGTTAGCCTGGGCAATATAGCGAGACTGTCTCTTAAAAAATAAAAGATATAAAATACATGCAAAAAATTTACATTTTAACCATTTTAAGTGTATAGTTCAAGTGGTTTTCCATACATTCAAACTGTTGTGTCCATAAGTGCTTTTATGAATCCTGCTATATTATGTCACGAGTGTTTTTCTGTTTTTTTCCAAGACAGGGTCTCACTTTTTCACCCTGGCTTGAGTGCAGTAGCATGATCATAGCTCACTGCAGCCTCAGACTCCTGGGATCAAGTGATCCTCCTGTCTCAGCCTCCCAAGTAGCCAGGACTACAAGTGTGCACCACCATGCCCAGCTAATTTTATTTTTTTGTAATTTTTTGTAGAGATGAGGTTTTGCTATGTTGCCCAGGCTGGTCTTGAACTCCTTGCTTCAAACCATCCTCCCACCTCAGTCTCCCAAAGGGCTGGGATTAAGGCTTGAGCCACCACACCCAGCTAATTTTATTTTTTTGTATTTTTTTATAGAGATGGGATCTTGCTATATTGCCCAGGCTGATTTTGAACTCCTTGCTTCAAACCATCCACCCACCTCAGCCTCCCAAACTGTTGTGATTACAGGTGTAAGCCACCATGCCTGGCCTGTATCAAATGTCTTAATAGTTGGATTTTGCTAGAGACAGGACATGCTATTATGAACCAGTCATGGACTTGCCTAGGTCTCTGCTTTCTCTGGATCATTTCACCCTCTCAAGAATCCCGGGAGGTTTTATCATTTCCATTTCTACTGGACAGCTCTAACAATGTGCCCAAGGGCACTTGGCAGCAAGTGGCAGAGCTGAGACCAGCCCCCAGACCCACGGATCTGTCCACTACCTATCAACAGCGACTTGCTGAATTGTGATGACCCCAGTCTGACCAAATCACTTCTCTGAGGTTCTGACTTTGACACTGGGAGGGGCGTAGCTAAAATGAGAAAAGAGGCAGCCCCATTCTAGGACAGGTGAATGACCCGGGGGCTCTGGCATCCTCAGCCCAGACAGCAGCACAGGGCAGGGGCTGAAACAGCCTTGTCGAGCTGCTGATGTCTTTATGCGGCCAGGACTGGCTCCACGGTAGCAGGCCCAGCATGCATCACCCCGTGACAAATGATAAAGATCTCACTCGGCATACGAGATCCACTCGAGGAACTGAATGGAGACAATTGAAAAGCGCTGCACACCAGCCACTGAAGCGGAAGCCTGCAGAGCCGGCTGATTTAAGGTCTTCTGTGTGGATTTGCTGATTCTGGAGATCTTAGCTATTTGGGCTTTATTAGTCTCTGGGCCTCCTCGGGGAAACTGAAGTGCTGGAACTCAGGGAAGACCTGTCTTGTCAAGTCCCTAGTATCAGAGCATCCAGACAGGATGAGTGTCTGACTTTGGCCAATCAAGTTTCATTTTGAAGACTAATTATGATGGATTATGATGGCTTTCTAATTCTTCACTACCTCCCTGGGAAACCTTTTTTTTTTTTTTTTCTTTGAGATGGACTCTCTCACTCTGTCCCCGAGGCTGGAGTGCGGTGGTACGATCTTGGCTCACTGCAACCTCTGCAGTTCAAGCGATTGTCCTGCCTCAGCCTCCCCAGTTGCTGGGATTACAGGCATGCACCACCACGCCGGGCTAATTTTTGTCTTTTTGGTAGAGATGGGGTTTTGCCATGTTGGCCAGGCTGGTCTTGAACTCCTGACCTTAGATGATCCACCTGCCTCGGCCTCCCAAAATACTGGGATCATAGGCGTGAGCCACCGCGCCTCCTGGGAAACTCTTAAAGGGGCTCCTCTTCCCTATTTCCTTGTCCATAGGAACAAATATTTGCCCTTGAAATTAGATCCTTCCTATTGCCACCATTGCTATATTTTAGCAATTCATGAGAGCCTGACAAATGCTAGTTAACCAGCTAACTGCAGTACAGCTGACCCCTTGAGTGTGTGAGTGAATGTGACAAGTGGCTGGTGACATGCTCAAGTCACTCATTTGTGTCACCAAGTTTAGCCATTTGACTGTGTGCTTCTGAGTTAAAGAGTGTCACCTCAGGTGACTCCAGTTCAAAGCACCTTTGGAAACAATCATGAAATTGGCTGATAAACGTGATAGTCATGGTGTACACAGGGCGTGGGCCGCTGGATAAACCCTAAGGAGACCTGACCCACTGCCCTCTAGGTGCTTAGCTTAACTCTGACCACACCAGGCTAGCAACATTCCAATCTCTCATAAAAAGCATTTCAAAATGAAAGAGACTGGGCAAATAAATCGTGGTACATGCACGGAATGCGATGGCCCTCAGGCATTGAAAAGAAAGAAGTACATTTCCCATACTACAGGGATTGCTCGCCTAACTTCCCACCTGTACACTTATTTTTTTTTTTTTTTTTGAGACAGAGTCTCGCTGTGTCGCCCAGGCTGGAGTGCACTGGTTTGATCTCAGCTCACTGCAGCCTCCGCCTCCTGGGCTCAAGCGATTCTCCTGCCTCAGCCTCCCAAGTAGCTGGGATTACAGCCACATGCCACCACGCCCAACTAATTTTTGTGTTTTTAGTAGAGACGGGGTTTCACTGTGTTGACCAGGCTGGTCTTGAACTCCTGACCTCAAGTGATCTGCCTGCCTTGACCTCCCAAAGTGCTGGGATTACAGGCGGGAGCCACCATGCCCAGCTCCACCTGTATACTTTTGCACATGCTGTTCCCTCCATCTGAACACTTTTCCATCTGTCTCAATCCCGAAGAACATGCATTTGGCATACAGTAGATGTTTAACAGATGAGCCAGCTCTCACAGTGTTTCCCTCCTCAGGGGTTCACAAAGCAGGCCAGTTATCCTATGCCCAAGGGATGGGTTTGTGGTTTATGGGGTCAGCTGGGAGTAGGAAGGGAGATTGATCTGGGCATATTAGAAAGAAGAGGTCCGCAGTGTATAGTGAAGTGAAAAAAGTAGGTTACAAGCAGTGTGTATCTTATGACCCACTTTTTGGTAAAAAGAAAATCCCTTATTTACATGTTCGTTTATACATAAAAACGTCTGGCAGGGTCCACACGGCGTTAACATTGATTACCTCTAGGGAGGGTGGAGTCGAAGCATGAAGAGAGAAACTTTTGGCTTTCTATTTTCTACTTTCTAAAGTGGTTTTCTTTCTTATTTTTAACAATGGGCATTGTATTAATTTTGTAATTAAAAATCTAATAAAGATTTGTAAATGTGCTTGGGGGAATAGAATAACTATACTTCCAAAATATTTGCAGTTGGCCTTTGTTGCAGATGGACCGAGCTGCGCTGTTAGTTATCATGCTGGGTGGGTGTATTTTACTTTATTTTATTTTATTTTATTTTATTTTATTTTATTTTATTTTATTCTTTTAAGAGATGAGGTCTTGCTCTGTTGCACAGGCTGGAATGCAGTGGAGTGATCATAGCTCACTGCAGCCTTGATCTCCTGGGGTCAAGCGATCCTCCCACCTCCGCCTGCTGATTAGCTGGGACTATAGGCACGCACCACCATGCCTGGCCATTTTAACCATACCTGGCAATTTTAACCTAGCCCAGTTAATTTTTTTTTTTTTTTTAATTTAGTGGCAGGGTCTGTGTTTTATTCTTTCAACCAGACTGTGGACCCCACAAGGGCAGAAACTGGGTCTAATGACAATATCAATAACACTAACCGCAACATGAACACCACCATTTGCTGAATGCTAAACATGCTACATGCATCTCTGAGTATAATGTCACTTGCTTGTAGGTCTTCAGATACCCCATGATGCTCTGGACAGCCATAAGGACACAATGTGAAGATTTTTGATTGAAAAGTGCAATTGGCAATGCTCTAGAGAAACACATACAATTGCAACTCTCTCATTCAACCGTGAAAACTTTTCTCCACAAACAGGACTTTGACTAAATGTCCCACCTAAGGGAAGAAGACAGTAGGATTAATGCAGAGGACAGGTTCCACCTCCCATCCAATTAGGAACTCTAAAGGGCTGAGTTCAGAACACACTTGGTCATGTTTCCCAAAGCGTGTACTGTCACGCCTGCCTGCACGGTGTTCTATGAAAGGGTTCCATGCATAATTCTATTTGGAAAATGCTTTTTACTACTGATCCTCTTGGAGATTCATGTGCCTGTGAACACATTAAAGGCTCTGAAAAGTCCTGCTGTAAAGAAGCAAGTTTAACTTGGTTGATCGATCCCAGATTTCCCCGGTTCATTTGATCACAGAGCCTGTGATCTCATAAACAATTCTGAACATGTTCCTGTAATATGCATTGGAAAACGCTGCCCCGGAATGTTCTCAGCCAGCTGCCACCAAGAAACGTCTGATCCCATTTGGAGACAGATCAGGCTTGAAATGGTCAGAAACTGGTATTCCAAGTTTCCTTCACTCTAGTTGAATCCAAAAGATGACAAAGATGGGTTTGTAGCATGAATGGAAGCAACACATCCTCTTTCCCAACTGCTGAGAGAACACACCAGGCTAATCCTTGGTGCTTTCTGAAAGAGATGATGTCATCATTGTTTAGCACCATGTCCAAAGTGCCAGGAAAATAACATGGGATCTGGGTCAGACATACCTCAGTTCAGATACCAGTTCTATCATGGACTCACTGTGTGACCTTAGGTAAGTCACTGTATCTTTCTGAGCCTTAAAAATGAAAATTAAAGGCTGGATTCAGTGGCTCATGCCTGTAATCCCAGCACTTTGGGAGGCAGAAGTGGGCAGCTCACTTCAGACCAGGAGTTTGAGACCAGCCTGGCCAACATGGTGAAACCCCGTCTGTACTAAAAATAAAAAAAATTAGCTGGGCATGGTGGCGCGGCCTGTAGTCCCAGCTACTTGGGAGGCTGACACAGGAGAATCGCTTGAACCCGGGAGGCGGAGGTTGCACTGCACTCCAGCCTGGGCAACAGAGCAGGCTGTTGCTCAAAAAAAAAAAAAAAAAAAAAAAGAAAAAAAGAAAAAAAAAAAGAAAAAAAGGGGGGGGGATTAAAATGCCTCCCTTGAAGAATTGTTTGAGGAGTGGACATACTATATAGGGGATGCTTGAGGAGAGTTGCTACCGTATTCCTTCCAAGTTATTTACTCCTGCTGAAGTAGGAGGTGGAACTCGACTCCAGAAGTGGGGCTGGGACACCGGACCAGACTGAGGACTAGCTAAAGCAGGGCCGGGCAAAAGCAGCTTTCTATCAGACGTGCCCACCGGTGTGCCACGTCAATTTACCATTGCCATGGCAACACCTGGGAGTTACCGCCTCTTTCCATGGCAACGACCCAATGATTACTACCCCTTCCTGAGAAGTTTCTGCATGAACCGCCCCTTAATCTGCGTGCAATTAAAAGTAGGTATAAATATGACTGCCAAACTTCCCTGAGCTGCTACTCTTTGTCTATGGAGTAGCCCCGCTCTACAGGAGAGGTCACGGAACTGTGACACGGCCTCTTCAATAAGGCTGTTTGCCTTCTGCCTCTGGCTTGCCCTTGAATTCTTTCTTGGGCAAAGCCAAGAACCCAGGCGCTAAGCTGCACTTTGGGGCTTGCCTGCCCGGCATCGCTACCGCTGCTCGGCTCACCATGGAGAGGTGGAGGTCTCTCTTTTCTTCTCTGTTTCTATTCCCGCAAAGACTAGGAGTGCTCTTTGGCACAAGGAAGTACGTGGTCTGTGGAGTTATAAAACTTCCAAGGACACTACAGGGAAAAAGGGCAGATGTAAAATAAAATTCGTCTGATATAGCAAAAATCTGAATTGTAAAATCTTGGAAAGAAATGCCATCTCAAAACTTTTCGAATTGTTAAAAATAAAACCGAGGCACCATCAGTCTTTGAGAATCTTGTAAGTGCTCTTAAAAGTAGATAAGAAAAAAAAAAGGGGTCAGCGGTGGTGGTTCATGCCTGTAACCCTAGCACTTTGAGAGAGCGAGGCAGGCGGATAGCTTGAGCCCAGGAGTTAGAGACCAGCCTGGTCAACATGGCGAAACCTCGTCCCTAATAAAAATAAACTAAAAATAGGGCCAGGCGTGGTAGTTCATGCCTGTAATCCCAGCGCTTTGGGAGGCCGAAGTGGGCAGATCATTTGAGGCCAGGAGTTCGAGACTAGCTTAGCCAACATGATGAAACCCCGTCTCTACTAAAAATACAAAAATTAGCTGGGCGTGGTGGCAGGTGGCTGTAGTCCCAACTCAGGAGGCTGAGGCACAAGAATCGCTTGAACCCGAGAGGCAGAGGTTGCAGTGAACTGAGATCGTCCCACTGCACTCCAGCCTGGACGACAGAGTGAGCCACTGTTTCAAAAAATAATAATAAATAAAAATAAAAATAAAAACTAATTTAAAAAAAACTTTTACCTGCTTGTGGCAGAAACGGCTACACGTATTAATTACCCTTGGAGTCCCCCAGCCTTGGGTTGCAACGTGAGCACAATGTGCTTGCTGAGTGACCCTCGGGAAGCAACTAAACGTCTCTGTGCTTCCAGTTCGTCACGTGTGAGACGGAAAGAGGAGTACCAAACCTCACAGGAGTCATGCTGTAAATCCCTGCAACCTGCCAGCTCAGGACCTGGCCCAGGGTGGGCACCCAACATTGCTGTTATCACTCCCATTATTACACATTGAGTGTTCGCTTCCTTTTCCTTTTGCCAATACTCTTTCTCCTCTTCTGTCCCACTTTATTTCCCTGTGCCACCTCCCCTACGCTCTTTTTTTTTTTTCTTTACCATCAATAGGGAAAATCAAAATAAATCAAACCAAGCCAACGCCAAGCTCTGCAAGCTCTCAGCGGCTCCAGCGTTTTCAAGGAGCGGGGTCAAGGTCAAAGGGCCCCTCCCAGGCTGCGCGGGCGGGGCTGTAGTGGGATGCTGGTCCCCAGGCTGTGCCGGGGTTCTCCAGGGCGAAACGCAGGGGCGGGGCCGGGCAGGGGCGGGGCGTCGCCGCCAGAGGGGGTCCCAGCGCGCCCAGGCCTCCCGCAGGCGGGACGCGGCGTCCCGGGGGCTGCTGCGCTGCTCGGCCCCAGCGGGCCCGCCGCGCCGCCGCGGCTCTGGCTGCCTCCTGCATGCCAATTAGGCCCTAATTTGATTTCTGTTCTATCTGTGCGAACCCCATTAAAACCCAATTCCGCTTATTACCAACAGCTTTCTTGCAACGCGACGCTTCTCCCTCCCAGGGCTGCTGCTCAGGAGCGCCGAGGAGCCGGGCTCCGCGCACCGGGCTGGCGGGGCCACCTTCCCGGTCCCCCCTGCCCTGGGACGCGCAGGGTCCCCGCCGACTCTCGCCCCGGAGCTCCCCGGGTCCAGACTGGGGTCCAGGGACTGGGGCAGGCTCCGAGTCACCAGTTTCTTAAGAAGCAGTGGAATCGTAGAAAACTGGAATAGAGGGTTGTTGGGAACTCAGAGGTCACCACGTCCCCCCTCCCCACCAGCTGCAGGAATTCTGGAGACGCCTGGGCGATCACCAGTCCCCCACCCGCACTTGGGCTGCTCCCAGCGCGGGGAAGTTCCCTCCCTCCTTCCAGGAAGCCTGGCTGGGTTCAACTGTCCGCCCCTCTGCTGTGTAATTTTAAGTAAAGCTCTCCACCTCTCTGAGCCGCTGTGTCGTGTCCTCCTCTGTAAAACAGGACCTTTAGGGAAGATAACCTTGCCTCCTAGGGCTGTTGGGAGGATAAGACGCAAGGAGGTCCTGGAAGAGCGGCACAGCCACCTGATAGCTATGGGACCTGACTTCTGGCTTACCCCTGTAGTCCCAACACTTTGGGAGGCTGAGGTGGGAGGATCGCTTGAGACCAGGAGTTCAAAACCAGCCTGGACAATATAGTGAGACTCTCTCTCTACAAATAATAATAATAATAATAATAATAATAATAATAAAATAAATAAAATTAACCGGATGGGGTGGTGCACACTTGTAATCTTAGCTACTCGTGAGGCTGAGGCAGGAGATCACTTGAGCCTAGGAGTTAGAGGCTGCTGTGAGCTATGATCGCAGCACTGCACTCCAGCCTGGGTGCCAGAGCCAAGACCCTGTCTCCCAAAAACATAATAGTAATAATAAATGAAATAGCTGTGAGAAGCAATGCTGCAGAATCCAGACTAGGGTAAGATCAGCGAGGTACTTGCCAAGATGCAAAATGTAAGGGCAAACGAAAAATCTCCATAATCAAGATAAATAATGGCAGGAAGTGGCAGCTCACGCCTGTAATCCCAACACTTTGGGAGGCCGAGGTAGGAGGATGGCTTGAGTCCAGGAGTTTGAGACAGCCTGGGAAACATAGTGAGACCTCATTTCTAAAAAATAAACAAATAAATAAATAATATTTTTTAATTTAAAAAAAAATTTTTTTTGAGACGGAGTCTCGCTCCTTGCCCAGGTTGGAGTGCAGTGGCGCGATCTTGGCTAACTGCAACCTCCGCCTCCCGGGTTCACGCCATTCTCCTCCCTCAGCCTCCCGAGTAGCTGGGACTATAGGTGCCTGCCACCATGCCCGGCTAATTTTTTGTATTTTTAGTAGAGACTGGGTTTCACCGTGTTAGCCAGGATGGTCTCGATCTCCTGACCTCGTGATCCACCGATCTCGGCCTCCCAAAATGCTGGAATTACAGGCGTGAGCCACCGTGCCTGGCCAATAAATAAAATTTTAGTACAATATTGTTAAAAACTGAAAATTACTGCCAACAAAATCAATGATGAACAAACTATGAAAAAATTAAAGACAGGACTGGGATTAGAGTGAGGCAAGTCAGGTGAAGACTTTAGTGTACCAGGTGGGATCCTGTCTTTCTTTAAAATTTTCATGTCTTGTTCATTGTGGATATTTTGCATTAATTTTTGAGTTTTAAAATGTTGCATTAAATACTGTTTATCTTGATTACTGGGTTTTTGGTGCCCCTTTAACTTTAGCAGCTGAGCTGAGGCTTCGCTCTAGTCCCTGCCCTGGGATGCAGTCACAAGCAAAACCTTCCAGAGCCTCAGTTTCTAATCTGCGAAATGGGGCTGAGCATGACTATTTATAGGGATGTTTTGAGAATTAATAAGCAGACAGCATAATTAATAGTGTCTGCTCTAGAATTGGGGCAAGTTCAAGCCCCATCTCTGCCACTTACTAGTGGGAGGAGTCACAACCTTTCTGTGCCTCGGTTTCCTCATCTGGATGATGGGGGCACTGCCTGTGTTTAGTTCCCAGAGGCTACCAGGAACTTAACTATAATAACACTCACAAATTCAGCACATGCGTGACGCACAGCAAGACTTCAGTTCATGTTGCCGCCATTCTTATTTGCATAGATATCCTTAACCTTGACCATCCCTGGTATGGCACAGGCCCTCAATAGCTAAAATTCATGGTAATATGGGGATTACTTGACATCATTTTTGCAAGGGGCCTGGCACATAGTAGGTGCTCAGTTGACTCTAAGTGCTGCAAGAACAAAGACCACTTCTTTTTATTTATTTATATATTTAATTAATTTATATATTTTTTGAGACAGAGTTTCGCTCTGTCACTCAGGCTGGAATGCAGTGGCAAGATCCAGGCTCACTGCAACCTCTGCCTCCGGGTTCAAGTGATTCTCATGCCTCAGCCTCCCAAGTAGCTGGGATTACAGGCACACACCACGACGCCCGGCTAATTTTTGTATGTTTAGTAGAGACGGGGTTTCACCATGTTGGCCAGGCTGGGCAGAGTCCACTTCTGATTTGTTCCCCATCATAGCCCCTTAATAACCTGCACATAATAGGTCTGCAGAAATATTCAGAATGAATCAATGCAATTGTTGAATGATGCAATACAGTGCACTCCATCTTTGGTTTCAGGAACGGTTAGGAAACTTTATTCTTTCAATGATCCACCATCCTTCATCACCCTGTGTAATAATAACAATGCCAATGACCCAGCGGTGCCTCCTCTTACACCCTGTGGAAAGGGCTTGCTCTCTGGACCACGCTTGGGTAGCTTTGATTCTCAAAAACCCCTTCGGAATGACTCCGAAAGCTTTCATCTTTGGCCCCTTGGCCTTGCAGAGAAAGCTAAAGAAGGACGATAGAAACGCACTTCTTCTACAGCACCTGCAGCCAATTTCCTGGCATGCCCAAGGGCCTAAAGCTGCCCCTACAGAAATGTCCTTCATCGCACTGAAAATTGCAGACATGGCTTTGGGAAGTGTGCTAAGGCTGTCCCAGTATTAGGCTTGAGCTAGCCACTTCATTAATGTACTTACCTACCTGGCCCCTGCTGGCATTTGAGGAGTAACCTCTGGCTCGTCTGGAACTGGCCTTACTTAGACCCCAGGATCTGGCCCTCCCTGCCTCCTCGCCTCCAGCCTTCAGACCCTTCACTTTCAGCAGGGCACGCATACTGTGGGGTTCTCAGACTAGTCTTGGCTTTTGGCCTTTCTTTGAGATTTGGCAACTTGCAGAGGTGGTCCTGACCATTGTGTGTGCTGGTCTGGATCCCCCAGATCTCTCCCTAGACCCTTTTGGGGCCGTTTGCAGGGACCAGCGATGTCTTTGAGGCTATGTTTAAGACAGGAAGGAGTGATGTGGGTAGATGGGTCCACCCTCATTCATCTTTTTGTGCCTAAGGCTTGCAATTTCAGATGACTAGCTAGCGTTGTATAGATGAAAGACACAGATGCAAAGCCAGCCCCTCATTCTCTTAGCATTGCGGTCCAATCAGTGTTGATCCTCAAAATATGTGTGTATTAGTCAGTTCTCATGCTGCTGATAAAGACATACTTGAGACTGGGGAATTTACAAAAGAAAGAGGTTTTTTCGCTTTTTTTTTTTTTTTCAGACGGAGTCTCGGGCTGTTGCCCAGGCTGAGTGCAGTAGTGCGATCTCGGCTCACTGCAACCTCTGCCTCCTGGGTTCAAGCGATTCTCCTGCCTTTCTCCTGCCTCAGCCTCCCTAGTAGCTGGGACTACAGGTGCGTGCCACCACACCTGTCTAATTCTTTGTATTTTTTAGTAGAGACGGGGTTTCACCATGTTAGCCAGGCTGGTCTGGATCTCCTGACCTCGTGATCCACCTGCATCAGCCTCCCAAAGTGCTGGGATTATAGGCATGAGCCACCACACCTGGCCAAGAAAGAGGTTTAATGGACTCACAATTTCACATGGCTGGGGAGGCCTCACAATCACGGTGGAAGGTGAAAGGCACGTCTCACATGGTGGCAGACAAGAGAAGAGAACTTGTGCAGGGAAGATCCTCTTTATAAAACCATCAGATCTCATGAGGCTTATTATTCACTATCATGAGAACAGCATGGGAAAGACCTGCTCCCATGATTCCATTACCTCCCACCGGGTCCCTTCCACAACACATGGGAATTGTGGGAGCTACAATTCAAGATGAGATTTGGGTGGGGACACAGCCAAACTATATCAATGTGTCACTTAGAACAACAAGGGCATTTGATCAGTCAGAACGGATCTTGGCTGCAGCACGGAAGCAGGATCCTGGAGGTCCCCTCCCTGCTGTACCAGAGCACCATTATCCTTTTAGTTGCTGAACGGTGCAGAGATCCCTGGGGTCTTAGGAAGGGTGGGGGTGGGCTGGCATAGCCAAGGTGGCAGGATGGCACTTAGGGGTTCAGGGAGGCAGTTATTTAGCAAGTGCCACAGACGTATTCCACCATTAGAATCATGTCACTGTATCAGTGCATCCCAGTGAATGTCAGCACTACCTCTAACCATCAGGGCTGACATTACTCCTCCCCGACCAGATCCTGAACCCCATAGGGTTGGGGCTGTGTCGTACCCCCTTCAGAGCCCAGCATAGGGCCCCCCAAAGAGCACACACACTGTACGTGTTTGTTGAAGACAGAGGGATCCAGGAGTTCTTGGACATTAATGAAAAAACCTGGGCTGATGACACTCCATAATGATGCCTGGAGCAAGTTAACTGTCTGCCTAATTATCCTGCTGACTTGCTGGCTGCCTGTTTTTTAAAACAGTTGGAAGTTTGGGGTTTCAGGATTCCACTGTATTTGTTTCAGTGTCTTCTGCAAGGAACTTGCCTGTATCATTTTGAAAGCACAAGAGGGTCTACTCCAGTGAATTTTAACATGCACTATCTGGGTCATCTTGCAACCAACGCTTTTCTTCATTCAAATAATGATCCCAGGCCAGGCGTGGTAGTGCACACCTGCAATCCCAGCACTTTGGGAGGCTGAGACAGGTGGATCACTTGAGGTCAGGAGTTCTAGACCAGCCTGGCCAACATGGTGAAACCCTGTCTCTACTAAAAATACAAAAACTAGCCAGGTGTCATGGCACGTGCCTGTAATCCCAGCTACTTGGGAGGCTGAGGCATGAGAATCACTTGAACCTGGGAGGAAGGGGTTACAGTGAGCCAAGATCGCACCACCACACTCCAGCCTGGGTGACAGAGTGAGACTCTGTCTCAAAAAAAGAAAAGAAAAATGATCCCTTTATAGGGTATATTCATTTCCTTGGGCTGCCATGACAAATGAACACAAACTAGGTGTCTTAAAACAACAGACATTTATTTTGTCATAGTTCTGGAGGCCAGAAGTGCAAAGTCAAGGTGTGAGCTGGGTCATGCTCCATGTGTAGGCTCTTGGTGAAGACCCTTCCTTGCCTCTTCCAGCCACTGGTGGCCCCAAGATGTTCCTTGGCTTGTGTCTCCTTTGCTCCAATCCCTGAGTGCATCTTCATGTGGGTGTGTCAAATCTCTGTCTTTTTCTCATAAAAGACACTTGTCATTGGATTTAGGGATCCAGGATGATTGATATGGCTTGGCTCTGTGTCCCTGCAAAAATTTCATCTTAAACTCTAATCCCCACGTGTTGAGGGAGGGACCTGATGGCAGGTGATTGGGTCATAGGGGTGATTTCCCCTGTGCTGTTCTCTTGATAGTGAGTAAGTTCTGAAAAGATCTGATGGTCATATAAGTGTTTGATAGTTCCTCCTTTATGTACTCTCTCTCACCTGCTGCCATGTGAGACGTGCCTGCTTCCCCTTCCACCATGATGGTAAGTTTCCTGAGGCCTCTCCAGCCATGCAGAACTGTGAGTCAATTAAACCTCTTTTCATTATGAATTACCCAGTCTTGGGCAGTTCTTTATAGCAGTGTCACAACAGACAAATACAATGATCTCACCTCAGGATCCTTAATTATACTGCGAAGACCCTCTTTCCAAAAGAGGTCACATTCACAGGTGCCAGATGTTAAGATGTGCACACAAGTTGGTGGAGGAGCGGGACATTGGGTCACCATTCAACCCCATTGCAGAGGGACAGAAACTTTGCCTATTTTGTTCATCTGAATCCCATGATAAGCACAGTGCTAGGCACATGAGAGGCACTCAATGAGTCAGGGAGGCCTAGAGTCAGAGAGGGAAGGAGATGTATGCTCTTTTTTATCTTATTTATTTTCACTGTATGCTTTCTTGCAATGCTTGCAATTTTTTCACGTATATATGCATTATCTATTCAAATAAACAGACACTGAATATACATACACTAAAATTGTTTTTTGGCTGGGTGTGGTGGCTCACATCTATAATCCCAGCACTTTGGGAGACTGAGGTGGGTGGATCACCTGAGGTCAGGAGTTTGAGACCAGCCTGGCCAACACAGTGAAACTCCATCTCTACTAAAAATACAAAAAAAGCTGGGTGTGGTGGGCCCCTGTAATCCCAGCTACTAGGGAGGCTGAAGCAGGAGAATCTCTTGAGCCCAGGAGGTAGAGGTTGCAGTGAGCCGAGATTGTGCCATTGCACTCTAGCCTGGGTGACAAAAACAAAACACAAACCAAATTAAAAAAAATTTGTGTAAATAAAAAGGCCGTGGTTGCACATGTTCATGTATTTAATACCACCGAATTGCATACTTAAAATGGTTCAAGTGGGCCGGGCGCAGTGGCTCACGCCTGTAATCCCAGCACTTTGGGAGGCCAAGGCAGGTGAATCACGAGGTCAGCAGTTTGAGACCAGCTGGCCAACATGGTGAAACCCCGTCTCAACTAAAAACACAAAAATTAGCCAGGTGTGGCAGCGCATGCCTGTAATCCCAGCCACTCAGGAGGCTGAGGAAGAAGAATCACATGAACCCGGGAGGCAGAGGTTGCAGTGAGCTGAGATTGTGTCATGGCACTCCAGCCTGGGCGATAGAGTCCATCTCAAAAAAAAAAAAGGTTAAAATGACCTGGCATAGTGGTACACACCTGTAGTCCCAGCTACTCGGGAGGCTGATTGCTTGAGCCCAGGAGTTCTGGGCTGTAGTGCCCTAAACCAGTTGAGTGTCCACAGTAAGTTCAGCATCAATGTGGTGACCACTTGGGGGTGGGTGACCACCAGGTTGCCTAAGGAGGGGGGAACTGACCGAAGCTGGAAACAAAGCAGGTCAAAACTCCCATGTTCATTAGTAGTTGGGATCTTGCCTCATGAATAACCACTGCACTACAGCCTGGGCAATGTATCGGGAACATATCTCCTAAAAAAAAAAAAAAAAAGAAGATGAGTTAAAGTGGTGTATTTTGTTATGTATGGTTTACTAAAATTAAACATGCAAAAACATTTTATGTGTACCTACTATGTGCCAGGCACTGTGCTAGGCTCTGGGTATATAACAATAAGCAAAGTCAGATGCAGGCCCTGCTCCCATGACACTTTCAGTTTAGTGGGGCAAAGGGGGAAGAAATTAGCACTCTAAAACATCACATGATTAAAAGCTGAGATAAGCGTGCTGATGGAAAGAGTGTACAACAGATTGCACCTGTGCTGGGGACCAGGCATGCTTACCTGAGGAAGTGATGCTTGAGCTTCACAGAAAGGATATGCAATTTACCTGCAAGAGGAAGGGAGGTAGACTGGTGCCGTCAGAGGCAAGGGGCAGAGTCTAAAGAGAGAAAACTGGAGGAACTGGTGGGGTTAGGTGGGCCAGGTCGTGCAGGCACGGGTGTGCTGGTAAATGTTTAACAACCAGCTCCCTAGGAAAAAGCAAAAAGGCTGGGATTAATGTTTGCCAATTTCCGTAGTGTAAATACTCCCGTTGTGGCCGATTCCAAGTCACCAATGTGACGTCAAGCAGCTTGCAAAATTTCTGATACTTTGACAATCTGCTCTGACAAATGGATACATGTGCACTCCAGCAGACAGCACCGGCCACAGAGAAGAGTTGAGTCTTCCTGCTGAGAGCAGCGGGGCAGCTACTAGTGCAGTGAGTGTGGAGGGGATGAGGGAAGAGGAGGTCATGCATTTCCTCAACATCACCCTGGCTGCAGTTTAGAGAGCAGCTTGGAGGCAGTTAAGGCCAGGGGAGCACCTGGCTATGGTGCTCAGATGGGTCCAGGTGAGAGATCAGGGCTTAGATCAAGGTAGTGACGTGAAGATGAGAAAGGAGGATGGATTTGAGAGACGTGTAGGTGATAAAAAGCACCTGTAGGCCAGGCACGGTGACTCACACCTGCAATCCCAGCACTTTGGGAGGCTGAGGCAGCTGGATCACCTGAGGTCAGAAGTTTGAGACCAGCCTTACCAACATGGTGAAATCCCATCTCTACTTAAAAAAAAAAAAAAAAAATTAGCTGGGTGTGATGGTGCACACCTGTAACTCCAGCTACTCAGGAGGCCAAGGCAGCAGAATCCCTTGAACCTGGGAGGTGGAGGTTGCAGTGAGCTGAGATTGCGCCATTGCACTCCAACCAGGGTGCAGAGTGAGACTCTGTCTCAAAAAATAAAAATAAATAAATAAATACAAAGCACCTGTGTCATGTGGGATATTGGATATGGTTGAGAGTGATTTGTAGGAGGGGCTGATATCAAGAGTGATAGCTTTTCTGTTCAGGACGTAACTGCAGTTGACCGTCTATGACCACTGTCACCTCCCAGCAGTGCTCAGCAGCCTTTGAAAGGAGCAGCTGGCTCTAGGAAGAGCTGGGTGGTGCAGAACAAACTCACTGACTACACCCTGCATTAAACAGGCAGAAGGCACACAGGCACTCAGCAACCCACGTGGGGTCCTCATTTCTGGCTCCAGGGGAGTTGCTATGAAAACGTACAGCCTCCAATTTTAAATTCCCTGGTCTGACAGTCAGCAGCCAGAACAACTGAAGGGATATTTGCATCTCCAGCCCCTCCCTCTCAAATCCCTAACCAAATGCAGCCTTGCATGGTAGGAAAGTGGCAATTCCATGACAGGAGACCCAGCAATGCCTTTAGCCACCATGCAGCCTTCAAACCTCAATTTCTTCATCTGAAAAATGGGGATGATAATAATATTATTAATAATATTACCTGTGGGCCAGGGGTGGTGGCTCAGGCTTGTAATCCCAGCACTTTGGGAGGCCAAGGCGGGTGGATCACTTGAGGCCAGGAGTTCAAGACCAGCCTGGCCAACATGGCAAAACCCCATCTCGACCAAAAATAGAAAAATTAGCTGGGTGTGGTGGCACAGGCCTGTAATCCCAGTTATTTGGGATGCTGAGGCATGAGAATCTCTTGAACTCGGGAGGCAGAGGCAGCGTGAGCCAAGATCACACCACTGCACTCTAGCCTGGGTGACAGAGTGAGACTCTGTCTCTAATGATAATAATAATACCTGTGGCTATAGACGGAATGTTTGTGTCTCCCCAAAATTCATATGTTGAAGGCCTAGTGTGATCGTATTTGGAGATGAGGCCTCCTAGAGGTAACTAATCAGGTCATGAGGGCAGAGCCCCTGTGATGAGATTAGCATCCTTTTGAGAACAGGAAAAGAGGCTGGGCTCGGTGGCTCACACCTGTAATCCCAGCACTTTGGGAGGCCAAGGCTGGTGGATCACTTGAGGCCAGGAGTTCAAGACCAGCCCACCCAATGTGGTGAAACCCTGTCTCTACTGAAAATACAAAAATTAGCCAGGCGTTGTGAGCCTGGGAGGCAGAGGTCGCAGTGAGCCAAGAACGCACCACTGCACTCCAGCCTGGGTGACAGAGTGAGACCCTGTCTCAAAAAAAAAAAAAAAAAAAAAAAGAACAAAAAGAGAACTAGCCATTTCTCTCTCTCGCTCTGTCTCTCTTCAGTGTGAGGATACAACTGGGAACTAAAGCTGGAAGATGCCAGACATTCAGCAGGGAGTTCCCTCAGCAGCAGCTGGCTAACTGGGGAACTGAAAGTCACCAGGCGCTCGTTTCTGATAGCTCCATGAAAATCCGCTCTGGGTCAGAAATCAATCTTTGGAGTTCTGAACATGCAGCTTTTCTCGTGGGCCCTTTGGAGAACAATCAGCTACTCAGCCATCAGAGCCTTTCTTGCTGGACGGCAGACAGGAACTGACACCAAACCATCGTCTCTACAGCACACAGAAGATCGACACCAAGTCTCCATTCTCGGAAAACGTGTGTCCGCGCAACTCTCCCAGGGGAGGTGTGCGCTGCAGTGGAAGGCCCCAGGAGCGTGGGAGCCAGCTCATCGCATGAAGGAAACACAGAGTTGTACCTCCAGGAATCTAATTTGGAGCTGAGACCTATTCCTCTTTTGGCAGAGGACACTATATCTTTTTTTTTTTTTTTTTAGATGGAGTCTTGCTCTGTCGCCCAGGCTGGAGTGCAGTGGTAGCGATCTCATTTCTAGCTCCGCCTCCAGTTCCTGTCTCCTCCCTCAGCCTCCCGAGTAGCTGGGACTACAGGCACCCCCACCATGCCCGGCTACATTTTTTTTGTATTACCCAGTAAAGCCGGGGTTTTCTCATTATGGATGGTCTCCTGACCTCGTGTTCTGCCCACCTTGGCCTCCCAAAGTGCTGGAATTACAGGTGTGAGCCACCGCGCCCAGCCCAGGACACTAGATCTTTATCCCAGGCTTGTTCTGTGGGACACTTTGTGAGTTCCAGCATCGGCTGGTTCATGAGAGGCACCACTTCATGTGCGGTGTTCCCTTCTGCCTCTCCTCGCATGCTACCAAAAGCAGCTGGTTCAGTGGTCACTGCCATCTTCCCTTGTTCCTGAGCTTTGGAGATGACTGCGTTTCCTAACCTCTCCTGCAGATGCCAGGCAGAGCGGTGACGTGATGCACGGTGGATGGGGAGCCAGGATGCCCGCCTCTGCTACCAACACAGAGTGGGAATTTGCACACCTCACATCGTGTCAGTTTCCAAATGCTGCTGTAACCAATTTCCACAAAGTGGTGGCTTAGAAAAACAGACATGAATTAGCTCACAGTTCTGGAGACCAGAAGCCTGAAATCAACGTGAGGCTTCTAGGGGAAGATCCTCACTTGCCCCCTCCCAGTTTGGTAGTTCTGGGTGTTCCTTGGCTTGTGGACTCATCACTCCAGTCTCTGCATCTGTCTTCACATTGCTTTCTCTGCTTCTCTGCGTGTCCGTTCTCTGCATGTCTGATTTGTAAGGATGTGAGTGATTGCATTTAGGGCCTACTTGGATTATCCAGGGAGAGTCCCTCATCTCAAGATAATTAACTTAATCATGTCTGCAAAGACCCTTGATCCCGATTACATTCACAGGTTCTAGGGATTTGATTGGGATATCTTTGGGGTGAGGGGGGATATTTTTCAGCCTGCCACACCCACTTCCCTTCTTCTGGCCTCTTCCAGAAAATGATGGTCCCTCTGAGCCCCAAGTTCCCCTTCAGCTTCGAAATTCTGCAGGTGATCCTCAGACAGCAGGCTGTACCTCGCCTGAATTGCCAAGTTCACGACAATGTTATCTCAATAGAGTTTCTGATAATTTTTCAGAGCACTTTCCCATGTGTTATTTTGCTTCGTGCTCCTGATCACCTCTTGGGGCACACAGGGCAGTTAATATTAAACCCATTTAATTGATGCAACAACCGAGGCCCAAAAACTCCTAACTCACTTTCTCCTTGAGTGAGTCAGCTAACGGGAACCAGGAGCAGGCCAGGTGATTTCCCTGGGCACGCTTTTGTTTTTTCCTCTCATTGCATATAGCCTCTCCCCACCACGGGCTTTGTTCTGGAAGCTCAGGAAGGTGGGCGAGTCAAAGCTTGTCGTGTAGATCCAAGCCCACCCTGAGTCCCTGACTCATACCCCCTGGGGAGTGTTGCAGGAACTTCATTTGAACTCCCTGTGGTCCCAGGTGGCAGGGAAGCTCCCGGTCTCTGGCCGCACACTGTTGAAGACCTCTTCTTCCCCTGGGTAGCTTCCCAAGCAAGGGGGTTTTCCCAGACCTCAAGAACTGCAGGGCTATTAGGCATTCGCAGAGTTAGACAGATCTGCCTGGCCTCCGGGCCAAAAACAGATTTCAGTTGTTTCAGGACAGATCAAATTCAGGACTGGAAATAGGGCTGGGGAGGTCTTTTTTTCCAAGTCTCACCTGCCTGTGACTCGCAGATCTGGACGAAGAATTTCCTGTCCTAGCTAGGCCTCAGTTTCCCTGAAATAACTTTGATTAGGTGGGAGGGGCGAGGGTGGGTAGGATTTCCCCTACCCCCAGCCCTTTTTAATCTAATTCAGAAATGAGGATGAAGAGATAATTACAGCTAAGTGTTTGGAGTTTTGAGAAGAAAGATACAACAGCCACACAAGGTATTATTAACTTTATGACTTGTCAGGAAGAGGTGGGGGAACCAGTTAGGATTCGGCTAGATGAGAGGTGAGTGTACTGCATTACAATCTCTGGAGGGTGTGGTGGGCGTATGAGCTGGAAATGACCATTATTTATTTATTGCTTTTGTTAAGTGCCTATAGTGTGCTGGGTGCTATGCTGGATGTGTGTGTAACACAGACACATAAACCATTCAGGGTCAACCTTGCGTGGGTGGGAGGAAGTTAAAAGCACTCGCATCTTCTCCCTGAAAACAGAAGCATCTTCCTCCTTGGCCTACCGTGGTGCCAGCAATCCCCAGCATTAGCGATGGCTCCTTGGGGGCAACCTGCAGAAGCTTCTTATTACCTTGGAGGAGTAAGGCAATCACCGGCTCACTAATAGTACACAATGATTTCGCTCATTCCGTCCACTCTTGGCCATTGGTGCAGCAGGAAGGGCCTTGGGGTCCTCCAGTTTGGACAGTGGGGAGGACTTGGCCCTGGGCTGATGGATTGCTGCTTGGCAGGTTTATGGGAGCCAGGCGTCAGCCTGGTGTGACGTGGGGAGGCAAGAGTCAATGCCAATGCAGGCAGCCCCCTGCCACCAAGCAAAGCAGCTTACAGACTTTGGAGAGGAAACAAAACATCTACATGCAAATGTTGAACCAGATTTCAGAGCAAGAGAGCAACTTCAAGAGCCAAAGCAGTTCCAACTCCCAGGTGTCTAATACCTTTTCAGCTTGGGTGGATCATGGATCTCTGAAAAACTGAGGAGAGAGTCTTGGATTCTCTCTCTGTCTCTCTCTTTCCCCCTCGGCCTCCCCCTCTCTCTTGCACCTTCTTCTCCCTGCAAACAAAAACAGAGTCTTGCTCTGTCACCCAGGCTGGAGTGCAGTGGTGCCACCCTGGCTCACTGCAGCATTGAACTCCTAGCCTCAAGTGATTCTCCTGCCTCAGCCTCCCAAAGTGTTAGAATTACATGCGTGAGCCACCACACCTGACCTGGATCCTCTCTTTTGTAGAAAATGCACTTGCTCAGCGCACACACACACACACACACACCCCTCACTTTTTTTTTAATGCAATGTCAGGGTGTCTGCTGATGCCTGAAGCACATCGGAGGGCCGCAGTTAGGTATTCTTCTTTGGAAGTGCTCAATGACCCTGGGAGGTAGGTGTGGCAGCGTCTCCTTTCACACACCATAAAACAGACCCAGAGGGAGGTCACGACTTGCTCAGGTCATGTATAAGTGAGCATCAGAGGCAGGGACCCCCACGTGCACAGGTCTAGGAAGCACCATTTCATCCAAGTCTATGTTGCATGCCAAGGAGTGTCACTGACAGAGAACACAACGAGACCACTGCCACCACCACCACCCTGGAGTTAGACAGGCAGTGCAGCAGCCCTAGGGGACCTGAGCCAGGGTCTTCTGATAACCATTCATAGGCATATATGCAAAAAGGCCCACTGGGTGACAGAGGTAAGGAGTCCTGGGGGGCATCAGAGAGGGATGCAATTGCTGAAGACTTGGATGCCTAAGCTTGCAAGTGGAAGAATATTTCTAAATCATTTATTCATTCCACAACTTCATAGGTGGAGGTGGTTCATAGGTGGTTCCTATGTGAATTTCAGTTCCCCTTCCCCCGACCTAGAGTAAAATCCACACTCTTCTTTTTTTTTTTGGCGGAGTGGGGGGTGGGCGTAGGATGGAGTTTCACTCTGTTGCCCAGGCTGGAGTGCAGTGGCACCGTCTCGGCTCCCTGCAACCTCTGCCTCCCAGGTTCAAGCGATTCTCCTGCCTCGGCCTCCCAAAGTGCTGGGATTACAGACGTGAGCCACCACACCTGGCCAAAATCCACACTCTTCATCACGATCTCTGTGGCTCAGCAGCGACCCTTCCTAGCCTTCCTGTCTCTCCTCTCTCTTGCTACTGCCTTTCTTGTTCATTACACTCCAGCAACCCTGACCTTCTGTCAGTTCCTAGCACTTGCCAAGCTTTTCCCACCCCAGGGCCTTTGCACTTGCTGTTCCTCCTGCCTTGGAAGATTCTAGCCCTGGCTGTTCCCAGGGCTGGCTCCGTCTCATCCTTCAGCTCTCATCTTGAATGTCACTTTCTCAGAGAGATCTTCTTTGACTTTGTCTAAGAATAACCCTCCACTATTCTCTAGCCATCTGTTTCTTCTTAGCACGTATAACAATCTGTAACTGTTTTATGTCTTAATTTGCTTACGTATTTATTATCTGTCTCTCCCTTGATCATAGAAAACATGGTAAATGTTGTAGCTACGGTGTCCTGTTCACCATTCTATCCCCAGCCCCTAGCACATATTAAGGGTTCAATAGTTGCAGACTGAATGACTGAAAGGCATGTTTGGAAGCAGAAGTATTCCTTGGCCACCACTTTATCTTACTTAGTGCAGTAATGCAATCAACATTTGGCTCCTGCTGTGATGGAGCTGATGGAGCTCCTGCTCCTGATCTTGAGCTGGTGAAAGCATGACTCTCCAAGATGAGCCATCCAGGAAACCACATAGAAAAGATCAAGGTCCCATAACTTCAGCTTGGGGAAGTAAGAACAAATGCGGCATTCCTCACTTAAGAAAGAAGAGGCTGTGATGCTTGCTAAAAAAAAAAAAATCTTGTCAACTGGATCCATCATCAAAGGAAACTGCCCCACGGACAGTTTTATGACGTAGTCT
Source organism: Papio anubis (assembly GCF_008728515.1). Taxonomy (NCBI): domain Eukaryota; kingdom Metazoa; phylum Chordata; class Mammalia; order Primates; family Cercopithecidae; genus Papio; species Papio anubis. Next base: position 110,854,686 of record NC_044984.1, read on the forward strand.
GAAGCACAGGAAACGGGCGGCACGGGAGCATCGGGGGGACTTTTAGAAGTTGTATTGCTTTCTTAAGAAAATGCTGCTGGCTTCTGGAACTGCAGTTTAATTAAATTCAGTTGGCTGGATACCTTCAAAGGCTGTTCCAGGTCTTCACCAGCCCTCGCAGACGCAGGCATCTTCCGAGCAAATGTGTGAGCGACAGAGCGGTGAAGCAGTCTCTGGCAAGATAAGGCAGGCATTCTCCAATCCTGGATCATCACACCCTGGCATGCGGCAGGGCAGGTGGCCAAGGACCTGAGCGTCCAGACCTTCTTCCACCCACCCCGCCCGGTCTCCATGTGCGACAATGGAGGGAGACAATGCTGTGTTCATAGAGGTAGTGCAGAGATCAGGGCCATGAGAGAGCCCTGCAAAGACGCACACAGACCCACTTTGGTCAATTTCCCAGCCGTGAACTCCAATGCAGCTTCTCCCAGGATGATTCGCTGCCACCCCAGGGATGGAGTCTGCAGGTTTCTAGGAGCTGGTCCCCCAGGGAAGGAAGGTTTGAGGGCCACAGGAGCATTTTGGAAACTTGAGCTCTCCCAAACCAGCCTGTAACGCAGAAGACCCTAGAAAGAACACTAAACGGGTCAGAGATGCAGTCCAGACACTATGGGGCATTTTGATTATCTTGGTAAGATATAAACTCAAACACAGACTCTGTCAGATGAAATGTCTCAGAAAAGGCAATTTTCTGTTCAATCTAACTTTTAATTAAAAAAATAATAATAATAGGCAGGGCATGGTGCGTCACGCCTGTAATCCCAGCACTTTGGGAGGCTGAGGTGAGCAGATCACCTGAGGTCAGGAGTTTGAGACCAGCCTGGCTAACATGGTGAAACCTTATCTCTACTAAAAATACAAAAAATTAGCCAGGTATGGTGGCGCATACCTGTAATCCCAGCTACTCGGGAGGTTGAGGCAGGATAATTTCTTGAACCCGGGAGGTGGAGGTTGCAGTGAGCCAAGATTGCGCCACTGCACTCCAGCCTGGGCAACAGAGTGAGACTCCATCTCAAAAATAAAAATCTCAACAAGCAAAAATCTCACCCCCATTTTCCCACTTCCCAAAGAACTGAGAAAACAGCCTCTGGTCTCCAGGAAAACAAAACCAAACCCAAGTCCACGGTCAGACTGAGCTGACCTTGGCTGTGGACCTCTGCAGAGCCCAGCTCTATGCTAGGCGTATTCACACCCTTGATCTCATTTGATTGTGTTGACAATGTCGAGAAACAGATTTTGTTAAGCTCATCTTCCAGATGAGGAAATCGAGGCATGCCAAGGTAATTGACACTCTCTCAAGATCACTCAGCTTGTAAGGGGCCAGAAGTATAAAATGAGATGATTTGAGATGCATTTGGCATTATTTTTTGGCAACATACTGCTATTGATTATTGGCAGTTTGGGGTACTATGGATATAAGAGTTTTTCTAAAAATGCAGTCCTTGTCTTGAAAGAGCTCACTCTTTCCTTGACTTTTTTTGTTTGTTTGTTTTGTTTTTGTTGAGACGGGGTTTTGCTCTGTTCCCCAGGCTGGAGTGCAGTGGCATGATCTCAGCTCACTGCAGCCTCCACCTCCTGGGCTCGAGCGATCCTCCCACCTCAGCTTCCCAAGTAGCTGGGACCACAGGCATGCGCCACCACACCCAGCTGTTTGTACTTTTTGTAGAGACAGGATCTTGTCACATTGCCCAGCCTGGTTTCAAACTCCTGGGCTCAAGTAATCCACCTGCCTCAGCCTCCCAAAGTGCTGGGATTACAGTTGTGAGCCACCGCACCTGGCCTCTTTGACATTTAAGATTGCATTTTACATATTGATGAATACATTTGTCTTGTTCCCTAATTTTGCTGCAGACTCTTCCAGAGTAGAGGCCTGGCCGGGCGCAGTGGCTCACGCCTGTAATCCCAGCACTTTGGGAGGCCGAGGTGGGTGGATCACGAGGTCAGGGGTTCAAGACCAGCCTGGCCAACATAGTGAAACCCCGTCTCTACTAAAAATACAAAAAATTAGCTGGGTGTGGTGGCAGGTGCCTGTAGTCCCAGCTACTTGGGAGGCTGAGGCAGGAGAATTGCTTGAACCCAGAGGAGGAGATTGCAGTGAGCGGAGATCATGCCACTGCACTCCAGCCTGGGCAACAGTGTGAGACTCCGTCTCAAAAACAAAACAAAACCAAGTAAAACAAACAAACAGTAGAGGCCTCCCCTCAAAGTTTCCCAGGTGCAGACCATAAATCCCTTGGGCAGTTTGATAGAACTTTTTAGAACCGTGCTTTTCTTTCTCCTCTCCTCTCCTCTCCTCTTCTCTCCTTTCCTTTCTTTCATCTTTCTTTTTTTTTTTTTCTTTTTTTTTGACAAAGTCTTGCTCTGTCTCCTAGGCCAGAGCACAATGGTGCGATTTTTGGCTCACTGCAACCTCTGTATATCAGGTTCAAGAGATTCTCCTGCCTCAGCCTCCTGGGTAGCTGGGATTACAGGCCTGTGCCACCACCATGCCCAGCTAATTTTTGTATTTTTAGTAGAGACGGGGTTTCACCATGTTGGCCAGGCTGTTCTTGAACTCCTGACCTCAAGTGATCCACCAACCTCGGCCTCCCAAAGTGCTGGGATAACAGGCATGAGCCACCGCACTCAGCCCATACTTTACAAATATAAAATAAAGCACAGGATTGCCAAGGAAATCACTTAGACTGTAATACCGACATTGAAATGTTGAAAACCAACCTTGTGGCCGGGCGCGGTGGCTCAAGCCTGTAATCCCAGCACTTTGGGAGGCCGAGGCGGGTGGATCACGAGGTCAGGAGATCGAGACTATCCTGGTTAACATGGTGAAACCCCGTCTCTACTAAAAATACAAAAAACTAGCCGGGCGTGGTGGCGGCCGCCTGTAGTCTCAGCTACTTGGGAGGCTGAGGCGGGAGAATGGCGTGAACCCGGGAGGCGGAGCTTGCAGTGAGCCGAGATCACGCCACTGCACTCCAGCCTGGGAGACACAGCGAGACTCCGTCTCAAAAAAAAAAAAAGAAAAAAAAAAAAAAACCAACCTTGTAAAATAGTAACAGGTAAGCTTATGTATTATCCACTAAGTAGCAAGATCTAACCGCTGGTCTACCTACTACTGTAACTTCCAAGGAATAAAGAGCACACAATGTTTTGATATATCAACAGCAATTGATGGTGATACACACGCATCTGTGATTTGCACGGGTGCCAAAGTCACAGGTACTGCTGATACCACGGCAGTTTGTCACTTACAGTCCTAGTAGAAGAAAATGCTGCCATTTGATTAGAAGTTAGTGCAAAGCCAGGCATGGTGGCTTACGCCTGTAATCCCAGCACTTTGGGAGGTTGAGGTGGGTGGATCACCTGAGGTCAGGACTTTGAGACCAGTCTGGCCAACATGATGAAACCCCATCTCTACTAAAAATACAAAAATTCACCAGGCATGGTAGGACGCGTCTGAAATCCCAGCTACTTGGGAGGCTGAGGCAGGAGAATCGCTTGAACCTGGGAGGCGGAAGTTGCAATGAGCTGAGATTGCACCATTGCACTCCAGCCTGGGCAACAAGAGTGAAACTCTGTCTCAAAAAAAAAAAAAAAAGAGAAGTTAGTGCAAATAAAGATGTCATAAGATGTCATTTTTTCCCAGGCTAAATTTATGGACCCCTGAATTCTACCTGTGCAAGGGTCTGAGGACTTCGTGTTAGGGCTCCTGTTCATCAAGTGGCATTTCGCTCCAGTGTGCCCTTCCTGCCAGCACCGAGGGCTGCTGAGCGTCTCAGTAACCGAGCTGGGAAGGACGCGCCTTGGGGCTTAACTTTTTCCATGACTGAGTGAATGGCTGCTCAGTTTTTCCATGTCATTGGGGAGGTTATGGGTACATGTCAAATTCCTGGTGCTGGCATTTGGGGATCGAGCCGTAAATGGAGGCTGGAGGGCAGAGTGGTCAAGGGCATATCCACAGAGTCACAGGAGACCCAACTTCACATTCGGAACCCCCTGATATTTAGCTGTGCGTCCTTGGGCAGGTTAGGAACGGGTCAGGTCTCAGCTGTGTCACCTGTGCAATGGGGCTGTAGACCCTGCTCCTGGGTTTGCTGTGAGGACTCTACAAGGTAAGAGATGGAACAAGCAGATACAACATTGGCATATGATGAGCACTCAGTGTAAAGCGACTATTTGGCACCACCCCGTACTTCATTGTTTTTTTCTAGTACTGGTCTCCAAAGCTCGGGGAGCGCAACAGACAGCATTTGAGTTAGACCTTTCCAGACGCTGCTGCTTTGTTCTCACTTGGAATTAGCTCACAGCTGGTAGCATCCCCTCATGGGAGCTCTCAGAAAATGTGTCTCTTGCTCCCCACCCCTGGCCCCAACTTGAGTCATGCCCCAGGAATTTGGGAGAGGGCACCTTTAGCCAGTGGTGTGGTGATTTTTCTTTTCTTTCTCTTTCTTTTCTTTCTTCCTTCTCTTTCATTCTTTTTCTCTCTTTCCTTCCCTTCCTTCCTCCCTCCCTCCCTCCCTCTCTCTTTCCTTCTTCCTTTTCTTTCTCTTTCTTTCTTTTCTTTCTTTTTTCTTTCTCTCTCTTTTTCTTTCTCCTCCCATCCTTCTCTCCTTCCTCTTTCTTTCCCTCCCTCCCTCGCCTCCCTTCCCTCCCTCCCTCCCTCCCTCCCCCCTCCTTCCTTCCTTCCTTCCTTCTCTCTTTTTCTTTTCTTCTTCCTTCCTTCCTTTCTTTCACCACCTTTGTGTAATTGTGCCGAGTTGCCGAGTTGCCGAGTGAATCATTGAGGGAGCGAATTCCAAGTGCATGAGCCTCTCTGTGTTTCCCAGGACGGGTTTGGGCCAAGACAAACCCCTGTGATGCCAACAGCAGTTGCTTGAACAGTGGAGCTCAGAGCTGGCTTCCCGGCGTGGCTTGCAGGGGCTCTGTTTGAACTTTCCCTTCTCTCTTTCCACCCCGTGATTAAAGGAGCCACATGTAACTTTCTGCTTAGTCCTCTTTCTCCTTCCTTCCCGGTGCACACCCTGGGAAAGGCTCTGCGAAGTTCCACAGTGTTTCTTTAGGAGACTGGGCGGCCCCTTGATTTATGTTCACTTGGCAACGTAAAATTGAAATGGCCTGAGAGCGCTGAATAACTGGAAAAGGGAGATGGAGAGGAGGCCTCTGGGTGTCTGATTCCATGTAGCGCATGCCTGGCCCTTCCCCCATAGACCAGAACCACGGACCTTGGAGCCCATGGGCAAAAGCAAAAGCAAATGAGGTGGCTGGAGTTGGAAAAAGAAGTCCAAAATTGTTCAGAGAAACTAGCATCATCTGTTTTTTCTGGGAGCCTGATGACTTTGTATTTTTTTCTCCTTCTTCCTTTCTCCTTCTCTGTCTTTTCTCTCGGGATCACCCTACCCATTTTGGATTTAATGCATAACCCATGGGGAAAAAGCAGAAATTTTAATCCCCAATCTGGCCCATGGTAGGGGCTCAATAAACGTTAGTTGAATTAAACAATTTTTTATAAAAGAAGTTGGGGCCAGACATGGTGGCTCATGCCTGTAATCCCAGCACTTTGAGAGGCTGAAGCAGGCAGATCACTTGAGGTCAGGTGTTCGAGACCAGCCTGACCAACATGGTGAAATCCCTGCCACTACTAAAAATACAAAAATTAGCCAGGCGTGATGGTGCACACCTGTAATCCCAGCTACATGGAAGCTGAGGTGGGAGGACCGTTTGAACCCAGGAGGCAGAGGTTGCAGTGAGCCAAGATCATGGCACTGTACTCCAGCCTGGGTAACAGAGCAAGACTCTGTCTCTAATAATAATAATAATAATAATAATAATAATAATAAATGAATAAAAGAAGTTGAAAGTCAACTTTTTTTGTTTGGTTCTGTGAAGTGTCTTGTCTGGGCCTGCAGAACCTGGGCTCATATTCCTCAGAAAGCATGGCTTGCATCCTGTATAAATACTTGTGTCTGTTCTCAAATTACATCTTGAACTATTTGAGGGCAGGGACTCTTCTTCCCTCCTTGACTCTTTCTTTCCACAAATATTTATTGAACACCTACTATGTGCCATCATTATCTCCCTTCCACTCCACCCTAACTCTTAGCACGTCTGACTTTGAATGTTTGGGGTTCAGTGTTACATGAATAAATAAATGAATGGAAAAATGGAGTTTTAGGTGGGCCTCCAGGAAGTGGACCAGGGTCTGAGGTTCTCCTGGAAGGCTTACATGTGGTTAACATCTTAGAATTGGGGCCAGGTGCAGTGGCTCAGGACAGTAATCCCAGTGCTTTGGGAGGTTGAGGCGGAAGGACTGCTTGAGGCAGGGAGTTTCAGACCAGCCTGGGCAACAGAGTGAGACTCTGTCTCTAAAAAATTACAAAAATAAAATAAAATAAATTAGTCAGGCATGGTCATGTGTTCCTGTAGTCCCAGCTACTTGGGAGGATGCCACGAACCCAGGAGTTCAAGGATGCAGTGAGCTATGATTGTGCCACTGTACTCCAGCCTGGGTGACAAAGCAAGACCCTGTCTCCGGAAAAATTTTTAAAAATCTTAGAATTGGGATGGAAGGCAACAGAGAGACAAGCTGGTCTCGGGTAGGAATAAGGACTGATGGTGATCAGTACCAACTTGGCTGCCGTCTTGCCTTACGCCTGGAATTATGTAACTCTTTGGACTGTGGTTGTTTTATCCCTAAAATGAGAGCAACCTCAAGATTTCTTGCAGATTTAGAGTTCTAGGATTCTCCAGAAACATTTACCCCCAAAACGAATAAAATCAGATCCTTCCATAAAAGAAATATGACACCACCAGATTTGTTCCCTGCTCTTTCTCTTCTTGGACTGCCTCTTCTTGGTTTCCCTTGGAACTGGATTTGTCTTTTCTTGTTCAAGAATCTATAGTGGCTCCCAATTGCCTGTCACATCTAATGTGCCTTCCTTTCCTTGGCTTTCAAAAAATACACAGTCTGTGCACAGCCCACAAATCTCCCTGACATGCGTCCCAGCACACAGCAGTGGAAATCCTCCACTCCAGTGAGGCTGTTTCCTCTCTGCTCCGACTTCCCTTCAGACCTTTACGTGTAGTTCCCTCATGAAGTGCCCCTTCCTGTTCCATTTATGATATCTCAATCTTCCTGATGTCATAAAGTTTCCAATTGGAGCCAAATTTAATTTGGTTTTGAATAGAACATCCCAAACAAGGACTTACTCTAGGAAAAAAAAAAAAAATTACTCATATTTCCAGACTCAAAACAAACTCTGTGACCCTCTTGATTAATTTCCTTCCAGTCTTTTTTCTTTGGAGATCTGAGCAGAATTTTAAAGGATGAACTCCACAACTTACACAGCCATCACCTTTGGTTGGCTGGACATGGAGGTTGCTTCTAATCTTTCACCATAATCTGCATGTCGTGACGAACATCCTGTAACTAAATCTTTTTATATGTCTTTAATTTTTTCCTTGAGCTAAATTCCTAACAGGTGAATCATCGGGATTAAAGGCTCTTTGATGATGGGGGTGTAGGGTTGGAGGAAGAGGAACCATGCCGTGATCTAAATCCTTCTGTCAGTCCATGGGGCACACAAAGTGAGAAAGTGACAACCTCCGTCTTTTTCTTTGGAAACTGGCTGGTTGAGTGGGTGTCCCAGCACCTTTGCATCCCTGCCTATCATTTTCCTGCCCAACATCAAGTTTCTAAGACTTCTAGAAGGTTCTTCAAAGGCAATAGGTAATGGAAAAGAAACAGCCAGCATAGCTTTAGTCGATGGCAACATTTGCCGCGCAGTGGCTGAGGATTCTGGAGCTGAGTCTCTGCTTTGTCTGTTCCCTCCATTATCCCCACCCCCAAACCCCCCCCATCCCCCACTCCTGGGTTGATGGACTATGGCACTCGGACAGACACGTGTGATTGACTGTGGTATTAAGAAAATATGTATAACACAATGTTTTTTAGCTTTTTCCAGAGATATTTATATCACACAAATGGCATGTTGGTTTCTTTCTTTCTTTTTTTTTTTCTTCTCAACCACTAAGAATGAATAAATCAATTGTCTTAATCAGGCTAATGGAGAGTGCATGGGCTAGAAAGATAGGTGGGAGGGGCTCTTCATCTGAGCCTGCTGCTCCCTTAGCAGGGGAAGGGGAGCCTGGCAAAGTTCCGTCGTATCTCTGGGCCTCTGTTTCCCTGTCTTTGGGATGGGCATCTGACCGCTCATGACTTTGCAGGATAAAGATTGTCAGAAGCATTTGGAGTTCCTTGGAAGAAAGTAGCTGCATGAATTTTTAATCCTCTATTTTCAGCTCTTTGGAGCCATGTGTAGGAGCAGGGCTGTAAACACAGAGAACTCACCGCTACATTCTAGTTTATAAGGTTTTTGTCTCACAATCCCACAGACCTGACCTTAAGAACGACTCAAAATGTGGGTGAAATGCAGTTTGTTGTGGTCGTCGTTATTACATAAAAATTAATGGCTTGGCAAACACAAGGATCATCCTGTCACGCTGAGGTCATGTTTACACCAAGCAAATATATTTCAAGGTTCCTGGAGCTTCAGCAGCACTGCAAGGCAGAATCAACACCATTCCCAGGCAAGACTCAGAATCCGGTGCCAGATTCACCCTGGTTCCAGAGGGAGACATTAGTGAGTATTAATTCTGCAACTAGAATGCCATCCATTTCCAAATTCCTTACGGCTGAAGCAGGTTTTTTTTTGTTTTTGAGACAGAGTTTTTGCTCTGTCGCCCAGGCTGGAGTGCAGTGGCATGATCTCGGCTCACTGCAACCTCCATCTCCCAGGATCAAGCAAATTCTCCTGCCTCAGTCTCCCAAGTAGCTGGGACTACAGGCGCACACCACCACGCCTGGCTAATTTTTGTAGTTTAGTAAAGACAGGGTTTCACCATATTGGTCAGGCTGGTCTCAAACTCCTGACCTCAGGCGATCCACCCCCCTTGGCCCAGAGTGCTGGGATTATAAGCATGAGTCTATAATCATGCATGTCTGGTGCAAACATTTTTTTTTAAATGGAAAATAACAAGTGTTGGTTGGCAAGTATGTGGAAAATTGGAGCCCTGGTGCACTGCTGGTGAAAATGTAAAATGGGACAGTCACTGTAGAAAACAGTGTGGCAGTTCCTTGACAAGCTAAACACAGAGTTACTACAGGACCTACCAGTTCCACTCCTAAGTATGTACCCCAAGCAATTGAAAACAAAGGTTCAGGCCAGGCGTGGTGGCTCACACCTGTAGTCCCAGCACTTTGAGAGGCCTGGGCAGGGGAATCAGGAGCTGAGGTCCTGATCGAGGTCAGGAGTTCGAGACCAGCCTGGCCAACATGGCAAAACCCCATCTCTCAGAAAATACAAAAATTAGCCAGGCGTGATGGCGCACTCCTGTAATCCCGGCTACTCGGGAGGCTGAGGCAGGAGAATCGCTTGAACTCAGGAGATGGAGGTTGCAGTGAGCCGAGATTGTGCCACTGAATTCCAGCCTGGGGAACAGAGAGAGATTCTGCCTCCAAAAAATAGATAAATAAATACATACATACATACATTCAGTGAAATACATACACACATTCATTTTTACATTCAATGAAAACGTATCCACAAATGTTCATAGAGCACTATTATTCATGATAGCCAAAAGGTGGAAACAAGCCAAATGACCACTAGCTAGTGAATGGACCAACAAAATGTGGTGCATCCAGGCAATAAGAAGAAAGGAAGCACTGGCACAAGCTACAGCATGGATGAGCCTTGAACACATGATGCTGGGTGGGAGAAGCAGACATAAAGGTCACACATTGTGGGATTCCACTTACATGAAATATCCAGAATGGGCAATCCATAGAGACAGAGAGAAGATTGGCAGCTGCCAGAGGCCTGTAGGACAGCAGAATGGGAAGTGACTGCTAATGGGTACTGAGATTCTGTTTGGGGTGATGGAAAACTTCTGGACCTCGCCAGGCACGGTGGCTCACCCCTGTAATCCCAGCACTCTGGGAGGCCAAGGTGGGTGGGTCACCTGAGTTCAAGACTACCTTGGGCAACATGATGAGATTTGATGTCTACAAAAATAAAAATAAAAATAAAAATTAGCTGGGCATGGGGGCAAGCACCTGTGGTACCAGCTACTCAAGAAGCTGAGGCAGGAGGATTGCTTGTGTCCAGGAATTCAAGGCTGCAGTGAGCTATGATCACACCACTGCACTCCAGCCTGGGCAACAGAGGGAGACCACGTCTTAAAAAAAAAAAGAGGGAGACCACGTCTTAAAAAAAAAAAAAAAAAAAAAGGCACTAGAGAGACAGTTGATGCAGGATATGGATGGTGACCATCATCATCATGTTTGCTGGTGGGGAGTGGACGGGAGTGGGAACGGCATTAAGAGGAAGGCCAGTGATGAGGCGGGCACAGTGGTCCAGGAGAGAGATGCAGGTGGCCTGGACCAGGGGGCACAAAGTAAGCCACGTGTGTCAGGCAAAACCAAGAGGGCTTAGTGAGGATCTGGCTGCACAATTATTCAATATAGACTCAACTCTTCCCCTCCTATTCAGCACCTGTATGCACTTATGGATGGGAGGGGAGTGTTGGAGGGAGAAAGTATATGTTCTCATAGGGATGTCGAAGGACAGATCAGAAGACCCCTGGCTTCAAATTTTGACTTTTTCATTGCCAGATCCCGAGAGAGTAACTTCGTTTCTTTGTGCCTCAGTTCCTTCCCCTGTAAAATCAAGGCCCCAACAGGCACGTCATAGGTCGTTGTGAGACGGGACAACAGCACCTGCCCTGGCTACCTCCTAGGGTTCTTGGGAGACCCAAGCGAGCTGTCAATTCTTCAAGGACAACACAGATCACGTTGCTGGGCTGATGTCATTGCTTTTGGAAAGCAGGTCCCTTGAATCCCTTGAACAGATTCTCCCAAAGCAGTGACTTTAGGAGCATCTCGAAGGCGACAGATTCCAGGTGTTAAGGCTGCGATGAAATAGCAGAAGACTCTGGGAAGCAGCGTGCGACGAGTAGCAAAGTAGCCCCTAAGGCTCTTTCTTCTGTGCTCGCCCCGCCCACTCCCGCGTGGGCCCCGCCCCGACTAAGCTCCACCCAGTTCCCGCCCCCGATGTTAGCGCAGGCCACGCCCCCTCATCTACCAGCTTCTGGGTCCGAGGCTCCCACCTGCGCTAAGCGCTTGGTACCAGGGAGCGAATGGGAGGACGCTTGCGGGGTAGGGAGGCGGGGGCTGGAAATTGGCAGGGTGAGAACTGGGAAACTAGTCTGAGATGCAGCCCTCCTTGTCCCCCTTCTTAATTCACCCCCTTGTTGAGGCCCTTGGCTTTTGCATAATGTAAGTACTTATTTAATGCGTGTGCTGGCTCGAGAGCTCTGCATTTGTCTTTCTGTCCTTCATATGCCAGTGTACCTCCGCCTTGTGTCTGTCTAGGTGGGAGCTCCTGGAAAGGAGGGTGCTTTCCCAGCAACTCCTGTTCGACCCCCAGCCCCGGGCCAAGGGCACAGAGAGAGAGAGACAGAGAGGCTGGGGCTGCGGTGGGGGTGGGGAGGTGGGAGCTGGGGCGGGGCGGGGGGAGCGCGGGGGAGGAATGAGAGCACCATATGACAGGCTTGTGGAACCACATCTGATGCCAACTTGGATGCTGTCCTTTTTCTCCAATAAAAGGAACTTTTCACTTGTTTTTCAGACACCCTTTTAAAAAATGTATTTAAAGAGGCTGGTTCCTATCCATCCGACTGGAGGCATCTCAGTGCAAGAGCAAAGCTAAGTCCTGCACACACACCTCCCCTCCTCGTCCTCCTCCTCCTCCCCCCAGGTTTTCCCGAATGTATCTACTCCGGTTACAACTGGACGCGGCCCCTCCCCCACCTGCCCCCCCCTTCCTCCCCTCGATCGTGGAGGGAGCATTCTCTGTGCCTTCCCAAGTCCCCGTGGGGGACCTTCTATGTTGGAGTGGGGTGAGGGGGGGAGGGTCATACAACGAAGGCCAGAAAGAACAAATTAGATAATCAAAAGAATTATAGTAATTGCTTTCACTTTCCCCAGGCCGTTCAGCGGATTCTCTCCCCCGCCCCTCCCCTGGTTTTTCTGTCTGTCGGGAATACTCGGTCTTTCCGACCCCCTCCCCTCCCCCAGGTTCCTCCTCTCCTCTCCCCTCGTTCGCGCGTTCCCTCTCTTCCTCCGTTTTCTGGTGTGCTGGAACGTTCAGCGGAATATGATGAATGATCACCTGTCACAGCTTGTTTATTATAATGCAGGCAATCAATTACACATCCCCAACGCTGGCCGGCCCGCAGGAAATTTATATGCTCAGCACAAACCAATGTGAAAATGGAATCTCATTTGCCAAATGTCTTTCTCCCCGTACAGCACGATGATTACAGTCTGTGTTTGTTCCAACAGTCGTGTACAACTGACAGTGCTATCATTTACTGCCTGGCTCAGGTCACGTTACTCTAAGGCTTTATTTATTGTGTTACGAAGGGCAGCACAGGAAAAGGACAAGGGTGTCTGTCAGGGATGGCACCGTGTTAAAAAGTGGGCGTGCAAGGGCCGTATTCCTGGGCCAGCCGCTACAACCTCAGCCCCTGGGCCCTTACCTCCGTAGCCTCTCCCAGCATCCAGCTACCCAGACTCCAAGGCCCCTGCTGGGAGCCAGCTCGAGGTACCAGGAGCTCCACAGGTCCCAGAATCGAGGTGGATCAGAGTTCCAATTTTGGTTCTGCTACTGTCGAATTGCGTGCAGCAGGGACTCAATCTCTTCATCTGGGAAATGGGAGTTTTAACAGCCCTTGGCAGGAGTATTGTGATCTCTGGGATGTCAGACGCGTTGATGAATGTTGGTTCCCGGGACTTCGGAAAGAGGTCCCGTTGAAAGAGTTGTGAATTGGAATTCACACTGTATATTAAAATCTCCCCCAATCTTCACCTCTGAGACATGGCTGTCTCAAAACTGTTTTGTTTCCCTTCCTGGTGGAATTTTGTACTTCTATGTACTCTGTACCAGCAGGTAGAGTGGCTTTGAACAAATAAAATGGCCACCTTGCTCCACTGTTCTTTCTTTGTAAAAAACGGCATAGCAATCTTGGCCTTTCTAGCTGTGTGACCTCAGGCTGGTCAATCCCTCCTCCTCTCTAAGCCTTGGATTCTTCCCCTGAGAAGTAAAGAAAATAACTCCTAAACTGCCTCCCTAGGCTTGCCGGCAGGATCCAAGGTGTCCAGAGATGAAGAAAAAAAAAAAAAAAAAAAAGCCAAGTGAACGGGAAAGTGAGGCTGTCACTGCTGAGTGGCATCCTGTTTTCACCCAGAGTTCTGCTACACAAAATGTTGACCCAAATTTGTACCCCCACAACACTTGGTGTCAAGTGGGAGCTCAGAAACTGAGGGGCAGGCAGATGCTTTTGTGTGTGTTAGGTTGTCTTTTATTGTATTGTATAGTGACTTTTTTTTTTTTTTTTGAGATGGAGTCTTGCTCTATTGCCCAGGCTGGAGTGCAGTGGCACGATCTTGGCTCACTGCAACCTCCACCTCCTGAGTTCAAGCAATTCTCCTACCTTGGCCTCTCAAGTAGCTGGGATTACAGGTGCGCACTACCATGCCTGGCTAATTTTTGTATTTTTAGTAGAGACAGGGTTTCACCGTGTTGGCCAGGCTGATCTCGAACTCCTGACCTCAACTGATCCACCTGCCTTGGCCTCCCAAAGTACTGGGATTACAGACTTGAACCACTGTGCCCAGCCTGTACTATATATTTCTTTATTGTTTGACATGCATATTTGTTTAATGGCCCTCTGCTCCGCCAGTATGGAAGCTCCAAAAGGAAAGATACCAGATTGATCTTGATCACCTCTGCCTCCCCAGCACCTAGCCTTCCTTGGCACATCGTAAGTGCTCAGTAAATATTTGTGGCTTTAATGGATGAATGAATGAATGACTACATGGTCAAACTCCATACTAGGGCAATCTCTGTGGTGCAGTGGGTAGGCCCTAGTGAATGGATATTTAAAGGATATCTTACTATTCCTCATCCCCCAGAGTCAGGCTGTGCCACATGCGCCCAACCTTGCCTGGGGTCATTCATCCTACATGTACTCAGATCGCGTGAACTGGTGATGGGCCACCCATGTGCCTGCCTGGAGACTCCTATTCATCCCTCAGATCAACATCCCCCAAATAAACTCCCAGTCACTCTGGCATCCCAGTTGGTTTGTAATCTCTGCCTCTCTCTAGACCATCGGCTCCTATGCACAGGCGGCTATGCCTTTTTCATATTTGGGTCCCCAAAGTGCACAGCGCAGTACCAACCTCAAAACAAGTGCTTTTTAATCAGTCAATCAGTTGACATAGATCATCTTTTCTCAGCACTGATGTATGGACTACAACTTAGAATTCCATTAAAGCACCTGGGGTCAATAAAAAAAGTGATTCAAGTTTATATATCTTTTTTGAGACAGAGTATCATTCTGTCACCCAGGCTGGAGTGCAGTGGTGTGATCTCAGCTCACTGCAACCTCTGCCTCTGGGGTTCAAGCAGTTCTCACTCATGCTTCAGCGTCCTGAGTAGCTGGGCGAGTGCCAGCACACCCGGGCTAATTTTTGTATTTTTAGTAGGGACGGAGTTTCGCCATGTTGGCCAGGCTGGTCTCGAACTCCTGGCCTCAAGTGATCCACCCACTTCAGCCTCCCAAAGTGCTGAGATTACAGGCATTTGATCACTGCACCCAGGTGAGCCACTGCACCCAGCCAAGTTCATATTCTAAAAGTGAAACACTAATGCTGCATTGTGTATTTTTTGGTCAATTGCTTTAGATATGTGGAAGGGATTTCTTTGTATATGTGTAATTATTCGTCACCATGATGATAATAACGAGGGTGACAGCACAGAGCTATGCCTCCCCAGCAAGCATGGGCTGGGCAGGGCCGGGTATTCCCTTCGCTGACTTGCTTCACTAGTTGACTAACAGACCTTATTCCCGGGCCCGAGCTGATGATATCCTGCCAACGCCAGCTTCCCAACATGGAGGGGACGCAAGAGCGAGCGCCATGGGATCCTGGGGGAAAAGCAGCCTGTGTTTGCTGCTGCTTTGACAGTTGAGGCTCCGAGAGGGACTGGCAAACAATGGGAAACGAAACATTTGAGTGGTTGCAAAAAATTCCATGGGAAATCCCCCCTGGTGGTATTTATGTGCGAAGGCTGTGACAAGGAGAGCGCAGGGCTTTCGATTTCAAGGGTTCCTGAGCAGACCACAATGGCCTTCCAAGACGGCAATCCCTGGGAACAGCTCTCTCGGCCACAAAAGCCCAGTTTGTCTGTCCAGGGAAGATCTGGCCGCATGCATCAAGTTGGCCGTGAGCTGCAATGGCTTGTTTGGGGCACGACCCACATTTATAGGGTCTGGGCCTCTGAACCTTCTGCTTCTAAGACAGTTCTATCTCAATTGTCCCTCTGGTTTCCCCTGGCCTTGAGAACCTGGGGGCTGATAGGGGCTGAGGGGTTTCCCTCGGGCTCAGCCTCCATATCGGAACTGTGGGAACCTCAGCCTCCATCAGACCCCTCCCCATTTTCTGGTCAGCATGTGGCCTCCTCCTGTTTTCTCCATTCCCATTGGTAATGGATATTTATTTAACTTTTACTCCCCCTCCACTCTCATTTAGAAAAGAAAGTCAACTGATGTTAACCAATCCTTGTTTTGCCTTCTTTAACACTAACACATATGCAAAATACTTTCCACTATTGATAATATCTTATTGCTGCTGTGATATATGTGCGTAGATGTACAGATCTGCTTAAAGGTAAGGTTTATATAGATTTTTAGAGACACTTGGTAAATGAGAAAATGGAAACTGAAAGAGGTTAAATAAACTGCCCGTGTGTATTGGTCATGAGGTTTCGGTTGCAAAGTGACAAAATCCTGACTTAGATGAACTTAAGCCAGATGGAAAATGTATGTTGTATTATTTGAGAAGCCAGGGCTGGATAAGCTTCAGGCATGGCTGGATCCAGGCCCTCAATTAAGTCTTTAGGAATTTCCCTCTCTCTAGCTTTTTGGTTTTGCTTTTCCCTGTATTGGTTTCATGTTTAGATTGGCTTGCTTCACCTGTTTTACGTCTTTCCAGAATCCAATCCAGCCTTTTTCCTGGTTGCCTCTGTAAAAGTCCTAGGGTTAGGTTTAGTGTACTCTGATAGGTTCAGCTGCCCATTGCTGAACCAGCGACTCTGGCAACAGGGATGGACTTACCTAAGTGCCCAGGTTCCAGTCACTGCTGAAGCCCGGCCAGACCACCTGGACAGAGTAAGAGTGAGTGGTTCCCCCAAAGAAAACTGGGGTGCTCTTACCAGAAGAAGGAGGAATCGACAAAAAGACTCGATGTCCTAAACTCCCGTGTCACACTGTCACTAATGGGCAGGCAGACCTGTACAGCAGCTCTCCCCTGCATCTTCGTGCTGCTGGAGGCCACCACCGGGACCACCTCCCTCCTCCATGCTTTATCCTGCCCTGTGCCTCCAGCCCTGCCCCTGCTGCAGGGATTCAGTCTTGTCGGTCATTTTCAAAATGTGCGGGAGGGAGGAAGCCAGTGGAAGAGAGCAGGTGGCTGGGTGACCTGTGGCTATGGGATTCCTCTCCTCTATTTCAACCACCCAGCAATTCTTGTGTCTCTCTGTAGATTGAGTTTCCTTGTACACTTTTATTTAAACAAAGGACACCCTAGATTTTTTAAACTTGCAAATCAGCAGTTTTTCTGGAATCTATGTCTACTTACCCTAAATGAAGGAACAATAGCTCAGAAAGAGGCAGGAAACTGACAATGCGTCAAATGAGTGCCAAGAGCATCTGAGAAACCACACCTCCCAATTCCCATCTCTTGCCCTTTGCACTCGCAGCCTTGCAGATGGGGTCAAGATTTGTGGGCTTCTGATTTATTGGCCAAGGATGCAGACCTTAACATGTAAGTGGAGCAGCTTCCCATAGAAGAGAAGGAAAAGGATACCTTTGCACAGTTTTTTTCTAGTCTCCGGGTTCCCTACCCCCAGGGCAGGCAGCCTCTGGGGACTCCCTGTAGGTAGGATCCTGCCAGAATGGAGAAAAACAGCCCGATTCCTGTTACTCCCTCCTGGTCCTGGGAACTTACATCACCGTTCCAGGAGAACTTACATGAGCAAGCCATGTGCTTCCGTTTAGGAGGATGTTTACAAACCACTGTTCTGTCCTCTGAGTGTCTGGAAAGCTGGTGTCTGTGTACCAGGCCCTGCCATGCATTTCAAACACAGCTTTCTGCTGCACTGATCAGTGCTAATCCTCATAGCTAACATTTCTGAGCACTTCCAGCATTCCTGGAACTGTATCGTTTCATTGAATCTTCCCAACAACCCGATACCATAGGTAGCAGTATTGTTTTCATTTTATAGCTGCAAAAAAATGAAGGCGCAGAAAGGTGAATGAATTTGTCTGAGGTCCATCAGCTAGGTTCAAACCCAGGCAGTCAGAGTCAAGAGCATGCGCTAGATGCCACAGTACGTTGCTACGCTTAGATGCACCAGGAAAGCTTTGGACAAGGAAGATGTAGGTTGTTGCCAGCACCTATGCACAGACAGACAGAAAGTCCTCTGCTTCCTTCAGGCCCTTCCTTCCACTTCCCCGGGGCTTCCAGCTGAGCCTGCATTTTTCTTTGACTTCCCCCTCTTGCCTGGCATTTTCAGCAAACGCACACAGGGGATTACGGGGGGAAAACTATCATATTACCAAGTGGACATGGCTCCTAAGATGCCAACTGAACACAGGTAAGTCGGGTAAGGAAAAGCACACAGTCTCATTACTTAGACTACCTCGCAGCCGTTTATTGAATTAGTGTGATTCTTAACATCTTCAACTTGGATCTCCTCCAGGCCAGCCAGCTGGTGCATTCAGTTCGACTCAGCTCGCCTTAACTCAATTAACTAAGCCAGGCTGAGCCGGGCTGAGCTGAACTCAACAAGTTTTTCTTAAGCACTGAGCTGGCTGAAGGGGGAAAAAAAAAACCAACAAAGGAGAGCAAGATGCTGACTTGGCCCTTAAAGAGTTGTCTTGCGCGCTGAGTGGATAATATGGTGCCGTATTTTCTAAGTATCACCTTCGTGGCTTTTGCCATACCCGCGCTCCCTCTGTGCTATTATTTACTTCATATTTTTCTTTAAACAAATTCACTTCCCTTTTCAAACTTAATTTTTTAAATTATTGAGGTGAAGTTGACGTACCATAAAATTAACCATTTTAAAGTGAATTCTTAGATCATGATGTTCATCTGAAGAAAAAAGTAAAAATAAAGTGAATTCAGTGGCGTTTAGTACTTTATAGTGTTGGGTGACCATCACCTTTATCTAACTCTAAGACATTTTCATTACATTAATATGAAACTCCATAACCTTTAAGCAGTCACACCCCATTCCCTCCTTCCCGACAACCCCTGGTTGTCATCAGCCTGCTTTCTGTTTCTATGATTTACCTATTCCGGATGTTTCATGTAAGTGGAATCCTACAGTATCCTTGTGTTTCTGGATTATTTTACTTAGCATAATGTCTTTAAGGTCCATCCGTGTTGTAGCATGAATCCGTGTTTCTTCATTCCTTTTCATGACTAAATGATATTCCATTGTGTGGATAGACACAACTGGTCTACCCACACACCCATTCATTGATGGACATTCAAGCATTTCCATCTTTTGGCTATTGTGATTAGTGCTGTTAAGTACATTTATTTTAGTTTAGTTTAGTTTAGTTTTAGTTTTTGAGATGGAGTCTTGCTCTGTCTTCCAGGCTGGAGTGCAGTGGCATGATTTTGGCTCGCTACAAACTCCACCTCCTGGGTTCAAGCAATCCTCCTACCTCAGCCTCAAGTAGCTGGGATTACAAGTGTCTGCCATCACGCCTGACTAATTTTTGTATTTTCAGTAGAGATGGGGTTCCTCCATGTTGGCCAGGCTGGTCTCAAACTCCTGACCTCAAGTGATCCACCTGCCTCGGCCTCCCAAAGTACAGGGATTACAGACATGAGCCACTGTGCCTGGCCCAAATAAGTTTATTTTAAAAGGAAATTCTACATCACTACAGTAAATGGGAAGCCAACATTTTTATAATACAAAATAAAATACATACATAACCATTAGAAGGAAAAATTTCACCTTTGTAGGTCATAAAAATCATCTTGTGAACTATCAGATGCAGTCATAAAAAGGCTGGGCTCAGGGAGTGGTCGGACTTGAGTTCAAATCCTGACTTTGCCGTCTGTGTAACTCTGGGCAAGTGTCCTGTCCTCCTGAACCTCAGTTTCTCCATTTGTAAAATGATAAGACTTAATATTCCTTCCTCCTATAGTGGTTATGGGAATTAAGATCATGAGTGACCTGGCAGAGTGGCTGCCACCTGTGATCCCAGCACTTTGGGAGGCCAAAGCGGGAGGATGGCTTGAGGCCAGGAATTCAAGACCAGCCTGGGTAACATAGCAAGACCCCCATCTCTACAAAAAGTTTAAAAAATTAACTGGGCATGGTGGCACACACCTGTGGTCCCAGCTACTCAGGAAGCTAAAGTGAGAGGATCACTTGAACCCAGGAATTTGAGGCTGCAGTGAGCTATGGTCGTGCCACTTCACTCCAGTCTGGGCTTAATAGGTCTAGACCCCATCTCAAAAATATATATATATTTTAAATAAATAAATAAAACCATGAGTAAAGTGTTAGAACCATGCCAGGCTCATAGCAAGCCCTTCGATACACAAAAGCTGGTAGGTAAAAACACAGGTCATACACCCACTAGAGGTCAATATACTAGCAGCTAACAAAGTAAATATTTGCTGTGTGCCAGAAACTGGGTGAAGCACTTTCTGGGTGTTATGTCATCTTCTCAGGGTTCGAAGAGGCAAATATTATTATCCCCATTTCATAGATTGGAGAAGGGAGGCAAAGAGAGGTGGAGCCAGTAGTCAAAAGTTCATAAAAGTTCAGGCCGGGCACGGTGACTCATATCTGTAATCCCAGCACTTTGGGAGGCCGAGGTGGGTCGATCACCTGAGGCCAGGCGTTCGAGACTAGTCTGGCCAACATAGTGAGACCCTGTCTCTACTAAAAATGCAAAAATTAGCCAGGTGTAGTGGTGTGTAGTCCCAGCTACTCGGGAGGCCAACACAGGAGAATTCCTTGAACCCAGGAGCTAGAGGTTGCAGTGAGCTGAGATCATACCGCTGCACTCCACCTGGGCAACGGAGCAAGACCCTATCTTAAAAATTAAAAAAAAAAAAAAAAGTTCATAAAAGTTTATACAGTGCAGGACTTGAACTCCAGGAAAGTTAAACGACCGTACAAGAAGTAACTAAGAATCACCTCCAATGGAAGGTGGCCCCGGGACAGGGATGATTCATTGCAAAAATGGGTTCCTGAGCCCCTGAGGTCCAGCCTGAGCAGCTGCAGCGTGCGTGCGTGTGGCAGTCCTGGCCCAGGGGCTCTGTCCTTCTTGGATTCCTTCCAGCAGTATCTCTTTATCAAGTCGCCCTTTCTTGGGTGTGCCAAGACAAGGCTCCCTGAGAGACCGCGCTCAGCCTTCACATCTTTTCTAGTTGATATCCCTCTAGCAGTTAATGGCTTCACCTGCCCTTCCTGTATTCCATCACCCAAAGACAAATCCAGTGTCCCTAAAACCTCACCTGTGCTCTGCAATCTCTCTCACTAGTTGCACGCTGCATCTGAGCCCTCGAGACTGCCACAAAGCCTCTTACTAATTATCCACCCCTGGTGCAAAAATTAGCACGTCTCAGGTTCACATGTATCCATTATAGCTTCACCGACAGGGATGCAGTATGCATACTTCACAGTTTTAGTCTGCGTGGGGAATCCTATTTCACCCATTGGCAACACTAGCACGGGGGTTGTATTAGTCTTCTAGGGCTGTTGTAAATAATCACACAAACTTTGGGGGTTAAAACAACAGAAATTTATTTTCCCATGTTTCTGGAGGCTGGAAGTCTAAAATCAAGGTGCAGGCAGGGCCAGGCTCCCTCTGAAGGCTCTAGGGGAGGATCCCTCCTTGCCTTTCCCAGCTTCTAGTGGCTCCTAGAATTCTATTATTATTTATTTTATTTATTTTTTGAGACAGAGTCTCGCTCTGTCGCCAAGGCTGGAGTGCAGTGGCGCAATGTCAGCTCACTGCGACTTCTGCCTCCCAGATTCAATTGATTCTCCTGCCTCAGCCTCTCGAGTAGCTGCGACTACAGGCGTGTGCCACTACGCCCAGCTCATTTTTGTATTTTTAGGCGAGACAGGATCTCGCCATGTTGGCCAGGCTGGTCTCGAAATCCCAACCTCAAGTGACCTGCCCGTCTCAGCCTCCCAAAGTGCTGGGATTACAGGCGTGAGCCACTGCACCCGGCCGGCTCCTAGAATTCTTTGGTTGGTGGCTGCATCCCTCCAATCTCTGCTCTGTCTTCAATGACCTGCCTCATGCATTTTTGTGTGTCCTTTTCTGTCCCTGGTAAGGACACTTGCCACTGGATTTAAGGACTGTCCTCATTCAGGATGATCTCATCTTGAACCTGGCCTAATTATGTCTGCAAAAACGCTATTTCCTAATAAGATGACATTCTGAGGTTCTGAGTGGATATGAATTTTAGGGGACACTCTTCAACCCTCTTCACATAGAAGAGGTGCCTGGTATTCTTTGTAACTAGCTTATTGTATATTTCAATACCCTGGGCACACACATAAAAGGGTTCTTCTCTCAAGACAATTGTCAACCACATTCTTGCCAATCTCCTTTTCCCAGTCCTTTGTGGCATCATGAACAGATCCTATAACTTTCTGGCCACTTCCCAATATTGAAAAGGCCAAGCCAGTTCACTTATTTATTTATTTATTTATTTATTTAGAGACAGAGTCTGGCTCTGTCGCCCAGGCTGGAGTGCTGTGGTGTGATCTTGGCTCACTGCAACCTCTGTCTCCTGGGTTCTAGCGGTTCTCCTGCCTCAGCCTCCTGAGTACTGGGACTACAGGCGAGCACCACCATGCCTGGCTAATTTTTGTATTTTTAGTAAAGCCAGGGTTTTGCCATGTTGGCCAGGCTGGTCTTGAACTCCTGGCCTCAAGTGATCTGCCCACCTCAGCCTCCCAAAGTGTTGGGATTACGGGCGTGAGCCACTGTGTCCGGCTGCCAGTCCACTTTAAAACAGCCACCTAGTCCCCATCTCCTAACTCAGGTTTGACGCACAGCCTGAGGAAACTGGAGAGGACCTGGCCACCTTTTGCTTCCTTCTCCCCGTGTTTCTGGCTCCCAAAGTACACCAAAGAGGAGGATTTCATGGGCAAACAAATTTGGCCAATGCTGCATTAAACCAAGTTACCCAGATGTCTCCACTTTAGGGTCAGTTGATGTGTGAATGTCTATCCAAGAACAGGTGGTTTCCAAACTTCTTCAGCCCAGGACACTATTTTTCCACAGAACATCCTACCTCCCTAGTGTTCCCCAGAGCACACTTTGTGAAACACCACACAATAAAAAGTACTGCCAAATATAAAGTATATCCACAACTATTACGTTTGCATAGCAATATAAGATGAGTTTTTGAGTAAACACAGCAACTGTGGAACAGTTTTGTGATTTATTCAGAAAACTGGCTCCGAGATCGCTGTGGACAGGACCCAACTTGGCTGGGAGATTTCAATCCCTCAGTAGAGCCACGTGGACAGTGAGGCTGGCCGAAGTTTATTCCGAGGAAGGATTAGAGACTGAAATTGCTCTGATTTTCCTAAACCCAGCTTCCGTAGTCAGGAGGAAGTAACTATCATATTTAAAGGCAAGTGCTTTCAGGAAAGATTTGCTTGATAGGTGGTCCTATAAGTTATGCAATTCTGTTATGCAAATTCAATGATAGGGACTCAGCAGAATGATAATAATAGCAATAATAATGTAATAGTAAGAGAAAAGATAGAATTAACAAATGCAAGTGACAAGCAAAGCCTCGCCTTCTTCTCCTGGCGTAGATCTGGGATCCATCCAGTAATCTCTGCTCCCAAGGGCCTCTCAGCCTCGAGCATGAGGCTGGTATTTAAATATCTGTTGTTTTCATATCCTACGACCTCTAAAAGCCGGCTGACTTCAGCTGGTCCTCAGCTGGACGATTGGCAACCTTTTCCAGTGCTGGAGAAAACCAGGCTGCCCCGGACTGAAATTGACCAGCTCCCAACTTAGTGTCTTTCTAAGGATTTCCAAGGATAATTTCTGACCATCGTCTGTGTCCTCTCTAGAAGCTTTTTTTTTGAGACAGAAATCACACCACTGGAGTGCAGTGACTTGATCGCTGCTCACTGCAATCTCCGCCTCCCACTGGAGTGCAGTGACTCGATCTCCGCTTACTGCAGTCTCCACCTCTCACTGGAGTGCAGTGACTCAGTCTCTGCTCACTGTAATCTCCACCTCCCACTGGAGTGCACTGACTCTATCTCTGCTCACTGCTGTCTCCGCCTCCCAGGTTCAAGCCATCCTCTCGCCTCAGCCTCCCGAGTAGCTGAGACTACAGGCATGTGCCACCATGCCCAACTAATTTTTGTATTTTTGCTAGAGACAGGGTTTTGCCACATTGCCCAGGCTGCTCTCCAACTCCTGGCCTCAAGTGATCAGCCCCCCTAGACCTCCCAAAGTGCTAGGATTACAGGCAAGAGCCACTGCACTGGCCACCCCAGGAGTTTATCGAATCACATGACTATGCCATTGAGGCTCCCCTGTAGTCTCAAAACTGAATTGAATCTAGTTTTGTCCATATGGTCAAGGCAAGTATTTTCTGAAAGCCAGGATTAACCCTACAATTGGATATTGTAGGGGCCATCGAGGTGGTAAGATGGGAGGAAAATCAACCAAGCTCACTCTATGCGCCATTCCCAGACTCCCCCATACATACACAAGATAGCCTAGAGAAAAACAAAGTTGATCTGACTGTGTTATGGGAACAGGGTGACTCATTATTACTCAACAGTCTAGCAAGGATAGGTTTATCCACGTAGCTAACAGGCTACCAAAGACCAGAGGGGATTTGGAAAGCAGTCGGGGGGATATGGAGCCTGTACTCCATCTCTCCAACTTTGTCCTCCTCCATAACAGTTCCCACTGCCCACGGAAGATGCCCAAACTCCAGGCCCTTTGTATGTGACTCCAGCTCTCATGAGCTGAGACCACCCCCCACCCTAAGGCAGGATCTGGTTCTCATTTATCTACCATTGTGCCCAGCCCTGAGCACAGATTTTGGCAGATAAGCCAGAGCTCAATGGATGAATGTCAAATGAGTGGAAAAGGAACCCGCATGAAACTCAGGTAGCTCATGCTCCAGTCTCAGCACTGCATTATGTCAAAAATAAAATAAAATAAAATAATTTTTGGCCAGGTGGGGTGGCTCATGCCTGCAATCCCAGCACTTTGGGAGGCCAAGGTGGGCAGATCATTTGAGGTCAGGGGTTCAAGCACCAGCCTGGTCAACAAGGTGAAACCTCATCTCTACTAAAAATATAAAACTTAGCCAGACGTGGTGGTGTGCGCCTGTAATCCCAGCTACTAGGGAGGCTGAGGCAGGAGAATTGCTTGAACCTGGGAGGCAGAGTTTGCAGTGAGCCAAGATGGTGCCACTGCACTCCAGCACTCTAGCCTGAGAGCAAGACTCCATCTCAAAAAAAAAAAAAAAAAAAAAAATATTATATATATATATATATATATATATCTGGAGAGCAATTGAAATCTTTACATTTCTCTGGGAACACCAAAAAAAAAAAAAATCCAATTTATATAAAGTAAAGCAAAACTTTTGAATGTTTAGATCTCACCTCCATGGCAGTTGGCTCCAAAATCTCTATTAAATTCCTTCAAACTCTCCTTCAGATCTCACTTCTCTCATCCCCTTCCTTTTTCCCCTTCCAAATATAACTTCCACTCTTTCCTGGGAGTGCAGGGAGGCTGGTTAAGCACATGGGCTACGGGGCACATCTTGCTGAGTTTAAATTTAGTCTTGTCACTGTCTAACTTGGGCAGGTACTTGGCACATGGTAAGCACTCAATAAATGTAATCCATTGATGTTACTGTTATTAGTATTCTTCAAATTCTGTTGGTTTCTCCAATATGTTTTTTTCCTTCAGCCCACTTTTCCATCCATACAACAAGGAAAGTGTATTCATTTCCCAGGGGTAAGAAATTATCACAACCTTGGGGGCTTAAAACCACAGAAATCGATTTCCCCACAGTTCTGGAGACCAGAAGTCCAGAATGAAGCTAGCGGCGGGGCCACACCCCCTCCAGAGGCTCTCCTGGAGGTTCAGTTCCTTGCATCCTCCAACTTCTCTCGTGGCTTTTAGCATTCCTTGGGTCGTGGCTGCGTCGCTCCAATCCCAGCCTCTGTCTCCACGTGGCCTTCCCCTGGCCTCTCTTGTCTGTGTCTCTTCCAAAGACACTTGTTGCTGGAGTTAAGGCCCACACAGATAATCCAGGATGATCTCATTTTGAGAACCTTAACTTAATTACATCTGCAAAGACCCTTTTTCCAAATAAGTTCTTTTTCACAGATTCTGGAGAAGGGTGGGTAGACATGGATATATTTGTGGGAGTGCATTTATCCCACTACAAAATGACACTGGGTCCTTCTCCTTGTGGATGGTGAGCAGGGAGAGGGTTGCACACTCCTGTAATTCTTTTTTTTTTTTTCTTTCCTTTTCTCCTTATCATGCTGAATATATCAAGTCAGCAGCCAGCATCAGGTACCTGGGAATGAGGAAGGAAAGACAGGCAGATGGCAGAGGGGCCTGTCAACTTCTCCTTTTCACTGACACTCACACCACTCTTTCATTTGCAACCACAGAATACCTAACTGCAAGAACTGCCTCATCCCAGGTGGTCTGACCGTGTCTCTGAGCTAAGCGGCGGATTTCAGCCACAGGGTCTGACTCTCAGGCAGACACATCCTGTCCAAGGACTGGAGACAGAGCATCCGTTCTCCCCCACCCCGGAGCGGTCAGCTGCATGTGGCTGCTTGGGGGGCGGTTCAGGTTAGTTAGTTATTGATATCCTGTGTTAAGATTCCTGCCTTGGCGGCACGGAAGGGATCCGGGAGGCAGTGACTTCACTCGACTCAAATTGCAATCAACCAGCCTCTTGGCTCAGGCATTCATCTACCCAGAACTATTTTTGGTGTGTGTTCATAGACAGCACACACCAAAGTATTTGGTATTTGAGATGCAAGCGCTAAGGATGATTAAAGTTAGTTGCTAATGAGCATGCCTAGAATAGATATACTCTGTGTGTATGCGTGTGTGTGTGCGCGCTCCATGTGTGTGCTCTGTTGCGTGTCTACAAAGCAGATGTCTACACACCTGCCCTTAGGTGACCTCACCAATGTCCATGAATTGGTGCTGCTAGATCAGCTAAGAGTTCCCTGGACGGAAGACAGAAATGGGTAACAATTGACCTGTCTCAAAATACTGCCTTACTGGGCACCCATGCTCCCCCGTCGGAATCCAATCTACCTTTCAATGTCTAGCTCAGCCCATCTTACCATGAAGCCTCACTTGACCGCCCTCTGAACTCCTAGACCAAGGCTAGAAAATAGGTTTTATCTCAAGTTCCTTGGTTTGTGTCTGCATCACTCCAGCCTCTGGTTCCATCTTTACACAGCTGTCTTCCCTCTGTGTCTGTGTCCTCATGTAGCCTTACCCTCTGTGTGTGTGTCTGTATTCAAATCTGTGTGTGTGTGTGTGTCTGTATTCAAATCTCCCTCTCCAGCTGGGCGTGGTGGCTCATGCCTGTCATCCCAGCATTTTGGGAGGGCGAGGCAGGTGGATCACTTGAGATCAGGAGTTCGAGACCAGCCTGGCCAACATGGTGAAACCCTGTCTGTACTAAAAATACAAAAAATTAGCCGGGTGGGGTGGCGAGAGCCTGTAATCCCAGCTACTTGGGAGGCTGAGGCAGGAGAATCGCTTGAACCCATGGGGCAGAGGTTGCAGTGAGCCAGGATTGCACCACTGCACTCCAACCTAGGCCACAAAACTCTGTCTCAGCAATATAATAATAATAATAAAATTTAAAACATCTCCCTCTCCTTATAAGGACACCAGCCATTGGATTAAGGTCCATCCTCATGACCTCGTCTTCACTTGATTACATTGGAGAAACCACATTCATTGGTATCGGGTTAGGATTTTAACTTATCTTTCAGTGGGGTGGGGGTAGTGGGGAAGACAAAATTCGACCCATAATGGATGCCATAAATAATTAGGGATATCCAGCATTGGTGGAGGGAAGGGAAAGGGCCACCTATTTGCTAAATCTGCCCTATCGTGTTTAATTTTGGTATCATTTAGTTGGAAATGAGCACCACCTGCTATGACAATTGGTTATCTCTCTCTCTCTCTAATCATCTAATCTACCTACCTACTTACCTGCCTGCCTACCTATCTATCCTCTACGTATAATCTATCATCCATAGCTATTTATTTACCTTCCTAAGTAAATTGAAAGTTCCATGAGTGCAGGGATTATCATTTACACCCCTTGTAAATTTCTCCACTGGCTAACCCAGGATCTAGACGGATGTAGTAGGTACTCAATAAATACTTGTTCAGTCACTAATTTTCATTGTTTGGACTCCGAAATTAGATCAGGAAGAGGTCTCTGACACACAATCCTCTAGGGACTTCTGAGGATAAAGTTGGCTCATTCACAGCTTGCCCACCTGCACTCTGTCTTCCCGGCTCCCCTCAATGTTCAACAGATCTCATCTACCAAATCTTATGTGTGTACTGGGGTGTCTCCCGCTAATAGGACAGCCCTGTAATTGTTCAGTGAGATTATAACGTCAGCCTCATCCATCAAGCTCTCCGCTAAGTAGTTTGCGGAGAGCTTGGACACTAATGGAAAGCAGTGTCCTAAACAAGAAGGGAAGCGTCCTAATGTGGGGTTTTATGTAGGCTGGTTTCTAGCTGTGAGCTATGGACCTGAAATGATAGTTAAATCGATGGAGAGGCACTAAGCTACAGCCTGTGAATCTGGGCATCCGTAAAACCCAATTATTAACAGCCCTGAGTGGATGCGTTGCACACCGGCTCTCCCAGCTTTGATTGGGACTCTCTCTCCAGACAGAAACGGCCCAAGAGAAATGGAAATATGATGGTTAGTTGATTATTTCACAGTCTGCATGACGGACCACCCTCCTAACAAGACTCTAGGTCAAGTGCTCTTCTCTGCCCTGTGGATCTATTGGGGAGAAATTAGCTCTCGGTGGTATTTCTAATTATGGATAAAAGCGATTCCTCACTGGTCTGGCTATCATGTGTTTTGCAGTGGACCAAGAGACATGAAGCCCGTCTTCTGCCCTCGCCTCTTTCTCTATCTTGCTGCATGACCTTGGAAGGTGGCCTGATCTCTTGTCTTCTTTGCTGCCTCATCTGTCATGATCCACCTTTACTACTTCATAGCCATGTTCTAGGATAAATGAGAGAAGCCTCTACATCTTTTAGTCTCCCAGAAAGACTGGAACCAGGTAAATGCAAAGTGGAGCCATTTCCTTTGTTTTTGCTGCCTGAGTTACTAACGTGAATAATGGCAAAAATGGATGGGTTTGTGCAATTACTTTTGTTTTTGTTTTTGTTTTGTTTTGTTTTCCCTCTGGGGGGAGGCTCGAGGCATTCTAGGCATTCTATACATTATTCTATTGTATAATTGTTCATCTCTTCTATGGAGTGGGTGTTGGTATGCCCCTTTCTTAGCAAACTGATGGAGGCTGGCCTCAAAGTGAGCCACAGTGATGCGCTAGAACTAATTCTTACTCATAACTCCTAACTAAGTTTAATGTCTGTCTTCCCTACCGTAGTGATGAGTTTCATGAAGGCAAAGACTTGTTTACCTTGTTCTGCTCCAGCACCGAGCAGGTACTCAGTAAGAACTTGTAGAATTAGTGGATGGATGGATAGATGAACAGATGAATGGATGGACTGACAGATTATTAGATGGATGGATAGATAGAGGCATAGATGGATGGATGATGGATGGATAAGTGGGTGGATGATAGACAGATGGATATGATAGAGGGATGGCTGATTGGATGAATGGATGGATAGATGGATGGATGAACAGATGGATGGGTGGCTAGATGGACAGATGAATGGATGGAGGGATGCACAGAAGGATGAATGACAGATGGATGGATGATAATGGAAGGATGGCTAGATGGATGAACAGAAGGATGAATGGATAGATGAATGGGTGAATATAGTTTGTATGTGAACATGAATCACATTACCATTATTTATCACTGAGAGAAAGTTCTAAGTTTCAGATGTTCAGAGAAATTGAGAGATGCAGACCTAAGATACAGACCAGAAGGGCCATGCTCTCTCTAAGTCCCTGGGTAGAATCCTTCCTTGCCTCTTCCTAGCTTCCAATGTTGGCCATAAATTCTTGGTGTTCCTTGGCTTGTAGCTGAATCCCTCCACTCTCTGTCTTCATCACGACATGGCCTTTCTCCCTGTGTGCCTCTGTCTGCACATGGTCTTCCCTCTTCTTAGAAAGACACCAGTCATATTGGATCAAGGGCCCACCCTACTCCAGTATGACCTCCTCTTAACTAATTATATCCACAATGACCTTGTTTCCCAACAAAGTCACATTCTGAGGTGTTGGGAATTCAGACATCAACATATCTTTGGCAGGGGACTTGTGTCAACCTGTTATTCAACCCACAACAATGTGTGACCCAGCAGCTCCTCTCCCGGGTGTGTATCCTGGGGAAACTCCTGAACAGGATCATAAGAGGACGTATGTGAGAATGTTGGTGGTGACCACGTTTGTCCCAGCAAGGAGCCCAAGGTGACCTACATGTCTATGACTGGAGGAAATGAGTCAGCCAGATTTGATACATGCAGATGATGAAATAATACACAATACCCTGAATTTGCATACATCATCATGGATAGATCTTAAAAATACAGTGTGAAATGAAAAAAGTAGGAACTAGACTGAGATTGATGACACAATACCATGGACATAAATTTAAAATATACACTCACAGAGCAAGACTATATATGTTTCATAAGCATTGGAAAGTGGGTTGGAAGGATTTATTTTGAAGATACTGGAGTCACTGCTTGTGGGAGGCAGTGAGAAATGCTAACAGCAGACGCAGGCGAAAAATAATACAAGAAGGCACACGGGGGGCCTTGAACAGACAAATAGTGAATGTGTGGCATAAACTGAGAAGTGTGATTCTACGAAGGCGCCCACCCGGGGTCCAAATTTTGCAAAGAGGGGAGGAATCAGGAAACGGATTAATGAGTGACGGTGGCACCCAGGGCTGGGTGGAGTCCACGTCCTGTGAGCATGCGCAGCAGGGCCCCTTGATCCATGCTGAGCTTCAAGGAAGAGTGCGGAGAAAACCGCCCTAAGCCCAGACCTGGAGGGGAATTGGAGCTGTGCAGGTCAAGAATTAAGCAGACAGGGCCGAGCAGAAGGAGCTCCAGGAGAGCCCAGGAGAACCCAGGCTGGACCAAGTGCATCCGCCTGGGGAGAAGGAGAAGGGATGGTCCGCATGGCCCCGCCAGGGAAGGAGTGGGGCCAGGGCTGGCTGTGTGTGTGTTACCCACTCAGACGCCCACAGGGACCAGGTGGCGGAAATGAGCGAATGACCCAGGCGCATACTAAACACTTCCACAAATAATGATGGACCTTTCTATATTTAAGAAACCCAGAGTCCCCCAAGTCTGTATTTCTTTTCCTCCCTTTTGATGGAGACACGGGGGCTGGCTTCTTCTTTAAGAAAAACAATAGCGGCATATGATGAGAAGTGGTAGCCAACTCAGCCATGAGGGAGACATTAGAGGGGTGGGGCTTGGGGAGGACAGGAAGGGGATGTCCCAGCTCAACGGGAGGGCTGCTACCAGGTAGCTTCAGAGGATGCCTCCGCCCAAATGTGGTCCCAGTGTTGACAGATACTTCTTTTTCCAAGAGAAACTGTGAAACTGGGTTTTTATGTGAAATCTTTTTATTTGACATAGTAAAATCTAACTGAACCACAATGAGGTACCACATCACACTGACTAGGATGGCTATAATAAAATAGAATGGAAAATACGAAATTTTGACGAGGAAGTGGAGCAGTTGGAACCTTTGTATGTTGCTGGTGGGAAAGTAAGGTGACCCACTCACTGTGGAAAAGTTTGGAGGTTCCTCAAGAAGTTAAACATAGTGTCATCATATAACCCAGCAATTCCACTCCTAGGTATATGCCCAAAAGAATTGAAAGCAGGTACTCTACATGAAGACAAGTACATCCACATGCATGTTCCTAGCAGCACTGTTCATGATCACCAGGAGGTGGAAACAACCCAAATGTCTGTCATCATGTAAGATACAATGTAACTGAATCTTGAAAACGTTATGCCAAGTGAATGAAGCCAGACACTAAAAGTCATACATTGTATGATTCCATTTATATGAAATGCCCAGAATAGGCAAATCCATAGAGACGGACAGCTGACGAGAGGGTTGCCAGGGGTTGGAGGGAGGAGGGTATGGGAGTGAATGAGTGCTGGGTACCAGGTTTCCTTTTGGAGTAATGAAAGAGTTTTGGAACTAGATAGAGGCGATGGTTACATAAGATCATGGATATACTAAATGCCACTGAACTGTTCACTCTAAAATGCTTAATTTTTGCCAGGCACAGTGGCTCACACTTGTTATCCCAGAACTTTGGGAGGCTGAAGCAGGAGGATCACTTGAGGTCAGGAGTTTGAGACCAGCCTGGCCAACATGGTGAAACCCCATCTCTACTAAAAATACAAAAGTTATCCAGGCATGGTGGTACATGCCTGGCTACTCAGGAGGCTGAAGCAGGAAAATCTCTTGAACCCAGGAGGCAGAGGTTGCAGTGAACCGAGATCGTGTCACTACACTCCAGTCTGGGTGACAGAGTGAGACTTGGTCTCAAAAAAAAAAAAAAGAAAAGAAAAACAAGACAAAAACAAACAAACAATGCTTAATTTTTGCCAGGTGCAGTGGCTTATGCCTGTAATCCCAGAACTTTGGGAGACTGAGTCAGGAGGATCACTTGAGGCCAGTTCAAGACCAGCCTGGGAAGCAGCAAGAGCCTGTCTCTACTGGGACAAAAAAAAAAAGGTAATAAATAAAATGCTTAATTTTATATTATGTCGATTTCACCTCAATTTTTAAAAAACTGGAAAATGTAATTCAAATATTTAAGGAAAAACATGTGAGCCAAATGGATTCAGGCCGCAGGCTGCATCTGAACCCCTGGGGTGCCAGTTTCTAAGTTTGATATGGGGCTTACAGTCAGCAGGAGCCCCGTAATCTTGTACAGAGCTGCAGGATTAGGAACTCTGTTTTACTGGCAGGGAAACTGAGACTCCAAAGAGGTAAAGTGATGGGATCAGAGTCAAGCACAGGAGCTGGGGCTGAGCCCCAGAGGGTGGTCTCCCAGCACAATTGATCCTGTGCTCCCTGCAGTTGGGGCCAAGGGCTGTGGAAAGCATTAGAAAGGTGGCAGCTATTAAAGCAGGTGGCAGAAGGAGGATGCCTGGAAGTTCAGACAAGAACTGTGCATCGAAGCCGGGCGCGGTGGCCTATGCCTGTAATCCCAGCACTTTGGGAGGCTGAGGTGAGCGGATCCCTTGAGGTCAGGAGTTCAAGACCATCCTTGCAAACGTGGTGAAACTCCATCTCTACCAAAAATATTTTTTTTAAAAATTAGCCGGGTGTGGTGACTCATGCCTGTAGTCCCAGCTACTTGGGAGGCTGAGGCAGGAGAATCACTTGAACCCAGGAGGCGGAGGTTTCAGTGAGCTGAGATCGTGTCACTGCACTTCAGCCTGGGTGGCAGAGTTGAGACTCTATCTCTATAAAAAAAGAACTGTGCATCCAGATCTCCTTGGAGTTGTTGCCTCCTCTCACACAAGGCCCAGAAAACTCTCTCTCAATTGAAGCCCATTCAGCAAGGCTGGATTGAGTATGTACTGTGCATGTGGCAGGCACCACGTGAAATTAATAAAAGTAATAAGTGCAAAGGCTTAAGGGTTCACCCTGTGCAATGCACATTCTGTTGAGACCTCCTCTGATGCTCAGGGTAATGCTGTGAAGTGGAAACAGCGTTGCCACATGGATTGCATGCATGCATTTAACTTTTATACTATGCATGCATTTAACTTACATAATGCATGCATTTAACTTACACAAATTCAACGAACTGCAGTTGGCCAAAAGGAAAGGAGAAAAATCCTCATTGAAAGGGGGTAGACCTGTTGTGTCCCCGTGCGAACTTGCCACACAGGAAGCATGGAAATGGAATATATGGATCTGTTCTCATTGTCTCCAATCCTGACAACCTTTCCTAGAATGAGCAGCTCTCTGTGCTGAGCAGGATTCTAGCTGAGGATTTCTCAGCCTTGGCACTACTGACATTCTGGGTTGGATAATTATTAGTTGTGGGGACTGTCTAGTGTGTTGGAGGATGTTTAGAGGCTTCCCTGGCCCCTATCCACTAGATGCCAGGCGCATTTATTCCTACCCCTAGTTATGACAACCAAAAATGTCTCCAGGAACTGCCAAACATCCCCTGAGGGGCAAAATCGCCCTGGCTGAGAATCAGTCATCTGGAGTTTCAAATGTGTATTTACTGGTGCTCAACTAAGGAGCCGGATTGGAGGTGGGGGGTGGGGAGGATGGGAGGTGGGTAAATGGCTGCATTATGATGATTGTATTATTGTTACAGGAAAGGGGTCCCAATCCAGACCCCAAGAGAGGATTCTTGGATCTTGCACAAGAAATAATTCAGGGCAAGTCCATAGAGTAAAATGAAAGCAAGTTTATTAAGAAAGTAAAGGAATAAAACAATGGCTACTCCATAGACAGAGCAGCCCTGAGGGCTGCTGGTTGCCCATTTTTATGGTTATTTCTTGATGATATGCTAAACAAGGGGTGGATTATTCATGCCTCCCCTTTTTAGACCATATAGGGGAACCTCCTGACGTTGCCATGACATTTGTAAACTGTCATGGTGCTGGTGGGAGTGTAGCAATGAGGACGACCAGAGGTCACTCTCATCATTATCTTAGTTTTGGTGGGTTTTAGCCAGCATCTTTACTGCAATTTGTTTTATCAGCAAGGTCTTTATGACCTGCATCTTGTGCTGACCTCCTATCTCATCCTGTGACATAGAACGTCTTAATCACAGGGAATGCAGCCCATTTTACCCAGCTCCTATTCAAGATGGAGTTGCTCTGGTTCATACGCCTCTGGTATTATGACAATTTGCTGACACTTGTGGCTGTGCCATTCCTTGTGGAAGGGGGCAGAGTTAAGGGATTTTCACGGAAATGTTTTCCTTCACCTCGACTTTAGAATCTAGTACCCATCGCTGCAACTCAAGTCCCACAGGTGGGAAAATGGGGGCCCCAGGCAGTAAGTCATTTGCCCAAGGTCTCAGAGCTCATGAATGACAAAGAAGAGATTCAAGCCCGATCTATTTTACTAGGAAACCGGCTCCCTCCCCCCGCCGCCGCCCCTTTTTTTCTTCCCCTTCTCTCATTGTTTTGCCTTCCTATCCACAAGAGGGGTCAAAGGGAAATCAGCATGCCAGAAGGTAGAGTCTCATCACTCTCCACTACTGCAGGTGGCACTGAGAGTTAGCGGCTTGCCCCACAGTTCTGGATGAGGCCACAGGTAAATTCAGATTCCAGAGGTTTATGAAGCTGGTATTACTTAGGACTTTTCTAGCTGCAAGAGACAAAAACCTAATTCAGACTAGCTCAAACCAAAAAGGAACCATATTGACTCACATAACTAGCAAGTTGAAGGGGTGATGGCTTCAGGCGTGGTGAGGTCAAGGGGTTCAAATGGTCATCAGGACATGATCTCTCCATTTTTGGTTTCATCTCTGTTAGCTTCATTCTCTGAACAACGCTTCCTTCCATTATCCAAAGACAGCCAATGGCAGCACTGAGTGTAAAACTTGACCTTTTAGAAATCCAGCAGAAAGATTTCCTCCCTCCTAAGAGATTCATCCAACATTCCTGAAATTCACTCGATTGTCCCAGCTTGAGTCCCATGGATGTTTCCAAAAATGAATCACTATGGCCAGGGGCATATGAGATCCCATGATCAGGCCTGGGCCACCTCCTCACTTCCAGAGTTTGAGAGTAAGTTGAGCCCCAAATCTTACGGAAAAAAGAGTGGGAGGAGGAAGAGTAGTATTCTGTGGCCAACCTAGAAAACCACAGAAATTCCTCCCACCTACTGCTCAGGCCTGTGGGAAACTTGTAAGACAGAGTCCCAGTCCGTGTGAGTGGCGAGTGGAGGCATCTTGGGAGGGGCCTTGCAAAGGCAAAGCCAGGCTGGCTTGGTGGAGTCCTTTCCAGAATCCATCTGCTTGTGTAAAGCCCAGCAGAGGCCACCTTCAGCCAGCCCTCCCACATACTGGTGAAAGTGTTGTTGTTGTTGTTGTTGTTGTTGTTGTTTGAGACAAGGTCTCACTCTGTCACCCAGATTAGAGTGCAGTGGTACAATCTTGGCTCACTGCAACCTCCACCTCCCGGGTTCAAGCGATTCTCCTGCCTCAGCCTCCCGAGTAGCTGGGATTACAGGCATATGCCACCATGCCCGGCTAATTTTTGTATTTTTGGTAGAGATGGGGCTTCACCATGTTGGCCAGGCTGGTTTTGAACTCCTGACCTCAAGTGATCCGCCCACCCCGGCCTCCCAGAGTGCTGGGATTACAGGCATGAGCTACAGAACCTGGACTTAAAGTGATTTTTAAAAAGTGCTGTGTGAGACTTCCAAATGCTACTCACAGGGAGGGAAGTGAAAGAAGGAGAGGACTGGGGAAGAAATACCTTCTATTTTTTTTTTTCTTTTTTTTTCTTTTTTTTTTTTTTTTAGAGACAGCATATTGCTCTATCACCCAGGCTGCAGCCTGGACCTCTTGGGCTCAAGGAATCCTCCCACCTTAGCCTCTTGTGTAGCTGGGACCACAGGCATGCACCGCCACACCCAGCTAATTTTTTTTTTTTTTTAATTTTTTGTAGAGATAGGGTCTCTCTATGTTGCCCAGGCTGGCCTCAAACTCCTGGGCTCAAGTGAACCTCCCTCCTCGGCCTCCCAAAGTACTGGGATTACAGGGGTGAGCCACCTCACCTGTACAGCTTCTTTGGAGAATGGGCCTGGGCAGGTAAAACAGGGGCCACTCTACACCATCATGGCACAGCAAGAGCTGGGCTATGTAGGTTCAGTACACTTTGTCATTTAATTCTTGTGACAACCTCCTGTCATCATTGCTGTTTTACAGATAAGGAACTGACGCTCAGAGAGGTTCCATGTCTCAGCTAGCATTTCACTTACACCTGAGCAAAGGCTCTCTTTGTCCAGAGACAACGTGCCTTTCGGTGATAGAGCTAGGACTGGAACCCAAGTCTATCCGACTCAAAGTCCACAGCTTGTCCCCCATCCCGCAGGGACCTCTCCAGGCTAGTGAGCCCCATGAAACCTCCTCAGTGCTTCGTTCCAGTCTTTTAACTTCAAGCCCAGTCAGCGAGTTCTTTATTTCCACAAATGGTGCCATTAAACTAATGGCTTCGGGAACTATAGACTGGCCTCGGCACAGTTACACATCCCTCAACCCCCCATGTTCTGGCTTCCAAAGAAATGCATGGGAAATTCCAAGAGCCGAAGCCCACTTGGACACGTTTCCGGGCCACCATTTTGCTTTGGGATGGGCAAAAAGAAACACACACCCTGAACTTGAACTCCTCTTTGTGCAGGCTCCAGCCGGCCGGGCGCTAAATAGGGCCACGGCCCGTTTCCTCCTTCAAAAGTCCCTTGTAAAGGGCGGTAGCAGACCCCATCAGACAAAAAGCTGAGAAACCAGGGTTGAAATAGAGGCCTCTTTCTGTTTGGTCAATCAGCAGCTGCAAAGGATGCGTAGGATGGAGCTAAATTTATTTGTTCCTTTCTTTCTCAGCAACAGCGACGAGGCCCGAGGTGCAGCTGTCTCGCCTCGCCTGTCTTTTGCAGGCACCGGCATGCACAGAAGATGGCTCTCCGGGAGGAAGATTCCTTTCCATTTTGTTCGCTCTCTGCCTCCGCAAGGCTCCCAGCCACCTCTAGGGAGTACAGGGCGAGATCCTGTGCCAGCGGGTAGGAATCTGTAGCTGCCTCCCAGCCCCAGGGTGGAAATCATGACCTTTGAGAAGCAGGCAAGCTGCACGGCATAGATACTCAGGCCTGGTGAAGGCGAAGTGGGGCCACACCCTGGAAAACCACAAAAGTCCCCACAGCCTCTGCTTTCACTCGTCAGACCTGTGGGAAACTTGTAAGACACAGTCCGTGTGATCGGCGGGTGGGGGCATGTTGGGAGGGGCCTTCCGAAGGCCGAAACCAGGCTGGCAGGGCAGAGTCCTTTCCAGAATTTATCTGTTTGCTTAAAGCCCAGCGGAGGGGCCACCTTCAGCCAGCCCTCCAGCACACTGGTCCTAGTAGTTTTTTCAAAGTGCTTTGTGAGACTTTCAAAAGGTACCCATGGGGAGGGAAGTGAGAGGAGGAGGAGGGGACGGGGAAGAAACAGCTTTTTTATTTCTAGCTTTGCTTGAATGGCTTCTTGACGGTTACAGCTCCAGTTCTGCTGAGTCAGAAGAATCCCACAGCCGCTCACCGGAAACACAGCTGTTGGGCGAAAATAACCACAGAGCTGAGCATCATGCACCTTCCAGAAAAGATGGCAGAAAACCTCAAAACAAAAGAGAACTACAAAACAATAAGAGACACTCAAGAAAAAAAAAACAAACACCGCAGCTCACTAACCGATCCAAGCTGGTGGCGCTCTCCTGATCTCTCTCCACTCCCAGGCCAAGCAACCACTCTGAAATAAAGCTAAGTTTGGTGCTTTTATTTACACACACGTGTGTGTGTGTGTGTGTGTGTGTGTGTGTGTATATATATATTTTTTTTATAGAGTCTTGCTGTGTCTCCCAGGCTGGAATACAGTAGTGTGATCTCGGCTCGCTGCAACCTCTGCCTCCCAGGTTCAAGTGATTCTCCTGCCTCAGCCTTCCGAGTAGCTGGGATTACAAGTGCGCTACCACGCCCAGCTAATTTTTGTATTTTTAGTAGAGTTGAGGTTTCGCCATGTTGGCCAGGCTGGTCTCGAACTCCTGACCTCAAGTAATCCACCCACCTCGGCCTCCTGAAGTCTTAGGATTACAGGT
This sequence comes from Papio anubis, assembly GCF_008728515.1. Classification (NCBI taxonomy): domain Eukaryota; kingdom Metazoa; phylum Chordata; class Mammalia; order Primates; family Cercopithecidae; genus Papio; species Papio anubis. The sequence continues at coordinate 110,892,981 of NC_044984.1, forward strand.
GTGAGCCATCACACCTGGCCTACTTTTATACTGTAGTGGGTTTAATTGTGTCTCCCCAGTCACACCTCCACCAAAAACAGAAAAGCTATGTCCACAGTCTAATGTGCTCCAGCACCTGTGAATGTGACCTTAATGAAGAAAGGATCTTTGCAGGTGTAAATTAATTTTAGGATCTCAAGATTAAATCATCCTAGACTACGTGGGTGGATCTCAAATCCAATGACAGGTATCCTTATAAAAGCAAGGCAGATCCAGCTTGGGCAACATAGTGAGACCCTGTTTCTACAAAAATTAAAAAAAAAAAAAAAGGCTGGGCATAATGGCTCACACCTCTAATCCCAGCATCTTGGGAGTCCCACGTGGGCAGATCACTTGAGGTCAGGAGTTCAAGACCAGCCTGCCCAGTGTGGCTTAACCCCATCTCTACTAAAAATACAAAAATGAGCTGGGCATGGTAGTGCATGCCTGTAATCCCCGCTACTTGGGAGGCTGAGACACAAGAATCACTCGAACCCGGGAAGCAGAGGTTGCAGTGAGCTGAGATCGTGCCACTGCACTCCAGCTTGGGCAACAGAGCATGACTCCATCTCGGGAAAAAAAAAATTGCTGTGGGGGAGAGTGGTGTGTGCCTGTGGTCCCAGCTACTTGTGAGGCTGAGACAGGAGGATCTCTTGAGCCCAGAAGTTCGAGGCTGCAGTGAGCTATGATGGCACCACTGTACTCCAGCCTGGGTGACCAAGTGAGACCCTGTCTCAAAATAAAAAGAGTGTGGCAGAGGTGGATAGATTAGACACACAGAGAGGAACGCCAAGGGGAACTTGGAAGCAAGGATTGGAGTTTTGCAGCTACAGACCAAGGGTGTTAGGGCACCCATAAGAAACTAGCAGAGCCGCCCTGGGCTTCTGTTTACCAGGTCCTCCCCTGGCCATCTCCTTCCCCTTGTCTGGACTGAAAACATTCACAGCATCTTGTTGGCACGGACACCGAGTTTCCCTTTCTCCAGACTTCGTAATGATCAGGAAGCAGGATGGGGCCTTGAGGACTCCTGAGACTAAGGGAGGAGTCGAGGGTCCCTGGTTGTAGATAAGTCTCGGCCACAGGCCAGGAGTGTGACCTCATTAACCAGCCACCATTCACTGAGGCAGCTGGATCCTTGTTCTGCCCCTTCCTAGCTGTGTGGACTGGGGTAAGGTATTTACCCTCCCTGGGCCTCTGTCTCCTCATCTGTCCAATGGGGATAATTAGAAAACTTCCCTTACACAGTTGTTGTAAGGATGAAGCAAGTACATGCAAAGCCATTATTGAACGAGGCTGGACTCTCTGGTTCTTACTGTCCAGTGCTTTATGCAAGCGTAGAAAAGCTGTTGTTTTTCCCTGTCAGCATCTATGACACTATCTTTTACTGTCAGCATCCTGGTTGCCTTCGGGAAACCACCTCTCTTCCACCCCCTCATTCCAGGAGAGTGTATATCTCCCAGACCTGACCAATCAGACTCAGAGCTCAGTTCAGGAATGAGGATGTGATCCAAAGTGGGTCCGTTGGAGTGAATAGTTGCCAAAACTTGTAGGGAAAAGAAATTCACTTTCTCTTGGTTCCACTATGTGGTGGGATATGAGCGTGGAGCATCTCTGCTGCTACCTAGGGAGAGGCTGCCTGAGAGTGACACCAAAACTCCAGAAAGCAGAGATAAGGGATAGTGGGAGAGTCCTGACAACAATATTTGTATCCCTGGATCCAGCTTTGACTGAAACCATCCGTAGCTCTAAACTCGCAAGTTCCGTGAAACAATAAATCTTCTTTATGTTTAAGATAGTTTGAGTTGATCCCTTGTAAACAAAGGCATCCTGACTCATTGGATGTCTTATGTGATAATCTGAGCAGGAGGTAGACCTCTTATCCCTATTTTATGAGAAGAAACTGAGGCTCAGAGGAACTTAATCACTTGTATGAAATCACTAGTAAGTCCAGGGCTGTCATCTGATCCATGTAGCCCTGGGAAGGCAGAACAATGATGTGTTTGGTGCATGCCTTGGGACAGTCACATAAATCTCAAGGCTTCGAGTGGTCAATCTGTACCATAAAAGAGTTGGTATAGTTTTAAACTTTTAAACATATAGCCGATTACAGAAGTAACCATGACAATTAACCATGTATTTGCTCTCCATAACTGACAAATGTTGGCATTTTGTCACAGTTGTTTCAGAGATGAGCTGGTGTCTGAAATACTATATAGCTCCTTGTTTCTGTGTCTTGATTCTGGATTCTAAAACACCTGGAAAGTCTGACTTGGCAAAACTTGAAAAAATTTCAAAGATACGGAAGCATTTTATATCTACTCACTTATTGATGATTTCTGGCATTCTTCATTTCTTAAATAGATCTGAGTTTTCACCTTGTATTATTTTTGTTCAGCCCAAAAAAGAACTTTTTTTTTTTTTTTGAGATAGAGTTTCGCTCTTGTTGCCCAGGCTAGAGTGCAATGGCGCGATCTCGGCTCACTGCAACCACTGCCTCCCAGGTTCAGGCGATTCTTCTGCCTCAGCCTCCCGAGTAGCTGGGATTACAGGCCTGCACCACCACGCCCAGCTAATTTTGTATTTTTTTAGTGGAAGTGGGGTTTCTCTATGTTGGTCAGACTGGTCTCAAACTCCTAACCTCAGGTGATCCGCCTGCCTCAGCCTCCCAAAGGGCTGGGATTATAGGCGTGAGCCACCACACCTGGTAAAGAACTTCTTTTTAATATTTCATATGGTATAGGTCTACTGGTAATAAATTCCACCACTTTTTGTTTGTCAGTAAAACATTCTTTCATCTTCATTTTAAAAATATATTTTCACTGGACACAAGACTTTTGGTTGACAGTTTTATTTTTATTTTCAAATGTAATGCATTAAGGGTGTTATTCCATTGTCTTCTGTGTTGCACTGTTTCTAAGGAGAAATCAGTGATAATTCTTATCTTTGTTCTTTGTATGTAATATGTCTTTTTACCTTGGCTGCTTTTAAGATTTTCGTCTTTATTGCTGGTTTTAAACAATTTGATTAAGATAGGCCTTTATGTTCTTTTCTTTGTGTTTATCTTGCCTGGGCTTTGTTGAGCTTCTTGGATCTGTAACTTCATAGTTTTTATCAAATTTGGAACATTTGTAGCCATTATTATTTCAGGGTTTTATTTTCATCCTCTCCTCCTGGGACTGCAATTATTCGTAGGATAGATCTTCTGTTATTTTTGCATAGGTCTGACAACACTGATTATTTATTTTTTTGGCTCTTGTTTCTCCTTGCTCTTTAATGTGAATAACTTCTATTATTATGTCATTGGATTTGCTGATTTTTTTTTCTTCTACAGTCTTTAATATGCTGTTAAACTCATCTAGTAAATTATTATTTTATTTTTTAAGAAATGGGATCTTGCTATGTTGCCCAGACTGGCCCCAAACTCCTGGGCTCAAGCAATTCTCCCACCTCAGCCTCCAAAGTAGCTGGGACTGAAGGTGCATGCCACCACACCCAGCAAATTTTTATTTTAGATATTGTATTTTTTATCTCTAGAAGATACATTTGATTCTTTTTTTATATCTTCCACTTTTCACCATGTTTATATTCTTTAGATCTATGAACATATTTATAATTGCTGTTTTAAAATCTTTGTCAGTTAATTGCATCATCTTTGTCATTTGGGGTCTGTTTATATTAACCAGTATTTTTCATGTAATGGGTCACATTTTCCTGCTTCTCTAGATGTCTAGTAACCTTTTATTGGATGCTAGACAATGTAGATGCTGTGCTGCTGAATGCCTGGGTTTCATTATTTTCCTTTGATGTTTGTTTTGGGAGGCAATTGAGTTACTCATTGACCAGCTTGATTTTTTTTTTTTTTTAAGGCTTGTTTTTAAACTTTATTGCAGTGGCTCTAGAAAAGCTTCTTATCTAAGACTGGTTTAGGCCTACAAGAAAGGTGTAGCCTCACAGTGGTCTCTAATGAATGCCTTGGATGTTCAACAACTTATTCCCATTCTGGCTTGCTGAGATTTGAATGTCCCCCAGTCCCATGAGAGCTCTTGGAATTATTCAGCTTATACCTCTCCAATAGCAGTTCCTTGACAGCCTTGTATCATTTTGCCCAATATCTGAGCAACTTAGTATTTAGCCAGTGACTCAAGTGGTCCTTTATGCAGATTTCTGGCACTATGTGTCCATATAACACCATCTTCCCTGGGACTTTGCCTCACAGATTTCAACCATATTATAATCCACATATTATAATCTCTCTCTTCAACTCAGACAGGCCACTGTGCTCTGCGTGGGATCCTCCTCCCTGTGCTGCAGTCTAAAAAACACTGCCAGGCAGAAAGCCAGGGTGATCACAGGGCTCACCTGATTTGCATCCTTTCTTTCAGGCCTCATAGTTCTACACTACCTGTGGCCCAATCTCTGAAAACAGTTGTTTTATATCTTTTGTCTGGCTTTCCAGTTGTATACAGCTGGAAAACAACTTTGTTACCAATTCCTTCATCATGGCCAGAATCAGAAGAAGTTCACCCTGATAACTTAAGAAAGAAAGATGTAAAATAGGAACACGTTGGAAGGGCCTAGGGGAATTCACCAAAAAGAAGTAATAGCCAAATAATAGTCCTCAAAAGGGACAGAGACCACAGAAACTCTGGAGATCCAGGGTGTCTTAGTCTGTTTTCACATTGCTGATAAAGACATACTCGAGACTGGGCAGTTTACAAAAGAAAGAGGTTTAATGGACTTAGAGTTCCACGTGGATGTGGAGGCCTCACAATCATGGTGGAAGGCAAGGCGGAGCAAGTCATGTCTTACATGGATGGAGGCAGGCAAAGAGAGAGAATGAGAAATGAAGCAAAACGGATTTCACCTTATCAAACCATCAGATCTCATTCACACATCTTATTCACTACCACGAGAACAGTGTGGGAGAACCGCCCCCATGATTCAATTATCTCTGTCTGGGTCCCTCCTGCAATGTGCGGGAATTATGAGAGTACAATTCAAGATGGGATTTGGGTGGGGACAGAGAGCCAAACTATATCACAGGGGAACTAAGAAACAGTCTCTTCAAGAAATAGATGACTGGACAAGTTAGCTCCATGCCCATGGAGTCCTTCAAGACTCAAATTTCTAGGAGAAGATATCTGGCCTAGTCACAGTCATGGGCTTACCTCTTGGCCAGAGGAGGGCAAGACACTTTGGTTAATGATTCTACCAAGATGATATACGATGGTGGGAGGACAGATTCCAAAGCAAAACTGGGTCGCTCCTTCCAGAAGCAAGGAGATTGGCCCCTTGGCAGGCAAAAACAACAGAGACACATTACAAAATACTTATGAAAGCAGTATTTACGAAAGCACAAAATCTTTTTAAGTAGGGTTGGCTTTTGAACTCAGAGCCTTGGGGTTTCTTTTTGCTATTTCACCACAAGGCTGCATGGATTCGTTCTTTCCCCTGACATCTCTGCCTTCCCCTCCCACACAGACAGACTTTCTCTACAACAAATCCATTTTATGAACAACATATAGACAATAACAAACTTCTCATCAGGCCAGAAATGCCAGTTTATAGCTCATCGAGAACAGAGATTCTCTGAGCCTGCCAATGTTCAAGGAAGACTTCCAGAGAATAAAACTTGCTTGGGGGTGAAGGGCAAGCTTGAACCTGTGTCCTGGGAACAAAACATGCAGCAAAATGCATTTCTTCTTTTCCCACTACTCATAACTACCAGGAGTTGGAAGCACCTTGCCTGAAAGCGAAGGTTGTGTTTTGTGTTTCAAGAGTGAGTCTGAGGTAGCTGCAGGCTAGATTATTAAGCAGATTAATTCAACCAAATACATTGACAAACGCACCAGCAGGTAAGGGAAGAAGATGATCCCTGCTTAGATTGTTGTGAGGAAGTTTCTGTGTCCCCACTCTGCCTAGAGGCCAATCAGATGTGTGTGTGTGTGTGTGTGTGTGTGTGTGTAACCTCTACAAAACAAAACACCCCAAATCCTTAAAATTTCCACAAATGTTGTTTTCTTGTATGATCATACCCATTTCAGAGATGAAAAATCCGAGATACAGTACATGGAGCTGTGAGACAGTGATAAAACAAACAACAACAACAAAAAACAAACAAACAAGAATTGAGGCCAGGTGTGGTCGCTCATGCCTGTAATCCTAGCACATTAGGAGACCGAGTTGGGCGGATCACCTGAGGTCAGGAGTTCGAGACCAGCCTGACCAACATGGTGAAACCCTGTCTCTACTAAAAATACAAATGTGCCGAGTATGGTGGTGGGCACCTGTAGTGTACTTGGGAGACTGAGGCAGGAGAATCACTTGAATCCAGGAGGTGGAGGTTGCAGTGAGCCAAGATCGTGCCATTGCACTCCATCCTGGGCCACAGAGTGAGACTCTGTCTCAAAAAAAAAAAAATTGAGTTCAAAACTGCAGGATTAAACTTTTCTGTATGCCTTGAGAATAATTTTGAAAGCAAGAGAAACGGAAAGGGAGAGAAAGGAGAAGGAGGGGAAAGGAGAAAGGAGGTAAGGAAAGCAAGTTAGCTCTTTGGATAATTCATGTCTTCAAAGGTGCCTGGGTTTTTTGAGATTTAGAGTGCTGAGAGATGCTGTTTGCACACCACTAAGATCCAAATGGAAATTATAGTCAAGTAAAAGCACATCACATCCCATGGCTAACTCCTTTCTCCAGCTTTATATTTTAGCTATGTCCACTCTCAGGTTTTCAATTTAGAAAGATGTCTTTTCATTCCTTGAGGGGTTTTCTTTTTTTCTCAAGAAAGAAATCATGGTAATTTCATGCTGATTGAGAAAAGACCAAAATGAGGTTATAAAATTAATTCCTGGGAGGGTTTTAGTGACTTGTATCTTGTTGACTGCTTTATAAATCTTTTTTTTTTTTTTTTTTTTTTTTTTGGCCAGACACGGTGGCTCATGCCTGTAGCCCCAGCACTTTGGGAGGCCGAGGTGGGTGGATCACTTGAGGTCAGGAATTCGCGACCAGCCTGGCCAACATGACGACACCAGGTCTCTTGAAAATACAAAAATTAGCAGGGTGTGGTGGCACATGCCTGTAATCCCAGCTACTCAGGAGGTTGAGGCAGGAGGATTGCTTGAACCTGGGAGGTGGAGTTTGCAGTGAGCCGAGATTGTGCCACTGCACTCCAGCCTGAGCGACAGAGCAAGACTCTGTCTAAAAAAAAAAAATATGTGTGTGTGTGTGTATATATATATAGGTTTTGGTTCCATTTTCTTCTCTACTGGCAGCCTTTATTTTATATATATAATATATATACCATATATAATATATAAAATATATATACCATATATACCCTATCTATAATATATACCATATATACCCTATATATATAATTATATATATATATATAGGGTTGCTTTATATATATACACACACACATATATATGCCCTCCTCTGACCAAGAGGTAAGCCCATGACTGTGACTCGGCCAGATATCTTCTCCCAGAAATTTGAGTCTTGAAGGACTCCATGGGCATGGAGCTAATTTGTCCAGTTATCTATTTCTTGAAGAGACTGTTTCTTAGTTCCCCTGTGATATGGTTTGACTCTGTGTCCCTACCCAAATCCCATCTTGAATTGTACTCCCATAATTCCCACACATTGCAGGAGGGACCCAAAGGGAGATAATTGAATCATGGAGGCGGCTCCCCTATACTGTTCTTGTGGTAGTGAATAAGATGTGTGAATGAGATCTGATAGTTTGTTAAGGTGAAATCCCTTTCGCTTTGTTTCTCATTCTCTCTTTTTGCCTGCTTCCATCCATGTAAGACGTGACTTGCTCCTCCTTACCTTCCACCATGATTATGAGGCCTCCACATCCATGTGGAACTAACTGTAAGTGCATTAAACCTCTTGTATATAAAGGCTGCCAGGAGAGAAGAGAATGGAACCCAAAACACTTACAGGAGGAATGACAGACTCATTGTATAGGACAGTGGGAAGGGATTTGAGGATTAGGAAAACCTTCTGGGGAAGTGTCTGGAGACTGCAAGGTCTTGAAATGACAAATGATTGGCTGGGCGTGGTGGCTCACGCCTGTAATCCCAGCACTTTGGGAGGCTGAGGCGGGTGGATTACCTGAGGTCAGGAGTTTGAGACCAACCTGACCAGCATGGAGAAACCCTGTCTTTACTAAAGATACAAAATTGGCCAGGCATGGTGGCACATGCCTATAATCCCAGCTATTTGGGAGGCTGAGGCAGGAGAATCACTTGAACCTGGCAGGCGGAGGTTGCGGTGAACCGAGATCGTGCCATTGCACTCCAGCCTGGGCAACAAGAGTGAAACTCAGTCTCAAAAAAAAAGAAAAAAAGAAAAGGACAAATGATCACGTTCCCTATTGTATTTTAGATGCCCGGCACAATTCCTGATCCGCAGTAGGTGTTCAGTAAATTATTTGTTGAACAAAAGAATGATTGAGTGAATGTGAATCTCTAGGCAGGCCTAAACTATGTTTTTGCCAAACCAGACTCCAATGCCTTGATAGCATTGCACCTCTTTTTCCATTCTTTGTCGTCCTGGCAATTGTTTCTGATTCTTTCAAGGCAATAGATCCGACCCTTGTGTGGATTATGAACATCTCTGAGAATCTGCTGAGAGTGACGGGCCTTTTTCTCAAAAAAATGCACAGACACTTATGCACATTTGGCATATCTTTTCAAGTGAGCGAATGCCCTGAACCTCACATGTGGCCACAGCCTAACAATCTCTGGAACTTTTCCACTCTTCTTCCTGTCTCTCTGCCCCGCAGACTTATTTGCTCCTTCACTGGGTCCTCATAGCACTTTGAAACATCTTTTCATTTTTTAGCTTAAAACATTTATTTTATTCACAGATCTGTAATTTGTGCAGAGCTTGGGGGATGCCCTCTCTCTGTTCCACTTCAGGCTGAGGCTGGAATCACCTGAAAGATTACTGCATGGTTTGAATGTGTCCCCCAAATTTCATGTACTGGAAACTTAGATCTCCAAGTTCGTATGTTGATGGTATTTGGACGTGGGGCCTTTAGGAGGTAATTAGGATTAGATAAAGTTATAAGGATGCAGCCCCCATGATGGGACTGGTGGCTTTATGAGCAGATGAGGAGAGGCCTGAGCTGACACACATATTCTTGCCCTTTCACCATGTGATGCTCTCCACCATGTTATGATGCAGCAGGAAGGCCCTTACCAGACACTGGCACCTTGATATTGGACTTCCCAGCCTCTAGAACTGTAAGAAATAAATTTATTTTCTTTAGAAATTTCTTTTCTCTAGAAATTACCAAGTCTATGATATTCTGTTATAGTAGCAGAACACAGACCAAGGCAATTACTCAATCACCTGTCCAGAGGCTGTCCAGAGATTGATGCCAAAGAGACCTAAAGAGTGGGGAGCTAAAATAGCTTGGGGTCCTCAGGCATCTCCTCCTGTCTCTATGTGATCTTTCTATGCATTCTCTCTGGCTTATCCAGAGCACTTTAAACATACCTTTCTTACTACTTAACACACAACGTTGTAGTAGTTATCTATGCCTGTGGATTGTGGCAGTGTACTTATGTGGGTTTCATTGGCAAAACTGTAAATCCTTCAAGGACAAGGACTATAACTTGTTCATCTCTATTTCCTCAGGAACCTAGCATCTACCTTGCATGTAACTATGTATTTAATATATGCTATTTGGAATATGCACGTAGGTATGTGTTTATTTTATTATGATGCCCCACTACATTTCAACAAAGAATTAGAATGGAGCTTATATATATACCTCCATACAACAAAAATGCAAATCAAAGGAATGGGGATGAAATGAAAATAAAGGTAGGAAAATATGTTAAAATAAAAGATAACAGGCCAGGTGCGGTGGCACGCTCCTGTAATCCCAGCACTCTGGGAGCCCGAGGTGGGCGGATCACGAGGTCAAGAGATCAAGACCATCCTGGCCAACATGGTGAAACCCCGTCTCTACTAAAAATACAAAAATTAGCTGGGCATGGTGGCGTGCACCTGTAGTCCCAGCTACTTGGGGCAGGAGAATTGGTTGAACCCGGGAGGCAGAGGTTGCAGTGAGCCAAGATCGTGCCACTGCACTCCAGCCTGGGTGACAGAGCGAGACTCCGTCTCAAAAAAAAAAATAAAATAAAATAAAATAAAATAAAATAAAGTAAAGTAAAATAAAATAAAATAACATCACTACCCAAAATGTATCCCCACAAAGTTGTATATCATTATTGGCAGTGGCCCAGAAGAAAGGGCAAAGAGGGAAATAAACTCAGTTACTAAACTTCACAGGGTTGCATACAGATGATCCTCAATTTACAATGGCTCAACTTAAAATTTTTCAACTTTATGATGGTGCAAAAGTAATATGCATTCAGTAGAAACTGTACTTCAGGTACCCAAACAGCCATTCTGCTTTTGCTGTTAGTACAGAATGAGATCTTCAACACTTTATTATAAAATAGGCTTTGTGTTAGATGATTTTGTCCAACTGTAGGCTAATATAAGTGTTCTGAGCTTGTTTAAAGTAGGCTAGGTGATATGGTTGGGCTGTGTCCTCACCCAAATCTCATCTTGAATTGTAGCCCCCATCATTCCCATGTGTTGTCGGGGGGACCTGGTGGAAGGTAATTGAATCATGGGGGTGGTTTCCTCCATACTGTTCTCATGATAGTGAATAAGTCCCATGAGATCTGATGATTTGATAAGGGATTCCCCCTTTCACTTGGTTCTCACCCTGTCTTGCCTGCCTCCATGTAAGATGTGCCTTTTGCCTTCCACCATGATTTTGAGACCTCCCTAGCCACGTGGAACTGTGAGTCCATTAAACCTCTTTTCTTTATAAATTACCCAGTCTTGGGTAAGTCTTTATCAGCCACATGAAAACAAACTAATACACTAGGCTAAGCTATGATGTTTGGTAGGTTAGGTGAATTAAATGCATTTTCAACTTATAATGGGTTTACCAGGATGTATTAATAAGTCGAGAAGCACCTGTATAAGCCAACTAATCACTTGGGAAAACACAGTTTGTGTGAGTAACAAGGTACACAAGAAATGTTTTTCTATTGGTTGCAATTTTATTGCAACCTCCTTATGATAAAAATGATAGCATGTTTATACAATGAATTATCTATAATGTGCCTCAATACAGGTTAAGGGAGGTTCAATACAAGCAAATCTACAAGTGGCCAAAACAAAGGGCTTAAAGCTGCAATTCTGTAAGGGTCTGATTTTATCTAAGAAAATATTTAAGACCATCTAGTCCAGCTTTTTCTGAAGGGTACACTATGGAATAACAATCTTGGAAAAGCTCTGCCCATAATGGCTTCTGTGGTTGAGGAAAGGGGGGAAACCCACTCATGTCTTCCTCCTGGAAATGCACAGTGAAACACTAGCATTTTAAAGGCTCTGAGAAGTCCTGCAATAAAGAAACCCAGCATTTGCCAGGTTTCTCTGACTATTATTGTGCAAGAACCTTGGGGCAGTCTCAAAATGGGACCTAGGTCCACTGATCCTACCATGAAATGAATTTTTCCTTCTCGTGAGAGTAGATGGGAGTAACGGCCTGCTATTCTTAAGCAAGTTATTCTGAACTCTCTCTCCTTTGTCCTAAAAAGACCTGGGAGAGAAACAAAGTAATGTCTGCAAATTTCCTGCTTAAAGCACCTTTGGTTTTTTTGTTGTTGTTGTTTTGTTTTGTTAATGGTCATAGCTGTAGAAAACAACATACTTCTTGTTTGTTGTTTTCTATAGCTATGACCATTAAAAAAAAAAAAAAAAAGATTAAGGAGAAACTTGTCCTCTTAAATTGCAAATAAAGGAAAAGAAAGGTGTGATTGAATGTTACCAAGAGTTCACAATTTCCGCCACTAAGAAAATAAAAAAGGGTCCTCCTTATAGACATCAAGCAAGACCCTTTGATCATCCATAATCCTGATCACAAAATGATCGACACTTGCTCAGGCCAATCAGAAAACCAAAGAGTTGTACCTTCAGCAGATAGATGGCCAGAAGCAGCACGGGCATTGTCTATTTGTTTTGGTGCTGCATGTGAAAGGAAATCAAGGGTATCTGTTACTCTTTGTCCAGTTCCTGTCTCCTAGTACACTAACATTTTCATCTCAAAAGAATCAAAGTGTATCTAGTCCAAAAAGGAAAGGCTCGCTCAGTTCTACATGCCATAGAACAATCCCAGAGTCTTTTCTTCACAGAATACTTGTTAATGTCCACTTAATATTCTATGGAACACACTGGAAATCTGTGATTAAGTACATAGAAGGACTGCAGAGTCTTTAGGTCAATGGTTCTCAAACTAAGTTCCACAGAACGGCAGTGGTTCTTAGAGAGTCTCAGAGGCTGCTAGGGAGGGATGGAGAGGCCCTTGGCAGGCAGAGGTCTGGGCCCTCAGCCTCAATTCAATTATGGCGGATTTTTTTTTTGTTTTTTTTTTGTTTTTTTTTTTTTGAGACAGTCTGGAGTCTGGCTCTGTCTCCCAGGCTGGAGTGCAGTAGCACGATCTTGGCTCACGGTAACCTCTGCCTCCTGGGTTCAAGCAATTTTCATGCCTCAGCCTCTTGAGTAGCTGGGACTGCAGCATGTTCCACCATGCCCAGCTAATTTTTGTATTTTTAGTAGAGACAGCATTTCACCATGTTGTCCAGGCTATTCTCAAAATCCTGACCTCAGGTCATCCACCTGCCTTGACCTCTCAAAGTGCTGGCATTACAGGCATGAGCCACGGTGCCCAGCTGAATTCTTTTTTTCTACATAAAAACCTGTTTGGAAAAAAAAAAAAGTCTCTGTTACTTAAAATTAGAAAATATTTGAGAGCCACTGCTTTAAACAGAGCTTCATATACATTATTTTTCACAGCTGGGATTCTGATAAGGCAAACAGTCTTAGTCATATTCTTAGCAAGAACCTGGGGGCAGGAATTTAATTATTTTAGATTAAAAGCAGAACCATGGCAAAACATAGCATAAACAAATAAAAGATTTGCAACCATATAATTCATAAAGGATTAATATCCTCCTTTTTCTTTTTCTTTTCTTTTCTTTCTTTTTTTTTTTTTTTGACACGGAGTCACTCTGTCGCCCAGGCGAGAGTGCAGTGACGTGATCTCAGCTCACTGCAAACTCTGCCTCCTGGATTCAAGCAGTTCTCCTGTCTCAGCCTCCCAAGTAGCTGGGATTACAGGTGTGCACCACCACACCTGGTTAATTTTTATGTTTTTAGTAGAGATGGGGTTTCACCATGTTGGCCAGGCTGGTCTCAAATTCCTGATTTCAAGTGATCCACTCGCCTTGGTGTCCCAAAGTTCTGGCATGAGCCACTGCGCCCTGGCTGATATCCTTAATTTATAAGACAGTCCTACAAATTAAAAACACCAATAGCCCAGGGAAAACATGGGGCAAGGCTGCAGCTTTCACAGAAGCAGAAATGCAAATGGCCAACGAGCATATGAAAAGATGCTCAGCCTCACTTGTCAGGCAAATGCAAATGAGAACAATGAGATACTATTTTTTACCCATCAGATTGGCAAAAATGGAACATATGTGTAACATCCAGAGCTCGTGAGGGTGTAAGAAATCCAGTTCCTTCCAACACCATTGGGGGAGGTCTGTAAATTATTATAACGTGGTAGAAAATCAACTGTTGGTATTTTTGAAAATTTAAGCTGTGGCCCAGGACTCCTATTTCTGAGAATATATCCACCAAAAATGAAAATGTCAGTATACAAAGACATAAATCTATAAAGAAATTTATTGCAGTATCGCTTGTAATAGTTAAAAAAAAACCTGGAAATAGTCTGAATGTACATTAATAAAAACATGGCTGAGCAAGTCATGATATATTTATATTAAGAAAAACAGTGCAGCTATTAAAAATTACAAAATAGGCTGTCACAGAGGCTCACACCTGCAATCCACCACCTAAGAAGGCCGAGGCGGGCAGATCTCTTGAGCCCAGGAATTCAAGAACAACCTGGGCAATATGGCAAAACTCCACTTCTACAAAAAATTAAAAAAATTAGCTGGATGTGTTGGCGTGCCCCTGTGGTCCCAGCTATTTGGGAGGCTGAGGTAGGAGGATTGCTTGAGTCCAGGAGGTCGAGGTTGCAGTGAACTATGATCGTGCCACTGTGCTCTAGCCTGGGGGACAGAGCAAGACCCTGTCTCAAAAAAAAAAAAAAAAAGTATACACACACACCCATTTTTGTAGTTTTTAAATTTTAGTAATTTTTAGTATTTTTGTATTTTTAGTAGAGACAGGGTTTTGCTATGTTGGCCAGGCTGGTCTCGAACTCCTGACCTCAAGTGATCCACCCACCTGAGCTTCCCAAAGTGCTGGGATTACAGGCGTGAGCCACTGCGCCAGGCCTATATATTTATATACAATACATCTGAACATAGTGGCTGGGAGATAGTCCTGCAACATCTTGTTAAATATTTAAAAAGCAAATATTGGCGGGTGCAGTGGTTCACACCTGTAATCCCAACACTTTGGGAGGTCCAGGCGGGCAGATTACCTGAGGTCAGGAGTTCGAGACCAGCCTGACCAACATGGAGAAACCCCATCTCTACTAAAAATACAAAAATTAACTGGGCTTAGTCCTAGGTACTTAGGAGGCTGTAGTCCTAGGTACTTAGGAGGCTGAGGCAGGAGAATCGCTTGAACCCGGGAGGCGGAGGTTGCGGCTAGCCGAGATGGTGCCATTGCACTCCAGCCTGGGCAACAAGAGTGAAACTCAGTCTCAAAAAAAAAAAGGCAAATATTATACAATTTTTATTAAAAAAAAGAAAGAAGGAAAATAAAAGTCAAACTCTGAAAGGGAGTTTCTATATGTTTTTGTAAATGAAGAAAACAGAAAGGAAACATATCAAATTCTTAACAGTGAAATGACTCAGGGAGTTGCACTGGAGAGTAGTGGAGCGGCTATTAATTTTATTTTAGATAATTATTTATTGTTTGAATTGCTACAAAAGATATACAAGACTTTTGTAATTCAGATGATCAGTATCTTTAAAAACAGAAAATTAGGGGTAAAAATTCAAAGTAAATCATATTACTTTGACAATCACTCAAAGGCAGAGTGGACCTGACTTCCTGAAACAGTCTTAAGAGACCCTGCTGAGGGTTGTGTCTTAATAGAAGGCACCCCAGTTAGGCATGGGGTTAAGTTGAAGAAGTGCTTTTCAATAGAGCCAAGATTTTCCTTGAAAAACAGTCTTGACTCTTCTCTAATACATACCAAAGGCTTGAATAAGACACCAAAATAATATACTATAGAACAGGTGTCAGCAGATGTTTTCTGTAAAAGAACAGATAGTAAATATATGATGGTGTGTGGGCTGTAATATATACAGTTTCCGCCACAACTACTCAGCTCTGTTGTGATTGTGCAAAAATAGCCCCAGACAATGCGTAAGTGAATGAGGATGGCTGTGTTCCAATACAATTTTATTTACAAAAGAAGTAGCTGGCCAGATTTGACCCAGGGGCTATATTTTGCCGACCACTGGTATAGAACACAGGCATAATGATCTTTTAGAAGCAGACTTTTAAGCCGGAGGGAGGTGGCTCATGTCTGTAATCCCAGCACTTTGGGAGGCTGAGGTGAGTGGATCACCTGAGGTCAGGAGTTCGAGACCAGACTTACCAACGTGGTAAAACCCCATCTCTACTAAAAATACAAAAATTAGCCGGGCACGGTGGCGAGTGCCTGTAGTCCCAGCTACTCGGTGAGGCTGAAGCAGGAGAATCGTTTGAACCTGGGAAGCGGAGGTTGCAGTGAGCTAAGATCCTGACATAGCACTCCAGCCTGGGCGGCAAGAACAAAACTCCATCTCAAAAACAAAAACAAACAAACAAAGAAGAAACAAACTTTTAAATGGAGGTATATATAATATGCATACAATAAAATAATCCAATTAATTTTTAAGAAGGGAACACACCTTTGTAAGTGCCACCCAGATTAAGATATACGGTGTTACCCAATCCCAAAAGTGTTCCTTGTGCGCCTCCAAGTCATCCCCATCACCACCGCCAAAGCTAACCGCAGATTGGACTTACAGCCTCCAAATTTGTTTTCACTGGTTTTTAATCTGATGTAAATGAAATCTATAGCTTGTTCTTCCCCTCAATGGCATGTTAGTGAGATCGATCCCTGTGACTGTGTGGGTTGGTCCAACTTCAGGCTATATTGCATATACCACATGTAGTGCTGCATTTATAGCATTGAACAGATATGCCACACTTTACTTATCTTTTCCACTATGATAATATTTGGGTGGTTTCTCATTTGGGGCTATTATCAATAATGCCACTATGAACATTCTTGAACATATCTTTGGTACCCACATTTACACATCACTACTGGGCATATTCTTGGAGCGTGTATGCTTATGTTCAGCTTTAGGAAAAGCTGCTAAACATTTCTGAAGTGGTTGTACTAGTTTAGACTCCTACCATCTGTATACAAGGGTCTCAACTTCTCTAAGCATTAACAACACTTGGTATTGACAGGTTTTCTTTTTTCTTTTCTTCTTTTCTTTTTTTTTTCCTGTAAACTTAGCCATTTTTACGTGTCTAAGTGTAAAACTTATATATAGTAAGGTGCAGAAATCTTAGCTAACTTTTGTTTACATACATAAAAATCTCACTGTGGTTTTAATTGCATTTAATTGACTAATGGATACTGACTCCTTTTTGACAGGTTTATTGGCTGTTTGGATTTCTCTTTTGTAAAAAGCTTGTGTGTTTTGCCAATTATTTTTTAATTGCATTTTTTTCTTATTAATTTGCAGGCATCCTTTTTAAATATTCTGAATATGAATCCTCTGCTTGATATCTTTAGTTCAACTATCTTCTCCCATTCTATGGTTTGCATTTTTGTTCTCTTAATGGGATATTTTGATGAACAGAAGTTCTTAATTTTAATGAAGTCCAGTTGATCAACTGTTTGCCCTTCCTTCCTTCCTTTCTTTTCTCTCTCCTTTTCTTTCTTTCTTTCTTTTTTCTTTCTTTCTTTCCTTTCTTTCTTTCTTTTCTTTCTTTCTTCTTTCCCTTTCTCTCTTTTTTTTCTTCTCCCTCTCCTCTCCTCTCCTTTCCCTCCCTTCCTTCCTTCCTTCCTTCCTTCCTTCCTTCCTTCCTTCCTTCAACAGGCTCTTGCTCCATCGTCCAGGCTGGAGTGCAGTGGTGCGATCTCAGCTCACTGCAACCTCTGCCTCCTGAACTCAAGCCATCCTCCCATCTCAGCCTCCCAAGTAGCTGGGACCACAGGCATGTGCACTGCCACCACACTCCGCTAATTTTTGTCTTTTTTTCTGTGGAGATGGGGTTTCTCCATGTTGCCAAGACTGATCTCAAACTCCTGGCCTCAAGCAATCTGCCCACCTCAGCCTCCCAGATTGCTGGGATTACAGGCGTGAGCCTCTGCACTCAGCCAACTGTTTTCTTTATGGTTAGTTGTTGTTTTTTTTTTTTTTTTTTTGAGATAGAGTCTCTCTCTGTCTCCCAGGTTGAAGTTCAGTGGCATAATCTTGGCTCACTGCAACCTCTGCTTCCTGGGTTCAAGCGATTCTCGTGCCTCAGGCTCCTGAGTAGCCGGGACTACAGGCGTGCACCACCACGCCCAGCTAATTTTTGTGTTTTTAGTAGAGATAGTGTTTCACCATGTTGGCCAGGCTGGCCTCAAACTCCTGACCTCAGGTGATCTGCCTGCCTCGGCCTCCCAAAGTGCTAGGATTATAGGCGTGAGCCACTGCGTCCAGCCTATGGTTAGTATTTTCGTGTCCTGTTTTAGAAATGTTTCGCCATCCTAAGGACATAAGCATATCCTCCCATGTTATATCCTAGATTTATTGTTTTAGTTTACACATTTCAGTCTACAACCATCAAAGTAATCATAACCAGAAATGTATAATGGGTAGACATGACCCATTGCAATATTTTCAGTCCCTCATGGTCTTCCAGAACTTTCTGTTGCCCATGAGAGGTGGAGTCTATTTCCCCTTCCCTTCAACCTGGGTTGGCCTCTATGACTGTTTCAACCAATAGAATGAAGCAGAAGAGGCACATCTATCCTTCCAAAGATAGCTCAGAGAAGGTAATATGGCTTCTACCTGGCCCTCTCTCATTCTCTCAGGACACATGCTTCGGGTGCTGTGATCACCACATAAAAAGTGTGGTTCCAGGCCAGGCACTTAATTAATCCCAGCACTGTGGGAGGCTGAGGCAGATGGATCACCTGAGCTCAGGAATTCAACACCAGCCTGGCCAACATGACGAAACCCTGTCTTTACTAAAAATACAAAAATTAGCCAGGCGTGGTGGAGCACACCTGTGATCCCAGCTACTCGGGAGGCTGAGGCACAGAATCGTGTGAACCCAGGAGGCAGAGGTTGCAGTGAGCTGAGATTGTGCTACTGCACTCCAGCCTGGGTGATAGAGTGAGACTCTGTCTCAAAAAGCAGAAAAAAACAAAGAAACAAATCTGGTTCCCTGAAGCCACCACAACGGAGAGATCACATGGAGAAACGACCTCGAGATAGAGAAAGAGAGACGCCCAAGGAACCAGCTGTTCTGGCCACCAGTTCCACAGGTCTTCCTGATCCACACACCAGACTTGAGTGTGAAGAAGCCTTCTAGGTGACCCCAACGGTAGCCACATGCGATATCCTGAGCTAGAATTGTCCAGTCAAGCTGCTTATGAATCTTTATTCTACAGAAACCATGAAGGATAACAAATGAATCCAGCCCAGTATGGTGGCTCATGCCTGTAATTCCAGCACTTTGGGAGGCTGGGGCGGGAGGATCACCTGAGGTCAGGAGTTCAAGACCAGCCTGGCAAATATGGTGAAACCCCGTTTCTATAAAAATACGAAAGTCAGCCGGGCATGGTGGCGGGTGCCTGTAATCCCAGCTACTCAGGAGGCTGAAGCAGGAGAATTGCTTGAACCTGGGAGGTGGAGGTTGCGGTGAGCCAAGATTGCACCACTGCACTCCAGCCTGAGCAACAGAGCAAGAGTCCATCTCAAACAAACAAACAAGTGAACACTGTTTTAAGCCACTATGGTTTGGGCTTATTTGTTACCCGGCAATAGATGATTGCTACAGGAGGCAAGAAGGCCAGCCATCTCTCCACACTCTAACCTGGTGCTAATTTGGAGGGGATAGGCTTGGTCTCCACCCCTGCTGCTTATTTCAAGGGTGTGTTCTCAACCCCCAAAGGCAAAGAAGGCCTTGACTTTCTCTTCAAGAGCCTCATTTTCATCTTAGCGCCTATGCAAGTAGCAGAGCACATTCATGAAAAGAGTCCTGGAGATTAAAGAGATGGGAAAGATGAGATAAGAAAGATAAGAAATCTCCCTTGGCAACCCCTGAAGGGTAGTGAGGTTTTGACTCTCATCCAGAGAGATTAGCAAGGAACACTTGAGGAGTATCAGTCAGAAAGATCCATGAGGGGCTTGGGGGACACTTTACTCCTGGAAAAGAGGAAATAAGGCAGATTTCACGGAGGTCTCCTGACTCTGGAGCGCCTGCCTCTCAGCTTTGGCTCCAAGGAGATTCAGCAGCTCAGGGTGGAGAAAGCTCATTCCAAGTGGGCCCAGGACCTACAAGAAGCCTCTCTGATACAGCCCAAGGGAAACGCTGATTCTATTTACTGGTGGCTGAAATACAGCAGGGAAATCAAGGTGGTTGCTTCACTTATAGGACTATACTTCTCCCTTTTTAAATACATGCTGATATCATTTGGATATTTGTCCCCACCCAAATCTCATGTTGAATTATAATCCCCAATGCTGGAGGTAGGGCCTGGTGGGAGGTGTTGAGATCATGGGGACGGATCTCTCATAAATGGCTTGGGCCATCCGTTTGGTGAGAAGTGAGAGATCTGATGGTTTAAAAGTATGTGGCCCCTTCCCCTCACTCTCTCTCTTGCTCCTGCTTTTGCTGTTGACAAGCCTGCTCCCCCTTTGCCTTCCACCATGATTAGAAGCCTTCCAAGACCTCCCCAGAAGCAAATGCTGCTATGCTTCCTATATAGCCTGCAGAACGGTAAGCCAATAAAACCTGCTTTCAGGATGCAGTGAGCCGAGATCACACCACTGCACTCCAGCCTGGGCGACAGAGTGGGACTCCGTCTCAAAAAAACGAAATGAAACAAAACAAACACACAAACAAACAGAAATTACCCAGTCTCAGGTATTTCTTTTGTTGTTGTTTTTGTTTGTTTGTTTGGTTTTGGAGCAGTCTGACGCCTGGGCTGGAGTGTAGTGCTGCAACCACGGTTCACTGCAATCTCGACTTCCAGTCTCAGGTGATCCTGCTGCCTCAGCCTCTTAAGTAGCTGAGACTACAGGTGTGCACCACCATGCCCAGCTCATTTTTGTGGTTTTCTTAGAGAGATGGGGTTTTGCCATGTTGCCCAGTCTGGTCTTGAGAACTCCTGGGCTCAAGTGGTCCACTTGCCTTGGCTTCCCAAAGTGCTGGGATGACAGGCATGAGCCACCGCATCCAGCCTGTACGTGATTTCCTGTCCTCCTTCAGTCTTGCCTCCAGGGAAGGATGGTTTCCTGGTTTTCCAGAGGTTAGAAAACTTGCTTGACGTTCCAAAATCACTAAGGGCAGAATCCCATTTCAAACTCAGCCCTTCTGAACTCCTGGGCTCAAGCCATCCTCCCACCATGCTTGGTTTATTTTAAAACGTTTTGTAGAGACTGGGTTTTGCTACATCGCCAGGGCTAGTCTCGAACTCCTGACCTGCAGCGATCCTCCCACCTAAGCCTTCTAAAGCTCTGGGATGACAGGCGTGAGCCACAGCACACGACCGTTTTATTTTTGTATCAAGCTCTTTAGTCCCAGCGCACTCTTAGCCACTCTTAGCCTGCAGGGAATCCACCCACGCTTTTTCCTTTCTTGAGATAAGACAAGAGTGTTTTCCCAAAGGGCCTTGAGCACCAGAGAGCAGAACTCCAAGCTGCTGTGCTGGGCGTGGACCAGGCCCCGCATGGAGCCTACACAGCCTCTGACTTAGGCCGAGGGTTCTCATTGCACTTCCGTGGCCTGGGAACTCAGGGGGAATTAAATTAGAGGGGTCAAAGAAGGAGGAGGAGGGTGGGGAGCTGGTGGCCAGACCCAGAAAGGCCAGATTTCAATTTGCATAATAATTTTGTTAGCAACAATGGGCATCCAGGACATCTCTTTAAAGGCTGTAATGTTAATTTAATGGGAAAAAAGCTAATACAATTCCCCCAGAATTTTTCAATTAAATTAATGTGATGGACTTTAATGGATAGCTTAAGTAGAGAGCGTGAATAGGAGAAATATTGCATAAATTATCCATACATTTATATATGTGCTGCCCGTATATATAATCTCTCTGCGCTAAGGTTTTGACATATGAGAGGCCTTATGCTTAAATCTGGCAACAAGTTATGACTCTATTTCAATTAAAGTGACCCTTTTATCATTCAGAGAAGGGGGGTGCTCCTTCCCGTGGAGCTTCCACACACCCCTTCCCTTCAACAACACACCAGAAGCTTCCCGTCTTAAAGAAACAGAAGGCTCGTGTAACAATATCCCATGAGAGCAAACATGTGCACAGAAAGTCCACGATACGAGAACTCTGTACATGCAGAATCTTGTTCCCTGCTCTCTGTTCCCCAAAGACACCTGATAGAGCAGAAAATAAAATGGATTAAATTTCAAGGACCCCTTTATCTTCTTGAGCATATATTTGTTCATATGTTTCATTCAGCACGTGTTTACTGGACACCCACTAAATGCTGGACGCTGTTCAAGGTGCTTCAAGGAATAGTGCAGTGAGCAATCAGATGTGATCACTGTCCACATTATATTGTCCCTCTTGGTCAAATCTCATAACCATTTACAAAATGCTGCTGATTTGGTTCTGTAAAAAATGCAAGATATATAAATTCAGGTAGCCTTTTCATGCCTCTATGTGATTCTATTTTAATTCACTTCATTTAATTTAATTATTTTAATTTTTCTTTTTTCTTTTTTTTTTTTTGAGACAAGGTCTTGCCCCATGGCCCAGGCTAGAGTGGAGTGGTGCAATCACAGTTTACTGCAACCTTGACCTCCCAGGCTCAAGTGATCCTCCCACCTCAGCCCCCTGAGTAGCTGGGACTACAGGCATGTGCCACCGCGTCAGGCTAATTTAAATAATTTTTTGGTAGAGACAAGCTTCTACCATGCTACCCAGGCTGGTCTTGAACTCCCAGGCTCAAGCAATCCACCTGCCTTGGCCTCCCAAAATATTGGGATTACAGGCATGAGCCATTGCATCTGGCCAGCTGGAAGCATTGACCTTAAATTTTTTGTTTTTGACTATTATGGATACATAACAGTTGTCTATATGATATGGTTTGAACATATGTCCTTGCCAAATCCCATGTTAACATGTAATCCCCAGTGTTAGAGGTGAACCTGGTGTTTGGGTGGTGGGGGGTGGATCCCTCATGGCTTGGTGCTGTCCTCACAATAGCAAGTGAGCTCTCACAAGATCTGGTTAAGTGTGCAGCATCTCATCCCCCTCTCTCTCCCCACTTGCTCCTACTTCCCCCTTGTGACATGCCAGCTCCCGCTTCACCTTCCACCATGAGTAAAAGCTCCCTGAGGCCTCCCAGAAGCCAAGCAGATGCCAACACCATGCTTCCTGCAGCCTGCAGAACTGTGAATCAATTAAACCTCTTTTCTTTATAAACTACCTTGTCTCATGTATTCCTTTATAGCAATGCAAGAATGGCCTAACACACCATGCCTTTATTTAACACTTGTAAAATAAAGATAATAATTGTGTCAACCTTAAGTCAGTGTCCAAGATGGCCCCAGCCATCTTGCTGCCTCCTATGGGTGTTGTTCACATCTTTGCATAGAACCCTCCCACACTGAATAGTGTACCGGGTAGCATGTTGTAGAAATGGGAGACTGTGGCTTCTAAGGCAAAGCTATGAAAGACATTGCAGCCTCTTCTTTGCTCTCTCTTTTGGCTCATTTGCTGAAAGAGAGGGAGGCTAGCCACCATGTTGTGAGGACACTCTAGTAGCCCTGCAGGTAGATCTGTGTGATGAGGAACTGAGGTCTCCTGCCAATGGTCAGATCACCTTGCTAACAGCCAGATAAGTGAGTCACCATGGAGCAGATCCTCCAGCCCCCATTGAACCTTCAGATGAGACTGCAGCCCCAGCCAATGTCTTAACTGCACCTTCACGAGAGACTAGCCAGCTAAGCCGTTTCCAGATTCTTCACCCACAGAGACCTCATAAAGTAGTGTTGATTGTTGCCTTAAGCCACTAAGTGTCACAGTAATTTGTGATGAATCAATAAATGATATAGTTTTCTCCCTTTCCTGCTGGCCATAGGTGAAATTACAGTGGAGGCAAAGTAGGTTTTCTCATTAAGGTCCCTATACCTGCTTTCTGCTTACCTTTCCTAAGGCAGCACCTCTGCTCCCTTGCTTAAGCTTGTAGCTGAAGCAAGTTTAATATGACCACTCTCAGAGGTATTGTCATTTTAATTAAAGTCTCTTGAAAATCAAAAAAGGATTTCAAGTCCAAAGAAATGAAGGTCTCCAGGTAAAATCTCAGTAAACTGGGAAGCTGTTAGGTGATGGGAGCGTCCAGGGATCCTCAAATCACCTCTCTAGGGATCTGTGCTTTTTACTCAACTCCTAGCATGTCAGCAGCCAAGACAAAAAGGGGACACAAGTGCTAGCACTGACTTATTTCCAGGTTTTTTTTTTTTTTTCCATCAATCTTTGTTTCCAGTGGCTATTTTCCCCCGTCTTAGGCTATGATGGTTCATGATCTGCTGATAGGAAAAATAAAAAGCTAAGTGAGGTTTTCATTGATTAAACTCCAAAACTGGGCTGGGCGTTGTGGCTCATGTCTGTAATCCCAGCACTTTGGGAGGCTGAGCTGGGTGGATCACAAGGTCAGGAGTTCAAGATCAGCTTGGCCAACATGGTGAAACCCTGTCTCTACTTAAAAAAAAAAAAAAAAAAATTAGCCGGGCGTGGTGGTGGGTGCCTGCAATCCCAGCTACTCCGGAGGCTGAGGCAGGAGAATTGCTTGAACCCGGGAGGCAGAGGTTGCAGTGAGCCGAGATTGTGCCACTGCACTCTAGCCTGGGTAACAGAGCAAGTCTCCATCTGAAAAAAAAGAAAAAGAAAAATCCCTCCAAAACTGACCAACAGTGAGCATTCATGAAGCCTTGGCCACACCAGCCCACGGAGGTAGCTGCAGACTTGCATGGAGCCCCATGTTGGAATCTTGGCTCTGCCACTTACTGGCTGCAGAAGAATGAGCAAGCCCGTTGACCTCTCTGAGCTTCGTTTTCTCTTCCATAAAGTGGGGATATTAATAGTTGTCTTATAGCCTGGCACGTAGGAGGAGCTGAATGCACACTGCTGCTGCTCTTATATGGCACCCTGTTGAGACTGTGGCAGAGGCAGCAGGAAATAGCATTTCTGCTCAGCATCTCTCAAACTATTTAACCTTGCAAGGACTGACACCTAAGGGAGATGATGAATCTACAGCACTAGGTAGTGAACGCTTTCTGTCCAGTGAGCCCACCTACCAAGAACTCCACTGCCTGCCAGGGTAGGTGGCTCCCTCTGTGCTGATTTCTCAAGAGGGTGTCCCTCTGAAACTAACTACTGTGTTGACCCCTTTCCCAGGAGGCATAAGGGTGACAGCAAGGGGGCAGGGGAGCCAGAGCTAATAGGGGAGCAGAGGAATTCTCTCCTTGGCAGGATCAGCTCTGATTTGAAGTGGAGATAGGCTGAGAGCTTGAGTCTCCATAGGCAACACATTTAGGGGAGTCATGGTGTGTCTGCCTCTGGAGCAGCAGAGCAGAGAATGCAGGACTCTTGGTTTCTTCACTTGGTTTGTACAAGGATGTGACTCAAGGGTTAGCCCAGCCATCTTCATCACTATGTGGACAAAGTCAGTCTGCAGAAAGAGACAGGGACCCACAGCTTCTACTTCTTAACCATTTCCTTCTGTTTCCGAGCAGACACCTGGATCCTTGTCCTTGACAGGATGGTTTTAGACTACCCTTGATGATTTACAGCAGAAACAGAATGGGAATTCACCAGGCAAATGAACATTAACTCCTCTGAGTTAATTGTGGAAGAAAGTGGGCAGGCAGTGTCACAGAAATCATGTAGCCAGATAAGAGCCATCAATGACCCATGCTTGCCTTGATAAGAGCTGTTCTTCACACCTACAAAGGAGAAAAGAGGTGGTGACTGAGCAATGATCAAGACAGCATCCATTAACTAGTCCCTCCATCCATGCATCCATATATCAAATCAACCACTCATTCATCCATCCACCCATCCATCAATCCATCAATCTGTTGATCCAGTCAGCCAGCCACCCATTCATCCATCCACCCACCCATCCATCCTTCCATCCATTCATCCATCCATCATCTACTCATCATCCCTTCATCCATCTACCTACCCATCCATGCATTGTATCCATTCATCCATCCATCCATTCATCCATCCATCCATCCAACCAACCATTCACCCACTCACTCAGCAAACTGTCATGGAGCACCTTTCATATCCCTGGCCCTGTAAGAGATTTCCAATTCAGTGAACGTTTGTTAAGACAGGATCCATGAACTTATCCACCCTGTCCATCCATCCATCCAGTCACCTATCCAACCATCCACCCACCACTCCACGACGATATCTTCCAATATGCAAGAAATGGTATCTGACAAAGTAGTAACTGCTGTGCACCTGCTCTGCTAGGTGCTGAGGATGCAAAGAAAAATAAGCCAGGGTCCCTCAAAGAGTTTACACTTTGGTTGTAGGTGGTGGATAGAAATGTAAACATTCAGTAGAGTGAGGAAAGTACTGAAGGAACACAGAGGAGGCCAAACCATCCATAGTTTATGTTGGTCCACCACAGTGGGATTGGGGTTGCCCAGAGCTGAGCAGTGTCCTCACTCAATCACTACCGTATTTAACTGCATACTTGATGGGGAGTCAGTGAAGTGTGAGAAGAGCTAACTCAACACAGTGGACAAGTTTTATTTGACTAACACCTTTTGAGAGAACCACTGCTCTCCATTTCTTAGTCATTGTAGTTCAGAGACAGCTGAACCCACCCATCTGCTCCAGGCCTGGCTAAGGAGAAAACCAAGTATGCCTGGCCACTGGAACAGGCTCTGGTAGGTAGCGATTGAAGCCATCCTGGGGACCTTGGCTGTCCTGGGGAAAAGAGCAGACTCTCCTTCTAATGCTGATGAGCGTGGAGCTGCTGAGACCCATGCTTCGCACCATGAAGAAAAAGGGTGTCTGAAAATGATGCTCAAAGGGAAGCATTGCTGAGAGGAAAGAGAACGGGGGATGAAGGCATTGGTTGAGCTTCTGGATCCAGCTGCGCTGAAAGCCACAATAGAGACCTTGCCTGATACATTAACAGAAAAATCCCTCTTTTGGTCTCAGTTAGTCTATGGTGGCTTCCTTCACAAACTTGGGGACACTTGGAAAGGTGACCTGTGTCCTCAGGAGCAGGAACTGTTTTGCCAAGTAATGATGCTTGCATGTTGGGAGATACAAAGGATGGATGGATGGATGGATGGATGGATGGATGGATGGATGGATGGGGTGGATATATTGATGGATACTATCTTAATCACAAGTCAGTCACAGCTTCAAGTACAAAAAGCGACTTCTATCAAGGGAGATAGTGTTCACTGATTCTCTCATTCAGACAATAATTGGCCTGAATTTTAGTTTCAGCCTTGTCTCTAACCAGTTCTCCCTCTCTGGGCTTCAGACACATCAATTGTAAAGTGAATGAATTATATTGCATCACATTTCTTGAAGCATAATCAGAACAGTAGTCCTTTGGGATACGCTGGGAAATAAACTATATTTGTAGGTTGAATTGTGTCTTGCAAAAGAGATATGGTGAGGTGCTGCCGGTACCTCAGAATGAGACATTTAGAAATAAGATCATTGTAGTTAGTTCAGATGGATCACACTGAAGCAGAGTGGGCCCCTAATCCAACAGGATTATTGTCCTTGTAAGAAGACAGCCACATGTAGACGGAGACACAGAGAAAGAACAGCATGTGACAATGAATAAAGAGTTTGGGGCAGGCACAGTGGCTCACACCTGTAATCCCAGCACTTCGGGAGGCTGAGGAGAAAGGATCGCTTGAGCCCAGTAGTTTGAGACCAGCCTGAGCAACACAGGGAGACCCCACATCTACAAAAAATAAAAATAATGAGCCAGGCATGGTGGTGGGTGCCTGTAGTCCCAGCTACTCGAGAGGCTGAAGCAGGGGGACTGCCTGAGCCTGGGAGGTCGAGGCTGCAGTGAGCCATGATCGTGCCACTGCACTCCAGCCTGGGTGACAGAGAAAGACTCTGTAAAAAGAAAAAGAAAGAAAGAAAGAAAGAAAGAGAGAGAGAGAGAGAGAGAGAGAGAAAGAAAGAAAGAAAGAAAGAGAGAGAGAGAGAGAAAGAAAGAGAAAGAAAGAAAGAAAAGAAAGAAAGAAAGAAAGAAAGAAAGAAAGAAAAGAAAAGAAAGAAAGAAAGAAAGAAAGAAAGAAAGAAAAAGAAAGAAAGAAAGAAAGAAAGAAAGAAAGAAAGAAAGAAAGCAGCAGCAGCAGAAAGAAAGAAAGAAAGAGGAGAGGAGAAACAGAGATTGAGCAAATACAGCTACAACCAAGGAATTAAAGATTGCTGGCCAAACAAGTCAGGAAGAAACAAGGAAGGATTCTCAAGCAGATTTCAGAAGGAGCAGGGTCCCATCAACACCTTGACTTCTGACTTCCAGCCTGACCGGAAACAATAAATTTTCTGTTGTTTGAGCTCAAGACTCCAGTGTGTGTGGTAATTTGGTTAGGAAGGCCTAGAGACTAATCCAGAGTCAGGACACTTGAGCACTTCTGCATACTGTACTCGGAGATCCACTGCACACCATCGCATTAAAGGCTCTAAGAAGTTCCTCCGCAAAAGACCCATTTAAATGCTGCCTAATCCAGCACTTCCACAACTTCTTTGATGACTCCTAAGATTAGATGATTCTAAGATCTTTTGGCACTGCAACTGTGTGGGCGCTAGGTTTATCAAGCAATGAATGCGGTAGATCTGGCCTAATATCTATGCTTTTATTTTAACCTTTTGTTTATTTATTTATTTATTTTTATTTTTATTTTTCGAGACAGAGTCTCACTCATGTCACCCAGGCTGGAGGCAGTGGTGCATCTCGCTCACTGCAATCTCCACCTCCCAGGTCTAAGTGATTCTCCTGCTCAGCCTCCCGGTAGATGGAATTACAGGCGCAAGCCACCACACTGGGCTAATTTTTGTATTTTAGTGAGATGGGTTTCACCATGTTGGCCAGCTGGTCTCAATTCCTGACCTCAGGTGATCTGCCCACCTTGGACTTCCAAAGTGCTGGGATTATAGGCGGAGCCACCGCGTTCCTTGCTTTAACTTTTTTAAAGAATACAGCTGTACAGGCTCAAGCCTGTAATCCCAGCACTTTGGGAGGCCGACGGAAGAGTGATCATTTGAGGTCAGGACAGATTGATCTCGAAGAACACAGTAAACCCCTCGCCTCTCACCAAAAATACAAAATCTTAGCTGGCGAGATGAGCGGGCGGTTTCCGGTCTCATACTGGAGGCTGAGGCCGAGATCGAGTGGAACTGGAGGCGGAAGCCAGTGAGCTGAGATCCTGCCACTGCACTTCCAGCTCAGCGGCAGAGCGAGACTCCGCCACAAAAAAAAAAAAAAGAAAGAATACACATAAAGTATGTGGTTTAAAAAATATCCCAAACAGTACAAAATCTGTATAGGAAAAATACATCCCTGTCCCACTCCTCCCTCTGGGTTCTTCACAAGACACAGCTTCCCATGTTCTTATTTATTCTTCCAGAGTGTTCCACACATATATACGCCCATATATAGATACGCTTCTTGTTTTGTGTGTGTGTGTTTTTTTTTTTGTTTTTTTTTTTTTGAGACGGAGTCTCGCTCTGTCGCCCAGGTTGGGAGTACAGTGGCTGGATCTCAGCTCACTGCAAGCCTCCCGGTTTACCATTCTTCCTGCCTCAGCCTCCCGAGTAGCTGGGACTACAAGTGCCCGGCCACTCAGCCCGCTGGGTTTTTGTGTTTTTAGTAGAGACACAGGGTTTCACCCTGCAGCTAGCCAGGATGGTCTTGATCTCCTGACCTCGTGATCCGCCCGTCTCCACCTCCAAACACTTCTTGTTTTACACAAATGGTCATCTAGTATATTTATGATTTTTCTACAGTGTTTCTTAAAAAATTAACATATCTTAGAGATTTCTGTATTCTAGGTACCAATCTGGTGCTCATCCTCGTCTGGATAGTTCTGTGCAGTGGTCTGTCCTGTGCACTGTAAGATATTGAGGAGCATCCCTGGTTTCTACCCACTAGATGCCAGTAGCACCCAGCTAAATTGTGACAATGAAAAATGTCTCTGGACATTGCCAAATGTTCCCTGGGGCAGTAAAGTCATCCCCAGGTGAAAACCATTGATGTAGGTCTAACTCATTCTCTGTAAGGGCTGTCCAGCCTATGGTGTATGAGGACACCACGGTTCATTATTTATATAACGAGTCCCTTGTTGGTGGATATTTGAGCTGTTTCCAGTCGCTGGTTAGTATAAACAATGTTATAATGAACATTCTTGTACTTGTGTCTTTGGCACATAGCTAAGTTTATCTGTAGGATAAACTGTCGCACATTTTCTTGTTCATCACTCAGTAAGTGTTAAGTAAGCAAAAAAAATGGAAAGAGAAAGGCCGGGCGGGGTGGCTCATGCCTGTAATCTCAGTACTATGGGAGGCTGAGGCGAGTGGATCACTTGAGGTCAAGAATTTGAGACCGCTTGCCACCATAGCGAAACCTCATCTCTACTACTACTACTACTACTACTACTACTACTACTACTAATAATAATAATAATAGGCAGGCATGGTGGCACATGCCTGTAATCCCAGCTACTTGGGAGACTGAGGCACGAGAATCACTTGAACCTGGGAGGTGGAGGTTGCAGTGAGCCGAGATCACGCCACTATCCTCCAGCCTGAGAGACAGAGCAAGTCAAAAAAAAAAAAAAAGAAAAAAAAGAAAAGAAAAAAGGAAGGAGAAGAATGTGAGCTGAGAGCTTCCGTTCTTATCTTTTAAACCAAGTTGGGGGAATCCTACCTGTGGTTGGAGGAAATGAGATCAACCCACTGAGAGAAACAGAGCCAAGAGATGGAATTGTCATTGAAGCCCCTTGATCCAGTTGCGCCTGAAGCCACCTACTCCTGGCTTTACTCATTCTGTGATTCAATGCATACTCTTTAAGGCTTAAGCCTGTTTGAGTTGAGGTTTTATAAACTTCAACTTAAAGACCCCTGGGTATAAACAGAAGCATGACTCCTCCAAGAAGCCTGTCTGAACTCAGCCCTCCTTTCTGGCTCCCGCAGACCCTGTGCTGCCTGTGCTGAGCCAAGTACCTCCTCCGTGAGAGTCACTGTTCCCTCGTCAGTCTCCTTGTCCCTGTATCTCCAGCACCTGGATCAGAGGAGATGCTCAAAAGGATCCACTGAATGAATGAGTGTTAGTATCTTACAACTCACAGCCTCAACGCCTCTGCTCAGTGGGGGCTCAATAAATCCACACAAGAAACCTTCTGGCAGCCAGAAGAACTTTCTTAACTTGATTCAGGAAGTTCTGCCAAAGGAGCAAAACAATAGTCACTCCAGGGCAGGGGCTGCCCGGCAAAGGGAGGCGCTCCTGGGGTGCAGGGAGGGGCCGTCTTCCAGGAATCTCTGCCACCCTAAGCCGCTGGCTGGATATCCCTGGGCAAATGGCCCAGTGGCCTCTGAGGTCTCTGACTGCGCTTAAACCTCCTACTCCCTTCCAGAACAGGTTTGGCCTTATTCAGAACCATCTTATTTCAGCAAATCCTGCCCCAGCTGCTATACACAAAGCATGCTATTTACAAAGTTAATGTTTACAAAGTGTTCTGAGGGCCTGTCCACAAATAGAACACTTTATAGGCCAGCAAAAGTGACAAGAACCTCCCCGAACGGCTTCTAATCTGTAAAGGGCCCGAATGGACACCAGTTAACACAAGGAGATCCCAAAAGACTAAGGCGGAAAGAGAGCAATAAAAATGTACATTTAGGCCGGGGCCAGTGGCTCACATCTGTAATCCCAGCACTTTGAGAGGCCCAGGCAGGAGGATTGCTTGGGTCCAGAAGTTCAAGGCCAGCCTGGGCAACATAGCAAGACCCTGTCTCTACAAAAAACTTTTAAAATTAGCCATGCATGGTGGCCCCTGTGTGTGGTTCCAACTACTCAGGAGGCTGAGGTGGGAGGATAGCTTGAGCCCAAGAGGCAGTGGTTGCAGTGAGCCATGATTACCACTCCAGCCTAGGCAAAAGAACCAGATTCTGTGTTAAAGATAAAAAGAAATAAATGGGCCAGGCACAGTGGTTCATGCTTGTAATCGCAACACTTTGGGAGGGTGAGGTAGGAGGATCGCTTGAGCTCTGGAATTTGAGACCAGCCTGGGCAGCATATCAAGACCTCGTCTCTACTAAAAATTAAAAAAACAGGCCAGGCGCAGTGGCTCATGCCTGTAATCCCAGCACTTGGGGAGGCTGAGGCAGGTGGATCACGGGGTCATGAGATCAAGACCATCCTGGCTAATACGGTGAAACCCCGTCTCTACTAAAAATACAAAAATTAGCCAGCATGGTGGCGCGCACCTGTAGTCCCAGCTACTAGGGAGGCTGAGGCAGGAGAATCATTTGAATCCGGGAGTCAGAGGTTGCAGTGAGCCGAGATCACGCCACTGCACTCCAGCCCGGGTGGCGGAGCGAGATTCTGTCTCAAAAAAATAAAAATTTAAAAAATTTAAAAAACAAAATTTAGCCAGGTGTGGTGGTGCAACCGTGTAGTCTTAGTTACTTGGGAGCCTGAGGTGGGAGGATCACTTGAGTCTGGGAAGTAGAGGCTGCAGTGAGATATGATTGTTCCACTGCACTCAAGCCTGGGGGACAGGACAAGATCCTGTCTCAAAATAAAATAAAATAAATGCACATCTAAATGCCAGCCGTATTCATGAGCATGTCATACTGACTGTTAAATGAGCACCTACTATGTGCCAAACACTGTTCTAGGTCCTAAGTGCCCAGCAATGAACAAAAGCCTTCTTTCTAGTGGAGAGAGGTGGGCAAAGAGATAAATAAATACATTTTTTGTTTTTGTTTGTCTTTTGAGACGGAGTCTCACACTGTCACCCAGGCTGGAGTGCAGTGGCGTGATCTCAGCTCACTGCAAGCTCCACCTCCTGGGTTCACGCCATTCTCCTGCTTCAGCCTCCCAAGTAGCTGAGACTACAGGCGCCCGCCACCACAAAATTAGCCTGGCTAATTTTTTTGTCTTTTTAGTATAGATGGGGTTTCACCATGTTAGCCAGGATGGTCTTGATCTCCTGACCTTGTGATCTGCCTGCCTCGGCCTCCCAAGGCCTCCCAAAGTGCTGGAATTACAGGCGTGAGCCACTGCGTCAGGCCAATAAGTTGTTTCAAATGCAAATAAATGTCATTTAAAATAACAACGCAGGCCAGATAAGGAGGGACTTGGGAGGGGCTTCTTTTGTTGGGAAGTCACTTCTGTTACCTACTCAATCTTCACAACCACTGGATGTCCCTGTCCCCATTTCATGGAAGAGACGGCTGTGGCTAGGAGAGCACAGTGACCTGCCTCAGACCCAGACAGAAAGAGCAGACTGCGTTAAGGGTACCTGGAATGTGTTTTAATCAAGGCTGGTAAGACACACAGACACGGAAACAACTGTCATGAAGGAAGAAGTTGATGATGTCCACAGATGCCTAAAACAGGAAGCATGGCACACCATGCAGGGCTGCAGGAGGCAGCACTAGGGTGGGGCAGGAGGCAGGGGAGGTGGGGAAACATGGGCCATAGCCTTTATTGTGGTTTCCCCAGGAAGAAATAAGCAAGGCAGGGTAAGTGGGTTTAGGATTGGCTCGTTTGAATAATTTCAGCAGGCTCTGGGGGTATAGGGGCTGTCCCTTAGTTATCTGGTTCCTGGCTCTGGGGTGACTATGGCAGGTAGGTAGTGACCAAGAGTATGAAAGTCTAATCAAATAGGCTGCTGGGGTAGGGGCTCTGGAGGGGTTGGCTTGCATTTGAAAGGCACGCTTTCTGGTGACCTGTTCACTTTCTCCAGGAATTGGACAGCTCTGGGAGGGGAAGTCCTTCCACGGTCACCAAGGCCCCAAGATGTCAAAGCATCAGAATACAGAAAACAAAAGACATGGTTGATACACAGACCCAGTCTGGGGCTTGAGCCTTCCCCTTGGGCTGTCCACAGTCGCCGCAGGGACCTAGACCCTGGAGTACCCTAAGAAGGACCCTCCGTCTGTGGAGGGAATGCAACAGGTGGGCTTCAGCTACAAATGGAATTTCTCTTGTGCCACTCAAGATGGTCTCTTGGCATGTGGTCATTAATCCTCACAAGCCTGCGGACAGAAGAATAAAATAAGACATAGAGAGAAACTTACACTGTGGAGCTGATGAGAAGGAAAATGAGTTTGTGCCAGAAAACCTAAGAATTGTTTTATTTTCTTATAAATTCTCCCCCATTTCAATTCAGAGTTTGTTGTGGAGGGTGGGAAGGGTGTCCTTGATTAAAACAACAAAAACACTGTTTTCAAAAATGTAGCTGGCTGGTGCCCATGTTGTTTTAATTTGCTGGGACCAGATTGTCTAGCCCTCATGGATTTGATCCCAGGCAGGCTAGTTTGACTTATTCAGAGAAAAACTCTGTTTTTCAGCCACAAACTGTACCCCTAACCCTGGCCAAATATGTTGCAATTCCTGCTAAAGGTTCCAACAGTGGTTGTCCAGGAATCCTGAGCCCACGTTCTGAGTCTCATCTCCAGACTTTCTCCCCTCCACATGCCACTGGCCCCTGGAGGAACCACCCTGTAGAGAGACCACAGAGCTGCTCTAGGCTTAGCCTCACAATAAAACAAGACAAGGTACAAGTATGTGGTAGGTACTCTGTAGTTGTTTGCTGAATGAATGAGTGAATGATTGGAGGGGTGGAGAGGTGGATGAGTGGATGGATGGATAGGTGGGTGGATGGATGGATAGGTGGATGGGGTGGATAAATGGATAGGTGGGTGGATGGATGGATAGGTAGGTAGATGGATGGATGGATGGATGGATGGATGGATGGATGGATGAATGGATGGATGGAAAGATGTGTGGATGGGTAGATGGATGGACGAAAAGGAAAACAAGTGGATGGGTGGGAGGATAGGTGGATAGATGAATGGATGGATGGATGGTTGAATAGATAAATGGGTGGATGGGTAGATGGATGGAAGAGTGGATGGATGAATGGATGGATGGATGGATGGTTGAATAGGTAAGTGGGTGGATGGGTAGATGACTGAGAGGGTGGATGGATGAAAGAGTGGATGGATAGATGGATGGACAGATAAATGGATGGATGCATGGGTAGGGAGATGGATGGATGAATGGTCTTACTGATGATGAGCCTTCTGCATTTCAGGATGAGCTTCAGAACTGAGAGACAATGTAGCGTAGGGATGAGTGTGCTAGAGTTAGACAGAGCTGAGACTCCAAATTAAATTAAAGTAGTATCTACTTTGTAGAGTAGTCAAAAGAAAGATGATGTGTGCACCAAGCATAGCACCTGACCAGGGAGGCGCTGGTGACTGTTTTCATGGACAAGGGTGAAGTCTGTTGTAATCTAAAGGATACTGGCAAAATAGCCTTCTGCTGAAAATGTCTTTAGCCCAACCTTATTCCCTGCAGATAGGTAAAAAAATTTCTACCATCAGAAATGCAGATATTCAAGAGTCATACAAATGGCCAATCATGTGGAAAAGATTCAAAGTTACTAATAATCAAATAAATGCAAATTTAAATAAATAGATACCAAGTTAGCAAAAAAATTTTTTTTTAATTAAAAAAATCACTTAGTTTGCAAAGTATTCAGAAAAGAAGACCCCAATATAGTGTTCATGGGAGTATTAATTGGTATAACCTTTCTCAATAGCAATTTGGCAATTTGTACCAAGAGTCTCAAGCCATACCCTTTGACCCATTAAACCTACTTTTAGGAAGTTTTTCTAAAGAAATAATCAGAGAGATAATAAAATGGCTAGGTGCAAGGAAATTTATTGCAGTGCTATTTATATTAGCAAAAAGAAAAGGGGAGGGGAATGGCTCTTCTCTGTTCAACTAACTTACAATGGAGACAGCATCCATCAATATATCTGTCCATCCATTCAATCATTCATTCATTCATTCAGCAAATAGTTATTGAATACCTACCATATGCTTGGCTCTATGAGGGATTTCCAATTCAGTGATTAGATAACTTATAATATACCTATATAATGGATTATTATCCAGTCAATAAAATGAATTTTCACAAAATATTAAATAATTTTTTTTTTTTTTGAGACAGAGTCTCACTCTGTCACCCAGGCTGGAGTGCAGTGGAGTGGTCTCAGCTCACAGCAACCTCTGCCTCCCAGGTCCAAGTGATTCTCCTGCCTCAGCCTCCTGAGTAACTGGGATTACAGGCGTGCGCCACCACATCTGTCTAATTTTTGTATTTTCAGTATAGATGTGGTTTTAGTATGTTGGCCAGGCTGGTCTCAAACTCCTGACCTCAAGTAATCCACCTGCCTCAGCCTCCCAAAGTGCTGGGCTTACAGGCATGAGCCACCACACCTGGCCTTAAACAATTTTTTTAAATGCTTAAAATGTAATGTTAAAAATAAATACAGGCTGGATGTGGTGGCTCATGCACTTTGGGAGTGAGCCACCAGCACCCAGCACTTTGGGAGGCCAAGGCGGGCAGATCACCTGAGGTCAGGAGTTCAAGACCAGCCTGGGCAGCATGGTGAAACCCCGTCTCTACTAAAAATACAAAAAATTAGCTGGGCGTGGTAGCAGGCGCCAGTAATCCTACCTACTTGGGAGGCTGAGGCAGGACCATTGCTTGGACCCAGGAGGCAGAGGTTGCAGTGAGCCAAGATCGCACCAGTGTACTCCAGCCTGGGTGACAGAGCAAGACTCTGTCTCAAAAATAAAAATAAAAAGAAATACAATATGAAATTTTACATATTATATGGTCTTATCATTTTAAACATATATACATACACACAAAAACACAGGAAAGAAACACATGGTGATAAGTTTCAGTGACTTAATTTTTCCTTTATTTTTCTGTATTAATAAAGTTTTTTACACTGAGCATGTCCAGAAAACAAAGTTATCAGAGTTCTTTTTTCTGGATTGTTTGAAAGTTTTTACAATGAACATGAATTATATAATTAGAAAAGAATAAAGTTATTGCCACTGAGAATAAACTAAAACCAAGAAAGCCAATTAAGCCTTCAGGTTAGTTCATACATTCTTTTATACCTATTATGTACCAGGCACTGTGCTGGAGATGACAAAGATACAGGCTCCAATCTGTAGACATTCATACTAATAGGTAATTGTCCTAAGCTCTATGAGTGCATGTGTGGTGCTGTATGAGCACAGAAGAAAGAATTTTTGCCTGGGCTTATAGAGGGCAGGGGACAGGAATGAGGTCTCTGAATCAGTGGCACTGGAGAGGGTCTTGAAGGCAGAGAGGTAAGGAATACAGGCAAGAACTTGGGTCTCATCATGGAACAGTGAGACAGGCAGGGTCTCCAGGGATTCCTGAACTTAACAATCCCATGAAGTTCTGGAATCACCGAGGTCTGAGAACCAGATGCAGTCCACAGACCTGTTTTGTTTGACCTGCATTGTTTTACAGCTTGGACCACGTCTCATAAAACTCCAGATTCCTGGCTTCTTAAACATCTGGCAATACTGTCCCAATTCCTTCCAGACCGTGAGCAGCTGGGACTGAGAGGCAACCACGCCCTTGGACCCATCCCCCACGTCACTCCCTTATCTTACGTCTGACCCCTATAGGCATTGAGTCAACGATTCCTGATTTCCTCCAGCCCACCACCCTTGTACAGATAAGGAAACTGAAACCCAGGGAGATACGCATCTCGCCCAATGGCACCGCTGCGTTGTGACTGAGCCAGGAGTCTTTACCCCAAACCAAGCCAGACTCAAAGCTGCTGCTTCTTCCCTTATGTGATCCCAGTTAAACTCCTGGCCTTGGCTCTCCATGTAAAGAGAAAACATAATCCTAACCGTCTTCACAACTGATGGGCAATATTTTCATTGTGACTTTTCCTGCAGAGACATGTAAAGATATCACTGTGAGTTTGTATGATAATCTTCCCTTTAGAGTTCTGCTGTTCCTTGTGATTTTGCCCGTGAGGATGGCCTGTTGGCCTCATGGGGATGACTGTCAAGGGGGAATTGCGACCTTGTTTGCATTGCA
The DNA here is from genome assembly GCF_008728515.1 of Papio anubis. NCBI lineage: Eukaryota > Metazoa > Chordata > Mammalia > Primates > Cercopithecidae > Papio > Papio anubis. The sequence continues at coordinate 110,930,514 of NC_044984.1, forward strand.
TTGCTGTTACACATGAGTCTTTGACACAGGCCATCCATGAGCCTCACAACCTCCTGGCATAGCAGGTATTAATTACTGTTCACCACTTATTGGAGGAAGAAACGGACGTTCTAAGATATTAAATGGCTTGTTCAAGGTCACGCAGCTCATGAACGACTGGTTCCAAAGCCCCCTGCCCTCTCCACCGCGCCTGGCCGCTCAGAGCCCATGATGAAGGCATTTGGGTAGAGTGAGGTCAGGCCACATCTCTTAATCAAGTGGCCAGTCCTGGGCTTTGCACTTTGTCCTTTGGGCTGATGGGCTCAGTTCAAGTTCTACTGGGCTGGTAAAAAAAAATTACTTGTTTCCAACTCTTTTTCTCTTTTCTGTCCCCATACTGACCAGAACAGCTCTCTTCTTTTTAAAAGGGCTACTTCCATCTCTTTCATTTTATTGTCTCCACGTCTTTGATTGTTTTGGAACAAGTCCGATGGTGGAGACGGAACAGGGAGATCACGAAGACAGCCTCTCCTTTGAAAAACGACCATGATCTCACGCCTCCTCCCAACCCAGTGGAAACTGGAGCACTGCTCAAGGAGACTGTGCTGTCACAGGATCCTGCTTACGGGCACAAAAGCTGGGAAATTTCAGAGCCAATCTGGGCCAGGGGAGGCTGGAGCTCGTGAGCTGGGCTTGAAATGATTCTTCCAGACTGCAGAGAAGACAGTGGCCTGCCCGCCGGCTGGCCTGCCTGCCCTCCCTGAGGCAAACAGGAAATCCCAGAATTTATAGATGACCCCGTTACAAGGCAAATGTTTTGGAACAAATTGTTCTTCTTTTAAAGCCTTGTTTTCCACTAGTTTTTCTTTCTGGAGTCCAACTGCCCCCCTCAACCCCCCCTTTCCACCTTCCCGGTGTCCTTGTTAAGCCGGGGCCATGGCGCCACCTGCTGCCTGTCGTGGGCAGCGGGACTCTGCCAGGACCGGGTCCTGGGTCCTCCCTCTACCTCCCTTGTCCCAAAATGGGTGGGAGAGTGACTTTCTGGCTCCTGTCCCGAGGGTTTGTACTAAAGATCACGTATCAAGCCTCAAGAGAACTGCTTCTGTAGTTCCGTGACCAAAAGACTCATGGCAAACTCTTCTTCCCCCGTCACTTGTCCTCCAGGAGAGCCAGAGCTGGCTGGCAGAAAAAGCAAGTCAGATGGCATCACCGTCCAAGGCCAGGTCTCTACTCCCTGCAAACCAAGTATGCCAGTTTTGAACAACCATGTCAACTCAATGAGCCTTGATTTCTTCAGTCCCATCTGTAGCCACTTTGCTAGGTGGTATGGAAAATGGATATGCGTGTGCCTGGCCCATAGGAGGGGCTTAATCAACATTTGCATCCTTTCTCTCCTATTTGGAATATTTCTTATTGGGAAGGAAGGGCTTGGAGGGTCTTAGAGGCAAAGACCAGACCTCAGAAAATTGGTATATTTATCTCCTTATAAGAATGTAAGCTTCAGCACTTTGGGAGGCCAAGGCGGGCAGATCACCTGAGGTCAGGAATTTGAGACCAGCCTGGCCAACATGGCGAAACCCCATCTCTACTTAAAAAACAAATATTAGCCAGGCGTGGTGGTGCACATCTGTAATCCCAGCTACTTGGGAGGCTGAGGCAGGAGAATCGCTTGAACTGGGAGGTGGAGGTTGTAGTGAGCCGTGCACCACTGCACTCTAGCCTGGGCAACAGAGCAAGATTCTCTGTCCCCCCCCCCCCCAAAAAAAAAGTAAGCTTCAAGAGGGTAGGCCACCCCAGTGCAGATAACAAGCCTCAGCAAAGCAGTAAAGGAGCGCAGGCTTGAAGTCCTTACACCCCAGAACCCGCTTAGGAGCTAAGTGACCTTGGGCGAGCTCAGTGTCCTCACTTATGTCTAGGGACAGTAGTAGTAATCATACCTCAAAGGGTGGCTGTCATGCATTGAAATGAGAGAGGGCACGTAAATAATTTAGCAATGGGACTTGCAGGTAGAAAGTGTAGGATCGTAGAGACAACTCTAGCTGTAGACATTATCATGACATGAACACAGTGTCTGACATATAAGCATTTAGTCAATATCTGAAAAACGAATGAATAGAAAACTCACAGAACATAGGTCAGAAGACTTTGCTTAGTTCCATTTCAGTCACCAACTTGCTATGAGACACCCCTGTGCCTGCTCTTCCCCATCCAGAAAGCTTTCTTTATTGAGGATAGGACTCTCTGATCGGTACCTCAGTTTTCCCACCTGTCAAATGGGCACGACATTCATCTTACCTGTTGCTCTGAAATACGGAGGGGATCTGTTGAGGCATGTATGTGAAACTGCTTTGGAAAGTTTAAAGAGTAGGCTGGGCATGGTGGCTCATGCCTGTAATCCCGGAACTTGGGAGCACAAAGTGGGAGGATCGCTTGAGTCTAGGAGTCGGAGACTAGCCTGGGCAACATAGTGAGACCTATCTCTACATAGAAAAATGCTTTTTTAAAAAAAATAAAATTTAAAAATAAAGAGTAAAGGAAGGAAGGGAGTCTTTATTTTTTTTTAGGGTGGTTCCATGTGCCTGGTGGCGTTGCCCTTCCCTGAGCGGGTGCCTGGGGCTCTTTGGAACAAATGGTGTCCCTCCTGACACCAAGTGGTAGTCATATCTGAGCCCCAACTCACTGGCAGCAACATGTGGTGAGTTTGACAACACAAACGCTGGGCAAATTAACTCCTTCGCTACTGGCACAAGTTAGGCACACTCCAAGAAGTGGGTTTCCCCTCTCGAAAAGCTCGTTTTCCAAGCCAAAGGGCATAGGAAAGTGCGTGGTGGGTCTCAGGCATGGTGACTAATTGGGGTGACTCACAGCTAGAGGGAGGTGGATCAGGAAGCAAGACTCAGGCCAACTTAGGCACTATATAGAAAGGTATTTCAATCCAGTTCAGTGTGTCCTAGGGAGCCACAGAGGATTCACAAGCAGGGGAGAAACATATCCAGAAAGAGATTTCAGGCAACACCATGAGGAGTAAATGACAGCTAGGACTACAAAGCTCCTCCTGTGCCACGTGGTCGAGAGTTAGGGTGACCAACTGCCCTGGTTTGTCTGAGACAAAGGGATCGTCTGGGACATAGGATCTTCAGTTTTAAAACAAAGAAGTCTCAGGGTGATTTGGTCACCCGGCTCCAGTGTGAATAGCACCTCCTGGAGTTGTGCAATATAGTGACGTTGGCTCTATAATCCATACTTCCCCCCCAGCCTCCTCTCTCATCCTCAAGAATACCTCTCTCCTTTGTCCCATTTCCTCTCAATTCTATTCTGCTGAGCTACAACTAGTTTAGTGGATTAACATATTGGGATGGATTGCATGCTTATCCCTTCCAGGTAATATTGTACATTTAAACAAAGGTCTCCTGCAGACAATGTTTTAATCCAAATGGAGTGACTCTGACAGTTAAACATTTAACTCATGAGAGATGGGGAAGATTTGAGGGGTCAGTGGGGGAGTTTCCATGTCACCCACATCACATCCTGTCAGCAACTGTCTATTTTACCTTGCATGGAGCCGGCGCTGTCTTCCTGGATCTCCGCTCACCAGCCTGCCCTGCCAAGCAAGCCTGCAGGAGCCTGGGCTGCCTAAATATTCTGTAAATAATGCTGACTCCAGAACTTTGAAGATAGACTCACAGAATCACAGCAATAGGATCACAGAATGTCAGAGGAGAAACAGATGCTAGACATCATACAGTCCAGGGTCAGCAAATACACTGCACTCACGTTGCCTCTTCCCCCTGCTGTGCCCATGGCAGACATCACTAATCAATCATGACACTGTCTAGCTGAGCTTGTTTGGAGCATTCAGGGAAGCAGCTATCCATGATCTTGGATCTACTAATTGTAGCTAAGGTTTATTGAACACACTTACTATATTCCTTTTCCCACATCCTTTTTCATTATCATCACCTAAGTCACCAGCTGTTTGCCAGGCACTTTGTATCAGGATTTCTCAACTTCAGCATCATTGATTTTTTTTTTTTTTTTTCTTTTTTTGAGATGGAGTCTCGTTCTGTTGCCCAGGCTGGAGTGCAGCGGCACAATCTCGGCTCACTGCCACAATCTCGGCTCACTGCAATCTCCACCTCCCGGGTTCAAGCAATTCTCCTCTCTCAGCTTCCAGAGTAGCTGGGACTACAGATGTCCGTCACCACGACCAGCTAGCTAATTTTTGTATTTTTGTAGAGACAGCGTTTTGCCACGTTGGCCAGGCTGGTCCTGAACTCCTGACCTCAAGTGATCTGCCCACCTTGGCCTCCCAAAGTGTTGGGATTACAGGCATCAGCCACCGCACCCGGCCAGCATCATTGATATTTGTGTTAGATGATTCTTGGTGTTGGGGGGGCTGCCCTGTAGGATGTTTAGCAGCATCCTTGGCCTCTATCCACAAAATGTCAGTAGTACCCCTCCCCCTAAGCTGTAACAACCAACACTGTCTCCAGACATCACCAAATACCCCCTTGGGTGTGGGAGTAGAGAGGGGACAAAGTTGCTCCCGGTTGAGAACCACCAGTTTCCAAATTATCTCTCATCTTCACAACATTCCTCTAGAGCAGATTTTTCTGGATTTTTTATTTTACAGATGAAGAAACTGAGGCCAAGAAGGAGCCCAAGATGAACTGGTAACAAAAGCAGGATGCCGAGCTCCAGTTCCCCTCTTAGGCCGGGAAATTCCGCTTGGTTCATTGTCTTCAGCAGCAAACTGCCGAGGCGGGGGTTGGGGGTGGGGGAAGACTGGAACCTGTGAGGCTGAGAAAAACCAGATGCCCAATTGATGCTTCCACATAGGACCAGGGCGCTAGAGGTAGACAGGGCCTGGTGCCGTGTGGCAAACATTGAGGGCTCTTTCCCATCCTGCAAATGGCTCTGGGTGTGGAGACAGCCCAGGGAAGAGGCTGTCTAGGACCATATGGTGCTTGCCAGTGGCACTGAGGCTGTTAGAGGCAGTGGTGGCAATCCCACTAATAATACTCCCTTCTCTCCAACGTTGACAAGACTCTCCCCACTTCATGGGAAGCACGTGAAATCTGGCCTTTTGCCTCCAGAGATTTAGGATTGAAAGCCTGACAGTTTGGACACACAGCCCGTGGGCAATATTACCCTTCTCCCGGGCTTGTGTCTGTGCCAAGAATTCCTAACAAAGGGAGAAAAGATTAATTAATTTTAAAAAATCCATAAAAATGCTCATGAAACTGACTAGTAAGAAGCTGTCCAGTTTTTTTTTTTTTTTTTTCCTTGGTAGTGATCAGAATGTCACAAGTTTCTACACACATATTTTACAGACGTTCCATAAATCTTCCCATGGTGCCTCTTCCCTATAAGTAAGGTCCCTTGGGAAGTCATTGAGGCTTCCTCACTACATGTATTCAAGAGAAAATTGGTTGTAACACTTAGAGAAGGCGGCTGTCCGGGAGGGGGAGGTAGGGGTGGGGATTGTGGAGAAGCTAGTCCAAGTTCAGTTGCCAAGGACAGAGAGACAAGGAAGCCTCCTTTTCTTGGAAATTCCTGAAATTTCCAAACTGTCTTTTACTTCTCATGCACAAATAATCTCTTTGTGCTATCTTTTTTATCCTTTTTATTTATTTACTTCTAATCGCCAAAGGGGGGGTCATTCTTTCGCACAAAATCTGAAAAAGTAGACGGAAGTAGAAAGAAAGACACAACCAACCAAATAAACAAAAATCCCACCCCAAATTCCAAGGTTTTTTTTTTTTTTGCTTTGTTTTATTTTGTTTTGAAAGGATTTTCCTGGGCAGTTTGACAGCACCGCTTCAGTGATGGGGGCCCAATGTTAGTGACAGTTCCCCAGGGAGCTTGTTAACATTGCAGATTTCTCCAAGCCTGCACCCCTGAGAGTGGGAGTTTGTAGGTCAGGGGGGTTGGGTCCCCCGAATCTGTGTTTTTAATAAGCCCTTGGGTGACTCTGAGGAGGGTGGTCATCAGACCACACTTTGAGAAATAATGAGTTTCAGATTTTTCAGACCCTCAGCAAACCTGAGATGTGAAAATCCAGATTTAAAACAAAAATCGGGGGCTAATGATTTGTTTTCTGGAAGGGTTTGGCTTAAATAGGCATTTCCCTCAGTGCCGTTAACATATGATTCTGTTCACACTCGGTGATTCAGCGAGGCAGCCAGGACTTCATCTGCACCACTCTGGGCCAATACGGCATACCGCCACCTTTTTACAGAGCAGCGTTGACGCCCATCTGCTCAAATAAATTAACGTTTCCATCTCAAATAACTCATTTGGCTGGATCACTGAGGTTACACGCCAACCCGAAGAGGAAGGGGAGGAGGCAATACAGGGAAGGGGGAGAGGTAGGAAAGGCATTTTGCAACGTATGTTGCAAGTAATACCGTTGCATTTTTGTAGCCAGAAAGGAGGAGTGAGTAGATGAACACAGCTACTAGTGTAATTCACATGCACCCCTTTATTATCTCCTTTTCACGATTCCTACTGATGCTTAGGAGTAGGGTACAGCTTGCAGCTGGATTTGCTGATGGGCGCGATATTCCCTGTGCAAAGACACTGTGGAGTTCGTGTGAGCCCATCATGTGTGCCTGGGCATGAGTGTGTGTATGGGGGCGGGGTAAGGGGTGGAGGATTGTTCTGCAGAAGATCGTGATGTTCAGTGAGACGTACAGAGAACACACAGTGGAGACAGCAGGTAGTTTATTTCCTTTTTTAATGGACTTTATTTTTTACAACAGTTTTTGACTTTGTGAGAGTTTCGCTGCAAAATTGAGCAGCAGGTACAGAGATTCCCCATACACTTCCTTCCTGAAACATGCGCAGCCTCCGCCACCATCAACATCCTGCCCCAGAGTGGCATATTTGTTACAGTTGATGAACCTACGCCGACACATCCTTATCTCCCAAAGTGCACAGTTTACGTAACTTTTTTTTTTTTTTTGTGAGATGGAATCTCACTCTGTGGCCCAGGCTGGAGTGCAGTGGCGCAATTTCAGCTCAATGCAACCTCTGCCTCCTGGGTTCAAGCGATTCTCCTGCCTCAGCCCTCCCTCGAGTAGCTGGGATTGCAGGCGTGCACCACCACGCCTGGCTAGTTTTTGTATTTTTAGTAGGGACGGGGTTTTGCCATGTTGGCCAGGCTGGTCTGGAACTCCCGACCTCAGGTGGTCCACCCACCTCCGCCTCCCAAAGTGCTGGGATTACAAGCGTGAGCCACCATGCCTGGCTGTAACTTTTTATTCTGAAATAATTTTAGAGTTACAAAAAGGTGCAAAATAGTGCAGGGTTCCCATATAACCTTCACCCAAGTTTCTCTACTCTTCACAGCTCACATAACCATCCTGCAATGATCAAAACCATCCAACATTGGTTCATTACTATTAACTAAACTAAGCTCCTATTTTCAAGTCTCACTGATTTTTCCACTTACGTCTTTTTTTCTGGACAACAGGTACTTTCAAGTCAGAGAGATCTGGGTGTGAATCCAGCTGTGTCACTCGAAAATTGTCCAAGTCAGATCATCTCTCTGAGCCTTGATTTTCTCTCTGTTAAATGGGAGATAACAAGGGCAACTTAATAGGGTCCTTGTGAAGATGAAATAAAAACATGTGTGTCCAGCGCTTGGCACACAAGTAGGCACTGATGTTGGTTTTATTTTCCTACTCTCTTTCAAAGAACCATCCTCAAGGACAAATGGGCATTTGCGTAAATTCCTGTTGGACCAGTTTGACTTCATCTCAGCTGCTGGATCAAGTTTCTCTATTTTGGGAAAAAAAAGAAAAGAAGAAGAAAAGAAAAGGCCGCAGACATAGAGATTAATTAGGAAGCTATTGTAACAGTCCATGTAAGCTAAGTCTCCACAGTGGCTGCACAGAGGTAAGAAGAGAAAAAGTTGTTTTGTTGTTGTTGTTTTGTTTTTGTTTTTGTTTTAGAGATGGAGTCTTGCTCTGTCACCCAGGCTGGAGTGCAGTGGCGTGATCTTGGCTCACTGCAAACTCTACCTCCTGGGTTCATGCCATTCTCCTGCCTCAGCCTCCCGAGTAGCTGGGACTACAGGCACCCGCCACCATGCCCAGCTGATTTTTTGTATTTTTAGTAGAGACGGGGTTTCACTGTGTTAGCCAGGATGGTCTCGATCTCCTGACCTCGTGATCCACCCGCCTCAGCCTCCCAAAGTGCTGAGATCACAAGCATGAGCCACCACGCCCAGCCAAGAGAAGAAGTTTAACAAACATTTCAAATGCAGAATAAAGAGGAGCTGATGACTGATTGGCTGGGCAGAGTTAAATGGGAGGAACCAATAATTAAAAAACTACAAGTTGGAATGACTAGGAAACTGGTCATCCTTTTAAATGAGATGAGCAAGAGAAAACCAGGTCCAGGCAAGAAAGAAGCGAGAAACCATGATCCTAACCAGCACTTGTCAAGTCCCTGGTGCTCGTACACCATGCTTAGTACTTTCTAAGTGTGATTTCATTAAATTCATCTAAGAACCCAAGAAAACTGAGACACAGGGAAACTAAGTCACTTGCCCAAGTACTTTTGTTGGAAGTACTAATGTTGGAGGTACCTGCAGGCAGGACCAACCACCTAATTTGTAGGGCTCACTGCAAAATGAAAATGTAGGGTCTTTTGTTCAAAACATATGAAGAATTTCAAGCCAGGCACGGTGGCTCACACCTATAATCCCAGCACTTTGGGAGGCCAAGGCGGGCAGATCACCTGAGGTCAGGAGTTGGAAACCAGCCTGGCCAACATGGTGAAACCCCCTCTCTACTAAAAATACAATAATTAGCTGGGCATGGTGGCATGGACCTGTAATCCCAGCTACTCAGGAGGCTGAGGCAAGAGAATTGCTTGAAACCAGGAGGCAGATGTTGCAGTGAGCTGAGGTCATGCCACTGTACTCCTGCCTGGGCGACAGAGAGAGACTCTGTCTCAAAATAAATAAATAAATAAATAGAATTTCAAGACGGCTGACAGCAGAACATTACACCAAGCACATGGGCCCTGTGTGATTGCACAGTGGCAGGCCCACAAAGTCCACATGAGGGCAGACATGAAGGTCGATTTTAAGAGGAGATGAGAGCTAAGGCAGAGCTTTGAGGGCAGGCTTGCACTCTGGGTCCCACAAAGAGCAAACAACAAAAGAAACTCACAAGGAGTCATCAATAGGTAGGAGGAAGACTGGGAGGCATACTGAGAGCCACTAAGGTGGAGAAAGTGACACAAAAGAGGGAAGGGCCCAGTGAAACCAAATACAGCAAAAGAGTTAGGAGCCTGGGGATTAAGACGTCCCACGATCAAAAAGAAACCTTGCAGGCTGGCCACGGTGGCTCACACCTGTCATCTCAGCACTTTGGGAGGCCAAGGCAGGCGGATCACGAGGTCAAGAGATAAGGACCATCCTGGCCAACATGGTGAAAACCTGTCTATACTAAAAATACAAAAATTAGCTGGGGATGGGGGTGCACGCCTGTAGTCCCAGCTACTCAGGAGGCTGAGGCAGGGGAATCACTTGAACCCGGGAGGCAGAGGTTGCAGTGAACCGAGATGGTGCCACTGCACTCCAGTCTAGCAACAGAGTGAGACTCTGTCTTAAAAAAAAAAAAAAAAAAGACACTTACACTTGAAATGTTTACCATAGCACAATTCACAATTGCAGAGATATGGAATCAACCTAAGGGATCACTAACCAATGAACAGATAAAGAAAATGTGACTTTTATATATATATATTTGCACACACGGTGTGTATATATATGTGTGTATACATATCACATGATTATATATATGTGTATTATCACGTATATATTATATGTATGTTATGTATATACCATATGATTATATATGCCATGTGATATATATATAATGAAATACTGTTCAGCCATAAAAAAGAACAAAATAATGTCTTTTGCAGCAACTTGAATAGAGCCGAAAGCAATTATCCCATATGAAGCAACTCAGGAATGGAAAACCAAATACCACATGTTCTCACTTGTAATTGGTAGCTAAGCTATGGGTACACAGAGGCATACAGTGGTATCATGGACACTGGAGACTCAGAAGTGGGGCGCCGATGAGGAATGAAAAATTACCTATTGGGTACAATGTACACTTTTCGGTTGACGGGTACACTAAAAGCCCAGATTTCACCAGTATACAATTCATTCCCGTTACCAAAAACCACTCATTCCCCTAAAACGATTGAAATTTAAAAACAAAAGGATGCCTGTACCTTTGGTGATTGAGACATTTCTGTTGGCCTTTGGGAGCCCTAGTCTCAGGACTGGGCAGAAGTCAGGCTGCAACATCCAGAGAACTTAATGGAAGTGACGAGCAGCTGAAGTAATCCAGGCTTTCTCATCTCAAGAAGCTCTTCCATTGCCAAGAACAGAGGGCAAGCTGATGTCACTACAAAAGTGATTTTTAAAGAAAGTCAAACCGCTTAAAGACTGCTTCTTATTTCGGCCCCATGGGTACTAAGAAATGGCTTCCTCCTTTTCTTCTTTTCCTCCTCCTCCCACTTAGCCTCACAAATGGTTGGCAGACTCTATCCTTAAATGGTGGCCAGGGACTGGAGCTGAAAACGCCTTTGAGGATTCTTCTGCAGCAACCACTCAAATCTCTGTCTGGAGATGGGAATGCCGCCTCTGAGGCTTCAGAACAGGCAGGGAGGCTCAGAACCAGCCACAGACTACTTTCTTTCCTTTGTCTGGACAATAGCAACCAGGAGGGAGAAATCATCATAGGCTGTTTATTTGTAGACATTGGCCTGGCTGTTGGTCTCATTCTGAAATAAAGACACTAAAAGGGAAATAGGCAGACACCCCTGTCTTCTCCAGCCCAGGAGTTTCTACCTGGCACTAATGACATTTAGATTATGATGATTCTTTGTTCGCCGGGGACAGGCTGTCCTGTGCATTGTCTCTGGCCCTTGCCAGGTGACATCAGCACTCCCCACCCAATGTGACAACCAAAAATCCCTCTAGACATTGCCAAATGCCTCCTACGGGGGCAACACCGCCCCCAGTTGAGAACCGCTTCTCTAATTGATTAGCATGTACACAGCAAGCTCCCAGAAAATGCTGAACGGATGATTCGATTCTTTTTTTTTTTTTTGAGACTGAGTTCCGCTCTTGTTGCCCAGGCTGGAGTGCAATGTCACTATCTTGGCTCACTGAGACCTCTGCCTCCTGGGTTCAGGCGATTCTCCTGCCTCAGCCTCCCGAGTAGCTGGGATTACAGGTGCTCACCACCACACCCGGCAAATTTTTTGTATTTTTAAGTAGAGATGGGGTTTCACCAGGTTGTCCTGGCTGGTCTTGAACTCCTGACCTCAGGTGATCCACACGCCTCGGCCTCCCAAAGTGCTGGGATTATAGATGTGAGCCACTGCACTGGCCAGGATGATTCTATTCTAAGAAGCTAGGAGAACATTCCAGATACCCCTCTGGGAACTCTTCAGACTACCAAGCAGGGCAGTTCAAGAAGAGACCTAAGGCCGGACGCGGTGGCTCCTGCCTGTAATCCCAACACTTTGGGAGGTCAAGGCAGGCAGATCTCTTGAGCTCAGGAGTTCAAGACCAGCCTGGCCAATGTGGAGAAACCCCGTCTTTACTGAAAATACAAAAGTTAGCTGGGCATGGTGGCACACGCCTGTAATCCCAGCTACTCGGGAGGTTGGGGCAGGAGAATCACTTGAATTCCAGAGGTGGCAGTGAGCCGAGATGGCGCCACTGCACTCCAGCTGGGGCAACAGAGTGAGACTTTGTCTCAAAATTTAAAAAATAAAAAGAAGAGAACTAAGGTTTGTCTTCCGTTAAACAAAGGCAGACCTTCTAAGCAAAGGTCTTCTGTGAAAAAGACTTTCTGGAATGTAGAGGGGGAAGACTTACCACTGGGGCAGTGAGGAGTAAATGAAGTAAGACAGGCAAAGTGCTTGGCAGAGGAGTATCAAATGGAAAGTGTTAATTAGTATTTTTTTTTTTTTTTAAACAGAGTTTCACTCTTGTTGCCCAGGCTGGAGTGCAATGGTGTGATCTCGGCTCACTGCAGCCTCCACCTCCCAGGTTCAAGCAATTCTCCTGCCTCAACCTCCTGAGTAGCTGGGATTACAGGCATGCGCCACCACACCCGGCTAATTTTGTATTTTTAGTAGAAACAGGGTTTCTCCACGTTGGTCAGGCTGGTCTCGAACTCCCAACCTGAGGTGATTCACCCGCCTCGGTCTCCCAAAGTGCTGGGATTACAGGCATGAGCCACCGTGCCCAATTAATTGGTGTTCTTATTGTTGTTATTATTATTCTATGTTCAAAAAACTGCACATAGCTCTTTACTCCTTAGAAAGTGGTGCAAAAAGATGTTGCACAGCACAGCCACTCAGTAGGCAGAGCAAGAACATTCCTGACTAGGAGAGTGTAGAGAAGATCAAATTTTAGAGCAGAAAAGAACATTTGAGATTATTTGGATCAACTTTTCACTTTACAAGTAAGGAAGTAGGCCGGGCTTGATGCCTCATGCCTGCAATCCCAGCACTTTAGGAGGTCAAAGCAGGAGGACCATGTGAGTATAGGAATTCGAGACCAGCCTGGACAACATAGCGAGATCCAGTCTCTATAAAAAAAAAACAAAAATCAAGTAAGGAAGCAAAGTAAAGTGCAAGTACACAAAGGTGGTGTGAAATGACTCGTCCAAGGCCACAGAGAGCGTTAAGGGCGGGCCTGGGGCCAGAGCTCAGGCTTCCTGCCCCACCCAGAGACTGTTAGTCTGTCACCGAGGGGTGGAAGGGAGGGAGGTGCCTCCTCCCTCAATGTAAACCGGGTCCGTGCTCACAGATCTGTTCCAGAGACATTGCCGGTCAAAAATTCAAGTTCATGTGCAGTATTTTTAAGAAATGTTTCCATAGAGATGGACAAATAATTGGAAACAACAATCCAGACAGAAAAGAGCCATTCATTGGAATAGGATGTGTAGCATGAGCTGGGGCGACGGTCCTGCTGACCTGGAGGGATGGTCAGAAAAGCCAGGCTGAGAGCTGGGAGATTTGGGGTTATGAGCTAACATTCCAGGACAGGGGCTTGATATCCTTTTTTTTTTTTTTTCTTTTTGAGACGGGACTTTTGCTTTGTTAACCAGGGTCGGGCACAGTGGTGTGATCATAATTTACTGCCACCTCAAATTCCTGGGCTCAAACCATCCTACCTCAGCCTCCCAAAGTGCTGGGATTACAGGCATGAGCCACTGTGCCCGACAACTGAAATTTTTTTTTTTTTTTTTTTTTTGAGACAGAGCCTTGCTCTGTTGCCCAGGCTGGAGTGCAGTGGCACGATCTCTGCTTACTGCAGCTTCTGCCTCCTGGGTTCAAGTGATTCTTCTGCCTCAGCCTCCCAAGTAGCTGAGATTACAGGCGTGTCACCACACCCACCCTATTTTTAGTAGAGATGGGGATTCACCATGTTGACCAGGCTGGTCTCGAACTCCTGGCCTCAAGTGATCTGTCCACCTCAGCCCCTCAAAGTGCTGGGATTACAGGTGTAAGCCACCTCCCCCAGTCCTGAAATCTTTTGATAGTCCTGTATGCACATCGATAATGCCCAGCCTGTGTATCCACTGAACAAGCATGGGCTGGGACTTTCTGTATGCCAGGCCCGGGGGATGGTGCTGATGACACAATGATAGCCCCCTTTTTTTCCTTTTCTTTTTTTTTTTTGAGACAGAGTCTCCCTCTGTCACTGCAACCTCCACCTCCCGGGTTCAAGCGATTCTTGTGCCTCAGCCTCCCGAGTAGCTGGGACTACAAGCACATGCCACCATGCTTGGTTAATTTTTGTACTTTTTTTTTTTTTTAGTTGAGGCAGGGTTTCGCCATGTTGGCTAGGCTGGTCTCAAATTACTGACCTCAAGTAATCCGCCCACCTCAGCCTCCCAAAGTGCTGGAATTACAGGCATGAGCCACTGCACCTGGCCTCCCTTTCCTTTGCCGGCTTCTAGAGGCCGCCAGCATTCTTTGGCTCCTGGCCTCTCCCTTGCATCTCTCCATCTCTCCTCTTGCCTCTGTCCTCACACCTCCTCCTGCTGATGACAGCACAGCCTTGCATTTTCTAGTCGAGGGGCCCTTGGAAAGGTACTTAGCATCTCTGAAACTGCGTCCTTGTCAGTGAGCTGGAGATCGTCAGAGCACCCACTTCGTATGAAGGGCAGACGGGAATGGGTGGAATGGGGTCTGTGTCAACGCCAAGCACTACGTCCTGCACACAATTTTATAACAGTAACAGTGATGACGATCACCACCACTGTCATCCAACAGTCGTTTCCGTAGCTTGGAGACACAGAGGGAGAGGTGACTTCTGCCTGAGGCATTAGGAAAAAACTCTTTCTTTCTGGAGTGCAGTATTGTGATCACGGCTCAATGCAGCCTCCAACTTCTCACCTCAGGTGATCCTCTCGCCTCAGCCTCCTGAGTAGCTAGGACTACAGGCATATATAAGAAAAACTTTTTTAGAAGTGATCCCTGAACTGGCCCTGATCAAATGACAATAAAGGAATGTGACCAATAGACAAGGGAGAAGGGGTGTGCTGGACAGAAAAATCAGGACAGCAGAAGGCACGGGTGTTTGTAGAACAGGGAGGTCCCAAGTGGCCCAGAGCAGAAGGTCAGGGTTAGTGCCAGGAGGCGGGATGGATGGCAAAGGGATCGAGAGCTAGGGCTTTGGGCTCAGACAGGCTCAAGTTCAAGTCCTGCAGCTCCAGATAAGAGCTCTGCAAACTGGGGTACTTCGTTAGCTGCTGCCGCTGTGCCTTTGTGAAAGGCTCACGGGAATAGTGCCTACCCCCTAGGCTTGCAGCAATTAAAGGCCGTTCTGATATGGGAGAGGCGCAAGAGGCAACTTGGAAAGGGCTTTGCGGGCCTGGCCAAGGAGTTTGCACTCTGCAGGATCACGTCCTCGCTTTTCATCTACTCTTCATCCTGTGTGCTCCGTCATTTTCCCTCAGACAACAGGAAGGCTGACCACTGACCTTCCTAATCTTACGTCTCTGCCACTGTTCTCCTGAACTTAAAAATAATAGCTTTTGCCGGGCACAGTGGCTCATGCCTGTAATCCCAGCACTTTGGGAGGCCAAGGTGGGTGGACCACCTGAGGTCAGGAGTTCGAGACCAGCCTGGGCAACATGGTGAAACCCCGTCTCTACTAAAAATACAAAAGTTAGCCAGGCATGGTGGTGGGTGCTTGTAATCCCAGCTACTTGGGAGGCTGAGACAGGATAATTGCTTGAACCCAGAAGGTGGAGGTTGCAGTGAGCTGAGATCATGCCACTGCACTCCAGCCTGGGCAACAGAGCAAGACTTCATCTCAAATAAATAAATAAACAAACAAACAAATAAATAAATAAAAACAAATAAAAAAGAAAAAGAAAGAAAAATAATAATAGCTTTTTTTTCCACAGGTGGAAAAAATGTTATGAGACCATTGGTCACCTGCAAAATGTGGGTAACGATGGCATTGACCTTGTATGGTTGCTTTGAGGATTCACAGAGAGAACGTGCAGAAAGTGTCAACGTTATAATGTAGGAGGCTAAAAGCTTAGGATCGGAAGTCAGAGGGACTGAGCCTGAATTGAAGCGATGTCACTTATTAGCTCTGTAATGCGGGCAAGTGACTTAACCTTTCTGGGTTGCAACTCCTTGTTTGTAAAATGAGGATGATAATATAGCCACAGAGGTTCTTTGGCAAGCATACTAGGAGATCCTCTAGGATGCACTCATTAACTACGATGATGATGGTGATGATGATGATGATGTCCTTTCTGTTCACATATAAGACAAATTAGGCCCAGAGAGGGAAAGTGCCTTTCCCAAGGTCACACAGCAAGTTGGTAACACAGCAAGTTGGTAGTAATCTGTCACACAGGCAGCTTCCTGTAGGTTCTGCAGTCCGGGTGAATTCCTGGCATGAGTTCTGGGGATGGGAATCCGAGATGGTACAAAGCATGCCCCCTCCCTAGGCTGTTTTCCTGTGTGAAGGGCAAGGTAGCATCCCCCACCTGCAGCCTATAAATTCGCCCCGGTGGCCGCTGCCTCCCAGGACTGTGTGGCTCTGCCTGCTGAGGAATCAGATGGTACCAGCAGACGGTCTCTCCATGCTACTGGAACCTGCATCGCGCCCATCGTTTATTTTGGACAGGACGCAAGATGAGATATCAAAGGAATCAGCTGCTGGTCAGAGGAAAGAGAAAAGGGCCAGAACTCCGCCTGGCTGTGCTGGGCACAGAGTCAGCCCCTCTCCCCTGCAAGTCCGAATTAGGCTCCCCACTTTTAATCCAACTTTATTAATTGAAATTAAATCAAGTCAAAGATAGAGAGGCAAACTAGTTTCTTGGTTTCAAGCTTTTTGCTAAAAAAAAAAAAAAGATATATCTACATTTTTAAAAACTGGAGGTATTTATAGAATCAGAGTTAAGATTAGAGAGTTTCAAGTAACAGTCGAAGCCGATGGAAGTAAAGGGTCAAGAGTTCTGGCTTCCCACATTCAAATGAGCCAAGGGATGACCTCAAACACATCAGTTTGGGGTTTTATTTTTCCAACATGCTCTGCTGAATAATTGAGCTTTTCAGACCTCTCTGGAACAGATGCTGGTGTGAATAAAGCCTTCCTTTGCTTGAGGCACAACAGAAACACCCCCTAATGCCCAGCCAACGCGCCCACAAGATTTCAACTATTATTCAGGCCAACAGGAGGTATTGCAATTAAGAGATGATTGTCACCAACCCTCTTTAACAGCAAGCACGTCCAAGAAGGAGGGTCCGGGGGAGGGTGGCTCTAGGGGGCCACCATCGTCAGGGTTGGCAGGTTTCCACTCTGGGAGTGAGTGACCAGGTCACGGGTGGATTGAGACACTGATATTTTCTTTGGCAGGTAGGACATAGTAAAAACAACAAGGTCAGGACACCTGGGACCAGAGGTGCCCCCAAGTCTCCCTTCCGTTTCCCTCTCTATAAAATGGACATCTCCAGAAACCAGCCCTCTAAGTTTTATTTTATTTTTATTTATTTAATTAATCTATTTATTTATTTATTTATGTTTTAGAGACGAGGTCTCACTCTGTTGTTGTCCAGGTTGAAGAGCAGTGGTGCTATCATAGCTCACTGCAGCCTCCAACTCCTGGGCTCAAGGGCTCCTCCTGTCTCAGCCTCCCAAGTAACTGAGACTATAGGTGTGTGCCACCACACCGGGCTACGTATTTTATTTTTTGTAGAGACAGGGTCTCCCTATGTTGCCCAGGCTGGTCTCAAACTCCTGGTTTCAAATAATCCTCCCACCTCAACCTCCCAAAGTGTCAGAATTACAGGCATGAGCCACCACACCTGGCCCCTCCAAGTTTTAAAGTATTGAATAGCCCTCAAAGAAAATCAAACCAGCTGTGTCTCAGAGGATCCTTCTGGCAGCTTGCAGACTGTAAAGAATTTCAAAGAAACTCTGGTTGTTCCACTCTGGTTGTGGAAGTCATATTGGTCACTAGGATCTGAAAACATGTAGCTGAGAAGGGTTGAAGGGAATGGCTGAAGACCAGAGGGTGTAAATTGTCTTTTCACCAACAGGAACTAGCAACCTTCTGTTCCACCAGTTTTTCATAGCAAAATTAAAAGGTTATCAAGGGAAGCCCCCCCAGTCAATGACTATTGTTAGGATGAAGAACAATAGACTTAACCTTCACTTCAGCCTGTCTAGGATTCCAAAGTGCTTTTTGAATGCGAGTCCATTCATCCTCACAGTAACCTTGGAAGCATTCCATTAGGCAAAATCTGTATTAGTTTTGCCTCTACAAAATATGTAGTGCCATTCTCTTGATGGAAAAATTAATCAAGCTATGATCTGAAAAGAATAATGGGGAGAAAATGTTGGGGGTGGTCTGAACTCACACGGACAGTCTGAATAACTCCCAGACTTAAAATGTTGTACCTAGACCTCTGCCGTGGTGGGGAAGTGTCAATTTTGAAGGGTCAGGGCCCGGAAGCACTTTCTGATGGTCTGAGCACCAGGAAGCCTTTAGGTTCACTGAGTTTGCGTCTCCTGAAATAATATTATTTATTATTCTTGGCTGTGCCGCTCACTTACTGAGTGACTTTAGGGAATCATTCTAACCTCTCCACTTTCCTCGTTTGTAAATGGGTTAATTATATTTGCCCACCTCACAGAAGTGTTGTGCAGCTAAAACAATTAAAGGTGAAACAGAAAAGGCCCTTTCCTCAAACCGCAGGCTGCCTGAGAATTCCTAACTCCGCATGCAGTGAAATAGCTAAATGCCTTTACTTACATGGGTGGTTATAGTCCTGGCTGGTAATCACCAACTGGCGATCAGTTCTGCAATCAGCAAATTTAGTGCCAGGCTGGGGGGACCTGGGGCAATGCGGGACTGGAGCACAAGTCCCAACCCTGCCACTTCCTGGCTGTGTGACCTTGGGTAAGCTGCCTAACCTCTCTGAACCCCTGTTTTCTGCTCTATGAATGGGGAAGACCTATATCCGTCCCTTTAAAGTTGCTGTAAGGATTCAATGAAACTCCTGGCATTTAATTGGTGCTTGATAAAGGACATCTATTATGAGGGCCTGTCATTTTCCATCAGGCCTAACAAACTTAATTAAGTGCTTACAAAATATGCAGTACTTATACCACTGATGGGAAACAAGAAGAGGGTTTTAGGTGATATGTGGAATTTCTTAGATATATGGAATTAGGGAACATTAGAAGGAGGACATTAAACTTGTGATTTTAACACTGTTAGTGATTAGAATGAGGCTAAGTTGTTAGAACATGAGTTAATTTAAAAATTATAGTAAATAAATCAAAGTATTGGTGTACATGGATAGGGTGAAAAAAAATTTTTTTTTTTTTTGAGACAGGGTCTTGCTCTGTTGCCCAGGCTGGAGGGCAGTGGCATGATCTCAGCTCACTGCAACCTCTGTCTCCCAGGTTCAAGTGATTCTCCTGCCTCAGCCTCCCAAGTAGCTGGGATTACAGGTGTCCACCATCACACCCAACTAATTTTTTTTTTTTCAGATGGAGTCTTGCTCTGTTGCCCAGGCTGGAGTGCAGTGGCATGATCTCTGCTCACTGCAACCTCCAACTCCTGGGTTCAAGCGATTCTCCTGCCTCAGCCTCTCAAGTAGCTGGGATTACAGGCGCCTCCCATCACAACTCAGCTTTTTTTTTTTTTTTTTTTTTTTTGAGATGGAGTCTTGCTGGGTTTCCTAGACTGGAGTGCAGTGGTATGATCTCGGTTCATTGCACCCTCCTCCTTCTGGGTTCCAGCAGTTCTCCTGCCTCAGCCTCCTGAGTAGCTGGGATTACAGATGTAAGCCACCACACCTGGCCTTGGTAAAAATTTTTAAGTGGTACATGAAAGGCCTCAACATTCCCTATATGGAAAAAAGTGCTGGGCTAGTGGCAGACTCTGATCTTAGGTTTTCACATTCATCAGTCATGTGACTGTGACCAGGCCCCTAAGTCTCCCTAAGCCTCAGTTTCCCATGTATAAAGTGGGCTAATAAGATGTAGGAGAGTAAAAATAAGATAATAAAAATGAAAACCACTGGAAAATTACAAAATCATGGTCCAATCTAAGAGGTTCATTGTTATCCCTACTGTGTGGTTTGACAGAAATGATCTATACTTATCCACCAGCCTATGAGACAATAGCAGGGATGACATTCAAAATCAAGGATGGTTCAATCCCAACTCTGCCAGACATTAGCTTGTAGCCTTGAGCAGGTTCTTTAAGGTCTCTGAGCCTCCATTTCTTCATCTATAAAAAAGGGTTAGTAATAACACCCTCAGCAATTCAACTCAAAGGCCTCATTTTCCTCTAAAGAACGACAAATCAAAGGAAAAGCCCAATAGCCCAAAGAAAAATGGTGTGAAAAGATAGTGTACCCCAACTAAAATATAAATGGCTCTTAAATATGTAAACACATCCTCAATCTCACTCATAAGAGAAATGCTCATTAAAATCACACTGAGGCTGGGCATGGTGGCTCATGCCTGTAATCCCAGCACTCTGAGAGGCTGAGGCAGGTGGTTCACTTGAGGTCAAGAGTTCGAGACCAGCCTGGCCAACATAGTGAAACCTCATCTCTACTAAAAATACAAAAATTAGCCAGGTGTGGTGACGCATGCCTGTAATCCCCACTACTTGGGAGGCTGAGGCAGAAGAATCACTTGAACCTGGAGGTAGAGGTTGCAGTGAGCTGAGGTCATGCTACCACACTCCAGCCTGGGTGATAGAGAGAGAAAAAGAAAGAAAAGAAAAGAAAGAGGAAAGAAAGAAAGGAGAAAGAAAGAAGAAGAGAAAAGAAAAACACACTTTTTTATCATTAAATTTGCAAAGAATTGGTTTGATAGAGATGTATCAGTAAAGTATGGGAAATGCAGGTGCCTTGATATTGATGGTGGGGAGGTAAATTGTTACAAATTCTATGAAGGGCAATGTACAGTTTCTCAAAAGTATTAAAGGGCTTACTCTTTGAGGCAAGCTGAATCATGGTGTCCACATTCTAATCCCTGTAATGTGTAAGTGTTACCTAAGTGACAACAAAAAGGACCTCGTAGATGTGATTAAAGCAAGAATCTTGACATGGAAGGTTATTCTAGGTTGGCCCAGTGGGTCTGATGTCATCACAAGGGTCCTTGTAAGAGGAAGGCAGGAGGTCAGAGAGGAAAGGCGATGTGATGACCGAGCAGAGGTACAGGGAAGTCCTTTGAAAATGAAGGAAGGACCCACAAGCCAAGGAACTGAAGCAGCACTACAAGCTGAAAAAGACAAAGAAACAGATCTTTCCTTAGAGCCCGTGGGAGGAACCAGCCCTGTCCACACCTTGATTTTAGCCCAATGAAATTGCTTTTAGACTTCTGACCTCCAGGACTGTGAGAGAACAATGTGTGTTGTCTTGGGCCACTTTGTTTGTGGTCCTTGGTTAACAGCAGCCACGGAAAACAGACACCCCCTTTCCCCAAGCAATTCCACTGTTAGAACTTCATCCAACAGATACACTGGGACAGGTGCAAAATAACTGCATACAAGCTTCTTCATTAAAGCAGAAATTGTAGTAGCCAAACACTGGAAACAAGCTAAATATCCAACAGGGATTGGTCAATAAAGCTGAGTACCTCCGTGGAAGGGAGGGAAGGAAGAAGTGAGGGAGTAAAGGGAGGAACAAAGGAAAGGAGGAAAGGGAAGGGGAAGAAAAGAGGAAAAAACAAACATGCTTGTAATCCCAGCACTTTTGGAGGCCAAGGTGGGAGGATTGCTTGAGCCCAGGAGTTCAAGTCTTCAGTGAGCTGTGACTGTGCCACTGCCCTCTCGCCTGGGCAACAGAGCGAGATGCTGTCTCTAACCAAAAAATAAAAATAAAAAAAGAGAAACAAATAGGCTTTCTAGATTTTTAGTCCAGCTGTGCAGGCTCAAAGGCCCTGGGTCCCTGGCTGCAGGTCCCCTGAAGGTGGGACAGTGGAGGATGAGAGAACGTGATGCCTCTGAAGTTAGGTCACCACTGACCTCAGTCTGGCTTTCTCCCTTTCATCCTGAGCAGGGTCCACCTAGGCGTGGCTTTCCTGTCCCTCCCAGCCCTTTAGAGTGGATATCTGCAGGCTAGTTGTCCTGTTGATAAATCGGGGTAGGTTGTGACCTCATGTTGTCTATCAGGCTCAAGTCAACCCAAGACATGCTGCCTCTTTTCTGCTGCACTAAACCTAGCAAGGTGACACCCCTCTAACACACCTTCCCTCTGCCAACCCCACATCCAGCATTTAAATTGCAGGAAGATCACCATTGTGACAGTAGATTTCCAGCTGACACCCCCAGGGTAAGCACTAAGGAGCTCCCTAATTATCTAATCCTGAGATGCCCATGGGTGAAGCCGAGTGGAGCTCTTCTCTATCAGTAAACACGACATGCAGTTCTTTGTCTTCAGTGCAAAGCAAGGCTTTTTCCTGCCATGCGAGGAATACTCCTGCGTGACAGATTAAAATCCCTCAAAGAGAGAGAAAGAGGAAAGTAAAATAAATGTATTTCCATGACTATAAGTACAAATCCCCGTGCGAGGCCCCGTGCGATCCTCAGCTGGGCTGGAGCTATTTTAAAACGAATGAAGCAAACCTACTCGATTGAAAAATCCTCTGTTACAGGATAGAGATGGGTAAGAAATCAGTGCCGGGGCTCTTGGAGTGCTTGATTGTGGTTATAAACATTATTAGCTGCATCAGCAAAGCTGCTGAGAGTCCACCGTAAACCTTTTTCGAGAGGAATCAGGAGGCAGGGCTGACCAGGCAAGTTCAAAACCTGAACCCTTGTTACTCAGAGGCTTCCTAGGCTGCTAAAAATATCCAGTGATCTGCCTAAAGCAGGGACAAGGGAGGGAAGCCTTTCTTCCCTCTGCTTCCTTGTCGCCTGCAAGAAAAGGAGCCAGTTAATGGGTGACAGAGGAGGAAGCAAATCCAACAGATACACGGAGCAGCGATTTTTGCCACGTGCATTGCTGCACAGAAGGATGGCAGCGGTGTCTTCCTACGCTGAAGGAGCTCAGGGGAGGCCACAGCCTGGACTTTAGACCAGAGAGAATGTGAGTTCAAATCCCAGCTCTACCACTGATTCATTTGCGTGGTCCTCTACCCAAGACAGGGGACTTTATAAGCCTCAGTCTTCCCATCTGTAAAATGGAAACAATAATGCCACCACGTGAATTGTAAGCTTTAAAGATAATATAGGGTAAGTGCTAGACTCGCAGTGCATTTCCCAATGGCAGCTGTTATTATTGCTGTGACAACTTAGTGAGGAGAGACAGATCCATAAAAGCAATGGGGGCTGAGCATGGTGTCTCGCACCTGTAATCCCAGCACTTTGGTAGGTCGAGGTGGATGGATCACCTGAGGTCAGGAGTTCAAGACCAGCCTGGGCAACATGGTGAAACCCTTTCTCTACTAAAAATACAAAAGTTAGCTGTGCATGGTGGTGCATGTCTGTAATCCCAGCTACTTGGGAGGCTGAAACACGAGAATCCCTTGAATCCAGGATGCAGAGGTTGCAGTGACCCGAGGTCATGTCAGTGCACTCCAGCCTGGGTCAGAGTGAGACTCTGCCTCAAAAAAAAAAAAAAAAAAAGCAATGGGAAATCAAGCAAGCAAGAGGAAGAAAACTGCATACAATCCCAGGGTTGTATGGTTTGGACATAAGCATTGGAAAAAATCTCAGAATGGAAAGGTTCCTGCCAAGTCCTCACCTGATCTCCAGCCCATAGAAATCTCCCCTAAGCTTCCAAAGCCAGGGAAATGCTAGATTTCCTCAAAGCCTGTCCAGATGTGCCAGTGGTTTGTTCTTCCTTTGCAGCACTCAGCATGTGTAGAACTGAATGGCATCATTCCCTCTCTGTCGCCCAGGTGACTCTCAAATGGCAGGTGTGTAATGTGTGTAATAAATGACTAGGTCAGGGCGCTTGAGTAGATAGTGAGAAATACACTAAGTAGAGAGGGCAGAGAGACTCTAATTGATGTGGTATGTGTATGTGTCAGCATTCAATCAGAGAGGCTGGGCCACCATACATATCTGTGCACATACACTTACGTGTGTGTGTGTGTGTGTGTGTGTGTGTTATAGAGATTTGACCTTACATGATTGTGGGAGCTGTTTAGCAGTCTCTGTAAAGCTGCTGTCTTTGCTCCTGATGCTGGAGCCTGAAGTCCTCAGGGCAGGCATTTGGAAAGAGAAGAGGAATGTTATTCAGACACCAACTGGTATACAGAAATTTGATTCTAACACTAGCCATTTGAAGTTAGTGTCAGATTCCACAATTTTAAGGGCGTGGTTGCCAAGAAGACTGCCCTACTTCAAATACTAGCCACAGTGGGGTCCTCAGGGCCACCTGCTCTTCTGACCAACTGGCTACAAATCTTAGGAGAGGTTCCCACAACCCCTTTTATATTCACTAATTCATTAGAACAGTTCACAGAACCTAAAAAAGCACCATACTTCTGATGACTGTTTTATTGTAAGGATGTAAATCAGAACCAGCCAGATGAAGAGACACATAGGGCAAGGTTTGGGAGGGTCTCAAATTCAGGGCTTCCATGCCTCTTCCCATGGATTTGGGGTACACAGCCGCTCTGGGGACATTTATGTGTTCACCAACCAGGAAGCGCCACTGAGCTTCAGTGTGCAGAGTTTTTATTGAGTTTCCTTATGTAGGCATGATTGATTGAGTCACTTGCCATGTGATTGGACTCAATCTCCATCTCCATCCCCTCCCCAAAGGGCAGGTTGACTCAAAGTTCCAACTCTTCTCATCATGGAGTTGGTCTTATTAGTGACCAGCCCCCATTCTGAGTCATCTTATCTCTTAGCATTAACTCAGGTGTGGTCCAAGAGGCTCATGAAGAACAAATACACTCCTATGACATGAGAAATTCCAAGGATTTAGAGTCTCATTCCTAGAAACCAGAAGTAAAGGCCAGTCAAATTCTTTATTATACACTGGACGCCAAGTCAGGCAGTGCAAGAACTTGCTGGAACACCAGGAGGACTGGCAGAAGCCTGTGGATGTTCACTATGGACTGAAAGTTTATGTCAAAATTCATATGCTGAAACTCTAAACTCCAATGGGATGGTATTTGTCAATAATACATTTGGGAAGTGATTAGGTCATGAGAGTGGAGCCCTCTTGATGGGAGTAGTGCCCTTGTAAGAAGAAAATGAGGCTGGGTGCAGTGGCTTATGCGTGTTATCCCAGTGATTTGGGAAGTCAAGGCAGTTGGATTCCTTGAGCCCAGGAGTTTGATACCAGCCTAGGCGACATACTGCCTGTCTCTATTAAAAAAACACACAAAAATTAGCCAAGCATGCTGGTGCACACCTGTAGTCTTAGCTACTTGGAAGGCTGAGGTGGGAGGATTGCTTGAGCCCAGGAGTAAGAGGTTGCAGTGAGCCAAGATCATGCCACTGCACTCCAGTCTGGTCAACAGAGCAAGACCCTGTCTCAAAAAACAAGAAAGAAGAAGGTGAAGGAAGAAAGAAGAAAGAGAAAGAGAATGAAGAAGGAAGAAGGAGAATGAAAAGAGAGAAGAAGATAGGAAGAAGAAGAAGGAGGTGGAGGAGGAAGAGAAGAGAGCTTGCTTTTCCTCTCTGTGTTCTCCACTGTGAAGACTCAATGAGAAAGTGGCTGTCTGCAAACTTAGAAGAGAGCCCTCACCAGAGCCTGCCCATGCCAGCATCCTGATCTTAGACTCACAAGCCTCCAGAACTGTGAGAAAGATGTTTCTGGCACCTAATGCTAGCACTTTGGGAGGCACAGGCAGGTGGACTGCTTGACCCCAGGAGTTTGAGACCAGCCTGGGCAACATGGCAAAACCTATCTCTACAAAAAATACAAAAATTAGCTGAGTATGGTGGTGCCCACCTGTAGTCTCAGCTACTTGGGAAGCTGAGGAGGGCCACTTGAGCCCAGGAAGTCGAGGCTGCAGTGAGCCATGATTGTGCCACACTCCAGCCTGAGTGACACAGTAAGACCCTGTCTCAAAAGAAAAAAAAAAGAAGAAGAAGTAGTCTGTGTTGTTTAGGCCACCCAGTCTACAGTAATTTGTTCTAGCAGCCCACACTAAGCCACTGTTGTTGTAGCCTCTGGTATTACTGGTGTGGGTATCCTGAGGAAGCTGCGGCCCTTTGTTGTGGAGATGAACATGCACACCTGGCCCGGGAGCTGGAGCAACTGGAGGGTCCAGGGAAACGTGCAGCATTTGCCGATCCTGGCTCCCACCTCAAACCAACAAGAGGAGCCAGCAGATATGCCGTGATGTCTGTGAGCCTTGGAAGGGCTGCTGCTTCAATTCCACACTCCAGAATCTTCACACGTGCTTCTCTGGTGGCCACCCTTGCCAGAAACACAGGGAACGGCATCCTGGGAAGTACAGGTGAGCCCAGCCAAGGCGACACAGAACAAAGCCACCATGTCAGTGTGGGAACAGGGAGAAGCCAATGTGAAAGCAAGTTCAGCCTGAAGAGTCGTGATGGAAGGAGGAGAGGAGCCACCACAGAGTGAATGAAGGGATGGGAGGAAAGGTGTTTCTAGGACTACCGTGGAGCTCCATTACTCCAGGACAGCACTGACTGCTCCCTGAGTCTTTTTATTTTTATTTTATTTTATTTTATTTTATTTTATTTTATTTTATTTTATTTTATTTGAGACGGAGTCTCACTGTGTTGCCAGGCTGGAGTGCAGTGGCTCTAGCTTGGCTCACTGCAACCTCCGCCTCCTGGGTTCAGGCAACTCCCCTGCCTCAGCCTCCCAGGTAGCTGAGACTACAGGTGCACAACAAGATGCCAACTTAATTTTTGTATTTTTAGTAGAGACAAGGTTTCACCATGTTGGCCAGGCTGCTCTCAAACTCTTGACCTCAAATAATCCACCCACCTCAGCCTCCCAAAGTGCTGGGATTACAGACGTGAGCCACCGTGCCTGGCCTCCCTGGGTCTTTTTAAAGCATGCAGTTACCCTGGGAGGGGACGTCACCAAGACAGACCACAGAGTCTAGAGATTTCTGGCATTTTCCCTGCTTTTTTTTTTTTTTTTGAGATGGAAATTTCACTCTTGTTGCCCACGCTGGAGTGCAGTGGCACAATCTCAGCTCAGTGCTACCTCCACCTCCCAGGTTCAAGTGATTCTCCCGCATCAGCCTGCCAAGTAGCTGGGACTACAGGTGTCCACCACCATGCCCAGTTATTTTTTTGTATTTTTAGTAGAGATGGGGTTTCACCATTTTGGCCAGGCTGGTCTTGAACTGCTGACCTCAGGTGATCCGCCTTCCTCAGTCTCCCACAGTGATGGGATTACAGACATGAGTCATTGCACCTGGCCATTTTCCCTGCTTTTAACTTGTTTTATTGTCCCTGTTTGACACAAGCCTCTGACACATGAAAACAAATATTGGTTGTGCCATCGTCTATAGAATCGAGTTATTTTTTGGACTGTGTTTCATTCTTTTTTTCTTTTTCTTTAGAGACAGGGTCTTGCTCTGTTGCCCAGGCTGGAGTGCAGTGACACAATCATAGCTCATTGCAGCCTCAACTTCCTGGGTTCAAGTGATCCTCCTGCCTCAGTCTCCTCAGTAGCTGGGACTATAGGTGCTCATCACCACACCTGCCTAATTTTAAAACTTTTTGTAGAGATAGCTATGTTGCTGACAGTGGTGTCAAACTCTTGTCCTTAAGCGATCCTCCTGCGTTGGCCTCCCAAAGCACTGGGATTACAGGCATGAGTCACCAGGCTGGCCCTGGACTGTGTGTCTATAAAGAGCCAGAAGCAGACCCAGGGGCACTCCCTTTGATGACTTTGCATCTTCCTCTCCAGATCTACCCACCTACCCCTTTAGGGCTTGTGAGATACAAGGACTTAACATGAACACAAGCCGGGGACAGCCTGTGAGTCTTGACTCCTGCAGGCACCCGGGAAGCATGGGAGCTTTCCTGCTGCCTCCTCCAGTCGTGCCTCTCAGCCATTTCACGGCCTGTTAGCACTCTGTCAGAGAGGAGCTGAGGCTCAAAGCAGCCCATTTCATTACTGAGAAGCCATGCCCGCTTACAGAAAAAGGATGGAGGGACGATGGGAGGTCAGGAGCTAAAATGATGCTTGTCAGTTATTCATTCTCTCCCATTATTCATTCTCTACATATCTGGGAATCATTAAGATATTTTAGAAAAAAGTATAATAGATGGTTGGGTGCAGCGGCTCATGCTTATAATCCCAGCACTTTAGGAGGCCAAGGAGGGAGGATCGCTTGAGCCCAGGAGTTCAAGACCAGCCTCTGCGACATAGCGAGACCCTGTCTCTATAAAAAATCAGTTAGCTGGGTGTGATGGCGTGCACTTGTAGTCCCAGCTACTCAGGAGGCTGAGGTGGGGAGGACTGCTTGAGGCCAGAAGTTTGAGGTTGTAGTAGACTATGATGGTACCACTACACTCCAGCCTGGGCAACAGAGCAAGACCCTGTCTCTTTAAAAAAAAAAAAGGAAAGAAAGTAGACACAGAAGAATATTCTGGGAGAACTGATAAGCTACTAAGGAACAGGTGTATTGGTCCTATATGTCCTCAGATTTTCAGGAATTATTAATTTCAAAGTTCCGTCTTGTTGCTGGGAGAAAGATCTTTATTTTTGTTTAGAAAATATGGTCAAATATCTCTACACGAGGGCTGGGCATGGTGGCTCACAACTGTAATTCCAACACTTTGGGAGGCTGAGGCAGGCAGATCGCTTGAGGCCAGGAGTTCGAGACCAGCCTGGCCAACATGGTGAAACCCTGCCTCTAATAAAATTATAACAATTAGCCGTTGTGGCACACGCCTGTAATCCCAGCTACTCAAGAGGCTGAGGCATGAGAATTGCTTGAACCTGGAAGGTGGAGGTTGCAGTGAGCCAAGATTCTGCCACTGCACTCCAGCCTGGGCAACAGAGTAAGACTCTGTCTCAAAAAAAAAACAAAAACAAACCAAACCACACCAAACAAAAAAACACCCCTACAGGAGAAACCAGCAACTCGGCATCCCTGATTCTTCTGTCTCTCTCTCCTGCCACATCTAAGCCATTCGCAAGTCCTAGAGATTCTACCCTCACGTCACACCCCGAGGCCACTTGCTGTTCCTTCGCCGTTTCCACAGCACTGTGCCATTCCAAACTCCAGGAACTCTTCTCTGAGGACTATAGTAGCCTCCCAATGGGCTCTGTCCTTCCCCTGTAGACGTGGCCTGCTGTCATATTCTTAGAAGATGACATATTTCTTGGCTGTCTTCTTAGAATAAAACATTGTCATCACAGGAGTCCCACCTCCTCCACGTTTTAGAAAACAGAATGAAAATTCCCAGGCGCTCTCGTGTGCTTGTGACCCAGAACCCAGGCACGTGGTGAGTATAGAAGGCCCATTTTCATGGGCATGGGTGAAGATGGAGCCCCCAGATGCATGTGGCCACGATGGCATCCCCAGTGGTCCAAAGGATGCCAGGTCGAGCCGTGACATTGGTCCTGGGCATTGTGAGAACCTGGTGTTTGGTGGTTAGCAGGGGCAGCAACGGCAACAAAGATTTTGGCCTCAGGCCCCTTGGCAGGCACTGCTGTTTTGGGCGGGGCGGGGGGGCTGCTCTTGAAGGCTTAATTTCAAGTCTGACTCTCTCTAGTCCTCACTGCCCCCCACCCCAATAATTTTGTGAGTAAACTCACTTCCTTGAATACATAAATCTCTTTTCTGCTTAGAAGAGCCAGAGTGGATTCTGTTGTTTACCCTAAGAGCAGACTAATATGCCCGTCTTCAATTTGATCTCCAGTCGGGTCAGAAATCAAAGTGATCTTTTATTTTTATTTATTTGTTTATTTATTTATTTATGTTTTTTGTTTTTTTGTTTTTTTGTTTTTTTTTTGAGACAGAATCTCCCTCTGTCACCCAGGCTGGAGTATAGTGGCATGATCTCAGCTCACCGTAACCGCCGCCTCCCCGGTTCAAGCGATTCTCCTGCCTCAGCTTCTTGAGTAGCTGAGATTACTGGTGCCCGCCACCACGCCCAGCTAATTGTTGTATTTTTAGTAGAGGTGGGGTTTCACCGTGTTGGCCAAGCTGGTCTCGAACTCCTGATCTCAGATGATCCACCCTCCTCGGCCTCCCAAAGTGCTGAGATTACAGGCATGAGCCACGGTGCCTGGCCTATTTATTTATTTTTAGACACAGGATCTCACTCTGTCACCCAGGCTGGAGTGCAGTGGCGCAATCATGACTCACTGCAGCCTCAACCTCCGGGGCTCCAGGTGATTCCCCGCACGTCAGCCTCCTGAGTAGATGGGATTGCAGGCTTGCATCACCACACCTGGTTAATTTTCCATTTTTTTTCTTTTATTTTTGTAGAGATGGGGGTCTTGCTATGTTGTCCAACTTGGCATTGAACGCCTGGCCTCAAGCAATCCTCCCATTTCAGCCTCCCAAAGTGGTGGGATTACAGCCATGCCCGGCCCACAGTCATCTTGCAAAAACTGCAGTCACCCAGCATCGCTCACCTCTGGGTCACGGGGTTGCTGTTCAGCCCCACAGCCTCATCCCATCTCACGCTGCTGCTGGCTGTCTCTGCTCCAGCCACACTGCCCCTAATGCAAGTTTTTTTCCCATCCCAGACTTGATACCAGCTGTTCCCTCTGCCTGGAGAGCTTCCCCTTCAGTCCTTTCTGTGGCTGACCCCTGGATCGCAGCTTCAATGTCTCTACCTCCCAAAGGCTTTCCTGGACCACCCATAGCAAAAGAGCATGTCTCCTTATTATTCCCCATTTTACCACCCTGTTTATTTCCTTGGGAATGTGCACCCCAATCTGAAATTATTTTACCTACTTATTTAATGTTTATAGGTTGTCTCCTTCGCTAGATTACAGACTCTATAAGGGCAGAGATCATGTTTCCTCATTAATGCAGGATCCCCAGACCAAGCAACCTGCCTGCTCCATTGTAATAACTCAGTAAATATCAGTTAAATGAGTGCATTAGAACAACGACTAACATTTATCGAGCACCTTTGCGCTGGAACTGATTTAAGTGCTCTACGCATAATAAATCCTCACAATAATCCTGTCAAGTAGGTACTATTACTCTCCTTATTTTACAGATGAGGAAATCGAGCACAGAAATGTTAAGTAATCTGTCCAGGCACACACAGCTAGTGACAGAGAGTGTGGACCTCGATAATCTAGGTTGAAAGTCCATGGTTTCAACTAGGGCTGTCCCATAGGAAGGAAGGAGGGAAGGAAGGGAGGAAGGAAGGAAATAACGAAGGAAGGAAGGAAATAACGAAGGAAGGAAGGAAATAACGAAGGAAGGGAGGAAGGAAATAACGAAGGAAGGAAGGAAGAGAGGGAGGGAAGAACAGAGAGAAGGAAAGAAGGAGGAAGGATTAAAATAAAGCAAGAGTGAACAAATGAGTAGTATACAAGTATTACACAAGTTCAGTATTTCCAGAAGCAGGGCGAGCTCTACAGGTTCCCTTGAGTCCCAGGATTCTATTCTTCAATCGGGGGAAGCTTGCTGAGCTGCCGTGCATAATGGGCATTTGCACTCATCACACACGTGGGCATTTTACCAATCCCCCCGCCAGACACTGTAAATATTATTACATCCACATCTCACGAGGGAATTGGCGTTTCAAACTTAGAGTCACGGATCTTTTACTGTGTACTGAATCACAGACCCTCCCGTGAAACTCAGAGGTCCTTAGGGGAGTAAAAGTTCCAGCTTAGCAATTTAAACCCTGCAGTAGTAACTGGACTGGTCAATAGGGCTAGATCACGGCCAAGGAGAGCCCTCCAAGGTATCTCATGTCAGAGCTTGAGTGCGATCAAATTCATGCGTTCAGCTAATAATTCTCTTAGCTCCCCCAGACACTTTTTGGACTGAATTCTGGATAAGACATGATGCATTTTTCATTAGCAATGGTAGAAAATATCAAAACATCATCAGATTATGTTGCAAATACTAGAATCTCCACGTCTGGATTTCTTCCAAGTGTCTCAAATAATCATGATGGAGATAGGGCGGAGATCACAGTTATATTCGCCCCAGGCTATCAAAAAGTGAATGAACGAAATGGGACATTGACCAAAAGATTCGTGACTTCAGTGCCTTCTCCAGGCACTGAGATTCAAAGTAATCTGTGCTTTGCTGTTTGTATTTATATCTCTGCATATTTATATTCTCTTCGTATTTTCCTGCATTTCTGTGTTTGCTGGTATTTTTTTTGTTGTGGTTGGTAAGCGTGCTCTAGTTGTTTTTATAGTCAGAAAAAACTACAGCCAGGTGTGGTGGCTCATGCCTGTGATCTCAGCACTTTAGGAGGCCAAGGCAGAGGATCGCTTGAGCCCCAGGAGCTTGAGACCAGCCTGGGCAACATGGCAAAACTCTGTCTCTACAGAAAATTTTAAAAATTAGCCAGTCATGGTTTGCCATGCCCATAGTCCCATCTACTCAGGAGGCTGAGGTAGGAGGATCACTTGAACCCAGGAGTTCAAGGCTGCAGTGAGCTGTGATCATGCCGCTGCACTCCAGCCTGGGTGACAGAGCCAGACCCTGTCTCAAAGAAAAAAGAAAAAAATTTACTAACAAACTTATTCTTGAACAAGTCACCTATGGAAGGGGTTTGATAATCTGGATATTCATCCATGTTGCAATCTTGCTCTTCAATAGCATCCTGAGATTAAAACAAGGTGGGGAGATTTCAACTGCAGGGTTGAAATCAGAGAATATGGCTGCATCGAGTTGAAAAGAGACAGAAGCAATGCCTGGGGATCAAAAGAGGCAGAGAGTGAAAAAATCAATCCAGAGGTATCAGGGTCCAGGGAGGAGGGCATGTAGCCCTCCCATTTTAAGCGATGAAAATCCCACATCTGGGGAACTCCTCAATTCTGGGCACACCCGGGCAGCTGGTCACCTTCCCAGGGAGTGGGGATGGGTGGTCATAAAGAGACAGTGAACTCAGAAGGCAGCTGTCACCATCCTATGACTTTGGTCTGTCACCTTCATGAACATTCAGAATACTTCAATACAATGGCCCATGCGAAAGGCCTGATCTGTCTCCTTCCTTGAGAGGCCCGGTTCATTTCCTGAGAGATGACTTTATTCTCCATTTGTTTTCACAGTGGTCTCTTTAAAGTCTCAGCTGTTCCAGGGAGAGTAAATAGGTTTTAAAATTAATTATCAATTAAAGCGAGGTTAATTGGCACCAGGCTAGTCATCTATTTTGTCTGTAACTGAGGCAGTCCACCCCTCCCCCTCCCCAGAACCCGGAGACCCACGCCAGGGCCAATAAACCCCAGCAGCAGAAGCCGTTCATATGTGATCCATGGACCCATGAAAATAATTCTGGTATTTACGCAGTACCGTTCCCTTGTCGGAGGGTGAATTCTGTGGCCATTTGGATTTTCCAGTTCATCAGTATGTAAGCGGGCCTTCTAGGTGGGCTTACCAAATTTAAAAAAAAAAAAAAGTGTCTTGCAAATATTTTTATTGGCAGAAAGATGTTTCACCAATCTCCACTGCACTTAAGAAAATTACCGCAATAGAGTACATTCGAGCTGCCGGGTCCCGAGGACGCAGCACATTTATCACTGAGCTTGGATTTACCCCCTTTAATTAACATCTCGCACCTCTTCTCACTGACAGATTTCACTGAAGCTCAGTCTGATTTCTTCTAAGCTCCTGAAATGTGATCCTGTGTCTGCCCTTGCCCCTCCCAGGTGGGGAGGAGGCTGGGGTTTGTGTTCATGATCCTTTACTGAATTCCACGGCTTCATCTGACCTCATCATAAATGAATATTTATGAGAGCCAATAGGGAGCAATTGCAAACTGAGTTCAGCCCAGACAGGTGAGTACTCGCAACCAAGACAATTACATCATCCGATGTTGGGATGTGCACACTTATTAAAATATACCAAATTATCAACAGGGCCCAAGGGAACAGAGGCTAGGTCTTCTCTGCATTCTGTCATCAACCCAGAACACCTTAAAACACATAAAACAGGACTTGTAAAAGCCACGCGTCATCTGGATGTCCTGGGAATATCAATTGATGATTTGAAACCACACAGTGAACCTCTTAGCAGTTGGTGTGGTGTGGTAGCTGTGAGTGTTAGGAGAAAATGCATTTGGAAATTGCTCTATAAACACACAGCCATGCTTTCTCCCTACTTTCTTGCCTCTCACCTCTGGGGTGGGAATGGGTGAGGGCTGCTTCCCTCTCAGTCTCAAGAGAACCCATGTGCTGGTGGGTGGTCTGGAGGCCAAGTATTCTTTTTTTTTTTTTTTTTTTTTTTTGAGATGGAGTCTTGCTGTGTCATCCAGGCTGGAGTGCAGTGGTGCAATTTCAGCTCACCTCCTGGGTGCAAGCGATTCTCTTGCCTCAGCCTCCCTGGTAGCTGGGATTACAGGCACTCACCACTATGCCTGGCTAATTTTTGTATATGTAGTAGAGACAGGGTTTTGCCATGTTGCCCAGGCTGATCTCGAACTCCTGACCTCAAGTGATCTACCTGCCTCGGCCTCCCAAAGTACTGGGATTACAGGCATGAGCCACCGTGCCCTGCCAGGGCCAAGTATTCTGTATTTGTCAAGCACTGTCAATTTCTTAAACAGCCTTACCACCAGCCTAGGCAATATAAGGAGACCCTGTTTCCCCAAAATAAATGAATAAAAATTAGCCTGGTGTGGTGACACACACCTGTAATCCCAGCTACTCAGGAAGCTGAGGTGGGAGGATCGCTTGAGCCTGGGAGGTTGAGGCTGTAAGTGAGCCATGATCGCCCCACTTCACTGCAGCCTGGGCAACAGAGTGAGACTCTGTCTCAAAGAAAAAAAAAAAAAAAATCAAACCGCCTTAGAAACTTGCTCTCAGCCACCACATCACACATATGAGACTTGCGTTGGCCCCATTGCACAGAGGAAGATATTGAGGCAAACAGAAAAGGGGACTAAGCGATGTGGGAAAAGGATCAAGACCACCGGGAAGGCAGGAGGAAAAGCCAAGTTCATGTCCTGACCCAGAGGCTGCAGTTCCTTCTATTGCTCTTTGCGTCCTCCCTTCTTCTTGTTGAAGCCTATTTCCTTTTCTTCCTCTTCATTTTCTTCTTGCAACTCTTAAACCAAGGTTTCTCAACTTCTGCACTATTGGCGTTTGGTGCTGGGTACTTATTTGGGGAGGGGGCTGTGCTGGGCCCTAGGGTGTTGAGCAGCATCCCTGGTTGCTACCCTCTAGATGCTAGCAGCAGCCCCCATCCAAGTTGTGACAACCAAAAACATCTCCAGACATTGCCCAGTGAGAACCACTCATTCGTTGAGAACCACCGTCTTAGATCGACTAGCCACAAGGAAAGTTGTTGGTTCAGCACACTGAGAACCCTCAAGCCTAAATCCTGCTCCTCTTTCCTTTCTCCTCAAACCCCAAAGGCTACAGATTTGGCTGCCGTTTCTGTGTCCCACACCACCCTCCAGAGCCTCCCCAGGGAATAGTGCCTTTATCTTCCAGTCTCACCTGCTCTTGGATGACACCAGCTTACAACTTTCTCCATAAATCGCACAACTATATAACTTCTCATCCAACCCAGGGTTCTTCTGAGAGTGCAAGGTCGTGCCGTTTAATGATCACGCTGAGACAACAGGTGTAAACCAAGACCGTCCTGGGCAAACGGAGACATATGGTCACCATAACAGAAGCTGCTTCTTAGAAGGGAAGGACACCTTGTTTGTGTGTCTAAAGTCTGACAAGGGGACTCCCCAATGTCACGTTCAGCTTCCAAGTTTGTACTCCTGGGCTGTGTTTGCCAGATTATTCTGCTGAGAAACAGCTCATCAACGGAGGTAAAAGAAATTGACAAGCAGCCGGGTGCGGTGGCTCACGCCTGTCATCCCAGTACTTTGGGGGACCGAGGTGGATGGATCACTTGAGGTCAGGGGTTTGAGACCAGCCTGGCCAACATGGCAAAACCCCATCTGTACTAAAAATACAAAAATTAGCCATCGTGATGGCACACACCTGTAATCCCAGCTACTTGGAAGGCTGAGGCAGAACTGCTTGAACCTGGGAGATGGAGGTTGCAGTGAGGTGAGATCGTATCATTGCACTCCAGCCCAGGCAACAGAGCAAGACTCTGTCTCAGAAGAAAAAAGAAAGAAAGAAAGAAAAAGAAACAGACAAGCAAAAACTTGATTTTGTGTGTGTGTTTGTTTTAAGGCAGAGTCTCACTCTGTCACCCAGGCTGGAGTGCAGTGGTGTGATCTCGGCTCACTGTAGCCTTCACCTCCTGGACTCAAATCATCCTCCCACCTCAGCCTCCCGAGTAGCTGGGACCACAGGCCTGTGCCACCACACCCAACTTATGTTTTACATTTTTGTACAGAAGGGTTTTCGCGATGTTGCCTAGGCTGGTCTTGAACTCCTGACCTCAAGCAATCCACCCGCTTCAGTCTCCCAAAGTGCTGGGATTATAGGTGTGAGACATCGCACCCAGCCAGCTCTCGAATTTTTTAAAAGGAACTAGAATATATCCACATTCGTAGCACCACTATTCACAATCGCCAAAAGCTGGAAGCAACCCAAATGTTCACTGATGGGTGAATGGATAAACAGAATGTGGTGTACACACACCATGGAATACGGTATTATTCAGACATGAAAAGCAATGACATTCTGACACGTGTTGCAATATGGATGAACCTTGAAATATTATGTTAGGTGAAATAAGCTAGTCACAAAAGCACAAATCCTGTATGATTCTTCTCATATGAGGTACTTAGAGTAAGTACCTTTATGAATTTGGCTAAATTCATGGATACAGAAAGTAAAATGACGGTGACCAGGAGCTGGAGGGAATGGGGAAAGGGGAGAGATAGTGTTTAATGGGTACATGGTTTCAATTTTGCAAGCTGAAAAGAGTTCTTGCGCCTGGGCACGGGTGGCTCACGCCTGTAATCCCAGCAGTCTGGGAGGCCGAGGCGGGAGGATCACTTGAGGTCAGGAGTTCGAGACCAGCCTGGCCAATGTGGTGAAATGCACATCTACCAAAAAAAAAAAAAAAAAATACAAAAATTAGCTGGGCGTGGTGGTGGGCACATGTAATCCCGGCTACCTGGGAGGCTGAGGGAGAAGAATTGCTTGAACCCGGAAGGTGGAGGGTGCAGGGAGCCGAGATGGTGCCCTTCAGCCTGTGCAATAGAGTAAGCCCCTATCTCAAAAAGAAAAAAAAAAAGAGTTCTTGAAGAGATGGCAATGACGGCACACAACAGTGTGAATGCACTGAATGCCACAGAACTACACACTTAAAATTGTTAAAATGGCAAATTTCATGCATGTGCATTTTACCACAATAAAAAACATAGTAATGAATGATTCCAAAGGAAAGTGAGCTAGGGCTGTGTTCAACAGGGAAATGCCAGTTACACGGTATCTGGATTCGTGTCTTATTATGTGTTCCTGCCCAGCACAGAAGGAGCGGAGTACAGGGTCTATTACACGTGAAATGACACGTTTAGGTAAAAATACTTTGTGGTTAAGTGCCAGTGTCTCTCCTACGAGAGAAGTTAACCTGTCCTGGGCTCAAGAAACACAAGTTATCAGCAAGAACCTTGGAAAATAGCATTCTCAATTTCTCAAAGCCTACAGTTTTACCGCCCTGCCTCCCCATCCCCATTTTTTAAAAACCATTCTCTGAACTAACCCGAGCTGCTAACAGAAATAGCAACATCCTCTTTGTGTGTCTCTGTGTAGTATCCCTGCGGTCTCTTGCTTCCAACGATTTTCTTGAGACACTATTTTTAAAACCCCTATTAGCAAAAAGGGAAACTGCGTCTTCCACCACAACCTCCCTGCTCTGCCCAGCCCAACCCCCTGACTCCTCCAAATATGAAAAAACAAGAACAATTTGTTCCGATCTGCCACTGTGAGTTATTAGAGGGAGGCTCAGCTGTCACCTTCTTAATGGGCTTTATGCAAAGCACTCCCTCCAAGGTTGTGCAGTTCAGTGGCCAGGCCTCGCCTCACCAGGGCTCTGAGCGGAATTTGCCATAAATGGGGTTAATCTATACGATCCAGGGGATGCATGCCAGAGAACTCATAAAAGCAAGACAATGCAAGATTAAAGAAGCTTGCGACTTCGGTGTGAACAAAGTGAAGTCGGGCTTGGTCAATGACTGGGAGACACAGGGAAGCAACTTTGAGGAGCCAAGTGTTGTGGGTTGTGAAGTGTGTACACAATGGGTACTGGACTCATGAACAGAATGGAAAGCACTCCTTGTTTTTGTTTGTTTCAAAACAGGGTCTCGCTCTGTCACCCGGGCTGGAGTGCAGTGGAGCGATCACACCTCAGTGCAGCCTTGACCTCCCAGGTTCAAGTGATCCTCCCACCTCAGCCTCCCAAGTAGCTAGCTGGGGCCACAAGTGTGTACCATCTTGTCTAGATAGTTTTTACATTTTTTGTAGAGACGGGGTCTCTCTATGTTGCCCAGGCTGGTCTCAAATTCCTGGACTCAAGTGATCCTCCCACCTTAGCCTCTTACAGTGCTGGGATCATAGGCGTGAGCCACTGTGCCTGATCAAAAATGTTCTTTATTTACCTACATTAGGAGATATGAGTGACCTGGGTGAACTGATGATTCTGAAGGAGAGAACTATTGGTGTGTGTGAGTGTGTGTGTAAGGGTCTAGAGTCAATTTAAGATTTCAGCAAAAGCTAGACGCCCTGCCGCCCTATCCACTGAGCCATGAACGCCTGTCTCAAGCAGCTGAAGGCCAGAGGTGGTGAGTCTGGGTAACATCTATGGGCATAACTTTATTCTGAGCAAAGTCAAGCTACTTCATCTTCCACCATGGTCCTTGGGAAAATATTTTCTAGGAGCCGAACTATTTTCGGACGTAAAACAAAACCTGCTCATCTCGTTTGGAGTTAAATGTGGAGGGAACTGGGAGTGAGCATGTTTCTGTAAATATTCATTAATTCAACAAAATGGCCTTACTATGGGTAAGGCGCTGCACTAGTTAGATCTGGGAATACCAAGAGAAGAGCATTTTGAAATGACACATGTTTAGGTAAAAATACCTTGTGGTTAAATGCCAGTGTCTCTTGCTTAATTTAGGAGAGCGAGTAGCTGAGGGCCTATGTGGCAAGCTGGGGGTATAACTTTCCCTAGATGACGGGAATAGTCTTTTTTGTTTGATGTTACATCTGCTAACTATGTTTCTCAGAGCAAAGGTAAACATGAAGGGCCAAGGGAGTTCCACAAATATTTGTTCTTCAGTTAATATTAATGTATGTTCGTGTTTACTTGAATTTTCAAGTGTACTCTGAATTGGTACTGACTGGCCATAAAGAAACTAGTAGCAAAACTGATAAGAACAATGAGAAGACAGGTGCTAGTTTCTAGTTTCCTTCTTCTTCCTCTTTTTTTTTTTTTTTTTTTTTTTTTGAGACAGGGTCTCACTCTGTTGCTCAGGCTACAGTGCGATGGTGTGATCACGGCTCACTGCAGCCTCAAACTCCCGGGCTCAAGCAATCCTCCCACCTCAGCCTCCGGAGTAGCTGAGACTACAGGCACGTGCCATCATGCCTGGCTAATTTTTTATTTTTTGTAGAGATGGGGTTTCACCATGTTGCCCAGGCTGGTCTCAAACTCCTGGGCTCAAGCGATCCTCCCACCTCAGCCTCACAAAGTGCTGAGGTTACAGGTGTGAACCACCTTGCCTGGCTAGTTTCTTTGTAACTCTTTTCAGAGCCCTTAAATGGTGTCCCTGACAATTCTTGTTTTTGCTTTTTATCTTAATGGCCAATATTATTTAATCCCAAATACTAAGGTCGAACAGAAGTTAACAGTTACAGAGTACTCCTATGTAAGTGCTTTAAATTAATGGTCCTTAACTGGCCTCCCAGAGTACTGTCGTTCCCATTTCACAGGCCAAGGAAACAGAAATGAAATCACTAGCCAAAGGTCAAGTGATTTGAGCCAGAGCCTGTCGGGCTCTAAAGCTCTCCAGAATTATGCAGATAAACGAAAAGACACGCTTCCTTTGAGGAAGCGTAGAAATTGGAAAATAAATGAAATCAGAGTTCGTTTTTCCCAGTGCATTGCAAAATTTTGCTTTCAGATTATTCATCACTTCATAGAGAATAGGGAAGAGGTGGGGCAATGGAGAACTCAAGCATCCAAAACCACTGTCAGTTGAGGATGACTATTTTTTGTCTTTTTTTTAAAATACGGAGTCTCGCTCTGTCTCCCGGGCTGGAGTGCAGGGGCGCCATCTCGGTTGACTGCAACCTCTACCTCCCAGATTCAAGCAATTCTCCTTCCTCAGCTTCCCAAATAGCTGGAATTACAGGCACTTGTCACCACACCCGGCTGATTTTTGTATTTTTAGTAGAGACGGGGTTTCACCATGTTGGCCAGGCTGGTCTCAAACTCCTGACCTCAAGGGATCCACCCGCCTTGGCCTCCCAAAGTGCTGGGATTACAGGCATGAACCACTGCATCCGTCCAGTTAAAGATGATTTTGGAATAAGGATGAAGCATCTCTGAAATCATAATGCTGAAAAATGGGAAAATACAACTCAATTTAAAATGTTTGCTCTACACCCAGCTTTTAGTATACTCATTCATAGCATAAACTAAAATATATTAGCAAGATAGGAGGAGGGAAAGCATGGTATATGAGAAAGAGGCGGGGTTTTGGAGTCAGATGATGCTGGATTCAAGAACATGTACAAGCTGTGTGACCTTAGGCAAACTGCTTAGCCTTTCTGAGCTGCAGTGTCCTTGTTTATAAACTGAAGGTAATAACACTGACTTCAGCAGGGTTACTGTGAAGTTTAAATACGATACAATACACAATGCACCCACCCCATGGGGGATAATTAACAAATATCAGTTTCCTCCTTTTAACCATTTACTAGATATAAACTTGTTACTGAAGTGTCTGAGGCCACTCCTAGGGCTTCAGATTGAGAACAGTATTAATGGACTATAAAGGGATTAGCAAATAATCCCACTTTTTTTTTTTTTTTTTCTTTTTTTTGAGACAGAGTCTCACTCTGTTGCCCAGGCTGGAGTGCAGTGGCACAATCTTGGCTCACAGCAACCTCCACCTCCCGGGTTCAACCAATTCTCCTGCCTCAGTCTCCCAAGTAGCTGGGATTACAGACATGCACTACCACACCCGGCTAATTTTTGTATTTTTAGTACAGACGGGGTTTCACCTTGTTGGCCAGGCTGGTCTCGAACTCCTGACCTCAGGTGATTTGCTCGCCTTGGCCTCCAAAGTGCTGGGGTTACAGATGTGAGCCACCGCGCCTGACTTACCCAAAGATGTGTACTTGTGACTCAAATATGGAGATGTGTCCCTTTGTGGACTGGTACCACAAACGTGCCAACAGACATACGCCTACTTTCTCAAGTCAAAGAATTCTTTCAACACGGCCCTTCCTAAACGGAAAACCCGAATAAGTGTTCAACCTCTTAAGTAAGTTTGGAAATCCCAACAGAGTATCTCCCCTTAGAAATTCCAACAGAATATCTCCCCTGAGATTTATAATTCACTTTAATGGCAAACCCTACATGACCACACAACCCTTTCCACTTAATGCCTATTATTCATCTTATGAAACTGGTGTCCCAGGATCACACACTGGAAAATGCTGTCTTCAGACCCGTTGAGATCTACTGCATTCCAACAGTATTAAAAGAAAGAAATAAATGTCTAGCCACTTCTGACTTGACCTTGGCAATGGGAACTGGTTCCTATTGGCTTTCTCTTTCAAAGTCATTTTACGTCTCACATGCATTCACACTTTAGTTTATTGTACTTAAACAAGGGGCAATTTATGCCCGTTTCAGAATGTGAGAGCTAAATGATTAGACGGGGGAGAGAAATGATACAGCCAAGAATCAAGAGCGTTTCCTGTCACTAATGTCCACCATGAGGAAAACATACAAAGGCTGTGCTTGCTTCAATACGGGCAGATACTAATTTTCTCCACTTAAAATTCCTTAAAAGTTCAAAGGTCCATATTTGGCACATCAAAGAGGATTTTATTGGGCACACCAGAAGGTTAGTCCTTTCCAAACAGCCACAGAATTACAAGAGGAAATAAGCATGCAATTTATCACTTTGTCATGACTCAACCAGGTCCCAGTCAACACACTAAGATCCCCTGAAGCCAACAGGAGCCATTGATTCAATAATCAACAGCAAGGGTCAGTATAGACAATACCAATGGATTTGCAGAATATTATCCTACTCGAAATAGCTGTTATCCAGTGTCACTCATAAAGCTGGAACTGCTTTCATGGCTCATGAAAACATTTTGACGCTGTGGTCAGCAAAAGACACATTTTAGTGTTTATGTCAAAAGCCTTTGAAAAGCAGAATTCTAGTGTGGCTAGCAAGATTCCCAGTCCATACTGTACACATACCTCTCCCAGTTACTCAGGCATTAATCTAGGCATTGCTGTGAAGGGATTCTGCAGATGTCATTAAGGTTCCAAATCATCTGACCTTAAGATACAGAGATGATCTGAGCAGGCCTGACCTAATGCCATGAGCCTCTTAAAGCTGGGTCTCGAGGTGAGAGACAGAAAAGTCAGAGCTTCAAAGAACAAGAAGGATACAACATGCTGTTGCTGGCTTGAAGATGAAAGGTTCCACGTAGCAAGGAATGTGGGCAGCCTCTAGGCACTGAGGTTGGCCCCAGATAACAGCCAGCAAGGAAGCAGGGACCTAGGTTCTACAGTTACAAGAAACTGAATCCCACCACCCACAGGAAAGATCTGGGAATTTTCCCTGGAGGCTCCAGACAAGAACTCAGTCCAGATGACACCTTGATTTCAGCCTGGTGATATCCCAGGCAGAGAACCCAACTACAGCATACCCAACCGCTAACCTGCAGAACTGTGATCTAATGAAAACATGTACAAGCCTCAAGCAACAACTCAGGGATAGTCTGGGAGCACAAGATGATTCTTCAGGAAAAATCGATGCAATTGCAGAATGCAATGATTTTTAAGACCCCCTACTGCTTTTGTATGTTCAGTATCCCAGCTGACAATTTCTCCTAAGTTCATCAGCATTGAAGTAGAAAACAGAAGTGGCAGAAATGCAAGTTAAAATTGCAATGAGATCTCACCCACTAGAATGAGATCTCCTAATGGAGATCCACGCCATCAGGATGGATATATTAAAAAACTGCAAAAGGACAATAACAAATGTTGGCAAAGATGGAGAGAAACTGGAACTCTCATACATTGCTGGTAGGAATGTAGAATGGCATACCTTGGAAAACAGCCTGGCAGGACCTCAAAATATTAAACATAAAGTTACCAAATGACCCAGCAATTCCAAGAGAACTGAAAACAAACGCTCACACAAAAACTTGAACGTGAATGTTCATAGCAGCCTTATTCATCGCAGCCAAAAGGAAGAACAACCCAAATGTCCATCAGCAGAAGAAGGGGTAAATAAAATGTGGTTTATTTATACAATGGAATATTATTCAGCTACGAAAAAGAATGAAGTACTGATACATGCTGCAATGGAGAAGAACCTTGAACACATTATGCTAAGTGAAAGACAGCAGTCATGAAAGACCACATAGTATATGCCTCTATTTATATGAAGTGTCCACAATAGGTAAAGCCATAGAGACAGATTAGTGGTTGCCAAAGGAGGGGGAGGTTGAGACAAATTGGTAATATGTATTGGGTTCTATTTGGGGGCATTGGATGTGGTCTAGAACTAGCAGTAAGGTTTGCAGAACATAGAGAATATATTAAAACCCACTGAAATGTACACTTTAACAGGGTGAATTTTATGTTATATAAATTATTTTTCAATAAAAAATTTAAAAATTAAAACAGAAGTAGCAAAGGTCTCATGGATGAAGGGATATTTTAAAAATACATCTATTCTCCGTGTTTTATTCCACCCTCCAGGTTTTTACTGCGAAAAGTTTCAAACATATAGTAAGGTTGAAGAAATGAATCCCTGAATACCTCCTACCCACATTCGACAGTTGTTAATATTTTGCAACATTTGCTTGAATGCTCTCTCATTTTCTGCCAATGCCCGCCCATACGCAGGAAGTTTGGGTTTTTTTTTTTTTTCTTGAGTGAATCATGGTTGTTCGTCTTGCCCACACCATGAATATTTTTTTTTTTAGTTTTTATTTTGCATTCCTGAAATTATCTAACAATAAACACTGCATTAAAAACATAACCCCCGATAAAGAAAAAAGAAATGCTTCACTCATCTCCGGAAACACTACTCACTAGAGCAGCAGTCTTCAAACAGTTTGTAAGCAGCAGAACTCTTCCTTTGATTGGCATAGCATTCAGATGAGCTTCAGTTACCTAGAAAAACTAACAGTAGTAAGACTTCAATATAAAGAGCTTTGTGCACAGTGAGTGAATCGTAGCTGCTGTTGTTGAGTTGCAAATAAACCAGGTGTTACCAAAATAGTAAACGAACAGCTTCAGCTTGGGTATAAGCAGCAGGACAAAAAGCCTTTTGAATTAGGGAAGTTAATTAATGCAGTAAAATTTATGTTTTAGGCTTGTCATCAAGCGCAGAGGCGATAGTGTTCATTGACTGGGAGTGGCTGCCTGGAGTGCTGGGTTGCTCTGATTGATTAGTAATGTCTGCCATGGTACAGGATGTGCTCTATTCTGAGAGGCCATGTTTTCCACATCTGATCTAGATTTATAAACACAGCGTGAATGCAGAGAAGAGGCCTGTCCAGTCCAAAATCAATTTTGATAAAGATGTCTAGGTTCCTCCTAAATGCTCTTTATCATGCCTGACTTTTTCTTCCTGGCACCATTTTGCTGCTCACTTAGGCAACCTCCCACCCACTCTTCTCCCACCATCCTTTTTTTTATTACCAAGATGACAGAAGCCACAGAAAGTTAACAGACAGAAAAACAGCTCATGG
Organism: Papio anubis; assembly: GCF_008728515.1. Classification (NCBI taxonomy): domain Eukaryota; kingdom Metazoa; phylum Chordata; class Mammalia; order Primates; family Cercopithecidae; genus Papio; species Papio anubis. Next base: position 110,975,034 of record NC_044984.1, read on the forward strand.
TACCATTGCAATCAAACTCTGACACATTGGGTATAATGCCTAAAATTGAGAGAAGAAGAAACCTCGTAAAGACTAAATCTCACCTTCCCTCCCCCTTTCAACTTGAAATAATTCAGCATTTCCCACTGGCTTTCTTTGAGGGGTGGCTTCCAGGTATAATTCCTCAAACAGGGAATATTTTTAAATGTATCCATATCACAACTTCAATCACTGTGTTAAGTGAAGATTCAGCACTCTAGGCCAGCAATGATTTCTAGAAATATTTTGGTATTTCTTACATGACTCTCAGCCAAGTCATCCCTTGTCTCATATAAAAACTTTCTGATGAACCCACTGTAGATAATCATAACCCATTGCATCTATATAACACATAATATGTTTCAAATGATTTTTACAAAAACTGTCTAATTTCATCTGACCTAGGTTACGAAGGATATATGATGATTCCCATTTTACAGATGAAAACACCAAGTGTCTGAAAACTAAAGTGAATGCCCTGAAATCACATAGAATGGAATAGCATTCCATGGTCCAGTATTTCTCCCAGAAATATTCTCTAAGGGTAAAGGAAAGAGCTTGGGCCTTCTTACCAGCTGCATAAGAAATACAGGCAAGTTAGTTAGTAAACCTCTCTGAGCCTCACTTTCCTCATCTGTAAAACAGTAAAAGTCATAGCTACCACATAGCCTTAATATGAGAGAAAAAGGTATGCAAAGTGCCTACCTCTTGCAGTAGGCTGAAAAATAGCTCTCCAAAGATCTATCTACTTCCAATTCCCAGAACCTGTGAATATCACCCTCTGTGGGAAAGACGTGATTAAGGATCTTTTTTTTTTTTTTTTTTTTTTTTGGAGACTGAGTCTCACTCTGTTGCCCAGGCTGGAGTGCAGTGCCATGATCTTGGCTCACTGCAACCTCCGCCTCCCGGATTAAAATGATTCCCCCACCTCAGCCTCCTGAATAGCTGGGATTACAGGCGTATGCCACCATGCCTGGCTAATTTTTGCACTTTTAGTAGAGACAGAGTTTCACCATGTTGGCCAAGCTGGTCTTGAACTTCTGGCCTCAAGTGATCTGCCCACCTTGGCCTGCCAGAGTGTTGGGATTACAGGCATGAGCTCCCGCGCCCAGCTTGATTAAGGATCTTGAGATGAGAACATCATCTTGGATTATCCAGGCAGGCTCCTAAATACAATCACATATACCTTTACAAGAGAAAAGCGAGAGAGATTTGACACTCAGACATACAGAGGAGAGAAGGCTTTGTGAAGATGAAGGCAGAGATCAGAGTGATGTGGCCACAAGCCGAGGAACTCTAGCAGTCACCAGAAGCCAGAAGAAGCAAGGAATGGATTCTCCCCTGGAGTTTCTGGAGGGAGTGTGGCCTGGGCAGCACCTTGATTTCAGGCCAGTGAAACTGATTGATTTTGGCCTCTAGAATTATGAAAGAATACATTTTTATTGTTTGAAGCCACCAGGTTTGTGGTAATTTTTTATAGCAGCCATAGAAAACGAATGCACCCCATGTCTGGCATTTGCCAAGTATCTAATAATTGGTGATTGCTGGCCCCCCAACCTGCTTTGTAAATAAAGTTTTATTGAAACACAGCTATGCCCATTTGTTTGTGGTTGCTTTTACACTTCAGTAGCAGAGTTCAGTAGTCATGGCGAAGACCATATGACCTGCAACTCTAAAGTATTTAGTATCTGGCCCTATAAAGAGAACATTTGCCCACCCTACAACAGATGCATCCAACAGTGAATGTCATTTCTTATGTCTTTGCATAAGATCTTTGTGTGGTGGTAGCTAATCTTCAAAGATGGCCCTGGGGAACCACACTTCCTGGTAGGTGCCCACACTCTGTGTGCTCCTCTTGCTTGTTAATTTGGGCTTGGCCTATGTCACCAACAGCCTACTGTAGAAGTGATGCACGACTTCTGAGCTAGTTCATAAGAAGCCTTGCCCTCTCAGAATGCTTGTGGAAGACGTCCATTGCCATGTGAGAGTCTAGCTGCCCTGAGATGGCCATGCTGTGAGGAAGCCCAAGCTAGACTAGGAAGAGTCCGTGTGGAGAGAGATGCCAGCCAGCTCTGGCTGTTCCAATCATCCCAACTGAGACAGCAGACATTTGGGTGAATAAACCATCCTTGAGCTTTTAGATGACTCTACTTCCAGCTGCTCCAGTCAACCCACAGAACCATAAAAAAATTCTCAAATAATAAATTGCTTTAAGCCATCAAGTTTTGGAACTGTTTGTTACATGGCAACAGATAATCAGAAAACCATACCATCTAGGCTTTTCCAGGTACCTGTCCTATTCAATGATTTAACTATCAAATCCTTAAGAAATAAGACCAAATCTTTTCTCATTTATAAGGAAAGATCAATGAACTTCATTTAAAAAAAAAAAAATAGGGACAGAGTTTCACTATGTGGCCCAGGCTGGTCTTCAACTCTTGGGCTCAAGCGATCCACCTGCCTGGGCCTCCCAAAGTGCTGGGATTATAGACATAAGCCACCACGCCCTGCTCATTTTTTTTTTTTTCTAAGTTAGGACAGAAGGGGAGGAAAATGAACACACCCACTGGTGGCATGCGCTTAACTTAGATTCTTCATCTAATGCTTAATTTGAAATAAGTGCTATCTATGAGTTCCAACTTACAGATGAGAAAACCGAGTCTTTGTAGGGGACTTGTCCTAACCGGGTCACAGAGCGACATCAATATATGATCCCAGTAGGGGGATGCATCTTGACCTCCAGCTGTTTTCAGCAACTACACTATGCAGACAGCCAGTGGCAGAAACCACTGTTCAAACAGGGTGCTCATTTCAAGATTTCAACAAATATTGGTGTCAAAACCCTTGCTGATGCCGGAGCTGGGGATAGGACTCGCAATCTAATCAGAGAGAAATGCTTCAGGCAGCAGCAACAGGGAGGCGGGAGGCACCATGAGGACAGAGAGGAGGAATCCGTTAATTAGAGGGGGAAGGGAAAGGCTGTGGTGGGGGAGGAGAGAAGAAGGAATTGGAAAGAGGGGTGAGTGGAACACAGTGAGAACCTGCAAGATGTGTTTGGAGAACACTGGTTCCTTCCATCCGGCTAAGGCAGGGAGATGTCGAGACAACAGTGGAAACTGATGCTAGGTCTGGGTCTCCTCCCTAACCTCCCCTGCCACCACACATACATGTGCACACACACACAACACGCACACCACACACCATGTGCACACTACACAGACATCCCACACACACACGTGCACACACAACACATATACATATGCACCAGACACACATAAGTCACTTGTTTAACAATAATTGAGCATCTATCAAATGGCAGGTACTCCAGGAGAGCACCGATGTAATATTACCTTCAGAGCTGGGCTCAGGGGCACGCACGTGTAGTTTCAGCTACTCCAGAGGCTGAGGCAGGAGGATCCCTTGAGCCCAGGATATTGAGGCTGCAGTGAACTGTGATCGCACACTGCACTCCAGGCTGGGCAACAGCCTATCCCTGTGTGTGTGTGTGTGTGTGTGTGTGTGTGTGTGTGTGCGCGCGCGCTTCATGTATTACCTTCAGGAGCTGCCTAGAAGTTCATCCCCCTCTTACAGGAAAGGGATTCCAATCCAGAGGGTTCATGGAGCTCACGCAAGAAAGAATTCAGGAAGAGTCCATAGAGTAAAATGAAATCAAGTTTATTAGGAAAGTAAAGGAATAAAAAAGAATAGACAGAGCAACCCCCAGGGCTGCTGGTTGCCCATTTTTATGGTTATTTCTTGATAATATGCTAAACAAGGGGTGAGTTTCCTTCCCTTCCCTCTTCCTTCCTCCCCTTCCTTTCCCTCTTCCTTCCCTCCCCTTCCTTTCCCCCTTCCTTCCCTCTTCCTTCACTTCCCTTCCTTTTTCCCTTCCCTTCCTTCCTCCTTCCCTTCCCCCTTCCCTTTCCTTCCCTTCCCTCTTCCCTTCTGTCTTTCCTTCCCACTTCCCTTCCCTCCTCTCTTCCCTTTCCTTCCTTCTTCCCTTTCCTCTCCTCCTCTCCCCTTCCCTTCCTGCTTTTAATTGAACATAGTGGACAAAGAGGGGAACCCACATCTAAATGAGACGTTTGCACCCACCAGACATTTTGACCTGTCCAGGACCCTATTAAGTTAGGAGATTTAAAATCCAACAGGCAGATCACTGCGTTCATACACATGAAAACAGAGGACGGAATGGGGACCGCAGATGATGTTTTATCACTTTCTTTGAAAGTGTCGGGGTAGAATTGGAGACCAATCACCTGGCTACATTTCTGCTCCTGCTTGTCAGCAACTCATGTAACCCATGGGACTATGGATCCCAGTAATGTTCCCTACTCCATGTGACTTCTGTGACATCATTGTTTCTTTTGATAGAAACAAGCCCTGCAAACTTCCCAGAGGAATACCTTTTTTATTTCTCCCTTTCTCCCTGTTTCTCTCTCTGCATCTTCTACTTTCTTTTCTTCTTAGAATCTTCTAGGGCAGACAGTCCCAGTTACATACGTATCTGCTGCCTCTCTGACCCATGGAGGCTGTTCCTCCCTTCCTCTCTCCCACACCCCTTCCTCCTTCATCCTTTGTCTGGAAAAAATGTTCTCACTAACACAGATGTTCAAACTTAACATCTAAGCAGGAGCTGATGGGGTGGTGGGTGTCTAAGGCTGAGGCTGTTTAAGAGTCAATCTAAAAAGTAGAGCATTAGCTCATGCCTGTAATTCCACCACTTTGGGAGGCCAAGGTAGGAGGATCCCTTGAGATTAGGAGTTTGAGAACAGTCTGGGCAACATAGCAAGACCCTATCTCTACAAAAATATTAAAAAATTAGCCAGGCCTGGTGGTGCATGCCTGTAATCCCAGCTACCCAGGAGGCTGAGGCAGGAGAATCACTTGAGTCCAGGAGCTCCAGGCTGCAGTGAGCTATGATTGTACCACTGCACTCCAGCCTGAGTGACAGAGACCCCAACTCTAACAACAAAACAACAACAAAAAAAGCTGTGTTGGAGATAGGCAGAACGAGTTTTAGGAACACAATGGGAGCTAGTAGGCCTGAATACATTTACCAGCTTATCCCACTGAAGCCAGTAAGTCACTCTTGTCCCTGACGCCCCAAGCCCATTCACAAGGCCACCTCACCTCCCAGCATATGCCCATCAACCTATTGTTGAGGTTCCTGGGTTCTCCCATTGCCCGGGCCTTGGGTCGATCCCAACCCCTGTGTCCTGTGAACCTCTGTCCCTACATCATTCTCTCTGCAAGCCAGCCTGGAGATGGGTTGGAAACATGAGACAGGCTGTGCTGTGGAAGTCTTCCTAGCAAAAGTGACACTTCATGACAGTCTGTAAGGACAAGCAAGAGGTAACCAGGTGAAAGACAAAGAAAGCATTCCAAGCCAAGGACACACCTCTGCAAAGACTCAGAAACTGGAAGCATATTTAATCAAATTCCAGGAACTAGAAGTAGTTCTGTGAAGTCAGGTCCTAAGGAGTTTAAGTGTGGGGAGGGGAAAGGGTCTTACCATGGGAGCCAGGCTGAGAAGTTAGGACATTATGCTGAGGGCTACAGAAGCTCTTCAAAAGCTTATGAGAGGGCCAGGTGCAGTGGCTCAGGCCTGTAATCCCAGCACTTTGGAAGGCGGAGGTGGGAGGATGGCTTGAGGGCAGGAGTTCGAGGCTGCAGTGAGCTATGATCACACCATTGCACTCCAGCCTGAGGACAAAGGACAACCTCATCTCTAAAATAAATAAGCTTATGAGATATAGAAGTGTTCATAGCATCATTATTCACAATAGCCAAAAGGTGTAAACAACACAAATACCTATCAACAGATGAATGGTGATATTGTTTGGATTTGTGTCCCCACCCAAATCTTATGTTGAATTGTAATCCCCAATGTTGGAGGACGGGCCTGGGGGGTGGTGATTGGATTACGGGGGTGGATTTCCTTTTTTGCTGTTCTCACGATAGTGAATGAGTTCTCACTGGTTCAAAAGTGTGTAGCACCTCCCTCTTTGCTGTCTTGCTCCTTCTCTGGCCATGCAAGACGTGCCTGCTTCCCCTTCACCTTCCACCATGATTGTAAGTTTCCTGAGTCCTCCCCAGCCATGTTACTTCTACAGCCTGCAGAACCATAAGCCAATTAAGCCTCTTTTCTTTATAAATTACCCAGTTTCAGGTAGTTCTTTATAGCAATGGAAGAATGAACTGATACAAACGGATAAACAGAATATGGTCTATCTATACAACAGAATATTATTCAGCCTTAAAAAAGAATGAAGTTCTGATGCATGCCACAACATGGATGAGCCTCCAAAACATGCTAAGTGTAAGAAGTCAGATACAAAAGATCACGTATTGTATAACTCCATTTATACAAAATGCCCAGAACAGGCAAATCAATAGAGACAGAGACCAGACTGGGGGCTGCCAGGGGGTGGGGGCAGGGGAATGAGGATGACTGCTCAATGGGTACAGCATTTTTAGAGTACCAAAATGAAAGTGTTTTGGAACTAGATAAGGTGATGGTTGTACAACACTGCAAATGTACTAAATGTCACTGAATTGTATATGTTAAGATGGTTAGTTTTTTGTTATATGAATCTTGCCTCAAGTTTTTAAACAGTGTGAGAGGAATAGTTTCTTGGTTTAGTAAACATCTATTGCATAATTTGAGGGATCTACATCACAGAGCAGACCTCAAAACCCAAAGTAGTTTTTTCTTTCAGATGCAACGTTCTCCCAATTCCTTAGTTGTCAAAAGGGTTGGGGGAGCTTCAAACTCCAGCTGACAACACCACAGCTTTCAAAGTGAAACCAAAGATGAGAGCTATGGAAAGTGGACAGAGTCCAGGCCATTTCCAAACAGTAATCTCTGCCTTCCTCTTGTTGCAGCCACAAAACAGAACTCACACTTAAAAATGTCAGTCTAGGCTGGATGCAGTAGTTCATGCCTGTAATCCCAGCACTTCAGGAGGATCACTTGAGCCTAGGAGTTCAAGACCAGCCTGGGCAAGATAGAAAGACCTGGTCTCTACGACAAAAAATAAAAACATTATCTGGACATACTGGCGTGCACCTGTGGTCCCAGCTCCTCCGGCAGCTGAGGTGAGAGGATTGCTTTAGCCCGAGAGGTAGAGGTTGCAGTGAGCCAAGATCGTACCAGCCTGGGTGACAGAGTGAGACCTCATCTCAAAAATAATAATACAAAAAGGCATCATTTGATCTGCCTGTGAATGCCAGTAACTTCCCCTCTAACTGGCTGCTTCCATGGTTTGGAAGTCCCAGGAGGAAGTACATCTTGTTCACGAAAGCTTGAGGGTAATTACCTGAATCCTTTCCCCAGTCTTCCCTTCCACATACTGTTTTTAAATTTCCTCCAGATGACTGCCACCCCTGGTGATAAGGTTTGGCTGTGTCCCCACCCAAATCTCATCTTGAATTGTAGCTCCCACAATTCCTACATGTTGTGGGAGGGACCCAGTGGGAGGTAATTGAATCATAGGGGCAGGTCTTTCCCATGCTGTTCTTGTGATAGTGAATAAGTCTCATGAGATCTGATGGTTTTATAAAGAGCAGTTCCCCTGCACGAATTCTTCTTGCCCGCTGCCATGTAAGACGTCGCTTGCTCTTCCGCCATGATTGTGAGGCCTCCCCAGCCATGAGGAACTGTGAGTCCTTTAAAATTCTTTTCTGTATAAATTACCCAGTCTCGGGTATGTCTGTATTAGCAGCATGAGAACAGACGAATACACCTGGTTTTTGACCTTTCTTCTAAAACCACAATCTTATTTCTTCTAGCTGAAGAAATTGTGGGGAGGGGCATGGGGGAATTCAGCAAGGGCTTTAGAAGCTTTGCAGACATCAAGGGTGAGGTTAACGTGGCTGTGCAGGACGGAGCAGTGTTTTGGTTCTTTGCACTCCCCAAGTGCTTGAGTCTTCATCACAAGCAGAGGTATGAATTTTTTCCCTTTGCATCAATGAGGCCACCCACGGATCCCAGATGTGCCCAGGCAAGAGCAGGGAAAAGCCAGGTCACACAATCTATTCATAGTGCCAATGATCTCAGTGCAGAGCAGCCTTATGAGACGAGGGAAGTATTAAAAAGAAAACAAGCCTGTAATCCCAACACTTTGGGAGACCAAGGAGGGTGGATCACTTGAGGTCAGGAGTTTGAGGCCATCCTGGCCAACATGGTGAAACCCCATCTCTACTAAAAATAAAAATAAAAAAATTAGCCGGACATGGTGGTGTGCCTCTGTAATCCTAGCTACTCAGGTGGCTGAGGCAGGAGAATCACTTGAACCCAGGAAGTGGAGGTTGCAGTGAGGCAAGATTGTGCCATTGCACTCCAGCCTGGATGACAGAGTGAGACTCTGTCTCAAAAACAAATAAAGAGAGGAAAGAAGGAAAGAAGGAAGGAAGGAAGGAAGGAAGGAAGGAAGGAAGGAAGGAAGGAAGGAAGGAAGGAAGGAAGGAAGGAAGGAAGGAAGGAGGAAGGAAGGAAGGAAGGAAGGAGAAAGGAAAGAAAGAAAGAGAAAGGAAGGAAGGAAGGAGAAAGAGAAGAAAGAGAGAGAGAAAGAAAAAGAAAAAGAAAAAGAAAGAAAGAAAGAACAAAATCAGTAAAAATTTGGATGAAGTTTACAACTTTTACTTTAAGAGTCCCAACTCCCTTAGGATAGTCCACAGTGGTTCTCAATTGGGGTGATTTTGCTGCCCCAGGGGACACTTGGCAATGTCTGGGGACATGTTCATTGTCACAATTGGGAAGGAGGGTGCTGCTGGCATCTGTGAGACAGAGGGTGCAATGCTGCTCAGTATCCTGCAACACACATGGCAGACCCCTGCAACAAAGAGTAATCCAGCCCAGAATATTAATAGTGCCATGGTTGAGAAACCCAGTTATACTGTGTTTACATTAAAAAACTAGTTTATTTTGTATTTTGAACATATTGTAGTCAATCAAAAAAGAGAATTTTTACATTTAAAGTCATTTAGATAGGACCCCGAATGTTTATTCATAGTAGTTCCTAATGATACAATTCCTAAAATAGAAAATTAAATAACACGGAGTCCCCAAAGCTTCCTCATCTTTTTCATGAATCTACAAATCTACAAACTAGGAGCTTTTAGAGTGTGTGCCGGAAATGCCCACAGAGGGGAGGGCAGCTCTGTACAGGAGGTCTAACTGGAATTCTGGGACTCTAAGCTCTATTCCTGGGTGAATAAGGTGGTTTCAGTCCTCAGGTTGCACACAATGTGATAAATTCTCTAATAGTAATGCCAAAATGCTATAAAGATAGACAAAGATGGTTGGGCACAGTGGCTAATGCCTGTAATCCCAGCATTTTGGGAGGCCAAATTGGGAGGATAACTTGAGCCCAGGAGTTCAAGACCAGCCTGGGCACTATAGTGAGACCTCATCTCTACAAAAAGAACAAAATTAACCAGGCATGGTGGTGCACACCCATAGTCCTAGCTACTCGGGAGGCGGAGGTGAGAGGATCACTTGAGCCTGTGAGGCAGAGGCTGCAGTGAGCCGAGATCACACTTCTGCACTCCAGCCTGGGTGACAGAGTGAGACTCAAAAAACGACAACAACAACAAAAAGAAATAGACAAGGAGGTGATTCATATCTCCTGTGGTATTCAGGAAAAATAAGAAGGTGAACTTTGAACTGAACCTTCTAGAAATTCTTCAAGAGACCAAAGTGGGGAAGAAAATTTCAGACAAAGAAAGAACTAAGGCATTGTTATGGGTTGAATTGTATCCCCCAAAAGATACGTTAAAATCCTTATCCCCGGTACCTGAAACGACGATCTTATTTGGAAATAGGTTCAGGCAGATGTAATTAGCAAAGACGAGGTCATACTGGAGTAGGTGGGCCCTTAATCCAATATGGCTGGTGTCTTTATAAAAAGAGAACACAGAGGCACGCCACGTACAGAGGGAGTCAAGAATGGCAGAGCTGCAGCTATACACCAAGAATGCCAAGGTTTGGGCCCGGTGTGGTGGCTCACACCTGCAATCCCAGCAGTTTGGGAAGCAAAGTGGGAGGATCATTTCAGATCAGGAAGATCACTTGAGGTCAGGAGTTTGAGACCAGCTTGGCCAACATGGTGAAACCTCATCTCTACTAAAAATATAAAAATTAGCCAGGCATGGTGGTGTATGCCTGTAAACCCAGGAGGCTGAGGCAGAAGAATCGCTTGAACCTGGGAGGCAGAGGCTGTAGTGAGCCAAGATCATGCCACTGCACTCCAGCCTTGGCAACAGAGTAAAACTCTGTCTCAAAAAAAAAAAAAAAAAAAAGAATGCCAAGATTTGCCAGGAGTCACCAGAAGCTGGAAGAGGTGAGGAAGGATTCTCCCCTCCAGGTGTCAGAAAGAGCATGGCCCTGCCAACACCTTGATTTCAGATTTCTAGCCTCCAGCACTATGAGAGAATTTATTTCTGGTGTTTTAAGCCACCCAGTTTGTGGAGTTTCTCATGGCATCCCTAGGAAACTCATATGGGCATAAGGGAGTTAAGCAACATAAAATTTCTTGTGTTTGAACAAACAATTGGATAATGGTAATCAGTGCTGTGGTGGGCAAAGGAAGAGTCAATATTGAAAAGATACTGGAGAACCTGTCACGTCCCTTCACGACTTCATGGAGGAGGTGTGATTGTGGGAACTGTGAAAAAGAAGGAGAGTGATAGAAGAGAGATGGTTTATTGAACTGAGAATCATGCCAAGAATAGCTGTAAATTCTAAGACAAGAGACAAGTTGGAGGGTAGCATCCATGCCAAACTTTTACTAAACTATCAGCTGGGATCTATTCAAACCTTAGATATGAGCAGTGTGAAGGATGGAAGGCATATTTAATATCAGTTCACAGCCAGAAAGAAAGAGAACCCTGAAAAGAAGGAGAAAGAGGAGGAGGAGAATGCAACAAACAAACATACAATTTCACTCACAATACCAAAAAAAAAAAAAGAAGGAATTTAACAGAGTGTACACAAAGGCTTTATAAATATTGCTGAAAGAAATGTTAAAAGACTATGAGAGACGGAATGACATACCATGTTCGTGGATGGGTAGAATCAAATTGTTAAGATGTTGAGTCACTCCAAATAGACCGAAAGATTCTACAAGACCCCAAAATTCTTGTAGGGTGTTTTGTACAAATTAACAAGCTGATCCTAAAATGTATGTGGAAATTCAAATACCTAGGTGAAACATACCAATTTTTTAAAACGAAGGACAAAATTGGTTAACTTACCTAGCACTGTAGTATTGGTTTAAAAAACCAAAAAACCAAAAAAACAAAAAAAAAAACAAACCCTAAAGATAAAAAACTAAAAAAATACAGATCAATGAAATAGAATGAAGTATTCAGAAATATACCTACAAGTACATGGCCAATTTATTTTTGACAAATGCATGAAGATAACTCAACGAGGAAAGAAATGTTTTGCAGTCAATGGTGATGGGACAACTGAATATCTACATGGAAAAAAAATAAACATCAAACCTTATGACATGCCGTACATAAAAATTAACTAGAAGATTCTAGACTTAAGTATAAAAGCTAGAACTATAAAACTTCTAGAATAAAAAGTAAGAGGAAATCTTTGTGATCTTAGAGTAGGCAAAGATTTCTAAGATGAGACATAAAAAAACAGAATTTTAAACTAGGTTTTGTAAAAGAAAATAAAAAAGCAAGCCCCAGTCTCAGAGAAGATCCAACAAGGAGCTTATTGCCAGAATGTAAAAACAAGAACCCTTTGCAACTTAACCATATGACAAACAACCTGTATTAGTCTGTTTTCATGCTGCTGATAAAGACATACCTGAGACAGGGCAATTTACAAAAGAAAGAAGTTTAATGGACTTACAGTTCCACGTGGCTGGGGAGGCTTCACAATCATGGCAGAAGGCAAGGTGGAGCAAGTCATGTCTTGCATGGATGGCAGTAAGCAAAGAAAAAAGAGCTTGTGCAGGGAAACTCCTCCCTATAATACCATCAGATCTCATGAGACCCACCCACCACCATGAGAACCATGGGAAAGACCTACCCCCAAGATCCAGTTACTTCCCACCAGGTCCCTCCCACGACCTGTGGGAATTCAAGATGCGACTTGGGTGGGGACACAGCTAAACCATACCAGAACCCTATATTTTTTTTAATGGATAAAAGCTTGGAAAAGACAATCCTAAAAGAAGACATATGAATGGCCAATAAGCACATTAAAAAGTGTTCAACAATTGTCACCAAGGAAATGCAAATAATAACCACAGTGAGATACCACCACATACCCATTAGAATGGCTAAAATTAAAAAGACTAACATGTATCACCTAGGATGTGAAGCAACTGGAACTCTCCTACATCGTTAGTGGAAATGTAAAAATGATACATCCACTTTGGAAAAATATCTGGCAGTTTCTTTCTTCTTCTTCTTTTTTTTATTTTGATACTGGGTCTCTGTTGCCTAGGCTGGAGTGCAGTGACATGATCATAGCTCACTGCACCCTCAACCTTCTGGACTCAAGCAATCCTCCTGCCTCAGCCTCCCAAGTAGCTGGTACTACAGGCACATGCCACCACTCTGGGCTAATTTTTGTATTTTTTTATAGAGACAGGATCTCACTATGTTGCCCAGGCTAGTCTTAAATTCCTAGGCTCAAGCAATCCTCCCACCTCAACCTCCCAAAGTGCTGGGATTACAGGCATGAGCCACTATGCCTGGCCTGCCAGTTTCTTGTAAAGGAAATATACACCTACCATACAATCCAGTTACTCTTAGATATTTACCCAAGAAAAATGAAAACATATGTTCATACAAAGACTTATACACAAATGTTTATAACAGCTTTAGTCATGATATTCAAAACCTGGAAACCACCCAAATGTCCATCAGTAAGTGAATGGATAAACAAATTGTAGAATACTACTCAACAGTAAAAGCCAACAAACTACTGACATACGAAACAACGCAGATGAACCTTAAAAACCAGTGAGAGAAGCCAGACACAGGAATACATACTATATGATTCCACTCTATGACATTTTAGAAAATACGAAACTAGAGTGACAGATCGCAGATCAGTGGTGGCCTGAGGTTGGGAGTGAAAGGGAGATTGACTTTAAAGGAACTTGAAGGAATTCTGGGGGGTAATAGAAGAATTCTGTACCTGGCCAGGCACGGTGGTTCATGCCTGTAATCCCAGCACTTTGGGAGGCCGAGTCGGGTGGATCACCTGAGGTCAGGAGTTTGAGACCGGCCTGGCCAACATGGTAAAACCCCATCTCTACTAAAAATACAAAAACTAGCTGGGTGAGGTGGTGCAGGCCTGTAATCCCAGCTACTCAGGAGGCTGAAGCAGGAGAATTGCTTGAACCTGGGAGGCGGAGGCTACAGTGAGCCAAGATCATGCCATTGCACTCCAGCCTGGGCGACAGAGCAAGACTTCATCTCAAAAAAAAAAAAAAAAAGAAAAGAAATAAAATAAATAAATATTCTATACCTTAATTGCAGTGATGGTTCCTTGAATGTATACCTTTGTCAAAATATCAAATCATACACTTAAAATGGATGCAGCTTATTCCACGTAAATTATATCTCAAAGCTGACTAGAAGAATAATGAAGGCAAGGGGTAAAGTTTTTTATATTATTGGAGATTTGGCTGGGTGGTGGCTTGAGTCTCTCTCCATCTGAGCAGTTCATGTTATCCAGGGGTTCTGTTGACATGCAGCTAGGAACAGGATTCCGAGTTTTCCTTTGCTGACTTATGTGTATGTCATCCCAGCCCTCAGTAAATGATGGCACTAAAAGGTTTGAGATCAATTCTCATCTTGTGCGCTCTGCGGCAGGAAACCCTGATTGTGATTCGAGACGTTCTCTCTCTGTCGGCCTCTCTTTCAAAACGCAGACAGACTGAAACATTTGTCATTGGCCTGAAAGGGAGGCTGGTTTTGGTAAGCGCCAGCCTGAACCAACAGCCACTTAGCAAAGTCTTTGATTGGGGAGGGTTGAGACACAGGGCTCTTCCTTGCCTATCTTCAAACGGGGGGAAGTTCTAATGGGTTTGCCTGAACCCAGGGCGGGGAACCTGATGGATTCCCAGCCACCTAAGCTCAGCTCATAAGGCCAGAAGGAAACTTGCAAGCCACAGAGAGCTTCATCCCTCCTCTCATGTGATCGGCACCATCTTCATCTGCATGAGGCAGGTGGAGATGATAGGGGAGGAGGATTCCTTGGGTAACCAGCTGCCAGGTTGACAGTGAGCAACTGCCCGAGGTGTCAAAGGAGCAATGGCTAATCTAAAGCCAGAGATGTGGGCCATCTGCAGTCAGTGTCAGTGCTGCAGGGGGCCCAGGAAGCGACTGCGTGACGGTGCAGATGACCCTGCTACCCTGGTACTGGTGAATGAAATAAGCGGCAAGTTGACCCAGGGAAGAAAACGGATGAGAAAGACCGTGGAGACTTTTTTTTTTTTTTTTTTTTTTGAGACAGAGTCTCCCTCTGTCACCCAGGCTGGAGTGCAGTGGCGCAATCTCAGCTCACTGTAACCTCCGCCTCCCAGGTTCAAGAGATTCTCATGCCTCAGCCTCCCCAGTAGCTGGGATCACAGACATGTGCCACCACGCCCAGCTAATTTTTTTATTTTTAGTAGAGACGGGATTTCGCCAGGCTGGTCTTGAACTCCTGACCTCAAGTGATCCGCTCTCCTCAGCCTCCCTAAATGCTGGTATTATAGGCATGAACCACTGCACCTGGCCAAGGTGATGGAGACTTCTGTCCTGGCCATCTAAGTGGTCTGTCCACCTCCCCCATTATCCCATGCCTCTCAATTCCTATGCAAGATGCAAAACATCTGGAAAAATGGACTGTATCCATTCCTCTCTTCCAAACTCTTCACTGGCCTTGATGTGCATTTAGGATAAAATCCAGACTCCGAAGCCCCCTGCATAAAATAATCCCCTAGGATGCTTGCTCACCAAGCAGATTCCAAGCTCCTGCCCCAAGATGCTGATTCAGCAAGGCTGAGATGGACCCAAGCATCTGCCATTGCAACACCCCCCTGCGGGAATCCTGATGCAGGCCACCCATGAAACTTATTTTGGAAATACTGTCCTCCAGATTTGACCTCTAATGCCTCTTCTCTCATCTGGTGCTGCTTGCTGCTTGCTCTGGTGCACGGTCTCCTGTTGCAGAGCCCAGAAAGGGCCGGGTACAGCCTTTAGCCATCAGTCCCCATCTCTAACAGCCCTTACACCCATTCTTTGATGTAGACAATAAAGCACATAAAGTGCTGTTTTAAACTTAACTTCAAGACAAATAATCCATTTTCTGTATCACTGATACAGAACATTCTGGAGCTACCAGCATTCTTTCCTATATCAAAAGGTTCCAGTGGCCTGTATTTTTCTTCCTACAACGTCAGCCTCTGCCCCAAATGTACCCCCACTCCATTCTTGGAGTGATTCGTGTCAAGTGTTTAGCTCCCTACTAGACTGAAAGCTGTTTGAGGGCAAGAGCTCTTTTCTTCTCTGCTGTATACAAAGAACTAAGCACATTGCCTGGAATATAAATAAGGCTTAATAAATATTTGTCACATGAACATGAAAAAGCAGTCAATTTCTGGATGACCTTCAAGTAAATAAAGTCAGTCTGAGATGTGGGAGGTCTCCACGGCAGGTAGCAAGAGGAACACTAAGAAAAGTGAGCGGTAAACGAAGATGAACAGCGACTGCCCTGCAATGTTCCCAGCTGGGGGTGAACACTAATGAACACCTGCAAATGGCCCCAGGGCTCTTCTAGACCTTTGAAATCCTAGGCCGGAGGTCATCGCTCGGCTCTGATTTAGAGACCACCTGCCACTGTGCAGCCCTGGGATTCCATTGCTCACCCCAACTGCAGAGGCCTGTCTCCTCCCTCACCCCTCCTCTGACTCCTCGTAAACCAGGTTCAACTCACCTTAAAATCAGTTTCCTCATTTGTCTTTTTGAGGACTATAAAAATCCTTAAAGAGACATTCTAATGAGCTTATTCTCTTTGACTTAGGAGTACAGAGGTGTTTGGTCATTTTAAGGATTCCTCCTTTATTTTACTAAAAGTTTTGTGTTCACCCCTCTCCAGCTTCCAGCAAATATTGTGAGACCTGTGGAACCCCCGGACTCCTCCTAGGAGGGGCATAGCTTTAGGAAGTCGTGAACCCCTTAAAACTGTATCTGATTTTTTGTGTGTATATTCATGGCTTCCTATCCTATTTTAAAAGATTGAAAATCACTGGCATAGTAGAAGCAACACTGTCTTTTTAACGAAAATGTCTGTGTTCAAATCCCAGCTCTACACCTGTCAATTGAAGTAACTGGGCAGACCATTTAAGTCATATGAAAGCTTGGATCTTACTAAATTGTCTGCCTGAAAGCCCTCATAGGCTACAAAGCACGGAATTCCAGTATGTTATCTCTCAAGAACCTCAACCAGGGGTCCCTAGACAATCACATTTGCTCTTATCACCTTCCCCGTCACTGCATAAGGTCTGCGCAAGTGATTCCCATTCTACAGATGAGAACACTGAGGCCAAGGTAGGTGATTGAATGTCCCCGAGGTCACAGGATCAATGATTGAAAGAAGCTGAACCTTGAAGGTAGAAAGAAAGGGGAATTAAAAGAAGAAGAAGAAAAATAAAAACAAGAAACAAAATCATGCTTCTTTGTCGTCCTTCTGGAACTCAGACTCCCAGCTCTTTGGAGTGAGTTAGGTGGAGTTCTGGAATGTTTTGCAAGACGAAGATAGCTTTCCCATTCTGTCGCGTTCTTGCTCTCCTCTGACGCCCACCTGCTTGTTGCTTTCTGCTGGTGTCTCACCTTCTGCAGGCGAGGAGCGCATGAGAGTCGGGCTGGGTGAAACCGGGGCTCCATCTGCCCGCGTGCTTTCTGGGGATGTCTGAAGGTAACTTTGTGCTGGTGCCCCTTGCCAGGAAGCTGAGAAGCCTTCTGCAGCGCCACCCGGCTCCCATCCACTCTCCGCGGAATAAGCTGGTACCAAAGCCAGCCCCTGGTGCCGCTCAACCAGATGGCAGGGGAAGCAAAACAAAAGTGACCTTGTTAGCAGAATGTGTCTTCCCCGGGAGAAGCTATTTCTGTTGTGGTTGTGAACTGAAGTCGCCTCAGCTGAATTCTCCTTCCCTGCGAGGGCTGTGGAATGTTAATTTGTTCCAAAGTTCAGTATTTTGATTAGAACCAGGAGTGCCAGATTTTGTCAGAAACATTTTGGAATGGGGTAGGCTCACACACACTCTCTCTCTCTTTCTCTCTCACTCTCTCTCTTGGCCGCTGTACAAAGTAAATGTTGTTGCAGCAGCTGCCCTGGGGGAACAGCCCATTGCAAATCGGAGCCGGGGGGTGAACCGGCTCCTCCCTGTTGCCGTGACCTTATTGCCACAAACGCACCCAGACTGGGGACAAAAGTGGAGACACCCTTTCACTTGGAGAGAACAAAGAGCCCAGCACAGAACCTGGAATGGAGGGATCCTCAGGAAACATGTGTGAGCTGAATAAAAGAATGAAGCCGGGCGTGGTGGCTCATGTCTGTAATCCCAGCACTTTGGGAGGCCGAGGCAGGTGGATCACAAGGTCAGGGGTTCAAGACCAGCCTGGCCAAGATGGTGAGACCTTGTCTCTACTAAAAATAAAAAAATTAGCCAGGCCTGGTGGCGGGCTCCTGTAATCCCAGCTACTCGGGAGGCTGAGGCAGAGAATTGCTTGAACCCGGGAGGTGGAGGTTGCAGTAAGCCAAGATTGCGCCATTTCACTCCAGCCTGGGTGACAGAGCGAGACTCTATCTCAAAAAAAAAAAAAAAAAAAGAATGAACTTCCCCAAGATGAGGCCCTCAGAATTTCTGCAACCAAGAGGTCACGTCCAAAGGGAATTGTCAGAGTTTTAGATTCTGAGAACCCTCTCCATTTCTCTTTGGTTCTCTTTTTATGTTTTAACATTTTAATTTACTTTTATCATTATTTTTTTAGGGACAGGGTCACGCTGTGTCACCCAGGCTTGAGTGCAGTGGCATGATCATAGCTCACTGCAGCCTCAAACTCCTGGGCTCAAGTGATCCTCTGTCCTCAGCCTCCTGAGTAGAGGGGACGACAGGCATGCATCACCATGCCTGGCTAAAAATTTTTTTATTTTTTGTGGAAATGAGGTCTTGCTCTGTGGTCTCGGCTGGTCTCAAACTCCTGGCCTCAAGCAATCCTCCCGCTTTGACCTCCTTGGGATTACAGGTATGCGCCACGGCACCCAGCCTAGTTCTCTTTTTCTGACCGCTTCTCTCTCTCTCTCAATGAGTTATTAACCCAAGTAATGCATGACTATTTTCTACATCACAAAACGAACACAGATAAGATGAAAGTGCCTCTGATCTCTAGCCCAATCCTAGCCCTCTGGTCCTTCCCAGAGGTAATTAGATGCAGATGCCACACCACAGCCTCACCAGAGGTTGATAAGATCAAACCTATCATTTGTTGTCCGTCTGGTGGGTGACAAATGTTTTTTGTTGTCTTCTTTTGCAGCATAGTATAGTAGTTAGGAGTATGGAATTTGAATCTGGATTGCCTGGGGTCTCATCCTGGCCCTGGAGTAGCCGGAGGAAGAGCAGCTGTGTGGACAAGTGAACCCAGCTGAAAGTCAGTTTCGCAGTGTCTGGACCAGGAATGATGGCAGAGGTTATGTTCCAGGGTGCTCGTGAGGATCGGTGCATGAACTAGCGGGTGCTAAGTGCTCAGAGCAGGCTGACCAGCACCAGCGCTGCAGGGGTTGGCTTTTATCATTGCCGCTATCATTTCCCCAATCACTTAGGACGCTGAGCACCTCCATCCCCCACCTTCACTTTCAGTTCAGTGTGGACAGTTTCCCACGTTTCCCAGTCTCCCAGCACTAAGGCTGGGAAAGAACCCGGGAGTGGTGAATTCCCGATTCTGTTTCTGCCTCTTACAGGACACCCTGCGGCTTCTTCCTGCCTTCTTCAAAGTTCAGCCCAAGAGGAAGAGAGACCTAATGAATACTCAGGAGGTGGTGGCGTCTCTGTTTCTCCCAGCTGGGACAACTAAGGCCCCGAGAGGAGAAAGGGACCCTCCGGGGTACAGAGGCCACTGAGTCAGAGCCAGGACCAACATCCCACCAGCTCTCCCTCTTCAGCGCGGACCCCAGCTCACCAGCGGTGGCTTCCTGAAGAGCTGGGTTAAGGCGGATTCCGGGTGCAGCAGAGCTCGCTAAGAGAGAGAGGCTGAGGGGTAAGGGGTGCTGCGCTGTGAGCACAGGAGCGGGGTGGGTGTTGCCTGCCATCCCCTCTACCTGTCCTTCTTCTCTCTACCACCTCGGGTTCCCTCCACCCTCTAACTCACCCCCGACCCCGCCATTGTTTCATCTGCCTGGAAATGGCACCCTTCATTGAGAGTAAGGATAGGACCTCTGCTGTGCCCAGGTCACCCAGGTTTTGTTTCTGGGCCTCTTTTTTCGTCTCCGTGATCTGAAGGGGCCTCAGTTTGGGGTTCTCAAGGGCCCAGAGCCCTGTGAACAGTTGCTCCCTCCCCTACTTGGTGGCCACGTGGAACTCAAGTCTCCTGCTCCGTGGCTGTTCCGAAACGCAGCAGCACAGCCCCCGGGCAGCAATCGTTCAGGAGCGCTGGGAAGCCCACAGCCAGCCTGAGCCCTCCGAGATGCCTCTAGACTCTGGGCCCGGGATCAATACTTGGGAGGGAGAGAGCAGATGTGCCTGCGATGTGGGCACAGGCAGAGCGTGCTGCTGGAGGCCCAGCTCAGAGGAGCCCGGCCAGCCTCCCCCGCCCTCTCCTTTCTCCTTGCCTTGCGGGGGCCAGGAGGGCTGTGGAGGGCTCTGCTGGAGTCTGCCATCTGCTGCTGAAAACATCTGCGCTTGCTGCCTTCCACGCAGACGAGCTGTCCGTCCTTCCTCCTCCCCCTCCTCCACCAAGGCTATTCAGATGGGCATGCAGGCTGAGGGCAGATGTCAGGAAGCTCCCGGGCCTGTCCAGGCAGGAGACGGCAGGCACTGCGTCTTTGGTACCTAGGCAGCTGTGTCTGCAAGGCCCTGGCTCGCTCACAGGTGCCCTGCTTTAAGAAAATCCAATAGGAACAAAATCCTGTTTGCAAAGTGTACACCTGTGGGCAATGTATGTCTCTCTCTGCATTGCACAGAGACCATCCTGAGCGATTCAATGATTTCTTCCCTCTGTGGGTTCTAAGTTCTTAACCAGAAAAGGGGATGTTAATTGAATCACCTGGGAGGTTTTTCAACATTCACCTGGCCAGTCCCCATGTTTTCCTCTCCCACACAAAATAGGTTTGGGGAGAAGAGTTTGTTGAAAGAGATTCCTAGCACCCAGTGATGCTGATAGATCACCCCCCACCACACCTCTCCCTGCTCTGCTACCCTTGCACATTTCAGCTTTGATTTAAAAGTCAGTAATTACCTACAGTGGAGGAGAGGCTTTAAAGCTGAACTGTTCTGTCTCCCTCTGAATTAAAGATCAGTTAGAAATGAAATTTCCACACCCAAGAGAAGAATAGGTACATTTATTAGATAATAGGAGTGCTGTATATGTAAATTTTTTAAATGTATACAGATTAGGCCCAGAACACATTGTTTCTATAAAATAAGCATATCTATGGCAAGCCCCTGCACCCACAGAAAGAATTTTATTTCATAGAGCAATCTATGTATAAGCAGGAAGGGACCTTTATAGATCCTAACAGTCTCCTTTAATTTAAGAATGAGGACACTGAGAGTCGACCCACTTCTCCTAATATATGTTGGGATTCCAAATTCTATCGGTTTATTTACTTATTTATTTATCGAGATGGACTCTTGCTCTGTCACCACGGCTGGAGTGCAGTGACGCAATCTTTGCTTACTTTAACCTTCACCTCCCATGTTCAAGTGATTCTCCCACCTCAGCCTCCCAAGTAGCTGGGACTACAAGTGCATACGTCATCGCGCCTGGCCAATTTCTTTTTTTTTTTTTTTCTTTTTTGAGATGGAGTCTCACTCTGTCGCCCAGGCTGGAGTGCACTGACGTGATCTCAGCTCACCGCAAGCTCTGCCTCCCAGGTTCACACCATTCTCCTGCCTCAGCCTCCTGAGTAGCTGGGACTACAGGTGCCCTCCACCACGCCCGGCTAATTTTTTGTATTTTTAGTAGAGACAGGGTTTCACTGTGTTAGCCAGGATGGTCTTGAACTCCTGACCTCAAGTGATTCACCTGCCTCAGCCTCCCAAAATGCTTGGATTACAGGCATGAGCCACCGCACCCAGCCAGTTTATTTCTTTGCATCCGCATGGAAAAGGTAAGCCCCTTTCTGCTCAGGTACTATGTCTGCTTTGCTCGCTGCTCTATCCCCAGTGCCCAGAATGGTGTTTGTTGAATGAATGAATGAGCACATGGACAGATCTACTGGTGGCTGTTGCATTGCAGGGATCTGTGAGAATGCATTGATGCGTACATCTGCGTCATTTTAATATGTCCACTTCTGTGCATGTCTGCATTGCTAATGCATGTTTTTATGGATCGAGCATTCATTCTTAGAGATGACCTAAATATACATTCAACCCTGCCGGCTAAGATAATTCTACCGAGGCATCCTGCATTGTTGTTATATGTTATAAATAAGGATACAAGAGGATACAAGGGATATATATTAAGCTCTCAAATCTTGGAAAACTAGTTCTGGAAGATGTTCTGAGAAGTAAATATTCCATGGTCAAATGAGTTTTGGAAATTCAGGATGAAAGAAAATGAAGTAGGTCTCTAAATGTGGAATGTCTCAGAGACTGTAAATGCCAAAGTGTGCAGTGACTCTCTGAATATGGAAAGAATATACAGCTTTTTTTTTTGGCTGTTTTTTTTTTTCCTGCACCTGGCCAGAATATATAGCATTTCCCAAACTCATTTGACTTTGGGACCCTTCTGGACCTCTCTTTTGGGGAGGATTTTGCAGTAAATGTAGGTAAATGCTGAACCATGACAATTTTGCTTGAAGTAAGAAGAATTCATCTTGGCTGGGATTAGAGAGCTAGAGGCAGGCAGGGTTAAAGAACTCTTGCCTGGGTGTGGTGGCTCACGCCTCTAATCCCAGCACTTTGGGAGGCTGAGGCAGGCTGATCACTTGAGGTCAGGAGTTCGAGACCAGCCTAACCAAGATGATGAAACCCCATCTCTACTAAAAATATGAAAATTAGCCAGATGTGGTGGTGCACACCTGTAGTCCCAGCTACTCAGGAGGCTGAGGCAGGAGAATTGCTTGAACCCAGGAGGTGGAGGTTGCAGTGAGCCAAGATCTTGACCCTGCACTCCAGCCTAGGTGACAGTGGGAGATTCTGTCTCAAAAAAAAAAAAAAAAAAAGTTTCTCCTTTTTCATTCATTCATTTACCCAACACACACTGAGTTCCTACTCAGAGCCAGATCTTGTGAATGACACTGAAGAATACGAGCATGAAGAAATGCGATGCCACCTCAACCTCACACAGCCCAGAAAAATCAGCCTATCAGGCCTCCCTGCTGCAAATGTTAGAAGCCCCATCAAACTGACAAGCCAGAATGTGGAAGTTATGGACAGAACCATCTGAGAAGACCATAGAATGAATGGGAAAGCAAAATATGAAATTATGATAAAGGCCCAAGAAACAGACAATGAGGGTCAGGGGTGAACAGCGTAACCTGTGAAATAACTGGATTTGTCCATTCAGCCGGTACACGACCTTAGAATGCTATCTTATTTCAGGCACTGTGGGGCGATGGGAGAAATAAATACAAGATATGGTTTGGACCCTGGAGGAGTTTATGTCTAGTGGATCCACTCACAAACGTCTTCTCAACAAGGCTAATCAACTTTGTCAGAAGCAAATACATCCCAGGATTGAAGGGACAAAAATGAAAATGCCACTCAGAGCCAGGGTTCTTACAGAACTCAGAAAGGACACAGGAAAGATCAGCCAGCTCCTCTCCGTCCCGGCTGTCACAAGATCTACTGCCTTTGGTGGGACGGGCAACCACGGGGTGACGGATTGAAACGGTGCACCTTGTTTCTCTCATGATTACCAGAATAATTCCAGCCTAGGAGAGGAAGGAAATCAAACAAAACAAGAACAAGGGTGGGGTGGGAGCAAAGGCTAAACAGAACAACAAATTATAAAATGCAGGATCCAGGCCCAAGCCGCACCATGCCAGGAGGGGGAAAAAACCAGCACAAGGAGCATGATGCGCCTGTTTGCAGAGATTTTGGAAGGATAAATGACTTCCTGAATGTGCTTTGGGAGCTGTGGCTCCCTAAAATGGCCTTCTGTGCCCCCTCAAATTCAACAGCCGCTGATGACAATCGGAGCCGTGAGCGCGGGTCAGGGACCCACAGGCTTGCAGATGAAAGAGGTCTGAGTCAATGGCGAGATTCGAGGTTGATATTTTATTAGTTTCTTCGTGGAATTTGTGGGTCTTCAAGTTGCAAACCCAAACCAAATGTTCCCTTGGAGCATTCCTGGCTGTGTAATTATCATTTGCGTTTGTGTGGGGGTTGGAGGGAAAAGGATGTCTTTTCAAGTGCAAGCATTATAAGGGTCTTACAGGCAGCTGTGGCAGGGGAAACCGGGCCTGTGGAATACAAAGTGCTGTGAGAACACACGGCCAGGCAGCGATCCACAGGGGCCACTTAATACACACACACACGCACACACGCAAACACACGCGCGCGCGCACACACGCATACACACGCACCCACACACATGTGCGCGCGCACACACGCATACACACACGCGTGCGCGCACACACACGCGCGCGCACACACGCATACACACGCACCACACACATGTGCGCGCACGCACACACACGCTCAACACCCCCACACACACACGCACACGTGCACACACGACACAGGGAGACGCAGAGGTGGGGGATCAAGGGCCCGAATGGAGATTGCCGATTCCTCCATAAGGGAAGACAGGAGAGAAAATAGTTTGGTTTTTATTTTACTTTCAAGTGAGTTTCACACTGGAAAAACATTCCCAAAGATCCCGAACCAACCGTGACTCCATTTCTCCCTCCTGAGTTTTTCAGGATGTCACCAGGTTCCCTATCAGACACATCTGGTTTTTTGGTTTTTTTGTTTTTTGTTTTTGTGAGAGAGTCTCACTCTGTCACCCAGGCTAGAGTTCAGTGGCGCAATCTTGGCTCATTGTAACCTCCACCTCCCGGGTTCAAGCGATTCTCCTGCCTCAGCCTCCTGAGTAGTTGGGATTACAGGCAAGTGTCTCCACACCCAGCTAATTTTTGTATTTTTAGTAGAGATGGGATTTCGCTATGTTGACCAGGCCAGTCTCGAACTCCTGGCCTCAAGTGATCTACCCGCCTTGGCCTCCCAAAACGCTGGGATTACACCATGCCTGGCTGGACACATTCGTCTTTAGACTCGTGCACGCTCTGGTCTGAGGGATGGTGCTAATGGTGAAATGCATCCATGATACTTGATATTCTGAGATGTGATTCATGACTATTCCAACAGAACTTGCGCCTCCCAATCCCACTGAGCTCCCATCTCCAGACCTTTGTTTTTAGAATTATTCCCATTTTACTGACAAGTAAGCTGA
This sequence comes from Papio anubis, assembly GCF_008728515.1. Classification (NCBI taxonomy): domain Eukaryota; kingdom Metazoa; phylum Chordata; class Mammalia; order Primates; family Cercopithecidae; genus Papio; species Papio anubis. The sequence goes on from NC_044984.1 coordinate 110,999,694, forward strand.
AGGTAGAAGGGAAGTGTCTGTAGTCAGCCAGGAAACAGCTGACAACTTTAACACCCCAAATTTCAACTTTCACATTTCCTGTATCCCTCTAGGCCAGGAGTTGTCAAACTGTTGCCTGCAGGCCCACTGCCTGCAAGCTAAGAATGGTTTTTACATTTTAAAATGGTTGGAGGGGGCCCGGTGTGGTGGCTTACACCTGTCATCCCAGCACTTTGGGAGGCCGAGGCAGGAGGATCACCTGAGGTCAGGAGTTTGAGGCCAGCCTGGCCGATGTGGCAAAACCCTGTCTCTTCTAAAAATACAAACATTAGCTGGGCATGGTGGTGGGTGCCTGTAATCCCAGCTACTAGAGAGGCTGAGGCACAAGAATCGGCTGAACCTGGGAGGTGGAGTCTGCAGTGAGCCGAGACCATGCCACTGCACTCCAGCCCGGGAGACAGAGCAAGACTGTGTCTCAATCAATCAATCAATCAATCAATCAATCAATAGTTGGAGTGGGAGGGGAGTCAAAAAAGAATAATATTTGATGACACATAAAAATTACGTGGGCCAGGCTTGGTGGCCCACACCTGTAATCCCAGGAAGCCGAGGTGGGAGAATTGCTTGAGCCCAGGGATTCGAGACCAGCCTGGGCAACAGTGAGACCTTGTCTCTCAAAAAATTAAAAAATTAGCCAGATGCAGTGACACGTGCCTATAGTCCCAGGTACTTGGGAGGCTGAGGCGAGAAGATGGCTTGAGCTCAGGAATTTGAGGCTGCATTGAGCTATGATTGCGCCACTGCACTCCAGTCTGGGTGACAGAGTGTTAAATAAAGTTTAGCCTAAAGCTCCCCCCTTACATATTTTAAGTTCAACCTAAAGATTTCTCTGTACATCATGGACTATAACAAGTGGAGGAGGCTGGGCACGGTGGCTCACACCTGTAATCCCAGCACTTTGGGAGGCCAAGGTAGGCGGATCACTTGAGGTTAGGAATTCGAGACCAGCCTGGCCAACACGGTGAAACCCCGTCTCTACTAAAAATACAAAAATTAGCCGGGAGTGGTGGTGGGCACCTGTAATCCCAGCTACTCTACACAGGAGGCTAAGGCAGGAGAGCCACTTAAACCCGAGAAGTGGAGGTTGCGGTGAGCCAAGATCACGCCATTGCACTCCAGCCTGGGCGACAGAGTGAGACTCTGTCTCAACAACAACAAAAAAGTGAAGGTGAAAACTGACCATAGCCTACGCTTGTGCCAATCACCAAGTTTTAGCCAATAAATGTAGCCAACTGTTTGAACTGTGTTCGAATAAGGCAGACGCCAAGCTGTAACCAATCCGGCTGTTTCTGTACCTCACATCCATTTTCTGTATCTCGCTTTCCTTTTTCTGTCCATAAATCATTCACCACGTGGCTGCACTGGGGTCTCTGAGCGTACCTTGGCACTGGAGGCTGCCCAGTTTCTGAATTGTTCATCGCTCAATTAAACTCCTTTAAATTTAGTCCAGCTGAAGTTTTTATTTTATCAAGAGCAAGACAATCTTGTCTCTAAGTAGTAATAATAATATGAAATCAAAAGTAAAGTGTCTGTGAATACAGTTGTATTGGCCAATGGCCATGCCTACCTGTTTCCAGATTGTCTATGGCTCATTTTGTGCCTTAGTGGCAGGGTTGAGTACAGTTGTCCCTCGGTATCTCTGGGGTATTGGTTCCAGGACCTCCCAGATTACTAAAATCCACAGATGCTCAAGTCCCTGATATAAAATGGTGTAGTACTTGCATATAAGCTATGCACATTCCCCTGCATACTTTAAATCATCTCTAGAGTACTTATAATTCCCAATACAATGTAAATGCAGCGTAAACAGTTGTTATACAGTATTGTTATTTCATTTGTATTATTTTAATTGTTATTATTTTTATTGTTGTTTTTGATATATTATATCTGCAATTGGTTGAATCCTTGGATTCGGAACCTGAGGATAGAGAGGGCTGGCTGTACTTCCAACAGAGATCGTGTGTCCTGAAAAGCTGGAAATATTTACTATCTGCTCCTTTCTAGGAAAAGTGTGTCAACCCTTGCTCTAGGCCACTGAGTACAGAGAAAGCAAAGGGATCCCCTTGGCTACCAAGTAAGTTGAAAGTCTTTAACACTGCACTTAAGAAATCTTCAAATAGCCGCGACCCTCATTTTCAAGGTTATGCCCTACTTCTCACTCACCTCATACCAAAGGCAATCTCAAAAATCCATCTACCATCAGTGTGAGCAGCAGCAAATCCATACAGGCCTGCAGCAACTTGATTCTTACCTCCTCGGAGGAAAGAATTCGGCCAAGGGCATAAGGCAGAGTGAAAGTCCAAGGCACGTTTTAGAGCAGGAGTAAAAGTTTATTAAAACATTTGAGAGCAGGAACAAAAGGAAGTACACTTGGAAGAGGACCAAGTGGGTGACTTGAGAGACCCAAGTGTGCTGTCCAACCCTTGACCTGGGGTTTTATACATTGGCATGGTTCCGGGGAATGCATTTCTTCTTCCCAGCTCTTCCTTGGGGTGGGCTGTCCGCATGAGCGGGGACCTGTGCCCTTAGGAGGGGCCGCACGCACGATGTGTTTACTGAAGTTGTGCGCATGCTCATTTGAGGTGTTCTTCCCTTCCCAGTCTAGCGATGCTAGAGGAAGGTCACAGATCAGTTAAACCCCGGCCATTCGGCCTCTTAGTGCACATGCTTGAGCCCACTCGCCCAGCTGCTGAGATCTTATCCAGAAGCGGTTATCACCAGCCTCAGGTGTTTTCTATCTATTGGGAGCCTGCCTTTCCATCACCAGCTGTGACCAATTTTTATTTTATTTATTTATTTATTTATTGAGGCAAGGAGTCTCACTGTCACCCAGGCTAGAGTGCAGTGGTGCATTATCTCGGCTCACTGCAACCTCTGCCTCCCAGGTTCCAGCGATTCTCCTGCCTCAGCCTCCTGAGTAGCTGGGATTACAGGTGCCCGCCACCATGCCCCACTGATTTTTGTATTTTTAGTGGAGATGAGGTTTCACCATGTTGGCCAGGCTGGTCTCGAACTCCTGACCTCAAGTGATCCACCTGCCTCCACCTCCCAAAGTGCTGGGATTACAAGTGTGAGCCACTGCGCCTGGTCCAATTAGTATTTTAGAAAGACAGTTTAACAACCACCTGACCATCACCTGATGGTCACCTGACATTCCTGTGGGTGGGGGTGGGGCCCCTTTTCTGCCCTGCTCATGTCTGCCTAGCTCCCTACTCTAACATCAGTTCTTCCCCTACAGACTGCACTTCCCTGTGCTTTAAAAAAAAATTATTTAGGTGGGGCCAGGTGCAGTGGCTCACGTCTCTAATCCCAGCACTTTGGGAGGCCAAGGTGGGCTGAAGCTCAGGACCAGCCTGGTCAACATGGCAAAACCCTGTCTCTACTAAAAATACAAAAATTAGCCAGGCATAATGGTGCATGCCTGTAATCCCAGCTACTCAGAAAGCTGAGGCAGGAGAATTGCTTGAACCCGGGAGGCAGAAGTCACAGTAAGTTGAGATTGCACCACTGCACTCCAACCCAGGTGACGGAGTGAGACTCTGTCTCAAAAAAAAAAAAAGAAAAAAGAAAAAAGAGAAAAATTGTGTGTGTGTGTGTGTGTGTGTGTGTGTATGTGTGTATATATTTAGGTGAAATTCACATAATAAAATATTAATCGTATTAAAGGGTAGAATTCAGTGGGTTTTAGTATATTCACAATGTTGTTCAAACACCACTTCTACATAGTTCCAAAACATTTCAATGACTCCCAAGTAAAATCTCTCAACCTATTAAGCAGTTTCTCCACTTACTCCCCCTGTACCCAGGCCCTGGCAACCACAAATCTACTTTTTGTCTCTACGAATTTGCCTATTCTAGACATTTCCTCTAATGCTGTCATACAGTAGGTCACCTTTTATGCCTGACTTCTTTCACTTAGTATAATGTTTTCAAAGTTCATCCATGTTGTAGCATGGGTCAGTACTTTGTTCTTTTTTATAGCCATATAATATTCCACTGTATGAATAGCCCACAATTTGTTTCTCCATTCCTCCATCAATGGACATTCAGGCTGTTTTCACCTTTTGGCTATTGTGAGCAGTGCTGCTATGAACATTTGTGTTCAAGTATCTCTTTAAATATCTCTGTTTTCAGTTATTTTGGGTACATATCTAGGGGTGGATATGCTATATCACATGATAATTTTATGTTTAACTTTTTGAGGAACTGCCAAAAATGGCACAATGCTGCACTGTATTTTTTTCCACAATGGCTGCACTGTATTTTTGTTCACACCAGCAATGCATGAGGATTCCCATTTCTCCACATCATCATCAACACTTGTTATTTTCCCTTTGTTTCCCTGGTTATAGCCATCCTCCCGGGTGCAGTGGCTTGTCGCTGCTTTTGCTGCTGTGGTTCCCTCTGCCCATGTGCTCTTCCTCATCCCTTCATCTCTCAATAGTGCCGTCTCTCCAGGCTCAACTCAGAGGATGCAGGCTGGGAGTTTCTACCCCAAATCCCACATCCCAGACCATGCGTCTCCCCATGTGCGTTCCCAACTTACTGAGCGTGAGCTTTTTTTTGGCGGGGGGATTGAGGGTCTCACTCTGTCACCCAGGTTGGAGTGCAGTGGCATGATCTCGGCTCACTGCAACCTCTGCCTCCTGGGTTCAAGCGATTCTCGTGCCTCAGCCTCCCGAGTAGCCGGGATTACTGATGCATGCCACCAACCATGCCCGGCTCATTTTTTTTTTTTTATTTCTAGTAGAGACAGGGTTTCACCATGTTTGCCAGGCTGGTCTCGTTGAACTCCTGACCTCAAATGATCTGCCTGCCTCGCCTCCCAAAGTGCTGGGATTACAGGCATGAGCCACTGCGCCCAGCCAAGCTTGTGCTTTAGAGAGGGAGAAAGAGAAAGAGAGAGATTGGATGGGTGGATAGATAGGTAGGTAGGTAGGTAGGTAGGTAGATAGATAGATAATAGATGATAGATAAGATAGATGATAGATTGATAGATAAGATAGATGATAGATTGACAGAAGATAGATTGATAGATAAGATGGATGATTGAAAGATGATAGATAAGATAGATGATTGATAGATGATAAGATAGATGATTGATAGATGATAAGATAGATGATTGATAGATGAAAGATAAGATAAATAGACTGAGATGATAGATAAAATAGATAGATAGATAGATAGATAGATAGATAGATAGATAGATAGATAGATAGATAGATTTAGGGAGTACAGTTGCAGTTTTTTTATATGGATATATTGCATACTGGTGAAGTCTGGGGTCTAGCGTAGCCATCACCTGAACAGTGTACATTGTACCCATTAAGTAACTTATCCCTCTCTCTCCCCTTCCCCACCCTTCTGAGTCTCCAGTGTCTATTATTTCACTCTCTATGTGCATGTGTTCGTATTATTTAGCTCCCACTTATAAGTGAGAACATGCAGTATTTGACTTTCTGTGTCTGAGTTATTTCACTTAAAGATAACTGCCTCTAATTCCATTCACGCTGCTGCAAAGGACATGATTTCATTCTTTTACATGGCTGAGTAGTGTGTGTGTGTGTGTGTGTGTGTGCGCGCGCGCGCGTGTAATATTTTCTTTATCCATTCATCTGTTTTGGATACTTAGCCTCTTTATCTTTGCTATTGTGAATAGTGCTGCGATATGGGTGCAGGTATCTTTTTGATATAATGATTTCTTTTCCTTCGGGTATATACACCAGTTGTGGGGTTGCTGGATCGAATAGTAGGACTATTTTTAGTTCTTTGAGAAATCTCCCTACTGTTTTCCATAGAGGTTGTACTAATTTACCTTCCACCAGTAGTGTAGAAGTGTTGCCTTTCTCCACATCCTCGCCAACATCTGGGAATTTTTGCCTATTTAATGATAGTCATCCTGACTGGAGTGAGATGGTATCTCACTGTGGTTTCAGTTTGCATTTCTCTGATGATTAGCAATGTTGAGCATTTTTCACATGTTTCTTGGTTATTTGTGTGTCTCCTTTAACAAGATGTCTGTTCATGTCCTTTGTCCACCTTTTAATGGGGTTATTTGCCTTTTGTTGTTGTTGAGTTGTTCGAGTTCTTTGTAGATTCTGGATATTAGTCCTTTGTCAGATACATAGTTTGCAAATATTTTCTCCCATTCTGCAGCTTGTCTGTTCACTCTCTTGATTATTGCTTTTGCTGTGCAGAAGCTTTTTTAGTGAACTTGTGCTCTTACTGTAATGTATGCCACATCCTGTCTTACATGACAGTTGGGTCCCTTGTTCTCATCTCCAGTACTTTACTTCCCCTCCCTTCAGCATCCGAGGGCCTGCCTTTCCTGCCAGGCTGTGAGGACCAGGAGCCCATGGCCATGCCTGCATGCCTGTTTCAAACTTGCTGTATACCCAACACATAGCACAACAAATGCCTATAGTTTTTTTTTTTTTTTTTTTTTTTTTGAGACAGAGTCTCACTTTGTCGCCCAGGCTGGAGTGCAATGGCATGACCTCAGTTCACTGCAGCCTCCAAAAAACCAAACAAAAATATTTATACCTACTTTTAATTACATGTAGATTAAGGGGCGGTTTATGCAGAAATTTCAAAGAAAGGGTGCTAACATTTGAGTCGTGGGGTCTTTGCCGTGGAAAGGAGCAGTAACTCCCAGTGTTGCCATGGCGATGGTAAACTGTCATTGTTCACAGGTGGGCATGTCTTATGGAGAGGTGCTCCTGCCCCGTCCCTGTTTTAGCTAGTCCTCAATGTGGTCCAGTGTCCAGGCCCCACCTCTGGAGTTGAGTCCCGCCTCCGACCTCACTCGTTATAGGGAGCTCTGGGATCACCTGAGATCGCCGTTGTATCTGCCTAGTATTGCCCTTACGTCCTTATGGGTGTTGTTTCCAAGAACACACTCCCAACACCTGCACCCAAATCTCTGCCTCAGAATCTATTTCCCAAGGGCCCTACCTAGGAAAGGAGGCATAACAAAGTTTGGGGAAAAATATTGTCTTATCTTCTCTAGTAACCACAGACCAGCAGGCCCGTACACCTCAACTTCTTCTTAACCTGGGTAAAATCAATGCCTGTTCTGTTCCAGATGGGTTCTCATTCTGTTGATTAGATTTAGTAGGGAGAACTGGGGGGCATTCTGGTTTTCTGGCCAGCTTTTCCTATTGATGCCTTCCAAAGTCATTCAACCTCCTGCCTTGAAATGTATCAGTGACTTCCCACTGCTCTGGGGGAAAGGCTGCATATGGCCTGGCTTTCTCTGTGCCCTCACTTTACCCATGCATGCTCCCTGATCTGCATCTGAAGCTTGCCAGTTGTTCGCTTCCTCCACCACAGGGCCTTTGTATATGCTGTTTCTGGTGCCCACACCCCAACGACCCCACCCCCCGTTCACTGAAGTAACTCTTGTTTGTTCTTCAGATATCAATTCCATTGTCTTTTCCTTGGGGCGACCTTTCCCAGAGGCACAGCCACATAGTGTCTAGGGTCTATGATACATTTAGGGGGCCCCCAAAAAAGGCTTAATTTCTTTTAAAATCAGAAGAAGGAGACAGTGACTATAATAATGACTGTATTATGATGAGTCCAACCTGGATTTATACCAACAAAGTTGCAAAATGTAATTTTTTTTTAATGAGAAAAAGCCCCTGTCCCCACCCCCCCTACAGGGCAAAAGTCCCTCAGACCTTTTCTGACCTCCCCCTAACCCACCAGCACTGCTAGGTCATGTCTTCCCTAAGTAAGATGCTTTCATTGTGCCTTGAACTCTTCTGCCTAGGCAGGTACCATGGTTGTAACTTGACATTTTCCCCCTAAACCACTAGCTGGATGAAGGCGGGGACCATGTCAGACTTATTCTCTGTGCAACACTGAGTCTACACAGTGCTTGGCTCTTATTATATGCTCAATAAACATTTGCTGCAAGCATGACTAAGCAAAAATGATCAGACTTCACGATCATCCCACAAGAACACTCCTTCCATCTATTATTTTTGTGTGTTTTTTAGAGACAGGGTCTTATTCTGTTGCCCAGGGTAGAGTGCAGTGGTACCATCATAGTTCACTGCAGCCTTGACCTCCCTGGATTACACGATCCTCCTGCCTCAGCCTCCCAAGTAGCTGGGACTACAGGTGCACACCACTGCACCCCACAAATTTTTAATTTTTTTTTCTAGAGATGAGGTCTTGCTATGTTTCCCAGGCTGATCTCAAACTCCTTGGTTTCAAGCAGTCCTCCTGCCTCAGCCTCCCAAGGCTTTGGGATTACAGGCATGAGCCACTGCCCCCGGCCCACACTCCATCTACTTCTAACTCCCTGCCTCTCCTGTAGGCTGGAGGGGAGGGGGCAAGACGGAAACCAGGAGGAAAGGCTCACAATGGACGTGGGAGAATTGGTGGTACTCAACCTTTCTCCCTGATGGGAGAGTCAGGCCAGGGGAGGAGGGTGGTGGCAGAGATTTAGCGTAAACAAACATTTCCTTGTCTGGTAGGTCATTTTGTAATTATACGCAGGTCAAGCTCTTTAGAGCTCCCGGAAATCAGACAATATCTGCCTGTAGAGGCCAGTCCTGCTCCAGGGCCCCTGGAGTGGAGGGGACTTTCATTAGAAGGTCTTTTCCTATCCAGGCAGGAAGCTAAGTGACCGTCCAGTGTGAAACAACGAAGCCAGCAAAAAGCAATAGGAAGGAGAGCTGACCTCAGAGTTCAGAAGATAAGCAGGGGAACAAAATGAATACGTGAACCTGCGGAAACGGGCTGAGCCTGAAGCCCCGGGCAAGGTGCTCTGGGGAAAAGGGGATGACATTGACCTTGGCCTTCATGCTCTCAGGACGGATGCTGGCAAGTGATGGAGAGGCACCTTTGTACATAGGACATTCCAAGCCACCACTTGTACTCTCCATGGATGGTACATGTGTAAACTTTGAGAGAGGATAACAGGAGACCATTAAGAGAAAGCAAAGGAGGCTGTTGCCAGAGGTGGAAATTGGTTCTTGCCAACTAACTGCCCTCCTTCGATTTCACTCAGTCAAGGCGGTGGGGATTTTTCAAATCATTCTCGTGGCTGGACTTCCAGCACCACCCTGGGAGGGATGGGGTTGCGGGGTAAAGATTATGAAGAAGAGGCCTGAGGGCTGGATGCAGTGGCTCATGCCTGTAATCCCAGCACTTTGGAAAGCTGAGGCAGGCAGATCACTTGAGGTCAGGAGTTCAAGACCAGCCTGGTCAACATGGTGAAACCCCGTCTCTACTAAAAATGCAAAAATTAGCTGGACACGGCGGCATGCACCTGTAATCCCAGCTACTTGGGAGGCTGAGGCAGGAGAATTGCTGGAACCCGAGAGGCAGAGGTTGCAGTGAGCCAAGATCGTGCCACTGCACTCCAGCCTGGGCAACAGAGCAAGACCCCATCCACCGCCCTCCCCACAAAAAAAGGTTCATGCCTATAGTCCCAGCTTTTCAGGAGGCTGAGACAGAAGGATCGCTTGAGGCCACCAGTTCGAGGCTGCAGTGAGTCATAATTACACCACTGCATTCCAGCCTAGGCAACAGAGCGAGACCTGACTCAAAAGAAAAAAAAAATTGACGGAATTTTGGTCGGGCGTGGTGGCTCATGCCTGTAATCCCAACATTTTGGGAGCCTGAGGCGGGTGGATCATCTGAGGTCAGGAGTTTCAGACCACTCGGGCAACAGAGCATGACCCCATCTCAAAAAAAAAAAAAGAGAAAAAAAAAAAACCAGAAGGGGCCTGACTGACAGCCAGAGAGAAAACTTAACGACACACACACAAAACCCTGAACTGGTAGCAAACAGGATGGACAGGTGGCTGCATGCCAAAGTCCTTTGGGTTCACATTTGACTTCAGCTTAGAGGGACAGTAGCCAGCACTTCCCTTTGTCGGAACTAGGCAGATTATGGGAAGAGGCTCTGGCACTCTTAAAATTCCCCTGCCCTCACAGATCTAAAATTAACGTGACTGTTTATAGTCTGGCTGTGGATGTGCAATGTCATATTACAGTAGTAAATGATACAATAAAGATATAGTAATCCAATATTGGAAATCTGAACTGACTGTGACTACTAATTGCTTATGCATTTAATAGGTCATAGTTATTAGCACTTACATCACTGTCCTTTGTATTCGAGGATGACGCCGACAGATACTGTCTCTGTATGTGGCAAAGATCACTAAAGCATGAGAACCGTGTGATCTTTTTCTTTAAACAGCATTTTGAGATATCATTCATATATCATGCAATGCATGCTATTCAAGGGTTTTTGGTATATTCACAGGGTTGTGCAACCATCACCACTATCTAATTTTAGAGCAGTTATTTTCTCCACTAAAAGAACCCCTCCAACCCTCCCCTCCAAAAAAAAAAAAAAAAAAAAAACCCAGAAACCCCATACTAATAGCAGTTAGTCCCAAGTTCCCCTTTCTTCCAACCCCTGGTAACCATTTTCTGCCTCTGTGCCTTTGCCTAGTCTGTGTATTTCATGTAAATAGTCATGCAATATGTGGTCTTTGGCAATGGCTTCTTTCGCTTAGCGTAATGTTTTCAGGGCTCATCCATGTTATAGCATGAATCAGTACCATATACTTTCTTCATTTTCTTTATTTTTTTTTCTCTTTTTGACTTTTATTTTAGAATCAGGGGTACATGTGCAGGTTTGTTACAAAGGTATATGACATGATACTGAGGTTTGAAGTATGAATGGATCCCTCACCGCCAGTAGTGAGCATAGTATCCAACAGGTAGGTTTTTTTCAACCTTACTCCTCTCCCATCCTCACTCCTCTTGTATTCCCCAGTGTCTGTCATTCCCATTTTTATGACTATGTGTACACAAAGCTTAGCTCCCACTTACAAGTGAGAACATGCAGTATTTGATTTTCTGTTTCTGTTAGTTTGCTTAGAAGAATGGTTTCTAGCTGTATCCATGTTGCTGTAAAAGACATGATTTTTTTCCTTTTATGGCTGTGTAGTGTTCCATGGTGCGTATGTACCGCATTTTCTGTATTCAGTCCACCATTGATGGGCACCTGGGTTGATTCCATGTCTTTGCTATTGCTACTTTTTTTATTGCCAGCTATTATTTTATTGTATGGATATGCCATGTTTTGTTTATCCATTCACTGGCTTAACTTTCTTTCTTTCTTGCTTGCTTGCTTGCTTGCTTGCTTTTTCTCTTTCTTTCATTGATACATATTAGATGTACATATTTTGGGGGTACTTGTGATAATCTGATAGAACCATATAATCAAATCAAGGTAACTGCGATGTCCATCACCTTAAATAATTATCTTATTTTTTTATTATTATTATTTTCAAGACAGAGTCTTACTCTGTCACCCAGGCTAGAGTGCAGTGGCGCAATCTCGGTTCACTGCAACCTCCCCCTCCCGGATTCAGGCAATTCTTGTGCCTCAGCTTTCCGAGTAGCTGGGATTACAGGTATCCACCATCAGACCTGACTCATTTTTCTATTTTTAGTAGAGATGGGGGTTTCACCATGTTAGCCAGGCTGGTCTCAAACTCCTGAGCTGAAGTGATCTGCCTGCCTTGGCCTCCCAAAGTGCTGGGATTACAGGCATGAACCATTGCACCCAGTCTATTTATCTTTTCTTTATACTAGGAACCTTTGAATTATTCTCTTCTCACGATTTTGAAATGTGCAATTGATTGATGTTGACTATAGTCACCCTACTACTCTATTGAACGCCAGATCTTATTTCTTCTAAGTATATCTTTGTACTCATTAACCAACCTCTCTTAATTCCCCTTCTTCTTACTTTAACTTTCTAAAGAAATGCCAGATTGTTTACCAAAGGGGATACACTATTTTACATGCTCACCAGCAATGTTGAAGGGTTCAGTTTCTCCACATCCTCTCCAACACTTGTTCTAGTCTATCTTTTCTACTATAGCCATCCCAGTGTGTGTGACGTGGTCTCACTGTGGATTTCATTTGCATTTCCCTAATGGCTAACGATGAACATATCTTCATGTGCTTATTGCCTTTTGTAGATCTTCTTTGGAGACATGTCTATTCAAATATTTTACTAATTTTGTAATTGGGTCGTCTTTCAATTATTGAGTTGTACACGTTCTTTATATATTCTGGATACAATTCCTGGATCAGATATATGACTCACGATTTTCTTTCTTTCTTATTTTATTTTATTTTATTTTTTGAGACAGGGTCTCACTCTGTCACCCAGGCTGGAAGTGCAGTGGCACAATCTTGGCTCGGCTCACTGCAACCTCAACTCCTGGGCTGAAGTGGTCCTCCCACCTCTGCCTCTCAAGGAGCTCGGACTACAGGTGTGCGCCACCACACCCAGCTAATTCTTTTGTATTTTTTGTAGAGATGAGGTTTCACTATGTTGCCCAGGCTGGTCTTGAACTCCTGAACTCAGGCAATTCACCTGCCTTGGCCTCTCAAAGTGCTGGGATTACAGGCATGAGGCACCACATCCTAGCTGATTCACAAACATTTTCTCCCATTCTATGAGTTATCTTTCACTTTCTTGATGGTGTCATTTGCAACACAAGGGTTTTTTATTTTTAAGTCATCCAATGTATGTTTTATTATGTGACTTGTGTTTGTGGTGTTGTATCTAAGAATTCATTGCCTAATTCAAGGTCATGAAGATTTACTCCTATGTTGCCTTTTGTTACTTTACTTTTTTAGAGACAGAGTCTGGTTCATAGTTCACTGCAGCCCCAAGTTCCTGGGCTCAAGTGATCCTCCTGCCTCAACCTCCCAAGTAGCCGGAACTACAGACACACACCACCTTGCCTACTAATTTAAAAACTTTGTTTTTCTGTAGAGACAGGGTCAGCTATGTTGCCCAGGCTAGTCTCAAACTCCTAGCCTCAAGTGATCCTCCTGCCGCAGCCTCCCAAAGCACTGGGATTACAGACATGAGCCACTGCCGCCAGCCTCCTGTTTTCTTCTAAGTGTTTTTTTTAATTTTTACAGTTTTAGTTCTTACATTTAGGTATTTTATTTGTTTCTGTATATGGTCTGAGGTAGGAGTCTAAATTCACTCTTTACATGTGGCTATCCAGTTGTCCCAGTACCATTTGTTGAAAACACTTATTTTCCCCCATTGGATTGTCTTCCCAGCCTTATTAAACAAAGTAATTAACATCATATGGTAGTTCTAGTTTTAATGTTTGGAGGAACCTCCATAGTGTTTTCCGTAGTGGCCACAGCAATTTATATTTCCACCAACAGTGTACAAGAGTTCCCTTTTCTCTACATCCTCATTCTTATTTATTTATTTATTTATTTATTTTAGTAATAGCCATTCTAACAGGTGTGAAGTGATATTCCACTTCTGGGTATACATCCAAAGGAATTGAAATCAGGACACTGAAGAGATATCTGCACTCCCATATATGCTGCAGTATTATTCACAATGGCCAAGACGTAGAAGCAACGTAAGTGTCCATCCATGGATGGGCGGGTAAAGATAATGTATAGACATACAATGGATTGTTATTCTGCTTTGAAAAGGGGGGAAATCCTGCCATTTGCAACAAGACGTACGAACACAGAGGACATAATGCTAAATGAAATGAGCCAGGCACAGAAGGCCAAGTACTATGTGATCTCCCCTACACGAGGAACCTAAAATAGTCAAACTTATTTTGATAATGGTTGCCAGGAGCTAGAGGGAGGAAGGAGAATGGGGAGATGATGGTCCAAAGGTACAGAGTTTCAGTTATGCAAGATGAATAAGTCCTAGAGACCTACTGAACAGCGTGGTGCCTACAGTTTATAATATTATATTGTATACTCAAACATTTGTAAGAGGGCAGATCTTATGTTTCGTGTTCTTACACCAAATAATAATATTATAGAGGGCTGGAGGAAGCTTTTGGAGGTGACAGATATATTTATAGCACTGACTGTGGTGGTGGTTTCACAGGTATACACTTATTTCCAAACTCATCAAGTTGTATACATTAAATATATACATTTTTTATATGCCAGCCATACCTCAATAAAGTGTTTTTTAAAAAATAAATGGACAAGCAGGATTCAGTGGCTCATGCCTGTAATCTCAGCACTTTGGGAGGCCAAGGCAGGAGGATCATTTGAGTCCAGGAGGAGTTCAAGACCAGCCTGGACAACATAGTGAGACCCCGTCTCTCCAAAAAAAAATTTAAAAATTAGCCAGGCATGGTGGCGTACACCTGTAATTTCAGCTGCTTGGGAGCCTGAGCTGGGAAGATTGTGTGAGTCTGGGAGTTTGAGGCTGCCGTGAGCCATGATTGTGCCACTGTACTCCAGCCTGTGTGGCAGAAGGAGATCCTGTCTCAAAAAAAAAAAAAAAAAAATCAATGGACATAATTTAATAGCTTCTAGACTGCAAACTCTGCAGATCTTAACAGTATATGATACAATTCATGCTCTACACTTTCTGTGTTATCTTTTCCTAAAAGGCAGCTTTGCATGGAGAGATCACGGTAGCCTGTGAGTTAGAATGGTGGAATTTGTGATGACGCAATACTTTAATTATTTGAAAAAGTAAAATTGCTTAGCTAGGCAATACATTTGATGTGATAACTTTGCAATGCATGTTAATTTGCATGTATGTCATTTATTTATTTATTAATTTATTTTTGAGACGGAGTCTCACTCTGTGCCCAGGCTGGAGTGCAGTGGCGCAATCTCAGCTCACTGTAGCCTCTGCCTCCCTGGTTCAAGCAATTCTTCTGCCTCAGCCTCCTGAGTAGCTGGGATTACAGGCACATGCCACCACACCCAGCTAATTTTTGTATTTTTAGTAGAGACGAGGTTTCACCATGTTGGCTAGACTGGTCTCCAGCTCCTGACCTCAGGTGATCCGCCTGCCTTGGCTTCCCAAAGTGCTGGAATTACAGGTGTGAGCCACCGCCTCCAGTCTGTATGACCTTTTATAAGATGGGCCATATGCAGAGATTGCAAACTAGGGGCTCTGGAGCCCAATTCACCCCTGTAGGCATGTTGCGTTGGGCCAATATATTGTTTTAAAATTATCCAACATTTTAAAAATTATAAACAAAAGTCCTGATTTCTTCTTTCTCTTGCAAGTGTAGGAGCTCTAGCTCCATGAGTAGTTGCCCTTTGAGATGGGACAACCACTCTCTCCCAGTCGCCATGACCCCACCCCTCCCTGGGTCTGAAGTCAGGTTCAGCTGTCATTCACCATTCACATTGCTTTTCTAATGGTGGAGAAGCATGTTTCTGCAGCTAGGCCTCCACCAAATGTGAGAACATCTAGTTGAGCAAGCCTCAAGACAAATGGAGAAGGTATATTTGTTGTAAAGTAAAGGAATATTTCAGCTGGGCGTGGTGGCTCACGCCTGTAATCCCAGCACTTTGGGAGTCCGAGGCAGGTAGATCACGAAGTCAGGAGATCGAGATCATCCTGGCTAACATGGTGAAACCCCGCCTCTATTAAAAGTACAAAAACTTAGCCGGGCGTGGTGGTGGGCCCCTGTAGTCCCAGCTACTCGGGAGACCGAGGCAGGAGAATACTGTGAACCCGGGAGGCGGAGCTTGCAGTGAGCTGAGATCGCGACACTGCACTCCAGCCTGAGCGATACAGCAAGACTCCATCTCGGGGGAAAAAAAAAAAAAAAGAAAGAAAAGAAATATTTCTATATTATTGATATGTACAAACATATGTATACATGGTCATCCCTCACTGTCATGGGGGACTGGTTACAGGAACCTGTAGATACCAGAATCCTCGGATGCTCAAGTATCTCATGTAAAATGGCATAGTGTTCACATTATAACCTACATGTATCTTCTGTACACTTTGTCTCTAGATTACTTATAGTACCTAATACAATGGAAATGCTATGTAAACAGTTGTTATAGTGTACTTTAAAATTTTCTATTACTTTTTATTGTTGTATTTTTTCCTCCTAAGTGTGGTTGGTCAAATCGAGGTCAGAGAGCCCATGGATTCAGAGGGCCAATTGCAGTGCCCATCTCTCCCGTGAGCTGCCTGTCTGTCCCCTGTAGGTGTCAGTCAGCCACCAGTGGCCTGCAGGTTTTCACCTATGTTTACAGCATCTCTCCTATTAAAGCATATGTTCTTTGAGGACCACCCCATCCCACTGATTTTTGGTAGTATTCACCACCCGTGGTGTCCTACAGCACCAGCCATGGTAGGGGTCCCTGATCCCTGGACCATGGACCGGTACTAGTCTGTGGCCTGTTAGGAGTTGGGACACACAGCAGGAGGTGAGCAGTGGGCAAGTGAGTGAAGCTTCGTCTGTATTTACAGCCACTCCCCATCGCTCACATTACCACCTGAGCTCCGCCTCCTGTCAGATCAGTTGTGGCATTAGATTCTCATAGGAAGGAGCACGACCCTATTGTGAATTGTGCAGCATGAGAGGGATCTAGGCTGTGCCCTCCTTATGAGAGTCTAATATCTGATGATCTGTCACTGCCTCCCATCACCCCCAGATGGAACCATCCAGTTGCAGGAGAACAAGCTCAGGGTTCCCACTGATTCTATATTATGGTGAGGCATATAATTATTTCATTACGTATTACAATGTAATAATAACAGAAATAAAGTGCACAATAAATGTAATGCACTTGAATCATCCCAAAACTATTTCACTTTCCCTCCGTGGTCCGTGGAGAAACTGTCTTCTGCAAAACTGCTCCCAGGTGCCAAAAACGCTGGAGACCACTGTGCTATGGCGCTGTTGCCCAAACATGCCTCAACACATAAACAGGCTCTCATACATCCAATGAAATCTTTCAAAATGCTATGGGGTGCATCTATTAAACACTTGCTGTGTGCCCAGCTCTGTTATAAGCTCCTTGGTTATATCACCTCACCTGCCCCACAAAGTGGACACAATATCATCCCTGGGAGACACAAACCAGGTATATGGGTTTCCCAAAGTCACACAGTACATGGTGAAACTGGGATTTGTAGTTGGGTGATCAGATTCTGGAATCCACTCTCTCAAGCACTAGTCAAGATGGTTATCCTAAACTGATTTTTGTTTGGTGTGACTTCTTTCTTGAACCTAGTGGGAGAAACTGAGGCACGAAAGAGAACCAAGTCTCATCCGATATCAAATTAACTCTGGGTACCCAGGACTTTGTTCTGAACAAACATCAGCAAAGTCCCTGCTCTGTTTTGTGTAGGTACCTGATTCTCTTTGAAACAGACCTTCCCGTTCCAAGCCCATCTTTACCTTCTCCAGTGCCAGGGATTTGGAGATAGTGATAAATAATATTAGTTTTTACAAGAACTCATTCAAGAAAAAAAAGTGTTTAGAAACTGTCTTTTCTCATTAAAAATTTAAAAAGAGAAAAAAAAAACCCTCTGTGTCCCACAAGGAGACAAATTGTAATTCTTACAACTTAATTACTTTACTGAACAGAAGATATTTCGTAAGAAGTTTGTTCTGCTTTAAAGCCACTAAAACATTAATGGCTGCACACAACTGAGATGTGTTCATAGGAGCAAAGGGGCAGCCAGTTGTTTAAACTTTCCAACTGCAGAGCTTGCTGGGGTTCACCAAGTGCCAACACATCCATTATTCTCTGTATCCTAGAAACTTCTTAAAACAGTCCCCACAGGTAGGTATGATGATGGGGAAAGCAAGGCTCAGATGTGCTGAAGGTCCCAAAGCCACCTGTATCAAGTCAGTGGCAGGGCTGGGAAGAATGAGTTCATTGCATACAGTGAAACAATTATCAAGCAACTATGTTTCTGGTTCTGCAAGAAGCACTGGGAAGATAGAGGGAAATACAAGGCTCTCCTTACAGGGTCTCTGTGCTTGGCTTAGGAAGGACTGGCCCTGTTGCGCACCATGTCTCCAGGAGAACCAGCCCAGAAGGGTTTGCTGTCTGGGTTCTGGTAGCTTCTGCAGGTGGAGGCCCCAGCCTGCTGTGACACTGGCCCTCCCTTCAAGATCCCCCGTCCCCGATCCCCAAGTCAGGTGAAGCCAGGTACAAGGGAATCTAAAAAGGCTCCCCTCAAAGCCAAAAAATTAAGCCGGGCCCCTATACCACTCCTTTTGCCAAAATAAATTTCAAATGCTTAGAGTTCAATTTAAAAATAAAAGCCATAAAAAGGCTGAGAAGAAAAAAAATGGGTCATTAAAAATATATATAATCGTGGAGAGGCAAAGGCAAACATGAAACCCAAAAGCCATAAAGAAAAAATTAATATTTCCAACTACATAAAAACGAAAGTCCTCTATATGGTGAAAAAAATTACAAAGACAAACTGTAAATGGGAAAAATCTTTGTAACACATTTCTTTAGTATTCAAAGAGCTCTTATATATCTCTGTGAATAAGACAAAGCTGAAACATGAAATGTACAAAGGACACAAAAAAAGCAGTTCATAAAAGAAATATAAATGGCCAATAAACACATGAAATAATGTGCTCATAATGCATGTGAATTTAAATGAGCTAATTTTTCAGCAGTCAGGTTGGCAAAGATGAAACAGGTTGACAAGGCCTGGGGAGGGGAAAATTGGGGGTGAACACTTTCATGCATTCTTGGGGGAGTGTAAATTGGTGCTGTTGCTTGGAATGCAATTTAGCAATATCTACCAAAATTCAAAGTATGTGTACCCCATGACCAGCCAGTCCACTTCTAGGAATTCATTCTACAGATACATTTGCTCAAGCACTCCAAGACATACATACAAGGATGTTTTGACAGCAGCTCTATTTGTAGGAGGGCACACACAGCCTGAATATCCATTAGCAGGCAAATGATGAAGTAACTAACATCGAATTTCTGCCATGTGAAAGAATGAAGGGCCGGGCACGGTGGCTTATGCCTGCAATCCCAGCACTTTGGGAGGCCGAGGCGGGGGGATCACGAGGTCAGGAGATCGAGACCATCCTGGCCAACATGGTGAACCCCCGTCTCTACTAAAAATACAAAAATTAGCTGGGTGTGGTGGTGCACGCCTGTAGTCCCAGCTACTTGGGAGGCTGAGGCATGAGAATCACTTGAACCCGGGAGGTGGAGGTTGCAATGAGCCAATATTGTGCCACTGCACTCCAGCCTGGCGACAGAGCGAGAGTCTGTCCAAAAAAAAAAAGAAAGAAAGAAGAAGCCTATATGTACTGATATGGAATATTTCCAAGAAATACTGATATGCAACAAAACAGACTAGTCCTGATGAGTCCATCTAAGAGAGAGGTACATTGTATTTCTCTCCGTATTCCCAGTGCTTCTTGCAGACCCAGAAACATGATAGTGGCTTGGTAATTGTTTCATTGTATGCAATAAACTCGTTCTTCTCAACCCTGCCACTGACTTGATACAGGTGGCTTTGGGACCTTCACCACATCTGAGCCACGCTTTCCCCATCATCATCCCTACCTCTAGGAGCTGTTTTAAGAAGTTTCTAGAATACAGAGAATAATGGATGTGTGTGCACTTGGTGAACCCCAGCAAGCTCTGCCAGACTGAGCATCCCTTCCTCTGACTTATTTCAGTTCCAGCACAAGGCCAGGGCTAATTTACCAACTCAATAAACTTGGGAAAGTCACTCAAGATCTCTGTGTGCCTCAGTTTCCTTCCCCATGAAGTGGGAAACCATAGTACCTGGTATCATAGGATTCAATGGGATAATGCATGGGAAGCAGTTTTAAAAGCTTCCGATACCTAGTGCTATATAGTTTGAATATCTGTCCCCTCCGAAACTCATGTTGAAATAAAATCCCTTAATGTGGCAGTACTGGGAGGTGAGGCCTTTAAGAGGTGATTGGGTCATGAGGACCCTGACCCGATCAGAATGGATTAATCCATTCATGGGTTAGTGGATTAATGAGTTGTCATGGGACTGGGGCTGGTGGCTTTATAAACAGAGGAAGAGAGACCTGAGCTGGCGCAGTCGGCACCCTCACTAGGTGATGGCCTCCACCGCCTGTGGACTCTATAAGAGTCCCCCTAGAAAATGGCCCTCACCTGTTGCAGCCCCTGGACCTTGGACTTCTCAGCCTCTGGAAGTGTAAGAAATAAATGTGTTTTCTTTATAAATTACCCAGTTTCAGGTATTCTTTTATAAGCAACAGAGAATGGACTAAGACATCTAGTAGCAACTATCTAAATATTGGAGTTTAAACATTTGTTTCACAAAGCAAAAGAACAAGAGAGACAGAGAGGTGTATACAGCATGCTATATAGCTCTTGTACTTACAGGAAAAAGAGAAATAATACCTGCAAGTATTCATTTGCATATGTATAATTCTTTTTGCATAAACACAAGAAAATGGTGTGACTGGAGGAGAAATGAGTGGCCGGGGTCAGCAGGGAAGAGATATTTTTCACTGTAAAACCCTTTTGAATGTTCAACCATGTGCACGTACTAACTGTTCAAAACTAGATAAAATTAAAAATCGGCCAGGCATGGTGGCTCACGCCTATAATCCCAGCACTTTGGGAGGCCGAGGCGGGAGGATCACCTGAGGCCAGGAGTTTAAGGTCAGCCTGGCCAACATGGTGAAACCCTGTCTCTACTGAAAAAACACAAAAATTAGCCAGGCGTGGTGGCACAGGCCTATAATCCCAGCTACTCCGGAGGCTGAGGCAGGAGAATCGCTTGAACATGGGAGGCAAAGGTTGCAATGAGCTGAGATCGTGCTACTGCACTCCAGCCTGGGGAACAGAGTGAGACTCTGTCTCAATTTAAGGAAGGAAGGAAGGAAGGAGAGAGGGAAGGAGGGAGGGAGGGAGGGAGGAAAGGAAGGAAGAAAGAAAGGAAAGAAGGAAGAGGAAGGAAGGAAGGAAGGAAGGGAGGGAGGGAGGGAGGAAGGAAGGAAGGAAGGAAGGAAGGAAGGAAACATACTGCTTAGCGTGTATTTCATATAAAAATCAAATGATGCTACTGGATGGCTCTGCGTTTCTTGTTTTTACCTCTTCTGGTCTTCAAAGAAGCTGTTCCTTCTACCTTCTACTAACCTCCTTCTTCCTCTTCTATCAGAAAACTTCTCATGAAACCTTCCCTGACACCCCTCCTTTTTGTATTCCTATAGTATTAATTCATTTGTTCACGGTGACACTCATCACTTTGACTCTAGTTATGTTAAATGTCAACCTGCTTCCTGTGGACTGGGAACTCTGCAAGGGCTATGTCTTATTTACCACATAGTACAGATCCGGGCAGAGTAGATGCTCAACAAATGTTTTTTGGATATTTTCTTTTTCTTTTTCCTTTTTTTTTTTTTTTTTACAGACAGACTCTCACTCTGTCTCCCAGGCTGGAGTGCAGTGGCACAATCTCAGCTCACTGCAACCTCCACCTCCCGAGTTCAAGAGATCCTCCCACCTCAGCTTCCCAAGTAGCTGGAACTACAGGCATGTGCCACCACACCCTGCTAATTTTTGTATTTTTAGTAGAGCCAGGGTTTCATCATGTTAGCCAGGCTGGTCTTAAACTCCTGGCCTCAAGTGATTCAGATGCCTCGACCTTCCAAAGTGCTGGGATTACAGGCGTGAGCCACCATGCCTGGCCATCAAATGTTTTTTGAACAAATACATTTGCCTCACTATCCTCAGTGAACCGCTGGGCACCAACTTTATCATTTTCATCATGAGAAGGAGATTCACTGAGAAAAATAAAATATGCTTCCAATCCAAGGAAGCAGAAAAGGGCTGCCGCCAACTCCCAGTGGCTGGTCTTTTGTCTAAAAGAAAGTTACACAGACTTTGCTGTTGGTTTCCATAACACTTTGCCATTTCTCACGTACAAGACTTCCATTTAATGCATACCTGTTTACATACAATGTAACCCCTGGGCACAATAATGTTGCCTTCTCTTTCAAATGGAATGGTTATGACGAAATGGAGAGACAAGGCGTACCATTTTACTTTCCAATTACAGATGCACTAAAGCACCAACACAGGGAAATATCAACCTTGTTCTCTTCCTGTCTGCGACTGGGAAAACATCAAAACAGATGTTTCTAGATTGTGGCTAGAAACAAACAAACAAGCACACAAACGTCTCCCTGGCTGGACCCCGAAGGCCCAGCGTCAGCCTGGAGTAAGTTTTACGGCCGTGGTGGAAACCCTTGAAATGGGAGGTGCACGTGGAGACAACCGTTCCATGATGTCTGAAACAGCCTGCTGGGTGTGTGGGGATGGAGGGGGGTCCCAGCAACCTGGGCTCAGACAGAGGGAGGGAGGCATGACAGCCTTTGGATCTTTGCATGACTCTGGGATCTGGGTCCCCACTGTCTAATGGAGCATTTTATAGTATGGATTATGGAGCTGTGGAAAGAAATGAAAGAATAAGAGAGCAAAGGAAGGAAGGAAAGGGTAAGAAAGGCTGGGCATGGTGGCTCATGCCTGTAATCCCAGCACTTTGGGAGGCTAAAGCAGGAGGATCATTTGAGCTCAGGAGTTTGAGGCTAGCCTGAGCAACATGGTGGAGACCCTCATTTCTACAAAAAAATACGAAAACTAGTAGGGCGTGGTGGCACGCTCCTGTGGTTCCAGCCTCTTGGAAGGATGAAGTGGGAGGATGGTGTGAGCCTGGGAGGTCCAGGCTACAGTGAGCTGTGATGGCGCCACTGCATCCCAGCCCAGGCGACCGAACAAGACCTTGTCTTGAAAACAAAACAAAAACAAAAAAAGAGAGAGAATGGCAAGAAGGAAATTGCATTTAATTAGCAGCTCCTACATGCCTAGCACTGTGCTGGGAGCATTGACATCCATCATCTCATGTCATCCTGATGTCCATTCTGGGAGATGGGCATTCCTATTTTGCAGATAAGGAAACTGAGGCCAGGGAGGGCCACACACACAGAAACGTGGCCTGTAGCACAGTTAGAATTCCACCTCGCTCCAAGTGGCTCCAATCTTAGCCTTTTTAGGCTACTCCCTGGAGCAGCAAGAGACAGGGACAGGATTTCCCTTCTGCAGGGAAGGAGCGCCCTCCCTCCGGTGCCCAGGAGACTCGGTGCAGGGGAAGCCAGCTGCATCCTGTGTGGCCTCTGCTCCTAGGGAAAGCATGTGCAAAGGCAGGGGAGGAAGTGGCAGTGCCCCCTGGTGTTGGGCGGACCACACACACCTCCTCAGCTCAGACCCAGGCAGCAGCTTTAGGGGCTATCTCCTCTCTCAGGACACTTCTTTCTCTCCAAGGCCACCCTAAATGTCCATTTTGATCCGATTTCGACCTCATCACAATAGAGGAGAACTACATCATTCACTCTGTACTCAACCAGCATTCTAGGGGTGGCCCAGCGGTCATAAGGCACAAAATGAGGCAGGGCTTGGCATGCGTGGGTATGGACGTTCGCGGAATGCGGGTCCAGAGCTCTTTCCTCTCAAAGGAATGGCCGTCAACTGCAGTAGGGCAGAAGCTCTCTGATCCCAAGCACATGTGTGCTGAAGCAGTGTTTCTGCGCTGCTCCCACACCTTTGTTGTTGTGTTTGTTTTGTTTTGTTTTGTTTTTGAGACAGAGTCTTGCTCTTGTTGCCCAGGCTGGAGTGCAATGGCGCGATCTTGGCTCACCAAAACCTCTGCCTCCCGGGTTCAAGTGATTCTCCTGCCTCAGCCTCCCGAGCAGCTGGGATGACAGGCATGCACCACCATGCCTGGCTAATTTTGTATTTTTAGTAGAGACGGGGTTTCTCCATGTTGGTCAGGCTGGTCTCGAACTCCCAACCTCAGGTGATCTTTCCGCCCCGGCCTCCCTAAGTGCTGGAATTACAGGCATGAGCCACGGTGTCCGGCCACTCCCACATCTTTAAAGAGGTGTGGCTCACCCACAGAAGCAGGTGGGGGGGTTGGGGGGGGTGGGAATCCCCTGGTGGGGGAAAAGAAAACAAAGTTTGCATATAATCGATGCAAGATGTCATATTTTGGGTCAGATAAAAGATTTTCCAGTCTTCATACTACCAAAGAGCATTTCTACAAGTTTACTTTTCAGTATAAGTGTTCAGTAATCAGAAAAGAACACAATTCCGAATAAGCCCCTGCTCTAAAACAGAATCTTGGAGCCAGGCACAGTGGCTCATACCTGTAACTCCAGCACTTTGGGAGGTCAAGACAGGAGGATTGCTTCAGGCCAGGAGTTCAAGACAAGCCTGGGCAACATGGTGAGACCCTATCTCTACAAATAATTTTAAAAATTAGCCAGGCACAGTGGCATGCATCTGTAGTCCCAGCACTTTAGGAGTCTGAGTCAGGAGGATCACTTGAGGCCAGGAGTTCGAGGCTGCAGTGAGTTGTGATCACGCCACTGTACTCCAGCCTGGGTGATGAAGCAAGACCCTGCCTCTAAGACAAAAAAAAACAGAATCTTGTGCACTCCTGCTTCTCCACAACAAAGAATGAATCCCAGTTTCAGAACACCTGTTCCAGCTCTGCAACTTCCTGGAAAATTTTCCCTTGTCTTTGTTTGCCTCAGTTTCTCCTATCTGTAAAGTGGAGCCAGGCTATCTACCATTTGTGAAAAGATTCAAGGAAACTTAGGGCTGTTAAAGAAGCTTTCAAGTACCCTAGACTAAGAGTCCTCATCACCACTAGCTAATTTCACCTTCAAAGCACTCTAGCGTTAACCAGACCTGCCTAACTACGTTGCAGGGAAATGGCGTGCATTGTTTTTGCCTGAATATGACAGAAATTGGGGTGGTCATCTGTCAAAAAATGTTCCTGTGCCCAAGAGATAGATAGACAAACTCTAAGTCTTATCTGATTATCAGTGAAGGTTTCGTGTGGTTTTTTTAAGGTCTAAATGATAAAAGAACAGTTCCTTTTTTGCAATATGCCAGCTGTCACGGGTTTCCAGGCAAGACATTATTTCTGATAAATAGATATGGACAATAGATAATGTCTATATTAATATTACTAAAAAGTGGTCCTCTCCTGCAGTTCACCCGAGACGAGGACGACAGTGTATAAAGAGGCAGCCTGCAGATGCCAGACAAGAGACTTTCTTCTTGTGACAGTTTGAGCTCCCTCACTGCAATTAACTTTTTCTCCCCCTCCCTCTCCTCCTTCATCTTATGCAATGCAGTTCAGAAAAAGGGGGCCTGTATTTTCCTCCTGCTGATGGAAGTTGATTAGCAGTCAGGTGGAGTGATGCTCAGGGGACAGCACAGCGGATTAATTAAATCACTTCTCCTGGCTAAGTGGTGACACTTTGATTTATAGCAGAGCTCACTCAACCAGACAGCGGCTTTTCTTGCAAAGGAAGAAGGGCCATACTGGCCAGTGGTTGGAGACTGGGGGCTTTGCAAACTTTAAAGACAAGCGTCGTAGTCATTAAAGCCAAAGCACCCCACCGGGCTCCTCTCTTGGGGGCAGGGGGATCTGTAAGGGAGAGAAACTAGACAAAGCAGAGAGACAGAGCCAGAGGAGGCGCGGGACTGTATTACGCCCTGTACAAAAGTGAGCTTGAATCGGTTCAGCACTGTTTTCCCCCAGGTCTGCCTTTACTGAACCGTTCTTTGGCATCGAACTTTGGCTCACCCTGAAGAAATAGACCTGTGGGAGTCCTGCGGTATTGGCTCAAGGGCGCTGGTGACTGTTTCCATGACAGCACAGGGTCTTCTCAATTAGGAGACCTCGGATCAAAACGCATGGATTAGCTGTGCCTCTGCTGGTATGTTTTATGTCATGAACGGCATACATTTTGTGACTGATCCTATTTCAGTCTTTGCTTGGGCCGTTGAGAAGTGCAGTCAAAGCTGGGCACAGTGGCTCACACCTGTAATCTCAGCACTTTGGGAGGTCAAGGCAGGCAGCTCACCTGAGGTCAGGAGTTTGAGACCAGCCTGGCCAACACGGTGAAACCCCGTCTCTACTAAAAATACAAAAAAATTAGTCAGGTGTGGTGGTGCACGCCTGTAATCCCAGCTACTTGAGAGGCTGAGGCAGAAGAATCGCTTGAACCCGGGAGGCGGAGGTTGCCGTGAGCTGAGATCACACCACTACACTCCAGCCTGGGTGACGGAGTGAGACTCCATCTCAAAAAAAAAAAAAAAGTTCAGTCGCACCTGCAGCCCAAACTGTAGGCCTTCATACACACTCCCATGTATGAGCTCTTTATGGATTCCCTGTATAAGTCTCTCCCAACTCTTCCTTTAGCTGGAACATTTTTGTTTATCTTATCTTGAAATGCTCTTTGAAGAGTTGCCTCCAATAACCTTAAGAATGAGGTCATATAACATAGCAGTCAAATCCCTAAACTTTAGAGCATATTTAGCAAGGTCTGGTTCTCTGATAACCTATATTGAATTAGGGAGCTTGTTATACAGATCCCGACTGGGCGCAGTGGCTCACGCCTATAATCCCAGGACTTTGGGAGGCAGAGGTGGGAAGATCACTTGAGGCCAGGAGTCTGAGACCAGCCTGGGCAACATAGCAAGACCCAGACTCCACAAAAATAAAAAATACAGATAAAAATAAATACAGATTCCCAGGTCCCATTCCATGTCTTCTGAATCAGAATAGGTCAGACATAGCCTTTCTTTTTAACAGAATCTTCTAGGCAATTCTGGAACACGCTGACATTGGAGAACCATTTTTAGGGTCAGACATCCCTAAAAGCAAATCTCAGCTCTGCCAATCAATAGCAGGTTACTTCAAGCAAGGATCATCTCTTTTTCTCAACCATAAAATGATACTGGTGAGAATTAAATTAGATGTCTGTAAGTAGATAAACATCTAACATGGCTGGCTGGCAACCTGTAAGACTTAATAAATGGTAGACAACTCACATGTCCAAAGATGGATGAATGAATCAGCAAAATGTGGTCCCTACGTACATGGAATATTATTCAGCCTTAAAAAGGAAGGAAGTTTTGACACACGCTGCAACGTGGATGAATGTCCTTTGAGGACATGATACCAAGTGAAAGAAGTCAGACACAAAATACTGGATGGTCCCATTTAGATGAGGCCCGTTGTGTGGTCAAAATCATATACACAGAAAGTAGAATGGTGGCTGCCAGGAGCTGGAGGGAGTGGGAGATGAGGTTAGTGTTTAATGGGTGCTATAGAATTTCAGTGTGGGGGCTGGGCACGGTGGCTCAAGCCCGTAATCCCAGCACTTTGGGAGGCCGAAGCTGGCGGATCACTTGAGGCCAGGAGTTCAAGACCAGCCTGGCCAATATAGTGAAACCCTGTCTCTACTAAAAATACAAAAATTAGCTGGGTCTGGTGGTACATGCCTGTAATCTCAGCTACTTGGGAGGCTGAGACAGGAGAATCGCTTGAATCCAGGAGGCAAATGTTGCAGTGAGCCGAGATTGCACCACTGCACTCCAGCCTGGGTGACAGAGTGAGACTCTGACTCTAACACACACACACACACACACACACACACACAGAATTTCAGTTTGGGGTGATGCAGAAGTTCTGGAGATAGATGGTGGCGATGGCTGCACAACAGTGTCTATGCACACGATGTCACTCAACTGTACACCACTTTTAGGTGTATACATTATCTGACATAATCTTCTTGGGCACTGAAAATGGCAAATCTTGCCAGGTGCAGTGGCTCACACCTGTAATCCTAGCACTTTGGGAGGCCAAGGCATGAGGATTACTTGAGCTCAGTAGTTTGAGGGCAGCCTGGGCAACACAGGGAGACCGCACTCTAAAAAAAAAAAAAATACTGGGCATGGTGTTGCATGCCTGTAGTCCCAGCTACTCGGGAGGCTGAGGTGAGGGTCACTTGAGCGTTGAAGTCGAGGCTGCAGTGAGCTGAGATTGCACCACTGCACTCCAGCCTGGGTGACAGAGTGATACCCTGTCTCAGAAAAGAAGAAAGAAAGAGAGAAAGAGAGAAAGGGAGAAAGGGAGAAAGGGAAAAAGGAAGAAAGGGAGGAAGGGAGGAAGGGAGGGAGGGAGGGAGGAAGGGAGGAAAGGAGGAAAGGAAGGAACGAAGGAAGGAACGAAGGAAGGAACGAAGGAAGGAAAGAAGGAAAGAAAGAAAGAGAGAGAGAAAAGAAGGAAGGAAGGAAAGAAGAAAATTGCAAATCTTATGTGTATTTTACCACAATCAAAAAATAAAATAAATGATATTATTACCACCACACAAAAGTTATTTCTGAACTCCCAATTTCCCACCTTGCCCTTCCAGATCTTCTACAATCGATCTAGCAACAAAGCATCCAGTTGAGGTGCAGGAGGAAGGGGAATGGAGGAGAAATGGGAAAGAAATAACAGTCTCTAGCCCTCTCATTGTATTTTCTGAACCCAGGAGTCCAAAAAGTCCCCAAGAAGTCACGGAGCGCTTATCCCAACTGTGAAGGAAGCTGATGTGAAATCAAATATTAAAAGGGTAGAGGAACCAGCATAGTTTTCCATATAAATGAAGCTACTTACATATATGAAGATTGCTTTTAAAATTCAAATATAATTATTTTTTAAAAGGCATCCTGCGAGCTCTGTCTCTGCCGGCACTGACACTTCTGGGCTGTTGTCATGTGCCAGTGAGGTGCCTGTTGGCAGACAGCCCAAAGCACTTTGTAACATGCCCTCCAGATCCTAAGTGAAAACTGATCAAAGAATTGGCACCAGCAAAGACAAGACTGAAATCAGCTCTAAAAGGGGTGGGGTTGGGCTATTGTCCCTCTTTGTGGGAACAGCTGCTTAACGGGGCATTGGAGCAGCGTGATTATAATATGCATACGGACTGCTCTGTTAACAGAAGCCGGCTTAAAGTACTCCAGGGGCCTCCACCTTGTGTTTTGGCAAAGGGATCTTCGAGGATGCTGTGTCAAACCTTTTTGAAAATGTCTCCTTGACACGGAGGGTGAGGAACGGCGTCTGCGAATCTCATTACACAGGGTCCCACGCCTCCCTCTGCTGTTCTCTGGCTCCCGTTTCTTGGCTGCCGCCAGTGGGAGCTGCACGGGGGTCACCTGCCCCTACTTTTAATCAGGACGGGGAAAAAATGCACCAAAGGAGTGCCGCGGGTTACCTGAGCGGACCCGGGAGCCGGTCTCCTGAGTACTAGGGGGAGGATCATTTATTTGTCTGTAGATGGGCAAGCAGGCAGCTTTGCAGAGTCCCTGGGGGCCAGTAGTTCTTATAAAGGAGAATGCACCACCAAGCAATTAGTTTCATCGTGTTGTGCATGGGATGGCATCACCTGCTCTGGAATGGAGAAGGAGAGGGGACATCCTGGCACTGGGAGTGGGGAGGGCTGAGGGGGACCCCATGGACACAGCTGACCCCCAGTTCCACAGGCCAGGGGAGGGAAGCGAACTGTGCAAGTGCTGGAGTCGTGGGGCTGGGATCTTACATGATCTGAATCTGACACATTCCTTCCAGGGCACTGGAACTTAAGATGTGAGTTAGCATCGCCCTTCATCGGAGGTGGAAACTGGAGCTCAGCAAGGTTAGAGCAATTTCACCAAAGTCTCCTAGCTAGTAAGTGGCAGGGCTAGGACCACACCGCCCCCCTCCCCCCAACACACTCATCCGCCCCACTCCAAGGCCTATGTGTTTTGCTGGTTGGTTTTGTTTTTACTTGCACCCCACCCAAAGGAAACGGATATGTTTCTTTTTCTGGGGGGTGGGGGGTGGAAGTTGGCTGCTCCCTAAGCCCTGCCAGGCCTCATTCAGAACGGTTTCCCTGCCTCCGTCCTCAGCCCGGTGGCAGCTAAAAGGCCCCCTGGCCTCCATCTCCCAGTGTCTGTGGGTAGAAGCGAAGGGAGGGCGGGAGGAGGGGAACAGTTTTAAAATGAATATATGCATGTGTCTCTCCTGCTAATCACCGGAATGTATTTTCAGGAGAGGTGAGCGGAGGGATTAGCTGCAGGACTCCCATTAATGTTAACTTTATTTCAGTAATGAGGTGCCAAGGCATAGAACAATCACTGTGGCTAACACGGTGTAATCACAGTGATGAGATCCGCACGCTGCGAGGGGAGGGCGACGGGAGGATCGTCAGGAGCGGGGAGCTGCTCGCTGGTGGGGACGGATGACACAGAAGAGGTGGGGGAGCAGGACGGGAGAGGAAGAAGGAGGTGGAGGCAGGTGACCCTTGGCAAGGGCCGAGTGGGTTAAGTGAGGGCCCCTGATAAGGAGGAAGTAATCGTAGCAACTCCTCAGTGAGTGCCCGGAGTGGATAGTCCGGGAGGGGGACTCTGCTCGTTTAATTTAATCCTCTTGGCAAAAGGGAGGGCAAGGTGCTATCCCCATTGTATAGATCGGAAAACTGAGTTTGAGAGATGTTGAGTAATTGGCCCAGCGTCACAGAGCTGTTGGAAGAACCTCAATTGGAAGTAAGTTTCTCCTAATCACTAAACTTTTCGGGACTCCACCCCCACTACAGAGAGCAGAGGACAGCAGGCAAGTGCAAAGAGCTAAAACAGCAGGGCTGGCAGGAGGCAGACGCGGGTGTGCATGCCCAGCTCGCCTGGAACACCAATGCATGTGCCTGGGTTGGCAGGATTCAGCACTGACCCACAGCTGACCATTTGGATGTCTTAGCCATGCTGAGAGAGGCGAAGAAAGGAAGGGTAAAAATTGCTACATAACCAGATTCCAGGTGCCATCTCTGGCCACAGAGGAAATCATCAGTGTATCCACAAACAAAAGTTAGAATGTTCTCTGACTCTCCTGACCACCCTATCCTTCTGTTTGCAAATGCTTGCACCCGAGGGACAGTTAACTCCTAACAGAGGCTAGTGTTTCTCCAAGTGTGATCTGCAGACACATCTGGGCCCCTGTTAAAAACACTGCTTCCTGGACTCTGCCCCATACCTGCTCCGAAAGCATTTTTTTTTTGGCAGCGGGGAGGACAGAGTATCACTCTGTTGCCCAGGCTGGAGGCTGGAGCGCAGTGGCTTGATATCAGTTCACTGCAACCTACGCCTCCTGGGTTCAAGTGATTCTCCTACCTCAGCCTCCCTAGTAGCTGGGATTACAGGCAAACACCACCATGCCTGGCTAATTTTTTTGTATTTTTAGTAGAAACAGGGATTCCCCATGTTGGCCAGGCTGGTCTCGAACCCCTGACCTCAAGTGATCCACCCACCTCGGCCTCTCAAAGTGCTGGGATTACAGGCATAAGCCACTGTTCCCAGCCCCAAAGCATTTCTTAGAGCAGCTCCTGGACAAGATTTCCTGAAGGTTTCTCTGTATTCGTAAGAACTCGTAGAAAGCAGACATCTATAACCAGCAAAACACATTCTGCAGGCCAGTCTTGCCCCAATTCCATGACCCCATCGCCTTCCCTGGTTGTTCAAAAGTACGAAGTTCGTGCTTTCAACACACTTATTGAGCACCTACAGCGTGCCAAGCTCTAGTTCATGCACTGGAGACAGAGCAATAATCAAACCTAAGTCCCTGCTTTCACAAAGCTTGCATTCCAAGGAGCAAGACAAGCAAGCAAGCAAACCGGGAGGATATCAGGATATCAGAGAGTGCTGTGAGGGAAACAAAAGCAGGAGGAATAGAGCAATGGTTTTCAATCAGGCAATGTTGCCCCCCAGGGAACATCTCGAAACGTCTAGAGATACTTTTGGTTGTCATAATTTGGGGAGGGAAGTGCTGGCATGTAGGGGCCAGGGGTGCTGCTAAACACCCTTCAATGCACAGGGCAGCCCCCGTAACAAAGAATTATCCAGTCCTAAATATCACTGGTGCCCAGACTGATAACCCCTGGGCTAGGGAAGAAAGAGGACTGTTCCTCAAGGCAGGGGTCAGGGAAGGCCTCCGGTGAGGGACAGTTGAGCAAGGCCCCAGAGCAGGTGAAGGATGCCTGTGGGTGGAGGGTCTCAGGCAGAGGGGATGGGGTTGGAGGAGGCGCCCTCACTGCAGGTGGGAGCGTGCACGCCTCAAGGGAGAGATCTGGGGGTTTCAGCCTAAGTGTGATGGAGCCTGGGGGTCCCAGCAGGGCTGGAGATGCTCTCACTTAAGCTTCCAAAGGGTTCCTTTGGCTGCTGCAAGAACAGCCTAGGAGGAGCCGAGAGGAGCTGGGGACCAGGTGGGAGGATGCTGGGTCACCTAGGCAAGAAATGTAGGGGCCGGAAGGGGAGGAGGAGCCCCAGGGTGGTAAGGTGTGGTTTGGATCAGAATGTGCCATCCAGGGCCAGGCACGGTGGCTCACACCTGTAATCCCAGCACTTTGGGAAGCCAAGGAGGGCGGATCACTTGAGGTCAGGAGTTTGAGACCAGCCTGGCCAATAGGGTGAAACCCTGTCTCTACTAAAAATACAAAAATTAGCTGGGTGTGGTGGCACATGCCTGTGATCCCAGCTGCTCAGGAGGCTGAGGCAGGAGAATCACTTGAACCCGGGAGGTAGAGGTTGCAGAGAGCCAAGATCATGCCACTGCATTCCAGCCTGGATGACAGAGCAAGACTCTGTCTCAAAAAAAAAAAAAAAAAAAAGAAAAGAAAAGAAAAAGAAAAAGAGTGTGACGTGCCATCCAGGCTATAGCCTCCGGGATTTGCTGAGGGACTAGTCGAGGGAGCGAGGCAGAGAGGAATCAAGAGTCACCTTGGAGCCGACTTTCTATGAGGTCCCTGCTCCAGGTGTGTCCTTGACAAAAGGAACTCCGAGCCCTGCTTCTAACCCTAAGCCGGTGGCTCTCAACTAGTGGCGACTGTGCCCCCCAGAGGACACTGGGGACTGGACCATGTCTGGAGACGTTTGGGGTTGTCACAGCTGGGGATGCTGGCTCCTACCGGCATCTAGAGGGTAGAGACCAGGGATGCTGCTGAACGTCCTGCAGTGCCCAGGACAGCCTCCACCACAAAGAGTCACCCAGCCCCAAATGTCACTAGTGCCAAGACTGAGGAATCCTGACCCCTGACTCCCCTAAACCCTGCCACCTCCTCTCACACAGGGCCTGGCCCCGCCAACTTAGCGGGGACTTTGTCAGAGGCCGGAGATTCCAAATCAATGCATCTCAGTGGCTAAGGTCCGTATTAACTACATCTCACTTGCTTCTGACAGTGACACAGATCAGATGCTGCTGCTGTCGTGGCTGCCACCACAAGAAACAAGAGTGTTGGAGTGCAAATTCATTATCCAGCTGTTAAGAGCGACAGAGCATGCACGCATCTCTCCCCGACCGGGGTGTCTGAGAGCCAGCCCTGCTGTATGATTGAGTGGCTGCCAGCCTCCTCTTCTCTGTAACCTTGACACGCCGGAGCCGGGCCTCCTGTGCACAGGCTAAAAATCCTAAAGGCAACTGTGGCGGCAACAAATAGATGGGTTAATTTGTTTCATGCCCCTGCGTCACCAGGCTCTCGCAGAAAAAAACAACCACCACCACCACCACAATCTCCATGTGTGGGGTTTCATACCCCAGCTGCCGGGAATCAGATTCAGCGGGAAGAAGAAAATGTGACGTCGATGCAGAGATCCATTTATTCGGTGATGTTTGCTTAAAAACTGGTTTTTCATCTGCAGGTTATTCTTGCACGCTTGGACCTCAAGCAACACAATATCACATTTCCAGGTGGTATCTTTAAGGAAAGCCAATTAAGACTCTTGGCACTTGTAGCATGAAACATTTTACAATTTTCTTCAAAGCAATTTGCCAACATTAGCTAATTAAAACACCCAGCCTTCCATTGAGGGACAATGGGAAGAGCGTACAGTCGTCATTTCTGAGCATCTGTTGTACAGATAGAAATCCAAATTCCTTTTGCTTCTACTTGGTCAAGGTCCTTCTCTGAAGGTGGCCTTTGATGGTTTTTCCGCACCCTGCCTGGGAGCATTTAGAAGAAGATTCCAGCTTTTCTAGCACTTAGACTCTAAAATAAAGAACAACACAGGGAAAGGAGTTTGAGCAATGGAGGCTGGTCTGCTAAGCCAGGGGTTGGCAAACTATGGCCCAAGGGCTGAATCCAGCCCTTGACCTGTCTTTGTAAATAAAGTTTTATTGGAATACAGCCATGCTCATTGGTTTACATATTGTTTCTGGCTATTCTCAAGCTAAAACAGCAGGGTTAAGTGACGGCAAGAGAAAGTATAAGGCCTAGAAAGCTGGAAATATTTTTACTGTCTGGCCTTTTACGAAAACAGTTTGCAGACCTCTGCATTCAGCGGTCTGTTCGCATCTGTCTATGATCTTCCCGCTCTGCAGGCCAAACTACCCCATTCCCAGTTGCTGATTGGACAGCTCTTCTCCCATGGTGTCATTACTGTTATTAGGTCTAGGCCCCAAACGAAGGTCTCCAAAGAAGTATCTCTGGTCGGTAGAAAGGATTTTGTTTCTTTAGATAAAGATGGGGCCGCTCTATGTCAATCAGGCCTATCATGAACTCCTGGCCTCAAGCAATCCTCCCATCTCGGCCTCCCAAAGTGTTAAGATCATAGGCTTGAGCCACCATGCCCGGCCCAGTAGAAAGGTTATTCAAGGAAAGGGACTTTGAATTTAATCTCTCAGTATAAAAGATAATTTGACAATGTCAAAACCCAATAGAGGCCAAGCGCAGTGGCTCACACCTGTAATCCCAGCACTTTGGGAGGCCAAGGCAGGTGGATCACCTGAGGTCAGGAGTTCAAGACCAGCCTGGCCAACATGGTGAAACTCTATCTCTACTAAAAATACAAAAGTTAGCTGGGCGTGGTGGCACGCGTCTGTAATCCCAGCTACTTGGGAGGCTGAGGCAGGAAAATCACTTGAACCAGGGAGTCAGAGGTTACAGTGAGCCAAGATCACACCACTGCACTCCAGCCTGGCAACAGAGTGAGACTCCGTCTCAAAACAAAACAAAACCCAGTAGAATCTTTCTCTCATTTTACTCCATTTTCCTAAGGATTGCAAGGTCAGCCTTCTGTTGCAGTTTATACAAAACATTTTCCCTTCTCCAGCCGCCACTACCCCATTTGGAGATTCCATGTTGGGGAATTCGTTCCCCTTTTTTGAGCCCTGACTTCCGGGTGGTTCAAGGAAGAGCCTTCAGTTCTCCATGGATGCAGCCCATGGTCACCTGGATGCCTAGGACTGGGGAGTGAGAGTCCAGGGGTCAGGGGCCAGGATGTAATTAATTTAATCTGGGTCCTGGGATGTCTGAAGGCAAGACCAATGTGACTTGTCGCTTCAGGGTTGGCAGAGACATTTCTAGATACCCCTTACCTTCTCCCCCATCTTCCTTAGCATATCCTTATCTGAAGGCAAACTTTTATCTGATGCATTGTTTATATGGAGTAGGTTGAAGAAACCTCATTCATCCAGGAGAAATTCCTTTCAAAGGGTGCAGTAAAAACCCTTTTTTTTTTAAAAAAACCCTCAGGTGGTATACCCCCAGAGACACCCCCGCAATAAGGCCCCTCCGCAAATCGGGGCCTTCAAGAATGAGTTGGTGAAGGCAGGGTTGGGGACAACCAGATAGAGAGGAGAGAGACACCCTCCCTACAGCCACGGCAGCCACAGCCCTCCCGGAATTAGTTCCAGGCTAGTGTGTGTGTCCCACTGATTCATGAATGGCATGTGCAGGATTAGGATCTTGCAGTGCAGGACAGAATGGGCTTGTGTGGAATCTAACTTACAGAGGACATCTAAATAGGGATTTTAGCTTAGTTCAAACCCCACTATATTTTCGAGCTCACTCAGCCACACTGCCCACTAGAATATTCTGGGAGCAAAAGGACTCAGTAGAAAGCGTTTTTGCTAGTCTGAGGGTTACCAAATCATAGTTTCTCGGGTTAGAAGAGAAACTGAAACAAAGTTGTACACAGTGTGAGCAAAAAACTTTACATATATCATCTTTTTTTTTTATTTTTCTTAAAGACAGAGTCTCGCTCTGTTGCCCAGGCTGGAGTGCAGTGGCATGATCTCGGCTTACTGCAACCTCTGCCTCCCAGGTTCAAGCAATTATCATGCCTCAGCCTCCCCAGTAGCTGAGACTACAGGCATGCACCAACACTCCCAGCTAATTTTTTTGTATTTTTAGG
The DNA here is from genome assembly GCF_008728515.1 of Papio anubis. NCBI lineage: Eukaryota > Metazoa > Chordata > Mammalia > Primates > Cercopithecidae > Papio > Papio anubis. The sequence continues at coordinate 111,035,616 of NC_044984.1, forward strand.
AGAAACAGGGTTTTGTCATGTTGGCCAGGCTGGTCTCAAACACCTGACCTCAAGTGATCTGCCCTCCTCGGGCTCCCAAAGTGCTGGGATTACAGATATGAGCCACCACACCCAGCCTACATATGTTATCTTTTTAATCTCCCCAATAAACCTGTGGGGAGGGCATTATGATGCATCTTGCCAATTTCACAAATAAGAATACCGTGCTTCAGAAGTATTTAGAATTGGTGTAAAATTATGCCACGTGTAAGGGGCAGAGTTGGATGGAAGCCCAGGTCTCTCTGGCCGAGCCTACTGAGCTCTCTGTGCCAGATGCCATTCTCCCATGCCACACATACAAGTGTATTCTTAGTATATTTCTTTCCTTTTCTTTTTCTTTTTCTTTTTTTTTTTTGAAGAGCTGGGGTCTCACTATGCTGCCCAGGCTGGTCTCAAACTCCTGGGCTCAAGTGATCCTCCCACCTCATCCTCCCAAACTGCTGGGATGACAGGCATGAGCCACTGCACCTGGCCATCTTCGTATACTTCTTAGTATATTCAGAGTTGCACAGCCATTCTCACATCAACTCTAGAACATTTTCATTACCTCCCTGAAAGAAATCCCATATCCATTAGCCATCGCTCCCCATTTCCCCCAGTCCCTTCAGCCCCAGGCAACCCCTAATCTACTTTCTATCTCTACAGATGTGCCTATATTCTGATGTGCCATTTCACATGCGTGGAATCATAGACAATGTGGCCTTTGTGACTAGCTTCTTGTTTAGGATTTAGCATCAGGCTGTCAAGGTTCATCCATGTTGTAGCATGGATCAGCACTTCCTTCCTTTTTGTGGCTGAGTAATATTCCACTGTATGGGTAAACCACATTTTGTTTATGGCTGAATAATATTCCACTGCATGGGTAGACCACATTTTGTTTAAATATTCCTTCGCTGATGAACATTTGGGCTATTTCTACCTTGTGGCTACTGGAATAGTGCTGTTGTAAATATTTGTGTACACGTTTTTCCGTACATTTTAGAAAATCACATTTTTGTGCCTTTTGTTAAAGACTGAAAGAAAAGTTATAAACACGTGCTCTCCCTGAACAGCGTTACAAATATTTATTGAAACGACGGAGGCATTTAGGGCAGGGTAAAGCAGCTGGTTGAGGTAAAAAGAAAAGTGGGTCGAAAGTCAAGGTTGGGCACAGTGGCTCACGCCTGTGATCCCAGCACTTTGGGAGGCCGAGGAGGGGAGATTGTTTAAACCCAGGAGTTTGAGACCAGCCTGGCCAACATGGCGAAATCCCGTCTCTGCTAAAAATACAAATATTAGCTGGGCATGGTGGTGCATGCCTGTAGTCCCAGCTACCAGGGGGGCTGAGGCAGGAGGATCACTTGAACCTTGGGAGGTTGAGGCTGTAGTGAGCTGTGATCGCGCCACTGCACTCCAGCCTGGGCAATGGAATGAGAACCTGTCTCAAAATAAGCAATCCAAAAAAGTCAGCATACAGAATGATTGATCTTTTTGATTCATTCACCAAATACTTACTAAAATATTTCCCGAGCATAAGATAGTATCCTGGGTACTAATGATTTCACTCCCTGGCTAGTCTATCATTCCATTATTATTATTATTACTGTTGTTGTTATTATTATTATTATTATTTTGAGATGGAGATTCACTCTTTTCACCCAGGCTGGAGTGCAGTGGCATGATCTCTGCTCACTGCAACCTCCACCTCCCGGGTTCAAACAATTCTCCTGTCTCAGCCTCCCGAGTAGCTGGGATTACAGGCGTGCACCACCGCGCCTGGCTAACTTTTGTATTTTTAGTAGAGACAAGGTTTCCCCATGTTGGCCAAGCTGGTCTCCAACGCCTGACCTCAAGTGATCTGCCCACCTTGGCCTCCCAAAGTGCCGGGATTACAGGCATGAGCCACTGCACCCGGCCTATCATTCCTTGAAAAATACAAAGTTGCTGCTGTTCTAGAAAACATTCAAAGGTCAATCATTTGTCTTTTCAGGGCCTTACTCTTCTCATCAGCAAGCGGGGACAGTGAATCGACCCGGAGGCCTGGGAGAGGCAGGAATAACGATGCACGAGAGAGAATTCTGGATTCGGGAGAATCAGAGGCTTAACGAATACAATGCTGACAATAGGAACATTATGATACAAGAAACTATTTGTATCCATCGTCCTTTCCTCACCTGAAATAACGTATTGATTCCTACTCAGTGATGACATTTTTCAGGCACCAAGAGTTGCCCATGGAACAAGAAGTACATAAACTTCCTTGCTTTGTAGAAAACAGATTCCGTTTTATAAGTGGTTTGATATTTTGACACTACCTCCAAAGGTTGGGAAGACCCCTCACGAAGCAACAGGAGTTGGCCAGAAAGAAAAGAATCAGCCGATGGCTGGGAAGCCGAGGCTGCAGTCAGCCGAGATCGCACCATTGCACTCCTGCCTGGGACGACAAAAGCGAGACTCCATCTCAAAAAAATAAAAATTAAAAATTAAAAATAAATAAAGGAATGATAGACTTGCCAATCTGCCTTGGAGAAGCAACAGATGGTTAAATCGTAGGGTTCCTGGCATTGCATTTGCCACATTTGCCAGCAGATGGCGACATGATCCTGCAATGTTGCATTAGTGCAACCCCGGGCAATGAAAGGTCAGGGACAGGGCACCTGAAGCTGGCTACTTGGAGACTTGTGAACCTCATCTATTGCTTTGCAGAGGTCTGAACACCACTGAACACATTTGTGAAGGAGGAACAGAGGAAGGTCGACCAATGATGTTTTTAAAACAGCTATAAGGATCGGATGAAATTTGCAATTGGCTTAAGCTTGAACTCCAGATAATCAGCCGAATAAAGACATGGGGGTGGGAGTTAAAACAAAGAACTTGATGCAAATTAGGGTCAAACAATGATCCCCTTATGGCACATCCATTCCAAGGAATATCTTCAGTCATTAAAAAACCAAGTGGTAGTCTGGGCGCGGTGGCTCATGCCTGTAATCCCAGTACTCTGAGAGGCTGAGGCAGGCAGATCACTTGAGGCCAGTTCGAAACCAGCCTGGTCAACAAGGCAAAACCCCATCTTTACTAAAAATACGAAAATTAGCCAGGCGTGGTGGCATGTGCCTGTAATCCCAGCTACTCAGGAGGCTGAGGCAGGGGACTTGCTTGAACCCGGGAGGCGGAGGTTGCAGTGAGCCGAGATCACGACACTGCACTCCAGCCTGGGTGAAAAAGTGAGACTCCATCTCAAAAACAAACAAACAAAAAACCCCAAGTGGTATTAGATATGACACCAAAAGCACAATCAACAAAAGAGAAATTAGACAAATTCAGCTGGGCTCGGTGTCTCCCGCCTGTAATCCCAGCACTTTGAGAAGCCAAGGCAGGTGAATCACTTGAGACCAGGAGTTCAAGACCAGTCTGGCCAACATGGCAAAACCCCATCTTTACTAAAAATACAAAAATTAGCTGGGCGTGGTGCTGCACACCTGTAATCCCAGCTACTTGGGAGGCTGAGGCAGGAGAATCTCTTGAACCTGAGAGGTGGAGGTTGCAGTGAGCTGAGACCACACCACTGCACTCCAGCCTGGGCGAGAGAGTGAGACTCTGTCTCAAAAAAAGAAAAAAAAAAAGAAAAATTAGACGAATTGAACTTCAAAATTAAACTTCTGTGCTTCTAAGAACACCATCAAAAAAGTGAAAAAACAAACCACAGAAAGGGAGAAAATATTTGCAAATCTGATCTAGAATATATAAAGGATTCTAACAACTCAAAAACGAAAAGACATAAAAGCTAATTTTAAAATGGGCAAAGGATTTGGATACATCCCTCTCCAGAGAAGATACACAAATGGCCAATAAGCACACGAAAAGATGTTCAACATCATCAGCCATCAGAGATGTGCAAGTCAAAACCATCCTGCGACAGACCCCACTTCACATCCACCAGGGTGGCTATAATTTTAAAAAGCAGACAATGACAAGTGTTGGCACGGATGTGATGAGGAATTGGAATCCTTGTACACTGTGGGTGGAAATGCAAAATGGTATAGCTGCTTTGGCAAACAGTCTAGTAGTTCCTCAAAAGGGGAAACACTGATCGAATTTGACCCAGCAATTCCACTCTTTCATATGCCCAAGAAAACTGAAAACATATGTCCACGAAAAACTTGGACATGAATTTTAAAGCAGGATTATTGGTTGGTGCAGTGGCTCATACTTGTAATTCTAGCACTTTGGGAGGCCAAGGCGGGCAGATCACTTGAGGTCAGGAGTTCAAGACCAGCCTGGCCAACATGGCGAAACCCTGTCTTTACTAAAAAAATACAAAAATTAGCCAGGCATGGTGGCACATGCCTGTAATCCCAGCTCTTTGGGAGGCTGAGTCAAGAGATCACTTGAACCCAGGAGGCAGAGGTTGTAGTGAGCCAAGATTGCGCCACTGCACTCTAGCCTGGGCCACAGAGCAAGACTCTGTCTCAAAAAAAAAAAAAAAAAAAAAAAAAAAAAGAAAAAGAAAAAGAAAAAACTCATTATGCATGAGAGCCAAAAGCAGAAACCACCCAGATGTCCGTCAACAGATGAATATTTTAACAAATGTGGTATAGCCACACAATGGAATACACTATTCAGTCATACAAAGGAATGGAGTACTGGTCCATGCTACAACATGATTGAACCTTGAAAACATCATTTTAAGTGAAGGAAGCCAGACACAAAAGACTCCACTAAAAAGACCCTGTCTCCACTATAAATACAAAAATCAGCCAGGCGTGGTGGCATGTGCTTGTAGTCCCAGCTACTCGGGAGGCTGAGGCAGGAGAATCACCCAAACCCAGGAGGCGGAGGTTGCAGTGAGCCGAGATTGTGCCACTGCAATCCAGCCTGGCTGACAAGAGTGAAACTCCATCTCAATCAATCAATCAATCAATCAATAAAATTGATAGTGGTAACGGTTGCACAACTCTGTGAATAAAGTCATTGACTCATACACTTCAAACGGGTGAATTATAAGGTAAGTAAATTATATCTCAATAAAGCTGTTACAAAAAAATCAAATGCTAGACTATTTAACATGGAAAACCATTCCCACTACATTGTTAGGTGAAAAAGAGAAAGAAAGAGAGAGAATGGAGCCCCGGGGCTGCTGGGTTCCATAGCTCCCTGTGAATGATGGCCCCTGGAGATGCAGAATGAAACGTGGGATTTCACCCCCTCCATGATCCATGCATGCTTGGTGGAAATTGACTCTGGCTGTCCAAGTCCACAGTGGTGTGCAACTCACTTTCTCTCCAACTCATCCTTCAAAGCCCCATTTAAGAGATATTTGGTTACAACATGGTAAAATATAATGGGATCCCAATTTTTGTTTCTATTAAATATATGAATATATAAGCACATGTGTGCATGAAAATAGATACACATCAAAGGGTAACAGTGGTTGCGTTGCCTACAGGTAGAAAGGCTATGGAGCTTTTATTTTCTCCTTCATATTTGTATTGCTCTAATTTTCTATAATGCAATGTATTCATTTGCAATTAGAAAAATATATATGTGTATTTTAAAATGTATCTGTAACCCCAACACTTTGGGAGGCCAAGGTGGGCGGATTGCTTGAGTCCAGGAGTTCAAGACCAGTTTGAGCAACATGGTAAAACCCCGTCTCTACAAAAATACAAAAAATTAGCCAGGCATAGTGATGTGCACCTGTAGTCCCAGACACTCCGGAGGCTGAGCTGGGAGGATCGCTTGAGCCTGGGAGGTTGAGGCTGCAGCGAACCATGATCACACCAGTGCACTCCAGCCTGGGTGACAGAGCAAGACTCTGTCTCAAAAAAAAAAAAAAAAAAAAAAAAAAAAAGATAAAAATAAAAACATATTGTTTTATTCTGTAAGGCTTCTCTGCCTGCCTCACTCACATAGTAACACTCCTTTTATCCTCACATTTATAACCCTATATAATGGGTAGTGGCATAATTGCTTATCACCTCCAACAGACATCTGACGACAGATATCATTCCTAATTTATCATTCCATCCAAAACCCAGAAATGCCTGCCTTTGATATGCTCAGTGAACATAGTACGCATTACCAAATACTAAGCAGTATCTTCTGTGTGAAGCCTACGTTAAATTTTTATTCAAGACTTTGTACCCTTTGAGGAGACAGTAATACAATCCCTTCAATGCTTTATATTATCATGCGAGATTACTTCCCTTTTTGCCCTTGCTGCCAGGAAGCTTACTTGCATCAACTGTGTTGCTGGCTTACAGATGCACGTCTGATTCTAAATTTCTTCCTTGAGTCTAATGTGTGGCATTTCCTCAACTTCTTTTTGAAAAGAAACAAGCTACAATCAGTGTAGCTCTATGCATGAGGTACGAACAAATAAATAGTGGTTATGCTGTTGAGGATAAAACATTTTCTTTGGAAGTCCAAAGTGGTATTTTATCCTAAGAGGGATGGTAGCATCAACATCTAAGGGTGCTCAGGCACTATGTGTCCAGAACCAGAGGCTTGGAGCAACTCAATTTTAAACTCCAGAAGGGATGAAGCATCTTCCAGTACTGTCTACTCCCCAAGTACCTACACAGAGCTGGGCGAACAATAAGCACCCTTTAAATACATGCTGCATAAATGCTCAGGGCTCAGAATTCCGCATCCTTGCCATGCAAGGGGTCACAAAGTTTAACCCAGGGTTTCTCAGCCCTAGCACTTCTGACACTTGGGCCAGTGAGTTCTTTGTTGTGGGCCGGCTGTCCTGGGTGCTGTGGGATGTTGAACAACATCCTCGGCCTGTACCCACCAGATGCCAGTAGCACCCCTGCACATAAACTTTTTGACAATCAAAAATGTCTTCAAACATTGCCAAATATCCCTGGGGACAAAATCTCCCTCTGGTTAAACAGCATGGGTTTTTGCCAGGTGTGGTGGCACGGGCCTGTAGTCCCAGCTACTTGGGAGGCAGAGGCAGGAGGATCACCTGAGATCAGGGATTGGAGACCAGCCTGGGCAACATAGCAAGACCCCATCTCCAAAAAAAAAAAAAAAATTTAAATATTAGTCAGGCATGGTGGCTCATGCCTATAGTCCCAGTTACTCAGGTGGCTAACATGGGAGGATCACTTGAGCCCAGGAGTTCGAGGCTGCAGTGAACGGCGATTGTGCCACTGCACTCCAGCCTGGGCCACAAAGCAAAACTTTGTTTAAAAAAAAAAAAAGAAAAGAAACGAAGAAAGAAAAAAACAAAGAAAGAAACAAAAACAACAACAAAATGTCTTCAAACGTTGCTTGAAGTGGGTGGTGTAAAATCTCCCACTGGTTAAACAGCACTGGTTTCAAGCAACACCTTCCAGGTCCTGGAAGCCACCAACCACAATCCTAGAATACCAGGACTGGAAGGACCCCATGCTTTATCCTGTTTACATCCTTTCACAGACAGGCCAGGGGGCCCAGAAATAAGAGACACACGGAGGCACAGCCCCTGCCCATAGGAAACGACAACGGGTGATCAAAACGTGCCAAGGCAACACGCTGCCCCGGCCCTGCTTGCACTCAGATTGGAGTTTGCAGGTGGCTCCTCCATGTCATGGTGTAAACTTGTGCTAAAATTAACCTGAGCATCTGAGACTTCCTCTATAAAATGACGAAAAAGAACTCCTGGCCGGGCACGGTGGTTCACACCTGTAATCCCAGCACTTTGGGAGGCCAAGGTGGGCAGATCACCTGAGGTCAGGACTTCGAGACCAGCCTGGCCAACATGATGAAACCCCATCTCTACTAAAAATACAAAAATTAGCCAGGCATAGTGGTGTGCACCTGTAGTCCCAGCTACTTGGGAGGCTGAAACAGGAGAATTGCTTGAACGCGGGAGGCAGAGGTTGCAGTGAGTAGAGATCGTGCCACTGCACTCCAGCCTGGGTGACAGGACTCCATTCCAAGAGAAAAAAAAAAAAAAAGGAGCACCTGGCTGGGTGCAGTGGCTCATGCCTATAATAATCCCACCATTTTGGGAGGCTGAGGCAGGCAGATCACTTGAGCCCAGGAGTTCGAGACCAGCCTAAGCAACATATCGAGACCCCCATCTTAGCAACATATCGAGACCCCCATCTCTACTAAAAATTTTTTTTTTAAATAGCTGGGTGTAATGATGTGTGCCTGTAGTCCCAGCTACTCAGGAGGCTGAGGTGGGAGGATCACCTGAGCCTGGGAGGTTGAGGCTGCAGTGAACCAAGATCGCACCACTGCACTCAGGCCAGGTAACAGAGTGAGATTCTCTCTCTCTCTCTCTCTCACACACACACACACACACACACACACACACACACACACACACAGAAGAATGCCGGTCTCAGAAGATGGGGATGGGACGCTGCACGTGCAGAGTGGCACATGGCGAGTGCTTCATAAATGTTTTTCTTTGTCTGGGTATGAATGGTTAAGAGGCCTGTCCCACTTTTTGTGTTGGCGGAGGGTTCAGGAGGAAGAAGGGGGTAGCTGTGGGTATTTATTTAAGACTTGGGTCTTCTCTGCACCAGAAGCATGCCCAGTTCCCTCTTCCACAAGGGCTACTTTCCTGAGTCCCTGTTCACAAAATTGCCAGGACCCGGGAAAGAGTCCTGATTTGTCATCACCACCAGATGGTTCTCATCTATAGAAACAGCTTCATTGTTTTCAGGAGAGAGAGCTCCACGCAGGCACGGGGCCCATAATCTCTAGACAAGGATCACATTGAGGACAGAAAACCTATGGCATTGGTGCCACCAAGTGGCACAGAAAGCAATTGTCGGTATCTGTGCCACCCGCACCGCCTTGCTCTCCACTTTCCATCTCTCCGTCTTCTTCTCCTTCCCTTGAAATCGTACCCGCAAGTGTCATTTGACTACACTGCCATCCTTCGAGGTCTGAAAGGGCTGCAGTGAGAATAAAGGGCTTTATGATCACAGCTGACTCGGCTCTGTAGTTCCTCCCCATGCTAAATCAGGTCAATGAGCTGATTTGTGTCAAATAAATTAGCCCAGCCGGCTGCTAAGCTGCTCCAAGCCTATCTGTCTCAGGCTTCCAGGTTGGCATTTAGCAGGCTGCAGGCACAGCCCAGGCAGGTATGGATGCCACGGATGGAGCTCGAGGAGCACGCCCTGAAGTGCTGCCCAGATGGAAACCTCCCAGGAGAAACTGAGTCCAGTGCGTGCCTAGGGAAGAGAGCACAGTGGATTCCAGCTCCAGACATCCTGCTGCAGATGCCACTGAGCATTTAGGAACATCTTTAAAAACTGAAGTCCTTTGTACCCTCGAAAACCACCATGTAGACCAGCAGCTTGCCAGGGCGGAGCCGGTGCTGGGGGAAATGTGGACCACCTCGAGCTCAAATAATCTTACAACACCAGGTAGCCAGTGAGATGGTCCACAGATCCTTCCCCAGCCTTTTTATGTTTCACATTTCTGCATTTAGCAGTTCACTAAAATAAATGACAGGCTCAGGAGATCTGGAGGACCGTTTTCCCGATCTGTCTCTCTGCTCTCTCAGGAAAGTCGGAGTCATGCCAAGAGATGCCCTGCCGCGACAGGTTTCTTCAGCATCCCTAATGCAGGTCAACTCCGGCCGCGGCAAATGCGTATAATTTATTTGTGCAGAACAAAAAGACTTCTTTCCCCACTGCATAAAATCAGACAAGGAAAAAGCAGGCAAAGCTAAACTCCTGTGCAATTATGAGAGGATTTTAACCTCTAACCGGGCTTCAATCTTCCAGGCACGATGATAGAAGTGGAAAGCGCGCTTGCCTGCTCTGCAAATGAATTCGCTATCATTGGATTAAATCAATCTAACAGGAGCTAATTATTTTAAAATAATATGGACAGCAGGGTCCTACCTTTATTTACATACAAATACAAAATCCACGTTTATATACAAAATACAGGCAAAACGCTCCAGCGGAACTTTAATTAGTGGTTATCTCTAGGGGCTGGGAATCTAATTTGGCACAATTTAATTTCTTTGTAAGTTCGTACCTTTTAAGGTTTCTGCCTGGTAATCACAAAAGCAGAGAAAGGAAAGCCTTTTACTGAGCAATGCCTGTAGAAGCCCTGCTTAGGAGTTCCAAGACGCTCTGTGTATCTCAGGTTAAGCACACCTAAATAATTTAGCACTGCATTAAGGCTCAGAAATGTAGTACCGTTGTGTGCTTCTCTGCCAAAAGGCAGCTATTTTTATGACAGAAAACACAGCAGCTGTTTTCACAGGTGCAGGGCAGCAGTACATGGGAAGTTGGTCCCAGCAGAGAAGGATATGGTGTCTCTTTAAAACTGGAGGAGGAAGAGGCAGAAAATGGTGAGCCCCAGTTAAAATCTGCAAGAGAGGAGGAGGAAGGAAGCCCTGGTTCGGAGAAAAACGGGCTCCAGATGGCTGGGCTACATTTGCCCTGTGAAAATCAAAAGCCTGGGTCCCAGCCGCTGGGAGACATGGGCTCTGTCTGGTCTTGCTTTAACAGCCAGGGGGACTTTTGGCTTGTCACAAAAATTGGAATTTGGATCTGCAAGATACGCTAGCAATCACCCTTAATTGACAAATGAGGAAACCAAAGCCGGAGAGGGTAATTTACTCAAGGTCATTAAGGTCAGTGCTCTTGTCAATAAAATTAGGATATTACTCACATACTTCATACTGCTTTTGTTGCACACACACGCACACACGCGTGCACGTGTGCACACACAGAGCCAATGTATGGGAAACAACCCCAAGAATATATGTCATCACATTTACTATTCAAATTAGCATCAACTGGTCAAATATTTATTCAGGTAGTAACTTACTCAACATTTCTATCTTGACATCCCCCAGTACAACTTAATACAATGCCCCAATCCCCATAGGACAGGACAATACTCTCTCTCGCTCTCGTTCTCTCTTCCTTAAGAATAGTGAGATGTGACCAACAGAGTCTGGAATCTTAAATTACTGATAATGGTGATCTCTCATTTAGCCAACACTTTTTTCCCCTCCCCAGACAGGATCTCACTCCGTGGCCCAGGTTGGAGTGCACTGGTGCAATCACGGCTCACTGCAGCCTCAACCTCTTGGGCTCAAGCCATCCTCCCGCCTCAGCCTCCTGAGTAGCTGGGACTACAGGCATGCACTACCGTGACTGGCTACTTTATTTATTTATTTATTTGTAGAGACAGGGTCTCCCTATGTTGCTCGGGCTGGTCTCAAATTCTGGGCTCAAGCAATCCTCCCACCTTGGCCTCCCGAAGTGCTGGGATTACAGGTGTGAGCCACCACACCCAGCTGCCAACACCACTTTCGATTTTGGGATACACTGGGTGTACAGTGATCAGAAGCTTACCTACCCCATGTTGCATTAAAAAAAGTATGAATTAAAAAATTCCAAGAATAAACTACCCTACCAAAAACTCTAGCAGTGCTGATAAACACCACATTTCTGAGAGTGATATGTCTTGGTCCTTCTGGTCTCATAGAGTGTATAGTCCTGAGAAAAAATAAACCTGGACTCGTGGTAAAAGATTTGAATAATTAACTGCTTTGCTCATGGGTGTAACTGGCAAGTCATTTTCTTTACTACAATACTAAAGACTGCACTTTCATTTTACACACAGTCCAGCGGTTCAACTCCACCATCCGGGACTAATTGAGTCGTACACAGGAAGGTCACTGAAGAGGTTCTGCGGAGACGCAGTCAGCCCGCATGCACGTCACCACTCGGCTCCCAGCTCAGGTGCAGACCGACGGCGACCGCTTGCTCCACTTTGCTCTGTGACAGCAGACCAGATAAGGCATGTCGCAGATACATGCTGAAAGCAGGGTTGCCTGTACACAAAACTGTACTCACGCTGTGATAACACGCAAAAGGTCACACGCTGGAAGAGCCTTCCTCAACAAACAATAGACTAACCGGCCAGAGGTGGAGAAAGCTTCTCAGAGTCCCACTATCTTCGTTTTTATGGCTCCTATTTACTTACATGATACCTTTTTAGTAGAATGACTAGTTTTCTAAACAGAATCTGTGATGACAGGCCCACATTTCTTCCCCAACCCCCACCTCCAAAGCCACTCCATTCAAAGAACTGCTGGCGAGGTGCTGGGGAGAGCCAATCTGTCATAGAGGGGAGGCGTTCCTACTCCTCCAGATCCTTCTGCAGACAGGAAGGTGTCTGCATTTGGTGGAGTCCAAGAGTGCGGTGAGGACACAGTGGCAAAGTAATAATGCCATTCCTTGAGGCTACGCCCGGCTAGTAGAGACATGTGAGGAAGTAACGTGTCCTGTGGGGATTTCAGGGTAATTTAATCAGCAGCACTTCAGCACAGCAGAAGGCAAGGGCAGGGAAATAATGAAGTCAGCACTCAGCTACCAGGAGCTCCTCTGTTCAACCTAAGGGGGAGATGTGACCCCAGAGCAGGGCGGCTCACACTTCCAGCCAGGTAATTCTGTGTCGTGGGGGCTGTCCCGGGCACTGCACGATGTTGGGCACCATCCCTGGCCTCCCTCCACCAGTGCCCACAGTACTGCCCTCCTCCCCAGCTGTGACAAAAATGTCTCCAGACATTGCCAAGTGTTCCCTGGGGAGTAAAATGGCCCCTGGTTGAGCCCCACTGCCCTAGGTGAACTGGAAAAGTTGGTTTGTGAATATGTGAGCTTACTTGTTTCTAACACAGGGCTGAAAAACAAGGGAAGGGGACAAAGGCTGCTTTCATTTAAAAATATACTGTTGTAATCAGTGAGAAAAAGAAACAACATTGGCTAAGTCACGAATAGGCTTTTCACCATATGTACATGATACATAGCCAATCAAAACAAGGAATGGGGTTCATTCTACTAGAAATTAAATACATTCAAACAAGAACATTGAGATCCATTAGCAAAATGTTTAAAAATGTTATCACAGGGTTATCAGGGGTATGACAAAAATGGACACTCCCATACACACTAGGTGAATATATTGGTGAAAATAGTTCAGATAAACACACAACCATGTATGTAAAAGTATTTATCATCAATGCATTATTTGTAGTAGCAAAAACAACAAGCAGCCTTAGAAACCAGTTAATGTCCTCAGCAGGGAATTAATAATATTATTGTATATCCATGAAATTGACACCATGTGGCCACGCAAATGCATTACATAGGCCTCTATGTAACATAGGATATTCATTTGAGAATTGTTTTTCAAGAGGACAAAGTGCTTTCATTTTTGCCTAGAAAATGGGGGAAGACAAAAATGGGTGGTGCGTATCTCTAGGTTGTGGGATTTTAGGTTATCCCAAGTTTCATCCTTACGTGCTTCTGAATTATCTGAAATATCGTATCTTTAGCACGAGTTCTTTTAAAAAATAGTAACAATAGTAACAAGAGCTCTGTAATTCCTACCCTAACCCCAGGAGCCCACCCACCCCATCTGAGCCGACCCCTTACTGTCCCTGACATTGCTCCCCACTGACTTGCAGACACTGACTTTTTGCCAAGCTTCAGGCCTTGCTCACATCGACACTTCACAGCGACCCTGAGAGACAGATGCTATGACCCCATTTCACAGATGAAGGGCCTGAGACGCAGAGGAGGAAGACTGCCTCAGGCCACGCCGCTAGTAAGAAGTGGTAGTTCCCAACTCTAGAGTCCCAAAAGAATTCTGTCCTACCTGTGAAAAGTACATCCAATAAGCAGTACCTCGCTACATTTACAATTTATCTGCAGATCCCAAGGATGGGAAAAGCTGCACTCAGAAACTTGCAAATTGTGCAACTGTTCCCCACGATTCCCTTGGGGCCAACGCCGGCTGAGGCATCTCCAGGAGGCCCCAGTTGGACTTGGGGACATGCTGAGAGGTGACAGCACTGCTCTCAAGTCCTATCTTCTGCTTCTGCAAAAGCTGTGGAGCTCACCCATCAATAGCAGATCCAGGCGGGCGCACTGGCTCACACCTGTAATCCCAGCACTTTGGGAGGCTGAGGCGGGCAGATCATCTGAGGTCAGGAGTCTGTGACCAGCCTGGCTAACATGGTGAAACCCCGTCTACTAAAAATACAAAAACTTAGCTAGGTGTGGTGGTGCATGTCTGCGATCCCAGCTACTCAGGAGGGTGAGGCAGGAGAATTGCTTGAACCCAGGAGGCGGAGGTTGTAGTGAGCCGAGATCACGCCATTGCACTCCAGCCTGAGTGACACAGCGAGACTCCATCTCAAAACGAACAAACTAAAAAACAGCTCTAGCACTGGCAGGTCCCAGGCCCTGCGGAAGGTGTTTCCCTCCCTCCTTTGTCCTTGCCTGTCTCAGAGCCCTTTTCAGAGTCTCTTGTATGTTTCTTTCCCTGTTAGGACCAATCTTTACAACTTCAGCAAGCGCAGCAAATAAGATGCAGAACTGGGGGAGATGCGCTGTATGACTCAATTCCCTTGAGCCTAAAACACTCACTTATTAATAACATTTTTTTCTTTTTTTTGAGATAGTCTCATGACTACAGGTGCATGCCCCCATACCCGGCTAATTTTTGTAATTTTAGTAGAGACAGGATTTCACCGTGTCAGTCAGGCTGGTCTGAACTCCTGCTTTCAGGTGATCCACCCGCCTTGGCCTCCCAAAGTGCTGGGATTTACAGGCGTGAGCCACCGCGCCCCACCGATAAAATTTTTTCTGAAGGTGTTTTCATCCCTTTTGTGATCTTCTAAACTCCCAACGTGTACCACACGCTTCGTTGGGCTCCAGGTAAACAAAACTTAGACAAAGTCCCTGATTCTAGAAACCCTCGGTCGAGGGAACCACAAACCAACCAGAGTGGAGGGCAGGCAGGGGTCCTAGGCTGGGAGCTGGGAGCCTGGAGCGCGCGCCAGGTGCTCTGCAGCCCGGCTTCATTATGGAGGCTCAAGCACTGTGAATTTCCAAAAGCCGTGAACACACCCCTAGCTGACTGAAGTACAAAAAACATATCCCACAGCCACATGAAAATGACCTTTGGATCCTCCACCTAATTTGGGTGTTTAGGCCGCCTCGCCCCTCTTTTGGCCTGGACAATTGAAATGTATCTGCTCTCAGGGGAGACGCCCACCGTGTCAGGGCTGGAGCTGGCAAGAGACTGAGAAGAGGACTAGATCTAGAGTCAGAGATGGAGTTCTTGTTTGGCATCTGTCACTAAATCTCAGTGGGGACCCAGGAAGTCACTCCACCTCTTGTATTTCCTCATCCACAAAGTGGAAATACAAGCAAGCTTAAGTCTCCATTGTAAGGTTGGAGTTCCTGTTTGTGAAAGCACTGGAAATGTAAAATGCACTCTTCAAGTACAAAGTCAGAGAGGATCCGTAAATAGGCACAGACTGCCCTTTGGTATAAACTGTTCACATTATATCTACGTTATGTTGCTCAAGAGTTAAAATAAGCTCAAAGGAGAGGCGGATACCAATGTCAACCGGGGGAAGACCGACACTGAAATTCCAAACTGAATTAGCAAAAACAATAGATGGATGAGACATGCAGACATGCCACGATCCGTCACATCAGAGTTCGATGTAGTCCTGCTGCAAACACATGGAATCGGGTAAGTCCAATGCCAACGGAATAGATTTCTTGGGATCTAATATTTTTAAAATTGCCTGACCAGCTTACCCTCTAGGAAAACTTACTTAAGGGAGGCAAATAACTTTGGGAGATGAGTATAAGAGGTAGCAGGAGGAAGTTAAGGAAGAACGCCACTACATACTGCAGGAATGTATTGGAAGGCAAACATGGCCCAAAGAAAAAGCTCCACTGAAAAAAACGTTGAATACTGACCATAGAACTAGCACCTTGCTCCCAGGTCAATAATATGAACCAAAAAAATGACAAAGACCTTGCTCAATCCTGAGGTTCGTGAAGGAATATAGGAGAGTTGTGTGTTCATGTGACTCCTGAAACCGAAGAGCAGTACTATTCAAAGGGCATGTCTTCATCTTACGATCACATATTCTAGACCCTGAGCCGGAGAGTCTGCGTTACAGTAGGAAAAATGGGGAGTGTTTCACGCCTGTGGATTCAGGACACACCAGCAACCTACATGTGTAGCATTCTCTGAGTCATAATGACCATTCTCATCTCCCACTGAGGGCAGGTGTAAGACTCTTCTCTTGCAGTGCTCTGAGAGGAAGTTGGGCTTCTTCTTCTTCTTTATAAATCATAGGGAAACCAAACATTTGTACCTGTTACATCCCCAAAGCTGAAGGCAATAAAGAATAAACACATACAGCAAGCTGCAAGGTGCGTGTTTAGGAATTGCCTCAACATTGGGTTTCTATTGACAGAACAGGGGAGGAGGTTGCCTCTGACCTTCCTGAGGCTCCCACTGAACCCTGGCTGAGTAGCCCACAGTTAATTTTAAGTGGCAAAAGAAATGAGAACAAATTCCTCCAGGAAGAGAAATTAGATTTCTGCTAAAACAGTGCTCTCCATAGGGTATATGAGCACATTCAACTGCCACTGGAAGAGAACCTGAGGCAGGCACACAGCGCCCAGTGCTAGAAATTTTGCAGTTAGATTAGAATGGAAGAGTGTCTGAGTTTTCAGATAATTTTACACGTCAGGATATGGCTAACAGGTCATGTTCAGGGCCTATGCTTGATACTGTAGAAATACAAACAAAAATAACTGCCTAGAGAGAATATCCACGTCCTAAAAGAGAAAATGTTTTATCTGGGAGGAAGAATGATTTAACTCCTGAAACTCGAGAACACAGAACAACAACAAAAATAATTTCCTTGAACACATTCAACTAGAATGGCAAGGCATTTTCCTACATAAAACATTAGAATTTTCCCATTACTCTAAAGGAATTCAATAAATAATTTTACAGTGAAAGGGCCTGGATCAAAACGGAAAGTGACACCGGCCCCCGACGAACACAAGTCACAGGTCCCTGTGCAGGTCCCAGGGCTGGGTCATCCAAGAACTCCAGCAAAACCGGAGCCCGGCCTCCGGTTTCCTCTTTCCCGAATGGGACTGGCTGGAGGGTCCAAGCTGCTTCACAGAAGAGTTCCATCTGGTAAGTCCGGGCGGTGAGCAAAGCCAACGATGACAACACGAGAAGTGGTCAAAGCCAAGGTTTCCTCACGCTGCCTTTTTCTTCTTCCCGCAGCCTGGCCCGATGGCTGAAGCTGGGCCCCAGGAGGCGAGTTCTTCGGCAGGGCCTCCTCACCCAGGCTGGAGCAAGTCCGCCGCGCCCCTCATGCGGAGCAGAGCTCGGGCGGGCTTTCTCCATAGCAATACTTTGCTATGGGGTCCCGGTAGGTGTTCTCATGCTGCACGCTCTGTTGGCAAAAGGAAGATAAGAGCGCGGTGAGAGTGAGCACAGCTTCACACACCTCCCTCTAGGAAGAGTGAGACTGGATCGGGACTGTCAGACTCTCCCTGCAGGAGGCTGGCCGAGTCCATCTCCAAATGTCACTAAAGGCTCCAAGGCACTTTCTGGAACAAACAAGAATGCTCAACCCAGAACGCCAGCGCAGAGCATGAACACGGACATAACATCACTGTGGCACTGTTTCTTTTTGTGTACACCAGTGAGTAACTTCGCCGTGACCTGGTGACTCAAGACAACTACTTTTTCTCCAATTACTGGGAACAGTCTAAGATCCGATGGGCGTTCTGCACCTGATTCTGTGCTTCATTTAGTTCCCGGTAAGGCACGCTGCGGAGACACTAAGGAGATGCACTTTAAATCGCTTTCATAAAGTTTATGTACCTAAAAATTTGGTGCACGAGCCAATTCCTACAATACCATGCAAGCCTCATTTGGCTAAGCAAATTGGAAGTGTGATTTAAAGCAGACAATCATTCCTGATGGCTAATTTTTCAGCAATTTGTTTTCATACAAGCAACTTGAGTTTTTGGCTAGTCTAGAATTCATTAATTAGTCCAAGACCAATGCTAAGCAACAAACTTGTAAATATTCATCCAATTTAACAGACATATAGCCAAATCTTCTCTTTCTCGGGATACTTTTATCAAAACAAATCAAATGGCAATTGGGAAATCTTTTTATGGTAAAAAGACCAAGTCCAAAAGTATAGTAGCTTCACTGAAGACTAGAAATAATTCCTGGGTTTTATCAGTGAAGGAAAGAAAATACTTCGCCTTTTCTAGCGTTTCTCAGAATGAGAGAGAATCTGAATCAAAATGAGTCATGTGTTCAGCCTTCCTCCTCATTTCCTTTAAAGCTCATTCAAGTGGAAAGCTCTTCAAGCAAAACAAGACCATCAGGAATTTCTTAATGTTTTCAAATGCTCATTATAATCCCTGAAACATTTACCCAATGATACTGAATGCTCGCAGAACAAACCAGAGACATGAGAAGGGGCATAAAATCAAAAGGTGGACTACAGAAATCTGGCAAAGGGTACAAGAGCTTTGGAGAATGACAAATGAGTCCGTTATCTCAGACGAAGCCAGTAAAATCTTAGAGACACCATGAATAGAAGCCAGAAGAAGTGTGCTTGTATAATAAACATGTCTGGTGATTTTACAAAGAGAGCTACGACAACTGCCCAACCACAATAGCTGAGAGCCGAGGAGACAGTGATGAAAAGGCAAAAGACTTTCAGACGCTTTCGGCAGCAGGTGCAATAATATTTAATGCCCAAAGAGCGAAGCATTTAATGACGGCACGCTAATATGTATTGAGAGCCTGACAGCCTACAGATTTATTCATGTATTTTTAAACATTCACCTGCCTCATCCCCTTGAATCCTAAAATAAACGACGACTCCATCCCAGAACAAATTGCTACTTTTACTCTAAACAAGTGGTTACTGGAAAGCCTTAGTCATATTTCAAAGACGGGAGGAGGACCTTCTCTTAGGAGCTGGACTATTAGGACGCCACCAGACTTAAAAATAATTTTAAGCTTCCACTTAAGGAGCAAATGTACCAACCACATAGAAGAGATGCAAGTTAATTAGACCTTGATTTAATAAAAATGCTTCACCTCCCCTAACTTGTATAAATCTCACATTGACATTTTAAATACTATCATCACACTAAACAAAGCGTGACATAGCTTCATTTGAGTCTCTTCTCTTCTCCATTACCACCCCACCAAAAGGATCTCAGTGTGTATTTTCTAGTTTCCTTCTAACCGATCAGCTGCCATCCCACAGCTAGAGACATCACAGCTTCTGACCTGGGATGAGGTCCTGCATTTGGCCAGGCACAACTCAAAGTGATCTTCGACTGCCATGAAGAGGTTCTGGAATGCCACAGCTGCCCGGTTGAGGAAGCGCTCCAGGAGAAGTTGCTATGGAAACAAAAGTTAGTGCCTGTAATAAATTACCTAAGCCAGCAGAAGGTGACCTTGCCTATCTCTCCTAAACTAAGAGAATGCTGATACAGGGATGGGGAGGGGGGGAAAGAGAAGGAGAAAAGAAGGGAGGGGAAGGGACACACGCATGCATACACGTGCATGCCAAAGCACCCTGGGTATCTTATTCATTAGATATGTGATTAGCAATACAATGGTCCATTCTGCAAAAGAACCATTCAAGCAACTGGGAACCACCTCCTTTCACGTTAGATAAAAGCTACTGTGCAGCAATTTCTGACACCTACAAAGTTCCTAAGTTTTATTTTCAGAAGAGCCTCACATGAACAGCCTAATGCTCATCATAAAACAAAGGCCAAAAGAAAAACGGAGTCGCAGAACCAGGAGCGACTCCCCATACCTTGTTGGGCTGCAGGCAGCAGGAGACACAGTACTCATAGGCGCTGCAGCAGCCGTTGGGCCAGCAGCCATCACAGCAGTACTGCTTCGTGCTAGGGACGTTGACGTTACAGCAGCCATTTACCAGCAAATCCTTCCTCTCACAAACGTAGCCTGAAAGTCAGAGACCAACCTTAGCATAAAACCAGCAGCCTTGCCACCTCCCTACCAGGGATGACCATGAAGCAGCAGTGAAAGTATAGAGACAGAAGCTGGAATCTGGGGCATCATCCCAAGCACCGAAGAGCTGGAAACTGGACATAATGTGAGTCGGACTTGCTTTCCCCATGCAGTCATTGACAGGAAGCAGGCACTCCCCTGTTATCGCCAGGCTACATGTCGGAACCTACCTACACCTACTGTTTAGTCTGCTGGCACATGTTTGATTTCATCACCAGGTCAAGCTATAGCTACATTCTCCTGTTCTAACCTATGCAAGCCAACATCTCATCTGTGCCTGAAGAAAAAATGTCATTCTTTTCTGAACAAAAACTTTAAAACAGAAAAAAAACCAAGGCACTGATTCACAAAAGTGAAATCCTTCTAGATTGAACAAACAAAGCACTCTTTACAAATATCTTTCAGACGCTCGCTGCTTACTGAATAATTTGAAGGATTATAAAAATAGAAATATTCACATCTAACTCTTATAAACTGATTTGTACGTGTACACGCCAGGGACTCAATCACCCCTCGGCCTTTGGGAATGCAGTTGTCTAATACTCAAGAAAGAAAAAAATCTCCTAATCCCTCCCTTCAACTTTTTATAAATCCCATCATCTATATACACATGCCCCCTCCAACCCAGCCCATTCATGCCCAACTTTAGAGAAAAAAAATCTCCTTACAAAAGCTAATGTATTGTTCAGAGCTGCTAAACAGACATTTCTCTACATCCTTCTGGGAATGGGACAGAAATATGTAAGGATAAGTCCATAAGGGCCACCAATGGCCCTGAGGAAACTCCCAGGTGCACACATGAGCTCCCAGGTGCACGTTCAGGCCCACAGGTGCAGAGCAGCTGCTCCCCGCATCGCTGCATTCCAAACGCCCAGCTTCTTCATCCTCAGAGAAGGAGACTTGCTGAAGTATATATAAGGTTGTTTTCAGAAACTACTTTAGAAAACAAAGTCTGTTCAAAAGCAGGAGGCACCAGTAGAACAATCGTAATGAAGAAACTAAAACGGCCCTCACTTAAGACTTGAGCAAATGAGGCCTATAGAGAACCAGGTTCCGGATACTTGGGAATCGGTGCCTTTTGTTGTAGTTGTTGTTTATGTTATTCTGTCTTCTAAATTAAGAGAGGATATGATTCTAATGCTATAGTAAATGTTTCTTGGGATTCTTCCTATTTCTACTCATTTTCTTTACAGGGACTAGAAACCAACACAAAATGTAAATAAGTTAGTTAGCATTTTCCTCAAAATTCTGCTCAAAATAATGAACATACAGCAACTCTATATAATGTGACTTAAACTCTGCCAGTTGAAATTCTCTTTCTGCCCTTTACTTTTCATCTTGTAAGTGTCAGCATCTCAGGCATCCTTTTTTTCCCCCCACTGCCAACTTACAGTATTCGGCCTTGAAATGCAGCTCTTTCTAGCTTGGTGAAAGCAAGCTCATCAAGAACTCTCACCTTGCATCAGACATCTACTCACTCAAATGTTATCTCCAACAAGGAGTCCTGTAAGATCACAACCTCATACTGTGTTGCTATTGCCTTGAAAATTAACTTCCAGCCTATTAAAAGTTTGTAAATGCAAATGATCTTATTTAATAATGTGTTACCCTGGCAATATTCACAGCAGCATCTGTTTGCTAAGAGGCGTAAGTTCTTACATGCTTTCTTTACTAAACTACTTACTTCACCCATATTCATGGAGAAAAATAAAACCTGTAGCTCTTGGATTTTTACTGATTGATTGATTCCTTCATTTCTGGACTCAAGGAGTCCAAGAGTCTGTCTCATCTAAATTAATCAAAAGAATATTCTTTCACTAGCTAAGATAAAAGATGACAAACTGCGCTCACAACCCAGCGCTAAAACATTAGAGTGGGTGTGTAAGATTTCATGTGTTCTCACTGAGTGTCACACATCCTGTAAGAAGCTCTGAACTCCAAGTCAATGTCTGCCTATTGACTATGTCATCTTGTGGAAGTCACTTCCTTTTGCTAAACTTCACTCTGCTTGTTAAAAAACAAAACCCACATTATTTTCAGTATGATTTGCTTTTTCAATGTGATCTTAAAAACATAGCTTGTCACTGGCATCACTGCTGAGTTGGGAATGCATTCTGGTACAAAACACTCTAACCTGAGGTGGGCAGTTTTCTTCCAGCTCCTTTCTTTATTTTCCAATAATCTCATCTCTGGTTTGGAGACTTTGAGATCTTTTTAAAGTGTTCTTATTTTGCAAGGAATGCAACCCCCCTTTTTTAAGCAATAATGCACTGTGTTTTTTTCTTAATTTTTTTTTAGACAGGGCCTCACTCTGTCACCCAGGCTGCAGTGCCGTGGTGTAATCACAGCTCACTGCAGCCTTGACCTCCCCAGGCTCAGATGATCCTCCCACCTCAGCCTCCCGAGTAGCTGGGACTTGGGAGGCTGAGGTGTGCCACCTGCAGTGTGCCACCACATCCAGCTAATTTTTTATTTTTTATAGAGACAGTTTTGTTATGCTGCCCTGGCTGGTCTTGAACTCCTGGGCTTGAGTGCTCCTCCTGTCTTGGCCTCCCAAAGTACTGGGATTACAGGTGTGAGTCACCACATCGGCCTGTGGCTTTCATTTTCAAGACAGCAAGTGTCTTCATTTAGTTCAGATTCATTATGTATATGAAGATTCTAACACGTTACCTATAGCAATTTCTATACTGTCACGTTCATAATCCATTTGTTCTGAGACTTTTTGAAACAGGGCAAAATTTGCTCTTGAAAAAAAAAAAACGTGTTATTTGCAAACCACCAGCAGAAAAGAAAATCTGTAAAACAATCAGGGAACTTTACATACTGTTGGATATTTGACATTAGGAGAAATTGTTACTTTTTTTGATGTGACAATGGTATCACATTTATGGTTTATAAAAGTCTTTGGCAATGTTGGGCCAGTTCCTTAACCTTTGGTGCTATGTCTTCGCCTATAATACGAGGATAGCAGTATCCACCTCATAGGACTGTTGCGAAAATCAAAGGCGATAGCCCAGTGCCCAGCACATAGGAAGGGCTCCATGAGTGCATGCTAAGCACTAGCAGGAGTCTCACTGTTTGGGAAGACTCAACATTCTTTAAGTGGGAGGAGCTTAGCAGGTGTCTAGTCCACCACCTTGCCCAGGCACAGTCTTCTGACAGCTTACAAGGAAGCGCGAAAACCTTATCAAATAGATTTACATTTTCACTGTTAAGAGTCATACCTTTTGAATGTGTTTATAATTACTTTGAAATTATCTGGTCAGTCAACAAGTACACTTCTTGAGTGTCAACACAATGTGAATTTTACTCAGGTCACCACGAAGGAAAACTGAGCTCTTATCCTATAGAGTTCACCATCAAGATGAGAAAAAAAGATTGGCAAGATGGGGAAATAGTGAGGCTGGGGAGAAATTGTCAGAAGTGGCCTGGGGACTAATGCATGACATAGTGCTCATGCTGTAAGTTGTAGGCAGAAGGAACTTTTAAGAGTTAGAGTTATCAAAACAAGCTTCTCTGATGTTGAAGGGAACCTTGAATGATGAGTAGGGTATAGAAGACAAAAACCTGGGGAATGTTGCAAATGAGCGAGGAGGGGAAATGTGTTGCAGAGGAATCCCTAGTAAAACAAAAACCCTATGAATGGCCCAACCAGTCTACGCTCCTGATCGCCTGGAGAGGAAGGGAAGCCAGCCTCACCGAGTTCGTCCGTGATGAGGTGCTTCCCTTGAATGGAGTTGCGGCACTGATTGCTCGGACGACTGCTATTGCCCAAGTTAAACTGCACTTTCCACGGGATGGGCTGATTATGGTCATGAACCTGGAGGAGATTCCTATCTCTCACTGCCCTCTCCTCCTGCAAAGAAACCATAAGTGAGAAGGTTAAGTATCCAGTATCCTTTCTTACAATTTCACCAATTTTTCATAGAAGCTACAGTAAGAGGATAGAAATACTATAAAAGGCTTACACTACAGGAATCTGTACTCTCCTGGTACAAGCAAAGCCTGAGCCAAAGACATAAAATAAACCTGAAGGAAAAAGTAATAAGCTAGCGCTATGCTTCAAAACTGGCATACTTACATGTGTGGCTTCTGGATGACGTGCACATTATAAATGTGTATAAAAGTGTTAATTTTATGAAAAAATTGGAGAGGAAAAGTTTTGGACTTTTTCTTTCTGATGACAAGTAATTTAAAATATTTTTCATATTAAAACAAATACATTGTGGAACAGAACTTAAAATGTGAATGCACTTTTTAAAGAGCAGAAGAAACTTTTGTGACTCTCATCTCAGACATCTAGAGCACAAAGTCCCTTTCATTTGCAGTTACAGGTACTTTGGTGGAAGACGTTTGGGAAAATGTGAATTAGGAGTTTGATTTTAGGAGCAAAATGAAGCATGTCAACTTGCGAATTTCTTCTGTGAAGGACCACTGAGTATGTAACCCTCTGCCGAACACGCCCGGGTCAGCCAGCCCTCTACCCATACAAGCAATTAGAAGAGTTGCCCTGGAGTCAAGAGTTTAAGACCATCTCTTCTGGCCTTGAAGAAGCTATGTCCAGTAGGAGTCAGCTTTCAAAACTACCTTTTCTATACTGTTATAATATTTTCTACACTGTTTAAAAAAAAAAAAAAAAAAAAAAAAAAACACCTAAGGAGGAAGCTGCCTAACTGCTAGAAAACAAGCCAAGCTTGAGAGAGCCTCTTCTGAATGCTTCAGTGGATTCCTGGATAACAAAGCAATAAGACTCCCTCCCAAAGGCTCTTTAATGTACTTGAAACATTCACTATTCTAACGGAGTTCTGCGGCTGTTACCTTTAAAAATAACCTGTTATGTGTCGCTTTTTAAGCAAAATGGGCTAATCTTGAAAATTTGATGAAGAGGCTTATATACTTAAAAAATGGTAAAGATCTTTATAGTTACTAAAATTTATCTAGGAAAGTAATCTCGGAAGATCTATTAGTATTTTTAAAATACGTATCTACATACAGTGTGGCCCAGGAAACTCAGGTCTATCCTATGGAAAACACCAATGTATAGGGAAACACAGGGATGTTTACAACATGATCATTGCAATGGTATAAAAAACCTGAAACCCGCCAGGCGTGGTGGCTCATGCCTGTAATCCCAACATTTTGGGAGGCCAAGGCCGGTGGATCACCTAAGGTCAGGAGTTTGAGACCAGCCTGGCCAACATGGTGAAACCCCACCTCTACTAAAAATACAAAAATTAGCCGGGCGTGGTGGTAGGAGAATTGCACGAACCCAGAACGTAAAGGCTGCGGTGAGCCAAGATCACACCATTGCACTCCAGCCTGGGCGACGAGCAAAACTCCGTCTCAAAAACAAACAAACAAACAAAACCCCTGACACCCCAGTAACAGAGAAATGACTGAATGAACAGGGGTATAACAATACTGTTACAACCAAACTTAGATACGACTGATAGCTATTTAACTAGAGTAGCAGTTCTACAACCTGACTTTTGCACATTAGATTAACGAAGGCAGCATAAAAACAAATTCTGATTCCTAAGCCCACCTATGGGCAAGAAAAATCTGTGGAGACCTGGGAATCAGTATTTTTAAAGTACCTAGATGATTTCAATACAAAGACAGGGTTGCAGACCAGGGCATGACTATAGTGTATTATTAAGGGAAAAAGCAAGTTGCAGAATAATGTGCCCATCACACATATTATGATAATAATTACGATAACAAGCACATATAGGTTTGTAAGAGCTCAGATAATGGTATGGAAAGATATACAGTAGTCTCCCTTACCCATGGTTTTACTTTCTGAAGTTTAACAGTTATAGTTAACTGTGGTCCAAAAATATTAAATGAAAAACTGCAGAAGTAAACAGTTCCTAAGTTTTAAACTGACCACCGTTCTAAGTAGCATGGTGCAACCTCACGCCATCCCATTCCGTCCCGCCCGGGCTGTGCATCATTCCTTCATCCAGCATATCCATGTTAGTCACTTAGTAGTCACTCAGTTACCAGGTCGAAAAACAGTATGGAGAGGGTTTGGTACTAGCCGCAGTTTCAGGCTTCCACTGAGGGTCTCAGAACAGACAAGGGGGAACTACTATACTACAGACTATTAACATGGGAGGGACATATGTGGTTATTAAAATTATCTTTAATCATCTTGGGAATATTCTTTTTAATTTAAAATAAAGTGAAAACAACATTAAAAACGATTATTAACAACAGAAGGAAATTAAGTAAAGATTCTGTAGGAACTTTCTATTATACTTAGAACTTTTCTGTATATCTACAATTATTCAAAAAATTGTTTAAAAAACACAATTACCAACACTAAAGGCAAAAATTGTCCATAATCTCATCAACTTAAATAAATTCTATTTGTTTTTGCATATTAGCTTCTAGCTTTTGACCTCAACATTTATACAAATTAGGATGTTTTGCATTCAGCTCTTCTTGACACTAATTGGATAGTAAAACATTTCCAAGCCCCTACATTACCTTGATAATCACATTTTCGAGGCTATCTAATAATCCATCATGTTGATGTGCCATCATTTAGTAAACACATCTTCTATAGATCAACATCAGGCCCAGGTTTCTGTTAGCACAGATAATATTGCAATAAAATGTGGAGTTTTTAAAACAATTCTCTTGAATAACTTGTAGTAAAACACTATGTAGTGCCAAATGATTTCCCACATTATATCTACCATCTGTAATAGTACCAGCATTTAAATAACAGTGTTTACAATTTGACCACAACTCCACCGGTACCAGATTTTGTTCTTTAATTTACCATCTTTCAAGGTGGCTTTAATTTCTATTCTGCCCCCTCCCTTTTGTTTCTTTGCAAAGAAAGAACTGGTACTAGCAGGACCAGGACGGGTCATACAAAAACAACATCCGTATTCCTCAGTCATTGTGAGAAGAGGAGCTAAGTGCAGGAGCCTTGGGAGTATAGGACAAATCACTTAGGAGCATGCTGCTTAACTACCTGTAAATTCATACTCTTCTGCTCTACTGGGACCCTATCAGTTAACTGCATCATCAAGCTATGTGCAAACTAAACTGAGCTGCAAATGCTACCCTAGATAAATTAATAGCCATAAAGACTATTAAGAGCTTGGTCAAAATACAGTAAACTGGATTTTACGACAAGGTTAAAAGTGCCCTTAACATTACTCCCACGCTATCCTGTTGTTGTTTGGAAAGAAAACAAGAGTTCACGGTCAAGTGCATCCCAGAAGGACCCCTGCCACATAATGACATTCCTGGTAAACAGGAAAGCAATTCTCCCAGCACTTCAATGCATTTTCAAACACGAATACTCAAGACCTTGCCAAAAGGATAGTGAAGGCATGTAGCAGAAATGACTTAGCAATGTTTGCTTTTTTGAAGGCCCAGTCTTGCAAAGGGTGCTGACGGCACTCCTTCACAGGATAGGGGGCTTTCTACCTTTCCTGAACTGTTTCACCTACCCCATTAGGCTGTCTCAATTTTAAGCTTTTCTTCATATTTGTTTTTTTAAACTCGAAATTCATTCAAAGGTATCTAGTTCTTACAGAATGCTAAGGATACAGAGACGAACGGCAGTCCGGTTCTGTATTCGAAGAGCCTCAGAGCTGTTGAGAAAGGGGTACGTCCATACATCAGTGCAAAATCAAGCACTGCAGATGCTGTGACACATGTCCACATGGGGTGTAGTAGGTACAAAGAGAAGTGCAGGAGCCAAAAGTACCTGAGGGCTTTCTTCCTAATTGTAAAGAGCTATAGAAACACACTGTGATTACGAATGTGTTGCTTTGTGTCTGACTTCAGAAGGGGTATATTCATAACTGTGCTGTATACTTTTCAGGAGTTATCACAGGTCAAGTGAGATAAATGTTCCACGTAAGCAGTAAAGCACGGAAACATAAGGCACTCTTGTCATTAGGAGAGACTTGCTTATGAACCTCAAAAAAAAGAGGGGAGGTGGAGAAAGGCCAGAGGGTACTCCAAATGTCTACTATTTTGGGAAATGGCTAAATGCAGCCTGATAATGGAAATTTTTAGTTATAAAAATCATATTTCCAAACAGCTTTTAAAGATAGGGAAATACTTATATGTTAAGTGAAGAAACGGTATGCCTCAACTATACAAACAAAAAGTATGAAAAATGGCAGGAAGAAAACATGCCCAAATGCGAACAGTGGATGCCTTTGGTTAGTGAGATTATGGGTAACTGTTCCCCTCCTCTACCCTGTGCAACATGAGACAAACACTCTGAAATATATATATATGTATCTTAGTAATCAGTGAAAAACAAAAAAATCCCCACCAAATTAGCAACTCTCATACTATATGATATATACTTCACTTTAGACAGTATCTAACTTGGCACCAGTTTACACTTAGCTCCTTTAAGGCTGAACATGTTCATGTACTTTCAAGGAGTTATGCAAACAGCGCTGAGACTTTCAGAAAGTCTTATTTGAACACGTATGAGAACATCTGGTTACACAAGAGGAACTCTAAGGACCCTTCCAACTCCCAAGATTGAAACTTGTTTAATCTCAGGTCAAATGCCTCGATAGTTAAGCCCGCCCTGCCACTAGATCATGTCATCTTGTTTTGTTTCCTTCGTAACATACATCATTATCTGAAATCACCTTGCTTATTTACTGTCTCTCCTCCTTACCCGCTAGCGCAATATAGGCTCTTGGAGGGGAGAGACGTCATCTGCTTTGCCCACTCCGTCTCCGCCATCCAGCAGAACAGTGCCTGGCACACAGTTGGTGTTATCTGTTAAATAAATGCACCCAAGAAACCTGGTACCATTCACCATTCCCAACCCTTCCCTCAATGGCATCCCCAACATCATCACTGATTTCTCCTGTCTCCCAACTCTACAATTTAAGTTATCCCCCTAAGCATTAATTAACATGAAAACCAAAGAAAAGAGGAATTCAAAGCAGCAGAGAGGATAACCAACTATTCTCCAGGCAAAAGCTGCCGCATCTGCTCCACGAGTTTCCAGTCTCACTGCAGCGGAGCTAAGGGGCACGAGGAGCTTCACAGTGTTCATAGCCTCTTCTCAATCAATGCTACACACCCTGGACCCGTACATTCCATCTCACCATCTCCATTTTACAGAGGAAGAACCCCAACTCCCTCAAGGCCCACAGCTAGGGAGTGGAAGACCCCCCAAGCTGAGGCCAGCTGAGCAGGAGTGCCTCTGCGGGAGCACTCAGAACAGCGGGGCTCAAAGTCTTTGGTCCTGCAACCCTTTCTAATCTTTTTTTTTTTTTTTGAGATGGAGTCTTGCTCTGTCGCCCAGGCTGGAGTGCAGTGGCCGGATCTCAGCTCACTGCAAGCTCCGCCTCCCGGGTTCACGCCATTCTCCTGCCTCAGCCTCCTGAGTAGCTGGGACTACAGGCGCCCGCCACCTCGCCCGGCTAGTTTTTTGTACTTTTTTTTTTTTTAGTAGAGACGGGGTTTCACCGTGTTAGCCAGGATGGTCTCGATCTCCTGACCTCATGATCCGCCCGTCTCGGCCTCCCAAAGTGCTGGGATTACAGGCTTGAGCCACTGCGCCCGGCCACCCTTTCTAATCTTAAAAATTACTGAGGACCTCAATACATGGGTTTATGTGAGTTATGGCTATTGATGCCTACCATATTGAAAATTAAAACATAAATCCTTAAAATGTTTATTTTAGATCATTTTTATTCATTTAAAAACAACAATGAATTCAGTACATGAGTTTTTTTATGAAAAAACACTTAAAAAAAACATAGTAAGGAGAGGGGCAATGTTTTTATATTTCTGCAAACTTTTTAATGTCTCCCTTAATGGAAGACAGCTGAATCTCCGAAGCGACCTCTATATTCAATCTGTCACAATATATTGTCTGCGTTGGAGCACACGAAGAAAATCTATTTCACACAGATGTGTAGTTGGAAAAGGGAGGACTACTTTAACAACTTTCACAGAAAATTATGGATAATACTGTACCATACTTGACACTAAATACTACACCAGAATTTGACAACTGCAGGTTACTAAAAGTTTACTGCACACAGTGCAGCCAGTTTGGAGAACAGTTGTGCAGTTCCTCAAAAAGTTCAACACAGATTTACCATCTGACCCAGTAATGCCACTCCTAGGAATATACCAAGAGAAATGAAAACATGTCCACACGAAAACTTGTAAATGAAGGTCTGTAACAGCATTATTCATAATAACTAAAAGGTGGAAACAACCCAAATGTCTCTCAACAAAGAATGAATAAAGAAAATGTGACAGATGCACGTGACAGAATATTATTCGGACATAAAAATGAAGTGCTAATACATGCTAGGACATGGATGAACTTTGAAAACATTATGCTAAATGCAAATGCCAGTCAAAAAAGACCACACAGGCCGGGTGCGGTGGCTCAAGCCTGTAATCCCAGCACTTTGGGAGGCCGAGATGGGCGGATCACGAGGTCAGGAGATCGAGACCATCCTGGCTAACACAGTGAAACCCCGTCTCTACTAAAAATACAAAAACTAGCCGGGCGAGGTGGCGGGCGCCTGTAGTCCCAGCTGCTCGGGAGGCTGAGGCAGGAGAATGGCATAAACCCAGGAGGCGGAGCTTGCAGTGAGCTGAGATCCGGCCACTGCACTCCAGCCTGGGCGACAGAACGAAACTCTGTCTCAAAAAAAAAAAAAAAAAAAAAGACCACACATTATAGAATGTCAATTATATGAAATATCTAAAATAGGCAAAAGTATAGAAACAAAGTAGATTACTGAATGCTTAGGACTGAGGGGTAGGGGGAAGAAGATGATTAAAATGTTTTAAAAATACTGGTTTGTGAATATACTACTTTTTAATTTTTTTTTTTTTTTTGGAGACAGAGTCTTGCTCACCCAGGCTGGAGTGCAGTCAGTGCAGCTTCCGCCTCCCGGAATCAAGTGATTCTCCTCACTCAGGCTCCCCGGTCAGCTGGGATGCAATGCGCCCTGCACCAATTTTTGTATTTTTCAGTAGAGACAGGGTTTCCACCATGTTAGCCCCAGGCTGGTCTCAAACTCGACCTCCAGATCTAACATCCCAGCCTCCCAAAGTGCTGTGATTACGGAAGGTGTGAGCTACCGATGCCAACCACCTAATAGAATATACTACAAATCAGCATTATATACTTTAAATGGGTGAACTGTATGATATGTGAATTATATCTCAATAAAACTTACCAAAAAACCCAGTTTCTTCAGCACAACGTGGCATCTGAAACCATATCAATGAATTTTTCATAAACTGTTCAAATCCATGAGTCTGTCTTGCACATTGAACAGATCTTATGCAGATCTTCTAATTGACACATTTTCATTATACAATACTACAAAAATCACATTTGTTAGTATCACCAGGGATTTAATCTTTAGGTGTTAGAAAGTTACAAGCTAAGGGTAGCAGATACACATCTTCCAAAATTCTAATTTTCACTTGAAAGCTTAAATATTATCATTGGTAAATAATGTCAGATGTTTTCTGTAAAGTAACAAGCTCACTTCGTTTTCAAGAAAACGTCTACCAAATACCCAAATCTGAATAACTAGTGTTATCAGTTGTTCTTTCAAGAAAAAATAGTGTTCCATGAAAAAAGTGGCTACTTAAGCTTGCAGCTCAATTGCCAAAGCTCTTCCTCAAGACACCCATCATATTTCTGTAGGCAGAACGCACTGTTACACATACTTCCCGTTTCATTATACAGAAAAGATACGTACTTGGGGATCAAAATTTAGCAAAAGTAGTAAGTTTGACTGCTTCATTCTTAAGTGAAATTAGTACTTTTTTAAAACTACACGTATGGCCGTGAAGAATACGATAACTAGTAGCAGAGTCTGCTGCCGCTGCTTTGATCCTTGCTAAAGTACCGGCTCGACCCCTCCAGGACCTCTGCACCATCAGTGCAGAAACCAAAGTGTCAACAAGGTGAAAAAAGCAAACAATATTTTGTTGTTATTCTGAAAATAATTCTGGCCTTGCAGATCCCCTGAAAGAGTCTCAGGGACCCTCTGAGGTCCACAGACCACATTTTGGAACCCAGTGGGTTAGGATATTACAAAAAACTAAAGGCTAGGTGCAGTAGCTCATGCCTGTGATTCCAGCACTATGGGAGGCTAGGCCAGTCCATTGCTTAAACCCAGGAGTTTGACACCAGCCTGGAAAAAAATAATGAGGGCCCATATCTACCAAAAAAATTAATTAATTAATTAGCTGGGTGTGACTGCGCACGCCTGTAGTTCCAGCTACTCGGGAAGCTGAAGTGGGAGGATCCCTTGAGCCTAGGAGTTCAAGGTTGCAAAGAGCTATGACGGTGCCACTGCACCCCAGCCTGGATGATAGAGCAAGACCCTGTACCAAAAACAAACAAATAAACAAAACCAAATTTTAAAAAATCCTAAGCCTCAGTGGCTTCACAGAAGATTGTTTCTTGCTCATGCTACAAGTCTAACATGGGTAAGCCGAGGGGTTCTGCTCATCCTAGTCCCTCAGGCTGAAAGAGGCCCCCTCTCAGCACATGGCCTCCATGGTCACTACGGCTTCTGCCTGCAAGTGACAATTCACATGGTATAAGCCAATGCAGGCCACACAGCCACCCTCCTTCAAAGAGGGTGAGAGCCAATCCCACCATGTGCCCAGAGAAGGATGACCAACTCCTTATGAACAACCCTGGTAACTACTACCCCAGGAGATCAGGGACGGACATAATGAGTCACTGAGTGGTCCAGTGGAGAGCAGATCCCAAGACCTAAAGGACTGCAGCTTGGCTCAGTTAGTTCCCCAACTGCTGCTGGACCAGACACAGAACCAGTGCTGATAAGTATCCTGGTATTTCAAGAGAAGCCAGAAGAAAGGATTTATATAAAATCTCATATATTTTTAATCCCATTTTTAAACATACTGGCCAGGCAGTGGTTCACACCTGTAATCCCAGCACTCTGGGAGGCCGAGGCAGGTGGATTGCTTAAACTCAGGAGTTCAATACCAGCCTGAGCAACCTAGTGAAACCCCATCTCTACTAAAAATACAAAAGGCTGTACGCAGTGGCTCATGCCTGTAATTCCAGCACTTTGGGAGGCTGAGGCGGGCAGATCATCTGAGGTCAGGAGTTCAAGACCAGCCTGGCCAACGTGGCGAAACTCCGTCTGTACTAAAAACACAAAATTAGCTGGGCGTGGTGGTGCACGCCTGTAATCCCAGCTACTTGGGAGGCCGAGGCAGGAGAATTGCTTGAACCTGGGAGGAGGAAGTTGCAGTGCATCACTGCACTCCAGCCTGGGTGACAGAGTGAGACTCCGTCTCAAAAAACAAACAAAACAAAAGAAGAAAACAATAAAAACCATGCAAGCAAAACCAAAGGTGCA
This sequence comes from Papio anubis, assembly GCF_008728515.1. Classification (NCBI taxonomy): domain Eukaryota; kingdom Metazoa; phylum Chordata; class Mammalia; order Primates; family Cercopithecidae; genus Papio; species Papio anubis. Next base: position 111,068,930 of record NC_044984.1, read on the forward strand.
TGTAACCCATTTCATCTCTATCGTGATAGTCACAAATTGAGAATGTGGGCTTTAAAATCACGTGGCCCTGAATCAGAGTCCCAGCCTGAGCCATTACAAAGAAATAATAGCCCTAAGCACAAGGAATTCCTACAAAGTGACAGAGACATCCAGTAATAAAATGGTCAGAGGACATGATAAGGCCACTTAAGATGCAGAACAGTCAAATTACCAAAACCAGTAAGATGTTCATCTTCAACCACTAGTCAGGGAAATATACAGCACAGTAATAATGATGGGGAATAAATCTGTAAGCTTATCTGAACAAAGTGTTTTAGGTGTTACTGAAGGACACAAAAGAAGGCAGGATGTGGAGGGGGAGACACGGATACTGGTGATCCTGACCCTGTGAAGGCCCAGGCTAACATGTGTGCTCGTCTCAGTTTTTCTCTGAGACAGAGTCTCTCTCTGTCGCTCACCCTGGAGTGCACTGGCGTGATCTCGGCTCACTGCAACCTCCGCCTCCAGGGTTCAAGCGATTCTCCTGCCTCAGCCTCCTGTGTAGCTGGGACTACAGGCACCTGCCACGCCTGGTTAATTTTTTTTGTATTTTTAGTAGAGATGGGATTTCACCATGTTAGCCAGGATGGTCTCAATCTCCTGACCTCATGATCCGCCTGCCTCAGCCTCCCAAAGTGCTGGCAATTACAGGCATGAGCCACTGTGCCTGGCTTCATCTTAGTTTTTAACAAAGAAGTTTAAAAAGTAATAAAACAAAATAGAAAAATAGGAAAAAAAGCATATAGAATAAGGATACAAATAAGAAAAATGTTTTTGTACAGCTGTACAATGTGTTTTCAGCTAAGTGTTAATACAACAGCCAAAAAGTTAAAAAAAATTAAAGTTTATAAAGTAAAAACATTACAGTAAGCAAATGTTAACTTATTATTAAAGAAAAATCTTCAAACAATGTAGAGCGGCCTGTGTGGACAGCTGACAGTAGCACACAGTAACCCGCTAGGCCTTCACGTTCACTCACCACTCACTCACTGACTCACCCAGAACAACTTCCAGTCCTGTAAGCTCCACTCATGGGAAGTGTTCTTTACAGGTGTACCATTTTTACTCTTAGATTTTTTGAAACAGAGTCTCACTCTGTTGCCCAGGTTGGAGTGCAGTGGTGTGATCTCGGCTCACTGCAACCTCCACCTCCCAGGTTCAAGTGACTCTCCTGCCTCAGCCTCCCACATAGCTGGGATTACAGGCATGCACCACCACGCCTGGCTAATTTTTATATTTTTAGTAGAGATGGGGTTTTGCCATATTGGCCAGGCTGGTCTCGAACTCCTGACCTCAAGTGATCTGTCTGCCTCAGACTCCCAAACTCCTAGGATTACAGGCATGAGCCACCACACCCAGCCCATTTTGTATCTTTTATACAGTATTTTTAACTGTACCTTTTCTATGGTTAGATATATTTAGATCCACAAATACCTCCCATTGTGTTGCAATCGCCTACAGTATTCAGTACAGTCACATGCTGTACAGACTTAGGGCCTAGGAGCAATAAGCTATGCCACACAGCCTAGGGGTGTAGCACAATCACCTAAAGATGCATTTTTCAAAATCTTGAGTGACGCATGACTATAATTTTAAAATGAAGAGGATGTGTCAGGGTAGTGAAAAGGTGGTTTAGGGAAGGTGACAGAGTGGACAGCACCTGAGCCAAGAGGTGAAAGGTTAGCAGAAGTATGCCAGACTGAAAAGAAACATTCATCCCAGTTAAAAAGGCTCACTTGTTTGTTCAATCAATATTTGGATTCCCATGAAGTGGCTGGCAGTATCCTAGGGGCTGGAGAGTCTATGAACAAGACAGACAAGGTCTCTGTTCTCAAGAATATCATAGTCTAAAAGAAAGAATGAAGCAAGACAGATAAACAAGTAAATGAACAAGAAATGTTCAGTTTGTGATGCCTACCACGAAGAAAATAAAGCAGGTTTATGAGCAAGGAATTGAAGTAATTTACACCATGTCATCAGGTATGGTCTGAAATAGTAACAGTCTGACCTGAAATGACACAAAAGATTCAACCATGCAGAGATCCTGGAAGAGAATCCAGAGTTTTCTCTGAGAATTTTACCTGGGGAAAGTGCCATGATCCCATCTTTTTAAAGATTATCACCCCTACTGCTGGGAAGAGAAGAAGACAAGAATGGAAGCAGAGACTTGCTGCTGGGCTACTGCAATCGTCCAGACGAGAGATGCCAGTGGCTTGGCCTAGGGTGACAGCAGTGACACTTCGAAGAAATGAGCAGATTCAGGATACACTCTGGAGGCAGAGCCAATATTGTGGATATAGGGAGTGAGAGGAGAAAAAAACAAATGAAGTGGCTTGAATACCTGGCAAACAGTAATGCCACTGAGTGAGACTGGGAAGACTCGGAAGGAACAAGTGCTGGCAGAGAAGAGTTCTGTTTGGTTCAAATACGAACACACTCAACGTCAACTAGAAAGTAGGAGGGTAGTTTCCAGGGGCTGGGGGAAAGGGAGAAACGAAGATTTATTGTTTAATGAATATAAAGTTTCAGTTTCTAGAAGAGTTATGGAAGTGGATGGTGGTGATGGTCGCACAGCGTTAAGGATGTATTTAATACCACTGAACTGCACACTTTAAAAATGGTTAAGATGGGGCCGGGCATGGTGGCTGACGCCTGTAATCCCAGCACTTTGGGAGGCCGAGGCAGGTGGATCACTTGAGGTCTGGAGTTCGAGACCAACCTGGGCAACAAGAGCGAAACTCGGTCTTAAAAAAAAAAAAAAAAAAAAAAAGATGGGAAATTTTATGTCATATTTTACCACAATAAAAAAAATTCGGAAAAAAAAAGATATCAACTAGGCAATCGGATATAAGAACTTGGGGATTTCTAGGACAGATCTAGGCTGTTATCAACTACAGGCATCAACAGCATACCTCCAGAGATCACCTGAGTATTTAAACAATGGTCCAGAGATCACCTGAGTCAGATAGAGAGGAAGGCAGAGGACGGAGTCCTGGCGCACACCACCACTCAGGGGTCCACAAGACAGACAAGGGACAACATACGACTGTGAGGAGGTGTCTGAGGTGGCAGAAAACACAAGTCACAGAAGTCTGGTAATTCACATGATCGCCCAGACATCCCGGCCAATAAAAGAGACTTACAACACTTAGCCTCTCTGTTTGCCTAAGGTAAACTGGGAGGTCAGGTACAATTCCTTATTCTTCCCTTTTCACAGCTCCCCTGCCAATCCACTAAACGTAGAGTGACCACATAGTTTTATCAATGTTCTATTCATTTATATATTTTATTTACACACTTGAGCTTTGAGAGTAAAAAGAAGGGCTTTTTATAACCATGTCAGGACAACAGCATAACCCAGGGTTATCCTGGGTGCACTCTGGAGCGTAACCACCCCTTCTACACAACTAAGCACTCAACCCGGACTTCTAGACAAACTTATTAATGCTTTGGGTAAGACTTCCCCACCCAAGCTCCTTGCTTTCTCCAGGAAATTGTCCCAGAAATTCTCACATGGAAGAAAAATGAAGGGGTGCAGTGTGTTGGAGGGGTGGAATTCCACCAATCAAGTTATGCACAAAAAGCATAAAAGGAACTGTGAGTCCTTTTGAGTCACCCGGGAGGACACAGAAACCCCAAATTAAACGAAGGGCACCCATGCCAGCGCTGGCCGACACTTGCCACCTGTGTCTTGGTTTCTCCCACTGTAATACTGGGAACCCCACCTCTCCCAGGGCTGCCACGAGGATGAAGCGCGCATATGTACGCCCTCTCTTAGCTCTGGACCGGGTAGGTGAAAAGCAGCGAGGTGTTCATAGAAGCAGTCACCACCGCTGAAGGGTCCTCAACTCGGGGTTCTAGTCCCAGCTCTGCCCTGGCCTAGCAAACCCTTCCCGCTTCAGGTACCAACGCGGTGAGCAGGTCCCTCACCCGTGCTGAGACTGGGACAGGAATGCGCACCTCTCCCCACCCTCGGACGCTCCGGCGGCGCGGCTGCAGACGCCAGGAGGTCGACAAACGCGAGGAGTAAGGAAAAGGAGGAGGAAGGGAAGGAAGGAGGAAGGAATGGAGAAAAGGAAGGAAGGAGGAAGAACGAAGTGAGGAAAGAGGAAGAAGAAAGGGAGAAAGAAGGGCAAAAGAAAGGAGGATAGAAGGAAGAAGGAGAGGAAGGAAGGAAGGAGAAAGGGGAGGAAGGAAAAAAAGGAGGAAGGTAACGAAGGAAGGGAGGCAGGTAGAAGGGAAGGAAGGAGAAAGTAAAGGAAAGGGGAGGAAGGAAGGAAGAAGGGAAGGGGAGGAGGGGAAGGGCGGCCACTGACCTGCTTGAAGGTGCTGCTGAGGAAGTAGACGAGCGACAGCCCGAAGACCAGGGCGAGCACCCACCTCTTCCGCAGAAGCCGGCGCCACACCATGGCCGCCAGGTTCACCATCCCGGCGCGGACTTGGGGCGCGGCGGCCGGGGCGCGGAACGCGGCAGGCCCGGGGCCCGGGCGGCATGGCCCCTACCCCTACGCGCCCGGCAGCCCCATCCCTCCAGGAGGGCGCCGGCCCCGCGGCCCGCGGCCCAGTCGGCTCCCGGCAGCCCTTAGCGTAGCCCCACGTGACCCCGCCCTACGCCCCCGCCTCCGCTCCGCAGCTACATGGGCTAGTCGCGCAAGATCTCCTCATCATTGGTCCCTACGGAGCGGTGGCTTCCTATTGGTTAATTGCAGGAAAAGGGGGCTGGCAATCGCGTGAGCGCAGCGGGCGTAGCCGTGCACGGGTCCTAGCGCCGGACCCGGCGATGGTGAGAAACCACCGAATAGGAGGCCGGAAGCATCGGAAGTCACGTGCTGCCCGGGCTGCGCGGGTGATTGGCTTGGCTGGACCTGAATGAGGCGGCTGTGATTGCTGAATTGTCTGGGCAGGTAAAAAGAGAACGCATTTTTTTTTCTTTTCTCCCAGCATGGTCTGTGTAGTCTCTTGCCCTTGCAGTCCCAGAGCGTTTTGCGCTGTGTGTTGGTTGCAAGGATGAAAAGCGCTCGCGACGTTGTGCCCGAAGTGCACCTGCCGGCTTCCAGTCCAAGTGATGCAGGCGATGCTCCGCTGAGTGCATTTCGATGCAGTCCTGTAACGGGCCCCGGGGGCGCAACTTGAACCATCGCAAGCCTCGAAAAGTCTAGGTGCAGTCCTTCAAAGGGACATACGGAGCAGAGGGTTAAAAGGCGTTTCATTCATTCAGATGCATCCCGCGTGCAAAATGTATTCCAGAATTATGTACGGCCTGCTTCCAACAGAGAATCCGAAGCCTCTTCCAATACAAGCATTCGAAAGTAGAGGCTCGAGCATTCGATTTAGGAGGCGGTGTTAAATGTGTGGATGAGAACTTTGGAATACTGAATTTTATTTTTCCCCCAAGGATTTGCAATGTGGGATAATGGGGGGAGGGGCGAGAGGGAGATTAAGTTGAGATTGTAAATTCTTGAAAAATATTTATATAATGACCTTTTCTTTATATACGAAGATGCTGCTGCCGAGCAGTTTGTTACCTAATTTTTCAAAAGAGAAAAGGGGCTTCACTGGCGGGTCGTTTCTAATCAGTGGCCCTAGTGACACCATTGCTGCCCCCTCAAGAAGTCTGGTCAGGATTAGGAAGTCATTCAACAGCCAATAACAGTGCCCTGAACTGATAGTCAGACACCATCTGACAGAGACACCCTATATCCACAGTATTGGCTCTGCCTGCAGAGACAAGAAGATATTGACGGAGGCTAAACCTATTCATGGGAAGTAGGTGGCCCTTGTTGCCTTGCTAAGGTGAAAGGTGGGACAGGGAGCAAGGGATCTAGAAAAGGGGATCTGGGAGACCCACAGATGTTTTATTCATTGAGTAAGTATTTGTTGAGTGCTGCTCTGTACCAGACAGTGTCCTAGATGCTGAGGCAGAGGGGTGAACCAAGTAGACAGGATCCCTGCTTTCATGAATGGCATTTATATTCTACTGGGGGGACAAATCATAAATAAATAAGTAAACATGAACAAATAAGTGCTATGAAGAATATAAAACAGGTCAACATTATGGGGGGTCAGGAGAATGAGAAGAGAAGGCCTCTGGAAGGAGGTGACATTTGCCTTGCGGGACCAAGCCCTGCCACATTTAGAGGAGAAAGTATTCCAAGAGGAGGGCACAGCAAGTGCAAAGGCCCTGAGGCAGGGACGTGCTGACACATTAGAGGAACAGAAGGGCCACTGTGGGTGGACAGGAGTGGGAAAAGGGAGAATGGGAGGAAATGCAGTTGGAAACAGATGATGCTACATCAGGAAGAACCTGTAGGCTGTGGACAGAGCTCGGGTTTGATTCTGATTGCACTGGACAGCCATTGGAGGGTTTAAGACATATTTTCTGGCTTCCCCAATCAGGACTCTTAGTTTGACAATAGGGTGAAATATAATACATTAAGAGTTTCAAAGAAGGCTGGGCATGGTGGCTCATGCCTGTAATCCCAGCCCTTTGGGAGGCCAAGGCAGGCGGATCCCTTGAGGTCAGAAGTTTGAGACCAGCCTGGCCAATGTGGTGAAACCCCATTTCTACTGAAAATACAAAAATTAGGCAGGCGTGGTGTCACATGCCTGTAAGCCTGTAATTTTAGCTGCTCTGTAGGCTGAGGCAGGAGAATCACTTGAACCCGGGAGGCAGAGTTTGCAGTGAGCCAAGATCGCACCACTGCATTCCAGCCTGGGTGACAGAGCAAGACTCTGTCTTAAAAAAAAAAGAAAAAAAAAAAGGTGTTTCAAAGAGGGATCACTGAGAGGCTACCCAGAGATACTGAGCAGATGGAATTATCTGCTTATAGCTACGAACAATGTCCTAAGGCTTCTTAGCAGATTCAAGGTATCACAGGGACTATTCATCCAAGTGTTCTGTTCCATCCAGGTTTGGAGTCTCTGGCAAGCTCCCCTGACTCTGCATCCCTCCGGAGACGAAGAGGAGGGGGAGGCGGCCTGTCCTCTCTGGGATCCAGTGGTCACATCCCCCTCAGGAGTCCCAAATGCCTACCTCCAGTGTCGTCAACATGGAGTTCTGAAGTCCATGTGGCTCTTCACAGTGAATCAGGTGACACGTCTCCAAGACAATTTGCATCTTTATTACTACTTGATTAAATGTGAGAGCTGGAAGGAAGCTTTGGTTTGACCACTCCACCCCTCCCATGTAACACATGGGGAATCTGAAGCCACAGAGAGGGTCCTGATGTGTCTGGGGTCACACAGAGGTCACTGATGTGTCTGGGGTCACACAGAGAGGTCACTGATGTGTCTGGGGTCACACAGAGAGGTCACTGATGTGTCTGGGGTCACAGAGGTCACTGATGGGGTCACACAGGGGTGCTGATGCCGGGGTGCACAGGAGTCACTGATGTGTCTGGGGTCACCACAGAGGTCACTGATGTGTGTCTGGGGTCACACAGAGGTCACTGGTGTCTGGGGTCACACACAGAGGTGCTGATGTCTGGGTCTGAGGGTTCCTGATATTGTCTGGGGTCACACAGAGAGGTTACTGATGTGTCAGGGTGCAGAGGGTTCCTGATGTGTCTAGGGTGCAGAGAGGTTGCACTGATGTGTCTAGGAGTCACACAAGAGAGGTCACTGATGTGTCTGGGGTCGCACAGAGGTCACTGATGTCTGGGGTCACCACACAGAGAGTCACTGATGTGTCTGGGTCACCACACAGAGGAGTCACTTTGATGTGTCTGGGGTCCTGCAGGAGTCACTGATGTCCAGGGTACACAGGGCACTACAGTGTGTGCAGGGTGCAGTGCTGGTGTGTGGGGTCACAGAGGTGCTGATGTGTCTTGGGATTCACAGAGAGGTCACTGATGTGTCTGAGGTCACGGGGAGTGCTGTGTCTGGGAGTGCATAGGGGTTACTGGTGTGTCTAGGGTGCAGAGGGTTCTGATGTGTCTGGGGTCACACCAGAGGTTACTGATATTGTCTAGAGTGCAGAGAGGTTCTGATGTGTCTGAGGGTCACACAGAGGTTACTGTGTCTGAGGGTCTGCACAGAGAGGAGTCACTGATGTGTCTGGGGTCGCACAGAGTCACTGATGTGTGTGGGGTGCAGGGCCACTGATGTGTCTGGGGTCACAGAGGAGTCGCACAGTGTGCAGAGTCACAGAAGGTCACTGATGGTCTGGGATCTCACAGAGAGGTCACTGATGTGTCTAGGGTCACACAGAGGTCACTGATGTGTCTGGGGTCACACAGAGAGGTTACTGATGTGTCTAGGGTCACACAGAGGTTACTGAAGTGTCTAGGGTCCCACAGAGAGGTTACTGATGTGTCTGGGGTCACACAGAGGTTACTGATGTGTCTAGGGTCACACAGAGAAGTTACTGATGTATCTAGGGTCGCACAGAGAGGTTACTGATGTGTCTAGGGTCGCACAGAGAGGTTCCTGATGTGTCTAGGGTCGCACAGAGAGGTTCCTGGTGTGTCTAGGGTCGCATGTTAGCAGCAGCGTCCACCCAGAATCCATGTCTCCTGCTAGTCTGCTGCCCACTTCACTTCATCCGGCACCTCTTGGCTGCACAGTTCACTGCATTATCCTCTCACATGAGGACTTCCTCCACCTCTGAGTCTCATCGTCCTCCTCTGTGAAATGCGGTGATAGCTTTCCTCATGGGATAGAATGTCACATTGAGGATGGAATGGCATGAAAGATTGAAATACGTGTTGGAAAATGCCAGAGAGCACTAGAGGTCTAAGATATGACTAGTGCGGGTTTGCAGTTTACAATTACCTTGGCAATCTGACAGGCAGTGGGAGTGTTGGGAGACTCTGGCTCACCCATGTGTTGGGTTTTAGGTGTTAAGGAAGATGCAGAGACGCCACAGCAGCAACACGGATAACATTCCACCTGAAAGGTAGGCATCCCTGGTTCTGTTCCATCTGAGGGCTCTGGGCTTCGGGTGGTGAGGGGCAACCCGAAACTGGATTGAACAATGCCTCCCACTCAGTGTTAGTTGTTAGAGTCACAGTGATGGCCTCATACTAAACATTCAATGCATAATAGCTTGCTCTTTCTTTTATGCTAAATTTCAAAGCCTTGTGTGACAGGTGAGCCATCTGACTCATTGTATCAATGAATGTACCTGTGGGATTTTAATTTATGGAGATGTCTTTGTCCATACAGGCTGCTATCACAAAAATGTCATAGAATGGGTGGTTTCAACAACAAATATTTATCTCTTACAGTGCTGGAGGCTAGGAAGTCCAAGGTGAAAGCTCCAGCATGTTCAGTGTCTGCGAAAGGCCCACTTTCTGGTTCACTGATGGCCATTCTCTTGCTATGTCCTAATGTGGTGAAGGGAAGGGGATCTGTCTGGGTCTCCTTTTTAAGGGCACTAATCCCATTCGTGAAGAGCCCATCTCATCACCTAATCATTCCCAAAGGCCCACGTTCTAGTACTATCGCATTGCAGGTTAGGTTTCTTTTTTGAGAGAGGGTCTTGCTCTGTTATCTGTTACTGCACTGCTAGAGTGCAGTGGTGATCATGGCTCATTATAGCCTCCAAATCCTAGGCTCAAGCAATCCTCCTGCCTCAGTCTCCCGAGTAGCTGGGGCTACAGGCATGTGCCACCATACCTAGCTAATTTTTAAATTTCTTTTGGTAGAGATGGGGTCTCACTAAGTTGTCCAGACTGGCCTCAAACTCCTGGGCTCAAACGATCTTCCTACCTTGACCTCTCAAAGCCCTGGGATTATAGGTGTGCACCACTGTGCCTGGCGTGGGTTAACTTTCAACATAAGAATCTGCAGAGGACACAAACATTGAGATCATAGCTCTGAGAAACAACACGGAGAGGCTAATGACATTGAAAGATGAGATTTTTATTTCTTCCATTTCTCAAGAGGAGGGGCATACTGCTGCATGCAGGGCTGCCTGGGGAAGCACCAGCATCAGTCAGGGGGCAGAAAGGACCGAGGAAAAAGCATAGGTCACAGCCTTTATTGTGTTTTCTGGGGGAAAGAAAGACAAGTCAGGGGAAATAGTTTAGGACTGGCTAGTTTGAATCATGCTGGTGGGCTCTGGGGTATCAAGGTGGTCTCTTTTTTTTTTTTTTTTTTTTTTGAGATAGGATCTCCCTCTGTTGCCCAGGCTAGAGTGCAATGGCATGATCTCGGCTCACTGCAGCCTCGATCTCTCAGGCTCAAGTGATCCTCCTACCTCAGCCTTCCGAGTAGCTGGGACTGAAGGCATGCACCACCATGCCCAGCTAATTTTTGTATTTGTAGAGACAGGTTTTTGTTATGTTTCCCAGGCTGGTCTCAAGCGACCTGCCCACCTTGGCCGCCCAAGGTTCCGCTTGCTGGGATTATAAGCACAAGCCACCACGCCTGGCCTCAAGGTGCTCTTTAGTTTGGTATCTGGCCCTGGATGATTTAGGACAGGATGCATTTGTAAAACTTAGATGAAGGAAGGGCCATGCAGTGACTCACGCCTGTAGTCCCAACACTTTGGGAGACCAAGGTGGGAGGATAACCTGAGTCCAGGAGTTAGAAACCAGCCTAGGTGACACGGGGAGATCCTGTCTCTACAAAAAAAAATTTTAAACTAGCCAGGCATGGTGGTGCATGTCTATAGTCTCAGCACTTTAGGAAGCCAAGGTGGGAGGATCGCTTGAGCCCAGAAGTTTGAGACCAGCCTGGGCAAAATAGGGAGACCCCATCTCTACAAAAAATAAAAACTAACCCAATATGGTGGCATGCATCTGTGGTCCTAGTTACTCAGGAGGCAGAGGTGGGAGGATTGCTTGAGCCTAGGAGGCGGAGGTTGCAGTGAGCTATGATTGCACCACTGCATTCCAGCCTGGGCAACAGAGTGAAACCCTGTCTCAAAAAAAAAAAAAAAAAGTGAAACGAAGCAGTGGTTGGGGTTATGGGCTCTGGATCGCAAGGACATGTACATAACTTTGGCCATTCGTTTGGCCTTGTGATTAATATATAGGTAGGACCAGATCGAATCTAAAAAAAAAAAAAAAAAAAAAGTTAAAAATGCTCATGAGCTAGAATTTTTTTTTTTTTTTTGAGACGAAGTCTCGCTCTGTCACCCAGGCTGGAGTGCAGTAGCATGATCTCAGCTCACTGCAACCTCCTGGGTTCAAGCTACTCTCATGCCTCTGCCTCCCGAGTAGTTAGGAGTACAGGTGCGCGCCACCATGTTTGCCTAATTTTTTTGTATTTTAGTAGAGATAGGGTTTCACCATGTTGGCCAGGCTGGTCTCAAACTCCTGAGCTTGGGCAATCCACCCACCTCAACTTCCCAAAGGGCTGGGATTACAGGCATGAGCCACTGCACCCAGCCTAGAATTTATATCTATTGAAACCCAAGAGGGAACACACCTGGGGGCCTGTTCTCAGGTTGGGACAGCCTCCAGCCCCAGAAGCCCCATGCTAGCACATGCATCCAAGAGGCAGGCAGCCAAGCCTTCCCTTCCTCACATCCCAGCCCTGGGACTGAGTTTTGTATGGTACCTGCCTGTTCTGCAGGGAAGAACACAGGGCTCAGCCAAACCCCAGCTCAGCCACTTCCCACCTGTGGTGACTTTGGTACGTGACTTCACCCCTAGGTCTCAGCTTCTCCATCCAAAAATGGCAGGTGACAGAACTCAAGAGTTGCTTATGGGCCGGGCGCAGTGGCTCATGCCTGTAATCCCAGCACTTTGGGAGGCTGAGGCAGGTGGATCACCTGAGATCAGGAGTTTGAGACCAGCGTGGCCAATGTGGTGAAACCCCATCCCTACTAAAAATACAAAAATTAACCAGGTATGGTGGCAGATGCCTGTAGTCCCAGCTACTCAGGAGGCTGAGGAAGGAGAACCACTTGAACCCTGGAGGTGGAGGCTGCAGTGAGCAGAGATCACGCCACTATACTCCAGCCTGGGTGACAGAGCGAGACTCCATCTCAAAAAAAAAAAAAGAGTTGGTTATGGATGAAGGAGTGAGTGTGAAGATGCAGAAACAGCATCCGGCTTGTAAGAAGCCTGCGTGTTGGAACCTTTTCCGCCTCTAAAGACAACATTGTCATCTGCTCTCAAGTGAACCGTGAGATCTCTTGGGGGCAGAGACCACAGCAGGAAACTCAAACTGTGTATTGAGTGCTTATGCTGTGCCAACCGCAACATTACCCCAGTAAGAGCACCCATTTTACAGATGCAGAAGCTGAGGCTCAGAGAGGGGAAGGAAATTACCTAAAGTCACACAGCCAGGAAGTAGCAGGGCTGAGATCTGGGCCCCCATCCATGTGTCCCCCAGCACCTGTGCTTTGAGATAGCACATTTTGGCTGCCTACTGTCTGAGCAGAACCACTTCCCCTCCTGGGTTGCCTCAAGCTCTGGCGCTTAAGTGGTTAAGTTGGAAGCGCAGCCTCTGTCCCCCTAAGGAATACTCTTTCCCAGTTAGGCTGAAATCTCAGCTGGATGCAGGGGAGAGGCCCAGGGAAGGGAGGCCAGCTATAAAAAGCCCCTTGGTGGGTTGAGTCTTCCCTGGTTGTACTGGAGGCCCCTGAGCCCAGCGAACTCAGAGTGCTGGCAAGCTCAAGGGGGACGGGATGGCTTTCTAGGGCCCCTTGGGTGGCCACGGAGAGAGAGTGGCCTCCTCGTGAGCCAACGTGGGTACCTGCGAGGACTCTTGCTTTCTGAGCTGAGCTCTTTGAAGTGCAGAAAAAGCTCAAGTCCCCTTGAGGATCATAGCCATGGTGTTTGCTGTTGTTGTCATTATTAATATTATCATTATTATTATCCAGAGCCCAGTGGAGGAGGAGCGCATATTTCCTGGGCTTTTGGAGCCAGCAGGGATGGAGCTTGGTGGGAGAGGGAATCCAATCGTGAGTTCCCTCCATTGCACCAGATTTTTTTTTTTTTTTTTTTTTGAGATAGAGTCTCACTGTGTTGCCCAGGCTGGAGTGCAGTGGCACAATCTCAGCTCACTGCAACCTCTGCCTCCCAGGTTCAAGTGATTCTCCTGCCGAAGCCTCCTGAGTAACTGGGATTACAGGTGCGCACCCCATGCCCGGCTAATTTTTGTATTTTTAGTAGAGAGGAGTTTTTGCCATATTGGCCAGGCTGGTCTCAAACTCCTGGCCTCAAGTGGTTCACCCACCTCATCCTCCCAAAGTGCTGGGATTACAGGTGTGAGCCACCACACCCAGCCTGCTTCAAACTCCTGACCTCAAGTGATCTGCCCACCTTGGCCTCCCAAAGTGCTGGGATTATAGGCATGAGCCACCAGGCCTGGCCTCACTGGGTTTTTAGTAACATACCTGTAGGCCCAGTTTGTGCAGCCAGGGGAACCACCGTGTCCCCCTGCTGTGTGTCACAGGTGTTCTGCAAGATGTTAAATGGCTTTTCATGGGTAAAAAAAATTCAAATAAGTTTGGGGAACACTGGGCTTAAGCAAAGTCCATTTTTTCACTTGCAGGCCTTCTCAGAGCCTTTAGTATGCCTGTTCATGCATTCCTTCAAACACTTTTTATTGAGCATGTTCCGAGTGCCAGGTGCATTGTACAGGGTGGTAAAGATGCAGTGGGGAGCAAGGTTATGGTCTTTGACCCTGTGGAGTGGAGCTCTGTCCAAAGCTATGGTTCGCAGCACTGATCACACGTTAGAATCACTGTAACGGGGGGCGGTGGGGAATGGTGGCTCATGCTTGTAATCCCAGCACTTTGGGAGGCCAAGGCAGGTGGATCACTTGAGCACAGGAGTTCGAGACCAGCCTGGCCAAAATGGTGAAAACCCATCTCTACAAAAAAATACAAAAATTAGTCAAGCGTAGTGGCACACACCTGTGATCCCAGCTACTCGGGAGGCTGAGGCATGAGAATCACTTGAGCCCAGGAGGCAGAGGTTGCAGTGAGCGGAGATTGCGCCACTGCACTCCAGCCTGGGTGACAGAGGGAGATCCTGCTCAAAAAAAAAAAAACAAGAATCCCTGAGGGGACTCTGAGTAACTTCAGATGCTGGGAGCCACCCACAAAGATTTTGATTCAGTTGGTCTCCAGTGGGGTCGGGGCACCTGTCTTTTTCAAAAGTTCCCCCAAGTGATTATAATACATGGCCAGGGTTGAGAGCCACAGGTCTTGAGGGAAAGATGAGGGATAAAATGACAGCTGCGATCAATCCTGTGCAGGTGACGTGAGGGTGCAGTGAGGACAAGGAGCAGGGGACTGTCACTGTCTGGGGGGGAGGGAAGCCTCAATCCAGAAAGGGAGATTTTAGCTGAAATCTGACAGATGAGCGTGCATTACCTAGTTGGGATGGGGTGCGGGTACGGCAGACATCCCGGTGAAGGTGACAGCCTGTATTAGAAAGCCCTTGCACGGTGAGAAAGGGGCACATGATAAGATTGGAGTTTGGGGCCAAATAATCCAGGGTGCCTGGCGACTTCATCTCTCTGAGCCTCAGTTTCTTTGTCAGTAAAGAACATGATATTTGGGAATGATATTTGTACATCTAGAGGGTTCCTCTGAGACCATGGGAAGGAACACAGAATGGGAAGCCCTGGGAGGGTTTTTAGTGGGATTGTGAAATAATCAAATACAGCCAGCCGGCCCTCCATATTCATGGGGGGGTTGGTTTCAAGACCCCATGGATATGAGAATATGCAGCTGCTCAAGTCCCTTGTATAAAATGGCTAGGATAGTCAGCCCTTTGTATCTGTGGGTTTTGGTCCACAACCCAAGGTTGGTTGAATCCTTAAATATGGATGCCGGACTGTACGTGTTTTATTATTATTTATTTACTTACTTATTTATTGAGAAAGCATCTCACTCTGTCACCTAGGCTGGAGTGCAGTGGCGTGATCTTAACTCACTGCAACCTCTACCTCCTGGGCTCAAGCCGTCCTCCCACCTCAGCCTCCCCACTAGCTGGGACTACGGGTGCGTGCCACCATGCCTGGCTAATTTTTTAATTTTCTGTAGAGACAGGTTCTTCCTATGTTGCCCAGGCTGGTCTTGAACTCCTGGGCTCAAGGGATCTGCCCACCTTGGCCTCTCAAAGTGCTGGGATTATAGGCGTGAGCCAGCATAGCTGGTCTTTTATATATTTTAAAACATATTTCCTGGAGCCAATTGCAATGGCACACGCCTATAATCCCAGCTACTTAGGAGGCTGAGGTGGAAGGATCACTTGAGCCCAGGAGTTTGAGGCTGTAGTGAACTATGATCGCACTACTCCAGCCAGGCAACAGAGTGAGACTCCTGTCTCTCCCTGTGTATAATGGTCTCGTATAATAGATGATATGAGATCAAGTGTGAAAACAGTGGAAAATTTCCACCAGAGCCTCCCTCCTGCTGCCATTTTGGACTGAGTGACATCTGACATACATTTATTAAGCACCTACTATGTGCCTTGGGTTGTGGGGTCCAGAGAATGAATGAAGCCCAGCCCATTTTCAGTAAGCTCATGGTATATCTGGAGTCTCTTAGTGGTCTGTGGGGGTGCCTGCAGGGTGAGAGAAGGAGGGAGTGGCTCTTTGTCCTCCCTACTCCCCAACACATGCACATCGAGCACATCAGCTCCGCTTGCATCTGTGGTGTGGACTGAGTTTGCAACGCAGTGATTCCACTTCAAAATAGGATGAACCCTTGGCTGGGCACGGTGGCTCCTGCCTGTAATCCCAGCACTTTGGGAGACCGAGGCGGGCAGATCACCTGAGGTCAGGAGTTCGATACCAGCCTGGCCAACATGGTAAAACCCTATCTCTACTAAAAATACAAAAATTACACAGGCATGATGGTGGGTGCCTGTAGTCCCAGCTACTTGGGAGGCTGAGGCAGGAGAATCGCTTGAACCGGGGAGGCGGAGGTTGCAGTGAGCCAAGATCGCGCCACTGCACTCCAGCCTGGGTGGCAGAGCGAGACTCTGTCTCAAAAGGAAAAAAGAAAGAAAAGAGGATGAACCTAAGAATAGAAAGGTGGTATCCAGAACTTGGTGTTCGTGGGAAACGGCACCCAATACTGGGCTCTCCATTCCTGCAGGCCTAACTCCGGGCTCTCTGCTCTGCCAGCAGTGGCTCTGCAGGAGCCACAGAATCCTTTGCCTGATTCCAACCCAAGAGGCCCTTGCTTGGAACTAGAGAAAGCAATTTGGCCTTGCAGGTCTTCCATAGGAATTAGAGATAACAGTTGCCATGTATTGAGAACCTATTATTGCAAAACGTATTTTAAATTTAACACCCCCACCCCCAAGAATTCTATTCAGGAATAGAGGCCCATTGTTCAGGTAAGAAAGCTGAGTGCAGAGGTGTAAGGGCCCCTAGAACAGGTGGAGCTGGAGCTTGAATGTGGGCCTCCCAGCTAAGTCTTCTTCGCATTACTCTCTGCCGCCCACCCAATGTCAGCTGTGACCAAGGCTGGCCCCTCTGGGGAACTGGGGGACATTGAACTTGAAGGCTGCAGAGCCAGGGGTCCTTGGGATCCCGAGGTAATTCTAGAATCATAGAATTCTGTGCACCCGTTTCAACGAAATGTGCTGGTTACTAAAATGGGCTCTAGAGAGAGTCGGCCTGGGTTCGAATCTCCCCTGCTCCATCCCTTACCAGCTCTGTGACTCTGGACAAGTTACTTTCTCTCTCTGAGCCTCCATTTCTTTATCCGTAAAGCGGGAATATCAGTAGGACCTAATTCCAGGGTTGATGGGAGGATTTAGTAAGTTAATCAATGCAAAACACTCAGAAGACTATCTGACACATAGTAGGTTTCAATAAAGGTTATGACCTATTGTTATTAATATTATTTGTATTAGTTCCTAGGACTGCCGTAACAAAGTACCGTACCCCGAGGGGAGGGGCTTAAACAGCATAAATTTCTTTTAACAAATTCTGGAGGCTGGAAGGCTGAGATCAGGGTATCAGCAGGGTTGGTTCCTTCTGAGGCCTCTCTCCTTGGCTTGTGGACGGCCGTCTTCTCCCTGGGTGTTTACATGGTCTACTGTCTGTACCTGTCTGTGTCCTAATCTCTTCCTCTTTTTTTTTTTTTTCCTTTTGAGACAGTCTCTCTGTCGCCCAGGCTGGAGTGCAGTGGTGAGGCCTTGACTCACTGCAGCCTCAACCTCCTGGGCTCAAGTGATCCTCCCACCTCAGCCTCCTGAGTAGCTGGGACTACCGGCGTGTACCACCATGCCTGGCTAATTTATCTCTATTTCTTGTAAAGATGGGGTCTCCCTATGTTGCCCAGGCTGGTTTTGAACAACTGGACTCAAGTGATCCCACCTCTGACTCCCAAAGTGCAGGGATTACAGGCATGAGCCACTGCATCAGCCCTAACCTCTTCTTATAGGGACAGCAGTCACCCTGGATTGGGACCCACTCCAATGACTTCGTTTTAACTTCATTGCCTTGTACAGACCCTATCTTTAAACAGGGTCACATTCTGAGATTCTGGGAGGAAGGACTTTATGTGAATTTGAGGAGGGACACAGCTCAACCCATAACATAATTGATATTATTGGTTCCCATCCTCCTCTGGAGTAAGGTCTTTTCCTTACTGCCTGACTTCCTGGGGTTTTTCTCCCCTTGTCACCCAGAAACCGCAGCCAGACGCTCAGCTCTGAGGCGAGTGTGGATGAAGGCGGCGTCTTTGAGAGTCTGAAGGCAGAGGCGGCCTCCCCACCAGCGCTCTTCTCGGGCTTATCAGGAAGCCTCCCCACCAGCTCGTTCCCCTCCAGCCTGGTGCTGGGCTCCTCCGCTGGCGGTGGGGACGTGTTCATCCAGATGCCCGCATCCAGGGAGGAAGGAGGGGGCCGGGGCGAGGGGGGTGCCTACCACCACCGCCAGCCCCACCACCACTTCCACCACGGCGGCCACCGCGGGGGCTCCCTGCTGCAGCACGTGGGTGGGGAGCACCGGGGGCACTCGGAGGAGGGAGGTGACGAGCAGCCTGGGACGCCTGCCCCTGCCCTGTCCGAGCTGAAGGCTGTGATCTGCTGGCTCCAGAAAGGACTCCCCTTCATCCTGATCCTCCTGGCCAAACTGTGCTTCCAGCATAAGCTCGGTGAGTTCTGGGGGCATGGGTGTCCTGGCCATGGGCTTCAACACGCAGGCTGCCTGCAGCCTGTGGGGTGGGGGCTCCTCCTCTGAAACCCAGGGAGAGACAGTAGAGACCAACATGGGCTTCAGAGTGTGGGATTCTGAGTCAGACCTGGGTTCAAATCCTGGCTGACTAGCTGTGTGACTTTGGGCAAGTCACTTGGCTTCTCTGAGCCTATTTCCTCATCTGTCTAGTGGGAGTTATGATAGAAACTTCCTCGCTAGTTGGCTAGTGTGAAGGAGTCCTGTGTAATAACTCAAACTGCTGGAGTCTGCACCCTAGCTCTGTCCCCTCCTAGCTGTGTGATGCTAGGTGCATTATTTAACCTCTCTGTGCCTCAGTTTCATCATCTGTAAAGTGGGGGTATGATTTTATATTCTTCATGGGATAACAGTGATGTTAAATTTGAGTTAATGTGTATAAAACACATTATTATATATATAAGCTAGAGTGCAGTGGTGCAGGTCTCAGCTCACTGCAGCCTTCGCTCACTGCAACTTTTGCCTCCCAAGTTCAAGCGATCCTCCCACCTCAGCCTCCTGAGTAGCTGGGACTACAGGCATGTGCTACCACGCCCGGCTAAATGTAAAATTTTTTGTAGAGTCAAAGTCTTACTGTATCAGCCTCCCAAAGTGCTGGGATTACAGGTACAAGCCACTGCCCCAGCCTACTATATTTATTATTCACACACATTGAAATATTTAACATAGAGGCTGGCATACAGCAAATGATGAATAAATACTACCTACTGTTATTATTAGGAAATAATATAATGATTCATAAAGTGCTCAGCCTCCTATCTAACACATAGTCGACAGTCAGTAATTGGCCTCTAGTATACTGTTTTTCGTTTGTTTGTTTTGACATGGAATTTTGCTCTTGTTGCCTTGGCTGGAGTGCAGTGGTGCAACCTCTACTCACTGCAACCTCTGCCTCCCAGGTTCAAGCAATTCTCCTGCCTCAGCCTCCCAAGTGGCTGGGATTACAGGCAACAGCCACCACGCCTAGCTAATTTTTGTATTTTTTAGTAGGGACAGGGTTTCACCATGTTGGCCAGGTCTCGAACTCCTGACCTCAGGTGTTCTGTCCGCTTCAGCCTCCCAAAGTGCTGGGATTATAGGCGTGAGCCACTGTGCCTGGCCTAGTGTACCATTGTTGTTATCATTAATGTTACTTACTGTTTTTTTGTTTGTTTGTTTTTGTTTTTGAGATGGAGTCTCACTCTGTCACCAGGCTGGAGTACAGTGGCGTGATCTCAGCTCACTGCAAACCTCCGCCCTCTGAGTTCAAGCGATTCTCAGCCCTAACCTCAAGTGATCCACCTGCCTTGGCCTCTCAAAGTGCTGGGATTACAGGCGTGAACCACCACACCCGGCTTACTTATTAGATCATGGTGTTGCTGTGCCCCGGCCGGCTTATAGGCTGTTGTTTTAGTACTGCAGTAGGAGTGATGGTAAGAATTATCTTGTGGGCTACTATTTTCCATGAGAAAATATCAGGCAGGTGCAGTGGCTCGTACCTATAATCCTAACACTTTGCGAGGCCAAGGCGGGAGGATTGCTTGAGGCCAGGAGTTCAAGACCAGCCTGGGAAACATAGTGAGACCCTATCTCTACTAAAAAAAAAAAAAAAAGAAAGAAAAAGAGAGAGAGAAAGCCTCGAGAGGAGATGAGACCATTCTTTATTTCTTATTTTCTTCTCTCTGGGATTCCTCCACCTTCCTTGCTGGGGTGCTGTCCTATCAGCCCCACCCTTTCTATTCCTAGAAGTGAAAGCTGGCATGTTCCCCATTACCCTGAATTCTGGCATCACAGCTAAGTTTTGTTTCGTGAGTATGGTCGTTTTCTTTTTCACTTGGCAGGTTTTTTTTTTTTTTGGTTGTTGTATTTTAATCACAGAGAAGAGCACCAAAAAGGATTATGGGGCTACTCATTCTTGTTTTATGTGCTTATAGTGAAGAAATACCGCTTCTACAAAGTAGATCTGGAAAAATAGCTGGAGTGCACATACCTATTAAAAGAGTAAGTGAGGCCGGGCACAGTGGCTCACGCCTGTAATCCCAGCACATTGGGAGGCTGAGTTGGGCAGATCACTTGAGGTCAGGAGTTTGAGCCCAGCCTGGCCAACATGGTGAAACCCCATCTCTACTAAAAATACAAAAATTAGCTGGGTGTGGTGGCAGGCACCTGTAATCCCAGCTACTCGGGAGGCTGAGGCACAACAATCACTTGAAACCGGGAGGTGGAGGCTGCAGTGAGCTGAGATTGCACCACTGCACTCCAGCCTGGACAACAGAGTGTGACAGTGTCAGATAGATAGATAGATAGATGGATAGATAGATAGATAGATAGATAGATAGATAGATAGATAGATAGATAGGGCGAGCATCAGGTGAAAGAGGAATCCTGTCTGCAAATAACAAAAAGCAGGACTCAAAAATCATTATTCCAAGAGAATTCCAAGATTGTAGCTTGGCAAACAGTGGCCAATTACATGACTGGTGGAAGAAAATTCAATTCCGTTATGCCATCTGCCTGGGTCATGTTTGTCTGTTAGCTGGGATTTTTTTTTTTCTCATTGAACATTAAACTTGAATTCCTTATGGTGCTGTGAGTTCTTTCTTTCTTTCTTTCTTTTTTTTTTTTTTTAAAGACAGAGTCTTGCTCTGTTGCCCAGGCTGGAGTACAGTGGTGTGATCTCGACTCACTGCAGCCTCCTCATCCTGGGTTCAAGCAATTCTTGTGCCTCAGCCTCCTGAGTAGCTGTGACTACAGGCGTGTCCACCATGTCCAGCTAATTTTTGTATTTTTAGTAGAGATGTGATTTCACCATGTTGGCCAGGCTGGTGTCAAACTCCTGATCTCAAGTGATCTGGCTACCTCGGCCTCCCAAAGTGCTGAGATTACAAGCGTGAGCCACTGTGCCCAAGCTGTGAGTTTTTTCAATGTATGCTTTTATCACAAATTCTATATGATTCTATCAGACTCTTCTTGAAAGTAGAAATAATAAGAGGCATCATTTACTAACTGCTAGGGATTATGATCTAGAAGCTTTATCCCTCCATGAGGTATAAGTAATGTTATTGCTGTGTCCATTTTACAGATGAGGAAACTGGGGCTCAGAGAGGTGCAGTGACTTGCCCAAGCTCACACAGAGAGGGAGTGGCAGAGCTGGGAATTGAACCCAGCCCTTACCAGACTGCACAGCCCATCCCCTTAGCCAGTGCTATAAAGTATCCCCACAGGGACCTAAATCCTGTCCCTAAGTCAGAATGACTCAGAATTCCCAGAGATTTAGATGGCAGCCCAAATCCCCCAGAAGTGGGATTTTTTTTTTTTTTTATTTTACTCTCTCTCTCCTATCAACTCCAAGGGGCCTAGGGATGTGTCTTTTCCCTCATGTTGCTCAGCACCCAGGCTAGGCCTGATGAGTCTAAGTGGGTGACGTCAGGCCCTTCTCTGTCCCACAGGCATCGCTGTGTGCATTGGGATGGCTAGCACCTTCGCCTATGCCAACTCCACGCTCCGAGAACAGGTCTCTCTGAAGGTGAGTCACCTGCCAACCTAGTCTCCTGTGGCTGCTGCAACAAATAGCCACAAGCCAGGCGCAACCTTCCCACTAAGTCTCCAAAGTCCATTGTATCATTCTTATGCCTTTGCGTCCTCATAGCTTAGCTCCCACATACCAGTGAGAACATACGATGTTTGGTTTTCCATTCCTGAGTTGCTTCACTTAGAATAATAGTTTCCAACCTCATCCAGGTCACTGCAAATGCTGTTAATTCATTCCTTTTTATGGCTGTGTAGTATTCCATCATATATGTGTATATATGTGTGTGTATATATATACACACATATATATGTGTATGTGTGTATATATAAACACATATATGATGGAATATATATATATACACACACACACACACCACAATTTCTTTATGTACTTGATTGATGGGCATTTGGGTTGATTCCAAGATTTTGCTATTGTGAATTGTGCTGCTATAAACATGCGTGTGCAAGTATCTTTTTTGAATAATGATTTATTTTCCTCTGGGTAGATGCATAACAGCAGGATTGCTGGATCAAATGGTAGCTCTACTTTTAGTTCTTTAAAGAATTTCCAGGGCCGGGCGCGGTGGTTCAAGCCTGTAATCCCAGCACTTTGGGAGGCCGAGACGGGCGGATCACGAGGTCAGGAGATCGAGACCATCCTGGCTAACACAGTGAAACCCCGTCTCTACTAAAAATACAAAAACTTAGCCGGGCGAGGTGGCGGGCGCCTGTAGTCCCAGCTACTCGGGAGGCTGAGGCAGGAGAATGGCGTGAACCCGGGAGGTGGAGCTTGCAGTGAGCTGAGATCCGGCCACTGCACTTCAGCCTGGGTGACAGAGCGAGACTCCGTCTCAAAAAAAAAAAAAAAAAAAAGAATTTCCACACTGTTTTCCATAGCGGTTATACTAGTTTACATTCCCACCAGCAGTGTACAAGTGTTCCCTGTCTACCACATTTACACTAGCATTTATTGTTTTTTGATTTTTTGATTGCAGCCATTCTTGCAGGAGTGAGGTGCTATCACATTGTGGTTTTGATTTGCATTTCCCTGATCATGAGTGATGTTGAGCATTTTTTCACATTTTTGTTGGCCATTTGTGTATCTTCTTTTGAGAATTGTCTGTTCATGTCCTTAGCCCACTTTTTGATGGGATTGTCTGTTTTTTTTCTTACTGATTTGTTTTGAGTTCATTGTAGATTCTGGATAATAGTCCCTTGTCAGATGTACAGATTGTGAAGATTTTTCTCCCACTCTGTGAGTCGTCTGTTTACCCTGCTGACTGTTCCTTTTGCCGTGCAAAAGCTCTTTAGTTTAATTAGGTCCCAGCTATTTATCTTTGTCTTTATTGCATTTCCTTTTGGGTTCTTGGTCATGACATCCTTGCCTATGCCAATGTCTAGAAGGGTTTTTCCAATGTTATCTTCTAGAATTTTTATAGTTTCAGGTCCTAGGTTTAAATCCTTAATCTATCTTGAGTTGGTTTTTGTATAAGGTGAGAGATGAGGATCCAGTTTCATTCTCCTCATGTGGCTAGCCAATGATCCCAGCACCATATGTCGAAAAGGGTGTCCTTTCCCCACTTTATGTTTCTGTTATGTTCAGTTAGCTGTAAGTATTTGGGTTTATTTCTGGGTTCTCTATTATGTTCCATTCATCTATGTCCTTATTTTTGTACCAGTACCACGCTGTTTTGGTGACTATGGCCTTATAGTATAGTTTGAAATTAGGGAGTGTGATGCCTCCAGATTTGTTCTTTTTGCTTAGTCTTGCTTCAGTTATGTGGGCTCTTTTTTGGTTCCACATGAATTTTATAATTGTTTTTTTCTAACTCTGTGAAGAATGATGGTAGTATTTTTATGAGGATTGCATTGAATTTGTAGATTGCTTTTGGCAGTATGGTCATTTTCACAATATTGATTCTACCAATTCATGAGCATGGGATGTGTTTCCATTTGTTCGTGTCATCTATGATTTCTTTCAGCAATGTTTTATAGTTGTCCTTGTAGATGTTTTTTGACTCCTTGGTTAGGTATTTCCTAAGTTTTGTTTTGTTTTGTTTTTTGCAGCTATTGTATAAGGGGTTGAGTTCTTGATTTGATTCTCCACTTGGTTGCTATTGGTGTATATAAAAGAGCTACTGATTTGTGTACATTAATCTTGTACCTGGAAATTTTATTTTATACTGGCTGGGTTCATCACAGATGGCTTTTATTATACTAAGGTATGTCCCTTGTATGTCGATTTTGCTGAGAGTTTTAATCGCGAAGGAATGCTGGATTTTGTCTAATGCTTTTTCTGTATCTATTGAAATGATCAGGTGATTTTTGTTTTTAATTCTGTTTATGTGATGTGTCACATTTATTGACTCGCACGTGTTAAACCATCCCTGCATCCCTGGTATGAAACCCACTTGATCATGGTAGATTATCTTTTTGGTAATTTGTTGGATTCAGTTAGGAAGTATTTTGTTAAGGATTTTAGCATCTATGTTCATCAAGGATATCCATCTGTAGTTTTCTTTTTTGGTTATGTCCTTTCCTGGTTTTGGTATTAGGGTGATGCTGGCCTCATAGAATGAGTTAGGGAGGGTTCCTTCTTTCTCTATCTTGTGGAATAATGTTAAAAAGATTGGTACTAATTCTTCTTTGAATATCTAGTAGAATTCCGCTGTGAATCTGTCTGGTCCTGGACATTTTTTTGTTGGTAATTTTTAAATTATCATTTCAATCTCACTGCTTGTTATTGGTCTGTTTAGGGTATCTGATTCTTCCTGATTTAAGCTAGAAGGGTTGTATTTTTCCAGGAATTTATCCATCTCTTCTAGGTTTTCTAGTTTATGTGCATAAAGGTGTTCATAGTAGCCTTGATTGACCTTTTATATTTCAGTGGTGTCAGCTGAAATATCTTCTGTTTTGTTTCTTAGTGAGGTCATTGGATTTTCTCTCTTCTTTTCTTGGTTAATCTTGTCAATGGTCTATCAGTTTATCTTTTCAAAGAACCAGCTTTTTGCTTCATTTATCTTTTGAATTTTTTGTTGTTGTTGTTTCAATTTCATTTAGTTCTGCTCTGATCTTGGTTATTTCCTTTATTCTGCTGGGTTTGGGTCTGGTTTCTTCTTGTTTCTCTAGTTCCTTGCGGTGTGATTTTAGAGCGTCAGTTTGTGCTCTTTCAGTGTTTTCGATGTAGGCATTTAGGGCTATGAACTTTCCTCTTAGCACCGCCTTTGCTGTATCCCAGAGGTTTTGATAGGTTGTGTCATTATTGTCATTCAGTTTGAAGAATTTTTAAATTTCCATCTTGATTTCGTTTTTGACCCAATGCTCATTCAGGAGCAGGTTATTTAATTTCCGTGTATTTGCATGGTTTTGAAGGTTCCTTTTGGAGTTGATTTCCAGTTTTATTCCGCTGTGGTCTGAGAGAGTACTTGATATAATTTCAATTTTCTTAAATTTATTGAGGCTCATTTTGTGACCTATCATGTAGTCTATCTTGGAGAAAGTTCCATGCGCTGTTGAATAGAATGTGTATTCTGCAGTTGTCAGATGAAATGTTCTGTATATATCTTAAATCCATTTGTTCCAAGGTATAGTTTAAATCCATTGTTTCTTTGTTGACTTTCTGTCTTGATGATCTGTCTAGTGCTGCCAGTAGAGTACTGAAGTCCCCCACTATTATTGTGTTGCTGTCTGTCTCATTTCTTAGGTCTATTAGTAATTGTTTTCTAAATTTGGGAGCTCCAGTGTTAGGTGCATATATATTTAGAAATATGACATTTTCCTGTTGGACAAGGCCTTCTACCATTATATAATGTCCCTCTTTGTCTCTTTTAACCACTGTTGCTTTAAAGTTTGTTTTGTCTGATATAAGAATAGCTACCCCTGCTTGCTTTTGGTGTCCATTTGCATGAAATGCCTCTTTCCACCCCTTTAAGTTTATGTGAGTCCTTATGTGTTAGGTGAGTCTCCTGAAGGCAGCAGATGATTGGTTGGTGAGTTCTTATCTATTCTGTGGTTCTGTGTCTTTTAAGTGGAGCATTTAGGCCACTTACATTCAATGTTAGTATTGAAATGTGAGGTACCATTGCATTCATCATGCTCTTTGTTGCCTGTGTACTTTGGGTTTTTTCATTTTTTGTTTTCGCTTTTTAACTTGTATTTTTGTTTTATGGTCCTGTGTGATTTATGCTTTAAAGAGGTTCTGTTTTGATGTGTTTCCAGGATTTGTTTCAAGATTTAGAGCTCCTTTTAGCAGTTCTTATAGTGGTGACTTGGTAATGGTGAATTCTTGGTAATGGTGAATTCTCTCAGCATTTGTTTGTCTGAAAAATACTGTATCTTTCCTTCATATGTGATTGTTAGTTTCACTGGATACAAAATTCTTAGCTAATCATTGTTTTGTTTGAGGAGGCTGAAGATAGGGCCCCAATCCCTTCTGGCTTGTAGGGTTTCTGCTGAGAAATCTGCTGTTAATCTGACAGGTTTTCCTTGATAGGTTAGCTGGTGCTTCTGTCTCACAGCTGTTAAGACTCTTTCCTTTGTTTTAACTTTGAATAACCTGATGACAGTGTGCCTAGGCAAAGACCTTTTTGCGATGAATTTCCCAGGTGTTCTTTGTGCTTCTTGTATTTGGATGTCTAGGTCTCTAGCAAGGCCTGGGAAGTTTTCCTTGATTATTCCCCCAAATATGTTTTCCAAGTTTTCAGACTTCTTTTCTTCTTCAGGAACACTGATTATTTTTAAGTTTGGTCATTTAACATAATCCCAGACTTCTTGGAGGCTTTGTTCATATTTTCTTATTCTTTTTTCTTTGTCTTTGTTCGATTGGGTTAATTCAAAGACCTTGTCTTCGAACTCTGAATTTCTTTCTTCTACTTGTTCAAGTCTATTGCTAAGACTTTCCAGAGTATTTCACATTTCTAAAAGTGTGTCCAAAGTTTCCTGAATTTTTTATTGTTTTTTCTTTAAGCTATCTATTTCCTTGAGTATTTCTCCCTTTACTTCTTGTATCATATTTTGGATTTCATTGCATTGGGCTTTGCCTTTCTCTGGTCCCTCCCTGATTAGCTTAATAACTAACCTCCTGAATTCTTTTTCAGGTAAATCAGGGATTTCTTCTTGGTTTAGATCCATTGCTGGTGAACTAGCGTGATTTTTCAGGGGTGTGAAGAGCCTTGTTTTGTCATATTACCAGGGTTGGTTTTCTGGTTCCTTCTCATTTGGGTAGGCTCTGTCAGACGGAAGGTCTAGGGCTGAAGGCTGTTGTTCAGATTCTTTTGTCCCACGGGGTGTTCCTTTGTTATATTGCCCCCCTTTTCCTATGGATGTGGCTTCCTGTGAGCCAAACTGCAAGTGATTGTTGTTTGTCTTCTGGGTCTAGCCACCCAGTGAGTCTACCTGGCTCCAGGCTGGTACCGGGGGTTGTCTGCACAGAGTCCTGTGATGTGAACTGTCTATGGGCCTCTCAGCCGTGGATACCGGTGCCTGTTCCCGTGGAGGTGGTGGGGGGTACAATGGACTCCATGAGGGTTCTTAGCTTTGGTGGTTTAATGTGCTATTTTTGTGCTGGTTGGCCTCCTGCCAGGAGGTGGCGCTTTCCAGAGATCATCAGCTGCGGTAATGTAGAGAGGAACCAGCAGGGCCCTAGAACTCCCAAGTTCATTTGCCCATTGTCTTCCGCTACCAGGGAAGACCTACGTAGGGAAGGACCTGGTGGGGGTGAGGCTAGGCGTGTCTGACCTCAGACTCTTCCTTGGGCGGGTCTTGCTATGGGGGAAGTAGGTGACATTCCCAGCTCACTGGAGTTGTGTACCACGGAGGATTATGGCTGCTTCTGCTGAGTCATGCAGGTTGTCAGGGAAGTGGGGGAAAGCTGGCAGTCACAGGCCTCACCCAGCTCCCATGCAAAATGAAGGGCCGGTCTCACTCCCACCGTGCTCACCGCAACAGCCCCCAGACCGTTTTCAGGTGGAGAGCGATAGGGGCTTGAAAACCCGCCCCAGGCTGTCCACTTCCCAGCTGCTAAAGAAGAGGGTTCAGTTCTTCCCCTGCCGTGGAGTCTGCACGCTGGATTTGCACCCTCCCCTGAGTTCTGGCCAGGAGGCTTCTTACCCTGTTCAAATTATTTCAGCGTTCAGCTAGAGATTTGCTTCTCCCTGTGGAGTTTTAGCCCCTGCTCCTACCCATTGGATCTCCGTGGTGCCAGGCAGGAAAGGACTGCTCGGGGATCCAGCGAGCTCCCAGGGCCTTGCTGTTGCTTCCTTTACCCCTGTATTTTGCTCGGCTCTCCAAATTGACTCAGCGCCAGATAAAGTCGGAAACTTCTCCCGCAAATAGACCTTCAGCTTGCCTGGTGAGGGTGAGTGTTCGGGGGAGGAGGGTCTCCCTTTCCCATTTCCGCAGTTGGGGCACTCACAGTTTTGGGGGGCTCTCCTGGGTCCTGCAGGAGCGGTCCGCTTCCTTCAGAGAGTCTGTGGGTCCTCTCGGGATTGCTGGTTCGTCCTTGCAGTCAATCTGGTGCTAAAATTCACAGTGCGAGCTGCCACCCGCTGCTCTGTCTGGAGCTGCAATCTAGTCCTGCCTCCCATCCGCCATGATCTCACCAAAACCTCTTCTTTTATTTTATAATTTTTAGAGACAGAGTCTTGCCCTGTCCCCCAGGCTGGAGTGCAGTGGCATGACCATAGCTTATTGCAGCTTCCAACTCCCAGGCTCAAGCGATCCTCCGACCTCAGCCTCCTAGGGAGGCCATTCTTCTGCTTGTCACCCCTGGGTAGATCTCTGAATGTTCCTTCCTTCTCCCCTCCAACAGCAGCATCTCCTTCACATCCCCCTGGCTGAGTCCCTTTACGCCACAGACATTCAGCTCATTAGCTCACTTTCATTTTTTGTTTGTTTCTTTTTGAGACGGAATCTTGCTCTGTTGCCCAGGCTGGAGTGCAGTGGCATGATCTCGGCGCACTGCAACCTCTGCCTCCCGGGTTCAAGCAATTCCCCTGCTTCAGTCTTCCCAGTAGCTGGGATTATAGACACAC
Organism: Papio anubis; assembly: GCF_008728515.1. NCBI lineage: Eukaryota > Metazoa > Chordata > Mammalia > Primates > Cercopithecidae > Papio > Papio anubis. Next base: position 111,097,612 of record NC_044984.1, read on the forward strand.
ACCACCATGCCCAGCTAATTTTGTATTTTTAGTAGAGATGGGGTTTCGCCATGTTGGCCAGGCTGGTCTCAAACTCCTGACCTCAGGTAATCTGCATGCCTCGGCCTCCAAAAGTGCTGGGATTACAGGCGTGAGCCACCACACCTGGCCCCATTAGGTTACTTTCATTCCACCTTCATGCTTATGGCCATACCTCTTACGCTGCTGGGTGGACATAGAGCTTCACCGCCATCCTCCTGCATGTCCTCTGTGTCTGCTGAGCTCATTGCTCATCTCAGCAGGTTCATCCCAGCAACCGGGGAGGGAAACAAAATCATTCTGTCATTTTCCCACCGAGGAAAGAGTGGCTCAGAGACACTAAGTTCCTTACCTGAGGTCACACAGCCAGTGCAAGTGGTGGCATCATGATTTGCACCCAGGTAGTTGAGCCCATGCTCATTCCAGGTTCAAATCCCTACTCCTCCACCCACCTGCAGACCCTCAGTTAGGTTACCTTGGTGATCTCAGCCTCAGGTGCCACCTCTGGAAAAGACCCTGTTGGCACCAGTTCACAAACCCATTAAAAGGATTAAATAAAATAGTGCATCTAGGCAGGTCATGGTGGCTCATGCCTGTAATCCCAACTATTCACCTGTAATCCCAACTACTCAGGAGGCTGAGGCATGAGAATCATTTGAATCTGGGAGGTAGAGTTTGCAGTGAGCCAAGATCACACCACCACACTCCAACCTGGGTGTCAGAGTGAGACTCTGTCTCAAAAAAGAAGAAAAAAAATAAAAGAGCCAGGCACGGTGGCTCATGCCTGTAATCCCAGCACTTTGGGAGGCCAAGGTGGGTGGATCACTTGAGGTCAGGAGTTCAAGACCAGCCTGAACAACGTGGTGAAATCCCATCTCTACTAAAAAAATACAAAATTAACTGGGTGTGGTGGCTCACACCTGTAATCCCAGGTACTTGGGAAGCTGAGGCAGGAGAATTGCTTGAACCCAGGAGGTGGAGGTTGAAGTGAGCCAAGATCATGTCATTGCACACCAGCCTGGGCAATAAGAGTGAAACTCCATCAGAAAAGAAAAAAAGAGAAAGAAACAAAGAAAAGAGAGAAAAGAAAGGAAGGAAGGAAGCAAGGAGGGAGGGAGGGAAAGAAGGAAGGAAAAGAAGGAGTGCATACAAGGTGTTAAGCACAAGTACTGGGCATGGTGGCCTATGCCTCTAATCCCAGCAATTCAGGAGGCTAAGGCAGGAAGATCCCTTGAACCCAGGAGTTTGAGACCAGCCTGGGCAACATAGCAAGACCCCCCTCTTCTCTACAATTTTTTTTTTTTTTTTTTTTTGAGATGAAGTCTTAGTCTGTCACCCAGGCTGGAGTGCAGTGGTGCAATCTCCACTCGCTGCAACCTCTGCCTCCCAAGTAGTGAGATTACAGGTGTGTACCACCAAGATTACCAAGCGATTCTCCTGCCTCGGCTTCCTGAGTAGGTGAGATTACAGGCGCATGCCACCACACCCGGCTCATTTTTGTATTTTTAGTAGAGATGGGGTTTCGCCACATTGGCCAGGCTGGTGTTGAACACCTGACCTCAGGTGATCCACTCACCTCAGCCTCCCAAAGTGCTGGGATTACAGGCGTGAGCCACTGCACCCTGCTTGCAAAATATTTTTTAAAAGTTAGCCAGGTGTGGTGGCATGTGCCTCTCCTCCTAGCTACTCAGGAGGCTGAAGCAGGAGGATTGCTTGATCCCAGGAGTTCGAGGCTGCAGTGAGCTATGATTGCACTACTGCACTCCAGTCTGGGCAACAGAGCAAGACCTTCTCTGTTTAAAAAAAAAAAGAAGGTGCTGTTTAGTATGGTGCCTGGCATATAGGAAACATTTAATTGAGCTAGTTTTCAAAAGTCTGTGCTTTCAGAAAAAAAAAAAAAAAAATCTCATAAAAAAGTGGCCTAAGGATGTGAATAGGCAATTCTCAAAAGAAGATATACAAATGGCCAACAAACTTATGAAAATATACTCAACATCACTAATGATCAGGGAAATGCAAATCAAAACACAATGCGATACCACCTCACTCCTGCAAGAATGGCCGTAATCAAAAAATCAAAAAATAATAGATGTCGGTATGGATGCAGGAACACTTTTACACTGCTGGTGCGGACATAAACTAATACAACCACTATGGAAAACAGTGTGGAGATTCCTTAAAGAACTAAAAGTAGATCTACCATTTGATCCAGAAATCCCACTACTAGGCATCTACCCAGAGGAAAAGAAGTCATTATACGAGAAAAATACTTGCTCACGCATGTTTATAGCAGCACAGTTCACAATTTCAAAAATGTAGAACCAGCCCAAATGCCCATCAATCAATGTGTAGGTAAAGAAACTGTGGTATATGTATATGAAGGAATACTACTCAGCCATAAAAAGGAATGAATTAATGGAATTAGCAGCAACCTGGATGGGATTGGAGATTATTATTCTAAGTAAAGTAACTCAGGAATGAAAAAATAAACCTTGTATGTTCTCACTGATAAGTGGTAGCTAAGCTGTGAGGATACAAAGGCGTAAGAATGATACAGTGGACTTTGGGGACTCTGGGGGAAAGGGTAGGAAGGGGGTGAGGGATAAAAGACTACAAGTTGGGTTCAGCGTATACTGCCCAGGTGATGGGTGTGTGAAAATCTCGCAAATCACTGCTGAAGAACTTATTCATGTAATACCACCTGTTCACCAAAAACCTATGGAACTAATTTTTTTGTTTTTAAGGCTGTGCTTTCTCCTGCACAGGTGATCCCATAATAATCACCAGCTTCACTGACCCTTCTATAACATCATCTGCTTTCTCAAAAACACTTGGGCCTCCATGCAGGATGGAGGACAACCCAGTCTCCATTTGCATGTGAGCACATTGAGGTTCGGAGTTGGGGACAGAGTCAGAGGTCGTTCCTGACCCTTAGTCTCTTCTTTATGCAAACTCCTTTCTGCTGCTGTTAAAACAGTAGGAGGGGCCAGGGACAGTGACTCACGCCTATAATCCCAGCACTTTGGCAGGCTGAGGCAGGTAGATCACCTGAGTTCAGGAGTTCGAGACCAACCTGGCCAACATGGTGAAACCCCATCTCTACTAAAAATACAAAAATTATCTGGGCATGGTGGCGGGCGCCTGTAATCCCAGTCACTTGGGAGGCTGAGGCAGGAGAACCACTTGAACCCAGGAGGCAGAGATTGCAATGAGCCGAGATTGCACCATTGCACTCCGGCCTGGGCAACAAGAGCGAAACTCCATCTCAAAAACAAACAAAAACAGTAGGAGGCAGCTTTGGGGGCTAGGTCTCTCTCAAATGCAGTAACATCCAAGTGACACCTTTACTTAAATTTTAGGAGCTGAGAGGATCTCTGTATCAATGGTCGGGCCTCCAGGGGTCCTTGATCCTCATGAAGACACAGGTGACACTTTGCCTGTGTGTGCATATGTTCCATAAGAGCAGGTCCACATGGCCCTTAGTAAGCGTAGGCATCTCAGCTTATTAGGAGAAAACTACCTCCTTTGTCCTTCAGATTCTGTCTTCCCAGAACATTGCTAATTCCCTCTTCCTATTCCACCTTTGGTTTGGATTCATAGAGAATTAAACTGGAATCTATTATTTATTGGAGTAAAAAGAGCTACCGGGTGGATTAATCACATTGATAAGAGCAGTTGGTTGGTTGAAGGTGGTTTCTAGCGTCATTAACCTTGACCGCTCCTGGAATAATGGGTGGATGGAGATGCATTTGTTTCGTCCACTCTCTGGAAATGTGCGTCGTAACAGTGCGTGGGGCACCGAGCTGTGTCTGGAGACAGTGTGTATGAGCATTTACCGAAACCACAGGGAAGGTTGCACTGGGAAAGTTATGACCTCATCTTATTCCAGCAATGTAGCCACTCCAGTCCAAGAAAAGACATGAGCTGTTGAGAATCAACAGCAGAGGGGTCTGTCTGTGTGTCCCAGGGTAGGCAGGAACATGCCCCTCTTTGCATCTCCTTCAGACATTTCCTAGGATTGCTCTAAGGCTGTGAAACTGCTGGGAAACAGCAAACTGAGGATTTCCAATTTGTCTTCCTGGGGACTAGACAGGAACGAGGCTGAAGAAGGAGAAATGGGGTTGGATTGTGAAGGGCTTTGAGAATTAGGTGTATAAGTTTGAATTTAATTCTACACTGTGGTGCTCCATGGAACGGTCAGTCCAGGGCAGTGGGCTAGAGGTCTGTCCTAGAAAAAGTGAAAGCAGAAATTTGCAACCTCTAGATCCGAATCTTCTGCTGGGTTATAAACTCTTAATAATCAGTCCTATTGCTTAGCAAGCTTCAAATATGAATCTGTACCAGACTGAATGTTTGCATTTAAAAATGTGACTTTTGCCTGTAATTCCAGTGTTTTGGGAGCCCAAGGCAGGAGGATCACTTGAGGTGAGGAGTTCAGGACTAGCCTGAGCCAAATAGCAAGATTCTGTCTCTACAAAAAAAATTTTTTTTTTAATTAGCCAGGTATAGTGACACCTGCCTGTGGTGCTAGCTACTCAGGAGGCTGAGGCAGGAGGATCACTTGAGCCCAGGAGTTCAAGGTTACAGTGAGCTATGATCACCCTACTGTACTCCAGCCTAGGCAACAGAAAAAAAATTAAAATTAAAAATTTGATTTAATTTTTAACAACAACTCCATTTTCAAATGAAGACCCATGCCCTTGAGGTTTCTTAACCTCTCTGTGCTTTAGTTCTTAACAGCATTTTATGTACTTTGATTCTTACAACTCTTTAAGGTAGATACTAAGATATACCCATTTTACAGATGAGGAAAGGGAAACTGAAAGAGTTTAAATAACTTGCCTGGAGTTGGACAGCTCCCACACAGGATTTGACCAGGGATTTGAATGTGTGCCATCCAGCTCTAGTCTGCTGCGAACCACGTTGCTCTCTTGCCTTTCTAGATAGTTTTTCAAGCAGATATCCACCATTCTGCCACCTTCTCTGTGACCACCGCTTGGGTCTCAGTGGAATGGAAAGGTTCCAATGCCCTTCCCTTCACCTTCAGCACCACTTCCTTCAAAACGTTGACAAAGTGAAAAGCTGCTAGTCAGGGTACATTCTGGAAGGTTCTGCCACGTCCACCTTTGATATCACAGATGTCTTGCTTTGTCTTAGGAGAAGAGGTCGGTACTGGTCATCTTGTGGATCTTGGCCTTTCTGGCGGGGAACACCCTCTATGTGCTTTATACATTCAGCTCCCAGCAGCTGTACAACAGGTGAGCATGGGAATCCAACCCCCACGGTGGGAGAGTGGGGCACTTGGCTGGGCTTGGGGCATGTACCCTTTCACTTGAGAATTGAGGCACAAGCTCTGTGTCATGTTATAAATTCCAAATTCCACCCTGCTATTACTCCTCATGCATATCTAAACCAGCACTCAATAATAGAAATTCAAGGTAAGCCACATAGGTAAATTAACATCTTCTAGTTACGGAAAACTAAATAGAAACAGGTGGAATCAATTATAATAATTGATTTTATTTAACCCAGTATATCAAAAATATTTGGGTTTTGTTTGTTTGTTTGTTTGTTTGTTTTGAGACAGGATCTCACTGCATCACCCAGACTGGCAGTAGTGTGATCACGGCTCACTGGAGCCTCGACTTCCCTGGGCTCAGGTGATCCTCCCACCTCAGCCTCCCAAGTAACTGGTACTACAGGTGCATGCCACCACACCTGGCTAATTTTTATAGTTTTTGTAGAGACGGAATTTCCCTTTGTTGCCCAGGCTGGTCTCGGACCTCTGAGCGCAAGCAATCCACCTGCCTTGGCCTCCCAAAGTGCTGGGATCATTACAGGCGTGGGCCACCGCACCTGGCCCCAAAAGTTTGTCATTTCAACATGCAATCAATATAAAAATTTTAAATGAGATCTTTTCCTTTTTTTTTTTTTTTTTGAGACAGAGTCTCACTCTGTTGCCCAGGCTGGAGTGCAGTGGCGCGATCTTAGCTCACTGCAATCTCAGGTTTAAGCAATTCTCCTGCCTCAGCCTCCTGAGTAGCTGGGATCACAGGCACGTGCCACCACGCCCAGTGAATTTTTGTATTTTTAGTAGAGACAGGGTTTCACCGTATTGGTCAAGCTGGTCTCAAACTCCTGACCTCGTGATCCGCCCGCCTCGGCCTCCCAAAGTGCTGGGATTACAGGCGTGAGCCACTGCGCCTGGCTTTACATTCTTTTTTCACATTAAGTCTTTGTAATCTGGTATCTTACACATACAGCTTATGTCAGTTCCAACCAACCACATTTCGAGTATTCAAAATGGTTAGTGAACACTGTATGAATAGTGCAGGTCTGGAATATTTCTGGAAGGACAACCAAGAAACTGGAAATAATAATTGCCTCTTGGTGGGCACTGGAGATCAGAAACCTACTTTGCGCAGTTTGGCCTTTTTTTTTTTTTTTTTTTTTGAGATGGAGTTTCACTCTGTTGCCCAGGCTGGGGTGCAGTGGCGCAATCCCGGCTCACTGCAACCTCTGCCTCCCAGGTTCAAGTGATTCTCCTGTCTCAGCCTCTTAAGTAGCCAGGATTACAGGTGCCCGCCACCACACCCAGCTAATTTTTGTATTTTTCGTAGAGATGGGGTTTCACCATGTTGGCCAGGCTGGTCTTGAACTCCTGACCTGAGGTGATCCGTCGACCTCGGCCTCCCAAAGTGCTGGGATTACAGGCGTGAGCCACCGCGCCTGGCCCAGTTTGGCCTTTTATATTACAGTCATGTGTCACGTAATGATGTTTCCATCAACGATGGACCATATAGACAGCAGTGGTCCCATAAGGTTATAATGGAGCTGGAAAATTCTATTGCCTAGTGATACTACAGCCATCGTAATGCTGTAGCACAGTGCCTTACGTATTTGTGTTGATGCTGGGGTAAACCTATTGTCCTGCCAGTCATATAAAAGAAGAGTGCATGCAATTTATGTACAGTACCTAATGCTTGATAATGATAATAAAAGACTATGTTACTGGTTTATATGTTTACTATACTTTTCATTGTCATTTTCTTTTCTTTTTCTCTTTTTTTTTTGAAACCGAGTTTTGCTCTTATCGCCCAGGCTGCAGTGGCACGATCTCGGCTCATTGCAACCTCCATCTCCCAGGTTCAAGTGATTCTCCTGCCTCAGCCTCCCAAATAACTGGGATTACAGGCATTCACCACCATGCCTGGTTAATTTTTGTATTTTTAGTAGAGACAGGATTTCGCCATGTTGGCCAGGCTGGTCTCAAGCTCCTGATCTCAGGTGATCTACCTGCCTCAACCTCCCAAAGTGCTGAGATTACAGGCGTGAGCCACAGTGCCCGGCCCATTGTCATTTTAGAGTGCACTTTTTCTACTTATAAAACATAAAAGTTGGCTGGGCATGGTGGCTCACACCTGCAATCCCAGCACTTTGAGAGGCCAAGGTGGGCAGATCATGAGGTCAGGAGTTCAAGACCAGCCTGGCCAAGATGGTGAAACCCCCATCTGTACTAAAAATACAAAACTTAGCCGGGTGTGGCGGCAGACGCCTGTAATCCCAGCTACTCGGGAGGCTAAGCCAGAGAATTGCTTGAACCGGGGAGGCAGAGGTTGCAGTGAGTCGTCATTGCGCCACTGCACTCCAGACAGAGTGAGACTGTGTCTCAGAGTTAACTATAAGGCAGCCTTAGGCAGTGCCTTTCAGAAGAATTCATTGCCGTCATAGGAGATGACAGCGCCATGGATGTTATTGCCCCTGAAGATCTTCCAGTGGGACAAGATGTGGAGGTGGAAGACAGTGATATTGATGATTCTGACCCCATTTAGGGTGAGGCTAAGGTGTATGTTTGTGTCTTAAGTTTTAACAAAAAATTTAAAAAATTGGAAAAACCTAATAGAATAAGGATATAAAGAAATAAAATATTTTTGTACAGCTGTACAATCTGTTTTAAGCTAAGTGTTATTATAAAATAGTCAAAAAATAAAAACAGTGTACAAAGTAAAAATGTTACAGTAAGCTAAGGTCAATTTATGATTGAAGAAATAAACATTTTAAAATAAATGTAACGGTCGGGCATGGTGGCTCATGCCTGTAATCCCAGCACTTCAGGAGGCCAAGGCGGGTAGATCACTTGAGGTCAGGAGTTTGAGACCAGCCTGGCCAACATGGTGAAACACCATCTCTACTTAAAAAAATACCAAAATTAGCCAGGTGTGGTGTCAGGAGCCTATAATCCCAGCTACTTGGGAGGCTGAGGCAGGAGAATCATTTGAACCCGGGAGGTGGAGGCTACAGTAAGCCAAGATCACGCCACTGCATCCAGTCTGGGTGATAGAATGAGACTCTATCTCAAAATAAACTAAAATAAAATAGTGTAGCCTACATGTACAGTGTCTGTAAATTCTACAGCAGTGTATAGTCATGTCTTAGGCCTTCACATTCATTCACTACTCTTTCATTGACTCACCCAGAGCAACTCCCAGTCCCGCAAGCTCCAGTGATAGTAAGTGTCCTATATGGGTGTACCTTTTTTCATCCTTTATACTGTATTTTTACTGTGCCCTTTCTGTTTAGATATACAAATACCATTGTGTTATAATTGCCTATCGTGTTCAGTACAGTAGCATGTTATATAGGTTTGTAACCTAAGAGTAATAGGCTATATCATATAGCCTAGATGTAGCAGGCTATGCTATCTAGTTTTGTGTAAGTCAACTCTATAGTGTTCACACAAGGACCAAATCACCTAAGAATGTGTTTCTCAGAACAGTGTCCCAGTCACTAAGCGATGTATGACTGTATTTTATTTTTTCCTCCATCTGATGAATGTAAGAGCTTTTAAAAGTGATTTTAATGTATGTATGTCTTTTTTTTTTTTTTTTTTTTTTTTTTTTTTGAGACAAGGTCTTGCTCTGTCACCCAGGCTGGAGTGCAGTGGGTGGATCATACTTACTGAAACCTCAACCTCCCAGCCTCAAGCAATCTTCCCACCTTAGACTCCCAAGTAGCTGAGACTTCAGGCGCATGATACCATGCTCAGCTAATTTTTTTTATTTTTAGTAGAGACGGGGTTTCTCCATGTTGCCCAAGCTGGTCTTGAACTCCTTGCCTCAAGTGATCCACCCATCTCAGCCTTCCAAATGGCTCATAGGTGTGAGCCTTTGTGACCGGCTTTTTCTTTTTTCATTCATTCGTTAATTGATTCATTTATGCCTGTACTTTTTAAAAAAGTCCTTAAAGATACTCACTAGAACAGAGGTTGGCAGACTACAGCCATTCACCCATTTTGATTAGTAACATTTTGCTAAAACACAGCTACACCCATCCATTTACGTATCGTTTATGAGTTCATCTGTGTTCCGGCAGAGTTGAACAGTTATGGCAGAGACCATATAGCTTACAAAGCCAAAACTATTTACTGTCTGTTTTTAAAGGAAAAGCTTGCTGACTCCTGGCCTAAAAAATATTAACAGTGGTCCTCTAGATGTTAAATATGTGGATAGGCCAGGTGCGTTGGCACACACCTGTAATCCCAGCACTTTGGGAGGCCGAGATGGGCAGATACTTTGAACCCAGGAGTTCGAGACCAGCCTGGGCAACATGGTGAAACCCCATCTCTACAACAAATGCAAATATTAGCCGGGCATGGTGGCGTGCACCTATAGTCCCAGTTACCCTGGAGACGAGGGTGGGAGGATCACATGAGCCCAGGAGGTCAAGGCTGCAGTGAGCCATAGTCGCACCACTGCATTCCAACCTGGGTGACAGAGTGAGATCCTATCGTTAAAAAAAAAAAAAAGTACGTGTGTGAGCAATTTTATTTTTTTCTTTAAAATTATCTGTATTTAAAAAAAATTTTTAATGGATACTTTTTTTAACATAGTAATAGCAGTGCTTTTTAAATAATGTTAAGTGATAAAAATGTCTACCCCATCTGGGTTGAGCTGTGCAGAGACAAGGTAACAGGGCTCCTTGCTCCTACACCCCAAATACATGTCCCATGATGTGGGCATCCTCTTCTGTGACATTGACTCACAGTTCTATGCAATGTGGTGCGGCAAGTGGGGAGGGAGAGCACAGGAAATTGAATGGATTACTGAGCCCCGACTTATCAGCTTCCTTAAAATATCCCTGTCACCCTGACAGCCCATTCTGGGCTCATTGCAAGCTCCGCCTCCCGGGTTCATGCCATTCTCCAGCCTCAGCCTCCCAAATAGCTGGGACTATAGGCGCCTGCTGCCATGCCCGGTTAATTTTTCTATTTTTAGTAGAGACGGGGTTTCACCGTGTTAGCCAGGATGATCTTGCTCTCCTGACCTTGTGATCCTCCCGCCTCGGCCTCCCAAAGTGCTGGGATTACAGGCGTGAGCCACCGCACCTGGCCAGAAATTCTTTTAAAACGAGACGCTTCCTCCACAAATCTGCCAGCGTAAATGAAGCAGGCAGAATCTCACTCACTCCCGTGGACATCTCGAATGGTCAACAGTTTCTCTCCTGAGTTCCTTCAGGGCTGCTTGCCAGCCTCCAATTTTTTTTTAGTGAGTTTGTTTCCCCTGGTGCCTATACGTTGCTGTCCGTAGTTGTTGCCCCATCAATATTTGTCAAATAAATGAATAGCTCAGATTTTTTAAAATTTATTTTTATTTATTTATTTATTTATTTTTGAGACGCAGCCTTTCTCTATTGCCCTAGCTGGAATGTAGTGGTGCCAACATGGCTCACTGCAGCCTTGAACTCCTGGGCTCAAGCAATCCTCCCACCTCAGCCTCCCAAAGTGCTGGGAATACTGGCATGGGCCACCACACCTGGTCACAATTTTTAAAGTTACTTATAATTCAAAAGTAATTTATTTTTAATTGTGAAAATTGGAAAACCCATTTAAAAAGGACCAAAACCACATCCAATTCTGTCACCTAACAGCAACTCTGCTACCATTTTTCTCTACATATTTATACCTATTTGTTGTGGAAATTGTAGCATGCAGAACATGCCATTGTACAACTCTTTCATTTACCAGCATATCACTTTAATACACAATAAATGTCAATAAATGCAAGGAGCATTTCTTTATTTATTTTGAGACGGAGTCTTGCTCTGTCGCCCAGGCTGGAGTGCAGTGGCACAATCTTAGCTCACTGTAACCTCCATCTCCTGGGTTCAAGTGATTTTCCTGCCTCAGCCTCCTGAGTAGCTGGGATTACAGGCAAACGTCACTACACTTGACTGATTTTTTTTTTTTCTTGACACAGAGTCTTGCTCTGTCGCCAGGCTGGAGTGCGGTGGCACGATCTTGGCTCACTGCAACTTCTCCCTTCTGGGTTCAAGCGATTCTGCTGCCTCAGCCTCCCAGGTAGCTAGGACTACAGACACATGCTACCACACCCAGCTAATTTTTGTATTTTTAGTAGAGACAAGGTTTCACCAAGTTGGCCAGGATGGTCTTGATCTCTTGACCTTGTGACCCGCCTTGGCCTCCCAAAGTGCTGGGATTATAGGTGTGAGCCACCGCGCCCGGCCAATTTTTTATAATTTTAATAGAGACAGGGTTTCACCATGTTGGTCAGGCTGGTCTCAAACTCCTGACCTCAGGTGATCTGCCTGCCTCGGCCTCTCAAAGTGTTGGGAGCCACCATGCCCAGCTGCAGGTAGCATCTATTGACACTTCCTGTGTATGTGCCTAGGACTATATTAAGAAAACATATCAACTAAGGGCCCTTTGGGTTACCAGCTTAAGCAAACAGGGAATTCTTCCAGGCATTGCTCCATGCAGGGACTCAAACAATCCTAGGAAAACCAAACAACAAGGCCCGAGAAAGGGCAGGGACCAGGGACTTCCTGGAATTTGATATTCAGTTCTTGGCATGACTTAGCCGTTCACTGGCAGTCTCTGTTTCTCCTTTAAAATTAAAGAGAGCGTGCCTCTGATTGGCTTTTCATGCGCCATCGGGGCTGGGTCGCAGAGTCCAGTGGGGATGTGGATGCTTTCCCTGAGGATGGCAGTGGTGAGCACATCTCAGAATAGAGTCACAGGCTTAGCAGATGCCCTAAATGCAACTACTTGGAAGAATCTGTAGAGGCTGTAAGGGTGCTGGAAATCACATCTCTACATCAGACACAAAATTGTGTAAGTCCCAGACTTAGAGATTTCACAAACTAGTAAAGCGACCCACATCAAAGTCCAGGGGGTTACCACGTAGATATCAGCTTGCTTTTTGCAACTAAAAACGTATTTTAAAAATGATCATCATGTAATAGCCAAAAGGTAGAAGCAAGCCAGTGACCCAGTGTCTATTGACAGATGAATGGATAAACACCCTGTGGTATGTGCATACAGTGGAATATTATTCAGCCTGAAATAGAAAGGAAATTCTGACACATGCTGCAACATGGATGAACCTTGAGGACATTTTGTGAATTGAAATAAGCCAGATACAAAAGGACATTAGGTGTATGATTGCATGAAGTACCTAAAGTAGTCAAATTTATAGACAGGAGAATGGCAGTTGCCAGGGACTGTGGGGAGAAGGGAATGTGGAGTTACTGCTAATGGATACAGAGTCTCAGTTTTGCAAGATGAAAAGAGGTCTGTGGTTAGATGGTGGTGATGATTATGCAACAATGTGAATGTACTTAGCATCATTGAACTGTGCACGTAAAAATGGTTAAGACGGTACATTTAATGTTCTGTGTGTTTTACCACAATTAGAAAAAAAGATCATCTACCACTGACATCATTTCATAAAAGAATGATTATTTTAACACCAAAGAATTAATTAGGAAAGAAAAATAATCCTGTAATTGGAATACATTTGGCTTCATTTTTTAAAAAGTATTTGGAGATCACTGCATAAGTGAATGTTATCAGAACGTGACTGCTGTTTGTGGAAACTATCAGAGCTGCCAGAATTGAGGGAAGATTCTTTTGTGGATGGTTGGGGGTAGGGTTGGCCAGAGGACCTCTAGGACAGGGTTGAAATTCAAATCGGGCTTTCAGATCACATCCATCTGTTTAGAAAATGAACTTTGAGGACTGTGTGGTTTTGCCACTTTCTGAGGCCACCCATAAAAGCAATTTGAGGAGCAATTCCGAGGCGTCAACACAGATCTCGTACCCTGCATTCAGTGCATGGTCTAGAATGTCAAGGTCCTGGTGGAGGGTGGAGGAGGTGGAGTTTCCCAGAACCTTGGATGAATTTCCAGCTCATGCCATTTTCTGGGTATGATCATATTCCCAGGCTCAGACCTCTGTGCCCCCATCAAAGCAGGCTGAGTCAAACTGGCGCACAGGAAGAGAGAGAGAGAGAAGCTGAAGAGAGGAGCAACAGGCTGGGTGCGGTGGCTCACGCCTGTATCCCAGAACTTTGGGAGGCTGAGGTGGGTGGATCACCTGAGGTCAGGAGTTCGAACCAGCCTGGCCAAAATGGTAAAACCCCATCTCTACTAAAAATACAAAATTAGCCAGGTGTGGTGGCGCACACCTGTAATCCCAGCTACTTGGGAGGCTGAGGCAGGAAAATCGCTTGAACTGGGGAGGTGGAGGTTGCAGTGAGCCGAGATTGCACCATTGCACTCCAGCCTGGGCAACAAGAGCGACGAGAAATCCCATGGAGACAGGGTGGGGATGTGGGAGGGTCACTGAAGGTGTTGTGAGTGACTTGTCAGTAATTTTGCCCTCCTCAAAATAACCCAGACCAACCCATTCTTAGGATGCTAGAATAGGGGCCTCATTTTGCACCCTTTTCTGCCAGCCCAGCTGAGTATTTCCAAAGCTTATGGAAAGCATCCATTCTGTGCTGAGTGCACTTCTCCCTGCTTTGGAGGAGGCTGATGGGATTCAGTCTGGCCCTTGCCCAGAGCCTGTAATCCGGCGGGAAGAAAGGAGAGGGACCAGCGTGGGTTGAGTACTGGTTCCAATCTAAGCTCCACATTCAACCCGAGATGCTGCAGGAAGGTGACTCCACCTCTTAGTGCCCCAGTGTCCTCAGCTCAAAATGGGATATATATATATATATATATATATATATATATATATATATATATATATATATATATATATGTTTTGTTTTGTTTTGTTTTTTGAGAAGGAGTCTCACTCTATCGCCCACGCTGGAGTGCAGTGGCATGATCTCGGCTCACTGCAACCTCTGCTTCAGCCTTCTGAGTTGCTGAGACTACAGGCATGCACCACCATGCTCAGCTAATTTTTATTTTTTTAATAGAGACAGGGTTTCACCGTGTTGGCCAGTCTCGAACTCCTGACAAGTGATCCGCCTGCCTCTGCCTCCCAAACTGCTGGGATTACAGTCGGGAGCCACCGCGCCCAGCCTCAAAATGGGATATTCACAGTACCTACTTCATAGAGTCTTTGGGAAGACAACATGAGTTAAGACATGTAAAATACACAGAGCAGGGCTGCATGACATCTAAAGCCCGTATGTTTTAGCCACTATTACACAGAACATTCCCCTCTTGGGGGGTGTTGGAGAGCCGTGCCACTCAAAGTGTGGTCTGTTCACCAGTGCCAGTTTGAGAACTGCTTGTTGTCTGTCTCCAACGAGTTAAGTACAGAAACTGAACATGAGGTTTCACTTATCTGGTCACGGACAGGTTTACACTACTCAGCTGTAGAGTATGGATGGAGAACTTTAACTGCAGCCAGGATGTCTGGGTTCCAGGCCACCTCTGTCCCTTAATATTTTCAGGACCTTCCACATATTACTTTACCTTTCTGTGCCTCAGTTTCCTCATCTGCAAAATGGGGTGGATAAAAGTACCTGCCTCATAGTATTACTATCGTCATCACTGATGCACCGCAGGGTCTGTAATCTGGCACCTTATGGTGCCAATGACACCATAAGGGAGGGAACAATTCCCATTTTATTCATGAGAACACTGAGGCTTACAGAGATAACTTTATTTGCCCAGGGTCCAATAAATGGAGAAGCCTGGATTCCAGTTCAAGTCTGTCTGATACCAACGCCTTTATGCTTATGTAGCGTGACTTTGGGCAGCTGACTTCACCTCTCCAAGCCTCAGTGCCTTATTTATAAACTGGAGATAAGCAACACTCACTGCACAGGACAGTCATGAGGATCAGTGAGCAAAGAGCTTAGCACAGTTCCTGGCACATCAGTTTCCCTCCCTCCTTCATAGTATTGGCCTGCCTTCCCTCCCTCTCTTTCTCCTCCTTTCTTTTCTTCCCTCCTTCCTTCTTTCCTTCCTTTTGCCTCCTCTTATAAAGCCTGTTGTGGACCCACAAAACTAGAGGGCACTGTTATGGTTGGGTTTGTCCCCACCAAAACTCATGTTGAAATTTGATCCCCAGTGGTGTTGGGAGATGGGGCCTAGCGGAAGGTGTTTGGGTCACGGGTATGGATCCTCCATGAGTGGTTTGGTGCCATTTTCATGATAGTGAGTGAGTTCTTGCTCTGGTGAAACTGGGTTAGTCTCATGGGAATGGATTAGTTCCTGTGAGGGTGGGTTCTTATAAAGCCAGGATGCCCCTGGGGTTTGTCTGCTTCCCCTTTGGCCTTCTCTTTCATGTTATGATGCACCAGAAAAATAACCCTCACCAGAAGCTAGTGCCGTGCCCTTGAACTTCCCAGCCTGTAGAACCCTGGGCTAAATAAAACTCTTTCCTCTGGCTGACAGCAGTGGCTCATGCCTGTATCTCAGCCCTTTGGAAGGCTGAGGTGGGGGGATCACTTGAAGTCAGGAATTTGAGACCAGCCTGGCCAACATGGCAAAACCCCGTCTCTACTAAAAATACAAAAAATTAGTCAGCTGAGTTGGCAGATGCCTGTAGTCCCAGCTACTTGGGAGGCTGAGGCGGAAGAATCACTTGAACCCAGGAGATGGAGGTTGCAGTGAGCCGAGATCACACCACTGCACTCCATCCAGCCTGGGAGACAGAGCAAGACACCATCTCAAAAACAAACAAACAAACAAAACCACCTCTTTCCTCTACAAATTACCCAGCCTAAGGTATTCTGTTATAGCAACACACAAAAAAGGACTAAAACAGGGACCTTAATGAAACTCCAATATGGCCATTTAACTCTCAAGGGAACTAAGACTCAGAGAGGTTAAAAGATCCACGTGAGGTCACAGCAGGTGAGTAGCAGATTCAGGAAAAGAACACAGACGTCTGACTCCCAGTTCAGTGCTCTTTCTATAGGTGATACTTCAGGAAAAGCACACAGATGTCTGACTCCCAGTTCAGTGCTTTTTCTACAGGTGATACTTAGAAGGCTCCTGAGTGAGTAGAAGGAGCTGCTGAGGCCTGGCCCTAAGGGAACCTTCTGACCCTCTGAATCCTTCCCCCAGCCTCATATTCCTGAAGCCCAACCTGGAGACACTGGACTTCTTTGACCTGCTGTGGATCGTGGGGATCGCAGACTTTGTTCTAAAGTACATCACCATCGCCCTCAAGTGCCTCATCGTGGCCCTGCCCAAGATCATCCTGGCTGTCAAGTCCAAGGTAGGCACTGGCTGCAACCATCAGGTAACCCCAGTCACATGGATCACACAGAGGATTCAGAGTGCCTTCTGAGGAGGAAAGAATGGATGAGGGTGGACTGATGTCAGCACATAAAATAAAGAGAGCCTGAGCTCGTAGCTCCTGTCACCCACCTCTTCTAATTCCATGAGGCTGAGCATGGCTCTTTGTCATCACCACCTTGTCACACCTCTACTTTCCAAGTGCATTTCCTAAGTTAGGTTGTTCACAGCTACCCTTGATGCAATTTTCATCCACATTTCACCTGAGAGAGGGAAAAAAAAGCATGTTAGCATGCTCTGGGTCCTGCTTCTCCCAGGGAAGGAGAGCCCTAATAGGTTTTGACTATTTGTGGCTTCCAGGAGCTAATTTTATAGAGGGGACTGAGGCTCAGAAGGAAAGATCTCCATGATTGATTAGTGATGTCTGCCACAGACCCTGGAGTGGGTGGTGAGGACAATGATGCTTTGCAGTGTATCACAGAGAAAGGCCTCCAGGCAGGTGTTGGAATGAAGAGGCCTTGGGGAGTAGACTTTGGAGTTCAGAGGACTGAGCAGGGCTCAGACAAGGTATCACCTATAGGACATAGCGATTGCCAGTGGCTCTGTAAGGTGACCCAAAGGGAATGTGGACTGAAGCAGATGGACTAAAGAATGTTTAAAGTCTCCTGCTTTCCATTATGTAAAAACAGCCATCTTTCAAGTTCAGAAAGCTGAGACATGTCCCAGGCATTGCTTGACAGCAGAGCGGCTTGGAAGTGACCATCGATCTTGAGTGGCAACTAACCCAACCCATGACCCCAATCTTTGAGCCCGTTTTGGTTCTCCCACCTTTCATGTCCACTCCCTTCCTCCACTGTGTGATTTAACACGGTGGTCCCCAACCTTTTTAGCACCAGGAACCGGTTTCATGGAAGACAGATTTTCCACGGATCAGGGTGGGGATGGTTTCGGGATGAAACTGTTCCACCTCAGATCATCAGGCACTGGATTCTCGTAAGGAGCATGCAACCTAGATCATCCCTCGCATGTGCAGTTCACGATAGGGTTCGCACTCCCAGGAGAATCGACTGCTGCAGCTGATCTGATGGGAGGTGGAGCTCGGGTGGTAATGCTTGATCACCCACTGCTCACCTCCTGCTGTGCGCCTGGTTCCTAACAGGCCACAGTCTAGTACCAGTCATCAGCCCCGGGATTGGGGACCCCTGATTTATCTAGTTGAGCCAAAATCCTAGGCTGCTGAGGTTTTCGTAGACGAAGCCACAGCTCTGGTACCCAAAAGGCAGTGCTAGGAAATGCAAAATGGCATAAAGACAAAAAAAAAAAAAAAAAAAGAAATGTGGAGAAGAAAGGCCAGAGGGGAAACAACAGGCCTAGGAAAGTCCTCAGATGCCTCCCGTTTACCCTCCCCAAGACCATGATGACCAGGACCTTTTGCCCACTGAGCTCGTGCAGGGTTCCAGGTCAGCACCACGCACTTGACACTGGAAAGCAGCATGGCCTGATGGCTATGCCCATGGACTCTGGCATCAGACACATCTGTGTTCAGATCCCAGCCATGTGCCTCTCCAGCTGTGTGACTTTGGGCAGGTGACAAAAACCTAGTTTCCTCATCTGTCAACTGAGAATAACAATAGCACCTTCCTCCAAAGTACTCCGTTTGTAAGAACTATTGGTTGTGGGAAATACAGAGTGCTTTGCTCCACACTCTGCACATGGTAATTGCTCAATGAGTGATTCACAATCCCTGTGTTGTCTAATCTTCATGACTGCCAGCTCTGCACTGATTAGCTCTGCAATCTTGTTTGAATGACTTAGCCTCAGTGCCCTCATCTGTAAAATGGGGTAATAGTTTTTCAGCTAAATGACTTCCTCTGATCGTTTCAGCTACACTCTCCATCTTTCTCACCCTGCTGTCTGCTCAGTGGGCTGACCTGCGTGAACTATGGGCTCCTGTGCCCATCAGCTTCCGGTTGGGTTCAGCCGATGGAGAGAGAGGCAGAGGTATTTATTCCCCCAGCATGTTACTCTCCTGTGGCTGCTGTGACAAATTGCTACAAACTTAGCAGTTTAAAGCAACATTAATTTATTATTGTTCTGGAGGTTAGGAGTCCAAAATGGGTTTTACTGGGGCAAAAATGAAGGTGTTGGCAGGGCTGTGTTCTTCCTCCATCTTCCAAATCAGTGATGTCAGGTTGAGCGTTCCCTCCTCTCTCCTCTCTCCTCTCTCCTCTCTCCCTCCGTGCCACACCTCTGCCTTCATTGTTGCATCTCCTGATTCTTACCCTCCTGCCTTCCTCTTATAAGGACCCTGTGATGACACTGGCCCTACCCAAATAATCTAGGCTCATCTCCCATCCTTAATCACATCAGCAAAGTCTCTTTTGCCACATAAGGTAACATTCACAGGTTCTAGGGATTAAGGTGTGGACATCAGCTGGGCGCGTTGACTCACGCCTGTAATCCTAGCACTTTGGGGGGAAGAGGTGGGCGGATTGCCTGAGCTCAGGAGTTCAAAACCAGCCTGGGCAACATGGCGAAACCCAGACTACTAAAAATACAAAAAAAAATTAGCTGGGTGTGGCAGCATGCACCTGTAGTCCTAGTTATTCGGGAGGCTGAGGCAGGAGAATTGCTTAAACCCAGGAGGCAAAGGTTGCAGTGAGCCGAGATCGCACCACTGCACTCCAGCCTGAGCAACAAAGCAAGACTCCATCTCCAAAGAAAAAAAAAAAAAAAAAAAAAAAAACAAGATGTGGACATCATGCCCACTTCAGCAGCACATATGCTAAAATTGGAATGACACAGAGATTAGCATGGCCCCTATGCAAGGATGACACACAAATTCATGAAGCATGCTATATTTTTTTTAATCAAAAAAAAAAAAAATAGGGCCGAGTGTGGTGGCTCAATGGCTTACACCTATAATCCCAGCACTTTCGGAGGCTGAGGCAGGAAGATCGCTTGAGGCCAGGAGTTTGAGACCAGCCTGGGCAAGACCAACCTGCTGGCGAAACCCCGTCTCTACTAAAAATTTAAAACATTAGCTTAGTGTGGTGACACATGCCTGCGGTCCCAGCTATTTGGGAGCCCAAGGTGGGAGGATCGCTTGAGGCCAGGAGTTCCAGACTTTTGTGAACCATGATCATGCCACTGCACTCCAGCCTGGGCAACAGAGTGAGATTCTGTCTCTAAAAAAAAAAAAAAAAAAAAGTAAATAAAAATAAAATAATTTTCTAAAAGATATGGACATTTTTGGGTGGGCGCAGCATTCCGCTCCCTGCCACACCTGGTTTCCTCCCTCCCGGGTTACCATGGGTCAGTGATATTCCTCGTACTTCACACTCAGTAACCCACTGAGTCTCTACAACATCCCTGGGAAGCAGGCACTGTTATTCCTACCACCCGCTTTCTCACATGTCGAAAATAAGTCTGAACACACAGTTCCTATCACAGGCAGCTCCTCCAGACAGCTTTCTGTCTAGGTCTGGTGACTGTGCCCTCCCTTTACCCTTCTGGACTAGACCACCTCTTGTTGGTTCCCACAAACCCTGCCCACACCTTTGTAAATAGCACAGGTATTAAACTCTTCAGTTACCTGATTTTAGTATGCCAGGACCCTACTCACTCTACCATGAGACTTCCCTCATGGCGTCAATGGAGTTTATGAATATTTAGGGCTGGCCTGGCTCATTGTAAGTGTTCAATACATGTTGGCTACCAGGGTGATGCTTTTAAATCACTGCTATGCCCCTCTTTCCTCCTACTACTGCTACTAGCACCCTACCCTTCAGGATATACACACTTATCCCCATTTTACAGACAAAGACATTGAGGCCCAGAGATCCCCCGATAGACACTTGTCAGAACCAGGATTTGAACTCATGTCTGCCTTATGTCAATCCCAAGGGTCTCTCCCAGCTGTCTGACCTCTGGGAATCCTAGCCAGGATTGTTTCCATAGGCTTTGTGTGCCCCTACACTGGCTTCGTGTTCTTGGGCTGGGAACCCCAGGGGGAAGCTTCTGGTTGGCCCCCTCCTTGAAACATCTGCTCCGGCTCACTCCCTTGTTAGATAATGACAGGTCTGGCCAGTGAAGGTCTGAGAGCTACACTGCCAGCTTCCTGGGTACCACATACATTGACCAGGAATGGGCTGCAGCCATCAGCTGCCTCGTCAAGGTGGACCAGCTCCTGCAAGGGCATAGGTTGCAGCCACCTGCAGGCACAAGGCACATCATCCTCACTTGAGCAGTAACACCCCTCCCTGCGCCCAGCTACAGCCAAGCTCCGACCCCAGGAACCCAGGATGAGAAGGAGCCTGGACTGAAGCCAGTATTGAGAAATGGCAATGTCTTCCACTTTTCCTTAGCACCTGTCAGCTGCTGGGAAATTGTTGGCTCTCCACAGCCAGCCAGGTCAGACAGAGGGGCAGTACAGGCAGAGCCCACAGAGTGGCCTGTGCTAAGTGACACTTGAGAACAGATTGTCACCAATGGATCATTTTTCTGCCTGTTCTAATTAGGACCAGGAATAACAACTGTAATAGCAAACTCTTAGAGGCCACTTAACTGTGTACTGGCCTCTGTCCCAAGTACTTTACATGTACAAACTCATTGAGTCATGACCACATCCCTGTGAACAGGATCCTGTTATTACTGCCATCCCATTTTCACAGATGTAGAAACTACAGGCCGGGCATGGTGGCTTACACCTGTAATCCCAGCACTTTGGGAGGCCGAGGCGGGCAGATCATGAGGTCAGGAGATCGAGACCATCTGGCTAACACACAGTGAAACCCCATCTCTACTAAAAAAAATACAAAAAAATTAGCTGGGTGTGGTGGCGGGCACCTGCAGTCCCAGCTACTTAGGAGGCTGAGGCAGGAGAATCACTTGAATCAGGGAGGCGGAGCTTGCAGTGAGATGACATCACACCACTACACTCCAGCCTGGGCGACAGAGCGAAACTGAAAAAAAAAAAAAAAAAAAAAAAAAAAAAAAAACTACAGCACAGAGAGGTTCAGTGACTTGCCCAAGGCCACACAGCTAGAAGCTGAAGAGTAAAGTCAGACTACCAGGCAGTCAGGCCCCTGAGTCTGAGCTTTTAGTCTCTCTGCTGTGGTCAGAACAGAGGTGCTGTCCAGTTACTGCAAAGAGTGGGATATTGTACAGATTCACTTCTATAAGTAGACTCAGAGCTGAGAGTGCAAAGCTAGACCAAGGCTTCCTAGCATTCTCCCTGGCTGTCACTGCAGCTCACGATCTGTGGTCTGCAGCATCCACTGCATGTGTCCTGTCCTCTTACAATTCCCCAGTTCAGCTCCTGGGAAAAGGTCTGACTGGCCCAGGTCATTTTGTGTGCCAGCTATTTCATAGGTCAGCAGCTGGCCAATGAATGGGTGCACATGGTCATATGCCTACCCCTTGTCCAATCAGCTGTTGCCAAGGGGGAGGCAGTGTCAGCTGGTATGGAAAAACATGGCTGCCTTTCAGATGGGGCCTGGGTTGAGCCAGGCAAAGCAATGAGTCATAGTAGACCCATTTTCAAGAAGGAACTCAGGATCTTCCCCAAAGCCTGGGCCTCTTCTCATTGTTCTAGATCTCAGAGTATAGCACTTCCCTCCACCCCACATTGTTTACATCAATAACCTGGAAAGGACCTCTGACTCTTCCTCTCTCTTCCTTGCTTCTTCCAGTCAGCAACCAAGTTCTGTTCATTTTACCTCCTCAATGACGTGGGAGCCCATCCTCCTTCTATATCTCCACCGTCACCACCCTAGTGCTCACCACCATGAGACCAAAGTAGTCTCCCTCTGTGTGTCCACTCCAACCCCCTCCACTTCATTCTTTTCCCTGCCAGCAGAGCAGGATTCTAAAAGAAAATTAATCTGATTATCCTCTCCTATCACTTCCCCTCACCTCCGCCCAACTTAAACCCTCCAGGGACTGCCCTTGTGCTCAGGACAAAGACCAAGCTCCACAGGCGCGGCTACAAAGCCTACCCAGGCTGCCTCTGCCCCCGCCACCAGCATCACGCCCTGCCACTCCTTGGCTCCCCCTCTGTTTCTTCCCTCTGCCCTCCTCCCTCCTGTCTCGGCCTCTTTCGCATGCCCTTCAGACCCCCAGAGATGCTTCTTCTCCAATGGATCCTTGAGGCTTCAGTTCAAAAGTCTCTTTTATATCACCCTAAGTACTGTTCTTTCATAGCATTTCTGATTACCTACTTGTGTGTGTGTGTGGCGGGGAGGGGGGGGAGGTTGTTTGTTTTGTTTCGTTTCGTTTGAGACAAGGTCTTGCTCTGTTTCCCAGGCTGGAGTACAGAGGCGCAATCACAGTTCACTACAGCCTCAACCTCCCGGGCTCAAGCGATCCTCCCAGCTCAGCCTCCTGAGTAGCTGGGACTGCTCAGTGCACCACCACACCTGGCTAATTTTTTTGTTCTTCTTGGGGGTGGAGTCTCACTTTGTTGCCCAGGCTAGTCTTGAACTGGGCTCAAGTGATTTTCCTGCTTCAGCCTCCCAAAGTACTTGCGTGATTATTACATTCGTTCCTGCCTCCTCACTATTTGAAAAGTCTGTTTGGCCCACCAGTGTATCTGTAAGACCCGACCCAGCATTGGGCACTGGGCAGAGCTCTGTAAATGGCGAGTAAGTGAAATGGCAGAGAAACTGAAGTTAGCTCCATCCTGCCCTGTGCCTTCTGGTTTATTTTCAGCAGGTGAAAATAAAACAGGAAAGCCAGGCATTGTGGCTCACGCCTGTAATCCCAGCACTTCGGGAGGCCAAGATGGGTGGATTGCTTGAGCTCGCAAGTTCAAGACAAACCTGGGCAGCACAGTGAAATCCCGTCTCTACAAAAAATACAAAAAATATTGGCCGAGTGTGGTGTACATGACTGTCCCAGCTACTCAGGAGGCTGAGGTGGGAGGATTGCTTGAGCCCAGGAGGCAGAGGGTGCAGTGAGCTGAGATTGTGCCACTGCACTCCAGCCTGGGCGACAGAGCCAGCCTCTCAGTATTCTTCTGACGTAGGTGCTAGTTACTTTTATCAATGGTTGAGGAAATGGGGGTTACGAGATCAGGTAGTTCTTTTTGTTGTTGTTGTTGAGATAGAGTTTCACTCTTGTCCCCCAGGCCGGAGTGCAATGGCGCGACCTCTGCTCACTGCAACCTGCGCCTCCCAGGTTCAAGGGATTCTCCTGCCTCAGCCTCCCAAGTAGCTGGGATTACAGACACGTGCCACCACACCCGGGTAATTTCTGTATTTTTAGTTTCACCATGTTGGCCAGGCTGTCTTGAACTCCTGACCTCAGGTGATCCCCTCACCTCAGCCTCCCAAAGTGCTGGGATTACAGCCATGAGCCACCACGCCCAGCCCAGATCAGGTAGTTCTTATAGTCACGCAGCTGCTCGGTGGTGGGGTCAGGATGACAGCGCAGGTCTTTACAACTTCAAGACTCCAGCTCTACCTCACCACCCTAGTTCTCTACCTCAAAGGAGTGGGTTTGGGACAAGATAAGGAAGGCACTTGAGGCTGACTCATCACTTGGTGCCTTCTGGGTTCTGTCTAGATTCTTTCTCATAGTCCAACTCTTCCAAGGCTGTCAATACCCCTGTGAGATACAACTCACTGTCACCTCTTTCTGGATGAAAAACTATTAGTTTCCTGTGGTTGCAGTTACAAAATACCAGAAAATTGGTGGCTTGAAATAAGGGAAAGCGTTGCTCTCTCACAGTTCTGGAAGCCAGAAATCCAAAATCAGTGTCGCTGAGCCAAAATCAAGGTGTCAGCGGGGCTGCATTCCCTCCAGAGGCTCATCCTTGCTTCTTCGGGCTTCTGGTGGCTCTTGGTGTCCTTGGCTTGTGGCTGTGTCACTCTAGTCTCTGCCCCCATAGCCACATGGTCTTCTCCTCTTCTGTGAATGATGCCTGTCTCTGCCTCTCTCTTATAAGGATACATGTAACGGTATTTTGGGCCCAGCTGGATAAGGCAGGGCAACCTCCCCATGCCTATATCCTTAATCACATCTGCAAAGACATGATTATTTTCTAAATAATGTCACATTCACAGCTTCCAGGTATCCTTGAGTGGCCGTTATTTCCTTTACTACACTGAGGCTGAAAGAGAGGTGAGATAATTTGTCCAAAAAACACCCAGTTGCTCAGTTATAGAATCAAAATGAAAACCCAAGTCTTCCAACTCTCAAGCCCGTGGCTACTTCTGAGAACCAGGAGACCATCTGCCAGATCGGCCAGGTGCTGGAGGGCCTGGGCCATTCCTAACCTGCAATTTTACAGCTGTGGTGCCTTGAGCAAGTCGTTTAATGTGAGCATTTTCCTCCTGCAGAAAATTGAGATGTTAACAGTAGCGTTCTTTAGATACTGCAAAGGTAAAAAGACTTGGCAGGGCACAGTGGCTCACACCTGTAATCCCTGCTTTGGGAAGCCAAAGTGAGAGGGTTGCTTGAGGTCAGGAGTTTGAGAGTAGCCTGGGCAACACAGCAAGACGCCACCTTTATAACAAAAATAAAAATAAAAATCAATTAGCTTGGCATGGTGGCATGCGCCTGTAATCCCAGCCACTTGAGAAGCTGAAGTGGGAGGATCACTTGAGCCCAGGAGTTGAGGTTGCAGTGAGCCATGATCACGTCACTACACTCAGCCTGGGCAATAGAGGGAGATGTTGTCTCTCTAAAAACAACAACAAACAAACAAACAAAACAGAAAAGAAAAAAGATATAATGTGTGTATGAAGAGTTATCACCTAGAGAGGAGGCAGGTAAGGCTTTGTGGACCATCACGGGTCCCACCCCCTGTCTGGCATACTTACTCATCCCTCTCCCTCTTTCACTCCCTTACTCTGTTTTTCATGCTCCAGACAGACCCTACCTCTTTTGCTTCTCTTTTTTTTTTTTTTTTTTTTTTGAGATGGAGTTCACTCTTCTTGCCCAGGCTGGAGTGCAATGGCACAATCTCGGCTCACTACAACCTCCGCCTCCCGGGTTCAAGTGATTCTCCTGCCTCAGCCTCCGGAGAAGCTGGGATTACAGGCATGTGCCACCACACCTGGCTAATTTTGTATTTTTAGTAGAGACGGTGTTTCTCCATGTTGGTCAGGCTGGTCTCGAACTCCCGACCTCAGGTGATCCGCCTGCCTTGGCCTCCCAAAGTGCTGGGATCACAGGCGTGAGCCACTGCGCCTGGCCTCTTTTGCTTCTTTATGCTCATTAACTCGCCCCATTCTGCAGCATCCCTATGTGGTAGATGCTGTTCTTATCCCATTTTCCAGATAAGAAAATTGAGGCATTGAGACATTGAGAAATGAACCTACAATCTTCTAGAGTGGGCTGCTTTCTCCCCTGTCTCTCACCTGCACCTACTGATTTATCTACCTCAAAAAGCCTTCCCTCATTCTTATGTCTTGATAACTCCTGTTCTCTCTGCAGATCACTGCCTCTTAGAAACCTTCCCTGCCTCTTCAGGCTAGGGATGGTTCTCCCACGAGGACTCCTACAGCACCCTATACTTCCCCTATTCTAGCACCCACCACTCTGACTGTAATTGTTCATTTAAATGTCTGCCTTCTCTGCTTAATTGTAACCTCTGTGACAGCAGGAAATGAATGCATCCAGTTTGTTTGTTGATGGATCACCAGTATCTGCTGTGTATTCAGAAGCGTTCATTGTATGTATGTAAGTATGTATACATGTGTGTTTGAGTGGGTAGATGGACAGGTGAATGGATATATAGGTAGGTAGATAGATGAATTAGATGACCATCTGGGAAGTTTGGTGGATGGATGGATAGGTGGATGGATGGATAGATGGATGGATGGATGGGAGGAGAGTGGATGGATGAATGGGTGGGTGGATGGATAAATGGGAGGAGAGGACGACGGACGGACGGGATGACGGACAAAACGGGAGGAGCAGACGGACGGACGGACGGCGGACGGCAAACGGAGGAGTATAGATGGACGGACAGGATGGGCAAAACGGGAGGAGTGGGGTGGACGGACGGGCAACGGAATATGGACGGGCGGACGGGCAAACGGGAGGAGGAGACGGACGACGGGTGGATGGGTAAATGGTAGGAGTGGATGGGTGGATGGATGGTGGATGGATGGATGGGAGGAGAGTGGATGGATGGATGGATGGTGGATGGATGGGTGGATGGATGGATGAATGGATGGATGGATGGATGGAATGGAGAGTGGATGGATGGTGGACAAATGAAGGAGTGGATGGTGGATGGTGGAATGGGGAGGATGGTGGATGGATGGATGGATGGATGGGGAGTGGATGGATGGATGGATGGATGGATGGATGGATGGATGAATGGATGGATGGATGGATGGATAAATGGGAGGAGAGTAGATGGATGTGGGTGGATGGGTAAATGGGAGGAGAGTGGATGGATGGGTAAATGGAAGGAGAGTGGATGGGTGGATGGGTAAATGGGAGGAGAGTGAGTGGATGGATAGATGGGTGGATGGGTAAATGATAGGAGAGTGATGGGTGGATAGATGGTGGATGGATGAATGGGAGGAGAGTGGATGGATGGATGGTGGTGGATGGATGGATGGATGGATAGATGAATGGATAAATGTGTGGATGGATAGAGGTTTAATGAAAGAATAACACAGGAAGAAGGAGTGGATGAAATGAAGGGAAGGAAATGAAGGAAGAGGAAATGCAGGTGGATGAAAAGACAGGGGAATGGAAGCATAATAAATATGGAAATATTGCTGAGCGTTTATTATGAGGCAGTGTGTTAAGCAAAGCCATTTGTTCAAGAAAGATTTACTGAACACCAGCTACATGCTCCACTCTGTTCTAAACTCTGAGGATACATCAGTGAACCCGTAAATAGAAACCCCTGTATTCCTGGAGTTTATATCCTCCTAAAGACATTGTCTCAGTTGATCTTAACAGTCCCAGGAGGGTAGATGCTTTTGATATCTCTTTTCACAGAGAGGAAACTGAGTTAAATAACTTGCAGTAACAACACAGATAGCAGCGGGAACAGCCAGTGTGGGGCCAGCCTTTCACGTGGGCAGGCAGGGCTCTAATTCATTTCCATCTGACGTCAGTCTCGTGAGGGAAATACTGTTGTCTTGACTTTTGTTTTCTTATTGAGATACAATTCACGTAACATAAAATTCACCATCAGGCTGGGCGCAGTGGCTCATGCCTGTAGCCCCAGCACTTTGGGAGGCCAAGTTGGGCGGATCTGTTGAGCCCCGGAGTTCAACACCAGCTTGGGCAATATGGCAAAACCCGGTCTCTACCAAAATACAAAGATTTAGCCGAGTATGGTGGCACTCACCTGTAGTCCCAGCTACTCGGGAGGCTGAAGTGGGACCATCACTTAAGCCTATAAGGTTAATTCTGCTGCAGTGAGCCCTGATGGCAGCACTGCACTCCAGTCTAGGCAACAGAGGGAGACCCTGTCTCAAAAAAATAAAATAATAAAAATAAACCATTAATCATTTTAGAGTATGCCATTCAGTGGCGTTTAGTACATTCACAGTGTTGTACAACCACCACCTCTGTCTAGTTCCAAGACATTCTCACCACCCCAGAAGGAAACCTTGTCCCCGCTAAGCAGTCACATTCCTTTCCCGCTTCCCGCAAGCTCCTGGCAACCGCCAGTCTGCTTTTCATCTGTATGGATTTGCCTCTGCTGGACATTTTGTATAAGTGGAATAATACACTATGCGGTCTTTTGTGTCTGGCTTCTCTCATGCCATGCTATGTTTTCGAGGTTCATCCATGTCGTAGCATGTATCAGCACTTCATTTCTTCTTTTTCTTTTTTGAGACAGAGTCTCACTGTGTTGCCCAGGCTTTAGTGGACTGTCATGATCTTGGCTTACTGCAACCTCTGCCTCCTGGGTTCAAGCAATTCTCCTGCCTCAGCACCCCCGGAGTAGTTGGGATTACAGGCGGGCGCCACCAGGCCTGGCTAATGTTTGTATCTTAGACAGATGGGGTTTTGCCATGTTGGCCAGCCTGGTATCAAACTCCTGACCTCAGGTGATCCGCCCACCTCGGCCTCCCACAGTGCTGGGATTATAGGCGTGAGCCACCACGCCTGGCTTTCATTCCTTCTTATGGCTAAACAATATTCCATTGTGTGGATAGACTACAATTTGTTTAGCCGTTCCTCTGTCAATGGACATCTAGGCTGTTTTCGCTTTTTGGCTGTTGTGAATAGTGCTGCTATGCGCTTTTGTAGACGAGTATCTGTTTGAACGCAGTTTTTGCGTTAAATACCTAGGCGTGGAATTGTGGGTTGTGCTGTAATCCTCTGTTGAACTCTTTGAGGAACTGTCAGACTTTCCCACAGTGCCTGTACCATTTCACGTGCCCAGCGGAAGAAAATGAAAACAGCGAGAGGCTAAGGAAGTAGCCCAAAGCCACATAGCTCACAAGTGGCTACGTGGAGATTTGAACTCAGGCAGTCCTCCTGCTCCGGAACTGCTACCCTGAGTTATCAGACCTCAGTCCTTCCCGTGTATGTTCCCTGAATTCATTTGGAAAATTTTCTTTTTTGTTTTTTGAGACAGAGTCTCTGTCACTCAAGCTGGAGTTCAGTGGCACAATTTCGACTCACAGCAACCTCCACCTCCTGGATTCACACAATTCTCCTGACTCAGCCTCCTGAGTAGCTCGGATTACAGCCGTGCACCACCACGCGCGGCTAATTTTTGTATTTTTAGTAGAGACGGGGTTTCTCCATGTTGGCCAGGCTGGTCTTGAACTCCTGACCTCAGGTGATCCGCCCACCTCGGCCTCCCAAAATGCTGGGATTACAGGCATGAGCCACTGCACCCAGCCTAGAAAATTTCTGAGAATTAATCTTGGAGAAAAGTCCTCCTAAACCATTCATATAAAAGTCCCCCAAGTCCAGGCCAGAGCTACCTCACTTCCTTACTTCCTTCTCCTTGAAACGGACACTGCTGGGGCCGAGGAGGCAGGGATGGACCCAGCGCCCCTTTCTTGCGCCTCCGAGTTGTGGGTGACAGTTATTAATGCCTCCCTGGCAACTGTCCAGCTCCCTTTTTCTGATGATGATTATTTTATTCGGCGAGATTAATGTGCCAGGTCAGCGCGTAATCTAGCCTGTAGAAAGTGATGTGAATGGTCTTCCCCAAGATAAATTGCAGGCTTGGAAAAGGTTCACAGCCTTCCCTTGCCTGTCTGAGTGCTCTCCCGAATCCTCATCAATCCTTGTCTGGGGAGAAGAAAAGGATGGGTCTTCATCTGCAGCTGGGGTGGGGATGCGGGCGGAAGACACATTTGTCAGAGACCCCTAATGGCTCACGGCACAGATGCTCTTTCCCGGGCCTCCACACCATCCACTGAGAGGGTGCGTTGGTTTTCATATTATAATTATTATATTGCAAGTGCTTTTGGTATTTGGGTCGATTGATGGCCCTGACGTGTGAGGCTGGGTGAGCCACCTTGTCTGGGGACTTTGGGAATCTCTCCATTTTCTGCCTTTTCTTAATCATCCCGCTGCCAATGCCAATGCCAATTCCCACGTGCCTTGCAACGCTGGAGGGTCTGTCAGGAATGCTCACACCTGGGCCTTCTAGGAGAACTGGGCTTCCTGGCCAGCCAAGATGGGTTAAAGATGGCATCGACTGGTCTTCAACCTCAGCCCCAAAACCATCACACTGGCCGCGTGTCTTGAGCTGCTGCTTGTTGTTACACATTCAGATAGCTTTTTTTTTTTTTTTTTTTGAGGCAGGGTCTCGTTGCTGTTGTCCAGGCTGGAGTGCAGTGGCATGATCTCGGCTTACTGCAGCTTTGACCTCCTGGACTCCAGCGACCCTCCCACCTCAGCGCCCCACATGCCACCATGCCCAGCTAATTTTAAATTTTTTGTAGAGACAGGGTCTCACTATCTTGCCCCAGGCTGGTCTCGAACTCCTGGGCTCAAGTGCTCCTCCCACCTCAGCCTCCCAGAGTGCTGGGATTACAGGCATGAGTCACTGTGCCTGGTCCAGAAAACTTCCATATAACTCATATGTGTTGCACTTGCCTGGCCTGGCTCTTACTCCACCTCTCTGACATCATCACCCATGACTCTGTCTCTTGCTCACTCAGGACCAGCCGTGCTGGTGACTTCTTGGTGTCTCCAAAGCACCCAGCACCTTCCTTCTCAGGCTTTTGCTCTTGCTGTTCCCTCTGCTGGGAGCAGTTTTTTCCTGGATGTTCCCCTGGCTGTCTCCTTCCCATCACCTGGATCTTGACTCCAATGATACCACCTCTGGAAAGTCCTTCCTAACCGCCCCACTGAGAGATGGTATTCCACCATCATTTTATATCTTTCCTAGTGTGTACCAGTATCTGAAACAATCAGATTGTTTGTCTTTATTTATTTTCTGTCCTTTCCCCACTAGAATGTGAACTCATGTGAGCAAAGACCCCTAGCTTGCTCTTGACTCTCAGGGAGTATACCACTGTGGGCTGAATTCAGAGCTTCGCTGGGCGCTGTGGCTCACGCCTGTAATCCCAGCACTTTGGTAGCCTGAGGTGGGAGGATCACTTGAGCCTAGGAGTTCAAGACCAGCCTGGCAACATAGTGAGACCCTGTCTCTACAAAAAACTAAAAACTTATCCAAGCGTGGTATCGGGCACCTGTAGTCCCAGCTACTCAGGAGGCTGAGGTGGGAAGATTGCTTGAACCAAGCAGGTTGAGGCTGCAGTGAGCCGTGACTGTGCCACTGCACTCCAGCCTGAGCAACAGAATGAGATCCTGTCTCAAAAAAAAAGCCTAAAAAAAAAAAAAGCCTCATAATAATGATCTATTAGATGGTTTAAAACCAGGCCAGGGTGGGGCATAGTGGTTCACGCTTGTAATCCCAGCACTTTGGGAGGCCGAGGCAGGCGGATCCTTGAGGTCAGGAGTTCGAGACTAGCCTAGCCAACATGGCAAAATCCTGTCTCTACTAAAAATACAAAAATTAGTCGGGCGTGGTGGTGCACACCTGCAATCCCAGCTGCTTGGGAGGCTGAGGTGGGAGGATCACTTGAACCTGGGAGATGGAGGCGGAGGCTACAGTGAGCCGAGATTGTGCCACTGTACTCCAGCCTGGGTGACAGAGCAAGACTTTGTCTCAAAAACCAAAAAAAAGAAAAAAGAAAAAAAAGAAAATGAATTCCCCTTAGCCCAAGATCCCAGAGCTATGCTGTCTAATATAGTAGCTAAAAGAAAACAAAACCACGCCTGCTTATTTCCCACCACATGGAGTTCTCCTCAGCCACTGCCCCTGTCTCACCAATTCCACTGATGTTATTCAGGGCCTATTTGCTTACAGGGGCAATGCTAGATCCCGAGAATATAAAAATGACTAAAACATCATCATAACCTTTGTCCACTTACTTGATTCTCTATGAATGAAACTTGGTTTTATACTAACCTAGCCCAAACCTAGGTAAGAAGGTAAATCCTCTGTCCCAGAGACATACAGAGAAACATATCATATACTCCTACTCCTATAATACTAATACTAATTATTAAACATTTGACATGTTCACATTTTATGAAAATGAAGGCCAGGCACAGTGGCTCACGCCTGTAATCCCAGCATTTTGGGAGGCCGAGGCAGGCAGATCACCTGAGGTCAGGATTTTGACACCAGCCTGGCCAACATGGCGAAACCCCATCTCTACCAAAAAAATACAAAAATTAGCTGGGCATGGTGGCATGTGCCTGTAATCCCAGCTACTCCAGAGGCTGAGGCAGGAAAATCGCTTGAACCTGGGAGGCAGAGGTCGCAGTGAGCCGAGGTTGCGCCACTGCACTCCAGCCTGGGCGACAGAGTGAGACTCCGTCTCCAAAAAAAAGAAGAAGAAAGAAAAAAGAAAATGAATTCTCCTTAGCCCAAGATCCCAGAGCTGTGTTGTCTAATATAGTAGTTACAGGCCACATGTGGCTCTCTAACTTTAAATTAATTACATTTAAAATTGAGTTCCTCAGTCGCACCAATCACATTTCAAGGACTCAAATGCAGAAATGGTTCATGGCTACTAGGGTGGATAATGCAGAGGTAGAATATTTCCATCCATGCAGAAAGCCTTGTTCTAGAATGTTCTTAGGACAGAGTTTAATTCAGCTTCCCAAAAGTACAGGTAGCAGATGGAGAAACACAAAAGCAGGCCCTTCCATAAGAACTCTCTACAAGTCCCATGTGCAGGAGACAGCACTATAGAGTAGAAAGAACACAGCTGGGCTGGGCGCGGTGGCTCAAGCCTGTAATCCCAGCACTTTGGGAGGCCGAGACGGGCGGATCACAAGGTCAGGAGATCGAGACCATCCTGGTTAACACGGTGAAACCCTGTCTCTACTAAAAAATACAAAAAACTAGCCCGGGCGAGGTGGCAGGCGCCTGTAGTCCCAGCTACTCGGGAGGCTGAGCCAGGAGAATGGCGTAAACCCGGGGAGGCGGAGCTTGCAGTGAGCTGAGATCTGGCCACTGCACTCCAGCCTGGGCGACAGAGCTAGACTCCGTCTCAAAAAAAAAAAAGAACACAGCTGGAGTTAACAAAACTGAGTTCAAATCCTGACTTCCTGACTTATTCCCCAGGTAACCTTGACCACTCTTTTGAAGCTCCCAGCTTCTTTATCTCTCCAGTGGTCATTTCTTTTTCTTTTTGAGACAGAGTCTCACTGTCACCCAAGCTGGAGTGCAGTGGTGGAATTCCAGCTCACTGAAACCTCTGCCTCCCGGGTTCAAGTGATTCTCCTGTCTCAGCCTCCTAAGTAGTTGATATTACAGGCACCTGCCACCACACCCAGCTAATTTTTGTATTTTTAGTAGAGAAGGGTTTTCACCGTGTTGGCCAGGCTGGTCTTGAACTCCTGACCTCAAGTGATCCACCCGCCTCAGCCTCCCAAAGTGCTGGCATTAAAGGTGTGAGCCACCATGCCCAGCCTCTCTAGTGGTCATTTCTGTCTCTTTAAGGTTATCGTAAGGTGCAAGGTCAGGTACCTCGTTGCTGGGTGGTTACTAGGATTGGTTATATCAGAAACAAGGAAAGGCTTAGCTGAACTGATTTCTCTGAATAACACAGCATTTTACCAACTTGCCATCTTTTCCATAAGGATAGGGAGGAGGAAGCCCTTCCATATCCTAAATCATCTTAACTAAGTTCTAGCTCAGCAGGCTCAGCCAAATCCCTGGACAAGAGGTTCCAGTAGGGTGAGATTCCATGAGCTCTCAATGCTATTGGTTTTTCTCTAAGCACAGGGGAAGGGGAGGGAAGGTGGACAAAAATAAAAAAGGTGGTTTTCTCTGACATGAGAGCCAAGATGATTCATGGGGCTTTCGGTGCCATTAAAATCCCTACGTTTTCTGGGCCCTGAACCCAGCATTTTTGCTCTCACAGTGGTTTCCCATTGATGGAGGCATCTTCACTCCTGGAAGTCACGCCTTGCCCTCTCCCCTCCTTCCCTTCTCCCAATCAGACATCTGTCTATGCTGGGGCAGTTCTGAGTATTCTAGGCCTCAGCTGTGGTTTTGGCTGCATAACATTCTGTGTGTAAAGACACAGTGCCCCATCCTGGAATAAGAACTTCTAGAAGAGCCAGCTACACTTGTTCCAACCACCCACACATGGGGGCTGGAAGAAGTTTAAGTAGTGATTTCCAACTAGGGGAATGTGATAATTTCTGGAGTCATTTTTGGTTGCCACCATTGGAGGGCGTGTGCTATTAGTATTTAGTGGACAGAGACCAGGGGTGCTGCTGAATATTCTACAGTGCACAGGACAGTCCCCTACTGCAACCCAGAATTATCCAGCCCTAAATGTCAGTAGTGCTGAAGTTGAGAAACTCTGGGTTAAATGTGTGCCTTATGGCCCTGGGTCAGCCCCCCAAATGTTATGGGCTCAACTGTGCCCCCCGAAATGCATGTGTCGGAGTCCAAACCCCAGGACCTCAGAATTTGGCTATATTGGGAAATAGGGTCTATAAAGACGGCCAGGCTTTGTGGGTCACTCCTGTAATCCCAGCACTTTGGGAGGCCGAGGAAGGTGGATCACTTGAGGTCGGAAGTTCGAGACCAGCCCTGGCCAACATGGTGAAACCCTGTCTCTACTAAAAATACAAAAATTAGCCAGGCTTGGTGGCATGTGCCTGTAATCCCAGTACTTGGGAGGCTGAGGCAGGAGAATCACTTGAACCCGGGTGGTGGAGGTTGCAGCTGAAATGATGCCACTGCACTCCAGCCTGTCTCTAAAAAAAAAAAAAGAAGTCATTAAGTTAGAATGAGGTCACTAGTAATGCAGGGCAGGCAAGCCCCAAAGAGGGGCTTAGACTGTGAGGGTTCTTGGCTTTGCACAAGAAAGAATTCAAGGGCGAGCCAGTGGTAGGGTAGAAGAAGGTAGCTTTACTGACGAGGCGTTACAGCTCAGGCAGCGTTGCAGCACTGTGACTGCTCCTGCAGAGCAGGGCTGCCCCGTAGGCAGACAGCAGCACCTCAGGGCAGTTTTGCAGCCATATTCGTACCTACTTTTAATTACATGTAGATTAAGGAGCAGTTTATGCAGAAATTTCCAGGGAAGGGCTAGTCACTTCTGGGTCGTTGGGTGATGGTCACGGAAAGCGGTGGTAACTCCTGGGTGTTGCCATGGCAATGGTAAACTAACATGGCATACTGGTGGGCATGGCTATGGAAAGCCGCTTCCACCCTGTCCCTGTTCTAGCTAGCTCTCAATTTGGCCCCATATCTGAGCCTCACCTCTGGAGTCAAGTCCCACCTCCTACCTCACTAGGATGGGCCCTGGTCCAATAGGACTGGTGTCCTTGTAAGAAGAGGAGATTGGGACACCGATAGGCACAGAGGAAAGATCACGTGAGGACACAGAGAAAATGACCACTTACAAGCCAAGGAGAGAGAGGCCTGGGAAACAGAATGAGACTCTGTCAAAAAAAAAAAAAAAAAGAAGCAGCAGCAGCAGCAAATACATGTGTATGTTTTTTTTACTCACCTTTATATATTCAAATAGTAAGGTAACATTCTATGTACAGCTCCCACCTTGCTTTTATTATCCATCTATCTTAGAGATTGTTCTGGATAAATACACAGAGAAAACACAGCACTGTGGTTAAATGCATGGACCCTGGAGCCAAATTGCCTGTGTTCAAATCCTGTTTGAGAAACCCTTTGCCATTTACCAGCTTTGGGACCTTAGTAAGGCAGTTTGCATCTCTTGCATTCATTTTCTCATCCGTAAAATGGGATCATAATAGTACCTATCTACATTATGCTTTTTTTTATTTTTTATTTTTTTGAGAGAGTCTCTGTCACCCAGGTTGGAGTGCAGTGGCGTGATCTCAGCTCACTGCAACCTCAGCCTCCCAGGCTGAAGTGATTCTCCTGCCTCAGCCTCCTGAATCTGGGACCACAGATGTGTGCCACCATGCCCAGCTAATTTTTCATATATTTCTTTTTTTGGTAGAGATGGGGTTTCACCATGTTGCCCAGGCTGGGCTCGAACTCCCAAGCTCAAGCGATCTACGTGCCTCGGCCTCTGAGTGCGGATTTCAGACATGAGCCACTGTGCCCAGTCCAATCACAATAGTACCTACGTGTATTAGTTTTCATTTACTGCCTAACAAATGACCACTGACTTAGCAGCTTAGAAAACACTCATTTATTAGTTCACAGTTCTGTAGGTCAGCAGCCCAGGTCGGCTTGATTGAGTTTTCTACAAAGGGTCTCACAAGGCTGAAACCAAGGTGTTGGCCAGGCTGGGCACTTATCTGGAGTTTCTGGAGACAAGTCTACTTCCAGGCTTATTAAGGTTGTTGGCAGAATCAGTTCTGTGTGGTTGTAGGACCTGAGGTCCCCCATCCTTGCCGGCTGCCAACCAGGTCACTCTCGGCTCCTAGAAGCCACGCTCTAAGTCTTGTACACAGTTGCCACCATCTTCAAGCCAAAAGCAGAGTGTAGTTCTTGCGTTTGACATTTCTCTGACTTCCTTTTCCCCCAGCCCAAGAAAACTCTGCTTTTAAAGGGCTTAGGTGATTAAATTAGACTCACTGGGACAGCCTGCTAACCAATTAAAGGGTAACTGATTAGTAACCTCAATTATATCTCCAAAATCCCTTTTATTGTGTAGCTTATAATATGATCTAGATGTGATATTTCATTACCTTCATAGTCCTGGGCATTAAGATGGGAAATTTTGCTGGGTGCCCACCACACTACCTCAGAGGGTTGTTGTGAAAATGCAATTGCACATCTCCTAGTATGCAATATATGCAAGTTAGCTGTGTTTTTTTAAGAGCAAGGATTTGTTAAAGGGATTCCTTAGCTGGGCACAATGGCTCATGCCTGTAATCCCTTTTTTTGGTAGAGACGGAGTTTCACCATGGGAGGCCGATGTGGACAGATCACCTGAGGTCACCTCGTCTCTACTAAAAATATGTACCTGTCCCTTGGAACTTACAGTCCAGTGATGAAAATGGTGGCCTGGATAATTAGGGGTAGTGTGGTGATACAGTTTGGATGTTCGTCCCCTCCAAATCTCATGTTAAAATGTGATTCCCCAGTGTTGGAGGTGGCGCCTAGTAGGAGGTGTTTGGGTCACGGGGATGAATCTCATGTGAATGGCAGGGTACCCTCCCCAAGGTAACGAGTGAGTTCTTGCTCTATTAGTTCATGCACGATCTGACTGTTTAAAAGAGCCTGGCATCTCTTTTGCTTGCTGTCTCAACATGTGACATGCCTGCCCCCCCTTTACCTTCTGCCATGAGTAAAAGCTTCCTGAAGCTTCACCAGAGGCTGAGCAAATGCAGGTGCTGTGCTTCCCCTACAGTCTGCAGAACCATGAGCCAAAATAAACCTCTTTTCTTTACAGATCACCTAGTCTCGGCCGGGCATGATGGCTCACGCCTGTAATCCCAGCACACTGGGAGGCCAGGGCAGGCAGATCCTTTGAGGTCAGGAGTTCGAGACCAGCCTGACCAACATGGTGAAGCTCTGTCTCTACTAAAAATACAAAAAATTGGCCAGGCACAGTGGCTCACGCCTGTAATCCCAGCACTTTGGAAGGCTGAGGTGGGCGGATCACCTGAGGTCACGGGTTCAAGTCCAGCCTGGCCAGCGTGATTGAAACCTTGTCTCTACTATAAATACAAAAATCAGCCAGGCATGGTGGCGGGTGCCTGTAGTCCCAGCTACTCAGGCGGCTGAGGCAGGAGAATCACTTGAACCCAGGAAGTGGGAGGTTGCAGTGAGCCGAGATAGTGCCACTGCCCTCCAGCTTAGGTGACACAGCAAGACTCTGTCTCAAAAAAAAAAAAAAAAGTTTAAAAATGCAAAAAATTAGCTGGCACCATAGCGCATGCCTGTAATCCCAGCTACTCAGGGGGCTGAGGCAAGAGAATTGCTTGAGCCCGGGAGGTGGAGGTTGCAGCGAGCTGAGATCGTGCCACTGCATTCCAGCCCGGGCGACAGAGCAAGACTCCATCTCAAAAAATAAAATAAAATACCATTTGACAGATAAAACAGAGGCTCAGGGAGGCTAACCAGTTTGTGAAGGGTCACTGTGCTGGAAGGTGACAAAGTAGGACTCAACTCAGCCTGACAGGGTGACAATAAGAATAACAGCTGATACGTCTAGGTTTCTCTTCTTGTTTGTGTATTTATCCACTGTGCAAAGTGCTTTATCTGCATGATTTCATTTGGTCTTCTCAGCAACACTCTAAGAAGGTAGGTGCTGTTACTGTTCCCATTCCACAGATGAGGAAACTGAGGGCCAGCAAGGGAATGCCACCCAGCAGTGAGCAGCAAAGCCAGGGGGTGCCCTGTCTGCCTGCAGCTGTTATTGAAGATGTCCCTTTTCTCATCATCAGGTTTTACTGGAACAGAAGAGAAAGCCAGTGAGATACTAATCATTAGCAATGTTAATATTACCTGATATTTAGTGGGCTTTATGCTTTTACAAAATGTACCTCCCTTTCTGTTGCCAGGAAGATTCTAGAGCATGTAGCAAGAGAAGCAACTAATTGTCTTTCTCTGCAGCCCTGTGGAATCGTTGAAAGAGCACATACTAAACCCTAAAATTAAACCTAGATTCAAATTCTAGCTCCTTCTGCCTCTGAGACCTTGATTAACCTCACTGAGCCCCAACGTCTCTGTCTTTAAAATGGGAATAGCAGGACTTAACTCATAACACTGTTGTGAGAATTAAATGAAATAATACAAGTCAAGTGCTGGCTAGTTAGTTAATTATTGTCATTCTGAGGAAGATAAGAGAGCATTAGCAGCCATCTGTTTATAATTTAAAGTGAGTAAGAAAGTTAGAATCTAGTCAAAGTCAAGATTAAGCAAAATACTATTTTTCAAACTATGTTTCTGGGCCCTTAGGGAAATGTTAATAGGCATTTTATTGGTTTGTTGGTTTTCTGGTTTTTTTTGTTTTTTTTTGTTTTTTTTGAGACAGAGTCTCACTCTGTCTCCCAGGCTGGAGTGCAGTGGTGTGATCTTGGCTCACTACAACCTCCGCCTCCCAGGTTCAAGCGTTTCTCCTGCCTCAGCCTCCTGAGCAGCTGGGATTACAGGCACCTGCCACCATGCCCAGTTAATTTTTGTATTTGTAGCAGACATGGAGTTTCGCCATGTTGGCCAGGCTGGTTTCGAACTCCTGACCTCGAGTGATCCACCTGCCTTGGCTTCCCAAAGTGGTGGCTTAAAGGCGTGAGCCACCGCACCCGGCCTAATAAGCATTTTATAAAAAGGTGTTCTATGGTTAAATAACTTTGGGAAATGCTGTGTACATTATCCCCTACTCACACACTCACATAGTAAAGGCTCTGAGAAGTCCCACAGTAAAGAAATTCATTTCACTTTGTTTTCTCTGACACATTCCCAACTTATTAAGCGTGGGACCGTTTTATTGAGGAGCACAGCATCTCAAAGACTCTAGTTCAGGAGTCGGCAAACTACAGGTGGGCCCACTGCTTGTTTTTGTACATAAAGTTCTGTTGGAAGCCCGCCATGCCCATTTATGTATGCGTTGTCTGTGACTTTCACTGTACTGTGGCAGAGTTGAGAAGTGATGACAGAGACTCTGTGGCCCACAAATCCTAAAATATTTACTGTCTGGTCCTTTAAAAAAAAGTCTGCTAACCCTGAAGTTAGTGTAAAGATGGGGGCAGACATTGGGAATGATGTGGCCACAAGACAAACAATGCCACCAGGAACTGGGAGAGGCAAAGAATGACTTTCTTTTCGCCAGTCTCCCAGCCAACACTTTGATTTGGGCCTAGGGAAACTAATTTTGGACCTCTGGCCTCCAGATCTGGGAGAGAATAAGTTTCCGTTATTTCAAGTCACTCAGCATGTGGCAGTTTCCTACAGGAGCCACAAGAAACTGATGAACAGGTGGGACGGCGCAGTGGCTCATGCCTGTAATCCTAGCACTTTGGGAGGCCAAGCCAGGAGAATCACTTGAATCCGGGAATTTGAACCCAGCCTGGGTGGCATGGCGAAACTCTGTCTCTACAAAAAAAAAGAAATTAGCCTAGCACGGTAGCACATGCATGTAGACCCAGCTATTCAGGTGGCCGAGGTGGGAGAATCTCTTGAACCTGGGAGGCAGAGGTTACAGTGAGCCAAGATCACACCACTGTACCCCAGCCTGGGCAACAAAGCAAGACTCTGTCTCAAAAAAAAAAATCAAAAACAAATACACAGGTGTTTATGCCACTTGTATTTGTCAGAGAAGGAAGCTGGTCCATCTCGTGAGCGACATTCACAACAGCAGAGGAAACACCTGGTTTTGTTATGCTTATGCCAGCAGTGGAGGTTATAAAGTCCTCCGGGTGCAGCCGACACCACCTGCCACGGGGGTGATGTTTTACACTCTCCCTCCTCTCGTTCCAGTTGTCGTTAGTTGCCTGTATACATCTGATATTTTTCATATTTAGGTTATTTTTGAATATTTTAAAATTATAAAATATTTCAACTATACAGAAAATAATATATAATAGAGATCTCCACACCTACCATTGAGATTCAAAAGATGTGAACCTTTTCCATGCTCACTTCAGATCTTCCTCTTTCCTTTTAGAGAAATAAAAGCCACTCCACTGCCCCCACTTACATCCGCTGAATTGTTTCCTGTCTGCATTAATTAGGGTATCCCAGGTGCTGCTGTCAGCAACACCAAAGTCTCAAAGGTGTCACCCAACATTCTTTTCAGCTCATCAGAGTCCAGTGGAGGTTGGCCAAGGTGCTCAGTCATTTAGGGACTGTGGCTTCTTCCATGGAGTGAAATCACCATCCCGCAGGATGTTCTCCTAGGACAGTTTCTCAACTTGAGATGTACATCAAAGTCATCTGGAGAGCCTTGAGTAGCGGGGGTATGAGACCTCAGTCTGCACTGGAACCTCAACATCAGGGGGCCAACGAGGGAAGGGAAACTGGAGAATTACATGAAAGGTTTTTGGCCCAAGGTGGTGGCACAGATCACTTCCACCCACATTCTTCCCTTGGCTAGGACCCAGTCAGAAGGCCTCACCTAACAGCAGAGAATCTGGGAAACAGTTGTCTTGCTGAAAGCCTGGGGGAAGATAAAGTGGGACTTGGGGAACCCATGACAGTATCTCTGCCACATCCTTTGACATGTGTATTCCTTCTCTCTCCTTCCCTGGAGGTTACCACTAGTTCCTTCCTTTTACTACACATGTTTATGTCCATAGACAAACTATGGTGTTGGTTTTGGTGCATATCAAATTAACATAGCTTATATTCTACATACATCCTTTTGCAATTTGTGCTGTTACACAGTGTTGTGTTTTTGAGGTTTGTGTGTATTCTTGCTTCTCAAAGTGCGGTCCCTGGACCAGCAGATGAGCACCTGGCAGCTTATTAGAAATGTAAAGCCTCAGACCCCACCCCAGACCCACTGATTCAGAAACTGTGAGGTGGGGCGGGGCCAGCAGTCTGTACCTTTCCAAATCCGCCAGATAATTTGAATGCACACTGAAGTTTGATAACCATAGATCTTTATTGATATGTGGAGCTCTAGTTCTCAGTTTATTCATTTTTCAGCAATATATAATACTCCTTGGTTTATTCATCCATTCCCCTAACTCATGAGCAATTAGATTGTTTCTTTATATTTTTACCATTATGTATAGTACAGTAATGATCATCTCACTACATAT
This sequence comes from Papio anubis, assembly GCF_008728515.1. NCBI lineage: Eukaryota > Metazoa > Chordata > Mammalia > Primates > Cercopithecidae > Papio > Papio anubis. Next base: position 111,139,324 of record NC_044984.1, read on the forward strand.
GCTCAAAAGTTTCTCTAGCACAGCCATCTAGAAAAGAAATTGTTGAATTTTAGGATTGAGTAGCTTTAGCTTTATCCAGAATCCCCAGATAGTTCTTTCTCGAGGCAGGCTGGGTGCGGTGGCTCACGCCTGTAATCCCAGCATTTGGGGAGGCCAAGGTGGGCAGATGACCCCCAGGAGTTCGAGACCAGCCTGGGCAACATGGCAAAACCTTGTCTCTAGAAAACATACAAAAATTAGCCAGGCATGGTAGCACACGCCTGTAGTTCCAGCTATTCAGGAAGCGAAGTGGGAGGATCGCTTGAGCCTGGGAAGTAGAGGCTGCAGTGAGCCACGATTATACCACTGCACTCCATCCTGGGTGATGAAGTGAAACCCTGTCAAAAAAAAAAAAAAAAACAGAGGCTATGGCAATTTACACTTCTTCCAATGCTGAATACAAGTTGTTTTTTCTTGTTTTCCTTTAACTTTTTAGCATTACTTTGAAATCCCTTATCTTCAAGGTGTACTAGAGGCACATTATCAAGAAAGGGTTAAGAAATTGTCTTTTTTTTTTTTTTCAAGAAGTTTTAGATTTAAACATGGATACAGAACCTGGCTCCATCACTTCCTCTGTCACCCACTGCTTGGTGGGTTAATTCTTGATGTTTGATTTTTCTTTGCCTAACAGAGGTAATAGTCGGCAGTTCTGTCTTCTTCCTGATCTTGATGGGAGTGCCTCTAGGATCCCTATAACAGACAAGGTTCGCCAGAGAAACAGAACCAGTAGAATATATGTACATAGAGAGATTTATTTTAAGGAATTGCCTTGGAGGACTGCAGGGGCTGGAAAGTCTGAAATCTGCAGAACAGGCCAGCAGGCTGAAAGCTCTTGGGAGGAGCTGATGCTGCAGTCTCATTTCTTTTTCTTTCTCTTTTTTTTTTTTTTTTTTGACACAGGGTCTCTCCCTGTCGCCCAGGCTGGAGTGCAATGACGCAATCTCGGCTCACTACAACCTTTGCCTCCCGGGTTCAAGCAAGTCTCGTGCCTCAGCCTCCCGAATAGCTAGGACCTCAGACGTGAGCCACCACACCAGCTAATTTTTGTATTTTTAGTAGAGACGGCGTTTTGCCATGTTGACCAGGCTGGTCTCGAACTCCTGACCTCAAGTGATCTACCTGTCTCGGCTTCCCAAAATGCTGGGATTACAGGCGTGTGCCACAGTGCCCAGCTCTGATGCTGCAGTCTTGAGGCAGAATTTATTCTTCCTCGGGAAAACCTCAGTTTTGTCCTTATGGCCTTCAGCTGATTGGATGAGGTTCACCCAGGATATCAAGGAAAATCTTCATTGCTTAAGTCAACTGATTGTAGATGTTAATCACATCTACAAAATGCCCTCGCAGCAACCTAGATCAGTGTTTAATTGCATAACTAAATACTACAGCCTGGCTAGCTGAATCGAGACATAAAACTAAACATACAGTCCCCCATTAAACAAAAGGCCAGCTTTGGAGCTGGCGCTGATGTTTTATCAAGTTAACAAAGCATCCATCTTGGCTGGGCGCTGAGGCTCATGCCTGTAATTCTGGCACTTTGGGAGGCTGAGGCAGGCAAATCACTTGAGGCAGGAGTTCGAGACCAGCCTGGCCAACATGGCGAAACTCCATCTCTACCAAAAATACAAAAATTAGCCAGGCATGGTGGTGCATGCCTGTAATCCTAGCTATTCGGAAGGCTGAGGCATGAGAATAGCTTGAACCTGGGAGGCAGAGGTTGCAGTGAGACCAGATTGCACCACTGCACTCCAGCCTGGGTAACAGAGTGAGACTCTGTCTGAAAAAAAAAAAAAAGGTGTTCATCTAGTTTAATCTAGTAAAATGTTGAAAATTAAAGATGGTTTTTGTGGCCAGGCACACAGGCACAGTGTTTCACGTCTATAATCCTAGCAGTTTAGGAAGGTGAGGCCAGAAGTTCGAGACCAAGCCTGGGCAACATAGTGAGACCCCCCCTCTCTACAAAAAAATTAATTAAAAAATTAGCCGAGCACAGCAGTGCACACTTGTAGTCCCAGCTACTTGGGAGGCTGAGGTGGGAGGATCCCTTGAGCCTGGGAGTTCGAGGCTGCAGTGAGCCATGGTCATGCCACTACACTCCACCCTGAGTGAGACAGCAAGAGACCCTGTCTCCAAAAAAAAAAACCTGTTGAATTTGATCAAAAAGCATTTGATTTTTCTCCTTCCATCTGTTGCCATGAAGAGCTGCATTATTAGATTTTCCATTAATCCTTGCATTCAATGAACCCCTCTTGATCATAAGGTACGATTCTTTGAATGTGTTTCTGGATTCCGTGTGCCACTGTTCTGCTGGAATTTTTGCATCCTCATTTGTAAAAGTTCCTAAGTGTTCCTCTCCCTTTTTACGTGGCTTCCTGGAAATGGCTCCCGTCACTTTCACTTAAATCTCATTGGCCACCACTCAGTCACACTTACTGCATGGCAGGCTGGGGAGTGTCATCTTGTGGCTGGGTGCCAATGGCCCTAAGCAAAGATTGAGATGCTTACTTTGAAAGAGGAAGGGAAGAAGGGATGTCAGGAGGCACTAGCAATTTCTGTGCCGGAGTGATTATCCCTTTTCTGTAAATGAGAGACTGGAGGCTCAGCAAGGTGTGTTCACTTATCCAGGGTCACACAGCAAGTCTGTGGCCAGGCTGTGACTTCAGAGGCCAGGTCTTCCAGCTGCCAAGGGAGATGCCATTAGGGACCCATGATAGTATTAAAATCAGAAATAAATATCCAGTGTCCCTAGTACTTGTCTAAATGCTTCATTAACATGAACTCATTTCATCGTCACAACAATCCTATGAGGTAGACACTATAGACACTCTTAATGCCCCCAATTTGCAGATGAGGAAACTGAGGCACAGAGAATGTGAGTGACTTGCCTGGGGTATGTAAATGACAGGGCTTAGACTCTAAGACTCTTAATCACTGCACGATCCTGCCTCTCCCCACACCATTCCCCACCCGCACTCCCCTGACTCAGAGACTGCAACTCAAACAGCAGCAGCAACTGCTCCCTGTGCACCTGCAGAACCATCGAAACTGCTCCCACCAACCCAGGCACCGTACACCCTCGTCCCCAGCCTCCTTATATCCTCCTCCCTCAACTACCCTGGTACCCTCCTTTTCTGTCTGTGGGGCCTGCACCTCACTTTTTCTTGAGTCTGTGTTTTTATTTTGAGACAGGGTCTTGCTCTGTCACCCAAACCCGTGTGCTTTGGTGTGATTGCGGCTCACTGCAGCCTGAAACTCCTGGGCTCAAGCGATCCTTCCACCTCAGCCCCCTGAGTAGCTGGGACTACACACCACACTCAGCTAATTTTTTAATTTTTTTTTTTTTCTTTTTGAGACAGTTTTGCTCTTGTCGCCCAGGCTGGAATGCAATGACACAATCTTGCTACAACCTCCACCTCCCAGATTCAAGTGATTCTCCTGCCTCAGCCTCCCGAATAGCTGGGATTACAGGCGCCCGCCAGCACGCCCAGCTCATTTTTGTGTTTGTCGTAGAGATGGGGTTTCACCACGTTGGCCAGGCTGGTCTCGAACTCCTGACCTCAGGTGATCCACCTGCCTCGGCCTCCCAGAGTGCTCGTGAGCCGCCACACCTGGCCTAATTTTTAAATTTTTTATAGCAATGGGGTCTTGCCGCATTGCCCAGGCTGGTGTTGAACTCCTGGCCTCAAGCGATCCTCCTGCCTTCGCCTCCCAATGTGCTGAAATTACAGGTGTGAGCCACTGCATCCAGCCTTCATTTTTTGTTGCTGTCCTTGTGTTTTGTTTTGTTTTTCCCTTCACTCTGTTCCCTGGGAGACTCCCAAAGGCTACATTCTGCCACCAAGGGACGCAGCAGGGACAGGGCCCCAGCGGGCACATGGGATTTCCCACACCCCACCCTCTACTGGATGAAGATGGTGCGGAGGTTTTGGGTTATTTATTTATTTATCTAGTCCCGCCTGGCTCCACACCCCGCAAGCTGTTGTTCCCCTACTAGAGAAGATGAGAAACAACCTCAGACAATGGAAGACAAGGCTTGCCACATGGCCCCCGCAGTTTAATTTCCCTTAATTCATTTTCTATTGAACCAAATGATACTGTTTGTTTTTAATGGCAAACACTCAGCGCGGAGGAGGGGCGGCCAGGCCTCCTCCTGGGGAAATTAGGAACACAGCTGCTATTGAAATTCTTGCTCCCTCCTGTCCTCCCCCTGGCTCCCCTACTCCCACCCCCAGCACTGGGCCTTCGGAAATCGATCTCCAGGTTGAAAGATGATACCTTTCACCAGCTCAGATGGTCACTGTCTGGCGAGCTGGCCTGGCTCCGCCCCAGCTACCATCAACCCCTTTTAGGATGGCCGCCCCATCCCAAGGCCCACCCTTCTCTGGTTATAACTGGATGCACAAGGCCAGAGCCATAGCTTTTTTGGTGCCCCTCTCCCCTGCCTATCGCTGGTAATCCTGAGCAGGCAGCCCTTGCCGGAGTCATCCAGTGCCCTCCCCCAGGAACTGAGGAACACAGAGGCTAGGCACAGTTAGAGCTGAGTTTGTTCATTCATTCATTCATTCATCACCTGGGAGCAGAGTCGTGGCTGCATCCCAGTCCTCCTCCATCAGTGGTTGCGTTTGAACTAGATTCCCCATGGTTCAGGTGCTGAGGGGAGTTGAGAAGTGCTGATAAGAGGAGAGGTCCTTCCACTTCATTGTGAGGTTTCGGCAGCTCCTTCATGTGCCCTGAGGGGTCCTGCGCTTCTTTGAAGTCCGAGAAGATCCATAATCTTTCCAAAGTCCCCTCTTTTTTGCTGGTATGGGCCAGAGTCAGCTCCCGTTCTCACAGGTAAAGAGCATTTTGATATGCAACCAGCCCCTTTGGGAGAGGCTTTGGCCTGCTCATGGCTTCGCTGGGAGCCATGCCAAGATGGTCAATGCCCAATTTGGACATCCTGGAGGCCTCTCTGGTTCCTCAAATGCTGGGCTTCACCTCTGTTCTCTTTTTCACAGACTGGTAGACCCAGAAAGACCTTCTTCTTCTTCTTTTTTTTTTTTTTTGAGATGGAGTCTTGCTCTTGTTGCCCAGGTTGGAGCACAATGGCACCATCTCAGCTCACTGCAACCTCCACCTCCCGGGTTCAAGAGATTCTCCTGCCTCAGCCTCCTGAGTCACTGGGATTACAGGCACCCACCACCACACTCAGCTAATTTTTTGTATTTTTTAGTAAAGACGAGGTTTCACCATGTTGGCCAGGCTGGTCATGAACTCCTGACCTTAGGTGATCCACCCACCTCGGCCTCCCAAAGTGCTGGGATTCCAGGCGCTCAGCCCAGAAAGACGTTCTTATTCTGCTGATTTGAAGAAACCAAGTCCCCAAAGTGACCACTTCTGGGTCACATGATTTATCTTCTCATGTATTCATTCTGCAGATATTTATTGGACACCACAGAGTGCCAAGCCCTACGCACGGCATGGGGTTCTGCAGACCAGGAGTTTCACGCTCAAAGCTCACAGTCTGGTGGGGGTGCTGCAGGCAAGGAAGCAGTCACTCCAGGGCCCTCTGGGAAAACAGAGAAGGAACACCTAAACCAGCCCCCAGCAGAGTCTTCCTAAAGAAGGTGACATCAGAGCTGAGTTTTAAAGGAGGGCTGGGAGTTACCCGGACATTGCAAAGCCACAAGGGCACGGCAGGAAGAGGGGACAGCCGCAGCCACAGTGCAGAAGTGAAAAACAGTTCGGGGTGCGCATTTTTCCAGGTAACTCCTGAGCATCCCGTCCCCACCAGACTCTAAGCTCCATGGGGGCAGAATAAGAATCTGCCCAGTGGCTCAGCGTAGGTGAGTGAGTGACTCTCAAATAAAGTGATAAGTGAACAGCAGTGGTTGGTATGAATTTGCACACAGGGCAAAGCAGGGAGGCTCACGTTCTTGGCTCCCAGACCCACCCTGACCCACCTTTCCAAACTACATCATGGGTATGTGGTGGCAACCCCTGCTCTGGGGTGCTGGGGGAGTTAATTAGCAAGCTAAGTGCGGATCATTTTGCTCTTCTTCAGCTAAATGATTAAGCAAGGCAGCCAGGCTCCCTGAGGGGGCCCTGGAGGTGTCCACTTTGGCTCCCTGCTCCTGTGGGGGAAGACGGGGGCTGCTGTGTTGGTTTCCTGCTTTGTGCTTCCACTGGGGTAGGTGAGGACTACCCTGCTTCCATATTTCCCCCAGATGTGTCTCATTCCCTGGAGAGAAGAAAAGGTAGCAGAACTGAGATTTGACCTGAGGGAGCCCACTGATCACATGTCTCAAGTTTTAGCTTGTCCAGAAAGGTTCCGAGTGGATTGGAAAGAGCTTGGGCTCTGGAGTCAGGTGGATCTGAGCTGGAATTGTGGTTCCACCATTTCCATCAGTATCACTTCCAGCCAGTCACCTCCCTTCTCCATGCCTCAGTTTCCTCGTCTGTAAAAAAGGAAGTTATCTGCCAGGCATGATGGCTCATGCTACTCGGAAGGTTGTCTTTCCAGCTACTAGGAAGGCTGAGGTGGGAGGGTGGCTTGAGCCCAAGAGTTCAAGTCCAGGCTGGGCAACATAGAAAGACCCCCATTTAAAAAAAAAAAAAAAAAAGGAAATACTCCTGTTTACCTCTGGGGATGGGGTGGAGACAGGAGGTGATTTAAAAACTAAATTGAAGCAATGCAGGTAGAGGTGCTGTTAGCAATCCCTGGCACATCTAAATGCTCCATGGGTGTATTTTTTCCCCCTTTTTCTGAGACAGAGTCTCGTTCTGTCGCCCAGGCTGGAGTGCAGCAGGGCCATCTCGGCTCACTGCAACTTCTGTTTCCCAGGTCCAAGCAATCCTTGTGTCTCGGTCTCCTGAGCAGCTGGGATTACAGGCGCTCACCACCAGACCTGGCTAATTTTTGTATTTTTAGTAGAGACGAGTTTTCGCCATGTTGGCCAAGCTGGTCTTAAACTCCTGACCTCAAATAATCTGCCCGCTTTGGCCTCCCAAAGTGCTGAGATTACAGGCGTGAACCACCGTGCCTGGCCTGTTTTTTTCTGTGTGTGTGTGTGTGTGTGTGTGTGTGTGTGTGTGCGCGCGCGCGCGCGCATGCACACACGCGCATCCTCCCTCATGACCCTCGTGGAAATCCAGGCCCTGTTGCGGGGGGCTTGGTAGCCCACCAAGGCTTTGCCAGCCTCTGGCTCTTCTCCTCGGTGCCCAGAAGTGCTAAGATCAGAACCCTGAAGGGAAAAAAGGAAAAGAAGGAAGGAAATGTTATTCCTACTAGTTACTGATAGGTGCCAGCCCTGGACTGGGTCCTAGAGCTGCCTGGTTTGAATCCTGCCTTTGCCACTAGCTGTATACCCTCGGGTGAGTGAGTTCACCGGGTCAAACTCTGATGCCTCTTCTGTGTACATGACTGATGATACTACCTGGCTCCAGGAGGAGCCCGGTGAGGAGCAAATGAGGTCATGAGGTTTAGAACAGAGTTTTCAGTGCCTGCTCAGTCTTAGCTGTTGGGATAAGACCTGACCCTGACTTCAAGCGGCTGATGGAGAGATGGTGCAGAGACACACAAAAGAACAAGAACAAGACAGAGGGAGATGGCACCTGGAACACAGACTTATTCCCGGCTGCGGCCTTATCCAGGGTGCCTAGCACATAGCAGCCCAACATAAATACACACTGAGTGACGGCCATAGCAGCCCGACATAAATACACACTGAGTGACAGCGCAGAGATGCACACAGAGGACGGGGATGGCGGAGGGAGGAGAGGAGGGTCAGCTCTCTGTTCCCTCATAGGCTTGACCAGATTACCACAGGTCCCCGGGCGTGGCATTACTGAAAGCAGACTTGTCATTACACTAGGTGAAGCCGGGAGGTGGCAGGTAGATCCCTGCAGCCAGCCTTCTGTGTCTAGGCCTGTTCCTATCTTTCTTTTTTTTTTTTTTTCCCCCATGAGACAGGGTCTCACTCTGTCACCCAGGCTGGAGTTCAGTGGCGCGATCTTGGCTTGCTGCAACTTCCGCCTCCTGGGTTCAAGTGATTCTCCTGCCTCAGCCTCCTGAGTAGCTGGGATTACAGCATGCACCACCACACCTCGCTAATTTTCATATTTTTAGTAGAGACAGGGTTTCACCATGTTGGTCAGGCTGGTCTCTAAATCATGACCTCAAGTGATCCACCTGCCTTGGCCTCCCAAAGTGCTGGGATTACAGGTGTGAGCCACTATGTCCAGCTAGGGCTGTTCCTATTTTAGGAGGAGGAAACCATCATTCCAGGAGTTTCAGTACCTTGTCCATAATCCCACGCCAGTCAGAGGCAAGGGAGTTCTTTTGTTTTTTTTTTGTTTGGTCTTTTGTTTTTTTTTTTTTCTTTTGAAACACTCTGTCACCCAGGCTGGAGTGCTGTAGCATGATCAGGATTCATTGCAACCATGACCTCCCAGCCTCAAGCCATCTTCCTGCCTCAGCCTCCCCCGCAACTGGGACTACAGGCGCATGCCACTATGCCTGGCTAAACTTTTTGTATTTTTTGTGGAGACAGGGTTTTGCCATGTTACCCAGGTTGGTCTTGAACTCCTGGGCTCAAGCAATCCACCCACCTTGGCCTCCCAAAGTGTTGGGATTAGAGGTGTGAGCCCCTGTGCCTGGCCAAGGGAGTCCTTTTGAATGTCTGCCTGGCCGCCTCTCTTCCCAGCCCGACACCTCAGCCATCGCTTGCCAGGTGTGTTGAACTCCTCTTAGGGCTGAATCATGCTCTTGTTCTCTCACCTCCTCCAGGCCTTTGCAGTGGCTGTTCCCTGTGCTAGGAACACTGTCTCCCCAGCCCCATCTGGCTGACCTCTCATCACCCCATCACCCTCAGGTGTTTAGATATCACATCCACTTGGAAGTCTGAACTTGTGGTTGGGTGACTCACCTGTGTGCTCCCACAGCCCCGAGGCCACTTCTGTTTTGAATGCATCATGTGATGTTGTGATTGCTGGTTTGTCGCCCCCATTAGGACTTAAAACTTGGCGAGAACAGAGATCAAGTCTCCTGTATATTTCATTTTATTCCCAGCACAGTGCATGGCACATAGCCGATACTCAAAACACATACGCCGAAGGTAATTAATTCATGAAAGTGTTGCAAATATTTCTTCCTTCAGTATATTTTCCCTGAAGCAGGCAGTGTGAATTCAGTTGCAAGGGTCTACTAGACTTGGAGTTAAGCAGGTTCTATTCTCAGCTCTTTCACTTATAAGTCATGGACCTTTGATGAATCAGCAGCCTTCTCTAAGCCTCAATGTTCTCCCCTATATCATGGGGATAGTATTCATGATGTGAAGATTGAACAGGACCATACCTTTAATATGAATGAAGCCTTTTGATCACTGCAGCTTATAAGTGCTGGCCTCAATTTATTAATTAGTGAAACAACAAGGTAAGCAGAGGAAAGGGGTCCTTGGAAAACATGACCCCAGCCCTCCCCCTGTCATTCCCCAGGAGTAGATGATGACAGTCATTGTCATGGCAACATTGTACAAGCCAGTCACCATGCACATACTATAAGCCAGCCACTGTCCTGGGCACTTTCCATTCATCCATTTCTTCATCCATTGAACCAGTATTTTTTGACCACCTATTCTGTGCCAGGCCTAGGACTAGGTCCTGGGAATACAGCAGCAAAGAAACAGAGCATGCACTTTCAAGGGACTTAGAGAAACAAGATGCTGAAATCAATAGGCAATATGTCAGATGGAGACAAAACAGGGAGTGTCATAGTTGCAGGGCAGGGCGGGGAGGGCGCTGCTCTTTTAGACAGTGGTGGGGGGCAGGGAGAAGGTAACATTCATGCAAAGCCTTGAAGGAAGCAAGGGAGTGTGCCATGCGGATATGTGGGGAAGAGGATTCCAGGTTGGGGAAACAGCATATGTAAAGGCCCTGAGGTGGAAATATGCTTGGCAAGGTTAAGGAGCAATCAGCCAGTGTGGCTGGAGCAGAAGAAGGGGCAGGGCAACTTCATGGGCAGGCACCCTGTGCAGAAGGCCCAAACACTTGGCTTAATGCTCCACTGTTGCCGTATGATTTTATGACTGTTACCCAGGCTGCTGGAGTGTGCAGTAGTGCAATCTCGGCTCACTGCAACCTCCGCCTCCTGTATTCAAGTGATTCTCATGCTTCAGCCTCCCGAGTAGCTGGGATTACAGGCATGCACCACCGCGCCCAGCTAAGTTTTGTATTTTTAGTAGAGACAGGGTTTCACCTGTCTACCGCCATGCCCAGCTAATTTTTTGTATTTTTAGTAGAAACGGGGTTTCACCATGTTAGACAGGCTGGTCACGAACTCCTGACCTCAGGTGATCCGCCTGCATCCACCTCCCAAAGTGCTGGGATTACAGGTGTGAGCCACTGCGCCCAACCAAGATTCTTAGTATGTTAACAAGGGGCCCTGCATTTTAATTTTACACAGGGTATCATAAATGATGTAGCCAGTCCCCATAGTAGTAGATATAGTCAAAGAGGTGGTGGGGACCACAGCTCAGAGGCCACTCCCAGGCCTGGGTGTGCTCTGGCCTCCTCCCATCTTGCCATGGAAGCCAGCCCACCAGAGATGCTCCAGCCACGCCATCCTGACGCTACCCTGATGACAGTCTAACTATTTCTCTGTGTTAGTTTCCTGTGGGTACTGTAACAAATAACCACAAACCTTGTGGCTTAAAACAACACAACCGTATTATCTTATACTGCTGGAGGTCAAATGTCCAAAATCCATGTCACTGGGCTAAAGTCAAGGTGCCAGTCCTTTAGGAGGCGCTGGGGGACAATCCATTTTCTTGTCTTCTCTAGCTTCTAGAAGCTCCCTGCCTTCCTTGCCTCTGGTCCCCTTCTCTATTTTTAAAGTGCATCTCTCCAACCTCTGTGTCTGTTGCCTCATTGTCTTCCTTTACCCTGACTCTTTTGCCTTCCTCTAATAAGGATCCTTGTGATGACATTAGGCCTGTCCAGGTCACCTAGACTAATCTCCCCATCTCAGGAGCCTTAATTTCATCACATCTGCATGTGCACAAAATTCCTTTCGCCCTGTAATGTAACAAATTCATAGGTTCTGGGGATTGGGATATGGACATCTTTGGTGGGGGGAGGGCATTATTCAGCCTCCCACATCCCCTACTTTGCTAATGAGGAAACTGAGGCCCAGAGAAGTGATATGACTTGGGCAAAGTCGCCCTCCCAGCAGGACAGATCCACACTTGAGGACCCTGTCTGTCAAGTTTGAAGTCATGGGCTCTAGACTACCAGGAAAGGAGATACCCTCCGCCCATCTTTTTCTGTCTCCCTCCACTCCCTAGTGTTTTGGGAAACAGCCAGGCTTGGGCAGTTTAGCCCAGAGCATTTGTGCTGAAGACTGTAGCTGACACGGGGACAGATAAGCTCATCCATCCACCTGGGACCAGGACAGAGGGAAGAGACCGCCTTTTTGTAGCTAACAGGGTCCCAGGCCACTATGGGCTTTATCATCAACATCTTATAATGAGGCCTCTCCTGGGTACTGGGGAGCAGGGCCCTGTGTGCAGGGAAGCTGCTGATGCAGTTGCTGGGGCACGTGGGCTGGGCCCTTCCTGTTCATGGGGCCAACGCTCTTAGATCAAGGGAACCATGGCCAATGAAATTGGGTGCCCCACTGCTGCTGTTAACAGGAATATTTTTACTCACAGCCTAGCAACTCCTATGGGGCCTCAGCCTGGCCCCAAGGACTCTGCCAGCTGGCCCGTGGGGCCATAGCACCAGAGGCGATCGCGGCCTCCTCCTCTTCCTCCCCCTCCTTGCCAGAATTGCAGAGAGAGGATCTTTATAGGAAATTGGGGGTGAGAGCAAGAAAATGACACATTTTCATCAGCTCTAGTTTTTAATAATGAGTGTCCAGTTATCTAGTGGCAGATGTTGTGGGTAAGAGCATCCGTACAGACATCAGAGACCTGTATTCAAATCCCACCTCTGCTATATCTGAGCTCTGTAAGCTTAGGCAAAATGGTGAACTTCTCTGAAACTGAGCCTCAGTTTCTCTCATCTGCAAAGTGGAAGTAACAATTTCCCCCGTCATGGGGTTGTTATAGTCTATTTTTAAAGTGGGTAAGCAAAATTTCAGCTTGTGGCCTTAAAAAAATAACATGTATGAGGTATAAAAACAAAAAATAACAAATACTCGTGCACCCAGCTTAAAAAGTAGAGAACTGCTAGTTTCTTAGAAACCCCTTGTGTATACCTCCTGGGTTCCATCCATCTTCCTCCCTCCCTTTGCCCATAAGAAAACAGTTTCATGACTACCATTTGTTTGTTTTCCTTGTGTCTGGCCTTTGTAGTTTTTTTGTTTTTGTTTTGTTTTGTTTTTTGAGAAAGAGTCTCGCTCTGTCGCCCAGGCTAGAATACAGTGGTACGATCTCAGCTCACTGCAACCTCCACCTTCTCGGTTCAAGCAATTCTCATGCATCAACTTCCCAAACAGCTACAACTACAGGCGCGTACCACCATGCCCAACTAATTTTTGTAGTTTTAGTAGAGACGGAGTTTCACCATGTTGGCCTGGCTGGTCTTCAAGTGATTTGCCTGCCTCAGCCTCCCAAAGTACTGGGATTACAGCTGTGAGCCACCACATCTGGACTGCTTTTGTTTTTTAAATAGAGACAGGAGGTCTCATGATGTCTCTCAGGCTAGTCTTGAACTCCTGGCTTCTAGCGATCCTCATGCCTCAACCTCCCAAAGTGCTGGGATTACAGGCATGAGCCACTGCACCAGCCTGATTTTTGTAGTTTTTATGTCTTCTTCCTTGCTATTATTAAAGGTCAGAGCATAAGCATGTATAACCTTGTCCCTTCCACGCCTAATTTCCTACTAAGTTCCTCTGATTTCCCTCTCCTCTCAGCTACCAACAGAGGACGCTACTGATAGGGAAACCAGAATGCCAAACTTGTCACTACTGTAGTACACTTAAGAATTAATAGGCTCTGAAAAGCACCACAGGGACTTTACTGTAAGTAAAGTATATGTAGCAAAGGGCTTAAACTTCCTAGAAAGTATGGAGTAAGCCCACACTTTACACTCAAACACACCTGAGTTTTGAACATCAGCCCTGCTCACCATCCTAAGCCACCAATTCTTTGCATTTCCTCAAAAAATATTTCAGTGTCATATTATGACAGGCACTGCAAAGGTGTGGGGATAAGATGATAAATGAAAGAAACAGACCAAAACAGAGTCCCTGCTCTCATTTCATTGGGGAAATCACCATGAAACTACATCAACACACAAATATAGAACTTCAAGTTTCAACAAGCACTAGAAAAAAATAAAAACAATTCATGGAGAATTCGTTTAGGAAATGGGAAAGGGCTTTCTCTGTGGGATGGACATTTGAGCTGAAACCTGTACTTACTTCCTTGACATCTGACTATGGTTTAAAAAAAAAAAAAAAAAATTACCAGCCTGGGCAACACAGGGAGACCTCATCTCTACAAAAAAAGTCCTTTAAAAATTATCTGGGGCATGGTGGCACACACCTGTGGTCCCAGCTACTCGGGAGGCTGAGGGGGGAGGATTGCTTGAGCCCAGGAAGTCAAGGTTGCAGTGAGCTGTGATCGCACCACTGCACTCCAGCCTGGGTGACAGAGCAAGGCCCTGTCTCAAAAAAAATAAATACATAAATTCCGCTTTTTCGTCTGCAAACCAGGGCTGGTGATATCCCTCCCAGCTTTGCCCTTAGTGACAGGCCCTGGCTCAGTGCCTGGTTCAGCACTGCCGTTCAGTAAATGTCATGTCCCTTCCTCCTGTCGTTCCTGGCTGTATATGCTGCTGGAGATCTGCAAAGGAGTGGTGTGAGTGATAGTCTCTTAAGTGATGGGAGAAATCTGCTGCTGGCAAGTGAGCTGTGAAGCCTCTACCAAGCTCACTGGACCCTCTTCAACTGGGTTTGATGGCGACCCTGTCGGAGAGAGAAGAGAGAAAGGAGGGTGTATCACTGTCAACAGGAAGCCTTCCTCTTTTTCTGGGGAAGGTGGTATCAAGGAATTGAAAGGCTGTGCTGTAGAGTCAAGTGACCTGGGTACAAGTCCCAATTCTGCAGCAAGTAACTTGACCTCTCCTAGCCTTGTGTTCTCATGTGTAATATGGTCCGTATAATTCCTCTCCAGTGGTCTGTCATGTGGAACAGTGCCCAGTGTAACGGGGGCACGCCGCAAGTGGGACCGTTACCACTATTTCCACCAGAGCAAAGATGCACTGGGGCAAACGTGCAGAGGTTTGGGGTACAAGTAAGGGGAAGAAAAAGGCAGTCAAAGGGCTCATTCACATCATGGAGGTCCGGGTTCCTGCGCCACCCTTCCCTAGGTGGGTAACCTTGGGCAGATTCCTTTATCCCTCTGATCCCCTTTCTTTGTAAGACACAGCTCCAGAACTTCCTTTACCCAGCAGCTGTGAAATCCTGCAGGCAAGTCGCGTCGCCTGGCCCCTGACTTCAAGTTTAGGGGAGCTGATGAGGTCACTCCCTGCTGGACACGGGGTCTTCGGGGTGAAATGTTCAAATAAGACAGCGGGGAGTGGACGCGCAAAGATGCGTCAAAAGGATGGAAAAGGCAGCTTTGCCCTTCGCAAACTGCGACCTCCTTTGTGGGCTAAGAGCTTCATGCTGGGGGCCTGGTACCCGCGCGGGACTCCCGGAGGCCCGACCCGGAGCCCGTGGCGCGCAGAACTGGGCGGCCCGGGGCGCGGGGCTGTGACCTCATCGGCCGGCGCCGTCCCGCGGGGCCATGAGATCATGAGATGCCGGCGCTCGCCGAGGAGTCGATTTGTTGGGAGCGCGGGGACAGCCGGCCGCCCGACGCGATGATCTCATCCGGGCCCGGGGGAGGAGGAGGCAAGCGGCCGGGCCAGCCCGCGCCGCCGGGAGGGGGATTAATGGCCGCCGGCGGGTGGTGACGTCACCGGCAGCACCCGTTGCCAGGGAACGCGCGGTCGCCGGCCCCGCCCCGCTGGCCCCGCCCCCTACCTGCTGCGCTTCTTTCTATCCTGGCTCGCCCTTCTCTTGCCTTTTTTCCTTTTTCTTTTGTATTGAGGCATAACTTATATATTGTGGAGAGCCCTAATTATAAAGCTCAGTGGATTTTTGCAAACGTATGTAATCACTCAGATCAAAGTATCAACAGAGCTGTCCAACAGAAATATAAGGGGAGTCACACAGACGATTTTAAATGTTCTAGTAGTCACATTAACTAGAAAGGAACAGGTGACTTTAATTTTAATACTCTATTTTATTTAGCCTAATGTGTCCAAAATATTATTTCAACATGTAATCAACATAAAAATTTTAATGAGATGTTTTACCTTTTGTTTTTCTAAGACTTTGAAATTCCCTGTTTCTTTTGTTTTTGAGGGAGGTGTTTGTTTTTAAAGACAGTCTTACTGTGTCACCCAGGCGGGAGTTTAGAAGCACGATCATGCTCACTGCAGCCTCGACTTCCCTGGACTCAGGTCATCCTCCTGCCTCAACCTCCCGAGTAGCTGGGACTACAGGCGCCCGCCACCACACCCGACTAATTTTTTTGTATTTTCAGTAGAGACGGGGTTTCACCGTGTTAGCCAGGATGGTCTCCATCTCCTGGCCTTGTGATCTGCCCGCCTCGGCCTCCCAAAGTGCTGGGATTACAGGCGTGAGCCACCACGCCTGGCCACCTCATCATTTTCTAGAATATTTGTTATGTATAGACTCCCATTCCTAGTATCTTCATCATCAGAGCTCTCTATGAGCCATGCCTGTGGGAAACCCAGGTGTTTCGAAGCACAAGGCCATTAGTTTGCCCTCTCATTTATCCATTGCTCATTCAGCAAATACTTCTTGGTTACCTGCCGAGTCCCACACCTTTTCTATTAGTTAAGACTGGAATCAAATAGTAACAGCAAAGAATCCAAAATAATAAGACTTAAATTTTAAAAAAATGTATCTCTTTCTCATGTAAAGGCCAAAGATAAGCGGTTCAACCCTGGGAATATGACACCTTCCAGCCCACTGTTTCACCAACCCTAGAGGGTAGGATTCCTCCTCATGGTCCAAGATGGTGGCAAGAGTACCAGCCATCACATCCAAGTTCCAGACAGTAGGATAGAGAGAGTGGGGAAGAATAAGGTGAAAGCTTCTCTGAAGTTGCTACATGACACTTATAATTGTGTTAATGGTGAAGACCCTCTTCCTGGCTTGCAGAAGGCTGTCTTCTCACTGTGTCCTTGAGTGGCAGAGAGATCTCCCATGTCTCTTCCTATAAGGGAACTAATCCCATCATGAGAGCTCTACTCTCATGACCTAATTACCTTTCAGAGGCCTTATCTTTAAACACCATGGCATTAGGGATTAGGGCTTCAACAAAAGAACTTGAGGTGGGCACAGTTCAGTCTATACCACGAGCTGAGTAGCCTTAGATGGGTACCTTAGTTTTTGTTGTTGTTGTTGTTGTTGACTTGAAAGAACCATTTAATTCTCACAATTTTGCAGGTCAGGAGTCCAGTCAGGACACACTGGGTACAGCTTGTCTCTCCTCCCCATGATATCTGCTGGGGCTGGACTATCCAACATGGCATCTTCACTCCCAGGTCTGATGCATCAGCTGCAATGGCAGGGATGGCCTTCTTAAGGTCCTATATCCAGAGCCTCAGTTCTCACCGTTGGCTGGTTTCCATGTTGCTCCTCCAGTTAGTCTCAGAGCTGCTCCTCTTCCATGTGTCCTCTTCACTGGGTCTCTCCTTAGAGCTTGGGCTTCCCACAAACATGGCGGCTGGAGGAGGGAGAACAAGCAGAAGGAAGTGAAAGCTTCCTGATCTCTTAAGGCCTAGGCTTGGAAGTCCCAGATATCCCTTCTGCCTTAATTCTAGTTCGCCTTAGTTATTTTGAGCCTGCATTTTCTCATCTCTAAAATAGGGCAGCAATAACATAATGGCCACATTTCTGGATTATCATGAGGGCCAGTAATAGCTATATCATGTACTGGGCCCTTCTCATGTACCTGTGTTTTAGATTTATTGGCTTATTTAATCATAAGATCACCTCGGTGTGTTGAATACAGGTTTTACTGACATGTGAGAGCCAATGGTTAAATTTTCAGGAAATTTGCAAACAGTTGTTAAATCATTGGTAGCTTGAAGTTGGCCTTGTGAGAACATTTATACCACAGAAACTGGCAAACACAAATTAGGGCCTTTTCTTTCCCCCAGAGACCTAGTTTGCCAGCACACCACTGCATGCATATCTATATGTATGTGTGTATATATGTATGAACGTGTGTGTGTATTCAACCCCATTTACAGATGAAGAAACTGAGGGACGTAGAAGTTAAATTATTGTGCCAAATCAACCAATTTAGTAGGTGATAGATCTGACCTTAGAATCCCAAATCCTATGCCTTTAAACCACTAGGCTGTCCTGCCTCCACAGATGAAAAAATTTGTATGAAAGAGATTTGTAAACAGGCAAAGCTATATAAATAGTCATTATTCATCTTGATACAGATACAGGTTTCATCTCTGTGCATTTTTCATACATTGAAGCTGCTGACAGATACCTGATTACGTCTCTCCTCCTCCCTTCCTCCCCACTCCCGTAAGTCTTCAAATCATCTTTCCCACGTCGGTGCGTTCTTCTAAAAAATTCTCCTCTCTGTTCATTTCTTCTGCTTCTCAGCATCCTACTCTCCTTCATTTCCCACCCGCTTCTGGAGCCAGCCCTCTGTTGTTTCGATATTTCCCATTTCTCTTCTTGTCCCACCCCTCATCTTGGCAGTGAGGAAGTCGGAATAGAATCTGCCTTCCCAACTCGACACTCCCACCCCCTTTATCTGAATCCAAGCAGAGAACCATCCATGCCCAAGCACGTCCTGCAACAATTGCTACTGTTTCCCCTTCATGGTGGCAGGGAGGCGAGACAGCTCATAATCTGACTCCTTGTTCTCTAACGCCCCAGAGAAACCACACATCCCATTTGGTGGTCGTCAGAAATAACATGCTTAAGAAACCTGGAATTATAAAACTGCTTAATTAGAGAGAGATGGTTTTGCTGGGATATGCCCAGTTTTCCTTGGTGGTTTGATCTCCTTTTCAAAGTGGCCCACCCCCCTGGCAGCTAATTGCTACCTTTAACGGGGTACCACATAAGCTGTCACTCTCTTAATTTTATTTGCTGTGACATCAGTGCTTGCTTATAAAGAGATATTCTCTCTTCAGCATTTCAACTCTCCTCCATCAGCAAACTGTAGGAAGTTGACTTGAGTAATGAGGATGGAATCTTCAGCTTCAAGAGGTCTCCTCTGTTACATGAGCACCTACTACCTGCTGGATGCTGGGAATACACCCAGAACCAAATTATTTTCTCCCATAAGGGGCTCACAGTCCAGTGGGAGGGATGGACAGTAAAACAATTTTTTTAATATTGTGAAAAATGCTTTGAAGGAGTGATTTAGGGGCTGGGTATGGTGACTCACACTTGTAACCAGCACTTTGGGAGGCTGAGGCGGGTGGAGCACCTGATGTCAGGAGTTCGAGACCAGCCTGGGCAACAGGGTGAAACCCCATCTCTACTAAAATACAAAAAATTAACTGGGTCTGGCAGTGGGTACCTGTAATCCCAGCTACTCAGGAGGCTGAGGCAGGAGAATTATTTGAACCCAGGAGGTGGAGGCTGCAGTGAGCCAAGATCATGCCACTGCACTCTAGCCTGGGCAACAGGGTGAGACTCCATCTAAAAAAAAAAAAGGAGTTGTTTAGGGGAGTCTTCAAGGGCGTACACAACAGGAGCACCTAATTCAGTTAAAGAGGAATCAGGGAAGGCTTTTTGTAGGCGGTGACAGTTAGCTGATACCCAAAAGATGAATAGATGTTAGCTCAGCAAAGAGTAGAGGGACCACTATTCCATCTGCTAAGGAAGAGCTTAGTGTCATTAAGCAACTAAAAGACAGGGAAAGAAGCTGGTATCAGAGCCTTCTGGGAAATCCTGGGGATGTGTTAGAATCCCCATCATGACTTATCTAGATTCTGGTAGAACAGACCACAGGTCAGAAAACTACAGGCTACAGGCCAAATACGTCCTGCTACTTGTTTTTATAAATAAAATTTTATTGGAACACAGCCACACCCATTCACTTACCTGTTGTCCGAGGCTATTTTCCTACTGCAGTGACAGAGGTGAGTAGTAGCACCAGAGACCTTATGGCCTGCAAAGCCTAAGTATTCACTACCTGGTTCTTTGTAGAAAAAGTTTGCCAACACTTGTTTCAGAGCCACCCAGTAGCAAGTGGGAAGTTTGGGATTTGGCCCAGAAACCAGCCTGCAGCTAAGGGGCCTGAGAATTGGAAGATCCAAAGACAGTGACCAAAACTAAACATAAGGTGGCAGGTGACAATCCTGGGTCTGATCGCAGCCTCTTTGGCTCCTGGGGCTGTGCTCTTTACCACCAACCCAGACTGGTTGTTGAGACTGGCCTACAAGGAAGGACAGAGAGGGGACCAGAATCAGCCAGACGCCAGCAGGCAGGGGCTCCCAGAGTCACAGGGACCTTTCATGGGGTAGCCGTGTCCTTACCTGTCATGAGACCAGGCAGCCCAAGCAGGAGGCTGCCTACCAAGATGGTGCCCAGACCATTAACCATCTTTTCCTTCACCTGTTGGCTCTGGAACACCCTTCCTCCCTTGCCTGCCCTCATGTCTTCACCAGTTTGGCTCTTAGACATCCATTAAAGTAGTGCTTCTCAAACTCGGATGTGCACTCGGGTCACCTGGGGACCTTATTAAATTGTACATTCTATTTCAGGAGGTCTGGGGTGAGGCCTAAGAGCCTGCATTTCTAACCAGCTCCCAGGCGATGCCGATGGTGCTGGTTCATGGATCACACTTTGGGTGGCTGGAAAGATAACTTCTCTTAGACTTTCTTGATCAGTTTCCCACCCCACATCCCATGCCTCAATTCTGGGGCTCCCTCCCATTTACCTCTAGCAGAGTTCTACTACACTGTATTATAGTAGTTTGCTTAGTGATGGTCTTCCTCATTGGGTAGCAAGCTTCCTAATGACAGAGATGAGGTCTTAGTTATCTTAGTTTCACCAGAGCCTGGCACTGTGTCTGGTGCATAGTAGGTGTCCAGAAATGAAAGCAAGGAAGGGAGGGAAGAAGAAAGGGAGCGGGCGAGGGAGGGAAGGGCAGAGGAAAGGGAAGGAAGACAGCATCAATGGATAAGAGGCAGGAAGGGAGGGAAGGAAGAAAGGAAACACAGATGGGTAGAAGAAAGAAAGGTAAGGAAGGAAGGAAAGAAGAGTTATATAGGGATGCGCTGAATGTAGGGAAGAGTGACAAAAGTAGGTTAAGGCCAGGCATGTAGTCCCATGTAGGGACTACAGCTCACATCTGTAGTCCCTGCAGGGGACTCAGGAAGCCAAGGTAGCAGGAGGATCACTTGAGCCCAAGAGATGGAGACCAGCCTGGGCAACATACATAGACCCCATCTCTAAAAAACACAATGTTTTAAGTGGAAAAAAAAAAAAAAAACAGTAGGTCAAGACTGGCAGTTGAGAGAGGTTGGACAATTTGGTCCTGGGTAAGATGGAACATGCAAGAGTTGAGTTGAGAGACCCTGTGTGAGAGCAATTTGGGAGACATGAGGGAGGCATGGGGCAGCTGAGGGTGGGTGGTTCAGGAAATCAGAGTTCAAATCATGGGTATTCTGCAGATCCTGGGATCTGCAGCAGGATATGGACTGGCTTGATTAGCCCTGGCCATCCATTGAGTTGCTGTCCATTGGTCCAGCATCCATCATGCTCTTGTCCATGTAAAACAAGCATGGTGGCCACCCCCTACATCTCTGTTCTCCAATCACCCCCATCTTCCCAAAGGTTCCAGAGGGAAACCAGCATCTCCCTCCAGGGGATCTTTCTGGGACTCAGGGACTGGTGGGAGTCAGGAGGGGAAAGGAGGGCCCTTTGAGAAACAATGACCTCACAACTGGAGGTGGCCAACTAGTCACAAAAATCAGGCGGGTGGTGAGTGATGACTGGATGCCCTTTCTTGGTCCTTGGTAGATGTGGGTATATGTGCTCCAAGGAATCCTCTTCTGAGTGACCTGTGCCCAGCCGATCAAGATGGAATATAAAAGGTGGCTATAAAGTCTCTGTCCACATGCCACGCATATGATGTGATCTTGGCTCACTTCAACCTCTACCTCCTGGGTTCAAGTGATTCTCACGCCTCAGCCACTCACGTAGCTGGGATTATAGGCATGTGCCACCAAACCCGGCTATTTTTTGTATTTTTGGTAGAGATAGCATTTCACCATGTTGGCCAGACTGGTGTTGAACTCCTGGCCTCAAGAGATCTGCCCACCTCGGCCTCCCAGAGTGCTGGGATTACAGGTGTGAGCCACCACATCCAGACTCATTTCCCCTCTAATTTAAACATATCACATGCTCAGTATAAAAAATCTGGAGAGAGCAGAAAAACACAAAAAGAATGAGTATTTTTTTTTTTTGCAGTCTCTATTATTTCCATTTGGAACAATAATATGAGCATTTGCTTGGGTCAAATGATATCTTTCATCAGGATGATTTCTTTTTTAACTTTTAATTTTGAGATAATTTTAGACTTAAAGAAAAGTTGCAAAAGTAATACTGAGAGTTCCCATATACCCTTCACTCCTCTTCCCCTAATGTTGATATCTGATATACCAGAGTCCAATTAGCAAGGGCAGGAAATGAACATCAATACTGTTACTATTAACTAAACTAAAGACCTTATTCACATTTTGCCAGTTGCCCCATTGACATTATTTTGTTTTTCAATTTTGTTTGTGAGACAGGGTCTTACTCTGTCACCCAGGCTGGAGTGCAGTGGCACAATCATAGCTCACTGCAGCCGCGAACTTCTGGGCTCAAGTCATCCTCGTTCCTCAGCCTCTCAAGTAGCTGGGACCACAGGAACTCACCACCACTCCCAGATAATCTTTTGATTTTTTGTAGACACAAGGTCATTCTATATTGTCCAGGCTGGTCTTGAACTCCTGGGCTCAAGGGATCCTCCCACTTTAGCCTCCCAAAGTGCTGGGATTACAGGCGTCAGCCATTGCACCTGGCCTATTGACTTTTTTTTACAGTATAGGATTGAATCAGGGCTGGGCGCGGTGGCTCATGCCTGTAATCTTAGCACTTTGAGAGGCCGAAGTAGGTGTATCACCTGGGGTCGGGAGTTCAAGACCAGCCTGGCCAACGTGGTGAAACCCCATCTCTATTAAAAATACAAAAATTAGCCAGGCGTGGTGGTGTGCACCTGTAATCCCAGCTACTTGGGAGCCTGAGGCAGAAGAATTGCTTGACCTGAGAGGCGGAGGTTGCAGTGAGCTGAGATTGTACCACTGCACTCCAGCCTTCCTGGGTGAAAGAGCAAGACTCTGTCTAAAAAAAAAAAAAAAAAAAAAAAAAAAAAAAAAGAGAGAGAGAAAGAATAGGATTGAATCCAAGATCCCATGTTACATTACTTGTCATGTCTCCTTAATTCTCTCCAACTTCACATTCCTTGGTCTTCTCTTTGTCTCTCATGATCTTGACATTTTTCAAGAGTGTTGGGCCCCTTCAACTTGGGGCCAGGTGCAATGGCTCATGCCTATAATCCCAGCACTTTGGGAGCCTGAGGTGGGAGGATCCATTGAGCCCAGGAGTTTGAGACCAGCCTGGACAACACAGCATGACCTCATCTCTCTACAAAACCAAAAAAAAAAAAAAAGGAGAGAGAGAGATCCATGTCTCTTGGATTTGTCTCTTGTTTTCTCATGATTAGATTAGAATTCGTTGCTGAGTTTTGGCGACAGTACCACAGAAGTGATACTGTGTCTTTTCAGGACATCATGTCAGAGGGTTCAGGATGTCAAAATGACCTCTCACTGGGGATGTTAACCTTTATCACCTGATTAATATGATGTATGTTTGCTTTCTTCACCATGAAGTTGCTATTTCTTCAGGATACATTTTTAATGGCTGTATGGCTTTCCATTACAGATCTCTAACATAATCAGACCCTTTTTTGTACATCTTGTTTGTTACTCTTTTTTTTCTTTAGTATTACAAAGAATGCTATAGTGACCATTCTTATAGGCACATCTTTGCACATATCTCTGATTATTTTGGTAGGGTAAATTGCCGGACATAAAATTGTTGGCGTAAAGATTATTCATATTTTTACAGATATGGATGCTTGGGGCAGGGTTGTTTGTTTGATTTAATCAGCTTTATAGAAGCAGGATTTAGGCCGGGCGCGGTGGCTCAAGCCTGTAATCCCAGCACTTTGGGAGGCCGAGACGGGTGGATCACGAGGTCAGGAGATCGAGACCATCCTGGCTAACACGGTGAAACCCCGTCTCTACTAAAAATACAAAAAACTAGCCGGGCGAGGTGGCGGGCGCCTGTAGTCCCAGCTACTCCGGAGGCTGAGGCAGGAGAATGGCGGGAACCCGGGAGGCGGAGCTTGCAGTGAGCTGAGATCCGGCCACTGCACTCCAGCCCGGGCTACAGAGCAAAAACTCCGTCTCAAAAAAAAAAAAAAAAAAAGAAGCAGGATTTAAATACAATAAATTGCATATATTAGGAGTGTATATTTCAATTAGTTTTGGCAAATGTGCACACCCATGTGTCCCCCATCCCAATCAAGATATAAAATATTTCATATTTCTAGGCCAGGTGCAGCAGCTCACACCAATAATTCCAACACTTTGGGAGGCTGACGAGGGGCAGATTGCTTGAGCTCAGGAGTTCGAGACCAGCCTGGGCAACATCGTGAAATTCTGTCTTTACTAAAAATACAAAAAAATTAGCCAGATGTGGTGGCGTGTACCCGTAGTCCCATTTACTTGGGAGTCTGAGGTGGAAGAATCGCTTGAACTTGGGAGATCAAGGCTGCAGTGAGCCATAGTTGCACAACTGCACTCCAGCCTGGGCAACATAGCAAGACCTTGTCTCAAAAAAAAAAAAAAAAAAAATATATATATATATATATATATATATATATATATATATCATTCTATCCCTTTCCAAAATTTCCTGACACCTCCTTGCAGTCAGTTCTCCCCACCCCTTACCCCAGACAACCAGGGATCTGATTTCTATTATCTCAGATTAGTGTTACCTATTCTAGGACTTAGTATAAACCAGAATTATGCAACAAATACCCTTCCATGACTGTCTTCTTTGATTGGACATAATGTTTGTGACATTCACCCATGTCATCGCAAACGTTAGGCATTCATGTATTCTTATTGCTGGGCAGTATCCTGTTGTATAAGTACACGATCGTTTGTTTATCTGTTCTTCCATTGATGGGCGTCTGGGCTGCTTCCAGTTTGGGGATTTTATGAATGAAGCCACTAAGGGCATTGGCATACATGTGGACACATGTTTCATTTCTCTGGGGTAAATAGCTCAGACTGGAGTTGCTGGGTCATAAAGGAGGTAGGTATTCAACTTTATTCGACACTACAGACTGGGCTTATTTTCATCTCCATTTCACAACACAGGCCACAGAAAGCTTGAGGGACTTGTCCAAGGTCAAGGGAAGGAAGATAAATAGGATTTTTCTCCAGGAATAATGCTAGGTGCTTATCCTGTTCATCTCCTTTAATCCTCAAAGCAACCCCATAAGGTGGGAGTTCTGATTCCCACTCTGTCGATGGGGAAACTAAGGGTCATGAACATCCAGCAAGGTCAGGTTCAATCCCAGCCCAGTGTGAGTACCTAAGTCGTGTTCTTTTTTTTTTTGAGATGGAGTCTCACTCTGTTGCCCAGGCCGAAATACAGTGGTGTGATCTTGGCTCACTGCAACCTCCGCCTCCAAGTTCAAGCAATTCTCCTGCCTCAGCCTCCTGAGTAGCTGGGATTACCGGTGCACCACCACGCCCAGCTACTAATTTTTGTATTTTTAGTAGAGTTGGGGTTTCGCCATGTTGGCCAGGCTGGTCTCGAACTCCTGACCTTAAGTGATCCACCTGCCTCAGCCTCCCAAAGTGCTGGGATTACAGGCATGAGCCACCACACCCGGCCCCTGTTTTCTCTCAACACAACTAGGTATTCATCCTGCCTCCTTGGAAGAGAGCAGGTGGTAGAGCTAGGAAGGACACGTATCTCCCTGCTTTGGGCCTTATGGCCTGGGCTTACCTGCATTCTGTGCCCATCCTGCCTGGGCCCCTGAGAGCAGTCGCTGTGATGCTCGAGTCAGCCCTCTAAAGATGAGGATGGCCTGGATGCGGAGGGCAGGGACTGTGCCCCCACCTTGGGCTTTGAGCCCTCCAAGCTGCTGCGAGACCCAGAGGGTGACCCACTCTCCAGCCCTCTGCCCGAAGGTGTAGAGTTTCTCCTACCCTGAAACTCGATCCTCAATCCTGGGCACTTTGATCTTCTGGGCTGCTGGGTGGCAGGTGAGGGCAGCGGGCAGGGGCCGCGTCTCCCTGGCCATATCGCAGCCCCATTAGGAGCTGGCCTGAGTGCTTTCCAGAGCTGATTAATGGCCTGCCTGTGACCTGGAATGTCATCACTACCCGGGGCAGGAAGCCCCCCAGCCAGGTCCTTTGGGTCTTTACTGCTAATAATAATTGATGTTCTCCGTGTGGTTGCAGGGAAAGTTCTATCTGGTCATCGAGGAGCTGAGCCAGCTGTTCCGATCCCTTGTCCCCATCCAGCTGTGGTACAAATACATCATGGGTGACGACTCCTCCAACAGCTACTTCCTGGGAGGGGTCCTGATCGTTCTCTACAGCCTCTGCAAGGTGAGGTGGCCCCAAGGCTGGAGGGCCAGCCTAAGGAGGGCCCCATTCAGTAAGGCCTCAGGGGGCCCTGGGGGAGCCTAGAGCACCCATGCTGATTTATTTCTTTATTTATTTTAATTGAGGGAAAATTCACACGACATGAAATTAACCACGAACTGTTTTGAGATAGAGTCTCACTCTGTTGCCCAGGCTGGAGTTCAGTGGCGCAATCTTGGCTCACTGCAACCTCTGCTCCTGGGTTCAAGTGATTCTCTTGCCTCAGCCTCCCAAATAACTGGGACTACAGGTATCCACCGCTACGCCCAGCTAATTTTTTGTATATTTAGTAGAGACGGGGTTTCACCATGTTGGCCAGGCTGGTTTTGAACTCCTGACCTCAAGTGATCTGCCCACTTCTGCCTCCCAAAGTGCTGGGATTACAGGCGTGAGCCACCTCGCCCAGCCTCCAGTAACTATTTTAAAGTGTACAATTAAATGACATTGAGCGGATTCACAACGTCACGCAACCACCACCACCTCTGTCTAGTTCCAAGACATTTTCATCATCCTGAAAAGAAACCTTGTACCCATTAAGCAGTCACTCCCCATTCTTCCAACTTCCCCTTCCCACAGACCCTGGCAACCACAAATCTTCTTTTTCTGTCTCTATCAATATACTTATTATGAATGTTTCATATAAACAGAATCATGTAATAGGTGCCCTTTTGTGTCTGGCATTTTCATTTAACATTGTATTTTTGAGGTTCATCCACATTGTAACATGTATCAGTATTTTTTCTGGTTTAATCTACCCTAATTTCTCACCTATGAAGCTCACCATATGATATTCTTTCCAATAGTCATCTTCACAAACCCTTCAAGGTACATACTATTATTACTCCCTTTTTTTTTTTTAGACCGAGTCTCGCTCTGTTGCCCAGGCTGGAGTGCAGTGGCAAAATCTCGGCTTATTGCAACCTCCGCCTCCTGGGTTCAAGCGATTCTCATGCCTCAGCCTCTCTGGTAGCTGCGATTATAGGCATTCACCACTATACCTGGCTAATTTTTGTATTTTTAGTAGAGATGGGGTTTCACCATGTTGGCCAGGCTGGTCTCGAACTCCTGACCTCAAGTGATCCACACGCCTCAGCCTCCCAAAGTGCTGGGATGACAGGCATGAGCCACCCCACCTGGCCCCCATTATTCCCATTTTACAAGTTAAGGAACTGAGGTTCAGGGAGGTTAGAAACTGAGGTTACTCGCCCAAGATCACTCAGGTAAAGACAACAGAACAAGCATTGAACCCAGGCAGGCAGCCTCTAAAGCCAAAAGCTCCCAACCACACTTCTACCGAATGTTTTCTATCTCTCTTACCTCAAAAATAGTATCCGTGCTAAATTGCACACCCTCAACTCCTCAAATTAGTATGCAGTGCTTTTCTTTTCATCATTAGTACAAATCAGAGGATTTTTTACCCCCTAAAAATCCATACATCCTTCTTTTTCTCTTTGGCTCTCCATTTCTAGCTTTAGACAATCCTGGGAGGATGCATGAGTTCTTCTCTCTCCTTCCTTCCAGCAGGACTGGCCAGGCAATCCACGCAGTATCAGCCATTGGGGCGTACTGATTACTTGCTGGTTCTGATCAACACAGTGGCTGACTGGAGTGCTAGATGGAGAAGGGTTATCAGGGTGGGCTGTGCTCAGAGTAAGAGTGCTGTGATCGATTAGTAATGCCTGCCCTGGGCTTGGGAGGGGAAATAGGCACTATATGTGCTATATATTTGCTATTCTGGCCTAGGTAGCAGGGGAAACTGTTGATGTTAGGCAGCAAGACAAAAGCCATGCAACACTGTTGGGAAGGAAGAAGTGCAAATGGGAAGAGGGGCCCTAAAAATGTTCTGAATCAAAAATGGATGGAGGGTGAGGGGATGGGGTGAGGTGATTATGCAGGGGTTACGAGAGCTCCTTGGGTACTTTTCAGCCACCACCCTGCTCTCCTTTCAGTCCTTCGACATCTGTGGACGCGTGGGCGGAGTTAGGAAAGCCCTGAAGCTTCTCTGCACCTCTCAGGTGAGTTGGCTTCAGGTGGTCCCCACTGAGGTATGGGGAATTAGGAGCTGGAAACAGCAGTGGCCCCTTCCTCAGCCCACAGATATCACAGTGCTCCTGAGGGCATGGCTCCCAAGAGTGTCCATAGCTATATTTGCCTCTCCCCTCCCTCAAACAGAACTATGGAGTCCGAGCCACTGGGCAGCAGTGCACAGAAGCCGGTGACATCTGTGCCATTTGTCAGGCTGAGTTCCGAGAGCCTCTGATTCTCCTGTGCCAGGTGAGCGGGGCTCAGGCGGGACCATTGGAGACTGAGGCTGGGGAGAGCAGGACCCTTCCCCATGGGCAGTCCGTGGGTCTCTGGCATGGGTCTCTGGGGAGCAATCCAGTTAAGACCAGAGTCAGCCAAACCTGGGTTTCAATCTCACCTCTGCCTCTTAGTAGCTGGGTGGACTTGGGCACGTTATTTCACCTCTCTGAGCCTTGGTTTCCTTAGCAAAATGTAGACATGCCAAATCCAGTATAGTGTAACATCACAATATCCTGCATGTGAATTTCAGCAGCATTCTTGACCCCCCATGGGTCAGTCACTGTCTCTCTGAGCCTTGGTGTTTCTCATGTCTAAAATGGATATCATAGTAGCCAGGGGCAGTGGCTCACGCCTGTAATCCCAGCATTTTAGAAGGCTGAGGCAGGCAGATCACCTGAGGTCAGGAGTTCGAGACCAGCCGGGCCAACATGGCGAAACCCTGTCTCTACTTAAAAAAAAAAAAAAACTACAAAAATTAGCCAGGCATGGTGGCACACACCTGTAGTCCCAGCTACTCTGGAGGCTGAGGCAGGAGAATTGCTTGAACCTGGGAGGTGGAGGTTGCAGTGAGCTGAGGTCATGCCACTGCACTCCAGCCTGGACAACAGAGCAAGACTCCATCTCAAAGAAAAAAAGGACATAATAATAACATCTACTTCATAGAGCTATTAGTATGATTAAAGTAGATCATCCATGGAAAGAGCTAGATTTCGATTATTCAACCATAGAAGTTGATAGAATTATGCTTGTTATCCGTATAATTATTATTACCATTTGTTTTCATTAGGCGTGGGTCACCAGCCCACAGTCGTAAGTGCTGGCCTGTTCCTTTTAACTCCCTAAATGCGTCCCTCCTCCTCCTCCTGACATCAGGGACTAGGTGTCAATTCAGCAAATGTGTATTGGGGTCAAAGCATCCTATCTGACGCCAGGAAGGAGAGGCAGAGGGTACGCAGATCCCGTCCCCTCCTCTGGAAGCTCACGGTCTCCGCTGGGAGACAGACACTTACATAAATAACTGTGAAGCGAGGCAGGCAGTGAGAAGTGCTGTGTAAGAGAGATTCATGCAGCGTCTCGGGGGACGGGGCAGACAGCGATGAGCTCCAGGTTGGGAAGGCTTTTTGGAGGAGGCATAGCCTGGAGACCAAAAGGCATGGAAAGGCTTAGGGGTCGGGGATAGAAGGTGGGTTCCTTTTTAACATCGGCAAGCATTTTTGTTGTTGTTGTTATTGCTGTTTGGAGATTTGGAAGGGGAAGCTTGTTTTTCATGTTCAATTGTATTTCTTTTTAAATGGATAATATATTTGCATGAATCAACATTCAAAAGGAAGACTAAAGAGACGTGATGACTAAACACATTCTGGGACCTGGGTTGGATCCCAGAACAGAGAAGGGACATTAGTAGAAAATGGGTTTGGTGAAATCCGAATAGAGTCTGGAGTGGAGTTAATAGTAACATATCAACGTGGGTTTCTTAGCTTTGACAAATGTACCACGGTAATGCAAGATGATAACATTAGGGGAAACTGAAACCCAGTGAGGGGTGTACTGGGATTTTCCGTTCTATCTTTGCAACTTTTCTGGAAACCTTAAATTATTCCAAAATAAAAAGTTTATATTAAAAAAATCTTTGAAAGATATAAAAAGGAGGCCTGTCACCATATGTATGTATATGTGTGTATGTATTTATACACACAAACATATCTTTTTTAAAAAAAAACATAAGTTATAGTACATTCTGCCTATTGTTTTCTGTACCTTCGTTTTTAACTTAAAACTCTATCTTAGAGATTGCTCCTTATCCGATTTTATAGCTGCATAACGTGCCATTTTATGGATAGAGCACAGTTTGTTTAACCATTCTTCTATTGATAGGCAGTTAGTAGCTGATAATCTTTTGTTATTACAAATAAGCCTGTCATGAGTGATCCAGAATGGGGAGATCAATTGTACCAACCTGGGCCCATCGTGTTGATTAAAGGTTAATTCAAGGGAAGCATTTAGAACTGCTTCTGGCGCATAGTTAGGGTTCAATAAATATTAGCTCTCATGGGCATGCATCCCATTTCACACACACATGAGCTCTTGGTAGGACAAATTCCTAGTGGCAGAATTACTGGGTCAGAGGGTACACAGTTTTGACAGTTATTGCTAAACTGCCCTCTGTAAAGAGTGTATCCACTTACGCTCCTAGTGTGTAGTATGACACAGCCTCTTGCTCCCTCCCTTACCAACACACAGCGTTACCAAGCCTCTTTTGAGCTTTGCCAATCTGACAGGTGACAAACGGTATCTCAGTGCAGTTTTAATTTGCATTTCCCTAATTATGAGCGTGGTTGAGCATCTTTTCACATGCTTCAGAGCCATCTGTAGTTCCTTCTTGGTAGCAGGGATGATTTGAACATGATGTCAAGGTGAAAGTCTGACAAGCTCTCTAAGCCTCAGTCTGTTTGTCTCTCCTCCATTCTTCTCCTGATACCACTATGTCTTCCCACAGCTGGATTAGAAATTCTTGAAGGGGTCAGAGAAGACACCCATTGTCCCAGATCTAGGAGTAACAGCCACACCCAATGCTGGTTGAAGACTATACATATGACCAGGCCAGGCACACATTTTAGTCTTGCTCTGCTGCTGTGAGCTAGGCCTGGAAAGGCAGAGATGATTCACACAGGTAAATGGCCATGCTGATTCCTAAAAGCATTGAATGAATGAACAAATGAATGAACGACTCAGCTTCAATGTTGCTTCCTCCATAAAGCCTTTCCTGACTCTGCTTCCCCCAGACTAGTCGCCTCCCCAGCTATATGGTCTCATAGATGTCTGTGTTTTTCCTTCTTAGCACTTATTCCAATTGTTAACTAGATAGTTCATTGGGTAGTTAGATGGGCAAGGTCTGTCTCCCTTCTGCCAAATCACAAGCAACATGAGAGCAGATGCCATGTCTGTCTTGTTTAGCAGCAGAGCCACAGTATTGTCTCAGTAAATATTGGATGGATGGATGGATGGATGGATGGATGGATGGGATGCATGGATGCATGAATGGATGCATGGATGGATGGATGGATGGATGGGTGGATGGATAGAATTGGATGGTGGCCAGGTAGAGAAGCTGGTGGGTGAGTGAAAGGTAGATGGATAGAGGTATAAGTGGGTGAGTGACTGGATGGATGGGCAAATGGATGGACAGATGGGTGAGTAAATTGGATGGATGGATGGATGGATGGGTGGGTGGGTGGGATGGATGGGTGGATGAATGGAATTGGATGGTGGCCAAGTAGAGGAAGTTGGTGGGTGAATGCAAAGGTAGGTGGATAGAGGTATAAGTGGGTGAGTAACTGTATGGATGGGCGGATGGATGGACAGATGAGTGGGTAAATAGGATGGATGGACAAATGGACGGATGGATGGAATGGTGTCCAAGGATGGAGGAGTGGGTGGGTGAGTTAAAGGTGGATAGATAGAGGTATAAGTGGGTGAGTGACAGTGTGGATGAGCAAATGAATGGACAGATGGGTGGGTATATAGGTGGGTGGGTGGGTGAATGGATATGTGGAAGGAAGGAAGGAAGGAAGGGAGGGAGGGAGGGAGGGAGGAAGGAAGGGGCCCACTAGGCTAAAGCCACACCTTGTCTCCCCTTTAAAGATTCATCAAATGAAGCTCAATATGTCACTCCCACTCCTTCCACTACCCCCTGAGCTAGGGCTCAGGAACAGATTGTTAATCGAAGCTAGTGAGGCAGACACTGAGCATGTCCTGAGGTAAGAACTCTCTGCTCAGCGAGCGCACTTGCCCAGTCAGGCACTCTGCAAGTATTTATGGTGTGCCCTCTGACAGGCTACTGGGAGTTAGGGAAAGGGCAGTTTGAACACCAAGTGAGAGGCTTGGTTTATTTAAAAGGATCCTTTGCCGAATTGAAGAGTGAGAGTGCATTTAGAGAATGAACTGTCCTCCAATTCTTGGTCACTGTGAGTTTGGTTTTTTTGCATGTTTTATGATATGAAGGAAAGAGGGCAAGAGAATGGTGACTCCTGTTGATTTCGTGCTTACAAGTTCTTCATACTTCATGCTTTATAGACCTTATCTGTCCTCATCCTCACAGACACTTTGGGAGGGAAATAATAACCCTATTTAATAGAGACAAAGACTCAGGCTTAGAAAAACAAAGGGATGGACTTGCCTGAGGTCCCGTTGTTCTTCAGTCACACCAGGATTCAAATCCAGAGCCTCTGATGCTATTGGCCATGCCCATTCCACAAGGCATGGCCTCGGGCTTTGAGATGTCCCCAGGGCTATATTAAAAGATCAGAGCACTTTTTCCAGAAATTCCTGGGAATAGTCCCTGCTGTGTCCAGCCAGGCCTGTGCACATTGCCTCCTTGGAATGAATGAATGGCTGAGCTGGGATCAGAGTTCTTGACACCTGCCTCTGACTCCTCCATCCAGTCATCTATGCTTCGAGGGCTTATTGAGCACCGGCAATATCCTAGGCGCTAACTCTGTAACCCTGAGCAGTGCATTTCACTGTGACCCTGACCCTCCATGTCATCTGTCACCCAAGATTGACAAGCTGCTGGGCAACTTGTAGGATATTTTAATAGAGTCATATGAGATGATGTATAGGGCTGTATATGGGTTTTGAAAATCATCGCGTATTATAGCGATATTCAGTATTAGTGTGTAATTCTATGTCTGGACATGGTTGGCCTGGTTTGTGTGATTGAAGAGGATCTGAGGTTAGGGGTCTGTGTCTGTGTGTGTGTGTGTGTGTGTGTGTGTCCTGTCTGGTAGTAACCACATTTTCAGTTATGTCATTTTTTCATAATTAAATGCTTCAAACATCCTTTCCCAGATTCTCTATAATGAGTAAGAGTTTTCACTACAAAGTCAGATGCTTTTTGTATCAGTTATCGATTGTTGTATAACAAGTTACCCCAAAACTCAGTGGCTTAAAGCAACAAATGTTTATTATCTCACAGTTTTTGCGGGTCAAAAATCCAGGCACAAGCCGGGCATGGTAGCTCATGCCTGAAATCCCAGCACTTTGGGAGGCCAAGGTGAGCAGATTGCTTGAGACCAGAAGTTCAGGACCAGCCTGAACAACATAGCGAGACCCCATCTCTACAAAAAATACAAAAATTAGCCGAGTGTGGTGGTGCACGCCTGTGGTCCCTGCTACTCAGGAGGCTGAAGTGAGAGGATTGCCTGAGCCCAAGAGGCGGAGGCTGCAGTGAGCCAAGATTGCACCACTGCACCATAGCCTGGGTGACAGAGGGAGACCCTGTCTCAAAAAAATTAAAAGCCTGGGTGTGGTGGCTCACACCTGTAATCCCAGCACTTTGGGAGGCCGAGGCAGGTGGATCACCTGAAGTCAGGAGTTCAAGACCAGCCTGGCCAACATGGTGAAGCCCCGTCTCTACTAAAAATACAAAAGTTAGCTAGGCATGATGGCGCACACCTGTAGTCCCAGCTACTCAGGAGGCTGAGGCAGGAGAGTCACTTGAACCCGGGAGGCAGAGGTTGCAGTGAGTCAAGATCATGCCACTGCACTCTAGTCTGGGCGACAGAGCAAGACTGTCTCAAAAAAAAAAAAAAAAAAGGATCCAGGTACAACTTAGCTGTGTCCTCTGCCAAGGGCCTCTCACAGGCTGCAGTCAAGGTATTGCCAGGGCCGTGGTCATCTCCTGGCTCAACTCGGGAAGGAGCTGCATCCAAGCTCTACCGTGTGGTTGCTGGTAGGATTCCGTTCCTCATGGGCTGTGGGACTGGAGGCCTCAGTTCCTCACTGGCTCTTGTGGCCAGGAGATACCCTGAGTTCTGGAAGTCACAGTCTTTTGTAACCTAATCCCAGAAGGGACATCCCATCACCTTCACTGTATCCTGCCGGTTGGAAGCAGGTCACTAGGCGCCACCCTTACTTAAGGGAAGGGGATGCATGAGGCTATGCATACCAGAAGGGGATACTGGGGGCCATAATGGAAATCTGCCTCTCACATGCCCGAGGTTGGATTCCAACCCTGCCACTTAACAACTGTTTGCAACTTAGCTGTGCACCCAAGTTGCACATCTCTGAGTCTCACTGACCTGTCTGTTTGCTGTTACGAGACTGGGGTGCAATTATGCACATGAAGAACATTGGCAGGGCCTGGTGTCGTGTTCCTACTTTATTTGTTTGTTTGTTTGTTTGTTTGTTTGTTTGTTTGTTTGAAACTGAGTCTGTCTGTGTCACGCAGGCTGGAGTGCAGCGGCATGGTCTTGGCTCCCTGCAACCTCTGCCTCCCAGGTTCAAGCGATTCTCCTGCCTCAGCCTCCCGAATAGTTGGGATTACAGGCACCCACCACCATGCCCAGCTAATTTTTGCATTTTTAGTAGAGACGGAGTTTTGCCATGGTAGCCAGGCTAGTCATGAACTCCTGGCCTCAAGTGATCTACCCACCTTGGCTTCCCAAAGTTTTGGAATTACAGGCATGAGCCACCGTGCCTGGCGTGTTTATGTTTTATAAGGGGTAGTGGCACATGACTGCCTGTTCTCCTCCTCACCTGCATCCATCCCCCCGGACCCAGGCCTGGCTGCTTCCTTCTTTCTCAGCTCACAGTGAACACAAAGTGCTAGGTCAAGAAATGCACCTCTCCCACTCAAAGCCTCTTCTTTCACATTGGGGCTGGCTCCTGTGATTGTAGGCTCTTGTCCCAAGCCCCCACCTGCCTGCTCTGGATCTTTGGGCAAGACCTGGGGCATGTGGATAGAATTTGGGGTGCGGGTGAGGTGATTGGTTTAACCCCAACTCTGTGCTCTGGGAGGCACAACCAGGGGGTGGTTAACAATCCAAGGCCAGCTGGGCACAGTGGCTCGCACCTGTAATCCCAGCAATTTGGGAGGCTGAGGTGACTGGATCGCTTGAGCCCAGGAGTTTGAGACCAGCCTGGCCAACATAGCAAGACCCCAACTCTACAAAAAATACAAAAATTAGCTGGGTGCAGTGGTGCATGCCTGTAGTCCCAGCTACTCAGGAGGCTGAGGTGGGAGGATCGCTAGAGCCCCGGAAGGTCGAGGCTGCAGTGAGCCATAATCACACCACTGCACTCCAGCCCAGGTGACAGAGTGTGACCCTGTCTCAAAAAAAAAAGAAATAAAAAGAAAACCCAAGAAACAAACAAAAAAACAATCCAGGGCCACCTGCCTTCCCCACTGCCCATCAATCCACCCGATCCTATCCTTCCCAGCTGAGAAAGGCTCCTTCTTCCTCCCCCTTCCTCTGTAGACGTTCATCCCTTTCTCCACATGCTGGAGGCAGTTCACAGCCATGAACTCCTCAGCTGGGCCCTGGGTAGACCTGGTTTTTTGAACCTTTTCATTTGACACCAGATTCTGTCCTCCCATTTCTCTGAGGAAGGGATTGTGAGCTGCCGGAGGGCAAGGACCAGGCCTTCATCACCCTAGTATCGCTAGACTTTCCTGGTTGGCCATTTGTCATCTGCATTCCCATTCATTTGTCCTCTCCATTGACAGAGCCCCTACTCTATGCCAGCTCAGGGCTGGACAGTAGGAGTATGATAACATGGCTGCCCTCATGATGTTTACCACCTAGCGGGCAGGGCAGATGTTGACTAAGCAGTTAGAACACTGGTTCCCAAAGTATGGCCAGGGTACCCCTGGTGGTTCCTTTCAGGGGGTCTGTGAGGTCAAAACCATTTATATAATAATACTAAGACATTATTGGCCTTTTTGCTCTAGTTCTTTCATAAGTGTACAGTGGAGTTTTCCAGAGGCTGTATCGCCTGAGGAGGTCATCAGTCTGGTGGCTTATGAATATGTGCTTGTGTATTATGGGGTTTTTTTGTTTGGTTTTGGTTTTGGTTTTGAGATGGAGTCTCACT
This sequence comes from Papio anubis, assembly GCF_008728515.1. Classification (NCBI taxonomy): domain Eukaryota; kingdom Metazoa; phylum Chordata; class Mammalia; order Primates; family Cercopithecidae; genus Papio; species Papio anubis. The sequence goes on from NC_044984.1 coordinate 111,175,366, forward strand.
CTGTAGCCCAGGCTGGAGTGCAGTGGCATGATCTCAGCTCACTGCAGCCTCCACCTCCCCGGGTCACGGTTCAAGCAATTCTCCTGCCTCAGCCTCCCAAGTAGCTGGGATTACTGGCACATGCCACCATGCCCAGCTAATTTGTGTATTTTTATAGGAGATGGACTTTCGCAGTGTTGGCCAGGGTGTTCTTGAACCCCTGACCTTGTGATCCGCCTGCTTTGGCCTCCCAAAGTGCTGGGATTACAGGCATGAGCCACCATGCCTGGCCATTATGTTTTAAATATGTCTCCATTTCTATTTCTAAGTATTTCTAATATTTCTAGATTTGTAAATATAGACAAATTTAAACCACATAGACAGAAGTTCTTTGAGGTCTTCAGTGTTTTTTAAAAATATAAAGGGGTCTTGGCACCAGAACATCTGAGAACTATTAAATTAGAAGTGTGAGAGCCTCAATGAATGTGTTGAATGAATGAATGAAAAAACTGCTAAATTTCATGACTATTTCCCATTCACCTAACTCAAGTTTATGTGAACAGGGGTTGTGTTGCATTCTCACATGTAAGTACCTCTTTCGTCCAGGGTAGCATAGTTAAATCCCATTCGGTTCGTCAACAGGTATTTACTGAGCATCTGAGCAAGAACCGTACTCAGCATAAAACCAGGTTCTGCCCTCAGAAAGCTCTCAATCCAGTGGCTGGGCACAGTGGCTCACACCTGTAATCCCAGCACTTTGAGAGGCCAAGGTGGGAGGATCACATGAAGCCAGGAGTTTGAGACCAGCCTGGGCAACAGAGTGAGACTCCATTTCCACAAAAACATTTAAAAATTAGCCAGGCATGGTGGCACATGCCTATAGTCATAGCTACTTGGGAGGTGGAAGCAGGAGGGTCGCTCAAGCCCAGGAGATCAAGAGATCAAGGCTGCTGTGAGCTGTGATCGCACCATTACACTCAAGCCTAGACGACAGAGCAAGACCTTGTCTCAAAAAAATATATATATATATGTGTGTGTGTGTGTGTGTGTGTATATATATGTGTGTGTGTGTATATATATATATATATAGAGAGAGAGAGAGAAAGCTCTTAATCTAGTGAACAATCAGATGAATTTGCAAATAATTTCAGAAGTGTCATGCAATGCTTTGAGAGGGGTTTTCACCAGGAAGAATAGCATAGGAGAGAAGACGCGATCAGTACTTACATTTGCAGGAGACAGTAACAGGATGGAATTGGGGCAACATCATAAAACAGGGGAGATGTGATTGCTTAACTGAATCTTCCAAAAGAACTGGGCAAGCACACAGCTGGTCAAGATGGAGAAAGGGCATCCCAGGGTGATACTAAAGTTTGTTGGAAGGCTGTGAATAAGCCTTGGGTTGAAGGTCATGTGGCATGTCAATGACATCAGTTACTCCAGGGTGCAAGGATGGGGCTGGATGGGAGAAGGGCCATCATAGAGGGTATTGGGTGCCATAGTGGGAATCTGTATAAGCTGCGGGGCTTGCTGACCCCTGGCTCCTGCCCTCCAGACCATGATGAGAATCCAGGACAGTCTTCGCGGCTCTGTGTGGACTTCTCTTCTTTCCCCACTCCCTCTCTCCCCTGCACCCCCAACTACAGCCACATCAGCTGTCTTCAAGTGCCTCAAACAGCTTACTATCTCAGGAGCTTTGCACAGGAGGCTTCCTTCAGTCTGGAATGTTCTATCTCCATCCCCTCTCTTCTGCCCAGTTAACTGCTAAATATTCTTCAGGCTTTAACTCGAGTGTCCCCACCTCCAGGAAGCCTTCCTTGACTACCTCTTGGATCAAACTGGTCCCTCTGTCACACATCTCTATAATACCACGGAAATCTCCTTCAGAGCACTGTCTACAATTAGGCACCCACTGTACACCATGCTCGGAATGAATGGGTTTACAAGAAGCTTACAGACTGGCATGAAGAGACAGATAATAAACAATAAACACATAAGATAATCATTATTACTATAATAATAGCTAACACTTATAGAGCACTTACTGTTTGCCAGCCATTATTCCAAGTGCCTTCTTTTTTTATATTATTTTTTATTTTTTTAGACAAGGTCTCACTCTCTCCCAGGCTGGAGTGCAGTGACATGATCATAGCTCACTACAGCCTCAACCTCCTGGGCTCAAGCGATCCTCCCACCACTTCAGCCTCCCGAGTAGCTGGGATGGCACATGCCACTATGCCCAGCTAATTTTTTCTTTTTGTAGAGACATGGGGCATGGGGGTGGAGGAAGTCTCACCATGTTGCCCAGGCTGGTCTCTGGCCTTGAGCCATCCTCCTGCCTTGGCCTCCCAAAGTGCTGGGGTTATAAGCATGAGCCACTGTGCCCAGCTTCTTTTTTATGGTTTTGCTTTTAAAAAAACTTTTTGTTTAGATTTTTATATTATCATTTTCCTCAAACATTTCATTTTGAAAAATTTCAAACCTGCAGAAAAGTTGCATGAAACTCTTCTATTCTTCACCCAGATTTACTGATCATTAACTTTTTACATTTGCCCTTTTTTTGACATCAATTTTTTTTTTCCCTAAACCAGTTAAGAGTAAGTGGTAGACATTTAGATTCTTCATCCCTAAATACTTCAGTGTGCATCTCCCAGGAACAAGGACATACTTTTTTTTTTTTTTTTTTTGAGACGGAGTCTAGCTCACTCTGTCGCCCAGGCTGTAGTGCAGTGGCGTGATCTCGGCTCACTGCAACCTCTCCCTCCTGGGTTCAAGCGATTCTCCTGCCTCAGCCTTCCAAGTAGCTGGGACTACAGGTGTGTGCCACCATGCCTGGCTAATTTTTGTATTTTTAGTAGAGACGGGATTTCACCATGTTGGCCAGGCTGGTCTCAAACTCCTGACCTCAGGTGATCCCCCCGCCTCAGCTTCCCAAAGTGCTAGGATTACAGATGTAAGCCACCATGCCTGGCCACCCAGGAAATTTTTAATTAACATAAAATATTATTTAATATATGGTACATATTCAGATTTCTCCAGTTGCCTTCAAAGCACCCTTTATAGCTGGGATTTTTTTGCCCCACCTGGGACCAATCAAGACTCATGTGCTACATTTGGTTGTCACATCTAAGTACTTTTAACATGTTAATTAATGTTCCAATGAGGGGGTTCTATCCCCATTTTACAGATGGGAAAACTGAGGCACAGAGCAGTTGCATTGTTTGTCCAAGTTATACAGCCAGAGAATGGTGGAACCCATTGGTCTTTCCAATCTCCCTGCCTCTCTCTCTCTCTCTTTTTTTTTTTTTTTTTGGGGGGGGGAGTTTCCCTTTTTTCTTTTTTTTTTTTTTTTTGAGACGGAGTCTTGCCCTGTCGCCCAGGCTGGAGTGCACTGGCGCCATCTAGGCTCACTGCACGCTCCGCATCCCGGGTTCACGCCATTCTCCTGCCTCAGCCTCCCCAGTAGCTGGGACTACAGGTGCCCGCCACCACGCCCAGCTCATTTTTTTGTGTTTTTAGTAGAGACGGGGTTTCACCATGTTAGCCAGGATAGTCTCAATCTCCTGACCTCGTGATCCGCCCGTCTCAGCCTTCCAAAGTGCTGGGGTTACAGGCGTGAGTCACCGCGCCTGGCCGGAGTTTCACTCTTGTTGCCCAGGCTGGAGTGCAATGGCACGATCTCGGCTCACTGCAACCTCTGCCTCCTGGGTTCATGTGATTCTCCCGCCTCAGCTTCCCGAGTAGCTGGGATTACAGGCATGCACCACCACGCCCGGCTAATTTTGTATTTTCAGTAGAGACAGGGTTTCTCCATGTTGGTCAGGCTGATCTCAAATTCCTGACCTCAGGTGATCCACCCACCTCAGCCTCCCAAACTGCTGGGATTACAGGCATGAGGCACTGCACCTGGCCCGATCTCTCTCTTTTTTAAAAAATTTAATTTAATTTTAAGTTGTAGGATGCATATGCAGGATGTACAGGTTTGCTACATAGGTAAACGTGTGCCATGGTGGTTTGCTGCACCTATTGACCCATCACCTAGGTATTAAGCCCCGCATGCATTAGCTATTTATCCTGATGCTCTCCCTCCCCTAGCCCCACAACAGGCCCCAGTGTGTGTTGTTCCCCTCCCTGTGTCCATGTGTTCTCATTGTTCAGCTCTGACTTATGAGTGAGAACATGCAGTGTTCGGTTTTCTGTTCCTGTGTTAGTTTGCTGAGAATAATGGCTTCCAGCTCCATCCATGTCCCTGCAAAGGACATGATCTCATTCCTTTTTATGGCTGCATAGTATTCCATGGTGTTTATGAACCACATTTTCTCTATCCAGTCTATCACTGATGAGCATTTGGGTTGATTCCATATCTTTGCTGTTGTGAATAGTGCTGCAGTGAACATATGCGTGCATGTATCTGCTTATTGCAGCACTAGTCACCTGCCTTTCCTCTTGACTCTTGTGTTCTATTCTCAACCCAGAAGGCAGAGGGATCACTTTAAACTGCAAATCATATCAGGTCACTCCTCTGCTCCAAGCCCTGCCATGGCCCCTTCTCTCAGAATAAGAGCCAAAGACCTCACAATGGCCCACAAGGACCTATACCATCTGCATCCCTCACCCTCCATCACTTCTGTGACCTCATCTCCCTCTCCCATCCACCCCCCCCCAAAAACCCCAGCCCAGCTACCCTCTCCTTCCTTTTCCTCCACACATCAGACACAGTCCAGCCTCAGGGCCTCTGCACATGCTGTTCCTGCGGCCAGGAGCACTTTTCCCTGAGATCTCATCAGGGCTTACTCCTCACCGACCTGCAAGTTTTACCCAAATGTCAGTATCTCCATGAAGTTTTCCTTAACGTCCCAACCCACCCAAGCCCTCTCTGTTCCTTCTCCCTCATGCTTTGTTTTTTGGGGTTTTTGTTTGGTTTTGTTTTGTTTTTTTAGACGGAGTCTTGCTCTGTCACCTAGGCTGGAGTGCAGTGGCACAAACTCAGCTCAGTGCAACCTCTGCCTCCGGGTTCAAACGATTCTCCTGCCTCAGCCTCCCGAGTAGCTGGGGCTACAGGCGCCCACCACCATGCCCGGCTAATTTTTGTATCTTTTAGGAGAGACGGGGTTTCATCTTGTTGGCCAGGGTGGTCTCAAACTCCTGCCTCAGGTGATCCGCCCGCCTCAGCCTCCCAAAGTGCTGGGATTACAGTCGGGAGCCACCACACCCTGCCCCTCCCCTGCTGTTTCATCTTGGTGCTTCCTATTGATAACTCGGTATTTTAGAGTCGCATTGTCTCCCACACGCGAGTGCAGGCGCCCCGAAGACAGGGGTTGTCTGTCTAATCCGCTGCCGCGTCTCCTGCTCCCGGGACCGAGGCGGACGCGCGGTAAAGAGTCCTGGTGCCTGCTGATTGCTGTCCCCGCAGCACGTGTTCTGTGAGGAGTGCCTCTGCCTGTGGCTGGACCGCGAGCGCACCTGCCCGCTCTGCCGCTCGGTCGCCGTGGACACCCTGCGCTGCTGGAAGGACGGCGCCACGTCCGCACACTTCCAGGTGTACTAGGACCGAACAACCGAACACTGAGGACACCCGGAAGGACGCCGAGGGTCAGCATGCCCGGACCCAGCCCTGCGGGGGCTTCCTGAAAAACAGGCCTCAAGCACTTACATCCTGCCTCTTGCCCACCACCACTTCTGACCCCAAAACCCCGCCGCTGTCTTGTCCTTCTGACCTTCACCTTCCTCTCTCGTTCTGTGGTGTAGTGCGTGCCTCCTTCCCCTGCAAAAGGGGACGACTTCCTAACTCAGACTTGAAGCCCTTCTAGATGCGTCTTCCTTCTCTGCTCCAAGTCAAGGACCTGGCAATACATGAAGTTCCCATTTGTCGGTTATTTTCTTTCTTTCCCTCCCTCCTTCCCTCCCTCCCTCCCTTCCCTCCTTCCCTCCCTCCCTCCCTCCCTCCCTTCTTCCTTCCTTCCTTCCTTCCTTCCTTCCTTCCTTCCTTCCTTCCTTTTTTTTCTTTGACAGGGTCTCGCTCTGTCACTCAGGCTGGAGTGCAGTGGCACAATCTCGGCTCACTGCGACCTCCACTTCCTGGGTTCAAGCGATTCTCCTGCCTCAGCCTCCCAAGTAGTTGGGACTACAGGCGCCCACCAACATGTTTGGCTAATTTTTGTATTTTTTAGTAGAGACAGGGTTTTGCCATGTTGGCCAGACTGGTCTCCAACTCCTTACCTCAAATGATCAGCTCGCCTTGGCCTCACAAAGTGTTGGGATTACAGGCATGAGCAACGACGCCCAGCCTCATTCCTTTTTTTTTTTGAGACAGGGTCTGGGTCTTCACCCAGGCCGGAGTGCAGCTGGCACAATCACAGCTCACTGCAACCTTGAACTCCTGGGCCCAAGCCATGCTCCCGCCTCAGCCTCCCAAGTAGCTGGGACTACTGGCATGCGCCACCAGGCCTGGCTAATTTTTATTATTATTATTATTATTTTTAGGAGAGGTGAGGACTCATTATGTTATCCAGGGTGGTCTCAAACTCCTGGGCTCAAGCAATCCTCCTGCCCTGCCCTCGCAAAGTGCTGGGTGCTATTACAGGTATGAGCCACTGTGCCCAGCCCACCTGCTGGTTATTTTAACTTAGTACCTAGTACCTTGTACTTGATACCACAGACTGGGGAGGAGCCTAGAAATCACTGCCTCCCAGATAGCCCAGGCCTACAGATTAGAATTCCTGTGAGTCCTGTAAAGTATTTTCTTTTTTCTTTTTGTTGTTGTTGTTGTTGTGAGACAGAGTCTTGCTCTGTCTCCCAGGCTGGAGTGCAATGGCACGATCTTGGCTCACTGCAACCTCCACCTCCCATGTTCAAGTGATCTCTTGCCTCAGCCTCCCGAGTAGCTGGGACAACAGGTGTGTGCCACCATGCCCGGCTAATTTTTTTTTGTATTTTTCATAGAGACGGGGTTTCGTCACATTGTCCAGGCTGGCCTCAAACTTCTGACCTCAAGTGATCCACCCGCCTCACCCTCCCAGAGTGCTGGGATGACAGGCGTGAGCCACCACACCTGGCCCAAAGTATTTTCAAAATACAGCTGTTAGGTCCCACCATATACCTGTAATAACTTAATGTCCCAAATACTTTGTCCTCGGCAGGCACAGCATCCAGCATCCTGCTTGGATTCCGTGCTGTCGCCCTCACAACAGCCCTGTGATGGGGGAGGTACTGTGGGGTCCCCTGTTTTATAGATGAGGAAACTTGGGCACAGAGCTTGGTGCGATAACTTTCCCAGGGTCACCCAGCCAGCACGGGCAGGCTGAGTTTCCAACAGAGGCCTGGGACAGCTTTAGAACCCACATTTTAAAATTTTTTTTTTTTTTTAAATTAGAGATGAGGTCTCTAATAAAAATCCAGGTTGTCCAGGCTGGATTCAAACTCCTGGGCTCAAGTGATCCTCCCTCCTCAGCCTCCCAAGTAGCTGCAACTACAGGCACACTCCACTATCCCCAGCAGAGCCCGCACTCTTAACCGCCAGACTGATCTGCCCCTCAGACATTCCAGGCGTGGGGCCCAGCAGACATGGTTTTCTAAAAGCAAACGAGAGGCCGGATGCAGTGGCCCATGCCTGTAGTGCCAACACTTTGGGAGGCTGAAGCAGGCGGATCACCTGAGGTCAGGAACTCAAGACTAGCCTGGCCAACATGGCAAAACCCCCTCTCTACTAAAAAATACAAACATTAGCCGGGCATGGTGGCGGGTGCCTGTAATCCCAGCTACTCAGGAGGCTGAGGCAGGGATAATTGCTTGGACCCGGGACACAAAAGTTGCAGTGAGCAACTGCAGTCCAGCCTGGACGACAGAATGAGACTCCATCTCATAAATAAATAAATAAATGCACACAAGGTGATATTAATGCTCATCCTGGTTAAGAATGAGTGGCCCAGGCACATAGCCTGTTAGATATGAACTATGTTAAGAACATGAATGCTAGATCCTGAAATCTACTTGTGGCTGGGTCAACAGAAAAACATAGCCCTTAAATTAATTGCCATTTTTGCCAGAAATGGGGGCTCCTGCCTGTAATCCCAGCACTTTAGGAGGCCAAGGTGGGTGGATCACTTGAGGTCAGGAGTTCAAGACCAGTCTACTAAAAATACAAAAATTAGCTGGGTGTGGTGGTGGGTGCCTGTAATCCCAACTACTCTGGAGGCTGAGGCAGGAGAATCGGCTTGAACCCGGGGGGCAGAGGCTGCAGTGAGCCGAGATTGCACCACAGCACTCCAACCTGGGTGACAGAGTGACCAAGACTCTGTCTTAAAAAACAAAAAACAAAAAAAAAAAAAAAAAGAAAGGTCAGTTTTGGCCCAGATGTGGTTACTCCTTGGTCTCCTGTCTTTATGTCTTTCTCCTCTTTCTATTCTGTCATCTCCCTTACTTAAGTCTCAGGCCTGTCAGCGGCTCCTGTGGACATTGCCATCCCCTCTGGTAGCAAACAGGACAACCCATGTTATGGATGTCTCCACCAACCAGGGTGGCGGCCTGGAGCACCGTAACCATCTGTGCTTCTGTGATCTCTGACAGAGCCACTTCTCCACCTCTGAAATGCTCCCTGCTCTGAAATCTGGGATGAGATGGCACAGGTGACCACGCAGAAGCCACCGGAATCTTGCCTGCCCTATTCCTCTCCCAACTCTGTTCTCTTATTGTCAACCTCAGCACAACAGGCTGGCACCAATGGCATTGCAGAGAAAGCAATCTGTGTGGCCAGTGGGCAGATTAGCGTGCAAGCCCCAGGAGAAATGGAGGAGCTTTGCAGCCACCTCGCTGTCAGCCTGTATTAACATGTCCCCTGCCCCCACCCCCGCCATAGATTCAGGACATTCACCCCTGTGTGCCACCAAGCCAGGACTTTCCCCTTGGCTTGGCATCCCTGGCTCTCTCCTGGTACCCAGCAAGACGTCTGTTCCAGGGCAATGTAGCATCTTTCAAGCTCTGTTACTATGGCGATGGTCATGATGTTACAATCCCACTTGCCTGAATAATCAAGTGGGAAGGGGAAGCAGAGGGAAATGGGGCCACGTGAATGCAGCTGCTCTGTTCTCCCTACCCTGAGGAAGAACCAAACGGAAGCAACAGGAACTTCTGCAACTGGTTTTTATCAGAAAGATCATCCTGCCTGCGGATGATGTCAAAGGGGCACAAGAAATTGGAGCTGGAGAAGATTGATGGAAGTGCAGTTGTGTAAGGAAACAGAACAGTCTTCTGGGAGTCAGACCTGGAATTCTGATTCCAAACTCTTTATTACTTTGGGAAGCCACTCGGCTTCCCTGTAGCCATCTCCAGGGTGACGGAACCCAGTGTATTACCTGCTGGAACCAAGGAAACTAACAATGTAGGTTACTAGTGAATACCCCAATGGTTTCTCCAGTTATGCCCATGCCACCAAAACAATAAAATAAAATTCTCTAACACTGCAAAGAATGAGCCATGCCTGTTAACACTGTAAAGAATGCAACATGTGGGGGACACACAGGGGCAGGTGGGATGGTTTAATTTAGGATTTTTTTATTGCGTGCCCTGCCCTCTGGGGAAACATCCCATCTGAGGTTTTCTTCTGGGTGGGAGGATTTAACTCCTGTCCTAGGGAAAACAGTGTCTGACGAGGAGTGTTTCCAACACAGGCTGCATGAATTCCCCAATACCAGTGCGAAAGCAGCCAGGAGTCCCCGTTGGAAAAGAACAATGCCACTCTCTTTTATGTGTCTTGGTTCTGCAACTCATTTGTTGTAAGTAGCATTAATCGAGTGTCAGGTTCACAGTATCCTGCCCTTAATATTTTATGAGTCACTGACTCAAGTTCCATGAAGTCCTTAGAAATGGTCCTCTTCATGTAAATATCTTGAGAATAATAAACATGAGGGAATAAGAAAAGCAAGCTTTGGACCCAGATATGATAGGTGCATCAGCTTCGAAAGAGAAGAAGGATGTGCAGAGTGTTAGGAAGACATCTGGGCTGCTGAGACTCGGGATTAGAAGAAGGAGAGGTAAATAAAGTGGGTCCTGGAATCTTTTAGGACTTTTGCTGCAAGACAAACAGCTGCCTTTGGTGTTTTTGACATCTCCCGAAGTACCCTTCAGCCAATAAATACCATCTGTTGGTGCAACGTGTTTGTGGTCTTGATTTTCCTTTCACCTCTTGAAGCCAAGTGCAACCGTTTTAGATCAAAGGAGGAGAAGCCCTTTGCGGAGTGGGTGGTTGTCTTATGTTGGTTTCCCCAAAGCAGATCGTGTTCAGGTGCACGTGATTTATTACAGAAGTGCTCCCATGAGAAACCAGTAAGGGAATCATGAGTGAAATAGAACAGAGAAGGGAAAGAAGTCAGGCTCTGGCGAAGTCCCAGGCTTAGCTGGATCTCCCAGGGAGCTCGGGAGCCTAAGTTTCATCTCAGAGTTTGTCCTGTCCCACAAAATACACATCAACTAATTCTTGGCTCTGGGCTAATGGAGGGACTTCCTGCACTTCAGACTCTCCCCTAAGGAGGCCCCAATGTCTAAGGGGAAGCCTCTGAAGGCCCCAGAGACCAGCAAAGCACATGAAACTGCAGGATAGGAACCTGGCAAAAGGGATCAGAAAGAGCCTCGTGGGGCACTTACAGTACTCACTACAGGGGCTAGCTAGAGGTTGTGTGGGCCAAAAATGTATAGGCTGGTTCAAGAAGGGTTCTCCAGGGCTCCAGATTATGATAGATATTTAAATGTAGATTAATAGCACAAGAGGGCCAGGCACGGTGGCTCACACCTGTAATCCCAGCACTTTGGGAGGCCGAGGCGGGTGGATCACGAGGTCAGGAGATCGAGACCATCCTGGCTAACACGGTGAAACCCCGACTCCACTAAAAATACAAAAAATGAGCTGGGTGTGGTGGTGGGCTTCGTAGTCCCAGCCACGGGGAGGCTGGGAGGCAGGAGAATGGCGTGGAACCCGGAGGCTGAGCTGCAGTGAGCTGAGATCACAGCCACTGCACTCCAGCCTGGGCGACAGAGCCGGTGACCACGTCTCAAAAAAAAATAGCACAAGGTGACAGTACATGCCTCTTAGGGCAACATTATGACACCAGGCATGAAAACATCATCAGGCCAAATTTTTGGGTTGCCATCAAGGCTGGGCGTGGTGGCTCATGCCTGTAATCGCAGCATTTTGGAAGGCCAAAGTGGGAGGATCGCTTGAGCCAGGAGTTTGAGACCAGCCTGGGCAACATTGTGAGACCCCCATTTCTACAAAAACTTAAAAAATTTGCTAGGCATGGTGATAGGCTCCTGTGGTCCCAGCTACTCTGAGGTGGGAGGATCACCTGAGCCCAGGAGGTGGAGGCTACAGTGAGCCATGATCGCGCCACTGCACTCCAGCCTGGGCGACAGAGCTAGACCCTATCTCAAAAAAGAAAAAAAAAAAAGCCAAGAAAAGAAAAACAATTCAAATATGGCTTAAGTAAAAGAAAGACTTTATTTGGTTTACATAACTGTATGGGCTTCAGATACAGTTGGATTCAGAGACTCCCAATGTTGATACAGAATTGTGTCTCTCCGTCAGGCGCAGTGGCTCACGCCTGTAATCCCAGCACTTTGGGAGGCTGAGGCAGGCGGATCACTTGAGCTCAGGAGTTGGAGACCAGCCTGACCCCCTCTCTACTTAAAAAAAAAAAAAAAAAATACTAGCCAGACGTGGTGGCCCATACCCGTAGTCCCAGCTACTCAGGAGGCTGAAGCACAGGAATTGCTTAAACCTGGGAGGTGGAGGTTGCAGTGAGCCGAGATCGCGCCACTGCATTCCAGCCTGAGACCCTATCTCTGAAAAAAAAAAAAAAAAAAAAGAATTGTGTCTCAGCTATCCCTCAATTCTGTTTTCCTTTCAAACAGTTTGATTTTCAGGCAGCTGGACCCATGTGGTGGTAAGACAGCCCGCAGCAGTTCTGTGCTTACGTTCTAGCAGCTTAACAACTCCTGCATCCCGAAAGCTCCACCAAAAGTCCTAAGACTGACTCTCATTTGTTTGTCCCAAACCAATTACTTTAGCCGGTGAGATGTGGCGCACTGGCCAGGCCTGGGTCAGCTGTTGAACTCTTGAGGTAGTGAGAGGAAGGAGTCAGCCCCTCTAAGTCACGTAGACTGAAAGCGGGGCAGGGGTGGGTGTTCAAAGGAAAAGAGAAGGTCCGGTCTCTAAAAAAACAACCTGGGCCAGGCGCGGTGGCTCATGCCTGCAATCCCAGCACTTTGGGAGGTCGAGGCAGGTGGATCACCTGAGGTCAGGAGTTTGAGACCAGTCTGGGCAACATGGTAAAACCCCATCTCTACTAAAAATACAAAAATTAGCCAGGCATGGTGACACATGCCCGTAATCCCCGCTACTCGGGAGGCTGAGGCAGGAGAATAGCTTGAACCCAGGAAGCAGAGGTTGCAGTGAACCAGTATCACGCCACTGCACTCCAGCCTGGGCAATAAGAGCGAAACTCCGTCTCCAAAAAAATGGTATCTGTACTCAACCTCCCATTCTTAGGATGAGACTAGAACCTGAGTTGTCCGCAGTTGGAGACATTCATCTGCAGGCTCATTGGCTTGTCCACAGGATACCATGCATAAATTATGGTTGTGTGCACTGACCTTGAACTCTTGGGCAAGTTTCCCAAACCTGTTGCCCAACCCAAGGGCATTCTTGAGGCCAGTCCTTCCCTTCGGGGGTCGATGGGGTGGCGGATCTTAGGAATTAGAGGAGGGAAGGAAGTGGCTGGCCTTCTGCCAGAGGGAGCGCTGGGGCATGCAGGAGCCAGGGGCAGGGATCCTGTCCCTGTTATGCGGCTGGGTACTCCCAGAGTCTCTGAGGGCCAGCCTTCCAAAAGGAAATGAAAACACAAATGTCTTTGGCTAGAAGTGCACAACCAATTTTTTAATAAAGTCATTACAAATATGTACAAAGCGTCTCCAAGGTATGAAATTCCTCTTACAAAAGAGCACAACGACGTCAGAACCAACAACGTCAGAACCCAGAACGGAACATCCCCAAGCTTATTGCCGCTCTGGCTACGGTTCTCCAGATACCCTCCCAGCTGTCCCTGCCACGCGCACAGCTTCCTTGGCGCTTATAGTGCAAAAGACCTTCGGGAGAAGGAACTTGGGAGTTCAGGTTGGAGAAGAGGGTAGGAAGGAGGTAAGAAAAGCTTCCTGTGTCCTAGGAAATAAGTCATACAGGCCCTATTTGCAAATTCCATGCACCTTCCCTGGGACCTTATAGAAACCAGGAACACAGGAGGAGGGCATGAGTATATAAAATCCACAATGAATCCAACCAGCCTGTCCTTGAGTGTCCCCAAAGGTGACACTTTTTCCAGTGGACCTAAGTCAGGCCCCCGGCTCCCAGCGGGGCCATGTGCTGGCACTCGCCCTGGAACTAGCAGTGCTGTGGGTGACCTCATGCCGGGAACCAGTGGAGCAGAGCAGTCAGCTCGTGAGCGTGGGGGTCCCATGGACTCGAGTCCAAATCTTGGCTCAGGCACTTCGCTGGTGGTGTGGCCTTCAGCTAAGTTGCTCAACCTCTCTGAGCCTCAGCTTCCTCCACTATTAAATGGGAATGATAACAGTACTATCTGCTAAAGTGGGCATGAGGCATCGCAGAGGGGAAGATGGTAAAGCACTTCGCCCAGGGCTTGGGAGTGGCCAGCGCGCCATCAAAGGTAGCTTTGACTATTGTGTAAAGCAGCAAGGACCAGTCTGTTCATGCTGGAAATGAGTCGAGATTGCAGGCTTTTTAACTGCCTTTACCAGAGGGCGGGGCTCTCAGTCAATACTATATAACAATCTGCCAGCAAGGCTTGGGGTCACAGTGGTGACCTGAAAAATCTGTTAAATGTCGTGAACCAGACTGGAAAGGGACATTTCTCATCATCTGCTTCCGAGCAGGACTGTCCCCTCCATCATCCATAAGTCAAGTCTCTTCTGAGATGGAATTCTACAACCTGGCACATTGTAGATGCTCAATAAATATATGCTAAATGAATGAATGAAAATTTTAAAAATAAACTTTCAGCTTAAGCTTTAAAATGACACTTTGACATCAATTTCCTCCCCTCATGGAACTTCCAATCAGCTCCATGGGATAAGAAGAGTGTCTAGCCGGTCCCCCAAACCCTTAACCAACTTCTGACCTTCAGAAAAGAAACGGATATTGACACAGAAGAACGAAATCTGTGTTCTGGTCAATGCAACTTGTAGTATCAGGTGGACACTCATAAAGTCCACAGTGGTGAGCTGGTGTCCCTAAAAGAGACTTGCGTAGGAGGTGGGTGGGTGAGGACTCCCCTGATTCCCCAGGGAGGGAGAGTGATATTTTATCACTGTCAGAAACATCATAATAGGAGAGCATGAGATCAGCTACATACATTGTGAAAACCAGTCACAGTTTCATTTTTCTGTGACGATATTGTTTAAATCACCCTTTCCTCTCATCATCAAAACAGAAAAGAATCAAAATAAGAAGTGGAGGCTGAGCACGGTGCCTCACACCTGTAATCCCAGCACTTTGGGAGGCCAAGGCAGGTGGATCACTTAAGGCCAGGAGTTCAAAACCAGTCTGGCCAACATGGTAAAACCCCGTCTCTATTAAAAATAGAAAAATTAGCTGAACATAGTGGCATGTGCCTGTAATCCCAGCTACTCGGGAGGCTGAAGCAGGAGAATCGCTTGAACCTGGGAGGTGGAGGTTACAGTGAGCCAAGCTTGCACCACTGCACTCCAGCCTGGGCGACAGAGCGAGACTCTGTCTCAAAATAAAGAAGAAGTGGAAAAGAAGTCCCCAGTATCCAAATGAAGGTGGCTAAAAATATAAAAACAAACAAACAAAAAACAGGAACTAGGCTCTAAGAGATGTGCACGGCCAAAATAAAACCGCAAACAAAACAAAACAAACAAAAAACAGGAACTGGGCTCTAGGAGATGCGCACGGCCTAGGACCACGGACAGCAGCCAGTGGGGCTAATGGGCTCCCCAGAGAAACTTCCTACTCAAGCTACACCAATAACAAAGAGAACAGGAAACAGACCCCCAAATTTGAAGAGATTGTATTTGTTTGTGGGGTATCAGGTAGGGGTGAGAAGCTTCCAGAAAGGACTGGATCTCATTCAGAGTGTTGAAGTCCTGGGGGCTCCAGTCCCTGAGGTTCCTGGCTCCCCACTCTCTGAGAGCAAGCAGCACCATCAGAAATGAAGAGGCAAAAGTCTCTTCATCTCATTATGCAGCAAGTTACCTAAACGATGATCTCAGAGGCCTCCCTCTGCTTGTACAGTCTCTCTCTCTCTCTCTCTCACACACACACACACACACACACTGCTGTCTGCTGAAACCCGATATGAGGTCTTTTTTAAAATTCATTTCAAAGCCTCCCTCCCTTTCTCTCTCTCTCTCTCTCTCTTCACAGACGCTCTGCAGTGAAGCTAATCAAAATCAATGACTCCTTGGCAGCCAGAGAAAAGCGGGGGGGTGGAGGAGAGGGAGGGATGTTGCCAGCACTTTGCACGCTGTGGAAATATTTTTTAAAAAACAAGAACCACCCCACTATCTCATGCAATCCAAGCAATACAACAGGAGAGATGGTGGAGACAATATATACATATATATCATGCTTCAATTTCCTAATACAAATGTCCATCAAGAAGTCAAATCTCATATAAAAACAAGCATTAAAAACAACCCCTTGTCAAAAATCGGGGCAGTCGAGAAGTGCACTCCAATGAATGATGTGCAAGAAAAGGCCAGGATTTGATAAATACATGGTCTCTAATAAAACAGGAGAATATCTACAAGGGACTTGGCTGGGAAGCTCTACCAGGAGGTCATGGGTGCCCCAGTTCTCTCAGCAAAGTGGCTTCATTGAAATCAAAATCACCCAAGATGCCAACCCCAGCGTTTGGAGTTTGGATCCTCCAGGGGAAACATCAAAAGCCAGCAGGCAAGTTGGGGTTGAAAAAGGGATCCTCTCACCTTTCATCTTCTCCTGTGTCTACGTGGCCAGCATGCCCCCACTACGACCTTGAAGATACAGCCTTAAAGAAGCAGAGAACCGTGATTGGGTACAACTGTGTAGTAATGGAAGCCTCTCCCCAGAAAACGGGGTGAGCTGGAAAGACCCTAGTCTGTGGCTAAGAAAGTGATTAAATAGAAGCAGAGACTGTATTTCATATTATTCTGATGAATTTGCCTTCTCCAAGTTCGTGGCTTGGTGGGAATATCGCCTGCTGCTCTCTGCAACCCCCAGCTAAGCGAGGGTCCCCTGCAAACATCAACTAGGGGGAGGGCATGAGTAATGAGGAGAAGCAGGCTCCCCCAAAATAAGCGTTATTATTATTATTATTTTTTTATTATTTTTTTTTTTGCCTTGCTGAGTTCCAAGCTGCGGGGTCGGGGAGCCTTCCCTCACATTCAGCAGCCCTGGGGTTACATTTGTCTTTAAAGGGCTATTTAGGAAAACACAAGGAATGGATTTTAAAAAGAAGACAGAAAGAAATCCAGCTCCCAGCTTGCAGCAGCACTGAGAGGTTGTACATTCTAAAGGACCTGGTCATTTACAGCAAAGCCTATGGGGGGATAATTCCCATTTCAGCCGCATCCACCTTAACAAACGTGGATCCCACTGCTGGCTTCTTAGAACTGGAGCGGTGTCCGCTAACCAGCCTGCTGGACCCTCTGTCTATAGGTACCAGGTGGTGACTTGCAAATCGAGCCTTGGAGAATGACTGTCCGAATCTGCAGGCTGACACCTCGCCACCTCGGCTTTGAAAATGGCAGTGTGTGGTATCCTGCGCAGAGGAAGAATACGTGCTTATGTTGGATTTTTCGAAAATGAAAGCAAAAAATAATCACTGCTCCCTGAAGAGTCTTTGCAGCCAAGTCTCCGTCCAGCACACATCTTTTTTTTAGCCCTTCTAGAAACTTCTGAAAATAGTAGCTTATCCTTGGGGGGAAAAAAATCAGACCTCTGTCAATCAGTGAGATGCTGGTGCATTTCATTTAAATGGCCCACTCCCTCCCCCAACGTCCCCTGGTTATAAATCATCTTTGACCAGAATGTAGCCATTTCTTGGCTCTTTAATCCATAAAACCTAAACCCTGAAATCCCCTTGGGGAGTGGAGGAGGCTGTGGGCTGAACTCCGAGGACACTTTTGTGGGGGTGGAGGAGATAGCAACCAAGTCATGCATGAGGTCAGCTTTCTGCCTCATAACCAGCAAGCCTCTCAATGCCATCCTCCCTCTTAGACCCCAAGGTTTGCTCCAAAACACCTCTGGATATTTGTCCCCACGTAGAGAAAGAGAAGAGACTCTCAAGTGGCACTTTTGCAACTTGTCCCTTAAAAAAAAAAAAAAAAATCTGAAACAGCAAAATAGAAATCTCTCTTGTCCTCTGGCCTTCCAACAAGTCTGTCAAAAGAATACCACAGCAGCACCAGCAGGAACGCACTTAGCACCAGCAAAATTTTAAGTGAAGCACCAGAGACATAAAAATCCCATTTCTCTCGACATGACAGTGGGATCTAGCGATCGACCTAGGTAAGTATAGAGGGAGAGGCTAGGACAAGTCAAGAAATGGAGGCACCCCAGACTGCCCCTACACAATTGGCCCCAAGTCCTCACCTTTTTTTTTTTTTTTTTTTTTCCTATCATGCCTTTTGCACTGTTACCTCTTATTCCACCAGCATCTATCCCCAGGCAGTTGGCCGATGCTAGGGCTAATTCCCACCAGTCTTTGCAAACAGTTTCTAAGTACACAGCAGGCATCTCTCTTCTGGCGCCCCAGACATTACAGAATATCAAAGTTCACATCGCAAGGTGCAGAAAAGGAAGGCAACCACGTCCTCGACAAGGCATGCACTGATACGTAATATTCATATTTTTGTTATATATAGAGAGCTGTATGTAAATAGCATTGGGGTGTCTGTTTCTGCAGCTGGATTTCCAAAGGGCTTCCCCAGTCCCATTCTGTGTTTCTACGATCGCTCCAGGCGCTGTCTTTACTCTCCACTTCCTTCTCGAAGTGCCAACCGCGGCCTTTCAAGCTCTGGGCTCCCCCTCTGGAAAACGGGAACCAGCTTTCTCCAAGGACACAGGGTTTTCACCAACCTGCAGAAATAAAGATTGGTATTTTGATCAGTGCAGCTGCTGGGGGTGACGTCAGTGCAGTGGGCCTCTGCTCACTCAGCCCCGGATGTCGGGAGGGGGTGGGGAAGGGGAGAGCTACTGGATGCAAAGCTCTGGTTTTGGAGGAAGGATGCCTCAAAAGCTAGTCTTGGCACTCTTCCCCTTACCAGAGTCTCTGTCTATGTGGCAGCCATCCCCAAATAGACATTTGTGAGAGCACACACACTCCCCTTTCTGCTTTTAGACCTAGATATTTACGTAGTCATCTTCAGAGATTTTTAAAAAAAGAAGAATCTAGAGACACACGAACTTTTTGCTTCTCCAAATTCAGAACAGGACCTTCCTCGATTCATTTCATAGATCCAGATTCAGGAGAGAGTTGTGGGATAGTCTCTGTTCTCTTCTGTTTGTTTGTCCGTTCATTCATCCATTCATTTCTTCCCAAATATGCCAAGTGCCATACTCGGGGCTACAGATTCAATGACATAATTCTTGCCCTTGAGGGGCTCAGAGCCAACAGGGAGATGGGAAGAAATGGATAATGAAAGTCACATGTAAAGAGCATATGCAATCTGGGGAAACGTGGTCTATGGGAGCCCAGGGGAGGCAGCTCATAAGGGAGACAAAGGAGACTCCTCAGAGAGACTGGCAGGCCCCTGTTGACTATTGAAGAGTGCCAGGAAATGAACCAGGATAAGAAAATGAGGCATCCTAGGCAGGGCAGAAAAAAACAGCCCATACCCAAGAGTATCCACAACAGAACGCACAAAATGTGTGCACAAATGCTCACGGCAGAATTATCCATAATAGCACAGTGTGGAAACAACCCAAATGTCCATCAACTGATGAATAAACAAAATGTGGTCTCCCCATACAATGGACTATTAGTCAGCCATCAAAAAGGAATGAAGTGTTGATACTTGAAGATGGATGAACCTTGAAGACATCATGCTAAGTCAAAGAAGCCAGACACAAAGGGACACATATTGTGTGATTCCATTTATATGAAATGTCCACAACAGGCAGATCTTCTGTGACAGAAAGGAGAACGGTGGTTGCCTAGGGCCAGGGCGGGTGGGAGGAATTGGGGAGTGGTGCTCATGAGCACAGGGTTTCTTTCAGGGAAACGAAAATATTCCAAAGTTGACTGTGAAGATGGCTGCAAAATTCTATATATACTCCTCATCATTGACTTGTACACCTTAAACAGGTAGGGTTGTTTATTTGTTTGTTTGTTTTTGAGACAAGGTCTCGCTCTGTTGCCCAGGCTGGAGTGCAGTGGTGCGATCTCAGCTCACTGCAACCTCTGCCTCCTGGGTTCAAGTGACTCTCCTGCTTCAGCCTCCGAAATGGCTGGGACTATAGGTGCACGCCACCACGCCCATCTAATTTTTGTATTTTCAGTAGAGACTGAGTTTTGCCATGTTGGCCAGACTGGTCTTGCACTCCTGACTTCAAGTGAGCCACCCACCTTGGCCTCCCAAAGTGCTGTGATTACAGGCATGAGCCACTGTGCCCGGACTTAAAAGGATAGATTTGATGGCTATAAGTTAGCAGGGGAGATAAGAACGTATCACATGTTACTCTGAAGCAGGTGGCATAAGAACGAGCATGTGGGTAATACACACCAAGTGGTATAGGAGGAGGGAGATCACTTTATGACTTCTGGGTTTGAAAAAGTCTGAGATGTTGACTTGTATGTACCAGCTGGTACCCTTGACTTCTGGCTTTCTTCTGGGTTTGACCAACAGGAAAGGAAGCACTCATGGGAAAGTAAAACCAGATGTTTGTTCCCCAGTTCCCCGCCCGCTGGTCAGAGGTTGGTCACAGCCGCTGCCTGGACTCATGGTACAGTGACACCCTCCTGGGGACTCCAGGTCCCATTCCTTTCCCTGGAACCTTCAGGCCAGGGTGGGAACAGCTCCCCTCTATGGCCAAACCTAGGGTACTGCATTCACTCTCGCTGGTTTCCCAAACCCTGCCCACGCCTTTGCTGTTGAACCTTTCCTAAATTCTCCTCTGATGACTGAGTCTGGAGACACTATCTGCTGTTACTTGGGCCCTAGTGGATACATCTGACTGCATGAAAGAGATGAGTCATAAACACATGGACCCCACAGTCTACGTCAGCTGACAGTCACAAGGATCCAAATCAGTGACTTCAAACCTTTTGCTTTTTTTTCTTTTTTAAAGAAACTGGGTCTCGCTCTGCCACCCAGGCATGAGGGCAGTAGCGCCATCATAGCTCACTGCACCCTCGACCTTCTGAGCTCAAGCGATCCTCCCACCTCAGCCTCTAGCTGGGACTACAGGCATGCAACACCACATCTGGCTAATTTATTATTTTTATTTTTTCTTTTAGAGACAGGGTCTTGCTATGTTGCCCAGGCTGGCCTCAAGTAATCCTCCCACCTTGGCCTCCCAAAGTGCTAGGATTACAGGTGTGAGCCACCACGCCAGGCCAATTCCCCTTCTATCTCATGAGGGCACACACACAGTAGGAGCTCTGCGTTGTTATGCAGCCACCATATATTTTCTTAGAATATGGGATTAGAGTCCTCAATCAACTCAATTGATAAATACACTCAATTTAATGAAACCAGCTTTTGTAACCCCTAAACATCTCCGTTGGTGTCTACTCATAAATCTACAGAATGAAAGTCAGTGTAAACCTGCAGCATTAGCCTAAAATAATTATGCTGCTTTAAGCACAGGTGGGACAGAAGGAGAGCTAGGAACACTTAGTAAGTACCTACTATGCTACTGAGTGTGTGGACTTCGTGCTAAGCTTGGTTATCTGCACCAGATAAGGCCAGGTGCCTGCTTGAAATTTGCCTCTAGGCTTACAGGAAAAATATGCCATGCCAGAGGACAGTACTGTAAATGACCAATATCCGGAGGTGAACCGACAGCCTAGAAGTCAGGATGGGGTTACAATCACTAGGGAAGCTTCAGAGTGGACCCGGGATTTGATTCATGAAATACCTTTGAAGAAATGTCCCTGTTTCCATTTTTCATCCACCACATGGAGGGGGGAGGCAGGCAGAGAGGGAGAATTTGAACCCATAAGGTTCTGCCTCCCTGGGCTGCGGTGATGTTGTGCCGCTTTGGGCACGGAAGGTGAAAGCTGAGAACAGTGAACCCCACTGCAGCATTAGATGGGGTAAGAGGCTTATTCCCTTTTTCTGATGTCAGCAAAGAATTAGGACTCTTGGATTCCCTCCTAAGAGGCCCCCTCATTAAAAAAAAATACCTTGGCCAGGCATGGTGGCTCTTGCCTATAATTCCAGCACTTTGGGAAGCCAAGGAGGCCAGAAGTTTGAGACTAGCCTGGGCAACATGGCAAAAGCTCATCTCTACTAAACATACAAAAAATAGCCAGGTGTGGTGGTGCACACCTGTAATCCCAGCTACTCAGGAGGCTGAGGCATGAGAATCTCTTGAACCCAGGAAGTGGCGATTGCAGTGAGCTAAGATCATGCCACTGCACTCCATCCTGAGCAACAGAGCCAGACCCTGTCTCAATAAGTAAATAAATAAATAAAATTTAAAAAATACCTTTTTTGCCCTTGCTATTTGCACAAATGATAAGTTACAAATTCAAACAGTGGAGAAGAATATAAAAATAAAAGGAAAGCCCCTTCAACCCAACCCTTAAGCCCCACTCCCTTTCCCAGAGGCAGCCGGTATCACCGGCCGGTTGTGCAGCCTCCCAGAGTATTTTCTGTGCATTTGTAGACGCCATGTCTCTTTTTTATTCTTTTCCTACCATTATGTTCCCAGAGCCCAGCACAATGCCCAGCATATAGTGGGTGTCCAATTCATTATCTATTGAGGAGGGTAAATAAGTGACAAACAAATAAAGATGACAGGCTGGGTGTGGTGGCTCACGACTGTAATCCCAGCACTTTGGGTGGCCAAGACAGGTGGATCACTTGAGGTCAGGAGTTTGAGACCAGCCTGGCCAACACGATGAAACCCCGTCTCTACTAAAAATGCAAAAATCGGCTGGGTGCAGTGGCGCACACCTGTAATCCCAGCTAGTCAGGAGGCTGAGACAGGAGAATCACTTAAACCTGGGAGGCGAGGGTGGCAGTGAAGGGGGGGGCCACCCTGCCCCTCCGGCTTGGAAGAAAGAGAAAACCTCCTTACCAAAAACAAAAAAAAAAAAAAAAAAAAGCAGTTTCTCGGATCCTCCATCTTTGGTTTCAGCAGGTTGATTCTGACGAAGGAGTTTCAATGGTACCAATAGTCCTAGTCCCTAAGACTTGAAGGAAGGGCTGGGCATGGTGGCATGTGCCGCTAATCTCTGCTACTCAGGTGGCTGAGGCAGGAGGATTGCTTGAGCCCAGGAGTTCGAGACCAGCCTGGGCAATATAGCAAGACCCTGTCTCAAAAAAAAAAAAAAAAAAAAAAAAAAAACTTGGAGGAGAAGCTCTCCATGCAGAATCCTCTTGCAAAGAAGATTGCTCCGGTCCACATTATCCCCTAAATCTCCATCTGTAGAGTTCATGTCGGCCAGGTAGGAAGCTGCGCGCACAGGAGGCTGTGGAAAGGAAGCTGAAAAGCTGGCTAGGTTGTGATGTGTGAGGAAGGAAGAGGTCACTTGGCAGCCTCTGGAAGAAATATTTGCTCTCCTTGGCCCAGCCTTCTTCTATCAGTGAACAGTTATCAATGCCATCAGCTATATCTAAAGTCTATGAAGAGAGACCTGAGCTCCTACCCACTAGGAAGTTATGGCAGGTGGGCCTTGGAAGCCCAGTTCGCTTGACTTTCAGAAGGGTAAGCAGTGAGAGTTGGGAAGTAGTTCAGCTCAGCACAGAATCAACACCAAAACAAACAAACAAACAAACAAAAATACAGATTCTTCTCAAAGCAAACTGGGGCCTACCAGACAACGTTGCCCATGGCCCATGGCCCCCATGTTATACTATGCACATTCTTTGACCTAACAATTTCACCTTCAGGAACTTCACTTTTTCTTTGCAAAGGTATCCAAATGTGAATGTCCCCTGCCATGCACGGTGGCTCACACCTGTAATCCCAGCACTTTGGGAGGCCAAAATGGGAGGATCACTTGAGCCCAGGAGTTCCAGACCAGCCTGAGCCACATAATGAGACTCCATCTGCACACACGCAAATTTTTTTCTTTTTTGAGATAGAATTTCACAATTATTGCCCAGGCTGGAGTGCAATGGCGCAATCTTGGCTCACTGCAACCTCCGCCACCCTGGTTCAAGCTATTCTCCTGCCTCAGCCTCCCGAGTAGCTGGGATTACAGGCATGCACCACCACGCCCGGCTAATTTTTTTGTATTTTCAGTAGAGATGGAGTTTCACCAGGTTGGCCAGGCTGGTCTCGAACTCCTGACCTCAGGTGATCCACCCGCCTTGGCCTCCCAAAGTGCTGGGATTACAGGCATGAGCCACTGCACCTGGCCACAAAAAAATTTTAATTAGCCAAGTGTGGTGGTGCACGTCTATAGTCCCAGCTACTCAGGAAGCTGAGGTAGGAAGATCACATAAGCCCAGGAGTTTGAAGTTACAGTGGGCTATGATCATGCCACTGCATGTCAGCCTGGGTGACACAGAAAGACCCTGTTTCTAAAACAACAAAAAAAGTTCCTAACAACCTTGTTTACCCTACCAGAAAACAGGAAACAATGCAAATGTTCCCAAGGAAGTGACCATATAAGGAAACCCTGCTTCATCCAAGCAACAGAACATCATGCAGCCATTAAAAAGGATGAGGAAAACCTTTGTGTGTTGACATGGGAAGATCTCAACCACCTATTTTTAGTGAGGAAAAAGCAGGTTACAAAACAGCATGAACAGTATGAGCTCATGTATTTAAAATAGGATGCGTGTGTGGGTGTATATGCATCAAGGGAAGAGCATGGGGGCTCCCTGAAATCAGGGGTCACGAACTGAAATGCACTGGACCCAGTAAAGGTACCCAGGAGGGGCTGGGGACACTGGAGTGTGTTTGTCCTTTCTAAAGGGGTTTCTGACACTCATCTCCAGCCTGTTTCTGCCACATTGTTAGATCTTTTCATTTTTCAAGAAAAATTGGAAATACAGGCTTCTACCTGAAAATGCCTGATTTTTTTTTTTTTTTTGATGGGGTCTCACTTTGTTGCCCAGGCTGGTCTCGAACTGCTGGGCTCAAGTGATCCTCCTGCCCCAGCTTCCTGAGCAATGGGCACTACAGGCACATGCCACCATGCCTGCCTAAAATGCCTGACTTTTAAGTGTTGGGGGAAAACCCACGCAGGTCAAACAGAACTCAACTGCAAGCCAAATTCAGCTAGGAGACCACCCATTTTCACCCCTGCCTGAGATACTCAGACACTCCTACTATCACCTGGCATTTAAGTTCACCTCATCTTAACCCTCAGTAGCTATCTCTGGGCCCCAGGTTCGCCACTGTACAATGAGGGAGATGGGTTAGATGTCTCTAATGGCCTGTCTGGCTCTGGCTATGTTTCCAGAACACAGACCCTTTTGGCTCACAGATCTTTTGAGAATCGGATCCAAACTATGTTTTCTGTCCCAAGTAGGGGGAAGTAGAAGAGGAGGATGAAATCAGCCAGTGTTATTAGCTTAATTACTGGGTGTTCACAAATTTCCTGAGGCCTCCCCTACATTCATTCATTCATGCATTCATTCATTCATTCACCAGTTAGTGAATGCCGCCATGCCCGGGTGCTGGGATACAATAATGGGCAAAATAGGCATGGCGGTTTGCATCTTTCTGGGACCTGAAGGCCAGTGTTGCCTGGGCTGGAAAGTCCTGGTCTAGTGGTTCTCCCAGCCCTGTCAGAGTGGCCTAAGTAGGCCCTTGGTGAGTCCCAGGTTGGGGAAGGTAGGATTAAAGCAGATAGCAACCGCCTTAAGCAAAAGGCTCAGAAAGTTCTGAGACCTCCCACGCATACCACAAAGATGGGCCCGGGGACTAAACTTCTTCTTCTTTTTTTTTTTCCAAAGACAGGGTCTTGCTATGTTGCCCAGGCTGGAGTGCAGTGGCACAATCACTGCAGACTTTACCTCCTGGGCTCAAGCGATCCTCCCACCTCAGCCTCCTGAGTAGCTGGGACTACAGGTGTGTGCCACAATACCTGGCTAATTTTGTTGTTGTTGTTGTTGTTTGTTTGTTTGTTTTTAAATAGAGGTGGGATTTCGCCATGTTGGCCAGGCTGATCTTGAACTCCTGACCTCAAGTGCTCTACCCACCTCGGTCCCCCAAAGTGCTGGGATTACAGGTGTGAGCCACCGCACCCAGACTATGGACTCCATTTTACACCAAATAAGAACAACATATATCATAGGCTGTCATTCACCATTTTCGGAACACCAGTGACATGCCTTGTACTGCGCTGGAGTAGATTACAGCATGCTTCCTTCATGCTAGGAGGTCATTACGGAGGTAAAACAGCATTGGTTCTCCCAGCCACTCACACATAGAGGGGCTGAATCTGTGCCAGCCGCTTAATATATAGTGCTCCTCCAGTGCAGATGCTATTATTCTTCCCAGTTTACAGATGAGGAAACCAAGGCTCAGAAGGTAATGGGATCGGCCTAAGGTCACACAACTGGCAAATGGGAGATGGAGAAAGTTATCTGAAAGTCGGCCTGACTCCAAAATTCATGTCCCTTTCCGTGAAGCTTCCCTGCCTCAGCACAAAGTATTGGTGAGGAAGATAAACAGTTACCAGGGTTACATTTTCTGAATCAAGTCTTAGGCTTTTTGGTCTGCCAACAGTCTCAAATATTCTAAGTCTGAGCCATCTTTGAAAAATGGTACTTTGGCCGGGTGTGGTGGCTCACACCTGTAATCCCAGCACTCTGGGAGGCCAAGGCAGGCATATCTGGATCACTTGAGGTCAGGAGTTCGAGCACCAACCTGGCCAACATGGTGAAACCCCTTCTCTACTAAAAATACAAAAATTAGCTGGGCGTGGTGGTGGGCACCTTGTAATACCTAACCTACTAGGGAGGCTGAGGCAGAAGAATTGCTTGAACCTGGGAGCAGGGGTTGCAGTGAGCCAAGATCGTGCCACTGTGCTCCAGCCTGGGCAACAGAGCAAGACTCTGTCTTAAAAAAAAACAAAAACGAGAAAATGATACATCTTCTTGAATCCATTCCAGTAACTCTGACACATCCCCACTCCTGGAAGACCTCCCTCTCCACCCATGCAAGTCACTTTGTCTTAGTTCCTCCAGCATCAGTATGTTAGCATTTTACAGGGTTTATTAAGTACCATGCGGTAGCTCCAAGATTATTAGATGAACATGATTCCTGCCCCCAGGATGACAGGTACAGCCAGGCAGACAGAGCAGCTTTCCAGATTAGTGACATTGATGAGACTGGGAACCTTTCCCTGAAGTGGGACAGGCATGCTAGGCGTCATCCACACTCCCACACTGGCTAAAGGTGTGGTCCATGAAGAAAAGTCCACAGCAAGGCAACAGAGATTCATCTGAGGCCAGTCACAGCCAGCTCAAGAGCCAACAGATACTTGACATATAAAGGCCAGTGACATGGGCTGGGCCCAGTGGCTCACGCTTGGAATCTCAGCACTTTGGAAGGCCAAGGCAGAAAGAAAGACTGCTTGAGCCCAGGAGTTCCAGACCAGACTGGGCAACATGGCGAGACCCCATCTCTAAAAAAATAAAATAAAAAATTAGTGGCATACACCAGTAGTCTCAGCTACTGGAGAGGCAAAGGTGGGAGGATCACTTGAGCCCAGGTCGAGAGTGCAGTGAGACCTGATTGCACCACTGCACCCCAGCCTAGGCAACAGAGAGACCCTGTCTCAAATAAAGAAAGGCCAATGACATGAATGAGACATGGGAGCCAATGGCAGTGTTTGCAGATCTTGACCACATGATTTTATGCTCTAGATGGCCTTTATAACACAAGAATGCTCATTATGTTTTTTGTTTGTTTGTATTTGAGACAGAGTCTCGCTGTGTCACTCAGGCTGGAGTGCAATGGCATGATCTCAGCTCACTGCAACCTCTGCCTCCTGGGTTCAAGCGATTCTCCTGTCTCAGCCTCCCCAGTAGCTGGGACTACAGGCATGTGCCACCACACCAGGCTAATTTGTTTCTATTTTTAGTAGAGATGGGTTTCATCATGTTGGTCAGGCTGGTCTCGAACTCCTGACCTCAAATGATCCACCCACCTCGGCCTCCCAAAGTGATGGGATTACAGGTGTGAGTCACCGTGCCTGGCCAAAAAAAAAAAAAATTACTTTTTATTTTTTTTGAGACACGGGCAGGTTGAAGTGTGGTAGCATGATCACAGCTCACTGCAGCCTCAACCTCCCTAGGCTCAAGCGATCCTCCCATCTCAGCCTCCCGAGTAGCAAGACTACAGGTGCATGTCACCATGCTTGGCTAATTTTTCCTTTTTCTTTTTTTAGATTGGGGCTCACTTTGTTGCCCAGGCTAGTATCAAACTCCTGGCTTCAAGCAATCCTCTCACCTGTGAGCATTAAAAAAAAATTTTAATTAGTTTTTTTTCTTTTTTTCTCTGAGATGAAGGTCTCACTCTGCTGTCTGCCCGGGTTGGAGTACAGTGGTGTAATTGTAGCTAACTGCAGCTTTGAACTCCTGGGCTCAAGTGATCCTTCACTGTTCCTTCACCATGATGGATGGGGAATGTAAATGATGGACTAACTAAATAAAGCAATACTAACCAACTTCTAAGTGTGGTGGCTCGCGCCTGTAATCCCAGCACTTTGGGAGGCCAAGGTGGGCAGATCACAAGGTCAGGAGTTCGAGACAAAGATGCCCAATGTAGTGAAACCCCGTCTCTACTAAAAATACAAAAATTAGGCCAGGTGTGGTGGCAGGCACCTGTAATCCCAGCTACTTGGGAGGCTGAGGCAGGAGAATCTCTTGAACCCAGGAGGTGGAGGTTGCAGTGAGCCAAAATCGCACCACTGCACTCCAGCCCAGGCAACAGTGTGGGACTCCATCCCAAAAAAAAAAAAAAAAGAAAGAAATGTCTCATAGAAAAATACTAAAAGGTTGAACAAATGCCTGTGATATATGGAAAAGGTCAGGTTACAGATAATATATTTAGAGTGATTCCATGTGTTAAAGTACCCATCCAGCCAGGCATGGTAGTGCACACCTATAATCCCAACACTTTGGGAAGCCAAGGCAGGAGGTCCTGAGCTCAGGAGTTCAAGACCAGCCTGGGCAACAGAGCAAAACCCTGTCTCTACAAAAAATACAAAAATTAGCCAGGTGTGGTGGCATGCACCTGTAGTCTCAGCTACTTGGAAGGCTGGGGTGGGAGAGTCACTGGAGCCCAGGAGGTTGAGGCTGCAGTGAGCTATGATCCTGCCACTGCACTCCAGCCTGGGTGACAGAGTAAGACCCTGTCTCAAAAAAACAGAGAGAGAGAGAAAAGAGAGAGAGAGAGAAAGGAAGAGAGAGAGAGACGGAAGGAAGGAAGGAAGGAAGGAAGGAAGGAAGGAAGGAAGGAAGGAAAGAAGGAGGGAGGGAGGGAAATAAAAAAGAGAAAGAAAGGAAGGAAGGAAGGAAAGAGAAACGGAGGAAAGAAAGAAAATCACATGACGAAAGGGTCAAATCTAATGCAACGGAAAGGTAGAAAGGCTTAGAAGCTGTCTGGTCTTTACATGGGAAAGGACTGCAATCTTTTGCTACTCAGACCTTCTGCTCAAAGCTGAACCTCCTATCTCCAGAGGCAAGACTCTAATTTTCGTTCTTTCTTTTTTTTTTTTTTTTGAGACAAGGACTCATTGTGTCACCCAGGATGGAGTGCAGTGGCACAATCACAGCTCACTGCAGCGACAAAGTCCTGGGCTCAAGCAATCATCCCGCCTCAGCCTCCCCAGTAGCTGGGACTACAGGTGCATGCCACCACGCCTGGCTACAATTTTCTTTTATTCAGCATTTTCCAAATAGTTGCCAATGAACTATTGTAATATTTTTTTGTCACCAAGAAAACGTTATTTATTTTTCTGAGACAGGGTCTCATTCTGTTGCCCAGCCTGGACGCAGCGGTACGACTGCAGCTCACTACAGCCTCAGCCTCCCGGGTTCAGCAATCCTCCCATCTCAGCCTCCCGAGTAGTTGGCAACACAGGTGTGGACCACCATACCTCATCAATTTCTTATTTTATGTAGAGATGGGGTCTCACTATGTTGCCCAGGCTAGTCTCAAGTTCCTGGGCTCAAGCAATCTTCCCACCTCAGCATCCCCAAGTGCTGGCATTACAGGCATGAGCCACCACATCCAGCTACTTGTTTAAAAAAGGAATATTATATCAAGTTTCCCAGAGCAATTAAATTCCACCCTGCCCAAGTCTCTGGCCCATGGAGCAAAGGTTCAGTGTGGGAAAGCTCTGCGGGAAGCAGCCATCTTGGATAAGCCAGTTGCCTCCTCACAGGAAGAGGAAGGAGCTTCCTCCTTGCCTGGCCAACCAGAGTCATAAAAGGGTGCATCTTATTGATGTGGGCTAAATCAGAAATCCCCCACCCAACAGCAGGGGCACCAGTTTAGGGCAGGAAAGGAAGAGGGGAGCCAGTGCTGAGTTGGATGGTGAGAGTTCTAAGGGTGATGGAGACCCAATCGATGCCCACAGTGTTCCCCTGGCACTGAGGGGGGTGGGTGTGAGTGAGTTGGTTCAGGGATCACGACCTCTCAGACCTTGGCAGGAGGTGAACTGGTTTACTTCTACTAAGAGGCGAGGGCAGGGGCAGAGCCTCGGTCTCCTGTCTCCGAAAGAGTCTGGGGTCACCTGAGGGCTGCAGTTGGGACTCGTTCATTTCTGCATCCCTGCACCTGGGCATCCAGCCCCGGCACCAAGCTACACTGCTTGTTTCTCTTTCCTGAAATGTACTATGCAGTCTCACCTCCAGGCCACTGGACTTGCTCTCTCTCTTCCCAAAACACCTTTCTTGAATGTCTTCATATGGCTGGCTCCTTTGTGTCATTCAAATCTGCTATTCCCCTGGTTCCTCTTCAAAGTGGCCTTCCTTCCCTCATCACCACAGGTGAGGAGTCCCTGGGGCACTCTTTATTGTTTTACCTTTGTGTATTACCTTCGGGGCCCTGAGCACTTTCTGAAATTATCTCTGTGTTAGACTGCATAATCCAAAGGTGGCCACTATAATGTCTCCCATTCCCCATGCTATTCCAGAACCTCACCACTCCCCCATGAGGTGGAGTCTAATTCTGCCCCACCTTGAATCTGCATCAGCTTCTGACTTCTAACCAAAGTGACTTCGGAACTGGGTCAGATAAAGCAAAGCAGCTTCCACCTAGTTCCCCAGGATACTTGCTTTTGGAGCTCCCAGTCACTGTGTCAGAATCCAGCTGCCATGCTGTGAGGAAGCCCAAGCCACACGAAGAGGCTGAGTATAGCTGCTCCCATTAACAGCCCCAGCTGACTCCCAGTATTAACAGCCAGACATGTAAATAAGGTTGCTTCCCCAACCATGACTCCAGTCCTCAGCCATCCTGGAGCAGAGACAAGTCACCCCCACTACTCCCTGACCAAATTCCTCACCCACAGAATGTGTGAGCATGGTCAAATATGTCAGCCTCCCATATAGGTGGGTTCCACATCCAAGGATTCAACCAGCCTCAGATCAAAACTATTGGAAAAAAATAAAATTAAAAAATAACAATTTTTAAAAACACACATAAAAACAATACAGTATAATTATTTACATAGCATTTACATTGTATTGGGTATTACAAGTAATCTGGACATGATTTAAAGCACACAGTGTGTGGGTTACATGCAAACACCACACCATTTCATATCAAGGACTCGGCATCCTCGGATTTTGGGATCCAAGATGGGATCCTGGAACCACTTCCCCCCAGAGACAGAGGGATGGCTCTAGTTGTTTGAAGCAAAATTTAGTAGTTTTGGAGTAATTTGTTACAGAGAAGTAGTAACAAGAACAATATTTACGTATTGTCTGTCTCTTGCCACTAAAATGTGGGCTCCATGAAAGCAGGGAACTCTACGTCTTGGTCCTTCCTGTAGCCACAGGAGATACTCAATACTCAATACAGATACACAGAAGATAATAATTAGCAGTTGTATAAGTGGAAGAACCTGAATTTGGGAAACAATAGTGACTATGTTGCATAGTTTCTTTTTTTAATTTTTTTTTTGTGACTGAGTCTCACTCATTCTGTTGCCCAGGCTGGAGTACAGTGGCACGATCTCGGCTCACTGCATCCTCCGCCTCCTGGGTTCATGCAATTTTCCTGTCTCAACTTCCCGAGTAGCTGAATACAGGCACACACCATCATGCCTGGCTAATTTTTGTATTTTTAGTGGAAACAGGGTTTCACTACATTGGCCAGGCAGGTCTCGAACTGCTGACCTCAAGGGATCCACCCGCCTCAGCCTCTCAAAGTGCTGGGATTACAGGTGTAAGCCAGCGTACCCGGCTGATGTTGCATAGTTTCTGATTCATTTAACAAAGCACATAGTTATTGTACACCTACCATGTGACAAGCAAGTTGCCAGGGACTAGGGACACTGTGGGTTAGCTTTCTGTTCCTGTGAAATCCTATCACAGGGACACTAGTGAGGACCACCAAAGAAACAGAAGCCCCCTCCCCACCTCTCGTTATCTGCCTGTCTAAAAGGCTGACTTTTCAAAAACTCGAGTTATGATTGCCAAATCCAGCCAGCCCACATCTGGGGGTATATTTAATTATTCCCAGGTGTGGCTCTTTTCCATCCACAGCTCAGTCACTTGTACTCTGGCCTCTCACTAGGTGAGCGGATGACTCCAGACAGGGACCATGTGGCAGGAAGGCTGCCTGGTTCTGCACATCTGGCCCCTTCCCGGGGGGTTCCTCCCCAACAGCTGTCCTCCTCGGGCTCCCTCGCCAAGCAGAAGGCCAAGCTTTCAAGCTCTAAAAGTAATTCTGGCAGGGGTGCTGCGGGCTGGGAGGGAGGCCTGCGGGATGCTCCTCCAGGTTTAACCACTTAATCCCCAAAGTACCTGCCAAGAACCAGTTAGCAAGTCTGGTTGGCCGGCCAGGCCGTCATTAATTCATTAAAGCAGGCTCCCGCTGGCCCATTATCTTCCTTGCCACTGACCACGTCGCCTTATGGGCCTGCAGAGTCCCCCTCTCTCCCCTTCCCCTGCTCCCAAGGCAGAATTCTACCCAGCCCTGGCCTCCACTCCCAGGCAGATTCCTCGGCTCCATTCTCTCTCCCTCCCTGCCCCCTCCGCAGGCACGCTTCTCCCTCCCTCCCTCCCACGCCTCCGCCAGCCAGCGCTCACCATAAAGCGTCTTTTGTTCCCTCTCTCCTGTATCTTTGAGTATTGACTGGTTAAATCATACCCGTCCTCCTCCCGGCCTCCCCAGCCTCAGAGGAGCCTCCCCTGGGGCTCTGGAAGAAAGGGAATTGCACTTGTGCAGGAATTCACTGTGCGCCAACCCGGTCTGCTTACTGCCCCTATCTCCTCTTCCCCTGCAAGTCATGGGGTGGGGGGCGCTGTGTGACTTCAAAGACAGAAGCTCCAATTCCGCTGGGGATCACTTAGGTGGATGCTCTCTGCCTCGGCTTCCCCTTTGAAATAAAAGGAATGGCACTGACCATTTCATGACATCCTCTGTTGAGTGAAGTTAACAGACAGACACTACACTGGACTTTTTTTTTTTTTTTTTTTTTGAGACAGAGTCTCACTCTGTCACCTAGGCTGGAGTGCAGTGGTGTGATCTCAGCTTGCTGCAACCTCTGCCTTTGGGACTCAAGTGATCCTCCCACCTCAGCCTCCCAAGTAGCTGAGACTACAGGTGCACACCACCATGCTATTTTTTTTTTTTTTTTTTTGGGTACAGACAAGGTTTCACCATGTTGCCCAGGCTGGTCTTCAACTCCTGGACTCAAGTGATCCGCCCACCTTGGCCTCCCAAAGTGCTGGGATTACAGGATGGAACCACTGGCCCAGCCTGCACTGGACACTTTCAATAAATATTCTCTTATCATTCTCCCAATAACCCTGGAAGGATACAGCTCCAGTTTACAGATAAAGGTACAGAGGTAATGGTTCTTTCTCAAGGTCATGCTGTCAGCAAGTGGCTGGGCGCTTAAGAGTCTCTCAACCATTATTCTCTCCTGACCCTTCTGGCACTGATTTCCCAGGAGGGCAGGTAGGAGTGGTGTGGAATGGCCAGCAATAATAATGGTAAAATGTTGACTACCTTGGGAAAGAATGATAGTAAATGCACTATAATAATCATGATAGCTCAC
Organism: Papio anubis; assembly: GCF_008728515.1. Taxonomy (NCBI): domain Eukaryota; kingdom Metazoa; phylum Chordata; class Mammalia; order Primates; family Cercopithecidae; genus Papio; species Papio anubis. The sequence continues at coordinate 111,208,782 of NC_044984.1, forward strand.
ATGTATATCCACTGTTCTAGAACTTTCCATGTATGAATTCATTTAACCCTCTTAATAATGTGCCTATACATTAAGTACTATTATTGTCCCCATTTTACATATGGGAAAACTGAGTCTTGGGTTTTTGTTTCTGTTTATTTTTTTTAAAGGATGACTTCTGAGAAAAGTATTGCTGGCTCGCAGTAGAGACTCAAAACAAACATACTGGATACACACACACACACACACACACACACACGTTTTAAATTATTATTGAGATGGAGTCTCGCTCTGTCGCCCAGGCTGGAGTGCAGTGGTGTGATCTCGGCTCTTCTTGGCTGACTTCTTGGCTGACTGCAACCTCCGCCTCCTGGGTTCAAGCGATTCTCCTGCCTCAGCCTCCTGAGTAGCTGAGATTACAGGTGTGCACAATCACGCCAAGCTAATTTTTGTATTTTTAGTAGAGTTGGGGTTTCACCACGTTCGCCATGCTGGTCTCAAACTCTTGACCTAAGGTGATCCGCCTGCCTCGGCCTACCAAAGTGCTGGGATTACAGGGGTGAGCCACGCTGCCTGGCCTGTATGTAGAAAATATTGATTCTGCATATAGCTGAGCACACCCTTAAAACCTACGGGAATTGAAAGTGGTAGTTCCTACCCTATATGGCTGGCACAGGCCTCCCTCAAACACCTAAGGTACAGCTGTGAACATTCCCCTTTCTCTATTAGGGTAGGGAAAGTGGAGAGCACCCCATATCCAGCATAGAACACAACAAACTATTTTCCTCCAGTGAATTTTCTTTCCCTTCTACTTAACTTACCAGAGCTGAGAAAAAACGGGTTTCCCCAAATTAAACCAAAAGCACAATAAAGGCCGGAGCTGCTGGTATTCTGAGGTCAGATGTAGGCTGCAGAGAGAGAACTTCATCCGGGCCAGTGCAGGGAGCCCGAGCAGGGGGGAACCCGGCCTGGGAGCGCAGGAAGGCAGGTGGTGAGTAATTCTCCGGGTGTCCCGAGGGTATGAGGGGCGGCGCTGGAGGGAAGCCGGGCGGGGCATCCTGAGGTCAGGGCGCCAGAGGCTGCAGAACCCTGGAGGGGACGCCCGGGCGGGACAAGGCAGGTAGGAGAAGAACCCAGAGGTGTGGGAAGAGGGTGTCGCAGAGTCAGGGCGCAGCACAGGAATAACTGTGGGGTAGAAGCCGGGGGGTGGGGGAGAGGGCGGAAATAAACTCCACGGAGACCCTAACCTGCTGCTGCCCTCCCAACACCGATGCAAAACAGCGAAACTCCTGGCCGACGCCCTCCCCTGCAGCGCAGGCCCCAGTTACCCAACTCCTCCCCTGCGCTCCGGCGCAGAGCGGCGCACTCTGCCCGCCCCTCCCGCAGCCTCCCCTTCCAGGCCCCGGGAGCGGTCCCATCCCTGACACTAACACACCGGTAAACGGGAACACAGTCAGGCTCCAGCTCGAGTCCTCTGCCTCCCGGGAGGGTGCACCCGACATCCCGCACGCCTGGTCCCAGGAGGGGAGCGCTTATCCAGTCTCCTGGACAACAAAACCAGAGAAAGACGTGTCCCAGCCCTCTCCACAGTGCTATTTGATTTTACTCCCTTCCTCTCTTTCCTTCTCATTTACTTTTCAATTGTCTTGCAACTTGTTTTCCAGGCAGTTTCTCTTTTTCTCTATCCTCCCCAAACTTCTTGTCCCTCCCCATCTCGTCGCCTGTTTTTTCTCTCCCTCTTCACCCACTTTTTTTTCTGCCTCTTCCCAAATTCCACGCTTTGGACTTCGCGTCTGTCGCTCAACTTCCTTTTTCTGCTCCCCGCGATACATCTAAAATGTTTTTCCCGTCCCTGGAACTGGGCAGCCTCAGCCTGACCCCTTTCAGTCGCGGGAGCCCCCAGCCTCTCCAACAGGAGAGGGAGAAGGCGGGGAGAAGTGGATGGGACCCCCCGGCGCCCGGGAGCCGAGCGGAGAGCGCTCCGAAGTGCGCACTTCTCTTTGCCAGCGCCCGGGCTGCGCGGGCCCACGCGACATCTGTCGCCTGCGGTCCCGGCTCACACCCCGCGCACCCCCGCAGCTCCCTGGGCGCTGCCACCCCCCACGCTCCGGCTGCCGCCTTTCCCCGCGGGCGCAGACGCTCGGGCCTCGCCTTCAGGCGCCGCTCCAACTTCCCAGGGTGTCTGCGGCGCGCGGCGGGGCTCGGCGGCGGGGACCCAATGGCGGCTGGCTATGTCACCTTTGATATTCACCTTCTGGCCCTAGACTCATCTATGGTGGGCTCAGCCTGATTCTCCCTCATTTTCTGCAGCGCTCCTCGCTACTCCAGGATCCAGAGTAGTAAGACGATGCTTACACTGTGCGCTTCCTCAAAGCGCCTAGCACAGTGTCAGGCGCACAGCTAGGGCACAATAATTCCCCCACCCCAAGAACCTAGTATCTTCCTCCCACTGATACCGACCACACTAGGCGCTCAATACCCACTTCCCGTCCTAAGTTCTCAAAGCATTACCCCCCTAAACAGTGCCCAGCACCCCGAAGGAGCTCAATAAATGTTCCTTCCTTAAGGCTTCCCATTGGAGTTTGCCTGAAAGCCTTCTATTCCAGCCCACTCCGAAGGCGTCTCCTTCCCATCGCAGCTACAACCGTCTGGAGAGAAGGAAGCCAAACTCCTTAAACAGGACACCTCACTGGAGAAGGAGCGACGTTGGCAGGGCAGAAGAAAACTGCAAATGCGCGGAGCTTGGGAAGAAAGATTGGGCCAGCCAGAAACCTGGAAGGGGAGGAAGTCTCGAGATGCGCTTGGGGTGCCAGAGAATGGGGATCAGAGATTGGAGAAGTGACACTTAGGGAGAAGAGGTTGGGAGCAAAGGTGATGGAGACGGTGGCGACTCAGGAACAGCAAGAGGCTTGGAAGGGGACCGAGGACCTTTCTTGGAACTGCGATAGACTTTAAGTATTTGGCGTGGCTTACAACTATATTCTCATCGCAGGCACACTTTTTATTTGCATTGTGTGTTTATTTGTGGGGCTGGTGGGGATTATGGAGGTTGAAGTCCTCCTCAAGCCACCGAGCTATAAGTGAGTAGCAAGATGCGCTTAAGGACTCGGAGAGATAGGGGCAGAAATGGTGGACCTGACACTTGGAAGGAAAGACTGGGGACTGGGTAGGAGAGGGGGGCCGGAGATGGTTGCAAGAGAAAAGAACGGAGGAAGAAGGAGAAGGGAAGAGAAAAAAGCCAAACTTGCCACTCTGCCGCTCCCGGGCCAGTGCCCAGCTGCCGCGCCCTGGCTCTCGGTCGCTCGCTCGCGTACCTGTTGCTTGCTCCGGCTGGGTCTCGGCTCCGGCCCCACCAAGAAGCCCCGCGTTCCTACAAGTTCCGCCTGCCGAGCAGCCAGGCCGCCAGCGCCGCCACCTGCGCGGCCGCGCACAGCCAGGGCCAGTAGGTGGGGAGCGCGCCGGGCGCCGGCGCCCTCCGGCTCCGCGCGCGGCGCCGCCACATGGTGCGCTGGTGCAGCTCGTCGCCAAGCGCCTTGAGCCGGGCGGCGGTGAGCTGCGCGGCGGACGAGCGCAGCCCCAAACGACCCGCGCTGCAGGCGCACACGGCCGGGGGGCCGCGGCCGCGGTGCAGGGGGCACGGGCACATGACCGCTGGCCTCGCTCCCGCCCCGCGCTCGGGCCGCCCCTCGCCTCCTCTCCCTCCGGCCTCTGCGCCCGCTGCCGCCGCGCTCCAGCCGCCGGGGGCCTCCCCTGGACACCAAGTTTCTCCTTGTGTTGTGCGTTTGTTGTGCTGACGGCGCTATTATTAATTAAAGTGTCACATGGTGGAGGGGGGCGGGGAGGGGGGTTACATCATCCGGCCCCCGGGGGTGGGGGGGGCTGCAGGCAGAAGAAACCGAGAGGTAACTTTTAACCCTAGCGGCGCCGGCAGCGAGGGGGCGCGAGGTTTGGAAGACCCGGAGCGCGGCGCGGGGCGACGCGAGAAGGCGCCCCGCAGCGGAGGTCCCGGGCTTTGGGGGTCTCAGGGGACCCCCGCGGAGGCGAGGAGCGCGAGGGAAGGTTGTTCTTCCCCTTTTCCTGAATTCAGCTCGAGTTCCGATTTGGCGAGGGAAGAAGGCTTGTTTGCGGTTTTGGATGAAGCTGATACTGAATTCGGCTGCATTATTCAAAAATATTCCGAGGCTGTTGTTTTGTTTGGGGGAGGTGGGTGGATTCAAAATCTTACGGAAGAGCCAGATTACACCTAACTTGCCTCGTTTCAGGTCTGACTTGGCACCTGTAGGCATTTAGCCTGACCCTAACGCGGCCCCAGCGCCTGCCTAGAAACCCTGACGTAGGCGTGATAGGGGGCTGAATGGGTCGGTCCTGAGCTCGCGAGGGGCGTGGATGGAGGCATTCTCGCTGCCCAGCACCCACACCCAAAAGACCCTCACAAGGGGCTTTCTAAAGGGAAACTTCTTGTCTGCTTTCTTTGTGAATATTATTTTCCTGATGGGGTTACGGTTTTCTGCGACGATCCCAATTTAATGCGCAGTGAATACCCTAAGGAGTCGGCGAGAGGAGGGGCGCGGGGGACTTTAATTCCTCCTTTTTCAACCCGACAGCCACTCCTGTGCACCCCCAGACTGGAGCGTCTGGAGTTGTCACAGCCAGTGACGGTTCAGAGGGGCTGGGCGGCTCTCAGCATTCTGTGGGGGGAGAATGAAACCTGCGATCTTAAATCGACTGGGATTCAGACCACTTTAGGATTCAGACGATCGGGATGAGTCCAGAGGTGGCTCCAAGTTCGGAGTCTGGAACCTGCTGAGGAAGCTTCCATTCTTTCCTTCCCACCGCAGAGTATAACCAAGATTCTTCAAGTCTGTGAACTTAGTTTTGGTCTGAATTGATCAGGAGGAGAAATGTCCCTTTTGGCCTACAGCGTGTTGAAATGACAACAAAGTCAGGGGTCAGAGTTCACAACACTGTGTGATTCTGGTGGCCTTTTCCCGCACCCAGCTCCAATTATCCTAGGCTTCATAATGGCCAAGACTTACTGCGCACCTTCTATGTCTGGCACCTGTAGGCTTTGGGCGCTCTTGCCTCTGCTGCCTAAAGGTAAATCTCCCAACTATTCTACATGCAATTACTATAATATTTCAAAGATGAGGAAGCTGAGGCACAGGTAGATGAGGCCTCTTGCCCTAGCTCACAGAGTAGCTAAGAATGAAACCGGCATCTGAACTAGGGCAGTATGCCGCAGGCTCTAAGCTCTTAACCACGGTTTTATACTGCCCCCTGTAATCTGGGAATAATAATACCTCCATCCCAGGATTGGGGCAGAGATTAAATGAGAGAAGTGTGTGCCAAGCACCTGGCACGCAGTGGGCCCTGGATAGACCTTAGTTCCCTTTGCTTCTGGCCAGAACCACTTCCCATTCTCCTGGGACTCACCTCCTTAATCCCCCTTAGTCTTTGCAGAGGGGACCTGATCCACTGCCCGGGTGTAGCGTTCCAAGAACGAAGACACAGTGTCTATTTAAAAAGCCCTTTGGATTTAAATTGAACAATTCCCTCCCCCCACTTTTTAATCTGCACGCTTTTAACGGCTCACTTCATGGACATTAATTTTAATGGGACGATTATTACCCTGTTTGGAAGCCTGCCCCTCGAAATGCTGGGCTCGCAAGGTGGCGCTGGGTCGGGTCCCAGCAGCTTGGATGTTGTCTGTAGAAGAGGGGGTGCAGTCTTGGCTGTGGGGATGCAACGTTCAGCGGAGGGGGAAGAGAAGGGGATGGTGAAAAAGTGGGAGAGAAGGAGAAACCTCTTTCTCCCTGACACTCTAAGTCTGGCAGTCCTTAATTTGCACAAACTATTGGACCACTTACTAACTGGGGGGCATGGCCTTGAGACGTGGCTTTTTGGAGCCTCCATTCTCTCAATTGTAAAGTGGGAATAATAATAGTACCCACCTCACAGCCTAAATACCAGGAAAGCCCTTACTTAGCACAGTGCCTGGCCCATCATTAGTTCTGTTTTGTTTTGTTTTTGTTTTTGAGACAGAGTCTTGCTCTGTCGCTAGACTAGAGTGCAGTGGCATGATCATGGCTCACTGCAACCTCCGCCTCAGGGTTCAACCAATCCTCTGCTTTGGCCTCCCTAGTAACTGAGCCTACAGGCACCCGCCACCATGCCCAGCTTATTTTTGTATTGTTAGTAGAAATGGGGTTGCGCCACATTGGCCGGGCTGGTCTCAAACTCCCAACCTTCAGTGATTCTTCCACTTTGGCTTCCCAAAGTGCTGGGATTACAGGCATGAGCCACCATGCCTGGCCCCATCATTAGCATTTAATAAATGCTGAGTACTGCTAATATTTCAGAGTGGATCATGTAGTTGTCAAATAGTACTTTGAAGAACGTTGGGGATCCTCACCCTCAAATATATATGGTTCCCCTATGGTGAATTGGTGATTCCATTGCTGATATTAAGCATTGCCCAGAGAAAGCGAATTCTTTGGGAGGGTGACATAACAGTCTCCTAGCACTTTTTAAATTGTCTTAATTTTTATTTAAAAACATTTTTTTTAAAGATGGTGTCTCTCTCTGTGGCCCAGGTTGGAGTGCAGTGATGAGATCATAACTCACTGCAGCCTCCAACTCTTGGGCTCAAGGAATCCTCCCGTCTCAGCCTCTGGAGTAGTAGCTGGGACCACAGACACACACCACCACACCTGGCTAATTTAAAAAAAAAAATTAGAGAATTTTTGGATCTTGCTATGTTGCCTAGGCTGGTCTTGAACTCCTGGGCTCAAGTAATCCTCCCACCACAGCCTCTCGAATGGCTAGAACTAGAGGCGTGCACCACCATGCCAAGCTTCTCCTAACAGTTTAGTAAAAATGAGTTGTTGATTTCAATGTTTAATTTAATAAACACTTATCTAGTGCTTGCTCTGTGCCAGGTGCTGTTCAAGTTCTCTAGACATATAACTCCTTTAATTCCCCTAATAACCCTATGAGACAGCTACTATTGTTAGCCCAGTGTTATGTATGCGCAAACCAAGGCAGAGGGGTTAACTAACTTATCCAAAGTCACACATCTGCCACGCCCCAGAGTTTGAGCCCTTTAGAATTAGAGTGACATGGTGACTGGGGACTTGGGAAGAGGGAGGGAGGCTGTTGTGGGGTGAATTCTGTCCCCGCCGTTCCACCCCAAATTGATAACCCCTGGAACTTCAAAATGTGACTATATTTGGAGATAGCACCTTTAAATAATTAAGTTAAAATGAGGTCATTAGGATGGAGCTGAATCCATTATGACTGGTGTCCTCATAAGAAGAGGAAATTAGGACACAGACCCAGACACACAGAAGGAAGACCATGTGAAGACAGAGGAAGAAGGCATCTACCAGCCAAGGAGAGAGCCTAGAACAGGTGTTTCCTTCACAGCCCTCAGAAGGAACTAACCCTGGCCAGGCCTGGTGGCTCACACCTGTAATCCCAGCACTTTGGGAGACACAGGCAGGTAGATTGTTTGAGCACAGGAGTTCAAGACTAGCCTGGGCAACGTGGTGAAACCCTGTCTCTCCAAAAAAAAAAAAAAAGCTGGCGTGGTGGTGTGCACCTGTGGTCCCAGCTACTCAGGCGGCTGAGGTGGAAGGATTACTTGAGCCCAGGAAGCCAAGGCTGCAGTGAGCCGAGATCATGCCACTGTGTTCCATCCTGGGTGACAGAGTGAGGCCCTGTCTCAAAAAAAAAAAAAAAAAGGAACCAACCCTGTGGACTCACTGATCTTGAACTTCTAGCCTCTAGAACTGTGAGAAAATAAATTTTTGTTGTTTAAGCCCCCGAGACTGTGGCATGTTGCTACAGCATCCCTAGCAAACAAGTACAGAGAGGAACAATGTCCTAAACGGGAAGCTAGAAGCACATATTTCACCAGACTGTGGCTGCTTTTACTGTGGGGCACGTGCGTGGACATTTTTCTGTGTTCTTGGGAAGGGTGGGTTCTAGAACTGTTGCCTGTTCCTTTTTTTTTTTTTTTTTTTTTTTTTTTTTTTTTGAGACAGAGTCTTGCTCTGTCTCCCAGGCTGGAGAGCAGTGATACGATCTCAGCTCATTGCAACCTCCACCTCCTGGGTTCAAGCGATTCTCCTGCCTCAACCTCCCAAGTATCTGGGGTTACGGGTGCCCACCACCACGCCTGGCTAATTTTTGTATTTTTAGTAGACACGGGGTTTCACCATCTTGGCCAGGCTGGTCTCAAACTCCTGACCTTGTGATCCACCCACCTCAGCCTCCCAAAGTGATGGGATTACAGGCATCAGCCACCATGCCTGGCCCCTGCCTGTTCCTCTTCTTCTTCATTGGTGTCCTGTTGGAGATCTTTAAGGGAGGAAGAGTTTTAGGAGATTATTTTGGAAAACAGTTTGCGGAAATCCAGTTGATCATACAGGGAAAACTTTTCTACCGGTTGCAAAAAATGCAACCTCTCTGTCATGAAGTAAAGAAATGGGAAAGGCTTTCTAGTCCATGAATGTTTTCTGTGGTCTCCTGGCTTAAAACTGGGCACCCAGCAGGCACTCAGACTTTTTTTGAAATGAAGACTCAGGCCGGACTCAGTGACTTACACCTGTAATCCTAGCATTTTGGGAGGCTGAGGTGGGCAGATTGCCTGAGCTCAGGAGTTCGAGACCAGCCTGGGCAACATGGCAAAACCCTATCTCTACTAAAAATACAAAAAAGTAGCCAAGCGTGGTGGTATGCGCCTGTAGTACCAGCTACCCAGGAGGCTGAGGCAGAGGCACAAGGATTGCTTAAACTTGGGAGGCTGAGGTTGCAGTGAGCCGAGATTGCACCACTTCACTCTAGCCTGGGGAATAGAATAAGACTCTGTCTCAAAAAAAAATTTTTTTTAAAAGAAATAAAGACTCAACGAATGAATGAACAATAGTAAGCATCATGATTTGTCTTTCTGTCTTCCTTTTTTTTTTTGAGATGGAGTCTCACTCTGTTGCCCAGGCTCAAGTGCAGTGGCATGATCTCAGCTCCCTGCAACCTCTGCCTCCCAGGCTCAAGTGATCCTCCTGCCTCAGCCACCCGAGTAGCTAGCATTACAGGTGTGCTCCACCATGCCCAGCTATTTTAATAGAGACGGGGTTTCACCATGTTGCCCAGGCTGGTCTCAAACTCAAGTGATCCACCTGCCTCGGCCTCCCAAAGTGCTGGGATTATAGGCATGAGCCGCCACTCCTGACCTGTCTTTCTCTCTTTCAGACATATGCAGTCATATATGTACAATTGTTACAATCAAGTGTGTGTGTGTGTGTGTGTCCGTGTGTGTGCGCACGTGTGTGGATTCTTTCCCCATAGTATTATCTTAACTCCTACAGAAATCAGTACTCAAGTGTATTGAACAGGAAGGGGTTGGGTATTTCCTTTCTTTAATTAAAACAATAATTACCTATCCTGGTGTTTGAGACTGAGTGAACCTTACCTTATGGTGTTTTAATTTGTGTGGCTTGGTGGAGTGGTAAATGAATGAACAGCTGTTGCCTCCTCCAAACAGCTGTGTTTCCTGAAGCCATGTATTAAAGCCAGGGACTGACTCAATGCCAGGAGCCTGCTTGGTGAACAACAGAGTTCTTGAATTGAAGTCAGAGATATAGCAGAGTGGTTTGACACTTGGGGCCAGAGAGACCTGGGTTTGAACCCTAGTCCCACTATGCAATAGTTGGGTACCTGGGGCATATTTTCCACCTCTCTGAGCCTCCACTTTCCCATCTGCAAAGTGGGACTCATAATCCTAGTACCTTCCTCATTGTGTTGTGAGGAGGATTAAAAAGAAAGAATGTCTGTCAAGTGTTTAAGTAGTTGGCACTCTATAAATATTAGTTATGGTCTTTGTTGATAGCTCAGGATTATTAAGCAGCCGCTTAAGAAACAGAACAGGTACCCTCACCCAAGCCCACTGGGAAAACAAGAGGATTCAGATTTCAGTGAGTACCTTATTCAATTACATCATAGCTATTCCCAGGAAAGTTTCTGTCCATCCAATAGACCCAGATCAGAACAGCACTAATTTCTCACATTTACCCTATTTAATCCGCCCATACCTGAAAAAAAAAAAATGGGGCAATCCCTTCTCCGGGGACCTCCTCGTAATTCATTTGATACCTCTCCCTTAAGGATCTTGTTGTTGTAAGTGAATGGAGAAGAGCAGATGAATGTCCACAGCAGGGGAGAAAAAATTAACCAGCCCATAATTATAGTCTCATCAATACTTTAAGTGTAAAGGGTAAATCTCACTTAAATAAAACCTAATTCCTTGATTACCAGAGTCACAAGAGATAGGGTTGATTAAACGTGCACCCCTGCTGTGAAAATCCAGTCATACTGTCCTTCGCTCAGGCAATAATCACTTTATTGAAGGCAGCTGAGCTCAGTTTAAACACGCTAGTCACTAGACTTGAAATTATACTAATGAGAGTGTAAATGAGGATAAATGCTGGAGAACATTTTGGCAGAGCTGGAAAAACTGAAAATGCACATGCCCTATGACCTGGTGATTCCACTTTCAGCTATTTACTCTAGGTCAGTGGTTCTCAACTGAGGACAACTTTGCTCCTCAGGAGACATTTGGCAATCTCTAGAGACATTTTTGATTGTCAAAACTGATGGATGTTGACATCTAGTGGGTAGAAGCCAGGGATGCTGCTAAAATCTTACAGGGCACAGATAACCAAAAATTACCTGGCCCAAAATGTTGTGACAGTTGTCAGAATAAAAATGGAGTTGCTAATGTTAAGAAAACCCTGACAGGGCCAGGTGCGATGGCTCACGCCTGTGAGCCATCTTTGAGAGGCCAAGGTGGGTGGATCACTTGAGATCAGGAGTTCAAGACCAGCCTTGCCAACATGGAAACCCATCTCTACTAAAAATACAAAAATTAGCAGGACATGGTGGTGCACGCCTGTAATCCCAGCTACTGGGGAGGCTGAGACAGGAGAATCGCTTAAATCCAGGAGGTGGAGGTTGCGGTGAGCCAAGGTCATGCCATGACACTCCAGCCTGGGTGACAAAGTGAGATTCTGTCAAAAAAAAAAGAAAGAAAGAAAGACAAAGAGAGAGAGAGAAAGAAGGAAAGAGAAAGAAAGAAAGAAAAAAAGAAAGAAAGAAAGAGAAAGAAAGAAAGAAAGAAGAGAGAGAGAGAGAGAAAGAAAAAAGAAAAGAAAAGAAAAGAAAAGAGAAAAGAAAAGAAAAGAAAAGAAGACCCTTACAGGGTTACTTGAGGGTGGAGGTTGGGAGGAGGGAGAGGATCCGAAAAAATAACTATTAGGTACTAGGCTTAGTATCTGGGCGATGAAATAGTCTGTACAACAAACCCCCGTGACACGAGTTTACCTGTATAACAAAACTGCACGTGTACCCCTGAACCTAACATAAAAGTTAAAAAAAGAAAACCTGGCCGGGCGCGGTGGCTCAAGCCTGTAATCCCAGCACTTTGGGAGGCCGAGGCGTGTGGATCACAAGGTCAGGAGATCGAGACTATCCTGGCTAACATGGTGAAACCCCGTCTCTACTAAAAAATACAAAAAAACTAGCCGGGCGCGGTAGCGGGCGCCTGTAGTCCCAGCTACTTGGGAGGCTGAGGCGGGAGAATGGCGTGAACCCGGGGGGCGGAGCTTGCAGTGAGCCGAGATCACACCACTGCACTCCAGCCTGGGCGACACAGTGAGACTCCATCTCAAAAAAAAAAAAAAAAAAAAAAAGAAAACCTTGACAGATAGAGCCAGGAAAGGCCATGCAGAGAAGGTTCTTGTGCTTGTATGCCTGATAACAAAAATGATCACAGAAGCCTGCAAAAACCACAGCCTTGCACAAGGCCTTTTGTGTAAGACCATCACAGCCTTACACAAAAAAGACTCCTGCAGGGACATCTGCCCAGCAACTGCCTGTACAGCTCTGGACTGGTGTCACTCTTGTTACTGATCTTTGTAGCCAAGGATAATTATTTCTAAGCAACTATGTAATCCTCATGTTTTTTTCCTTGAAGAACCCTTGTCTTCTTTTACCTCTGTGCATGCACACATACTTTACTATGCCATGCATATTTTCATTGCAATGCATTGCTCCCAAAAAACATCGTTTCTTCTAGAGAGCCTCTCTCTGTTTGTTATTTACATTGACAATGTCAATAGTGCCGAGTGTGAGGTCAGGTGCAGTGGCTCACGCTTGTAATCCCAACACTTTGGGAGGCCGAGGAGGGTGGATCACCTGAGGTCAAGAGTTCAATACCAGCCTGACCAACATGGAGAAACCCCGTTTCTACTAAAAATATAAAATTAACCAGGCATGGTGGTGCATGCCTGTAATCCCAGCTCTCAGGAGGCTGAGGCGGGAGAATCACTTGAACCTGGGAGGCAGATTGCTATGAGCCGAGATCTCGCCATTGCACTCCAGCCTGGGCAACAAGAGTGAAACTCCATCTAAGAAAAAAAAAAAAAAAAAAAAAAGATAGTGCTGAGTGTGAGAAACCCTGCCCCAGTTATATTAGCTAGTATGTATTTGGCGAAAGTAACAGACAATGCAACTGGTAGAGCCTTAAATTATAAGAATTTTTATTGGCCGGGCACGGTGGCTCAAGCCTGTAATCCCAGCACTTTGGGAGGCCGAGACGGGCGGATCACGAGATCAGGAGATCGAGACCATCCTGGCTAATGCAGTGAAACCCCGTCTCTACTAAAAAAAAATACAAAAAACTAGCCAGGCGAGGTGGCGGGCGCCTGTAGTCCCAGCTACTCGGGAGGCTGAGGCAGGAGAATGGCGCAAACCTGGGAGGCGGAGCTTGCAGTGAGCTGAGATCCGGCCACTGCACTCCAGCCTGGGCGACAGAGCGAGACTCTGTCTCAAAAAAAAAAAAAAAGGAATTTTTATTGTTCACTCGATAAGTCCAGAACAGGGGTTGGCAAACTGTAGCCTATGGGCCAATCTGGTCTGCTACCTGCTTTTGTAATAGATAGATCGATTATTGATTGATTGATGGGGTCTTGTTCTGTCACTCAGCCTGGAGTGTAGTGGCGCAATCACGGTTCACTGCAGCCTCAACCCCCTGGGTTCAAACGATCCTCCCACCTTGACCTTCTGAGTAGCTGGGACCACAGGCATGCATCACAACACCAGACTAATTGATTTTTATTTTTTGTAGTCATAGGTTCTTTCTATGTTGCCCAAGCTGGTCTCAAACTTCTGGGCTCAAGCGATCCTTCCACGTAAACCTCCCAAAGTGTTGGGATTACAGACATGAGCCACTGCACCCAGTTGTAATGGTTGTGTTGAAACACAGTTATGCTTTTTCATTTACATATTATTTTTGGATGCTTTTCTGCTACAACAGTGGAACTGAATAGTTTCAATAGAGATTATATGGCCTGCAAAGCCTAAAATAGTTACTATCTGGCCCTTTACAGAAAACGTGTGCTGATCCCTGCTCCAGGGGAAGGCATGGCCTTTCAAGTTTGGGTTTGTGGTGCAAGTATCTCATCATAGATCAGGCTGTGCCTGTGCTTCCACTCCATCACCCTTAGTATGTCGGTTTTAGTCTTCAGGCTTATTTCCTCATGGCAGCAAGATGGCTGCCACAGCTCCAGCTATCGCATCCTCAATGCAAAAGGAGAGAGAAGGAAGAGGAAAAGATCTTGTGTAGGTCTCTTGTTCAGGGGAAAAACCTTTCTTAGAAGCCTCCCAGCAGATTTTTCTTAATCTCATTGACCAGCAGTAAATCTCATGCTCACTTCCAGACCAATGGCTGGCAAAAGGTAATGTACTTGGCAGGTGTACTAGATCGAATAGTGTCTCCTCCAAAAGTTCTTCTCCACCTGCAACCTGTGAGTGTAACCTTATTTGGAAATCGGGTCTTTGCAGGTGTAATCAAGTTAATATGAGGTCACGCTGGATTACTATGGGTCTTAGGCCCTGACTAGTGTCCTTATAAGAAGAGGGGAATTTGGACACAGATATACACTGTTTCTGTTGTTTTAAGCCACCCAGTTGTTGGTAATTTGTTACAGCAGCCTCGAACGTGAATATACCATATGTATTAGGCTGGTGCAAAAGTAATTGCGGTTTTTACCATTAAAAGTAATGGCAAAAATTAGCCATTGATCTGGAGGTGAGCATGTGACCTACCGCTGGTCAATGAGATTAAGAAAAATCTGCTGAGAGGCTTCTAAGAAAGGATTTTTCCCCTGGACAAGAGACCTACACCAGGAAATCTTTTCATTTTCCTTTTCTCTACTTTTGCATTGAGGATGTGAAATCTGGAGAAAAAAAAAAAATCTAGTTAGAATTAGTTAGGCTGGCCGGACACAGTGGCTCACACCTGTAACCCAGCACTTTGGGAGGTTGAGGCAGGCAGATCACTTGAGCTCAGGAGTTCAAGACCAGCCTAGCTGACATGGTGAAACCCTGTCTCTACTATACAAAAATTAGCCAGGTGTGGTGGTGTGTGCCTGTAATCCCAGCTACTCCAGAGGCTAAGGCACAAGAATCACTTGAACCCAGGAGGCATAGGTTGCATTGAGCCAGCTCACACCACTGCACTCCAGCCTGGGCGACCAAGTGAAACTGTGTCTCAAAAACAAAACAAAAGAAGAATTAGGCTATGAATAGCCAAAACCACTCAAATTGATGCAGGCCGGGCAAGTCCCAAAGTGGGGCTTAGCCTGCAAGGGTTCTTGGCTTCACTCAGGAAGGAATTCAAGGGCAAGCTAGTTGTAGGGTAGAAGAAAACAGCTTTATTGAAGCAGCACTGTTACCGCCCTGGCAGGGTTACAGCTCCGTGACTGCTCCTGCAGAGCACGGCCACCCCATAGGCAGTGTGCTGACAGCAGCAGATCAGGGCAGCTCTGCAGTCAGATTTATACCTGCTTTTAATTACATGTGGACTAAGGGGCAGTTTATGCAGTAATTTCTAAGAAAAAGGTGGCAGCTTTTGAGTCTTTGGGTCATTGCCATGGAAAGGGGCAGTAACTCCTGGGTGTTGCCATGGCAATGGTAACTGACATGGCATCCTTGTGGTGTTTCTCATGGAAAGCAGCTTCCACCCCATCCCTGTGTTGGCTAGTCCTCAATTTGGTCCAGTGTCCAAGCCCTGCCTCTGGACTTCAGTCTTACCTCCTACCCCAAAACCACAGTGGCTTAAACGAGATAGGATGTTTTTCCCTCTCATATATACCAAGAGTGAGGAAGGTGGTGTAGCTACTTAGATATCAGGGAAACAGGGTCCTTCGATCTTGTTCTTCCTCCAGCATTCCACACTGTCTCCTGATCTGAGATGGCTGCTTGAATGCCTGCCACACTTTTACATTCCCAGAATTATCATTTAACACTTTGATGTAGACTTCATATGTCAGAACTTAGTCATGTGGCCACACCTAGCTGCATGGACTGCTGGGAAATGTAGTCTTTTGGCAAGACGTCAATGTGCCTACCTAATATATACAGGAGGTCTGTTATTAAAAGGGAAGGGAAGAACAGAAGGTCTCTGCTTCACCATCATGGCCTCAAATCAGAGACTGACAAACTGTGGGCTATGGCCAAATTCATACTTCCATCTGTTTGTTTGTTTTTAATTGGAATTTTTATTGAGATACAGTAGTCCCCCCCTAATCCAAGGGAGATATGTGCCAAGACCCCAGTGGGTGCAGAAACTGAGGATAGTACCAAGCCCTATATATATCTATACTATGTTTTTCCTATACATACATGCCTATTGTGAAGGAAAATAAAAACTTGGGACCCCAAGTCACTATGCCAAAAGAAAAAAAAAAAAACTGGAAGCTGAGTCATGCAAGAAGCTGCCTTTCTGTTAGTTCCTAAGCAGAGAGCTACAGATAAAAGGTTAAATATCCCCCTGGTCGGTACTCTATGTTCACCTTATCTATGTAAAGTGCCGATTTACTAAGCACGAGACATCACATAATTGACTATCCCCCTACCTGCTCCTTTGGTCTTATAACCTGTGGATGACCTTATCCTCCCTCTTTCCCTTCCAGCCCACTTCTCCCCTTTCAATATCAAAGCCTTCAAAGTCATCTTTGGAGAAAGGCACAGACCACAGACTGTTTCTGTGATTCCATGTTTATTGCTTCCTGGGATGTCCTTAACCTTGGCAAAATACACTTCTAAATGGATTGAGACATGTCTCAGATACTTTTCGGTTTACACCATGATAAAGTTTAATTTATAAATTAGTCACAGTAAAAGATAATGACAATAACAAAATAGAACAATTATAGCAAAATGCCACATCACCGCTTATGTGATTTGGGGACATTATTAAGGAAAATAAGGATTACTTGAACACAAGCACTGCAATACCTCAACAGTCAACCTGATAACCAAGATGGCGGCTAAGTGACTAATGGACTGGTAGCATCTATGGCGTGGATGTGCTGGAAAGAGGGATGACTCACAACCTAGGTAGGATGGAGCAATGGAGCAGGATGACGAGAGATTTCATCACTATTCAGAATACTGCACAATTTAAAACTTATAAATTTTTTTTTTGAGACGAAGTTTCATTCTTGTCGTCTAGACTGGAGTGCAGTGGTGCATTCTCAGCTCACTGCAACCTCCGCCTCCCAAGTTCAAGTGATTCCCCTGCCTCAGCCTGCCAAGTAGCTAGGATTTCAGGTGCTTGCCACCATGCCTGGCTAATTTTTGTGTTTTCAGTAGAGACGGATTTTCACCATGTTGGCCAGGCTGGTCTCAAACTCCTGACCTCAAGTGATTCACCTGCTTTGGCCTCCCAAAGTGCTGGGATTACAGGTGTGAGCCACTGTTCCTGGCCATTAATTTTTTATTTCTGGAATTTTCCATTTAATATTTCCAGAAGTCAGTTGATGGTGGATAACTGAAATCTTGGAAAGTGAAACCATGGGTAAAGGGGGACTACTGTAATTATAGATTTATGTGCAATTTTAGAAGTAATATGGAGAGACTCCTTCTACACATTGCCCAGTTTTCCCAGTGGTAATATTTTACAAAACTGTGTTATAATATCATAACCAGGATATTGCTCTACTGATCTTATGCAGATTTCCCACTTTCACTTATACTCTTGGGGGTGTGTGTATGTTCAGTTCCATACCCTTTTATTGCCTACATAGATTCATGTATCCACTCCCACAGTAAAGATGCTGATTCCATGGTACGGCTGCATCATAGTTTGTTCAACCATTCACCCATTGTAGAATGTCTGAATCATTTACAGTTTTTGGCTATGAGAAATAAAACTGCTGTGAACATTTGCTTACAGGTTTTTGTGTGAACATAAGTTTTTCTTTTTCTGGGATAAATGCCCAGGAATGCAATTGTTGGGTCATATGATAGTTGCATGTTTAGTTTTCTAAGAAACTGCCAAACTGTTTTTCAGAGTAGCTGCACCATTGTGCATTCCCACCAGCAATGTATGTGTATGATCCTGTTTCTCCACATCCTCTCCAGCATTTGATGTTGTTACTATTTTTTATTTTAGCCATTCTGATAGGTATATAGTGGTACCTCATTGTGGATTTTTTGCTTGTTTTGTTTTTTTGAGACAGAGTCTCACTCTGTTGTCCAGGCTGGAGTGCAATGGCACAATCTCGGCTCACTGCAACCTTCGCCTCCCAGGTTCAAGTGATTCTCCTGCCTCAGCCTCCCAAGTAGCTGGGATTACAGGCGCCCACCACCATGCCTGGCTAATTTTTTGTACTTCTAGTAGAGATGGGGTTTCACCTTGTTGGCCAGGCTGGTCTCGAACTCCTGACCTCAGGTGATCCACACACCTTGGCCCCCCAAAATGCTGGGATTACAGGTGTGAACCACTGAGCCTGGCCTCATTGTGGTTTTGATTTGCTTTTCCCTAATAAGTAGTTAATGATGTTGACTGTCTTTTCAAGTGCATATTTGCTATCTGTATATCCTCTTGGGTGACTCCATCTATTTTTGTAAATAAAGTTTTATTGGAACACATACCTGTTCATTTATATATCATTGCTGTCTGCATTTACACTACAACAGCAGAGTTAGGACAGAGACTATATGGTCTGCAAGCCTAAGATATTTACCATCCTTGCCCTTTATAGAAAAATGTTGCCAATCACTGCCTCAGACAAATCATGATTTATTCCTTGAGGAGGCTGGGCACAAGGCTGTCCAAACACAATCAGGGTTTTATTGGCAAGGAAGAAGAGAAGAAATGACTTTTTTTGCTGTATTAGACATCCAGTGGTGCTCAAAGATGTTCACTGCTGCATTGTTTGAAATAACCAACATTTGGAAGCAACAAAAATAGCCACCAAAAGAAGACTGGGTAAACAAATGTGGTATATTCATGCTATGGAACAGTGTAACAAATCACAAGAAATGAACTAGATTTATAGATAGATGTATTTCAAAAACATAATGTTGAGCAAAATAAGGCATTTGTAAAATGAGGCAATTATTTGTACAGTTTGATACTGTTTATGTAAATCTGAAATACACAGGAAACAATACTATCAATTATTCATGAACACACACATATTTCTTTAAAATAGGCTGGAAGGATACACATGAAATTTACGATGGTGGTTTTGCTTTTGCCCGTGGGAGTGGAAGGGTAGACATAGCACAGAGGTAATTTATAAAGGGGACTTTGGAAAGATATACATGCACTGGTTAAGAGTTTAAGCCAGGTGCAGCAGCACACGCCTATTTTCCCAGCTATTTATGAGGCTGAGGCAGGAAGATCACTTGAGCCCAGGAGTTCAGGACCCACTTGGGCACTGTAACAAGACCCCGTCTGAAAACAAAAGCAAAACAAAAACAAAACTAATAATTAAAGAAGTTTAAGTGCATTTTCCACATACTTCAATTTCAGGATTTTTTTTTTTTTTTTTTGAGACAGAACCTTGCTCTGTCCCCCAGGTTGCAGTGCAATGGCACGATCTTGGCTTACTGCCACGCCCAGCTAGTTTTTGCATTTTTACTTTTTTTTTTTTTTTGAGACGGAGTCTCACGAGCCACCCAGGTTGGAGTGCAGTGGCCACCATCTCGGCTCACTTCAACCTCCACCTCCCAGGTTCAAGCCGTTCTCCTGCCTCAGCCTCCCTAGTAGCTGGGATTATAGGCACCCGCCACCACGCCCGGCTAACTTTTGTATTTTTTGTAAAGACGGGGTTTCACCACGTTGGGGGTTTCACCATGTTGGCCAGCCTGGTCTCGAGCTCCTGACCTCAGGTGATCTGCCCGCCTCAACCTCCCAGAGTGCTGGGAATACAGACGTGATATCTATTGGTAACATCATCCCCATTCCTCTAGAGAAATAACCATCTGTCATTGCGTATGGTTCTGAAGGGACTAGCAATCATAGGTCATACAGGTACTATGTGTATACAGGGCACACGTGTGATCAGTCCCAGCCAATCATAGTATCACCTTCCCTGAATCTCACTGTGGGCATGTGAACCAAGATGAACCAATCAGAGTCCTTCCCTGAGATATTTATCTATGAATGTTGGGAGTGAGAAGTATCTTCTTTTCTCTGGTGCCACCAAACTGGAATAATAGAAGCTTGGAGCTGTGTACAGCAATGCTTTTTCCCTAAATGCAATAAAAGAAAGTGAGACCAACAGAGAAAAAGAGGGAGAGAAGGGGAGAGACAAATCAGAAAGAGAAGCCTGAAGGCTGGTTTCAGAGCCTGAGTTTCCTTTTTTTTTAATTTTAGTTTTTTTTTATTTTTTGAGACAGAGTCTTGATCTGTCACCCAAGATGGAGTGCAATGGTGCCATATCAGCTCACTGCAACCTCTGCCTCCTGGTTCAAGCTATTCTTCTGCCTCAGCATCCCGAGTAGCTGGGACTACTGGCGTGCTCCCCCATGCCCAGCTAATTTTTGTATTTTTAGTAGAGATGGGATTTCGTCATGTTGGCCATGGTGATCTTGAATTCCTGGCCTCAAGTGATTGGCCTGCCTTGGCCTCCCAAACTGCTGGGATTACAGGCATGAGCCACCACGCCCGGCCTGAGTGTCTCTTTTACCCTTGGACTTCCCAGAGCAAAATTAATTCTCTTTTTTAGCTAAAGTCATTTTCAATTGAGTTTCTTTTTTTTTTCAACCTATGGATCTTAGGTGATACAGAACCTAACCCGGTCTGGAGAATGAAGGCAGGGAGGGCTTCATGAAGGAGGTGACCTCTAACATGAAAACTGATGAGAGTTGGGCAGGTGCCAGTGGGAAAGGAGGCGAGTTCCAGGGACAAGAGAGCATGACAAAGTGAAAGCTAAAAGAGGTTGCGATGATTAGATTAGACTGGAGACTAAGGAGAGTGTTGAGAGGTCAGGCTACAGATAGATGTGGGGTAGAGACCTCAGAAGGTTTTACATGGCATCCGCCTTAGAGAGATCTCATGAAAGTGGACATTAAGATTTACAAAGCAGATGGACAGGTCCTCAAAGAACTCAAGTGCATTCCAGACATTCCTGACTTCATCCTCAGGATGGCCCCAGTGACGTCCATCTGCAAAGTGCTTTGAGAACATTCTGAGTGGCTTAGGGTACTTTGCTGCTATTAAATGCACATATAAATCCCAACTTATTGGCTCAAATGTTTGATTTCCTATTTTTCTTTCCATTTGCTTGTCACCTGTAATAAGAGTTCCAAAGTGCTCAGTGTACCAAAGTGCTCAGGGTGATTTTTCTGTTAAAACCGAAGGGAGAGAGGACTCATCGTTTCTGCAGATTGCAAAGTGGAACAGGCAACTCTTTCCATCACCTTCACGGGCAATTGTGTTGAGATTGATGAGACTTATAATGACACGTCTCAGTTTTTTCTTAAAGGACTGAATTTATCTTTCTCTCTCCTACTCTGTGTGTGTGTGAATGTGTGTATGGTTGTCTCTACCTTTATTACTTGCAGGATCATCAGCAGCACAGACATTTTTGTTTTTTTTGTTTTTTGTTTTTTGAGATAGGGTCTCACTCTGTCACCCAGGCTGGAATGCAGTGACATGATCATGGCTCACTGCAACCTTCATCTCCTGAGCTCAAACAATTCTCCCACCTCAGCCTTCCGAGTGGCTGGGAATACAGGCATGTGCTATCATGGCTGGCTATTTTTTTCTTTTTGTAGAGACGAGGTCTTGCTATGTTGCCCAAGCTGGTCTTGAACTCCCGGGCTCAAGTGATCCTCCTGCCACGGCCTCCCAAAGTGCTGGGATTATAGGTGTGAGCCACTGCGCCAGGCTTAGCAGCACAAATATTTATTGAGCATCCGCTGTGTGTGGACACAAATCTCAGAAACACCTTCTGCTCTCTCTGAGCTCCATCATTCATTCATTCATTGATTCGTTCATTCCACCAAGCAAGATTTACTCTCTAGGACACTCTAGGAACCAGGCTGTATGAAAGGGGATGAGGATGCCCTGATGAACAAGATAGGCATGGCCCCCAGCCTCAGGGAGCCCACATCCTGATGGGGGAGACACACAAAACAAACAGATAATAAATAAAACCACTTATCTATTGAGGTACAGCTCTGTTTCAGTGATAGGGATAATTGTGTGTGGATGCATTACTTAGATGGATGGTCAGGGGGGTCACGTTTGAACTGAGAGCTGAAGGATGAAGAGGGAACCTCACTGAAGAGTGATGTAGGAAGAGTGTTTTAGGAAGAGGGAAGTAGGTTCAAAAGCCCCCAAGGTGGAAAAGAAGTTAGCTTTTTTCAGACTACAGAGAAGTTTGAATGGGAAGATATAAAATACACACTGGAACCCTCACACAGTGCTGGTGGGGATGTAAAGTGATATATGGCAGGTCCTTAAGTGATTAAACATGATTTTAAAAGTATTTAACCCAGCAATTCCGCTCCTAATGATTTACCCAGGAGAAATAAGAAACTATGCCTACACAAAAACCTGTACAGGAATCTTCATAGATGCATTATTCTTTTTTGTTTAACAATTTTTTTTTTAAAAGACAGGGTCTCACTTTGTTGCCCAGTCTGGAGTGCAGTGGTGCAAACATGGCTCACTGCAGCCTCAACCTCCCAAGCTCAAGTTAGCCTCCCATTTCAGTCCCCCAAGTAGCTGGGACTACAGGTGTGCACCACCACACCTGGCTAATTTTTGTATTTTTTTGTAAAGATAGGATTTGGACATGTTGCCCAGGCTGGTCTTGAACTCCTGAGCTCAAGCAATTTATCCACCCAAAGTGCTAGGATTACAGGCGTGAGCCACAGTACCTGGTCAGAAGCATTATTCTTAATAGCCAAAAGATGGAAGCAACACAAGTGCCCATCAATGTCTGTAAAATAGGGATCATTTTTAAACAGATGAATTGAAAAACAAATTTTAGTCTATTCACACAATAGAATATTATTCAGCCATGAAAAGGAATGAAGTATTGATACATGCTGGAATGGGATGAGCCTGGAAAAGATTATACTAAATGAAAGAGACTAGACACAAAAGGTCACATATTGTATGATTCCATCGATATGAAATGTCCGGAATAGAGAAATCTACAGAGACAGAAAGCATAATGAAGATTGCCAAGGGAGGACTGGAGGTGATGGTTAAAGTGAGTAGGGTTTCTTTTGGGGGGTGATGAAACTATTATAAAATTGTGGCAATGGTGACATATATCTGTGCATACTCTAAAATACATTGAATTGTATGCTTTAAATGGGTGAATGGTGCAGTAAGTGTATTATATTTCAATAAAGCTGTTGTAAATATGATCTCGTTTATTATTTCAAGAACAGTGGAGGTACCTTTAGGTATTTTGAATAGGAAAATGTCCTGACCTGATTCACTTTTCCAAAAGCTCTCTGGCAGCTCTGTGATTCATTGGCAGGAGCAACAGTTGAGAAGGGGAGAGCAGTGGGGAGATTCTGCAGTGGGCTAGGCTCCATGATGGTGCCTTGGATTTAGGGTTGTCAGATTTAGCAAAGAGAAATACAGGATGCCCAGTTAAATTTGACTTTCAGATAAGCCAAGAATATTTTTAGTATAATATATCCCAAATATCGCATAGGACAAAATTACTCTTTATCTAAAATTTAAATTTTGCATGGGTATACTTACACTAAAATAATTCATTGTCTATCTGAAATTCCATTTTAACTGTGTCTTGCATTTTATCTGGTGACCCTCCTTGGACTAGGATGGTGGTGAGGGAGATAGAGAGAAGAGAAGTGAACAGATTGAAGATACAGTTTTTCTTTCTTTTGTTTTCTTTTCTTTTTACTTTTTTTTTTTTTTTTGACAGGGTCTTGCTCTGTCTTCCAGGCTGGAGTGCGGTGGTGCAATCTCAGCTCACTGCAGCCTCGACCTCCTGGGTTCAATCAGTCCTCTGGCTTCAGCCCCCCTAGTAGCTGGGGCTACAGGCATGCACCGCTATGCCCAGTTAATTTTTTTTAATTATTATTTTTAGAGACAAGGTTGCCCTATGTTGCCCAGGCTGTTCTCAAACTCCTAAGGCCCGTGCGATCTTCCTGCCTCAGCCTCCCAAATTGCTGGGATTATAAGTGTGAGCCACCTTGCCTGGCCTCAAGATACATTTTGAAAGTAGAATTATCAGGACTTGAGCCAGTCATGGTGGCTCATGCCTGTAATCCCAGCACTTTGGGAGGCCAAGGTGGGCAGATCACCTGAGACCAGGAGTTTGAGACCAGTCTGGCCAACATGGTGAAACCCAGTCTCTACTAAAAATACAAAAATTAGCCAGGCCTGGTGGTGGGCGCCTGTAATCCTAGCTACTCAGGAGGCTGAGGTAAAAGAGTGGCTTTAAGCCGGAAGGCGGAGGTTGCAGTAAGCAGAGATTCTGCCACTACACTCCAGCCTGGGTGACAGAGCAAGATTCCATCTAAAAAAAAAAAAAAAAAAAAAATTCTCAGCCCTTGATATGAGAGGTGAGGGAGAGTAAGAACTCAAGTTCTTGGCTGAAGCATCAATGTAGCGGCATCGTGTGCTGAGATGGGAAAAACTTAGTTGGGTTGCAAAGAAATAAGATGAGAGGAATAATTTGGAATTTAATAAATTGGGAGCGATGACTTGGAATAAAGAAAATAATTTTGAGGCCAGGCGGGGTGATTCATGCCTGTAATCTCAGCACTTTGGGAGGCCGAGGTGGGTGGGTCACCTAAGGTCAGGAGTTGGAGACCAGCCTGACCGATATGGTGAAACCCCGTCTCTACTAAAAATACAAAAATGAGCCAGGCAGGCTGGTGGGGCAACTGTATTCCTAGCTACTCAGGAGGCTGAGATAGGACAATTGCTTGAACCTGGGAGGCGGAGGTTGCAGTAAGCCAAGATGACGCCACTGCTCTCCAGCCTGGGCAACAGAGTGAGATGCTGTCTCTAAATAAATAAATAAATAAATAATCAATAAAAATTTTTGATGTTCTTTGTTTCATAGGAGTGAGAATTAAAGTCATGCTAATGACAAGAGTATCTTTGCTTCATGTGAGCCCAGACTAGGATGGCTGCACAAGTTTGTCCTGGTGCCTTGCTTCTTAAGTAGACAGGCAAGGAGACTGGCTTTTGCTGTCCCAGGGTCTGAGCTGGAGTCTGGGCACTTATCCTGGGGACCCAAGCCATTGCCTCCTCCTTCGGCGCCAGCAGTAACTGAGCAAAGTATCTCTCATGAGCTTCAGGCTGGAATTGAATTCTCAAGACAAATAAAACAATGGGAGAGGTGAGACAGAGAGAAAGAGAGACCCAAGGATGATGGAACCCGTTTTTTTTCTCTGGGGGAGGGTAACACTTTCAGAGGGAGAGACTTTGGAACCAGACTGGAGAGATGAAAAGGGAAGGGGCTTTAATAAAAGCAAGAGGGGGTTGAGGAGAGAGAAAGAGAGGTGGGAAGGGAGTTGGGTCCATATGGGACAAGCTTCTTTTGAATGACTAAGTCTGTAAGTGGCAGCTGACGCTGAATCCCGTCTGTGCAGCATTTTTAAAAAACGGAATTATTGATGGGAAAGTTCTCAAGAACAAGGAAATTTTTTTTTTTTTTTGCTACAGATCGTTTTTCTTTTATTTCAAGCCCAGTTTAAAAAAATGGTTTTTTTGCAGAATTTTGTATTTTGCTAATATGAAAGCATAAAACAGCAACAGAGCAATCATGTCTACAGCAAGGGATGCATCCAGGTAAGGCTGACATTCAGAATGGCCACTCACATCATTGTGATGTTTTGTTCATGTTTCTAAACAATGTACTTAGAAATCATCACCATTTCTTATTTTTCGTTTTCATATTAATTTCCTGATGTTCACACATTAGTGATCCCAAATGAGGTGTGATTCTTCAGTCTCTACTTACAAGAGGGGAGGAAGTAGCAATGTAAGTTGGAGGGAGTTTTGACTCAACTCATGGCTTGTTCAAGAATAAACTACTCTTTGCTTGTTTGCTTTTTTTTCTTTTTTTGAGATGGAGTCTTGCTCTGTCACCCCGGCTGGAGTGCAGTGGCGCAATCTCAGCTCACTGTAACCTCCGCCTCCCGGGTTTAAGCGATTCTCCTGCCTCAGCCTCCTGAGTAGCTGGGATTACAGGCACACACCACCATGCCTAGCTGATTTTTTGTAGTTTTAGTAGAGATGGGGTTTCACCAACTTGGCCAGGCTGGTCTCAAACTCCTGACCTCAGGTGATCCACTCACCTCAGCCTCCCAAAGTTCTGGGATTACAGGCGTGAGCCACCATGCCTGGCCGCTATTTATTTATTTATTTATTTATTTATTTATTTATTTATTTTTAAGAGAGAGGGTCTTGTTCTGTTGGAGTGCAATGGAATGATCACAGCTCACTGCAACCTCAGACTCCTGGGCTCTAGGGATCCTCTTGCCTCAATCTCCCGAGTAGCTAGGACTATAGGCATGTACCACCATGCCTGGTTAATTGTAATTTTTAATATTTTGTAAAGATGGGGCCTCACTATGTTGCCCAGGCTGGTCTTGAACTCCTGGCCTCAAGCCATTCTCCTGCCTCAGTCTCCCAAGGCATTGGGATTATAGGTATGAGCCACTGCGCCCAGCTACTGGTTGCTTTGAAGGCTACTGAATGCAATGTACACTTTTAAATAAACATCTTTGTTTAAAAAATGAAATTAGTTGCTAACAATAATAATTTTTCATAATTAAAAATCAAGACATTGAATTTTGGAAGATGTGGGCTAAGATGCAACAATTGAGTAGAAGAGAGTAATATTGTCTTTGTGTGGCTGGGCTTGGTGGCTCACACCTGTAATTCCAGCACTTTGGGAGGCCGAGGTGGGTGGATCACCTGAGGTCAGGAGTTCGAGACCAGCCTGGCCGACATGGTGAAACCCCGTCTCTACTAAAAATACAAAAAATTAGCTGGACGTAGTGGCAAATGCCTGTAATTCCAGCTACTAGGGAGGTTGAAGCAGGAGAATCTCTTGAACCCGGGAGGTGGAGGTTGCAGTGAGCTGAGATCGTGCCTTTGTACTCCAGCCTGGGCAACAGGAGCGAAACTCCGTCTCAAACAAACAAACAAACAAACAAAAAATTGGCTTTGCACTGTACATGGACATCCATTCTCCAGCTTGTTACAGTCCACGCCTGGCCCATTTGAGCCACTTTTGTTTCCTGGGGTCATCTGTAGGCATATGAGTCTGTGGTTACTGAAGTCCATCTGCTGTAGGCTGAATAATGGCCCCTCAAAAATATCCAAGTACTAATCCGTGGAACCTGTGAATGTTACCTTAAATGGCAAAAGATTTTTGCAAATGTTGGCCAGGTGTGGTGGCTCATGCCTGTAATCCCAGCAATTTGAGAGACCGAGGCAGGCGGGTCACTTGAGGTTAAGAGTTCAAGACCAGCCTGGCCAACATGGCGAAACCCCGTCTCTAGTAAAAATACAAAAAAAATTAGCTGGGCATGGTGGTGGGCACGGAGTAATCTCATCTACTCCGGAGGGTGAGGCATGAGAATTGCTTGAACCCGGGGGGGGGAGATTGCAGTGAGCGGGGATCGTGCCACTGTACTCCAGAGCGAGCCTTGTCTCAATTAAAAAAAAAAAAAAAAAAAAGTTTTTTGCCAATGTCACTAAATGAAGGATCTTGAGATGGGGAGGTTATCCTGGATTGCCAGGTGGGCCCTTCGTAATCATAAGTATCCTTCTAAGAGGGAGGCAGGCTGGGCATGGTGGCTCATGCCTGAAATCCCAGCAACTCAGCAGGCTGAGGTGAGAAGATTGCTTGAGGCCAGGAGTCCAAGACCAGCCTGGACAACATAGCAAGACCCTGTCTCTACAAAAAAAATTTTAAAAATTAGCAAGGCATGGTGCCATGGAAATCCTGGAAATCCAGGACATTGTAAACCCCTCCCTGCTCTCCCAAGGGCTGGGAATATGACTCCCTTAGGCCAATCAGATGGTTCTCCAGGAGACTGGTTCTCAAACTGGGTTACACATCAGAATCACAGGGAGGGATTGTTAAAAACACGAATTGCTGGAGTCGGACCCCTAGCCTTTCCAATTTAGTGGTCTGAGCTGAGAATTTGCATTCCAAACAAGCTCCCAGGTATTGCTGGTTCAGGGGCCACACTCTGAGAACCTCTGCTCTGGGAATTCGAATCCTAGGAAATGGAAGACAGGCAGCGATCCCATCCTACAGGATGGTTCACAGTTTCCATGATGAAATCCCTGAATCCAATCTGGTTCTTGGCATTCTAAGGGTCTGGTTATTCCTCTTTTCGTTTAACTTGGTAAGCCATCCTCTGAGTTTAATTCCTTTTTTCTTAAGGTAGCAGGAGTTGCTGTCTGTTCCTTGCAGACAAAGAACTTTAACAGATTGAGCTTGCAAAGTATACCCTCAATGTGATAAAAGGTGGAGTCCCGTGGAATACAAGACTTACAGAGCACAGGTTAGATGCAATCTTTATCTGCCAAGACTGTATTAATATGGATCATAGACATCATTTATTGAATGCCTACATTATGTTTTATGGATGCTAAGAGTTTTACAGGCATTTTATCAGCCTTACAGGTATTTTGAAAGAAAGATATTTCTATCCTTACTTTTCATTTGAGGAAATGGAGGTCCAGGAATTTACTACTGGAAAGATATAAAATCAACATAAATATAGTCAGGGAATGGTAGGCAATACTAAAAAAAAGACAATATTTTCCTTCCTCTTAGCGTGCTTCTCTCTCTCTTTCATTTTCTCTGGGTGACTAGTGGTCCCATTAGCCTGCCCGCACTGTCCCTGTAAAAATTCTTTCAAAGGGGCAACAGGAAACATTGATCTTGACCAGCATAATTTATTTTTTTTTTTTTTGAGACGGAGTCTCGCTCTGTCGCCTAGGCTGGAGTGCAGTGGCCGGATCTCAGCTCACTACAAGCTCCGTCTCCTGGGTTTACGCCATTCTCCTACCTCAGCCTCCCGAGCAGCTGGGACTACAGGCGCCTGCCACCTCGCCCGGCTAGTTTTTTGTATTTTTTAGTAGAGACGGGGTTTCACCGTGTTAGCCAGGATGGTCTCGATCTCCTGACCTCGTGATCCGCCCGCCTCGGCCTCCCAAAGTGCTGGGATTACAGACTTGAGCCACCGCGCCCAGCCAGCATAATTTAGTGTTTAAAATTTTCCAGTTTGAGGCTGGGCTTGGGGGCTTATGCCTGTAATCCTCTGAGGTAGGAGGATTGCTTGAGGCCAGGAGTTCAAGACCAACCAGATGACCAACTTCCTCTCTACTAAAAACTTAAAAATTAGTCTGAAACAGTGGCATGCTTCTATAGTTCCAGCTACTTGGGAGGCTGAGGCAGGAGGATCACTTGAGCCCAGGAGTTTGAGGCTGCGGTAAGCTATGATCATGCCACTGCACTCCAGCCTGGGTGACAGAGTGAGACCCCATTTTTTAAAAAAAATTCCAGTTTGTTTTCTGTTTTAAGTGTTAGATGGTCTATAACATCTAGAGATACCAGAAAAATGATATTTGGCTTTTGACTTGCGAGTAGATACTCAAAGCAAGTTTGACCCATGAATTTCACATGGAAGGTATGTGGGATGAATGGAATGCTAGCAGAATGGGGAAAAATTAGCTCATTTTTATTTTTATTACAAATAATACTTATTGTCAGCAGCCATTGATGAGCAGCAGCCATGGTTCTGTGGTCTCCCATGTCTGTGGGTCTCAATGAAGGCCACAAGATGAGGACCAAGAATGTGAGCAAGCACGGCACCCCACCACAGCACAGAAAGTTCGTGTGGGACATAATGTGAGAGGTGTGTGGCTTTGTTCCATATAAGTGATGCACCTTGGAACTGTTCAAGGTCTCCAAGAAAAAGTGGACTCTCAAGTTCATTAAGAAGAGAGCGAGGACACACATCTGCACCATAAGAAGTGAGAGGGGCTGGGCAATGTCTTGACCTCCAGGAAGTGAATGGCTGCCAAGAAGAACTGAGACTTCTTCCCCTTCTGTGTATAATAAAACCTTTACAGAAAAAAAAAAAAAGAGAGAGAGAGAGAGAATGCTTATTTGCATTGGATGCTTATGTTCCATCTTGCATCACTTGACTGATCTTTTACCTTAGTCGTTGCTGTAGCAGCTGGCTTTGCACACGTGTAACCTGACGGTCGTTCCTGTTAGCTGCACAGATTACCTCCTGCTTTTTGCCCCAGAGCATCTCTGCTGCCTTGGTATGGAACATCCATGATAATCCATTCACTTATACACAATCTAGAAGTGGGAGGTTGTTAAAGCTCCTGGCTTAGCCTTTCTCTAGCAGGGAATGAGAGTCACTGGACAAATGCTTCCCTCTTCTGGTTCTTATCTCTTGGGAAGACAATTCTGAGCTGTGTTCTAAGGCTCCTTAGAAGGTGCTAGTGGAATGAGCCTAAATTGCCATGGTAGGACAACTCAAAGATGCTCTTTCTTTTTTTGTTGTTTTTTTGAGACAGTCTCACACTGTCGCCCAGGCTGGAGTGCAGTGGTGCGATCTCAGCTCACTGCAACCTCCACCTCCCAGGTTCAAGCAATTCTCCTACCTCAGCACCCCAACTAGCTGTGATTACAGGCGCCTGCCACCATGTCCCACTAATTTTTGTATTTTTAGTAGAGACAGGGTTTCACCATGTTGGTCAGACTAGTCTCAAACTCCTGATCTCAAGCAATCTGCCCACCTCAGCCTCCCAAAGTGCTGGGATTACAGGCATGAGCCACCACTCCCGGCTCGAAGATGCTCTTTCAATTAACTGTCCCTTCTTCCTTGTCTCACTCTTCTTAGTCTCCCAGGCCTCTGCTCTAGAATCACTTCTCTAAATAAACTAGCTCCCTACAAACCCAGGGCTCAGGCTTGCTTACTGTGAGAACCCAGGCTTGGACAACATTCACTGTAGATAATTAGACTATATGGTTGCGCATGTTGGTTCACACCTGTAATCCCAGCATTTTAGGAGGCCGGGGTAGGCAGATTGTTTGAGCCCAGGAGTTCAAGACCAGCCTGGACAACATGGCGAAACCCTCTCTACAAACAACAACAACAATTAGTTGGGCATGTTAGTGCATGCCTGTAGTCCCAGATACTCGGGAGGCTGAGGCAGGAGGATTGATTGAGCCTGGAAGGTGGAGATTGCAGTAAGCTGAGGTTGCACTGCTGCACTCCAGCCCGGGTGACAGAGCGAGAGCCTGTCTCAAAAGAAAGGAAGAGAGAAAAAAAAAAGGAAAATAAAATTAGAATATAGAGATAAAGAAAAAGAACATGATAATCACCCATAATCTTACCTTCTCTAGAAATTTCTTCCATGCATGTTTGGGTATATATTCTTCCTTTTAGAATGCACATACACACTTAAAAAAAAAAGATGCAACACAGGTTATACTGTATATATGATTATATAGCCTGACTTTTTTCACTTGCTATATTGTGAAATTCTTTTCATGTGATAAAATTTTCTTCTTCAATGTAACGTTTAATAGCTGCACAGTAGTTCATTTATTCATTATTTATTGAGCAGCTACTATATTCCAGGCACTGTTTTGGGTGGTGAAAACATAGTAGTTAACAAAATAGATCAGCCCTCTACTCTTAGGGAGCTGGCATTCTAGATAGGGTCTTTTTCTCCTTCCTTCCTTCCTTCCTTCCTTCCTTCCTTCCTTCCTTCCTTCCTTCCTTCTTTCTTTTCCGTTTTTTTTTTTTTTTTGAGATGGAGTCTCGCTCTGTCACCCAGGCTGGAGTGCAGAGGCATGATCTTGGCTCACTATAACCTACGCCTCTAGGGTTCCAGCGATTCTCTTGCCTTAGCCTCCTGAGTAGCTGGGTTTACAGGTATGTGCCACCACGCCCAGCTAATTTTTGTATTTTTAGTACAGAGTTTCACCATGTTGGCCAGGTTGGTCTTGAACTCCTGATCTCAGGTGATCCACCAGCCTCGGCCTCCCAAAGTGCTGGGATTACAAACGTGAGCCACCACACCCAGCCAGGATCTTTCTTACATTCTAACGGAGCACAGTTTATTTAATCAATGTCTTGTCTATTGTCGGCAATTAGATTGCTTCTGATTTTCAGTTCTATAAATAATGTTTCAGTAAATATTCACCTAAGTATTCTTTGGACTCATGCTCAATTTTCTTCCCTTAGGGTAAATTTCTAGAAGTGGCATTGCAAGAAGAAATGAGATGTGAATAAATGGGGGTGCTGGGATTCCCACCTGAATCTGTCTGTTTGACTGTAGAGCCCAGGTCATGCCATTACTATTACTACATTGAAAAAAAAAAATCATGGTAACTAGAGGCAGCCATGTGATTCTTAGCTGGCGTAGGCATGTGGGCTGTATAATTTAATGATTAACAGGTCATGTCTAGAGTTTTTAAAAAAAATAGAGTCCTGGATCTGCAAATTACCAGCTGTGTGATTTTGGACAAGTTTGCCAAATTTTTATGCCTCAGTTTCCTCATTTGTAAAGTGGGGGACAAGAATAGTTCTCATCTTAAAGCGTTGTTATTCATTCAGTAAACATTTACCGCGACTCACGCCTGTAATCCCAGCACTTTGGGAGGCTGAGGCGGGCAGATCACGAGGTCAGGAGATTGAGACCATCCTGGCTTACACAGTGAAATCCCGTCTCTACTAAAAATACAAAAAAATCAGCCGGGCGTGGTGGCGGGCGCCTGTAGTCCCAGCTACTCGGGAGGCTGAGGCAGGAGAATGGCGTAAACCCGGGAGGCGGAGCTTGCAGTGAGCCGAGATAGCGCTACTGCACTCCAGCCTAGGCGACAGAGCGAGACTCCATCTCAAAAACAAAACAAAACAAAACAAAACATTTATTGAGCATGTATTAATCACCAGCCTCAAAGCTAAGAGTTGCCAATCTAGAAGGGAAGGGATATATATATATATATATATACACACACACATAAAAATAAAATTACAAATTGTGTTATGGATTATGATGAGAAGTACAGGATGCTGTGAGAATGAATAACAGGGATACCTGATGTTTCTTGAGTGGAGGTTGGAAGATTAAGTGAAATGTGAGTTGAGCTATGAAAGATGTGTAGGAGTTAACTAGGTCAAGGTGGGGGGGGGGGGAAACTTCCCGGCTGAGGGAATTCAGGTGCAAAGAAAACATTTTTAAGTGGAATGCCATCGTATGTCACTTTCTTTCCCATCTTAAAGCCCTTGGATTTCCTTCTGGAAATCTCTCTCCTAAGATCTGACCTTCCCTTGGCTGGTTTCTCTTTCGGATTTTATTTTATTTTTTATTTTTTTCATAGGTTTTTTTGGGAAGAGGTGGTATTTGGTTACATGAGTAAGTTCTTTAGTGGTGATTTGTGAGATTTTGGTGCACCCATCACCCAAGCAGTAGACACCGAACCCAAGTTATAGTCTTTTATCCCTCCCCACCTTCCCACTCTCCCTTCTCCCCCCTCCCCCGTTCCCAAAGTCCACTGTGTCATTCTTATGCCTTTGCATCCTCGTAGTTTAGCTCCCACTTATGAGTGAGAACATACGATGTTTAGTTTTCCATTCCTGAGTTACTTCGCTTAGAATAATAGTATCCAACCCCATCCAGGTTGCTACGAATGCCGTGAATTTATTCCTTTTTATGGCTGAGTAGTATTCCACCATATGTATATACCAGTTTCTTTATCCACCCATTGATTCTCTTTTACATTTTAATTTAAATAACATCTTAAAGAGACTTTCACTATCAATCCTTACTCCCCTTACCTTACCTTATTTTGTTTTCTTCCTAATACCTATCACTGATTCAAATGTTCATATTTCTTTGTTTAAAGTCTCCCTTCCCACTTAAACGCATGCTCCCAGACGTCAGGGTTTTTTGTTTAGTTTTGTAGATTTAAATGCTGAATTCTCGGTGCCTGGCATATAGTAGTCGCTCAATGCATGTTTGTTGAATGAAGGAACAATGCTCGGCGCAAAGTCAGAGCTTAGCAAAAGTGATAGGCAGGAGAGCTGACCCGCTGAGGAGCAGCTGCGTAGACCTCCGCCTGGGCACCACAAGCCAGACCACCACTTGCGCACAGGGGCAGCGCGGGGGGCGTGGCGGGGGCGTGGCCGCCCACCCGGAACCCTAGGGCTGCGGCAACAGCGGCTTCCGGCCGCGGCGGACACTTCCCTGGAAGGGACTATCCCGTGGCACCCGGTGGAACCGAGGAGAACGTGGAGCGCCGGGAGCAGTGAATATGGACGACTGCAGCCTGGATGAGTTCCGTCGGCGCTGGCAGGAGGAGCTGGCGCAGGCCCAGGCGCCGAGGAAGCGGCGACGGCCCGAGGCTGCCGAGAGGTGGGCTCGGCGGCCGGAGGTGGTCCCCGAGCGCGGCGAACAGGCCTCGGGGGACCCGGCGCTGGCCCAGTGTCTCCTGGAGGGCGCGGGGAGGCCCCCGGCAGCGCGGGCGACTCGGACCGAGGGGCAGGACGTGGCGAGCCGCTCCCGTTCTCCTCTGGCCCGCGAGGGTGCCGGGGGCGGGGAGCAGCTGGTGGACCAGCTCTTCCGCGACCTGGTGAGTGGCCGTCGCCTCCCCCACCCCGTCCCCCGATGCCTGCGCCGGCCCCCGCCCCCAGGACAAATCCCTGCAGTGATTTGGAGAGTAACTCTGTGCCATCAGTTGCCCGAGAAAATGAGTAGACGCACAAACACCGATGTTTGTGCGTGCATAGGGTCTTTCTGGAAGCAGCGCTTCTCAACCAGGGCGATTTTGTTCCCCCAGATGTGTCAGTGTCTGCAGACATTTTTGGGTGCCTCATCGGGGTGTGTTTGTGTGCATGTTACTGAGCATCTAGTGGTTAGAGGCCAGAGATGCTCGTGAACATCCTACAATGAACAGGACAGCACGCACAAAAAATTATCCAGGCCAAAATGTCAGTAAGTGTGGGGTTGAGAAACCTGCTCTTGAAGGCTACCTAAACTTTGAACAAAGGTTGCCTTTGAAAAGGAGGACCCAGGTAATGGATAGGAAGGAATTTTGCCTTTTCTTTGTATACTGTTTGCACTATTTAATTTTTGTAATCGTGCAAAAAAATTAACTCAGAAAAAAAGGAGGAAGAGGAGGAAGAATCTCTTGGGCACTTTAATTAGGATAGAGTTTATCTTTTTGTGGGGCATGGATCCCTTGGAGAATCTGGAGGAAGCTGGGGACCCTCTGTCCGTTAAAAATAACCACCTTCAAAAAGTTGGGAAAATCAAGAACAGCTGAAATGCATCCGTGGCTCACAGGTTAAGCGGACAAGGCACCAGGTTCTAATGGTTTGATTTAAATTAGGCCCAAAGGAAGTTCCTACAGCTTTCCAGTTGGGAACCCACTTTTTTTTTTTCTGTTTTTTTTTTTGAGACAGGGTCTTGCCCTGTTGCCCAGGCTACAGTGTAGTGTTGCACTCCCGGCCCACTGCAGCCTCAAATTGCCTGGCTCAAGCCATCCTCTTCCCTCAGCATCCCGCGTAGCTGGAAGTACACGCATGCACCACCACACTCAGCTAATTTTTAAAATATTTTGGTAGAGACAAGGTCTCCCTGTATTGCCTGGTCCGGTCTCAAACTCCTGAGCTCAAGTGATCCTCCCAATTGAGAATAATAATTTTTTTTTTTTTTTTTTTTGAGACTGAGTCTTGCTCTGTCGCCCAGGCTGGAGTGCAGTGGCGCGATCTCGGCTTACTGCAAGCTCCGTCTCCCAGGTTCACCCCATTCTCCTGCCTCAGCCTCCCCAGTAGCTGGGACTACAGGCGCCCGCCACCACTCCCGGCTAATTTCTTTTTGTATTTTTAGTAGAGACGGGGTTTCCCTGTGTTAGCCAGGATGGTCTCGATCACTTGACCTCGTGATCTGCCTGCCTCGGCTTCCCAAAGTGCTGGGATTACAGGCATGAGCCACCGCGCCCGGCGGAGAATAATTCTTTAAGTGGCAAACTGTTTCAAGAAATAACGGCTTATTTCATGTAATGTGTAGTTTACTCAAATAGCATTAATAGCTCCTATTTGAGTTTTTACCAAGTGTTTAGTCCTGTGCTCTGCCCTAATTCGAATGTAACAATCCTGTGAGGTAGATTTTAACTCTTCTTTTACAAATGAAGAAACTCAGAGATTCTCTGTAACTTGCCCAGCGTTACCCCAGCTGATAGATTCTGGGGATTGAATTTGGATCCAGGTCTTTTCAATTCCAAGTTTCACCACGTGCACTTGAGTTTGCGTAAGAATCCCTTCAGGCTTTGTTATAATAAAGTTCTGGACCCTCCCCAGACCTGCTAATTCCCTCACCAGGGAAGGGGTCCTGAAATCGGATGACTGGCATGATCAGGCAAGTTTCAGACATTATACTCTACTGTATAGCCTCCTTTGCTTTAAGGTCCTGATTCTCAAGGCTTTCCATTTGTAACACCTTAGAGGTATAGGCATTGATGCCAAAAATAGTAAAGAAGTAAATCAAGTACAGTTGACCTTTGAACAACAGGGGGGTTAGGGAAACTGACCTCCTTGCAGTAAAAAATCTGCATGTAACTTTTGACTCTCCCAGAACTTAACTACTGTTGACCAGAAGCCTTAGAGATAACAGTCAGATAACGCATATTTTGTATTTTATGTGTGTTACATACTGTAGCCTTACAATAAAGTAAGCTTGAGGAGAAAGTGTCATTAATAAAATTATAAGAGAAAATGTATGTATTCATTAAGTGGAAGTGGCTCATCACAAAGGCCGTCATTCTCATTGCCTTCACGCTGGGTAGGCTGCTGCTGCTGCTGCTGCTGCGATGGAGGGATTGGTCTTGCTGTCTCGGTGGCAGAGGTGCAAGGAGAGGCAGGCACATTCGAGGCAACGTTTATGGAAAACACCTGCATACAAGTGGACCCAAGCAGTTCAAACCCGTGTTATTCAAGGGTTTGTTGTATTCTAAAAATAGACGGACCTGCATGCTGGAGGATCTGGAGGGCACATCCGAATCTGTTTCATGTTGTTGGAAAAGGCCTTCCCTGTCTTCCTGGAATTCACGTCCCTGGTCTCTTCTGATCCCTTCAGAATCACCACATTAGGTACTACTAGGTTCTCTATGAGGAGCTACAACCTTTGGGGCACCTCTAATTTTAAAGGTGCCCTTTAGTACCTATCTTGTGAAGAGGTCATGAAATAGGCATGGAACTTAGCACCAAACCTGGAGTACCGTAAGGGCCCAATAAATGTAAGCTGGTGCCATTTTCATCAGTACTCAGAGTTTGCTATGCTATTTTACTTCCTCTTTGCTGAAACTTATCACCGATGAGCCCTTAACTTCCGCCTCTTGTGAATCCCTGGAGGGCAGGATCTGTTGCCTTACTATTCTACCTCCACCTGCCGTACTAGTACAGTAGGGGCCCTATCTACATTTGTTGAGTTGAAATAATGTGGGCAAAATCACTGCTTATGACAGCAACTTTATAAAGGCTCTATTGTTAGAACCCTTGAACATTCAAAGCATCCTTCCAGGTTAAGATATGGAGTTTTAAGTCTGCTGAAAGTTTTAATACTGCTGGCCAATATTTAGCACTCACTATGTCAATATTTAACCTGTCAGATCCTGCATCTATGTTGCCAACAAGATAGATTTAATGGCTTAACCTTCTTCTGTTTTTAAGTTAAACACAAATAAGGAAGCTCCCTAATGTGAACACTTTTCTTCTGGCTAACATTCCGTGAGACAGCAAACCAAACCAAATGTGTACTCATGAATTGACTTACCTGGAATAACTTCCTTTCCTCTTTCCTGTTCTTTGCCTACCTTTTAAAGCTCAGCTTGAGTTCTGTCTCCTGTGTTAATTCTTCCCTGATTTCTCCAATCCAAATTTCTCCCTTTCCCCCAACTAAAAAGTTCTTATCCTCAGTGCCGTTCATTTTTTCATGTTATTCACGAATTAGCAGGCCTCTACTTATGAACCTTTTGAAATGATGCCTGTGTATACTAGAACAACTTGTGACTTACATCTGGTCCTTGTTGGAAGGGTCTGCTGCTTGAAGCAGCTCGGGTTTCATTCATTAATCCCATAAATATTTATTAAGTGTCTTCTTAGGACCAGCCACTGTTCCAGGCACTGAGAATATAGCATCGAACAAGAAGGAAAAAAACCTGTGCCCTTGTATAACTTACATGCTGGGGAAGAGGGAGTTAGACAATGGACAAATAATTGTCAGTAATAAATGTTCTGGAGAAAAAATAAGCAGACGGATAGAGTGTATCTGCCAGGGGAGGGGCTGTACTTTTAAATAGTGCTGTCCAACAGGGTCTTTCTGGGAAGGTCACGTTTCATGGAGAACCTACAGGAGGTGAGGACTGAACATACAGAGATCTGGGGGAGGGGATTCTAGGCCAAGACGGGCAAGTGCAAAGGTTCTGTGGTGGCTGGGACCCACACTTAGTTGAATGCTCTGTTGCCTTGATCATTTTCAATGATCTTAATCATTTTTGACCAACGGGCCCCACAAATTCTATAGCCAGTCCTGATGGTGGGAATGTGCCTGCAGTGTTTGAGCCCCCTGTATGTGAACATCTTTACTCTTTTCACAAAACCACACCCACTGTGGTACCCCTCTGGGACCTGAAACTTCTACTCTTCCTGTCTTCTCTCCTCATCATGTCCTAAAGCTCAGATCCCCGTTTGGATTAAAAGGGGGCTCAAAGCAGAGGCCCAGCCCATTTTGCTTCACACCACCCTCCTTCACCACCACAGCCAGCCTCCTGGGATTTCCCCCAGCACTTGCCCTTCTTTAGGTTAGCGTCTTCTACCTTCTTCCCTTGCTGGAGTCCCCAGGGGAGTGAGAATGTGTCTTGAAGCTGGAAAGCCTATTCTCGTAAAAAAAGAATAAATCAAATTCCGTGGACATTTATTGTGCATCTACTGTGTGCAAGGCACTGAGCTAGTTAGATTCTGTAGTATTATAGTTCACTTATATCACCCGCACATATGATCAACAACTATTTATTGAATCCCTTTTGCTCTTCCTCATAGCTAGGCACGGGGATTAGGTTAAATGTTAAGAGATAAATTGTTTTTTTGTGGATTGCTTGGGAGCTTAGCCGCTCTTTATAGCATAGTTTGGAGAAATGATTTCCAACTTCTATAGAGTTGGCTTACTAATGAACTTTGGAGTGCCTTAGGGGACGATCTATATTGCCTGTTGTAGTCTCCTGTATTTATTTCATTTTGCATGACAATGACTTACCTCTATAAAAGATTTTAGCCCTTTGAGTGTAGACTATTTCTTATATACTTGCTGACAGCACCTCGCTCACCCTAGCACCTGGTGTGGCCCTGAATTTAGATAGTATTTTGAACATAAGTTACCTTACTTGAAAAATGTGGGCCGGGCGCGGCGGTTCAAGCCTGTAATCCCAACACTTTGGGAGGCTGAGATGGGCGGATCACGAGGTCAGGAGATCGAGACCATCCTGGCTAACACGGTGAAACCCTGTCTCTACTGAAAAATACAAAAAAAAGACAAAACAAAAAACTAGCGGGGCGAGGTGGTGGGCGCCTGTAGTCCCAGCTACTCGGGAGGCTGAGGCAGGAGAATGGCATAAACCCGGGAGGCGGAGCTTGCAGTGAGTTGAGATCCGGCCACTGCACTCCAGCCTGGGCGACAGAGCGAGACTCCATCTCAAAAAAAAAAAAAAAAAAAAAAAAGTGTTGCTTTTCTGCATCTGTGAAAATATCATGTGCTCACTGTAGAAATATTTAGGAAATTAAGAAGAATAGAACAAAATAAAAATCTTTACTGATATCATTGCTTAGAGGCTACCATTGTTAACATTTTGGTGTATTTCTGACATTTTTTTTTTTTTTTTGGAGACAGGATTTCTCTCTTTTGCCTAGGCTGGAGTGCAGTGGTGTGATCATGGCTTGATAGCCTTGACCTCCCAAACTCAAGCCATCCTCCCACCTCAGCCTCCTAAGTAGCTGGGACTACAGGTGCACGCCACCACACCTGGCTAATTTATTTCTATTTTTTCTAGAGACGATGTCTCACTATGTTACCTGGGCTGGTCTTGAACTCCTGGCCCCTAATGAGCTGTCCATCTCAGTCGCCCAGTATTGGGATTACAGATGTGAGCCACTGTGCCTGGTCTCTTTCTGACTTTTTTTCTTTTTGTATATAAGAATATATATTTTGAGACAAATTGTGGATTATAAATGGATGCTTGTTTATCTTGACTGCCTTTCAGACCTTCCCCTCCCCCCCCGCCCCCACCAGCCAACCAGCTTTTTCCGTCTCAAAGAAGACACAGGTGAAACTGAAACTCATCTATTTCTTCTGATTGAGATTGTGTGGGTCTACTCCGCTCAGCTTTTGCAGTATGTGGAAAGTTGAGATAAACGCCTGTAGAAAACAGTCTCCTTTCAGTCATAGATTTAGTAAAAATGTTATTACAAATCTCTTCTTTGAACTCAAGGTGCTTTTCTCAGTTTCTTAAACCACCACCCAGAGAGATCTTTCATGTTCTTTTTGCCCTGGAGCTGTACATTGAGAACAAAAACCTTAAGTCAGTTTCTTCACTTTTTACTGCTTTGGCTTTTAGTGATTATCCCTTCTTCTATTAAACAAGAGAAGACAGATTAAATTTCTAACAGTAAGGCACAAAACCAATCCATTTACAGAATTAGTCTTACATTAGCACATAGGAATACAAATCAGCCTCCCTGGGGATGGATCTCTTTGCAATTTCTCTCAGTGTTTTTGGAGTAAGTCCAGTAGACTTTGGGAAAATCTAGTATTCACTGACTTTAAATTAACCAAGTAATATGACCCATTTGTGTGTGTGTGAGTGTGTGTGTGTGTGTATGTGTTCCTTGACTAGGAGAGAGGGGATGGATAGATTTTTATATCTGCCTATGATGTAGGGTTGTGTTCTCAACTTTTAGTGTGCATGACGATCACCTGAGAAAGAGATGCTTAAGCTGGGTACGGTGATTCACGCCTGTAATCCCAGCACTCTGGGAGGCCAAGGCAGGTGGAGGCTGAGAGTCCGAGACCAGCCTGGCCAACATGACAAAACCCTGTTTCTACTAAAAAATACAAAAATTAGCTAGGTGTGATGATGTGTGCCTGTGATCTCAGCTACTTGGGAGGCTGAGGCATGAGAATCACTTGAACCTGGGAGGCAGAGGTTTCATTGAGCCAGGATCGTGCCACTGCACTCCAGACTGGGCGACAGAGCAAGACTCCATCTCAAAAGAAAAAGAGGTGCTTGAGCTCTAAATCTGGAAATTCGGGGCAGTAGGTCTGGGTAGGGCCCTTGGCATTTTTTTTTTTTTTAGTTCCACAGGTGGTTTTGATGTGTAATACAGGACAAAAGTCCCCAATAGTGGTAGAGAGTCGATATCTGGGACATTGTCAAAGAATTAAAAAACAAGGTTGTATGTTATCAGACAGATTCTTTTCCTGAACATTGAAGGAATACTAATATTTTGAATTTATTGGTCTTCTATAGAATAAATTTGGCCATTCTCAGGAATTGCTGGGAGCTATTCAACTACTGCAAAATTATTTTCTCCAGATATTGTAGCCATGTTGATATTTGTATAGTTTGACCAGATTTCCCTATTTTAATATTTCCAATGTCTTTAATTCTTTTTCCTTCCTTCTTCTTTGTTTCTGAAATGCCAAGTTGTCCATTTTCATGTTTTTAATTCAGTGTAGAGTTGGGTTAATATGGCCCATAACTTTTTGGATGGCTATGTGCTTTGCAGTAGTCTAGGTGGAAGACTGATAGCATCTTTTATTTTTTTAATTTTTAATTGACACATTATAATTGTACGTATTTATGGGGCACAGTGTGATACATGTATACAATGTATATTGACCAAATCAGGGTAATTAACATATCCATCACCTAAAACATTTATTATTTGCATTGTAAACATTCAAAATCTGCTCTTCTAGCTATTTGAAAATATACAATAAATTGTTGTGAATTATAGTCAACCTGTAGTGCTACAGAGAACCAGAACTCTCCTCCTGTCTAGCTGCACTTTTATATCCGTTAACCAACCTCTGGCTGATAGTATCTTTCAGATAACAAGGTATTTCTCTGCACACTAGTAGCAAGTAGTGTTTTTGACCTACATTTATGAACTGTGGGAAGTAACCAATCAGAGTGCCTAAGACATTCTGCCGCCGCGACAGTAGTAGGATTTACGTGGTTACTAGACCACAGCTTTTGTTGTCCAGGATGTGGCTTCACATCCTTGTCACATCATGCACACTTATAAAAGAGGTGTGTTTTCAACCACAGGGCCAGATATGCTCACAACTCTGTCTCTTGTAAGGTGTTTCCCAAATGATATTTCCAATAATAACGAACTGAAGTTGATGAATCAGTTACTAAACCTTGAATTTACTCTGGTTTGTTGGTTGGCTGGTGGAGTGATGTCACTCATTTATCTGCATTCTGGTATCTTCCTCAAGGAGGGGAGAGGAAGTAGCTTACCTAGATTAATGTCTCTGGAGGTGTGCGTAAGAACCCTTGGGAATATGTTGAACACAGGACTATCATGGGTCGTGTCTATCGCTTTGGTAAAAAAAAAAAAAAAAGATTGAACTTTTCAAAAAATAGATTCTGAAATGGAGATTTGCATGTAGGTGCTTTAGTGGATTTTCCTTTCGGAGAGATCCTGAATTGAGCAAGGGGGCCAGGCCTTTGTACCCAGCCATGGACTAGTCATTGGATACAGGCTGCCTTAGCAGAGATGGGAGGGGATGCAACTTGGGTGAGGCAGCTTGTTTGACCAGTGCCTGTGAAGGGACTCAGCTGTCAGTCAACAGCAGGCAACATTTTCATCTAGGGGAATGAGTGGGACCGAAGCGGGATCTGAGTGACCCACTGCAGTATGGATGATAGGGACCATTAATAGAATGTCATGCCAGAATTATTCTTTAAGTGTGCAGCATGAAACTTGAGCATTTTGGTCTCCTCACCTTGCGGGGGGGGTCTACATATTTCTTGAGATGTGGACCTTCCTTTAGTGTATTGGTTTCTTTTTTTTCCCTACCATTTTCCAGTGGTTAGCCGCACGGAAGGTTATCTACATGAAAGTCTGGGACTTTTATCTCTTTTGGAGTTTAGATAATAATTCTGAGAGCACAGTGATTTTTTAAAGTTTGGCTGTGTAACATCATTTACAAAATTACAGTTCAATGCTTTGAAACAGTGGTTGCCCTTCGGAACTTGTAAATGATCAAGAACCATCATAATGCATGCATTAACAGTGAGACCAGCATGGGGTCTCATTTTTATTCTTAATAGCATACCTGTTTCATAGAGTGCTTTTACCTGTTTTACAGATGAGAAAGCACAGATGCACTTAACCCAGTTGCTTGTTGGTAAGGTGAGCGAACACATGTATCAGTTTGAATCTCTGCTCTGAACCTCCATGCTGGGTTGCATTCCAGAGATTATGCTGGTTGGGATCAAGGATGCTGGTGGCAGGGCTAGGGTGATGCCAAGATACAGGCATTATCTTCCGTGATGAGGATAGAGGCTAGGCCAACGGAGTAGGCAAAAGATGGAAGGCTCCTGTTACCAGAGGTGTGACTTTTCTGTACCAGAATAGCTAAAAACAAAGATAATGGTGTCCTTTGTCTCGTCAGAGTAGTGTCAAGTCCAGAAACCAGTTCCTAGTGAGTCTTAAATGGGACCAATTGAAGAAAGCGATGCCTGGCAAGTCTCTAACAGTGAAAGGCTAAATGAGACTTCAGTTTCAATGAATGCAGGCTTTTCCTTGCCTTTGTTCGGGTTGTAGGAGGATAAGGAACATTTTTCTCTTGTTTCTTTACCAAGTAGGTAAAGAAGGCCTCTCCACAAGGTCAAAATAATCCAAAAAAGAAAGCAGGAGGAAGACCATGATTACAAATGAAAGATTCGTCTTGAGTGTAGCTTTCCTTGGCAAGCAGTGACTCCCTCCAGTGTTGATTTGAGGAGTCTCAAGTTGTATCTGGGCCGAGAGAGAAAGTGATGCCTCCTTTTCTTGATGAGTAAAGCCAGTTAGTTGTGGGAGGGGACGGAGCCTGATATTAAACCAATGACTTTCCATTATTTTTTTAGGCAAGCACCCCTGAGCCTTCTAATTACACTTGCAGATTTGTTTTCCCTTTTTTTTTTTTTTTTTTTTTTCCTGTATGGCCAAAATTTCTCTCTTGATTTAACATTCTGTTCCTTCTCTTTGCCCACAGAGAGCTGTCAACTCTTACTCTTTTTTTCCTCCAGAGATCCCTTTTGGCCTTCATCCTTTGCGCTATTTTTGCAGTTAAATACTGCATTTCCTCTTTATGCTCTGGGCTGTCTTTTAGCCCCGAGATTCCTAGATGAACAGAAACTTCATTCCAGAAAAATCTTTACCCTAAGTCTTGGTAGGGTCTAAATCAGTGCTTAGACTCCCTTAAAAAACACTGAGGTGATTTTTTGTTTGTTTGCTTTGAGACAGCAGCCTTGCAATATGTAAGACCTCTGCATTTGACTGGTGAATTAACAATTCACTTGTAAGCAGTAAGTCACTGATGTCAGCCAAAGCTTATTAAAAATGGATTTTATTAAGCGAATGCTATTGGGACACAGAGTGCAGCTTTTCCTAGCTTTGCAGAAGCCCATACCAAAGTGAGCTTTGGCAGGTGGATTGGGAACAGGCAGAGGGGTACATACGTACGCTTGGCTTTTTTTCTGTTTTACACTCATATTGCTTTGTGCTACCAGGATCATCATGACAGCCTTATCTCTCAAATAAAGCCCGTTACCTCATCTCTAATTGCTTATCCAAAGGCAGTCGAGCTCTGATTTCTTTGCATTAATAAATGACACCGAAGAAGAACT
Organism: Papio anubis; assembly: GCF_008728515.1. Classification (NCBI taxonomy): domain Eukaryota; kingdom Metazoa; phylum Chordata; class Mammalia; order Primates; family Cercopithecidae; genus Papio; species Papio anubis. The sequence continues at coordinate 111,253,067 of NC_044984.1, forward strand.
GCTTTGTTTGCACTGGCCCGCTCAGGTTAACCAATGTAAGCCCCTGAGAGCATTAGGAAACCTTGCACTTCTCCAGTGGCCAAGGAGAGGTGGCGTTCACCTCCATCAAGAGCAGTGTCTGCTTGTTTACTTTTTGCTCATGTTTATAGCCCTATTCTTTTCCCAGTGAAAACCCCTTAGTGACCTAAAGCAGCTTTTCTCTAGCTGTGTGTGCTCACTCCCTTCCTAGTTGGGAGGAGTGGTGGTTGTCCTGGGAGGAGGGTGGCCTCCCTGATTTCAAGGCTCACTTTCTTGGCTGCCTGCTGCTCACCTTTCCTTAGAGGTCAGGAGGCTTTCCACAGACCTTGGCACTGATTCCTGTGCCATACACCAGGCTGGAAGATAGCACCCCTGCTGCTTTGTGAAGCACCATGGGAAATGGTCACATGGGTTTCCTAAGTGAATATGAGGAGTGGAGGCGTAGAGGGCTCAGAGAATGGAGGATGGCTGGCAGGTTCTGAAATAGTTCCATGACTGCCTCGTGAAACAGTACGGATGCCTCCCTCCTGCGAAATAGCCTCATCTATCTTATTACCACCTAAGAATATCTCTGGTCATTTAAAGGGCCTGTAAATTTGAGTTATTACCATATCTAAGAATTGTAAACTTACTTCCTTTTTTTTTTCCCCTCAGAATGAAATGAATGATGTGCCTTTCTTTGGTATCCAACTGCCTTATGAATTGGCAATCAATATATTTCAGTATCTGGACAGGAAAGAACTAGGAAGATGTGCACAGGTAAGCTGTCGCCAACAGATGTTCAAGATTTTCCTAAATGTGTGATTAAAGTATAGGACTCTCCTAGGTAATAGAAATTTACTCACAGAATTATAAACTTTGCAGAATTAATGACTTGGATGGCAAGTTTACTTGAAGGAAAGCCACCTTGACCTTAAAGGATTATGTTCCACATCACCACTCGGTGTGTGTCTTTCTGTGGCCCAAGAGCTCTTTTCTCCCTGAGTCTGAGTTATGGCTGACCTGTGGCAGTGTGCTGGTGGCCGACAACTTGGTGCTCAGCCTTTATTGAGCTTGTCTGTGCTATTAATGTACCCACAGTTTTTAATGCAAAGATGTGAGCCCTTGGTTAAATTGAGCCAGTTGTTAGGTTGGTAGCTGAGGGGTCAGCCCGGGGACAGAACATGTTTTAGGTGAAGTCATGTCTTAGGTGTATAGTCCAAAGTACCCTTTAAACGTTAGTAACTCACTCAGTGAGGTGCAAGGCGGGTGAGAACTGAGACCCACCAAGGGAATTGCAAATCAGTGTCACCCGTCTCACGCTTACTCTGGGGCGTATGCCTGTGGAGTGGAATGGTGGGAGATATCGTTTAGGCCAAACTGCATTGTGTTTAGGCATCATGGGGGAATGTTGATAAAATGCAGATTCAGATTCAGGAGATCTGGTGGTGGGGCCTGATAGTCTACTTTCTTTTTTTTTTTTGAGACGGAGTTTTGCTCTGTCGCCCAGGCTGGAGTGCAGTGGGATGATCTTGGCTCCCTGCAACCTCTGCCTCCCAGGCCTAAGCAGTTTTCCTGCCTCAGCCTCCCGAGTAGCTGGGACTACAGGCACGTGCTGCCATGCCCAGCTGATTTTTGTATTTTTAGTAGAGATGGGGTTTCACTGGCCAGGCTGATTTCAAACTCCTGATCTCAGGTGATCTGCTGCCTTGGCCTCTCAAAAGTGCTGGGATTACAGGCATGAACACTGCCGGCCCCATTGAGTCTACTTTCTAAGCAGGGGATGCCAGTGTGGCTTTGGCCACACTTTGAAAGAGGCAAAGGTTTATGCCATTAAAATTGTTCTCTCGTTCTCGTCTTTTTGGCCAAGAGTGTGTGATTGATTTTTCTTTTCTTTTTTTGAGGCAGAGTCTTGCTCTGTCACCCAGGCTGGAGTGCAGTGGCATGATCTTGTCTTCCTGCAACCTCTGCCTCCTGGGTTCAAGCTATTCTCTTGCCTCAGCCACCCGAGTCGCTGGGATTACAGGTGCATGCCACCACACGCAGCTAATTTTGTATTTTTAGTAGAGTCAGGATTTTTGTCATATTGGCCAGGCTGGTCTCAAACTCCTGACCCCAAGTAATCCACCCACCTCAGCCTCCCAAAGTGCTGGGATTATAGGCATGAGCCACTGCGCTTGGCCTGATTTTTCTTTTTTAAAAATTTCGTTTTATTTTTTTAAATGGACAAATAAAGTTATATATATTTATCAGGTATAACATGATTTTTGAAATATCTATGCATTGTGGAATGGCTCAGTTGAGGTAACTAACATGTATTACCTCACATACTTATTTTCTGTGGTGAGAACACTTAAAATCTATTCTCTTAGTGATTTTCAAGTATACATCATTAACTAAAGTCACTATACTGTACAGTAGAGCTCTGAACTTATTTCTCCCATCTAACTGAAATTTTGTATCCTTTGACATCTTTCCAGTGTCCCATCCTGCCCCGCCAGCTACTGGTAACCACCATTCTACTCTCTACTTCTATGAGCTTAGCTTTTTTAGATTCTGCGTTTAAGTGAGATCATGCAATATTTGTCTTTCTGTGGCTGGCTTATTTCACTTAACATAATGCCCTCTAGGTTCACCTACCATGTTGTTGTAAATGACATGATTTCCTTCTTTTTTTTTTTTTTAAAGGCTGAACAGTATTCCATTGTGTATACATACCACATTATCTGTCATTTATCTGTTGATTCTGTATCTTGGCTGTTGTGAATAATGCTGCAGTGAGTCTGGGAGTACAGAGGTCACTTTGACATACTGATTTCACTTCTTTGGATGTATACCCAGCAACCAGAATTGCTGAATCATATGGTAGTTTTATTTTTAATATTCTAAGGAACCTCTATTTCCTTAATGGCTGTGCTAATTTCCATTCCCACTAACAGTGTGCAAGGGTTCCCTTCTCTCCATGTCTTTGCCAGCACTTGTTTTGTCTTTTTTGTAATAGCCATTCTGACAGGTGTAGTTTTAATTTGCATTTCTCTGATGATTAGTACTGTTGAGCATTTTTAAATATACCTATTGGCCATTTGTATGTCGTCTTTTGAGAAATGTCTATTCAGGTCCTTTGTTCATTTTTAAATTGGGTTTTTTGTCTTCTTTCTGTTGAGTTATTTGAGTTCCTTATGTAATATTTTGGATATTAACTGCTTATCAGATACATGGTTTGGAAATATTTTTTCTCATTTTGTAGGTTGTCTCTGTACTCTGTTGATTGTTTCCTTTGCTGTGCAAAAGCTTTTTAGTTTGATGTAATCCCATTTGTCTGTTTTTGTTGCCTGTTCTTTTGGGGTCATATCCAAAAAATCATTACCTATAACCAGTGTCATGGAGTTTTCCCCTAAGTTTCTTTCTCATAGTTTTACAGTTTCAACTCTTATGTTTAAGATTTTAATCCATTTTGAGTTTATTTATTTATTTTTTATTGAGACAGAGTCTCACTCTATTGCCCAGGCTGGCATGCAGTGGTGCGATTGTAGCTCACTGTAGCCTCGAACTTTTTGGGCTCACATGATTCTCCCACCTGAACCTCCAGAGTAGCTGGGACTATGGGCTCACACCAACATGCCCAGCTAACTTTTAAATTTTTTGTAAGGACAGGGTCTTGCTTTGTTGCCCAGGCTAGTCTCGAACTCCTGGCTTCAAGTGAGAGTTAACTTCTTTATAATAGTGTGAGATGAGGATCTAACTTCATTCTTCTGTATGTGGATATCCAGTTTTCACAACACCATTTATTGAAAAGACTTTTTTCCCCATTGTGTGTTCTTAGTGCCTTCGTTGAAAATCAGTTGACTGTAAATGCACAGGCTTATTTTTGGACTGTCAATTCTGTTCTACTGGTCTATGTATCTGTTTTTATGCCAGTGCCATGCTGTTTATATTGCTATAGCTTTGTAGTATATTTTGAAATGAGGTATTGTGATGCCTCCAGCATTGTTCTTTTTGCTCAGGATTGCTTTGGCTATTTGCAATGTTTTGTGTTTTTATGCAAATTGTATCATTGTTTTTTTCTATATCTGTGAAAAATGTCTTTGGAATTTTGATAGAGATTGCATTTCACTCACTTTGAGTAGTATGGACATTTGGATAATCATCTTCCAATCCATGAACATGGAATATTTTTCTATTTATTTGTATCTTCCCTTTTCTCCTTAGTGTTTTATAGTTTTCAGCATATTGGTCTTTAGCTTCCTTGGTTGAATTTGTTCCTAAGTATTTATTTTTGGTGTGGCTATTGTGAATGGGATTATTTTCTTGATTTCTTTTACAGATAGCTTGTTGTTAGTGTATACAAACTCTATTGATTTTTGTATATTGATTTTGTACCCTGCAGTATCACTGAATTTGTTTATTAGTTTCTTGGTGGGGTATTTAGGGTTTCGTATGTTTATGTTTAGATTGTCTAAACAGGAACAGAATAACTTCCTCCTTTCTGCTGGGATGCCTTTTATTTCTTTCTGTTGCCTAATCGCTGTGACTGGGACTTCTAGAACTATGTCGAATGGAAGTGGTGAGAGTGTGCATCCTTGTCTTATTCCTGAAGAAAAGCTTTTAACTTTTCACTGAGTATGATGTTAGCTTTGGTTTTGTCACATGTGACCTTTATTGTGTTAAAGTCCATTTCTTCTATACCTCATTTATTAAGAGTTTTTATCATGAAAGGATCTTGAATGTTCTCAGATGCTTTTTCTGCACCTAATTGAGATGATCACACCGTTTTTCTCCTTCATTCTGTTAATGCATTGTATTACGTTTATAGATTTCTGTTGATTTTTCATAAGTTAAATGAGTGTATGATTGCTAACCATTTGGCCTTTGATGGACAACTGTATTCTCTAGGAGACACTGGAGTATCCATTCTCCATAACTGCCAGAAAATTAGTTTGTTTAGTGGTTAGCATTTTCATCCCTGGATTCTATAACACATTTTACACAGGTGTTTACAGCTTCAGGAGAAAGGGTTTGCAAAATTCACTGGTAGGAAAACTACATAAAATTCAAAGCACCACCAAGACTATGAAGTTCAGCACATGAAGGTGGTTTGAGAGTGGTGAAAACTGTAGCCAAATTTAGACTCTAGAGCTTGCTACCTCCATGGCAGTTCAGTGAAATCACACATGATACAGGACCATTTAGACAGTTTATGGTGTTCTACTCTTTCTTTTTCTTTGATAGAGTCTCGCTGTCGCCAGGCTGGAGTGCAGTGGCACGATCTCGGCTCACTGCAACCTCTGCCTCCCAGGTTCAAGCGATTCTTCTGCCTCAGCCTCCCAAGTAGCTGAGACTACAGGTGTGCCACCACGCCCGGCTAATTTTTGTATTTTTAGCAGAGACAGGGTTTCAGCATGTTGGCCAGGATGGTCTCCATCTCTTGACCTTGTGATCCACCTGCCTCGGCCTCCCGAAGTGCTGGGATTACAGGCGTGAGCCACCATGCCCAGCCGTTCTACTCTTTCTTTAATGATTAAGCATTTTGCTTGATCATTTTTCTACTTGAATATGAATTTGAAAGAATTTTCAATATTCTTGATTGTTGCAGTATTGCTTAAGTGGGGGCATTGGCAAATATTTTTTGATGCAGCGTGTGTGTCTTTAGGAAATGATGGAAATTATTTAAAGGCTAAAATTCACTTAAAAAATGTGCTGAAGTGTAAACTGTGCTCAGAGCCTATCAGTTGCATTAAGCATGAGTACCTATATTGTTTTCTTTCCCCTTGGAAATTTGATTTGTTATATTCTAACTTTACACATTGGCCCTGCTCCCAAGAGTTGAAAACAAGAGTGTAGCTAAATGAGGCCAATTCCTGGATTTCAGCCTGATGCTGTTAGCCGAAGTCTTGGAACAGGGTCTAATAGCTAGCTGCTTTACACAAAGTCAGCATTAGATGATAAAATCTTCATTCTTGATAGCAAGCTGCTGTTTAAGAAATCATTTCTTTTAACATTGCTTTTTGCTCTCCTGCTTTGTAGAGAGCCATGTGGCTTTCACATCTGCTGCTGGTTTTCTCATCCAAAGAGTTTATCAGAGAAAGATAGAATCTAGTGGAAGAAGAGATCCCCTTTTGGTACAATGGGGCTGCATTACAGGGTAGATTGGTTATGCTGGTGAGATTATTCTGCAGGTGTGAACAGTTTAATTTGCAACACAGTAGTTCAATTGTCCACCAGAATTCTTCCCTCTATGGCCAGTTGGATTTGGCTCTTTTTTTTTGTTGTTGTTAACCCGGTTTTTAGAGCACATGTATAAGAATAGAAAATATTCTTAAACAGAACCCTGTTAGCGTACAGTGACTAAGTTGGCTGTGATCTGTGAAGTCATTATTTTTATGGAGCTCTTACATGAGAATGACAATAGAAGGCCAGTAGTTTGTAGAATTGGCTTTGTTTCATTAATCATTAAAATTAAAACCACAAAATAATTAAAATAAGTAGCATTTTCATTTGTTTCTTGGGGTGTTTTTATTTTGAAACAGGGAGGAAGTCCTTCTGTGGAATGTCCTGCTGCTTTATGATTTCATTTTAAAGAGGCTTGCATTTTTTCTCTCTCTCCATCTCTCTTTTAATCTAGGTGCCTTGGGATTTTAGTGAAATTGAGCCAGTTATGTGGAACTGGCACCATGAACTAAATGTATGCCCTTGGAGAAAACCTGTTTGCTTAGATCTTTATGCCAAATTGGTAACTGACTAACAGTAAGAAACTCTGTTACTGGGAGGCCTTTGAGATTTAATTATCCCACAAACCATGCCTGAGACTGATTTTGCTTTGACTTTGACTTCTTTCCATATCCCCTCCTCTTTTTCTGCTTTTGGGGCTTTATGTTTTGAAAACTGAACTCCCGCTACATTAGTTTGTGATCCTTGTGTACTTTTGATGCTGAGGTCTCCAGCTCCTTCCTTTCAATAGTTGTCCCTCAAGGGACTTAATATCTCTGTGGGAGTGTTTCTGGCCGAAACATCTTGAAAACAGTGTAGCTTTTAGTAAGCAAAGTTACTTGTTGGACAGTTCTTTGAACAGGTTTACAATCTTGCTATTTATAATTTTATGTTCATCTTTTTTCATGCCCACAGGATTCCTGGCATTTAAAGGAGACTATTTTTTAGTGGATAACAATGACACAGTTGTTGATTTCAAAATTACAAGTTGGTTTTTAGGAGAAAAGTAAGTCTGCCGTTATATTACAACATGAATAATTCTGAGGAGTGATGGCTTTTAGGTATTTACCAACATTCATTTTTTAAACTTTAAAAATTATTATAAATTCATAGGAAGTTGCAAAAAATAGTACAGAGAGTTCCCGTGTACCCTACCCCCAGTCTCCTCCATTAGTAATATCCCACTACAGAACAGTAGCAAAATCAGGACCTGACATTGGCACAATCCACAAATCGCTATTTTATATGCACATATTTGTGAACCTATGGAACTTTACATGGATGTAGATTTGCGTGACCACTGCAGTCAACATGTAGAACATTCATCACAAGAATCTCCTGTGCTACTCTTTCACAGCCTTTGACAGCGACACTGGCTTCAAGTCCTTTCCCTGACCCCTTCACCCCCAGCTCCATCTCTAACCCCTGGCAGCCACTGATCTGTTCTCCAGCTCTGTAATTTTGTTTTCAGCTTTTAAATGTATATTTTAGTTCTTTGTGTTTCCTAATGTTTGATTTTAGGAATTCAGCCCCGTAAGTAATGATGTCATGCTTTTCAAGTAAAAGATAGAGAAACGTGCATAAACAAAGCAATAAAGAAAAAGAGGGAAGCCACAGAGGTTAAAAACTTGAAATTTATAATATTGGTGAGCAAGAAGTAGGTGACAGCAAAAAAAAAATAAGTAATTGTAGAACTAAAGACCAGTATATTAGATGATGGTATTTCAAGTTTCAAGGAAAATGTGATTTTATGTCCATGTAGGAGAAACTAAAATCCAGGCGCTTACAGCTAAAGATCTATAATCTTAATGAAGTCTGTGTAAGTCAGGAATCCATTGCAAGTGACGCTGAATTGATTTTCCTGGCAGAAGTGATTCTGCAGACCTGTAGTTGCTGGCAGGGTTCCCTTAGTTCTTTACTTTCACCCTTGCCACCAGACTTCTCTATCAGGAAGTTATGTGGAAGGTTCCTTGTATGCTGGAGACCCAAGTGCCCTCAGGAGTTCCTTTTAATTCATGTGATTGTTGTGCCTGCCTTCTTTAAGCACAAATTTAGGGAAAGGCAAAATCACTCTAAAAAACAGATTGGGAGCTAGATGAAACAAGAATGGCAAATGATCATTGAGCCAAGTGATGGGTACTTTGGAGTTCTTTATATTGTTCACTTTACTCTTGTGTGTTTGAACTTTTCCACAATTAAAAAGTTTACTAGGCCGGGCGCGGTGGCTCAAGCCTGTAATCCCAGCACTTTGGGAGGCCGAGACGGGCGGATCACGAGGTCAGGAGATCGAGACCATCCTGGCTAACACGGTGAAACCCCGTCTCTACTAAAAAAATACAAAAAACTAGCCGGGCGAGGTGGCGGGCGCCTGTAGTCCCAGCTACTCAGGAGGCTGAGGCAGGAGAATGGCGTGAACCTGGGAGGTGGAGCTTGCAGTGAGCTGAGATCCGGCCACTGCACTCCAGCCTGGGCGACAGAGCGAGACTCCGTCTCAAAAAAAAAAAAAAAAAAAAAAAGTTTACTAGAAAAAAAAGCATAAAGCAAAAATAATACATGTGAATAAGAAAGAGCCTATGGAAGGCAGCACATGCCAGGAGCTGAGCTGGTCTGTGACCTTTGAGAATAAAAGCAATCTAATTTTTTTTTTTAAAGTTGGACTTTTTATCTCATTCAGTTATTTATATAGAGCTGACTTATGTATGTGTGAGGTACTGTTCTGTATAGTGAAGACAGCTGAGAATAAAACATAAAAAACCTGCTTCTCAGAGAGCTTCCATTGTATACAATAAAGACATGATTAAATAGAGTTATCAGATGGCAGTGAGTGCTGTGGAGAAGTACAAGACAGTAGAGGTGATATGGGGCTTGCACTTTTGAGTGGCCAGGGAAGACTTTGCAGAGAAGGTGAGCTTTGAGCAAAGACTTCAAGGAGGGGTGAAGGACACTGTGCAGATCTCTGGCAGAGTGGAATAGCAAGGGCTAAGAACTTGAGGCAGGTGCAGCTGAAGCTCATCTGAGGCAGAGTGCACCTGCTGTGTTTGAGGAACAGCAGGAAGGTCCAAGTGGGTGGCTATGGTACGCTGAATAATGGCCCCCTCCCAAATACGCTCACATCCTAATGCCTGGATCCCACGAGTATGTTACCCTTCATGATAAAAGGCTCTTTGCAGATATGATTAGGTTAAGGATCTAGAGATGGGGTGATTATCTTGGATTATCCAGGTGGGTCCTGGATTACAAGGTGCATTACAAGTCTCCTTGTAAGAGGGAGGCAGGACGTCAGGGAGGAGAGGAGATGCTGTGTTGCTGGCCTTGAAGGTGGAGGAAGGGGCCACAAGCCAAGGAATGTAGGTAGCTTGAAGCTGGAAAAGGTAAGAAAATAATTTTCTTTCTGAAGCCCCTGGAAGGAATGCAGCCCTGCCCACACCTTGCTTTTACACTTCTGGTCTCCAGAACTATAAGAGAATAAATCTGTGTTGTTTTAAGCAGCTAAGTTTGTAAGTTTGTTAGCACAGCCATAGGAAACTGATACGGGGGTGTGGTGAGCAGAAAGGAGTAAGAGGAGGAGAGGGCTCAGGATGAGAGAAGCATTTAATCTGTTAAAAGAACTCGAAGTTTTATTGTAAATGAGATGGGAAGCCTTTGGAGTGCTTTAAGCAGAGGGGTGACGAGAGCTGCCCTACATTTTAAAAGGGACCATTTGGGCTGCTGTGTGGAGAATCGGTTGTTGGGGGACAAGGACAGCAGCAGGGAGACCAGTTAGGAGGCCACTGAAGTAATCTAGAGAAGAGGATGTGGTGCTTGGGCCAGGATGGTACTAGCAGAAGTGGACAGAGTCAGGATTGCAGATGGGCTGGATGTGGGGACAGAAGGAAGAGAGTCAACAAGGACTCCACGGTGTTTGTCCTGAGCAACTGAAGGAATGAGGTCACCATTTACTGACAAGGAGCAGACCATGCAAGGAGCATGTGTGGGTGTGGGGGAAGATCCCTCATTGGTTGTGAGGCTGAGGATGAGCTCTTTGTTGAGCTCTGGGCTGAAGATGGAAATTTGGAAGCTGTCAGCCACATTGATGGTATTTAAGACCAGGAGACAAATGAGAATATTAAGGAAGTGAGTGTAAATAGAGGAGGGGTTCAGGGATGGAGCCCTGGTACCCCACAAGGATTAGAGGCTGTGGACATGAGCAGGGCCAGCACAGAGGACCGGGAAGGAGTTCCCTGCCAGGCAGGAAGAAAACTCAGGTGTGTTGTTCCCTGGAACCATGGGATAAACGTTTTCCAGGAGGAGAAAGTGTTAAGCGCTGCTGTTCATCAAGAGGAGGACTGAGAAATGACCGTTGGGTTTTGCAAGTTGGAGGTCACTGGTGACCTTGACCAGAGTCGGTGGTGTGTTGGGGGTGAAAGCTAGTGGCTCAGGAGCAAGTGGAGAGAGAGGAAATGGAGATAGTGAGTGCATAGAAAGCCGTCTGTATGTGGTGTGTCCTCCCACAGTAGACTTGGTGTGTGAACCTGTGAAGGGAACAATGAGACTTCCCCTCTGTGAGCCTCACTGGTAACCCTAATCCAGGCAGAGCTAATAAAGCTTATTTTTGAGCCAACAGCTTTTTTTTTTTTTTTTTTTTTAATGTTGCAATTCACAGTGGTGCTATAAAGCAAAATGCTGGAGACACTTTTATTAGCAAGTCCTTGCAGCTGAGGCTCACTCAGTGGGGCTTTACTGAGCAAGGCCATTCCAACTCTGGTGTATTAAAGAAAGACCATTAGGCCTCTGGAAAACCCAGGCTTGTAAACTTGCTAGATTTCATACAACTTAAGGAATCAAAACAATTAACAACCTTTCCTTTTGGTGGGGCCCTTTAACATTTGCTTGTGGAAGTTTAACTGGGTCTTTTTCTTGTTTATTTTTTTTCCTTCAGAATTAAAAGACATTTTTAAAACCTGTCATTTTTGTTCTCCTTTAAAAGAAGAAAGAAAAGCACTCTCCTTTTATAGTTTGCTAAAGAAATTGTTGACACATTTCTGTTTTTAATACCTAATTGTGGATACAATCCTGATCCCTTTTTGGAAGTAATTCTCACCTCTGCCTTTTCTAAGTCCCTCAAAGAGATTTTTTATTTGTTATCCGGGACTTAAACTTTAGCTTGAATATGATTTTCTATAGAAGAAGCACTGTGACCCGGGGTGAGTGATGTGGGTGATGCGCCACAGCATCAACTCTGTGGTCTCAGTTGTTCATCCCGTAACCCCGTTGTACAAATTTCAGGTCAAGTTATTTAAAATGATTTGGCATTTTCCTTGAAACTGTTATAAAAAGCCGCTTTCAGCTTCCAGTGTATTTAAGGTCTGATATATTTGAGACTTCCTGAAAGTCTCATTGAAAAGTTTCCATTTTAAAGTGGCTGAGATTTGCACGGTTCTCATGAAAACTCATACAGAATGTTTAGTTTGAGATTTTCTAGTTTGTAATCATTGAGCACTAACTTTGGATTTTCCTAAAGTGCAGATGATTCAGAGCCTCCATCCAGGAAAACGCAGCCTGTAGCTCATTTTTGAACACATAATTAAAAAGATTGCTTCCCCTATTTGGGGCCAGTCTTGTGATCTAACCTGGGTGTAAGGGCAGGGACCCCAGCATTTCTGCATAGCTTCCTCAGCCATGGAGAAGTAGCCCCAGCCTGGGTGCATCTCATGGGGTCTCTCTCACATGCCAAAGGTTTTGGTTTCATAGCTTGAGGTGGGCAGTCGATGAGAACTGCGGGCCTGAATGCCCGGTACATGGTTAGTGCCCAAAATGTATCTTTACTGATTGGGCGCGAACCCAAATCAGTGTTCTTTAAAGGACTTCTGCAGAGCACTGGGCTTTTGAGATACTCCTTGCAAAAAGAGGTCAGGAACCAAATGAGTTTAGGGAATGCAGCTTCTTATACAGGTTGAACTCCCAAATCCAAAAATCCCAAATCCCAAATGGTCCAAAATTAGAAACTTTTTCAGTGCTCATTGGAGCGTTTCAGATTTTTGGATTTGGGGATTTGGGAAACTCAGTCAGAATAATGCAAACATCTGAAATCCAAAATACTCTTGGTTTTAAGCATTTTGGATAAGGGATACTCAACCTGTATCCCCTTCTTAAGAGATGTGCAACACATGCCACCACTATTCAAAGCATCAAGAAGTTCTGCAGCAAGGAATTCTGCTTCGTTTTGTTTCAAGCAGTGTTTCCTAAGCTCATTTGACCGTGGAATCCTTTTCTAAGGAACTTATTAACACCTGGAGGTGTTGTACTACTGAACATGCTTTTGGTCCATGTAATTAAAGAATGACTACATTTATATGATCTCGTAATTACTCTGAGTCTTTTTGGTTCGGTAGTTACATTTCATGACTTTTACAAAATGTTATGGTTCCTACAAAAAAGGCGTATGTATGCCCAGGATCAGAGTAAAGCCGCCCTGTGTTTCCTGAGCATGTTCTGCTTTTGAGAACCTGTAAAGGTCTCGTATGTTACCCTTATCTTACACCTTATTTAACCGTGAATTCCAGGGCTCGGTTAGGGGACATACTCTGCTCTGGAACTACTTAGGTTGTGGCCTGGCTCGCTCACAGCTGACATTGGTCTATCCCTGTCTGTGCTTCATGATTGCCCAGTGCTCAGACTCACTCTGGCACAGACAGATGGACAGACAGCATCTGGGTGTCATGGGTAGGCTCAGCTGTGGACCAGACATGCCAAAAATGAAACCATGGCGTTCTGTCTAGTCAAACTGGAGCTCCAGCATTGCTGAGTCGTTATCCCGTTCTTTATTGCCTGACCACTCGTGATCAGATGAGGGTTTGTTTTCCTGAGCCCTGAAGGCTAAGATGGAGAAGTGTGGGATGACAGTGTGGTTAAGTGGATTTGTAACTGATGCTGTGGCCATGCCCAGGGTGGGCTGCCTAATGGATCCATGTCAGCCTGTGGGGTGGGCTCCAGTGGTTTGCCACAGAGCTAGAGCCCTGTCTTTAGAACCATCCTGGTTATCTATTTTTTTTTTTTTTAATAATTAAGATGCAAAGGCCCACAGACCGTATTTTGCAGATAACTTATGGGATAAGTGGCTAATGCAATGGATGACAGAATTGGGATTCACAGATTATTTGGGGAGGATAAAATGCCAGGGGGTGGGGGAGACATTGAGGTGGGGATTAAAATGAATTGAAAGTTTACAAAGTTAAGAATTTAGGTATAAAAAATAGTGTGGTGGAAGGATGGTGGGCTTTTTTTTTTTTTTTCCCAGTTTGTGTTTAAAAAGACCCTGAAGAATCATGAGGACCAAATTGAGGTTACTGTTGCGGGGAAGAGAATGTGAACGGTGAGAGATACGCAGGAGTTTTAAGCTGATTAGCAATCTTTTCTTTCTTCTGCAGGGTAGTGAGTTCATGGGTGTTTGTGACATTCTTCATACCTTTTCGTTTCCCTTTAATAAAACTGCAGAAGCTTTAGTGAACCATTATTTGAGTAGCCATGTTGATGGCTACAAGTAAAGCAGAAAACCAGTGTCTGATAAGATCCTTCTGTGCATGGCACTGCACAGCCCATATTTGAGGTGTTATTGAGTCCTGAGTACCACATTTGAAGAGGGACACTTTAGATGTACAAATGTTTTAGGGTGCATTGAGAAAGTGTCGGAATGGAAACTGTATGAAAAATAGTGAAAGGAAATGGATAATATTTAGAGCAATGAAGAAATTACTCAGGGGAAATATGATCTCTGTCTTCAGCTATTTGAGGTACTGTCAGGTGGAAGAGCAAATAGATTTCTTCAAAAGGGCAAAATCAGGGCCATAGGTAGAATGAGTTTTCTAGACAGTGGAAGGAAACCCTTTCTAATATTCAGACTGCCTGTTGGTAGATGAGACTGATGCAGGAGGTCAGCTCTCTACTGGAAGCATTGCAGGATTGCCTGGGCCCCATTGGCCAGGGATGCAGTGGGGTGCCTTCTTGCAATGAGGAGATGCTCCGAATTGATCTCCAAGGCCCCTCTTGATTCTTCAGGTTCTAAACCACTGGAGACTGAGACAGCATGACACCCTCAGCATTAGAGTGTGACACTTAGGTTCAGAAAAATGACAGCGTTGTCACTTATTTAATGCCACGTGATCTAACTTCTGATGCTGTGAATTCCATGCGAAGCATCCATGCCTGTAGGGAAAGTGACTGAGGCCATGTGACTGCTTGTCACACATGGAGCTTGCGTGCACACATATATAGCAGAAGCGTAATTAAGGAGGCCAGAACTTTAATGTGTCATCAGTGTTAGGTTGGTCAGTATTGCTTTGATACCCTTTTGGTTGAATAAGATATTGTAATGGTTATTTTTGGTGTAGTTTGCTTAAGATAGAAAGTCAAATTTTGAGACTGAGATAAACTGAGTTCCTAGATTCCCATTAGTTTTACTTTGTAAGTTTTAGCCTCTTTCTGTGTGACTTATGTCTTTTTTATACCTCTGTCCCTTCATTACTGCCTTCTTTTGTGTTAAATAGATAACTGTCTAGTATGCCATTTTAATTTCTTTACTCTGTTTTTTTAGAGTTATTTTCTTAGTTGTTGCCTAGGAATTACAGTGAACACCTTAGTTTAAAATAATCTAGTTTGGATTAATACCCACCTGATTCCAATAGTACACCAAAAACTCTGCTCTGAGATAATTTCATTTGGTGTTTGTTGGTACACTTGGGTCATATCCTAAGGCCTCTGAGGCTTTGTTCATTGTATTCATTTTTTTTTTGTTTTGCTTTGTTGTTTTCGTTTTTTAGAGATGAGATTTCACTATGTCACCTAGTCTGGAGGGTAGTGGTACAATAATAGCTCACTGCAGCCTTGAACTCCTGGACTCAAGCAATCTTCCCGCCTCAGCCTCACAAGTAGCTAGGACTACAGGCACACACCATCACATCTGGCTAATTTTTTTTTTTTTTGGTAGAGATGGTGTCTCACGCTGTTCACCAGGGTGGTCTCAGCTCACTGAGTGATCCTCCTGCCTTGGCCTCCAAAGGTGCTAGGATTACAGATTTTTTTTTTCTTTATTCTTCCCACCCCCTCCCTGCCATGGAGTAGATAATCTTGGTTGACCTGCTTTAAGTTTCCTGATTTTTTTTTTCCAAGACAGAGTCTTGCACTGTTGCCAAGGCTGGAGTGCAGTGGCGTGATCTTGACTCACTGCAACCTCTGCCTCCTGGGTTCAAGTGATTCTCCTGCCTCAGCCTCCTGAGTAGCTGGGACTACAGGCGCATGCCACCATGCTGAGCTAATTTTTTATATTTTTAGTAAAGATGGGGTTTTACCATGTTGGCCAGGCTGGTCTCAAACTCCTGACCTTGTGATCCACCTGCCTTGGCCTCCCAAAGTGCGGGGATTACAGGTGTGGGCCACTGCGCCTGACCAAGTTTGCTGATTTTTCTGCCTCTCAAACTTGTTGAGCCCCTTTAGGGAATTTTTTACTTCAGTTACTGTACTTTTTAACTCCAGAGCTTCTCTTTTTTTTTTTTTTTTTTGAGATGGAGTCTTGCTCTGTCGCCCAGGCTGAAATGCAGTGATGTGATCTTGGCTCACTGCAACCTCTGCCTCCTGTGTTCAAATGATTCTCCTGCATCAGCCTCCCGAGTAGCTGGGACTACAGGTGCCCACCACCACGCCCAGATAATTTTTTGTATTTTTAGTAGAAATGGGGTTTCACCATGTTAGCCAGGATGGTCTCAATCTCCTGACCTGGTGATCCTCCCACCTCAGCCTCCCTATTTTTTTTTAACAGACAATTTCTATTTCTCTATTGGTAACTTCTATATGGTAAGACATTGCTCTTCTACTTTCTTTTATTTCTTTAGACATGCTTTCTTTTAGTATTTTGAACATATTTAAAATAGCTGATTTAAAGTCTCTGTTTAGTAAGTCCAGCGTCTGGACTTTCTCAGGGGTAGCTTCTGTTGACTGCCTTTTCCCCTGTGTATGGGCCCTGCTTCCTTGTTTCTTTGCATGCTTTTGTAATTTTGTTAAAAACTGGACGTTTTAAATAATGGAAACTCTGGAAATACAATCTTTCTCCCTCTGCAGAATTTGCTGTTATTGCTGTTGTTATTTTTGTTGTTGCTGCTGTTTGTTTGTTTAGTGACTTTTCTGGACTTATTCTCTAATTTGTATTCTTTGTCATGTGCAGCTACTGAAGTCTCTGCTTGGCTAGCTTAGTGGTTAGCTAGTTATCAAATGGAGATTTCCTTAAATCCACTAAACCAGTAAGTCTCCCAGCCTTTGCTGAGCTGCTGTCTGTACGTTAGAGTACTGCTTCACCATTGTAGCAGCTTACAACTCTGCCTTAGCCTTCACTTCCTGCTGGTGCAGAGCCTCAAGGTCAGCCAGAGGGGAGAGGTTAGGGCTTTATCTGGTCTTTCCTGGGCACACACACAGCCCTATACGTTCATGTGGCATTCCAGACTCCCATTGGAGCCTTTCAGAGCTTCCTATGGGCATCCCATTTCCCAGCTTTTTCTTTCAAGCTTTTTGGTCAGCCTCTTGTTTGCCTCAACTGTCTGTGCCTCCCCAGGTAGCTGCAGAGTTAAGCAGTTGCCACTTACTATTTTGGGCAAATGCCCTGGAGATAGAACAGAGAGAGTGCTCAGCTAGGTCAGATAAAGTCAAGCCTTGAGAATAGAGCTTTCTGGCAAGCTGCCAGCAGGTCAAATGGTGACAGTTCTCTAGGGATTTGATTTTTGGGGAGTTCTAAACGTGTCTGGCCTCTCTAATGGCTGCTAGGCTGCCAGTTTTTACAGCTGCTGTCTTCACGAGGCTGTTGATTTTTAAGGCAATCCCGGAGCTGGAGGAGGAAACAGAATTAGCACACATTAAAACAACTCAGACGTCACTGTTCTTACTGAGATTCAGGCACTTTCCTTGGATAAATGTTCCTCAGAATGTTGCAATCCTTTTATTAATTTCTAGATTCTGAAAAAGTTGATTGATCATTTTTGGTGGAATTCTTACTGCTGTTATGGAGGAGCAGGTCTTTAATCTGCCATCCTGTAAGCTAACTCTCTGTCAGTGCTTTATCAGCTGAGGCTCTTTGTGCAGTAAGAATCTGGTTTCCTACTTTCTCTCATTTTCCTTCTTCCTATCTCTGTCTTTGAGTCTTGAAGTGGCCCTAAGGGAGTGTTAAAAAGTACAGGGTACTGCAACCTACCTGTCACCACTCTTCATTAGAAGTGAGTCTCAACTTTTGGATGGAGAGCAAGCATCAGGCACTTGATCCTGCTTTCCCAGGATGCTCTGCAGACCGGTATCACACTGATCTGCTCGATCAGTTGCTCATCTGCCAACAGAGTCCATCTTTTGCAGTCTGGCCAACTTTGCATATTATCCTGTGATGAAGTAAACTCTTTGTTCCCCTAAATTAGTGTTGGAAAACAAAATGCTAATAGTTAAAATGGCTATTTCCTCTGGATACTGTTGGGATTTAAAAGGCCAGACATAACATTAATTTTTCTAGATCTAATCTTAGTCCTGGATAATGGCTTGAGTTTTCTGTTAATTAAATATGTACATATGTTTAAAATCTAAATTCTCACATGCAATTTAAATTTGAATTTTCTACCTGACCAGATGTTTGGGTTTTAGGTAATTTTATGACAGCCTTTGATTTCGGAGGCCATCAATCTTCAATTCTATAAGGTGGAAATACAAATGCTGTTTGTCAAAAGTAAAGAGATTCTGTTCTGAAAAGCTCTGTATGATTGTATAGCTAATTACCATGTAAAAGTTTGTGTTTTTTGCATTTTATGTATTTGTGTATTTTCTTCTCTTATTTGTTAGATTAAAATTGAACCAAGTAGTCTAAAATGTGATATTACATGGTGGTACAACAATTTTGAAATCTTGAAAGATAAAACTGGAAACATTTGCTTGTATTTTTTTTTCACCTCATAGTGTTTTGTTAATGAGACATTTTATACTGCCATAAACCCAGGGCAATAATATAGGTGTTGATTGATTTTTGGATGACAAGGGGCTTCTCTAATTGCAGAATTTGACATTTGTGTCACTTCTGCTGTTTTAGGTGAGCAAGACGTGGAAGGTGATTGCGGAGGATGAGGTGCTGTGGTACAGGCTGTGCCAGCAGGAAGGGCACCTTCCGGATAGCAGCATCTCTGACTATTCTTGCTGGAAGCTCATCTTCCAAGAGTGCCGAGCCAAGGAACACATGTTACGAACCAACTGGAAGGTGGGCAGTGGCCAATATCATTACCTGTGAAAGAATAGCCTGCAAGGACATGGGTATCCAAGCTTTCACTCATAGCCTGAGATTAATTGCCAACAGCGAAGGGAGAGGGGTACACTGAGCCGCCCCTTCAGCTGTTGGTGACTTGTTGCCCATTTTGTTCGCCATTAGATGATTTGCCTCTGTTTTCAGCCTCAAGATTTGGGAACGTCCTCTTACTCTGCAGGAGAGGAAGGGTGAGATTGGGTTGCCAGCCACTTCCTCTCTGATTGTTAGGGTGGTCAGAGGAGTGCTCCGTGCAGCCCCTTTGACTTTCACCAACTCTCTGGAGGGGCCCAGAAAGCAAAAGCACTACCTGCATACAAAAGAGGAGCCGAAAATGTCATTTCCAGTAAATGTAAGAGGGAGATGATTAAACATCTCTAAGCACTGTCTTCTCTTCCCTCACATAACCTACTGGCGTGCTTCCATAACATTTATCACTTCAAAGTCTCTACAGAAATATTAGATCACAGCTAAGAATTTGCACAGTGAAGTGTTTCCATAGGAGATAACTGTCAAGAGCCGTGTTACATAAAGCTGTTTGAGGCATGACGAGACAGCAGTATGGTGGCAGTGTTTCCTTCCCACCTGGGAGGCTGGAGATTCAGTGGCAGAGAAGGGATGGAAACATTCTCTTTACTCCCGTAAAGGTCAATCCTAATAGACTTTGAGATTAACAAGTTTTTGTGCATTACTGATAGTGACATATTGCCTATGTGCCTGTCTGTCCCTAGTCACCTGCTAACCTGATTAGTGACCGATACTCTTGATCTGGGCAACCTCACACAGTTTCTAGGAAAGTCAATAAGAGCAGTGTCTCTCTAATTCAGGGGTTCTCAACCCCAGCACTAGTGACATTTAGGGCCAGCTAATTCTTTTTGTGGGGGGCTGTTCTGTGCATTGCAGGCTGTTGAGCAGTATCTCTGGCCTCTCCCCGTTAGATGCCAGTAGCATTCTCCTCCCCCAATCATGACAACTAGAAATACCCCTAGACATTGCTGAATGTCCCCTGGGAATCAAAATCCCCTCCCAGTCGAGAACCACTATTCTGAGAGTTAGTGTGGTTATCCTTTCTTAGGCCGTTAAGACACCACCACTAAGACAGGTCACGCTGGCCCCACAGTGCCCTTTTCCATCGACCTACGGTAATAAACTTATCTGGAGGAAGCCCCCAATCCCTCTTGCCCGTGTGCCTGGGTAGGTCCAGATGATGGACACAGGCAGAAACGTATGACAAAGAAAGCTGCCCAGACAGACAAAGGGTCAGAAAGCAGAGGGTCTAACCCTGGTGGGAGAGGCTGCGATTTAAGGAAAGCTTAAGAACTGAGTGTTAAAGGGGCCTTTCTCTCCAGAAGGGAGAGATACTTTTGAGATGTACAAGCAGGAGACTTGGAGATATTTGGCATCCCCAGGCTTGAATTCGAAGATGTCAGACCCTGGTAGAAAAAAGCAGCAGCTGTGTTTTTTGCTTCCTCTTTGGTGATGGAGAAAGCAAGGGAAGAGGACAGGTGTGTCCTTGTTGGGCCTGGAGGTGGCAGAAGTGACAATGTTTTAAAGACCCACCACCTAGCATTTGGCACTTAGTAAGACTTCACAAGTTATATGCAATCTAGCTGAATGGCTATTTAGTATTTCTTTCTAACTAGCACGAAGTCATCTGTTAGGTAAATACTCACTACATGGCTGTTGATTGAGTGAACTGGAGTGGACTGCAGGGCAAACCAAACATGAGGGAGACTTCTATTTGGAGCGTGTCAGGTCCATTTCCTGACACTATTAACAAGGAGAATTCTAGGAGTGAAATTTTAAACGATGTATCTTTCATTAAATGTAATGGTGGGATTCTTACCAAAATTCTGGAACGAAAGAAAGCCTTATCAAAACGTGAAAGGCAGCTGGGCACTGTGGGTCACTCCTGTAATCCCAGCACTTTGGGAGGCTGAGGCAGCTGGATGACTTGAGGTTAGGAGTTCCAGACCAGCCTGGCCAACATGGTGAAACCCTGTCTCTACTAAAAATACAAAAATTAGCCAGGCATGGTGGCACAAGCCTGTAGTCCCAGCTACTTGGGAGACTGAGATTGGAGAATTGCCTGAACCCTGGAGGTGGAGCTTGCAGTGAGCCAAGATTGCGCCATTGTACTCCAGCTTGGGCAACAGAGCAAGACTGTCTCAAAAAAAAAAAAAAAAAGAAAAAGAAATGAAAGGCAGTGTTGGGGCAAGTTGCTTTACTTTTGTCTGCCTCCATTTTTTCTTCTCTAGAGTGGGAGCTAGGAGTGGCACTGCTCATGGCTTCATGGTGAGGATGATTGTCATCAAGTGTCTGCCATGACACTTGATACTATGGTGTCAGTATGACATAATGGTGGCCATAGTATTCTTTTTCCTGGTGTTTGCCATAATACTATGGTGGCCATAGTATTCTTTTTCCTGGTGTTTGCATACATGGAGGTTTTCATCTTAGACCCTTTATTTTTCTTTCAATACCTTTTCCCTCACAAGAGCTTTTCTGTTATTGTAACCTTGGCTGCGGCCCTCACACAGCTGTTTCCCAGTTCCTTGCCTTCCCTCCCCATATCTCCAGTCATAGGACAGCTCCACGTGGATGTGTCCAGTTTTGTCTCAGCCTTAGACTCGTTGCTTGGATTAAGACCATCATGCGAATTACTTTGCTCAGTTCTGGAGTCTAGGTGTTTAATAAATGTGTATTTTAATGGAATGATGTCATAATCTTTTTCCTAATAATAGAAATAATAATAATAATGGCTACCACTTATCGAACACTTGCTGTATGTTAAGAACTGTGCTGGGTACTACACTGTTTCTAGTCCTTGTCCTTGTCCCAGTCTGGTAAAATTGAAATTATGGTATTCTCGACTATCTTTATTCATGCTTGCTTTGTGGCTTAACTGTCTCACTTTTCCCAACCTCCCACATGTAAATACTTTATATCCATTCAGATTTCCTTCATTGTAATTCAATTTCATTTTTTTTTTTTTTTTAAGAGATAGGGTCTCACTCTCTTGCCCAGACTGAAGTACAGTGTTACAATCATAACTCACTGTAGCCTTAAGTTCCTGGACTCAAGTGACCCTACTGCCTCATCCTCTCAAATAGCTGGGGCTACAGGCACATGCCACCACACCTGACTATCTTTTACATTTTTTGTAGAGATGGGGTCACCTGTGTTGCACAGGCTGGTCTCAAACTTCTGAGCTCAAGTGCTCTTCCTGCCTCTGCCTCCCAAAGTGCTGGGATTACAGGCATGAGCCACTGCGCCTGGCCTAAACTTTCATTTAAATACTATTTCCATGAAACCTCTGACCTCTCAGTTAGAAATAGTATCATCTCTTCTCCTTTTTCTTATCCTGATCTTTATCTATTTGTATATAATTTTGCATTTTATTCTGAGAATCCTCATAAGAGTTAACAGGTAAGGTATCATGTAATACTTTCTTTTTGCTAAACTGAACTTTTTCGTATACTTTATAAGCTTCTTTAGATACTTGCCACTCCCAGCAGATATGTGCCAGCCTATTGTGGATGGTAGTTATTGGTGAGCACATATTTGCTTTCTATTCTGTAACCTCCTGGAAGATGGGGCAGTGTCTCACACATCCCATGTCCTCGAGTTCAGTGCCTTTGGGATATATGGTAACTCGTCCATGCTTGATAGCTTAGCATGTGAGTCATCATTTTTGTCTTTTTGAATGCCCACAGAACTTTGAATGCACTTGCTCTCTATGCTGTAGAGAATTGCTGTGGAAAGTAAGTGAAAAAGCACAATGCTTGGCTTTTGGGCTGTCCCAAGAATAGTCTAAACTGCATCCCCCTTTTCCTCACGCAGAATCGCAAAGGTGCCGTGAGTGAGCTGGAGCACATTCCTGACGCGGTTTTGTGTGATGTGCATTCTCACGATGGCGTGGTCATTGCTGGGTAAGCAAAACCATTTCCACTGAGTGCTCTGCATCTGAAGGTCTTTCATTTCTCACGTACTGCCCTCTGAGTACCAGTGACCTTAGCTTCCCTTGAGAGCATGTACCTCCCTCAGTTACAGCCCATGTGGAAGAGGGAGAGTCTCTGTGATTCTGTTCCCGAGGACGTGAGAGCGCTGCAGCGAGGGTGAGAAGCACATGGTGTAGAGCGGATCTGTGATCCATTTGTCTCAATATGTCTTTCCCAGCTTTTAAATCACTTTTGTGGCATGTTATGTGAGATTTTCATTAAGGCAAACAGTTTGTATTTTATGAAGACATAAAAAAGTCAAGCAGATATAATAAGTGTTGGCACAGACAGGCCCTGTTCTCATTCTCTTTTTCTAAATCCCTTATTGTGAAGAAGGGCTGTGGCCACACATAATCTTCCTTCCCCACCATATAGTACATATTTGTTACTTAAGTTGTCCCGAAATAGCTTTTTTTTTTTTCTCCATGGCCAAGACATTTACTTTTAGCTTCTGTAAATTCCTTCAGCTTCTGTCCCAAAAACCACTTTGATGAAGTCTTCCTACTTTGTTACAGAGGTACATTTATATACTTAATTTCTGTACAGTAAGATCAGTTTTCTTTTTGGATTAGGAAGATGTCATGAACTACAGCCTCAGATTGTATACTTAATACCATAAAGTAGAGACCAGAACACTTAAATTTCTGAGTTTGGATCAGCTATGGAGTGAGACGCCTTAGGGAAGTTCCTGCCTATGGGAAAACAAAACAAACCTTGGACTTTAAAACTCAGTAGTAGAGGAGTCCTTTTCTTTAAAGAAAAGTCTTTCCTTAAGCAGCATTCCTTAAAGAGCACCTTTTGAATAGAAATTCCAAAGAGTCGGATTATTTTAATATTTTGTGGTATGCAGTGCCTATGAAAAAAAGTATTTCTGCTTTAAACAAGATATACCCAGGAGGAATGCTTTTCTTCAGTTTCTGTTTTACTGGCTATGATTTAGAGGTGAAAGCCTTTCTTGGGAGTGCTGCAGAACTAGTTTTAGAAAGATTGATGGTCCAGATACTTGCGATTCTGTCCATTAAGTTATCAGTGCACGTTGGGCTTCTCCACCTCATTGCTAAAATATGGGCCTACGATCGCCCGATATGCAGCTCCTTTCTACCCACAAATGCTACAGTTTGGTGGGAACTCCAGAAGTTACTTAGATCATTCCAGCTAAAGGGATCTCTGCCTAGAGTGTCAGAAGACACTTGAGGACAGAAGGCTGAGACTGTACTGAAAGAGTCACAAAAGAACTTACAAATAAAGGAGAGCCTTGACTCTCAAAACCACTTACGAATTTCTTCTTTGGAGCTCCCGAAGGGCAGGCCCCTTACGAGTCCAGATGCCAGTCCTTCTTTCCCTGCCTCTCTGTTCCCTCGGGGTTTGTTCAACATTATAGATTATGCCAACACAGAGCAAAACGATGGCCGAGTTCTGTGGATCAATAGGATGAAACCTGATCTATGGGTCAGAGAGGCTCCTCACGGCTCTTCTTTCTAAGAAAACCTTACGTTGATGGCTTAGCATGAGAGACTTCAGTCTTGCTTGTATGTACAGCATCTTGTGTTTATCATTAAAATTTTATCTGGTGGTTACAATGCTTGTTTTCTGGGTCAGATCTTGAATTCCTTTTCATTTGAGACAGTGGTGTTTGTGGTTACCTCATTCCCAATCAATGTTGAATTCACCAGGCTTTCTACAGTTATGTATCTCCAAGGAGCTTCTTAAAGAGACAGTGGCCACCTCACCCCTTCTTTCTCTTGTACTTACCTTGTGTTTCTCTTATTCTTCTTTTTTCCTTCCCTCTTCTCTTTCTTTTGCACAAGTGGAGTCTGTTCAGAGGCTTAGTTTTATGTAACTAGAGCTAAACTATGAAGCATTTTTGCATTTATACCTATTAAGTACATTTCATATCATTGATGGAGAGCAGAATCTCTTTTTCTCACCTTTTAAGCAATCTGTGTAAATATTCCTGGTTTGGAGTCATGTTGCATAGGCTCAGACTGATATTTGTTGCAGTGAACCTCATGATGGACCCAGTCATGGTTCTTCCCTACTCTTCACATAAAACCAGTGAAATCTGAAAATAGTCACTCATTCATAAACGCATTTGACACTCAAATACCCATCATGTGAACAGGACCGGGCCCCTGTTTACCTGAGGCTTGTTTTTCCGGTGGAGAAACAGACATTCTTTCCAAAGCATTTGATGGTTCAGTTTTGTCCATGAGTCTTTGCTTACTCTACAGTCTTACAAATAATTTCCAGTTAACTTTTCCTGACATTCAGAACTCTTTGACATTTCTTTTCTAACCTACCTTTTTCCTTATTACACTTGTCAAGTGTACTTTTGTTTTTTCCACACTGTTCTGTTTAGTTACCTCTGACTGCATCATTTTTTTTAGTTGGGGTACAGTCATATGCTGCATAACAGCATTTCAGTTAGTGATGGGCCCCATATATGATATTGGCCACTCGTGTATCCTAGGTGTATAGTAGGTTCTGCCACCTGGGTTTGTGTAAGAACACGCTATGATGTTTGCACAATGATAAATTCACCAAAGGATGCATTTTTTCTGAGTGTATCCCTGTCGTTTAGTGACACATGACTGTATAATTCATATGCCATAAAATTCACTCTTTCAAAGTGTACAATGCAGTGATTTTTGTTTAGTAGATTTACAAGGTTGTGCAACAACACCACTATCTAATTCCAGAACATTTTCATCAACCCAAAAAGAAACCCAGAATCCATTCGTTAAGGCCAATTGCAGTCCTGTCTCCTCCCAGAGATTTCTCTAGCACTGTAGCCTAGCGTCCACTCTTCTGGGAACTCCTGGAGACAGGACCATCTGCAGCTGACAGGGCAACTTGTCGTGTGGCCTCGCTGGTTCACTGAAGCATTTTTGTTTTATATTGTTATTTTACTTAGAAATAATATTTAACTTTACAGCCATCTACTATATTTTCCTTCTAGCAATTTGTACAAAAGCATATTTTTAAATTTAAATTTACATTTTTATTTTTTTGAGACACAGTCTCACTCTGTCGCCCAGGCTGGAGTGCAGTGGTGCCATCTCGGCTCACTGTAACCTCCGCCTCCCAGGTTCAAGGGATTCTCCTGCCTCAGCCTCCCGAGTAGCTGGGACTACAGGTGTGCGCCACCACACCCAGCTAATTTTTATATTTTTACTAGAGATGGGGTTTCACCACGTTGGCCAGGCTGTTCTCAAACCCCTGGCTTCAAGAAACCTGCCCACCTCAGCCTCCCAAAGTGCTGGGATTACAGGCATGAGCCACTGCACCCGGCCTGTAAGCATCTTTTAAAACTATGAGTGGTATGTCATATTTTGTTAAATGTATACTGTTTTATATGGCGTAAGCATTAAAACTTAATACACAGACTCCCCTTGCCCCCTGCCACGTGTATATGATGTTATGTGGGAAACTGGAGAAATGCCTATGTCTGTTCTCTAATTTCTTGGTTTTCTCAGCTTAGAATCATACAATTTTAAACCTGGAAGTAACTTTAAGAGATGATCCGTTCTGAGACCCTCATCTTGCATGAGGTGGCGGAGGCTCAGAGCCATGCTGGGTGTGCGTGAGTGGAGCCGCTCCATCGTGTTTCTGCAGCATCCACAGGCAGGGCTGGCTGGTGAGGCTGCCGTCTCCGGTTCTCATTTGCTGCTCTGAAGCTTTGGCTATTGTAGCGTCATTTTGGTTTTTCTTTTGTGACATGTGCCTATTTAAAAACAAAAGCAGCTGGGCGCATTGGCTCACGCTTGTAATGTAATCCCAGCAGTTTGGCAGGCTGAGGCGGGCAGATAACGAGGTCAGGAGTTCAAGACCAGCCCGGCCAACATGGTGAAACCCCGTCTCTAACTAAAAATGCAAAAATTAGCTGGGTGTGGTGGTGGACACCTGTAATCCCGGCTACTTGGGAGGCTGAGGCAGGAGAATTACTTGAACCTGGGAGACAGAGGTTGCAGTGAGCTGAGATTGTGCCATTGCATTCCAGCCTGGGCGACAGGGCAAGACTCCGTCTCAAAAATAAATAAATAAATAAATAAATAAATTAATTAATTAAAGCAAAAAGAATAAAAACAAAAGCAGTGGTAAAAACCATGTTGTTTTGCAACTGTGTTAGAAAGTAGAGAAGAGAAAGTCACTCAAATTCTAGCATGGAATACAACCTTTGTTAAGGTCTCCCATGTGTCTGATTTGGTTCTCAGTCTGTTTTTCTATGCATGTTTTTTCATAATGTGATTATAGCCTTTGTTAAATTTGTGGCCTTTTTCCCTCACCAAACTGATGAATTTTTTTCGTGTTGTATATTTTTCATTACTTTCTTTGACTTGTTGAAAAAACACTTTGGATAATTATACCCCAGTTTCCCTATTTATTCCCCTAATAGTGAACATTAATGTCATTTCCTGTGTTTTGTTATATGGATGTTATGCATATTTTATGTATATATGTCTGCAAATTTTTCTCCTTTTTAGCACTACAAATCTTTATTTTAAAATGATTAGACACATGCTACTGTAGAAACTTGAAATTCTATATAAGTGCATAAAATAGAGAGTTAAAGTTCTTTCATTATCGTCTCCTAGTCTTGCATTCCTGATTGTTTTCCTAGGCTAGAGTCCTGTAAGCAGAATTACTGGATTCAGGAGAATGAATTTTTATTTTCCAGATTAATAAATTATTTAAAAATGCTTTTGTAGCCCTCAGCTTCTTTGCAATCTAACCTTTTGACTTGAAGTCTCCAAACCATCCCTGCCATCTTCCTGTCAGTGCTGTACATAGTGAGAGCCCATGCCTCCTGCCCTCTTCCTTCCTCCCCATCTAACCTGGCTCCGTCCCAGCCCTACTGCACTGCACTCTCAGAGGTCCCCTGTGATCTTTTGCTCAACAAACCAATGGCCTTTTCTTGGCTCGTCCTCTCCAGCCTCTTGGCAGCATTTGGTCCTGTTGACTTTCCCCTTTTGAAATGGTGGCGGCCTTGTGTTAAGCATCTTTGTGCCCTCAGAGTCTAACATCTTTCCCAGGACCCAGGAAACTTTGAGGCAAGTGTGTAAGAAAGGAAAACTCCCCTTCGGCGACCCCACACTCTGGGCTTCCATTACCTCCGTGAGCGCCTTCTCTGGCCCTCGCTCTTGCCTTTCTCTGTTGTCACTTGACCACTTAGCAGGGATATGCAGCAGCGCAGAAAAGACCTGCACCCGTTGTTTTCTTTGCTGGGGAGAGAAGTGGATGTGCCTTCAACTGCAGCTGAGCCATTCAGACACCACTTTTACTTTGCTTTTTCAGCGAACATTTCTCATTTCTTTAACTTGAGAAATATTTGTGTTCACAAGTCACCAATCTCTACAGAATCAGTCACCTGTCTTTCTCTCAAAGTTCAGCGCCTGTCTGCATTTTTATCGGTGATCTGCTGGACCTCCAGAAATGCTAGCGAGGTTTAGTGTGTGTTTTCCTTGTGTTTTAGCAGAGAGGTTGTCTAGAAAGTTAGTTGATAGTAAGTGATCAGGAAACGTGTCTTTTGTTTCTTTGATTTATTGTGGTAACAGCTCTTAGAATTTTAGAATGTTTTGAAAATTATATGTTTATTCTTGAGAAAAAAGAACAGAAGAAAGGGGTATATGGAAACCTTCCTGTTCTGTTTTGTGATGCTTAGACTGTTCTCGTCTTCCTTCTCCCCAGTTGCCCTCTGGAAGCTGAGTGTTGCAATCAGATGACATCATGAGTTCAAAAAAGTCACAGTATAAAACCTGAGGTACAGGACTAGGTGTCGTTTGCCATAAGTAGTGAAGGAGAGCCACCTAGTGAAAAGTGCATCTCAGGTAGAACCAGGAGCTCCTTGGAGGCCTTGTGCCAGCTCTGCTAACCATTAAGCCATTAGCTCACCAGAAGCTTTTATCAGATGCCCAGGAGTATGATGTTTTGCAATAAACTCCCTCCTCATTGTTACTTGAGATTCATAAGGCTAAAGCACTCTAGTTGGCATAAGAAAACACCTTTTTCTATTCACATGAGAGGACATTTTCCCTCTTTTGGTTTTAAAAAAATATCAAGCACCCTGTTTGTGTTGAGGTTTTTTTCATTACTCCTAAATATTTTTTCCCCTGATTTCTGCCTTTTTAGCCTGCAGTTCCTGCCTTTATTGGAAGGAGCAGGACTGTGTATCCATGTTTCTCCTCTGCCAAGTGTGGTTGGAAGGAGCACTGTATCATTTGTTGCAAAATATTAGCGCTCTTCTTTCCCTAAAAACACTCAGTTGTCCCATTTTTGCTTCATTCCTTTTGAGGCAAGTGTGCCCAAGTAGATACAAAACAAAACTGCCTATACCTCTCTAGCAACCAGCTGATCTCTGGCTGCTGCTTCAGCTGCCAGACATGACCTGATTCAAATATGTTGTTATTTTTCAGAGCCCCATTCATCCAACCTGCTGTCAGAGTGAGAGGGTTTCCGGTTCTTTGGAGACAGAAAGCAAAATTTGGAGCTTCTAATTTATATATGGAAAAATTGGTGTCTGAATCTTTGGTTGGTTCAGTTTGCCTGTTGGCCCTTCAGTGGAATTTTATCATTGTTTTACATTTAAGAAGTATTGGAAAATATCATTTTAGACAGGCCAGGCACAGTGGCTCATGTCTGTACTGCCAGCACTTTAGGAGGCCAAAGTGGGTGGATCACTTAGGGTCAGGAGTTTGAGACCAGCCTGGCCAACATGGTGAAACCCTGTCTCTACTAAAAATACAAAAATTAGCTGGGCATGGTTGCACGTGCCTGTAGTCCCAGCTACTCGGGAGGCTGAGGCAGGAGAATCGCTAGAACCCAGGAGGTGGAGGTTGCAGTGAGTCGAGGTCATGCCACTGCCCCCCAGCCTGGGCAACAGAGTGAGACTCCACCTCCAAAAAATAAACAAAGTCATTTAAGGTAACTTGAAATACCTTGCTTTTAGCCATGTTGTCCTCTGCCTTTTCCAGTAATTATAAATGTACCTGTTATTGGCTGGGCACAGTGGCATACCTGTAATCCCAGCACCTTGGGAACCCAAGGCAGGTGGATCACTTGAGGTCAGGAGTTCGAGACCAGCCTGGCCAACATGGCAAAACCCCTTCTCTACCAAGACTACAAAAATTAGCCAGGCATGGTGGCACACACCTGCAATCTCAGCTACTTGGGTGGCTGAGGTCCAAGAATCACTTGAACCCGGGAGGTGGAGGTTGCAGTGAGCCAAGATCATACCACTGCACTCCAGCTTGGTGACAACGAGACTGTCTCAAAAAAAATTTGTTTTAAAAAGGACCTTTTTATCAACTGTATACCATGCCAAAATATGAATAGTAGCTTTAATGTGAATATGTACATATTTGCCCTGAATTTAAAAATATTTTCTATTCAGAAACTGAAGCCCTCAAGGATGTTGTTTCCAGCACTCTCTTAGTTTTATATGAATGTGTAAAAAATAAATACTGCCTGTGGATTACTTTGAGGCTATTGAGATAACAGACGCTTTGTAAATAACAGGTAGGAGGTTGTGTGAGATAAATGTTGCCCATATATACTTACTAAGGACATGCTTTCCATCTTTCTCCTTTTTTAAAAAAACTTTTTCCCCTAACAGTTTTCCTTTAAACCTTGTTGTGTATAGATTTTCTGCTGCTGCTTATTGTGACATTGGACTATTCCCCATAAGGAATTCGATCATTACCCGTTAGGGACCTCTTTTTAAAAATACTTTTAAATTTATTTATTTTCTGCTGTGAGGTATACATGCTCTTCTGGTAAATAAGTCTGAGGTAAGATATTGATAAGTGACTAGAGGAGAGCATTACATTTATTATATCTTTAATGAAGGAGCTCCAGAATATCCTTAATAAATACTGGTGAACTCATGACTGCATTTATCCATCTCTGGTTCTCCGAGGAATAATGGGAAGGGCCACAGCTACAATAACTCTGCATAATCATCATTGACTCTGACTCTATTGATTGTGATTAACCAAGATGTATGGAAAACAGTTTTAAGTGTGTAGTGCATGTATCTCATAAGGTCCATTAAGACGTTCATTATTTTTCAATTGATGCGTCTTAAGCCCCACTTGATGTTTGTTGTAGTGCATTTCCACAGAAGGACTCTGCACTGTGGGATTGAGTTCATTTTGTTAATTTCATAATACAACCCTGTCATGTTTCATAGAAAATAGTAAATACTCTTGCTTTTATTGATTGGTATTCTTTGGTATTGCTGAAGAAAATATGGAGCAAGTGAATAGTTCTTTAAACCTTTACATGTTAAGGGCATGAATGTCTCTTGAAATGTGGACACTGCCGTTTTAGGAGCTCCTGCCTGATTGCTCAGTAGGCTTTAAACCACTTCCATCTTCTGGGTTTAAGTCAACAAATTCATTCATTCTGTCAACACCCACTAAGCATGGATGAATCCCACACACAACCCCCTTGGTCATGGGGAGTTTATAGGCTGGTAAGGGATCCAGTTGCTGGTGTTTACAGAGCACTGTGGGAGGTGTTAGGGTTGGGGAGGAGCATGGTGCCATGACATGCTAGGGAGAGGCACCTCGTACAGGCTCAGCATCAGGCTAGCTTCCTCCTGGGAAATGACTTTCAACCTGAACCCGGAAGGATGACTAGGACTTGGCCAGGTGGAGTTTTCTTTGGGGCAGAGATGCTGCCCTCCTCACTCCCCAGCCAGTAGCGATCATGAATAACCCATTACTGCGTTTGTTTTTCTGGTAAGCTGGATGAAACACAGCTTCAGAATCCTTCTCAACACAGAGCTCTAGGCAGCCACTACCACATATTGGATTTGACACACAAATGAAACCATTTGCTATTCCTGGCCTGAAGCCTCATAACAGGGCCCCTCTTGGCTGCTCTGGGTGCCTGATCAGAATAGAACTGTGACTTGGTTTGGGAGTGGCTGTTTGTGTATGATCCTGTAGAGAGAGAAGTCTTACTAATGGTTCCACATGTTCTCCTGCATGCCCTGAGAAGCAGGCCTGGGAGGCACAGGTTGCACCTGCTTAGCCCTCAGTTCTGCTCCCAGCATACTGAGCCTTTTTTGTTGGCTTCTTGCCTTTCAGTTGCAATTTAGTGGTCGAATTGATGGCTTAGGGTCAGGGGCTGTGTCCTGCAAACCTGAGTCACAATATTGAGAACAATAAATTCCTTATATTGCACTTAAATGGGGGTGGTTCTTAAAAGCAGTATTTGTTTAAAGACAGTGTCATCTGAGGAGGCAGAGTGGCTTGTTGGCTAAGCAGTGATTGAGAAAAACCTGGGGCACATTTTGATCCCAGCTGTGCCACTAAAGTGTTTCTTGTGACCCTGGGTAAGTCACTTAACCTTACTTCTCAGTGTTTTTTTTTTTTTTTTTTTTTTTTTTTGAGACGGAGTCTCGCTCTGCCGCCCAGGCTGGAGTGCAGTGGCCGGATCTCAGCTCACTGCAAGCTCCGTCTCCCGGGTTCACGCCATTCTCCTGCCTCAGCCTCCCGAGTAGTTGGGACTACAGGCGCCTGCCACCTCGCCCGGCTAGTTTTTTGTATTTTTTAGTAGACGGGGTTTCACCGTGTTAGCCAGGATGGACTCGATCTCCTGACCTCGTGATCCGCCCGTCTCGGCCTCCCAAAGTGCTGGGATTACAGGCTTGAGCCACCGCGCCCGGCCACTTCTCAGTGTTCTTAAATCAAAACCACCCCCTAGCTTGCTAGGAAGGGCCTTAAAAATTTTGTTTTTAGCAAAGAAGAGCTGACACATGGAACAAAATAGAAATGCTGCTGGATACTTATGAAGAAAAAAGGTTGTTTTTAGCTGTACAGTATTTATTCCTTCTTCTTCTAGTCCGTTAGTCCAAATAAGTAATCTGCTTATTGGAAACTTACTAGTTAATGAAAGCTCTTTGGTGGTAAATCGTTTTAAATTGGCAATCCCTTTGGCATACAGAGCTCGAGAGAGGCTCTATTCCCATTCTTTCAACAAAAATCAGCTGTGGTCTCCGACCTATTTATTTAGAGGTAAACTCAACCTTGCCAAGTGTAGGAAAGACTGGGAGAGCACACAGCTTCACTGGGCTGGGGCATATCCTCATTTGGAAAAGACTTCTTTCTTCTTCAGTTTTTCCTTAGTGTTCTTACATCAGCTAGTATATTAGTTGCAGTTGTACTTTGCACAGACACTAATTAGAGAGTCATCAACATTGGGGTCCAAAGGCTTACTGACAATGTAACTGTCATAGTGGCATCTTAATTGGTTGAGTGTAATTGTCATTAGGCAGCGATAAAGACATCTGGAGCTCTGGAGAAAAATCAGCTTTTTTTCCTACCTCCTTTCGTTATCTGTTCTTGCTTCTCCTGGCCAATGTTGTTAAGCACTTTTAGATCACATTTAAGGTTTGGTTCAGGTCCCTCTGCCCCAACCTGTGTTTTACCCTACCAAAGATGTCTGTTTCCTTAGCACAAGTTCATTAGCATGGAGGCTGCCTCCCATGCTATTGTGGCTTTCACTTAGGTTAGATTTGAGAGCCCGCTGCTGAGTCATAACACAGTACCTGCTGCAGTAGGGTGTTTAGCCTCAGTTCCTGTCAATACAGGAGACGTAGAGCCTTTTATATTTTACCTCCTGAGTCATTTTGCAGCAAAACATTTTTGTTATTATCATACCTTTTGGTCATGGAGAATGAAGCTAATTTAAATAGATATATGGAAAATTTCTAGCTTATCCCCTGTTGTATAGTTTTCAGTCAGTTTGGAAATAAGTGGAAGCAGTCTAATGCACATCAGTGTGTGCATTCTGCGTGTTTCACTAATCATTACCACTGGAAAGTGGGCAGTGGAAATAAAGAGGTACCCCTCAAGCCAGTCAGGTTGTTACCTGCAGACACCCCCTTTCAGTCACCATTTATTTATGATTAGCTCTGTGTAAGGCACTGTGATGGAGGCTATGGCACTGCGGTAGGGCCTTCTTGAAGACTTTACAGTCAAGTTGAGGAGACGATCAATGCATATGAACTGTAGTAGTAAAAGCAGTTTCTTCACATAAAGGGCATAGTAGTTGAGTCAGAAAGCTTCAGGCTTCATGGAGGAAGGGAGGGCCTATAGTAGACCTTGAGGGTTTGGTAGGATTGGGCTGAGTTGATGGTTCTCAATCTTGGCTGTATATTGAAAACATTGATACCTGATTCTATCCCTGGACGGTCAGATTTATTTGGTCTGGGAGGCTGGAGTGCAGTGGCACGATCTCAGCTCACTGCAACCTCCACCTCCCAGTTCAAGCGATTCTTCTGCCTCAGCATCCCAAGTAGCTGGGATTACAGGCATGCACCACCACACCCGGCTAATTTTTGCATTTTTTGTAGAGACGAGGTTTCACCATGTTGGCCAGGCTGGTCTTGAACTCTTGGCCTCAGGTGATCTGCCCACACCCCCCCGCCCAGCCTCTCAAAGTGCTGGGATTATAGGCATAAGCCACCGTGCCTGGCCTGTATCTGGACTTTTTAAAGCATTCCAGGCAATTTTAATGTGCAGCCCAGGCTGGACCCCACTGGGCTGGGAGATGAGGAGGTGAAGAACTGCAGGAAAGTGGGGCAGGGAATCAGTTCAGAGGCAAGAACATTTGGGAGCCTCTCTGGAGGCTGGCTCGTGTGAAGGGAGAGTAGAAGATGAGGCTGGGGAGAGGGGTGGAAGCTAGTTTGTGGAGTTTTTTCAGTAGGTCTCATAATTAAAATTTAATTCAATAAGGTGTTAAGATGTAAGACCTTATAGAGGGTTCTCGGGGTGTATGGCAAGTACTGTTCTAGTCTGACTGTTGTAGTCATTGCATGCACAGCTGTGAACAAAACCTAGGCCCTGAGCTCAGAAGCTTCAAGCTGGTAGGGAGATGAACAGTGAGATGATCACAGACACCCACAACTGCCATGAGGGAGACATCCAGGCTGCCATCAAGGTAGATCGTAGTGCAGTGTAGTGTGGCACGTGAGGGAGAAAGGAAGTGGTTCCAGAAGAAAGATTCGTGCAGTCAGGTGTTTTGAAGGGCTTGGCTTGTGGGGGAAGACTGAATGAAAGCAGCTCGGAATCAGGGAGCCTGTAGTAGTCGGGTGTGAATGTGAGGTGTTGGGAGATTTGGACCAGGGTGGCCTCTCTGGGAATAAGCAGAACAGAACAAGCTTGGCACCTGAGTATATATAGTGGTGTGGGTAGTGGGCTACAGCGATGTTGAAGGGGCCCCTCTCCTTCCGTACCAGTGACCTGGGACTGATGATCCCATTGATAAAAATAAGGAATTCAGACACCGGCTAGTTTGGCCATGAGCTGAAGCATTTGATTTTAGACGTGTGGAGTCACAGTGTGAGTGGACCACCCTCCTCTGTGGGAGAAATGCTTGCCCAGGAGCCCCTCAGATATGAATAGAGTGCTGCTATCTGTGGGGTTCCTGCCCTCCTTCTCTTCTCTTTCCCTGAGTAAGGAGCGGGCTCAACAGTTTCTATTTCACAGCTCACTATTGTCTGGTTCAGCAGCTAAAGCACTTTTTTCCAAGCTTTGTTGTTTTGCTGTCATTTTGGCTCAGTACTCTGTGTTCAGGGAGCTGGGAGGCTGGAGCTGAGGCCACCTAAACCGTCTTTCCTCTCCACCCTTGCCTCCCTACTGTGTCCCCTGTGGGGGCACCACCGAAAACAGTGTGCAGACTGCTGGTGTGGTGTGACACATGGTTAGCAGGAAGCAGAAGGACAGAGACTGGTAGGAAGGAAATACAGTTTCCTAGTTTATGTACTTCTTTTTCTCAACGTGCCTTACTTTTCTGATCTGAATTCCCTTTATCTTTCACTTACCATCTCTGTATTTCCAAAAGGCGTTGCCATCCTTCTTATCTTTCCTGAATTGGCTGGTTCCTGTTACATAGAATTTAACCATAGGAATCTAGTCCCACAGTCTAGACGTTCAAACATGTCTCATCTGTTGTGTCTCTGTAGCTAAGCAAGTGGCCTTACTCCAGCGAATGGCCTGAGTTGTTCTCAGGGTATCACACTGAGCCCGGTATTTTGAGGGCAGTGAGGTCCATGGTATGTGTTCTGGTGTAGGGTTCCTCATTCAGAAGGGTGAGCTGACCGCTGCCTGGAGAGCCTGGGGGCCAGTGGCCATGCTTTGGCTGGGGTGATCTCAGTATCTGCCCTTGCTTGCACTTTGCTGGGCTTAAGGACATTCATCTTGTGTTTCTGCTTACTGGAGGATCAGTGGTCAACCCAGAGGCACAGCAGGCCAGGTTCAGAAAGCATGTCTCTCCCGTTTGGCTCTTTATCCCACTTGTGCACTCTCTGGGTGCCACGCTGCAGGTAGACAGCCAAGTTCTCCAACCAAGGAATTGGGGTGACAGAATGGCCTTTGGACTGTGCAATATATGTATTTACTGTAGATTAAGAATTTGAGTGCAGTACTACTAGTAAACAAAGCACTCCTGAATCACAGTACTTCTCTATAAGAAATTCCACCTGAGGCCAGTTGTGGTGGCTCACACCTGTAATCCCAGCACTTTTGGAGGCCAAGGTGGGTGGATCACTTGAGGCCAAGAGTTCCAGACCAGCTGGGGGCAAAGCCCCATCTCTACTGAAGACTGAAAAAACAAACTGGCCGGACATGGTGGTGCATGCCTGTAATCCCAGCTACTCGGGAGGCTGAAGCAGAAGAATTGCTTGAACCTGAAAGACAGAGGTCTTGCAGTGAGCCGAAATTGTGCCACTGCACTCTAGCCTGGGTGACAGAGTGAGACCCTGTCTCAAAAAAACAAACAAAAGAAAACGAAAACCAAGAAGTTCCAGGTTGATCTTCTATAGCTACTTCACTAATGTGTCACATCATAGATTTCAGTGACTCAGTGAATCTCAGAGGTTATCGCATCAACTCGCCAAAGAAACCCTGCAGGAACTATGGCTAGGGCCTCAGGAAGACTGTGAAACCCCTTAAATCCTTGGCCTATCTTTGTGATTGTGTGGTTCTATCATGAGGCCCTTAAAGGCATTTCTCACCCCTTTTCCCCCATAACACTCAATTGCTTTGCAAGTGGAATAAAACCCTCCGCAGCAGACATAGGCAACATAGCTTAAATACCTTGGTGACGGGCAGCACCCCACTTTATTATCTGGCCATTCTATCATCCTGGGGGCCTCGTGTCTGAGTAGGTTCAGCCTGGCCCTGGCTTTGATGGAAGGAGTCGTTTGTTGGAGTGGCACTAGTCATAGGAGAGAGTGAGTACTTCTGTTTTCTAAGTGGGCAAAACCAGGGAGTGTCGTGCATTCAGCAAGAGCTTTTCATGAGCAGGCAGCATTGTCTGGCTGCTAAAGGCAAGATTTAATTGTTTCAGCAAATCAATTAGTCTTTAGGGACTTTAATCAGTCAAATCTGATGCATGGATGAGGTATTAGAAAGCCTGTGCCTGTAAGACCATTAGTTCTGAGTATCCCTGCAGCATCTCTGTCTTTCGTATGAGCGAGTGTGTGTGTTTGTGGGTAAATAGTGTGGCTTATACAAATTTCTGCGAGTGATCCCTGCAGTGGGAGAGCTTGTAGGAGCAGATTGTTGTAATAGTGTAAAAGGAAAACCAAGGAGATCTTGCTACCCATGTCTTATTATTGTTTTCTCATTTGAGATTGTCACCATTGTGCTGTGAGAATGTGAAGCGTGTTCACAGCCTTCTGTCATCTAGTTGACATTTTCTCCTGTTGGAGTCACTCATCTAAACAGTGCCGCAGGAGTGGCTCCACACCACCCGATTCTTACTTGTCTGTTGTTGTAAGGCTCTATGCATTTTCCCCACCATAGCCCTGCTCTTCAATCCCTTTTTGGAACCAAGTGTGTCATTCTCTTCCAGATATACATCAGGGGACGTGAGAGTGTGGGACACCCGCACCTGGGACTACGTAGCCCCCTTCCTGGAATCCGAGGACGAGGAGGACGAGCCTGGAATGCAGCCAAATGTCTCCTTTGTGAGGATAAACAGCTCGCTGGCAGTAGCAGCTTATGAGGATGGTAAGTAACCACAACCCTCCTCCCTATTAAGGAAAAAAAAAGCTTTACAAAAATTAAGCAGCTGTGGCCGGCTCCCCCCTGTAATCCCTCCATACGTACACGTGGGCACACACACATGTTCACACACACACACTCACTTTTGCCTTTATGTGAAGAAGTTGGCCAACAACCGTCAATGCATTAGTAGGCATTGGAACACAGCACCCATTAAAACTGGTGTTTAATTCCTACTGGAACTGTCAGGCTGGGCGCTAGTGCCAGACACAGGGCTGGCCAAAGCATCTTAAGCAAATAACTTGTTTGATGTAAAATATTAAATATACTTGGCCTACTTTTCCTTTAGCCTCTGCTCAGCCCAAAGGGAATAGCAAAAAGGGGATAGACATAGATCATCTATTGACAAATATGGATACAGAAAAATAAAAGTCAGTGCCTACCTTTTCCTGGCACTTAATATACCATACAAGATAATTGATAATAATATGTTTTCTCTTTGACATTGGTAGAATTCTTTTTGAACATGAACAACTATGGATTTTTGGAACTAGGTGGGAACAGTCTAAAGTTAGCTTTACCTATGTAAAGAAACTCTTGACAGTGTATAGCTGTCATGGTCATTTCAGTGGCCATGATATCCAGTATGCCCACCTCTCATGCTCCTATCCTCCGTTATATTGTGAAGTGTTGAATCTCCACAAGCTTCATGACCCCACTTGCCCAAAAGTTGGGACCACAACATATTTCAGAATGTTAAGTGTTCATGTCATGGCACCACTGCAAATCTTCAGAGTCGTTGTGACATTAGCAGTTGGCTCAGAGGGACAAAACTAAAATAGCTAATGGGGAATTTTATACCCATGTGCTGTTTAAAAATAAAAATTAGGGCTGAGATCTTACATATATGTACCTATATATATATTTGAGACAGGGTCTCACTTTTTTGCCCTGGCTAGAGTGCAGTGGCACTATCTCAGCTCACTGCATCCTTGACCTCCCGGGATCCAGCGATCCTCCCACCTCAGCCTCCTGAGTAGCTGGGACTACAGGCACATGCCACCATTCCCAGCTAATTTTTTGTATTTTTTTTTTTTAGAGATGGAGTTTCACCAAGTTGCCCAGACTGGTCTTGAACTCCTGAGCTCAAGCTGTCCGCCTGCTTCAGCCTCCCAAAGTGCTAGCATTATAGGCATAAGCCACTGCGCCTGGTCTTGAAAATATTTTTATATTTTATATAATTACTTTAGCAATGTGATGTTGGTTTGATGTTAGTAGACACTATTGATGGATTTCCTTTTCAGCCTATAGAAGTTCAGCTAAGCTATTTCTGTGGTGTAATTAATATTTCATATATTTATTGAGACCCTGGATAGATACCATAAGAACAGCTTAAACATGTTTGCTACTTTCCAAATTATCAATGAGTTTTTTTTCCAAAATACCTATGCAAAGATTGCAATCCTTTTAAGTTAGAATCATACAGTTTTAGGATCATCTAATAGCCATCTCCTACCATTCACACACACGAATGTGCACACACATACTCTTCTACAGATGGGGAAACGGAGGTGCAAAAACCTACTTCAGCTAGGTAGGTGAAGTCAGCAGTGAATCCAGAACTGTGATTGTGTCTCCAGGGCCGTGCTGCGGTGGTCATGCTGTTTATGGAATCCTGGACATAAAGACTCTTGTAGAAATGTGCGCCCAATTGATTTGCAGCCCATGTCTCACATCTCGTGAGCTTGAAAATACAGCTTGAGGTCATGTGCAGGGGTGCTGCTGCTGGTTTTATGTTGTTAGAATTGTCTTCATTTCCCTCATCCCCTATTGTGGCACAGAAATCTTGGGAAAACAACGTAGGCATGATAAAGAATCTACTTTTTTTTTTTTTTGAGACAGGGTTTTGCTCTGCCACCCAGGCTGGAGTGCAATTGCACCATCTCGGCTCACTGCAACCTCTGCCTCCTGGGTTCAAGCGATTCTCCCCTCAGCCTCCCGAGTAGCTGGGATTGCAGGTGCCCACCACAACAACCAACTAATTTTTGTATTTTTACTAGAGACAGGGTTTCACCATGTTGGCCAGGCTAGTAATCTACTTTCTTTGGTAAATGCTTAGCAATTGATTGCCAAAATATATTTTATATTCTTTTTTTTTTTTAAAGTCATAGTTAGAATTCAAACAGAGCAAAAATGTATATAAAATGACAAAGAAAAAGTATGCAAAAAGAAGTCGAGGTATTCCTCCCTGTCCCATTTCCAGGCCCTCTCACATTTTACTCATGGAGGGGTCCTGCTGTATATACTTTTATACACTTTTTTTTTTTTTTTTAAATAACTTAATGGCACATCTTGGTGGTCTTCTGTATTCACACTTACATGGTAAAGTTTATTCTTTTTAATGCCTGTGTAGTACTGCATTATGTGGCTGTACCATCATTTATTTATTAGGACCCTCATTGATGCACATTTGAATTGTTCATTTTTGTTACTGAAAACAGTGCTGCAAGCAATATGCTTGAACGAGCGCCAAGATGGACTTGTCCAAGGGTGGCCGTGGGGTGAGGTGCAGTGATTGCTAGGTCGGAGGCTATGGCTGCTTTAGGCTTTGATAACTATTGCCAAATTGCCAACCAAAAAGGTTTCACCAGTTTTTAGACTCACCAAAAGTATGTGAGACTGACTGACAGGTGAAAATGGCATTTTATCGTTTTTGTTTGCCTTTCTTTAATCACATGTGGACATCTTTTCTTTGTGTGTTGTTAGCTGTTTCTATTTCTTCCTCTGCAAATAGTTTGTTCCTGTCTTTCTTCATTTTGCCTTTGGGTTGTCATCTTTTCTGACTGAAAAGAAAGCTTGGGAAATAATCCTTTGCGATACGTATTTCCGATATTTTTTCAGTATGTCATTTATTCTTTTTTGTTTGTTTTGAGACAGAGTCTGGCTTTGTTATCCAGACTGGAGTGCAGTGGTGCAATCTCGACTCACTGCAACCTCTGTCTCCTGGGTTCAGGCGTTCTCCGGCCCTCAGCCTCCTGAGTAGCTGGGATTACAGGCGCCTGTCACCACACCCAGCTAATTTTTATATTTTTAGTAGAGACGGGCTTTCACCATGTTGGTTAGGCTGGTCTTGAACTCCTGACCTCAAGTGATCTGCCTGCCTTGGCCCCAACAAAGTGTTGGGATTACAGGCGTGAGCCACTGCGCCTGGCCTGTGATTTATTCTTTAATGGACTTGTTTTCTAGAAAGTACTTGGTGTGTGTGAACGATTTTAATTTTTTAATCTATAAGTGAGTGGGTTTTATTTTATAATTTAATGTTTTTGATTACTACATTTTTAGGGTTCAAAGATCAAAATAATATAAAGTTATGTATTGAGAAATCATGCTGCCACCCACTTTTGTCTGCTCCATTCATAAGTAATCATATTTTTTACTTTCTTATATATCCTTGTATTTTAGTATTACAAGTACAAGCAAATATGAGTGTGTATATTCTTATTGCCCCCTTTTCAAAAAACAAAAGACAGCATACTATTTATATGATTCCACACCTTGACTTTTTTCTCTAAATAGCATATCTTAAAAGGCAGTCCATGTCTGTGTAGAGAGTACCCCGTTTGCACACCTGAATGGTAATTCCATTGTGTATAAACACTTTGGTTTATTGGAGGACAGTTGTGTTGTGTTTGCCATTACAGTGGTGTAGTGAAAAACCTTGTAAAGATGACCTTTCACGCAAGCGCAAGGAGGATTGTTTTCTGGGTTACAGGGTAAATGCAAATGGAGTTTTACTATTTTATGCTCTCACCAGCAAGCCATGAGAGCGTGCCCGTTTCCTCACAGTTTTGCCAACAAAGTATGTTTCCAGCTTTTGGGTATTCATCAGTTTGAGAAGAAGTGGTCATCAAGTGTAGTTTTAACTTACATTTCTCTTAGTGTGAGAAAGGTTAAATTTAAGAAAAAAATGTGTACCTGCTACTTGTAGTTCTTTCTTTTTCTTCTGTTACTGTTACGGCTTATTTTTTATATTTTTATCTTGACAGCTTTGTCTTGGATTAGTATGCAGTATGGTTCCAAGTACATCTTTTTTCTAGCATAGCCCATTTCTACCTAACTGGTTTGAGGCACTGCCTTTATAAGCTTTTAGCTATGAAATTCACTTTGTATCTGGGTCTGTTTCTGAACTTTGTGCTCTGTTTCAGTTGGTCTGTCTGGCAGCTTACATTTACATCAAGCTTGTCAGTCTCGTCCTTTGGGGTTTCACGTCATGGTTGGGAAGATGATTACTCAATGCCTGGGTAAAATCTATAGTGCTTCCAAGGCTGCAGTGTTTCCATTGAAATCTTTGATTCGTTTCAAGTTCATTTTGGTATTAAGGGCTCTTGCTTTTTTAGAGCCCTTGTGTTTCCCTGCTCCTCTCTCATGCTGAGCTTGTTTTATTGGTCTGATTCGGGTTGTTACTGTTTCTGTGATAAACAACAAGTTCTATTCTTTTCCGCAGACCTCAGGTGGTGTCATCTTTGGTCCCCCTTCAGTTTAATAGATCGACACTATGGTATTTACACCAATATATTCATGAATAGCTACTTCTGGGCAAAGACAGATTCAAATAATCAAACCCACATTTTTATATTGCTTCTTTCCAGGAGCAGCTAACTGGCACTTCTTAGGCAGGAACATGACAAAAAAGGAAATTTACCTTGTGGGGTCTGCTGTCTAAAATTTGTGACATGGAAAAGAAGAATAAGATAATAAAATGAGTTAATGAACTTCAGTTCTCTGATTGTGCCAAAGTGAGGCTCTGTAGCCATTGAAACGCCCTTGCTGGTCTACACGCACATTCTCAGTGGAGGGAATCGTATCCAGAGGGGGAGATGGAACCTGCTTTGGGGAAAGGGAGTCATCCTTGCATCCCTTTTAGCCTCTTTGCCCCGTAGGAACACTGTACACGCACCTGGGGTGTAGAGATTTGGCAAGGTGATCCACAGTTGTGATTTTTTGAATTCCAACCCACTG
Source organism: Papio anubis (assembly GCF_008728515.1). Classification (NCBI taxonomy): domain Eukaryota; kingdom Metazoa; phylum Chordata; class Mammalia; order Primates; family Cercopithecidae; genus Papio; species Papio anubis. Next base: position 111,295,597 of record NC_044984.1, read on the forward strand.
GCCTCATATTTCTTCTGCCTTGTTTCCGATTGTCAGCACTGGCCATCCTCCAGTTTGATTTTACCACTAATTGTGTTGCACGTTACCATACCGAAATGAATCAAATCAAAATGCTTTTCCTGGAGCATTAGATAAAGCAGGCGAAGGTTCTGAGTAATGAGCAGATGCTGCTAATGCAGGGACGGCGGAGACCTTGCCAGGACTCCATCTGCTCCATGCTTGCCTGCCTTTGGCCTCATGCCACAGCATTAGGGAATGGCAGTGTGCTCGAAACCCACTCCCTGGTCACAGAGTTTGTCTTGAAAGCTCACTGTTTGGTGAGAAATGAGATTACACACTTCTTAGGTGCAAAGAAGTTTTTATTTGTCTCCCTCAGTGGAGAGAGGAGAGACGCGATCTGGTGCATATTAGCATGAGGAAGCCTGGATGGGACAGCCAGCAGTCCTCTTTATACGGTGCCATCAAGCACAGCAAAGTGGCTTATCCACCTCCGCAGCGCTCCCAGTGCAATTGTCTGAACACACACATGCTCCATTGTCCGGCACTGTGGCTGCCCGGGACTGTGGCTGCCCGGGACTGTGGCTGTCTGGGACTGTGGCTGCCCGGGACTGTGGCTACCCGGGACTGTGGCTGCCCGGGACTGTGGCTGCCCGGGACTGTGGCTGTCCGGGACTGTGGCTGCCCGGGACTGTGGCTGTCCGGGGCCCAGGTGACTATGATTTCTCATTTACTGACATATCAACAATGGACGGGGGGAGGGGGGTTCTCTCCAAGCTGCTTTTTAGCGGTGAGCAGTAGGACCATGTTTTAGTTAGACGACTGTGGAGACTAGGTGCTTCTAAAGTTTTATTAAGATTTTATTTTTAGTAAAAAATAGTTCTTCAGTCGTTTTGCTTGTATCTTTTGTTTGTATGTTGATGATGACATTTGGATGTGATGGCATGGCCTTTGAATGCAGTATACAACTACCCCCCTGCCCCCAACATTGAAGTTTTAGAAGTGGATTCTTAACATGTTAAAGCATTGCTTGGGAGAAGGCTAAGGCAATTGACTGGATTGTGGAGAACTTGATTTTTTTCAAGGCCTTTCTTTTCCAGTCAGTCGTGTCCTAAAAGTTTCAATAATCAGTTCTTGCCTGGTACCTTTGCCTACTCACCCTTTAGGTCCAGTCTTCATATTCGTACACTTTGCAAACAAAGCAGAATGAGACATTTTTCTAACAAAAAACAAAAAAACACACCATGTATATTCCTTGTAAAAGATAGGGTATGTTTATAAACGTAAACTTTTTTTTTAACACTAGGAATGCTCACATTTTAAACATTCAGAAGGGAATTAAAATATTTAGGCTACGTGTGGTGGATCAGGCTTGTAATCCCAGTGCTGTGGGAGGATCTCTTGAGCCCAGGAGTTGAGACCAGCCTGGGCAACATAGTGAGCCTCCGTCTCTACAAAAAATGAACTAGCTGGGCATGGTGGGGTGCACCTGTGGTCCCAGCTACTTGGCGGACTGAGTTGGGAGGATCACTTGACCCCTGGAAGTTGAGGCTGCAGTGAGCCATGATTGCTCTGCTGCATTTCAGCCTGAGCAACAGAGCAAGACCCAGTCAAAAAACAAACAAACGAACAAAAACAAAGGCAGAAATCTGAACTGAGGGGTTTCGGTGTTTAAGGAATCCTTCTTAGGGCATTGAACTTTAAGTTGGCCTCTACCCGGCACATCTAGGATGTTAGGGTTTGTTTCACAGACAGGCCATAGAGACTGTATTAGGAGCTGGACGAGGTTGTTGAATACAAATGCTCTTTGAAAGCTTTTTCTATTCCTCAGTGACAGGAGCTTGAAATGATACATGCTCTGGGTAGAGTCTGTGTTCTATCTGAATAATGGGGCAGTGGGCCTCACATGAGAGTCCACAGATTGGATTTTGGGTGAGAGCTATGAGATCTGTAGAAATTTTTTTAAAATCTGTATTTTTGTTTTTATAGTAATCTTAAAAAATAAAAATAAACTAGATCTTTTGACCCCATGACTGAACTGTGCTGTGGGATCTCAGTACTGGAATTTACACTTTGTGTTTGAGGCTGTTGGTACCAAGTGACCACCTGCATGCCCGTATTGACCTTGTCATGAATTGTTTTTCACACCAAGGGGTGTCCATAGTTAATTTTTAGGGATCTACAAGCCCTCAAAGTTAAGAAACACTGGAAAGGCACCGTAGTAGACTAGTAGGCACAGACTAATGGATGACCAATTTCTGGGATATCTATGCGTTTTTGAAGTTACTAGTGAAAGTAATTTGAAGTATTTTTCTCCTGTAGAAAAATGTGGCACATTAAATTGTTAAGATTTAGTATTACTCTTTTGGTTTTTTGGAGGTGGTTTTAGTGAAAACTGATTTTTAATAATAGACACTCAGATGCATAAATTCACAGTAGCTGTTCTATTTTATTACAGTTGAGTTACAAACTGAAAGAAGCAATAGTAGCACAAGGTAGCTTTTGGGAGCTAGTTTAGACTTCAGAAATAAATTGCCCAAGTTCTTAAGTGTACCTAATGACAACTGAGCATGAATTTATTTGCTTTCTCGAGGAAGATAAATAGAATTTTAAGTGAGAGAATGTAACTTCCCTTTTCACTGTGTGCAGTTTCGGTTGTGGCGTTTATTTCATTCTGAACCCTAGGGCTTGATCAAACTAGAAGTGAGTATATTTGTGGAATGAATATATTTTTGTTTGAAAAGCAAAATGCATCTGCTTGCTTGCCTTTTCATTCAAAAAGCCATTAAACGGGCTCAAGTGGAGTAGAAAGGTGGTCTGGGGGCCAGGGACAGTGTGAGAGGGAAGCTGAGCGAGGCAGTGGGCTGGGAGCTTGGCAGCATACAGGGAGACTGAGCAGGTAAGTATGTTAAGGCTCATGGGAGCCAGTTCTCTCATGCTTGGAGAAGGAAGGCTGAGGTATGGAAAGGGGATGGCCAGAATGAATCCTTTGGGGCTGGATTGGAATAGGAGGCATCAGTGTGGAATTTATGGAGTTAAATATAGATAGAGAAGTAAACAGAGATGTACATGTATGTTGTACGTATATACGTTTATGTGTGTCCTGGCTTTGTTTGCTGAGAAGGTGTAAGAGCAGCAACAGTCCAGTAGCAGTGAGGACAACTCGTGTCCAGCTCTTGAAGATATAACTTTCTACTAAAAGGAACCAGGGATGCTTGGAGAAATGGTGGACTCCAGGGATGGGGCAGTAAAATCACACAGTAAGCCTGGACCATCTGATTGCACTGAAGTGAAGAAGTGCTTGAAGAATGATGATGACATGTCACAAGGACACATAAGTGAGCTTGAAGATGTTCCCACTGGCCAAATCTGGGACAACTGGAGTATCAAAATCAATGTTGATAACAACAGGTTACAACCCATTGAATAAAATAGGAATATATGAGTATACCGTGATAAAAATTAACAGATCAATAAATAAAAAGAGAGGAGAGAAAAATTTCCTTACAGTAGAATGTCAACTAATAAATGCAGAAAGCGTGATGGGATTAGAAAATTACAAATTGGCAACCATCATGGTAATAACTGATTCAGACAAAAAAAAAAAAAAAAAATCAATTGAGGCTAAAACCAGAGTGTAAGAATGGGATGAGGGATGGGGTCTTACATGGTCTCAAAAAATCTCCCCACAAAACACTTATTAATTAAAAGGGAGAAAAAGGTAACTCTGCAGTCAAGAAATCTAACAGGTACCATCTTAATAAAGTGGTCAAATTTAACATCATCAGTAACGATAGAATTGATATCCTGTGCCACGTGACAGGATGCAGTGAGAAAAACATAGAATCACTTCTGTGATATTATTCCAGCCAAAAGTGCACAGCCCCATCTAATCAAGAGAAAATACCACACAAGCCCAAATTGAGGGACATTCCACAAAATGACTAGCCTGTCCTCTTTAGCACTGTCAAGATTATGAAACTCAGGGAAGGTCTTAAGAACTATTCCAGGTAGAAAGAGAAGAGAGACATGACAACCGAGTGCAGTGTGTCATCCTGGCTTGGGTCGTTTTTCTACAAAGAATGTTACTGGGACAATTGGCAATGGGATCTGACAGTGAGTATATAGAAGTTCTTGCAGCTTTTCTGTAATTTTGGAAGTTTCAAAATAAAAAATAACATGTTCTTGAGAAAGATGAAGTAACAGGAACTGGATTTATCTTTCTGCCTTAACTAGAAAACTGGACAAAATATATTAAACCATGGTTTCTAGACATTGGAAAATAAGTAGCCACACCTGTGATCTCTTGGAGGAGAACAAACATGGTGGGCCCACAGTTACACCAGCTCACCAGCCGGAAACAACTCCAGACAGGGAGTGGGGACCTAAACAGAGTCTGGTGGCCTCCCTGACTTGAGGAGGCCCCAGTGAGGGCTCAGGGAAGCCAAGGTGGATAGAAGTTGTGGGCCAGAGTGTTGGAGAAGAGGGAGCTCCCAGAGGGAGAACCCCAGAGATTGGCTGAGGATTCCCTGGAGTCTTTGGCTGAGTCCTACTCTGCACATGTGTAAGAGGAAATACCTGAACCAGGGAAAGAACTACCTGAAAGGAGAAGGCACAACAATTCTTGGAGCTCACATGAGGCTAAGAATAGTTTGTACTTCCCCGAGAGTAGAAAGACCTCATAATTCATGGGTTGTTGAGTGGAATCCTCAGAAGGGTGCCATGTTTTAGTAATCGGGCTAAGTCAGCCCTAGACTAAAAGCCGCTCAGGATCCCCTAACAAAAAAGTTGGAAAGCAGGCCTCAAAAGGATCCAGCCAATTCTGAGTGTCTTAATTTTGCATCAGAGTAAACTTCCATACTATTTTGTAGAATACAACAAAAGCTAGCAACCAGCAATGTAAAATTCACTATGTCTGTCATCCAATAAAAATGAAGCATGGCTGAGGCAGAAGGATCACTTGAGCCTGGGAGGTCAAGGCTCTAGTGAGCCATGACCATGCCATTGCACTCCAGCTTGGGTGACAGAGTGACACCTGCCTCCAAGAAAAAGAATATATTGTGCTACCCTGGTAACATTAAGCACAGCTAGTGCCCAGATTTTGATTTCTAAATGTTCTTCTATAAAAAGAACAAGGGCTAGGGCAGATAAATACAAGATGAATCTGGAACATTTTATGGGACCCGAAAGTAAGGATGTTGATAATAAATAAAAAGATGAGAGTAGGGCATCTGTAGGACAGTGGAACTAAATTGGAGCTCCTGAGAGCTAAAGGAAGGACAACTTGAACAACAAAACATGATGATAGTAATGGATTATAACCTATGGATAAATACCCATGAGTCCATATACTGGTATCAGCAAATAATTGAATAAATAAAGGAGAAGAGACGGCTCTTCCTTACAGTAGTATTTCAATTGCTATATGGGAAGGGATGATGAAAATAGAAAGCCACCATTTGGCATGCACCATAATCATAATTGTTGTAGGCAAGAATCACCAGTGGATGTTAAAATCAATGTGATGAATGTCTCCGTTTGGGCTGTTATAACAAAACACTATAAACTGGGTGACTTATAAACAACAGAAGTGTATTTCTGACAGTTCTGGAGGCTGGGAAGTCCAAGGTCAGGTCACTGGCAGATTCTACGTCTGGCGAGAGCCCTTCCTCCCAAGCGGTGCCTTCTTTCACATGGTGGAAGGGGCAGAGGAGCTCTCAGGCTCTGTCCTCATGACCTCATCACATCCCAAAGGCCTCATTTCCTGGTACCATCACTTAGGGGGTTAGGATTTTAACACTGAAATGGTGGTGGGGGGACACAGCATTCAGATGACGGCAGTGAGTAACAGGACGTTTCCATGGTGTGAAATCATCACTCCGTAAGAGAAAAATGGTAACTTCACAGTAGAGAAAACTGGCGGATACCACCTTAACCAAGTGATGATAGTTAACATGACCAGTAATGAAACTTTGATATTATGTACCTCCTGATACATAATACACTGGAAAGGCACAACACTCCTTCTGATTTTAAACATGAGGAAACAGCAGACAATTGAGAGGCCTACAAAATAAATGAGCAGTACTTTTCAAAAGTGTCAGGGTCATGAAGGACAAGGAATGACTGAGTAATTGCCCCAGATTGGAGTCAATGAAGGAGACATGGCAGCTAAATGCTATGTGGAATTCTGGATTGGATCCTGGACCAGAAAAAATATGCTGCTAAGAGGACAGGTGAAATGCAAATAAAATCTGTAGATTAAATATGTTGCATCAGTGTTAATTTCCTGGCTTCCATCATTCTGCTATGGTTATGTAATAGGTTAACATTTGGGAAAGCTGGATGAAGCTATACTGGAACTGTTTGCATAATTTTTATAACATTTTTGTAAGTCTGAAATTATTTCAAAATCAAAAAAGACATCAAATTACAGTATTAAATAAGATTGGATTTTTCCCATAGCAATTTAATGCCATTTAAAAACAATGTTACATGATTCCTTTGGAAAGAATGTGCTTGCCCCTTTTCTGCTGTCTGACTGACTTGGAGGCCTGAGATTAGATGGTACCCCTGTGTTGTTTTGGTGGTGGTTATATAATCAGGGATCCTCAGCATTTCTTTTTTCTATATCTTGCTGTTTGTCTTCGAGCTATTCCCTGCAACCTCCCCTTTTCTTAAAAAAAAAAAAATGCATGATGATGAGTATCTAGTCTTTGGTATTTTGTTTCCAAAGGATCCTTTTTTTTTTTTTTTTCCAAAACAGAGTCTCACTCTCTTGCCCAGCCTGGAGCGTAGTGGTACAATCTCAGCTCGCTGCAACCTCCGCCTCCCAGGTTCAATCGATTCTCCTGCCTCAGCCTCCTGAGTAGCTGGGATTACAGGCATGCACCAACCACCAAATCGGCTAATTTTTTTTGTTTGTTTGGTATTTTTTATTAGAGATGGCGTTTCACCATGTTGGCCAGGCTGGTCTCAAACTCCTAGCCTCAAGTGATCTGCCCCCGCCCAGCCTCCCAAAGAATACTTTTTAAAGAATAGTGTAGCCATTTTATTTTAAAATATCAACATTTACAAACATGCCAGAAGTTACGTTTTTGCCACTACTTACAACTTATGACAAAAAAAAATTTTATCGGTTTCATATATAAAATGGGAAAAGAAGGCTTTGTTTTTCAAAATCATTTCAGGAGGTAATCAAAAAATCTGAAGAGCACTGGTCTGGAAGGCAGGTGGCCATGTGAGTCTCTGTCTTTATTGGGCTGTTGTGATTCACGTGATCCACTCTGTGGGCATGGGGGAGAGGGAGACCCAAGAGCCCCATCCCAGACATCAGGGGCGTTGTGGCAAAACCATCTATATGTTGGGGAGATTTGCATTGGCATCTGAAGGCCCAAGTGAGATGTTAGACTGTCTGTGGTTTCTGTCTTCTGATTCTTATTTGGCGTTAAGTAACTCAGAACCGACTGTAGTTTCACCATAATCTAAATCTTTATGTAAACTTTTTTCCCTGCTTTTTATTTGAGCCATTTATTACTTTCCTTGAAAGGGAATTAATTGATAGTATAATTTAAATTTTTTTTTGAGGATTTGGAATGAGATTTCTAAAGGCTGCAAAATGTCATCACTGGAATTTTCACCGTAGATCTGAGAAGACACTTAGTCTGTAGTGTGGCTGTTGAAAACGTTTGTGAAACACAGATTAAGGTATTTTTACTTTTGTTAGTGATAGCCTTTCAAATTGTTATTCTTAAAAAATTCTTTTATTGTGAAAAATTCAAAATATACAAAAATGGAACGAATAGCATGATGCACCCCCATGTACCCATCACTCAGCTTCAACAGTGATCAATTTTTTAAAAATCTACTACCACCCAGTCCACTGATTCCCCACTCCCCTCCCTAGAGGCATCTACTACTACCAGTGTCTGCTGATCTCTTCCAGATAGAGTCTATATTATGTTATGTTGGTTATAGAGAAAATTGGCCTCAGTCTGAGTCTGCGCACACAGTGATGTCTCTTTCACATTACCTGCCCTCTAAAACTTTCCCTTGTAGAAGCTGGTCCTAATTCTTTGCCTTCTCCATCAATCTGTTTTTCCTTTGATGCTAACTGGAAATTCTTCTATCTAGTCACATTGCCATAGTCTTAACATACACTATGTGCCTCCTTTTCAGTCTGCTGTCTCGTCATTTTTCATTCTTCTTTTTCAAGTGTTCTTTCTGCTTTGAATTTGAGAGCTACTAAATATATTCAATCTTACTTCCTCTTCTCTTGACTCAGTTTCTACTTTGGTGATCTCGCTGCTTTGTTTATGCCCTAACCAGTCGCCACCTCCACAAGCCTATTCAGATTCTTTTACTTGTCAATCTAAAATGCAGCTTCCAGAATGTTTTCTGTTTATTGTCTGCTTTAGGCAACAGAGCTGTAGAGCTGTGGTCAGCGGAAATGCAGGATGGCATGCCACAGTAGCTGCAGTAACAAGAAACTTCAGCTTTTTCCTTTGTCATGACCCTTGTGGTTTAGCTGTTCTTTGTGACCCTTGTCTACACTGATACTAATCTCCCACCAGCACCTCTTCCATGAAGAGCAAAAACTTCTTTTGTCCTGTCCGACTTTGTGCTAGCTTTATGTCTCTGGCCTGATTTCAGAGTGGCGATGTGTGGATTTAATGAACAAAGAGGTACGTGTTAAGTAAGTGCTATGGATATATTTAAAATTTTTGTCAAAATGCCTTTTCCTTTGTTGCAGAATTTCTTCTGACTCCTGCTTAATTTCTGATAGGCAAGTGCCTATTTACATGGTGGAAACTGAGATTGCCAGCTGTCTATAAAGAGTCAACTTCATTCAGTATCTCTGAACACAGTGAATTGATCCTGTCTATTTAACAATCATGAAGTTGACACCAAGCTTCAGGTGTTTATTGTGCAAGCTCAAGAGGATGGGAGCTCGTGGCTGAAATAATTTCTAATCAAGAAACCACTAAAGACCACAAGACCAGCTCTGTAGTTCCAGAAGGAACTAGTCTATGGCCTTCAAAACTGTTAACCTGTTTTAAATTTTGTGGTGCATGGAAAAGATCAAAGGGGAGGGAGGAGTATACCAATTGTGTTTTTTTTCCAAAACCAGTTCAGCAGTTATTTACCTTTCAGGCAATTAACATAATTACCATTATGCTAAAAAGTAATTTTGGAAAGTTCTGCCCTGAGCTCTTACGACTCCACCGGGACAGTTTTAGTTGGGACTTATCTTTTTGATGGAAGCTTAATTGCAATTTTGGCTTTGTGCACACAAACAGAAGCAGCTAATTGTTTAGGCAAATAGCAGATTAATTTAAATATGCATCCCTAATAAAACAAAAATGGTATCCATTATGGTCCTTGTTCCCATGACGAAGAATATAAATATTCTGTGCAAGTACCATTAGACGGAGGTCTTAAGGATTGTCGACATTATTTCACAGTGGTAGCACTTTCCAGATATCGAGTAATCTTTACAAAAGCTAACATAAATCAGTTTAAACTCATTTAGATCCCATTTCCACTATGTGCAGTTTCATTACCACACTCTGGCTGGCCTCCTTAGGGAGGTGGGAGGGGCCTGCTGCAAACTGGCATGGGTGCCCATCCACAGCTGCTGAGCAGGCTTTATGTCTCCTCGAAAGACTGGCCATCGTTACTCATGTCATCGTTAATGGCTGTTCCTAGTCTAGGCTGAGCTCACAGTTCCTTCAGCCTGGCTGCTGCTTGTCAAGGTGGAGGGTCCTGAGCCCAGGGAGCAGGTGGGACTGCCAGGCCCTGCCCCTTCTCCTTTATTAGGCCAGTGGCCCTCACTTGTCTTCTGGATGTTTCAAGAGACCCAGTTTCTTCTTTTGTCTGCATCCTTTTCCTGTTTGTTATGAGTGAAACAGTGTTGTTGCGATCCCAGCACTACTCAGAATTAATCATCTTTTATCCAGCTACTGAGGTTTGGTCAGGAAGGAAGAAAAACACTTGCTCTTTCTGTTTCTCTAGGGGCAAAACGGGGGCTATACACTCCGGCCTTCAGGATGATGCCTGGTGCAGGGAATGGCAAAAAAAAAAAAAAAAAAAAAAAAGACTTGCTGCTTATGCCACTGCTAAGAAACCAAATAGAACCTCCCTTTGTGTTTGCCGAGACTATTTCTCTTGTTTTACCTTGGCCTACTGTGCAGGAGAGATATTGTAGAGACCTTTGCCGGGGCGGGCGGGGGGTGTCTCCTTGCCCTGAGGTCCCTCCCCAGGCCCTTGCCAGGTGGGCATGTTCATAGTATTTGAGTTAGTCTTTTGGCCTCAGCTAATTGGATGAGGGATGGGGCGTCAGTCCTGGGGGAAGCTGATTCATGGACTGGGATGGGCTGGCTGGGACTCAGACTTTGTTGCATGCTTGGAGTCGAAGACCTCCTGGAATGGAGACACCACCCTTTCTTCATGTACCCAGGGATGAGAGAAAGCTGGTTTCCGAAGAGAAGAATGAAATAGAATTGCAGAGAGAAGCAGAGATAAGATCTGTGGTGCACACAAGTTGTATACACTACCTTGGTTCTGCATGTCTTCCTGGTTCCTGCTTCTGATCCCTTATCACCTCCAGCTGTACTTCCTGCCCTTGGGCTCCATGAAATAGCCTCATTCCAGTTTCCTTTTGTGTTTAAGCCAGTTTCAGTGGGTTTCGTACAACCAAATGTTTCGATGTTGAAACATATGACAAGCATTCAGCAAACCTTTATTGATGTATAGCCACATCCAGCACTCTGAATTCCCTACCGTAGGGTGTAGAGACGGAAAAGGACAGTCTTGCCACTTCACAAATTCACAGTGTCAGGAGCCAAATCCATTTCATTGCTAGGTCTGCAGTATGATAAAACTTGACTTTTCAAATGAATTTACATCAGATAAAAAAATACCTATTTGAGAAGTGAATTTCCTTGGCTCTGACGGACATTGACTACTTCTTCCTTAGTAGTTACGCGATAAATGTGGACCTGGTTCAAGTTAAAACGTCTAGAAAAGTTTGCTGCTGCTTTTCTGGGGTCTTAAAATAGTGTGACAGCATGACCAAAAGTTCAGCTTATTCCTTGTTCCATTGTGCTTTGTGTATATCTCTCTGTGATAACTATGTTTTATAATTTAGTTATTAAATACTTGTTTCTCTCCAGTGTGTGTTTTGTGAGAACAGGTATCCTTTCAATTCTTATATGTCACTAAAATGTTGGCTCCATCAGTCAGAGACTTTTTTTGTTTTATTTTGTCTTATTCACTGTGATACCCCAGTCCCTAGAATAGTGCCTTGGTACAAAACAGGGAGCTCCATAACTACCTGTTGAATGTATTACTGCATTGATTCCTTTTTGGCTAAATGTAGCTGATGATAATCAGCCACACTATTATAGAGCATTCTTATAATTCAGTTATTCACTATTCAAGTCCTTGCAGTTTTGAGATTATAAAAATAGCCATGACATAACTGTAGTAACTGATAAATTGACCATTTATAAAATTAGCTTTCACTCAAACACCCCTCCCTGTTAGGTTCTGTATCTATTCCTGCCCACTCTGCCCATATGCTTTTGGGGCAGATATCCAACAATACAGTTCAAAGTGAAATTGCATACCCTGCAGAAGCTGCAGAACTTTGTGATGTTGAAAGTGACAGTGAAAGAACTAGAAGTGGTAATTACATAGATAAATGGAAATGGCTTTTTTAATTATTTAAATATCTTTAAAAGATAATTGCCTGCTTATGCAAAAGTAATAACGATGTATGTAAGGTTTACAAGATGTACGAATAAAAAGTTTGTAACATGTAGAAATAAAAGTATGACAATAATAGCACAAAGGCTGGAAGGGAAGAAATAGAAGTATGCTGTTCTGAAGTTTTTTTTTTTTTAACTGAGAGTCTCACTCCGTCACCCAGGCTGGAGTGCAGTGGCACGATCTCGGCTCACTGCAACCTCTGCCTCCCAGGTTCAAGCAATTCTCGTGCCTCAGCCTCCTGAGTAGCTGGGATTACAGGTGCCCACCACCATGCCTAGCTATTTTTTGTATTTTTACTAGGGACGGGGTTTCACTTTGTTGGCTAGACTGATCTTGAACTCCTGACCTCAAGTGATCCGCCCACCTCAGCCTCCCAAAGTGCTGCGATTACAGGCATGAGCCACCACACCCAGCCTAAAGTTCTTATATAACATGTGAAGTGATACAATATTACTTGCAGGTAGACTGTGATAAGTTAAAGACTTCTGTTAAACTCCAAAAGCAACCTCTAAAATAACAAAGAGTTTTGGCTAACAAACCAACAAAGGAATTAAAATGGAACAAAACACATTTAGTTATCCCAAATACTCAATCCAAAAAATAAAAAAGGCAATAAAAGAGGAGAAAAGGGAGCAAAGAACAGATGGGATAAATTTAAAAAATTAGCGAACTGGTAGATTAAACCCAACCTTATCAATAATCACAATAAATATAAATTATTTAAATGCCCCAATTAAAAGCAAGACCAACTACATGCTGTCTACAGAAAACCCGGTTTCAATATATAAAGACACAAGCGAAAAAATGGGAGAAGTTCTGCACGCTAACACTAATTGAAAGAAAGCTGGCGCAGCCATGTCACTCTCAAAGTGGATTTCAAAGCAAAGACTAGAATAACCAGGGATATGGAGGGACTTTGCCTATGATAAAGAATCAACTCATCAAGAGGACATAACAATCCTAAATGATTTTGCACCTAAAAATGATGTTGAAGGACTGTGCACGTGATACCAGCCCCTGACAAGTGAGGACCTGACCAAGTGCAACACTTTATAATTGAAGCAGGGGAAACTGAAAAAGATGACAACACGACAGTCTTCCAGGAGAGAAAGATTTGACCATTAAATTGATGGAGCCTTGGAATTTTTTTTTTTTTTTTTTTTCCGAAAAGACCCTGCTCAGGATAGCTCTGTGCAACTCAACCTTGTGGTGAAGGATGTTTTATTGCATAAAGTTCTGTTGGAAAAATGATGCCAACAAAACCAATACTTGATTAATAATGAAAAATGTGTTTATAGATAAACTCCATGTGTGCTTAGAGTGAGCTGTGGTTAAATAGCTTCCACGCTTGGCAGCACCCAGGGTGAGTTTGATGGTGTATGTCAGTTACTCATTGAACTCGTACTTATTTTATGCACTTACAAATGCAGCCACTCATCCTGCACTTTTCCAGCTAAATTCCAGCCCAGCTTCATGACATACCAAGTGGCTTTGGACCAAGTTGTTTAACTGCTCGGTGCTTCTGTTTCTTCTCTGTGAGAGGAGTAAAATGGTGCTCCTCCCAAGATGGAAGTGAATGCACCGTGAGAGGAGACACATGAGTCTCTGAAGACGCAGAAGCTCTATGCAAATGGCAGTGTTTTTTTCTCTTTACTGTTGTGATGTCTCAAAACAAATGCAAACAAATGCAATGCAGTGTTTGAAGGAAGCCCATGTTAAGAGCAGACATCTTGGCATGGGAGAGCTGATCTCCTATCTGATGTGTAGAGCCACTGGCATTTTCTGCAGCATATTTTTCTCTTCTGAGTCAGGATGGAAAGAATTTGCCAAAATAATTGCCAGGGGAATGTGTTGTGGAACCTTTTGTGATCCGCTTATCCCCCAAGTTTATCATAATTCTTAAGAGTACACTGTGTTTTAGTTGCGAAGCAACATTTAGCTTGAAGAAGGCTCTGCTTTTGTTTATAATTGCTTACTTAGCCTACTGACAGTTTGAAAGTCTGGCAAAGCAGCCCAAATGTATTATTTTCTTCCAATTCTCTATATTTATTTAGTGCTGAATGATCCTTTATAGTAAGATCCTAAACTCAAAGCACTTATGGTTTAAAGACAAAGTAGAAGGCAAGAAAAAAGAAAGATAGGAAGATACACTGCCAAGAGAAGAAAAGCAAAAAGCTTGGTCTGTTCTAGATAATAGGAAGTTATAGTAAATAGGGCTAGATTTACGGATGAGCAATAGAAGGGAAATTAACATTGATAGATTAAATATGTTTTATAACACAACAGGAACTATAGACTACATAAAAATAAAAGAAAGGATTGGTCCATCTTCAGTGCTTCGTGTGGCTGGTCTCCTTTCATCTGCCCCACAGTCCTATGTAGTAGGTAATGTTGTCTTCAGCTTTACAGAAAGGCAAACAGGCTCAGAGCTGTTAAGCAACTCCCCTAAGTCCATCAGCTAACAAGTGCTGGAGCTGGATTTGACCTCAAATAGCCACAGACTGTGTTATCTCCACACATTTATTTCTTGATGAATTTTGAAAAATTGAATCAATTGGAATTGGAGCAAGGCAGTAACCAGCCTCATGCAGAGAGTAATTATTTTCTTGGGTAAATCTTCGAAGGGAAGGAAATAGCTTGGGAATGATAAAATGAAATTATTTGTGAGGAAAGGAGAATCAGTGACATGCTAAGTACAGAAAAGCTTATCTGACTGGTAGAAAAGCGTAAGTTCCTGTAGACCACTGGTTCTAAACTCCAGTGGACATCACCAGAGTTGCTGGTGCCTGACAGTCTGCATTTCTAATAAGTTGCCACGTGGTACTGATGCTACCGGTCTGCAAATCACCCTGGAGAAAGGTGGTGACATGGCCAGTGTGTGAAAGAGGAATTAATCTGGGTAGCAGCATTCCAGGTGCTGGGAGAAGAGTGGAAAATTGGCATTTTTGACAAGTGTGGGATATTGAAGCACATGTTTTAGAGCTATGCAAAATAAAGCGCCGCTGCTAACAGAGACTTAAGGAGGACGGTGCTGAGAAAGGATGTAAAATATAGGCTGAGCATCCCTAATCCAAAATTCCAAAATGCTTTGAAACTTTTTAAGCACTGACACGATGCTACATGTAGGAAATTTCACATCTAACGTTATGTGATGGGTTGGTAGCCAAAACTTTGCTTAATGCATAGAATTATTTAAAATATTGCATAGACCAGGTACATTGGCTCACACGTGTAATTCCAACACTTCGGGAGGCAGAGGCAAGAGGATTGCTTGACCCCAATAGTTCAGAAAACCAGCCTGGGCAACATAGTGAGACTGTGTCTCTAGAAAAAATTTTAGCTGGGTATGGTGGCATGCACCTGTAGTCCTGTCTATTTGGGAGGTTGAAGCAGGAAGATCACTTAGGTGCATCAGTTCAAGAATGCAGTGAGCTATGATAGCACCGCTGCACTCCAGCCTGGGCGAAGAGTGAGGCACTGTTTCTAAAAAATAAAAAAGTAAAATATTGTATAAAATTACCTTCAGGCCATGTGCGTCAGGTATATATGCAACATAAGTGATTTCATGTTTAGGCTTGGGTCTCATTTCCAAGGTATCCCCTTTAAAAAATTTTCCTTTATGTTGCATGTTTTTAAAATAATTGAACATATTAAGTGAATTAAAATTGTTACCTGCATTGTTTCTTGCTGCATAGGGTTTCTTAATATTTGGGATTTAAGGACCGGAAAGTACCCTGTTCATCGTTTTGAACATGATGCAAGAATACAGGCACTAGCCCTCAGCCAGGACGATGCAACTGTGGCCACAGCTTCTGCTTTTGATGTCGTGATGCTGTCCCCCAGTGAGGAGGGGTACTGGCAGATAGCTGCGGAATTTGAAGTTCCGAAACTGGTGAGCTTTTTAGTCTGGTCATTTTATTTTCTATTCTTAGAATCTCTGGGTCTAATATAAGCATGTACTAATGGCATTGGTAACTCCCATTCACTCAGAGCTTCCTGTGGGCCTTACATCCATAAATCTAACTACAGCCTTACAAAATAGGTAGTAGTGTTTTCCCCATTTACCAAGAAGTCACTTTGCTGCTTAGAGCAGTGAACTGGCTTGCCCCAGTTCTCAGAGCTAAGAAGTTGTGATTCAAACCTTAGGGCTGACTTCAGGGTCAGAGCTGCTCATCACTGTGGTTCCTTGGCCTTTTTCAGACTAACACGGTGGAATCTTACCCTTGGGAATTGACGATCAGTTTCTGACCTAATATATAAGCGAGAATGAGTTCAGTGGTGTTATCCCAGTCCATATGGGAAGGAAGGTTTCCATTCCTACACTTCCTTCATCCCAAGACTGTCTCACCTGAAATTGAAAGTAACTCCTGAGTGAAGATAGATTTAAGTCGGTGTTAATGGGGTAGCCATGTTCCAGGATGTCACCTGTGCAGTTCAGCCAGCCTTAAGAATTCTTTATGTCGAGCTTATTTCTGAGTTCATTTATACAGGAACCTCTATATTTGTAGAGTGGGAGATGATTTGGGGCTAAGAAGGAAGTTCTCAAATCTGTCTATGCTGAGTTTGGATTTAATTTAAACAAACTTGATTTTGGCACTGGTAGGAGAGTGAGCAGAAAAGCCAACACTGAGTGATGAATTGAGGGCCTGACCTGGAACCAATCCTGTTCCTCCCTCTTCCTCTCTGGTGGAAATCTTAGACTAGAATAACTTAGAAAGCCATGGCATCACTGCTTCACCTCCATGAGCATCTGCACTTTGGATATAGTGCTCCCCCAAGATGGCCTGATGATGTCAACTCATCTGGGTTTTATTAGAAAAATGTGAAAGTATATTTCTGTTCTCAAAACTTCCAAAGTACTATTTAGTCTGTGATTAAAGAATACTGTAGACCAGCAATCACTAAATGGACCCAGATACTTAAGATGCCAGTTTCTCTGTAAAGTGCAAATCCTGCCTTGGCAATAAGGTGGCATCCTGGCACAGACTGGAAGCTTTTTGAAGTAGTTTACAGCCCCCAGCAAATGGCACCACCACTGTCAGTCTCAGCCTCTTGGTCTGTCAGAAAGCCAACACAGAGATAAAGTTAAAGGGCTAGACAGAGGATGTCCGTTGTAGGAAAATAAATGATTTGGAGGAGTGAGAGGAACCAAGCAGCCATTGTCTGAGGCGGGTTTTATGCATGGTTTAGGAATTATTTTTCACTTTGGGTGAAAGATTCCCACAAAATGCTCTGAGTATCCTTGGAAAAGGCACCCCTGGCCCAAAGAGCCAAGCCAGTTTTGTCTTGTCCATATACGCCCCTGAATGGCAGTGGCAGTGTTCCCAGGTCTGCGATATTAGCCTAGAGCGGCTGTCCTTTGTGATGGACCTGCTGCTTGTGAAGCTGGGCCCAAGGATTAGGAGAGTCCCCCGGATGTTGACGCTCCCTCCAGCTCCTCTGGACGGTGTTCCGGAGGCCGGCTTTGAACTCTTTGGCGTATAGTCAGGGCAGCGCTGTCCTTTCACACTGTGGATTTTCATTATTACACAGCGTGGCTCACCTTCCATGTGTCCTCTCGTGATTTACTCAAAGAAGCGAAAGCCTGTTGGGAACAGCACCGTAGAGAAATGGGCCGCCTGTGGATGGACAGAATCAAATTATTCTTGAAAAGTGCGGAGAAATGGGCCGCCTGTGGATGGACAGAATCAAATTATTCTTGAAAAGTGCGTCTCAGACTCGTGCACATTAGAGAAAGTGCCGGTGGTGACGCATTCAGGACTGGGGAGCAGGGTGGGTAGAAAAATGTGTTTGTAGATCCCTTCCTTACCCTCTGGTGGCCAGATGGACCCTGATGACATTGAAACCAGGAGACAGCAGATCACTTGGATATTTTGAACCTTTTGGCCACACATTTTGGCATGAATGTTAAAATATTCTTTTTTGCGAATTTGGAACTGAGTGAATGTTATTTATTCAGTTTCTTGTAAAAACAAACAAACAAAAAAAACCACACACAAAACAAAACAAAAAAAAACCTTTTATTTTTTGAATTGCTATTACATCCCCATGGTTCAGAATTTAAAAGACACAATAAGGCTGATGGTGGGAAATCTCCGCATCTCATAATCCACTTCCCTCCTTGAAGGCAGCCATTGTTAGTAGATTTATGGATGTGTGAGTCAAGCGTGTGGTGTACTTTCTCCGCCCCCACCTTGTACACATTCAGCAGGTGAGGTTACCTTACTCATCTTGCATCCTTGCTTTACCCGCTAAGTTTGTCTTGGAGAATCATCCCATTTGTTTCGTTTTATAAAGAACGTTTTCATGCTTCCCTCTATGACTGCATGGTATTCCAGTGTATAGATACACTAAGTTACTTAATTAGTCCCTTAGTAATGGGTGTTTCCGTTTTTCTAGTTTTTAGCTAAGACGCAGTTGTACTACAGTTCATGAATAACCTTGTATATAATTATTTTTTATATTTGTGAGTTTATTTGTAAGTAACTTCTAGAAGCGGATGTCCTAGGTCAGAGTGTATGTTCATTTGGTATTTTGCTAAGAGTTGCCAAAGTTCTCTTGATAGAAGCTGGACAAGATTTCTGTCCCCACCAGCAATGAGTGGAATCCAGAAACATGGAACATGGTTTTTCCCTCCTTCACTTCCAGCCTAGGGTGTTACCAGATTTCTTGATCTTTACCGATATGAAAGATGAAGCATCATATTTCAACGAATTTTCATTTTGTATTTCTCTTTTTAGGCATGTCTTATGTTTCTCTTACACTGAACATCTTTTCTGTTGTGTAAGAGCTGTTTGTGTTTCATTTCCTGTGGGTGTTTCATTTGCCCATCTTTTTCTGTTGGGTTGCTGGCCTTCGCATTGATGTGTAGGTGGAATTGCATATTTTTGACCAAGTCAGGATGAATTTGTGGGACTAAACAACTCTTACCTTTTAACAGGTTCAGTACCTTGAAATAGTTCCAGAAACTGGAAGGTGCCCTGTGGCAGTAGCCGCTGCTGGAGATCTGATGTACCTGCTCAAAGCCGAAGACTCTGCCAGAACCCTCCTTTATGCCCACGGCCCGCCTGTCACATGTCTAGACGTCTCTGCCAACCAAGTTGCTTTTGGTGTACAGGGCCTGGGATGGGTGTACGAAGGAAGCAAGGTACACAACTAGCAAGATGTATAATTAACAAAAAAGAACATAGATTTATTTTTTAGAAGGGACTTGAAAAATTAAAGCTCCTCAATATTTTTCCAGATATATCAGGGCAGTATATAAGCATGGTCAAAAAATTCAAAGAACTTCAAAAGGATTGAAAATGAAAATTAATCGTTTTCTTTCTCCTCCCTTCCCCCAACTTCGCTGCATAGAATAAACTATTAACAGTTTTGAGGTATCCACCTAGAAAAATGTAATGCATATATAAGTACATTTGTATACTGAAAACATATTGTTGTAGAGATGCGATCACAGTATACATAGTGTTCTGTACCCAGCATTTTTACTCCATAATGTGCCTTGGGGAGAGCATTCCATGTCAGCTCTTACCAACTCTCCCTCCCTAGGATTCCAGCATATGCTTCTAGCTCATAGCCTGTTTAGCCAGGCCCCTCACTGGTGGGCATTTAGCTTGCTTTCACTGTGTTGGCTGCTATAAGCAATGCTACAATGCATATTGCAGCTTGCAGAAGTCCTTGTATATATAGTGTATCTCTAGGATGTGTACTTGCGATAATGATGGACATTGCCAAGTTGCTTTTCTAAAAAGGTGCATCAGAATTCACATTCTTACCAACAGTGCGTAAAAGTGCCTTCTGAAACTCTGAGTCAGAAGCAGGAAGACAGGTTTTTAATGGAAATTCTTTGAGTGATGACTAAATTTTATCACTCCCTAGCATCTTACTATCCTGACTGTAGGCCAAATACTTGGTCTAAGAGCTGATTTATAGAACTCTCCCTATCAGTGGGACCAAGTGGGAGAGAGAGAAAGTTTTTGTTTCATTTTGGTTTTTTTCTTTCCAATTTCCCTGCTCCTGACCCTTTCTGTCAGTTGGTGGGATTCCTGCGAAGGAATGTGTCTGGGCCCGCAGACCCTGTGTAACTGTTAGTACGTTCCTTAACCCTCTTTATACCTCAGTTTCCTCATTTGTAAAATAGAGTTCATAATAGTGCCTGCTTCTTAGAGTTGTAGGATTAAATGAAAAGCCATATGTAAAGCTTGAGGCATGGTGCCTGGCACATGAGAGCTCACGATCTGTTGGCTCCTGAACCTCCCGTTATTACTCCCACCCATAGTTGGAGTCCAGCCTCTGGTGGTGCTTACTTTTACATCTTATTTCCTCCATGTATTTGACCTGTAAGGTCAAATCTCATTTATGTAGGAGTGATTGGTTTTGCAACCCAGTAAATGGTTAAGAATGGAAGCATCTTGGATCCCAGTGATACATTCTTCATCCAGGAAGACAGACTAAGCGTAGACGCTATATGTGTGGCGTCCTGTCATCCCACTGTGAAAAGGCCTCCCCTTATGCTGCAAACTTGGTGTGCAGTTTGGTTGGGGCATCTCCATTGTGTCCTAGCTGGAAGATGTGTCATGATACAACTCCTGAGTTTTGTCTTCCAGCTCAGGAGGGAAGGAGCAGGAATTGGTTTCCTAAGGCAGTTTCCTTTCTCGTGCTCTAAAAAAACTTTCTTTTCCCATCCCTGGTGAGCTCATTTGTTGAGAGAGGAGAGACCATTTGCTTTCTAATTTTTCATCTGGTGTGCTTTCAAGTTTGTGTTATCTCATTTATTTTTAGAGCTCTCAGTATAGAGAGGTGATAGTTATATTCAGTACTAGTCTGGTTTAAATTTTTCATACTTTTTATAAATGTTTTATCAGGTAGGTCCTTTTTCTCTTTGACTTATCTGAATGGATTTATTCCTGTAGTAATACAGTTGTAATGGATACATTTGAGAAACTACCTAAAGGGGCAGTTTCCCAGCACAAGGATCCTTCAGATACGGATGTAAGGCAGTGGGGTTTTTTTGATTCCTCTCAAAATTTCCAACCCAACTGAAAGCATTCACTGTAAGAATCAGCTGATTAATACATTAATTTTATGAAAAATCCTTGGTTAAAAATGTACAGTCCCTGGCTGGGCACGGTGGCTCACATCTATAATCCCAGCACTCTGGGAGGCCAAGTCAGGAGGATGGCTTGAGGCTGGGAGTTTGAAAACAGCCTGGACAACATAGCAAGACCCTGTCTCTACAGAAAAAAAAAAAAAAAGTATAGTCCCTCAAATGACTTGTAAGTTGGTATTTTCGTTGGTGTTTTAAAATTAGGAGTGGAAATAAATTTGCTACAAGAATGTTTCTAAATGTCTCTTTGGAAGCTGACAGTAGCATTTAGTCATCCAAATATGTTGTGAGCACAGCGCCAACCCTCCAAACACTCGTGTGGGTGAATGGCTACTTGTTAGTAGTGTTGGTAATAACTTTGTGTTGAGATGTTTCTCCAACAGGAATGCCACCCACTCAAAAGTAAGAGAAACACCAAGCTTTATCTATGTAACTTTGCTTATTTTTACAGAGATGAGACTTTCCATCCCATTGCGCTTAATGGATTTTCTGCTTCCTCAGAAAAACTTGCATTTTTAAGAAACGTAATTGTCATATAACAGCTCTACGTGAATTAAGTCATGTCATGGGTAACTCTGTGAGATTTTAGTATCCTCCTGCTGTGCTCTAATGTGATGTCATAATTCCCAAATAGTCTCATGTGCGAGGCTTGGTGTCACTTTGCTTGTGAATACCATGCTCGGCCATCTCTTTGCTTCAGCCTGGCGGCAGCGTCTATCCCAGCACATTTTATTAGGCTGGTGTGAGACTATTAGCAGTGGAGTTTGCCTGGAGCTATATCCACACTAGGGTTTGTATCTGTGCCTCCGGCCTGTATATCTAGGATTCAGATGAAGGTTTTATGAGAACAGAGCATTTGGTTTATATTTGTTTGTACCTGATACAAAACTGGGGTTCAGCTATAGTCCATTATTGATTAACTGTGATAAAAGCAGACAGTGAAGTCCAAATGTTGAAACTGACTTTTAGTCAGAAACTTAAAGCTCCCTAACCTGTTGAAGTATTCCAGAGGTGTTATTTTTGTTTAGTTGGAGAATATTCTTACACCGTATGATGCCTACATTAGCATGTTACAGGCACCTCAGCTGCATGCGCATGGAGTAATAATGGCTCAAATCCACCCGTTCCTATATCTGGCTAGCCAACCCATTGTGTATTCATCACAAATACTGAGCACCAGTAGTATTCCTGGCATTGGCACGTTAAAACAGCATCACACACAGATTTCAGCAAACTGGTGCTTGTCAAGGAACCTAGCTCTGTTAATAAACATAGTTTTCTAAAGAAACAAAGCCGAGTAATTTAGCAAAAGCTTATCTGTTTAATCTTTTTTTTAAAAAAAGTCTTCGAATGTAGCTGGCTGATCAGTCACCTCCAGCTTGGGTAGGAAGGGATCAGACAGTCTGGGCCCTGCAACATCTTGATTTGCCTGTTGGACAGGGGCTCCCAGACTTGGGTTTCAGGCGTCAAAGTTAGGGGCCACACCTGGGTTTGCCAGCAGTGTTACAGGCCACATAGTCATAGAAAAAATAGCAACTATGCATTTTTGCCCTTTTTTGGAAGATTAGAGTCTTTTTTTAAATTAAAATCATTTTATTTCAATAGCTTTAGGGGGGTAAAAAGGGTTTTTGGTTACATGGATGAACTGCATAGTGGTGAAACTTGGGCTTTTAGTGTACCTGTCACCCAAATAGTACACATTGAACCCAGTACCCTTCTGAGTCTCCAGGGTCCTCCTGTGCCACTCTATGCCTCTGCATACCCATAGCTTAGCTCCCACTTATAAGTGAGAACATGCGATATTTAGTTTTCCATTCTTGAGTTACTTCACTTAGGATAATGGCCTCCAGTTCCACCCAACTTGCTACAAAGGACATTATTTCATTCCTTTTTATGGTTGAGTATTATTCCATGGTGTGCGTGTGTGTGTGTATGTGTGTGTGTGACATTTTCTGTATCTACTTATTGGTTGATGGGCACTTAGGTTGGCTTCATATCTTTGCAATTGTGATTTCTGCTGCAATAAACATTTGTGTGCAGGTGTCTTTTTTATACAGTGACTTGTTTTCCTTTGGGTAAATATCCAGTAGTGGGATTGCTGGATCAAATGGCAGATCTGCTTTTAGTTATCTGAGAAATCTCCATACTGTTTTCCATAGAGATTGTGCTAGTTTACATTTCCACCAGCAGTGTATAAGCATTCCCATTTTACAACATCCACACCAACATCTATTGATTTTTCACTTTTTTTTTTTTCGAGATGACGTCTTGCTCTGTCGCCCGGGCTGGATTGCAGTGGTGTGATCTCGGCTCACTGCAACCTCCACTGATCAGGTTCAAGCAATTCTTCAGCTTTAGCCTCCCGAGTAGCTGGGATTACAGGCGTGTGCCACCACGCCTGGCTAGTTTTTGTAGTTTTAGTAGAGACGAAGTTTCACCATGTTGGCCAGGCTGGTCTCAAACTCCTGACCTCGTGGTCTTCCTGCCTTGGCTTCCCAAAGTGCTGGGATGACAGGCATGGGCCGCTGCACCCGGTCTGTTTTTTGACTTTTTAATAATGGCCTTTCTGGCTGGGATAAGGCGGCATCTCATTGTGGTTTTAATTTGCATTTCCCTGATGATTAGTGATGTTAAGCATTGTTTCTTATGTTTGTTGGTAATTTGTATATATTCTTTTGAGAAATATCTGTTCATGTCATTTGCCCATTTTTTTAATGGGATTATTTGTTTTGGCTTTTTTTTCCTGCTGATTTATTTGAGTTCCTAGTAGATTGTGGATATTAGTCCTTTGTTGGATATATAGTTTGCAAATATTTTCTCCCATTCTGTGGGTTGTCTGTTTACTCTGTTGATTATTTCTTTTGCTGTGCAGAAGCTTTTTAGTTTAATTAGGTGCCATTTATTTGTTTTTGTTACATTTGCTTTTGGGATTTTAGACATAAATTATTTGCCTAGGCCAATGTCCAGAAGAGTCTTTCCTAAGTTCTCTTCTAGAATTTTTATGGTTTCAAATCTTAGATTTAAGTCTTTAATCCATCTTGGTTAATTTTTATATATGGAGAGACAGGGATCCAGTTTTATTTTTCTACATGTGGTTATCCAATTTTCCCAGTACCATTTATTGAATTGGGTATCCCTTCCTCAGTGTATGTTTAAAAGCAATCCTAAAATTCATATGGAACCAAAAAGAGCCCAAATAGCCAAAGCAACCCTAAGCAAAAGGAACAACTCTAGAGGCATCCCATTACCCAACTTCAAATTATACTACAAGGCTATAGTAATCAAAACAGCATGGTATTGGTGGTAAAAGTAGATACTTACTGGTACTGGTATAAAAGTACATACTGGTACTGGTAGAAAAGTAGATGGTACTGGTGTAAAAGTAGATACATAGTGGTACAGGTGTAAAAGCAGATACATAGACCAATGGAATAGTACTGGTGTAAAAGTATGGTACTGGTGTAAAAGTAGATACGTAGACCAATGGAACAGAAAAGAGAACACAGATTTTTAAACATCTATAGAAATATATTTTTTGACTGGGTAATGCATTCACCTAATTCATGAATCAAAAGATAGGAAGGGTGTGTGGTGGGAGGACTCCTTCCCACTCCCTTCAACCTGCCACCCAATTTCTCTATCTGGAGCCAAACCAACGTTGCCAGTTTTTTGTGCATTCTTCCTGAGATAGTTTATGCACTTATAATCAAATTACCATACGTGGTCTCAACCCCACTTTAAACAATGAAAATAGTAAAGTGCTATATTTTTGTCTGCAGCTTGCTTTTTCCTGCAACAGAATCTCTTGGAGATCATTTCTATGACATAACAAAGAACTTATTTGTGTTTTGGTTTTGATTTTTGCGACTTTATGATATTATACTTTGTGGATGTGCTTTAATTAATTTGCTAGCTCCCTATGGATGGATGATCGATTGCTCCTGCTGTTTTGCTATTGTAAACAACACTTGGTCCACATGAATGTATTTGTAGGATCAGTTCCTCCAAGTAGACTTGCTGGGTCAAAGGGACATGTGCCTCCATGATTTTGATAGACATTGCCCTCCACAGAAGTTGTACCTTGGGCAGTGGTGGATGGCAGGGCATCCCCTTCCCCTAGTGGCTCTTGGACGGCTTTTCTCCGATAGGCTTTACAGAAAGATCACAATAAGATGAGGCTGGGGGGATATACAGAGATCTGACTGGTCCTGCCCTTCATTTAAATTATTTTTCAACTCTCTGCTTTTAGAGTGAACGACTAGAACACACCACTTCACCTAGAATCAGTGTAGCATGACTGACAGCCCTATCTGGCCAGTGTCATGGTGGCAAGAAAGAGCTGCAGCATACACGGATATGCTCCCCTTCTGGGCTTTTTTGGGACCCATTTGAGAAAGAGCCCACAATTATTTTAATCTGACCTGCCTCTTTTCTCCTCTGTAAAATGAGGAGGGTTGAACACGTGACTTTTGGGCTCCTGTCCCGAACCACATTCCTGGATTCTTTAAGCCATGTAGGTGGTTTAAACCTTTTGGCTGTGGAGTTGTGTTGAGCCAATCCACTGGAAGATGCTGAGTTGCTGAGGGCTTCTGAAACGGGCCGAGGAATCCATTATTCTATTACTTCTTCTCTAAGTGTCACCCAAGAGTTCCTAACAGCTGTGCCTATTGCCGGCAGAAAGTATTGGGCAGGAAATGTTTGATATTTTTTTCATCAGTTCCTACGTCTTGCCTCGTAAGCTGTACATAGGAAGAAGGGCTGCTTGACAGTTTTTTACTTTTGGATAAAAATGGATTCTTAAGTTAAAAATGGATTCTTAAGTTCTGATGTTGCATTCTTGGGTTCTCAGACTTCAGTGACATACAGGACCTCATAGCTAGTCACTGTTAAGTGGCATATGATTGTAAAAGAAAACAAACGCAAAAGTAATTCCTCTGGCCTCATCTCTTATGCTGTGGTGCAAAAATCAGTATGAATTCTGTTAATGTAGCCTTCATGCCCAGGCAGCCCTTTAAAATCAGTTTTTATGTCTCATAGTTCCTGAATCTATCAAAAATACTTTCATCTATGAACACATATTTATGACACCATATAATCTTTATTAATTCTTTTGCTGCCTGAATTAAATTCTGCTCTCAGAGGTGGAGGGTTAGAAGACCGAATTGCCTTGTTTAAGAGCATTAGGTTGATGACAAGCCTCAGGCCTCATAAAGGAAGAGAGAGATCCACTTAGGGCTCTTAGCATCATTCTATGTATTTGGACATATTTCCTAATTTAGGTCTGAAGTACTTGGCATTTGATGGCAGATTGTATTAAGCGGCACACGGCGTGCATCCTAATCAGGGAGCTGTGAGTGAAGTAATCCAGGAGGCTGGAATGCGCGTGACAAGGACGCTTGCTTGGCGCTGCTGCCTCAGCTTACATCACGCTGGAAAATCATCGCTAACGTCTCTTATGATAATTATTCCCCATACACAGACGTGAAGAGACTCTGGATTGGTTGCTCGCACTCATCACGAGTTGAAATATCTGTCTGGGAGAGCCTTTGGAATCAGCAATGCAGTGCGCATAGATTGTGGCCACATTCTCCCATACCTCCACCCAAATAGGAAATCCATCTTTCCTTTTGTTTGAGATTCTAGTTTGGAGAAGAAAAAAAACTTGGTATTTTACAAGCAGAATGAAAATGAAATTAGATATTTACTTTGTGAACTTTCCATTTCAATATTTTAAAATAAAAAAATTGAAAGTTCACAAAGTAAATGTCTAATTTCATTTTCATTTTTACCTTAACATGTAACATTTTTAATGTTTGTCTGCTTCCTGGGGAAGTGTAGAGAGAGAACTCGTGGAGACCAGCTTTCTGGGCTGTTGAGTGATGCTGACTCCCAAAGGGTCCATTGTTGTCGTGAAGGTTGCCGTCATTGTTAATGAATGCTTATTGAACACATGCTGCGTGTGCAATATCTGATTGGCACTGGCAACAGAGAGATGAGTCAAATATCACATCTGCCTCGGGGATTATAGCCTTGTGGTCCTTAACAGCGACTTGGCGATGTAAAGGAGACATGTTGAGATGCACACAAGGTCATAAAGAAGACCTTCATGATGAACGTGGTGAATTCCAGACTGACAGAAAAACATATAGATAAATAAATGAGGAATGAACATTCAAATGCATTTTGTACTGTTTAATATTAAAATGGTATCCATAGTTGATATAATTGTAGTATATGGTTAATAATAAATAATAAATACAATTCTTCTCATTTGTGAAAACCCTGAAGCACCTCCACAGAGCCCTAGAGTTTCTCAAGACAGAGCAAGAAACCTCTGGCTTAGAGGCCTTTGAGGACTGGACCATCTCCGATACTCTGTACAACTGATGGGTTTTTCTGTCAAAAGTGTCTTTTGGAATATTGCTTATTACAGAAGCTATGATCTTTAGGATCTCTAGGGATCCTGGAAGGGAGTGATAAAGTTATAGAATGTAAATATAGGGGAAAGTTGCTTTCAGCTACTGTCAGGGTAGCAGTTGCATCACCACTGAGACTGAGCAAGGGTTCTGCAGTCAGGTAAGCCTTAGGCAAGTGACTTGCCTTGGTGTCCCCATGTGGATACTGGAGCTAATACCCAAGAAAGAGGTAATGTGCTTTGTATGTGGCTGGTGCTCAGCACTTGTTAGGTTCCTCCTTCACCAGCCATCCCCAGCAGCTTTGGGGTCAGGCTGGAGTTCATCAGGCAAAGCCTGGGAGAGAGCAGTCCAGGCAGAGGCAGCAGGGCCTGTGGAAGGTGGTCCCACCGGCTGGAAGCAGTGCTGGGTATATTCAGGCCTGCAGGAGCCCTGCTGAAGCCATACCTGTAGGGATAGCGGCCCATGCTTCTTCACAGGATTCACTTTCCCAAGAAATTTGTTGTTGTTTTGTTTTTTTGAGAGACGGAGTCTCGTTGTGTCACCCAGGCCAGAGTACAGTGGCGCCATCTCAGCTCACTACAACCTCCCCCTCCCAGGTTCAAGCAATTCTCCTGCCTTAGCTTCCCTAGTAGCTGGGACTACAGGTGTGTGCCACCATGCCCAGCTAATTTTTATATTTTTTAGTAGTGACAGGGTTTCACTACATGTTGGCCAGGCTGGTCTCAAACTCCTGACCTCAGGTGCTCTGCCCTCCTTGGCCTCCCAAAGTGCTGGGATTATAGATGTGAGCTACCGCGCCCAGCCCCCAAGAACTGTTTTAAAAGAATGCATTTATAGTAGAATGAGACAGGTCAATTTAGCTTCCATGCAGAACTAATGCAATAAGCTAATGTGAATGCTGTCACTTCATATGAAACCCTTCAAGATGTGAAGCCTTATTGGAGAGGGCTGGCACCAAGTCTTAAATGTCTTTTGTCTTTATTCACACTTGCCTAGTTCCTGTATGCCAATAACATCTACCATTTTCTAATTTTTAAAGGAATTATTCAGTCTTCTTGAGACTGAGCAAGTTTACAGAACCATTTAGATTGAAGAATATGATGTTCATTGCCTTTCTTCTCTTTTGGCTTTCAAATTAAGCTTAGAATGTTATTTAGAGCCTGATTTTTCTTCCCTGATGATTGACGTGGAATTTACTTCCTGGTTTACTATCCTACACCATAGAAGAGAATGAACTTAGCGCTAACTCCGTTTATTTCACCTTCACAGATGGGTATGGCTTTGGTTTGTTTGTGCCAGATGAGCCTGGGAGTAAATACTGCCCAGGCATTGTTAGTGTTAAAAATCAGCTCGTTCTCCAGTTCATGGGGAGCTAAGGGAGCCCTGTTGGAAATGTTTGCCTTTGTTCCAGAGGTGAAAACACTAGTGCTGCAGAAGAGGCTGTGTGCTTCCCCTGCGTATCCAGACCGTTGAGACTGATGTTGGTTTGGGTCAGAGTAGGAGCAAGAGGGCACTCAGCAAATGGCCTAGTGAGTTGAATTTCTGAGTATTTAAAACATTTTACTGTTTTCAAAATACACATCGTGGTTTAGACTCACAAAATATTACCAAGTAGAGAACTTTAACTTTTTATTCAGCACATAGATGACTATGATTTATTAATTTCCTCCGCACTTCAGTCTTCTATAAGGCACTGTGTTAGAGAGGGGGTTTGTAATTAACTTATCAATTATTGAGTTGCAGATGAATCCTTCTAATGGACGCAAAGTTACTCTTTAAAGCATTCCCTCAGTGTGTTATTAATTTACAGGGTAAACCCCCTTTGTAGAGAGCAAAGGAAAACTCCTGCTCAGCCCACATCTGAGCAGTCACATCCCAAACTAAGGGACTCGGGAGGAGCCATGAGGCTGAAGGTGCATTAAAATGAGGAGGCGGGCTGTGTCCAGGGAGCTGCTCTGCCAGACCTGGCTTCCAGCCTCAGCTTGCCTCTGCTCAGAACTGTGCCAGGGACGTGGGATGACCAACTGGCCCCAAACTGAATCCCTCATCCGGATTTCTTTGGGTCTTTGCAGGGTTAGGCCATCTGGCCCAGGTGGCTTCTTTGCACTGTGCTGTTTCCTTGGGTTGAACTCTTAACTGTGATCTCAAGATCATAGTTAAGTTTTAAAAGTATGTTGAAAATGACATGAAAATAATGCCTCCCCGAGTGCATTTCCCCTTCCTGGCTTGCGCCTGCCCTTTCCCTACCTTTATACTCTTGTGGCACCTGTCCACCTGTCAGTGCCCCTCCTCACGGTCCACTTCAGGTTTTCTCAGAGCACTGGCTGCATGGCGAGGAGTATGGGTAAGGCCCCGGTGCCCGTCTTCAGCCTGGCCTTCTGGACTATGGGGAGTCGGGCCCCATCTTAGCTCCCAGCTGTCTAGTCCTGTGCTTCCAGAATGAGCCCCTTGCTCCAGCCAGACCTCCAGCCAGGCTAGCACCATCCTGAATGTGCCACATTCATTCCTGACCGGGGACTGGCACTAGCATCCCCTCTTCCTCTCCTGTCCCGCCATGTCCTTTTGAAAGAGTCCTACTTACCAGAAGCAGCCTTACCAACTATCTGCCTCTCATTGAGCATCAGAGCTCTGGCCCTGAGCTTGTACAGAACACGGGATCTGCAGCTCATATTTTCATACCAGCACCGCCCAGCACTGTTGCTTCCCCAGGCTGGCAGCAATTTGGAAGCAGGAAGTAAGAATTGATAGCTGGATAATACTTACCACTGTCATGGCTGAAGGTCTTCGTTAGCCTGAAAGGCAGTATAGGTAAGCACAGGGGTTCTCACATGCCAGCATGCTTCAGAATCTACAGGAGACCTGATGAAACCACTGATCACTGGCCCCACCCCCAGAGCTTCTGACTCAGTGGGTCCAGGGTGGGGCCTGAGAATTTGCATGTCTAACAAGTACCCAGGGCATTGGAGGCTGCTAGTCCTGGGACCATACTTTGAGCACCCTGGGGTAGAGGTTTAAAGAGCATGAGCTTTGAGCCCACCCATCCAGGTTTGAATCCTCGTGCCAAAACTTCCTAACTGGGCAAGAGGTTTGAGCCCTCTGGGGCCCCATATTCTCCTGTGTAAAGGGAGTAAAATCATGGTACCTACCTTACAGCATTGTGGGGGTCAGGTGAGATAACACATCATAGCAGTGTTTTGCATGTAAGAGAATATTATAAATATTAGCTGTTATTAATTATTTTGGCAGGACAGGAAAGACATTGTGATATGGTTGCAAAGTGGCGTAGGAATAACATGAGCTGGGCTCTACCTAGTGCCACCTCAGCTCCTTTTGTTGCCCATGTAATTCGGGGCCAGCTACTCAAAATGATTTAAGCTTCAGTTTCTTGATGCACAAAATGTAGGCAGGAGTATTTGTCTTCCCTCCCTCTGGGTGGTTGTGAGTTTCAAATGGAAGGATGTTCTGAAGGGATTTGTGTGAAAGGCATGTCCTGGGTATTACGAAGAGCTCATATGTGTAGTGTTGGTTTATGTGCAGAATGCTGCGAAACACATGTTTCTGCCACACCTCATGCACCGTGTAGAGTGAGTAGAGGTGGTTATGCCTTAGGTGGCCGGGAGGAGCCCCTGGGTGGACCTGCTGCCCTCTGCCAAAGGCCCTGATTATTCACTGTGGCTTCCCAGTCTCCCCCTGGGGCTATTCGTTTCAGTGATCTGATTTTAGCTGCCTGCCTGTCTTCTTCTAGAAGCTTTTGTCCAGTCTAACTTGGGGCCAAACTAGAAGTTGCCAGGCTAGTCAAAAGAAAATCGATAACCAAGCTAGTGTAATATACTGAATTTCATGTACAATGTTCACTAAGTCCTGTTGGCATACAGATACTTGTACATTATGAGCATCTCATGGTAACCTTTTCATTTTCAAAAGAGTACGCAAGTTGCCTTTAATTTTAAAGAGTTCACTTCATAGTTTGCAGCCTCAGTTTTCACTCCGTAAGATAGATATAATAACTTTCTCTTGGTGATTCTTTCCATATGGTCAGTGTTCATGGCATTTTAACGCTGCCCATGCTCTCTGTGGGGATGAGGCCTGTTGGGAGAATGAAGGAGGGTGTGAGGATTTTTAGCTCTCAGTCGTACATTTGCACGATGGTTAATCATCTCTTCACTGGACTCACTGCTCTGACATGAATATTCCCTGTTCGTGTTATGTGAGTATTAACCAGGTCTTCCTAATCACACTTCTTACCCTTACACCAGCACTGAGATGAAAATGATCCCAAAGCAGAGAGAAAGCCGTATTCTGCTCACTCTACAAAGTAGACCTGGCCTTTCTTTATTATTCCCAGCGCCTACAGACGTGCTGAGAGAGAGAGATTGGCTGGTTTGGATGGTTTTGGCCTGGATTTGTACCTGAGTGTACTCTTGCTCTGTGGGTTCCTTTCAGGCTTAGGTCACAATAGGTGTTGGTTTGGCCTCGCTCCGGTCCTTTGTAGACATCTGCCCACATCACAAAGCCCCCACGTTTGGCACAGCCCGCAGCAATTGGCACTGCCTCCCCGGGAAGAGTCCAGTCCTGGAACAGCGGGGGTTGCAGGTGCATTGGCACGTGGTGGTAGGGAGCGCACACAGGCCTTGCCTACCCAGCGCCTGGCGACGCTCAGCAACACCGTCCCATCCCTGAAATATCTTGGCCTCGTGGGCTTGTCACTCCAATTAAAACTTAAACATGAGAGCGGCTCAGGCTGCTTCTCCCTTTGTGCTGAATTTGAGCATGGACGGTGCCAGAAGCATGTCATGGAGACTGTTAAGGGGTGCCATGTTGCAGGGAACGTCAGGAGTGTCAGGGATCCATTTCTTCAAGATTAGCATCTTGTTGGTTGCTGCTGCAAAGTGCACCTGAAAGGCAAGTTTCTGTTTGCCAACAGAAAGTCACCTTTGGGATGGTGGTGAAAGTCATTTTCCACATGTTCACAGATACAGCCGTGTTACCAAGCCTCACGCTATGACTTATCTCTGGCAAGGACTTACAAAATAGTCTCTCTGGCTGATTGTCAAAAATTACATCATATCGGAGTAAACTGCTTTTAAATCAGACATCCATTATTCATGTATATTAACTGCTTTTTTATTTTTTTATTGGCTGTTTTGTGTATGATTTACTCTTTTCTCACTGGCTCCCCCTCTCTCCCCAGTTGTCTTTCTCATCCCTGTTTTTTTAAGGTCTTAGCTCATCTGTGAATTTATAGAGACTGTTCATCTAGCTTTGTGCATGAACACTGATATGCACACCTTGCATTTTTGTAGTTCAATTCCACATTTCCGTGGATCTTACTTTCGTTGGGTCATAATAGCAACGTGGGTCGTTTACATGAGTAAATTCTACCATGAAGATGTTTAGGACTTTTTCTTTTGTATCTTTTGTTTTTTAAAAAGGAGCATCACTAGTCTTGTACTAGAAGATCTGTACTGAATAAAAGTGTACCTGGCACTTAGCAAACAGCTATATACATTGCAGTTGGTGGACAGCAAATAGACTTTGTGTGTCCATTTCTATTTGTGAAGCCTGTCTTTACTGTAAGGCCAGCATAGCAGTCGCCTGGAAGAGGTAGATACACGCAGACATGCGCAGTGTGTATTCATCTGCTCATTCTTTCATCAAGTGTATACTGAACCCCTCCTATGTGCCGAACACTGCACAGGTATCCAAAGGAGCTTCTGTTCCTTGCACACAGGGGTGGGGTCGCACCCTGCGCATCTGGCATCTTGATGGTTATGGTACTTTTTCCTGATTCATGGCATTTGACTGGTTGGAATAAAGACTAGGTACAGATTATTCTGTGTATTTAACCCCCAAATCAGCACTGTTGTTTTTGCAGACAGCATCTACATTCTTTTATGCCCATTACTTGAATCTTTGTTGACTCAGACCCTCCTTCTGGAATGATTTTCTGTCTCCTAAAAGTGCATTCTTTAGAAGTTTCTTTCATAAGGACTTGGTCACAAGTGTTTTCTGTGTTTCTTTCTTACGGCATCTTCATTACATCCTTATCCTTGAAAAGTAGTTTTGCTAGTCTTTTACAGTTTTAGCTCGACAGTTATTCTCGCTCAGCCTTTGAGGGTGTGACTGGTTTGCCTTCCACTGACACTCCTGAGTTGGCTGTCAGTCTGTCATTCTCTTTTAGGACTTTCACTCCTTTTGACTGCTTTTAAGATCTCTCCTTGTCTTTAATTTTCTGTGGTTTCATGCCAGTGTCTCTTTGTGTGGATTTATTTATTTTTATCCTGTCTGGGATTTCTTGTGTGTCCCTCCTTTCAGTTGTAGAGAATTCTCGGTCCTTATCTTATTGGAAATGTATCACGATGCTCTGCGTGGAGCTCAGGGGAGGTGTGCATGAAGGCAGCTTCTCCCTTCCTTCGTGCTGCTCACTGCCCATTCAGATTTCCCATCTCTCTCTATGTTGCATTCCGCATAATTCCTCAACTCTGTATTCCAGTCCACAGTTTATCTCTCGGACTTATTTCTTGCTTATCTCATCCATTGACTTTTTAATTTCTAGAAATTCTCTGCTTTATTTTTCAAATCTGCTTAATCCGATTTCCTACTTTTTATCCTCTCCCTCTTTAATCTGTCAACATTTTCAGCATGCTTATTTTGTATTCTTTATTTGATCTTGCCTAGAAGTCTAATTCTCCTTGTTTTTCTGTCTCACATATGATAAATCATTTCTTGCTGTATTTGGATTTGTTTTTTAATTGTGAGCTAATACTCAGTTGATCTTGATTTGTAGGTTTCTTAAAGGGGCCTGAGTTGAGATTGTTTCCCTCCTGAGAAGATTCTGCCGAGGTACCAGGAGGTATGTTACCAACCCGAAAATACTTTATTAGGCTTGGGTTCTTTTAGCCTTGCAGGTGGTGTAAACTCAAACCCAGAACTTGTGTGGCAGCAGACATGTGACTGCAGACTGTTTTCCACCCTGAACTGAACCTGAGGCAGAGAAGGTTCTGGGTAAGCTCTCTGCACCAATAGATATTTTCCCCCTCTTGCTCGCTTTTTACTGAATGTATGTAGCCCTGCAGGGACCCGACTGTAGGTTCTGCTTCATGCTGGGCAGACACTTGGTCTCCTGTTTCCCCAGCTCTCCAGGCTCCTGACACCGGAGGGGGAGCCCAAACTAGCCCCTGGCTTGAATGCTCTCTTACCTTCCTGGGTTTCGTGCTCTCTTCATTTTGGGCTCCTGTGGATTTCTCTGATTGCTTATTAAACAGAATGTCTGAAGGACTGTTTGATGTTAGGCTGAGTCTTATCCAGCATGGTCACTGTAAATGGCAGGGTTTTCCAGACATTCTTGTCTGCCATGTTGTCAGAGGTGGGACTGTCAGACTGGAATCAGTTGGGGCACTCTGGCATCTGGATAGTATGAAGAGATCTCTGTGGAACCATCTTCTATTTTGGGTAGGATGGAGCAGTTCCTTTTACATACCAGCAGCAAGATCCAGGAGTGGAGGAAGGTGTTACGCACTAAAAGCAACATCTGAATATCTTTGGGGTCTGAGGCTATGGGAAGCTCTGGATTTGCCTGGCATTGTGTACCAGTCCAGTGAGCCTCCAAACACAAATGCAGGCATTTAGTGAGATGCGGGAATGTGTAACTGACACTATACCTGGGATGTGCTGCCCTTTAATAATTGCCACATGAATGAATGAATGATAGGATATCTCTGCCCCCAGGAACCTTAGAGTTGAAGCCTAGGAGAGTGTTACAGTGTTTGGTGTGATGCGGTGTGGTGCTTGGTAATAGTGCTGCAGAGCCTCCCCTGACCTGCTGGAGTCACCGCCTCCTCCCCTCCAGTATCTGAGAACCACAGATCTAGGGAAGAGCCGGAAGAAGATAAGACACAGGTCAGGGTAGCCTTGTCAAAACACCATCTGACACGTGCAGACAGCAAGGACTCTCAGCACTGACCAGGGGAACGGGCACTGTGTGCCGAGGACATCACGGAGAAGCGAGCACAAAGGCAGCTGGAGTGGACAGAAAAGGAGAGAGCAGGCGGTTTAACTGCCTCACTGCCCAGCATCTGGCTTCTGATCACGACTTCCCCGTTCAGAAGAGCCACATATGTGAGGTAGTGATGGAGATAGGTTACTAGGGATCAGAAAGAAAGTGGGTAGATGGTGTCATCTCCAGGAAGTGTAGTCGCATCTTCCTCTCTTGCCTCTTCTCTTAGACTCTGCTCAGCCCAGCACAGCACCTCCTAACCTTTGGCTCTCTTTGCCACTTCCCTTTTTTAAATGGCGGCCAACAAATCATCTTCAATTGAAAAAGCTTTTAAAATGCTGTCGTCTTGTAAGGAGGCCTTCCGACTCCTCCTGAGCTCTCTGGACAGACAGTGCTGGGCTTCTGGGGAGCTGAGCCAGCTGCTGGGGTGGTTATTGTTGGTTTAATGCCTGTAGCAGGTATTTGAGTATGAAGACTCAGTATTTCGATAAAATTAAAACACAGAGCTCCTTTCCTCATTCATCAGTATAGGACCAAAATTCTGGGAGGGTAAGGCTCTATAATCTCTTCACAGTGATTTCAGTATGCAAGTGGTTCATGATTAATTATGAGGGTGATAGCCCCCAATTTAGGAAAAGGTTGCGGTGTTAATCCATTTTTTACTGGGTGAAGGAAGAAGCTGGTATGCCTTGAACTCACCCCTCCCCCACCCTCCACAGGGACAAGAGCCATCTCTCAGCTCTTTCCTTCACAGTGCCTGGAAAGCCAGTCCAGGCCACACCTGGATGCTGCGGGGCCTGCCTGCCCACGGCGGTGGCTGATGCCTTCCCGTTGTTGGGCCTGTGGCTGGTGTCTCCTTCCTGACTCTGGACCGCTACCCCTGCTGCTTAAGACACCAGCTGCCAGGACATGGCTAGAAGATGGTCGGTGAGTCTCCTCAGACAGGCAGGCCCCATCTATGGAGGAGCAGGACAGCTGGCGGTCAGGCCCCAGCTGGGGAAGAGGCGGGCTCTGTCAGCTGGCAGCAGGCTGGGACTTCTGCACGTCACCCAGCGTCCCTGCACGTTCATTCCAGTGCCTAGAAGATGATTGATAAATATCTGTTGGCCGGCTCTTGAATGAATTACAGCATTATTTATTTTATCTAAAAATTAGAAACAATCCATATGGAATTGTGTATCCACAGAGAAATTCTACACAACCATGAAAAAGTACAAGATCTATCTATAGGTACTGCCACATAGGGAAAAGGAGTTATGAAATAATCCCATTTAGGAAAAAAATGTGTATACACACAGAGACAGATGTGCAGAAGAAAAGTCTAGAAGTATATATATCAAACTGTTAAAAGTGGTGATTTCTGAGAGATGAATATACAGAGGGCTACCACTTTCCTTATAGAATTCTGTTATGTTAGAATTTGTTGTAAGATGTATCATATTTGAAATCAGAAAAAGATTTTTAGAAATAGATTTCAGATACATCAGAATCACTGACAAAATTGCAAGTTAAGATTCTAAGACTAGGATTTATGGAAATACTTTAAGGTCTCTAATTTAAAAAAACAGATGAATAGAGAACTTTCTGCTAAAGTTATTTTTCAAGATAATGCTTGCCTTTCCCCCATTGCCTTCTAGGTCTACCTGGAAGCCAAAGAGGAGGAAAAATTCTCTGTGTCATGCATTTCCTATAGTACCATTGTAAAGCACACAACCAGCCTCAACATGGTTTAGCTGTTTTAGCTAATTCTTACAGAAACATCTAATGCCTGCAAAAATTTGCTCTGTAATCACTGTTCAAGTTCTTCTCTAATATACACCTGGTACTTAAAAGGAACCATCCTCAACATCATCTTTGGCAGCCACATTAGTGCAGAATATTTTCTCTGGGATTTGAGCTGGGGTAGGTTTTTCCAGCATATCTGTACACCTCTGAGAATGAGTCAAGTGGCCATGGGTTGAGACTCACCCAACTAGGGCAATAAAGAGAAAAATTAGTCTAATGCACGGTCTTAACAAGAGGGAGAGTGTGAGCATGAATAATTAATCTCACTAGTCTATGGCAATCAGATAAAATGAAGTCCCATTTGCTCAACCTTATTAAAAGAGAGAGAGTACGTGGGAGGGAGGGAGAAATGGTAAAGGTCGTTAAGGGACTTGTAACATGGAAAGAACTGCCTTTGAGATGGGTAATGTGTTTTCTAATCTCTGTGGTCTTTAACTAAACGTCATGGTAAAGGTACTCTTCAGATAGTTCTGATTCGTTGAATTATTAAACATTTTAGAAAATACTGGACTCTGGACTAACTTAGATGTCTTTATGATGAATTTGCAGAGAGTCTTTTTGGAAAGGGATTACATCTCACTATATCACTAAGAAATAATTTATCCACTTGTCAAAAAAGACCAACTGGAAGACATAAAGACACATGAACCTACTCAGTATCAGATTTCAGTTCTTAGATTTACCATCAACATTTTACTGACTTAAAGGCCTTACCTTCCTGCTACAGAAGTTGAAGTATTTTAAAAACAAGAGAATATTGAGTGCAAATTTTTGAACACTCTAATGATAAGTAGATGCAGAATACTACTTTTATAATAGAATGTGAGGTTGCTCTTTATATTTTCTCCCTCTAGGTGCTGATTTTATATAATTTTTAGGTTATTCCCTGAAGATAAGAGATTTGGTTATTTCTGTATACTTACTTGGAAGAATAATCTTACTCTTGATATTTTTAAATTGTTGAAATTTTCTGCGTCAGAAATTTTTCAACTGCAATTGTTCTCTGTAGTCTTTATGGATTAAGAGGGCATTTTAAATTTTGAATTTGTCCTTTTTCCTTCTAGATGCTGTTAGCAATAGTTAATATTATAGTGTTCTTTTGACTGTTAGAAACTTCCAAAGATTCACTTGTTAGAAATGTGTGTTGACAGGATTGATTATTTTCAAGGTAGAGAATATTTAATTTATTATTAACTTCTCAATACTAAAGTAAAAATCTGTATCCTGGTAAGTGATAAATGTATAGGTTGACAAGAAGAAATGTACATCATTTCCATGTGTGTGCTCAAAGGATAAATCTTTCTACAAAATATTACTATTAAAACCTTTGGCTGGGGCCAAGTGTGGTGGCTTACGCCTATAATCTCAGCATTTTGGGAGGCTGAGGTGGGAGGATCACTTGAGGTCAGAAGATCGAGACCAGTCTGGCCAACATGGTGAAACCCCGTCTCTACTAAAAATACAAAAATTAGCCAGGCGTGGTGGCGGGCGCCTGTAATCCCAGCTACTCAGGAGGCTGAGGCAAAAGAATCGCTTGAACCCAGGAGGCAGAGGTTGCAGTGAGCCAAGATCGCGCCACTGCACTCCAGCCTGGGTGATAGAGTGAGACTCAGTCTCAAAAACAAAAGCAAAAAAAGACCAAAAACTTTTGGCTGGGTGCAGTGGCTGATGCCTATAATCCCAGCACTTTGGGAGGCCAAGGCAGGAGGATCGCTTGAGCTCAAAAGTTTGAGACCAGGCTGGGCAACATAGTGAGACCCCTTCTCTACTTAAAAAATTTTAAAAAAAGAAAGAAAGATATCAGCAGGCCGTGGTGGGACACACCCATAGGTCCAGCTACTCGGGAGGCTGAGTGGGAGAATTGCCTGAGCTCAGGAATTTGAGGCTACAGTGAGCTATGATGTTGCCACTGCACTCCAGCCTGGATGACAGAGCAAGACCCTGTCCCCCCACCCCCTCAAAAAAACCAAAAACTTTTGAGTTCATTAATTTAGAAATATCAACATGATCACTAGGATAGAAAGTACGCTCAGAACTTGGTGTGTTTGCGTGTGTGTTAATGAGGAGCCTTCTGAATGTGAATCTGGGGCAAGGACTGTGTCCTCAGCACCTACAACAGTGACTGACACATAGCAAGCACTTAATGTTCTTTGAATTAAGTTGAATTGAATTAATACTTTTAAAGCAAAAAACATAAATTTCCCCCTGCTAGAGAGAAGACACGAGGTGTTCTAATATAACAGTGCATCGTCTGGAAATCAGGGGTACCTTCTTATTACTTTCATACCCTGTGGAACAGAGCATCCTAAAACTAGCAAGCAGAGAGTGAAGAGAGAAGTGTTTGGAAGTGAGTTTGTGTTTTGGTTTGTAGTTCAGTCCGAAGGAAGCATCCAGTGGCTAACTATACAAGCTTCATCTTCCTGGTCCTTGTACTATTCCTTCTTTTCCCGCCTGTGTTGTAAATTCAGATGAGAACTCATGCTGGCTCATCTGCAAGCTTCCTGATGCCTTGCGAGCTTTCCCATTCATTCCAAATCAGAAGCAGTCAGTGGCCCCATCGTTTCCAGACAGCTTTCTCTTTGTTAAGAAATTAGAATACCTGATTTCCCCGCGTTTTCCTTGTGGCCTGAGTGTGCACCTTGGCCTGAGAAATTCACGGGATTTCCTTCTCTCTCCCTTTGCATTTCTTTTTGGCACTCTAATAGCCATGTCCCTATACTATCAGTAACCTGAAAAAGATCAGGAAATTAAGTGGCAGAACATCTTCACGGGAGCTGAGTGGTAAGGATCATGCCTTCCACGATGGTGAAATGAAAGTGTTTGATGTTGGCCTGGTGTATGAAATTGTGGGCCCACACATTTCTCTTCCTCTCTCAGATCCTGGTATATAGCCTGGAAGCAGGACGCCGCCTCTTGAAGCTGGGTAACGTTCTCCGTGACTTCACATGTGTCAACCTCAGCGACAGCCCTCCCAACCTCATGGTCAGTGGCAACATGGACGGGAGGTATGTGAGTTGGAAGGGCATTGCCTTGCAGCCCCACGGCTTCGGCCAAGGCCTGGCCACCCGGCCCCCACTGCGCTGCTCACACTGCCCGGTTCTCATTCAACAGCTCTGCCCACCTGAGTTCAGCCCCGATCCCATAAACACTCTAGACTCGGAGAACAAAGTCCTGTATTAGGTAATAGTTGGATGTCGCTATGTCTCTGCTTCATTTCTGAAGCACCATGGGAAGGTTTTCTTTTAAGCCATTTGGTGGACGCAGTTGGTAGAAGGTCCAGGGAGACCACTTGGAATATATTTTGTCCCCCTGCTGCAGAATTTGTTTGGCACTTAAAAGCTCACTTTCTAATATTAAAAACAATAACCTAAGGGATGAATCATGTTCAACAAAATAGGGTTTCCTGCCAAATGATGTCAAGAGTGTATTTCAGAACCTGGTGGTGTCCCTCTGGCGATGGAGGGAAAGGGAGACTTCATGTGAACAGATTCCAGTTTCTATTTAGCTGATTAGCAGCCTTCTCTTTAACGCACTGGCTTAGGGAGTCAGCTTTTCCCGGTACAGGGGCCTGTGCCAGCCGCGGGCACCCCAGGAACCATCAGCAAGAAAGGATTAAAGTGTTTGAAAAGACCCTCTGAGTCCAAATTTTAGGTTTCTCCCCCCTTCCTCTCTCCTTGTTTTTTCTTTTCCTTTTCTTTTTTTCTTTTTTTTTTGGCCGGTTATCTGCTGTGTCTGATCCAGTGCCCTGAAGAGAGGTAGCATGGCTGAGGGCCAGGGGTGGCTGGTACCCCCTCCCCTGGGCCCGGCCCCGGGCTGCAGGTGGCGGGCTGCTCGGAGGCGGGTGTCAGATCGTGAGGCGGGTACTCCTCTGTGCCAGATCCCAGGCCTCTGTCCCGCCAGTGCAGCAGCTTGCAAAAATAGTTACTCTGTCAAACAATATTTTCAACTCCTGACCTTCACTCCTAGATACCCGCCCCCAACTTAGAGCAAGGAGATGATGTGAGTATGCTTTACTGGGGAGAAAAATAATCATTTTTCTTCAAGGCCTCCGAAAATGCCCGATGTTCTGGTGCTTGAGAACTGAACTCCTCAGTGTGTCTGGGCACGCACTGGGCTAGCTCTCTTTAGAAACTACGCTTGATAAGTGGCCCCACATGTGGCATGGCAAAAGAATCAAGTCAGTTTGTAGTTCTAATCCCGCATTTTAGTTTCCAGGTTGAGCTATGCAGAGGCTCCAAGCGCCCCTCCCAGGATCTCCACACAGGGGCCTGGCAGCTGCTTGCTTTTGAGGAGAGGCGATGTGGAGGGCTCTTTGGGATGGTGGATGATGCTCAGAGTGTGCTTGCAGTGTGAACATTTGTATCTTCAGCCACAGCTTAGGCTCACTGGAAACCAGAAGGGTGTTGCAGAGAAGAAACCTCTGCTTTCTGCATAATTTCAAAAATATTAAGAAAACAATTCTTCAAAGTTCCAAAAAGCAAAACTTGAATTTGCAGCAAGCCAGGTACTATGTTGAATCATAATGAAGCTATGTGTAGGCATCGTATTAGGTATTATTAGTAATCTAGAGATGGTTTTTATGGGAGGGTGTGTGTAGGTTATATGCAAATACCACACCACTTTATATGTAAAGGGGGACTTGAGCATCTGTGGATTTTGGAATTGCAGGGGGTCTTGGAACCAGTCCCCTGTGGATACTGAGGGATGACTGTACACACTCAGGAGAGCTGACTTTTCCTCTGGAGCAGGCTGCTTGTTACGTACGCACTGCCAGAGAGGCGTTCTGTGCATAGTGTCGGAGGGCTCTCTGGTCAGTTTGCAGTCCAAATTTGACTGTGTTAAGTCCATTTTATTAGTAAGCCAATGTTACATTTTTTAAAAAATGCTCTGTCTCTGTGGATGAAAAGAACAGACTAGTGGCTTAGAGTTGGAGGTGGGGCATCCAAATTGGCATTTAACCAGTGTGAGTCCTAGAGCAGTGCCAGCTGTGTGCCCACTGCTGGTACATTAGGGGCAGCCGTCATATGTAAGAATACTCCCTGAGTCAGGGTTGCTGGGTCAGCAGCTTAGAATTGAGGGGTTTAAAATCTGTTGTTTTAATAAAAATTGCACATCTAGGAAAAAGGAATGAGGAAACTAGACTAAGTGTGGTAGAGGGAAATCTTGCTTTTTTCCCCCAGAGGCTTAATAGCTATGAATAAGATCTTATTAGAGATGCCGGCCCAGGCTTGTATAGCTTATGTTTTATGTTAAAAGTGGGAGTAAGGGGTCAAATATTATGAAGAGAACTATGTCCTTGGCTGTCACTTACTGACTGATGCAATTTTTTACAAACCCTAGAACCTTCCTATTTTATTTTAAAAACTTAATTCCCACTGCATTCTCTTAGTGCTTTATAAATAACTTGGGAATGAGATGGACTCTAAAGGTACATAAAACTGCCCCAGATTAAGACAAAAATATGTTTTCATTAAAGTAAGGAATCAGTTTTAAGTCGTTCGCAAACATGGGTGGGATTTTGCAAGGAGTTTTATTTTGGGGGTGTGGGGGGACAGTGGACTTAAATTAAAAATGAAAAAGTATCTGTCCTATCACTCAAGAAAACCCAGACACTTGAGGTCAGGAGTTCAAGGCCAGCCTGGCCAGATGGTGAAACCCCATCTCTACTAAAATACAAAAATTAGCCACACATCGTGGCTCATGCCTGTAGTCTCAGCTACTCGGGAGGCTGAGGCAGGAGAATCGCTTGAACCCAG
This sequence comes from Papio anubis, assembly GCF_008728515.1. Classification (NCBI taxonomy): domain Eukaryota; kingdom Metazoa; phylum Chordata; class Mammalia; order Primates; family Cercopithecidae; genus Papio; species Papio anubis. Next base: position 111,338,428 of record NC_044984.1, read on the forward strand.
GAGGTAGAGGTTGTAGTGAGCCAAGATCACACCACTGCACTCCAGCCTGGGTGACAGAGCGAGACTCCATCTCAAAAGATAAAGAAAAACTAAAAAATAAACAGAGTCTGATGAAGAGCAAGAGAAAGATTGGGGTGGAAACTGAGTTAATGTTAGAGCATGCTTTTCCCTTGCTGGGAGGGAAGGCTTGTAAAGATGGGAGCGGAGAGAAAAGTGAGATTGTGCGTAAGAGTTTTATCAGTGTAGATCAGTGAGTTTTTCTGAATGCATATTTTGTCTCTTCTTGCTAAGACTAAAAAGAAAGAGCAATGAGTAATGGTACGGTGGGAGTGATGCACATTGGCGTTAGGACTGGCTGCTCGTGTCCATTCCACTTACCACACACTCTCTGGTGTTTGGCGGGTGCTAGCACAGTATATTTTCTATTAATTCTAAGATGTATGTTTAAAAAAAAAACATTTTCACATCTGTGAAATCAGAATGGACTTTTACAATAGCATCATAAAATGGCAGCATTTTTAAAAGTTACACAAAGTAATGATGCTTCTTGGAATCAGTGGCGTTTTCAATGAAATGAAAGTATATATTCACTGAAGGCAACAATGAATTAATAGCTTAGGAATTCACATTTATGAGAAACTTGAATGAGTCACTAAGGAAAAGTCTGCAGGAAGTAATCACTTTTTTTTTTTTTTTTTTTTTAGTTTAAACCCTATCTGGGGTTTATTAAACATTTAGAATCTGAATATTTATGTCTTTCACTAAATTTGGAGTTTCCTGCCATTACTTCCTCAAATAGTTTTTCTGAATAATCCCTTTCTCCTCGCCTTCTGATAACCTCAATAATGTAAATATTAAACCTTGTGAAATTTTCCAACAGGACACCAAAGCTGTGTTCATGTTCTTTCCCAAATCTTTCTTTCTGTTCTTCAGATTGCATCATCTCTGTTGCTCTAACTTCAGGTTTATGGACTCTTTCCTGTGTCATCTCCATTCTGCTGTTGAGCCTATCCAGTGAATTTTTTATTTCAGATTTCATCTTTTCTTGGTTAAAAATTTCCGTTCATTTCTTTTTATACATATAGTTTCTGTGTCTCTGCTGAGGTGGTCACTGTCAGTGTTCCCATGCGCTTTACCTTTACTTTGTGGAATATAGCTACAAGTTCTTTAAAGTCGTTGAGGGTTCCCAGACTGGCTTATCTTAGGGTTTACATCTGTTAATTGTCTTTTCCCTTAAGAAAGGGTCACATTTTCCTGTTTGGCTTTTGGTTTGGGGTATGTCAAGTAATTTTGAATTGTATTCTGGACATTGTGGATGTCGTGTTGTATACACTCTGGATCCTGTTATGTAATCCTCCAACGAATGATTTTTGCTTTGTTTTGCTTTTAAACAGGCAGTCACCCTGCTTAGGTTCAGACGGCAAGTTCTATTTTACCCTCTGTGGATGGTGACTCCAGTGTCAGTTCGCTTTCCAAAGCTGTTCAGTTTCTATGCTGTTTTTGGTCTGCGCATGTGCCACTTGGGTTAGTCTGAGGCTTGGCTCACTCTTAGTTGAGCTCTTAAAGCCGTTGCCGTCCTGCTTTGAATCTGTCCCACATAGCCCAGGGATGAGCCTGGGACTTATGTGGGTTTAGACACAGTATTATGTGATCCCTTTCTTGAGGTTTCTCCTCTCTTAATCCTTACACTTTCCAGCCTTCAAGGATTCCTTTCTCTTATAGTTCTTTGGTCAGAAAGATAGGGTTTCTGTCAGAGTTCTACCTGCCTGAATCGCCGCCACCATGCAGCATGTGACTGGGGACTGTCCTTGTGGCACAGCCACAAGAAAGAGGAAATAACCCCACAATAACCCTCACCCCTATTCTTTGGGGACTGCAGGGGCCCCTTTTGTTCCTCTGGTCAGAAAGATGGAGTTTCTATTGGAGTTTTAGCTTCCTGCACCACCACACAGTTCTGCATGTTGGAGTCCATACTCCGGGCAAGGCTGCAGGAGGAAAAAGGGAAAAAAATGGGAAACTCCTCCCCTATACAGCCACTTCCATGGGTTTGAGTCTCCTCTGCAATCCATCGGCTTGCGTTGACTCCCCAGAGTCCTCAGGTGTTTGTTCTTGTGTTTTGTCCATAGGTTTTGCTGGCAGTCGACAGGAGAGAGGCAGCAGTGGGCTTACTCCGTCCTGGCCAGAATCAGAACGTCCTGCTTTCTTTTCAGTGACTGAAGTCAGCACTGTAGTTGGCAGTCAAGGGCTGTATTAAATGAGGACCCTTCCTGTTCTGTAGCTCTCAGTCTTCTTATCTGTGATCTGCTCATTTTCACCAGTGCAGCTGGGGATCTAGCAGGGAGAAGCTGATCCGTGCTGTGCTATGGAGAACCAAGAGTTGGTGCTAAGGGCAAATGTCAGGCTGTAATTGGGTTACTAAGTCACTGAGCCAGCAGATTCCAGTGTTTTCCCCCATGGTCTCAAGTTTATTTTTTAGCAGCTGTATTGAGATTTAATTTACATGCCACATAATTCACCAATTTAAATTGTACAATTTAGTGTTTTGAGTAGGTCCACAAGGTTGTGCAGGTATCACTACAGTCCATTTTAGAACATTTTCACCCCAAAGAGAAACCCCACATCCATTAGCAGTCACTCACCCTTTCCCTTATCCCCTCCAGCTTTAAGCAACCACTCATCTACTTACTTTCTCTGTGGATTTCCCTGAACATCTCCTATAAATGAAATGATGTAATCTATGACCTTTTATGACTGGGCTTATTCCACCTAGTATGTGTTTAAGATAAACCCAAGTTGTAGCATGTATCGGTATGTCATTCCTTTTTCTGGCCAAGTAATACTCCCTTGTGCAGATGTACTACATTTTCTTTATATCAGTTAGTGGACATTTGGGCTGCTTCCACCTTTCGACTATTATAATGCTACTGTTATCATTTATGTGTAAGTTTGTTTGTGGATGCATATTTTCAGTTCGGTTGGGGAAATACACTGGGAGTGGAATTGCTGGCTTATGTGGTACTTCTATGTTAAACCATTTGAGGAATTGCCAGACTCTTCTATAGTGGCTGTACCATTTTACATTCCCACCAGCACTGGATGAGGGTTCCAGTTTCTCAGCCCCCTCACCAACACTTGCTACTGTCTCAAATTCTAGATTGCATTTCTCTGACAGCCCGTGGTGATGAATATCCTTTCACGTGCTTATTGCCTGTTTGTATATCTTCTCTGGAGAGATGTCTATCCAAATCCTCAGCCCATTTTTTAATGGGGCTGTCTTTTTATTATTGAGTTATTAGAGTTTTTTTTATATAGCCCAGGTACAAATCTCTCATCAGATATGTGATTTGCAAAATATTTTCTCCCATTCTGTGGGTTGTCTTTTCACTTTCTAGATTGTATTCTTTGAAGCACACAAGTTTTCAATTTTGATGAAGCTCCATTTGTCTGTTTTTTTTTTCTTTTGCATTTGTGCTATCGATGTCATAGCTAAGAAACGATTTCCTAACCCATGCTCACAAAGATTAACTCCTAAGTTTTCTTCAAAGGGTTTTATAGTTTTGGCTCTTACACTGAAGTCTGTGATCCATTTGGCGTTAATTTTTGTATATGGTGTGAGGTAGAGACCTAAACTTCATTCTTTTGCTTGTGGATATCCAGCTATCCTGGCACCATCTATTGAAATGACAATTCTCTCCGCCATTCAATTGTCTTGGCACCACTGTTGAAAATGAATGGACTGTAACTTTGAGGGTTTATTCCGGACTCTCAGTTCTATTCCATTGATCTGTATGTCTTGTGTTCTGGCACTACCACACTATGCAGCTTTTTGATTATAATACCTCACCCTTTTTAAAATAATACAACAGTAAACTTACAAATGTCAGGCATGTTGAACGGTGTCACTGCATATGAAAGTAACAATATGTATATAGGAAATACTCATGACTTAGTTAATAACCAAACGTTTTAGTATTTCCAACTTGGGACCATGTGCCCTTTTCTTGGCATTATATACATTATCATCTTTGTCCACTGGGTGGAATTGTTATGGATCTCAGAATTTTGGTTCAAGACCATCTAATGCTGGTCCAGAAAGGTTCAGTGACCAGTCTGAAAGACTTGTTAGTCTTGGCCACATAGAATTGTATGTTCTCTATTCAGAGAACTCTAAACTTCAGAGATACAGCCTTAAAATACAGAGAGCGCTAAGCTTAGCCTAGCTGGATTAAACTGGCAGTTCTACCTGAAAATACATGTTTTTCTAGTTGCTGTTTAAAATGAATCTTTCACTAAGGCCATCGTCAGTGCTTTGTAGATAAAGCTATTGATTTTGGCATATAAGGTTATATTTAAAATCCTCTTTAATATTTAATAGCCCAGGTTCACAGTGAGACCAAACAGAATCATGTATTGATTTCTTTAAAACAATACTATTTTTAAAATTAATTTGGTCATTAAAAAAAGCCTACATTGTAATACCTTATTGCTTGTTCCCTTTATTTTCTGGGTAGAAATATAGCTGAAGGTCAGGTCCTCCTTAATGAAACTGCCGAGCCAGACACTGAATAGGCTTCAGCTTGCCATCAGCTACAGTGTGCCTCATTATCATATGGGAGTATTTAATCCAAGCCAATAGGAAGCACGCCCTGAGTTGTGACCCCCCAATTACAGAATCTCGGCGCTTGCTTCTTGCCCTGACAAATATAAAGTTGTGTGCTGTGCTCGTGCTACTGCTGCCTGCTGTTAGAGAGAGTGATTGGGGCGTAAATGTTGCATTTGCTCCATCTGCAAGTGTTATAATAAGTTATTCAAAGCTCTTAACACAGGACCAACCAGAGCGTGCCTCCCTCTCGGTTCCAGCACGTTTTCCTGCCCATCAGATGGATGCTCCTCTGTTGGAGTCTTTGGAAGGTTCTGGTGTCTTTTGTTTTAATTGGTGGGCTACTGCCGACTCCTATGGCGTGATTTTCATTAGAGAGGGGCTGGAGAGAGGGAGTGTTGGAACCGTCCTCCAAGCCCAACCATGAATATTAAACATAATACAATTACAGCTTTCAGACCAATTATTTTTTCTTTCAACGGGCAAAGTTGATGAAATACTCGCTAGATGGGGATTCACAATATCTACCATTGGCTCCTCTTTGTCCCTGGAATCGGTTGTCTTGGCATATTCTAGTGCCCATTTGCTGTGCTACCTGTTTCCCAGCGTCGAGTATTTGGTTTGAGCACTGAGCTGACGACGGGCTTTGCCAAGGCGCACGGCATTCAGGCCGGTGCTGCGCGCTGTCAGATGTCCGAGGCAGATACCTGTTCCTTCACGTGAATCTGAATGGCTTGGGTGGACTTAGCACACTGTGCTGCTTCTGTAGACGAGAAGCCAGAGTGGTGCTTCTTTAAGGAGATGTCAGAAAAATGTTTTTCCTTTTTCCCAAGGGGCAGAAGTTCAAGGCTGGTTTGGCCTATTTTTTTTTTTTCTTAGTGATATAAAATACACTGAGGCCATATCTTTTGGTTTATTTGTTTATTTTGCTTGGAGCCATCCATGCTGGTATCTAAATACAATAGGAAAACAGATGGCAAACTTTGAACTTCTGGACCAAATTTGTGTTTGCCTTTGTCTCCTTAACAGCCAAACTGTAAATTATGGAGTATAAATATTCAACAGAGGAGCTCTTTATGGAAATCACCATAGCAGAATAGACTCTGATTAACCAAATATGCACTGAAAAGTACTTGGTAAACATTTCCGCTCCCCCTTTCCCCAATCCTTTTCAAGTTCCCATTATGGCCTAAAGTCAGAATTCTCTTTACAGCATTTATACTTTTTCTCTTCCCTGCGCACACAGCCCGAGTTGTCTTACCTACGCATGCCTAAGGATAGGTGTCTGTAAATGTGACAGAGGAAGACCTTTGTTTTCAAAGTCGTCTTCAGACTCTCTCTGCATCTTTCTGCTCCCAGATCCCTGACTGGCAAGTCAGAGACTGAACAGCATCTGTAGCAACGGACCTCTCTATTCACTTGCGTTGCCTTGTCAGTTACACGGCCTAGCAGGAAAAAGAGAGTGTCTCCTCTGTGTTCTAAAACGACGTATTGTTCCATCCTGTTTTATTTCACCTTATCTAAGAAATAGATGAAAGTATTATTTTTAAAATTATGAAACAGAACATATGTATGGGAGCGTATATAAGGTATGTGTACAGTTTCAAGAATAACCGAGAATGCCCGCGCATCCACCTCTCAGCTCAAGAAAGAGTGTGACCGTTGAAGGCCTCCCGGTCATGAATGAATTCTTGTTTTTTAAACATGGCAGCATCCAGAAGAAAACACAAAAGCCTCCTTTATTGCCCTCTTTCTTCTCCAAGGTAATTGTTGTTAATGTTTCAAATATGTGCTTTCAGAATTTGATCTTCAGAATTGTTTGGTTTTATTTAAACAGGAAGTATACACATTCAAAATGGGCTCAAAAGCAGAGTAACCTAGAGGGCTAAGCGCACCCTCTTCCCAACAGCCTTGTCAGCCTCCCTCATTGTGATCACTTGAATGCTGAGCGTTCTCCGGGCCGTCTGCACCCACACAGCCTAAACGCATGCCCCCCAGCACATGCCTGTGCGCACGGCTGCCAGTCGGCCTGTGTAGTTCTGTCCCGGGTCCCACTGTATGGATGTACCATAGTTGCTTTAACTAGCACTCAGTTGATGAGCTAGTTAATCGTGTCACCTACATCCAGTCATTCCAGTTCATCACAGCGAAAAGGTGTCTAATTTTTCCTGTCAGTCTAATTATCTTTCCTTAATAGGTAATGTCTTTTTCTCTCAGGCTGCTTTTAGGACCTGTCTTTGTCTTTGTGTTCTCCCATTTTTCTAATTATACTCTTAGGTATGTCTTTTGTATTTGATCGTGTGCATGAGTCAGCATGCATGTCTTTCATCAGTTCCGGGAAACACCAGCTGGTAACTGTCCTTCCGGAACTTGGGGCGTATGCTGCACCACCCCTTCTGTCCCTCATGTCTCTTATCACAGTTTTCATATTCATCTCTTTGTGCTCCATTCTTGGTAATTTCTTCAGATTTTTCTTCTAATTCACCCATTCTCTGATCTGCTTCCAGCCTATCTCCCGAATTTAATTTCAGAGACTATACTTTCATGCTTTTGTATTGAAAGCAGGAGTCTCCATACTCTGTGCTCCCTGCCTTGGGTGGCCCTTCAGTGTGTTTGATGAAACCACAGAGCTGAGCCTGGCGCTTGCCAGCAGGCTCCCCCACCACCCGGGCAACTGAAGTTGCAGCTCACCTTCTCCTATCTGGTTTTCAGCTCAGGTCCTGGGCAAGTCACTACGTGAGCTCAGCAGTACCCTTAAAAGGATTTTATCCAGCATTTTTAAGCGTTTTGCAGTGGAACCGTCAACATGTTGTCTGAAACAGAAGCCTCTTTTGCAACTAAGGTCAGTGCTTTGGTGACTGGCCTTGCGTGTATGTGGACACTTGTGTAGCTACCTCCTTGAAGTGGAATTGCCGGCTCAGAAGTGAGGTGCATGTGGTGTTTGGTTGGATATTGCCAAGTCACTCCCCAAAGAAGGATTTGTGCTCGCCTCAGCTGTCTAGGAGTACCTACCTCTCCACGACTCCCTGCCACACAGTGCCTCGTAGGGCGTTACCACACTTCACCTTTGCTGGGGAGATCGGTGACAAAGTGGCATTGCATTGTAGTTTTACTGTGTAATTTATCTTATTACCAGTAAACTTAAACATCTTACACGTGTTGAAAAGCCATTAGTATTTTTCTGTGAATTGCTTTTTCTTATCTTTTCTCTCGATTTAATAATGGGTTGTCAGTCTTTACTGATTTGAAGGCATTTATTATAAGACATTAGCCCTTTTTGTTGCAAACATTTTCCTCAGTTTATCATTGGACTGACTTTCTGATTTTTCCCTGCCCCCACAGGAAAACGTTAAACCCTTTTTTCACCTTCTGTACTTTGTTTCGAAAGGCTGTCCTCCTTTGAATATTTTTATAGTTTAATTATGTTTAACTCTTTGCACCCTCTATAATTTGTATAATATATGTGGTAGAGCTCCAAGCTGAGAAAACTACTATAGAGTATTTTGCCTCTAACTGTTGTTACAAATGGGACATTTTCTTTGATTCTATTTTTTAAACTAGATTTTAGCATATAAATTTATCTTTGACTCTGTGTTACTGAATTCTCTGGGACTGTCCCTTCTCACTAATGAGAAGTCTACCCACTTCTTTCCAATTTTTTTACTTTTCGTTTTTTCCTTTTGTCTAATTGTGTCTAGTTTTTAAAAAGCGATGTGAAATAATGGTGGTGGCAGTGCCTCACTGCCACATCTGGGATGGGTGTGACGTTTCATCCCATTTCTTTCGGCCTCCGTGGACATGACCAGGTGGTTTTTTGTTGATTCCCTTGTCTGTGGCATCTTGCTGTGGAGTCTGTTCTTGATATTTCAGTCGGATATATAGTTTTCTTCGATCGTGCTCTCAGCTTTAGGCTTTGGTAATAGAGTGCTGGCTTCATGGAGAATTTGGGAGCTTTCCTCCTTTTCCTAGGCTGTGGAACAGTTAACTTAGCCCTGGAGGCAGCTGGTCCTTACAGGTCTGGCCAAAGTGACTTTTTTTTTTTTTTTTGTAGGGACTGTTGCCCCTTGCTGGCTTCCTCAGGCTGCTATTTGTTATTTTATCTACTTGGATTTTCTGTCTCCTGGGGATTTGTTTTGATAATTCTTATTTTCCCAGAAAGCCATTTACTCATCTAAGTTTTCAGATTTGGAAATTTTAAAAATTCAAGAAATAGAAATAGATTATTTCTGAATAGATTATAGTGACTGAAGAAACAATTAAAAACCAAAAAACCAAAAACAGAGGCACACGCCTGTAATCCCGGCACTTTAGGAGGCTGAGTGGGTGGATCCCTTGAGCCCAGGAGTTCGAGACCAGCCTGAGCAACATGGCAAAACCATCTCTACTGAAAATAAAAAAAATTAGCCTGGTGTGGTGGCACGTGCTTGTAGTCCCAGCTACTCGGGAGGCTGAGGTGAGAGGATCGCCTGAGCCCAGGAAGTTGAGGCTGCAGTGCCACTACACTCCAGCCTGGGTGACGGCTTTAAAAAACTAATAAAAACCAAAACCTAGAAAAAGAAATGTGATCCATGGAGTTTTGTTCTTCCAGGTCTGACCAAACACTGAGTAAACCGCTCCTTCACTGTTATAAGTGTTCTCAGCAAATGCTTTTGCCTTGAAATCTGCCTTTTCTAGTATTAAATTGTAACATTTTTTCTTCCTCATTTGCAGATGTGTTTTTCACGCATAGCATGTATTTTTACTTTGTGATCCATTGGCAGCTCTTCTTGTTAATAGGAAGGTTTGTCCTGTGTGCCGCCATGGATCCAGCAGACACATCAGGTCCCACTTAAGCCATCTGTCTTCTTGTTCTGGTATTTTGCTATGCCACTTTCTTTCAGAGAGTATCCACAGGTAGTTCACTTTGAGTCCTTTTCTGTTAAAGAAAAAAAAAGTCTATTATGCCTTCAAACTTGGGAGCTAAGCTACGTAGAGAATTGTTGGTTCAAAATAATTTTCCCTCAGAACTTGGAAAATCGACGTTGTGTGTGCGCATGTTCGCATAACTAGAGTCAGGGCATGGGACGTGTTTCAGAGAATCCTGTCTCTCCACAGCTTTTGGGCCAGACATGCGTTTTTAATCATATATCCTTGTCTTTGTCCTGTTCCTTGCTAGATGCTGGGGTCTTTTCAGGGCAGGGACTGTCTTTTCCTTTTCAACTTGCATCATAGGGTCTCTTAAGCTCATCTTTACATTTATTAAATGTAATCAATTTGATTTACTTATAGCCTTTGTGGCTTATTGTAGAAACTAAGTGTGGTGGTGGTTGTAGTGGATACGAGATTTCTGTCCCATTATCTAACTTATCCTCGTGAAAAATTCAACATACATAAAAAGCAGTTTTTAAAGAGGTTCTGAAAGAAATGTGGATTATTATAAGGCAAGTAATTATTTCAGTCAGTGACTGCCCAGGGTACACACACCTTTATCCCCGCTCTGCTGTGCGTATCAAGTATAAAGGCTTTTCCTTTCTCACTTCCAACAAGACAGCGATGAACTTACAAAGTCAAGTGAAATACCCAGAAAGTGTTCTTTTCCTAACCGGGTGAGGATCTGGGGTGTCTGGCTTTGTAGCTCTTGCTACCTTAACAGGTTATTTTACCAACAGCAAAATTACCGTTCTGGGCAATACACCTACTGCTGGGACAGGCTTCTCAGGCCAACCTGCGCGTGCAGTCACACAGGTGGCTTTTCCCTGTTAGGCAGGTAACGTGGGCAGCCACTGTCCTTGGCCTGCGTCTTTCTTGCTCCGTGTGCTTGTAAACCATTCAGATGCGACGGTGTGGGTCCTCCCTGACAGTCTACTAATGAGGAGATAAAAGGTTGATGTCCTTATTATTGATGTTTGCAGCTGAGGAGTTTTTCATAGCAGTGTCGCGCATAGACCAGCACAGTGAAGGGGCAGTTTGTTCATTTCAAGCTTTGACTCTAACCCCATTTCCCTTCTCTGCTCTTCTTGGGCCTGTCCAGGGTGAGGATCCATGACCTCCGCAGCGGTAACATCGCCCTGTCGCTCTCTGCCCACCAGCTTGGGGTCTCTGCCGTGCAGGTGGACGACTGGAAGATCGTCAGCGGAGGCGAGGAAGGCCTGGTGTCCGTGTGGGATTATCGGACGAACCAAAAGCTGTGGGAGGTGTATTCTGGGTAAGGTGCGTTCCAGACACTCTTGGGAGGGAAGGCAGCACCCATCAGCCTGCACCAGGAATGCTGCTAAATGCCCTACCCCCAGCTTCGCCAGGTGAAGCCTCACTGTGACCCCAGGAGCCAGCTGCTGTACCAGCACCGCTCTGCAGAGGAGGCAACAGGCTTGGAAATGGCGCTGGTCACTGGGGATGCAGTTCCTGTCTCTGACATCAGTCAGATCGCCACAATTCGAATATTAGTCAGGCCCAGCTTTCTCTAAGAATGAAACTACTTTTTTGCAAGTGCTATTCTGATTATTTTAGGATTTCTCCATCTTAATAAACAGAAAAGGGAACTCGAAAACATAGGAAACTTGCTGGGCTAGGCCAGGATGTGACACCCCACCTGCCCACAGGTGGAAGGCAGGGCTGGCCCGGCCGCTGTCCTCCACTCGAGTCTGTCATGTGTAACCATGGTACTGCCTGCTGCTTAGACTGTCCTCGTGCCGTTTACATAGAAGAGCACTTAAGACTGAAGGGGTTCATAGAGGCTCCAGTGAAGGAGGAATTTGTCGTTTGCACCTTTAACACCATTATTGGAGATATACACTACCCTCAGCACAGGCTGTTGGCGTCACAGATGTGGGTAGGTTTATGCCATTGGTGCCTAACTGGTTAAGACATTTCCAGTGAGCCTGCTCCTGACCTTCAGAGCAGCAGCCCAGCCCGGGGCAGGCTCGTCAGAGCTGACTTGAGGCCACCGCCACCACCTCTACCTCGCCCTGCAGGCCTTGAACTGAAGACCCTGCCTTTGAGACAGGTGGGGATAAAGGCAGCGGGCCCTCTCCCTCGCTGCCCCTCAGCACCGCTGGGAAGAGACATCCGGCCAGGCCTGCTGGCTCACCTGTAATCCCAGCCACTCAGGACACTGAGGAGCTCTCAAGGCCAGGGGTTTGAGACTGGCCTGGGCAACTCAGGGAGACCCTGCCTCTTTCAAAATCCTCCAGGCATGGTGGCGTGCACCTCTAGTCCCAGTGACTCCGGAGGCTGACAGGAGGATTGCTCCATGGAGCCCAGGGGTTTGAGGCTGCAGGGACTGTGCCACTGTACTCCAGCCTGGGTGACAGAATGAAACCCCATCTCTACAAAAACAAGATGATTCTGGGCCAGTGGCCTGTGAGCATGACAACATAGAAGAGCAGAAACAGGGCCAGGCCCTCGCAGTGAACTCAGATTTGTTCCCCACTTACTGCAAATCCAGGTAAACCGGCCTCTGAGAACCTGACCTGAGCAGCGACCTGCTCTTTATGCAAGGCCAGCAGTTTGCCAGGCGTCTCCGAGAGGTGGCAGGCTTACACGCAGAATGGGCCTCTTCCTTGGAGGGCGGTGTTGGCCAACACGGGCTGGCAGATTTTATCACACAGAGCCCTGGGTACTGCCTAGGCCCACCCCCTTGCTGTGGCTGTCCCTGTCGCCTGGGCCCTTTTTCTGACTTCCATGCTGATGCACTGAATTGCCACCAGGTGGTGCCAAATGGCAACTAAAACTGCACCGAAATTCCCGGAAGCATTTGCCTTTGAGGAAAAGTCAGCATTTGTTTTAAAGCGTTGCTGGATCAGCCATCCAGGTCCTCAGGGATAGCTGCCGGCCCCACACTCTAGCAGGTCTCATTTTTCTCTCTACAAAGCTGCACCCCCGGTACAGGCCACTGAGATGAAGCCTAGGTAAGGAAGGCCTTCCCCAGAGGTGTGGCCCTGTCCCAGCACTGCCTTTGTCCCTGTGCGACCCGGGCTTGTCCCCCATGCGGTGAAAACAGTTTGTCACCAGCACGAGGCTGACAGACACACGGTCTCCTGCCCAGAACTCACTGACTTACTCAAGGCCTCACCTGCAGTGCCTGCTGCCAGGCCTCAGTCTCTTCAGCCCAGGTCCTCGCCTGCCTGACAGGGTGCCGTCAGTCTGCCATGCTGCAGGCCTTCACCAAGCCTGCCCTCCCTCTGCGGGTCTTTCTCATCCTCCAGGCCCCATTCAAATCCACCACCACGTTCCTGCTGTGGGTGTCCCAACCCTGGGGAGGTAGGGACTGCTCCCTAGCTTCCCTCACTCCCAAGAACCCTCTGCTTTAGTCAAGGAGAGCAGCCCTGGCCCAGCCCACACAGGCCTTGTCCCCTCCTGTGCACCCCTCCCAACAGACCCTTTCAGCCCTCCTCCCCTTCTGCTCCTCCTCCCAGCACTTAATTCTGCATCACGCAGTCTTTGTAGCTTGTAAATTCGCTCGTGCTACAGAAGCATTAGTCATGTTTTCTGGGACTGCATCTTACCTTCTTCACTAGCTAGGGCCCTCCCTGGGTCAGGCATCCACCTGGATGAGACATCTTTTTAATTCAGTGTCTCCTAGCTCAGTGCCGTGACCACAGCAGGTACTGCACAAAAGTTTCAGAAAAAACGCAAACCTCTGTTCAACAGACTTGGAGCCATTTTGTTCCCAGATTTCCCAAACGTGCTTTCACCACCCAGGGGACGTGTGTCACTGCAGCCCTGTGAGCCGGATCGGGGGCGCCTTCCTGGATCAGCAGTGAACGTGCCCCCAGTGCTCATAGATGATGGACAGCCTGGCTGGGAAAGCTCAAGGGACTTGCCCAGGGAGGCAGCGGTGGACCAGTCTCTGTTGCACGTGGTTGATTCATCTCCAGTAGGGAGTGTCCTTTATGTCTGGAATGTACCAGGTGGTTGGGGCAGATGCCAGCATGCGTACGGGGCATGCAGACCTGTTTACAAAGTCATGCCCAAAGCACGGCCTGCTCACCTGAGCTTGGGAGCTGAGGTGAGACACTGCTTCCGTGGGGGCCTGTTCCCTCTGAAAGAGAAGCTTCGCTTTATGGGTTCTAGAATCCCCTGCAGCTCTGAACTCCCAGGTCTGTGGCAGCAAGTGCAGGCTGTGCGCAGGCCCAGTGGATGCCCCCTTACGAGCTCTCTCCCGCTGCCTTCCAGACACCCCGTGCAGCACATTTCATTCAGCAGCCACAGCCTCATCACGGCCAACGTGCCCTACCAGACGGTGATGCGAAACGTCGACCTGGACAGCTTCACTACTCACAGGAGGTTAGTGGTGGGGCTGGGCGAGTCAGAGACCATCTTAGTTTGATTGATGTATAGAACCCCCGCCCCCATGACACATTGCACCCTATGAGCTATACCCTCAGGCAGGGCCCTGCCTTTCTAGGAATTGGGAACGTAAACATCGATGCTGACCTGTACTGAGCGCCTAGCATCTGATGCACGACAGCCCTGTGGGGCGAGTCCACACTGCCGGCTGTGCAGAGAGGGAGGGCAGGCCATATGCTGAGGGGTCTGCTGTGGTTAGAATCCTGTCACAGTGGCAAGGCCCATCCTCTTGAGTCCTTGCCCTGTGACTCTCACTGCACCCATCCGACTTGTGCACCCCCATGTTGACCGCTAAGCCTGGGACTGTGAGTATCTAATGCTGTGTGCCCGGAGGACACCTTTGTGAAGATGAACCTCTGTCTGGTCTCAGGAGAACGCCTCCTGCAAAGACAGAAGCAGCCGGGGTGAAGGCCAGCGAGGCCGCCCTGACCTGTCACCATCTTTGTGCTCTTTCTAGACACCGGGGGCTGATCCGTGCCTACGAGTTTGCAGTGGACCAGCTGGCCTTCCAGAGCCCTCTCCCTGTCTGCCGTTCATCCTGTGACGCCATGGCCATTCACTACTATGACCTCGCACTGGCCTTTCCCTATAACCACGTTTAGGGACGTGCCTCAGGAGCAAGGAGAAAAATGGCAAGAACCAGTTTTATCCACATTAAAACTCCAGGCGGCTCTGCACGGGTGGTAAATGTTTAGGGGAAGAAGGCGGCCCAGGGTGCTGTGCCTGACGGCATGTGTCTCCCTGACCCCTGCACTTCCCCGGCGCCTGGGGCAACCTGGTGTATGCTGGGGCTCAAGTCGCACATGCTGCCAACACAAACGTAGCCTCCTTCCCCACCCAGCCGGCCACTCTGGCCTCAGCTCCCTCGGGACACCTCAGGGATCTCGCTGTGGGGTCCCATATGGTCCCTGCTCAACCAGCTTCTCTGTGTTCGCCTTCCCAGCTCCAGCCCTGCAGGCCGTCTTTCCAGTCTCCAGTCCCTTCCCTCTTTTCCTCCGAGGGCCTTTGGATGTGCTTGTCCCTGGCCTCCAAGGCAATAACCTCCATGTCCTTTTCCCTGTATTTACTTAGGGTGCTCTTCTGTGACACTTGCCACCACCACCTTCCAGTAGCAAGCTGGTAGAGCAGTACTTTTTCTTCACAGCTTTTACCATGGTTTATAATTATATACTTACACAGTTTAGTCATTAATGACTATTTTGCTTACTGTTGTGTCTATGATGTGTGTTACAAAGCAAATATTTTCTAAATATTCATTGACTAAACAGCCATCAAGATGAACAGGACAGGAGAGAACTGTTCAGTGTGATACAGAGCTGCCATTTCCAAAATATTCTGGAAGCAAGCCATTGCCTTACTCTTGATTTTCAACAGTTCTAAACGCAACAGCATCCACCTAATATACCTTCAGAATATCAAAGCAAAACTGATAGAACTACAAAGAGCAATAAAATCCATTCTCATAGCAGGCAAATCAGTGAGAAAAACGTAAAGATCTGGAAGATTTACTTAATATCGCTAACAAGCTGGATCCAATAGATATGTATAGAATTTCAGATACACATAGAACATGACAAAAAACCACCCTGTACGAAGGCCACAAAGAACAGCTCAGATACACAAAGATTCGCACCATACAGGCCAAATTATAGAACCCCTCCAACCCCCGAGACACTGCACCCTGTGGGCCGTACCCTCGGGCACTGCACCCTGTGGGCCGTACCCTCGGGCACTGCACCCTGCTTTTCTAGGAATTGACCCCCGTGCAGAATAGTGAGAAATCAACAAAAAGCAAAATAAGACAATTCCAGACACTCCCGAATTCACTTGGATTTAAAGAAGTTAATAAAAACAAACTATAAACTCTCTAGACTGGGTTGACAGTAAAAGCACTGAATACAAAACCCAGGGGATGAGGCTGGGAGGGGCTGGCACCTCAGCTCAGAAAAGGTAGCCGCAATCCCAAAGCAGGCAGAAGGCAGGGGTTAAATCAGGATAAAATCAGACATTAATGGAAGAGAAAACCAATAGTTATTATAAAGTCAAAAGCAGGGGTTTTTTGGTTTTTGTTTTTTTTAGGTGGAGTCTCGCTCTGTCACCTAGGCTGGAGAGCAATGGCCTGATCTCGGCTCACTGCAGCCTCTGCCTCCTGGGTTCAAGTGATTCTCCTGCCATCACACCTGGCTAATTTGTATATTTTTAGTAGAGACAGGGTTTTGCCATGTTGGCCAGGCTGGTCTCAAACTTCTGACCTCAAATAATCCGCCTGCCTCAGCCTCCCAAAGTGCTGGGATTACAGGTGTGAGTCACTGCACCCGGCTCAAAAGCAGTTTTTGACAAAAAAATAAAAAGACAAAATATACAACTCTTGATAAAACAAAAAGGTACAAGGAGCCATGAGGAAGAGAAAAGGTACCTGAGGATGCGGAAGTACCTGCCACGTGGGAACCGTCTAGCCACACTCGTTCCAGAGAAAACCCGAGTCCTCTCAGTTGCACATGCGTATATATCAGCGGGAAATGCTGGCCATGACTCCAAAGCCTGGAACCTTCACGTCTTGAAGGTTCTGGAAGGTTTTTCAGATTGCTTAAGGTATGCAGCTACTCCACATTCACCTCCAACTACACAGCGGAACGGAGCAGACAGAGCTGCGGCTGGGAAGCGTGGCCTCCCGTCCAGAGTGCTTTCCTTCGGACCCGCCTTCCTGCGGCAGATGGACCGGAGGGTGTCCTGCTTCCTTTCAGCCAGCTGGCTTCCTAAGTGGAGACGGCCTGTAGGCAGCAAATGCAGGGTTTTGTTTACCTTCGTTGTCGTCATGGGGTGGTCAGACTGTTTGCTGGTGACCTGGCTTTAGAAGGTTCTCATCAAGCCCCGCCCTTTCCCTCTCATAGTCTTAATGCATCTGGACCACGGGGGAAAATATTTTTCTTTTCAAAAAGCAGCCCCTTCTAAGTCTGCATTCCCAGTTCATTTTGCGGGGGCATTCTCCCTTCCTAGTTTGCAGCAATTAAAGGTAACAGTGTAAAGTCATTAGACTC
Source organism: Papio anubis (assembly GCF_008728515.1). NCBI lineage: Eukaryota > Metazoa > Chordata > Mammalia > Primates > Cercopithecidae > Papio > Papio anubis. The sequence continues at coordinate 111,355,393 of NC_044984.1, forward strand.
AGAATTACAGCAGCCAGCAGCTGGTCCAGTATAAAAATCTCACAAGTGTAGACCCTCCCACCGCAAAGCCTGTTTGTAACATACCTGCCACTCATGAAAGTTGCCTGGGTTTTGTAAAGGAAAATGTATTGGATCCAAGCTGTTATCTTCAAGCACACCAACTTCAGGCAGCGTTTTCTGCTGCAAACCTGAACACCCTGGAATCAATCACACTGACAGGGGAAGGAGAAATGCTCCTTTATAAGCCAACATTTATCCAAATTAAGCCCCCTTACCTTTACCCAGACCCCTTCACAAGTTCTGAGGTTTCAGCCGATTGGTCCTCTACTTTCCTCCTGAGTCCCTCCCAGAGATGCCGCCATCCCCGGCTCCCCACAGGTGGAGACACTCAAGCATGCTGCCGGGGGAGCTGGACGGTGAAACGCGGAAGATCTCATGTCGCGTCTCAAAACATGGTCGGACTTGCTTTCTGCTTTATGATGTCCGTAGTTGTTCTAATATTAAATGCTTTGAATTTATTTATTGGTCAAGTTATTTTAACTTGGGCAAGGCATACAGTGATAATCCCCTGGTATGCCACGGTTCCAGCTCTCTTTCCACCCCCTTGAAATCTTACCTCCCACCATGGTTTTGTTTCGTAAACCCACAGTCACATGCGTTTTCCCAGAACCTCCACTACAGGGGCTCCCAGCCCAGGATCCAGGAGACCTGCAACATGGTACAGTAACTCATCACCAACCGTCATCAATAGGTATTCTTAGAACTGCAACTGTAAGCAAAATGAGGTATAATGAAACTAATTTTGGCTGGGCAAGGTGGCTCAGGCCTGTAATCTCTGTACTTAGGGAGGCCAAGGCAGGCGGATCACCTGAGATCAGGAGTTCAAGACCAGCCTGGCCAACATGGCGAAACCCCATCTCTACTAAAAACACAAAAATTAGCCAGGCCTGGTGGTGCATGCCTGTAATCACAACTACTCGGGAGGCTGAGGCAGGAGAATCGCTTGCAGCCGAGAAGCAGAGGTTGCAGTGAGTGGAGATCGCACCACTGCACTCCAGCCTGGGCAATAGAGCGAGACTTTGTCTCAAAAAAAGAACTTGCAACTTTAAGCAAAATGATGTATAATGAAACTAATTTTACTATAGGCTAATGGATGTAAACAAGAGTTAAGTTCCCATGGCATATTGCTGGCCATAAAAACATCACCAAACTTTAGAACTGAAATCAAACACCTCTAATATTAAACATTAAGTAGACATGAGTTATACATACATTTAAGAAAAATTACTGAAAACAAGGTAATTACCCAATTTTTGGTGACTTCAGTGGGTGTTGGCAGTTGTAGCGATGGTGGGTCATATCACAAAATAAATGTTTGCAAAGCAAAAATTGTCAGGAGCGCCTCCTTCCACCACACAGGTCAAACACCAGGCTGGGCTCACTGGGCACTCGTGCACAGCGTCACTTACTATTGTGCATGTGTATGGTTAGGGGAGGCAGTTTTTTTTTTTTTTTTACAATAATTTTTATTCATTCCTTCTTTCATTTTCCAACTGTTATTCCAGTTCAAGGTGGTGGGTGACCAGAGCCTATCCCAGCAGCTCAGTGTGCAAGGCAGGGACCCACCCTGGACAGGACGCCCTCCCATCACAGGGCACACTCCCATCACAGGGCACACTCACAGGGCACTCCCATCACAGGGCACACTCACCTCACACACACACTTGTTTGTTGCGACCAACAAACCTCACCTGCACATCTTTGGGGCATGGGAGGAAACGAGTGCCCAGAAAACTCAGAGACCGGGAGGACGTCCAGACTGTACACAGACAGTGGCCCAGCCGGGAATCAATTTTTTTCTCAATGTTATAACAAAATGACATTGAATAAAATGATGCTATTCAAGGACCCGCTGTGTGTGAAATGTGCATGAGGGCATTTTCTGGGAAAAAACATGGTTACCTCTCATCAGATTCTTGAAGGGACTGCAGCCCCCCCCTCCCCCGAGAATTCGTCTCTGCCACTAGAGTGTGTTTTGCAACCCAAGCCATGTGCCGCCGTGGTGCTGCTGTTGCCCAGGCAATAATTGATGTCTCAGAGATACTCCACGAACGGCAGCACCTTCCACAAAGCACAGCTCCCCGCCCTGTCTGAAGGCCAGGCTTTCAGCTGATCGGAGGCAAATGGAATTTCCCCAAGAAAAGGGCTTGGTCCTTCCTGAAAGGGAAGGCTGACACCCCCAAGATGAAGTCCTTCACCCCCATCCCCCCTCTTGAGAGCTAAAGGCCCCACGTTCCAGGGGCTAGCGCTTCCCACCACACGTGTTAGATAGCAGATGCTGGCCACTGCAAACCCACTTTGCTTACAGTTGCAGAGAAACAGCTTACCCCGGTGAGGGTCCAGCCTTCTCATGACAACTGTCCCGCGGCTGCTATTCCGGGCAGGCCACCACAGGGGCTCCAAGAGGGCTGTCTCCCGCTGCCTGACGGAGCCTTCGCTCTGAGCAGCAGCTGCAGCAGCACTGAGCTCACGGCGCTGGCCGGCTGGGCCGAGGTGCTGTGAGCCACACAGGCCTGCCCACGACACCCGCACAGCCAGGCCAGATGGTTACCTGGCTACCGCTGCAGGGGCCTGCGGCGACTTGGACAAGGGCTGCCTCTAATGTGCGATGGCAGATTCCCTCTTGCTGGGCTCCGGCGGGTGCCATGTTGTTCCCAGCCCACTTTGGGCCTCTGATGCCCAGCATGGGCTTCCAGCCGTTTGACTGCTCTGCACTGGGGGCCGTTTCGTTCCCTAGGAAGGGAAGGGGACGCCCCCCCAGCTGAGCTGTCACGCCCTGTCTTTTCTTCCCTTGCCCAACACTAGGACAAACGCTGCCTTGTCGTTTCTCTAAGATAGACATGGCGGCTAGTTCCTCAGCAGGCCCCCTGACCACTGCCACCCCGTCAGAGCCACTCTCGGGGCGCCAGCCCTTCCTCTGTGAGATGGAGCCCAGTCCCTTGCTGACTTGGTCAACAAGCAGATTAGAGGGCTGAGCAGCCACCACGTCCTCCTCAGAGTCGTGAGTCCTCCTAGGACCAGGCTGGTCCACCACCAAGCCCCTGCTGACAGCCACGTGCAAATTCTGCAAGAGGAAAGAGACACCGCCAGCGCCCCGGGGAGCGCGGTTACCCCCTGGCTCCCCCTACTCAGCTTTTCCTGGCTTTCCCAAGGTCGCTGTGTGGGAGGACAGCCTGCAAGGCAGGTGTTTGCAAAAGCCTTGCCAAGGCAACTTGTATTTTTAACTCTCCATCAGCCTACTTAAGTCACACGGCGCCATTTCCAGCACAGCAGAGTTCAGCTGCAGCCTCGTTAACTGCAGGCAGGTGGGGACAGGTTCAACTGCTCCATGACAAGGATCAGATCCACAGATGACCTGTCTCCCATTAGCAAAGTATAAAAAGAACTTTCCAGTTCCTTGGCCCAGAAAACAACAGCATTGTTTTGTTAAAGTCTAGCAATAATTTGTTCCCTAAGCGGGTATTTGGCCAGAGCTGGAAGCTGCTGTCATCTTACTCCGTTCCCTTATCCATAATTCATGCTTAACGTGGCTGCAGTGTGTCCCCTGAGCTCCTCATATTCCATTTCCATCACACAGCCCTTTTGTAAACCAACCAAATTAGAGTGTTTGTGTCAAATTGCCATATTCTTTCAACATCCAAAAGCCAACCTTTCCCCTTGGTAATATGGCGATATTAGGAGTACAGCCTGCTTTCGACTCTATTCCTGGCAGATGGCTGAAGAGTATGGACAAAGGTGACCTCCCCTGGCGTCCAGCAGGCTGACGATGCCGCCCCTGCTCAGTCTTCTCCACCCATGGCCTGTGGCCCTCCAAGGATGACCTTATCAGCTTCCTTCAAATATTTGACTTAGTGCTGATTTCTGCCTAGTTCCTTTTAGTCACTGGTGCCATTTCTGATGGAAGGAAGGCTGTTAACCTGTGCACATGGTCATCACTCACCCGCCGACCGGGTTTCAGGGCAAACACATCACCTCCTTCGGGCTGCTCAAGTTGAGGTGACCCAGTCATTCCATTCCTGTCCCCATCCAGCGACAAGAGCGGCTTGCTGCACTTGGGCCAGGGTCTGTGAGGCCAGAAATCCCCTCGCAGGCACGCCCCATTGTCCAGCAGGTAACAAAAGCCATTTCTGAACCACCTGCCTCCAGTCCGAGGCACAGACTGCAGTGCCCAGATGGTGAGGCTGACCGAGATCCGTGTCCGGAGCAGCGACCCTCGGTCTCTGTTGATCAGAGGCCAGCAGCGCCACAAGACGCACAGCCTGCCCCTTCTGGGAGCAGGTTTGCAGCAACTCATCGCCAACCCTGATTGTTCTCAGGATGCCACAGACAATGCCAGGAGCCGGGCAGGAGAGCGCCAGGTGATTGCTGTGTCCATGCTCTGGTGGTAACGGGCCCTCACCCTGCCAGTTAGAGGACCCCCTCAGTGATGACGCACACATGAGCTTTCTTCCGAGAGGTGCGGACCGGGTTCGCCGTGTCTCAACCTCATTTTAATGAGCTGTTTAGATAAGCGGCGGCCCAAAGCTTCAAAGACATCAGGCAGGCCTCAGTGGCCCAAACAGGGGAGCACATTGGACGTGTGTCCATCGTGGCCACATCTTCCAAACGAAAACTCAGGGCACAGGGGCTGACGGAAGGTGACTTATTTATAAAAACACTTTACATTAATGAACTGCCTTTGTTGAAAAGAACCAAATCAAAGCAAACTGGGAGAGTCCCAGAAAACCTGAGGCCTATAGTGGCGGTGCCAGTGTGCCCTCCTGCTCAGTGGCACCGCAGATCGTCCTGCTCACATTGGCAGAACAGGGCAAGGTGCATGGGGGCTGGTAGAGGTCGGTTCTTGCAGTAAGGCCGATCCCCACCAGGCTGTCTTAGCGACTTTCTAGGTGCCTTCTGCCAGCAGCCGGGGGACCAAGAGGCTCCCTAGCAGCAGGGGAAAGCAGGGAGAGTGGGTGAGGGGATCGCGTCCCATTTCCCTCCAGAGGAAACCACCTGGGATCCACCTGGAAGTCCCAGGGGCTTTGTCTCTCCCACTATGTAGTTAGCGCTTGAGGGAAGGAAACAGAGACCTCTGTCTTGGCCCTGCAGCTTTTTTTTTTTTTTTTTTTTTTTGAGACAGAGCCTTGCTCTGTCACCCAGGCTGGAGTGCAGCGGCGTGATCTTGGCTCACTGCAGCCTCCACCTCCCGGGTTCAAGTGATTCTCCCGCCTCAGCCTCCTGAGTAGCTGGGACTACAGGCGCCCACCACCATGCCCAGCTAATTTTTGTATTTTTAGTAGAGACAGTGTTTCTCCATGTTGGCCAGACTGGGCTCGAACTCCTGACCCCAAGTGATTTGCCTGCCTCGGCCTCCCAAAAGCACAGGCATGAGCCACCCACTGTGCCCGGCCTGCCCTGCAGCTTTGAGTGTTGAATGGAGTCCTAGACTGAGAAGCGGAGTTCCAGAGGTGATTTCAGACCATGCAATTTCACCTCCCCAGAGACTGAACCTGCCTCCAGCCACTGACCTGCAGAGACAGAGGCCTCAGGAGAGACTAGGGTGGCACACGCTGCTGTCTGGTGTCTACCAGGCTCTGCCAGGTGCTTACAATGACAATGACAGCACGGAGTCCAGAGCCTCTCAGCTGCAGCTTGGCACCTACCCAGGAGGTTGTGCGTATTAACCAAAGGCTGAGCCTCCCCAGACCACACTCACTTTCCCGGGGCCATTCGCCTGCTCCCTGTGTAGCGGGTCGCCTGGCCTTTTAGCTCCCTGTGCTGCTTGGCTGTGTTTTTAAATTTAAGTTCTGACTTTCAGTCATCCTAAGCAGCATCCCATGGACTCCCTGGTGTGTGGTAAAGTTACTTTTTTTCTTACACGTATTAAAACAGTTATACACCTGTTGAAGTCAATATTCATCCATGGAACACCCAGAACTCTCAGGCACCTCTCGAGGGGGCAGGGGCGTGGCAGCCCTCGGGGAGCAGGTGCTCAGCACCATGGGAACGCATCCAACAACAGTGCTTCTGCCTGCTGTGCCCACCATTGCCTCAGATGTGACAACTGTCCACAAGCACATGGCCAGGGGTCCCTGGTGTGAGGCTGAGGCTCCCCCTGCTGCCACTCCCCGGCCTAGGGTCCCCACTGAGACCACACCAGGCTCAATGCTAGAGTGGAGATGGGGCCTCCCAGCACCATCTGGGCTCCGTGCGTTTGCAGCCTTAAGCACAAGTCACCGTCTCCTAGAACAGCGTCCGGGGGCTGCGCTTATGACGGGCTGTACCAAGTGAACTCCCTGAGCCTTTAATGTAGAGGGTAGGGCTGGGCACTACCAGCGCTTTGGGAGGCAGAGGTGGGTGGATTGCATGAGCTCAGGAGTTCAAAACTAGCCTGGGAAACATGGGGAGACCCTGTCTCTACCAAAAATACAAAAATTAGTGGGGCGTGGTGGTGGGTACCTGTAGTCTCAGCTACCTGGGAGGCTGAGGTAGGAGACTGCTTGAGTCTGGGAGATGGAGGTTGAAGTGAGCTGAGATTGCGCCACTTCACTGCAACCCTGGGCGACAGAGTGAGACCCTGTCTCAAATAGTAAAATAAATAAAATATAAAATAAAATAAAAAGAAGGGGCATGCTGGGGGTGCGGTGGGGGGCAAAAAAGCAGAGGCGCCTGGGCTCACTTCCTCTGTTCACAAGTTTCCACCTGGAACCTCATGGGGTGGATGCTGAAGCCCTGCAGACATCGCCATTTACAAAAAGTGGAGAGAACTAAGAACGCTGCCTGCGCTTCCACGTGCACGCAATGGCTCCGGAGGACCCTACGGCAGGCGCTAACACCTCTGCCTCTGAGAAGGGAAGCCTGGGGGCGGGGGGATGGGGGGCGGGGGCAGACTCCATGGCCTGCCTTTTCAAACCTTTTAAATTCTGAACTGCAAGGTGTGGGCTTGTAGTAAAGATAAAGCACGCTTCATATGAAAACTATGAATGAAAACGCCAAGAATGCAAATAACACCCATTGCCAGTTATCAAGAGAACTCTCTTGGAAGGCTAGAATGACACCACCCAGGGAGGGTCAATAAAGGAACCGGGCGTTTCGTGAACTTCAGCACCAGAAAGAGACCTGGAAAGCAAAGGCTGGCCCACCTTGCACAGCAATGGGAACGCGTCACTCAGGGTCCTCAATGCCACATTCATGAGCTGGCAGCCCACACAGGGAGATGGGGAAGTCACACTCAGCGGGCTGTCCCAGCACCCCCAGGACACAGCTCTCCACGTCCCACAGGTGCAGTCCTCTGCTGACTCCAGGCCACCGCGACCAACAACCTTTGTTTCCCTGCCCCCAGCTCTAGCCAGTCCCCACATCGAAAGGTGATAACTGAAGTTGTCAGGGATCCTTACCTACCCAGCTTCCACTGCCGCTGCTTCCTGGAGTGCTGCAGGGCCCTGCAACTGGCCCAGGACTGCCAGAAAGAGCCAGGGGCACAGCCGTGGCTGGCAGACCACACCCCCTTACCACCACCGTGAGGAGCTGGGGGTCCCAGGTCAGCCAGCCAGGCCCTGACTCCCCACGCCCACTGACCAACACAGCGGGCTCAGGTGCATCCCCGCAGCAGGCACAGGCCCAGGGCTCCAGATGTTTTCTTCATCAGTAAACAGATGTGGCTGTGACGGTGAGGCTGCCCCACCGCCTGAGTCCTGGCCACCTCAGAAGCCCACACAGAGCAGGAGCTGCTTCTCCTTATTTTACTCCCTAGGATGGAGAAGGCGGAGGGGTTCCCAGGACTTACATAGGAAGAACAGCAGATACCTTACCCAAAATAAACAAAAGAGAACAATCCTTCTGCCAAACCAACCTTTCAATATTATTTAGGCTGGGTGTGGTGGCTCACGCCTGTAATCCTTGCACTTTGGGAAACAGAGGCGGGAGGATCGCTTGAGCCCAGTCGTAAGAGACCAGCCTGGGCAACATACGAAGACCCTGTCGTTACAAAAAATGTAAAAACTAGCCGGGCGTGGTGGTGTGCGCCTGTAGCCGCAGCTCCTCGGAAGCCTGAGGCAGGAAGACTGCTTGAGCCCAGGAGGTCAGAGCTGCAACAAGCCGCAATCCCGCCTGCACTCCAGCCTAGGTGACAGGCGGAGGCCCCGTCTTCAAAATAAATAAAATAAAATAATTTTGTCGTTGCTTATTCCTCATAGTCAGTCTCATGCTACCAAGTGACCAGGCCACTTTAATGGATGTGAGGAACTGACAGAGGCCACGTTAATTAACAAACCTTTTTTTTTTTTTTTTTATTGGAGATAAAAACAGCAAAGTCCCACATACCATACCCTACAAGACACAACGTGTGCGGACGAGCCTTGGCTGTGTACCGGTGCTGCAGGATGAGGCTGTCCGCCGGGCCTGGGCTGCTCCAGCTACGCGGGGAGGTGGCCCCATTGCAAAGTGTGGTTTCTCTGCGAAGGTGGCAGCGGGTCAGTGGCAGAGGGCCATGGTTTCCATGTTAAGGAAGCGGACGTGCATCTTGGTCTCAATGTCAATCCCCTGCCAGATCTGGAAGGTATGGACCAGCGTTAAGGGCACATTCCCGCCGCCACCTCACACCTGACCAGGCCCCGGTCCTCGGTCCTTCCCCACCTACCCTCTCCTGCCACCAACAGTGATGTTCCGGGCAGGTGAAAACCCGAGGGCTGTGTTTCAAGGCTAGGAGCTAAGCGAGGACGAAAAACTTCCATCTGTCTTTTTTGCTGGTTAATTTGGCTCTGACATTTGGATTCTCTCTGAGACTGTCACAGCAAGTTATTATTAAGTACTGAATCCAAGCTCTTAGCTCCAAGTCATTTGAGTCTCACCCACCACTTCAGGTTCTGTGATTTTCATGCAAATTACATAACCCCATTAAGTCCCCTTTCCATGACAATGTGGGACCCCCAACCTGTGCCGCCCACTTCACAGAACGTCGGGGGGCTCTAAAGGACCCATCCTCATCATGGACATGTTTTGTAAACTGTTAGGGGCTGTGCAGTCACAAGGCTTCGCTAGGCCACCATCATCAATTTAAGGATCTCCAGTGTGGTCTTTACAACCTCCCTGGGATAAGGGACCACGTGCATTCTAGAAAGACAAACTCAAGCCCAAAAAGGTCATTTCTACCCAAAGATCGCATCGTGGCCCCATTCCTGGTGCTGGTACTGTCACTACAGTCCAGCCTGGCCAGGGCCCTGGAGCAGACCTTCACACTACAAGGCTATGTATGTACCCCAGTGCTCCCAAGGCCACGCCCGCCAGCGCCTTAGCAAGTCAGGGCCCACGGGGGCCACAGATGGTAGGATGGGGGGTGCGAACAGGAATGGAGGGATGTGGTGGGCGGGATGACTTCTCACTGCCTCCCGCTTATGTAAGAACTTCAAACTCTGTCACTCTCAGCATCTCCGGGGACAGCCACGAGGCTGGTAACGGGGGAAAGTCAGAGCCCCGTAGGCACGCAGGGGACAGGGAGGCCTTGGGACATTTCTGGCTGCAGCCCCCCGGTACTTCCTGCTTTCCTGAGGCTGTTCTGGGTGTCATGGGGTGTGCAGACAGCTCTGGTTCCAGTCGAGCAGCCCTATCCTTGCTGGGTGCACGAGGCGTTCCCAGGGTAACACACATGACCACTCACAGTGGTTTCTGCTAAGTGCCAGGTGGCAACATGGTCGCCAAGGGCAATGGAAGGAACCAGGGAATGGGAAGGGCCAGCTGGTCCCAAAAGACCCCTCAAGGATACAGGGACAGGCTGGGGGGCACTAGGGGCCTGGCAGAGGCCAGCCTTTAGGGCAAGGAAGTTGGTTTCAGAGGCAAAGAAATTCATTCTACTCAGTCTGAAGCCGTTGTACTTCCTCCCCAACCCTCCCTCCCTCCTCCACCTTCTAGCTCTTCGTCCTGTTGTCTTGCTCTGGCGGGCATCACCTGCTCAGGTGACCGGGTCCCCAGCAGAAGCCAGAGTGAGTCTGCAGCACAAGTGCAAATTCTGCCTTTTGCCAGTCTGTCCGCCCTGCCAGCCCCGGGGGGGGCCATGTGCACGGCAGTCCTGGGGGCCTGCCGACCTCCGCAGTCTCCTTTCAGCCTTTTATCACAGCCGGGCCCTGTTGCCTGCCTCTCCTCTCTCCTGCTGGATCTAACCATTGGCTGCCAGGCTCAGCCTTGGCTCCATGGCGCTGTGATCCTGAGGGCCCAGTCCCCCAGTCCTGCTCTGGGCTCCTTGGCCAGAAGCCGTGATCCTTCCTTCCCTAATCCTCTCTCCCTCTTGGTCTCCTGCTCCCCTGACTTCCTTGTCTTCCTCAAGCCCCTCAAAAGCATTGGGAACACTGTTGTGATGCCCAGGGCCCAAGTGCGGGGAGGGGGATGGGGCAGGGGTCCCCTCCCTGCCACAGGGCATCTGATTATCTAAACGGCCAGAAGCAGCTCTTGACTTGCGAAGCCAGCACTGGCCTAACCACTGCCCACCAGCAGAGGCTGGAGAGGCCATCAGGGAGGAGGCAGAGTGGGCGGCCGCTTTACGAAAGTGACATCTTAGGACACAGCGAGGAAGGCCCAGGCACAGCATGTGCAGTCGGCTCCAATCTGAGCTTCTGAGAAACACTATTTCTACAGACACGGAAAGTTCCCAGAATCCCTGTTCCAACTACAATGGGGCTTTTTTTTTTTTTTTTTTTTTTGAGACGGGGTCTCGCTCCATCACCCAGGCTGGAGCACAGTGGTGCGATCTCAGCTCACTGCAACCTCCACCTCCTGGTTTCAAGCGATCCTCGTGCCTCAGCCTCCCGACTAGCTGGGACTACAGGCGCCCACCATCACGCCTGGCTAAGTTTTGTATTTTTAGTAGAGATGGAGTTACACCATGTTGGTCAGGCTAGTCTTGAACTCCTGACCTCAGGTGCTCTGCCCACCTCAGCCTCCCAAACTGCTGGGATTACAGGCGTGAGCCACCAGGCCCAGCCTACAACAGGGGTTACCTCTGAGAGGGGCAGTGGGACCCCAGGTGAGAGAGAATTTGGTTTACACTGTATACCCTTTTGTACTGCTTACGTTGTTTTGACTGTGTGTGAATATTACCTTTTCCATAAAAAATAAGAAAAACCAGTTTAAATTGCTTTAAAGGCCACACCCAAGTTGACCCCTTCCTACTGAGATGTCGGTCACCCAGGAAGCCTGTCCCTTGCCACTGCAGGTAAAGAGCCATGTCCCCTCCTGACATGGACCACATGAGGTCTTCAAGGGTCCCCCAAGGCCCCCACGCCCAGGCCACCCACCTTCAGGAAGTCCTCGAAGGTGATCCCCTCGTACACCTGATCAGGCTCCTGGGGACGGAAGCACAGGGTGGACAGTGAGTGGTGCGGGTCCCCACACAGCTTCCTCAGGGGGACGGTCCACTGGCCTCCCCTCCCCACCAACACCCGACTATCAGTGGTTGAGGCTGTTTGGGAGGAATCAGAAGAGGGGAACGTTCTGGATTATCTGCCTCTAGCACGCAGCCGGTCACCCTGCACCTCCAATATCCTTATTCATGGGCTTGAGGGTGGGATGGGAGCTGAGCGTGGCTCACCAGGGCCCTGGCAACGCATGGCTCAGAGCAGCATCCCTCCCCACCCCCAGCCCCCCAGGGAGAGAATCCGAGGCGTGGGTGACACGGGGGCAAGGGGCTCTCCTTCCCCACTCAGCCCACCTCACCACCAGCCCCTCAGCAGCTGGGCCACCAAGATGCCTCCTGTCCCCCCCAGGGCTGGCCTCCTCATGCCAGTGCTGTGCTGTGCTGATAAGAAGATTCCAGGCTAATTTAAGCTCACAGACCTCGGGGGAGAGGTCAGCGAAACACAGGGCCAGCCTGTGAGGCCCATGCCTCATGCCTCATGAGTCACCGTGATAACCCAGGACCTCCGGGGAGGCACGGCTGGAGGGTGGCCGCAAGGAGGCTCTCCATGCTGAACAGGTTTGGCAGAGCCGGTCTCCATCTACTCTGCATCCTGCCTGCTCTGGGGACGACACCAGGAGCTCCTGCCCCTCTCACCGATACTCTCAGGATCCCACCGACAAGCCTCCAAAAACCTCACCCACCAGCACGCTTCGTGACAGCGAAAATCTGCTGACATCCCAGGTGCCCTTCAATAGAAGGCGAGGGACATAAATCTCAGTCATCCACCCTATTTGCAAGGCCAGCACTGGCCTAACCACCATCCACCAGCAGAGGCAACCATTAACCACTTATGCCTAGTGTTCCATTGCTGGAACGCTAAGCTGTGGGAGTTGCTTATATTGTACTGCTCAAGGTCATCACCAAGGTCTGATTGCAGAAATTCTAAAAGCTGCAACCTCAGGCAAAAATGGGTTAAGAAGAGGTTGATCTATATGTCTCACTATGGAAAAGGCTCTGAGATATGTATACAGCAGATAAAGAACAAAAAAACAAAACCCAACAAGCAGAGAGATGTCTGCAGGTCTGTGCGTGCAAACCTGTCCTTAGACTGATGACCAGACCCCCACCATCTGCCCTGTGGGTGCATGGGGTCATACGGAGAAAAGGGGAAGCCACATCAGTTCAATCATGTTTTGCATAAATCAAAAATAAAAGACATGCATGTATACGTTGGTATATGTAGGAAAAAAACCCACCAAGAGGGAGTCCTTTTAGGGAAGAGGACCTGGGCTGGTGGGGGAGCAGGCGAGACTTGAAGCTCTCTCTGTGACTCTCTGAAATTCTGTACGTGCGTGTAAGAACACAGGAGGCACACACTAAGCGTGTTATGCGCCAGGCATGTATGTCCCAAGTGCCTTCCAAATGCTATTGTTTTGTTTTGTTTTTGAGACAGTCTCGCTCTGTCGCCCAGGCTGGAGTGCAGTGGCGCAATCTTGGCTCACTGCGACCTCTGTCTCCCAGGTTCAAGTGATTCTCCTGCCTCAGCCTCCCAAGTAGCTGGGATTATTATAGGCATGCACCACCATGCGTGGCTAATTTTTAAATATTTTAGTAGAGATGGGAGTTTCACCATGTTAGCCAGGCTGGTCTCGAACTCCTGACCTCAAGCAATCCACCTGCTTTGGCCTCCCAAAGTGCTGGGATTACAGGTGACCAAATGCTACTGTTAGCATTTAATGACAGATGCCAATCTCACAACAGGCCCTGAGCTGGGTTTTGGTCTCTCTCCCGTATTACAGATGAGAGGCACAGAGGGCAGCTGCCTGTCCAGCTGGGAGCATCGAGCTGCCTCCAAGTCCTTAAGGGCTGTTTCTACTGGCAGGACTTTGCAGGCCTTTTAGTTTCCTCTTTATACTTAAAAAATTTTGGCCGGGCACAGTGGCTCACACCTGTAATCCCAGCACTTTGGGAGGCTGAAGCAGGCGGATCACGAGGTCAGGAGATCGAGACCATCCCGGCTAACACGGTGAAACCCTGTCTCTACTAAAAAATACAAAAAAAACTAGCCGGGCGAGGTGGCGGGCGCCTGTAGTCCCAGCTACTCGGGAGGCTGAGGCAGGAGAATGGCGTGAACCCGGGAGGCGGAGCTTGCAGTGAGCAGAGATCCGGCCACTGTACTCCAGCCTGGGCAACAGAGGTAGACTCTGTCTCAAAAAAAAAAAAAAAAAAAAAAAAATTTGGCCAGACACAGTGGTTCACATCTGTCATCCCAACATGTTGGGAGGCCAAGGCAGGAGGATTCCTGGAGGCCAGGAGTTCGAGACCAGACTGGTCAACATAACGACATCTCTTTTCAGCAATACATCTCTTTTTAAAAACTTTAAAAAATCAGCTGGGTGTGGTGTTGTACATCTGTAGTCCCAGCTGCTCCAGAGGCTGAGGTAGGAGGATGGCTTGAGCCCAGGAGATGGAAGCTGTAATGAGCTATGATCACAACACTGCACTCAAGTTTGGGCGACAGAACGAGACCCTGTCTCTTAAAAAATAAATAATAAATTACAAGTTCTCGGCTAGCCTGGGCCAGCCCTGTCCCTAAGGGCTCCTTCCTCCCTGTCTTCCCACTCACGGGCACAGTGGCTGCCCTCCCTGCCGGGCCAACCTAGGTTCCCAGGCCGGCCAAGGGGAGCTAATTATAGAAAAGGCCCCCATGGCCAGAGTCCGGGGCTGGAAAGGGGGTGATTGGTGCAAGGAAGGAGGGCAGGGAGTGGGGGAAGCAGTCCCCCCCGTCAAGCATCCGTGGGTGCGACCTCCCGAGAAAGTACTCTCAAAACATCCCACAGGCCAGCGCAGCGGCTCACGCCTGGAATCCCAGCACTTTGGGAGGCCGAAGTGGGTGGATCACTTGAGGTCAGGAGTTCAAGATCAGCCTGGCCAACATGGTGAAACCCCATCTCGGCTAAAAATACAAAAGTTAGCCAGGCATAATGGCACATGCCTGTAATTCCAGCTACTCGGGAGGCTGAGGCAGGAGAATCACTTGAACTCAGGAGGTGGAGGTTGTAGTGAGCCAAGATGGTGCTACTGCACCCCAGCCTGGGTGACAGAGTAAGACTTGGTCTTGAAAAAAAAAAAAAAGAGATCCTGCCTCCATCAATAACTGCCTTTGGAAGTCCATTAAAGTGGGGACCATGGATCGTTTGTTTTCAGCGGGTAGCACGGTGAGAACGGGAAGTGTCCTCAGAGGCCAGGCGGGATTGAACCGATGCAGCTGCCCCTTGCCCCCAGCTCAGGCCTGTACACAACTTGGTCTGGGTTTATCGGGCCGAGGTTTACACCAGAAGGATTTTAAGAGCGCCCAGTTTTAAGAGCGCCCGGAGGACCCATGAGTGAAGAAAGAGGTGCAGATGGGCCCGCTGCCTGGCAGCTGCCTTCCTGGCTCCGGGGCTACCTCCACCTCCCGGGGGCTTGTGGGCAGCGGGTGCACCCCGGAGCCCGCCTCCGCCCCGAGATGCCGCTGCTTCCCAGGCTGCTGGGGTTTTATGCAGATCAGCAGCTGCCAGCAATTTCACTACAGCAAATTAAGAAAACTGTCACCAATTGAAACTGGAGTGGGACAGGGAGCAATTTGAAGAAGGAGAGTGTAATTAAATCAAATGGAAATTTGGCCCGACAACCGGCGGGGATCCCTGCTCTCCCCACTGAGGTCACGAGCTGTCTCCTGTGGTGGTTAATCTGCTGAGTGCAGAGGTTTCACCCAAGCCAGAAGCTTCCCCCCGGGCTCCAGAGGCAGACAGATAAAACACATGCCAGGAAGCCGACCGACCACAGCCCCTACCTCTGGGAGCAGGCCCAGGCAGGTGGCCTCATGTCCCTCAAGGACGGGGTTGGGGCACAGGGAGCAGGATCCAGCATGAACCCCCCTTTGCTCCGGGCTAGGCAAACACAAAACCATCAGGGTGTCTAGAGACGCACCTGCTTTAGACACACAGGGGCAAAGGGCTGACCGCATCAGTGGGGCCATCCAAACCCCTCAGGGAACACACGACACCCAGGTGGTCACCTGCCTTCCTGAGTGGTCCCGAGGCTTAGAGCCTCAGGGCTGGGGGCTGGCGGGGCTGCACCTGTCCTTACAAGAGGAAATCTTCCCAGCACAGGAAAGATCGCAAGGTCTAGAGGATTCTCTATGCTCTCTGAGCCTCAGTTTCCCCACCAGTCAAAATGAGGCAAAATGTAGGAAATGATGAACATGGGAAGGCCGCTCCCCTCTCTTCCATGTCATTTACACACCAGCCCCTACCTCAGCTCCTCCACCTGACCCTACGCCATTGGCTCTTGTCAGTCCCCAACAGGGCTCCCTGCTGACCCCTGCTCCAAGGCCAGAAGTCGCCTCTGAGTCATTTGTTAATAAACTAATTCGGGCCAGCCTGTGCCATGTGCTGCCCAGGCCTGGCTCCAGGGCCCAGTGCTGCTATGAGCACTGATTGAGGCCAGGATGGGGGCTGGGGGGCTATGCAGGTGGGGGCTCCTGGACCTCAAGCTCGCTTCCCTGCCTGTGCAGTTCTCTGGGAACTGGGACCTTCAGTCTCCTGGGGAACAGGAAGGGCTGGGAGAGGTTTCTGAGCCCCACAGGCCACAGGTAGAGCAGGTGGCAAAATACACCAGGCCCCATGCCCCGTAAGGCCTTCCAGAAACACAGCGCATAAGCAGGAAAGGCACCGCGTGTCTCAGGAGGGCTGCAGGGGCGCTCACCATCTGCCCCATGCACACGCTGGCCGCCTCCATCATGGCCCCGTCGGCGATGGAGCGAGCGGACTCCTTCTCGATGTGGGGGTTTCCTGACAGCAGCTCCTCGACCACCTGCCGGGTGGGGCGGAAACAAACGGTGACCTTGGGCCTCCATCAGGGTCGTGGGGGGCGGGAGGGAGGTGCCAGGAACCCAGGGCGGGCCAGAGGAGCATACTTTACATTTCGATATTCTTCCAGGGTGATGCGGCCGTCGCTGTCCGAGTCGTACATGTGGAACAGAACTGGGGTGGCAGGGGACAGAGGGGACTCCGTCAGGCAGGGTCTGGCCCCTGCCACCCCGAAATCTACACTAAACTAAGCAAAAGACATCAATAACCAAACCTCAATGCCAAAGCCAGAGGGGTCAGGCATGAGCTGTGGGACCAGACTGACCACTTCCTGCTGGGTGACCTTGGGCCCGTGACCTAACTTCTCTGAGCCTCAGTTTCCTCATCTGTGAAATGGGAATAACAACAACGTCTACCTCATGGCCTTAGGAGGGCTGGGAGCTAGCGCTGTGGCCCCATGAGCATGAACATGACGACAGTAAGCATTACCCGTTAACACAAGTCAACAGTGTTGAGTTCAAAATATTGCTCCCACAGCCCCAGGAGGCCCCATCGTCTCAGCCGTGGCAGGTCATGGTCCACAATGCTGCTGATCTGGGCCCGACTGATCTAACGTGGACGGTCCCAGGCCTGGCATCAGGGAGGCGCTGGCCGGGAGGGGGCCTCTCCCTGTTGTTCCTAGCACGGCCTTGGGAGCTGGAGCTCTCCCAAGTCTCCTGTGTTGGCATTTTCTTTTCTAATGTATTTATTTTTTCAAGATGAAGTCTCGCTCTGTCACCCAGGCTGGAGTGCAGTGGCACGATCTGGGCTCACTGCAACCTCTGCCTCCTGGGTTCAAGAGATTCTCCTGCTTCAGCCTCCCAAGTAGCTGGGATTACAGGTGCATGCTGCCATGCCCAGGTAATTTTTGTATTTTTAGTAGAGACAGGGTTTCACCAGTTGGCCAGGCTGGTCTCAAACTCCCAACCTCAAATGATCCACCCGCCTCAGCCTCCCAAAGTGCTGCGATTACAGGTGTGAGCCACCATGCCTGGCCAGCATTTATTTGTTATTGTTATTATTTTTTTCAGAAATGGAGTCTCCCTCTGTCGCACAGGCTGAATGTAGTGGTGCAATTGTAGCTCGCTGCAGCCTCCATCTCCTGGGCTCAAACAACCCTCCCACCTCAGTCTCCTGAGTACCAGGGACCACGGGCACGCAGCACCACTATGCTGTGCTAATTTTTTTATTTTGTAGAGGTGAGTGTCTTTCTCCCTGTTGCCCAGGCTGGGCCCTGAACTCCCGGCTTCAAGTGATCCTCTCCACTCAGCCTCCTAAAGTGCTGGGATTACAGGCATGCGCCACTGAGCCCAGCGGGCATTTATTGAACACTGACCAGATGCCCAGGTGTGCAAAGCGCTTCAAAAACCTCTCAATCTCCCTCTCACCCAACCCCAAGAGGCCAGGGATGCCTGAGCCCTGCCTCCCAGACAGACTGTCAAAGCTCACGGAAGTTAAGGCATTTGCCCACGTCCACACCACTAAGGGACAGGAAACCAGGGATTTGGACCTGAGTCCGTCCTGTTCCTCGCCCCTTGGAGCAGACAGGAAGCCAGGCTCACACCAGGGATCCCCCCCCCCGGGGCGGTTCCCACCAGCCCCACGTACACATTCCAGTGCTAAATATAGTCAAGTCCCATGTTTACATTTTCTTGATGAGGAGGTTGACCTGGGGCGGGGCACAGAGGGATGTCAAGAGTCATGGGAAAGGCCACAGGAAAAGAAGATGTGACTCGGGCCACTGCCTGGGACCTGTGCGGCTGACCAGCTGGGACCACAACTGAACCCACTCGGGAGCCAGAACATAGTGGGGCTGGTCTCAGGAACCCAGCAATAGCACAGCCCACGGAGGAGGGAGAGGAGGAAACTGACTATAGGGGGCACTTCCTGTGTGCCAAAGGCTGACTGTGTGATCTTGCCCAGCCCTCAGAACCACACATAATCAGCATACCCACGTTCTGGGTCAAGGTTCAAGGTCACATGGCTGGTAGGTGAGAGGGGCCACGTTGGAACCCAGGTCTTTGCATCAAGGGCCTTGCTTCACAGCCACTGCACAACCCCCTTCTAGTCCCAGGATGCCACAAGCTGCTGAGGAATGTTTAGGATGAGGGCGCCGGGAACGGGAGACAGCAATGCCAGCCTCACAGGGACAAGGGCTGGTGTCCCCAAGCCCTCCAAGCCTCCAAGCCAATGCACACCCAGCCTCCTGCTGCAGGGGTGCCTTGTGTTCTGAGGACTTAGGGGAGGCTGCACCCCAGGCCAGGTGTGAGCAAGGGGACTCAGTGGCACGCACATCTCAGCTTCTCCTTCCGGGACAGCTCCACCTGTTCCTCGTCCATGGTGGTGTCGATGGGCCGGAAGTAGGACATGATGGTCAGGAAGTCCTCGAAATTGATCTCATCAGCCAGGCCACTGGATCCCTTGCGCAGGTTCCTACGGGAGCAACAAGGAGGGTTTTGGAAATAAATGACGAACCGGATCTTGTCCTCTTGCTACCATTAGCTCCGAAAACTCTGCTCTCAGGGCACAACCTGGACCCACGATGGCTGCTCTCGCCTTGAGTCTGTGCCCCAGAAACCTGCTTCGTGGAGGGGCTGGGGCTCCAGAAGCTGAAAGCTCAGTCCCTGCCTCGCCCTCATGGAAGTCCCCCATCAGGGAGGTGGAAGAGAGACAGACCACTGCATGACTGTTGATTCAGGCGGGGACAGAGGGAAGCGTGGGTGTGTGATGGTGCACACAGGGGAGCATTTATGAGGAAACCAAGCAATCCAGTAACTCACCAAATACCTCTCCCGATCCTTTCCTTTAGCTCAGGGGTTGGCAAACCGCCCACGGGCCCAATCTGGCCTGTCATCTATTTTCATACAGCCCATGAACTAAGAAGACTTTCTGGGCCAGGCGTGGTGGTTCACGCCTCTAATCCCAGCACTCTGGGAGGCCGGGGTGGGCAGATCACCTGATGTCAGGAGTTCGAGACCAGCCTGGTCAACATGGTGACACCACGCCTCTACTGAAAATATGAAAATTAGCCGGGCGTGGTGGTGTGCACCTGTAGTCCCAGCTACGCAGGAGGCTGAGGCGGGAGAATGGCTTGAACTTGGGAGGTGGAGGTTGCAGTGAGCCGAGATCACACCACTGCACTCCAGCTTGGGTGACAGAGGGAGACCCTGTCTCAAAAAAAAAAAAAAAGACTTTTCACATTTTTATCTTAATTTTGTGAGAGTCAGGGTCTCACGCCATTGCCCAGGCTGGAGTTTGGTGGTGTGATCATAGCTCATGGCAGCCTCAAACTCCTGGGCTCAAGCAATCCTCCTGTCTTGGCCTCCCAAAGTGCTGGGACTATATGTGACAGCCATGTGCCTGGCCGGTTTTCACATTTTTAAATAGTTGAAAAAATGCTTGCCAAAAAAAAAAAAAAGTCAAAAGAATAGTATTTCATGACGAGTGAAAATTACATGAAATTCAAATGTGAGTGTCCATAAATAAAATTTTATTGGCACACAGCCATGCCCATTCATTTATGCTTGTCTGCAGAGTTGAGTAGATGCAAGAGAGACTGCGTGGCCCGCAAAGCCTAAAATATTTACTCCTTGTCTTTTTACAGAAAAAGTTTGCCAACCTTTGCTCGCTCTCACTAGTTCAAAATTTTAGGATGGTGATTGACTGCAAGCATCACTAAGTAATCTGTTTATACCCAAATACAAAGTTTGCCAATGATTGAAAGTTTTGTGGTAAGTTAGGGCAGATTTGAGGCTGGCCGTATCAATGTGCTTTTTGGAGGAGGCAAGAAAGGGCTGGTGTTCCAGGGGACAGGGACACAGGGAGTTCATGCCCCATGCCGGGCACAGTGCCTGACACCCAGATGAGGGGCTCAGAAATGTGTGGTCCAGCTCGAGTCTTGGCAGTTGCTAAGAAAATAGCTTGGAGGCCAGGCGCAATGGCTCACGCCTGTAACCCCTGCACTTTGGGAGGTTGAGGCAGGCCAATTGCTTGAGCTCTGGAGTTCAAGACCACCCTGGGCAACAGGGAGAAACCCTGTCTCTACAAAAAATACAAAAAAATTAGCTGGGTGCGGTGGTGTGCACCTGTAGTCCCAGCTACTTGGGGAGCTGAGGTGGGAGGATTGTTGGAGCCCAGGAGGCCAAGGCTGCAGTGAGCCAAGATCACGCCACTGCACTCCAGCCTGGGTGACTAAGTTTGAGATCTTGTCTCAAACAAAACAAAACAAACAGCCTGGAGACGACTCCAAACCCGAGCTCCTGACTCACTGTCCTCAAACCTTATCACTAACGGACTGCGACCATGAGCGCCCGAGGCCGCTGGGGAGGCTGTCATACAGCTGGCAAGCTCAAGGTTCTGCCACAGCCCCTCACTGTGGCCCTTCGGAAGGGGCAGTACTTAGCTGGCCGGGGTGGCTAACAGTTAGTGGTTAGTGCTTGGATGTCACTTGGGTTCCACCCAGGGCATGACTGCACCTCCACTGCAATTCTCTCTTTAGAGGTTCATCTACTACTCCTTTTCAGCACCCAGCAAATACACTGACACCCATACGACAGCCTCTGAGTGGCCCGGGAACTCCCTTTCTTTTTATTTTTCTCTTCCAGATTTTCCAGGGAGAGGTGGGGTCCCAAGTCTGGATGAGAGAAGGCAGAAACTGCCCATCTGCGGGATGAGATCCGTCCTTCCCTCAGGAAGGCCCATCTTTATGTGTTTTCACAGGTCTCCCTTCTTTCTTTTATCGGATGAAGCTCCCAACTGCTCCTGCCACAGGCTTTAATAACCTTGAAGTTCTCGCTGTGGGCGGCACAGACCAAATTTACAGAGCATAAAAATAGCCCCTGGACTTATCAGGCCGCTCTGAAAGCCCTTCCCACAGCGACTGGCTCACACGTCCTTCTCAAGTGGTTTAGGCTGCAGCAAGAGGGATTAAGATTAGCACGGGCGAAAATGTGACAGACCCCTGGGGAAGGCAGGGTGTGTGTCCTTCTCTGGGACAGTTGAGACCTGCTCTGCTTCAGCCTCAGGACCCAATTCAAGGAAGGAGGGTCCCTTCGCCTCCGAGTGCTCCCAGAGGTCTGCAGAGACCAACATTATGGTCTCCAAAGGCAATGAGAGCCAGCGCCAAGGAAACCCAGACAGAGCACCTGGAACCAGCCCCACCTGCTCTCCACTCCATTTTCTAAATAAAAGGTTTTTTTTTTTTTTTAGAGATGCAATCTCACTGTATTGCCCTGCCCAGACTGGTCTTGAACCCTGGCCATATGCAATCCTACTGCCTCAGCCTCCTCAGCTGCTGGGATTACAGGCACGTGCCACCATACCCAGTGCTCTGCTCCCATTTCTAAAATGAGCACCAGGATGAAGATCAGTGGACAGAAAACAGGGGCTACATCTAAATCTGTGGCCCAGCATGAGGGCAGGCCATCTTCTCTCCTTTTGCAAAGATGCCACCTTAACTTTCTAATTCTCCTGTAAGGAATGGAGTGCCCCTGGAGGTGGGGATGGGCTCACAATACCCCTTCCCCAAGACCTGTTCCCAAAAAGTCTTAGGAACAAAGGCTGAGGCTGGTATTTCTTGAAAGGAAAATCCTGTTTCCAGCATCTCCTCTGAAATCCTCCTCCAGCTTCTTCTCAGCATTTACAGGATATGACGTGAAGCCCTTTTCCAACAGTTACAGGCTCCCAGCTGTAGCCCACGAAGTGTTCTGGGTGCAGGCCAGAGGAAACCCTTCTTAAAATCATCCCCTCCCTCGGTGACTTCTGGGCCAGCCTTAGTCACTGGCACCTCCCTTTCTCCACACCAGGTATCTCTAAAGAGCAGCTGGAGGCTGAGGTCCGGGGACCCATAGGGGAGGCTCTCACCACCCCATACCTGGCCACCACCCTCCGCTTCTGGCTCGGCCTAGATCCCTGGCCATCTTTCCGTGGCAGCTCCATCAGGCAGGCACAATGACAGCTGCTCTCAGCTCCAGACCCGGAGTCTCCTGGTGTCCCCCACATCCCCACACCCAACCCACCCCCAGGTTCACACCTCTAGTCAGTCCGCTGGGAACCTTCTTTTTCTCTCCTGGCCCCTGCAGCTGCCTGGCCCAGCCCCCACCTTCCCGTGCACTCCAAGTGCAGCCGGAATGAGCTTTGCAAAATGCAAATCGGAGCCTGTCGCTCCCCTGCTCAGCACCCTCCTGGGGCCTCCCCCGTCCTCCTGGTAATCCCCAGTCCCACCTGGACTTCCAGGCCTGCAGGGTGGTCTCAGCCACCCGCACCAGCGCAGACCTCACTGCCCCTTTCTGCCTAGCTCCCTCCTCAGGGTCCCCACAGGCCTGTCCCACCTGGAGTCCCCCTGAGATGTGAGATGTGGCCACTTGTTTCAACATCCACCTTCTGAACACTCCATATTCCCCAGTGACTGAGGTCCCTGTCCCCTACCTTCAGGGAGCGCCACTGGCGCCTGTGCCAGTCCTTCCATGACTCTGTCCTAAATCAGACCCTCAAAGGAGGAGGAAGCTACTGCCTCCATCTGCCTGTCCCTACGTCTGGCAGCGGCATGCCCAGTGCACCCTCTTGTCTTCTGAAAACCAGAGAGGCGTTCGCCCTGGCCCTTTCCCCACACCCTGTCTCCTGGAGCGCGGCTGTTGATGGAGAACAGCCTGGCAGGTACGCGAATTCCACCTCAAGAGCCC
This sequence comes from Papio anubis, assembly GCF_008728515.1. Taxonomy (NCBI): domain Eukaryota; kingdom Metazoa; phylum Chordata; class Mammalia; order Primates; family Cercopithecidae; genus Papio; species Papio anubis. The sequence continues at coordinate 111,378,390 of NC_044984.1, forward strand.
AAAACACAACTCCTGGGTCTGTCCAGGATCGTGAGGCCGACAGACTCGAGTTGGAATCCCAGTTCCTACAAGTGACAGCTGACAGCCAAGTGACCTTGGGTCAAGTTTTTCTTTAAGGAATAAGAGCATACACTAAAATGCACAGGTCTTGTGTTTGGACAAACATATGCCCTTCTGAAATCCACCTCTCAACCACCCCAGAAGTTCCCTCTTCCAACTTTACAACTGGCCAGAGTTGCACCCAAGCCTTCTAAAAACAAGCCTCGCACAGACACACACTCCTACACGTGGACACATGCTCCCTCTCCCGTGTGCACGCGCACAAACACACGCATGCACAGGCAGCCCCTGGGCTCTGGTCTCCTGTACCATCTTCCTGTCAGTGCCTCCAACTCTAGGTCCCGTCAGGGGCCACGCCTCCCACCCTGACGCCTACTTTGGCTCATTTGGGGACTGGCCTAAGACGCACCGCCCACCTCTGAGTCCTTTCTCTGAGAGCCAGGATTTAAAGGGAGATGGTGCACCGGATTCCACTCTGTCTTTGCCACCGACTGTGCAACTTCACACACTTCACAGTCACTTAAGCTCCACAGGCCCCTCCTCTTTGGCAAACATGGCAACTGGCCGTGAAGACTCCTTTGGTACCAGGTCTCTCACCCCAACTCCTGATCCAACCCTTCCTCCTCATCTATAATCTCCCAGGTGGCTCAGAGCTGCCCCCTGTGCCCCAGATCCTCAGGGCAGCCCTGATCCAAGCCTGGGACCACGATTCACTCCTCCCTGGCCTCCACCTCCCATTCCCACCCCACAACCAACCAGCAGCCACAGCGACCTCTGCAAAGTGCAAACCTGGCTCACCCACCCCCCCCACACCCTCACCTCAAAGTCCTTCAGCGCCCCCATCTCAGCTCCTGAAGACCCCTGTTGCTGGTCCACAGAGGCTGCCCGATGCAGCCTGCCCTCCCCACATCACACTGGCCTCTCTTGTGATCCAGCTAGGTCTGCCTCTCAGCTCCCCAAGCTCCCTGTGCCACAGGGCCTTTGCACACACAGTTCCCATCGCCTGGAACCTTCTCTCCCTGCTTTTCCGGTTTAACTCTTGGTCACTCTCTCACCAGGCCTTGCCCCATGGGCCACAGAGGAAGGCCCCTGCATCTCCAGGGGCAGCTGAAGGACCCCTCTCCCGGTGAGCAGCACCCCCAGTTTCCAGTGGGACTCAGGGAGGCTCAGCACCTTGCCCAGGGTCCCACATCCCTGGCAGAACCAGGGTGAGTGTTTCATCCCTGCACAGCTCAAAACCATCAGGGAAGCCCCATGGGCTCATCACCACACCACACCTGTTCCCGTCCTTCCTCTTTCTGCCCATCCTCCACTTCCCAACCATCTTTGCAGACGTGGGGACACTGGGGCAAATAGGCTGGCTGGCCTCAGTGTGGCTGCCACAGGCCCCAGCAGCATGGGGAGGGTACACCCACCCTTTCATCCCCCACAGAGTCCCAGACACCTCCAGGCTCCATCCTGCGCACCCAGGTCTTTTACCTTAAACAATATTGGACACTGGGGCATGAGCTCTGGCCTGTGCCTCAGCTCTGGGACACTGGCCAGGTTGCACACCTCTTTGTAAGCCACGGCGATGAACATATGAATAGCTAACCTCACGCTTCACCACACATCCCCCCACTCCCCCTCACAGCAACCCTGCTAGGCAAGTGCTATGATTATCTCCACTTTATTTTATTTTGAGACAGAGTCTCATTCCGTTGCCCAGGCTAGAGTGCAGTGGTGTGATCTCAGCTCACTGCAACCTCCACCTCCCGAGTTCAAGGGATTCTCCTGCCTCAGCCTCCCGAGTAGCTCGGATTACAGGTGTACGCCGCCACACCTGGCTAATTTTTTGTATTTTTAGTAGAGACGGGGTTGCACCATGTTGACCTGGCTGGTCTTGAACTCCTGACCTCAAGTGATCTGCCGGCCTTGGCCTCCCACAGTGCTGGGATTACAGGTATGAGCTGCCGCGCCCGGCCAATTATCTCCATTTTAGAGATGGTGAAACTGAAGTATCCTCCCAGATGGCCCCCCAAATCCCTGTGTCTCCTGGTAGTCACGTCCCTGTGCTGTCCCATCAAGAGGGGGGTGACCTAGTGACTCACTTCTAACGAAGAGACAGAGCAGGAGGAATGAGGTGTCAGTTACAAAAAGATAGTGGGATGTCCCGCTGTTTCATGCAGACGGCTGGCTCTGGAGGAAGCAAGCTGCCATGCTGAGGGCAGCTCTGTGGAGGGCCCAGGAGATGCCTTCAGCCAGCAGCCACAAGGCTGAACCTGGAAACAGAGCCTCCCTGGTCGAGCCACGAGGTGAGGGACCCCAGTCCCAGCTAATGCCTTGGCTGAAGCTAATGAGTCTTTGAGACCCCCAGCTAATTTGCACCCAGGTTCCTTTCCTCACCCAAAGAAATGATGAGATAATAAAAAAAAAAAAAAAAGAAAGAAAAACTGGAAAGCATTTTTCTGAGATGGAGTCTCACTGACTCTCGCCCAGGCTGGACAGTGCAGTGGCACAATCTCGGCTCACTGCAACCTCTGTCTCCCGGGTTCAAGAGATTCTCCTGCCTCAGCCTCCTGAGTAGCTGGGATTACAGACGTGCACTACCACACCCAACTAATTTTTGTATTTTTAGTAGAGACAGGGTTTCACCATGTTGGCCAGGCTAGTCTTGAACTCCTGACTTCAAGGGATCTGCCCACTTCAGCCTCCCAAAGTGCTGGGATTACAGGCGTGAGCCACTGCGTCCTGCTAATTCTTTTATTTTTAGTAGAAACAGGGTTTCACCATGTTGGCCAGGCTGGTCTTGAACTCCTGACCTCAGGTGATCTGCCCCCCTTGACCTCCCAAAGTGCTGGGATTAAAGGCATAAGCCACCATGCCCAGCCTTGAATTTTCTTTTTTAAAAAGTCTTCCTCAACAGTTGTCTTAGAATGTTTCTAAGAGAATTATTCTTTTTTAATTGTTGTTTTCATTTTATTTTTTTTTTAGAAACAGGGCCTCACTCTGTTGCCCAGGCTGGAGAACAGTGGTGCAATCACAGCTCACTACAACCTCGAACTTCTGGCCTCAAGTATCCTCCCACCTCAGCCTCTCCAGTAGCAGAGACTATAGGTGTGCACTACCATGCCTGGCTATTGTTTTAATCTATGAAGTTTTGGGGTAATTTGTTACACAGCCAGAGATAATGAATACAGAGGCCCAGAGAACTTGAGTGAGCTGCCCAGTCGCCCAGCTATGAATCCAGAATGGTCCAACTCCCAACCTGTGCTTATAACCCCTACCCAGCTCGGTCCCCTCTTCTGGGCATCAGCTCAAAGGGCCATTCTGGGCAATGAGTACCACGAGATGTCACACAACACAGAGGTGCCTGCCACTGGGCTGGTTCAGGGGAAAACACCCACCTGTTGTCGAAGAAGGCACGAACAATTTTGGATCGGATGGGGTTGAGCTCCAGGTCCGGGACATTGTTGAAGTTCTCCTTGCTGGTTTCCAAGAAGAGATACCGGGAAGAGAGTAGGAAAAGACAGCAGATGTCAGCTGGCATTTTCATCCTGTATCAAGCTGTATTTTGGATCCCCAACAGGCCCCACGAGAATAGTTCAGAGTTAGGAGACAGAACTGGAATACGCTTCACTTACCTGCCCCTTCCTCTAACCTTTAGACTGGGCAAAGGCAGGGAGGATTTGGAGGCTCAGATACTTTTCTTTTTTGAGATAGAGTCTCACTGTCACCCAGGCTGGAGTGCAGTGGTGCGATCATAGCTCGCTGCAGCCTCCATCTACTGAGCTCAAGCAATCTTCTTGCATCAGCCTCCCAAGCAGCTAGGACCACAGGTGCACACCACCATGCCTAGCTAATTTTTAAAATTTTTTGGAGAGACAAGGGGTTAACATGTTGCCCCAGCTGGTCTTGAACTCCTGGGTTCAAGTGATCCTCCTGCCTCAGCCTCCCAAAGTGCTGGGGTTACAGGTATGAGCCACTGGCCAGGCCTTGAGATACTTTTGAGAATCCAAGAGGTGGACTGGACATTCGTCTCCAAAAAAATGCAGAGATATGGGATTTGTGTCCATTCTGGGAATTCAGAGACTGCCTGAAACCTATCCTCAAATCCCCAGGTAAGTATTCAGAGCAGTGGGGTGCTGGCTTGGAGCTCTGGAAAACAGTCTGGCAGGTCCTCAAAGGTTAAACCTGGAGTTAACAGATGACCCAGCAATTCCACTCCTAGGGATATGCCCAAGAGAAACAAAAACCTGTGCATGAATTTCACAGCAGCATTCCCCACCCACAAAGCAGAAACAGCCCAAACGTCTGTCGACTCAAATGGAGAAATAAAATGTAGTCCACACAATGGAGTTTGTTTGTTTGTTTTTTGAGACGGAGTCTCGCTCTGTCGCCCAGGCTGGAGTGCAGTGGTGCAATCTCGGCTCACTGCAACCACAATGGAGTATTTTTTAGCCATAAAAAGGAACCAAGTACTGATACATGCTACAACACAAATGAATCTAAAAAACATGATGCTAAGCGAGGCCGGGCACAGTGGCTCACACCTGTAATCTCAGCACTGTGGGAGGCCGAGGCAGGTGGATCACTTGAGGTCAGGAGTTTGAGACCAGCCTGGCCAACATGGTGAAACCCCATCTCTACTAAAAATACAAAAATTAGTCGAGTGTGGTGGTGCACATCTGTAATCTCAGCTACTTGGGAGGCTGAGGCACAAGAGTTGCTTGAATCTGGGAGGTAGAGGTTGCAGTGAGCCAAGATCTCACCATTGCACTACAGTCTGGTAGACTGTAGTCTCAAAAAACTTTTGAGTTTTGAGACTCCATCTCAAAATACAAACAAACAAACAAAAAAACCTTATGCTAAGTGAAAGAAGCCCGTTACAAATGGCCACATATTACATAATTACATTTACATGAACTCTCTGGAATAGGTAAATACACAGCGGTAGAAAGCAGATTGGTGGTGGTCAGGGGGTTGGGGACCTGGCCCTGGTTCCTGGGTCCCTCTGTGTCCCCAGTATGGCCTCTGTCCAGGCCTTTTGGCTGGGCTCACTCATGGCCTCTGGCCAAACTCAGGGCCAGCTGAGGGTACAGCTTTCTTTTGGGAGTGATGAAAATGTTCTAATATTGACTGTAGTTCTGGATGCAGACAGAACTCTGTACATACGAATGTCACTGGATTGCACATTTTAATGGTTGAGTTGTATTACATGAATTACATTTCAGTAAAGCTGTTAAAAAAAAAAAAAAAAAAAGCCAGCCAGCCAGGTGTGATGGCACATGCCTGTAGTCCCAGCTAGCAATCAGCACAGGAGGCTGAGGCAAGAGGATTGTGTGAGCCCAGGAGTTCACGGGTATGGTGAGCTACAATGGTGCCACTGCACTGCAGCCTGGGTGATACAGTGAGACTTCAATCTCTTAAAAAAAAAAAAAAAAAAGGAGCAAAAAAAGCTTGGCTCTGGACAGGGGAGCGTGAATTTCACAGGAGGACACCCTGTAGCTGGCAGAGGTATTGCTGAGTCCTAGAGGCTGCAGGTTTGCAGGCAGGGGCGTCAGTCACTCCCTCACCTGCCTGCCCTCCTCCCCTGCCCTTCACAGAAGGCCATCCTGGGTTCTCTGAATGTGCTTCCTGCTCACCTTTTCCTTCTGCTCCATGAGCCTCCACAGGCAGCGTCTTGGGAAGGACCCAGCGCACAGGCTGGTGCCTAGGGAAAAAGGGATCAGGCCCAGGTGGGGAAGGCGGAGGAAATCAGCCCACTGAAAATGAGGACCTCTGGGTGGGAAGAGATGGCGGGACAGTCATTGGAAGTGGGATTCAACACTAAGACAGATGCTGGAGAGGAGGAGGCAAAACAGACACGGGGGATTCTACGCTGTTTGAGTTGGAAGATTCCATGAACGCCTCGCTGGCCCCTGTGCTGCCCCACCTTACGCACTGGAGGGGTAGGGATGGAGGCATGGAGAGGCACAGCAGGACCCGGTCCTGGGTCCCTCTGCGTCCCCGGCATGGCCTCCTGTCCCTCCCACCCAGGCCTTTCGGCTGGGCTCACTCATGGCCTCTGGCCAAACTCAGGAGCTGCGTCAGGGCAGACTCATAGTTTTAGATTCCCAGGAATCCAGTTCCAAAGGAGGAGGCAGACTCGGGACAGCTGGCCGGAGAGATGGGATGTTATTTGGCCATGAAAAAAAATAAGATTATTTTTTGGCCATAAAAAGGAACAAGGTTTTTTGTTTTGGTTTTTTGAGATGGAGTCTCGCTCTCTGTTGCCCAGGCTGGAGCACAGCGGCACGATCTCGGCTCACTGCAACCTCCGCCTCCCGTGTTCAAGCAATTCTCCTGCCTCAGCCTCCCAAGTAGCTGGGATTACAGGCATGTGCTACCACGCCCAGCTAACTTTTGTATTTTTAATAGAGATGGGGTTTCACCAGTTGGCCAGGCTGGTCTCAAACTCCTGACCTCAGGTAATCCACCTGTCTTAGCCTCCCAAAGTGCTAGGGTTACAGGTTTGAGCCACTGCACCTGTCCAGGAACGCGATTCTCATCCATGCCACAGCACAGATGTACCTGGAAGACATGATGCTCAGTGGGAGAAGCCAGACACAAATGGCCCCTTGGTGTACGATGCCATTTATAGGAAACATCCAGAAAAGACAAATACAGGGAGACAAAATGGAGAGATGCGGTTTCCAGGGGCTGGGGCGGGGTGATGGCTAACCAGTGCGGAGCTTCTGAGGTGCTCTAAAATGGACTGTACATTTTCAATGGGCTAATTTTACAGTATGTGAATTACATCTCTATAAAGCTGTTAAAATTTTCTAATAAGTCTTTAAAAAAACAAAAAAGAACCACTGTGCTACTGCAGTACGACTCCATTTATGTAAAGAACACAAAGTGACAACACGAACCTCTGCGGCTAGAAGTCGGGGTGATGAACTGCCTCGGAGTTGGGGGTGATCGAGAGGGAACATGGGGGCCTTTTGGGGGCCGGGAACATTCTGTTGCATGTTCCATCTGTGAAAGTCCCTCTGTGTGTGACACATGCTTTTCTCTGTGCAGGTCACACCCTCACTGCTGGCAGACAGCTCGATGCTCTGCCCTTTTTCCTCATTAGTGGGAGGCAACCACAGGAGGGAACAGAATACAGAGACCAGAGCCCTGAATGAGTCAAGGTTACCAGGAGAGATGATCACGTTCTACAAAATCACGATCGGATGACAATGACAGCTACAGCTCACAAACGTGCAAGCGACTTGGCCGGAGCCATCTCGTTTCCCAGCGACCCCACAAGGGCTCCTATTATCCCTGACGCTTCAGGCTCAGCAGACAGGTTTTGGCGACCTGCCCCAGCTCTCACCCAGTGGGGGCGTGGAAGAGTCAGCTTGGAAGTTAGGTAGAGTACAGCCATGCTCTCACCAGATACCCTGCTGTCCTACTCTCCCTGGCCATCCGAACAGAATCCATTTTCCAAGGCCCAGATTCCCAGACTGAGAAAGGGACCACAAGGAGCTCCAGAGGGAATCTGGGAGAACAGAGAAACCACTGGCTGCTATGCTGCTAGCCAAACCCTCTCTGGCTTTCACTGGCTGTTGCTAATCCTTCCTCGGTCTCAGTTTTCTCGTCTGTGAAGAGGGCACACTGATACTGACTGAGGGGTGACGGGCACAGCCTCTGGAATCACACTTGGGTTCTACCCTGCTCTGCTACCTGGGTCAAACGGCGTTGCCACACTCAGTCTCCGTCTGCTCCTTTGCAAACAGGAACCTCACAGGATTGCTGTACAGCTTAGAGGAGATCAAGTCCGCAACATGCTCAGCACGGTGTCTGGTGAACTGGGAGTACACCACAGATGGCAGCTTGCGGGATGGGGACGCTGTGATTTCCACAGCACCCTGTCCTCAATGCCTTGCACAGCTGGGCTTAGCAAGGTGATCAATAAATGGTTTGCTGAGCAAATAATGAAGCGAATAATAATGAAAGTGGCTGCGGGCAGGGCTTCCCTCTTTGTCTGGCCCATCCTGAGGCACTGCCCTTCCCCAGGTGCCTTCCCTAGGGCCCAGGTGTCCAGACCCTGGAAGGAGAGCAGACCCCAATGTCCCAGGAGAGAGGAAGGAGAGGTGGGGGAGAAACCACCTAGAGGAGCCTGACCCATGTGCCTGGAGAAGAAATTAACACAAGAGGCCTGTCCCCAACCAGCAGCAATAAGACATGCCTGACCTGCTGGGAATTGAGCTGGGGACACAGTGTTGTCCCCAGGTGCTGGCTTCACAACCCCCAGCGGGTGTGTAAATGGCTCTGAAGCCCGTTGCCTCTGCTCTCTCTCTCCATAGGCACCTGCTACGCCCACACCTGACTCTCACCTCCCCCTCACCACGGGTGCCTGACTCTTGGAGCCTCAGTTTCCTCATCTGCGAGATGGGTGCAGACTTATTCCTTCCCATATCAAAGGGGATGGTTCAGGGTCAAACACGAGGTGGGGAGAGGGGTGCTGGCCCAGGCTCTGCCCCTTACCAGGCACATGGTCTTGAGTAATCACAGCACATCTCCAAGCCGTGAGTTCTCACCTATAAAATGGGGATCGTAGGAATATCCAGGTAACATGATGGGGCTAATTGGATATCCAAATGAGATAAATCCACATAAGATGCTGAGCAGACTGCCTGACACAGGGTAAGCTCTTAATTTTAAAATAATAACAGTAATAACGGCAGCAGCAGCAACAGTAATCGCTGCAGCAGTATTAATAGTAGTAATAATAATAATGTGACAGCAGCTAACCTATATACCCTCAGAATGGAAGGAACTATTCTAAGAGCTTTACATTATTACACAGAGCTCACAACAACCCTATAAAGTAGGTGCTTATGCCCACTTTATTTTCTTAACTTTTTTTGTTTTTTGAGACGGAGTCTCACTCTGCCACCCAGGCTGCAGCGTAGTGGCGTGATCTCTGCTCACTGCAACCTCTGCCTCCTGGGTTCAAGTGATTCTTGTGCCTCAGTCACCTGAGTAGCTAGGATTACAGGTGTGCGCCACCATGCCCAGCTAATTTTTGTATTTTTAGTAGAGATGGGGTTTCACCATGTTGGCCAGGCTGGTCTCGAACTCCTGACCTCAGGTGATCTGCCCACCTCAGCCTCCCAAAGTGCTGGGATTACAGGTGTGAGCCACTGCGCCTGGCCTGTGCCCATTTTAAAGATGAGGAAACTGAGGCAGAGAGATGAAGCCACTTCTCATTGTTAAGAATGAAGCTGGTGGACCCAGGCAGTGGCATGGTGGTGCCTGGCCTTCAGGGACTTTCCCTAAAACCTGTCAATGTCCCTTTTCAACAAGGAGAGCGCCGGCCTTGAGTCCAGCACTTAGGACGCACTAACCTTTTCATTCCATCAGTTTCATGCTCCATCAATACTCGTGTCAGTTTTGTTTTCCTTCCTCCCCAGGTTCCCGCCGGGCTGGATGAACCGGCTTGGCTAAAGGTGTCTCAGCCCAGGCTGCAGCCATGGGAACGGGCTCTGCCTCACCTCAGAGCCCAGGGCTGACGGCAGGTCACTGCCCTCAGCCGGAGCTGATTCTCAGTGGCCAGTGGTGCTGCCCCAGTGACCACCAAGGTAGCGGGGATTGCCCATGAGGGCTCCAGGACCACACACCTTCCAGGCCTCCTGCGGGACGGCGTGAGTCCTGGGGGCTTCAGAATGTGCCCCTGGAGTCCTGAAGGGCTCTCGCGACGTCAGGCTGTGCTAAGCACTGCAACACTTAATCACCCCATGTAATCATGAGTGGCAACAATGATGATCCTGTTCTACAGACCAGAACACAAGGCCCAGGGAGACAAAGGCACTATGCCCCGGTCACACAGCTAGAGTTGGCGTGGGACTCCAGCTCCATCTCCAGGCTGGCTCAAACTGTCTTGCGCTTCCTCGCGCTCACCACTTCCTTCCTTCCGGTTGTGTATTTTCACCTTAAAGAGAGAAAGAGCGAGAACGCTCTTCCCTCGGCATCTGTTCTCACCCAGCACCCAGTCGCCAGCCCGAGAGGCCCCATCTGGGACCCAGGAAGCGGGCAGGACAAGCGTCAGGCCGACAAGAAGGGAAGGACCAGACTCAAAAAACCACCGAGGACTGGGCTGGGCTCTTCCTCAAGCCTCGTGCTGTGGGTTGGTTTCCGGCAGCTTTTGGGGCCCAGCTCACTTGCAAAGTTCTCTCTAGGGGTATTGAGCATGGCGTTCCCCAACCCCTGCCAACCACCGCAAGGCTAACCAAGGTGAGGGTGCAGCCAGGCCCCAGATTCTCAGGCTGGAACTTCCACCGTTCCAGAGCTCCCCACACTGAGGGAGGCCACTTGGGTCTTTCCTCTGCAGGGCTGCCTGCCCAATGCCTCTCTGAGTTCCCCTTCCTGCACTCACTGTTCAGCATTTGACGTTCCCCACAGTGGGGAAGCTGAGACCTCATGGGGACTCTTGAAGGCAGAGACTGCGTGTCACTCAGCACGTGTCTTCCCAGTAGCCAAGATACTCAAAGTGTGGTTCCTGGGCCAGCAGCATCTGCATCATCTGGAGCTTTTTAGAGATGCACCATCTCTCCCTACGCCAGACCTACTGAATCAACCTGCATTAATACGGTGGTGCAATCATGGCTCACTGCAGCCTTGAACTCCCAGGCTAAAGTGATCCTCCCTCCTCAATCTCCTGCGCAGCTGGGACTACAGGTGTGCACCACCACACCCAATTTATTTTTGGTAAAGACATCGTCTCACTATATTGCCCAGGCTAGTCCTGAACTCCTGGGCTCAAGTGATCCTCCCGCCTTGGCCTCCCAAAGTGCTGGGATTACAGAACCTGCATTTTAACGCAATCTCCCGGGCATTCACATGCACATGAATGCGTGAGACCTGCTGGCCTCTTAATCTCTCAGTGTTTCCAAGCACCTGGAATTGCTCAGATGTACCAGGCAATTCTACCCACACTTCTGCACAGAAGATTCTGGCAAGAAAGGACTGGTCCTTTTTGCTCCTGGCAAATGCCTCTTTCAAAAGCTGGACAATGTCGCCAAGACCATTCCCCCAGGCACACACCTTCTCATCCCTGTCCCTGCCCCATGTCAGTCCCCCACTTTCCCCGACACCTGGCGTTGACTTCTTACAGTGAGAGCAACTCGGCGACACGACAAGCATTCCTTCGAGGAGCCAGGCACTGTTCTAGGTGCCGGCTGCAGAGGTAAATGGGGAATCTAGGAGAGCACAAAATAGATGGGAAATAGAGTATCTCAGGCAGTGATGAGTACTTCGCAGAGAAATTCAGCAGAGAAAGGAAAGGGGACTGCAGGAGGCTGACACAAGTTTAAATGAGGTTGATCACAGAAAGGCCACAGGGAAAAAAGTGACATTTGAGCAGAGACCTGAAGGAGGGGAGGTTCTCGACTCCCATGTGTCCAGCTGGTGGGGAGGGTGCTACCAGCATCTAGTGGGTGGAGGCCAGGGATGCTGCTCAGCACCCCACAGTGCCCAGCACAACCCCCAATGAAGAATCATCCAGACCCAGAGCCCAGGCTCAGAAATCCGGCTCTGGGGAAAAGCATTCTAGGAAGAAGGAACAGCATGAGCTAGAGCCCTGGGGTGGGGAACAGAAAGAGTGTTCATGTAACTTGGGCAAAAACAACTGGGGAGATGTGTGCAGCAGGGGCCTGCAGGACACTGAGAGGCCTGAGCGGTGGCTCTGACTCCCAATGGGTGAGACTGAACATCTTCAGCAGAGAAGAGACATTCTCACAGGACCCTGTCACATGGTACTGTGGGCCTGGATGGTGGACAGGCAGTGAACACAGACACACGGGGACCAGGGAGGAGGCTGCTGGGGTAGCCCAGGCAAGAGACCACGGCAGCTGGATGAGGGCAGGGGTTGGGGGAGCAGAGGAAGAAGGGGAGAGGAGTAGCAAATCCCGGGCTCGGTGGGAGGTAGAAATGGCAGTGTTTGCTGAGTAACTGGAAGCAGGGCTAAGAAAAAGAGAGGAATCGGCCGGGCGCGGTGGCTCAAGCCTGTAATCCCAGCACTTTGGGAGGCCGAGACGGGCGGATCACGAGGTCAGGAGATCGAGACCATCCTGGCTAACACAGTGAAACCCCGTCTCTACTAAAAAATACAAAAACTTAGCCGGGCGAGGTGGCGGGCGCCTGTAGTCCCAGCTACTCGGGAGGCTGAGGCAGGAGAATGGCGTAAACCCGGGAGGTGGAGCTTGCAGTGAGCTGAGATCCGGCCACTGCACTCCAGCCTGGGCGGCAGAGCAAGACTCCGTCTCAAAAAAAAAAAAAAAAAAAAAAAAAAAAAGAAAAAGAGAGGAATCAAAGGTGACCACTGCAGGCAACTGAGGCTGCCGTTCACCACAGAGGAACAGGGGACCTCTGGAAGGGATGAGGAGGTGCTTGCTTTGAAACGGACATGTTACGCAGCATGCCTTTTGGATATTAAGTGAATGGGCAGTTGCTACGTGAGTCAGGAATTCAGGGGAGCGGTCCTGGGAGGACATACAGATGTAGGAGCTGGCCGGCCACAGTGGCTCACACCTATAATTTCAGCACTTTGGGAGGCTGAGGTGAGTGGACTGCTTGAGCCCAGGAGTTCAAGACCAGCCTGGGCAACATGGCAAGACCCCATCTCTACAAAAAATTAGCCGGACAGGGTGGTACATGCCTGTAAGTTCCAGCTACTCAGGAGGCTGAGGCAGGAGGATCACTTGAGCCTGGGTGACTGACGCTGCAGTGAGCCGAGATCGAACCACTGCACTTCAGCTTGGGCAACAGAGCAAAACAATAACAAAAACAGCAGGAGCTAACACACAGCTGGTGTTTCAGGCCACCGCTGTGCATTTTATTTCAAGGACAAAAAGAAGTCCAAGTCATCGCTAGGGCAAAGGCAACCCTCCGTGATCTGCCCCAGCTCTCTGACTCTCCTCATGTGCTGGGCCCTCTGCCCAGAGCTCCCCGCCCTCTTCTCTTCACACACTGGCTCCTTCTCTCCTTCTGGTCTCAGCGCAGATGTGGCCTCCCCAGTGGCACCTTCCATGACCACCTACCCCAAGCACCCTCTCTTCTCTAGGGTTCCAGGGGATGGCTGTCTGCCCCGTTTCCTTCCTTTAGTGTATTTTTTTTCTTTTTTTGCCCAGGCTGGTGTACAGTGGTGCGATTTCAGCTCACTGCAGCCTCCACCTCCTGGGTTCAAGAGATGCTCTTGCCTCAGCCTTCCAAGTAGCTGGGACGACAGGCGCCCACCACCATGAATGGCCTTTTTTTTTTTTTTTTTTTTTTTTTGAGACAGAGTCTCGCTCTGTCCCCCAGGCTGGAGTGCAGTGGCGCAATCTCAGCTCACTGCAAGCTCTACCTCCCAGGTTCATGCCATTCTCCTGCCTCAGCCTCCCGAGTAGCTGGGACTACAGGCGTCTGCCACCCCGCCTGGCTAATTTTTTGTATTTTTAGTAGAGACGGAGTTTCACCGTGTTAGCCAGGATGGTCTCGATCTCCTGACCTCGTGATCCGCCCACCTCGGCCTCCCAAAGTGCTGGGATTACAGGCGTGAACCACTGCGCCCGGCCTAATTTTTGTATTTTTAATAGAGACGGGATTTCACCATATTGACCAGGCTGGTCTGGAACTCCTGACCGCAAGTGATCTGCCCACCCCGGCCTCCCAAAGTGCTGGGATTATAGGCATGAGCCACTGTGCCCAGCCAATCTTTAGTATATTTCTCATGCTATGGCATGAACTGGCTGATGTGCTAGTTTTCTGTCTCTGACTATCCCTCACACACATAAGCATCAGAACAGAAGCACCCCAGGAGGGGAAGGGGAGACTCCCTTCTCAACCCCATGGGATCCTCAGCTCTAAAACCCATCACGGAAGGCCCTGGACATTTGCAGGCTTGTAAGCAAGGACCATGTCAGTATCAATCATCCTGGGAAAAGAATCTCTATAAAAGTTTTATATGCAAGTACACGCTAATAAAACTAAGACCACTGAGAAAGCTGCTTTTTGCCTCGGGAACGCCTCCGCACCTTTTCACACCCTTGTGGCTCTCCTCACGTCTGCCTGAACACTCTCACCTAAGCAGATGTGCGAGTCCAGCTGCCTCACGCCCGCTGTCTTTTCTGGGCATCTTTACAGCTACCGTAGCAGGTTTTCCTCTGTAAGTGAACGTGCATCATCCTAGCTGAGGCTTTTAAAGGGAGGACTCGCTGCCTGTTGGAATACATTAAAGTCTGATGGTGAAACAGCCTGTTGAGCTAGGCAGGGCCTCGGCAGCTTCCTTATGAGTATAGTATTTCTAAAAAAAGCTGTTGAGGCCAGGCATGGTTTCTCATGCCTGTAATCCTAGCACTTTGGAAGGCTGAGGCAGGAGTATTGCTTGAGCCAGGAGTCCGAGACCAAAATGGGCAACATAGTGAGACTTGCATCTCTACAAAAAAAATTTTTTTTAATTAGCTGGATGTGGTGGTGCACACCTGTGGTGCACACCTCAGGAGGCTGAGGCAGGATGATCGCTTGAGCACAGGAGTCGGAAGCTGCACTAAACCATGATTGCACCACTGCACCCCAGTCTGGATAACAGAACGAGATCTTGCCCCCATCCCCTCAAAAAGTGGTCATATCATAGACAGGTTAAAAGCAAAGCAAAGTGGCTGGGTTAAAAGGGGATTTAATCCTGGTGAAGAGCAACAACACTGCAGTGGTTTGAGGCTACACCTCTTGCATCAGCCAGCTTTGCTTTTGAAGTTAAAGAAGTTACTTCTTTACTGACGCTGAAGATGAAGAAGTTAAAATTACACAGTACGGCCTCAGTTGCTTAATCTGTAAAATGGCGATAATAATGTCAGCACTCTGCTAATGGCAGCTGGGCTCCCGTTTCTGCACACAACCCTGTGCTTTTTTTTCCTTTTTGAGACACTCTCGCTTCATCACCTAGGCTGGAGTGCAGTGGTAAGACAAGTTACTGCAGCCTCAACCTCCCAGGCTCAAGCAATCCTCCCACCTCAGCCTCCCGAGTAGCTGGGACCACAGGTACATGCCACCATGCTTGGCTCATTTTTAAATTTTTTTTTTGTAGAGACAGAGTCTCACTATGTTGCCCAGGCTAGTCCCGAACTCCTGGACTCAAGCAATCCTTCCATCTCAGCCTCCCAAAGTGCTGAGATTACAGGTGTGAGCTACTACACTGGGCCAACCCTGTGGGAACTTCAGCAAATGACAGAGCAGTGGTAAGAACACTGCTGAGGGGCCGGGCGTGGTGGCTCACACCTGTAATCCCAGCACTTTGGGAGGCGGAGGTGGGCGGATCACCTGAGGTCAGGAGTTCAAGACCAGCCTAGCCAACATGGTGAAACCTTGTCTCTACTAAAAATACAAAAATTAGCCAGGTGTGGTGGTGGGCGCCTGTAATCCCAGCTATCTGGGAGGCTGAAGAAGGACAATCGCTTGAATCTGGGAGTGGGAGGTTGCAGTGAGCCAAGATCGTGCCACAGCACTCCAGCCTTGCGACAGAGCAAGACTGTCTCAAAGAAAAAAACAGACGGGACACTGCTGAAGGAAGGAAAACAGGACCTGGAGTTAGGACACTTTGCTGACGCCCCGCTGTCTGGGCTATCAGAACATGGGGCTGCATGTTGGTGGCATTCGACACAAAGCGTGGAGTCCCTTTTTTTCTCTTCCCTGTGTACGTCTGTGGTTGCATTTACCTCTGGAATTACTCCACATTCAACGGCTTGATGAATCTAAAAATATTTTTTCTAACGTGGCTTTATCTAATCATGTCTCCTAATGGCCTGCACCACTACGTCTGAAGTATTCCCAAGTGTCTATTTCTGGCATTGATAAGCCTGCCAGGGAGACATCAGGAAGTTAAAAATTGCTGTTTAAAACGTTTACCAGTTAAGGGGTCCAAAAAGAGAAAGAAAAGGTGCAAGCAGCCATTTCTGTATTTTCTTCATCATCTAAACTTCTGACCTGTTAACAGGTTTACCTGTGGAGGTCTCCTCTGCTAGAAGGAAAATTTCTGAGGACAGGGGAAGAGTCCCCTGCATGGTAGGTAGCTAATGAATGTGTTAGAATTAGACAGACATTCTATTTTTTTTTTTTTTTTTTTCTGTTCAGGCATTTTGCCAAGAGGCCACAGAATTCAGTGCTTTGTGGTCTGGATGAATTCAGGTCTTAAGGATCCTGAAGCATATACAATTTGGGGGTGCTCTCTTTTAAAAAAGGAACAGAACAAAATGAATTGAGACAGTATCTCGCTCTGTCACCCAGGCTGGGGTGCAGTGGCACGATCTCAGCTCATTGCGACCGCCCCTCCCATGTTCAAGCAATTCTCCTGCTCCGCCTCCTGAGTAGCTGGGATTACAAGTGCACACCACCATGCCCAACTGATTTTTGTATTTTTAGTAGACATGGGGTTTCACCATGTTGGCCAGGCTGGTCTGGAACTCCTGACCTCAAGTGATCCACCAGCCTCAGCCTCCCAAAGTTCTGGGATTACAGAGTGAGCCACCATGCCCGGCCAACAATATGAATGTCTAAAACTCAAGTACTGGGCTCTATAAAGAACCCACATAAAAGTAAGGCCTTGAAGTGGGGCTTTCAATGCCGCAAGACGAACCTTCCCTAGATGTCCTGAGATGACTTCTGGAAAGAGATGGGACCAGGCCCAACACAGATAAGAAATGGTGGCTTAAAAATAAAATCAATTTTGGTCCATCAGTTGCCTCATGGGAGTTTGTAACGCTATATTCAATTTGTTAAGCTGCACATTTAGAAACCCAATTCTTCTTTAAACTTTTAAGTGCAACCTACAAATCTTATTCATCAGCATCTAAAGCCTGCGGTTCTGAATGATCATTTTTAAGGGGACTTTTGCATTCAAGGTCTTCACGAGCCTCCTGTGGGATCCTCATAAGCACGTGGGCCCTTTGCTGTCGAGCGGGAGGGGGCAAAGAAGGTGGCACCCTCTCCCCCATCGCAGATTGTAGTGGGGTGTCAGGGGCCTTCACTAGGGAACCCCAATCAATGCCATTTTCATGTAGGGGAATGTCCCCAGAAAGAAAAGAATTCTGTCCATGCTCTGAAACCTCAGCACAGCCCAAGGCCTGCCGGACAGCTTCCAATATGTGCCAGGGATCTGAGAGGTTGAAGACCGGGCCTGGGGTCACTTAGAAAACCCCTGGCAGAGAGGGGACAGCACTGAGGACCAGTTCCCAAGCCAGGGCTGCTCAGGGGAAGATGGGCAGGAAAAGCCCAGGGGAACCTTGAAAAGCTACCCATCTCCCTTCTCTCAGCCCTGGAGGGTGGATTAGGATTAGGCAAAGCAGTTCTGGGAGGCTGGGAGGAGGCCCTTCCTGTAGGCCTGTTTGCATAAGAAGCTGTGGTCAGTCACCTCCTTCCTGCAGGCTGGGCCGGGGCTGTCACTGCGTGCAGCTGACACGAACCTCGAAGCCGACTCAAGCTCTGAGACCAGGGCGGTGGTGACGGGAGTTATAAACGCACCTCCCCCACCCCCAATAGCAGGGCAGGGAGACTGAGGTCCTCAGAGATCACTCGCAAAACAAGGCAATGCCCCAGCTTCCTACAGCAAGATCTTGGCACTGGGTTCAAATCCCAGCTCCTCCCAGCTGTGTGACCCAGGGCCAGGTACCTGGCCTGTCTCTCTAGCCTTACTTTCCCATCTGTAAAATGGGGAGAGTGAGCATCCCTACCTCTACCTCCTGTGGCGTTCTGTAGGACTGAAGTCAGCCTGGGAGACAGGGTAAGACCCCATCCCTACAAAAATACAAAAAATGAGCCAGGCATGCTGGCGCACACCTGTAGTCCCAGCCACTCAGGAGGCTGAAGCAGGAGGAGCACTTGAGCCTGGGAGGTCAAGGCTGCAGTGAGCCGAGGTTGCACCACTGCACGTCAGCCTGAGCAACAGAGCGAGACTCTGTCAAAAATTTTTTTAAAAAAAGATCGAAGTAACACGCTCCTGCTGTGTAGCACATAAAACAGGTTCAAATAATAAGCGCTTACATTTGGGAGCTGTTTCTATGTGCCAAGACCCCTGCTAAAGTCTTTCACCTGGATTACGTCAACCTAGTAAGGGAAGTACTATTAATGACAACAGGCCTCACGTAGGCCATGCTTTCTGTGCTGGAAAGAATTCTGTGAGTCATTACATTCACTCTTCATTCCTTTGTTCTTTCATTCATTCATTTATTCATCCCTTCACTTGTTCATTTAACTACTCTCACAGCACCTACTGTGTTACAGGCCCTGGACTCAGTATTTTGGCCAAGGAAAAAGGCAATCAGTTCCTGCCCCCACCAAGAAGCCACAGTCTGCTGGGGCAAGGGGATGGGAGGCAGTTATAATTCTGTGCTGTGAATGTTGGATGGAGCACCCCCAGGAGGAGGCTGTGGGGCTTCCGGGGGCAGGAGAGGTTCTTGGAGGTTGTGGTCCACACTGAGGCCTCAGCAAAGCAGAAGCTAGCATCTACACACCTGCGTGAGTCCCACTTAAAGAACACGAAGATGACCTTGATGGCACTGGGGAGCCACAGAGGGCTGTTGAGCGGAGGTTGCTCACTGGCTCCTTTAAGTGACCCTGCCAGGCAGGCACACTGAGGGCTTGTGCAAGGGCGCTACATATGAGGTCCTGGGGAGCGGTGTGCAGGAGAGGGGCAAACAGGGTTTGGGGTGGCAGGGCAGGACCAACGGCTCACATTTCTAAGCTGAGCCTGGGCAGGTAAGGCCTGGGAGGTAGGAGCCCAGCGCCATCAGCACAGAGGCTGCGCCAGCTCAGCTCCTGCAGGAGGAGAACGCTGCACCCACTGAACCATGGAAGACCTACTGTGTGCTGTCCACGGTGCCTGGCAAGGGGGGCACTTGTTACAAATGCAGAGTCTCAGGTCCCACCCCAGAACTGCAGAAGCAAAACGTGCATGGCAACAACATTCCCAGGTGATTCGAGCACACTCAAGTTGGAAAAAAAATTGTAGGGAATGCCATTTTAGTACGTCCCCTCATAAGCCTATGATAGGGTGCTAGGCAATGCATCAGGGGCTCAGCGCCTGGAACCTGAAAGTGGGAGGGGCCTCCAACGGCATCATATCCTCCTCCTCACACAGCACCTGGGCCCCCACCACACTCAGATTAGACCCTCAGGATGGGGCAGAATAATAACAGTCCCATTTGTCAAATGCCTGTGAACCCAGCTTAGAGCTAAATTGTCCTGCTTGCACCTGCTCTTTTTTTCCCCTAAAGATGGGGTCTCACTGTGTTGCCCAGGTTGGTCTTGAACTCCTGCACTCAAGCAATCCTCCAGCCTTGGCCTCCCAAAGTGCTGAGATTGTAGGTGTGAGTCACAGCGCCTGGCCCACTGCTCATTTTTAACGCTCAAATCAAATCCCACTCACTTTCCAGATGAGGAGACCGGCTCAGAGCAATGAAGTGACCGGCCCGAAGCCACAGAGCCAATAGCATGAAGGATTCTAATACAGCTGGACTCCGAAGCCTGGGTTTTTGCCTCTGCATCTCTATGCATGTAGAATATGAACCTAAAGTTCACCACTCAAGCTTGGATGGACCTAACATCAGATGCATAACAGTAAGCCCAAGGCGGTTTGTTTCAGGGCTGGGGGCTCCACTTGCTGGAAAACTGTCTTGAGGACAAAGGGGCTCTGCCTTCCCACATCCTCCACAGTGAGCTCCACAGTGGCTGCCTCTACCAGCATAGGTACCAAGCACCTGGTGCAGAGCAGATGCTCACGAACTTTTTAAGAGGCAGGGTCTCGCTCTGGTGCCCAGGCTGGAGTGTGGTGGTGCACTCAGAGCTCACTGCAGCCTTGAACCCCTGGGTCCAAGTGATCCTCCAGACTCAGCTACCCA
The DNA here is from genome assembly GCF_008728515.1 of Papio anubis. Classification (NCBI taxonomy): domain Eukaryota; kingdom Metazoa; phylum Chordata; class Mammalia; order Primates; family Cercopithecidae; genus Papio; species Papio anubis. The sequence continues at coordinate 111,398,327 of NC_044984.1, forward strand.
AGTAGCCAGGACTACATGTGTGCATCACCACACCTGGCTAATTTTTAAACATTTTGTAGAGAAAGGGTCTTGCTATATTGCCCAGACTGCTCATGAACTTCTGAAGGAACAAGCAAGGCATACCCTTGACACTCTATTTTCCAACATCCAGAGTCCATATGTGCCACTCTGTTAGAACTCAGTGCCTGGCCGACTTGTGTTACCCTACACACTCCTCAGCCTATGGCCCAAGGAGGTTTCACCTTGCCCTGACTGAAACCACCCACCCTCCACTCCTGCCCTTGGGGGATGCTGAGCTGACCACAGGCCCCAGGACCTTACTGCTCTGGAGGAAAACATTTGTATGTCTGGTCTTTGGCCATGGCGATTGGCTCAGACTCAGGTCCGTGACCCCATCAGAGCCAATGAGAAGCCAGGTGACTCTTTTGCTGGGCTCAGGTTCTCTCCCCTCCACTGGGCTTGGTGGGCTAGATGTGTAGAATTAAAGGTATAAGTCTTAATTGTCTTTAAGTCGGCCTTGGATGCAATCAAACTGAGACCAGAGGCCACAACAACCAACAGACCGTCAGAATCTGAGCTCTTGAAATTGACTTAAGAATAAAATATACTGGATTAACAATACACCTGTGTTTAGACACACAAGAGAAAGTGGACATTTATATGTCAGTTTCCATAAAACTTAGGGGAAATTTAAGTGTGTTTAGTAAGAAGGAAGCGTTTCCTGGAGTATTAAAAGGTTTGTTTCAAAGTTCCAACAAGCTGTAACCTTGAGACTCCGAATGCTTATTTTAGGAAACTACATCTGTTAGAAGTTTATAGTAGAAATTTGTTCAACTTGCCGGGCGCGGTGGCTCACGCCTGTAATCCCAGCACCTTGGGAGGCCAAGATGGGCGGATCATGAGGTCAGGAGATCGAGACCATCCTGGCTAACACGGTGAAACTCTGTCTCTACTAAAAAATACAAAAAATTTGCTGGGCATGGTGGCAGGCGCCTGTAGTCCCAGTTACTCTTGAGGCTGAGGCAGGAGAATGGCGTGAACCCGGGAGGCGGAGCTTGCAGTGAGCGGAGATTGCGCCACTGCACTCCAGCCTGGGCGACAGAGTGAGGCTCCGTCTCAAAAAAAAAAAAAAAGAAAAAGAAATTTGTTCAACTTGAAGCTTCCTCATGAACTCTGTATGATGATCAAGTCACTGGCAAGGACCTCTCACTAACCTAGCTGTTAGTAACTCAAGCAGCACTCGCTTGTAATCCCAGCCACTCAGGAGGCTAAGGCAGGAGGACTGCTTGAGCTCAGGAGTTCAAGACCACCCTGGGTAACAGAGCAAGACCACGTCTCCAAAAAAAAAAACAAAAACAAAAAACAATTAACAGGTCTAGTGCAGTGGTGTATGCCTGTAGTGCCAACACTTTGGGAGGTAGAAATGGGAGGACTGCTTGAGGCCAGGAGTTTGAGACCAGCCTGGGCAACATAGTGAGACCCCCACCTCTACAAAAACTTTAAAAAATTAGCCGGTATGGTGGTGCATGCCTGTAGTCCCAGCACTTTGGGAAGCTAAGGCAGGAGGATCACCTGAGTCAAGGAGGTCAAGACCAGCCTGAGTAACACGGTGAGACCCTGTCTCTACGAAAATAAAAATAAATTAAAAAATTAGCTGGGTGTGATGGCACATGCCTGTGGTCCCAGCTACTTGGGAGGCTGAGGCAGGAGGATCGCTTGGGCCCAGGAGATTGAGGCTGCAGTGAGCTATGATCGCAACACTTCACTCCAGCCTGGGCAATGGAGCGAGACCGTGTTTCAAAAAAGTTAGAAATACCCAAATAACAAATAATTCAACCAGAATACAGTTTAAGGCATTCCTCATTCCTCTTCATTAAAAAGCAACCTAAAGGGTATCTAAAAGATTAACAAAACATAATGCAGAAGGTTGATTTTCCTTAACAGAAATTTGAGGCAGCCACCCCCATCTTGCCTGAGGCTGGAACTAACCCTAAAGAAGGGGAGCCAAAAGACAGAGGTTCTGATGACAGCCCAAGCCCCTAAGTTGCGCTCTACCACAACTGATTCATCTTTGTGTGTCTGGCAGTTGGCAGGATCCTGGGATCTAACAGGTCCTCCATATGTGTCTGAGATTCCAAGTACATTCCATCCGAGGAATCAGGGTGAGGCAGGGGGTGGCTGAAGAGCCCTTCCTCGCTTCCACGCTAGTTATAATTTATAATTGTGTGATCCTCACAGAAACAGAAGTGGTTCTTTCCTTACTGTTTAGGAACATCTTGTCTTGGAAGAGACCAGAAGCATTAAAACTACAGTTGGTTGGGCACAGTGGCTCATGCCTGTAATTCCAGCACTTTGGGAGGCCGAGGTGGGTGGATCACAAGGTCAGGAGATGGAGACCATCCTAACACGGTGAAAGCCCGTCCCTACTAAAAATACAAAAAATTAGCCAGGTATGGTGGCAGGCGCCTGTAGTCCCAGCTACAGGAGGCTGAGGCAGGAGAATGGCATGAACCCAGGAGGCAGAGCTTGCAGTGAGCCGAGATGGCGCCTCTGCACTCCAGCCTGGGCGACAGAGCGAGACTCCATCTCCAAAGAAAGAAAAAACTACCACCCTCCCCCTACCACTCAGCACTCAAGGAAAGAAACAGGACAAGAAATTTGCAAGGGCATGGCCCCACCCAGCACCCAAACCCACTGCCGACCTTACCGAATGGTAGGCTGGTCTCCACTCAGCTGCTTAAATCTCCGATGGAGCTGCTCAATCTGATCTGATGAGACTGAGAAGTGGGGAAAGAGAGAAAAACAAGACAGAAGAAAACATCACTGACTGTCAGAGGGAGGCTGTAGGTATTCCTCTGCCCCATCCCCACCGGCTGCCGCACCCCTTCTCAAAGCGTCTCCCACCATGGCAAAAGTGAGTGCCAGGTGAAGCAGCAGAAAGGATTTCCCATTCTTCCCAGAAACACAGCTCTGCAGTGATCAGTTCCAACTGCCTTAGTAATAATAATACAACTATTACTAATAGCCCCAGAGACAGGGCAGTCATGAAGCAGGCCATTCTCCCAGCCTCTGACCTTCCCTAGCCCACTAAAGAGAAACTTTGCTTTCTGTGGCAGGGTTTCACTTCCATCACTCAGGCTGGAATACACTGGCATGATCAGCATCACGGATCACTGCAGCCTCTACCTCCTGGGCTCCAGAGATCCTCCCACCTCAGCCTCCTGGGTAGCTGCAACTACAGGCATGCGTCACTATGCCCGGCTAATTTTTGTTTATTTGTTTTAGAGAGACAGGGTTTCACCATGTTGCCCAGGCTGGTCTCAAACTCCTGGACTCAAGCAATCTGCCCGCCTCGGCCTCCCAAGGTGCTGAGATTGCAGGCATGAGCCACCAGGCCCAGTCAAGAGAAAATTGCATCTGGTTGTCTGACCCTTCCTCTTCCACTCCAGAAGATGAGTTTTATCCTAGCTGAGAAAGGGGCTTTGTATAGTCACAGACTCGGAGTCAGATGAGTAGCGAGAGGAAATAAGGGTTCAGGCTGGTGTTGGACGTGATCTGGGAAACCTATACTGAGAAATGTATGGAGAATCTGGTGGAGCAAAGAAATGGAAGGACTCCAATCTGGGTGACAGGGTAAGACCCTGTCTCTAAAAAATGCACCATATTAAACAATGATCTGCATTTCTCACTTCATTACCAAAACGACTCAGTAAGTGAGTGGATATTATCTCAGGTTTTTTGTTTGTTTGTTTGTTTGTTTGGAGACAGAGTCACACTCCATCACCCAGGCTGGAATGCAGTGGTGCAATCTCAGCTCACTGCCACCTCTGCCTCCGTGTTCCAGTGATTCTCGTGCCCCGGCCTCCCAAGTAGCTGGGATTACAGGCACACACCACCACGCCCAGCTAGTTTTTGTATGTTTAGTAGCGACAGGGTTTCACCATGCTGGCCAGGCTGGTCTTGAACTCCTGACCTTGAGTGATCCGCCCACCTCAGCCTCCCAAACTGCTGGGATTACAGGTGTGAACCATCACACCCGGCCTTTATCTCAGTTTTATAAGTTGAAAACTGCAGCTCAGAGAGCACTTAAGATCCCACAACACACAGAGGCAGAGCTGGGACTGAACTCTGAGTCTGTGCGACCCCAAAGCCAGCCTTCACCACGAAGTAATATTGCCTGTCTGCCCGGAGTACCTTGGCGCTCAAGGCCTTTAGGTCTGGTTCCTGGGGACTATACAGTTCACGCAAACTTTTCCAAAACACGGGCTGGACTAGGGAGATGTGACCTCCCACCTCAATCCTCCCAGCATTCCCTACCCCTAAACCCTGTTTTGCTCCCATTACAAAGACAGTTAATTTCTGGGGTCAACTGGTCACCTCACTTCCTACTCATTGTTTTTTGGCCTCAGGCTCTTCAAGAATCAACAGCTCAGTATTCTCAAGCATCTCCAGCAGTTCATTAAGGCTGCCAACCCGGACTGAGGGCTCCCTACTTCCTGTGGGCATAGCTCCAATGATTAGCTCATCTCTTCCTCCCAACACTCTAGGAGGGGGCTGTATCCTCTTGTTACAGATGTAGCCACTGACACTTGGAACGGTGAGGTGAATCATCAAAGTGCAATTTCTACCTTTCTGCAGGAAAATATGGCCATTTATATCATAGGTATGTCAGCAAGGACACTGGCATACTTCATGGCCTAGCAATTCCACTCCTAGGTAAATACACAAATAATGCATGCTTCGGTTTACCCAAGCATGCGTACAAAGATGTCATGGTGGTGCCATTGGAATTGCCCTAAACTGGAAACTACCCACATGCCCAACAATGGCAGAGTAGAGTGCTAATGTGTAGTATAGTCAAGCAATGGAATAGCACACAGCAACGAAAATGAACAATATAGATAATCACAGACAAAAGCAGCCAGACAGGAAAGTGTACATACTTTATGATCCTATTTGCATAAAGTTCAAAAACAGGCAAAACTCAACTACAATGTCAGAGGTCAAGATAGTGGCTGCTCTTAAGGGAGGCATTGTAGATGACGCTAACATTGTAAATGACTTTTGGAGGATGAGATGAGGAGGAGTGACTTGAATGGAGTGTAAAGGGGAATTCTGGGTACTAGGAATGTTCCATTTCTAGACCTCCATACACTTGACATAGTTGTGTGCTCGGAAACCTCAAAGAACTGTCTGTATGCTTATGAGTGATGCACTGCTCTGGATGTGTACTAGATCACAACAAAACATTTACAAAAAAAAAAAGTGTTGGTCTTCCCTGACTAAAGGAGATCTGGGAAGAAAAAAGAAAAATGAATAAAAAATTTAAAAAAATTGTAATTCCACTTGGCAGAAATGTATCCTAAAATAATAGACACAACAGGTACAAAAATATGAATACATAAATGTGTTCAACTTTGCACTCTTTAAAATGGCTTAAAATTCGACTTGCCCTAAGTGACTATCAAAAGCAGATTGGGGCCAGGTGCAGTGACTCACGCCTGTAATCCCAGCACTTTGGGAGGCTGAGGTGGGCAGATCACTTGAGGTCAGGAGTTTGAGACCTGACCAACATGACGAAACCCCGGCTCTACTAAAAATACAAAGATGAGCCAGGCGTGGTGGTAGGTACCTGTAATCCCAGCTATTCGGGAGGCTGAACCAGGAGAATCGCTTGAGCCCGGGAGGCGGAGGTTGCAGTGAGCTGAGATCGTGCCACTGCACTCCAGCATTGGCAACAGAACGAGACTGCCGGAAAAAAAAAAAAAAAAAAAAAGCAATGCAAAAAACAGATTGGTTGAACACTTTTTGGTATGGTTAGCCAATTTTTTAAGTATACCGCCTTTAGAGTGCAAGAGGGAGGAAAAAAATTTTTTTTTAGGTATACTGCCTTTAATAGTGACAGTTGTGTATTTGCATAGAAATACATTCCACATACACTGCCTAAAAACAGCTTGCTACCAAGAAAGCGCAACTCTATGTTGTGGAAAAGACATAAAAATATACAACTGTGTTTAAGTAATTTAAAAATCCTAGTTATTTTCCCTGAAATAATAATTAATCATTTCTCATCTCAATACCTGGATGAAAGACTGTTTTGCTTTTGGTTCATCTATATTTTCCAATTTTTCTCTAATGTACAATGTACATGTATTCATCTTGGAATGAAGATTTTCAGCCTACAACATGATCCCATCTGGATGGCTGAGAGATCTCATAAATACTGCGATTAATGAATCATCACTGGCTGAGTCATGTCCCAGGCACACATCATCTTCTTCAGTTCCTTCCATGACCCTGTGAGGGACCTACTATTCCCGCTTTACAGAAGAACAAACTGAGGCTCAGCAGGGATGTAACTTGCTCAAGGTCACTGACCTTGATGGAGGCAGACCCACAATTTGAACTCAGCCTGTCTGGCAGAAAACATGTAGTTCTGTGTTGTTGTTGTTGTTGTTGTTTTTGTCTGTCTCCCTTTGTATGATCACTTAACCCCCAAACCACACTGATCTGATGATAAATAATGATTAGAAATTACAGCTAAACAAGTGCACCTAAACAACCACTATTAAAGATGAGTTATGGCTGGGCGTGGTGGCTCACGCCTGTAATCCCAGCACTTTGGGAGGCTGAGGTGGGTGGATCACTTGAGGTCAGGAGTTGGAGACAAATTCATAGGAACAGAAAGTGTAACAGTGGTTGCCTGAGGCCAGGGAGGGGAGGGGCTGGAGAGGGAGAACAGGGAGACACCGCTAATGGGCACCAGAGTTTCTTTTGGAGAGAGATAAAAATGTTCTAAAATTATATTGTTTTGATGGTTGCATAACCCTGTGATTATACTAAAACTATGGGGTTCAATTTAAATGGTGAATCTCATGATGTGTGAATTATATCTCAATAAAGCCATTTAAAAAACAAATTACTGAATAATCATAACAACAAGGGCAGACATTAACACATTAACTAAGCATTGCCATTTTCTGGCCTCTGTGTTCAACTGTACTTGGATAAGCCTGGGCTGCTACAACCCTCTCCTTCAATTCTGTTAGGTAGGTATGATTCTACGCCAATTCTAGAGATGAGAACTCCGGGATGTGCCCAAGGTCCCACAGCTAGGAAGAGGTATATAAATCATCCTAGATCAAGTTTATCTAATAGTTTCCAGTTAACTGCATCCAAAGTGCTTTGCAAGGCTGGGTGCAGTGGCTCACACCTGTAATCCAGCACTTTGGGAGGCTGAGGTAGGCAGATCACTTGAGGCCAGGAGTTTGAGACCTGCCTGGCCAACATGGTGAAACCCCATCTCTACTAAAAATGCAAAAATTAACCAGGCGTGGTGGTGCACACCTGTAACCCCAGCTACTTGGGAGGTTGAGGCAGGAGAATCACTCGAACCCGGGAGGCAGAGGTTGCGGTGAGCTGAGATTGTACCACTGCACTCCAGCCTGGGTGATGGGAGGGGGGAAGTACAAGCACACACATGCAAACTCACATACACATACTCCCTCTGTCCTGCCTGATTGAAAGCAAAGGATTAGGAAGACAACCTCCCACCTCTGGGACCCTCTTTTTGACACCCAAATCCCTGGAGCCAAGGGCTCAGCTCACAGCTCAGGCAAGACTCTTCTGGCACAGTGACTGAGAGAAAGGATGATTTCTGAAGTCTCAGGAACTGACTTTCAGAACACCCCAGGCCCTAGCAGGTGGAGCTGGTCTAACCCGATGTGCCTGGTGAGCTGCTTCCTCCTAACCGCACCTCCCACCCCAACCCCCGCCCCCACCCCCGGGGTTAACCCTGGGCCCCCAACAGGGCCCCTCGAATAAGCACCTGATGCATGTCTGCCTGCATCAGGGCCCCAAAGCCCACAGAAGGACCTGTCTTTCCCTCAAGGGCTCCTGGGTTGGAAGCTTTTCCAGTTTTCTTGCTCCTCACCTCTGAGCCCTTCTCCAGGGCCCTGAGGTCACAGTTGCCATGGGGATGATGGGCCGAGATTGGCCTTGGTTCCTGGCAGCTGGACCTCTTTATTTCTGGTTTTAGATTTCAACCTGAGGGAAATGCACACCAGTCCATGGGGCTGGTGGGAGTTTAACTGGCCTAATCTTTTGGGGATGGAGGTGAACTGTCACTTACTATTGAAAACTTCAACATGAAAGAACACACCTGCCCGTCCAAGTGGCTGCTAAGCCCTTGAAGGTGGTGAGCCCAGACTGAGGTGTGGTGAGCCCAGACTGACGTGTGCTGAAGTGGAAACCACACACCAGCCGGCGAAGACTAAGTACAAAAAAGAACGTAGACGACTGCAATAACTTTTGATATTGATTATATGGTAAAGTGATATTTTAAATATAATGGGCTAAATAAAATACACTATTAAAATTCATCTCACCATTAATTTCTTTACTCGCCTTAATTAGAAAATCTAGAATTACATTACATAATGTAATTACATTACAGCTACTAGAGAATTTACCATGATTACACCTCACATTATTATTTGTGTTGGGCAGCGCAGGTATATACCCTTTGAACCAGAACTTGATCCCCAGGAACAAACCCTGAGGAATTAAGACAGGCATATAAAGCTGAACATACCAGGGTAATCATGGTTGCCTATCTAGAGCAGTAAGAAATTGGGGGGCCGAGTGTGGTGGCTCATTCCTTTAATCCCAGCACTTTGGGAGGCCGAGGCTGGTGGATCACCTGAGGTCAGGAGTTTGAGACCAGCGTGGCCAACGTGGTGAAACCCCATCTCTACTAAAAATACAAAAATTAGCTGGGTGTGGTGGTGCATGCCTGTAATCCCAGCTACTCAGGAGGCTGAGGCAGGAGAATCATTTGAACCTGGGACAGAAGTTGCAGTGAGCTGAGATCGTGCCACTGTACTCCAGCCTGGGCAACAAGAGCAAAAACTCTGTCTCAAAAAAAAAAAAAAGAAAAAAGAAAAAAAGAAATTGGGGAAATGGGCCAGGTGTGGTGGCTTATGGCTGTAATCCCAGCACTCTGGGAAGCTGAAGTGGGAGGATCACTTGAGCCCAAGAGTTCAAGACCAGCCTGGGCAACACAGGGAGATCCCATCATACAAAAAAAAAAAAAAAAAAATCAAAAAATTAGCTGGGCGAGGACTAGTGAGGCTCAGGTGGGAGGATCACTTAAGCCTGGGAAGTTGAGGTTGCAGTGAGCCAAGATTATACTCCAGTGTAAGCAACAGAGCAAGGGGCTGTCTCAAAACAAAAAGAAAAGAAATTGGCTGGGCACAGTGGCTCAAGCCTGTAATCCCAACATTTTGGGAGGCTGAGGCAGGTGGATCACCTGAGGTCAGGAGTTCTAGACCAGCCTGGCCAATATGGTAAAACCCTGTCTCTACTAAAAATACAAAAATTAGCCGGGCACGGTGGCAGGCACCTGTAATCCCAGCTACTCAGGGGGCTGAGGCAGGAGAATCGCTTGAACCTGGGAGGCAGAGGTTGCAGTGAGCCGAGATCATGCTATCACACTCCAGCTTGGGGGACAAGAGCGAGACTTTGTCTCAAAAAAAAAAAAAAAAAAAAAAGTTGGGGGAAATGCTGAGCCACAGAAAACGAGACAGATTAGTCCTGGTACATCCTAAAGTTGGAATACCACACAGTCTTTATAAGTATTTTTTAAATATTGTGGGGCATCGGAAAATGTCATATGGCATGTTGTTGCATGGAAAATCCAACAGACTAAGATCTCATTTACACACAGAAGTTCATATTGATACACGCACGTGCACAAGAAAAAATAGGAAAGGGTATATAACAAAATAATAGTAGTTGTTTTCAGATGGTAGAATTACAGAACATTTCGCTCCTCTCCTCCCTTTGACCCTAAATTTGGTTATTTGTCCCTTAACTTTTCTGCAATTTACGGAGATTAGTTGTATAATTGTATTTGGGTTAATTTTTTTTTTTTGAGATGGAGTCTTGCTCTGTCGCCCAGGCTGGAGTGAGTGGCACGATCTCCACTCACTGCAAGCTCCGCCTCCCGGGTTCACGCTATTATCCTGCCTCAGCCTCCTGAGTAGCTAGGACTACAGGTGCCCCCCACCATGCCCAGCTAATTTTTTTGTATTTTTAGTAGAGACGGAATTTCACCGTGTTAGCCAGGATGGTCTCGATCTCCTGACCTCATGATCCGCCTGTCTCGGCCTCCCAAAGTACTGGGATTACAGGCGTGAGCCACCTTGCCCGGCTGGTTAAAAATTTTTTAACCATGATGACTACAATGACAAATAAAAGAAAGAATAGATGTTGATGAGGCTGTAGAAAAACTGAAACTCTCATACATTTACTAGCGGGGATTTAAATGGTACAACTACTGTGGAAAACAGTTGGGTAGTTCCTCAATTAATTAAACATAGAATTACCACGTAATCCAGCAATTCTACTCCAAAACAATTCTTTTTTTTTGGAAACAGAGTCTCGCTCTGTTGCTGAGGCTGGAGTACAGTGGTGCATTCTCAGCTCACTGCAACCTCTGCCTCCTGGGTTCAGATGATTCTCCTGCCTGAGCCTTCCAAGTAGCTGGGTGGCATGCACCAGCACTCTTGATTAATTTTTGTATTTTTAGTAGAGATGGGGTTTCACCATGTTAGCCGTGCTGGCCTGGAACTCCTGACCTGAGGTGATCCACCCGCCTCGGCCTCCCAAAGTGCTGGGATTACAGGCATGAGCCACTGCACCCGGCCAATTCCATTTATACCCAAGAGAAAAGAAAATGTACGTCCACACCAGAAACCTGTAACCAATGTTCAAAGCAGCACTGTTCATAAGTACCAAGAGGTGGAAACAATCCAAACATCCATCAGCAAAGGAATGGGTGAATAAAATGTGACACATCCAGATGACAGATTATTATTCAGCAAAAAAAAAAAAAAAAAAAAGAAATGAAACATTGGTAAATGAAAAGAAATGAAGCCAGACATACAGGGCCACATGGTATATGATCCCATTTATATGAAGTGCCCTGAACAGACAAATCTAGTGAGACAGAAAGTAGATTGATGGTTGCCAGGGACTGAAGGGTGTTGGGGGAATGAGAAGTGACTGCCAATGGGTATTCTTTTGGGGGTGATAAGTTGTTCTAGAATTAGGTAGTGGTGGCCAGGCACTGTGGCTCACACCTGTAATCCCAGCACTTTGGGAGGCTGAGGCGGGTGGATCATTTGAGGTCAGGAGTTCGAGACTAGCTAGGCCAACATGAGACCCCGTCTCTACTGAAAATACAGAAATTAACCAAATGTGTTGACAGGCACCTGTAGTCCTGGTGCTGGGGAGGCTGAGGCAGGAGAATTGTTTGAACCCAGGAGGTAGAGGTTGCAGTGAGCTGAGATAGCACCACTGAACTCCAGCCTGGGTGACAGAGCAAGCCTCCATCTCAAAAAAAAAAAAAAAAAAGAATCAGACAGTGGTGATGTATGACTTTGTGAATATATTGAAAGCTACAGAACTGTATACTTTTAAACGGTGAATGTCATGAGCTGTGAATTAGGTGTCAATGTAAAAACTGTTTAACCTTGGGTATGAAGGGGCAATAGAAGCCAATTCCTTCCTCAGATGCTGTCAAGGTGGGATTGAGAATTTCAGTGTCTCCAGGGTCAGAAAGGCATTACATGAGAGAAGGGGCCTGTGTAGGCATGAACTGGAGCCCCACCCTGTCGAAGGGGCTGCCATGGGAGGCCAGATTTTCCCCTTTCATTAAGAGGAGGCAGAAATCCGCTGGGTTAAAAAATACTGGCAATTGACTGCAAAGGGTTCTGAATGCTGGGTTAGGCGCATTGCCTGCCTGGCCATCAGGCTGTGGGGACCTGCTTACACCCTGCTGTGCTAAGCAACCCATCACCAGTGGGAGCAGAGCCACGCAGGGTAGGGGGTCAAGGACAATGGTCCAGAACAGGGAGGATAGAAGGGGCCCAGAGGCAGAGGAGCAGGCCTGAAATCCCTCCTGGAGTCCAGCCTCCTCTCCCTGACTCAGGAGGGAAGAGAATGTCAGCACATGCTCCCATCCATTTTGGGCACCAGGACTCTGTGAGCCTGTAGTCCCAGGACCCAGGGGAGGGGCATGCACACCACTGCCTGCTCTTCCCACAACCCCTGCGGGCCCCGGGAGTGTGTGGGCCCTGAGAGACACCCCCGAGGCCCCATCTGTGCTTGCATGGCCCTCTGAGCACCTCTGGTTTGCTAGGTGCTTGCTAGAGGCCAGGGAAGCAGACGCAAAAAGCGCGGCCCCATTCTGCTGGAAATGCACATCCCCTCGCCAGGATCTAGGACGGTAAACACTGCTTTAGCTGGCCAAGGGGCACCAGGGTTGCAGTGGAGGTTCTAGGCCATGGGGATGGGAGTAGGAGGTGATGCCCAATGGGGTTGTGGGGTGGGGTGGACGGTGCTGGCAGAGGGCATAGCCTCGGCAGAGGCAGAGCAGGCAGGGCTCAGGGAGCCTCGGGCTCTTCAACGTGGGTGGACGACAGGCAGGGAATGAAGCAGCTGGGGTGGTGGGAGTATAAAGGCCTCATCCATCAGGCCAGGGCATTTGAACTTGCCCCGAGTCTACAGAGGACGCCAAGCCAGGGAACGAGATCCCGAAGTGCCTGTCAATAGACAGGGTGGGTGTGGATGAGACAGAGATGGCAGGTGCAGCAGCCCAGGGTGAGGGTGGGGAAGGGGGAAGGTGTAAGGGCTCAGGACAAGGCCCTGCTGGAAGAAGCAAGCACAGCTGAGTGCCTTCTCGCGTGCCCCAGGGACTCCCCAAGCCACCCTGCCTCCCACTGGCCCCACCAGCTGTGCCAGCCTGGACACCAGCCCCAGGACACCAAGAGGCATCACTGGGAATGTCTTGGTGACTTCCAAGACCCCCAGCACTCTCCTGCTTGCCGCCTCTTGAAGGATTGGCCAGGACTCAACCCAAACATTGGGGAAATCCCGGAATACAGAGGTGAGCCAAGCCGGATGGAAAGGTGAGCTCCTGACAGCATTGCCGGGGGAGGCTGCTGTGAGTCTCTGCTACACATCCCACTCAGTTGTCATCCTGAGCTCCGGAGGCTGCTTCCTCCTCTGTGATACAGAGGTGACAAGACCTCCTCCCTCGTGAGGTTGTTCACACCATGAAAAACCACCACAAGCTATTCACGATCGCAACCACCAACGTGGCAACCACCCAATGTCCACCAACTGGTGAGTGCAAAACCAAAACGGGTATATCCAGGTGATGAGATGTTATAAACACAACACAAAGGGAGGCAGCCCTGTCACACTCCAAGAAGGGATACCGCTAGATATACAAGGCCTGCCTGCTGCAGGATGCCATTTACATGAAATGCCCCAGACAGGCAGATCCGCACAGGCAGAATGCAGATTAGTGGTCACCAGGGGCTGGGAGAGGAGGAAATGGGGAGTGACTGCTAATGGATATGAGGTTTCTTGGAGGGCAATGAAAATGCTCTAGAAATAGATGTGGTGGTGTTTTCATATCATTGTGAATGTACTTAATGCCACTGAATTGTACACTTTATTTTATTTTTCAATAGGGATTGGGTTTCACCATGTTGGCCAGGCTGGTCTTGAACTCCTGACCTTAAGTGATCTGGCCACCTCAGCCTCCCAAAGTGCTGGGATTACAGGCGTGAGCCACTGCACCTGGCCTGAATTGTATACTTTAAAATGGTTACAATGTAACTTTTTTGGGGGGGTCTCTCACCCTGTCACCCAGGTGGATGGAGTGCAGTGGCACAATCACGGCTCACAGCAGCCTCAAACTCCTAGACTCAAGTGATCCTCCTGCCTCAGCCTCCCGAGTAGCTGGGACTACAGGTGCACACCACAGCATCCAGCTAATTTTTAAAAGTTTTCTTTTGTAGAGACAGAGTCTTGCTATGTTGCCCAGGCTGGTCTCAAACTCCTGGCCTCAAGTGATTCTTCCACCTCACTCTCCCGAAGTGCTGAGATTACAGGTGTGAGCCACAGTGCCCAACCTAAAATGGTAAATTTTATGTTACATGAATTTTGCATCAATTTTTAAAAAGATCATGCACACCTTTAGCACAAGATCTGGAGGGAGACATAGGAGATGCAGGAGACGCTGGGGTTGCCGGGACTGTTATTATTGTCCCCTAAGTAATCCCATGATACCATCGTGGCTGTTCAGCTGGATCTAGGCTCACCAGGGACACAGCAACTTGCATGCCTCCTGTGGCTACAGCCAAAACAATGACTAACCCTGGGCCTTGGGAGGGAGACAGGAAGGGACATCCTCCTTAGCCTTGCAGGGACCACTCCACAGGGGACTACCCTCTCACGCCTGGCACACACAGGGTGCTTCATGATGCTGGATGCCAGTTTCTCTCCTTCACTGGCATTTTCCTTGGATGCCATGTGCTAACCTCGTATACATCATAGATCACTCTTAGCTGCTGGGATGTTAAAATTAACCAAAGATGCATTTGGGTGCACTTGGCCTTGAGAAGGAAGCTCTCAAATCTCTCAATTCTGTCCTTCAGAGCAGCAGCAGCAGCAGCTCGAAGATTAATTGCTGGCATTTATGCAGCACCTTAATACCCTTTTCACGCCAACTTCGACCCACTTTGTAAGCGTGAAAGCCAAGGAATTCCTGGTAAGAGCTGCCGCAGGCCCACGTCAGCAGTGTTTACTTCAACCTCGGATACCAAGGGTCCTGTCAGGATCTCCGCGGGTTTTTTCCTACCCTGAATGAATCCTCCAATTCTCAGGATTGAAGGGGAAGCTGGGACAGAGTGAATTGACTTTAGAATCTACTCTTCTCTCATGAGCAGTAAGGCAACTGAGAAAGCTGTCAGAGTGGGTGCTCGTGACTTTAAAAATCGCAGTCTGTTTTGCTCATCTATGTTCCCTTCCTACAGCTATGCTCTGTTCTTTACCATGCGCCTTATAGCAGTAATAATAACCACCATATGTTTTAGCTGGGCATGCTGGTGCACGTCTGTCATCCCAGCTACTTGGGAGGCTGAGGCAGGAGAATTGCTTGAACCTGGGAGGTGGTGGTTGCAGTGAGCCGAGATCGCACCATTGCACTCCAGCTTGGGTGACAGAGTGAGACTCTGTCTCAATAAATAAATTATAATAACCCCCATGTGTTAACATTTACCCAGAGGCTAGGACTGAGCCAAAGGCCTGGAATTATCTTATTCAGTCCTCACTTTTAGGGTGCCTCCCTTTAGGGCTGTGCCACCCTTTTAGGGTGGTAATCACACTCATTTTATAGATAAAGAAACTGAGTCTCAGAGAGGCTAAGTCACTCCCTGAAGGTCACACAGCTAGGAGCAGCAGAACTGCGACTCAGACCGAGGTTCATGACTTTAGATTCTATTTGCATAGCCATTGGCTAGGCTGTATGCCCAAACTGAGGAGGGATGGAACAATAATACCATTTATGTAATTAGAGAAAATACATATCATTTATGTAATTAGAGAAAAATTTCTCCATTTTAATAAAAAGACTAAAGATGATGAAGGGGAAAAAAAGCAACAGTGAATCAGGAGAGATTTTGAGAGTGGGCGAGTGGGCGTCTTTCGGAGCATCTAAGAAGCAGGTTTTCACAGCCTTCCAGAACTATCTTCAGTTCCAGATTTATTCTGAGGCCAAATCAAGCAGAAACAGGCTTATCTAAGGCACAAGGCTGGCCAGGCACAGTGGCTCACACCTATAATCCCAGAGCTTTGGGAGACTGAGGCGGGTGCATCACTTGAGGCCAGGAGTTTGAGACCAGCCTGGCCAACATGGCAAAACCCCATTTCCACTAAAAATACAAAAATTAGCCAGGCATGGTGGCGCATGCCTGTAATCCCAGCTACTCAGGAGGCTGAGGCACAAGAATCACTTGAACCTGGGAGGCACAGGTTGCAGTGAGCCGAGATTGTGCCACTGCACTCCAGCCTGGGCAACAGAGCGAGACTCTCTCTCTCAAAAAAAGAAAAAACAGTACAAGGCTTACTTCAGTAGGACACTTGGATCAGGAATTCCAGGTCCTGCCACTCGGAGCTAATACAGATTCTGCCTTCCATTACAAACACTGGATAAAACAAGAAACAAATGTAATGCCCAGCTAAATGGAAGGAAAGGGCAATACCCAAGTGCCGGGGCAAGGAGGAGACTGGGAACCAACAGGGTTAGTGACAGACGATGCTGAGGTAGCCCAGGTGTTAGAGTGGTTTCAGGCTCCAACAGCTAAGGGTGGGGGCTTCAAGTCCACTGAGTGACAGAAGAGGTCTTGGGTCTGCATGAACTGGAGCTGTGCTCCCTCTAAAAAGCTGAAATACAAAAGGCTGCCTCTGTACATCAGGTGGGTCAGAAAAAACATTCCCCACTGGCCCACAGAATAATAAGAAAGCCATCTCTGCTAGGGAGATGGCAGGGGAAAGGGGAAAGAGCAGGCTTCTGCAATGAATCCAAAGTCTAAGACCGAGCCACACACTCGTGAAAAATCCAAGCCTCTGTGGGGCAGGAAACCCAAACCAAGGAGTTAATGTGAAAAGTGTTTCCAGACTGGTGAAAACCTTGAGATACCTAGCACAAGAAATGCAAATGCACTGTGTAAGGCTCTTTTAAAACCCAAGGCACACAGGTATCCTGTGGGGCAGTAGGGGGAAGGGCTGATGGGAGTCGGGCAAAAGCCCAAAGACGAGCTCATAATCAAAAACCAAACCATACAAGCAAATGAACCATGATACAGGAGAATCAGCAGACACAATTAACAAAAGGAATAGCACTCCCAGAAGGCAAAACAGAAGAGACTATATAGTAGGCTTTAAATTATTACAAACAATGGGAGAACAGTACCCTATGAAAAAGAGGTGAATATGAAAACTATATAGCACTTATAAACATTTTTTTACAAGTCATTGAAATTTTTTTGAAATTGAATAGGTTAAGGCAGCAAGGTGGTAATAGATGAAGAGAGAATTAGTGAACTGGAAGATGGATCTAAGGAAATGACCCAGCATATGGCACAGAGAAATAAAAAGAAAATATGAAAGAAAGATTAAGAGGCATTCAGACAGAATGAGATGAACCAACATTTTTCTAATAGGAATTACTAATGGAGAAGATAAAGAGAAAGGGGAAAGAAAATATTTTCATAATGGAAGATATGAACTTTCTTTAGAATCAAACAACATAAACCATTCCCAGGATAAATAAAAATAAATTCACACCTAGACATTGCATGTACAAAACACCAATGACAAAAATATTAAAACAGGGAAAAGGGAAAATAGGTTTCTGCAAAGAAATGTCAATTAGACTGACAGCTGATTTCTCAACAGCAACAAGACCAAAAATGAATCGCTGGAAAAAAAAAAATATCCAGCAACCTTACATTTTATACCCAGCCAAATGTTCATTCATGCATGCCTGCAAAATAACAATATTTTCAAAGTTTGCAACTCACAGAGCCTCACTGAAAATTCTATGGAAAGATGCATTAAATAAGAAAACTATATTCATAAGGAAGACTGGTTGCAAGAATTAATAGTGTCTGCATAAAATAATAATGAACATGTAGGTTCTTAAATACTATGGAGTGATACAAATTAAAATACATTAAGGTCCCCAATTATGAGCACAAGGGCAGAGATGGTGATTAAGTTTAGGCATGTCCAAGATAGCAGACATATAAAAAATGAATTACTAAAAAAAACTTATAGCATGCCCTTTAAAAGAAGATACGTAGCCAGCTCCTGAAATGATTAGTAACCGCCAATAACTCTCAAGCACTGAGGATGGGTCAAGAGCTTTGCCCAAATTCTACCTAATCCTTGCAACATTCGGTGACACAGGTTCTGTTTTTGCTCTCATTTTACAGGTGAGGAAACTGAGGCTCAGGGAGGCAGAGTGCCTTGCCTAGACAGTAAGAGGCAACACCATGGTATAAACCCACATCTATCTGCTGGAAAAGGACAGGTGGTGAGAAGCCACTTGTATGCCACAGTGGGACTCTGGCTGAGGTCCTCGGGGAATGCAGGCAAGGGCAAGACAGGGGACCCCCTTAGAACTACCAGGTGGGTGAGGCCAGAAAGTGCTGGGTATTTGCTCAGGGTTCTCTGAACACTGGGATCTTGGCATAGGTGCTCAGGAGGAGCTTAGGGAACCCTCTTCCAACCTCAGCACGTGGGACAAGCTGGCCTCTACAGCCCCCCTTTGGGGACTGCTGTCTCCGGTCTGGCCACCTGCCCTCCCTCCTGGAGGCACCTGGGCCCTGAGACCTCCGCTGACCTGCCAGGGAGCAGTGCCAACATCGGAAGGCTTGCTCCTGACAGAGTGCCGGTCTGCAAAGGTCACACCGCTGGGACGACAAAGAGTCTTTATGTTCTAGTGCTCCGTGGCCGCCACCACCAGCGGAAATCACCCACTCGACCTTCTGGTTTTATAAATTAATAATTAAGCTGGAGCAGGCAATAGGAAGGCTGGCAGGACCAGGGGTGCCCAGGCCCTCACCCTGTACAGTCACACCAGCATGGACAAAAGAACAAAAGAGGCCCTGACTTTTCTTCCCAGAACCATGGGCCCTTCTGAGCTGAAAACACCTCATTCCCTCAGCTTGAGATAACAGATCCTAACGTGCTTTGCAAAGGGAAGAGCATCTTATCAACACCCAGGGTATTCTGTTTGTCTTACTGGGCCGTATGGCGTGTCTGAGCGTTGATTAAATTTCCACGATGCATTCTGGAGACCATTAACTCACAAAAGCATATCCTGCCAGGGTGGTGGTAGGGGAGGCAAGAAAGATGCAGCAGGGATCTAATTACCGCTAACCTGCAGAGCGAGGAGGTCTTGGAGAGGACTGCCAGTGGCTTGCACAGAGAAAACACAAATTCTTCTGAAACAGACCTGAGCCACCCAGTGAGACCCTAGGAAACAGATGGGGCAGCACCCTCCTGCCTCTTCCTCCCAGCCGTGGTCCCCATTCCCCTCCCACTGCCCACTACTAAGCTTGTTCTCCCCAGGGGCAGCCCACCTAGATTCTAAAACTTTCCACATCACCCAGAACCAATCCTATCTGCCTCAAGGTCCAGTTCTCCCCTTGCCAACTTGGTAAACAATGTGTGGAACTCTACTGAGGAGGTTGTGGGGTAACAGCATGGCCTGCCCCGGATCATACAGACGTGCGGACTCTCAGAATCTCAGTCCAGAACATGTGGGGTTCCCGGCATGCGGGAAAGGCGGTTTCTCCTGGCACTTGCAAATCCCACTAGAAGGCCTAGTTTTGAGTCTGGGTTCCCTACCCGGCAGCTAAGTGACCTTGGGCAGTCATTTCCTGTGTCCAAAACTCAGTTTGCCCATCTGTAAACTGGCAGCAATAGTCCCACCCTCAAAGGGCTTTTCAGCAGATCAGATGATTGACAAGTGCTCAAGAAAGAGCAGCTGTCGCCTCATTCACAGCGGGCTGTGGCTTTTAAGGAGCGGGACTGGTGGCTCAGAGAAGGACACGGCCTGGATGAGGCATTTGAGCAAAGTGGCACAGGACGGCTCCAGCGCCGGCGCAGCTCAGTGCAAACGGAACGCCAGCCTCCAGGGTCCTGCTCTGTGGCTGCTGCAGATGGTGAGCTGATGGGGGTCCAGGTGAACAGAATGAAAAATACCAGCACGGGCCAGAGCAGGCAGGTGCCTTTGGTTGATCCCCAGCCCTTTGGGAAGCTTCCACAGCAGGCCTTCTCCTGCAAGTTTCCCCTGTGAGCCCCCAGAGGGGAGAGCAGGGGAGGCCTGGAAGCCCCACCCAATCAAGGCAGAAAGGGTTCCAGAGGCTGGGGGTCCCATGATCCGGACCACTCTGTGGATGACTCCAGGCCGGGGCCCCCAGCTCCTGCCCCAGAGCTCAGAGCTCAGCATACAGGACTGGTCCTCCCCCGCCCCCGCCTCCATTTCATGGACACATTCATTCCGCCTCTGCTGAGGAGCCACTGTCTGAGGAGGGAGCCTGAGGTGGGAGGATCACTTGAGCCTGGGAGTTAGAGGCTGCAGTGAACTGTGATTGCACCACTATGCTCCAGCCTGGGCAACAGAACAGGGCCATCTCAAAAACAAATTAATTGTAAACAATCAATGAAAGCAATTATTTGAATCATTTTCTTACTGAGGCATGATTTGCATACAGTGGAAAACACTTCACTGTTTAGAGACTCTGATAAGGGCAGAGGGCCCTCCCCAGAGGCACTCAGACAATTCCATATCTTATTTCATGGAGTTCATGGACTCCCTGAAGATCCCAGGGGAAAAGCCACAACCAAGCCCAGAGGAAGAGAAAAGGCGCGGTGACTTTGGCTGGCTGGCTGTTCAGTTTTGGTGGATGACCCAACACTGTGGAGTTGGCTGGTCCACCCTGGCCCATCAGACCCTTCTTCCCGCTACGCTACAGTTGTTGTGGTGCTCCCCTGTCCCCCTTGAGCCCCTGAGCTTCTGGAGGGCAAGGAACGCATCTGGTCCACCCTGGTGGCGGAACACGGCTAATTGTGAATGAGCCAAGTCCACGGTCTGGGGCCACTTAAAGACTTTAGAACCAAGAAATATTGCCGGGGGGTGAGAATGCAGTGGAAAAACCAGCACCACCCCCACCAGCCACACTTGGCCACGTCAGTCCTCCCTGCCATCTCTAGTTCCTTCTCCAAATGAGATTAGACCAGGAATGGAATCTGACTCTCTACTTCTTTTTTTTGGAGACAGTCTCGCTCTGTCACCCAAGCTAGAGCACAGTGGCACTAACTCCTGGGCTCAAGTGAACCTCCTGCTTTGGCCTCCCAAAGTGCTGGGATTACAAGCATGAGCCTCTGCACCAGTCTGTGACTCTACTTCTCATTATGATGCCTGTGGCCTTGGGCAGTCACCTCCTCTCTTGAGCCTCAATGTCTGCATCTATAAAATGGGAAACCAACCGTGTTCCTGGGAGGATTCTATCAGCTACTGCGGATATGCTGCCTGGCTCAGCTGAACGTTTGGCAGATGTCACGCTCCCGAGAAACATTAGCTCTTACCATCATGAGGTCTGAACTCTAGGTCTGGAGATTTCTTTTTTTTTTTTTTCCTTTTCCTTCTGGCAGCTTCTTGGCATCAACATAGACATGCCTGAGGAGCTGTTCTGGAGCCTGAAGGGAAAAACAGACCCTTCACCTCTCTCAGAATCCTCCCTCTTATTATTTCCCTTCCAACTCTGGGAGCAGACACGGATAGGGGGACAGGAAGTGGGGCCACCTCCAGGCCAGCTCAAGGTGGTGAAGGACAACTGACTCAGGTGAATGATTCCCAAGGAGCGGCCCTCCTCTCAGTCAGGGCCCACTTTGCACCTCAGTCCACACACCAGACACCACTCGGCTCCTGTCACCAAGGGTGCATGGGGAAGGTGAGCTCAAACACACCCCCGGGACGCCTTCGCTCCGGCTTTTCATATGAATCTTAACAATCTAGATGTGAGCTTTCTTGGCTCAGAACGGATTCCTGGGAATACTCGTTTCTGGTTTAAAGCAATCAATGAGACTCTAACAGGCAGGAAGAAGGAAGGTGGGCACACAGACCTAATGATGCCCTGTGTGGGCGCACTGCTGCTCAGGCATATTTTTGGTGGGGCTGGCTCAGTGCTGATGCCAAAAGGGTTCATTGTGAAGGGAGGGAACCGGAGATGCTGGGAGGGCTGGCAGCCGAGGACAGCTGGTGAGGGTGGCACTGGGTTTTCCACCGGCTGCCTGTTCCTGAACAATATACCTTGAGTTTTAAAGTCCCCAGGGACGGCGCCCCTTTAACGTGAGCCTCTTGTGTTCTCACCGAACCACCAAGTGCACACAAAGGTGAACAAGACACGTTCTTTCTGCTCTAGGGAGTTCCAAGTTTTGAGGGGGTGGCAGGTGACAGAGCTGACAAGTATAACACGGTGTGATGCCTGCTATTGCGGAGGGAAGGAAGGAGCTCCAGGAGGCCTGAGGATGGGTGTTTAACCCTTAAAGGTTGGATGGAGAGATGGCTTTCTGGATGGGAGCAGCAGGTAAGCCAACCCCTGAATGATAATGAGCATTCGTTTCATAAAGAGACAGGGTTAAGGGTGTGCATGGTGGCTCACGCCTGTAATCCCAGAAATTTGGGAGGCAGAGGCGGGTGGATCACTTAAGGTCAGGAGTTTCAGACCAGCCTGGCCAACATGGTGAAACCCTGTCTCTACTAAAAATACAAAAATTAGCTGGGCATGGGGGCAGGTGCCTGTAATCCCAGCTACTCACAAGGCTGAGGCAGGAGAATTGCTTGAACCCAAGAGGCGGAGGTTTCAGTGAGCTGAGATCATGCCGCTGCACTCCAACTTGGGCAACAAAGGTGAAACTTCATCTCAAAAAAAAAAAAAAAAAAAAAAAAAAAAAAAAGAGAGCGAGAGAGAGACAAGGTTAAGAGGAAAGGTTTGAGTTTGTTTTTTCTTTTTTTTTCAGACAGCGTTCACTCTGTTGCCCAGGCTAGAGGACAGTGGCATGATCTCAGCTCACCGCAACCTCCACCACCCAGGTTCAAGCGATTCTCCTACCTGAGCCTCCCGAATAGCTGGGATTACAGGCCTCTGCCACCGTGCACAGCTAATTTTTGTAGTTTTAATAGAGATGGGGTTTCACCATTTTGGCCAGGCTGGTCTTGAACTCCTGACCTCATGATCCACCTGCCTCGGCCTCTGAAAGTACTGGGATTATAGGCGTGAGCCACCATGCCTGGCCTAACCTTGCCCTGGGTGGAGACAGAGAAAGGCTCCCACAAAGGCTCCCATATGTAAACATCTAATTGTGTACATCAAATGAAAACAGTGCTCCAGGCAGAGGAACAGCTTTTGTGCAAAGGCCTGAAGGTGAGAAAAAATACGGGCAGTCTTTTTCTACTCCTCCTTGGTTCCTAGAAATTCAAGTGGCAACTATACACAGTGAAAGCATGCTGGCAGTAAGAAAGCAGCCTTGGGGCCAGGCATGGTGGCTCATGCCTGTAACTCCAGTGCTTTCAGGAGGCTGAAGTGGGAGGACTGCTTTGAGGCCAGGAATTTGAGACTAGCCTGGTCAACATGACAGGACCTCTGTCTCTGCAAAAAAATTTAAAATTAGCTGGTGTGGTGGCACACACCTGTAGTCGTAGCTACTGGGAAGGCTGAGGCAGGAGGATCGCTGGAGCCCAGGAGGAGTTCGAGGTTGTGGTGAGCTTGATCAGGCTCCTTGCACTCTAGCCTGGGTGAGAGAGTGAGACCCTGCCTCAAAAACTAAAAATTAAAAAAATTTGTAAAAAAAGAAAGTGGACTTGGGGATCCTATGATCTCCAATTCCTCCACTTACCAGTTGTGGGACTGGAGGCAAGCTGGTTTACCTCTCTAAGCCTCAGTTTCCTCACCTGTAAAATGGCCCTAACACCGCCTTCCTGGGGGATCATTACTATAAAAAGAGTGTCATGCAGGGAGCGCCAGCGTGGAGCCTCATGCTCAGCAGGTGCTTGGGGAATTATGTTCATTATCACCATCCTCAGCCTGACTCTGGTCCTTTCTGGATGGTGTCTTCAGAAAGGGACCAAGCTGATTCCTCCCCAGGAAGTCAGGGGTCATCATGGTCCTCAGGGAGGCAGGGAGAGTCAGTAGCCCTGGGGACTCAGCCTGTCCTCTGGCCATCTTACCCTGAGGCTCTTCTCCCTTCTTCTCAGGGAAGATTCCCAAGGGAACAGCCTTGGAGGAAGGGACCTGCCTGACCCACTGGGTCTCTGGGAGCTGACGTTCCCATGCCAAGCCAATCGCGTCGCATACATACGTACGTAACCTTATTGAATCCATACAACTACTTCAGGATCCAGGTGATGATACTGAGGCTCAGAGAGGTAAAATGATTTGCCCAAGGTCATGTAGCTGGGAGAGGTGGGACCAAGATTCAACTCTCAGCTATGGTTCGGAGTGACCAGGACATACAAGGGTGTTTAAAGCATAGTCAATAACAAACATGTACACGTGTTTGGTCTAACTACTTCACATATATTAACTCACTTAATCCTTCCCAACAACTTCAAGGGAGGTACTATGACTATGCCCATTTTATAGTAGATAAAACTGAGGCTCAGAGAGCATAAGTGACTTGGCCAAGGTACCTGGCAAGGCCCTTGAAGCCAGGCTCCTGCCACAGCCTGAACCCTGACGACAGCTGTGTCCTCATCTCATGTATTCTCATTTACTGTTGCTGGCTTGTCCCTGACACAGGGCCTCTGCATTCGAAGTCCCCTCAGCCCGAGATGCCCTTTCCACTGATTTGCACACCCCTGGCTCATTCTTACTTGAATTTCTGTCCCATTATCACCTCCTGAGGGAGGCCCTCCGGATCCACCCTAAAGCTCCATTCTCAAGCCACCCTGCTATGCCTCGTTCACAGTTTAACACCTGTGGGGCGTTTTGTTTACTGTGTGTCCCCCTCCAGGAACAGCAGCCTCTCTGAGTCATCTCTAAATCCCCAGCCCCTGGTCTATAAATATTTGCTAAGTGGGTAAAAGTGACCGAATTATGCAGTCGCTTTCAGAGGAGGACCAGGGGCAACTTTCCACCTACCTAAAGTTCCACCTGCCTACTCTGGTCTAACGTCAGAACCTCCTCTCTGACCCTCTCCATCTCCCTTGGGTTATGAAATCTGAGCTCTGGGCAGCAAGAAGGGAAGCCGCTGCAGCTACATCTAGGAAGGTTACAGAGCAGGAACACAGCATCTCTCATCCCCGTGGGAGGCTGGACCCAGGAAACTGACAAGACTCCCAGCATGCTCTGCAGCCCTTCCTCCGTGTCAAACCCACAACCGGGCGCAATTCCCGAGTGTCCCGTGGGCTGCCGGAGAGCCCACCCCTCCAGCGGGGATCCCAGCCACAGAGAATGCCCACTGACATCCATCCAGATTCAAAGCAGTGGGAGGCTAGGAAAGGGCACGTGAGAAATAATAAAACCAGGGAAGATCCAAGCAAGCAAGAGCTAGAGGAATCCCTCCTTTCTCTCTCACATTAGTCTTTGGATTGAAGTGCATAAAACTTTTTAAGAAAAATATTCAACAGAGTTCAAAATGAACATATAAAAACGTTTACAGAGAAAAAGCTCACCCTCCCTTCATCCTTTCCACTCCCCCCCGCAACCCCCACCAAGTATATATTAGTACTTCCTGGTGGATTCTTCCCGTTTGCAAATATAGCAATTACAAATGTATACTCTTATTTTCCCCTCTTTTTACATTTTCTATTTCTTTTTACTTTGCAGCTCCAGCTCAAAGGATCCTTTTTTAAAAAACAGATAAAAGGGTACCATATTATATATGCTGAGCCACACCTTTTACTTCTCTAGTTGGATATAATTCTATATTTCTACACACACACACAGATATAGATGTATAAGTGCATGCATACACACAGCAGTTATTAATGGTTTTCTGCAATTTTCATCCAGTTCTCCTGGAAAGGGGTATTTAGATTGGGGGGTCAAGAGGGGTTGCTTTTCAGCTGACACACAAACAGCTGGGCCACCCTCTCTTGGTGATCAATACTGGACGCTGGTTCTCTGCACTTGAAGCAGATGCCAGGAGCTAGCTCTTTCCCAAAATATCTGCAGCTCCCATTTCCTGAGCGTCTACCAGGTACTAGGAGAACTCTTACAACAGAGAAGGAAAGCTGAGAATCAGAGAGGTAAAGTGACTAGCCCAAGGTCACACAGCCAGGAAGTGGAGCTGGCAGGGTTCACAGCCAGTCTGTCCCTCGCCAAAGCCGGTTTGTCCCCACAGCTGGCCCCCGCGGTCTCCAGTCCCCACCCTGGTCCACAGTCGGAGGCAGAACCGGCCACGCCGAGGTCAGGACCCAGGGCCAAGTCCCCAGCCCGGCTGAACTCGGCGGACAAGCGCTTTCTCCGCCATTTCCCTGCGGGCAGCTCGGCCCGGCCTCCCAGGGCGCCCCGCCCCCGGGCCGATGCGGGGTGCGCAGCCTTTGCTGGCTCCGGGAGACCCAGCGAACTCAGGCGAGGACGCCAGGCTCCGGGCAAAGTGCTCTGCGGCCGCTGCCTAGCTAAAGCCTCCCAGCCACCCGCGGGGATGAGGCCGCCTGAACCCATTTTACAGATGCGAGGACGAAAGCAGGCGCGGAGAGCCGGCTGTCCTGCCTAAGGTCACCCGGCCGGGGACTGTCGGAGCCCGGTTCCCACCCGGGTCCGCTGACTTCAAAACTTTCCGCTCCTGCGCTCCCGAATGCACACGACTCTCAGGTGCGGGGCGCGCGCACCAGCCGGGCTGCCTGAGGCGCTTGCCCGACCGGCCCGAGGCACCTGCCCAACGCTTAGGAAGCCTGGGCCCCGCTCCCTCCCCGGTCCGCAGTCCCCCGGCCAGGGAGTTCCTGGGCCAGTCCGAGGCTGAGCGGCTGCGGCACTGAGCATCGTCGCGCAGGTCCTCGCCGCCACCGCTTGTCTCCTAGTCTGCGAAGTGGCCGGCGGGGACCCATTTGAAAGAGGAGGAGACTGAGGCGCAGAGAGGGCCCGCCACTGGCCCAAGGTCACACAGCGCGGCGGCGGGCCGGGGCCCCCAACAGTGGCCGTTCGGAGGTCCCGCCCGGGTCCCCGCGCCGCCCCCCGCAGGTACTCACAGCCGGTCTTGCCCTCGAGCTCCCGCACCTCCTCAGACGCGGAGTGGGCAGCGCCCATGGTGGCCGCGGCGGGGGCCCCGGGGCGCGCGTCCCTCTCAGGCCCCGCACTGGCCTTGGCTTCCCAGCGGCGGGACTGGCCGCGGGACTGGCCGCGGGACTGGCCTCGGGTCCGGACGCCGGCGAAGGCTCGGAGCCGCGGGTTCCGCGTGGGGCCGGAGCGCGGCCTCTTATAACGGCGGAGGGCGGCGCGCCGCGGTCCTAGCGCACGCCGGTTTCGCGCACTGCGCGGCTGGGGGAGCGCCCAGCCCTGGCCAGGAAACCGCCGGGAAGGGGACCCTGGAGCTCACCGTTCTGGGTTCCCAGTCCGCGCAGCAGCGGCCACGTACCTCGCCCCTTCCGCACCCCTGCTGGATCTGAAAGGAAACAGGTGTGAGCAAAGTTGGGTGCGTGGGTAGGAGGGGTGGGACCCCTGGGAGGTGTTATGCCCACTCCCAACCCATCCCACCTTACATCCTCCAGCTCTCAGGAGGGAAACTCCACCTAGATAGTCAAGGAAGAGAGCGAGCATGAATTAAATCTATGGAGAACAACAGTAATTATAATCCTATTTGAAAGTGCACCATGCGCTTTCGTTTATTCCAGGAAAGCCCCAGCACCCTTCTGAGGTGAACACACCCACGTGGCGGCCCTTGTGGGCCCTGCACAGGCCGGCAGCTGAGGGGCACCTCAAACTGCAGGAGCGGGCTGGGCGCGGTGGCTCACGCCTGTAATCCCAGCACTTTGGGAGGCCAAGGCGGGCGGATCACTTGAGCTGGTGAGTTGGAGACCACCCTGGCCAACACGGTGAAACCCCGTCTCTACTAAAAACACAAAAATTAGCCAGGCTCGGTGGCACATGCCTGTAATCCCAGCTACTCCGGAGGCTAAGGCAGGAGAATCACTTGCACCTGGAAGGCAGAGGTTGCAGTGAACTGAGATCTCACCACTGCGCTCCAGCCTGGGCAACGGAGCAAGACTCTGTCTCAAAAAAACAAAACAAAACAAAACAAAAAACTGCAGAAGCGGGCCCAGAAGGCTGCATTTGGGACAAACTGCTGGAGAGAGGGCAATGCTGGTGGTCCCCAGGCCCATTAGGGAAGTTCTGGGTTAAGATGGCTTAAGCGGTTGGCTCTCCATCCAGGTGGGGTGACTGGGGCCGATGCTGTTGCTTGTGTAACCTGATTCCTCCTCCTTAAGGATAAGTTAATGAGATGTCCACCAAAGGGCCTGGCATGGACACAGCACATGGCCACGGAGGCTGGTGGGCACTGTGGAATCTTGTGCCCTGGAGAGGCACACAGCCAGGGCAGAACATCAGGGTCAAGGCACTCCTGTTCTGAAGGTTATAGTAACAGTGCTTAGTAACACCACCATCAATGACTGTCAGGTATCAGGTCTGTTCTGGACATTAGGCTCTATGGTAAATGTTGGGGAGAAGGGGGACAGGGTAGGGGGCAGCAGTTTTTTGGTGCCCACAGAGGGGACTTGGGTGGACCTACCTCCATCAGTTTCACAGGCTGCTGGGACGGGGGCTGCTGAGAACTGCTGTTCATTCCTGCAGACTACAGGCTTAAGCCAAGGGTCACAGCCCTTTCCAGGGGCAGGAGGTGACTTTCAGAGCCCGAGGTGGAGGGTGGGGGTTGGTCCTAAAACCTCCTAGAGCAGCAGAATCAGCCCCTTCCTGGTTGCAAATCCAGCTTTTGGCCAGGTGCAGTGGTTCCTGTCTGTAATCTCACCACTTTGGGAGGCTGAGACGGGAGGATTGAGCCCAGGAGTTTGAGACCAGCCTGGGCAACATAGCAAGACCCCGGCTTTACCAAAAATTAAAACTTTTTAAAAATGAGCTGGGCACAATGGTGTGTGCCTGAAGTCCCAGCTACTTGGGAGGATGAGGCAGGAGGATCGCTTGAGCCCAGTAGTTAGAGGCCGCAGTGAGCTATGATTGCACCACTGCACTCCAGCCCAGGCAACAAAGCGAGACCCTGTCTCTAAAACGGAAAATCCAGCTTCCCCTTACACTGCCTGTCTGCAGCTAAGGCAGCACCTGCAATCTGCATTTTAAAGCACTCTCCAGAGGGCAGTGCAAGACCTGATCAAGGTGGAAAGAGTTGGCTGTGGGGCATCAACTGGTCTGAGCTGGCTGGACAGCTGATCTAGGGACTGCATTTCGGGTTAGAAGGATTCTGGAAACAGGCCTCTGGGATCAGGAAAAGGAGCCTCAGTACTCCCTGAAAGTTCTGAGCCTCTGAGCCAGCCCATTACTTACAGCTGCTGGGAGCAATTTTATTCCAACTTAAAATGTCAGTTCCTGGAATTTTATTATATTAAACTAGTCAAGGATTAAATGATGGAGCTGTCTGATGTAGGGGATAGGAAATGGCATTCTCTGGACATCAGCCCCTCCTGCTTGGCACAGTTGCTCCAGTGGGGACAAAAGCCCTGGGACAAGGAGAGGGGCACATGGCTTCACACTGTCCCTTGGTAATCTTGAGGAAGCTCCTGGTATCTAGGATGAAGGGAGCCTGTCCTACCAGATCACCTGTCTACGCTGACCCACTGACTGCTGTTAGCTACTAGACAAGCACTTGTACTTGTTCCTTTTGCCTGAAACTCTCTTCCACTCCTGCTTCCTCTTCAGACCTCAGTGGAAACTCACATCCTCAGGGAGGCCTTCTCAAAGTCTTCATCCCCTTTCCTGGGTCCACAGCCAAACAAGCCACCATCACCAGCCAGCAGGGAGCTGGGAAGGAGGAAGTCTTGCGAGGATGACACAGGAGGATTTATTCCTAATTGCAGGGCTCGGAGAAGTAATCAGGAGATCCTTGGAGCAGCACGAAGGCAGAAAAAACCAAGGCACAATTTATGCATTCGTTCAATCATTTATTCATTGCACATTTATTGAGCACCTACTACGTTCAGGGCTCTGGCTGGGTCCTGGAGCCACAGCCAGGAATAAGATGTCACCTTCACTCCTGAGGAACTCCTGGTGGGGTGAGGAGACAGACATAGGGGCAGTAACAAATCTGATGGGTAAACAAGGGTTGATGTGATGGAGCCCACAGAGAGATGGAATGTTCAAACCAGAACGGGCCCCTGGAGAGACTCTGTCATCCCTAAAGCTGAGCTTCAGGAAGTCCAGGACTGTCCCCAACTGTGGTCCCGAAGGGATACAGCAAAGCCAAATTCTTGGTGGACAGACGTCTCTGCGTGGGCCTCTGCAGTGGCACCCACCATCTGCCCGGGCTCTGCCCTCCTCTGGCAATGATGCGCACATCGCAGGGCGCCCTCCACACAAAGCCAGCTGCTGCCTGTTCCAGGATGTCATGGCTTTCATTCAAATCTACCAGTGGCTCTGCAGGCGTCAACAAAGCAAGAAGCAAGAGTGAGGTCTGCAGCTTTGCATGGGGTCTGGCCAGGGCTCAATGGATTTTTTTGTCTGGAGCCCTGGAAGAGGGGCACCCCGTGGGGGGCGAGCTTTATCCCCCACAATAACACAGCATGACTTTTGGAGCACTGGGAAACACTTCAGTCACCAGGCAACTGCATCTTTTCTCCCAGAGGACCTTCTCCCGGAGGAGCTGATTAAAAGTGGTGGCTGCAATTCATATAGCTGGTCCTTGTGAAGCCACAAAGGGCAGCTAAGCCCGGAGATAGCCAAGACGGTCTTCACTTGACTCTCCCACCTTCCTGTCAAAGAGGGCTATGAAACCATACTTGGGCAAGTTAATCTCTCTCATCCTCAGTTTCCCCATCTGCAAAGTGGCAATAACATTGTGAGGGTTAAATGCAGATTCATATACGTAAGGTGATTCATATATGTAAGGTGATTGTGAAGGTTAAATGCAGATTCATATATGTAACATTGTAAGGGTTAAATGCAGATTCATATACGGAAGGTGCTTAATACTGCCTGACACAGTAAGTGCGAGCCAGTGGTGAGCTGGTAAACAAGTTCTCTGAAAAGGGCAGGAGGGGAGGAAGTCCTAATCTGCAGCAGTTGCCAATTTCTGTGTGTAAATACTCCTACCATAGTCAATTTCAAGTTACTGATAATTTAACAATAGGCTTGCAAAATCTCTGAATTTTGTTTTTTAGATACGTGGTCTCACTATGTTGCTCAGGCTAGCGTTGAACTCCTGGGCTCAGAGGATCCTCCTGCTTCAGCTTTCCAGGTAGCTGCGAATACAGGCATGCGCCACCATGCCCGGCTTAAAATCCCTGAATATTTAACCATTTGCTCTTGCAAGTCAGTCAAGACCAGGAAACTACTACCCAGTTGACTGCCATATGTTCGTTTACTTGTTCATGCATTCACTATTGAGTGCCAGGAGTTTGGACACTACAGTGAAGGAGACAGTCCCTGACCTCAGGGATCCCAAAGTCTGCAAGGAAAGAGATGTGAACAGAACATGGTGTGCTAGCTGGTACCAGTCGCTGCAGGGGCCTGGAGGAGAGGCACCCAGCATATCCCCATTTTATTGATAGAAAAACCAAGATGTTCCCAAAGGATTATAAACCAGAATCAGAGCATAGACTTGAAGGTGTCTGAAGAGCAGTTTCTGTAACTCACCTATCCCTTCTAATGGTTTAGCTTGGAGCAACTCCCAAGGCATGGTAATGTTCCAGGAGCAACATGACATTTTTCTTAGCATTTGGGCCACTGACCAAGAGATTTATGGGGACTCCAAGTACCATTGAGACCTCCTTTGCAAAAATTATAACAGAAAGTTATGACACTGAGAGAGATTTGATTTCACCAACCCTCATCTTGCCTCGAACCTCCAAAATGCCCTTGATCGTTCCTGGGCTTGAGCCAAGCTAACTTTGGGATAAATTTAATTTATAGTTTAAATTATAATAGCCCTTCCCCAAAACTAAGCCACCTTCATAAAACTAATGAAAAGCTACCAGGTAGCCGGGCACAGTGGCTTAAGCTTGAAATCCCAGCACTTTGAGAGGCTGAAGTGGGAGGATCGCTTGAGCCAGGAGTTCAAGACTAGCCTGGGCAACATAGTGAGATCCTGCCTCTACAAAAAAATAAAAAATTAGTTGTACATGATGGCACGTGCCTTTGGTCCCAGCTACTCAGGAGACTGAAGTGAGAGGATCACTTGAGCCCAGGAGTTTTAAGCTGCAGTGAGCCATGGTCACACCACTGTGTTCCTGCCTGGGGGATAGAGTAAGAATCTGTCTCTTTAAAAAAATGAAAAGGAAAGGACACCAGGTTAGGAGGATGAGAGGGGCCTGAATTCCACTAAGACGCAGGTGTAGTTAAATGACAACCAGCCGTTATTCCAGAGGACACAAGATTTGCAACTGCCCCAATTCACTATTGTGGAACCTAAGATTAGCCTTTTGAGATGTCTTTTCCTGCATTTCTGATGACCGGATGGTCCCACCCAGACCCTCAACTCTTAGCTCAGCCTGTCCTATGGCCCCCACCCAGAAGTGGACTCGGTGCACAAGGACCATTTTCCACATCCCTATGACTGCATCCCCAACCAATCAGCAGCCCCCATTCCCCTAGCCCCCTGCCTGCCAAACTATCCTTTAAGAACCCTAGCCTCCAAATTTTTCAGATTGATTTGATTTGACACAGGATGGCCAGCTTCGTGTCAATTAAGCTCTTTCTTTATTGCAATGCCATCGTCTCAGTGTATTGGTTTTTGTCTGTGCAGCGGGCAGGAGGAACTCATCAGGTGGTTACATCATCTTGCTTGGCCTCTTAGTGAAGACTGCACCTAAACCACATCAAACAAGCAATGTGTGGTGATGCTCTCATAAAATAGGTCCAGGGAGTGGGAGACCGCACAGGTGGCCCGCGTCAGTGATTTGGCTCTAACACAGATGCTTTTTCTCATAAGATCATTCAGGCTCCTTAGGTTGGTTTCATATGTCTCTTGGTTTTCGTGTCAATGGGATCAGAGATTCATCCGCAATTTGCATTTTGAAATTAAAGTTATCGTTTTGATTTTCTTTTGAACAATCTTTTCTCCCCTGAGGCACCCTGAAGTTCCCCCGTAGCTGTGGGCACGCTATCGGAGATAGATTCAGATCTGAGTTGAATCCTGACTGCCCGCTCTCTGGCTGTGTACCATTGGGTTGGTTACATTGCAACTGCAAACCTCAATGTCTTCATCGGTATAATAGGCCTCACAATCCCATCACTGAAGAGTCGGAACAAGGGTGAAATGGCTGGCATAGAGCACACCCTTCCCAACTGTCTGTTCCTTTTTTTTTTGGTGGGGGGTAGTTGAATATCAAGGACTTTATAGCCAGCCTGACTCTCCTGTCTCTTCTAGCCTCCCGTCCCTCCCGGCCCCGTGACTCCCAGTGCGACACATCAATGAAACTCACACTCAAATCTCTGTCTGGCTCCCAGTTCTTACAGAATCAGGTTTCGTCTTGGGAGAATGATCACAGCAAGGGGGTTTTAGAATAGTTCCTTCTCTTCATTCTCTGAGAGCTTTAAACTCAACCTTAAGTTAGAAAATCACTCCTTGCCCCTTCCTGGGTGGCACAATCACTGCTGTCACCAACATCGTTGCCTCAGCCCATGGCTGGAGCTGAGTGGCCCAGACCTCAGAGGGACGCTGCCCCATAGGGAGGCAGGCTGGCTGCCTAAAAATAGGAGAAGGAGACTGGGGCTCTTGGGGAGGGCAGCTTGAACTTGTTTTTCTATTATTTATATAATTATAAATAGTGACCAATTACCAGAACTTGCAGGGGGCAGATGGACTGTTGTCCCTGGATGGGCTTCAAACTCTGCATTATTGTCCAAGAAACAAAGTTACCAACCAGAAAGAGGTAGCAAGCGC
Source organism: Papio anubis (assembly GCF_008728515.1). Classification (NCBI taxonomy): domain Eukaryota; kingdom Metazoa; phylum Chordata; class Mammalia; order Primates; family Cercopithecidae; genus Papio; species Papio anubis. The sequence continues at coordinate 111,431,804 of NC_044984.1, forward strand.
CCCAAATCTATTTTCACTTCACCCTTACTTTACCTCGAGCCTGGTGGGGGAGGCTGGGCAGGGGCCAGGGGGCTGGGAGCTGCCGAAGAAGACAGGAATAGTCAGCATTTGGAAGGCTCTGCTAGGGCCTCTTCTCAGGTAGAAATGCAACAGCCCCGGGTAGAGATGCTTTTGTTTCTTCATTTGTGATTTGGGGAGAGGCATCTTACACTATTAGACAGGACTGTGTGGCAGGCAGAACAGTGGCCCCCAAAGACGCCCACGTCCTAATCCCTGGAACCTGTGAATATGTTAGGTTATATGGCAAGAGGGAATTAAAGGAGCAGATGGAATGAAGGTTGCTAATCAGCTGACCCTGAGATGGGGGAGATTACCCTAGATTATCTGGGTGGGCCCAGTGTAATCACAAGAGTCCTTATATGTGAAAGAGGAAGGCAGGCTGGGCTCGGTGACTTGCACCTGTAATTCCAACACTTTGGGGGACTGAGGAGGGCAGATGGGTTGAGTCCAGGAGTTTGAGACCAACCTGGGCAACATGGTGAAACCCTGTATGTATAAAAAATTCAAAACAATTAGCCGGGCATTGGTAGTGCTTGCCTGTCGTCCCAGCTACTCAGGAGGCTGAGGTGAGAGGATCACCTAAGTCTGGGAGGCGGAGGCTGCAGTAAGCCATAATCATGCCAGTGCACTCCAGTCTGGGTGACAGAGTGAGACCCTGGCTCCAAACAAAACCAAACCAAATCAAAGAGGAAGGCATGAGGGTCAGAGTCAAGAGTGACGTGATATGAGAAAGACTCAATTGGCCTGTTTGAAGGTGGAGGAAGGGCACCAAGAAAGATAGGCAGGCTCTAAATGCTGGAAAATGCAAGAAAACACATTTTCCTCTAGAGCCTCTGGAAGGAACACAGCTCCCTGACACCTTGATCTTAGCCCAGCAAGACCCATTTTGGACTTCTGACCTCCAGAACCGTAAGATCATCTTTTTTTTTTTTTTTTGAGACGGAATCTCACTGTCTCCCAGGCTGGAGTGCAGTGGTGCAATCTTGGCTCGCTGCAACCTCTGCCTCCCAGGCTCAAGCAATTCTCCTGCCTCAGCCTCCCAAGTAGCTGGGATTACAGGCAGGCGCCACTGTACCCAGCTAATTTTTGTATTTTTAGTAGAGACAGGGATTCACCATGTTGCCCAGGCTGGTCTTGAACTCCTGACCTCAGGTGATCCACCTGCCTCGGCCTCCCAAAGTGCTGAGATTACAGGCGTGAGTTTTGTTTTTATAAGCCACTGACTTGGTATAATAATTTGTTGCAGCAGCAACAGGAAATGAATACACACACTGGGTTTGCCCTTGGAAAAATACAGTGCCAAGGAGACGGCGTTGACCAGACTGTCTTTCTACAAGGATGATTTTTTTTTTTTCTTGAGACAGGGTCTTACTCTGTTGCCCTGGCTGGAGTGCAGTGCCATGATCACAGCTCCCTGTAGCCTCAAACTCCTGGGCTCAAGCAATCCTCCTGTCCCAGTCTCCTGAGTAGCTGGGATTACAGGCGCACACCACCAAGCCTGGCTAATTTTTAAATATTTTGTAGAGACAGGGCCTCGCTATGTTGCCTACGCTGGTTTTGAACTCCTGGCCTCAAGCAGTCTGCCTCAGCTTCCCAAAGTACTGGGATTACAGGCATGAGCCATTGGCCCGGCCCTAGAGGGATGATTTAAGTTTTGTGTGCATGCAATCACCTTGGTTCTTATTTAAATTCAGATTCTAGGATCCAGGTGTTCTATCTCAGGAGGAATGCATTTCATTTTACTTTTTGTATTTTTATTGATATAGTAGCAAATATTTTGGGGACATATGATATTTTGATACATGTACACAATGTGTCATGATCAATCAAGTTAATTGGGATATGCATCACCTCATTTTTTTCTTTGTACTGAGAACGTTACAAATTTTCTCTTCTAGCTATTTTGAAATATAAATTACTGTTAACTATAATTCCCTATTTACTATCAGATTCCCTACTATCAAATACTAGAACTTATTGCTTCTATCTAACTGTAATTCTGGACCCATTACAGGAATGCTTTTTTTTCTTTTTTTCAAGACAGAGTCTTACTCTGTTGCCCAGGCTGGTATGATCTTAGCTTACTGCAACCTCCACCCCCAGGTTCAAACAATTCTCCTGCCTCAGCCTTCCAAGTAGCTGGGATTACAGGCACGTGTCACCATGTGCCTGTATTTTTAGTAGAGACAGGGTTTTGCCATGTTTGCCAGGCTGGTCTCAAACCCCTGACCTCAGGCGATCCACCTGCCTCAGCTTCTCATCTTAAAGTGCTAGGATTACAGGCATGAGCCACCAAGCCCGGCCGGTTTTTTTTTTTTTTTTTTTTTTTTTTTGAGATGAGCTCTTGCTCTGTTGCCCAGGCTGGAGTGCAGTGAGTGGTGCAGACAGGGCTCACTGCAACCCCAACCTCCTGAACAACTAGGACTAGAAGCACACCACCATGCCTGGCTAGTTTTTGTTTGTTTGTTTGAGACAGAGTCTCGCTATTTCACCCAGGCTGGAGTGCAGTGGCACGATCTTAGCTCTCTGCAAGCTCTGCCTCCCAGGTTCACACCATTCTCCCACCTCAGCCTCCCGAGTAACTGGGACTACAGGCGCCCGCCACTGCGCCCGGCTAATTTTTTTTTTTTTTTTTTTGTATTTTTAGTAGAGACGGAGCTTCACCGTGTTAGCCAGGATGGTCTCGATCTCCTGACCTCGTGATCCGCCCACCTCAGCCTCCCAAAGTGCTAGGATTACAGGCGTGAGCCACCGCGCCCAGCACCTGGCTAGTTTTTAAATTATGTGTAGAGATAAAGCCTCACTATGCTGCCCAGGCTGCTTGAACTCCTGGGCTCAAGCAATCCTCCTGCCTTGGCCTCCCAGAGTGTTAGGATTACAGGCGTGAGCCACTGTGCCCAGCCAGGAGTGCATTTTAAATGAGAACTCCAGGTGATTTTGATAGAGATGGTCTTGTATGTGTGTGTGTGTTGTAATGGCTTTGAGATGTTATTCACATACTGTGCCTCCATTTAAAGTGCGCAATTCAATGATTTTTCGTATCTTCGGAGTTATGCAGCCATCACTACAATCAATTTTAGAAAAATTTTGTCAGCCCCAAAAGAAACCCCATACTCCCTGTCACCCCTCAATTCCCCCATCCTCTCCGGTTTCTGGCAACCACTAATCTCTTCTGTCTCTGTGGATTTGCCTATTCTGGACATTACATATAAACGGAATCATACAATATGTGGCCATCTGTGTCTGGCTTCTTTCACTCAGCATAAGGTCTTCAAGATTCATCCACGCTGTAGCACCTGTCAGTGCTTCATTCCTTTTCATGACTAAGTAATATTCCACAGGTAGACCACATTTTGTTTATCCATTCACAGGTTGATGAACACTTGGGTTGATTCCACCTTTTGGCTCTTATGAATAGTGCTGCTGTGAACAGTACAGTACAAGGGTCTATTTGAGTCCCTGTTGACAACCCCATTTTGACACCCACGGACATAGTGCCTAGGGAGTCATTCATTCTCCTTTCTGTATTCATCACTTCCAGAGCACAGACAAGGGCCAGTGAGTACAGGGAATCACTGGACAAGGAGAGTCTATACATGCCAGTAACTGTACAGCTTCCCTCAAAGTATAACATGTAACTGTCATGGCCAAAGATAGAGGCTTGGGCAATTAATCACACTGTGTTGCCAGTGTGGAAACAGAGACTCATGGAAGCTCAATTCGCTTGAGTTCACATGGTCCACAGATGACACAGCCCTGCTGGGTCCAAGCCCCTGACCCGCGAAGCAGTGATACTTCTCACAGGTGCCTGTCTCCACTGGGGGTTACCTGGGTTACAGGAAGAAAGTGCGAGATCCCTTTCTTCCATCTGCTGAATCAGATGGCCACAATTTAGCTTCAAGTAATGACCGAGGAATTCCCCTTTGCAGAGTACTAAGCACTTTCTAGATTCTATGAACCTTGCTGCCTCCTAAGACAACACTACAGAATGTACATTCTTCACATCTCTGTTATGAGCACAAAGAACTGAGGCTTGGCAAAGCGACCCCAGGCTGCCACATTGGTTCTCAAATGGTTTTGTGCCATAGGATTCCTTGTGTAAAAGGGGCCCAGGAATCTGCATTTTAAGAAGGATTGGCCTGGCGTGGTGGCTCACGCCTGTAATCCCAGCACTCTGGGAGGCCGAGGTGGGTGGATCACCTGAGGTCAGGAGTTCAAGACCAGCCTGGCCAACATGGCAAAACCCTGTCTCTACTAAAAATACAAACACTAGCTGGGTGTGGTGGTGCACACCTGTAATCCCAGCTACTTGGGAGGCTGAGGTGGAAGAATTGTTCCAACCAGGAGGCAGGGGTTGCAGTGACCCAAGATCTCACCACTGCACTCCAGCCTGGGCGACAGAGTGAGACTCCATCTCAAAAAACAAAAAAATAAGGCCTGCACCGGGAAAGGGATGGTTGAGAACCCCCTTGGACTAAGACGCTACCTTCTCATGGCCTCACTGTCCCTGGACACCTGCAGGAACAGACTCCACACACAGGTGTAAAGAGGGAGATCCTTCCCACAGGGTCACCTCTGTGACCACAAAAGGGCACAGACCAGGAGGAAAAGCTATGACTTAGCTGTCCCCTCAACTGTCTGGCCTCCTAGCAGGCCCACACGTCCAGTGTGTTAGTAAGTGGCAGGGCTGGAACTGAACGCTGAGTTGGCCACCTTTGGGGACCATGAGCTGCCCCACAGGGCGATGCAACTGGCTGTGGAGCTGCGAGCCAATCTCAGCACCTCATTCACCCCAGCACCTCCCCAGCCAGGGAGGCCCAGCCCCAGCCATCTCCTCCCTCCCCCGCTTCCCTCCTGGGATGAGTGCAATTACCAGTGAGACCCAGCTGAGTGCCTGGGAGGCAGCGATGATAAATATATGTTGGGGTTCACAGTTGGTGCAGTTGATAATTTGGAGCTTACTCGGGAAAGCAGGCAGCAGGCACCTACCATTTTGACCAGCTGGGGCAGGCAGCCAGGGTGGGAGATGGTAGAGGTAAGAGGTGGGGCCCACGAGCCCTGAGGCCCCCCAGCCCTGTCTGACCACGCTGACTCAGCAGAGCTCAAAACCGACTCTCCGCTGACAAGGCAAGCGTGCTCTTCCCAGCTGGCCGCTCTCAGCTGTCTCTACAAACCCTCCCAGGAGGGCTGCGGACAGCAGACACGGGAACCACACCCGGCTTCCTACCTTCATACAGGAAAAAAGGAGTGGGATGTGAACAAAAGGTGGGAGGCTTCCCAGCTGCCCTTTAAGTAGAAGCTTCACCTGTGCCAAGAAGACCACGTGGTTAGTGGGTAGGGGAGAAAAATGCTTTGAGGGTTTCTGGGTCCCAGCTGCCTGCACGGACAGGTGGAAGTCCTGCAGCAGGTTCGTTGTTCTGACCTGATGTAGGACCCTTCAGGGGGAGGAAACCTGGAGAGTTCTCCCTCCCTCCTTTCCGTAGGAGCTGAACAGCTCAACTTCTACTAAAGTTGGGGAGCTCAAGGCAGGGCTGATGGATGAGTCCCTCAGAATTGGCTAGTTCTACCCTCTCGTTTCCTTTCCTTTTTTTTTTTTTTTCAGACAGAGTGTCACTGTGTTGCCCAGACTGGACTGCAGTGGTGGGAGCTCAGCTCACTGCAACCTCCACCTCCCAGGTTCAAGCAATTCTGCTTCAGCCTCCCAAGTAGCTGGGATTGCAGACGTGCGGCACCACGCCTGGCTAATTTTTTTGTTTTTAGTAGAGATGGGGTTTCACCATGTTGGCCATGCTGGTCTCAAACTCCTGACCTCAAGGGATCCACCCACCTTGGCAAAGCGCTGGGATTACAGATGTGAGCTATCATGCCTGGCACACCCTCTCATTTTCACAGAGGAAGAAACAGAAGCTCACAATGGTCACTTAGCAAGGATATAACTGGCTGGATCTAGATCAGGTCCTGAGACTGAGACAGGGGCACAGGGGGACTCTGCAAGGGTGGATTCGGTCAGGTTCTCCAGCATTGTGGTATGAAAAGGCAGGTTCCTGGCTGGGCGTGGTGGCTCACGCCTTTAATCCCAGCACTTTAGGAGGCCGAGGCAGGCAGATTACCTAAGGTCAAGAGTTCAAGACCAGCCTGGGGAACATGGTGAGACCCTGTCTCTATTAAAAATACAAAAATTAGTTGGGCATGGTGGTGTGCGCCTGTAATCTCAGCTACTTGGGAGGCCGAGGCAGAAGAATCGCATGAACCCAGGAGGCAGAGGTTGCAGTGAGCTGAGATCATGCCATTGCACTCCAGCCTGGGCGACAGAGCAAAACTCCATCTCAAAAAGAAAAGAAAAAGGCAGTTTCCTGGAACTTACTGAGAGAGAACTACTGAGACGGCTCCTCTGTACATTCAAATCTGAGAGCCTCTGCTCTAGAGACCTAGACAGATCTGGGGTCAAGTCCTGTCTTTGGCCTTAGGCAAGTGACTTCACCCCTCCAATCTTTAGTTCCCGTCTGCGGCCCATGAAATGGGCACACAGATTTTACATGAAGTGCTGCCATATGGAAGGTGCTCAGTAACGGGTGTGACCCTGGTCATCGGCTGGCTTGGGGCCTGCTGCTCCAGGTGCAGTTGCTGGGCCTGGCCGGGACTTAGTGGGGAACGATGGCCTCTCAGGAGGCTCCCTGCACAAGCTGATGTGCATGGGCCAGACAGTCCGCAGACAGAAGCTGTTCTCAGGTTGTGTGCTGCGGGAGATGGGGAGGACAATTTGGTTCCTGTCTCCTGGGGGCAGGTCCCAGCCCCTAAGAAGGAAGAAGTATAGACAGGCCTGAATATTTATGAAGCCTGGGACTCAACCCCAGCCACAGATATCACAGGGTAAAGAGCGGGCCTGTCCATTTCTAGGTGGAGGAAGGTGGGTGTGGATAGGTGAGAACTCAGCACTGAGGCACCCCTGTGAGTAGGTCAGCAGGAGGTCGGGAGGGTCGCAGGAGCAGGGGCGCCTGCAGAAGTTATCCTTCCCAGGACCCTAGTTAGAGGTGCAGGGGCAGAACTGAGGACAGATGGGATTACTGCAGAGTTCCCCTTCCCTCTGTCTGTCCACAGAGCATGGCGGAATGGGAGATCCTTTCATGCCACTCACACTGAGGCTTCATTTCCTATCCAGGAGGACGCAGACAGAAGGCCCATGGCTTTGGATCAGCCTTGACATTCAGAAGTCAAGGAGAATAGAATTTTCTCAAGACGCATATACATTTAGAAGCAGCAACATGAGGCTAAAGTCTCTTTCTGGAGGACTCAGGAAGTGACAGCCCTCTATCTGCTGCTGTACGGAGAGAGCCCAGGTGCAGAATGAACCAGAACGGCAGTTCTTGAACTTGGCAGCACATTAGAACCACCTGGGGAGTATGTAGAACGCCTGATGCTCAGGCCACACCCAGACCCCATGTGAATGAAGGCTGAGGGTTGGGAACGGCAGCAGCAGTGCTGTTTTCATTTTTTTTGTTATTATTTTTTAATGTTTTTAAGATGGAGTTTTACTCTGTCGCCCAGGCTGGAGTGTAGTGGCACGATCTTGGCTCACTGCAACCTCTGTCTCCTGGGCTCAAGTGATTCTCCTGCCTCAGCCTCCTGAGTAGCTGGGATTACAGGTGTGAACACCCGCGCCCAGCTATTTTTTTTTTTTTTTTTGAGGCCAGTCTCGCTGTGTCTCCCAGGCTGGAGTCGCGATTGGCCTTGTCTCGGCTCACTGCAAGCTCCGCCTCCTGGGTTCACGCCATTCTCCCACCTCAGCCTCCCGAGAGAGTAGCTGGGACTACGAAGCCACGCCACCCGCCCGGCCTAATTTTTGTATTTTTAGTAGAGAGGCAGGGTTTCACCGTGTTAGCCAGGATGGTCTCAGATCTCCTGACCTCGTGATCCGCTTCGTCTGAGCCTCCCAAGTGGGATTACAGGCTTGAGCCACGCTTGACCTTTTGTATTTTCTACTAGCCCAGGGGTGAGGGTTTCACCATTTTTGGCCAGGCTAGTCTTGAACTCCTGACCTCAAGTGATCCACCTGCCTTGGCCTCCCAAAGTGCTGGGATTATAGGAGGGACCACATCTGGCCAGTGCTGTTTTTAAGTCCCCCAGGTGATTCCAAAATGCTGTCAAGTTTGAGGACAGACCGCTGTCTCTACCCTAGCTGCAGATGAGAGCCACCTGGAGAGCTCTAATCCCGGGCAGATGAAAATAGAATCTTTGGGGGGTGGTGGGGGCCCAGGTGGTGGTGTCTTTAAAGGGTATGTATATACAGGGTAGAGCATCACAAATCGAATCAACCCAGTGGTGTGATTCTGCACCACTGGCATGGTGTGTGTCTGAGTGTGCATGTGCGACAGTGTGTTCTCGGAGAGTCCTGGTGTGTCACCTTGGGCTGAGATCAGGCGCTTAGCAGCTGTGCTGAAGCTGTAGCTCATTAACCCCCATAGCCCAGTGATGAGAGTGGTGCATTAGCTGGGAGGGCTCACAGGTGGCACCGGGACAATGGCTCCTCAAGGCTGCCTGTTGCTTGCCCATCTCTGCCTCTTTCAACTCAGGTTGCATTTAGGGCCTCAGGGAAGAAACGTTTCCTTTCCTAAGTAAATCAGTCTGGAGTTGCTCTCTTTGGGGACAAGACTAGTAAAGGAACCCTTAGGAATTTGGGCGAATGCAGCATGTCCCTGGGCAAGTCACTTCTCTATAGCACTTCCTTTCTTTCGTTATTATTATTATTATTTCAGATGTAGTTTCACTCTTGTTGCCCAGGCTGGAGTGCAATGTCACAATCTTGGCTCACTGCACCTCCACCTCCCGGGTTCAAGCGATTCTCCTGCCTCAGCCTCCCAAGTAGCTGGGATTACAGGCACAAGCCACCATGCCCGGCTAATTTTTTGTATTTTTAGTAGAGACAGGGTTTTACCATGTTGACCAGGCTGTTCTCAAACTCCTGACCTCAGGTGATCCACCTGCCTCAGACTCCCAAAGTGCTGGGATTACAGGTGTGAACCACCATGCCCAGCCCTTTATTTTTATTTTATTATTATTTTTTGAAATGGAGTCTTACTCTGTCGCCTAGGTGGGAGTGCAATGGTGTAATCTCAGCTCACTGCAACCTCCACCTCCCCAGTCTCAAGTGATCCTCTTGCCTCAGCCTCCTGAGTAACTGGGACTACAGGCATCTGGCTAATTTTTTGTATTTTTAGTAGAGAAGGGGTTTCACCATGTTGGCCAGGCTGGTCTTGAACTCCTGACCTCAAGTGATCCAGCCGCCTCGGCCTCCCAAAGTGCTGGGATTACAGGTGTGAGCCACTGCGCCCGGCCTGTGCTTCATTTCTTTAAAGAAGAGAAAAGACGAATCTCCTCTTGTCCTCTTGTCACAATGCATGTGAGTAAGCATACTGGGCTCTCTGAAAGTCAGCTGTGATGAATTTTTAAAAGATGACCTATCAGTAGATGCGGTGCTCACACCCAGAATCCCAGCACTTTGGGAGGGCTGCTTGAGGCCAGGAGTTCGAGACCAGCCTGGGTAACATAGCAAGACCTCCATGTCTACAAAAAAAAAAAAAAAAAAAAAAAAAGTAGCTGGGCAAGGCGATGTGGGCCTGTAGTCCCAGCTATTCAAGAGGCTGAAGTGGGAGGATCACTTAACCTGGGAGGTCAAGGCTGCAGCAAGCTGTGATGGTGCCACTGCACTCCAGCCTGGGCAATACAGCAAGACCCTGTCTGAAGAAAAAAAAAATGGCTTATCAAGCTTCTATGTGGTGTAAGAAGGCAAAACCCCACTGCCAAAAGAGGGAAACTGAGGCTTATGGAGCAAAGTTTAGTGGAGCCAGGGTGCAATGTCAAAATCATGGGCAGCCATGACACCCCTTGAAAGTCTCCTATGGTGACCACAGAGTATGGCACTCAGAGCTTTATGTGCCTAACCAAGTACAGGAAATTATGTGTACTATGGATGGTCAAATGCCCAGGAAGGTACTGTGCATAAGAGCCTGCCTATGGCAAGTAATAATCTGAAACAGTATTTTTGTGTTTTTTTTAGAGACAGGGTCTCCCTCTGTTGCCCAGGCTGGAGTGCAGTGGTGCCATCGTGTCTCACTGCAGTCTCCACCTCCCAGGTTCAAGCGATCCTCCCACCTCAGCCTCCTGAGTAGCTGGGACTACAGGCCAACACCACCTTGCCCAGTTAATTTTTTTAAATGTTTTGTAGAGATGGGGTCTAGCCATGTTGCCCAGGCTGGTCTCGAACTCCAGGCCTCAAGCAATACTCCTGCCTTGGCCTCCCAAAACGTTGGGATTACAGGCACGAGCAACCGGGCCTGGCCTAAAACCGTATTTTTTTATTGACTTTATATGACACTTATTTTTCCAGTTTTATTGATTTAAAATTGACAAAAATAGGCCAGGCGCGGTGGCTCAAGCCTGTAATTCCAGCACTTTGGGAGGCTGAGATGGGCGGATCACGAGGTCAGGAGATCGAGACCATCCTGGCTAACACGTTGAAACCCCGTCTCTACTAAAAAAAAAATACAAAAAACTAGCCGGGCGAGGTGGCGGGCGCCTGTAGTCCCAGCTACTCGGGAGGCTGAGGCAGGAGAATGGCGTAAGCTCAGGAGGCGGAGCTTGCAGTGAGCTGAGATCTGGCCACTGCACTCCAGCCTGGGCGACAGAGCCAGACTCCGTCTCAAAAAAAAATTAAAAAAAAAAAAATAAATAAAAATAAATAAAAAATAAAATTGACAAAAATTGCATATATTTAGGGTATATATTGTGATATTTATGTTTATAAGTGAAATTATTATAATTATTTCTATGATAATTAACATATTCATTAATATATCAATTTCAAGATAATTAACATATCTATTCCCTTATATGCTATTTGTGTGTGTGGTGAGAACACTTGAGATCTATTCTCTTAGCATATTTCAAGTGTACATTATTACTAATTACAGTCACCATGCTACTGTGGTCACTAGGTCTCCAGTACTTATTCACATTGTGCTGAAGGTTTGTATCCTTTGACCAATATCGCTCCTCTCCCCCTGCCCCAACCCTGGTAACCAACATTCTACTCTCTGCTTCTATGAGTTGGACTTTCTTAGATTCCACACGTAAGTGAGGCCATGCAGTATTTGTCTATGTCTGCCTGATTTCAGTTAGAACAATCCTCCAGGTTCAGCCATGGTTTTGCAAACTGCAGGATCTCCCTCTTTTTTTTTTTTTTTTTTTTTGAGACAGAGTCTTGCTGTGTCGCCCAAGCAATTCTCCTGCCTCAGCCTCGCTAGTAGCTGGGACTATAGGCATGTGCCACCACACCCAATTAATTTTTGCATTTTTAGTAGAGATGGGGTTTCGCCATGTTGGCCAGGCTGATCTCGAACTCCTGACCACAGGTGATCCACCTGCCTTGGCCTCCCAAAGCACTGGGATTACAGGTGTGACCACTGTACCTGGCCAAGGATCTCCCTCTTTTTGAAGGCTGAATAATATTCCTATGAGTGTGTTTTACATTTTCTTTATCCTTTCATCTGTCGATGGACACTTAGGTTGTTTATCTTGGCTACTATGAATGGTGCTGCAGTCAACGTGGAAGTGTAGATATCCATTCAAGAAACTGATTTCATTTCCTTTGGGTAGATACCCAGAAGTGGAATTTCTGGATCCTATGATAGTTCTATTTTTAATGTTCTGAGGAACCTCCACATAGTTTTCCACAATGGCTGTACAAATTTGAAATAGCATTTTAAGTTACCCATTTAAACTGTTACCCTTTCCTTCTTCCCTCAGCCCCCACCCCACATTCCTTTAATATCTCCACTAAAAGCTCACAGCTCCTGGTAGGGACCACAATTTAACCTTGGCTTGACTTAATCTTTGCACTGTATTCCCATAATTTATTTCCATTCCAGAAAAAAGCCGATGGTCACCTGTTGGGGTTTTGGGCAAGTTCTGGGTTGAAATTCTCCTTCTTGTAGATTACAAGGGTTCTAGGCTGGGTGCAGTGGCTCACACCTGTAATCCCAGCACTTGAGGAGGCCAAGGCACGCAGATCACCTGAGGTCAGGAGTTCCAGACTAGCCTGGCCGACATGGTGAAACCCCGTCTCTGCTAAAAATATAATTAGCTAGGTGTGGTGGCACATGCCTGTAATCCCAGCTACTCAGTAGGCTGAGGCAGGAGAATCACTTGAACCCAGGAGGCGGAGGTTGCAATGAGTTGAGATCGCACCACTGCACTCCAGCCTAGGTGACAAGAGTGAAACTTCATCTAAAAAAAAAAAAAAAGAGTTCTAGAGTTCTAAAACTGTGATGTGCATAAGATTCCCCTGGAGCCTCTGGTGTCGCAGGAAGGGTTGGGTGCTCTGGGGTCAGTACCTGTTAGAAGCCCCCAGGTGATGGTGAGGTTGGGGTGAGCAGGATGGCAAAATACTCTGCCCCCCGCCCCCACTGCTGGGAAAGGGAGCTAAATCCAAGGGCTGCCCAGGGACTTCGCAGCCCCTCCCCTGTGGGCCTCTGCTCTTTGTCCTCATCCTACTGTTCAGGCCAGATGGCCACCCTTCAGCAAAGAGTGGGAGGGGGAAGTGGCAGATCAGAGGCCTCTAAACTCCAGCTAAAGCCTGCTCGTTGGGGGGTCACCCATCCCTGTCCTGCACCTGCCTCACGCCCAGGCTGAGTGCTGCTCTGTCTGGAGGAACCGGGCTGGGCCACCTCAGTGAACCGGGGTGAACTGGCAGCTGTGGCTGAGCGGGAAGAAAACTCACACTCCCTCCAAGCTGCTGCTTCTGCTGGCTGGAAGCAAGGCTGGGACGCTCTGATGTCACCAGAAAGCACCTCCCGTCAGGCCTCAGCCACTATTCTTAGTCTCAAGAAAAAACCTCCGCCTGTTAGAAGTCTCTCGACTTCAACAGCCTCTTTATAAATAACTTAGAAACTGGTAGTGTGCAGGGCTGCTGGCGAAACACTTCTTTCTTTAATGCAAGATGTTCCAGGGGGCTCAGCGGTGGGCACACCTCCCTCCCAGGGAGCCCTGTAAACGTTATCATCTCAGGAACGGACGCTTCCACCCATGGGTGCTGCCTGCCCAGCTGCGCGCTAACTAAGCGCCAAGCAGTTTCACAGGCAGTTCCAGAGCAGCTAGACGCCTGGTCAAATCCTGACTCTGCCACTTCCTAACTGTGTGAGCTTGGGAAAGTCACTTTGCTTCTCTTTGCCTCTGTGACTGCATCTACAAAACCAGGGCAATAGAGTTGTGACAGCCCTGGGCTGTGGCAAAGAAGAAAAGAACTGAAACACACAAAGTGCTTGGAACAGCACAAGCCAGCAGCCGTCTGGGTGTCTGTCACTATCTTACTGTTGCTACTGATATCCTTAGGAAATAATCTGCCAGGAAAGAACGTCATCTCCATTTGATCCACAGGAAACAGAGACCTCTGCCCCCAGGTTAAACGACTGGCCTCATTCACCCGCTCTGTTAGCAGCCAAAGCAGGACTTGAACCCTAGTCTGTTCCACTGGGAATCTCAAGTCAATTATAAAACTCTGCTGCTGCCTAGAGCATGGGGAGGGATCAGGCACAATCAAGACTAGCCAGGCTTCTCACCTGTGGGAACCTGTGACCAGCAGGAAAATCACTCCCTGGACCCTGCTGGGGGAGCCACCCTCCTCCACCATCCTCCTCCAACATCTTGAGACCTTGGGCAGCTCAGTGCCCCCTCACTAAGCCTCAGTTTCTTCATCAATAAAATGGGTTTATAGTAACAGCATCTACCCTGTAGAGTAGTATGATGATTAAAGGACATGAGCTTTTAGGCCGGTCGCAGTGGCTCACACCTGTAGTCCCAGCACTTTGGGAGGCAGAGGCAAGTGGATCACGAGGCCAGGAGTTCGAGACCAGCCTGGGCAACATAAAGACCCTGTCTGTACTAAAAATACAAAACATAGCTGGGTGTGGTAGCATGTGCCGTAATCCCAGCTCTTCAGGAGGCTGGGGCATGAGAATAGCTTGAACCCGGGAGGCAGAGGCTGCAGTGAGCTGAGATCGCATCACTGCACTCCATCCAGCGTGGGTGACAGAGAGAGACTCTGTCTCAAAAGAAAAAAAAAAAAAAAAAAAAAAAAGAACGTGAGCTTTTATAAAGGCGCCCTCTCCCACTTCTTCTCTGGCCACATTGGGGTGAGTCCTATCAGCTTCCTGGTAAGGCAGGCCCCCTCCAAGACCAGCTGATCTCTCCAAGATGTGCCAGGGCTGGGGTTGCTCACGTCTCCCTCCAGGTCACCTTGGGGACTTCTCAAAACTTCATCTTTGGCATACATCCTCTGGTGACTTGAACTGGTTGTTTATGTGCATAAATGTCCCCTTACCCCACTGATGGATGTTAGGGTTCTTCTGATGTTTTCCCCTAAGCAGGTGTTCCAGCAGGGTAACTGCTGAACCTGACGTTTCTCCTCCTCCCCCTCACCACCTACCCACCCCTAGTCATTGTGGAGCCACTCACTTGGCGTGGAGAAGCACCATCTGGTGGCTTTTTCCAGGCGTTTTCCATATTTGCTATGGGACACCATGCTTGGTTGAATTCACAGGAGGGCCAATGCCTCTGGGGGCCTGGAGGTGACGTGCCGGTTCCGGGAGGGAGTCAGGAATGGGAGATATGCATTTCTCGTGTTAAACTTCCTTGCCAGGCCCTTGTCAGACAATGTAAGAGGAGGAGCTCCAATGTGATGCAATCAACAGAGGGGTGCAGCCTGCTCAGAAGGCAGGGGATGCCGGGTGCGGTGGCTCATGCCTATAATCCCAGCACTTTGGGAGACCAAGGCAGGTGGATCACTTGAGGTCAGGAGTTCGAGACCAGTCTGGCCAACATGGTGAAACCCTGCCTCTACTAAAAATATAAAAATTAGCCAGGCATGGTGGTGGGCACCTGTAATCCCAGCTACTCGAAAGGCTGAGACAGGAGAAATGCTTGAACTGGGAGGCGGGGTTTACAGTGAGCCAAGATAGTGCCACTGTACTCCAGCCTGGGGGACAGACCCAGACTTCGTCTCAAAAAGGAAAAAAAAAAAAAGACAGGGGAAAGCAAATGGTATGCCTGGGCTAGTAATTTATTCATCAGACTAGAATGAATTCCCTTCACCTCACTTCTCCCCCTTCTCCTGTTGGTGCATTCTACAAAGGCCAGTTTTTACATTCTCCTTTTTGGAAATCTCCCACTGTCCTCAGCTGACAGCAACCTTTTCCTTCTCTGAAATGCTACAAGAGTAAGAGTAACAGGAAGCCAGGGGCTGCAGGATCAGCGGGTGCTATGGAACAATATCTCTATGGGCCATGTCCTTTGCGGAGGTGGTGGGGGAAGAATTCAGGAGAGAAGCAGTAAAGGCAGATGGCACATTCACTGGTGAGGTTAAAAGGAAAGGGGAGGCCTGAGATTCACACTGGGGAAGAATTAGGATTTCTGTCATCAGACCCAGGGAATCTGGACTTTGAGAGCACTACCCCACATGGAGGGAGAAGGGGCCCTGATACCTGCCATCAGCACAGTGACTATAATTAGGGCTCAGCTGAGGTCCTTGAAAAAAAATCCATTCTTCCTTCCTGGCCAAGTAGCAATTTGCAGCATTCTGTATTTGGTGGGCACCGCCGAGTTTCTAAGGATGGCACAGTGTTTTCTTTAGTCAGAATCTTTTTTTTTTTTTGAGACAGCGGCTTGCTCTGTGGCCCAGGTTGGAGTGCAGTGGCGCGATCTCTTCTCACTGCAAGCTCCACCTCCTGGGTTCAGGCCGTTATCCTGCCTCAGCCTCCCGAATAGCTGGGACTACAGGCACCTGCCACCACACCCGGCTAATTTTTTGTATTTTTAATAGAGACGGGGTTTCACCACGTTAGCCAGGATGGTCTGGATCTCCTGACCTTGTGATCCGCCCGCCTTGGCCTCCTAAAGTGCTGGGATTATAGGCATGAGTCACCACACCCGGCCTCTTTAGTCAGAATCTTTAATCTCAGAAGGTTTAGCATTAAGTACAGAAAGGATGAAGTAATGCAAAGTCATAGTTTCCTTTTTTTTCGGTCCTGTATTATATCGAAAAGTAATCTACGTATATTGGTATACTTTCTATTTTAAGGGTTTGAAATGTTTAAGAGAATTTGGCATCATCTAACAGAAAGGCCTTGTGATCCCAATTTCAAATGAACTGAGTAATCAATTATGGCCAGATATTTCTGTAAATCGTGGTAAAATATACGTAACATAAAATTCACCATCTTAACCATTTTCAAGTGTGCAGTTCGGTGGTACTAAGTATATTCGCATTGTTGTGTCAGCCAGATTTTAACCTGGAAGTTATATGAGAACTTAATATTAAGTTTGTAAACAGAACGCTACTCTTTAAAAGAACTTAAAATTTGCATATTTAAAGTTCAACTTATTAGATGTATACAAATTCATAATGAAGTACTTAGGAAGGTTCTGACAAGTGCTTAAGAAGAAATCAAATATATTAAATTCATTAGTGCGCTCAAAGTATTTAAGGGAATTTATTGAAGTGGCTTTAAAAAACCCTTTAAAATGATTGTAAACTACAGTCTATTTATATAAAAAATAGGGATATTCATAAATTCAACACAAAGTATTAGGGAAGAATTGGTGTTTCAAATTTATATTTGTAACAAATGAACATTAATTTAAAAAAAAAAAAAAAGGCCAGGCGCAGTGGCTCATGCCTGTAATCCCAGCACTTTGGGAGGCTGAGGTGGGCGGATCACCTGAGGTCAGGAGTTCGAGAGCAGCCTGTCCAATATGGTGAAACCCTGTCTCTACTAAAAATACAAAAATTAGCTGGGCCTGGTGGTCGGTGCCTGTAGTCCCAGCTACTCAGGAGGCTGAGGCAGGAGAACTACTTGAACCTGGGAGGTGGAGGTTGCAGTGAGCTGAGATCACACCACTGCATTCCAGCCTGGGTGACAGAGTGAGACTCCATCTCAAAAATAAAATAAAATTTAAAAATAAATAAATAAATACTTAAAAAAAAAACTATAAAGTATCCCCTGAATAATCTTTCACACAAGGCTTTGAAAGCTGAGTGTGGTGGTGCTCGCCTGTAGCCCCGGCTACTCCTGAGACTGAGGCAGGAGGATCATCTGAGCCCAGGAGGCCACCCTGGGCAACAGTGTCCCTGTCCTCAGACCCAGGGAATCTGGGCTTTGAGAATACCACCCTATGTGGAGGGGAAAGGGGCCTTGAAATCTCACTATACTTAGGGTTTACAATCTCACATAATCTCATCAGCACTGTAGTTGGTTTTTAAAAATTGAAAAAAAAAAAAAAAAGGAAAGCCTTTAAGGCCACCAGTACCCCATGCTGACAAATCAAACCATTTGTGTATGAAATACCTCATGACTGAGTGTGTCTCTCAGAAGCCCTTGCAGGACTTACTAAAATACACATCACTGAGCTCCAGCACCAGAGCTTGTGATTCGGTGGGGCTGGGTTCAGAAATCTGCATTCCTGACAGGTTCTCAGGTGACTGCAGTTGGTCTAGGAAGAGACTTTGAGAAGCACTGCGCTGAACGCAGAGGTCATGTTTCCACCGTCATTCCCTGTAATCTGAGCCGCTTTTTGGGCCTTCATTCCCCTCTCTCTAATGTGAGAATAACATAGTATACCCCGCGGGGCTGCTGGGAGGATGAGAGACATGTATGTGCGTGCCTGGCACGTGCCGGGCTCACAGTATGTGGTAAATATGTGATATGGTTTGGCTGTGTCCCCACCGAAATCTCACCTGGAATTGCAATAATCCTCGCGTCGACTGCAGGGCCGGGTGGAGATAATTGAACCATGAAGGCAGTTCCCCCATACTGCTCTCCTGGTAGTGAATGAGTCTCACAAGATCTGATGGTTTTATAAACGGGAGTTCCCCTGCACAAGCTGTCTTTCCTGCCGCCATGTAAGACGTCCCTTTGCTCTTCCTTTGTCTTCTGCCATGATTGTGAGGCCTCCCCAGTCATGTGGAACTGTGAGTCCATTAAACCTCTTTCCAAGTTACCCAGTCTCAGGTATGTCTTTATTAGCAGCATGAAACGGACTAATGCAACATGACTCCATTACTGTTACATGCCCAGCATGGCTACATAGCCTGGGTGTCTTTTATATGTTCCATGTACCTAGCATACTGCTATGCACACAGTAGGAGCTCAAAAAATATGAATGTAGGTAGAGTAAGTTCCAGGCAAAGGAAACAGCCTGTGCAATGGCCCAGAGGCAGGAGGGTGTAGGGAAGTCAGGGAGCCTGTAACTTGTGGCAGAGGCAGAGTCTGTGTGCAGGAGTGTGACACACTATGCTTAAAAGTTTGGACTTTGTTCTAAGGGCAACAGGAAGCCATTAAGCAAGGGAGTCATTCCAAGATTTTAGAAAAACCAGGTAGGAGGCAGGTGAACTTGCCAAGGTAAGAGACAGTGTGGCTTGGACCAGGGTGGTGGTGGCGGGGAGGCACAGAGGTCCAGTGTGGTCCCTAGAGCAGGACAAGGTGATGGAAGAACCTTGAAGGGTGAGAGAAGGGGTGAGTCCCAGGGCTCATTTTGATGAAGGAGAGAGTTTCATCTGAATTCAGGAACTCAAAGGACTACCTTAGAGCATTTGCCAGAGTGTGAGGCCAAATAACTGATTTCCTTCCTAAGACCCTGCCCATCTACTCAGTGAGTCAACCTCCTTGGGTGTTAGAAACAGCCACCAATGTAGAAATGGCAAGTTGCTCACAAACTGGATGGTTCTACGCCTACAGGGGCATAGCTGGTCCTGATCTGTGGGCAGCAGGAAGGGAGTCCAGGTTTGGTCTACAAACAATAGCCCCAAGGCAGTATTTCTGAAGCCATGGCCCCTCTCCCAGACTGCTGTGTTCTTGTGGGTTGCTGGCACATTCCACCAAGGCAGTAAGGCATGGCCAAACACCTCATATCCCATCCTGAACCCCACACCTCACTGGGTCACCAAGTGGCAGAAGCATTTTAATTTAAAATGAAAGGACAGCAGACCATCTCCAGGCAAACCAGTGGGCTCCAGGCAGACACAAGGCTTCTGAAGTGGGGAGAAGGAAGTGAATCTTGAAAAGAATGGATCAAGGGGTTGGGAAGGGAGACACGTCTCCCTCAGCCTTTGATCTGTGCAGCCCCACAATGACAGAAGTAGTAACACAAGCTGGGAACACATTTTGCTTTCGTATGACTCATTCAGGAAAGGAAAATGGAAAATTACCACTCTCCTCTCTCTCTTTCCCAGATAGGAACAGGTGCTCTTCCTTGCTGTGGAAGAGCCTGGGTGTGCGACCTGCTGGCGGGATACCTGGGCCATCTCATACAGCCACTGGCTCCTTCCTCGTGCTCTTGGTGCTCCCTGTTCAACAGAGGCTTTTCCAGGCGGGGCGCAGACAGCCAGAGCTTAATGAGCTTTTAAGATGGGAGATGCTATTCGCCTGGGGTTGCTGTGCAGCCTAGACTGAGGGTGACTCATGCCGAACATATCTTGCCTAGACAGTGACAATTTGCAGCATCTCTCACTACTAAACTACAAAATGTTGTTCCCTCACTCTCCCTCACCCTGGGCCATCTGTTTGTCTCTATTACTGGGTACACAGTACTGTCAGGGGACTTCTGCCCCCTCCTACATGGCTCACTTCAGGGCTGCCACTCCACACATTACAAACCTACACATCTAAGACCCGGAACCAGCCCTTCTGTTCAGCAGCAACATGTCCACCCCCAGCTCCAAGCTGGGGAGCGGGGGACCGAACTAAAGTGATTAACAAATGGTAAATGGTGCTCAACGATTTCAATGAGCAATTAAGAGAAAGAAGATGGAAGGCCTAGCTGCAGAAGAAATATTAGGTATTGATATATGACATTGTTATAAACTGTCACATCACTGTCACCTGCCATGTCACCTGTCATTGTCATGTCACAGTCACCTGTTGCCTGTCACTGCCACCTGTTGCATGTCACCCTATTACCTGAATCATCACCTGTTGCTTGTCACATGTCACTGTCACCTGTCGCCTATCATGTCACATCACTCATCTGTCCTGACATCTGTCACCTGTCACATCACTACCATGTCACAGGTCATTTGTGTGTCCTTGGCATGTTACAAGCATGCCATGTCCTTGGTATGTCACTTCATTGGCATGGCACATCATTAGCATGGCTATGTAACAAGCACATCTTTAACATGTAAAAAGCAGGCCATTAGCATGTCATTGCCATGGCTTCAACACATAAGCATGCTACATGTTCCTGACATGTAAGAGACATCCTTAGTAAGGGGTGTGACCTTAGCATGTTATGCATATGCCCTTAGCATGTAATGTGTATGTTCCTGCAATATTCTGTCCTTGGCATGCAGCAAGCATGTCCTTAACATGTTTTAGGATGTCACCTGTCAAATGGCACTGTCACTATGTCACCTATCAAATGTCACCTGTCACATGTAATGTCACTGTCACCTGTTATGTCATGTCACCTGTCAAATGTCACATGTGACTTGTCACTGTTACATAGCACCGTCCTCACTGTCACATGTAATGTCAATGTCACATGTAACTGTTCCTGCACTGTCATATGTCATGGTCACAAGTCAACTGTAAATATCACATGTGACCTGTCATATGGTCACCAGCCACTGTCACATGTAATGTCACTGTCATCTATCACTGTCTCCTATCAGTCACCTGTAACTGTCACATGTCAGTGTCACCTATCACCTGCCAAGTCCTTAGCATTTCCTTACCATATTTTCAGCATGCAATAAACATATCAGCATGTGAAAGGCATGTCTTTTGCACATCACATGTCACAGACATGTTCAAATAGGCATGTTCATGTCACATGTACTTGGCATGCACATGTCAGAAATCCTTAGCATATCACACATGTGCTTGGTGTATAATAAACATGTAACAGGCATGACCATAACATGTTATGAGCACATGATAAAAATGTAGTATGTCAGTGGCGTGTAGGCATGACTATAGGATGCAATGAGCATGTAATTGGCATGTCCTATCATGTCAGGACATAACAAGTATGCCCTTAGTATGTAATAGGTATGAGCATAGTATAAATAAACCTGATAATACTATGTAAAAGCATGTAACACACGTATAAGAATGCCAGTACCATGTAATATGCATGGCAATGGCATATAATTGCCACATGATAGACATGACTTAACGTGAGTGGCATGTAATGTGCATGCTAGTGTCATGTAAATGTGTGACCAGAGCATGTAATAAGCGTGCCATCACGTCTTTGGCATGTAACTGGCATGTAAAAAGCATGCCTGTGGCATTATGAAGCATGCCTTAGCACATTGGTGCCACATCCTTGACATGTAGTAGGTATGACCATAGCATGCAATATGCGTGTCTTCAAATGTCCCTAGCATACAACAGCCATGTCTTCTAATGTAGCTAGCATGCAATAACCATGTCAGTGGTATGTAATAGGCATGACCATAGGATGCGATGGGTAACTGGCATGTCATGGCATGTCAGTAGCATGTAACAAGCGTGTCCTTACCATGTAGTGGGCATAATAATCACATAAAACAGGCATGGCCATAGTGTGATGAGCATGTGACATACATATTTTATGTCAGCAGTGGTAATATAAATGATAGCTGGTCATTGGCACGTGATATGCACATCTTCACATCAGTGGCACCTAAATATGCATGACATATTAATATGCATGATGATAGCATGTAATAGGCATGTCTTCACATGTCCCTGGCATGTAAAAGACATGAGCACTGCACTAATAGCCATGCATTAGCATGTTGGTGGCATATAAAAGGTATGTTATAGGCATGCCGACAGCTATGCCTTCCCACATCACTAGCATGCAATAGGCATGTCAGTTGTATGTAACGTGCATGAAAATAGCATGTAACAGGCAATTTGCGGGTCAGTGGCATGTAACAGGCATGATCATAGCATGTGATGGGCATACAAGTCATTTCTTTGCATGTCAGTGACATGTAATAGGAATGACTATGTAATGGACATGTGGCACACTGCATGTCACCTGTTACCTGTCACTGTCACCTGTCACTGGACCTGTCACCAGTCACACTGTCACCTGTCACTGCCACCACTGTCACATGTTACTGGTCACCAGTTGTTATGGTCATGTCACCTGTCACTGTCACCAGTCACATCACTATCACTGTCATGTCAATCACATGTCACTGTCACATTACCTGCCACATCACCACTGTCACCTATCATGTTACATATCACCCATCACCTGTCACATCACCTGCCACCTGTCACTGCCATGTCACTTGTTACTGTCACCATCACACGTCACTGTCACATCACATTTCACTGTCATGTGCCACCTGCTGTCACGTTTTACTGTCACATGTCACCTGTCACATCACCTGCTGTCACATCACCTGCCATGTCACTGTCACCTAAGGTCATGTCACATCACCTGTCATGTTAGTCACCTGTCACTTTACTGTCACGTCAGTCACCTGTCACATAATGTCACTCATCTGTCACTGTCACTGTCAACCTGTCACCTGACTCATGCCACCTGTCACTGTCACCTGTTACAAGTCAATGTCACCTGTCATTGTCAACCTGTCACCTGTGACTCGTCACCTGTCACTGTCACCCATCACTCTCACATGTCACCTGTCACTGTAATCTGTCACCTGTCTGTCCTGGCACATTTTGCAAGAATGCTACATGTAGTTATCATGTTAGCTTGGCACAATTCACAAGAATGCCTCCTGTACTAAGCATGTCATTGGCATGTCACATGTCATTAGCATTTCATAAGCATTACATGGCACATGGACGTCACTAGTGTGTGTGTATGTATATATATATATATATACTAGTTTTTTTTTTCTTCTAGATAGAGTCTCGCTCTGTTACCCAGGCTGGAGTGCAGTGGCCGGATCTCAGCTCACTGCAAGCTCCGCTTCCCAGGTTTACGCCATTCTCCTGCCTCAGCCTCCCGAGTACTGGGACTACAGACGCCCGCCACCTCGCCCGGCTAGTTTTTTGTGTTTTTTAGTAGAGACGGGGTTTCACCGTGTTAGCCAGAATGGTCTCGATCTCCTGACCTCGTGATCTGCCCGTCTCAGCCTCCCAAAGTGCTGGGATTACAGGCTTGAGCCATCGTGCCTGGCCCTGATGTCACTAGTATATTGCAAGTGTGTCATATATGTTGCATGCATTTTGCAAGCATATCACATGTTGCAAGTATGTCATGCATGTCATGAATGTCACAGCATGTTGAAAGTCACATGTGGGTCATAAAGCACATGCATGTCATAAACATGTCACAGAGCACATGTCACGTCACAAACGTCATGTGGCAGAAGTGACATGAAATGTGTCAAGATGACATGCTGCATGTCATATGCATGTTATGCCTTTCAGAATCATGATATGCATGCACGCATGTCATAGGCACAAGGCTATATGGTACATGCACAACATATGTAATATACGTGATGTTACATGCAGAACATTTGTAATATACACGTTACATGTATGTATACATATTACAGAACATGTGTAATGTATATGCAGAACATATAATACATGTATGTTATGACATGCAATGTGTAATGTATGTTGTGTAGAACATGTGACATCACACTTGTGTAATATAAATGCTATATGCACATTTATGTAATATGTGATATACACAACATATGTGACATATATGCACCACACATGTAATATGTTTAATGTTACAACACATATGTAATGTGTGGTGTTACAGGCACAACACATTTTGTATGTACAATGTTACATATACATGTTATGCACAACATATGTAATGCTATATTTTACACATTACATATACATCATGTGCTTATGTAATGTTACACAACACATATGTACTATTGTTACACATGTATATGTGTATACATGTACATCATACATGATATATGTTACATATAAATGTTATATGTCACATATCTATGTTAGCTGTTGATAAATACAAACACTCACATATATATGAGTCACCATCTTGAGAAACCAAGAATTCAACAGGTGGTCCTCTGAAGACTTTTGCCTGTCAGCTTCTAATTCCTACACAGGCAAAATGATAGTATTCACACGAATAAACCATGCTGACACAATGGCACAAAGTTTACCCTGAGCTTACTCCTCTGAGTTTCACAACTCAACCAAACTCTACCTACTGCAACTCTGTCAGAAGCAAGATCACTGAAAACCATAGACATCTCTACAGGGGAGAACTGCCTTCTTCTAGCTGTTTCCAGGGAGATGAGGATTAAAGCAAACTCAACCAGGGGAGTTGCAAAAAGCAGCTTGGGTTTTGGAGTCAGGTTGAGCTGGGTTGTGATCTTGGCCTTCTTATTCAGTAGCTGTGCTGTCTTTTGTTTTGTTTTGTTTTTGAGACAGAGTCTTGCTCTGTCACCCAGGTTTGAGTGCAGGGGCTCAATCTCAGCTCACTGCAACCTCCACCTCCTAGGTCCAAGCAATTCTCCTGCCTTAGCCTCCTGAGTAGCTGGGATTACAGGTGCACACCACCACACCTGGCTAATTTTTGTATTTTTAGTAGAGATGGGGTTTCACCATGTTAAGCTGTGCTTCCTTGGGCAAGTTACTCAACTTCTCTGGGCCCTGGTTTCCTCAGCTGTAAAGTGGAGAATTCCAGGTATCTGCGGCTGGCACAGAATAAGGGGTCAGAACAGCATGACCTTTACACAGTGCGGAATGTTTGTGCTTTTTGGCAGAGTGTGTCCTGTCACAGGAAGGTAAAGGTGACTTCATCTAACATTCCAGAAGCGTTTGCCTGCTGATTATGTCAGCGGCTCCAGCTCAGGCAGGAGCAGGGTATGAATGCTGACCTTGGGAAGTGGTAACTGACATGCCTCTGAGGTCTGTGGGAAAGAAGAGCAAGGCCTTCCCTACAGCAGAAGCCTAGTTGGAATGACAGACCCAAGCAAATGGGGTTGGATGAGCTCCTTGTTCCCCTGAGATACTGCGGTCTAAATGGCTACTCCATGACACCTTGGCCACCTCGATTGCAAGTCACCCACCATCTGAATGGGATTATTTCACACTTGAGAGGAGAGTTACCTTTGGTTCTGAAGCTGCCGATGGTGTTTTCCACGTTTTGGGGTATGGGTGCTGAAGGCAGGGCAGACACACCATTGTAGAGACCTGTGGCTCCAAGCTGAGCCAGCCACACAAGCCGAAAGACCACTGGCCCAACTGGAGTCAAATGCGAATGAGCTAAGCTGAAGGTTTCAGGAACAGTCTCAGGTAAGCCCCGGCACACAGTATCTCCAGCCCTTATAAGACTCTGATCTCTCAAGACAGATTCCTTAAAAGCTCTATAATCTGGAGGCTCTTGGAGGAGTGTGATGTCTCTGTTTCTGGTATCCAGTGCTCAGGAAAAACAAAACTCCTTGAGTCCAGAAGCAGGAGGATGGTGTTCAACAGCATTCAACAGGGCATTACAGGAGACACAGCTGGCTGGCTCGCTTTTTTTTTTTTGGAGACAGAGTTTCACTCTGTCACTCAGGCTGGAGGGCAGTGGCGCGATCTCGGCTCACTGCAACCTCCACTTCCTAGGTTCAAGCAATTGTCCAGCCTCAGCCTCCCGAGTGTCTGGGACCACTGCAACCTCCACTTCCTGGGTTCAAGCAATTCTCCAGCCTCAGCCTCCCGAGTAGCTGGGACCACAGGCATGTGCCATCACACCCAGCTAATTTTTGTACTTTTCTGTAGAGACGGGGTTTTGGCGCGTTGCCTAGGCTGGTCTTAAACTCCTGAGCTCAAAAAGATCCACTCAAAGTGGGTGGATTGCAGGCATGAGCCACCGCACCTGGCCTTGGCTTGCTCCTTATAAGAAATAGCTGTTGGCACTCATACCAATGGCTACACATCCTCAGTGGGCTGAGAGGGGCAGAAGCTTAAAGGAGGCTTAGGGGTGAGAGCATGGACATTTCAATGCATCAGTACATCAATGGCTCATTCACACCCTGAGGCAGGTGCGGAAGACAGACCATTATATTCTTTGCAGATGATGTTGCTGAGTGCAATTCTGTCCCATACAGAAATAAATCACAGCCCCCAGAGCAAACTTAGATGGGCTATTCTTTTTTTTTTTTTTTTTTTTTTTGAGAGAGAGCCTTGCTCTGTCGCTCAGGCTGGAATGCAGTGGCACAATCTCAGCTCACTGCAGCCTCTGTCTCCCAGGTTCCAGCAATTCTCCTGCCTCAGCCTCCTGGGTAGCTGGGATTACAGGCACACGTTACCATGCCCGGCTAATTTTTGTATTTTTTTTAGTAGAGATGGGGCTTCACCATGTTGGCCAAGCTGGTCTGGAACTCCTGACCTCAGGTGATCTGCCCGCCTCAACCTTCTGAAGTGCTGGGATTACAGGCGTGAGCCACCGTGCCCAGCCGATGGGCTATTCTTATACCTCAGCCCAAATCATTTCTCTTAGCCAATACAGTACATTGAGTCAAGGTCTTAGATACTACTAATTGAAAAAGTAAGCCCCACATGCTGGCTCATGCCTGTAATCCCAGCATTTTGGGAGGCCAAGGTGAGAGGATTGCTTGAGCCCAGGAGTTTGGGACCAGCCTGGGCAACATAGAAAGATCCTGTCTTTACAATAAATAAATGAAAATTAGCTAAGTGAGCTGGCAGGCACCTATAGTCCCAGGTACTTGGGAGGCTGAGGTGGGAGGATCACTTGAGCCCAGGAGTTCAAGATTGTAATGAGCTAGGATCACGCCACTGCACTCCAGACTGGGTGACAGAGTGAGACTCTGTCTCTTCAAGAAAAATAAAGTAAGGAAACCGCAAGATTGTGTATGGGCCTTTATAAGTGAACTCTGCCATCCCCCTAGTCCGCCCAACTCTGTGAGGGTAGAGGATAAAGGAGCCAGTACTGACCTAAGGAAGACAGGGATGAAACGCTGATTCCACGGGCTCCCACCGAACTTTGATTAGAAAGTGTGAGCGATCTATTCCTTCAAGGATGATGCCCCTCCCTGTTAAAGCAAAGGAATTAAAGACATTGCTTCCAGCTGGGCGCAGGGGCTCACACCTGTAATCCCAGCACTTTGGGAGGCCAAGGCAGGAGGACTGCTTGAGCCCAGGAGTTTGAGACTAGCCTGGGCAACATGGCGAAACCCCATCTCTACTAAAAGTACAAAAAATTAGTCGGGCGTGGTGGTGCACGCCAATAGTCTCAGCTACTTGGGAGGCTGAGATGGGAGAATCACCTGAGCCAGGGAAGTCAAGGCTGCAATGAGCCGAGATTGCACCACCACACTCCAGCCTGGGCAAAAGAACAAGATCCTATCTCAAATTAAAAAAAAAAAAATTTTGTTTCTGCTGAATTTTATACCTGTAGCAAGAGAACATTTTGGAACCCCAGCTTACCTGAAACAGCAGATATTTTGTCAGGCAGTTGCAGGGTTTGCCTTGGACAAATGGATTTAGTGTTGAATGATTTTTAACTGTCTTTTTCTTTTTTCTTTTTTTTTTGAGATGGAGTTTTGCTCATTACCCAGGCCAGAGTGCAATGGCACGATCTCGGTTCACTGCAACCTCCGCCTCCCGGGTTCAAGTGATTCTCCTGCCTCAGCCTCCCAAGTAGCTGGGGATTACAGGCATGCGGCACCACGCCTGACTAATTTTGTATTTTTAGTAGAGGCGGGGTTTCACCATGTTGGTCAGGCTGGTCTCGAACTCCTGACCTCAGGTGGTCCACCTGCCTGGGTCTCCCAAAGTGCTGGGATTACAGGCGTGAGCCACTGCGCCCGGCCTTACCTGCCTTTTTCTTTGACAACTTCTACCCTATTGATACCTATATTGATTCCAATATGAACAGGGTGGTATTCAGAAAATTGAAGTGCCGCAAGGTTCTATGATAAAACTTGGTTGATCCTCAACATCCGATTTCATCATATTTAGGATGCATCACTATGATCTTAGGTATGATTGATACTGTGCTCAGGTAGGCAAGTGCCCCTGTTCTTAGGAGAGACATGCTGAAATATTTAGGAAGAAGTTTCAAGCTGCTTGAGACATTTTCGCATGGTTCAGGGAAAAAGCACACACACACTAAGAGGGAGATACAACAGAACAACTGCTGAGTCTCGGTGGGTATCTTGGTTTCCATTACACTATTTTTTCCCAATGTTTTGATGTTGCTTAGACGTCTATTAAAAGAGCACTGTTTCAATGAACTTTACAGTAGGGGTGAGGACACTACAGACTGTGAGCCTAACCCAGTCCACGGCGTGGCTCTGGACATAAAGGTTTAAGGAACACGGCCAGACTCGTTCGTATTGCCTGTGGCTGCTTTCCCGCTACAATGGCAGAGCTGAGTCACTGCAACAGAAACCATATGGCCCGCAAAGCCCAAAATACGCACTGTCTGGCCCTTTACAGAAAAAGTGTGCCAACCCCGGCTTCAGAGGAAATCGTATTTTCAGAAGCAACTTCCTTTAGAAGTCTCTGTAGGCTTAGAATAGGTTTTTCCCAAACTTCAAGAGCACACGTTGCTGAGATGGTGAAGGATAACACTTCCTCGCTTTCCTTCTACAAAGTAAATGTGAGTGACGAGAGAGAGAGAGTGCTGTATCTGGCCAGGAGGCTGCCATGTACAGTTAGTGAGAAAGAAATAACGAGGCTTAGCAGGGCATGGTGGCTCACGTCTGTAATCCTAGCACTTTGGGAGGCTGAGGCTGAGCCCAGGAGTTTGAGACCAGTCTGGGAAACATGGTGAAACCCCATGTTTACAAAAAAAAAATCACTTGAGCCCAGGGGTTTGAGACCAGTCTGGAAAACATGGTGAAACCCCATGTTTATAAAAAAAACTTAAAAAGTAGCTGGGCACAGTGGCACATGCCTGTGGTCCCAGTTCCTCAGGAGGATGAGGCAGGAGGATCCCTTCAACCCAGGAGTTTGAGGCTTCAGTGAGCCTTGATGGTGCCACTGCACTCCTGCCTGGGTGACAGAGCAAGACCCTGTCTCAAAAAAAAAAAATAAATAAATAAATAATAAAAGAACAGGCTTTGAATTATTAAAGGATGATACTGCTAGCAGACATTTTCTGTAGGACAAGAAAATCCTACAGAGAAAGCAAACTAAGGCAATAGAAACACCCCCGTGGTCAAAGCCAAAGGCCCAGGCTAGGACCCAGTCTCAGACATTGGCCAAATCAAGTCACTTAACCTCTCTGGGCCTTCTTACTTGTATATATAACATATCAGGAAAGGATGCTCTAGCAGTTGATGGTTAAGAGGCTTTCAAATTCTCTAATCTTTTTTTTGTCTCGCCCTGCCACCTAGGCTGGAGTGCAGTGGTGTGATCATGTCTCACTGTGCCTCAAACTCCTGGGCTCAAGCGATCCTCCCTCCTGCTTCAGCTCCTGAATAGCTGGATTACAGGCAGCCGCCACCACACCCGCCTAATTTTTAATTTTTTTTGTAGAGATGCAGGGGTCTCACTATATTGCCCAGGCTGGTCTCAAACTCCTGGCCTCAAGTGAACCACTCACCTCGGCCTCCCAAAGCACTGGAATTACAGGTGTGAGCCACCATGCCTGGCCCAATTCTCTAATTCTGTGGCAACTATTGAGAAAATAATTCCATACAAAAGTAGTCATTACTGCCGGGCATGGTGGCTCACGCCTGTAATCCCAGCATTTTGGGAGGCTGAGGCGGGTGGATCACGTGAGGTGAGTACTTCAAGACCAGCCTGGCCAACATGGTGAAACCCCATCTCTACTAAAAATACAAAAATTAGCCTGGCATGGTGGTGCACGCCTGTAATCCCAGCTACTCGGGAGGCTGAGGCAGGAGTATCACTTGAACCTGGGAGGTGGAGGTTGCAGTGAGCCGAGATCACGTCACTGCACTCCAGCCTAGGCAACAGGGCAAGACTCCATCTAAAAAAAAAAAAAGTAGTCATTACCTAGGATGTCTTGGAACTGCACTTTCTTTTCTTTTTTTTTTTTTGAGACAGAGTCTCCCTTTGTCTCCCAGGCTGGAGTACAATGGCACGATCTTGGCTCACTGCAACCTCTGCCTCCTGGGTTCAAGCGATTCTCCCTGCCTCAGCCTCCCCAGTAGCTGGGATTATAGGCACATGCCACCACGCCCAGTTAATTTTTTGTATTTTCACTAGAGACAGGTTTTCACCATGTTGGCCAGGCTGGTCTTGAATTCCTGACCTCAGGCGATCTGCCCGCCTCAGCCTCCCAAAGTGCTGAGATTACAGGCGTGAGCAACCATACCCGGCCTTATTTTTAGTAACAGATTTTAGGAGATCTGGGGTGGGTCAACTCAATATAATAAGCAAAGATTATATATCAAAAAAAGTCTTTGGAACATACATTTTAGCCCTTATAAGTGACAGAAATGCACTTCTGCATTTACTACAGCTCCTGGCACCAAGAAAGGTGGGTACATTAAAAGGCACTCAAAGATAAGATACCAATGGTCAACCAGTGAGCGAGAGCAGAGAGCAGCTATTCCCAATATTACCGCCCAGGTGGAGCTTGCATTTTCAATGGGGCAATATCGCCCCCAAGGGACAAAAATTTGTTCTTGGGGGAGTGAAAAAAAGTATGTGTATTTATGCTTTTAATGCATAAAGTGCATACACACACACACACATAGTACATAAGCAGTTGTAGTTTATCTTTGGCATTTGTTAATTCACGGAGCTGTGCACGGTGGCTCAAGCCTATAATCCCAGCACTTTGGGAGGCTGAGGTGGGTGGATCACTTGAGGTCAGGAGTTTGAGACCAGCCTGGCCAACATAGTGAAACCCCGTCTTTACTAAATGTAGAAAAAAGTAAAAAGAGTAAAAAAATTAGGCCAGGCACAGTGGCTCACACCTGTAACCTAGCACACTTTGGGAGGCCAAGTCGGGCAGATCACCTGAGGTCAGGAGTTTGAGACCAGCCTAGCCAACATGGCGAAACTACAAATACAAAAATTAGCCAGGCGTAGTGGTGTGTGCCTGTAATCCCAGCTACTCAGGAAGCTGAGACAGGAGAATCGCTTGAACCCAGGAGGCAGAGGTTGCAGTAAGCCAAGATCGTGCCACTGCACTCCAGCCTGGGCGACAAAGCGAGACTCCATCTGAAAAAAAAAAAAAAATCAGCCGGGCACGGTGGCTCACGCCTGTAATCCCAGCACTTTGGGAGGCCGAGGTGGGCGGATCACGAGGTCAGAAGATCGAGACCATCCTGGCTAACACAGTGAAACCCCATCTCTACTAAAAATACAAAAAAAATTAGCTGGGCGTGGTAGCCGGCACCTGTAGTCCCAGCTACTCGGGAGGCTGAGGCAGGAGAATGATGTGAACCCGGGAGGCGGAGCTTGCAGTGAGCCGAGATTGCGCCGCTGCACTCCAGCCTGGGTGACAGAGACTCTATCTCAAAAAAAAAAAAAAAAAAAAAAAAAAAATCACTTCATTGAGGGCTCACAGCAGTACTATTTACAATAGTTCAAAGGGGAAATAGCTCTAATGTCCATCAGTAGCTTAATGGATAAACAAAATGTGCGCCAAGGCAGGCAGACTGCTTGGGCCCAGAAGTTCCAGATTAGCCTGAGCAATATAAAGAAACCCCATCTCTACAAAACAAGCAAGCGAGCAAGCAAATAAACAAAACACCAAAACAAAATTAGCCGGGCATGGTGGTGCATACCACAGTGATCCCAGTTACTCGGGAGGCTGATGTGGGAGACCACCTGAGCCCAGGAGGTGGAGGTTGCAGTGAGGTAGAGGCTGCGGTCAGCCATGACTGTGCCACTTCCCTCCAGCCTGGGCCACAATTTTTATTTCAAAAAATAAAAACAAAATAGACTGGGTGTGGTGGCTCACACCTGTAATCCCAGCACTTTGGGAGGCCAAGGCAGGCAGATCACCTGAGCTCAGGAGTTCTAGACCACCCTGGGCAACACAGTGAAACCCCGTCTCTACTAAAAATTCAAAAAATTAGCCGGGCATGGTGGTGCGTGACTGTAGTCTCCACTACTTGGGAGGCTGAGGCAGAAGAATCACCTGAGCCCAGGAGGCAGTGGTTGTGGTGAGCCGAGATTGCACCACTGCACTCCAGTCTGGGCAACACAGCAAGGCTCTGTCTCCAAAATAAATAAATAAATAAAAATAATAAAAACAAAACAATGTGGTATATCCATAAATATTTAGCCATAAAAAGGAAAGAAGTGCCAATACATGCTACAAAGAGGATAAACCTTGAAAGCACGATGTTGCGTGAAAGAAACCAGGCACAGAGGTCACCTTGTATGTGATTCCATGTACGTGAAATGCACAGAACAGGCAAATCCAGAGACAGAAAGCAGACAGGTGGGTGCCACGGGCTGCGGGAGGGAAGAATGGGGAGTGACTGCCTAATGGGCTTGGGGGTTTTATTTTAGGGTGATGAAAATGTTTAGGAACTAGAGGTGGAGGCTGACAACATTGTGCATGAAGTAAATACCAGTGATACGGCTAATTGCATGTAAGATGAATGTCATCTCTATAAAAAAAAGTCAAAACAATTTCGGGTGGCAGGGGTGATGAGGAAAAAAAACAACCTAAAAAGCCTCCTGGAGCAGGCAATACTGGAAAAAAGGTTGAGAAACCTTGGGGTGGAGGACAGCACAGATATTGGGCACAGAGCCCTCTGCACAGTAACAGCCACAACAGAGAAAATTGTCCTACAAAAACTGGTAGATTATTGAGGAATTCTAGGATTGTGAGATTATAATGGTTTGGAAATAGGAAAACCGTAACTTTCATTCAAAGTATGAATTTCTCCCAAATTCAATAACTTGCATATGAACATTTCTATTAGAATTCTTTCATTTAAAAAGTAGGTGGAGAGCCGGGCGCGGTGGCTCATGCCTGTAATCCCAGCACTTTGGGAGGCCGAGGCAGGCAGATCTCTTGGGGTCAGGAGTTCGAGACCAGCCTGGGTAACATGGTGAAACCGTGTCTCTACTAAAAATACAAAAATTAGTTGGGTGTGGCGCCACACGCTTGTAGCTCCAGCTACTCAGGAGGCTGAGACACAAGAACCCAGGAGGTGGAGGCTGCAGTGAGCCAAGACTGTGCCACTGCATTCCAGCCTGGGTGACAGAGTAAGACTCTCTCCCCCCAAAAAAAAAGCAGGTGGAAATTCTTTTTTTCTCTTTTTCTTTTTTCTCTTTTGAGATAGTCTTGCTCCGTCACCTAGGCTGGAGTGCAGTGGTGCCATCACAGGTCACTGAAGCCTTGACCTCAAGCAACCTTCCTGCCTCGGCCTCCTGGGTAGTGGGGACTATAGGCGCAAGCTATCACACCTGGCTAATTTTTAAATTTTTTTGTAGAGATGGGGGTCTTGCTATATTGCTCAGGCTAATCTCAAACTCCTAGCCTCAAGCGATCCTCCCACCTTGGCCTCCCAAAGTGTTGGGATTATACAAGCCACTGTGCCCAGCTGGAAATTCTAACCATGTAAGGATTCTATAAGACTGCCCAGTTCATTCTCCCAAAATTTCTCCTCTATTCTGTGCAACTTCCTTCCCTGCATTTACTGAACGACGTGTAGCTCTTCCCACTCCCAAAGACTTGAATCATTGTTCTTAGGTTTTTTTTTCTTAATTGCACAGCCAAATAGGAAGTAGAACTTCCTATGGAAATATTAGCCCACTTTAAACTTAATAATAATAAACAAACAAAACCATTGAGGGGGCACCACTGTATCAAAACCCTAAACTCTATGGTGTTAGCCTAGCAGTCAAGTGGCAAGGAAACACCTCCCGGAGGCCGGAAGGCTGGAGAGCTCTGTTTGGGGGTCAGACTTGGTAAAATTGTTGCTTTTGATTTGCAAGGTGGAACCACTGGCCCTGCAGCCAGTCTAGAAAAAGCAGCCAAAAGAGACAAGGAATACAGTGTGTAGACTGCTCTGTTTGTTTATCACCAGGGAAGACAAGAAAAACAGGAGTGAAGCAAAAATGTGCTGGTTTGAGAACTAAAATGGAAAAGAGACTGAAATCCCAGGTGTCCTACGTGGAAAAGGCCACTGCTTCTGCACACCAAGAGATGAGAACGAAAATCGGCCATGCCAGTGGCTCATCCCTGTAATCCCAGCACTTTGGGAGGCCAAAGCAGGTGAATCACTTGAGGCCAGGAGTTCCAGACTAGCCTGGCCAACATGACGAAACCCCGTCTCTACTAAATATACAAAAATTAGCTGGGAGTGGTGGTGTACACCTGTAATCCCAGTCACTTGGGAGGCTGAGGCACAAGAATTGCTTGAACCCAGAAGGCAGAGGTTGCAGTGAGCCAAGATCACGTCACCGCACTCCAGCCTGGGCGACAGAGCAAGACTCCGTCTCAAAAAAATAAATAAATAAATAAAAGGCCAGGTGCAGTGGCTCACACTTGTAATCCTAGCACTTTGGGAGGCTGAGGCAAGCAGATCACAAGGTCAGGAGATAGAGACCATCCTGGCTAAC
Organism: Papio anubis; assembly: GCF_008728515.1. NCBI lineage: Eukaryota > Metazoa > Chordata > Mammalia > Primates > Cercopithecidae > Papio > Papio anubis. The sequence goes on from NC_044984.1 coordinate 111,466,402, forward strand.
ACGGTGAAACCCCATCTCTACTAAAAATAAAAAAAATTAGCCGGGCGTGGTGGCAGGCGCCTGTAGTCCCAGCTACTTGGGAGGCTGAGGCAGGAGAATGGCGTGAACCCAGGAGGTGGAGGTTGCAGTGAGTCAAGATCACGTCACTGCACTCCAGCCTGGGCGACAGAACAAGACTCCGCCTCAAAAAAAAAAAAGGCCAGGTGCAGTGGCTCACACCTGTAATCCTAGCACTTTGGGAGGCTGTGGTGGGTGGATCACAAGGTCATGAGATCGAGACCCTCCTGGCCAATATGGTGAAACCCCGTCTCTACTAAAAATACAAAAATTAGCTGGGTGTGGTGGCACACGCCTGTAATCCCAGCATCTCGGGAGGCTGAGGCAGGAGAATCACTTGAACCCAGGAGTCCGAGGTTGCAGTGAGCCGAGGTCGTGCCACTGCACTCCAGCCTGGCGACAGAGCCAGACTCCATCTCAAAGGAAATCACTGAACAACAAAGGCCCGTTAAATGCTTGTAATCAGCACTTTGGGAAGGCAAGGCAGGTGGATCACCTGAGGTCAGGCGACTGAGACCAGCCTGATGACTGACATGGTGAAACCCCATCTCCACTAAAAATACAAAATTAGCCGAGGGTGGTGGCATATGTCTGTAATCCCAGCTCCTTGGGTGGCTAAGGCAGGAGAATCGCTTGAACCCGGGAGACAGAGGTTGCAGTGAGCTGAGACTGCGCCACTACACTCCAGCCTGGGCAACAAGAGCGAAACTGTCTCTTGAGTAACAAAACAAAAAAACATTTTTCACTTAAGCAGCGAGCGTCACCTTTGGTTAATATCAGATGAAGGCAGCCACATTAAGTCAGGGGGAAGGGAGAGCCAAGAGGCGATAAAGCAGGCTGGAAAGTTCTGAAAAAGAACACAGGCTACGATTACTGGCACCAACAGGTTAATAGCCTGCTAAGCGTTAGAAGGAATCATTGCTAGAGGAATCGCAAGCTTGTTGTACAAATAAGTAAATAAAAATCTTGGACAGGCCCCTAAAGCTGCACCCAACAGGAAGTGGAGTGTGAAAGTCGGCCAGCACCCAGGCAGGATGCACCTGACACCCACTTCTGAGGAGACCAGAGAGGATGAGATTTGAGGAAGAACTTCCCAGAGGGCAGGGCGTTCCTCCGGACAGCAGAGTCAGGGCTTACGCAGGAAATGTCACCCCCGGCCATGACAAGGGCAGGGGTCTTAACAAGGTCCCCCGCGAGTGGGATTTCATCCCTGCTAGAGACCAGCAACTTCTGTTTCATTCTTTCTTTTCCCCAAATGGGAGTTCTTACTGCAGCTACTGTCCTTGCTTCACCTCTGAATGGGCATTGGGGGTGGGGAATCCCGGAGGCACCACGCTGGGCAGATGGAGGGAACTTGCACGGCCCAGAAAAACTGGGCTGAGGAGGATGCAGGGATCGCGGAGGGTTCTGGGGGCGAGGCACACACAAGTTGGTGCCCACCAAACCTTTCCTCTTCCTTTCGGGCCCACAGGAAACCATTTGGCACCTCCTCTGGAAAGAGGGCATGGCCGGGCCCTTGAGATCTGGCTGTTGAGGCAGAGCTAACACACGTGACCCACGCGGTGAGGTCTGCTCCCCGCTTCTGCAGCCATCTGCGGTGGAGACTGAGTGTACACAGGCGGTGCCACCTAAAGGGAACTCTGCTGCCTCTATGTGCTACTGAGGCAGGGGCTACTGAGCCGGAGACTGGAGAAATGTGTCCGTCCCCACAGACAGCTTGGCTTAACTGTCCGTGGCTGTCTCCTGCCATGGAGGAGCACACTAGAGTGGCCTGTGTGGTGGACCAGAGCTTCCACCCACACTGTGTTCTGTCTCCTTTCCTAGAACACAACTGGACGACGTTTCCCGCCTCCGTGCAAAATGAAAGTGGACATAAGGGGCGCCACTTCCACACCCGCCTCATGGAAGCTCCCAGATGGTCACGGCCCTCCATGCTGCCCCCAACTTCAGGCTGGATGGAGACAGACGGCTCAGAGTGCTCTGTCTCTGATGCCTGCACTGGGGCTGCCCTGCCAGCCCATTCCCCTGCCCAGTATTATGGAAGCAAAAAAGTTCTATGGTGTTTGAGCCATTGTAGCTTTTCGGGTCTATTTATTACAGAACTAGCATAGCCCTAATACAGTCATTGCTACGTGACCATAACACATGTATTCTATAATTGCACATAATTTTATTCACTGAAGGGATGTCCTTTACCTTCAAGATTCTAAATTTTCAGAAATGCAACATTCAAGGTTAAAGTTGCGGCTAGACCAAGGCTAAACCATGGCGAGGTAGTTGCTTGCGCCGGAGAGTGTGGGTGTGAACAGCTGGAGCTCAGTGGTTCCTGGCGACTCAGGGACCACCTGTATTCCATATCCGGCTTCCCACCCACGCACACGCAGTATGACCTGGGTTTCCCCTTTATACAGTGGAATGCTAAGTGCCTACACCCTAGCCCGGGTCAGCCAACTATGGCCTGTGGGCACCATCCCGTCTGCAGCCTGTTTTTGTACAGCCCTTGAGCTAAGAATGTTGTTGACAGTTTTAAAAACAGAGAACATGCGACAGTCTGTACGCGGCCTGCAAAGCCTAAAACTTTACTATCTGCACCTGCCTCATCGGATTGCTGGGAGGATTACAAAGACTTGATTAGGCCAGTGCCCGGCTCGAAGTTAGCATGCCACACAAAATAATACGTACAGTACAGCTATTCATGTCTCCAAAAAGCAATTGTCCCACATCCAAATTCTGCATTTTGTCCAGCTGATGTCTCTCCTTCCCTCCAAAAAAATAAATGAATAAATAAATAAAAACATGAAGAGCTGCATCTTGATCATCATGGTCACAGACACTCTTCAGTTAAAAAGTTGCTGGTAGTCTGAGTTCCCTTACTGGGAGTAAGGACTAAGGAGGGGAAAGCAAAGATACCTGACAGCCGCAGCAGAAAGCCTGCAACACGGCCGCTCTGCTCAGTGTTCTCCGTGGAGAAAGACCGAAACATTTAAAAATGAGAACGAGACTTTCAGTAGACAGTATGCAATGGAAAACTGAGCCGGCAACAGTACTTAACGCTGGTTTGCTCAATAAAATCATTCTGCTGTGTAAATGCGCTTCTAATGGGGATCTGTTGTAAGTCTCAGGCAGCCAACAGGAAAGCTGTCCTTTCAAAATCTGATTAGGTGGATAATGTTTGCCAACGTGATGCCTGGCAAAACCAGTCTGATTCTAAGGTAAACTCACTTTGGACAGAACTGATGTCTCGCTGAGACAGCTTTTCAAAGCAAGTCTGCAAACACCAGACCCCCGGGGATGGTGCGTGAGTGTAGGGGAGGGAAATTCCAGGGTTTAATATATCAAGACGACACACACGCTGCACACTCCTTAGAAAGTGACGACGCACAGTCCTGTGCGTTACAGGTATGGAGAAACACCACCATACAGTCGACTGACTTTGTTTAACCTATAACCTTTTTTCCTCCCACATAATAGGTAGTAACATTACACAGAATCAGTGCTCTGGAGACATTTTGGACACATCGTATACAGCGCAGCCATTCAAATCAACGGCAACAGAACGCACGAAGAACCTGGTTTTCTTTCAAAGCATGAGCAGTTCTCATTTTACAACATGTGTAACTTAACATAATTCAAAAAGTGCAATCTTTGCATGACAACCAGATAATTCTCAAAGGTTACTAGTGAGCTGATAAAATGAACGTTTGGCAAGGAGGTCATGGTTTACAGGTAGGCTGTCCGCTCACCAATGCTCAGAAAAATTCAGCAGAACATACTTTTCATATTTAGATCCGAAGAGAGGTGAGGCACATTCTACTCAAGTCATGGCTGGGCTTTCTGTCCTGAAACGAAATTGGGCAGGCCATTTGCGTGGTTTCTCTGGATAAGTTCCATTTATTAATCATTGTACAAAAAAATCTTGGCATTCATTTGAAGAGAAAAGAAGTTGCTATATCCAAATATTTAACATTTTAACATAGTGAAAGTTCGACTTTTGTAACAGGGCTTTTTAAAATGGAGAAAAGTTTTGGAAAATTTTTAAAAAGAAACTTATGATTTATTAGAGTACAGGATCCAAAACACGTTTTTTAGAAAAATATAAAGTGCCCAAATACCAACTTACACAGGTGATACAGGCTTCCTGGAGCCCCGTGAAGCATTCATGAAGAAAGACATTTAAAAACAGTCTAGGTACATATTTACAGCTGGGTCAGTAAAGGTAAAACCATCTTTCTTGGCTTTGATGTTTCTAAGAAAAAAGGAAATCAATCAAACCAGAAAACCAACAATTGCAACTCTCAGCATGCTCAGTTTCTTATTAATGCATCTCATTCATATTAATTCCATATTACCGAACTTTCCCCTTTAAATGAGAGTAGTGTACAATCTTCCCAACCTCGGCGGGTCAGGTGCTGTGAGTGGTCACATTTTCGGATGCAGGTTCAAATCCTTTGACTTTGGATTTGACTGATGAGGAACATGGACAGTGGATAATAGCTAATTCAGGATGGAGGCGCCAGGGGCCAAATCCCCATCTCTTTCTAGTAACTGCTTAAAGCCTTCCCTTGCTATGAAGTGGTCTCAGGTGGCTTTCCAAACCTCAGTCACCCCAGGGTTTCCAAAGGGTAAACAAGCAGCAGGCATTCAACGTGGGTGAGAATACTGCATGCAGAGGGAAAGACCGGTGCACAGACAGGCCCCTAATGCCCCATTCATTAGAGCAACTGCATCATTTTAAACGCTGAGAGCAAAGTAACTAGGTCCTAACTTCAGAAGTTAGCTTCCACTGATTAATGACGAGATTAGCTCACTTGAGAACCGGCAGGCCGAGTGTCGGGGGAGCTCCGGAGCTGCACGAAGGCGTGCAGTTACTCTGGGCTCAGTTACTAAGAACTTCAGAAAGGAGCCAGTGCCATCTGAACACACAGTCAGGCTTTCCCAAAAGACGCCACAACAGGCTTCATCCTGCTGCCTTCAGGACCCTGGCGGCTTGGAAAAGCAGATTCCAACACGCACATCTCCTTTCGCGCAAGTCCAACACTCTTTAAATCAAAGACATTCTCTCTCATTCTAACCTGCCACATTCAAACAGGCCTTGAAGTGACTCTAAGGAATAGCAAGAGGTGTGGAACCACTTTTTTTCCCTTCAAAACCTTTTTTTTTTTTTAAGGTTCATGATTTTTTTTTTTTTTTTCTGATTACAAAAGCAAAACCTCATTTTTTGGTCTTTGGAGACCATGGAGTATGACTTCTAAGAGCAAACATTTAACATCAGATTTGTATGTCTCACTACAAAAAGAACCCATCACTGATGTAAGACCTACTCATGATATTGAAGTAGATTTTTAAAATTAAAAAATAAAAGTAGTCATTTAAAAGGAATTGTGGATGAGTATGGAAAAATCCATTCACAAAGTTCACTATTTGCATTTTCTCAAAGAATTTTATGTAATAAAATAGAAAACTAATGATTTATAGAGATGTGCATAAACTCAAGAGAGGAATACGGAAGGGAAAACTGTGTTATATTCCCATTTAAATTTAAAAAAAAAAGATAAAACACTTGAAATATGTGTTTCACATATTAGAAAAAAATAAATTCAAATGATTCTAATTACCATTAGCTTGTTAATGTCTCCATCTCTAAGATGCTGCCAAGATAGCACACAACTTTACCTCTGAATATGCAACTAAATTCAGGGTAAAAAGACACACAGTCCTCACTCGGGACCGAACATGTTCCACAGAGAAATCAGAAGGAAATTATTGCAAATGCATAACCCCATCTGTCCAGCCAAGGAAATGTTCTGAGACAAATGCAGACAGGCGGGGGAATGGAGTGAATACAAAGAATGATTACAGGAGCGTCGACTGTGAGACCTCATGAAGACAGAATGTCACAAACTGTCACCACAGGACAAGCATACAAGCCATGCCACTGACACAGTGCCTTTCAGATTAATTCACTAGTGTAGGCGGAGAGCAACATTGTCTTTGCAGCTGGGGAAGAGCACACGGTATTTAAACTTAGTAGGAGGCAACCAGCACTACTGGTGGAGTGGCTTTCCTGGTGCAGCAGGTCCCGAGGGCTCCGTGGAGGCGTCTTCTTCCGGAGTCCCGTTCTCTTGGAAGATAGCAGCAGCAGCAGCAAAGGTGCAATGTCCTCTCTAGACTTTACTCATCTATGTTCTCTTTCTTTGCACTGTAAATATTTTGCACCGTTTCATAGACGAACTCCAGATCTTCTGGATACCGGATCTCCAGCTCTGCGTTTGGGATGTAGTGAGTGCCAGTAAACTCTGAGAAATAGCGTCCCACATCAGGGTGTGAGATTTCTTGAGGCTCCACGTTATACTCCAAGTTTTCTGTTGGTAAAGAGGCACACGGGCATTCTCATTACAATGTCCACTGCTGCCACGCCTTTCCTCCAGAGAACCTCCCATCACCCCTTCTAGGTGGCATTTTTGAGGTGGAGAAGGGAAGACTGAAGACGTTTATGGAGTCAGGAGAGGGTAATGGGAAAAGGGCAGCGAGTGGCAATCAGGAGAAGGTGGGTGGTGGCACAGCTACCCTAAGAGCTCCCCCACGGAACAGCAGGATTTTCCTAATCTCTGAGCAGGATGTCTGGCTCCAGCAAAACTCCAAAGGTCTCGGGCAGTGGCAAACTGGAGACTCAACAGGTCTCTCTGACTGGACAATGGACAAGATTATCCCTGCCTGCTCTTTTTTTGGCAGTGGCTAAGTTTCTGAAGCTGCGATGTCACATGGTGACAAGCCTCGTACCTGCCACCCCTCTCCTCGATTCATAGGAGCCCCTCACGCAGACCGCACTTTCCACCCGAGCTCTTTCCAACACTGGCTTTCAACAGCGAGCAGCCTCTTTCCAGGGCTGCTGTGAGACTGTGGGATGAATGGAAGATGGCTTGCGCCTCCAGACCCCATGTGGATATCAGATATTATTATCTGTACCATCTCTTGGGAAAACCATGCTACGTCTTCTCCCTGTTCTCTATTTCGCCACTAGAGAAATAGAAAATAAAGCCGGGGCAGTGGCTTACACCTGTAATCCCAGCGCTTTGGGAGACCAAGGTGGGAGGATCACCTGAGGTCAGGAGGACCAGCCTGACTAGTCTTGTCTAGTGAAACCCCGTCTCTACTAAAAATACAAAAACTAGCCAGGCATGGTGGTGCACTCCCGTAGTCTCAGCTACTCAGGAGGCTGAGGTAGGAAAAGCCATCGAACCTGGGAGGTGGAGGTTGCAGTGAACTGAGATTATGCCATTGCACTCCAGCCTGGACGACAAGAACAAAACTCCATCTCAAAAATAAATAAATAAATAAATGAAAGAAAGAAAGAAAGAAAGAAAGAAAGAAAGAAAGAAAGAGAAAGAAAGAAAGAAAGAAAAAGGAAGGAAGGAAGGAAGGAAGGAAGGAAGGAAGGAAGGAAGGAAGGAAGGAAGGAAGGAAGGAAGGAAGGGAAAATAAGACCGTAAAAATGGAAAAAAAAAAAAATAGGGCCAGGCGCGGTGGCTCATGCCTGTAATCCCAGCACTTTGGGAGGCTGAGGCAGAGGGTCATGAGGTCAGGAGTTTAAGACCAGCCTGGCCAAGATGGTAAAACTCCATCTCTACCAAAAATACAAAAATCAGCCAGGCCTGGTGGCAGGCGCCTGTAATCCCAGTTACTCGGGAGGCTGAGGCAGAGAATTGCTTGAACCCGGGAGGCAGAGGTTGCAGTGAGCCAAGATCACACCACTGCACTCCAGCCTGGGCAACAGAGCGAGACTCCATCTCAAAAAAAAAAAAAAGACAATACAGGCAAGGTATTCGAAAGGCTTGGTTTCTCACCTCCCCAGAATAACTGGAACAAGGCTCCTCTACAGGACCAGTTAAAGGACGGTGCTTGGTGCACCCTTCTTTGCCGTCCACGGAGGCCTGGCCCAAGACTGGGTGTGGCCCCTGATTCAGAAGAAGCCCAGCCATGCCCTCCATGACCTAGCACCGGAAGGGAGCTGGGCTGGGCAGATCCTCCTATTGTGACTGTGTCCCCAGGGCGCCCCAGTTCCAATCACTCCAAAGCTATCCTTGGCACTGCCCATCACCCGAACGAACGTAAGTGGGTCTATGAATTAATACCAGTAAGGCCAACCGATGGGCTTACCAACACAAACAGTGTGGTCTATTATTTCTTAAACAGCTGGGTTAAACGTCCTGAAACACAAAGTCAGGGCATCAGAGGCCCTGCATCCCCGAAGTACACAGGAAGAACGCAGGCATCTTTCTGAAGCACTGACTTTAACTGGTATTTGTCTTTGGGGAGAGGGGGGAAGAATTTGTAGGACTCAATTTGCAGGGTTTTTTTTTAACCACAAAACAGGAGGAGCTGAAGAAATGTGCTAATATGTTGTTTTAGGTTGTTTCTGCAGACTGTGACCAGGGACAGAACTGTCTGAACAAATCAGTACCACTGAGGAAGTCAGACACATCATGTGCAGAGATGAATGTATGGAGGCTGTTTACCTGAACAGTACTTATGCTAGGAAAATGGAAGAGCAGTGTAAACGTCCGAGTGTGGGCCACTGTGTGAATGATGGTACACTAATTCAGCAAAGCAGGAGGCGGCCATGAAAATGAGCAACCTGTTTGTGAGATCCTCCAAGAAACGTGGGGGTAGAAAAGCTGTACCACTTAGAAAGGGCCTGGAAGGCCACGGATCAGGGGTTGCTCCATGATGTGGCACAGTGACAGAGTTTAAACTGGGTACTTACAATGTGCGAGACCCCACAGTGGCATCACAGGCACCCCCACCACATAACCCTGGAAGGAGCCCCCTTCTGCTTTTGAGTGGGCTGCCCAAGGATTTAACCCCAGACTCAAACCAGACAGTCCCTTTCCAGAGCTGAAGGGAACCAGACGTAAGAAAAACCCAACAGTCAGGAGACAGCAGGCAGGGAGGGGCTGGGTAGACTTAGAGAACGCCGCTGCCCCCAAAGGGACGCTCCAGCCCACGTTACACACAAGAGCTTGTGGTTTCAGAACCTCCTACTTTTTCCAGAGGGAAACTGAGTCATCCACTAACTCTGATCTCTCTGCTGTCACCAGTAGGTCTCTAGAGATGATTTTCTCTTGGGAAAAATCAATAAATGTTAAAAAAAAAAAAAAAATGCTGCAAATGTTTCAAAATGCCACTGGCTAAGATGCCCTTTCCTGTCCACCCACTGCTGCCACCTCCCTCTTCACATCCAGTTACAGGAGGAATCAACTAGCAAAGCGTATCTTCCTTGAGGAGGCTTGTGGTGACATGACCACGACCCAGTATCTTAACCAGGCCAGCTGTCAGGGCCCTGGCCTTTGGATTTTCTATTCTTTTTTGTAGAGACAGGGTCTCGCTACGTTGCCCAGGCTGGTTTCAAACTCCTGGGCTCAAATGATCCTCCTGTCGTGGCCTCCCAAAATGTTAGGATTCCAAGTGTGAGCCACCACGCCTGGCCATGTTTGGATCGTCTGGCAGAGCTGCACAGAAATAGCAGAGGGAGAGTAAAGATTCTTGGAATACCATCGAGACAAAATCCCCTTTGCTCTAAGGGAACCACTGTTACCTGTCATTGGTAAGCAGGACATAGATATCTGAAGTACAGAGAATTCAAGCAGGTAGTTTAGAACAACTGCTTTGTTGCCAGTTCGTCTGGAGCAATAGTTCTCATCTGGGGGCTCTTTTGCTACCAAAGGGACATCTGGTAAGGTCTGCAGACATTTTTGGTTGTTGTAATTGAGAGCTGCTGCCAGCTTGTAGTGGGTGGAGGCCAGGGATGCTGCTAAGTACACTACAACGCACAGGACGGCTCCCCACAAATGGCTACCTTGGCCAAAATGTTACTAGTGCTGGGCTGAGAAGCCCTGCTCCAGAGCCCCAGCCCTGTGTTTCAGCATTGTTCCCTTCTCCTCCACATTTTCCTTTCTATGTATTATCAAGGAACAGCCTGGTGTTAGTAACATTCAGCTTCTGTTGGGAGGAGGAAGGAAGGGGAAACTCAGGCTATCATCCACAGATCTGCCAGGGCAACGCGACCCAACAGCTACTGCACAGAATTTTGAACATGGGCCCAGAACGAGATGCATGCAAAGTCCAGGCAGGGACGGTGGGAAACCAGGTGACAGGTAAATGACAGTCCACGAGGGCGCTCCCAGCCCCACTCCTGGCTGTTAGAGAGGAAGAAGGACTGGATTTGGTGCATTTACTGGCCTGGGCTCCTAGCTTGCTAAGAAGCAGAACAGGAAAAAAGTAACAACATAATGAAGTTGGCGACTATGTATTATGAAAGAAAAATAAATGCCAATCCACTAAGAAGATTTTCACAAAGTTTACTTTTAAGAAAAATGATAAATCTAAGTAACACAAAACTTAATTGAGTAAAACATGAACCAGGCACCAATTAAAAGTTCTGAAAAATCTTGAGGAATCTTCCTGGATTCTCTTCAAGTTTTCAGAAAAATCTGCTTATTTTAAATTTTCAGCTACCCCAAAATATATGAATAAATACTATGGAAACACCACCCAAGTCCTGTGTGGGCACCTGTCCTGTCCTGATCCGGTCCTCCTCTCCAAGAGAAAAGCACCATTGGTGTGAGTGTGTCTTTTCAGTCCTTCTCCTATGAGCACACACATATGCAGCTACATACCTGAAGTATACTTAAAATTTGGTATTGCTTTATACTTAGAATACTTATACAAAATGTATTCTAAGCACTCGCCCGCAACTGGCTTATTCAATTGCAGCTTAGTATTCATTCCAGTCTGCATAGACCCCAGGCTACTAGAAGAGTTCTTATGAGTGACAACTGTCTTGCTATTTTAACGAGGGGGCCACAGGCCTCCTTGTACACGTGTGGAGGGATCGAGGTGGAACTGCTAGGTTGGAAGAGAATGCGTGCTTGAGATTTTTACAATTTGAAAGCCAGGGCCAAAGCATCCTCTGACATATTTGTGCCACTTAACACAACCCCGCCCCCATGCAGGTGATCCCCATTCACCTCACCACACTTGCCAGCAGGTACAGCTGGCCATGGACCGTGTGTGTGTGTGTGTGTGTGTCGGGCAGGGAGGCCTGTCTGGGTGGAAAGTTGAGTTTGGAAGTATCAATTAAGTTATGGAAAAGGGAACCAACGTTTGTCGAGGACATGCCATGTACCAAGCATCGTACGAGGTGCTTTATCATACAGACAAAACTTAAGAACGAGATTTTCACATGGTAGTTGAATTGCTGGCTTTCCAATACAGCTGCTGACCTAGACTCGAGTAGTTGAATTCCTGGCCTTCCAATACGGCAGCTGACCTCGGCTGGGAGCTTCTGAGAAGCCCGGAAGGAGGCGGGACAGGAGCGGCATTCTCCCACCCAGGGCCGTGAAAGTATCAAAGCGCGCCCCCTAGTGGGAACACAACATCACACACATGCAAGATGCCGGACATCCCATTAGGGTTTAGGTGAACACACTGGGGGAAGTATCCTCTTCATTGTATAAACTAAAACTATTTGAAGATGTCACATATGTATGTGATTTCTAATTCACTCTTCACCTTTCTGTGCAGAGGTAGTAATTAGAAAAGCATTATGAATGAGTTCTACCTGGGCTAATAGGATCACTGGAGTCAATGGCTGAAAATTTAGATCAACAAAAGTTTTTAAAAAATACCTTTCATAAAAACACATTAACCCAGAAATGTTCAAAAACATATTTAATATGTGTTTTTAAAACCTGGCCTCTCACTGGCTAAAAATGGGCAAATGTGAGCATAAAATTGTCCCACATGATTATAACACACTGAATAAATAAAAATCCAGGAATCTATGGCAGAGACAAGGGCAGGGAAGGAGAGATAGGGAGAGGGAAGGGAGAGGCAGGGAGGAAGAAGAAAGCTCTTGTTCACTGAAGTAGAGAGAACAACAGTGGTGGCAAAATCACCACTCAGCAATTCTCATATAAAGATTTAGGCAAGGATATTAAAAAAGTGCTAGAACCACAATGTTCAAGGTCAGTGGGGAACAGGATCTTCACAGGATGCCACAGAGTGCCCACGTGGATTTCTTCATTGAAATAGTGAGTTACTATCTTAGCCAAGTGACCAAACTCAGCATCACTCACACAGGGCTCCTGATGAGACCCAGTGGGAAGCACGCGGCGAGGGTGTGAAGTATCCTCCCCAAGAATTCTTATCCTCATCTAATCAGGACTCAGACTTCACTCCCAGCTGGCAGACATCATACAGTTAAGGAACCAATGAGGCAAATCCAAAATGTTACACAATTTACAAGACAATGGCCAGGCACAGTGGCTCACACCTGTAATCTCAACACTTTAAGAGGCCGAAGTGGACAGAATGCTTGAGTCCAGGAGTTTGAGACCAGCCTGGGCCACATGGTGAACCCCGTTTCTACAAAAACATAAAAAGTAGCCAGGTGTGGGCCGGGCGCGGTGGCTCAAGCCTGTAGTCCCAGCTACTTGGGAGGCTGAGGTGGGAGGATCACTTGAGCTGAGGAGGTTAAGGCTGCAGTGACTCAGGTTTGCACCACTGCACTGGATTCTTCAAAAAGTCAAAGTCATATGAAGAAGGGGAAAAAAGACGAAGAATGAGGAACTGTCTTTAATAAGAGAGACCAAAGAGAAAAAAACAACCAAATGCAGCGAATGAAATCTGGTTGGATCCTGATTTTAAAAAACCAGCAAAAAATAGGCATAAGGTTATTTTGTGACAATTGAGAAATTTGAAAACTATTAGATATTATAAAATAATTATTTGTTAGGTATGATAATGTAATTGCGGTTATGTAGAGGAATCTCCTTATACTTAGACATAATTCAGTATTTAGGTCATGTCTGCAATATTCTTTCAAATGGTGCAGGAAAAAAGTAAAGTCTCTATAGATAAAGCAAATATGGGAATCATTCACTGTTGAATCGACTGGAGGGTAAACGGGGGTATTTGATGTATTATTTTAACTGTTCCATGTGTTTGAAAATGCTCTTCATCCAAACTTCCTATATATATATAAAAAAAAGCCTCTCATTCATGACACACTTTCCCCTCATCTCACAGCTGTGTGTCTGTTTACTGCTGTCTCTCTCCGGGATGGATTCCCTCCCCCAGCTGAATGTGAGTCTCTCCCAGGGGTGTGGCATGGGAGCTGGGACACATCGTGGGCGAGCAGGAACTTCACATTCACCGAGCTCCCCAAGCTCACACTGGGCGAGGGGGGCAGAGCATTCAATAGGAAACAGCGGATGTGAAAGATAGGGAAGGACAGGGTGTCACGAAGTGCAGAGTGGGAACAAATGACCTGACCTCAAGGGGCAGGGAAGAGGCAGGGGTGAGAAGAGCTTCTGGGAGGAAGTGACAGGAAACCAGCAGGTGAGGCAGGGAAACCTATCAGTCAGGGGCAGCCAACTGTGTGAAGACATGCGAGCAAGAATGACGACTTCAAGGAAGATGAGCGGAAGTGGGCGGGAGTATGCCGGGGGTGGGAACCGTGCTGGGGCTGTAAGGGGAAGGCCAGATCCCTAGGGCCTGGTAAAGCATTCTGGACTGCCTGCCGATGAGAAACTCCTAACGGTCAGTCAATTCAAGCAGCAAGTGGCCGGGGACACACTAGGAAGATCCTCTTGCTGCTGCTAAGGAAAATGTTTGGTTGGGGACAGGCCTGGAGGCAGGTGCCAGTTAGGAAGTAGGCAAGCAGAGACCACCGGAATGGAAATGTGAGACACATGAGGAGACAGCCGTGTGTGTGTAGACAGATGTGTGGCGAGGGCAAAGAGAGAAGAGCGAGACCCGGCCCCCATGTGGTGTCACTCAGTGAGATGGGCAGGCACAGTGAGATGGGCAGGCAGGAGCAGTGGGGATATGGGGGCAGCACAAAGCGTTCATGCTTTTTTTCTTTGCAGAGATAATCGAGTTACAACAATGGGTTCAGTGAGTCGGGGGTAAGAACAGTGGAGAGAAGACCCCCGAGAGACCTCCAAGCGCACACGCCTGGTGGCTGTTAGAGGTGGGCACAGAGCCCAGAGAAGAGCTTGGGATGGAAACATGGCTTTGGAAGTCACCAGCATATCCAGACACCCCAAGGGGGAAAGAGATGAGGGCCTAAAGGAGAGTCCCCTGGAGAGGGAGGACCCTGCAGACAGCCACACATCAGACATGTTGGGGGGCATCTGCCCCTCAGACTAGGACTCAGAGTCCCTCAGGAAACGCTTGCTGATGTAGTGCTGATGAAACTGCCAGCAGAAGACGGGAACTAGCATAGTGTAGAAACAGCTTTGAAGTTCTAAGAATTTTCTAAGTCTCTACATTTTAAATTCCAGAAGGCAATTTGCTAACGTCACCCATAACCATTTAGTTCTATCTCGATTTAAGAGATGATAAAACTGACAACCAGATGTTTTTTCAGTAATGACAATTTTATGACTAAACCTTACATTGCATGTTCACCTAGATATAAGAGATCAACTTCTGAAGTGAACAAATCACAACCCCTAAAACCAAATACTTAAGATCAACCCTAAACAATGGATAATGATGCCATGTGGTAAAGCCACAGACACTGGCCCACAGTGTTGTTGAAAAGAAAATGCTTCTTTATTCTTGTGAACGCCTATGTTGTAGGGTATCAAGCACTTACCAGGTGACTTGTGCTGGTACCAATGGCCCAGGGATCAGTCAATAATTTCCAAATCATGTGTTGATTTTTAGAGTTTGTTTATATTCGACACAGCTTCAAAAGTTTAATAATATCCCCGTTGGTGCCTCCATCTGCCACAGGGAGCATATAAACCCCTTACACCGTGCCCATCACACTGAGGCAGGGCAAGCAACCTGCAGTCTCAACAAACATCTCTCTTGATGCTGCCGTTCCAGGGGACCCTTTCAGTTTCTGATCAATTGACAATAATCATTATTTTCCAGCCTTTTGAGATGAGATCTCACTCTGTCACCCAGACTGCAGTGCAGCAACACAATGATTATAGCACACTGCGGCCTTCACTTCCCAGGCCTGAGTGATCCTCCTAACCCAACCTCCTGAATAGCTGGGACCACAGGTGTACACTATTCTGCCTAATTTTTAATTTTTGTGTAGAGACGGGGTCTTGTTGAGTTGTAGCTGGGAACACAGGTGCACATGACTCTGCCTGACTAATTTTTAAATTTTTTGCAGATACGGGGTCTTGCTGTGTTGCCCAATCTGGTCTCAAACTCCTGAGCTCAAGCAATAATCCTGCCTCACCCTCCCAAAGTGCTGGAATTACAGGTGTGAGCCACCTCACCTGGCAATTTTCAGCCTTTTAGAAACTTCTGAGATTTTTATACATCCCATATTTTGATTATTGGATTTATCAGAACATAATATTGAGTTAGGTCAAACCTCATGTTTTAGGCCAGACACCAGCAGGTACAGCATGATGGATAAGGAGGAGGCTCTCTGTCGAGCTGCCTGGCTTCAAACTGTGTTCTGTAAGTTAAAATTTCAATGGCTTTCCTGTGCCTCAGTTTCCTCATCTAGAAAATGATGATGTTTCTCAAATGGAGTTAATATACATTAGAATGATGCCCGTCACAGAATGGCACTACGTTAGCATTCACGTTCATTTTTATTAATAAATGTGAACTATTAATTAATCAATGTGAATGCTTTGACAGACACTACAATGAATTCATCCTATTAAGTGGAGGTGAAATTCAACAGGAACAAAGAGAAGGGAGACGCATACTGAAGGCATTCTTGTTTCTCACCGGCTTCCACAGGCTCTGTCAGTCTCCACCTCAGTCTTGCCCTGGGCTGGCACTTGCCGGGGCGGCAGTGGCCCAGACGCCTACCCAAACTTACCGCACACTTGCGGGCGCTCAGGTGTTCCCAGGGCCGGCGCTGTGGGCTGCAGTCCCCACAGGTGGCCACACGAGGGCGTCTCCGGCATCAACCGGCAGCCAAAGCCTGGGGAGGCCAGGGGGCACTAGGGGGCCCCCCAAGTGTTCACCAGGTTCCCTCCTTGTCTGGGAGGAGCCGAGAGCAGGGTCCAGGAGGCAGGACTTACAGGAATTTGATTGGCATCGACAATGGCCAATCAGATGAGAGCTGGCAACAGCTGGCATAGGGTTCGGGCTGTGGGAGCGGAGGCCCTGGGGGAGGGCGGGTGTGACTACTGACCCCTCGCCAGGGCTGCACCTGTGCAGACCCAGCCACGTTTAGCTGACTGTGGGCCCGAAGGAGGCTGGCCATGGGGCGTCAGCCGCCCAGGCACCGATGGCCGACGCCCACAGTACCTACCCAAGGGCTCCGACGTGTGCTGAAAACACGCCCAGGGGGCCACTGGAGCAAGCGGAACCTCTTACCTTGGGCTGCGTATCGACAGGAGCCGTCCTCCACCAGCACGTTATAGAAAGGCTGGTGGTGGCCGTGCGGTAGGCTGTGGACGTTCATGTTCCGGATCCACTCGTGTCCCATCATGCAGGTGGGGTCCCAGCCATAGATCACACAGTTATAGCCATACCTAGTTAACACAGGAGGCACAGTCAGTCCCTGTGGACCGGGCGCAACAACCTACAGACAACCACGAGGCTTCTCTCAGCTCACATCCTCAGTTACCTGCTTTACTCCACATGAATCTTTTCTCAGGACAGCCCTGACCCCTTTTATAAACACTTCTTATTATCAACATAGCACTTTATCTGGAAAAGAATAAACTTTTCAACAAAAAGTGATTAGACGACAACTGGTCACCCAAAAGAAAAAGGTATGGGGACCTGGCCTAACAACAGCACACCAAATTCGATTCTCAGTACAATGAAGACTCAGGTGTTAAATGCAGAACTTCTAAAATAGAAAGTATCTTCGTGCTCAGGATAGGGAAGGTTTGTTAAAACAAGGCACTAAAAATACAGCCTGTAAAGGAAACGACTAACCAATTTGACATCACTAAAACCAAGAGACTAACAAATCCTGATCCAAACATTTAAAAATATGAGACAACTGGGGATATAGGAACTCTCACTAGATACTGCATGAAGTTAAGGAACTGGGGTTTTTTAGATGTGATAACAAGATGTTAAATATTAAAAGACCGAGAGAGAAGGAGAGAGCGCCCCTGCCTTTTAGAGGCACATACTGAAATCACTATAGGTGAAATGGCATCTGGCACTTACGTCAATTAACCCAGAAAGGTAGGTCTGGAGGGTGCAGGGGAGAGGAAGATCCACCCCGTATGGAAGCTGTGGAGGCTGGATGACAGGAACACCACCTGGTTCCTTACAGTCCTTTCTCTCTTATAAATCTTTGCAAATTTCCATTTAAAAGTCAAAAAAAAAAATGCAATAAAGAATGAAAACCACCTGCCAAAAACTGGGAAAAGACATTTGCAACTTATCTTCATGTAGAGACTGATATACAGAACAACAACTATGTATCAATAGGGAGGACTAATAATTGAAAAAAATACACGAAATGGGCCGGGTGCCATGGCTCATGCCTGTAATCCTAGCACTTTGGGAGGCCAAGACAGCAGATCACTTTAGTCAGGAGTTAGTGACGAGCCTGGTCAACATGGTGAAACCCTGTCTTTACTAAAACACAAAAAATTAGCCAGGTGTGGTGGTGCGTGCCTGTAGTCCCAGCTACTTGGGAGGCTGAGGCAGGAGAATCGCTTGAACCCAGGAGGCAGAGGCTGCAGGTGAGGTGAGATCGCACCACTGCACTCCAGCCTGGGCAACAGACCCAGACTCCGCCTCCAAAGGAGAAAAAAAAAACCAAAAAAAAAACCACCACGAAATGTTTGAAGAGGCGCTTAATAAAAGGAAACTTGGAACTTGGGTAGCCAGTAAATATATGAAAAGAACCTCAACGTGCTTAGTAACCCAGGAAACAGAAATTAAAACCACAGTGAAACACTATTTGCCATTTCTCACGTGAGTACACTTTTAAAGGTCTGGCAATAGCACCAGGCGAGAATAAGAACTCTAGGCTCCTAGCCTGCTGGTGGGATGTAAACTGCTCCAATCATTTTGGATACAGTTTAATTTTGCCTGGTAAATAGACCACGTGCCTATCAGATTTGAAGAGCCTGAGATTAAGTGACAAGCCATAAGAACAATGAGGAAATGAGAGAAAAAACTTGTGGCTTACAAAGTTACTTCCATGTTCCCAAACAGAGAAGGGTCAAACATCTAAAGGC
Organism: Papio anubis; assembly: GCF_008728515.1. Lineage (NCBI taxonomy): Eukaryota > Metazoa > Chordata > Mammalia > Primates > Cercopithecidae > Papio > Papio anubis. The sequence goes on from NC_044984.1 coordinate 111,484,665, forward strand.
CGCTAAAAACACTAGAAGCTCTCTCAGGAAAGTAAGTTGCTGCTTAAAAAAACACAAAGGTCAAAGACATGGTTCAAAAAGAAAAAAAGAGGTTCAGCGTTCTGTCTTCCCCAAGGTGCACACTTGCGGGATAAGTGATCCAGTCAGCTCCTCCTCCACTGTGCCCTGGGGGCTCACCAGGTGCGTGTGTGTCTCCGCAGCCCCTGTGGAAGGGACACCACAGGACAGACAATCGCGGGCACTCACCTCTTATGCTTCATAATGAGCCCGATGGAGTAGCAGACATCCCTGTGCTTCTCATCGGAGCGCAGCTTCACCTCCACGCCCACCTCCTCCTTTTTGCGCTCAATGTGCTCTAGAGTGTGCTGCACCAGGTAGCCCACCGCCCCGTGCTGCCCCGGGTCTAGGGTTTGGATGTGCTGGAGGATGTCAAGCACCTTCAAGACAAGACAGAAAGACTAAAAGATAATATTTTCAGCTAGGCCTTTTCTTTTTTGCGGCGAGGGATTTAGACCTACCTACGTAACCTAACAAAGGACCACAAGGGGTGGCTGTGCCCTGATGGCCCCAGTCCAGGTCTCTGGGCCATTCTCTGATGGACCGCCACCAAATTGGCACTGCATATACCCAGGGTTGGGCTCGACTATAACACTGGCAGCTGGCCCAGGACACCCCAATTCAACCCATGTGCACCTGAGGAGTTCTTTGGAAACCAGTGTGCTGGGGTAAGCACTGGGGACGCAGGCGAGGGCCCACCACCTAGGGCACTCTGGATGAGGCGGGCACCTAGCATGCTTGGTTGGCATGGGAAATGGGAGAATCCATGTTTTTCCAACACACAGGAACAATTTTCACTTGCCACTCATGAATTCAGAGGGAAAAAAATGCCAAATTGCTTTAATCAAGACCAAGAGAATGTTTGACACAACTGCCTCAGTGCTGGAAAAGATGGAAAAGTCACGAAGCGGGCGCCAAAGGGATGCATTCGTTGAGTTTATGAAGCTATACTAGAAGGAGGGAGCCACGTATATCAATAGAGTTCTAAAATCCTGCTGGTCACTTCAGTGGTCTTAACTCATATGGTATTTCGTATTCAGCAGGCAGCAGGAGAAACTACATCTATGCAGAGAGGTTAAACTAGCAGCAAAGAGTAGCAGGCCTGTCTGACTCCACTATTACCGCCTGTACTGCACAGTACCTCTGTGGAAAAAACTCCACGCTTAAAAAGACACAGCCATACAATTATTTCATACCCATTATGTTTACAGCCCTTAGCATAGTGTTTCTGACAGGGTTCTCCTTCCAATTTACTGAGTCCTGGATTACAGCCTACTTAGTGCATAAAGCCACCTGAACTCTAGGCCCAGACCTGTCAGACTAGCTGGTGTTTTTACCTCTGAATTCCTTTCTCAGCTTCTCAAATCATGAATAATCACTGTCCTATTTGCTGATGCACTGTGAGCCTGTCAACGTATTGTGAAAACTCCAGTTTTATGCACCATGTTATCTTGCCTTTCAGACTGAGACGTGCTGGACCTCAACATGTACTGAACACTATTCTCTGCTGGTCACTGTGCTAAGGCCATCACGTTTTTTGTTTCACTTAATCCTTCCCATTTGACGGTCAGTAATTTCTTGACCTTAAATTGGCAGGATTAGGTGGAAAAAAAAAAAAAAAGCTTTTAATCACTGCCACTTCCAGAAGAGGACTCAGACTTAGTGAAGTGACTGGCCTGGGGTCACAGGGTGGTGGAGAGGTGGAGTGAAGCTGTGGCCCTGGGTGTGAAGATCAACTCTTGGTCTCAACCAGTGTCATACCCTAGCAAGAGTAGGAGCATTTTTAATTAACTACTACAAAAAGTTCCAAACACATAAAAATGGACAAAACAATATAATCCCAAGTACCCCAAACCCAGTTTTGACAAGAATCAACAGCCAGTCAATCCCCCTGTGCCTCCACTTCCAGCCGGGCACTTTTAATTCTGGGACACTCGCAGCATTTACCCTCTACTTCAACAGGAAGCGCCTACTGACAGTGCCTGCATAACGGCTGTCCTCGTGGCCTGCCAGAGTTCCAGCAAGCCGCTTTCTCTGCCCCTCCGCTGTGTTCCACACACACAGCTCCCCTTCTCTCCTAGCAGCCACCTCCCCACCAGAGAAGTAAAATGGTCAGAACTTGGTATCATCAGAAAACAGAGGAAGTCTAGATAAGGTCAAGGATAATTACCCCCCCTTTCACTGGGTGTGTGGCTGAGGGCGAAGGGAGAGGGCAGAAACGAAGAACTGCACCTCGGGGCCTGGTGTATTTGCAGACAGTGTTGACCCAGGCACCATGCCGTCCCCACCAAATACTCTAGGCCTAGAATGCCACAAGATCACCACTTCTGGGGCGGAGATCCTGGATTGGGGTCTATTACCCATGATGCATTTCCCTATATTGCTCTTCTCCCTCTAGCCTAGGGGTTGGCAAACTTTTTCTGTAAAGGGCTGGAGAAGTGACAGTAGGCTTTGGGGGCCACACAATCCCTGATTTAACTACTCGACTCTGCCACTGTAGCTTGAAAAAAGCTACAGATAATAAGTAAACAAACACAACTTATTCACAAAAACAGTTTTGTTAATCTGGCCCGCAAGCCATAGTTTGCTGGCCCCTGCTCTGTCCCTGAATTCCAGGTTCCCTCTAAGGTTCTCTCTGAAGTTCTCGGCTCTGCTTTCTTGATATCCATTGTCTGTGGGATCCGCTACTTCTGGGGCTTCAGTTACCAGATGCTAATGCTGGGAGCTCCTGCTAAAGGCTACTGGGCATCTGCACTTGATGGCTTCAGGTCAGGACGAATGCAACATACCCCACAGAAAATACTCTCCTACTACCAAAACAGGCCTGTTCTCCAAATACCTACTTTCAGAGTGGCATAAATTGCCCCCATGTTGAAAAATCTGGACATCCCCTTTGAATCGTCTTTATTCATATCTAATGAAGTTCTGCCACTTTTTTTTTTGAGACAGGGTCTCACTCTGTCACCCAGGCTGGAGTACAGCCTTGGCCTTGACCTCCCAGGCTCAGGCGATCCTCCCACCTCAGCCTCCCGAGTAGCTGGGACTACAGGCATGTGCCACCACACACAGCTACTTTTTATATTTTATTTTGGTAGAGACTGGGTTTTGTCATGTTGCTCAGGTTGGTCTCAAACTCTTGGCCTCAAGTGATCCACCTGCCTCTGCCACCCCAAGTGCTGGGATGACAGGCATGAGCCACCACACCTGGCAGTCATTTCTTAATTATTCATTTAAAAAAATTTTTGAGTTCCTATCATGGGCCATGAATTGTGTTGAGAGCATGGGGAAGGCGACAGTTAGGAAGGAGACCTGGTCCTTGTCCTTAAAGAACATGCTCTAATGGAGACGGATGACGGAGCAGCAGTTACCAGAGACTGGATGAAGCTCTAGGAAGGGCAAGCACAGGAATGACTGGAAAACGTGACCTGGCCACGCACAGGAACCAAGGAAGGGGTTTTGGAGGAGGCAGAAGTCTAAACTGACAGCTGGGCAGAAGTGAGCCAGCCAATGGAGTTGAGGATGAGCAGAGGCCCTGGGCAGAGACGCAGCACATGCAAAAGACTGAAGCAAGACAGCGCAGGAACACAAAGTGGGTGCTGCAGAGGACCAAGGAGCTCCACAGGAGGCAGGGAGCATCAGGCAAGCAGGGCCAGACCGCCGAGAACCGAAAAGCCACACGCAGGAGAGCGAGTCTGGTCTTCAAGGCAATGGGGGAGCAACCCTGAAGGGTTTAAGCAGTGAAGGGACCTAACTGATATTTTGTTTTTTTGGGTTTTTTTGGTTTGTTTTTTTTTTTTTTGAGACGGAGTATCGCTCTGTCGCCCAGGCTGGAGTGCAGTGGCCAGATCTCAGCTCACTGCAAGCTCCGCCTCCTGGGTTCACGCCATTCTCCTGCCTCAGCCTCCAGAGTAGCTGGGACTACAGGCGCCCGGCACTGCACCAGGCTAATTTTTTGTATTTTTAGTAGAGACGGGGTTTCACCATGTTAGCCAGGATGATCTCAATCTCCTGACCTTGTGATCCGCCCGCCTCAGCCTCCCGAAGTGCTGGGATTACAGGCGTGAGCCACCGCGTCCAGCCCTAACTGATATTTTGTTAAGATTCCTCGGGCCTGTATACAGAGTGGGTTCACAGGGGCTCAGAGTGGAGAGAGGGAGGACAAGCAGGAGGCCAGGGCGCTGCTTCAAGCTGCAGAAGTACTGGCCTCAGCGGACCGACTTTCACCCGTCTGGGAGACAGAGTCACGTGCAGGGGTGGAGCAGGCCTGTGGATATGCTGGTCTGGAGCCCAGGGTCCAGTGCTCCAGCAGCCTCAGGAGACAGGCAGAAACTGACACAAGAAGAGGGGAACTGTCCTAGGGCACAGGTGCAGGGTAGAATACGTCTGGAAACCATCCTTTAGCCTTGAAGGGAGGAACTGGCAAGAGCCTGAGAACCAGACACCACAGAGCGAAAGGAACCGAGTGTTCCCAGAAGGGAGTAGCCCGCAGTGACAGGGCAAGACACAGAAAGAAAAAGTATCTACTGCATTTATCAATGAGGAGAATGGTTTCAGCCAAAGAGGGTCACTGGCTTCCTGGGCAAGAACAGTGCCTGTGGAGGAGGCATGGGAACAGGTCCTGATGTTCTGGGGAGTGAGTGGGAGGCAGACTAGGAGCTTCAGCTGTGGGGGAGGAGGAAAGGTGGCGACCCACGGAAATGCCTGCAGGGTGGAAAGGGAGTACTTTTTGTTTTTCTTCTAATAGAAGAGACAGGTGTTTGCCTTGGAAAATTGGAAGGATACCTTTTCCACTGAAAGGCAGAGAAGGAGGGAAAGGAGAACTATGGATCATGATGAGGACGCAGGTCTGGCAGCAGGAAGGAGAAGGTGCCTGTGTGCTGGCTTCTTCAGAAGTGCTCTGGCCTCGGTCCACTGTACCACGGGATGCCGCGTGGGGTGGGCTCGGGCATCACCTTGCCCGCACTGAACTCCTGGTGCTGTCATGGCATGTGCAGAAGACCTGGCAAAGTTATTTAACTTCTCACTGCCTCTGTTTCATTACTTGCAACATGGCAAAAATAAAAATAATATCTACCCTATAGGGCTGCTGAGAAGATGGAAGGAGGCATTCAGTCAGTCCTCCTGACTTAAAATCTCACCATCCTGCCCCTCTCTATGTCCATCACAGCCATCATCACCTTGGATTACTGCGACAGTGACCAAGAGGGCTTGTGTTTCTTAGCTCTTCCTGATTTAATTCAATTAACAACAAGGCAATCTTCAGGCCTTCCCAGCTCAGGAATGTCTCCCTTTCACCTGATAAAGTCAAAGCCTTTCACAAACTGGTCTCACACGCCATAACAATTATACGCACACACGTAAAAATACACCTCAAACTGCACACTCATCAGCATATAAATCCGTGCTAGGCTGACATGTGCAGGCGCCCCACCCTCCCACCCCTGGCCACGTGCAGGTTGTTCCCACTGACTGCAGTCACCTACTTTTCTACCCTCTGAAGTTGGTTTTCATTTTTCAAGGTCACACCTCAAACCCCTCCTCTGGAGAGGAACCTTGTCTGATTTCTTCAGCACCCCCTGGATTCTTCTGCACTGCGAGTCCCACAGTTTTCCTTGGCTGTCTCAGGGGCTCTAGCTGAATTATGCATTTATTAAGGGTAGGCAGTCACGAGTGCACTGGGAATGAGTCACTTTTCTCCCCTAATCTCTGAAAGAGGGGTCACCCAGGAGATGCACCCCAGCAGCAAATGTCATGAGGGAAAATGCTCTGCGTGTGGCAATTTTGGAACTAGGGAGGACACCAAGGTTAGTCCCCAATAAGTCTGTAAAGCCCAAGTACTGAAATGAGTCCAGTCTGGAAGGTGAGGACAACTCAGCTTCTGCAGATTTCCCCCTAAAACGGGATGTTAATAGCATCACTTCTCCAATGACTCAAAATTTAACTACAAAATTTACATTTAAAGAAACTTGCAGGCTGGGCACGGTGGCTCACGCAGGTAATCCCACCACTTTGGGAGGCCGAGGCAGGCGGATCACTTGAGGTCAGGAGTTCAAGACCAGACTGGCCAACAGGGTGAAACCCCGTTTCTACTAAAAATACAAAAATTAGCCAGGTGTGGTGGCACGTGCCAGTAATCCCAGCCACTTGGGAGGCTGATGCAGGAAGATCACTTGAACCCGGGACGCAGAGGTTGCAGTGAGCCAAGATTGCGCCACTGCATTCCAGCCTGGGCAAGAGAGTGAGACTCTGTCTCAAAAAAAAAAAAAGAAAAAAGTAAAAGAAAAAAAGAAACTTGCTTTGCTTGGCATCTCGTAAAAACTCCTTAACAAGTCTAAAGCAAAAAGTATACATATATCCTGGTATCAAAAATAAATAGGCAGGGGCTGGGTGTGGTATCTCACGCCTGCAATCCCAATACTTTGGGAGGCCGAGGAACACAGATCGCTTGAGGTCAGGAGTTCGAGAACAGCCTGGCCAACATGGTGAAACCCTGTCTCTACTAAGAAAAAAAATACAAAAATTAGTCAGGCGTGGTGGTGTACCTATAGTCCCAGCTACTTGGTAGGCTGAAGCAGGGAAATTGCTTGAACCTGGAAGGGAGAGGCTGCAGTGAGCTGAGATCATGCCACTCCACTCCAGCCTGGGTGACAGAGCAAGACTCCATCTCAAACAAACAAACAAAAAAACCCCAAATAAATAAATAAATAGGCAGGGTGTGGTGGCACACACCTGTAATCTCAGCACTTTGGGAGGCCAAGATGGGCTTAAGCCCAGCCTGGGCAACACGGTGAAACTCAGTCTCTATTAAAAAAAAAAAAAATTAAAACACATAAATAAAATGAAAATAAATGATTATATCTTGGACAAGTAGTTGGTAACTTTGGTGGAGAGTTTTCTTTTCCAATAATTCCTCTACCACATTACACAGATATTCTGGGAGGACATTTGCCATGTGGGCTACAGATGACATCTTTTCTTTTCTTTTTTTTTTTTTTGAGACAGAGTCTTGCTCTGTTGCCCTGGCTGGAGTGCAGTGGCATGGTATCGGATCACTGCAACCTCCACCTCCTGGGTTCAATTATCTTGCCTCCTGAGTAGCTGGAACTACAGGTGCCCACCACCACACCCAGCTAATTTTTGTACTTTTAGTAGAGATGGGATTTCACTACGTTGGCCAGGCTGGTCTCTAACTCCTGACCTCAAGTGATCCACCTGCTTCAACCTCCCAAAGTGCTGGGATTACAGGCATGAGCCACCATGCCCGGCTGACATCTTTTCTTAAAACAGGAGCCTTGGGGTTTTCCTACTGAAGCATCGTTTCTTAGAACTATTTTAGATCTTCGCAGTTGTGATTCAGTGAGACTTTAAATTTAAGCAATGTAGAGTCACTTAGAATATTCACTTTTTCAAGAAAGAATTTATCCCTCTCTAATGACACAAGGAGATGAGTTTATGCTAATGGCCTGTGAGACCTCAGAATTAAATTCTGCTCTAAACAAACAAAAAGGACTGTTCACATATTTCTAGAGAAGAGTCAGGGCACGGTGGGAATGTGCGGCTGGCTCCTGCACCGTTATACACAGCGGGCCTCTCTACGTGCTGCATCCACACAGCTCGCAAGGTCAACACCACAGCCTTCTGAAAGCGCATGCTGCTGCCCAAAGGGGGCCAGTAAAAAACGGAGAAAATTCAAGTGAAACAGTGTCAAAATTCAATGGTTTCCAAATAGTCCTTCTTTACTCTAGTGGCTCAAGTTGAACATATCTAAGATCCAATTTTCCTGTGTCAAACAGGAGTACTTATTCATGGCCAATGTAGTTGTTAACAGTACAGCTGGAGGTTGACCATTTATAGCTTTGCTTTACGTTGCTGAGTGACGGTGACTCGGGGAAAACGATCTTAGGGCCCCCATGGGTGAGTAGTGGGGACAGAGGCTTTGTGGTTCTAGGGTTTAAGGAGCTGACCACAAAGAGAACAGGCAATTTCTGGCAATAGAACCAATTTTCCTTAGAATAAGAGAGGTAAAAAAAAAATCTACTGATGGGTTATGATTGGGAGACTGAATAAATGTGTGTTTATTCCCCATGTTAACACAAAGAGAAGCTTGTCACGGGCACCCTTCAATCTAGGACTTCCCTTTCTAAGGCAAGTGCAAAGCATCAAGGTAAAATAATTACCTTCTCTGGCCAGATGCCCAGGTGGAAGTAAAGCCTGGCTTGGAGGAGGAGAAGCTGCACCTGGTCCGGGTACATTGCCAGATAGAGATCCAGCGAGTCTCTCAGGAGCTGGTACGACTGGTCGATGCCTTCCCTAGCAGAGGAAAAACAATCTTTGTCTTATCCTGCTTGTTTTTTCAGCAAAGACTCTCTTTCTCCAGGCCCAGGTTTTAAATAGAATTGACACAAATCCCAAACGTTTTCTGATTCTGGTATTTCTCCTCTGTTCGACAGAGATACAATACTCTTAAGAAAAAAAAAATACAATAAATATAAATCTTGTACCCTACTTTGGTGATGGGTACTAAATGAAAATCAAAAGCATTTTTACTAAGCAATCACAGCAATAACACTGTACCTAATTAAAAATGAATTCTGAAGGCCAGGCACAGTGGCTCACGCCTGTAATCCCAGCACTTTGGGAGGCCAAGGCAGGCGGATCACCTGAGGTTGCAAGTTCGAGACCAGCCTGACCAAAATGGAGAAACCCTGTCTCCACTAAAAATACAAAAATTAGCCGAGCGTGGTGGCACATGCCTGTAATCCCAGCTACTCGGGAAGCTGAGGCAGGAGAATCGCTTGAACCCAGCAGGCAGAGGTTGCGGTGAGCTGAGATCACGCCATTGCACTCCAGCCTAGGCAACAAGAGCGAAACTCTGTCTCAAAAAAAAAAAAAAAAAAAAAGAACGATGAGTAGGCAGAGCACAGAGGATATTTTTGGCCAGTGAAACTACTCTGTGTGATACTATAAAGGGGGACACATGTCATTATGTGTTTGTGCAAACACAGAATATATGACACCAAGAGTGAACCCTCATGGAAACTGGACTCTTGGTGATAATGATGTGTCAGTGCAGGTTCACTGGCTGCAACAAATGCACCGCTCTGGTGTGGATGCTGACGGTGACGGAGGCTGTGCATGTGTAGGGCAGGGAGGATATAGGAACTCTCTGTACTTTCTGCTCAATTTTGCAGTTGGCCTAAAACTGCTCTAAAAAATAGTCTATTAAAAAAAGAATTATGTCATTAGACAGAAAACTATTACTATAATATACAGCCTACAACTTTCTACTTTCCCTATAGGACAAATTTCCTTGGACTTAGAAACAAGACAGTTTCATATTTTTGTTTTCTTATCTAATGATAGGAAGGTATAAATTAAAAGATGGCAAAGCATTTGGATACGAGAAGATCTTGCCCTTGAAAAATAATATTTCCCAGTCTAAGATATTCTTGTTACTGAAGAATGCTTTCAGTACTCGCAAAGAGAACTTGTCAGTGCCTACTGCAAAGATCTCAAAGAAAAGTCACTTGGCACATCTCAAACACAATTCAAGCTTCTAAAGACATGTGCTCTGCAGAAATACTAGAAAACCAAGAAAACCTTACCGCTTCCCCAGGCTTAACAGGTTTCCCACCATTCTCTGTAACACCTTCTTGACATTGACCACACCATACAGTGCCGCAGTTACGTGCTGGCCGATCAAGTACTCGCATTCTTTCACTGTCAGCTGCTTGCCTTTCCCAAAAGCATCTATGTAGATGTAGTCAAAGATGTCCAGGGTCGCCCTATCCAAAGAGCCAAATATCAGATGAGAGCTGAACAACTCATTATTTTAAGTCTCCACAATAAGTAGCTCAAATCATGGGCTGAAGGTTGAGACCATAACATTTCTACTTAAAATATGAATGTCTTGTCCAAGTTTAAAATCTGACCCCTTTGTACAAGCTCTGCATAAGTAGCTCAAATCATGGGCTGAAGGTTGAGACCATAACATTTCTACTTAAAATATGAATGTCTTGTTCAAGTTTAAAATCTGACCCCTTTGTACAAGCTCTGCTCTGTCAAGACCACAGCACACTGACATTTAAGAAACAGCACCGATGTATGTCATCTAATAGCAACTCACTGCCAGGAGTATCTACAAGTTCGGCTAAGATAATGATTCATGGAATGCCTGAGGCAGTCTGTTAATTCCATAGATTAGCAGCAGGTAACAATCTGTGGATCCTGGGCCCTGGATGATCTGATGAAAGTTACAGCACCTCAGCCGGGCGCGGTGGCTCACGCCTGTAATCCCAGGACTTTGGGAGGCCGAGGCGGGCGGATCAAACAGTCAGGAGATCGTGACTAACATCCTGGCTAACACAGTGAAACCCCGTTTCTACTAAAAATACAAAAAATTAGCCAGGTGTGGTGGCATGCGCCTGTAGTCCCAGCTACTTGGGAGGCTGAGGGGCAGGAGAATGGCGTGAACCTGGGAGCTGGAGCCTGCAGTGAGGCTGAGATCACGCCACTGCACTCCAGCCCGGGCAACAGAGCGAGACTCTGTCTCAAAAAAAAGAAAGTTACAGCACCTCACACCAGAAGGATTCGGCCATCAGTTCTGCTGATACACTGAGGTGGTCAGAGACCTGCTGAGCCCATCACAGCCTTGGGCTGGGAACCCTGCGCTAGAGCACAGAGAGCTGTGCCCCTCGCCTCGATCACACAGCTCCTCTTGCAGGCCTGCCTTCTGTGACCTGCACTAGCACGCTGGCGTTGGCCCTTGCTGAGCACAATGCTGAGCAGTGGTCACATGATGCAAGCTCTCACCGCACTACCAGGCCCACTCTCTGCGAGGACTCATGGACGGGATTCAGGTGGCTCTGTTTCAGAGATACTTGTGTTTCTTATGAGCTATTGTTTCATCTTATATTTCAAGCCCACTACAAATCATAGCATATTCCTCTCTTTGGCTGCTAAAAAAGTCCAATCGAATTTCCTCCTTGAGTTATATTTATAACCTACCCTTAGCAAAGATATAAGAATTATATGGCTGGGTGCAGTGGCTCACGCCTGTAATCCCAGCACTTTGGGAGGCTGAGGCAGGCAGATCACAAGGTCAATAGATCGAGACCATCCTGGCCAACATGGTGAAACCCCGTCTCTACTAAAAATACAAAAATTAGCCAGGCATGGTGGTGTGTGCCTGAAATCTCAGCTACTTGGGAGGCTGAGGCAGGAGAATCACTTGAACCCAGGAGGCAGAGGTTATAGTGAGCTGAGATCGCACCACTACACTCCAGCCTGGGCGACAGAGTGAGACTCCATCTCAAAAAAATAAAAAACAAAAATAAAATAAATAAACCTATGAGGAAAGTACAAAAAAAAATAAGAATTATATAAATGTTCTAGAAACAAGGAACTCTTCAACTGTTTTTATGAGGCTAGAACTTCCTAAGGACAAATGTACAAAAATTTCTAGGCCAAGATCATTTATGAGCTATCATAAATGCAAAAATCCTGGATAAAACATGAGTAAATCAAATGCAGCAATGTATTTTACAAATAAGTGATTAAGTTAGATGTGCTGCAACAATGGAAGGAGAGTTAAACGTGCAAAAATCTATTTTGTAACAGATGCTGGGAAGGTTGTGGAGAAAAAGGAATGCTTATACACTGTTAGTGGGAGTGTAAATCAGTTCAAGCATGTGGAAGAGTGTGATGATTCCTCAAAGGTCTGAAGACAGCTAAACCATTTGACCCAGCAATCTCATTACTGTGTATATACCCAAAGGAGTATAAGTCATTCTATTATAAAGTCACATGCACACATATGTTCACTGAAGCACTATTCACAATAGCAAAGACATGGAATCAACCTAAATGCCCATCAGTGATAGAGTAGATAAAGAAAATATGATACATATATACTATGGAATACTATGCAGCCACAAAAAAGAACAAGATCATGTCCTTTGCAGGGATGTGGATGGAGCTAGAGCCATCATCCTTAGCAAACTAACACAGGAACAGAAAACCAAATATTGCATGCTCTCACTTATAAGTGGGAACTAAGTGATGAGAACACACGGACCCAGAGTGGAACAACACACACTGGGGCCTATCGGAGGGTGGGCGGTGGGAGAGGATCAGGGAAAATAACTAATGGGAACTAGGCTTAATACCTGCATGAAATAATCTGCACAACAAACCCCCATAACACAAGTTTACCTATGTAACAAACTTGCACATGTACACCAGACCTCAAAAGTTAAAAAAGAGAAATTCTATTACAACAAAAAAATCTATTTCTAAACATATAAACTAAAAGAGAAAAACCTTATACGTGTAGACACAGAAAAAGAATTCTGA